>NC_085928.1:128937500-131437500 GCF_028885655.2 Pongo abelii | reverse complement strand
TGGTTGCAGAGTAGGTGGTAAGTTATATGCCAGACACTGATCTAAGTGGTTTGCCTGTCTTACCCCTTTAATCTAGGAGGGTAGATAGATGTTGTTCTGGGAGCTTTATAGATGCTAGTTCTCAGTAACTCTGAGTAAGGACTGTTGTTACCACAACCTTGCAGGTGAGAAACTGCAATATAGTCACAATTAGAAACTTGCCAAAGTCACAGCCATTAAGTAGATAAGCCATGATTCAGATCAAACCACCTGGCTCCATTTCCTGTACTATTAACCTATCTTCTATGCTGGTCTTTAATTCTCTTTTACATTATTATTGTCTCATCTGTAAAGGTTCAAATGCCTGCTCCAATTCCTTGAAGTGGCTGCTTTGAGGATTCTGAGACCAGGTCTCTACTCAGCAAAATTTTTCTCATTTTGTATTAGAGGTTGTTTTATGAACATGAGATTGGAAAAATGGTGGCATGAACTCACTTCTAACTTCATATCAAACTAGATCACCAGAAAACTATTTAGTCCTATATTTTAGTATTGTTTCCTCATATTCTGTCAATTTTTGTTAGATGCATTTGTATGAAGAATATTTCTGCATCTCCTGTGAAACTATTGAATGCATTGTCTCATGATATTCTGTTCCCTCTATAAGAATTAATGTGATAAATTATTCAAGAATTTAGTGTCAGAGAAAAGTTTCTTTCCTTATGATATGGCATACTTCCTTCTATCAGTCATTGAGAATTATATATCCTGTTGAGTTTTTCTGTTTGCGGCTGCAAAAAAGCTTGGAATTATATGTCACTTCAATTATAGTAACTTTATTAGCCTAGGCTTCTGATATGGGTAATTTCTTCTCAGTCCTCTGTGGCAGGAGTATTTATATATTAGAGACAGAGTCGCACTCTGTCGCCCAGGCTGGCATACACTAGCACGATTATAGCTCACTGCCACCTTGAATTCCTGGGTTCAAGTGATCCTTCTGCCTCAGCCTCCCAGGTAGCTGGGACTACAGGTGCATGCCATCATGCTTCTAATTAAAAAAAGATTATTTGTAAAGACAGGGTCTTGCTATGTTGCCCAGGCTGGTCTCAAACTCCTGGGCTCAGTCCTCCCACCTCTGCCTCCCAAAGCACTGGGATTACTGTGCCTAGCCTGTGACAGGAGCTTTTAATTCATCGTGTGTATATCAGCTTCAGGGAGTTGATGAACCCTTCTGAAATGGTAAGTAAACTTGCTTGTTTGCAAGTTTGTGTGGGAATCTGGGGGAGCATCCTTAGCTTCTCTCAGATTTTCAGTGACCTCCTCCCAACGCCTCCCTCAAAAAGATGAAGAACCGTTATTCTCTGGGTTGACTTTTCATTTTATGTTATAATGGTCTAATTGTGTATCTCTTATTGTGAGCCTCTGGTAGTCTCTTTGGTGATAGTTGGGCTATTAATCATACATTTACATTCAAATCATCATCCTATTTCTCAGTTGTCAGAAAGTTAAAGAGCAGCCTCTCTGTAATTTTAAAAACACGCAGTCTTGGAAACTTAAGAAAGTTGTCGACATGCTCGTGCAAACTATGTACCTACTATGTTTGCTTTCTATGAAAGGAGCTTGTCTCTCTTAAATTACCTTAAATAAGTAATAGTAAATTATTTGTAAAGTGATTCATTATTAACTTATATTTAGAATTAACATATTCAAACCATAAAGCATGTATGCAAACAATATTCCCATATCCTTTTTCTTTGTTTTTTAGGTAAGCAGAAAAAGTTATAAAATTACAATAATCTCTCTGGACTATTTATGTGTTAGGAGATCCAACTCTTCCAAAAAACATGGCTAGGGTAAGGTTACCAGCAATGATTTGCTATACCCATACATTTATAGGCAAATGCTACACCATTAGAGGAAAATAAAGCCAGTGCTGCTAACCTCATCACTCAGATTAATTTCCACAGCTGTCATTTTAACAGTGTTATTATAGGTCTTCAAATGAAAATTATATTAACAGGTACTCCACATAAATGTGCTGTAATCCAAGGGGGCACATGTATTATATTTTTGATTGTAGTAAGCTTTTTGGCCTAATTGACTGTTTCTCTGCAACAAAAAATTAGTTAAACTGGAAAAGCATAATAAAGCTATATGCTCTTTACTAGGTGATATCTTGGTGGTTTAAATTTACAAGTTGTATGTACATACATATTTTCCTGTTGAAGACTTGATGACTGACTGAAAATGTACCAGGGTGTCATCACCATAAAAGTTGTTGCATCTATGAATTATACAGCAGTGTGTGATGGTGTGAGTTACAATAAACTATTCATTAGTTTTTTGCTGCATAGTTTTAGGATGCTGTAACTGATCTTGAGGACTATGACTTAAAAAAATGAATAACACTATCATTCAGCTTGTTACTCTGCAGACCATGTGTATGAAAAAGAATTTGTGTGATTTAACCTCAGACATTAAAATTGGTTTGCCAGTAAAACAAAACAAGATTTAAAAAACATTTTTTTTTTTTAAATTTTTTGAGATGGAGTCTAGCTCTGGTGCCCAGGCTGGAGTGCAGTAGCACAATCTCGGCTCACTGCAACCTCTGCCTCCTCGGTTCAAGCGATTCTCCTGCCTCAGCCTCCTCAGTAGCTGGGATTACAGGCACCTGCCGCCGCATCCAGCTGATTTTCGTATTTTTAGTAGAGATGAGGTTTCACCATGTTGCTCAGTCTGGTCTTGAACTCCTGATCTCAGGTGATCCACCCACCTCGGTCTCCCAAAGTGCTGGGATTACAGGCGTGAGCCACCACACCTGGCCACCAGATTTTCTTAAACCATATTATTTATATCCCCGCAGTAGAAATAACACATCAAATCTGCAGCATTGCCTTGTCATTCATTATGGAGTGTATTTTACTTTCATATCTAAATTGATTAATCAGCTTGTAAAGAGACTAGTAAGAATCCAATAATGGCTGCTATTTTCTAAATTTTATCTTTTAATAAAGAATATGTAAGAAGCATTTATTGAGTGCTTAGCATGTGAAAGGTACTGAAATAGGTTCTGTGGGGGCATGCAGAGATGACATATTCCTTACCTGTGGTTTAAGGGTTAAATATAAAAGAAAATAAAACTAGGAGAAAACAGATTTGGAGGCTGACTTCTAGAAATATTAGAAGAAATTATAAAGAAAATAATAATCGATTTGACTAGATAAAATTACAAACTAAAATGCTTTTAAAAAGTATGTGTTTGGTGAAGAGGGAGGAAAAGAAGATACTCCACAAAAAGCAAACAACAAACTGGAAAAATGTATTCACAGTGAGACAGGCAGAGAATGACAAACCAGTAAAAATACCCATGATGACTGTGATAGGTAAATGGGCATAGTACACAAACTGTTCACAAAGGAGGAAATATGGTTAGTAAACAGGCATGTGGGATATGTGTTCAGCCTTGTTAGTAATCTAGGAAATGAGACTTAAAACAAGGAATTGTACATAGTGCTGCTGAAACTACTACCATTGCTACTGGACTGTGAAGGGTATAATTCTAAATTGAAAGCACGTTGGCACTGTGCTTCAGTAGCAACAAAAATGTTAGTTCATAATCTTTAATTCAGTAATTTCATATAAGGGGCTCTAGCTTATGGAAAATGATAAAAAATATGGACACCTGTAACAATGAAAATGTGGAAGTGAACAATATTATGTGAAGAGAAATAGCTGAGTAAATTAGGATTAGTCCATTCATTGGATGGTTATATATCCAATAAAAATAAAATAGGCAAGGTATATAGTAGTATGAAAAGATGCATATAAAAAGGACTAGATTATATGTAAATTGTGATTATAAGTTTATAAAGTATAAATATGAAAAATCCCTAGAAAAGATAATTTATAATCCTTGTGCTACAGTAATGAGTTACAGGTGATCTTTCTTCTGACCTCTCTCAAATAGAGTACATTAATTTTAAAATTTAAATTTAGATTTGTGATTTTAAGAAAATTTAGTTCTAGCTCTCAAGGAACTGCCAGTCTAGTAGGATAGAACTACACTAAAAAGAAATGTGCTATTGACATGAAAGAGACATAACCACATGTTCTGAGAATACCCTCAAATATAGTTTTGTATTTTATGGAGTGCTTATGAAGTCTCCAGGCATATATCTGGTGGTGGGAATGAATTAAGATGAATAACTGGGTCCTTGCTCCAAGAGACCTCTGCTTTAGTTGAAGAGACTCATTTTTGCATCTAATTAGAACCTGATACCAATCACACTTTATTAAATATGCCAACTGATGCTTACACCAAGAATGACTTGAAAGCATGGGGAAGAGGTAATTTTGACCAAGGGATGCTGGATTAATCCTGGGTTTAGGGAACATCTGGTTGCCCAGTGTCTGGAAGTGTACGTAGGTATTTGTGGGGCAGTAATAGGAGAGTCCAGTAGCCAGTGTTTAAGAAGCTGGTCCAGGCTAGTTTGTGCAAGTTCCTAGGAATACAGAGATGAAAAAGCCTGTGTTCTCAAGGGACATGTTGACCAGTGTGGGAGCTAATAATTAACTAAAAATCCAGTATATTGACTTAAATTTGTATGTTAAGGTATATCTGGCTTCATTGAAATTCCTATTCACGAAATTCTCATTCAAGATATTGTGTTGTTCTAATGGAAATTATAGGATACGTGGGATTATATGGAAACGGATTGGGGTGTTTGATCCTGGCTGGGGAGGAGTAGCCAAGAAGGACTTGGCTGTAGGAGGCCACAATGAGCTGGGTTTTCAAAGATAAGTAGAAATTAGAAGAGAGAATGGATGTGAGGGGAAGAGGAAGCTGGAAAGGCAGGGTGTGGCCAGATAATTCTTAAAGTCCTTGTATAATCTTAAAGGGATTTAGGAACTCAGCTTCTTTAAGGCGTTTTTTCCCCCCCTTATGTCTCATGATACGTTAGTAAGCATATGGCCATGTTTAGAAGAAAGTAATGAAAAGGATAAGCCAGTGCTGCATAAGTGGTTTCTGAAGGCGTATAACCTGGCCATCGTAAGAACAGTTTGTTGAGAAATTGCTGAGATCAGTTTAAGGAGTAACTTTTTTTTTTTTTTTTTTTTTTGAGACAGGGTCTCACTGTGTTGCCCAGGCTGGAGTGCAGTGGCGTGATCACAGCTCACTGTAATCTCCTCCCATGCTCAAGCAACCCTCCCACATCAGCCTCCTAAGTAGATGGGACTACAGACACACACCACTGTGCTCCGCTAATTTTTGTAGTTTTTTTTTTTTTTTTGGTAGAGATAGGGTTTTGCCATATTGCCCAGGCTGGTCTCGAACTCCTCAGCTCAAGTGATCCGTCTTCCTCAGCCTCCCAAAGTGCTGGGATTACAGGTGTGAGCCACCACGCCAGGCCAAGGAGTAACATTTATTTGACTGTTTTATTAACATCAGGCACTTAAAATAAGACAGTGTAGAAGAGAAGTAAAAGATACAGGTTTACTATTTATTAATGATTTGCTATGTCAACAGAGAGCAAACATTTAGGGATTTAGTGAGGCAGCTCAAAGGGGATTGAGAAATAAAGTTGTAGAGTCAAAGTAGAGTGAAAAAGGACATTTCCAGATAATTGACACTGATCTAGGTGGGAAGTGATCAGTCTAAGCTCTCTCTTTTTTCTATTTTACAGAAGTATGAGCTTCTGAACATTTTGCCTTTTATCACATACGGTACCTCTGTCTTGATTTTCAGAAGATTTAGCAGAAATCTAAACTATTTTACTATTGGATACCTATCACAGTATCTGGGAATAATCATACTCTCCAGCAAAGCAGCTTCTAGCCATGTGCAGTGGTGCATACCTGTAGTTCCAGCTACCCTGGAGGCTGAGGCAGGAGGATTGCTTGAACCCAGGTGTTTGAGGCTGTGGTAAGCAATGATTTTGCCTGTGAATAGCCACTGCAGTTCAGCCTGGGCAACACGGCAAGACTCTACCTCTAAAAATAAATAAAAGACAGCTTCTGAGAGTATTTATTAGTAAACTTGCTTTCCCAAAACAGCTTTTGAGATTAGTTCTGGAGACGGCACTCTGCTGCCTGTCATAGACCACTGTAAAGAGATCATTCTGTTTTCCTGCTCTTTAGAATAAAGCTAGCATATGAGTTGCAACCACCTAATTTTTCTTTTGTTCTTAATTTCTGGTTACAGAGGTCTTTTTAGGATACACATGCTTTTTAGTGCATTATGGGAAAGACTTCACTGAAGTTAATAGGATTGTATTTATAGTCTCATCATGATATTTCTAATTAAAATGATGATTGTTTATTTTAGCCATTTGTACATCTAAGTAAAATATTGTTACTGCCTTGTCATATTTGAATACTTGGGAATTTATAGAACTGTTTTTATTAGCCTTTTAAAGGATACTCCGTAACAAAGTATACGTGTGTGTATTTTCATTATATAAACTAAAACTTTTGCATTGTAATTTTTGACAAAAAAAACTATAGCTTCAAACTATATTCTTTGAGCAGTATGATTTTTAATTAAGAACATTAAAGTTCTTAGTTATAAATTTTAAAAAGCAATGAAAGTGTGATTTGTTGAGGTTATGGTTAATTTCTTTGAAAGCAATTAATAAAATCCCTTTGAAATTAGGATTTATATATTTTCATAATTTATAAGACTAAGGTCAGTAGCATGCTGTATTTTCTCTTCTGAATTCTTTCTACATTTTAACACAGTGCGTTACATATTTGATTTTTAATCTTTCACGTAGGAGCTTTATCTACTTATCTCTAAGGCCTGCATGCGTCCTTGCTCTCACACATGCACATATAAAATCACTTTGTCCTTATTACTGTCCATTCCATTTTCTTCTCCCTGAGGTTGCCAGAAAGGCCTCTGGTCTAGCTTGAGTAATATGCAGTCTGTTTCAGTTCTTCCTTACCTGCCTGCATGTTTTGATGGAACACCAGGCACTTACATAAGAATAGAAACCTGTTTATTTAGGTCGTGCAAACCACGAAGGAACTGGCACCAACATATTCATTTCTCCCCTTTGCTACTTCAGGTCTTGGGAAGAGTGAGCTTTTATGGACCATGTATTCTTTTCCTCTGGATGGATGTAGCTTGTGGGAGAAGCTATTGTAATAAGTTCTTCTGAACCACAGCTCTTCTGTGTGGGTCTTCATCTTTCAGGAGACTCCAAACCTGAACTGTAATGGTTTCATGTTATCATCTAAATGGAATGGATGTAATCACACCCAGAGCACATGGCTCAGGCTAAGATCTTTCTTGGTAATCTTTCCCTATCCAGCTCTTCATCAGAGCAGGACTAGCTCTTCACTGGTTCCTTGACTCCAGGACTGTGAAACCAGGAAATGAACTTTCCTTCTTATAGTTCTGCTTCTGCCTAAGGGCCAATTTCATAAGTGGAGGTCTGCAACAAAACAGATGTACTTAAGCAAGATGAAGCTCCATTGCTTTATCTTGCTTAAGAAAGACAGGTTTAATATATTAGGAATTCCTTCTGGCTGTTTCCCGCCGCCCCCCCGCTTTTTTTTTTTTATTAAAGTTATTAGAGTCTCATTATGAGGCACAGACTGGACTCTAACTCCTAGGCTCAAGTGATCCTCCCACCTCAGCCTCCCTAGTAGCTGGGACTACAGGCGCAGGCCACCATGGCTGGTTTTACTTTTTTTTTGGTTCATGGTACATTTGAAACCAAAACATACCCAATATCTAGTCATATTAAAATTACTTTTATCTCTCTCTTAATTTGGAGAAAATAGTATTTTGTGGGAAAATTTATAGTATATAGGCTGGCATTTGCTTTACTCTCACAATCCTATAGGATTATAAAATTAGAATTTTATGAACTATCCTATACTTGGTGTAATTCCTTATGTTCTGTATTTTTGCTTTTCTTTCATTTAGATCTCTTTCGTCTATTCAACTACTGTCATTAAAAAATTATCTTCCTAGGAGAGGTGATTATTGGAAATGGATTAAAAAAAGGTTTATGAGGAGAGATGACAGTACATATGTAACTATGTGATTGGCTCTATAAAGTATGAATGAATTATACTAATAATGGCGGTTAAGCCTAGCATAGGAATGGGATTGGAATGCTAGCAGGATGGAATGGCAACTAAATATGCAAGATGAGACCACGTTATTGAGCACACTGAAGATAAGATCAAGAATTTACATTGGATTAGAGTGGCAAAACAGTCGATTCCTCACAAGGGGAGCAAAGATGGTGACTAGTAGATATTTTCGCTAGGACAAAAAGGGAGAGAGATGTCACCAGAAGTTGAGAGTAGAATAAGAGAAAGGATGAGTCATGGTATTGGAAATAGTTTTGATGGAAGTCATGTTAATAGTGATAGTAAAGAGAAGAAAAACAATTTAAACATGTTCGTATCAACGGACTTTAGTATGGCCTGTTGAAAAAAGTCACCTAACCTACTGCTTTTGAATGCATTGATTTTAAGTAGTTTGCCTTTGTATATCAGTTTTGTTAATAATAACAACAGTAAAATGAGCTGTCTACCCAAAATTTAGATTATTATGTTGATTATAACAAACATCTTTCTTTTGGTAATGAGCTTATAAAAATGAATCTAGGCCAGTCGCGGTGGCTCACGCCTGTAATCCCACCACGTTGGGAGGCCGAGGCGGGCAGATCACGAGGTCAGGAGATTGAGACCATCCTGGCTAACATGGTGAAACCTTGTCTCTATGAAAAATACAAAAAATTAGCTGGGCGTGGTGGCGGGTGCCTGTAGTCCCAGCTACTCGGGAGGCTGAGGCAGGAGAATGGCGTGAACCCTGGAGGTGGAGCTTGCAGTGAGCCGAGATTGTGCCACTGCACTCCAGCCTGGGCGACAGAGCGAGACTCTGTCTCAAAAAAAAAAAAAAAAAAAAAAGGAATCTAACCCCAGGAAAGGAGAAGGTATTTGTCATAATGTTTTGACTTGTACAAAATAAGACTTTTTCTGAAACACAGAAATCCTTGACAGTTTATTTCTTTAAGATAACCAATTTTATACGGGTGAAATCTTTTAAAAATGAACATTGTAGTGGAAAAGACGTCACAAGTCACTTTAGGGTATGGAAAAGTGTGGAACAAGGTCATAAATATTACCAACCAGAACTTCTGTGGGCAGTCTTCTCACATCCAGTGAGGCCCCCTAAATCACTGTCTACTTCCTTGTGTGTGTGTGTGTGTGCGCGCATTTGTGCACATGCATGCATACATGTGTTCATGGCCATGAACTAAGAGTTATCCCAAGTGTAGCTGTGCTCGTTAAGTCTTATATTTAAGTTATCTTTTGGGCATGGTTTGGCAAGAGGTTAGGTTTTTTTCTCTTTTCTGTAAATATTTAGTGAAAGCACTGCATTGTTTGCTACTGAATTTTTTTCTTATTTTTAAAAAAGTATTGTTTGAAAACCTTACATGATGGCTTGCATCTGTAATTCCAGCTACTTAGGAGATTGAGGCAGGAGGATCACTATGGCACACATATACCTGTGTAACAAACCTACATGTTCTGCACATGTCTCCTGGAACTTAAAAAAAAAAAGTCTTGACTCAAATATTGTAATTTTTCTTGGAGTAAAATTTAGGGGCCAAAGGCTGTATTACATGTGTGAATATATCATATAGAAGAATTACCTTACATCATATATACCCTGTGGAAATTATTTGGATGATTCAGCATATTGGAAGAGGTTGATGGGGCCCTAACCATGAAAAAGTTCAGTGTAAGATTTTAGGGTAAGAGGACCCTCGAGAGTTTTCCCAATTCTGAAACAAAAGTAAAATTCACCAACTTTGCCTATTAACTTTTCTCTGCTTTATAGTGTCAAGAAGAGGTGTGGATGGAAATACATGGAATTAGATCAGTAGACTGCAAAATCCTGCTTAAGTTCATTAAATATAGTACTTGTCTAAAATTCTCTTTTCTCACAAAAGTAAATTTTTTAAATTAAAATGTTGCTATTCCTTTTATGTGATTTAAAATAGAGTTTAATCTGACATCCCTGGTTTATCTTTTTGTTTCATCACAATGGAATCCTAGATGTGTATACAACATTGTTGGATTAAAAATTACTGATTTGTGTGTCTTTGAAAGCATCTAAAAAGGAAATTTCTAATAGTTCTTTTTTGTTTGATGACACATTATAAATAAGCCTATTGGATATATTATGCAATTTAAAAACAATATTGTCTAATCCATTTATTATATGTTTATAATGCTATATATTTTTTAATTTAAAAACATTTGTAAATTATCAGCCTGTGCCAAATTGTACTTGAATTATTTTCAGTCTGCCAAGAATGTTTCATTCTGTACTTTCAATTAAAAGACTGTATATGAAAACCCAGAAAATATGAAATGTAGGATATGGAAATGATACAGTTCTTTAAACCAATTATGTGTAAAAATTCACTTTTTTGAAACAGCAAGACAGTATCTCATGTGATATTGTCCCTATAATCTAATTTCTATAATTTAATGAACTTATGGCCTGTACATGGTTTACTCCTGTAATCCCAGCACTTTGGGAGGTCGAAGTGGGAGGATTGCTTGAGTTCAGGAGTTCAAGACCAGCCTGGGCAACATAGTAAAACCCCATCTCTACAAAAAGAAAGAAGTTAGCGAGCATGGTGGTGCATGCTTGTAGTCCCAGCTACTTCAGAGACTGAGCCTGGGAGGTCGAGGCTGTGGTAAGCTGTGTTTGCACCTTGGCACTCCACCTGGGCAACAGAGTGAAACCTTGTCTCAGGTGGGAGTTGGGGGGAGACAGTAATGGGGCTGGGCATGATGGTGGCTCGTGCCTGTAATCCGAGCACTTTGAGAGGCTGAGGTGGGCGGATCACTTGCCAAGGAGTTTGAGATCAGCATGGGCAACATGGCAAAACCCTGTCTCTAAAAAATACAAAAATTAGCTGGGCGTGGTGGCATGTGCCTGTAGTCTCAGCTACCTGGGAAGCCGATGTGGGAGGATCTCTTGAGCCCAGGAGGCCAAGGTTGCAATGAGTAGAGATTGTGCCACTGCACTCCAGCCTGGGTGACAGAGCAAGAACCTGTCTCAAAAAAAATTAAAAAGGAAAAAAAGAAAAAAAGAAAAGTAATGGATCAGTATTTGGTAAGCAATGTAACTGTGTGGTAGAATTTTTTTTTTTTTTAAAGCTTAGGAATTACATCTGAAAGTCTTTTAAAAAGTATAATATTCTACTTAGAAATTCAGGGTCATTTGGAATGTATTGGTACCAGAAAAAGTTTTTATTTTCCTTTTCTCATTTCTCCCTCCAGCTTTATTGAGGTATAATTGACAATAAAATTGTGTATGTTTAAGGTATATGACATGGTGATTTGATACATGTTTATATTGTGAAACTTACCATAACCAAGTTAGCTAACACTTGTATCACCTTACATAGTTACCAGTTTTTTTATGTTTGTGTGTGTGAGAGAGAACATTAGGATGTACTCTCTTAGCAAATTCCAGGTGTACAGTATAGTATTACTAGCTATAGTTAATTATGCTGTACATTAGATTTCCAGAAATTATTCATCTTATACCTGAAGATTGGTACCCTTTAACTGACATCCCCCTATTTCCCCCTACCTTTAGCTCTGGTAACCACCATTCTACTCTGCTTTTATGAGTTCAACTGTTTTAGATTTCATTCATAAGTGAAATCATACAGCATTTGTTTTTCTCTTTCTCATTTCACTTAGCATAATGCCCTTCAGAATCATCCAATGTGTAGCAAATGGCAGGATTTCCTTCCTTTTTTAAATGGGTGAATAATATTCCATTTTATTTATATATACAAACACTGAATTTTCTTTATTCATTTATAGGTCTATGGACACTTAGGTTGTTTCTATATCTTGGCTGTTGTGAATAATGCTGCAGTTAACATGGAGTGCAGTTATCTCTTTGATATTCTGATTTCCATTCCTTTGGATATAGACCCAGAAGTAGCATTGCTAAAACAATGTGCTAGTTTTAATTTTTTGAGGAGCCTCCATATTGGTTTCCTTAGTGGCTCTACCAGTTTACATTCCCCACAAGAATTGCACAGGGCACCCTTTTCTCCACATCCTCACCAATACTTTTCTCTTGTCCTTTTCATAATAGCCATCCAGTATCTCATTATGGTTTGGATTTGCAATTCCCTGATGATAGTAATGTTGAACATTTTTTCATGTACCTGTTGGCCATTTGTATTTGTTTTTTGGAAAAATGTGTATTCAAGGCTCTTACCAATTTTTAAAATTGTAGAAACAGAGTCGTGGTCTTTTTTTCAGGCTGGAGTGAAGTGGCACGATCATAGCCCATTGCAGCCAACTCCTGGGCTTGAGCAATCATCTCGCCTCATTCTCCGATGTAGTTAGGACTGCAAGAGCATGCCACCACACCCAGCTAATTAAAAAATGTTTTTTTGTGGAGATGCGGTCTCATTATGTTGCCCAGGCTGGTCTCAAACTTCTGGCTTCACGCAGTCCTCTGCCTTGGTGTCCCAGAACACTGGGATTGCAGGCATGAGCCACCATGTTCGGTGTAGGCCATTTTAAGATCAAATTATGTGGGGTTTTTTTGCTACTGAGTTATGTAAGCTTCTTACATGTTTTGCGTGTTAACCCCTTCTTAGATATATGGTTTGTAAATGTTTTCTCCCATTCCATAGATTGTCTTTTCATTTTGTTGATTGGTCCTTTGTTATGCAGGTTTTTAGTTTTATGTAGTTTTATTTGTTTATTTTTGCTTTTGTTGCACATGCTTTTGGTGTCACATCCAAAAAATAATTGCCAAGAAAAATGTCAAGGAGATTTTTCCATATGTTTTCTTCTAGGAGTTTTGTGGTTTCAGGGTACAACGTTTAAGCTTTACTGTGGTCTTGAATTTTTGTCTTTAGCTTCAGAAGGCAAAAAGCTCTTCTGGAATTTTGCCAGCTTGTTTTCTGAGTGTACAGAGGGAAATTACTTCCTATTGATGAGGAAAAGCAGGCAGAAGTTGCTGTTACAGAACAAGAGATGGAGAGAATGGACTTTTAGGTGAGAGGTGGAAGAGGTGTGTTCTTAGCTGAGATGGAGAGCATGAGGTGATACAGCAATACATATTAACTCTGTGCTTAACACACTGACTACTTGAGCCATTCTGACTGCTCAACGGAATTTTGACACATACTTGAGTTAGGTAAGGAAAGAACCATAGGTTTCTTTTGTTTGTTTAAATCTTTTATACAGATATTTGTAAAATCTGATGTTTATGTGTGAGAGCCATTTGTAAAGATGCTGTATTTAACTGTTTACACAAAGATCTTTTGTGTGTTTGAGTTGAACTTTAAAAGTAATTAAATGAGTTAACTTGAATAGAATTTCTGAAGAGCATCTGCCTATAATATTGATTTTGGCTTTGACATAATTGATACTTACCTGTTCTGACAGTGATAGGCTAACAGATTAAGTCCCTTATTGCTTGAGTCACTTTTTGGAACATGATAATAACATCATGTCACCTTAGTGGAAGATGCTCATCTTTTATTTATTCATTTTTTTATGGTGGGTGAGGGCCTTTCATTTAAGAGCTACAATGATGTGATGTTTAAAAAAGAGGGTGGTTTGAACATAGCCCTGCTTAATTTTAAGGAGTGCATTTGCTTATCAAAAGATCATTTCAGTCATTTTGATTTTTATAGTATTTTGGCAAAGGCTTAAAAGGATCATTAAAAGTCCTGACTTTATACTATTTTTATAGAGCTTGGTTCATAGATGGTGTATATCTTAAAAAAATCTTAGAATTCTTAGCCTGTTTATTATTTTACAATTTTGGCGAAACTGCATAGGTCAGTTGTATCTTAGAATAGATAAAAGCCTCCCTATTTTTCTTACAAGTTCTAGATTAGACAACTCAGACCAAGTTTTTTTGTACTTCATTTCATTCTACAGGGTATTCGTGGTGACTAATAATAATAACAGTTAACATTATTGAATGCTTACTAGGAGTCGGGCACATGATCTTACATAATTCTTACATTAATCATATGATGTAGGTACTACAGTTACCTATGTTTTGCTGTCGAGAAAATGATGGAAGAGTTAAGTAACTTACTAAAATTTAACATTCTGGGAGACGGAGGTAGACTGCAAACCTAGGAAGTCTTACCTTTGCTCCCTAATCTCTACAGAGGGAAATGCAAATTAGAATAAGTGTCCCAACCAGAAGAGAAAGAACATTTTACTATTCGTATCTTTAGGTTACACAGCTATTATAGCTGGACCGTGAGTTTGACTCTGAATTTTCTATAGCAAAAAATAAAATAAAAAATAAAAAAAGGAAAAGAAAAAGAAGGGTGGGGAGGACAAAAGAGTTAGAATAGCACACATAAAACCTATTTCTTAGGAATTCTCAAAATCCCTGTGCGAGCCACAAAAGGAGTCTCTGGGAGATTTGGGATGATTTCTTCAGCATCATTCCTATATCATGTGACTTTGAGTTTTTAATAGGACTGCTTCTTTTGATCCCACAAAGAAATTTTAGAATATAATGCCAAAGCATCATTTGGTAAGAATTCTGTGCGAGATCATGATGATGTGGCCCAAGTATGCATGGTTTGGTATGATTCATACATAAAATCTAGATAACAGGAGAATGAAATGGATGGCCTGTACATTTGCCAGTCAATCCTTGGTTTTGTATATACTTCAGAAATCAAATGAGCAGATAATATATTTAAGATCTTCGCTTTGAAATTGAAAACAAGGAACATTGTTAGTAATTGTATTCATATTATTAAGCTTGCAAGTGAATGAGTAATTATTTCCAGGTTAAGGGATTGTCTTACAAGCCAAGAGAGTCTATTTTTCAGTTCTGTGAAATGCAGCATAGAGATGCCAGGTTAGACATAGACTGAAAAGTGTTCACTACATTTCCAGACAAGTCTTGTGTATTTTAGTAGTAATAGTGTCAGTAGAGTATTGCAGAGTTGTGAGTGCAAGGTGAGAAAGCGGCAAACCTCTCTGTGTAGAAATGTCTTTGTAGAAGCAAATTGTAAAGGGAAGAAGGAAAGGACCAGATGTGGGAGGAGGATTTTTGTTTAAGGAATTGAAGAGGCTTGAGACTGATCATATGCTATGAAGAAGGAACGAATGGAGAAGGAAGAATCGAAGATTAGAAAAGCAGTGATGATTGATGTTGCAAGGTGAGTATGGTTGGACTTGAAGGGGATGGAATTCAGATCATTGAGGGTGGCAAGTGGATCATCTCTACTGAGAAGTTAGGGTGTCTTTCTCACTTCAATTCGCTCACCCGTCCCACGTGGTAATAAGGTTTAGCTTAGAAAAGGTGACTGAAGTAAGGATGTGAATGAAGCATGCATAACCAGACTGGAGAGGTGACTGGGACCAGCAAGCAGCTGTTCTATCCCGAACTCTAAATATGGCCTGCTGAAGGGGGACTAGGGGTAAAAGATGGAATAAGCTAAAGAACAACAGAGAAACCGTGAATTTTAGTGAAAATAAAATGAATCCCCTTTTGCCATTTCTCCTCCAGTGGATAGGCTCACTGCCTCAGAGCTTCCTCATCCAAGAATGCATGTGGTTGAGGCCACAGGGAACCATTGGTAAGCATTTGTCTCTCTCACATAGGAAGCTTGTTTTAGGTGGGCAGTGCATTTGAAACCCACTTGGAGTTGGCGTGTAGCGTTAAAAGCTAAAGTCCAAAGGCTTTTGGGGCTCTATTGCTCTTGGGAACACATTGAAATAAAGTAATGTAGAGGGCACTCAGAGACTGGACTGTATTAGCTGGGAAAGATCACAGTCTGCCAGGAAATCAGTTCTCACCTTCCAAAGGGACAGGATTTGAGGGTGGGAGTTGGGGTAGGAGAAAGAGAGCAGAGAGGAAAAATTTGTAACTGTCATGCAAAAGGCCAGTTAAGAGAATCTCAACTACTCTGGGCACCAAAGAGCAGCTTTTAGTAGATACTTGAGTTGGAGCCAGGAGCAGCAGCATCAGCAACAGCAACAGCTGAAATAGCTTGTGCAGGACACTAGAGCTCTTCATGGGCAGAGTGCAGAAAGGCCATGACAATGGAAGCAGTAATAGAAATCATACAGGGAGGAAAATGATGTGCAGCTTAATATGGTGAGATGCCCAGTAGAAAAACGGGAAAAATGTTTATTCTGTTTATAAGGGAGTAACATGTTTCTCAGCCGTAGCAGCCCCAGGGGCTAAGAATCAAGAAATAGGGATCAAAACAATACCAGGAACTTGAAATTCCTTGAAAATCTTGGTTTAGAGTCCCTTCTGTATAACTGTGCTGACCCCAGAAATGCCTTGTCCTGGTGCAGGCCCCGAGTAGCTCATGCATTTCCTGTCTGGCTTCTACCCCAGCAGCAATGAGCCAGGCAGGTCCCTGCCTCTGAGTCCTTGACTGTGGTCAAGACTCTTTCCCTTTTTTTTTTTTTTTCCCCCTCTCAAGTGGATGAATTTGCTCCTTTTGTGTAGTGGGCTCTCCCTGTCACAAGGTGTTCCTCATCTAAGGTGAGGGTCAGGAATCCTTATTTCCTGATGCTACTCCTAGTCTACTGTTCTGTGGTAGAATTGTCTTTGGGTGCCATGCATGTGCTAACAGTGTATTTCGTGCATAAAGGGCTTGGCTGATCTTGTCTTTTGCCGTTCCTGCACTCCTTTGTGAGAGCACCACGGGCCTGGGTTATTCTGTACCTCAGGTAGGAACCTGGAACCAAGGCTTGGAGTTAGGGGAAACACTCATTCTGGCTCACAAATAAACCCTGGGGCCCTGCAGGGCTGGTTCTGTTCTCCTTCTCCCCAAGTGGTTCTGGTATTCTGGCCCTGAGGAACTATAGAGTACATACAGAGAAGCAGACAGGGTAGGTTCTGATACAGGTACCAACTGAGTGTTTCGGTCTCTGAAGCTTTCAGTCTTTTAGCTTGCCAAAAAAGAAGGAAATGGTTTGACTGAATGGATTATTACTGGCATCTGATATTTGTAGCTTCCTGTGTGAGAAAGTGCTCTGTCAGGTCTGATTTTTGTGGATTTTTGTTACTAGTTACAATGTTTAAGAGTTTCAGGAATTCATTTAACACACTCTCTTGGGTGTGCAACTGTTTCTCTCAGGCAAATCTAGTGTTTAATTACAAGTCTCAGATTAAGAACGTTAATTGTCTAAGATTTATGAAATCCTGCTGACAACTAAGTTTATACTCCATTTGTTAACAGGCTGTTCCTGATTGGATCTGCTTGCACCTCTTCTAACTTGTGAGTGACTTGGAAGGAACAGACTTCATCTTACTTCTATTCATTTCTCTATTTACCATGACTAACATACACTAGGCACCCAAAAAGTTAAGATGATAGCAGTAATGAAGAGAAATGGACCTTGAGTTTCAGAAACTTGTATTCTAATGGACCTTCAAAAGATGGCAAGTATTGTGTCCGGAATTGGTGGGTTCTTGGTCTTGCTGACTTCAAGAATGAAGCCGCGGACCCTCGCGGTGAGTGTTACAGTTCTTAAAGATGGTGTGTCTGGAGTTTGTTCCTTCAGATGTTCAGATGTGTCCGGAGTTTCTTCCTTCTGGTGGGTTCGTGGTCTCGCTGGCTTCAGGAGTGAAGCTGCAGACCTTCACGGTGAGTGTTGCAGCTCATAAAGGTGGCGTGGACCCAAAGAGTGAGCAGCAGCAAGATTTATTGGAAAGAGCCAAAGAACAAAGCTTCCACATCATGGTAAGGGGATCTGAGTGGGTTGCAGCTGGTGGCTCAGGCAGCCTGCTTTTATTCTCTTATCTGACCCCACCCACATCCTGCTGATTGGCCCATTTTATGGAGCGCTGATTGGTCCATTTTACAGAGAGCTGATTGGTCCATTTTGACAGGGTGTTGATTGGTGTGTTTACAATCCCTGAGCTAGACACAGAGTGCTGATTGATGTATTTACAATCCTCTAGCTAGACGTAAAAGTTCTCCAAGTCCCCACTAGATTAACCAGACACAGAGCACTGATTGGTGCATTTACAAACCTTGAGATAGACACAGGGTGCTGATTGGTGTGTTTACAAACCTTGAGCTAGACACAGAGTGCTGATTGGTGTATTTACAATCCTTTAGCTAGACAAAAAGGTTCTCCAAGTCACCACCAGATTAGCTAGATACAGAGTGCTGATTGGTGCATCCAGGAGCCCTGAGCTAGAGACAGAGCGCTGATTGGTGCATATACAATCCTCCAGCTAGACATAAAAGTTCTCCAAGTCGTCACCTGACTCAGGAGCCCAGCTGGCTTTGCCTAGTGGATCCTGTGCCAGGGCCATGGGTGGAGCTGCCCGCCAGTCCTACGCGGCGCCTGCACTTCTCAGCCCTTGGGTGGTCGATGGGACCGGGTGCTGTGGAGCAGGGGGTGATGCCTGTTGGGGAGGCTCAGGCCACGCTGGAGCCCACCGCGGGGAGGCTCGGGCATGGCGGGCTGCAAGTCCCGAGCCCTGCCCCACGTGGAGGTGGCTGAGGCCTGGCGAGAGTTCGAGTGCAGCGTGGGCAGTCCGGCACTGCTGGGGGATCCGGCGCTCCCTGGCCCGGGTGCTAAGTCTACCTCACTGCCCGGGGCTGGTGGTGCCGGCCGGCCACTCTAAGTGTGGGGCCTGCCAAGCCCACGCCCACCCAGAACTTGCGCTGGCCCGCGAGCGCCGCGCGCAGCCCCAGTTCCTGCCCATGCCTCTTGCTTCACACCTCCCTGCAAGCAGAGGGAGCTGGCTCCATCCTTGGCCAGCCCAGAGAGGGGCTCCCACAGTGCAGTGGTGGGCTGATGGGCTCCTCAAGGGTGGCCAGAGCAGACGCCGAGGCCAAGGAGGCGCTGAGAGTGAGCGAGGGCTGCCAGCACGTTGTCACCTCTCAGTATGAGTGTGTTGTAGTGTGTATGTGTGAAAGGGAGTTTTGCAGTGGGAGTATGGGGTGATGTGTTAGTCATAGTTCTACAGAGAAATAGACTATCTATCTATCTATATCTTAGAGAGAGAGAGAGAGAGAGATTGATTGTAAGGAATTGGCTCGTGCAATTATGGAGGCCAAGTCCCAAGATATGGAGACAGTAAGCTGGAGACTCAGGAGAGCTGTGGTGTAGTAGTTTCTGTCCAAGTCCAGAGGCCTGAGAACCAGGAGAGCCAGTAGTATAAGTTCTAGTCTAAAAGCTGGCAGGCCCAAGACCAAGAAGAGCCCAAGTTTCAGTTTGAGTCCCAAAGCAGGAAAAGACTGATATTCCATCTCAAGCAGTCAGACAAGTCTTGTGGCAGGGTTAGCCTTTTAGTTCTCTTCAGGCCATCAACTGATTGGATAAGGGCCACTCACATTAGGGAGGGCAATTTGCTTCCAATTCAGCTGTTTATCTCATCAAAAAACACCCTCACAGACATACTTGGAATAATGTTTGACCAAATGTCTGGATACCTTGTGACCCAGTCAAGTTGACACATAAAATTAATCATCATAGATGGTTTACACTTCTAAAACAATTTTATATAGTAAGAAGCAATATAGTAAATTCTCACATAAGTTGTTGATAGTTTCTTTGAAACTGCAACTTTAAGAGAAATGATGTACAGCAGGTCCTTGAATGACATTGTTATGACACTGATGAGAAAAAAAAATTGGTTTCATTATATATGGTTTTGCTTAAAGTTACAGTTTCCAGGAACCTATCAATGACATTATTGTATACTTTTAAAGCATCATGAAATAACTGAATAAGAACTTGTAAATTGCTGAATTATGAATCATTCTCCTGGTTTCCAGTATTATTTTTATTAGAAGTTGACATGGTACATGCTGGTTAAAATATGACCCAGGCTGGTTCAAGTGCAGTGTGGTGTTTACAACTAACTGATCACAGCCAGTTACAGATTTCTTTGTTCCTTCTCTACTCCCACTGCTTCACTTGACTAGCCATATATGTATGTGTGTATGTATATATATAATAAAGTGTGATCCAGATGTTAAGAAACTTGACTCCTCTTACTGACTGAATCATTATTGTGCAGAAGCCCTTTGATACAGTGGAAAAAAAATGCTGTTGATATAAGAAGGGAGTCAAATATTATAGGACTGGACTGTTGATTAAAAAATTATTTTTAAAGCACAGTAGCTATGAATTACTGTGCTGTTGTATTTGTCTCTATATGTGGTGCTGATTTCTGATCTTGGATCATGTTTAAAACCAGTGGCAGTCTGTAAATACCAACAATTATTATCTTTTGATACCCTTTTAAGTTATGAAACTCATATTGTTGAAGAAATACCTGGATTCATTAAGAAAATGATTTTTTTCCCCTCTTTCTTTCCCCTCTTCCTCTTCTCTTTTCCTTTCCCGACCCCCTTCCTTTCCTGAAAGGTGTTTCTGTTATATGAACAGAGTGACGAGTCCGTCTCTGTTGCCCACTGTGTTGCGGCAGGCTGGAGTGCAGTGGCAAGGTCACGGTTCACTGCATCCTGGCTCAGTAGATCCTCCTATCTCCATCTCCCAAGTACCTGGGACTGTAGGCGCGCATCACCATGCCTGGCTATTTTTTTTTTTATATTTTTTATAGAGATGGAGTTTCTCCATGTTGCCCAGGCTGGTCTTGAACTGCTGGGCTAAAGTGATCTTCCTGCCTCAGAGGCGCCTCCCAAAGTGCTGGGATTACAGGTATGAGCCATCGCGCCCAGCCTAAGAAACTGATTTTCAGTGACTGTATTCCTTCATATGTGTGTTCCATAATTTAATCCTAGAATACTTTGCTTTTTAAAATAATGACACACTGGATATTATTTATAAATATTCTGGGTAGCTCTTATTATTTCTTTACAGCAAATGCTGTGTAGGTAATAAATGGAGTGATGTCAAATAGTATCCATTTTTTTTGAAGAGTTTTGATAAATATTGCCTAATTGCCCTTATTTATTCACTCATATAAAATCAATAATAATTACAGCTAACTTGTTTAGAGTGCTGGTCAGGACCTGAGCTGTATGTGGACTGTTCAATGTAATCCTTAAAATAACTCTTTGAGGAAGTTGTTATCAATGTCCCTATCAGGAGATATCTGAGTGCCTACTGTGTGTAAAGCGTTGTGTTAGGCAGGGGGACTGCAGTAATGAGCAACCAACCATTGTCGATGCCTACATTCTAGAGGATGTGCTTAACAATTACTGTCAATTAATTTAATTGCGTTGTGGGAAAGGCTATGGAAGAGAAATTTGGGCTGCTCTGAAAGTATATCACGCAGGGTGAGAGAAGCGGTGGTAAGAGAGAAATTATCTTTGTATAAACATCTTGGTAGCCTAGGTGGAGTAGCCAAGGTAAAAGGACATGTTTTAGGCAGAGGCGGCAGCATGTGTGAAGGCACTGAGGTGGCTAAAAGGTGGGCATGTCCTGGAAGCTGAAATAGACCAATTGTGCCTGGAATACCGAGGTGTTCCAGTAGATTGACTCAAGATAAGGCTGGGCCTAGATCAAATCCTGCATTGTGTTTCTGGCCACCTGAAGGATTTAGTCCTTCCTAAGAGCAATGGGAAGCCTTTGAAGTGTTTTTAGGGAGGACCCGTAAGATGATTTATATTTTAAAAAGAATGCCTTACCTGCTTTGTGGACAGTGGGTTTGTAAAGTATGAAATTTTCTATTGCTCTATAGTTTCAGCAGTCTTATTCTCAGTTTTATAGGTAGAGGTGCTTAAAATTTTTAATTAAAAAGAAACAAAACTTAAAAAGAAATCCATAATCATAGGCTGGGAGGGAGAGTTGAAAGAGGTGGCTTGGGAGGAGAAGGAAAGAATGATTAGAAACTTAGAAGTCAGAGAACACCCAACTTTTTTTTTTTTTTTTTTTGTCACAGTGTTTGGAAAACTTGTTTGTATTTGAAATAGAATATATGTTGCCCAGCAGATCCCAATTCATTAAAAATTTGAATTTGAGCTTTTCTCTATCATGATAATGCTTGCCTCCATCTCATCTGATTTCCAGAGACTATGTATCTGAGAGGATGTCACTTAAGGGCTTTAACTGAATGATACCAGGGGCTTTGCAGATTGATAAGGCATGGTGTGGGGGAGAAAAGTAGAGATAAGCCTATTTAGAAAAAATTTCTATGTCTTTTTATCTGGCTTGTGATGCCAGTGAAAGTAAGGTGGCTATCTGGCATGTACACAGATTGGTTGTCAGAGAGCCTTCATGATTTTCCATTATTCATTTCCTTTAGACAGCTGCTTTAGTAACTTAGGTACATCCTAACCTTCCCCCACCAAGACACAATCAGTAAACTGGTTAGAATTATAGTGTTATGGAAAAAACGCACTTCATTTATTCTAATTTTTGATTTTAAATTTTAGTTTTAAGAAGCAAACCTTTTAAAGTTGAATACTAGAAAACTAAAATTGTGCTGCTCTTAAGTTAAACATTTTTGACCGAAAAATTCTAATATATAAACTAAGGAGGGGTTAATTTACGTTAGCATAGAACTCCCTTTCATTTACCTTCTTTGAATCCTTCCATGTCTTCAGAAGGGAAAAAAGCTAGAAAGTTTGTAAAATGTTAATATGTTTTATAATGCTTTCTACCTGCTAAAATGTATGAATCTTAAAGTGAGATCCTGATGCAGACTTGTGTGTTCAAAGGATCATGTTATTTTTTCCTTTGTACTTAGAATTAAGCTTGAGTGCAGCAAATGTATAAAATCACAAGTAGAGTGTGGGTTGTGTTTTGAAGTCTTTAATAATTATTTTCTATTTTATAAAAAATAGTTATTCAAGATATCTCAGGATACTATTTTATATTGTGATCATTTGTACTTTTTGTAACATTTTATTTTTACTTCTAATGTTGATTGTGATTTTGAGACTATTATATAAACAAGGATTGGCAAAGACTAAGTTGCAATTTTTCATAGTATTAATATTTTAGCAGAATAATTTTTGTACTTGCTTAAGGAACAGGAAAAACTTTTTTTATTTTTCTCTCATTCTTTAAAAACAAAAAAATTTGAGCTAATGTAAGCAGTTTCAGTATTCTAGGAAAACAAAGGCTTTCATGTACATGCTTCTGATAGTAGACGGTGTGACCATATCATGTATGCGTTCTTAATAATGTCTGACATTATCAGATTGATTAACTCAGCATGGGGCCTAATCAGATTTAACTATGGTTGGCAGCTGTACACTAGAAGAATAGTAATATAGTGGGAGAATAAAATCAGTTTTTTAAGAAGCTGCATTAAATACAAAACTAAAAAAAATCGAAAGTGTTCATTATCTCACAATGACATATAAAACTATTGTGTTCACACAGTGGCTTTCTTAAATCCATGCTGACTTATATTTTCAAAGATCGGCTACTGCCAGATGCTAGACATGCTGATAATAAGATTTTCATTTGATAATTTGATGGTGTAGGTTTCAGGCAGTTACGATTTCCTGCAGGCTTCAAGGGTCAACGTTTGTATCTACATACTGTGTTTACTGTGTAAACCTCATAGACTATCTAACTCTAAGAACTAGAGCCAAAACCACTGCTTACTTTTTCTGGGATCAACGTAAGTATTTCCCTAAGAAATAGGTCATTGCAAAGTAATCATTTCTCCTTTGTTTTTTAAAAAACATAATCATGAAAAGTTAATAAATGATAAGTAAGAAAGAGTCCTAAATTAGGGGGCTATAAATTAATTTTAATTCTTCTGTTAACTGTAACCTGGGCCTTAGGATTTAATTAGATTCAGTCACTAAATGTTTAGTGAATGCTTACTATGTG
The DNA here is from genome assembly GCF_028885655.2 of Pongo abelii. Lineage (NCBI taxonomy): Eukaryota > Metazoa > Chordata > Mammalia > Primates > Hominidae > Pongo > Pongo abelii. Next base: position 131,413,722 of record NC_085928.1, on the reverse strand, counting down.
AAGGCTGTTCTGGGCTCTAAGGCTATGTTAGTGACCCAAACAGTAAAGATATTGGTGCCATTCAAAGCACTTTTTTGATGTGCTGAGAATCCCTATTGAGGATAATAGTCAATAATTAATTACATAAGCTTTGAGGACTGATTTCCAGACTAGTGAGAAATAGGCATGACAAAAACAGTCTCACTTGTGTAAATTATTTGCACAATATTTTTCTCTTCTTGGGTGTGATACCCATTTTAGTCAGTGTTCTAAAGTTATTAAACTAATAAAACTCAAGTGAATAGTCAAATATCCAGTCAGCTTTTATGATTTGGGATTAAAGTAACAAAAGTAGCTGATAAATGAGTGGAAAAGGTATGCAAATAGTATGGATCAATTGTCACCTTCTGGGAAAAGAATAACTGCTTTTCAGAGAGCAATTTTCTAAATCAACACTCATCAAAGTATACTTAGATCCCTTGCATATTAACACATAATTAAGTTATGTATGTATGAAAAACAATATTAAGTTTTTTCTATTAAGATTTCTAATTTAAGTACACTGTCATCTATGACTAGTTTACTTAATCCAGAAAATTAAGAAATACATTTAATTCAGGAAAAAGGAACAATTGCTGCCATTTTATGGTATATTAGCCCCTAACACGTCTTCATTGTAAAACAATATAATTTCTAAAGGTTTGGTAAGTGCTTGAAGTTTTGAAAGTAGATAACTTTCTTTAAACTCTAGTTTTGCCTAAGAGTAAAAATATTACAGATTCCAGAAGAGTTACTTTGAGGAGTTTTAAATGCCAGCAAAGAGGCACTTGATAATAAACGTGTCTATTTAGCTATCATTGTAGCTTTATTTTAATGTATAATGTATCTGGGATATGTTGTGGGTCCACAGAAGTATTTGTTGAATTAAATGTATGCTTCCTAAATGTAACTTTCAAAAGGTATTGAGCAATCATGTAACTACATTAAATTATAAACTAATAAAATGATCAATATTAATGAAATTTGAAACCAATTTAGAATAATAAAAATAATTGATTCATGGTAGAATTCAGCAATACATTTTGCATAAGCACATTATGAAAACCTAAGTTGCCAAACCTTGGCAGTAAAAAACCAGTCATAGCAAATTATTAGATGTGATTTATGACTTACTGATAGCATTAGGATAGCAGTCACATGTTCATTTTCCAGTTTTTTTTAATAATTTGATAATTTTGAAAGGATACTAAATTATCCCTTCTTTACTGTTCTTAGAATTTATGTTCATTTTACTGATGAGGTCTTGAGTCATTGTGTAATGTTTTAAAGGTAAAAAGTTGGGTAGAATAATCTCACCATGTAACTTATTTTTTGTTGTTGTAATAAACATGGTTTTAAAACAGTTGTCACTGTTTATAATTGTACCATTCATTAATTTTCAGGTAATAAATGGACAGATTTGGCTTAGTAGTTGAGGTGTGATTTCAGGGAATGCTTACCCTGCTTTCTTCAGTATGTTAAAAAATGAATGTGAGATCTACCGGAGGAAGGAGAAAGGAAAAAACCTTTATTTTCCAGGTTAACAATCTGCAGTTTTGGGAAACTTAGCTTCTGGGGAAACTGAAAGCACACGCTTGGCTGAAGGGAGGGAAATAGCAGCATTTAAGCCTTCCAGGGTTTGTCTTACATATTCATCAGATTTGGGGAATGTCTGTGAATGTTTACAGGGAAAGTCAAGTGCATGTCCAGACATAACATTAATATAACATACATTCTATATTCACTTTGGGGTGGGGTTTTAACATTAAAATGAGGAGGAATTTGGCTCTTTATATCAAAAGGTGAACTATAAGGCACAAATATGTTTTATGTGCCATCTCTGTAAGCCAGCTGGAACCAGCTTAGGGTCTATAGCTGCTTATCAGGAGAGAGTATTTGTAAAGCTCGTGTTTTGTCTAAACAGTGCTGTTGGCTGGACCCCCAAGGTGGGGGTGTTCCTGTTAGCTAGTGTCATGTGGTTTACCAGAGTCAGTTGGACAATGTTTTCCTAGAATGAGCTTCTGCTTAACTGCAGGAAGAAAACCTTATGGCAATGAACAAACCTTATAGTAGTTAGCAGTGTAGGCATACATGACCAAACTCTTTTCCCTGCTCTGGCCATTTAATTTTCTCTGAGGGTCTCATCTTAGCCACAGAGCCCATCTTGTCTGTCATCTGGGGGTACATTGTTGACAATTACCTTTGTTACCATTCATCAATGCTTAAGATCAATTAATAGTAGACATTGTCTCTCATTCACCTATTAGAAGGCCATACATTCAAATAAGCATGGGAGAGAAAACACATTTGACTTATTACCACAGTAAGATTCAAATTACTGATACCACATTCTTTTTTGAGGAAGCTTTTATAGAGAAGAAACACTGTGGGTTAGGATGGGACTTGTAGCAGAGGTAGGCTGTGGGTACCAAAGATAAATAACCTATAATAACCTATTTTGGGTAAGTGTTTTTATTAACCCTTTTATTTGTGACTCTTTTTTGGTATTCAGAATTGCACCCCTTAGTGTAATTTTTAGTGGTGAGAGTTTTAAGAGTACTAATATTCTTTGGGAAACAAACGTTGCACATATGGCATCATCTTTCTTCCTCCTACGGAGAAGTGTTGACATGGATCAGGATCACGCTGGTGCCACTTTAACTGGGAAGTTTTGAGGGATTGTGAATGGTACTAGAGGTGGCCACACAATCTTTTTGGTCCTTCTTTGTTCACATTTTGCCTTCTTTTTTCCCATCTGTGGCTGGCAGTTGACAGTGTTGAGGTTGTCCTTTACTTGGGAAGCCTGTTGACCCAACAGCAACCCTGATGACCCAGTTGTCTTATTCACTCAGCAATGGTGCTTTCTTTTGGTGGCATTTGCCATAATTGTCCTAATAACAGTGCTTGTCACAAAACCCAATGCTTGGGCTCAGTAAATATTTATTGAATAAAGGAATGAGTACTGGAGACTAGCCTCTATGTTTCTTACTCACTTCTGTTTTTACTGATTCTGTTTTTTTCCATGAATGTTGCCTTCTCTCGTGTTTCACATTCAGAATTTTCTTAGAGAATATCTTAGTTTGGGCTGCTATAACAGAATAAGTCTGGGTGGGTTAAACAACATTTATTTCTCACAACTCTGGAGACTGGGAAGTCCAAGATCAAAGTGCTGGCAGACCTGGTGTCTGGTGAGGGCACCGTTCCTGGTTTGCAGACAGCAGTCTTCTCATTGTATCCTCACTTGCTGGAGAAAGAAAGACCTTGTGTCTCTTCTTCTTTTATAATGGCACTAATCCCATTGTCAGGGACCCACCCTCATGACCTAATCTAACCTCAGTTACTTCCAAATGGCCTCACCTCCAAATTCTGTAACACTGGGGACTTGAGTTGCAATATATGAATTTTAGGGAGACAAATATTCAGTCAATAGCGGAGGTTACACTTACGTTAGTGAGGAAGAATTTTTAAAGATTTCATGTTCGTTTTAGATATAACTACTTAAAATACATGGGAATGTTTTTATAATATAAAAAATGCAATTATAGTTCCATATTCATAAAGCTAAACACTTTATAAAGAAATAACATGGCTGGGCACTGTGGCTTATGCCTGTGATAACAGCATTTTGAGAGGCTGAGACGAAGGATTGCTTGAAGCCAGAAGTTCGAGACCAGCCTGGGCAGCAAAGCAAGAACTTGTCTCTACAAAAAATAAAATAAATTAAATTAGTTGGGCCCAGTGGCATGTGCCTGTAGTCCCAACTATTCTGGGAGGCTGAGGTGGGAGGATTGCCTGAGCCCAGGAGTTCTAGGCTGCAGTGAGCTATGATGGCACCACTACACTCCAGCCTGGGTGACAGAGCAAGATCCTGTCTGTTTAAAAAAGAAGGAGAAGGAAGAGAAACATGTTTTTCTTAAATTTTCTTTAATTTGGTTTTATGTTAATGTTAAGAATAAATAACCAATAAATAATCTTGTAAATAGAAAATACTATTTCTGAGAATTTCATTAGCAATAATATTAGAAATCTATTACATCTCTTAGAAATATGAAATACAAAATAGTTTGCATTATTGTTATTGAAGAGGATGTATGCCAGATTTTCAAGAGTAGGTTTATTGTTTATGAAATAAAACATCAACTGCCATTTATTAAATACTTTCTTTGTGCCACAAAGAGTTTTGAATGCAATTTCAGTCTAGTCCTCAAAATCATCCTAAAAGATTGGAGGATTATGTAAATTTTGCAAATGAAACTTGGCTTTTGAAATTTGGTCACTTACTCTCAAGGCTTTATAACCAGCAAGGGGCAAGGGCTGAGACTTGAACTCGTCTCCGTCTTATTCCAAAGCCCAGCCCTTTCCTCTGTCCTGTATTAAATTCCCATTCCTATATATGGATGGCCACATTGCAGTGAAACAGTTGGAAAATAATACCAGTATTGGAGCCTCTGGGAAATGTTGTTTTGCTACATTGCATTTATGAGCTTTCATCCAGGTCCTTCTGTATTCCCTGTATAGTTGGCGCTGGATGAATGTTTATTATTAATATAGTGAATACATATAGCCATTCCTTTAATGACACAGTCTCACCCGCTAATAAAATTGTGTATCAGTTTCTATCTTATTTTGCATGATTTTCCTTGCTCTTCTCTCAGCAGATTATGATTTTTAATAAAAGCAAAGCACACACACAAAATTCTTGTGTTGGTAGCTGATAAATGTAATAGGACCTTTTAGGAGACAATACTCCAGCAAGTTTGTATTCACTTTATCTGAGTTGAAAATAAAATTGCTTTGTATGCTTTAGAGTAATACTACATTTGATTGTCCTGTGCCTTGTATTCTGCAGTTTGAAATTTAGAGCTTTTCTTCTTTCAGGATACAAATTCTGTTTTGATATGCCAACAAAATGATTTAAAAACTAAATCGAAGTTTAAAAAAATACTGTCAGTACATTGTCAGAACTGGAGAATATGAAGTAAACTTGGTTCAACTTTTTATACTAGATGCACGTTACACAGGACATGTAACATTCTTTTGTAGAAGCCAGAGCAAAAATACCCACAGTGAATTAATTTGGTAATGAACTAGGTTAATTTGTAGAAAAAAGGCTTAGGTCAGGGTGAGATTTGGAGGTATAGGATATAATAGTAACATAAACCTATCAAAACATGCAGAACATGGAGAGCACTAAAATTCATTAAAAAAAATCAGATTGAGTGATAATATAATGATAACTTTAGGAAATTGATAGAAACTAAACTTGAGCCCCGGTGACTCCAGAGATAGTCTTTAAACTGTTCAGGACAGCTAGAACAGGTTGGTTTTGGATTAAAATTCTTATCTAAGGAGAAGTTGATAAATGCTCCTTCCTGCACTTGCTCCTGTAAGTTCAGGTTAGTAGGTGATGTTCCAAAGTGCCCTGAAGGCAACCAGTAAAAACTTCTTTTTTTCCCTAGAAAATTTGGAACTTGGTGACTCTGCAGATGAAATTCAGGCTCTGAAAAGTGCTCACTAGCTATCAAAATTTATAAGGAGCAAGGAGGGAAGACTTGAAGCGTGAACCCACTTATGTATTACTCTAAAACTCATGCTGTTTCCTCTGTATTGTGTGAGATCAAAACAAATGCCGTATCATACACTTTTGCAAGCTTTTAGAAATTTAGGTCAGTGGTTCTCTGACCAAGCACAGTGGTTCACTTCTGTAATCCCAGCACTTTGGGAGGCCGAGGTGGGATCGCTTGAGCTCAGGAGTTCGAGCCTGGGCAATGTAGTGAGGCCCTATCTCTACAGAAAATTTAAAAATTAGCTGGGCATGGTGGCACACACTTATAGTCTCAGCAGATGTGTGCCACCACACCCAGCTAATAATTTTGTATTAGCTGGTGGAGGATTGCTTGAGCCTGGGAAATCAAGGATGCAGTGAGCCATGATCACACCACTGCAATCCAGCTTGGGTGACAGAGCAAGACCCTGTCTCAAAACAAAACAAAACAAAACAAAGCGTTCTCAAAAGTGTGCTCTCCAGAGGTCACGTGGGAGTTTGTTACAAATGCAGATTACCAGGCTCCATTTCACACCCACTGACAAAGAAACTTTGAGGTGGGGCCAACAGTGTTTAAAAGGCCCTGTCCTTGATTCTGATATGTGCACAAGTTTGAGAACCACTGCTTTAGATACTTTTGCAGTTTGAAAAAGAATATGGATAAGAGGGCCTCTGAACAATGTAGTTGTTTTCCTACATAGAGCAATTTGGCCATGTTAGGAATAAACCTATTTTGTGAGTAATTAATTATAGCTTAGGTGCAGTCTAACTTAATATTTTTACTTCAATTCCAGTCTCCTTCAGGGATTTTTTTAACTACTAAATTTGGTCAAAATTTGACTTGTCTATATATTAAAAAAAAAACCTATAATCTATAATATTTCTATTCTAGATTAGCCATGTTGAGAGAAATAAAATTTGGGTAAATATTGCATAATATTTATATTATTGAAGAGACAATTTTTTACCTTAAAGAGAAGGCACAGTATTTAATTTTAATAAATTATATGTGATTTTTAAAAATGTAAACACTGTTTTTGGCCTTATTTGAGCTCATAAAATATTTGGACAGTTATCATGAGAGTTTGCTAAAATAACATAAGGTGATCTTATTCTTTCCCAATGTTTTGACTAATTGTTGGTAAAGAATCTTTTTTTGGGGAGCACTCCCCAAGGCAACTTGGAAGTGTGTCCTGGGCTGCAGTTATCATTATTATTATGATTATTATTTTTTAAAAAAGAATCTTTGAAGTGACTGGTTACTTGATGGTATTAAGGATTTAATATCATACATGTCTGTGTGAGAGGGAGGAGGGTGATACTTTGGGGATGTTTAATAGGGGGAGTATTTGTCTTTTAAAGAAGATTCTCATTTCATTCATAAATTTTGTTTTGGTGGGTACATGGTAGGTGGTGATTATATATATATTTAGGCATACAATGTATAAGATATAGGTACACAATGTATAATAATCACATCAGAGTAAATACGGTATCCATCACTTGAAGCGTTTATTCTTTGTGTTTCAAGTAATCCAGTTGTACTCCTTGAGGTATTTTCTAAATTTACAATTATTACTGACTGTAGCCACCCTGTTGGTCTATCAAATACTAGATCTTATTCATTTTTTTTTCATTTTTCTATAGCTTCTTGTTGGAAAAAAATATATATATATATATATATTTACCTGTTAACCATCTCCACTCCCCCCACCCCATGCCTCCCACTACTCTTCCTAGCTTCTGGTAACTCTTCCTAGCTTCTGGTCTTTCTACGCTCTGCCTCTGTGAACTCAATTGTTTAATTTTTAGCTCCTACAGATAAGTGAGAACAGACAAAAGTTTGTCTTTCTTTGCCTCATTTATTTCATTTAACATAATGACTTTGAGTTCCATCCATGTTGTTGCAAATGACTGGATCCCATTCTTTTTTTATGGCTGAATAGTATTCCATTGTGTATGTGTCCATTTTCTTTATCCACTTGTCTATTGATGAACACTTAGGTTGCTTCCAAATCTTTGCTATTGTGAATAGTGCTGCAATAAATGTGGGAATGCAGATATCTCTTTGATAAATTGATTCCTTTCTTTTGGGTATACTTAGCAGTGGGATTGCTGGATCATATGGTAGCCCAATTTTTAATTTTTTTGAGCAACTTCCAAACTGTTCTCCATAGTGGTTGTACTAATTTGTGTTCCCACCAACAGTGTACGAGGATTTTCTTTTCTCAGCATCCTCCTCTGCATTTGTTATTGCCTGTCTTTGGATAAAAGTCATTTTAACTGGGGTGAGATGATACTTGATTGTCGTTTTGACTTGAATTTTGCTGATATTCAGTGATGTTGAGCACTCTTTCATATGGCTGTTTGCCATTTGTATGTCTTCTTTTGAGAGACATCTAGTCAGATCTTTTATCCCCCTCCCTACTTTTCTTTTTGAGACATAGCTTTGTCATCCAGGCAGGTGTGCAGTGGCTCTCACTGCAACCTCTGCCTTTTGGGTTCAAGCGATTCTGTTTCTCAGCCACTGGAATAGCTAGGAGGATTACAGGCACCCACCACCACATCTAGCTAATTTATGTATTTTTTAGTCAAGAGGGGTTTCACCATGTAGGCCCAGCTGGTCTCAAATTCTTGACTTCAAGTGATCTGCCCACCTCGGCCTCCCAAAGTGCTGGGATTACAGAAATGAGCCACTGTGCATGACCCTTTTGCCCATTTTAAAATTAGATGATTAAGCTTTTTTTTTATTTATAGAATTGTTTTAGTTCCTTATATATTCTGGTAATCCCTTGTAGAGTGGATAGTTTGCAGATGTAATCTCCCATTCTGTGGGTTGTCTCTTCATTTGTTGACTGTTTCCTTTTTGGTGTAGAAGCTTTATAATTTGATGTGATTCCATTTGCCCATTTTTGCTTTAGTTTCTTGTGCTTTCTGGGTATTACTCAGGAAGTCTTTGCTCAATCCAGTGTCCTGGAGAATTTCCCCAATGTTTTATTTTTCATAGTATAATAGTTTCATTTTGATTTGAGTTTTGTATATGGTGAGAGATAGGGGTCTAGTTTCAGTCTTCTGCCTATGGATATCCAGTTTTCCTAGAACCATTTATTGAAGAGACTGTCCTTTCTTCAGTGTATGTTCTTGGCATCTTTGTCAAAAATGAGTTCACTGTAGATGTACAATTTGTTTCTGGATTCTCTATTTTGTTTCATTGGTCTGTGTGTCTGTTTTTTATACCAGTTCCGTGGTGTTTTGGTTACTAGAGCTCTGTAGTATAATTTGAAGTCAGGTAATATGATTTCTTCAGTTTTGTTCCTTTTGCTTAGAATAGCTTTGGCTATTCGGGATCTTTTGTGGTTCCATACACATTTTAGGATTACTTTTTCCATTTCTGTGGAGAATGTCATTGGTATTTTGATAGAGAATGCATTTAATCTGTAGATTGCCTTGGGTAGTATGGACATTTTAACAGTATTGATTCTCCCAATCAATACTGTTTTTTTGTGTGTGTGTGTGTGTCCTTTTCAGTTTATTTCACCAGTTTATAGTTTTTATTGTAGAGAGCTTTCACTTCTTAGATTAAGCTAATTCATAGGTATTTAATTTTATCTGTTGCTATTGTAAATAGAATTCACTTTTAATTTCTTTTTCAGATTGTTTGCTGTTGGCATATGGAGATGCTTTTATAGTGGTGAAAGTGGGTATCCTTTTTATGTTCCAGATCTTAGAGGAAAGTCTTTCAGTTTTTCCCCATTCAGTATGATACTAACTGTGGGTCTGTCATATATAGCTTTTATTATGTTGAGGTGTATTCCTTCTGTACCCTGTTTTTGATGGTTTTTATCATGAAGGGATGTTGAATTTTATCAAACGCTTTTTCAGCAATGATCATGTGGTTTTTGTCCTTCATTCTGTTGGTATTATGTATCACACTGATTGATTTGCATATATTGAACCAACCTTGCATCCCTGGGATAAATTCCACTTGGCCATGATAAAATGAACTTTTAAAATGTGTTGTGGAATTTGGTTCACTAGTATTTTGTTGAAGATTTTTGCATTAGTGATCATTAAGGATACTGGCCTGTAGTTTGCATTTTTTGGTGTGCCTTTATCTGGTTTTGACATCGGGGTGATAATGACCTCATGGAATGAATTGGGAAGTATTCCCTTCTCTTCTCTTTTTTGGAACAGTTTGAGTAGGATTGATAGTAATTCTTTAAATGTTTGATAAAATTTGGCATTGAAGCCATCAGGTTCTGGGGTTTTCTTTGCTAGGAGACTTTTTATTATGGATTTGATGTCATTACTTGTTACTGGTCTGTTCAGGTTTTGGATTTCTTCATGGTTCAATTTTGGTAGGTTGTATGTGTCTAGGAAATCATCTGTTTCTTCTAGGTTTTCAGATGGATTGGCATATCTTTGCACATAGTGCCTCTAGTGATCCTTTGGATTTCTGCAGTGTTGGTTGTAATGTCTCTTTTTTTTTTTTTTTTATGTCTCTCATTTTATTTATTTGGGTGTTTTCTCTTTTTTTCTTAGTTCACCTGGCTAAAGACTTGTCAATTTTCTTTCTCTTTTCTAAAAACACACAGTTTTGTTGCTCTCGTATTTGTTTTGATTTCATTTATTTCTGCTCTGATCTTTATAATTTCTTTTCTTCTACTAACTTTGGATTTGGTTTGCGCTTGCTTTTCTGGTTCTTTAAAATGCATCTTTAGGTTGTTTATTTGAAGTTTTTCTTTTTTGATGCAGGCACTTGGAAGTATAAGCATCTGTCTTAGTACTGCTTTTGCTGTATCCTATAGGTTTTGCTATGATGTTTTTCCATTATCATTTGTTCCAAGAAATTTTTCAGTTTCCTTCTTAATTTCTTCATTGACCCACTGGTTATTCAAGAGCATATGGTTTAATTTGCATACGTTTGTATAGTTTTGAAAATTCTTCTCGTTATTGAGCTCTAGTTTTATTCCATTCTGGCTAGAAAAGATACTTGACATTATTTCAGTTTTTTAAAATGTTTTGAGACTTGTTTTATGGCTTAACATATAGTTATCCTTGAGAATGATTCATGTGCTGAGGAGAAAAATGTGTATTCTGCAGCTGTGGGACAAAATGTTCTGTAAATATCTATTAGGTCCATTTCGTCTACAGTGCAGATTAAGTCTGATTTTTCTTTGTTGACTTTCTGTCTAGATGATCTGTCCAGTGCTGAAACTGGGATGTTGAAGTCTCCAGCTATTATTGTATTGGGATCTATCTTTCTCTTTAGCTCAACAATATTTGCTGTATATATCTGGGTGCTCCAGTTTTGGCTGCACATATATTTATGTTATATTCTCTTGCTGAATTGACCCTTTATCATTATATTATGACCTTCATTGCCTCTTTATAGTTTTTGTCTTGAAATCTATTTTGTCTGTATAGCTGCTCATGCTTTTTAGCTGGTATTCTTTGCACACATATCTTACAATGTAAAAAAAAAACTTTTCTGAGCAAAAGCAATTTGACACTTCATAACGTCTAGAAATATTTTTTCAAATGTGATGTATGAATAGGAAGTAGCATACAAAAGCAAATTACTGTGCTATCCCTCCCCCAAGAATATGCATTCTCTCTTCACACCACGCGGCCGCTGCTGGGGCATGGGGGAGGGGTGGCATTGGCAGTTCAAGACTGTCCTACCCTCTTCAGTGTCTCTTTTAGCAATATGTAGTTAAAAACCCAGGTACTGTTACCACTCACCTGATGTTTAATTCTCATGAAGATGCTTTTTTGTGTAGATAGTTGTCAAATGTGATGTTCCTGCAGGGAGGACAGTTGGTGGAGGCTTCTATTTGGCCAGCTTGCTCCTTCTCATTTGTAAATATTTCAGTGGGTACCTGTGATTTGCTTTGAAGTACAGTAATTGGAGAAAGGGTAATGAGAGTTAACAGATAGGGCTAAAGTGGAAACATGGTCAATCTTGAGCTGATTATTGTTGAAGCTGAATGAGGGATTTATAAAGGTCTGTTATGCTTTTCTTTCTAAGAGTATGCTTGAAATCTTTTATACTTTAAAGTTGAGAAAACCAACAATGATACCAGCTCAGCACAGTCCTCTCACACAGTCATGGTTTGTTACTTTAGCTGGCATTCTTTGCACACATACCTTATAATGTAAACAGAAAACTTTTCTAAGCAAAAGCAATTTGACACTTTGCGACTTCTAGATACAATTTTTCAAATGTGGTGGATGAATAGGAAGTAGCAAACAAAAGCAGATGATGAGGAAATACCATTTAAGATGTCACTTTAAAATACTATACTGTGTTACCATAAGTAGAATGCATTTCTAGATCCTTACTACATTTAACACATCTTTTCTGATTATTTTTATGTTTCTTCTTTTTATACTTTTAGGTATACACATTAGCAGAGTACTAGGAATTTTAAATGCATGCTATTTAGTTTTAAACGTTCAAGTACTTAGTTGAACTTAAGTTATGAAATTGTAAAGGAATGATGTCTGCCAGTGACATTACATTAAAGCTTTTCATAATCGAGTTGTGGTAAGTTGTTTTATTTTAAATTTCTACTGTAGGAACAGAATGGTTCTGTAAAAGTTATTTTTCTTACTGTGATATAATTAAAAAATATGACCATACTTTTGCATAAAGAATTGATAGACTATTTCTCTTACGGTGCATGTATGCATGCAAAATTGACTAAAGAGGACTCATTTAAAACATTTCTAAGGGGAAATTTGAGTTAACACAAGGGTAAATATATTTTAAGCCAGTTTATATTTTAAACCACTCAATAACGTGGTTTTGAAAAGTGACTTTTTAGAATATGTATGTATATGTCTACACACACACACACGCACACGTGCAAATTATGTGTTTACCCTGCTAAGCGGTTAGATTGGTAACTATGAGGTAGCAGCTGCTGTATCTTGTTACCTTGTTAGGTCAGTAAAGCAAGTGAGGGGGCACTTTATTAGTTTGTGGGCCATTCTTGAAGCTAGTGACGCTGCAAAGGGTCCAAGGCTTGCTCTCTCTACTAGTCTGCTAGATCACTGTTTCTGAGACTGTAATGTATGTATAAATCACCTGGAGGTCTTGTTAAAAGTGTAGACCTTGTTTTAGAGATCTGGAATGGGGCCTAAGATTCTAACAAGCTCCTAGGTGATGCCAGTGTAGGTTTGAGGACCCCTCTTTTTTTTAAGTTTTATTTTTTTGAACTAGAGGCTTGCTTTGTTGCCTAGGCTGGTCTCCAACTCTTGCATTCAAGTGATCCTCCCACTTCAGCTTCTTGAGTAACTGGGATTATAGGAGCACGTGCCCAGTTAAGGACCACCTCTTTGAATAGCAAAGGACAAGCTTATCATAGTTGTGATTTAGAATTTAAAACCTCAGATAAACTATGGTTATAGGTAATATATTTATACTAACTTTAAAAAATATCAAATTTTATTATATTTTTTTGGATTTAAAAAATGTTTCTGGCCAGGCGTGGTGGCTCTCACCTATAATCCCAGCAGTTTTGGGGAGGCCGAAGTGGGAGGATCGCTTCAGTCCAGGAGTTCAAGATCAGCCTGGGCAACATAGCAGGACTATGTGTCTAAAAAAAAAAAATTAGCCAGGCATGGTGGCATGTACCTGTAGTCTCAGCTACTTGGGAGGCTGAGGTGGGAAGGTTGCTTGAGCCTAGGAGTTCGAGGCTGCAGTCAGCTATGAACAATGCACTGCACTCCAGACACTCTTGCACTGGGAGACAGAGCAAGACCCTGTCTTAAAAAAAAAAAAAAAAAGTGAGCCTAGGGCTGCTTCTAGCCTATAGAATATCTTTTGCTGACTAGATGCAGATTCTCCTTGGGGTAGATGCATAGCTTGGCCAGATAAGGGACTTTTCCTGGGTAGAACCATGCACAAAAAGGTGGTTGAATTTCAGACCTTACTCCCTGGCTGCAAGCTTTTGTGCAGTATACAAACTCACAAATTACTGGTTGATCCTACCTTTGTTTAACATCTGGGCACAAAGATTTAAAAGAGTAGGAAAAAACATTTAAAACTATTATAGTGATAACAATAAACTGCTTAAAAGGTATATAAACAAAACAAGAAATCTTTACCTGTCTTTTCATATGTTGTAATAATAAGGCTTTTGTTCACAATTTTAATGTTATTTTAAAAATTAATATTGTGTTTATTACTCAGTAGGTTTAATAAAATGCGGAGACCATATACAAGCAACACACTGCTGACTATGTTAACTTAGAAAATAACCACCTTTACAGATTTAGCAATCTAGGGCAGTGTTTCCCAAATTCATGGTATTGGGCAAAATGAGAAAAATAAAACAATGTAATCAGGTTTTTGTATTTATTAATTCATTCTATTTAATGGGCTTTTTTTTTTTTTTTTTTTTTTTTTTTTGACAGGGTCACTCTGTTGCCCAGGCTAGAGTGCAGTGGCACGATCTTGGCTCACTGCAACCTCCGTCCCCCGGGTTCAAGCGATTCTCTCACCTCAGCCTTCTGAGTAGCTGGAATTACAGATGTGTGCCGCCATGCCCGGCTAATTTTTTTTTTTTTTTTTTGAGACGTAGTCTCGCTCTTTTGCCCAGGCCAGAGTGCAGTGGTGTGATCTCGGCTCACTGCAAGCTGCACCTCCTGGGTTCATGCCATTCTCCTGCCTCAGCCTCCCGAGTAGCTGGGACTACAGGCGCCCACATGCCCGGCTAATTTTTTGTATTTTTAGTAGAGACGGGGTTTCACCGTGTTAACCAGGATGGTCTCGATCTCCTGACCTCGTGATCCGCCCACCTTAGCCTCCCAAAGTGCTGGGATTACAGGCCCAGCTAATCTTTGTATTTTTAGTAGGGATGGGGTTTTGCCATGTTGCCTAGGCTGCTCAAACTCCTCGGCTCAAGCAGTCTTCTTGTGTCAGTCTCCCAAAGTTCTGGGATTACAGGCATGAGCCACCTTGTCCAGCTTGAGGGACAACTCTTTATTCATTCTTTTTGGTGTTAAAATGTCATCTTTGAAACAGTGTTGGTGGTATATGAGAGGTATATTTGTTATGTACCTTTGTGCAGACATACATGCCCATGCTACTTTTATTCCTGACCTTATGTTTTTTTCAGAGGAAGAAGTTAAGAAATTAGTTTGTGGGCCATTCTTGAAGCCAGTGACACTACACAGGGCCCAAGGCTTGCTCTCTCTACTAGCCTAGATCACTGTACCTCTCAGAGCCCCACTCACTTGTCTCCTAGGTGCCTCATAAATAGTTACCAACAATTCTTAGTACTTCATTAAAATTCACCTCCTCCTGGGAGCCATCCAGCCTTTGGAATAACCTCCTACTGTCTAGAGTAGCCTAGTGGTGAAGAGCTTGAACTAGACAGCCTTGGCTCTGCCACTTAATGCCTGTGTGGCCATTACATATCTTTTACAAGGTTATGTAACCTGTTTGTGCCTCTTTTTGTTCACAATTAAAATCAGGATAATTGGCTGGGCACAGTGGCTCACTCCTGTAATCCCAGCACTTTGGGAGGCTGAGGTGGGTGGATCACCTGGGGTCAGGGGTTTGAGACCAGCCTGACCAACATGGTGAAACCCCGTCTCTACTAAAAATACAAAATTAGCGAGACGCGGTGACACATGCCTGTAATCCCAGCTACTTGAGAGGCCGAGGCAGGAGAATCACTTGAACCTGGGAGGTGGAGATTGCAGTGAGCCAAGATTGCACCATTGCACTCCAGCCTGGGCAACAAGAGCGAAACTCTGTCTCAAAAAAAAAAAAAAAAAAAAAAATCAGGATAATTATATATCCTTTTTGTGGTGGTTGTGATTATTAAATATTTGGCACAGTGCCAGTCACATAATAAGCACTCAGCTGCTTCATCAATATCATCCTAACTTTAGTCGTTGTGTAGAAAGCAACAGATTAAACTAAGTAAAAAGTTATACCCCCACCCCAATTCTGTTTCAGTCTGTGTTTGGCGAACTTCCCAGGTGATTCTTACATTTAATACATTTAAAAACCATTACCCTAAAGGTCCTTTCATAGTGAACTTCATCTAGGACCTGCCAAAGCCACTAACATGAAGGAGTTGAGATCAAATTCATTTTGTCTAACACTATATCTCAAATGCCTAATATTGTGTCTGGCATATAGTAGGCATTCAGTAAATAGTTGTTTAATGTGTGTAGCCCAACTTCATAGTTTTATGAGATAATACGGTCTTACCTTAAAAAAATGAGAGCAAACATTGGTTCTAGTTATGTTATGGAGACCTTAATGGGGAATTCACTGAAGTATAAGAATTAATTCTCTATGATTATTCCCCCTATGGCTTATTAGAAAAAGATTGAATGAGCTATTATTAAAATCATAATATGTATCTTTCCTCTAGAGTGAGACTAATAACTGTCATAGCAGGCTCTTCTCCATTTATTTTGGCTTTAGAACTATCTTTTTTTATTTTATTTATAAGTAAGGTAGGAGATATACTTTCATTTTTCTTATTCTCTGGCATAAACTTCGTTTTTTAAATTCAGCTTTAGCCAGGTGCATTGGTGTGCACCAGTATTCCCAGCTTTTTGGGAGGCTGAGTCGAGAGGATTCCTTGAGCCCAGGAGTTTAAGTCCAACCTGCACAGCATAGCGAGCTCCTTGTCTCTTTAAAATAAATATAATACATTCAACTTTAGAAGTCATACAGTACTGTTTCTTTTGAATTGAGAAATAGTTCTTAGGCAATGAGGATGCTCCTAACTATAAAGAAGAAACATGTTTTGTTTACGTTGAATAATTTATTAGGACACTGAATAAAAATGCTAAGAAATTAATTCCACGAGAATAATTGCGTAGTTATCTGATTTCTGAGTGAAGCATTTTCAGCTAGATAATTCTAGAAGAAAATATTTAAATAACCTTGGCAGAACTTTAACATTATTCGTCACAAAGATAGATAAAAAGCAATTCTCACCTAGCCCTAATAATAAATCAGTATCTGTGGTTAAACTAGGAAAAACACCAATATTTATTATATGCTTTTTCCTAATGTATCTTGTATATATGGTCAGTTAGTTTTATAAGAGGAGGTTATTTGACATTAGTTTTCTTGCTGGGAAATCCTGATTTCCAGTTGGTGTGATGTTTTACTTTCCTTGATTACAATCTTATTCTACCAGAAATGAAAAGATAATCAAGACGTGGCTCATCTATTTCCATGTATCTTGATCATCTATGTAGTAAGTGCAGCGTTTACATTATTTGTTGTATCTTTTTATTTTATCATTATTTGCTCTAAAGATAGTCTGCTCAGATTTGTTATGACCAAAAATATAATGAGGCAGGTAATTGTTGTCTTCATCCATAAAATTACTTTCTAAAGCCAATCATTCTGCCTAATACAGGCTCTTCATTGATTTTTAGCTACCTGAAACTGAGTCTAAAACCACTTCTCTCTGCTTCCTCTTCTCTTTTTCATTTAAATGTGTAAATTTTGCAGTTAAAAATGATAAACCTATTTACATTTAATGTTCATCTCTTCTTTTGTTGTTATTGCTATTTTCCATCTCTAGTCCTTTTCAAAAACACAGTGGAATGGATAGTATAGATCAGCTGAGATTGCTTTTTAAAAGGTTGGCAGTGACATCTTCATGCTAAATTCTAGTGTCCATTCTTGCTCTCTGAAACCATCTCCCTTGATTTTTGTAGCATTGCACTTTTCTCCACTGCTCTCTGATCCTTGCTTTTTTGTTTATTTTTGTTTTTGGCTGCCTTTGCTGGTTTCTTTTCATGCCTCAAAGTGTTTTCTAAAACTAAGGCCTTAATGCTGTGTTTCTTTGTGTTTTAGGGTTGCAGATTCCTCTAAAGAGGGCTGCAAGTGACATAAGGGAATGAATGGTCCAGGTGGATACACAATTAATAAGAGAACAGATCTCCGTCCAGTGGGGACAACACCACTGTTTGAGTTCAACTTACTATCATGTGGGGGAAAAAATGTTTAATGTAGTCAGATCTTCTAGTGAGCCAAGAGAAGTATGGGAAGTCCAGATTTTTATGTGAAATATCCCAGATTTCGAGTATCGGTGGCTAGTGGAAGTTTGAGAATACCTACACGAGAGGGGGTTTGGAGCAGTATTCTGGTTGGAACAGGGTTTATGTAGCTTGTACATTGCACAGCCTTTGGGTTTGTTGTCTACATTGTAATATGCACCACTTGCACTTCTATTAAGAGTCTAGGGATTGCCTTAAAGCTGGCTTTTCATAGCAAGTGCACATTTGGTAATTTGTATATATATTGTTGGGTAGTGCCCTGAAGGGAAAGGTTGATGGAGGGATTGGAGCAGATGCCCCGCAAGCCACCCTTTCCTGCCACAATGGTTAGAAACTAATTATTTTTTAAACATTAAAGTCTAAATAAACAACTATAGGCCTCTAATATGTGGCCTCTGCTCTGAATCTTGAAGAGCTTATAGCTCTCATAGCTTCAAACATTTCTAAATAGAAGATAGAGATCTAAATTCTGGTTCCCTTTCAATAAGTTTTTAGCTGGTAACTTGGACAAAATCACAGTTCTTTGACCCTTAGTAGGTTGATATTTGAATTGGAGACAGTTCTGTTTCCAGTTCAGCTTGGGGAGCTTTCTAGTTCTAAAACTCATGATTTTATTGTTTTAAATCTCTATTTCTTAACTGGCCTCACACTAGTTTGCATATTATATTTCCAGTCACAAAAAAATATTTCACTACTTTAGTGTTTCTTCGCTTAAGTAATCTTTCTTCCCAATGTAGTTCATTTCTTAATTTCTTTGTCTTTAATCATTTTCCTGATAATTCAGACTTGTGAAAAATTGCTGACACATGTCCATTCATCCTCCTGGCCCTTTTATTTCTCCTTGTCAATATAGCTCATATCTTTGTAATTTCCTCCATTCCAGGAGTTCTTGAGGCTTGGGTTCTCCATGACTACTTTAGGTTTCTCTGTCTCCCAGTCTGTGATGTCCCTTCCAGCCATATCCAGTCTGTTTTAAACAAAATTCTGACCACTCTACTTCTATTTTCAAAAGCCCCAGTGGTTCTTATTTCCTGCCTGCAAAGTATGTTTCTTTTTCAGATTTTCAGAGACTATATAATATTTCCCTTACCCTATCCAACCATATTTCCCACTATGAAATAGTTATTACTACAAGTTAGGAAAGTGTCTTATTACCAGTTATGCCTTTTGACTTTATTTATTGCAATTTCCCCACCACTAAAATAGCTTCATTTTTTTATTCCTTTGGCAAAAACACCTGAGTTCCATGCTTTCCAGGAATCTTCTCTGGTGATCTGAGCGCACACCAACCTCTCCTTTCTTTGAACTTCTGTTACCTCTAATGAGTGCTGAATAGCTTATCATCTAAAATCCTAGATGCTTCTAGAGCTGGAAAGTAGTAGGCATCAGCTAATCATCTGTGCATTTTATAAATGATAGAACATTTGTGATTTGCCCTTGATCATATTAGTTAACAGCAGAGCCTAAATTAGATCTGTCAGTTAATTTCCTATATACAGCTTGCCTGAGATAGCATGAAAGCAGCCATAGAAAATACTTAAACTAATGAATGTGGTTGTATTTTAATATAATGTTATCAAAAACAGATTGCAGTCCTGCTTTGGTTTGTGGGCTACAGACTGCTGATCCCTGTTCTAGAGTAGCAACTAACAACTGCCTCCGCTAATTTTTCTCCTTTGTGTTGGTTTTAAAACAATGAAACACATAAACCAGGGGTCCCCAGTCCCCATGACACATACCTGTGGAACCTGGTGGCACAGCAGGAGGTGAGTAGCAGGTGAGCCAGTGAAGCTTCATGTGTATTTACAGTTGCCCCTCATTGCTGGCATTACTGCCTGAGCTCTGCCTCCCGTCAGATCAGCGATGGCATTGGATTCTCAGAGGATCACAAACTTTATTGTGAACTTTGCATGTGAGAGATCTAGGTTGCTTGCTTCTTATGAGAATCTAATGTGTGATGGTCTGTCACTGTCTCCCATCACCCCCAGATGGGGACCATCAAGTTGCAGGAAGATGAACTCAGGGCTCCCACTGATTCTACATTATAGTGAGTTGTATAATTATTTCATTATATATTACAGTGTAACAATAATAGAAATAAAGTGCACAATAAATATAATGAGCTTGAATTATCTGGAAACCACTCCCCTCAACCCGGGTGTGTGGAAAAATTGTCTTCCACTAAACCAGTCACTGGTGCCAGAAAGGTTGGGGACTGCTGAAATAACAGAAATCCTCACTACTGCTTTTATTTAGAAGCATCATCAGACAAGGAAGGAAGTACAATTTATTTTTATTGTCAGGTATAAATTTTCCATGTTTAATTCAGCTTTAGAAGTCATATGATAATGTTTGAATTGAGAAACATTACTCTTAGGTAATAAGAATGCATTTAAATATAACCTATAAAATAGACACATGTTATGCATGAGTGAGGGGTGCATTTTCAGTGACAAGTATAACACTTGAAATCTGAAGAATTATTGTTCTTCCATACTCCATACTTGGAATGAAACAAAGGTTTACAACAAGTTACTACAAGAGGTAGAAATAGAACTAGGGAACAATTTGTTTCATCTACTCAAGTCTGTTGAAGTATAATAATTAACTTCTGACCATTCTTGGCCTTTCAAGTTCTCAAGGCTCTCCTCATAGGAATTATACTGTTAACCCTGCTCTCCTGGGCAAATTTCAACCAAGGTAATTATATTCTTAGTCTTACCTGAATTCTCTCCATAGAGTGTAATTATCTGAGCTGGATTCTTCCCAGGGCACTGGGCTTTAAGCACAGCTACTACTCTCCCTATCTTTAGTCCAAGACTGTTGGATAATTTCATTTCTGCTTTTGAACAGTTAGCTACTATCCTGCCTGAAGAATTGGCATTTTATGTTGAGTAGTGTACCTTTGATTTCACTGTTTACCTTGTATAAGATTAAAACCAACCTTAGCAGGCCACTTTTGACCGTGGGCAGGTCAAAGATGTAAGTGTGAAATTATAGCAGCAGGGGTAAATATTTTCAAATAAAGATCATGCAATAAAAAACATAGAGACATTTTAAGTTTTGATGTCAAAAACCACTGTTTTTTTTCCACATTATTAAAATTAACAGTTTTTTTCATCTCCAGGCTTTATACTCTTAAAAATTACTGAATTATATCTGTGAATATTTGTTGTGTTAGAACTTAGAACAGATTTAGTATACTTTTAAAATTAATCTGTTTAAAATATTACTAAACTCATGTTAATATATATTATGAAAAATATATTTTGAAAAATCTTGAAAAGAGTGGCATTGTTTTACAGTTTTGCCAATCTCTTTTAATGTCTGACTTAATAGACCACAGCTGTTTCTGGAATGTCTTGTGATACATTGTTTTACTTGAAGTATGTGAAGAATATCCTCACACATAATATGTAATTGGAAAAAGAATGTTTTAACAGCTTTTTCAGATAATTGTGGATATTTTTCTTTGATAATACACCAAAAGTTAACAAGTGGTAATTTCTGTACGTGAATTGCTATGTGGAATCTGAAATCATATCAGTGAACTTTTCATTGTTTTCACTCTTTGTTACATTGAAATCTACCAGCCTGCCTTAATACCGGGTATGCATACATTTATTCACTTATTCATTGGAGTGTGTGTGTGTGTGTTTAACTTCTGGTTTTTTCCTTGCACTTTGAGTGAATCTTACCCATGCATGATTTTGTAATATCAAGTATTGGTCATTTGGAAATTATTGGCTCTTTGAAAGATTATGCAGACTTTCCAAATGTTGATACATTTCATTATGTGATATCAAAAAGTATCATTTTTAAGTAACACCACTGAACTTAGAAAAATCTTCAAGTCTTTATTGGTGGCAGATACAAGTTTTCCAAAATTCTGGTTTTTGTTTGAAAGGTCAAATTTTATCATTGGTGACAAGTACTGTCATTTCTTCCCATGGGAAAGTCTTGTTCAGTCATTATTTTCAGAAAGTATCAGCCGAATAAGCATAGTTTGTCAATCATTGTTTCAATTAAAAATGGCATTCCATAACAGCTAATTCAGCTTGCAGCTTTAACAGGTATCCAAATGCTTTCCTTGGAGACAGCCATCATATTTAGGTATGCAGTAGAAATGCTTTATGCATGCTCAAAGGATAGTATTTAATACAATTAATAATTTTTGCTGCTTTATCAAGAACAAGTGAAGCTGAATTTTTATTTCTCTTTTAACTGCAGTGAGTACAGTTTAGATATGTTGCGGTGATTCGAAATAAGGCACCAGGAGTTTTACCTGCTATTGTTTTTGCATCAGCAGTATAAATGTCCACTCAGTGAAAATGGTGAATGAGGTCTTAGTTTTATTATGAAAATAGTTTTGACTTCGTTGACTCCCTGAAAAGGTCTCTGGGATGCTCAGAGGGAGGTCCGTGTGCCACATTTGAAAATTATGGTTATAAGCCTTGCAGAGGACAGTGTTTAATGTTCCCCTTTTCTTACAATTATTAAAATGTAGTAACCATTCTTTTTCTTTTTTATTTTTTACAGACAGGGTCTCACTCTGTCACCCAGGCTGGAGTATAGTGGTATAATCACAGCTTACTGCAGCCTGGAGCTCCTGGGCTCAAGCTCTCCTCTTGCCTTAGCTTCCCAAAGTGCTGAGATTACAGGCGTGAGCCACAGTGCCCAAACCCTAACAGTTCTTTTGTTTTATTTCATTTACTTTGGTATTCTCTGAGACTATTATTATGAAACTTTGCTCATTTTTCTAGGCCTTTATTCTTAATTTTATTATTTTGTTCAAGGGCTGACATGACCATATTAATAATTATCCTTAGATGAACCTTTACAAGTGGTAGATAAAAAAGGAAGAGACTGAAAAAGAGTTTAAGAAAACATGTGGGGGAGGAGCCAAGATGGCCGAATAGGAACAGCTCCGGTCTACAGCTCCCAGCGCGAGCGACGCAGAAGACGGGTGATTTCTGCATTTCCATCTGAGGTACCGTGTTCATCTCACTAGGGAGTGCCAGACAGTGGGCGCAGGTCAGTGGGTGAGTGCACCGTGCGCCAGCCGAAGCAGGGGCGAGGCATTGCCTCACTCGGGAAGCGCAAGGGGTCAGGGAGTTCCCCTTCCAGAGGTGACAGACGGCACCTGGAAAATCGGGCCACTCCCACCCGAATACTGTGCTTTTCCGACGGGCTTAGGAAACGGTGCCCCAGGAGAGTATAGCCCGCACCTGGCTCAGAGGGTCCTACGCCCACGGAGTCTCGCTGATTGCTAGCACAGCAGTCTGAGATCAAGCAGCAAGTCGGCAGCGAGGCTGGGGGAGGGGCGCCCGCCATTGCCCAGGCTCCCTTAGGTAAACAAAGCAGCCTGGAAGCTTGAACTGGGTGGAGCCCACCACAGCTCAAGGAGGCCTGCCTGCCTCTGTAGGCTCCACCTCTGGGGGCAGGGCACAGACAAAAAGACAGCAGTAACCTCTGCAGACTTAAATGTCCCTGTCTGACAGCTGTGAGGAGAGCAGTGGTTCTCCCAGCACGCAGCTGGAGATCTGAGAACGGGCTGACTGCCTCCTCAAGTGGGTCCCTGACCCCTGACCCCCGAGCAGCCTAACTGGGAGGCACCCCCCAGCAGGGGCAGACTGACACCTCACACGGCCGGCCAGGTACTCCAACAGACCTGCAGCTGAGGGTTCTGTCTGTTAGAAGGAAAACTAACAGAAAGGACATCCACACCAAAAACCCATCTGTACATCACCATCATCAAAGACCAAAAATAGATAAAACCACAAAGATGGGGAAAAAACAGAGCAGAAAAACTGGAAACTCTAAAAAGCAGAGTACCTCTCCTCCTCCAAAGGAACGCAGTTCCTCACCAGCAACGGAACAAAGCTGGACGGAGAATGACTTTGACGAGCTGAGAGAAGAAGGCTTCAGACGATCAAATTACTCCGAGCTACGGGAGGATATTCAATCCAAAGGCAAAGAAGTTGAAAACTTTGAAAAAAATTTAGAAGAATGTATAACTAGAATAACCGATACAGAGAAGTGCTTAAAGGAGCTGATGGAGCTGAAAACCAAGGCTCGAGAACTACGTGAAGAATGCAGAAGCCTCAGGAGCCGATGCGATCAAATGGAAGAAAGGGTATCAGCCCTGGAAGATGAAATGAATGAAATGAAGCGAGAAGGGAAGTTTAGAGAAAAAAGAATAAAAAGAAACGAGCAAAGCCTCCAAGAAATGTGGGACTATGTGAAAAGACCAAATCTACGTCTGATTGGTGTACCTGAAAGTGATGGGGAGAATGGAAACAAGTTGGAAAACACTCTGCAGGATATTATCCAGGAGAACTTCCCCAATCTAGCAAGGCAGGCCAACATTCAGATTCAGAGAACGCCACAAAGATACTCTTCGAGAAGAGCAACTCCAAGACACATAATTGTCAGATTCACCAAAGTTGAAATGAAGGAAAAAATGTTAAGGGCAGCCAGAGAGAAAGGACGGGTTACCATCAAAGGGAAGCCCATCAGACTAACAGCGGATCTCTCGGCAGAAACCCTACAAGCCAGAAGAGAGTGGGGGCCAATATTCAACATTCTTAAAGAAAAGAATTTTCAACCCAGAATTTCATATCCTGCCAAACTAAGCTTCATAAGTGAAGGAGAAATAAAATACTTTACAGACAAGCAAATGCTGAGAGATTTTGTCACCACCAGGCCTGCCCTAAAAGAGCTCTTGAAGGAAGCACTAAACATGGAAAGGCACAACCGGTACCAGCCACTGCAAAATCATACCGAAATGTAAAGACCATTGAGACTAGGAAGAGACTGCATCAACTAACGAGCAAAACATCGAGCTAACATCATAATGACAGGATCAAATTCACTCATAACAATATTAACTTTAAATGTAAATGGACTAAATGGTCCAATTAAAAGACACAGACTGGCAAATTGGATAAAGACTCAAGACCCATCAGTGTGCTGTATTCAGGAAACCCATCTCACGTGCAGAGACACACATAGGCTCAAAATAAAAGGATGGAGGAAGATCTACCAAGCAAATGGAAAACAAAAAAAGGCAGGGGTTGCAATCCTAGTCTCTGATAAAACAGACTTTAAACCAACAAAGATCAAAAGAGACAAAGAAGGCCATTACATAATGGTAAAGGGATTAATTCAACAAGAAGAGCTAACTATCCTAAATATATATGCACCCAATACAGGAGCACCCAGATTCATAAAGCAAGTCCTGAGTGACCTACAAAGAGACTTAGACTCCCACACAATAATAATGGGAGACTTTAACACCCCACTGTCAACATTAGACAGATCAACGAGACAGAAAGTCAACAAGGATACCCAGGAATTGAACTCAGCTCTGCACCAAGCAGACCTAATAGACATCTACAGAACTCTCCACCCCAAATCAACAGAATATACATTTTTTTCAGCACCACACCACACCTATTCCAAAATTGACCATATCCTTGGAAGTAAAGCTCTCCTCAATAAATGTAAAAGAACAGAAATTGTAACAAACTGTCTCTCAGATCACAGTGCAATCAAGCTAGAACTCAGGATTAAGAATCTCACTCAAAACCGCTCAACTACGTGGAAACTGAACAACCTGCTCCTGAATGACTACTGGGTACATAACGAAATGAAGGCAGAAATAAAGATGTTCTTTGAAACCAACGAGAACCAAGACACAACATACCAGAATCTCTGGGATGCATTCAAAGCAGTGTGTAGAGGGAAATTTATAGCACTAAATGCCCACAAGGGAAAGCAGGAAAGATCCAAAATTGACACCCTAACATCACAATTAAAAGAACTAGAAAAGCAAGAGCAAACACATTCAAAAGGTAGCAGAAGGCAAGAAATAACTAAAATCAGAGCAGAACTGAAGGAAATAGAGACACAAAAAACCCTTCAAAAAATAAATGAATCCAGGAGCTGGTTTTTTGAAAGGATCAACAAAATTGATAGACCGCTAGCAAGATTAATAAAGAAAAAAAGAGAGAAGAATCAAATCGATGCAATAAAAAATGATAAAGGGGATATCACCACCAATCCCACAGAAATACAAACTACCATCAGAGAATATTACAAACACCTCTATGCAAATAAACTAGAAAATCTAGAAGAAATGGATAAATTCCTCAACACATACACCCTCCCAAGACTAAACCAAGAAGAAGTTCAATCTCTGAATAGACCAATAACAGGAGCTGAAATTATGGCAATAATCAATAGCTTACCAACCAAAAAAAGTCCAGGACCAGATGGGTTCACAGCCGAATTCTACCAGAGGTACAAGGAGGAGCTGGTACCATTCCTTCTGAAACTATTCCAATCAATAGAAAAAGAGGGAATCCTCCCTAACTCATTTTATGAGGCCAACATCATCCTGATACCAAAGCCTGGCAGAGACACAACAAAAAAAGAGAATTTTAGACCAATATCCTTGATGAACATTGATGCAAAAATCCTCAATAAAATACTGGCAAACAGAATCCAGCAGCACATCAGAAAGCTTATCCACCATGATCAAGTGGGCTTCATCCCTGGGATGCAAGGCTGGTTCAATATACGCAAATCAATAAATGTAATCCAGCATATAAACAGAACCACAGACAAAAACCACATGATTATCTCAATAGATGCAGAAAAGGCCTTTGACAAAATTCAACAACCCTTCATGCTAAAAACTCTCAATAAATTAGGAATTGATGGGACATATCTCAAAATAATAAGGGCTGTTTATGACAAACCCACAGCCAATATCATACTGAATGGGCAAAAACTGAAAGCATTCCCTTTGAAAACTGGCACAAGACAGGGATGCCCTCTCTCGCCACTTCTATTCAACATAGTGTTGGAAGTTCTGGCCAGGGCAATCAGGCAGGAGAAGGAAATCAAGGGTATTCAATTAGGAAAAGAGGAAGTCAAATTGTCCCTGTTTGCAGATGACATGATAGTATATCTAGAAAACCCCATTGTCTCAGCCCAAAATCTCCTTAAGCTGATAAGCAACTTCAGCAAAGTCTCAGGATACAAAATCAATGTGCAAAAATCACAAGCATTCTTATACATCAATAACAGACAAACAGAGAGCCAAATCATGAGTGAACTCCCATTCACAATTGCTTCAAAGAGAATAAAATACCTAAGAATCCAACTTACAAGGGATGTGAAAGACCTCTTCAAGGAGAACTACAAACCACTGCTCAAGGAAATAAAAGAGGATACAAACAAATGGAAGAACATTCCATGCTCATGGGTAGGAAGAATCAATATCATGAAAATGGCCATCCTTCCCAAGGTAATTTACAGATTCAATGCCATCCCCATCAAGCTACCAACGACTTTCTTCACAGAATTGGAAAAAACTACTTTAAAGTTCATATGGAACCAAAAAAGAGCCCGCATCGCCAAGTCAATCCTAAGCCAAAAGAACAAAGCTGGAGGCATCACGCTACCTGACTTCAAACTATACTACAAGGCTACAGTAACCAAAACAGCATGGTACTGGTACCAAAACAGAGATATAGATCAATGGAACAGAACAGAGCCGTCAGAAATAATGCCACATATCTACAACCATCTGATCTTTGACAAACCTGAGAAAAACAAGCAATGGGGAAAGGATTCCCTATTTAATAAATGGTGCTGGGAAAACTGGCTAGCCATATGTAGAAAGCTGAAACTGGATCCCTTCCTTACACCTTATACAAAAATCAATTCAAGATGGATTAAAGACTTAAATGTTAGACCTAAAACCATAAAAACCCTAGAAGAAAACCTAGGCAATACCATTCAGGACATAGGCATGGGCAAGTACTTCATGTCTAAAACACCAAAAGCAATGGCAACAAAAGCCAAAATTGACAAATGGGATCTAATTAAACTAAAGAGCTTCTGCACAGCAAAGGAAACTACCATCAGAGTGAACAGGCAACCTACAAAATGGGAGAAAATTTTCGCAACCTACTCATCTGACAAAGGGCTAATATCCAGAATCTACAATGAACTCCAACAAATTTACAAGAAAAAAACAAACAACCCCATCAAAAAGTGGGCGAAGGACATGAACAGACACTTCTCAAAAGAAGACATTTATGCAGCCAAAAGACACATGAAAAAATGCTCACCATCACTGGCCATCAGAGAAATGCAAATCAAAACCACAATGAGATACCATCTCACACCAGTTAGAATGGTGATCATTAAAAAGTCAGGAAACAACAGGTGCTGGAGAGGATGTGGAGAAATAGGAACACTTTTACACTGTTGGTGGGACTGTAAACTAGTTCAACCCTTGTGGAAGTCAGTGTGGCGATTCCTCAGGGATCTAGAACTAGAAATTCCATTCGACCCAGCCATCCCATTACTGGGTATATACCCAAAGGACTACAAATCATGCTGTTATAAAGACACATGCACACGTATGTTTATTGCCGCATTATTCACAATAGCAAAGACTTGGAACCAACCCAAATGTCCAACAATGATAGACTGGATTAAGAAAATGTGGCACATATACACCATGGAATACTATGCAGCCATAAGAAATGATGAGTTCATGTCCTTTGTAGGGACATGGATGAAATTGGAAATCATCATTCTCAGTAAACTATCGCAAGAACAAAAAACCAAACACCGCATATTCTCACTCATAGGTGGGAATTGAACAATGAGAACACATGGACACAGGAAGGGGAACATCACACTTCAGGGACTGTTGTGGGTTGGGGGGAGGGGGGAGGGATAACATTGGGAGATATACCTAATGCTAGATGACGAGTTGGTGGGTGCAGTGCACCAGCATGGCACATGTATACATATGTGACTTACCTGCACATTGGGCACATGTACCATAAAACCTAAAGTATAATAATAATAATAATAATAATAATTACAATAAAAGAAAAAAAAAAAAAAGAAAACATGTACTAGAAACCTACATGGCCACTGAAATATTTAAAAGAAACTAATTGAAGTTAACTTTTCATTTTGTAACAGTGATTGAAAATCAACTGCTTTGTCTGCCCAAAGCATTCTAAGTCTATTCTGTTATTTGAGGAAGTCATTTGACTGTCTGTGTCTCAGTTCTCTGACTAGCTGACATTGCTATAAATTTGGTGTGTATGTCCAGGAATTGAAGTAGGCCTCCGTGGAAAGAAATACAATTCTTTACTTAAACTCTCTAACAGTAGTTTAGTTGTGGCTTGGATCTAAAGACAAATATTAGCCAATCCAGTCTATATCCCCTTCCCCATGCATTCATTGTGTTTGTAGAAATGGTATGTGTCTAAGTATCAAACCAGTTGTGTCTGTCAAAGACAAAAATATTCTGGTTCAAATTATAGATAACAATAAGATTCCAATCAAAACAAAGAGGTAAATATCTGGTCATGATCCTTTTGTTTATACTGCAAATGTCGATATTGCTTAGTGGCACTGATTTATGATTTATGGTCACACATGTACCCATTGTCTCTACTTCACTGCTCCTGGTTGGCTTTCTTATAGTACCATTCTTCCATGAGGAATGGCAAGTAAATGAACCAGTTGATACCTACAGAGCAAGAACCACCATTGAACCATGGACGCTGATTTTAGAACCTTGCTCAACTGATGGGTGCATGATGTGGAGAAGTTTTATTTGACTATTATTTGTAACAATCCAGACAGACCTGTTACTCATTTTTAGATTTTCTTTAAACCAGATTCTATTATTAAACATTAATTCAGCAAGAGATTAAGTAAATCTCAACTGATGACTTAAGGAAAATTGACACATTTTCTCAATATGTTCATAGGAATTCTCTTGTTTAATAATTTAAAGATATTATAGACTTTATAATACAAAAAAGCAACAGACAAGCTGATATTTTTGGTACCATATTATTTATAATTCAGAGAAATGTAAAGAGTATGCTAACTTGGAGATGTTTTGGATGGAAATGGTGCCCACATTTGATGACTTTCTGCCTCCTTTTCTGTTTTGTCTTTCCATGTGTCTTTTTTAAAAAATATACTGTTGCAGTTTCATAGCTGTGAATGTCTTCTCTTTCTGAGGATATTAATTAATAAATTTTTCCTCCCTCTGTATAGTCATTCTTCAAGTTGCTTTTTTTCTGACTCTTTCAGGTCTAGTAATCTTTGGTTGGTTGAGTGTATTTAATTGTGGGCCAGGTTACTTGAATCTCCTAAGGCATTATTACTTATTTATATACTTTCCAGCTTCCAAAGTTTATTGCTTTTACCTCTTCTCCCTGTACCTCCATAATGATGTATTTATGCCGTTTTACAAATTTTGTTCTATCATTTAAATAGGACTTTGGAAGGTAGCAGATGTCAGTGTGTATTTTGTTCTCATCTTTACTTGAAATAATTTGCTTATTTAAATGAAAACATCTAGACAGTAATTGAAAGCATGAGTTGAGTTCAGCAAGTACTAAAGTCAATATGATAGCTTAAGAAAATGTTTTAGCAATTCTATTTTTATATTGATATAGATCCCATTAGACAGTCATATGGGTTCAGGAGTATTAGTTATGAATTATCACATGTATATTTTAATTAAAATACTATAGGGTTTTAAAATTGAATTATGAATTATTTAAGAATAAGCCCATTTTTATTTACTTAATGAGTTAGGTAGTTCTAATTAGGTAAATGTAAATAGAAGTGACCATCTGAATGCCCTACAATGTAAGCAGTAATTCACAATTTCTAAAGATTTATAGGAGGACAAAATCAGTTTGATTTTGAATATGCTGAAATTTTGCACGCTTGTACATTTCTAACTTACCAAGTGGCACCTTCTAGGGAAACAGGTTTCAAGAATTGTATCCTTAAGTTTTTACCAACTCCCCCCAAATACTGTAGTAATAAGTAGCTTTGGCTTGAATAGTGGGATGTCCACAAGTGTTAGAATCAGCTATACCTGGCTTTAGATCTTAGCTCCATTACCTTTTAACCATGTCTAAGAAGGACAAAATGCAAAATTTTACTGATACCCTTACTTTGGAATTATTGTCAGGATTAAGTGAGATGAAATATGTGTAGTAACTAGAGCAATGTCAGACATTTAGATATTAGTTTCCTTCTCTTATAAGCCCCTATGTAGTTTTTATTTCTTTAGGATGACAGACATGAGTTCTCCCATTATTTTCTCATTGCCTGTGCTTTATTCATATTACCATCATTATCCTTCATTGTGAAGATTCCATTACATACTATAGTGAATTAACAATAAAATTCAAGATGAATTTACACAAAAAGGAGGATATTATTTTTACACAAATAAATATTAAGGTAATGAAAACAGTTTTGCTATCGTTGACAATCATTATAAAATTGTTTACCATGTCTTGTAATTTTAAAAGTTTAGTTTTTATCATTTAAAGACAGGTATTCTTGTTAGACACTTGACATCTGTTAGTCTCAAAATTTGCTATGATTTGGTTCGCTCACGAGATTAGCTGAATGTATTAGTCAGGGTTCTCCAGAGGAATGGAACCAATAAGATATATATACAAAAGAGAATTTGTTAGGGAAAATTGGTTCATGCTATTACATAGGTGAAGCCCCGCCATAGGCCATCTGCAAGCTGGAGAATGATAGAAGCCGGTAGCATGGCTCTAAGTATGGAAGCCTCAAAACTGGGTAAGCTGACAGTGCAACTCTCTCAGTCTAAGGCTAAAGACCTGAAATCCCCCAAGAGGCTGCTGGTGCAAGTCCCACAGTCCAAAGGCTGAAGAACCTGGAGTCTGATGTCCAAGCACAGGTGGAGGAAAAGATGTACTGTTCCAGAAGAGAGAGAAAGTAAAAGGAAGAGCAAGCAAACTGAATATCCCCCTTCTGTCTGCTTTGTTTTAGCTGTGCTCACAGCCAGTTGGCATGGGCAACTGTTCTAGTTCCTGGCCACTTTGTTCTAGACCCTGCCCACTTTGAGGGCAGGTCTTCCTCTCTCAGTACACTGACTCACAGTGGTGCCTTGTTATATTTCCCAGGCTGGTCTCTAACTCCAAGCCTCAACTGGAGTTGTCATCTTCTCTGGAAACATCTTCACAGACACACCCAGAAAAAATACTTCAGCAGCCATCTAAACATCCCTCAATCCAGTCAAGTTTACACCTAATATTAACCATAACACTGAGGGTAGTGAACATAGTTCACATAACATAGTTATAATAGCTTGGGTGCTAGATATTTCGAATACCTCATTCATTCATTGGCAACTACATCATCAGTCGGGGCTGGGACTATAATGGTGAAGAAATGTATCAGTTATTTATTGCAGCGTAACAAATTACTCCAAAGTATATTGACCTAAACATTTATTATCTTATAGTTTTGTGGGGTAGGAATTGAGGCATAGGCTGTTCTGTCTTGGGGTATCATGAGGTTGTTATCAAGATGTCTCCTGACGTCTTTCACATTGTATACTGTGTGTCAGAGCATCATGTGCATCTTGAATATATGTATAATTTTTGTCAATATTACCTCAAAGCTAGGGGAAAAAGATGTCTGCTGAATAGCAGCCTTTAGTCATTTGAAGGCTTGACTGGGGCTGGAGGAACTACTTTCAAGTTAGCTAAGTCATGTTCCTGCCAGGTTGATGCTGGTTGTTGGCAGGAGGTCTCATTTCTTCCCTGTATAGCTCTCTCCACAGGTTACTTGGCTGCTCTCGTGACATGGTGGTTGGCTTCCGCAAGAGCAAACAGTCTAGAGGAAGGTGGAGGAAGATGGAAAGGAAGAGAAAAGGAAAGGAGAAGGGGGAGTCACAGAAGCTATCTAAAAAGAATACTCTCAAAAGTCACATAGCATCAGTTCTGTCACATTCTTTTTATCAGAAGGAAATCACTAAGACGGGCCCACGTTCAGCACACCGAGATTAGACTCTGCTTTTTGAAGGGAGAGATATCAAAGAATTCACGGATATATTTAAAAATCACCACAGTATAACACCTTTCCTTTCCAGATACTAAGTTTCACAGGTAACTTGAGACTACAGTTACGTTGGTAACTTTATTATTGTCTAACACTGAATTAGAGTTACCAATTAAGTACCAAAATGCAATGAGAAAGTGATATAAAAGCATTATGTGCAAAAGGCATGCTTTTTTTTTTTTTTTAGAAGAATTCTGCTAATTTGGGGTATTTTTGAGTTGGATATCTTACCGTCTTTCAAATTCAGAAGATTTATAATCAGACTCACTAAACACATCCCCAAACCCTCTAATTTCTTGTTTGTTATTGTTACATGTTTAGACTGAAATAGAGAGGGAAAAGATATTACCAGGTTTACTGCAGTGTGGAAAAGCTATTGGAGAAGAATGGGGAATGAAAAGGAAAGAGACAAGATTCTTTGGACAAGGCAGAAGGAAGAAGTTGAAGGATTCAAGTTAAAGGATAACCTTGAGCCGGGCATTATGGCTTCTACCTGTAATCTCAAGGACTTGGGAGACTGAGGCAGCAGGATCAGTTGAGCCCTGGAGTTCAAGACCAGCCTGGGTAATATAACAAGGCACCCCTGTCTCTATAAAAGTACCTAAATGCATGCATACTCATATACATAAAAGATAACGTCAGTTGATGGCATGAGTGTGAAAGCAGAGCTGTGTGAAACATCAGTAAGGATAAGATAATAAGGATGTCATTATTCCTAGACTGTGTAGCATGATTCTTTTTTTTTTTTTAATATACTTTAAGTTCTAGGGTACCTGTGCACAACATGCAGGTTTGTTACATATGTATACATGTGCCATGTGGGTGTGCTGCACCCATTAACTTGTCATTTACATTAGGTATATCTCCTAATGCTATCCCTCCCCCCTGCCCCCACCCCATGACGGGCCCCAGTGTGTGATATTCCCCTTCCTGTGTCCAAGTGTTCTCATTGTTCAATTCCCACCTATGAGTGAGAGCATGCGGTGTTTGGTTTTTTGTCCTTGCGATAGTTTGCTGAGAATGATGGTTTCCAACTTCATCCATGTCCCTGCAAAGGACATGAACTCATCCTTTTTTATGGCTACATAGTATTCCATGGTGTATATGTGCCACATTTTCTTAATCCAGTCTATCATTGATGGACATTTGGGTTGGTTCCAAGTCTTTGCTATTGTGAATAGTGCTGCAATAAACATATGTGTGCATGTGTCTTTATAGCAGCATGATTTATAATCTTTTGGGTATATACCCAGTAATATATACTGGGTATATATTTGGCTGGGTCAAATGGTATTTCCAGTTCCAGGTCCTTGAGGAACCACCACACTGTCTTCCACAATGGTTGAATTAGGAGACAGTGTAGCTCTCTACTGTAGGTGGTTAATAAAATATGGAGAACCATTAGTGTAATCAGAGAGACTTGGGTTGCCAGTGGCTCCTTGTACAACCTTGGTCAGTTGCTTACATTCTCTGTGCTTTAGTTTCTTAATCTGGGAAAAAAAATGGATTGAACTAAATCATTTCCAGTGCTAACATGTTATACCTTTGGAAAGGAACTTAGATATAGTTGAAACAATTCGAATTTATCTAGTTTTTAGTTTTTATTTATTTAATTTTTTTCTTTTTAAATCGTAGGTGCATAGTAGGTATATATATTTATGGGATACAGGAGATATTTTGACAGAGGCATACACATCAAGGTAAATGTGGTATCCATCCCCTCAAGCATTTATCCTTTGTGTTACAAACAATCCAGTTATACTCCTTGATATGGTTTGGATCTGTGTCTCCACCAAATCTCATGTTGAATTGTAATCGCCAGTGTTGGAGGTGGGGCCTGGTGGGAGGCGATTGGATCATGGGGAGTGGTTTCTCATGAGTGGTTTAATACCATCAACTTGGTACCATCTTCATGATAGTGAGTGAGTTCTTGCCAGATCTGGTTGTTTAAAAGTATGTAGCACCTCCCTCCTCTCTTGCTCCTACTCCTACCATGTGAGATGCCTGCTCTGCCTTTGCCTTCTGCCATGATTGGAAGCCTGAGGCCTCCCCAAAAGAAAAGCTGCTATGCTTCCTGTACAGCCTGCAGAACCGTGAGCTGATTAAACCTCTTTTCTTTACAAATTACCCAGACTTGGGTATTTCTTTATAGCAATGCGAGAATGGACTAATACATGAGATATTTTGATACAGGTATACAGTGCATAATAATCATATCAGGGTAAATGTATTCCTTCCCACAAGCATTTAGATTTGTGTTACAATCCAGTTGTACTCCTTTAGTTATTTTTACATGTACAATTAAATTACTGTTGACTATAACCCACCCTGATGTGCTATCAAATACTAGATTTTTTTTTTTTAATCCATTAACCATACCACGTTTCCCCATTCATCCCCCTACCCTTCCCAGCCTGTGGTAACCATCCTTCTGCACTCTCTCTCCCTGAGTTCAGTTGTTTTGTTGATCTTTTGTATTGTTTCTTTTGTTTTTATTTCATTTATTTCTGCTCTGATCTGTATAATTTCTTCTACTAAATTTGGGTTTGGTTTGCTCTTGCTTTCCTAGTTAAGATGCATCCTTGAGTGGCTTATTTGAGTTTTTTTGTTTTTTTCTTTTTTGACGTAGGCAAAAAAGTACTGCTCTTGCTGTATCCCATAGGTTTTGCTGTGTTGTGTTTTCATTATCATTTGTTTCAAGAAAGTTTTCAATTTTCTTTTTAATTTCTTCATTGACCCACTGGTCATTCAGGAACATATTGTTTAATTTCCATGTGTTTATATAGTTTTAAAAATTCCTCATTATTGATTTCTAGTTTTACTCTATTGTCATCAGAGAAGATACCTGATATTATTTCTTTTTTGGTAGAGAATGTTTTGAGAATTGTTTTGTGGCCTTACATATGTTCTATTCTTGAGAATGATTCATGTGCTGAGGAGTACACAGCGTATTCTGCAGCCGTTGGGTGAAATGTTCTATAAATATGTACTAGATCCATTTGGCCTACAGTGCAGATTAAGTCTGATATTTCTTTGTTGATTTTCTGTCTGGATGATCTGTTATATCATCTTGCTAACTGACCCTTTTATTGTTATATAGTGACCTTCGTTTCTTCTTACAGTTTTTGTCTTGAAATCTATTTTGTCTGATTATAGCTACTCCTGCTGTTTTTTGGTTTCCATTTGCGTGGAATATTTTTTTCTATCCTTTTATTTTCAGTCTCTGTGTGTCTTTATAGGTGAAGTGTGTTTCTTGTAGGCAATGGATCATTGGGTCTTGTTTTTTTTTTTTTTTTTTTTTTTTAGGGCGTCTCGTTCCGTTGCCAGGCTGGAGGGCAGTGGTGCAATCTCAGCTTACTGCAGCCTCCGCCTCCCGGGTTCAAGTGATTCTCCTACCTCAGCCTCCTGAGTAGCTGGGATTACAGGCGCATACCACCACACCTGGCTAATTTTTGTATTTTTAGTAGAGTCGGGGTTTCACCATGTTGGCCAGGATGGTCTCCATCTCTTGACCTTGTGATCCACCCACCTCGGCCTCCCAAAGTGCTGGGATTACAGGTGTGAGCCCCTGTGCCCAGCCTGTCTTGTTTTTTTTAATCCTTGCATCCACTCTGTGTCTCTTGATTGGAGAGTTTAGTCCACTTACATTCAGTGTTGTTACTCGTAAGGATTTGCTCCTGCCATTTTGTTACTTGTTTTCTGGTTGTTTTGTGGTCTTCTCTTCCTTCTTTCCTGCCTTCCTGCCTTCCTTTTAGTGAAGGTGATTTTCTCTGGTGGTATGTTTTAATTTCTTGCTTTTAATTTTTTGTGTATCTTTGGTATGTTTTTAGATTTGAGGTTACCATGAGGCTTGTAAATAATATAACCATTATTTTAAACTGATGACAGCTTAACACTGATTGCATAAACAAACAAGCAAAAAGAAAACTAATAACTCTAACTTGGTCTCCCTGCTTTTTAACTTTTCGTTGTTTTTACTTATATCTTATTGTACTGTCTATGTCTTGAAAAGTTGCTGTAGTTACTCTTTTTTTTTTTTTTTTTTTTTTATACAGGGTATTACTTTGTCACCTAGGCTGGAGTGCAGTGGCACAATTACAGCTCACTATGGCCTTGATTTCCCGATTTCAAGTGATCCCCCCACCTCAGCCTCCTGAATAGCTGGGACCAAAGGTGCACACCACCGTGCCTGGCTAATTTTTATATTTTTTGTAGATACGTGATTTCATCATGTTGTCCAGGTTGGTCTCGTACTCCTGGGCTCAAGTGATCCTCTCGCCTCTACCTCCTAAAGTGTTGGGATTACAGGTGTGAGCCACTGTGGCCAGCCATAGTTATTATTTTTGTTGGGTTCATGTTTTTATCTTCCTATTAAAGATATGATTAGTTACATCACAATTAGTGTTATAATATTCTTTGTTTTTCTGTGTACTTACTATTACCAGTGAGTTTTATATCTTCAGATCATTTCTTCTTGCTCATTAATACCGTTTTCTTTCAGATTGAAGAATTCCTTTAGCATTTGTTGTAGGACAGGTCTGGTGTTGATGAAATCCCTCAGCTTTTGTTTGGGAAAGTCTTTCTTTTCTTCTTCATGTTTGAAGGATATTTTAACTAGATATGCTTTTCTGAGTAGAAGTTTTTTTTCCTTCAGCACTTCAAATATGTCATGCCACTCTATGCTGGTCTATGAAGTTTCCACTGAAAAAACTGCTGCCAGATGTATTGGAGCTCCATTGTATGTGACTTGTTTGTTTTCTGTCACTCTTTTTAGTGTCCTTTCTTTATTCTTAAACTTTGGGAGTTTGATTATTACAAGCCTTGAGGTGGTCTTCTTTGGGTTAAATCTGGTTGGTTTTCTATAAACTTCTTGTACTTGAATATCAACAGTCTTTTTCTCTAGGCTTGGGAAGTTCTTTGTTATTAGCCCTTTGAATAAACTTTCTACCTCTACCTCTCTCTCTTTACCTCCTCTTTAAGGGCAGTAACTCTTAGGTTTGCCCTTTTAAGGATATTTTCTAGATCTTGTGTTAGAAAATTTTGGTGCAGCTGAGCTGGCATCAAAACCACAAGACAAACTTCTTCCCACTCTTCCCCTCCCCTTTCCCTAGGCAGAGGAGTTTGTCCCCATTCCATTACCAACACAGGCCCATGGGGAGTACTGCTAGGCTACCTTTGATGTTCATGCCGATTTTCTAGGTGTGCTTCATTTTTTTTTTTCATTTGTCTCCTCTGACTGAAAATTTTCAAATAGCCTGTCTTCAAGCTCACTAAATCTTGCTTTTGCTTGATGAATTCTATTATGAGACTGATACATTCTTCAGTATGTCAGTTGCATTTTTCAACTACAGGATTTCTGCTGGATGCTTTTTAATTATTTCAGTCTCTTTGATGTATCTGATAGGATTCTGAATTCCTTCTGTATTAACTTGAGTTTATTCAAAACAGCAGTTTTAAATTCTTTTGTATGAATCGTTACGTAACTCTGCCTCTCCGAGATTGGTCTCTGGTGCCTTATTTAGTTCATTTGGTGAGGTCATGTTTTTCTGGATGTTCTTAGTGCTTGTGGCTGCTCATTGGTTTTGGGGCATTGAAGAGTTAAGTATTTATTGTAGTCTTTGCAGTCTTTGGTTGTTTGTAACCGTCATTTATGGGAAGGCTTTCCAGGTATTTGTTGGAACTTGAGTGCTGTAATCTAAGTTTGTAGTCCCTGCAACTGTATTTCCATTAGAGGATACCCTAAGCTCAGTAATGCTGTGATTCTTGCAGACCTGTGGAGGTACCATCTTGGTGGTCTTTGTTAAGATCTGGAGGAATTCTCTGGATTACCTGGCAGAGACTCTTGTTTTCTTCCTTTACTTTATCCCAAACAAATGGAGCACATTTTCTCTGTGCTGAGCTACCCTGGAGCTGGTGGAGAGGTGACACAAGCATCCCTGTGGCCGCCACCCCTGGAAATGCACTGGCTCAGACCTAAAGGCAGCACAGCACTAAGTCTTATCCAGGGTCCCCTATAACCACTGACTGGCTACTGCCTGTGTTTGCTTAAGGTCCTAGAGCTTTACCGTCAGCAGTTGGCAAAACCAGCCAGGCTTCGGGGTGATGCCTTCCCTTAGGTCCTGTATGAGTCCAGAGATGCCATCCAAGAGCCAAGGCCTGGAGGTGGAAACCTTAGAAGTTTACCTGGTTCTCTGTGCTACTGCACCTGAGCTGCCACCAAAACCACAAGACAAAGTCCTTCCCACTCTTTCCTCCCCTTACCCCAGGCAGAGGAGTCTCTTCCCGGTCCATTGTCACCACAGACCCACAGGGAGTACTGCTAGGCTACCTCCAGTGCTCACCTAAGGCCAAGGGCTCTTCACTCAGCTTGTGGTGAATGCTGCCACACCTGCAGTTCCCCCTGTAGGGCAGTGGTCTCCCCTCTGCCCCAGAACAGGGCCAGAAATGCTGTCCAAGAGCCAAGGCCTAGAATTGGGGACCTCAGGAGCCCACTTCGTGCTTTTCCCCATTGTGGCCAGGCACAAGACAAGGTACCCTTACTCTTTCTTCTACTTTCCTCAAGCACAAGGAGTCTCTCCCATAGCCACCACAGCTGGGAATGTTCTAGGTCATACCTAATGCCGGCACGCCTCAGAGTCTCGCTCAAGGCCCACGGCATGTACTACCTTGGCTACTGCTGCTGATCATTTAAGGCCTAAGCGCTCTTAAGTCAGCAGGTGATGAATCCTGAGGACTGGGTCCTTGTCTTCAAGGCAGTGGGCTCACTTCTGGCCCAGGATATGTCTAGAAATGTCATCCAGGGAACTAGGGCCTGGAATGGGGACCTCAGGACTCTCTCTGGTGCCCTTTCCTCCTGTGACTGAGCTGGTATCCAAGTTATAAGTCAAAGTCCTCTTTACTGTTCCCTTTCCTCTCCTCAAGAAGAAGGAACGGGCCACTTTTGTTGCTGTGAGCTGTGCTGCCTGGAGTTGAGTAAGCATGGTGCATACACTCCTTTAGCCTCCTCGGCTGGTGTGTCACTAGGTCATGTGTCCCCCCAAATGTGCTGGCTCTGAGCCCAGCACGGCACTAGGACTTGCCTAGGAATTGTTGTCCTTGTGGCCTAGACAGCCTTTCAAGTTAATTTAGAACTGTGGGGGTGAAGCTTGTGAAAGTTCCAGGCTACTGGTATGGGCAGTTCCCCTGTGGCTAGTGCTGGTCTCAATGCCTTCTTCATGGGCATCACCTGAGTTCTGCCCAGCATTGCTTTCTGCTGTGACAGGGCATCAGTGAGTTCCAATGCAAAGCCCACAGTTGGTGTGCTCTCCATCCCCCAAGTGCACAGATTGTCTCTCTGCACCATGCAGTCTCTGCTGGTGGATGGGGAGGTATATTAGTCTGTTTTCACACTGCTGATAATAACATACCCGAGACCGGGTGATTTATACAGGATAAAGGGTTAATGGGACTTACAGTTCCACATGGCTGGGAAGCCTCACAATCAATGGTGGAAGGCAAGGAGGAGTAAGTCACATTTTAACATGGATGGCAGCAGACAGAGAGAGCTTGTGCAGGGAAACTCCTCATTGTAAAACCATCAGGTCTCATGAGACTTATTCACTGTCATGAGAACAGCACGAGAAAGACCTGCCCCCATGACTCAATTACCTCCTACCGGGTTTCTCCTGTGACATGTAGGAATTCAAAATGAGATTTGGGTGGGGACACAGCCAAACCATTATCAGGAGGGGTGATGTCTGCAATTCAAGACCCTCTTTCCTACCCTTTTCAGTGCCTCTTTCAGCAATATGAAGTTAAAACTAGGTACTGTGATTGCTTACCTCATTTTTAGTTCTTATGAAGGTGCTTTTTTGTGTAGATAGTTGTTAAATTTGGTGTTCCTGTAGGGAGGACAATCAGTGGAGGCTTCTATTTGGCCATCTTGTTCTGACTTCCTCTTATCTAGGTTTTAAAAAACAAGTTTCCTCCCTACTTTTTGATTCTAATAGATAATTCCAAGCTTCTCTAGTGTGTTTAACGGTTTTTTTAAAAAGGTATTTATTTATGACAGGGTTTTAAAAAAATTTTATTTATTAATTAATGAATGACAGGGTCTTGCTCTGTCTCCCAGGCTGGAATGCAGTGGTGTGATCACAGCTTACCGCAGCCTCAGCCTCCCAGGCTCAAGTGATTCTTCTGCCTCAGCCTCCTGAGTAGCTGGGACTACCAGCAACACAGCTAACCTTTCATTAAATGGAAGCCAATAGCAAATCAGATTATATAATTAGCACTAAAGTTGCTATTTAATCAATATATATTTTAAGAAATATATTCATCAATAGGTTATAACTTGAAAGTGTTTATTAGAGAAACAATGTATTGGTCCATTTTCATGCTGCTGATAAAGACATACCCAAGACTGGGTAATTTATAAAGAAAAAGAGGTTTAACGGACTCACAGTTCCACGTGGCTGGGGAACCCTCACAATCATGGCAGAAGGCAAAAGGCACGTCTTACATGGTGGCAGGCAAGAGAGAAAATGAGAGCCAAGTGAAAATGAGAGCCAAGTGAAAGGGGAAACCCCTTATAAAAACATCCGATCTGGTGAGACTTATTACTTACCACTTATTCACCACCACGAGAACAGTATGGGAGAAACTGCCCCCATGATTCAATTACCTCCCACCAGGTCCCTCCCACAACATGTGGGAATTATGGGAGTTAGCATTCAAGATGAAATTTGGGTAGAGGCACAGCCAAACCATATCAAACACTTCCCAAAATTTACAAGCAAGAAAGAGTTAAAATTGGAAATATATCTGTGTAAATAACAATCTACCTATACATTGTCTTATAAATTAATTTCTCTTTACATAGTTTTGAGTATTATTTTAAGATTCTATCTTTTCCAGTGTTCCTGTTGTCAAAAAATGTTTTCATGAGAAAGGAGAATGTTGTATGTTTAAGAAGCCAATGTACATTAAATTGAGAGAAATTGAGAGTCTTTTACTTTTATTTTATAGTCAGTAAAGTATTTACAAATCATGACTGCTTATTTAAAACTGTAAGCCAAATTTGTATTGTAATTAATCCAAATTGATCATGTTAAGTGAAATTGGTTAAAATCTGGTTTTATAAACTTTTTAATTTTATAAAATAAACAGGAAGGAATTGTTTTTATTTATTTATTAATTTATTCATTACTCTCTTGCTGATGATCTCTTTGGTCTGAAATGGACCTGGCTGTTCTTCTAAAACTTAACATTCTTAGTGAAAACAGTTATAGGGGAACAAAATCTCCTTTAATGTTTTAGCTTCTACGTCTGTGAAAATGGTGTGTGTGTTAGCTTCAGTAATACACTATGTTTTGTTTTCATTTTATACTTTATATAGTGTTGATTGTGTGCCAGATACTATTCTGATTTCTTTTATTTGTATTAACAAATTTAATTCTTATAACAATCCTGTGACCAGAAGCTATCCTTCTCTACCAAGCGTGGTGGCTCACGCCTGTAATCCCAGCACTTCAGGAGGCTGAGGCAGGCAGATCATTTGAGGTCAGGAGTTTGAGACCAGCCTGACCAACATTGTGAAATCCCGTCTCTACTAAAAATACAAAAAAATTAGCTGGATGTGGTGGCACGGGCCTATAGTCCTAGCTACTTTTGAGGCTGAGGCAGAAGAATTGCTTGAACCCGGGAGGCAGAGGTTGCAGTGAGTGGAGATCAGACCACTGCACTCCAGCCTGGGCAACAGAGCAAGGCTCTTT
The DNA here is from genome assembly GCF_028885655.2 of Pongo abelii. Classification (NCBI taxonomy): domain Eukaryota; kingdom Metazoa; phylum Chordata; class Mammalia; order Primates; family Hominidae; genus Pongo; species Pongo abelii. The sequence goes on along the minus strand of NC_085928.1, from coordinate 131,371,404 downwards.
GTAAAAAAAAAAAAACAAAACCAAAAAACAAAAAAACAACTATCCTCTTGTTTACAGATTGTTCTTCTCTGGCATCAAGGCTGATAGCTGTGTCATGGAACATAGCTGAGATCCCTAAGATCTGACTAGCATTGGTAGTTTTTCCCCAGTGGTGGACTTAGAGAGTAGGTTTCTTTCAAGAAGGAGACTTGTCACACACCCACTGCAGCCACCATATGTGAAAGTCTCCTGCCCGTGGGAAAGCCAGGCTTTACTTGAGTGATTACAGTGCCTAGTGTAAAGGTACCCATGTAGAAGGCTGGGGGTTGTCATAGTCATCCTTCTCCCCTTAGTTTCTCACATTCAGTCACAAATACTACTGTTCTTTCAACAGTGTTTCACTTTATTAGTCCCTTCTTCCCTGTGTCCATTGAAGGAGTTCAAGTTGTTATCTCCAACTGGATGTGCTTAAGCAGTAGCCCCTGTTCTTCTTTCCTCTTATATGTTACTCCACTCTAATTCTTTGCAAGTTGTAGGCTTGAATAGCCTTTTTCTTAGTAATGACTTTATTAAGATATAATTCACATACCATACAATTCATTCAAATTGAACAATTCAGTTGGTACATGCACAGAGGTGTGCAACCATCATTCTAGAAAGAAATCCTATATTTTTTAATAGCAGTCACTCCCATTCCTCTATACTTCCAGCCCTAGGCATCTGCTAATCTACTTTGTCTCTATAGATTTGTCTGTTCTGGACATTTCATATAAAAATAGAATCGTCTTTTGGTTAACATAACGTTTTAAAGGTTAACTGTACAGAAGGGTTACATATTTGGCCTGGGTTCAGCCAAGGGCTTGTAGCACAGAACATCCCTCTGGTTGTTCCTCGGAAGGTGCGACCTTGGACTTGTGTATAGTCTGGACTGCTAGGGATTATTGTGGCTTTAGCTGGACTCTTTGATTAATCCACCCCCGCATCCCCCATCTCCTGTTAAGCTTTTGACTAGTCTGTGTCTATTGGTATCATACTCAGCTGTTTGTCCCCACTAATTCCTAACAGTATTAGTTTCCTAGGGCTGCTGTAACAAATTACCATAATCTGGGTGGCTTAAAACAACAGAAGTTAGTGCATCACAGTTCTGAGAACTGGAAGTCTAAAATCAAGTTGTCTGCAGGGCCATTCTCCTTCTGAAACCTTTAGGGAAGAATCTTACCTAACTGGTCTGGTGTTTGCCAGCAGCCGTTGGCCATTCCTTGGCTTGTTATCTGCATCACTGCAATGTCTGCCTTTGTATTTACACAGCATTTTTTCTCATGTGTCTGTGTCTTTACGTGGTATTTGCCCCTATATGTGTATGCCCAAATTTTCCTCCTCTTACAGGGATATCGGTCATACTGGATTAGGGTCCACTCGGATTAACTTACAGATTTGGGAAGGGGATTAGGACTTCAACTTTTTGGGGAGAGGTGGGCACAATTCAGTCCATAAAGAGCTTGTTCTTTACCAGCTGTGCCACTTGGATCTACCCTGCAGAGCAGGACCTGTGTGTATATCTGTTTGTGAAGACGATAGAAACTGATGTTGCCATCCAACTCACTGGATCTAGTAGGGGGAGTCAGAAGTGGCAAAACAGGCATTGCCTGGCTGCCACTACTACCTACTTGGTGCAGGTCTTCTGGAGCTTTGGGAAGCAGTATCTGCTGATGTTCACCAGCTGCTAAATCTGCCAGGAATAGCTCATCTACTCCTGGGATCTACAGGAGATGAGAGCTGCTACTCAATTGAGCCCACTAGAATAGCTCTTCCATAACACAGAGTTGTGGGGGAATGGGGGTAGTCTCTTATCTCGAATGCCATGGCTTCCCCCTATTATGACTGAATTTCGGTAGATTTTGTTGAATGAATGTTTTACAATTTGTTGTAAGCCCTCTGATCAATCTCCAGAGACTGAATCATTGTCTTTGCTAATTTTTGCTAGTTTAATAAGTGTTGGAGAGGAGAAGAGATTTCTCCAAGTTCTTTATACTCCCATTCTAGAAGTCTAGCCCCTTGAATAGTTTTTAGAAGCACCACCTTCCAGTGTAGAGATTGGGATGACATATAATTCTTCAGGTAATTTATGCCGTAAGAATGATTCACATTAGTGTCAATGTTATTTTTCAACATACTCAACTGCTGTAAAGTTTTATAATCCTTTGTCATAAAGATAGAAATTATTTTAAAGTTTAATAGCCTGCTTTTTGTACCGATAAACAAAACATAGAAGAAAAACTTAAGTGGTTAGAGAAGAATGCTAATAACCTTTCATTCAATGAGTGAAATTATTCTTGAAATATTTAGTAAGTTATATAACCAGAGTCTTCCTTTAGCTAGAAGCTGGAATTTTTCATAGTGAACTTAGTAGTGCATCTCTTTCATGAGTATTTATTTGATGTAAATGTCACCATCTGGGCTGCAAATTTTCTCTTATTCAGTTAGTTGAAAGGGTCAGTAGGATACCTTTAAAACTTTAAAAAACTCTAAATACATTTAGTGCCTGCACTTAATGATTTGTATCTAAGCTGAGTTCAAGATGTCTAAAATTGGAAGCTATGAGAAATTTCTGTTTTTTCCTCCCAGTCTAACATACTGCTTTTTAGACAGAATCCCCATGTGACTTCATTAATGATGAGGAATAATCACAAAGTATTTTAAAAATTATTTCCTGTAAAGCTTCGTAGTCTATATCTTAAGATGGTAACTATCTCTGTGTATATGTTCATTTATTTTAATAATGCTTTTATTATTTTAGAGATGGTTTGAACCTTATATTCTGTTTAGTCCAACCTCATCATTTTGATGAAGTAATTGAGTCCAGAGAGCATGTAACTTCGTTAGCTTTACGGTCTAAGTTTACATATATAACTCTAAAGGAAAGAACAAAAACCATAACACTTCCAAAAATCCCTGAAGCAGTGTGTAGTATTTTTTCAGAAAGCTTTCATAAATACAATGTATTTTCTCTATAATTTAATATTATCATTATTTTGTCTAGAATTAGTTTGGTATCTATAATAAATAATTGATTTTAGCCTTAACTTAGCTGTAGAGTCCTAAGGCTTATATATTTATATTTTTTTCTATTAGGCATTTTCTTGTCTCCTTTCACAACATACGTGGTTCAGTAAAACATAAAATCACTTGTCAATAGTTAGTATTAATATAAATATATAAAATCTTATCTATACATTTCACTTAATTTTTTGAATCCATGAATTAGGAATTATCTAGATGTATTAGGCTTAAACAAATAATTATTTGCTTTGTTTTGTGCTGTACTGTTGATAAAGAAGCTGACTATATGTTATTATATTTGATCCTCACAACCACCTTATGAAGGTAGGTTGGACAGCTTTTATTATTTCTGTTTTATTGATGAAGAATCAGGTTTGGTGTTTAAGTAAATTGCCTACATTTTATGACTTTAATAATTTGCTCCTGTAGTTACCCATTTATTTTTATGTCACTGGTTAGTCATGGTAGTACTTAACTGTCTTGTTTCTTCTGGGGAATACAAAAGTCTTGATTTTTATTCTAGACAATTTAAGAAGACCAATTTGGGTCATTTGGCATGACCCCAGGGCTAGCTCAGGTGTAAGTAATACAGGGTGAGCATCCCAAATTCGAAAATTCAAAACACTTTGTAATTCAAAACTTTTTCAGCACCAACATAACACTGAAAGGAAATGCTCATTCAATTCTCAATTGGATTTTTGGATTTTGAATGCCCACTAGGTAGGTATAATGCACATATTTCAAAATCTGAAAAAATAAAATATCCAAAACTCTTCTGGGGTTAAGCATTTCAGATAAGGGCTATTCAACTTGTGTAAGTTAAACTTCTCTGAATGCCAGGATTCCTTTTTTTCCCTTTTAGCAAACTCCTGTCCTTATTTTAGTTTTAGTTCCATGTCACCTTTCTCTGTGAAGGCTGCCGTTTTTCACAGGATGCAGAAATCTCTTATTCCCCTGTGCTTTCTCATAGCACTTTTGTACTTGCCTCACTTGGTACAAGTATTATTTGTTCATGCCATGATTGATTATTGAGCTCCTTGAAGGCAAAAGTTGTGATATACCTCTTCACTTCTCCATGGCCTTGAATTAACCATAATGGAGCTCAGTAAATGTTTTTAAAGTAAATGAATGAATAAACGGTACATGCTTGATATGTGTCTGTAAACTGTATAAGCCAAGCATTGTGTACTCGCTGTTTCTGGAATAACTGTGCAATGCTAAAAATTTGTTTGACTACTTATTATATGATGTCTGCTGCTTTTTGCTGCATAAATATTCTGAAATCTTCAGTTGGTGCTTAGCCAGTTTATTCCTGTTCCACTGCATCACTTATGATTATTTGGGACCTGGATGAAGCAGATTCATTGTAATGTTGTATTAGTTGAATCTGTGATTTTATAAAATACAAATTGTTCAGGAAATTAAATTTCTTATAAAATGAAGTTTGTCACTTGAAGTCTGTCATATTTGTCTAAATTTGTTTAAAAATAAAAATCCTAGCTAAACTCTTGCCTGTCCCAGAAATGAATTTAAGAAGGACCATATTCCTTATGAATTACGAAGCGAATTTAAAAGGGAAGCATCCAGGAAGGTGTAATTAGTGTCTGGTAAACTGGCTCTTGTATTTTCTCTGCCTTTCTTCTCTTTCTTTTGCCAGCTACCTGTAGACCATTTCCCTGTTTATTAGCTGCAGTACCAGAAGGTGGAATAGGAAATGAAGTTTACATCCTTCAGTTTTGTTATTTGTTAGCTGATTTCTTAAATTTTAGGTGTGAAGAACTATAAAAAAGTTAGGTTGTTTGTGCTGCATCCTTATTATTTTTTGTATCCTGTTATCACAGGCAGTGATGACTTATGTATAATTGAGTAAAGCTGCAGGAAAGAAAAGCACTTAGGAAATGCCTCTTCGGATTTTCAAGATCTTTTCACACCTCTCTTGGAGAAAAGAATTTTTTAAAAAAAAAAAAAAACCTAAATGGATTCTAATTATTTTCTTTATCTGTGGTATTTTGTTTTGTTAAATAGTGTGTTATATAATGAATAGTGGAATTGGGTTCAGTTGTGAATTACAGGAAGTGACACATATGATAAAGATTGTGGTTTTATGTCTGTTCAACAAACCACAGTGGAACTGAAATGAAACTATAAATATTTTAACTACACCAATTGCTTTCTGCCGCCAAGCAGGACTAGGCCTAATGAAAACTAGATATGCTGATACAGAGTTATTGAGAAGCAGTACAGAATATAGGTCCTTATGTAGCATCAGGAAACTTTAGCAGTTTTGAATCTTCTAGGCATACATTAATTTTGACTAGTAAGAAACAATTATTAGGTTATTTTACTCTTTTAAGAATTGAAGTAGCCACAATAAAGCTATTGTGTTTTTTTTCCTTTGGGACAAGGATTTAGATTTAATAATAAAATGTGTTTTGTATAGTAAATATTCATGAAACAACTGAAAAGCAAATAAAAACATTCAATTTGTGTACTCTTTTCACAATTTACATACTAATCTGAGGCTGGGCTGGAGGAGAAATATATTCCCACATTATTCACTTGCCAGGAGTATACTATACTTTCAGAAGCTTTTTCTTGACTAGTGATGACTCTTAAGATTTTACTGTTAGGATTTGAACACTTGTAGGTCCTTTAGTGTACAGAAAACATTAGATATATTTAATGGGATAGCATAAATAATTTCCATTCTCATTCTTTTCTTGAGTTTTAAAGTCTAAACCCATAGACTTACACACTTAGTCTTTGTCCACTAGTCAGAATGTTTACACTTTGCTAAGTAGTTATGAAAGTCCTCTCCAGTGTATTTGTTTCATTTTTCACCATGTGAGGCTTGACTGCTTAGTTTGTGTAAGAGAATGTGCTACTGTGAGAAATATAATAGTGAATATCTAACCCCTCCATATCACTGACCTTCAGCCTAGTAGAGGAGAGACCATTATAAAAATAACTAGGGAGCCCTTATATCCTAATCTCTCTTATCCTGGCATAATTATTAATATCACCCTTTTTCACTTTCCAATGTTCTGGTTTGGGTGATGAGTGATATAGTCACACTGTGAGTAATGAGGGGAAAGAACAAATATTTTAAACCTGATACTTTTTCTGAGTTCATGTTTAGGTGGTGGAGGATACCATTTGATTCTTGGAGACTCCCAAATATAATTTTCTGTCTCATTTTGACTTCTTGTAGATACATGCTTTGTAATCTTTTATTTTTATTTATTTATGTTTGAGATGGAGTCTCGCTTTCTCGCCCAGGCTGGAATGCAGTGGCGCGATCTTGGCTCACTGCAACCTCCACCTCTGGGATTCAAACGATTCTCTTGCCTCAGCCTCCCGAGTAGCTGGGATTACAGGTGCCCGCCACCAAGCCTGGCTAATTTTGTATTTTTAGTGGAAACAGTGTTTCACCATTTTGGCCAGGCTGTTCTCGAACTACTGACCTCAGGTGATCTGCCTGCCTCGGCCTCCCAAAGTGCTGGGATTATAGGTGTGAGCCACCGCGCCTGGCCAACTGTAATCTTTTAAAAAGGAAGAGAAGGGTACCAATTATCTGGCTTTCCAAGATTTTTCAAAATATTTTTTGAAAAATTTCTGAGTTTTTGGAATTAACCCTTTGAGCAGCTGCTGAGATTTTTATGTTCTTAAATTGGTTAGATTAAGAGAAACATTTAAGATGTGTCTGTCCCTTGCCTTTTTCTAAATAATTTATGATTAATGTCACATATCCTATACAAAAAAAAGTATGAGGTTGTATGTAGTTTTGCCTTGAGATTTTCCAGAATTCTTTTAATGGCACATAAAGATTTTTGTTTGTTTGTTTGTTTTTGTTTTTGTTTTATACTTTAAGTTCTTGGGTACATGTGCACAACGTGCAGGTTTGTTACATACATGTACATGTCCCATGTTGGTGTGCTGCACCCATTAACTCGTCATTTACATTAGGTGTATCTCCTAATGCTATCCCTCCCCACTCCCCCCACCTAACCACAGGCCTCTGTGTGTGATGTTCCCCACCCTGTGTCCAAGTGTTCTTATTGTTCAGTTCCCACCTATGAGTGAGAACACACAGTGTTTGGTTTTCTGTCCTTGCGATAGTTTGCTGAGAATGATGGTTTCCAGCTTCATCCATGTCCCTACAAAGGACATGAACTCATCCTTTTTTATGGCTGCATAGTATTCCATGGTGTATATGTGCCACATTTTCTTAATCCATTCTATCATTGATGGACATTTGGATTGGTTCCAAGCCTTTGCTATTGTGAATAGTGCTGCAATAAACATACATGTGCATGTGTCTTTATAGCAGCATGATTTATAATCCTTTGGATATATACCCAGTAATGGGATGGCTGGGTCAAATAGTATTTCTAGTTCTAGTCCTTGAGGAATCACCACGCTGACTTCCACAATGGTTGAACTAGTTTACAGTCCCACCAATGGTGTAAAAGTGTTCCTATTTCTCCACATCCTCTCCAGCACCTGTTGTTTCCTGACTTTTTAATGATCGCCATTCTAACTGGTGTGAGATGGTATCTCATTGTGGTTTTGATTTGCATTTCTCTGATGGTAATGGCACATAAAGTTTAATCTGCAATACGGAATCTGATATACCACCCCTTTCCTCTCACCATCATCTAGTCTATTTTACTAACGTGAAACTCCTTAAGCAGCCTTTTAACTAGGAGAAATACTTGTATAAGCCAATACAGAAAGGTTATTTATTGTTCTTATAGGCAGGTTTGTTTGTGGCTGCAGTTAGTATTAGACTGTCACTTGGGATGTTATTCTGGAATTGCTTTTTCTAATTCTTTCAGTGAAGGTATGTGACTCGCTCTCTTTTTTCCTTTTGCAAAGCAAAGGCTCGACAAAATTTTGTAGACTGGTGAAACATTTTGCAGGTCTGAAAAAAGTGTTGTAAAACTGTTCATGAGGTTCAGACAAAACTTCTGTGCATAAATTAGGAATTGGTGTTGTCTAGGAGTTTGTGAAGATTAAGTTTTTCAGGGTTCTGATTTCATGAAATGTCATTCTAGATTTCTGTCAGTCTCAATTATAGGATGATAGAAGTATGCTGATTTCTCGCTTAACAATAATTATGTAGTATTGCAATAAGTAGTATACAATAAGAACTTATGTACTTATTGTATGTATTACATGTAGTATACAATAAGTATACTTATATTGTCTTATTACTATAAACATAGAGCAGTGGTCATGATATATAAATACTGAGGAAATCAAATGTTTTCTTTTTTTGTGATCTAATATGAAAATCAGTGCAACATTTCTGGATAATTTGCGAAAATAAAAAAGAAAAGAAATATGAGGCATGCAGTAATCTTGACAAGCAAATTTCCTAATTTGCAAAATAAAAAGTTACATTAGATAATCTCTAAAAAGAACCTTCTATCTCTGTGTCATCTTTGAATCTATAAAATACAGTTGGTCCCTGACTTACAATGGTTAGATTCAAATTTTTTTGACTTTATAATGGTGCAAAAGTGATAAACATTCAGTAGAAAATGTACTTCAGTGTGGTATTCAGTGAGTTACAGGAAATGTTCAACATTTTATTTAAAATAAGCTTTGTGTTAGATTATGCCGTATTTTGCCCAACTGTAGGCTAATGTAAGTGTTCAAGCATGTTTAAGATAGGCTAGGGTAAAGCTATGATGTTTTAGTAGGTTAGATATATAAATGCATTTTTGACTTTGGGTATTTTCAGTTTATGATGGCTTTAGTGGGATGTAACACCATTGTAAGTTGAGTCGCATCTGTAGATTCATTTAGCTAAAATGCCGTAATCTCTCTCTCTCTCTCTTTTTTTTTTTTTTTTCTTTTTGGGACGGAGTCTTGCTCTGTCGCCCACACTAAGTGCAGTGGCGCGATCTTGGCTCATTGCAACCTCTGCCTCGTGGATTCAAGCGATTCTCCTGCCTCAGCCTCCTGAGTAGCTGGGATTACAGGTGCCCGCCACCATGCCTGGCTGATTTTTATATTTTTTGTAGAGACGGGGTTTCATCATGTTGGCCAAGCTGGTCTCTAGCGCCTGACCTCAAATGATCCACCCACCTCGGTCTCCCAAAGTGCTGGGATTACAGGCATGAGCCATCGCGCCTGGCCTAAAATGCCTTAATCTCGATAGTCTTTTTACACATACACTATTTAAATTGAGTACAATACTCATCCGCCCTTGCCCCCTTCTCCCTGGATCTTACTTGCTGAAGTAGACATTGATTTATCTTGAAAATGTAACAAAATTTTTGATGAACATTTTAGTGTTTAGTGAAAAGATGAGAATTCTCAGACATGAATTTTTATATTTGATAATAGGAAACTGTAGTTGTAGGGGAAAGTCAGTATTTTGAAAAGGCAAACCAAATAGGCAAATATTTATGGAGTTTCTAACACAAGCAAGGCTCCGTCTGTCAGAATGGGCATCAGGAAATGTCCATTGAGTGAACATTCAATAAATTTTATCAGTTGCTGTGGGGGATAAAATTATATATAATTTTCGCTTTATAGTTTGTTTTGAATGTTCTGGAAACAGTTAAAAGTAAATGCGTGTTTATATTTTGCCAAAGTATCAAGACAGAATAGTAGGCAGACAATTGGTATTTAGGCAGGCAAAAGGGCAGATTCTCTGCCAAACGGTTGCAAATGAATTGATGCAAGGAATTTAAATATTAAGCTTTGATGAGAGATTGTTAAATTTTCTCAATATTATTGTTTCCATTGGTATGCAGGCTAATTAGATACAACAACTAATTGGAGCCGGTGGCTCAGACTGGCTTGCCACCATTGGCAGACACACTGGAGGGTGGCACAGTTGTTCTAATTGTTGGCTAGGAAGTCTTCCATCAAGGCTTAGCTGTAGTCTTATCTGCAAATTCCTCCTGGTCTTCTCTGGAGAACGTTGCCTTACATGGGTCTTTGGAAACAAGGAATTTCCCAGGAAATCTCCACCATCTTTACTGTCTGTGATATTAATACAATTTGTACTCTGCCCTTTTAAAATATTTTAGTGATCTTAAAACTTGACCACTCTGGAAGAATGGAGAAGTTCCATATTTGGCAAGAATAAAAAGTATTACAAAGCATCCTGCTTCTGCATTAAGTGGTAGTTTACAACAAAGCTGCTGATCTTAATCTTAATTGTGCATTTAAAAAAACAGGAATCTTGTTAAAAATTTTTATTTCTGTGTTGCTACCCCATACATTTTAATACAGTAGGCATGGGATAAAACAAACACTCTAGAAGCTAGCCTTTCCTCAGCTTTCCGAGAATGGAGACTGCCTCCTAAAATATTCAGAAGTCAGAAATTATTTTAAAACTAAAGTGTTTATGAGCAAATTTAAATAAATTTGGTCTGTAAATATGTACTTCAGAGCTGAACTTAGTACCCTCTTTTCACAGCTCTAAATGTGATACTTTCAATTACATGAACTCATTAGTCTCTATTAGCATACTTCCAGGCTTTAGAAATAAGACTTTGAAAGAGCTCTTCTCTTATTGTATTGTATGGAAGTAAACATTGAAAAATAAGAAATCCTTACAAAAGTAAACTTAGTCTACGTTGCTGGCAGGATACATTTATTCTATAGGAGGTAGGTGACAGCTGTTTTTAAAACTTTGACACATAAGTACAAGAAAGTTTAGAATCCTGTGGTCCACATTATATATTGAATAGTACACGAATTACAAGGAGGAATGATTTGGGTGTCCCCTAATTGAGTCACTTGAATTTGGATAAGGCAGAGTGCTTTCCCTGGAGGTGTATGGAGAGAATTCAAATGACCCCTTCATTGTCCAGCAGCTTAATGCATCAAGATTGGACTAGAAAAAATGTGGGATGAATGAATTTAGGATTCTAAAATGCTCCAGACTTTTCAGTTCTTTTTGTTGGCATAGTTGCATTCTAAGAACAGATCGAATTACTATCCTAGGCTCAGAAAACACATTTGAGGTTAGTTTTGTCCAAAGAGCATATTTAGTCTTCCTTAATAAAAGTATATAAGAAAGGATTTATTGTTATTAAAAAAGATTAGAATGAAACTGTTAAGCTACTTAATTTTTTCTAATTATCTTTTATGATTCTGTAATACCTAGGTAGTTTATGCATATAATTAATATATTAGTTAACTACTCTTGCTTTTTTCTTTTTTAAAAAAATTAATGTTTGCATGGAATATCTTTTTCTGTTCATTTTCTGTCAACCTGTTTTTGTATTACTTTGGATTTTAAAAGTAAATCAAAGCCAAGTTCACATCTTAAATGTTCTCATGAAGTTCTTTTGAATTTTTTCCATTAGTGTCAGAATACATGTTTGGGTAAGTGGCACAAACACTTTTAAAATGTAGAAAATGGAATATTGGTACAAAGCAGAGTAGAAACAGAGCTTTATTCAATAAGTCGGTCTTTAAGTCATTAAACAGATATTTGTTCAATACCTGATAGGTGCCAGGTTTAGGTGCATTGTTTAGGTGCCAGAGACATAGTAATGAACTAAACAAAGAAAATAAAGTACTGCCGACCTGGAGTTTACATTGTAGTGGAGGAAGAAGAAAATGAACAAATAAACTATATCATATGTCAAAATGTAATAAATACTTTGGAGCAAAGTCAAGCTGGGAAGAGAGCAGAGAGATAGCTATCAATGGATGGGGCGGGGAGGGGGTAAGGTGGTGATTTCAGATAGGGTGATCAGAGAAGACCTCTCTGATAAAGTGACACAAAGACCATAAGATGATGAGGAGGGGACAAGGTGTGCTAATTTGTCTGGTAGAAGAGTGTCTGAGGTAGGAAAGGGCATGCTGACATGTTAGAGGGACCAATGGGAGATTAGTGTGACTGGAGAGGAGTGAGCCATGGAAAGCGTGGGGGGAGATGAGAGAGAGGAGGTAGGGAATTGAGCCGTGATGAATCCTGTAGGATATGGTAAAGACTTTGGTTTATGTGAGATGAGAAATCACTAAGGGTTTTGAACAGAGTAGTCACATGATTTAGCTTACATTTCAAAAGGAACATTTGGTCATTTGTGTATACTTGTCTAGTTGCTTAGTAAATGACAGCAGGTAGACAAGAATTTAATGCAACTAATTTTAAAATTTTTTTTAAAAGATGAAGTTGGACTGGATAATTTTGCACGGCCTTTTTACTTCTAAAGCCCTATGCTTCTTTACCTTAATACGGATCTGAAATAATTGATTTAAAAAATTTTAAAGTATGTAAAGTAATATTGTGGAATAATTATTTGTATTAATGCTATTTATTTATATCTTTCCACTTTTTTTAATGTATTATTTATATCTTTTCACTTTTTTTTTTTGAGATGGGGTTTCGGTCGCCCAGGCAAGAGTACAGAGTGGTGTGATCTCGGATCACTGCAGCCTCGACCTCCTGGGCATCGATCCTCCTACCTCATCCTCCTGAGTAGCTGGGACTACAAGTGCTGTGCCATTATGCCTGGCTAATTTTTGTATTTTTAGTAGAGATGGGGCTTCATGATGTTGCCCAGGGTGGTCTTGAACTCCTGGGCTCAAACAGTCCACCTGCCTCAACCCCCACAAGCATGAGCCATTGCACCTGGGCATCTTTGAAAAACAAATGCATACATGGCAGTTATTAAAATAAAGATAAATCACTGGGGAAAAACATTTAAAAGCATGTGACTTTAAAATTTAAAAACTGTATATAATAAGATTTTGAAGAAAGAAAAGTTAATAGGATTTATGTAATGGAAGAAAATAATTGTGACAGAAAACTAGGCTAAGGAAATTGGTGCATTTGAACACAAATTTTAGCTTTGAGCTTCCTGGCAGCCAGTGGGGTGTGTGTGTGTGTGTGTGTGTTTGTTTGTTTGTTTGTTTTTGCAGCTATGGATATCTCTCTAGGAAATTTATCAGGTGATGTTTTTGTTTGAGAAAAGGAGTACTATTTAGTTACCTAGGAAATCACTTCTAGGTGCCAACCAAATGTATTTCACTAAGACTTGAAATCATTTTGTTAATTTAAAAGAAACCCAGCACTTTATAAGACTCCCTTGACACTTTTAAAAAGTGATGACAGGTGTGCATGGCTGTTAGCCCTGGAAAATACAGCTATACATTTCGTTTTACAGGTGATAAAAGCCTCTATTTTGAAGCAGAGATTTGTGAAAATTACTAGGAAAAGTATGACATTGGTGATGTATTACTCTCCCTCATCTGCAGGTCCCACTGGTATCTCTATATTGGTTTTGTTCTTTAATAGATCATAATTTCAGCCTTAATCTGAAATACCTAACACCCTGCAAGGCTCTCTGAGACTAGTGGTTTTCAAACTGTGTTCCAGGGGATCATGGAGGCATATCAATTGCAGAGAGTCCTGAGCTTCTAGAGCTTTGAAGAAAGGGTTCTTTTTCAATTTAAATGTTTCTTAAATTTCATACCCAGTGTTCATCAAATATGATATTTATTTATGTCACTTTGGAAGGCTATAAAAGACTGAGAGAATAAGTTATAGGACATTTGAGTGACTAGCCTTGGTTATTTTTTTTCTTTAAGAGAAACAGAGTTATTAGGACTAAAAGAGATTTTGATGTTTCATATCAGCAATAGGGAGGGAGAACCTCAGAGACAGGTTTTCCTCCCCAACTCCCCCTAAACCTTTTGTACTCTTAAGAGACAGGTTTTCTGCCACAAAATTGCCTGCCATGCCTATTTGACTCAGTTTTTTTCACCTGCAAGAGAAAAAATTAAGACCCTACAAAGCTTCCCTAGCCTTCATTTGTTTCGATTAGAAGAGAATGATGAATGACAGTGTTAAAATAATTTGACAGTATTTATAATCTTGTGTATTATTATTGTTAGTAATAGTAGTGAGTGATAGTAGGAGCAGTAGTATCTCGTAGTAGTTCGCAGCGTAGAAAATATTTGCTTGTGAGTATTAAATGACATGTATATGTCTGAGAGATATATCTGATATGTGTCTGAATGTATTTATGAGAGATATATTAGTCATCACCTCCACATAACATGAATAAATCAAGCTTTGTAAAGGTTAGGTAACTAGCCTAAGATAACAGACTAGTAAATACTAGAATCTGAGACTCAAGTTCAGATCATAGAACTTAAGATCTCATGTTCTTTCAATTGTATTATTGTTAAATTAAAAGTTTCAGTTGTTGATGCATTTTGTCCTCACAGAAAGATAACATTAATTTGATTCTTTGTATTATTTAGAAAAAGTTTCTATCCTTACCCAAAACTTATCTTAAATTGAAATATGCACTCCCATATCTAGTAACAAGACATATTTTATTAGGTTGGTGCAAAAGTAATTGTGGCTTTTGCCATTAAAAGTAATGGCAAAACCTAGTAGTGGTAAAATAGTCTGTACTGATTTTTCTTTTAAAAAGAGGTTTAAAGGTTTCCTCATCTACTTTATTCTAGTAAAACTTACTAGTACTTTGGGGGTGATTTATTGTATTTGCTTTTTTTTTTGAGATTATGAGAAGACTTTCAAGAAATCTCTTTGTCTTTGTCTTCTAAGCCCTCAAGATCTCTTTCTCCATCACTATTGATGGGGCACAGCCATTGGTGTGTAAACGTCCTACAACTGCGTATTGGTGGTACCTACTCATAGGAAAAGATTTTAGTGTACAAAAAAGAGGCTAGTATATTTATATTTCACCATTTTTTAATGACCAGAAATTCCAAAATAAAACATAGTAAGTGAAGAAATTATAACTATAATTTCCAAGTTTATTTTAAATAATCTAGAATGACTTTTGGATAAAAAGGTATGTTTTGAATAAGAATGCAAACAAGAAAATAATAGCAAACATTCAGTAAGCTGTACTGGCATATTTTGGTACTGATGGAAGATCAAATGTATTATGTTTTTCTTTTTGCTAAGGTGATACTTTTCATGCCTCCAGGGCAGACCTTCTAATGTATTTTTCTGGGCAGGAGCACATTCAGCCACAGGCTTTGGAAAAAGGCAATTAGCTATATGATTCAGATTGATCTTATATTGATCAGCTATTGATGTGTGAATTATCCAGAATAGCTGTCTGTTCTGTTTGAAATTCAGCTATTTTTTTTTCTTGGTCTAAAAAGATCTTCACATTTATGATGCAATTGGAATTTCCATTTTGTGAAAATTTGAGAGAAAAGAAACTTTTGAGCCTTAAAAGCTCTGGCAGATATCACATTAAATATGCACATAAATGAGTACCTTCCTAAATAAAATGATTTATTTTCCAGTTGTACAGATTACCAGGCATCTTAATTCTTCTTTTGCTGTGCTTTCAAATGGGTTATTTTGTAGCCTTCAAATATATTTCCTTAAATATTTGGTGAATCCTTGGAGTTAGAAGAGAAAGGAATATTACCATCCTTTTATTAGTGCTGGTCAATTCTGATGGGGGTAAAAATTATAGAAGCTGATATGGTAAAGATGAAGAAAAAATAAAAATTGGGGAGACTGACCCTGGCTTTCATTGGCGTAGTTCATTTCTGCCTTTCCTTTCTGTAGATTTAAATAAAGACAAATATTTATTTTGACCAAATCACAGACATATTAGGCATTTTTGGGGGTAGATTGTGGAAGTAGTAAAATAAACTATAGTATTTCTTGGATTTGCTTATTTCTTGTAGCAGTGTCTATATTAATGCATCTTGAATTTTATGCAGTGTAATTACTGTTTAGTGAAATTTTAAAAAGGTTTTTTAAGAGACATGGTCTTATTCTGTCACTCAAGCTGTTGTGCAGTGGCACGATCATGGCTCACTCACTGCAGCTGGGGACTCCTGGGCTCAAGTGATCCTCCCACCTCAGCCTCCTGAGTAGCTGGGACTACAGGCATATGCCACCTAACCTGGCTAATTTTAAAATTTTTGTAGAGATGGGGTCTCGCTGTGTTGTTCAGGCTGGTCTTGAACTCCTGGGCTCAAGAGATTCTCCCACTTTGGCCTCCCAAAGTGCTGGGATTACAGGTGTGAGCCACCATGTCCAGCCTTAATGAATAATTTTTTAAAATTGAAAAGTCACAAAAATTATTATGAACAAGGTAAAAGGTGTACAGTTTGACTTAGCTCTTTGCTCAAAAAACTGATAACGTAATAAGTAGTGTAAGCCTCCCCAGTGCCTCAAAATACCAGATACTGTGTTCATCATTCTCTCAGACATGAGTGATCAAAGTAAGATTATTTCATTTTCTTATACCTGCTGTGCTCTTGAAGAAGACTGTCTTATTTTCACTTACTAGTAAAAGTGAAAGAGGAATATTGTTTTAACATTTTAAAAATAAGAATTAATGTTTAATTACTGTTGATTTGAAATAATCAGTTTCCTAATATGTTGGTGCAGGTTTCCTGAGATGCAAGGAAATAATAATTGTACCAGAATGGGGGGAAAAGGAGGGAAGAAGAAGGGGAAGAGAGGAGAAACCACTTGCAATGAATTATAGTCCTTATCATGTTACTTTTTGAGAAATAAAATGGGCTTCTGATTCTAAAAAGTATACTGTATCTGCAAGAGTAAAAGTCGTAATCTTTCCCAGATTTCCTATAGGCAAATTAAGTTATTTTAGTGGGAAAGTACATTTAAAGGCCCATTTATTTCTTCAATCACATGATAGTGAAAGTTTTGTCAGAAGGTCTGCTGAACTGAGAATACAGAATCAATGGCAGTGACAGAACATCTAAAAATTTCCAATCACCGTCTCCTTTAGACATACTGGTACTTGCATTAGTCCTTAAGCCAATATAAATGATCTTTAATGTAAAATTGCAACAAGTACATAAAGCAGGCTAACCTAGATATTGCGTATCTCAAAGCAGTTGGATTTAAAATAAGTAATAGTTAACAAAATCCAATACTGTAATGAACTTTTGAGAAAAAAAGTAGTTGATTATGCTTTTTAATTGTATGTTTGGGGTTTTGGCTTTTATTATTATTATTATTTTGGCCATAAGCTCATTATGTTAATCAGTTTTAACAGTGTTTCTCCATTTGCTGGATAAGAATTTGGCTGATTGGCCGGGTGTGGTGGCGCACGCTGTAATCCCAGCACTTTGGGAGACTGAGGCGGGTGGATCAGTTGAGCTCAGGAGTTTGAGACCAGTCTGGGCAATGTGATGAAACCCCATCTCTACAAAAAATACAAAAATTAGCCAGTGTGTTGGCACATGCCTGTAGTCCCAGCTACTTGGGAGTCTGAGGTGAGATGATCACTTGAGCCTGGGAAGCAGAGATTGCAGTGAGCCGAGATCATGCTACTGCACTCCAGCCTGGGCAACAGAGTGACAGCCTGTCTCAAAAAAAAAAAAAAATTCAGCTGATTACTACTTTATAGTTATATTTCCAGCATTAGCTAGGCAATATAATGCAGCAGAAAGGATCCAGAAGTCTTCACATCCATAAAAATTATAGAAAGTGTAGTTCCTATGTATTGCTGGTAGTTGTCAGTCACTATATCTAGCTAATTTTCGATAATATATTTTGGTTCATTTATTCATTTATGCATTCATTCAGTACTAATTCGACCCTCTTTGTGTGTTGTACCCTGTGTCAAGCACTGGGAATGTAACAGTGTGCAGTACAAAGTCCTCGTCCTTAAGGAATTTATAATCTAGCTGGGAAGGCCTACTTGATGAATTACAGATGAGTTTAGCACAAATTGTCATTGAGAGATGCTGCGTGCTTTAGGACGATTTCACATAGGAGTCTAACCCAGACTGGGAGTTCAGGGACAACTTTACTGAGGAATAATATTTAAGTGAAGACTTGAATGATGTATAGGAGTTAGCAGGACTAAGGCAGGGATGTGGGGAGAAGGAGTACCTATAATTTAGTGGGAACAGTATGTGCAAGAACTGGAGTATGAAAGAAGAATTCAAAAAGGTTAATATAGGTGGAATGTAGAGAATATTGAGTGACTTGAAGCTAGAAAGATTGGTAGGAGTTAGATCATGCAGTGTATTTTAGGCTATGCTGAGGATTTTAGACTTTATCTGACACATAGAGAAAGCCACCAAAATGAGTGAAAGTAAAGTGATTAGTTTGTCTATTTAAAGGCTAGGCCCCTGGAGATTGGAGGGAAGCAAAATTGGACGTGGGGAAATGACCAAAGGCTATGGCGGCAACTTGATTGAAAGATGTGGTACCTTGAGGGGGAAAAGTGGGCAGTCTGAGAGCTACCTGGGAAGTATAATAAACAAGACTTGCAAACCATGAGAAAAGATTACTTAAGATTTCTTCCTGGTGTTGCTATCACCAAGATGGGTAAAACTGGAAGTATTTGTTGGTACACTTCCAGTGGTTGTATTTGTGTGGGTAGGCATGTCATTTGTGCATTTTACAATCAAAATGTGCAGTCTAACTGGCTGATTAAAAACTTGACAAAATTTAGATGTGTTAGCAATTCTGAAACAACTTTATGTGTAGTTTAAGATTAAGCAACTAAATATGTGGTGGATATTAAGAGTTAATTTTTTTAACATCAGAAAAAAAGAGCTAGAAATAAGGTAAAGGGGAATCTATAATGAACCTTGGATTGGAATTTGAGATATCAGTATGAATGAATGGAGATAAAGAGAAGGTTGCATATATGTGTATGTATACGTGTATACATTATATATTTCTTACTTCTGTTCATGTGAGGGCCTAGAAGCAGTCAATACATCATGGTTCCAGTCAGTACACCTAGTACCAGATCTTGGGTTTAAGTGCCAGGCACCAATAAAAGGAACCAGGGCTCCTTGGAAAAACTGAACTGGGGACTGGGACTGGGACTGGGGAAGTACAGGATGAAAGTGGCAAAATGTTCAAAAAATGATGGGAGCGTGTCAAAAGAATGTATGAGCCAACTCTACGGAGCTCTCAGTGGCCAAATTAGGGACACTTTGAGCACTATAATAATGGGCCATAACCCATAAAATAAAAAGAAGTATCCAGATATAATTAAGTAAATACAAAGGGGAGAAAGGAACACACTTTCTTGCCATGGAATTCCAATTAATAAATGAAGAGTCATTGATATAGGAAATCACCATTTGAAAAGAAACACTACCGTAATAATTGTTTTAGGTGAGAACAGTTAGTGGACAATATAAGATGATTATAAACAGGATATTTACAGTCACAAAAAGATCTCACTAAAAGATATTTACTATAATTATAAAGGAATCATAATAACCTTACAGTGGAGAAAATGGACATCTTCTTAACCAAGTAATCAAAGTAGACATATTAATAATGAGACATGGATATCATGTATTTTCTGATATGATGTACTGAGAAGGACACAACATTACTTTTGTGGTATTCTTGACGAAAATGCATATCCTGAATTTAATCATAGAAAACATCAAACCCAAATTGAGGGCCATGCTACAAATTATTGACTAGATTTTTAGAAAGTATCAAGATTATGAAATATGAACTAAGCAACTGTGCCAGATTAAAGGAAACCAAAGAGATCTGATAACTAAATGCAGTGTGGTATTTAGATCAAACACTGGACTAGAAAGAAGATATTAGTAGGACAATTAACAAAATTTGAATAAGGTTTATAGATCAGTTAATATAATGATATCAGTATTAGTTTCCTGATTTAGATAATTGTACTGTGGTTATATAAGATGTTAACATTTGGGGAAGCTGGGTGAAAGGGATATGGGAATTCTTTGTGTAATGCTTTGTAAAGTCTGAAATTATTTCAAGATTAAGAATTAAAAAATTACAAAAACCTAGAGACCCTAGTTAAATGTTTTCTTTAATTTAATGAAGGGAAGAGGAGATGATATGGTGGGGTTGGTTTTATTAAATTTGACTTCATAATTATGTTTAAATTATGATTCCTGAGTATTTACCTCACTTGAGGATTTTTTTTTTCAATCTTCCCATTCTCTTCTTAAACATTCTCTTGGGAACAGATGTATTTTTATTGTGTTAGCAAGATGTGGCTTTAAAATATTTTCTTAAAGTACAATAATTGCACTCCTAGAAATGGATTCATTTTAACCTGATTTAAAATAATCGAAGTAGTCAGAATGATTAATTCTATGTTTGTTTTAGTTTATTTTAATTGTCAGGAATAACTGGAAATACTGAAATATTTAGAGAAAAAGAGTTAGGATGAAAAGAGGAAAACATTTAAAGTCTTTAAATATTTGGATAATACTGTGAATTTTCAGTTGTTAACTCCCATTTTTAATACATGGATAAGCTGAAGCCTAGAAGCTTAACTGTTTTGCCAGGACTACATAGTTAACCTATATTGGAGGTGACATTTTAACCTGTGTCTGTATGTCAGGCTCCAAATTTTCCCACAATACTGTAATGAATAAAAGATATATATATTCTACTGAATTTTAAAGAGCTATTACTCTTTAAAATTTTTTCTTTTTGCCTGTTTGATAATCGTGTTTTCAGAATGCACAGTTTCTAACATTTATTTACATTAAACTTTTAGCTAAAATACAGAGTATTTATAAATTGGTTATGGAAAAGTGAGGAAAAATAATTTGCATCTGCTATGCACTATATTTTTTTCTTCTTGTGAAGCAAGTGCCTGTCATGCTCTGGAAAATATAAATATGAAATCTGAACAGTTGATGATTATAAAAATAATTACAGGTTGCCATTATGAAGCACACAATCACACCTAATCCTTTAAATAAATGTGCTTAACTACACTAAAATACATGTATTAAAATGTTAAACAGAGACATTCTAAAAAGACACATGAAAAGCATTTAATTTTTTTAAAGAAAAAGATGCTGAGTGGGTCCATAGTGGGAATTATTTTAAAACAAGAAAAAAGAAATCTTTAGCCCTGGAAACCCTTCTTGGACTGCATTAGAAATAAATTTCCTGATGTAGCCTGTAAGTCAGTCAAAACAGGGAAGACTGAATGCTGGGAGCAATAGGTGTGTTTGTTAACTCTGAAATACTGAAAGTCAGAAACATGTGAAAAGGATGGTCATGTTAAGTAGCATCTTTAAAGTCGATATATAAACCGTTTCTTTGCCTTCTATTCAAGCAATGTAGTTTCACCCTTCTGTTGTGTTTCCTCATTTCCTACACTTTTTTTCGTACTCCCCCCACCAGGAGTGAGGCACCAACACCAGTGGGAGAGTTTTAGATTCCTTAGAAATTCTGCTTATATAAGTGAGTACATCAAATGATCTTTGCCACAAAAATGATGAGTGTTTCTTTTGAAATGCAGACCATGGTTCCAAGAAGTTTATGCTCACAGAATCAGGAGCCTTGCATTGAAAAGGTGTAAGTCTTGCTAATAGCCTAAAATTCTATTTTTTTCACCCAACTGCAGCGTTAAATATTGGAGGTAAGACTACAGACCTAAAGATCAGACTGGGAAGCAACAAATTATCTTATTGGTGGTGATGTTCCTTATAGTAACAATGATGAACTTTTATAGAGCACTTCCTGTGTGCCAGACAGGAACCCATTAACTCATTTAATCTTTACAGTCGTTTAAGTACTTGTCTTATCCACATTGTGTGGATGAAGAAACTGAAGTATAATTAGATAAATTTACCCAAAGCCACACTATTGAGATTCTACTTGAGGGCATTGTAGGTCTCATTTTGGACATATGAACTCTGGTAGTTATAAATACAGTATATGTTTTTCTACTTGTGTCTTCACCTAGAATCTTCAAGACCACAAGCTAAAGGTTTGAGTGTAGGTAAGCTTAGGTTTAGGGTCTGCATTTAAGCATCTTATCCAGCTGACAGCTATGAACAGAAATTAAAGGTAGCATTTTAAAACTGTGTCTCCCACAGCTACTCTTATCTACATAAACTGTATTCTAAAGCATAATCATTTCCCCTCTTTTCTTTCACTTCCTTCTTCTCGTTCTTTTTTTTTCTAAAAATACTTTAGTCATTTTAATAGTGTAGTAATTGATCAAACTATTTGCTTGCAAAATTATCTGGCCAATTTTTTCTTTGTGAAAAGTAAACAGCAGTCAGCTAGCTGTGTATCAGTTTATCTTAGTTCTCAAAAGGAATCAATGAGAAGATGTAAACAATTATGACAAAACCAAGACCCAAACCACAAAAGACTTTAAAGATTAAGTAATTATGTATATATAGTTCCATATAACAAAACTAATAATTGATAGTAGGGAAGTAAAAGAGAACAAACATTTGTTGATTTCTTGCCCAAGCATTAGGTGTTTACAAAATGTATTGTTTACAATGGAGACTTTGAAATTTCAAATTCGTTTAGGGTAGTTGGAGGAGGGAGGAAAGGTATTGACAGAAACACTATTTATTTCTGTCTAGCTAAAAAGAGGATTTAAGCATTATGGGGGTACTTTGATTTAGTTTATTTATTTTATTTTATTTTTTTTTTTGAGACAGGGTCTTGTTTTGTTGCCCAGGCTGGAGTGCAGTGGCACAATCATGGTTCACTGCAGCCTCAACCCCCTGGGCCCAAGTGATCCTCCCACCTCAGCCTGCCAAGTAGCTGGGACTCTAGGCACACATTACCATCCCTCAAATTTTTTGTGGAGATGGGGTTTCGCCATGTTGCCCAGGACCTTAGCTTATTTGATTGCATAGTTTATTTAGCACAGGAGGGGATATGATAGGAGAGCTCTTCCTTCCGTAGATAAAAATGTTCTCTTCCTTGCTTATAAACATTTCACTTTAGTCTCTATGAGATTGTGTGAATTTTTCTGTGGTCATAGGCTACATTTTCACACTACATGAACTATGCCTCTGGTTATAGAATGCACATGCATTCTGCAGTACACCAACGTATTTGTTTATAGTTGGCTTTATTATTTATTCATATGTGTATATTTAAACATTCCTGACTTGGTTCCTGACACCAAGAATACATACATGTATATTTTCTTGGAAATACTATGGAATATAAATGAATATTAGCATCACCCTGCGTTGATCAGGTGAATTTGATAGAAATGGGAGGGGAAACTTTTCTTAATAAGTCCTAAAGCCAAGAATAAACTTTTGTATTTTTTTTATGCTTCATAGCTGTGGAAAATTATTGCAACCAAACTATTGAAACCATTCTTAAAGTTAAAAGAATTGTTATTTTAGGACAAATTTTGAAGAGAATACTTTTTTGGGGGTGGGAAGCTTTTGCTATTATTGTTGCTGTGCTGGAGGAATGGTGCTTATTCTTTAGGTAGCATAATGGTCTGACATGAAAAATTCTTAAAACTTACCCTATATTGGGTCTTTAACTGCTATTTTATGTTAAAACCTTACATATTAGTGTATATATATATGTGAATACATACATATACAAACTACATTTTCTTATTTTTAAAATATCTTAAGATACATGAAGGAGTTAACATGTTCATGAAACATTGTGACATGGAAATGTACTTAGGACTTAGTCTAAAATGGAAAAAAAAAGCAAGATGCAAGACTGAATATGTAATATATTCAATTTAAAAAATTTCTGGCCGGGCGCAGTGGCTCACGCCTGTAATCCCAGTACTTTGGGAGGCTGAGGCAGGTGGATCACCTGAGGTGAGGAGTTCAGCACCAGCCTGGCCAACATGGTGAAGCCTCATCTCTATTAAAAATACAAAAATTAGCTGGTGTCATGGCGCTCACCTGTAGTCCCATCTACTCAGGAGGCTGAGGCAGGAGAATCACTTGAACCTGGGGAACAGAGGTTGCAGTGAGCCGAGATGGCGCCACTGCACTCAAGGCTGGGCGACAGAGACTCCATCTAAAAAAAGAAAAAAAGTTCTGAAGTGAACATGTGTATTACTTTTAAAGTAAACTTTTGTGAAGTATGTGGCATGCTCCTCAAATGAACACATCTGTGTAACCAGTGCCAGATTTAAAAAAAGAACATTGCCAGCGCTCCTTTCCAAGGAGACCTCCTGCCTCCTTCACTTAGCCACTGTCTGGGCTTCTCACACTGTTGATAAGTTTTGACTGTTTTGGGACTGTCAAAGAAGAAACCAGACACAGGTACTACTTTCCTGTGTCTGGTTTCTTCTGCACAATATTGTTTGAGATTCGTACATATTTTATGTAGTTGTAGTTTATTCTTATTGCTGTGTAATATTCCATTGTGTGATTTTATCATAATTCATTCTATGTTTATGGGTAGTTCTCAGTTTGGACTTAAATCGTTTGTTACTTTTATCATTAAAAATGGATTTTAAAAACCAGAAATATCAACTAAATCTAGTTTTCAAGTGAACTCTCTTTAAATTTGCAGATGTACTATGCTAATTATTGTGCAAATTTGCTACTTTGATTTTGTTTCAGTCCTGATTTATCAGGAGTCTACAGATTTGGGGATGTCTAATCATGTTATTGATTATGTTCAACCTGTTTTTCTTCAAGCATGAGTACTTTGATTTATCTGGTTAAGAGATTTTCATTCCTTCATACTGGGGTCTTAGTCATTTTACAATGGAGACAGCCAGTTTACTCCCCACTGTACAGCCTCCAACTCTTGAAACCTTCCAAGAAACACATCCAGAGGTCACATATTGGGCAACCGAAGGCTCACGTGAAAAAGCCTTAGAGCCACAAAAACCTTGCACCTCAGTCATTAATGTAATTTGGGACAGATTTATGAAGCAAACTAATGCCTTTGAATTTTTTTTTTTTAGTTTTAAGTGAGTATAATTACTTCCACTCCTTTTTCCACTTCCCAGTCTCTCTGAGTTGCGTCCGTAAAGGATCCTGCTGCAAGAAACGAGTGAATGAATGAAGATACTGAGAATTAAAGTACTGATGTTAATGAGAGCATGGGTGATGTGGTTTGGATTGCTTGAGGCCAGGAGATTGAAACTAGCCTGGGCAACATAGTGAGACAAACCTTCTTTCAAAAAAAAAAATATATATACACACACACACACTAAGTGAGGTGGTGTGTGTTTGTAGTCCTAGCTGCTTGGAAGGCTGAGATGGGAGGATTGTGCCCAGGTGACAGAGCGAGACCCAGTCTGTATTAAAAAAAAAAAATTAAATGTATACTTAGCACATAAGTGATCATTAAATGTTTGATGAATGAATTAATGAGAAAAGATTTTTTTTTTTAAAAAGAAGTTTTATGAGGAGAGAAAACATTGCATACGTAAGGCATTATCCTCAATTCCATTGTGGACTCTTCCCCCAAGTGTGCAGCCTTGAATGATGGAAATATCCTCATGAGATTCTGAAAGAGGAGGAAACGAATTTTGCCCTTAAATAGGTGTCAGTACAGCTGCACTCATTTGCACATTTCTAGTTCTGCCTCTGACTAGAGATCAATTGTGATGACTTTGAATTTGTAGACCATCTGCCTGACAGTGCACTTAAAATTGCAGCTGATCTTTATAAGCTGAGTATAACTATTATTGTAGCAAACATCAAATTAAGTGAGTATACACTGGAAAGAGTTAGGTTCATATCTCCTTGAAGACTGTGAGTTCTTTATTTGGACACCTGGTATTAAACTCTTATTGGTTATTAATATTTGGGACTTGTTAATGAAGACAATATTTTACAGAATTTAGCAGTTTTCAATATAATAGATTCAATACAACAACTTTTTGTGTGTTTATAATTTTGTTACTTATTATTTACCATAAGTGGTTTAAAATATACATGGTAAAACATTCTTTAGAGCTTTGATTGCAATAATTATCATATAACCAACACATCTTAAGTATTACGTATTTAAGAAGGAACTTGGATTTTATCTTAACACAATAGCATTGACAGATTACTCACAAAATTAGTAGTTGTGGAAGAAAATAGGTATAGGAAGAGTAAGTCACTGATATTGAGTAAATTAAAATTATAGACATTAAATTACAGACAATAAAATTATAGAAGCACTAAATAGATAAATTGATTTGTTAATGTCATGTTAAGCATTTAAATTGCCTTTACAAAATATTCTTCACAGTCCTTGGAGAAATTGCTGCTTTATGTTTGATTAATATGTGAACAACATTTTTATTGTTAAAATATTTTTTTCATTCCTTTGAAATTTGTATTTAAGGTTAGCAGAGCCTCAAACAGTGCCTGAGTAGGAAAGTGATAAACTGACACCACACTGTAGAGGAGGAACAAAAACATCTCACCAATGGCAGACAGCAGGAACTAATGGTTTTCAACTGTTGCTGATCTAATCGATCATGGTGCTATAATATAATCAGTTCTGTGTGATTCGTTTGTTGTTCTGTTGGAATGCATTGTATTCCCTTCTTATTTTTAAGCCCCACTACTTCTAGTTTTCGCCTTTCTTAAAAGGCAGTTTCTAACATTGTGTTTCTTTAAAAGCCAATAAGTAATTGTGAAAGACAAACTCAGAGTCTGTTGAATTTCAACAAAAGTTAAGTATTTTGTAGGACATACAACAATAGTGTTCTTTAATTAAAATACTGAGCCATATGAAAATTTGTCCAACATTTGGTAAAATTAGTTGAATAGTTAATATCCTAGAATAGTAAAAGATTAGTACCTTTTATCTCTAGTCTACTGGGTACAGATTTTGCTTTCAGATACTATCATCACATCATCACACACAGGTTGAAGATGACATTTTCTCACCTGTCAAGGCATGACTTTCAGTAAAATGTATTTAGCTGTCAGAGGTCTGCAAGCAGCCCATCAGTTGAGGCATGATGCTGTTTTGACTGATATTGGTGATATTTTAAAAGCTACACAAAAATTCATAATTATAAAGGTGTTCACTGTTTCACTAAAAACTGTGTAATGCATTGCATATTAATTAATAAGATGTTATCTTATAAATACTATCCCTAAAATACACTTAATGTTACTTTCCATTAACATGCATGAAGTTTTAACCATTTATTCATGCCATTAGAAAAATATAGACTTTTCCTTTCTTTTCGGTATGTTCCTTTTACTTTTTTA
Source organism: Pongo abelii (assembly GCF_028885655.2). Lineage (NCBI taxonomy): Eukaryota > Metazoa > Chordata > Mammalia > Primates > Hominidae > Pongo > Pongo abelii. Next base: position 131,344,449 of record NC_085928.1, on the reverse strand, counting down.
CTCATTATAGAGTCATGAACAACTATGGAAAAACGCACATTGTTGATTCTTTGTGATGTTTTTGAAAACTTCGTTCATATATGAAAACTTCTAATTCACCTTGCTTTCTGAAGGAGAAGACTAAGTTACATATGAGCCTCTGTTTTGAGTAATGTATTACTATTAGTATTACAGTATGAAAGATTTATTTATAATCAGAAGCCCCTTTCCCTTGAAGTGGAATTATTCTCTATGGCCATTAGTACTTAGGGTGATATACTATCTTAAATGCTATCCTGTGCCCTTCCATTTTTGTCATGCTACTTCCCTCTCTTTACATCCCTGCCCACCTCCACTTTCTGCTGTTAAGAACAGTCCATAGGGACTGTAAACTAGTTCAACCATTGTGGAAGACAGTGTGGCGATTCCTCAAGGATCTAGAACTAGAAATACCATTTGACCCAGCCATCCCATTACTGGGTATATACCAAAGGATTATAAATCATGCTGCTATAAAGACACATGCACACATATGTTTATTGCGGCACTATTCACAATAGCAAAGACTTGGAACCAACCCAAATGTCCATCAATAATAGACTGAATTAAGAAAATGTGGCACATATACACCACGGAATACTATGCAGCCATAAAAAAGGATGAGTTCATGTCTTTTGCAGGGACATGGATGAAGCTGGAAACCCTCATTCTCGGCAAACTATCACAAGGAGAGAAAACCAAACACCACATGTTCTCACTCATAAGTGGGAATTGAACAATGAGAACACATGGACACAGGGAGGGAAATATCACACACTGGGGCCTGTTGTGGGGCAGGGGCCCAGGGGAGGGATAGCATTAGGAGAAATACCTGATGTAAATGACGAGTTGATGGGTACAGCAAACCAACATGGCACATGTATACCTATGTAACAAACCTGCACATTGTGCACCTGTACCCTAAAACTTAAAGTATAATAATAAATAAATTACATTTCTTCCAATGTATTTATCAGCTACAAAAGGGGGGCCTTTTAATCTCCCCCTCACCAACTACTACTTCTGTGTCTCAATTGGTCATTAAATCAAGTAAGGAATGTTTATTCTTAGGGCCATCCTTAAAAAAAAAAAAAAAAAAAGAAAAGAAAATATCTTGCACTTATGTTTGGTTGATGACCTAATATCTGGAACACTGTTTCTTATTAATAAGTTTGTGGTAGGCTATAATAAACTCCATATAAAGCCATGCCAGTTGTGCACATGTACCCTAGAACTTAAAGTATAATGAAAAGAAGGGGTTCATAAGCACCCTGTAAACACTGAAGCCTATTCAAAAGGAGAGGGGTAGGACACATCTCACCATCAATCATCACAAGACAGTGGTATGAATAACCAATGTTCACTTCATACAGGGGCTACTTAAGGAGGTCACTATATCTCAATGTGAAAACTTCAATGAACCAGTCAGTGTGTTCAACTGAAGTCAACCTAGAGAACCTTATCTCTCTGCATAAATGCTCCTGCTGCATGGTTTTTCGTGGCCACTGGTGGAATTCTGTGATGGGGGAACAGGAAATCTGGACACAGAAGGGTGGGAATAAAATGAGCCTGTGCCGCTTTCAAAAAAAAAAAAAGAATAGTCAATAGGCTAAAGCTTATTGCTAGGGTTACCACCTAGAACAGGGAAGCTTAATTGTGAATTAGAAAGTAGATTTTTTTCTTTTTCAAAGTTCAAAGATAGACAATAGCCAGACATTCTAGTGGTTAAAGGATTTTCTGAGAACTTCCAAAGCTGGGTTTTTACCTAACAAAAAGCATATTTGGAGGATTATTTTATATCATAATCATGGTAAGAAGAGTAATTCTAGACACCATGGACCGGTCAGTCCATCCCATTTAGGTATGGGGGATTGACGTACATAGAGAGATTCAGAGTGGGTGAGGCTAGGGTAAGAATGATACCTGGGCTTTGAGGAGGGAATAAGTTCCCTTTACCTTAGAGGTGCAACAAAATAGAACTTTCAGAAAGGCCAAAGAGTAATCCCTAAAACTGCAGGCTGTTGCTAGGGTTTCTCTGGGTATAGCCTGCAAAACCTACAGACCTTTTGGAAAGTCTTGTTTGGAGCAAAGTGCCATCTCTGTCATAGCACAGTAGTAATGGATAAAGGATGAAGGACAAAGCCAAAGGGCAGTTTTTATAGGGTTCTGCACACTCCAGGGTAATGCAGAGAAAGGAGCCAAGAGTTTTGACTATCCCCTGACCACCCCGCCACCACCTCCCCGCAAGAGTTGATAGTACTGAGTGGGCTGCAAGACTGAAATTGTCTTGGTTTCAAGAGGGAGGAGGAGGCAGCTCTATGCAGATTTCTTGTGAACAGAGAGATTGGACATCTCTCTGCAACTACTGGCACAGCTTGCCTACTGACCAAGTGGATGAAGTGAAAACAAAACCTGATGCCAAGAAGTGAAGCTCATGAAAAGCCATCCTGAAAGGACAGTAAAAGAAGTCATGCTTCCTCTTATACCCAAATGCCAACTTGGTAAGAAGGGAGGAGATAACCGTAGGGAGGGGTAGAAATTTTTATGGATTAAACAGCCAAAGGAAAGTGTTTTAAATGAGAAGATACTAGATGCCTTTTTAAATGGCAAGGTTGATTTTTTTTCCTGTAATGATTTGAAATAGCGACTTGTAACTAGAAACAAATCAGTTTAGAAAATACAGTTACTTTTCTTGTTTGTCTGTTTCATGCCCTGGATTGTGGCTGACCAGTTTATACCTACTGTGCTGGAAAAGTTTAAATTATAAATTACTGTCACAGTCTCCATAGATACTAAAATCTCTGATCTATAAAACCTGTATTGCATGAGCAATACTGTCATTGCTCCTTTTTCTATAGCAGTTATTAAAGGAGAAAAAATATGCTACGATTCATGTGTATTTACTGACCATATAAAGCAGTGTATGCAGTGTGTACATACCTCTCTCTAAATGCATTGAGGAAAATTATATCTCTTACGTAAATCATCTAAGACTTTCTGAATTTTGTTAGATCCTTCCATTTCTTTATTTTATTTTACACAGGAGGCTGCCAGCTATCAACTGATTGAATTGATTACTTCATTAAAGCTAGAAATACAGATGTGATGAGTTTTGCAATTAATTGTATGGAAAGCTGGGCTTGGAAAAAGGGGATGCACTGAGTAGCAGAGAAGACCTGATGCTCAGTTAAACCTGAACTGCTACTGGTACAGTAAGTCAGACAAGTATTCTGGACCTTACTCAGGGTCGGGGAAAGCAGCAAGTCAGAAACCAGGAAGAGAGTCAGGGAACGTTATGGTATATACCCATTGAATTTAGATGATCAAGAGTTTAAGCCAGACAGTAAGCTACAGGGCTACAGGGCAAGAAAGAGTCACAGGTAACAAATACTTGTTGTGAAATAGACAGAAATATTTCATGCTATTTCAGGAACTATTCCCAGAGTTGAGCAGAGTAAATCTGCAGTTAGGCAGTGTTAGGTAAGTGAAAGAATCACGTGAGGTTAGGACTAAGGCTTCATCCTGATGTCAGCCTGTGGTGGTACATTCTAACACTAACTGCAGACAAATTTCTCACCTTCATATGTTTCCTGAAAACTTATTCCGAATTTATTTTTGTTAATTATCTCATCTCCTCTTATACCCAAGTGCATTCCTTGACTCAACTTCTCATCTTTGTTTTATGTATCCCAAAAAAGTTTACTCCTCATCAGCGTCCTTTACACAGTAAAATTTTTGCCTGAGAGTATTCTCTTTTAGAAAATCTTCTCATATCAATTCCAAGTAGTTTTAGGTGGAAGCACAGAAACACTAAATCTCTGTTGTCAATCAGGATATGCTAAATTATGCTGCATAACAAACAACATCAAAATTTCAATTATTTAACACAGGTCTCCATCCCCTGGTGCCAGTTCATGGACAAACTATCTTCTGAAAAACTGGTCCCTGGTGCCAGAAAGGTTGAGGACCGCTGATTTAACCCATCAAAAGTTTGTTTCTCCTCACACAGATACACTGTGTAACTGGGTGATTCTCTGGGGTAACTGACTTTGTCTTGGTAGTTTAGCAGTCCAGACTGCTTTGATCTTGTGGCACCATGATTGCTGTGTCAGGGAGGGAGATTCTGTAGAAAGTCTCACACTGGCAATTAAATGCTTTGACCGGGCTCAAGTATCATTGGCCAGAATAGTTTCATGGTCTTACTTAACTGCAAGGAGTGGGGAAATACAACCCTCGCATGGGCCGGAAGGAATGGGATATCAGAATGGATAAATACAAAGTCACTAGTACACCTTATTTGGGCAGTAAGGTTTTTGTGGTGATTATTGATTTCTGAGAAGCAAGAAATTATAACGGTGTTTGTTATCCTAAGTGCTTTTTTTTAATCTATCCATTGTCTAGTAACCTTTAAAATATTTCCTAAAGGGCAGGTTATTTACTGAATCTTGAGGATGCCAGTGCCTGGAGATATGTGTGTATGTGTGTGTGAGTGTGTATATGTGTATATGCATACACATAAATGAGATCATAAGCACATCCATAGAAAATATTTATTTGATTCTTTTTCAGTTCTTCTTAATATCTAGCATAACAGGCAGATTTAGCATGTTTTTAAATAATCCTACTGTCTTAAAATGGTATGTGGAATTATATTCCCAAGAGGATTTGAAGAGTATGAGGGCATAGCATTCCCATTAAATACATTAATTCTCTATGAGAGCTCCATATCAGCAACGTCTGTTTCCAGAAAACAGTAAATATATTGAATGGAGAGACCACTAAAAGAAATACAGAAAGCTTAGATGTATCTCTGAGGGGCGATTTGACCCCAGCAACAGTATCTGACTCTTAATGATTTATAAACATACAGTGTCTACATTTAGGAAAAAATTCTTCTGAAATTGGTAAATCTTCAAAGACGGAAGGAAATCTATTTTATTTTTTTTGACACAAGGTCTCACGCTATCACCCAGGCTGGTGTGCACTGGCACAATCACAGCTCACTGCAGCCTCTACCTCGTCAAGCGTGATACTTCTACCTCAGCCTTCCAGGTAGCTGGGACTGCAGGTGTGTACCACCATACCTGGCTAATTTTTTTATTTTTTATAGAGATGGAATTTCGCCATTTTGCCTGGACTGGTCTCGAACTCTTGGGCTTGAGTGATCAGCCTGCTTTGGCCTCCCAAAATGCTGGGCCAGGCATGAGCCACTGTGCCTGGCCCAGAAGTCTATTTTGAAAGGAAGAAGAAAACTGATAGGAGGACCAATTGAAAAAATATTTATATGTACTGTAGTAGCCCTTTGTTTTTCTGTCAGGGTTTTGAATTAGCTATGTTGAATGAGAGCTCTCAATCAGCAACTACTGATTTCATTTCAACAGAGCAAAAACAAACATACTGAACTTAGATTTTAGAAAAATAATTTTGTGTATGATGGTTCACAGAACCAATGGTGATGGTTCATAATGATGCTTAAAGGTTCATCAAGCCCTGCCAATAAAATTAGTCTAGGAACATTTAATATGTTTGTCACGATAAAATGTTCTATATAACAAACCTCTTTAAAGGAAGTGGTGGAAATTAGTTTCTAACAGCTGCATCAAATATCAATAAGTACCTTTGCAAAAAACTGAGCTGATAGTTGAGACTTTTATTTTAGGATGGAAAAAAAAATCTGTGAGAATTAAATTCATATACTTGTCTACAACTATAAATTACAAAGTAATTTATTAAATTATATGGTTAAAACAATCATGCTTTTTATTTTGCTTATACCTCTTTTATTTAAAAAGTAGCTGTAAGAATAACAGAACTGAAATTAGGTATTTAAATATCTAAATATTTCTTGCTATGGAAAGCAAAAAAGCTGATGTGCTTTAAGTTATTGTGCCATTGTGCATGAACTAACATGGGTTGTTGAGTGCTTGCTTATGTCAAGGCATTGTTACCTATTTATTGTGTGTAGTATCTCCTTTGGTCCTATTATTACCTTGTCAAAATTAAGATTCACATATATCCAGTAAATTGACCAAGGGTACCTAGCTACAAAGTGTTAGAAGCAAAATTTTAATCCACGTGTATGTTCTTTTCATTATACTCTGCTGTTTTTGAGATTTGGAGTGGGAGTGGCAGAGACAAGGGGATGATCATGAAGCAGCCATGATCTGATCTCATTGCCCTTTTTGACTATTCAACTATTCAACATCATGAACATTACCTTTTTTCAGATTCTTTGTTTGCTGCTTTTCATGGACTGTGGACAAATAACTAGTTTTTTGTCTTTGCCTGTGTTCCTTGTACTCTTTCAGAATCATTTCCCTACTCTAATGATGTTGCTAAGGGGAATGGCAGAGTGCTGGTCCTGTCATCTTTATTGCTAACATCTCCTTTGAGAAATATGGTTCTGGCAGGTTTTTAGAATGTAGATCAACAAGATAAGAGTTGTGCTAGGCCTTCATAAGCAGTGAGGACTGGAGAGATCACCTAGATTCCTCAGGCCAGATGTGAATGGGCTAGTGTTAGCTCATAGTACAAATTTCTTTTCTAAACAAAAGACTATCTCCTTGTTCCTTCTTTTGGAATTAAAGAAAAGTTGCTTGTGAATAACTTTTTCATGATCTGTATGACTGTTATCTACAGATTTTGGAAACAGCTTTAATGGTAGCATATTTGAAATGGTCTTTGATCTATAAAAAAAATTTGTAGCACATTTAGAAACCAACTTAAGATGCAGAACTTTTCTTTTTTTGCCTTTCTCTGGACATTTCTAATGATATGTCCTTATCTTTGTGTAATTCTTAGCTGAGCATGCAGGTGTTTTTATTTTTTATATAATTAATAATTTTATTACTTAGGAAATTATACTTGCACCTTGAGGACACCTTGAAAATTTGGAATTCCAGTGTACTCAGACAGGGGAGATTCATGAAACATAGATAATTGAATGAAATATGAACTAGCTTTCTAAACTCTGACTGTAGGATCACATCCCTGAATTGTTAGGGGTACGGAGAAAAATCTCTGAGCTGCCACCGCAAAGCCAGTCCTCTCACTTGATGCCCCAGGAGTGATCGAGGACTCTCCCCAGTGTTCAAGTTAGTGGTTTTACCTGCTGGTTTAATTAGTTTTCCTTGGCAGTCTTCAGTTCTTCTTTCAGATCAGAAATAGTATCCCCAAATGGAAAGGCCCCATAATAGATGAATCTTTATAAAGGGCCTAAGTATTTGAATATTACTATAAGGCATCATTGTTATAGCACAGAGTGACATGATGTTCCAAAGTATTCCCATAGTCATCCAGAAAAGTTCAGCATGTTTATACTGTACAGTAACAAAAAGAAGTGAGTGCTGTAACTTAGAAAAATTTGATTTAAAAAAGTCAGTGTTAAAAAAAAAAGTGAGTCCTTTCTCCCAATTACCTTCCTTCCTTTGTTTTTTTTTTTGTTTTTTTTTTTTTTTCTTTTATTATTATTATTATACTTTAGGTTTTATGGTACATGTGCGCAATGTGCAGGTAAGTTACATATGTATACATGTGCCATGCTGGTGCGCTGCACCCACCAACTCATCATCTAGCATTAGGTATATCTCCCAATGCTATCCCTCCCCCCTCCCCCCACCCCACAACAGTCCCCAAAGTGTGATGTTCCCCTTCCTGTGTCCATGTGTTCTCATTGTTCAATTCCCACCTATGAGTGAGAATATGCGGTGTTTGGTTTTTTGTTCTTGCGATAGTTTACTGAGAATGATGATTTCCAATTTCATCCATGTCCCTACAAAGGACATGAACTCATCATTTCTTATGGCTGCATAGTATTCCATGGTGTATATGTGCCACATTTTCTTAATCCAGTCTATCATTGTTGGACATTTGGGTTGGTTCCAAGTCTTTGCTATTGTGAATAATGCCGCAATAAACATATGTGTGCATGTGTCTTTATAGCAGCATGATTTATAGTCCTTTGGGTATATACCCAGTAATGGGATGGCTGGGTCGAATGGAATTTCTAGTTCTAGATCCCTGAGGAATCGCCACACTGACTTCCACAAGGGTTGAACTAGTTTACAGTCCCACCAACAGTGTAAAAGTGTTCCTATTTCTCCACATCCTCTCCAGCACCTGTTGTTTCCTGACTTTTTAATGATTGCCATTCTAACTGGTGTGAGATGGTATCTCATTGTGGTTTTGATTTGCATTTCTCTGATGGCCAGTGATGGTGAGCATTTTTTCATGTGTTTTTTGGCTGCATAAATGTCTTCTTTTGAGAACTGTCTGTTCATGTCCTTCGCCCACTTTTTGATGGGGTTGTTTGTTTTTTTCTTGTAAATTTGTTGGAGTTCATTGTAGATTCTGGATATTAGCCCTTTGTCAGATGAGTAGGTTGCGAAAATTTTCTCCCATTTTGTAGGTTGCCTGTTCACTCTGATGGTAGTTTCTTTTGCTGTGCAGAAGCTCTTGAGTTTAATTAGATCCCATTTGTCAATTTTGGCTTTTGTTGCCATTGCTTTTGGTGTTTTAGACATGAAGTCCTTGCCCATGCTATTGTCCCTGTTTGCAGATGACATGATAGTATATCTAGAAAACCCCATTGTCTCAGCCCAAAATCTCCTTAAGCTGATAAGCAACTTCAGCAAAGTCTCAGGATACAAAATCAATGTGCAAAAATCACAAGCATTCTTATACATCAATAACAGACAAACAGAGAGCCAAATCATGAGTGAACTCCCATTCACAATTGCTTCAAAGAGAATAAAATACCTAGGAATCCAACTTACAAGGGATGTGAAGGACCTCTTCAAGGAGAACTACAAACCACTGCTCAAGGAAATAAAAGAGGATACAAACAAATGGAAGAACATTCCATGCTCATGGGTAGGAAGAATCAATATCATGAAAATGGCCATCCTTCCCAAGGTAATTTACAGATTCAATGCCATCCCCATCAAGCTACCAATGACTTTCTTCACAGAATTGGAAAAAACTACTTTAAAGTTCATATGGAACCAAAAAAGAGCCCGCATCACCAAGTCAATCCTAAGCCAAAAGAACAAAGCTGGAGGCATCACACTACCTGACTTCAAACTATACTATAAGGCTACAGTAACCAAAACAGCATGGTACTGGTACAAAAACAGAGATATAGATCAATGGAACAGAACAGAGCCGTCAGAAATAATGCCACATATCTACAAGTATCTGATCTTTGACAAACCTGACAAAAACAAGAAATGGGGAAAGGATTCCCTATTTAATAAATGGTGCTGGGAAAACTGGCTAGCCATATGTAGAAAGCTGAAACTGGATACCTTCCTTACACCTTATACAAAAATCAATTCAAGATGGATTAAAGACTTAAATGTTAGACCTAAAACCATAAAAACTCTAGAAGAAAACCTAGGCATTACCATTCGGGACCTTCCTTCCTTTGTGTAACAAAGATTAAATTTTACTTCTACTGTGTGCCAGAATAGTACTGAATGCTGTGGATACAAAGATGAATAAAACATGTTCTTTGTCCTCAAAGAGCTTGCTATGTAATTGTTCAAATAGACATAAAAAAATAATTAGAATATGATGTAGTATTTTGATGGTAGTGTTCAAAATATTTCTGGAGAGCATAGAAGAAGAAATAATAATGAAATCTTCCTGACGTGGTATGAGGGGGACCTATCAGGACTAGCTTCAGGTTCATGGTGAATTTTCCAGTTAATACTTCATTTTCCAGTGGTGTCAGATAAATGAGGTACAACTATATTTTTGAAAGATTACCTGTTTGGCATTTAACATTATTCCTCTGGGATTTTAGCCTGTTTTGAATGGAAGGTAGCCTTTGAGAAAGAAGATGAGCCACTTTTGTAAATTTAGTATGAAACATTTTGAGCTCCTCAAGAAATTTCTTTATAATTTCTAAATAAATGGGACCTAATTAAACTAAAAAGCTTCTGCATACCAAAAGAAATAATGAGCAGAGTAAACAGACAACCCACAGAGAGAAAATATTCACAAACTATGCATTTGATAAAGGACTAATATCCAGAATCCACAAGGAACGCAAACAAATCAGCAAGAAAAAAAAAATCCCATCAAAAAGTGAGCAAAGGACATGAATAGACATTTCTTAAAAGAAGATATACAAACAGCCAACAAAAAATATGAAAAAATGCTCAACATCACTGATTATCAGGGAAACGCAAATTAAAACCACAGTGAGATACCACCTTACTCCTGTAAGAATGACCATAATTTAAAAATAAAAAATAATAGATTTTGGTGTGAATGTGGTGAAAAGGGAATCCTTTTATACTGCTTCTGGGAATGTAAACTAGTAAAACCACTATGGAAAACAGTGTGGAGATTCCTTAAAGAACTAAAAGTAGAACTACTGTTTGATCCAGCAATTCCATTACTGGGTATCTACCCAAAGGAAAAGAAGTCATTATGTGAAAAAGACAACATGCACACACATGATTATAGTAGCACAGTTTATAATTGCAAAGTTATGGAACCAAGCTAAGTGCCCATTGTCCAATGAATGGATAAAGAAAATGTGGTATATAGACACCATGGAATACTACTCAGCCATTAAAAGGAATGAAGTATGTTCTTTGCAGCAACTTAGATGGAGCTGGTGGACATTATTCTAAGTGAAGTAACTCAGAAATGGAAAACCAAATATTCTGTGTTCTCATTTATAAGTGGAAGCTAAGCTATGAGGATGCAAAGGCATAAGAGTGATGTGGACGTTGGGGACTCAAGGAAAGGTTGGGAGCAGGGTGAGGGATGAGTTGGGTACAGTGTACGTTACTCAGATGGTGGGTGCATTGAAATCTTAGAAATCACCACTAAGGAACTTATCCATGTAATCAAAAACTACTTGCATCCCCAAAAACTATTCATATAAAAATAATAAATACAATAAAATTCAAGGTATTATTGGATATTCTTTAGCCATAGAACCATTTTATAGAAAATCATGTATTTGAATGTTGAGTATAGTACAAGACCACTATCTGTATAATCTTATGTAATTTAAAAGTTTTAATTTTATACAAACTTAATCTCATAAATAGCAAGTACATATCTGAGAATAATTTCATAAAAAAGCTCCTTAAAACGAATTCACTTTAAATTGGATTCAGGGGGAAGGGGCCAAAATGGCAAACTAGTAGCACCTAATGTGCACCACTGTCATGGAGATAAAACAAAAGGGCTAGTTAACACTGACCCTGTAGGCTGATGATCTGAGAAACCACATTGGGATCCATCAAGGCAGCAGGGGGACGCAGAGAGGAACAACGAAGGGCATCAACCTATCTGGGCTCAGCCTGGAGCCAGGAGAACCTCCCAAGCATGGGAAAGAATGAGTGAGTGTGAGCTTCCTGGGGGAGCACATCCCCTTGCGCTTATAGGCTGAAGTAGAGAGCCCATTTTGTGTGGGGGCAACTCTTGAGTCCAAGGAGACCGCTCTGAGACTTGGGCCCTGGAGCAGACCAACACTGGCACCATAGCACCAATAGAGCCTGCAGTCATGGGGCCTGGGAGCAGTAAGATTACACCACTTCTGCCCTCCTCCCTCCATCCCTGCTGGATGAGGCTTGGTGCCAGCTTCTGGCCTAGTGGTCCTGCTTCTGTCTGAACTTCAGACAGAGGTCCTGGCTTCCTATTGTCCCAGGAAGGACCCAGATAGCAGGGTGGACCACCCTACTCACCCTTGCCACAGGTAGCCAGGCAAGCAATGCCTGCTAGAGTTTCTGGCTCAGTAGTCCAGCTTCTGTGTGAACTTACCTAGTGGGTGCAACCTCCCTTTGTCATGGGAAACACCTGGACAAAAGGGAGAGTGACCTCACCCCAACCCTGTCACAGGTAGCCAGGTAGCAATGCCTGCTAGAACTTCTGGCAAACAGTCCCACATCTGTGAGAACTCAGCAAGAGGGTGCAGCCTACTCTTGCTTGTAAAGTGTCTAGAGAGAAGAGGTAGGTCACCTACAAAGGGAACCCCATCAGGCTAACAGTGAAACTTTCAGCAGAAGCCCTACAAGTCAGAAGAGATTGGGGGTCTATATTCAGCATTCTTAAAGAAAAGAAATTCCAACCAAGAATTTCATATTTGGCAAAACTAAGCTTCATAAGAGAACGAGAAATAAGATCCTTTTAAGACAAGCAAATGCTAAGAGTATTTGTTACCACCATACCACCAGACTTGCTTTACAAGATGTCTTGAAGGGAGTGCTAAATATAGAAAGGAAAGACTGTGTTACCAACCATCACAAAAACACATTTAAGAATGTAGACCAGTGATGCTATAAAGCAGCAACACAATCAAGTCTGTATGATAACCAGCTAACAACATGATGATGAAATCAGACCTGCATATACCAATATTAACCTTGAATGCAAACAGGCTAAAAGCCCTAATTAAAAGGCACAGAATGACAACTTGGATAAAGAAGCAAGATCGAACTGTATCCTCTCTACAGGACTCATCTCACCTGCAATGACACTCATAGGCTATAAGTAAAGGGATGGAGAAAAATTGCCCAAGCAAACGGAAAACAGAAAAAAGCAGGGGTTGGCATTCTACTTTCAGACAAAATAGACGTTAAACCACCAATGATTAGAAAACACAAAGAAAGGCATTACATAATGGCAAAGGGCCAAATTCAACAAGAAGACTTAACTATTCTAAATATATATGTACCCACCCCTGGAGCACGCAGACTCATAAACAAGTTCTTACAGACCTATGAAGAGACTTGGATAGCCACACAATAGTAGTGAGAGACTTCAGCACCCCACGGACACCATTAGAAGATCATGGGGCAGAAAACTAACAAAGATATTCAGAACCAGAGTTCAACATTTGACCAAATGGGCCTAGTAGACATCTACAGAACTCTCTACTCAAAACAACAAGATATACATTCTTCTCATCTGCACATGGCATGTACTCTAAAATTGACCACACAATTGGCCATAAGACAATTCTCAGCAACTTAAAAAAAAAAAAAAATCTTACCAAACACACTCTCAGACCAAAGCACAATAAAAATAGAAATCAATACTAAGAAAATTGCTCAAAAGCATACAATTACATGGAAATTATATAACCTACTCCTGAATGACATTTGGGTAAACAATGAAATTAAGGCAGAAACCAAGTACAACATACCAGAATCTCTGGGGCACAACTAAAGCAGTGTTAAGAGGGAAGTATATAGCACTAAACACCCAGAGAAGCGGACTAAAAAGTTAAAAGTTAAAAGGATCTCAAGTTAACAACCTAACATCACAACCAGAGGAACCAGAGAAATGAGCAAACCAACCCCAGAGCTAGCGGAAGACAACAGATAACCAAAATCAGAGCTGAAATGAAGGAAATTGAGATGTGAAAAACCATACAAAAGATCAACAAGTACAGGAATTGATTCTTTGAAAGAATAAATAAGATTGATATGCCACTAGCAAGACTAATAAAAGGGAGAGAGAGAAACAGAAGATCCAAATAAACAGAATCAGAAATGACAAAGGGGACATTACCACCAACCCAACAGAAATACAAAAAACCCCCGGAGACTACTATGAACACCTCTATGCATGCAAACTAGAAAATCTAAAAGAAATGGATAAATGCCTGGAAACATACGACCTCTCAAGATTGAACCAGGAAGAAGTTGAATCCGTGAACAGACAAATAATGAGTTATAAAATTGAATCAGTAATAAAATGCCTACCAATCACAAAAATCCCAGGACCAGACAGATTCACAGCCAAACTACGAAATGTGTAAGGAAAAGCTGGTACTATTCCTACTGAAACTATTCCTACAAATTGAGGTGGAGGGAATCCTCTCTAATTCATTCTATGAGGCTAGCATCATTATGATACCAAAACCTGGCAGAGACACAACAAAAAAAGAAAATCTTAGGCCAATGTCCCTGATGACCATAGAAGCAAAAGTCCCCAACAAAATACTAGCAAACCAAATTCAGCAGCACATCAAAAAGTTAATCCACCATGATCAAGTAGGCTTTATTCCTGGGATGCAAAGTTAGTTCAGCCTACACAGATTAATAAATGTGATTTGCCACAAAAACAGAATCATAGGCAAAATCACATGATCCTCTAAATAGATGCAGAAAAAAAAAGCTTTCGATAAAATTCAATATCCCTTCATGTTAAAAACCCTCAACAAACTAGGCACTGAAGTAATGTACTTCAAAATAATAAGAGCCACCTATGACAAACCCACAGCAAACATCATACTGAATGGGCAAAAGCTGGAAGCATTCCTCTTGAGAACCAGAACAAGGCAAGGATGCCAACTCTCACCACTCATACTTACCATAGTACTAGAAGTCCTAGCCAGAGCAATCAGGCAAGAGAAGAGGAATGCCAAGAGGAAGAGAGGAAGTCAAACTATTTCTGTTTGCAGATGATATGGTTCTAGAAAACCCCATAGCCACTGCCCGAAAGTTCCTAGATCTGATAAACAACTTCAGTAAAGTCTCAGAAGACAAAATCAGTGCACAAAAACCAGTAGCATTTCTATACACCAACATCATCTAAGCTGAGAGCCAAATCAAGAACACAATCCCATCCACAATAGCCACAAAAAGAATAAAATACTTAGGATTGCAGCTAATCTGGGAGGTGAAAGATCTCTACAATGAGAATTACAAAACACTGCCCAAAGACATCATAGGTGACACAAATGGAAAAACATTCCATGCTCATAGATAGGAACAATCAAGATTGTTTAAAATGGCCATACCACCCAAAGCAGTCTACAGATTCAATGCCATTCCTATCAAACTACTGATGACATTCTCCATAGAATTAGAAAAATTATTTTTAAATTCATATGGAAACAAAAAAGAGCTTGAATGCCAAAGCAGTCCTAAGCAAAAACAACAAGGTTGGAGGCATCACATTACCCAACTTCAAACTGTATTACAAGGCTACGATAACCAAAAAAAGCACGATAGTGGTACAAAAAGAGACACACAGACCAATGCGACAGAACAGAGAGCCCAGAAATAATGCCAGACATCTACAATCATCTGATCTTTGACAGAGTCGACAAAAACAAGCAATGGGGAAAGGACTTTCTATACAATAAGTGGTGCTGTGATAACTGGCTAGCAATTTGCAGTAGATTGAAACGAACCATTAGAGAAATGCAAATCAAAACCACAGTGAGATACCATCTCACACCAGTCAGAATGGCCATTATTAAAAAGTAAAAAATAACAGATGCTGTTGAGGTTGTGGAGAAAAGGGAACACTTATACACTGCTGGTGTGTGTAAATTAGTTTAGCCATTGTGGAAAGTAGTGTGGCAATTTCTCAAAGAACTTAAAACAGAAATACCATTCAACCCAGCAATCCCTTTATTGGGTATATACCTGAAGGAATATAAATCATTCTCCACAAAGACGCATGTGTATGCTCATCACAGCACTATTCACGATAGCAAAGTCTTGGAATCAACCTAAATACCCATCAATGGTAGATTAGATAATGTAGTATGTATATACCATGGAATACTATGCAGCCATAAAAAAAGAATGAGATCCTTCCCTTTGCAACAAGATTGATGGAGCTGAAAGCCATGATACCCCGTGTTCTCACTTATAAGTCAGAGGTAAACATTGAGTACACATGCATACAAATATGGGTACAACAGACACCAGGGCCTCCTAGGGTGGAGGGTGGGAGGAGGGAGGGGATTGAAAAACTGCCTGTTGGGTACTATGCTTATTACCTGGGTGACAAAATAATCTGTATACCAAACCCCTATGACATGCAATTTACCTGTATAACAAACCTGCACATGTACCTCTGAACCTAAAAGTTAAAAAAAAGAAGAAAAAAATACTCTGGGATCAGACATTTAGAGTAAATTGTGAAAAATTACACTAAAACTTAGACATATAAGTTGATTTTAGTTCAATTAAGAAAATTTGTATAACAAACTATGTTCTAATTATAGAAGAACAAGGAAAATTAGTGTTTATTGGTATTTTTTGTATGTACAATAGCACATAATTTTTACAAAAAATAGTAAATTGCTTCTATCAGTTTTTCTAAGGGCCTCTCTTAGTCCTTGACAGACAAGTCATTCTGAAGAATTTATCTTGTCGTTATCCTTTTTGATTTTCTCATCAGGGCCTTTGAAGGTGATCCTGCAGTTCTCCATCATCCCTTTAATTGATTTCATGAAATCTTTTAAGTGATTTTCAGTTTCATTATAAAATTGAATTAATTTGCCCTGTGTTTGTTGACAAACCAATCTTTATGATAGAATGGCTGTGATATATTTGGTTTACAATCCAGTTTCTTGGTATTAGAAACTCTGAAGTGATGTCTTTTTTGTTTGCTTATGAGTTGACTGATGGCTGGCAGCATCTAGGTAGCTTCATGATGGGGGCTGGTCACTGGAAAAACCAAGGCATGATTAGAGGGGTGGGGCTGAAAGTCACACCAACGTCTGTGCTGAAAGTTAATTTGATCACCAATGGCCAGTGGTTTAATCAATCATGCTTATGTTATGAAACCTCCATAATAACTCAAAAGGAAGGGTTTGGAGAACTGCTTGATGACTGATCACGCAGAGGGTGGTGTGCCCAGGGAAGGCATGGAAGCTCTGTGCCCCTTCCCGCCATACCTTGCCCTATACATGTCTTCATCTATGTCCCTTGCGATATCTATGTGGAAGTAAGCTTAAGTATTTGTCTGAGTTCCGTGATTTCGTTCCGGCAAATTAATTGAACCCAAAGACAGGGTTGCGGAAACCCTAACTGGAAGCCAGTGGGCAGACGTTCTGGAGACCCAGACTTGTGACTGTTGTGCAAAGGCAGAGGAGTGGGAGGGCAGTCTTGTGGACTGAGCCCTCACCTTGTGCGATCTGAAACTACCTCCAGTTAGGTAGTGTCAGAATTGAATTGGAGGACACCCAGCTGGTGTCCACTGCAGAATTGATTGCTTGCTTGTTGTGTGGGGAAAACTCTTCACACATTTGGTCACGGAAATCTTCTGTGTTGATTTTTGTTGTGGTGTGAGAGCAGAGGAACTGTGGTTTTCCGTACACAGAATGGGCATATATATATAGACATTTGGCTTTGGTCTAATTTTGTAAGTGGTCATTTAATTAGCATATTCATTTTGTGGTGGCATTTGATTTCCTATGTACTGTGTTTTTTTTCGAACTAGTATACATCAATATTTTTTAACACAACATTTCATCTACTCGTAATTATTTATATTATGTATAGTTATCACTTCATAAAGATTATAATCCTAATTTAGAAACCAGGTAGATTACGAAATGGCAAAGTTGATGATGATGGCTCCTCCAATGACAGTGATAATAGCTGCCATTTGTAAAGCTTCTACTCTATGCCAGCTGCTGTACTAGGTAGTTTAATAATCCTTCCCACAGCCTCAAAAGATTGATGTTAATCACCTGACTTCACGGATAAAGAAATTCAGGAAATTCGTAGAGGTAATGAATATCTTACAGGTTAAAAACAAGCCATTATAATGATCAAGTTTGTGTTTTTTCCAATACACTATGTCTTTCTTTGGTTTATAGAAGCATTTACTTCAGGGTTTTCTCTATAAATTAATTATATTTTTGGTACATATAATATAAAGTTGATAAAAATTGGAATAGCCCACAGTTGTAGGAATACTTTTCTGTTATTATTATTTCTATCTATATTATTAATGCAGTGGGTGTTAATCTTATAAAAGTTATTTTTTCCTTTTGCTTTTGTTGTTGAGAGGTATTTCACAAATACTCCTTCTTCAGCAGATTTGAATCAAAATGGAATGGAAGATGTGGAATTTATGAAATTGGATTTTCACAACAAAAAAGTCATAAAATGTAATGTTTTAAAAATGGCTTGACTGTACATCCAGTTCTAATAATTTTCAAAGAGAATGGTGCACCATTTCCCAATGACTTCTTAATGGAAACCAGTGATTGCCATTGGATTTGCAGTTATTTTACAGTGTGTATTTTTATATAAACCATTACTCTAAAATATCAGGTTGCAGCTTTGGTATATGAATGAATTGAAATGAAAGAAATTTAGATATTTTACTGTTTTTTATAGCTGCAGAAACTGGAATTGCAGATACTAGTCTTGACTTAGCCTACAGTGAATTTTCAGTTTTTTGAAAGTTTTATTTCTCATTCAAAGAGTAGCTTTTATCATGGCCTTTGGTCAGAGATGCTGTTTGTATTGTTAAAATAAAAATCTCTTCAATATCAAATAGTATATAAGGAAGGAATCCAGAATTAGCCTGTTAGGCACACACAGCTTTGTGGTCCCAGGAATAATGGCGTTCTTGAATAGTAACTCCTGAGATCAGTAAAACTTCAGAAGTTATTGCTTTATTGTCAGTTTTTTACTGTTTGTCCTCTAACATGTGTGATTAATAATACATTTCTCATGTATAGCCATAATGTGCCATTGAGTTTTGGATCTTTTGATTACTTGTATTCTCTCCTAAGAAAAATAATGGGATTGCATTCTTAAAGCTACCAGTTTCTTGCAAGTTATTATTTGACATGCATATTACATTTTTGGTACAGCTCATTTCCAGGGACTTGCTCTATTGCTATTTCTCACTCAGCATGTTTCAGAACTACCAAACTTGCTGAGGCATTAAGCATACTCTTTGTATATGCTCTTAGGAATATGGGAATTGCCCATATCGAAGCCAGTCATCCAGCCATCATGTTTGGTTTTCTGCTTTGAACACATTTTTGTCTTGTGTTAGAGGTAGGCATTAAGGTCCCATGAGTCTCCTACTTCAGCAATCATATACAGAAGATAGAAACTTAATTTTGATTGCATCCAGTCATCTTTTTATGTACCCTGAAAGCATGATGTTTTATAATTCTGGCCTAGTGTGTTTGCAGTTTTGTTTTTATTTATATGTATCTCTAAACCTAAAACAAGTTTTTATAGAGGAAATTTTAGGTAAATTTTGTGTAATTTTTTAAAAGTTGTCAGAAATCTTTATTTTACATCTGTTCCCCCTTTAGATACTAATATCCTCATGTGGGAAATGGAAAATATAAGTTCTCCATGCTGTTGTAAGGGCTGTAAACATTTCTCAAAAGCTGTATCAACGCAGTCACTGGAACATGTTTCTGCTCTGTTGCATGTTTGTTTCCCCATCCTTTTACCATTGTTTCATTTTGTTTTTAGTGGCCTTAAGAAGCCTGCTTCTTTAATTTTTTTTCTTTAATCCTGTCTACATTCTTTGTTAAACTTTTGGTCTTTCTCACTTCTAGATTACTTTACTACCATAGATTTCCCTTTCTGTCTTTAAGTTTATTGTTTTGAATCACTTTCAACTTTTTCTGTGACACTCTAGTGAGGAGCTGTTCAGAGTGAATTCAATAGGTAGCTAGCATCTTAGAGTCAAAACATAAAATGTTGAAATTGATTAACTAGAGATAGTAATGTGAATTTTTAGGTAATTAAACATTGTCTAGAACAAAGTAAACCCCATTATAGAAGTGGGAATTTAGGAAGAGGGAATGCCCTGTTGTTATATAGCCTTTCTATATAAAATATTATAGGAAATATAGAATCAGATTTATGGTAGTTAACAACTTTCTAAATGAATTTTAGTATATTTTCATAGGAATGATGTGAAAAGAAGAATGGATGAATGTTATCTGTGAAATGGTGAGAAAAGAAGGAACTGTGAGAATTGTGTTTTATTATTTAAGGACCTGTGATGGAGATGGAGGAGATCATAAGTTCCACCAGTGGTGGAGCTAGGTCTCGTGGATTCATTTGAATAGAAAAAGAGAGGATATGTTGTGTTCTGTAGATGAAGGCTATCAAAGGACACCTCAAAAGAAGATCCCAGGAGGAAGGTGATAAGTAAATGGAAGGTAGACTTGAGTGTAGCTTTCTTCTAAAATGGGAAGAGAGTAGAAGTAAAAGCAGAAAAGAAAAATGAGGCTGTTGCTTATAAAATTTGAAAATGTTCAAAAGATTGGGTAGTAGTTAGAGTCTGAGTAACTAGCATTTTAATACATAATAGAATCTACAACCAATTGTGTACTTTTTTTTATTTAAAAAAAATTTTTTTAATAGAAATGGGGTTTTGCTCCATTGCCTAGGCTTGAGTGCAGTGACACAATCATGGCTCACTGCAGCCTAAACCTCCTGGGCTCAAGTGATCCCCCCATTTCAGCTTCCCAAGTAGCTAGGACTACAGGTGCATTGCCACCATACCTGGCTAGTTTTTAAATTTTTTGCAGAGATGGCAGTCTCACTGTGTTGCCCAGGCGAGTCTTGAACTCCAGACTTCAGGTAATCCTCCCACCTCAGCCTCCCAAAATGCTGAGATTACAGGTGTGAGCCACCCTGTCCAGCCTGTTAACATATTTTTAATAGATGTTTTTGAGTTATTAAATACCCATACCCTGCAGCATTGTGGATATTTTATGTTTTCTCACTCAGTGTCACTGATTGGTTCTTTATATTCTCTGAATTAAATATATTTTCAAAGTAGCACGTTTTCTACCAAGCAAGATGTTTTATTGTTATTTAATTATTGACATCCTTGAAATAAGAGCTGCTTTATATTTAAGAGGTATATGAGGAAACACAGCTGAAAAACAGAAGAGCATTTTTGTTAGAAATATATTGGGGATATCTCTACTAAAAATACAAAAAATTAGCTGGGCACGGTGGCAGGCACCTGTAGTCCCAGCTACTCGGGAGGCTGAGGCAGGAGAATGGCGTGAACCGGGGAGGCGGAGCTTGCAGTGAGCCAAGATAGCGCCGCTGCAGTCCAGCCTGGGCGAAAGAGCGAGACTCTGTCTCAAAAAAAAAAAAAAAAAAAAAGAAAGAAATATATTGGGGATAGGTGCTGGGGTGGGAGGGAGACTCATTAAGCCGGCAATTTTCAAACAGTTACAGTAGTATATATAAAATTTGAAGTTAATTGAGAATAACTAGAGAATGAAACATTCCGAATAATAATAGAGATAGTTTTGGGAGGCAGGAAGGGAATGCCTTTGGTTGTGATAATGTTTAGTGCTTTGATCTAACTGCTGATTACATGGGTGTATTTCTGTCTTAAAAGTCATTGAGACTGGGCACCGTGGCTTATGTCTGTAATCCCAGAACTTTGGGAGGCCAAGGCAGGTGGATCATTTGAGGTCAGGAGTTCAAGACCAGCCTGCCCAACATGGTGAAATCCCGTCTCTACTAAAAATATAAAAATTAGCCAGGTGTGGTGGTGGACACCTGTAATCCCAGCTACTCAGGAGGCTGAGGCAGGATAATCGCTTGAACCCTGGAAGTGGAGGTTGCAGTGAGCCGAGATCATGCCACTGCATTCCAGCCTGGGTTACGAGTGAGACTCCACCTCAAAAAAACAAAAAAGAAAAAAGTCATTGAGCTCTATAAAATATAAATAAAACTTAATGTTTATACATTTTGCTGTATGTAAATTATATCTCAATTCTTAATGCAGGAAAAAGCACACTTCTAATGGGTACTTTAGACTGGAATTTTTTAAAAATTTCTATTTTGTTTACTAGCTGTACTGGATGTATATCTAGTATCATCTTTGATGTTACTTTAAAAATA
Organism: Pongo abelii; assembly: GCF_028885655.2. Taxonomy (NCBI): domain Eukaryota; kingdom Metazoa; phylum Chordata; class Mammalia; order Primates; family Hominidae; genus Pongo; species Pongo abelii. The sequence continues at coordinate 131,322,799 of NC_085928.1, read as the reverse complement.
TTCTTTAAAGTGATACCACTGGAAGAAAAACTAGCCAATTTATTTCACTTATAACTGTCATGAGCTGAAATTTCCCAACAGTGACCTCTGTTTCAGATTCCTGCTGTTGCCTCTGCACTATTAGTTGGTGTCAGCAGGGGGTTAGCAGCACTCAATTTAACCTTGCTATTTGTATTCTGTTTTGAATTTTTTTCTTTTCTCATTTAACTTCCTTACATGGATTCTCCATTTTAAAGATTGTGCATGCACCATGGGGTCTGTACAGTGAAAGACTGTAGTACAGATAAGCATACAATAGAAGCACATTTAAAGATAATGTGAAGCTGCTTTTCTTTTTTTTCTTGAATAGAGGCATTGCTGTGAAAATAATTAAACAAGAGAAAAATTAAGCCTACTCATGCTGTTATTTTTCCGTGAAGATTATAGACCAGTTTAAAATATATAAGAACTATATAGATATGGATTAATTATACATTGCATGTCCATTTAGAGGGGCATCTCTGTGACTGTTGTGCTTGTAGCTAGCCATGGACAGAGACTTATTGGACCAAAAGTACTTCTTTTGTCTCTCCCACATTAAAATTTTAGAATCTGTTATGACTGAGACCACATCCACTATTTTTATTTCAATGTCCCTCCTCTCATTGATCCCTCTACTCCCTTCTTGGACCTTTTATCTTATAAATGCTGGGACCTTCCTATTCAAAACAGTCTTCTGCAGCAGGATAGGAAGTCATGGGTAATTAAAGAGGGGCCCCTAAACTCTAGACCCTTCCTCCTCAACTCCCCCATGGAAACTATCTCCCCTGAACAGTGCTTCATAGAATCCTAGTGAACTTAAAGACTCACTACTAATATGAGTGGTCTTTGTCTTTCTCTGAGTGGGTTCTAAGTAAAACACCAGGTTGGTGGAAATGGAAAGAAAGGATGGCTGGCTCAAATTCTGGAGATACTATATGAAAAGGAATAATGAGACACTCGCTGTCCTGTGGGGTAAACAGGAAGGAGAGCCTAGCTTCCCATTCCACAGCCTCTAATTCCATTCATTTCCAGCCACTGCTTTGTACAACTCCAGCACACTCCTCTCCTGGTCTGTAGTTCAGGATTCCACTAGTTTCATCTCCAGGTGCCGAAGACACTCTGCTTGGTGCCTAAGACACCAAAGTGAAAACAACAGCCATAGAAAACACTTCCAGTGAAGTTGAGGGAGACCGAGATTTCACTGTGTATAGCAGGGAGACTTGCATTCCTGTTAGCTCAAACAGATTCTGAAGGCATTTCTCTAGAGATGCCTTGCTTAGGTGAATAGGGAGTGTAATAACCCAGGTATTGTATTTTAATATTATAATAGTCTACTCTTATGCTGGGGTGACATACATCCTGGCTTGTACTGAATATATGTCACCATCCTGGCATAATTGTTGTTAGTAATTGCATCCCCTTTTATTCCCCAGAAGTTTGGATGGTAAATTATATGGTCACTATACACATAACAAAAATGGACTTCTCAGTCCATGGGAATTGTTTAACAAAAGCCCCAAATGTAAACATATGTCATTAAGTAAAGTTAAAATGATGATGATGATGTTTAAAAATATCGTAAATGCAAATGTTTATTAAATGTTCTAAAAATCAAAACAAAAAAACTCTTTTGTCAAGGATTCTTGTTACTATGATATAATTCCTACAGGATGCTTAATAGCACTGCCCACACAATGGATGTGAAGTAACCACCTAATATTTTAAAATATTAAGTCAAAATATAATGGTATAAAATCTTTATAATAGAATACTTAAACATTTCAATTAGGAATTTCAGCTTAATAAAATTACATGTTTAAATTTGTCTTATTCCCAGCTCTTTTAAATTAAAGAACCAATCATGGGCCTTCATTTTGGACATTGTTTTAAAATCATATTAAATGTAGAAAACAAATAATGATTAAAAACAGAGATATTGGTTTTAGGAGATAAGTGTTTCACATTTATTATTTACCTTTTTTAAAAGACAGATTATGTAAATTATTCTTCAAATTTAAATGTATAGGTATACAATTGAATAAATAAAACAAGTTTTAGTAAGAAAACTATTTTCAGACTTAATACTAACCAACTATTGCTAATATGCTATAAAATGCTACTTAGGAAGGTTATAGACTCCAATTATTATAGTTAATGGCCTCAGTGGCCTCACCTTGCCTTAATCTAGGACATAAAGCATGCAGAACTCGTAATTTAATTATCGCCTGTTAATATTGGCTCTAAATTCATTTCTCTCCTTTCGGGGTGAAACTGCAGTGAAGAGCCAATTAAAAATCATTATCTTCCTACTGAAAACACCAGCCTACTAACTACACCCACAGTATACAAATCTGCTGGGACTTTCAAAAAGAAACTTACTGCCTCTAACCTTTAGGGAGTGCTGAATTAAATTATTTTTGGCCACTTATAATTCTAATATTTTGTTTTATTTATTTTTTTGAGATAGGGCCTGTGTTGCCCATGCTAGTCTCAAACTCCTGATCTCATGCAATCCTTCTGTCTCAGGCTCCCAAGTAGCTGGGATTACAGGTGCTCACAAATCTAATTTTTTACATCTCTAGATTATATGAAGATTGTATTTTTTAATTATTACATACCTTAAAAGCCATGAGAGAAGTGGAGAGTTATGTTATTCTATAGTAATAAATGGCAGAAATGAAATCTATCTTTTATTCGTATTTACATATTATTAGATGTAAAAAAAAATCAGAGAATGTGGTGCTATAAAAGGGTTGTTAGCTTATAAAATCCCATTGATATGTACTAGAGAAATGTGCAGTTGATTTATAGGAATTTATTAGAAACTTTGTTCTTTGTGTACTCTCCTGACATTGTGTACTATTGTACTGAAATCTAATTTTATAATTGACCCATGGGAATCAAACTCTGGAAAATTGATTTGTGCTAACCAAACTCAAAAGAGATTGATTTATAAACTAGTAAATCACTTTTTAACTTACTATGAGAATGCTACCTGATCCAAAAACCTGAAAAATTTATGGTATGTTTTTGAGTTTTCGCTACTCTCAGTTCAGGCACTATAGTGAATAAAGAGGTGAAAAACACTTAGTCCTCATCCTCAATGAATTTATAATCTGGTGAGAAGACTTGGACAGCAATACATAGAATACAAGTCAGACTACAATAAATGCGTGAGTGATGTTGTGGTTAAATGTGTAGTAGAGGTTTTTTGTTTCTGCTAGGCATACTCTTGTAGTTAGGAAACCAAATTATATTTCAGTGGATATGTTTTAAGAGATATTTCTTTCAAGCCATTATTGGATAATAAATTAACTTTCCCTTTTCTCTGCATGTTTCTATATAAAGAATCAGGACCAACAGCCCATAATTAGGACACCTTTGCTCTTGAATATGCTCTAGACACTACAAAATTTTTTAAACTCTTAAGTGCAGATACATGAAAAGTTCACTCTTGTTGCAGTTATTACACCAGAATCTTTCCTTCTGTACTGTAGATTGATTCTAAAGTTAAAGCATAAGGCAAAAATTAAATTATATATAGCCAAAGTGCTCTAAAAATTTCATAAATGGCTCATAGAATACATACTGGTTTTGTAAAACTGTTCAATAATATACAAGTATAATGTTTGGTAAATCATGATATATAATAAAGCATACATAATCCAAACAATTTTAAAGTATTTTAATTGCAATATTTTAAAGGAATTGTTTATACAAAGGAATCTTAATAAATTAAATATATGTGCCATGTATATCCTCTGTCATCATACTCAAGTTTGTAGTTTTCTTCCATTGAGTAGATTTCAGGTGGGCCACTATCTAACAGTATATATTGGGATACTTATCTGTTAAAATACAAGATAGATTGTGTTGCTTTTGAGGAGCTTTTCTATAGCCAGCCTATTTTAGACTTTTTGCGTGGATTTGTTTTGTGTGGTAGAAGTAAGGAGATGATCAAAGTATGATTTCATGAATCACATAGTTTATTGCCATACAAAGAGAATTTTTTCCTTAGGTTCCTGGTGCATAAAGAAGGGGAGAATCACGTGAACAGATCTCACAGGGAGTATACTTGATAGGTGAGATACGTGAACCACAAAGTGAGTAAGTTCCAAAATTATTAAAGGCATTGCCCAATTAGGATGGAAGCCGACTTCTGTGGAAAATAGTCTAATTAAAGATTGAGGTGTACCTTTTTACAACCTTTGTACGATAGAGGTCAAGCCTCTGGAGAAACTGGCTTGACCAATACAGTGGAGATCTATTACCACAGGTAAGGTCCCTCAAGGGTGAGGGTGGTGCCAGTAGTGGCAGGCAAGGCTTCAGAGATTAGCTGGAATGATGTTGCCCTGTGGCAGTGTCACAGCATGTCCTCATGGTCTTTGGAGAACATGTAGCTTGCCACAGTCTGAACTCTCAAAGTGTCTGTCAAACTCTTAGTTTTATATGTATTTTGAAGTCCAGTAGTTGAGGTCAGCAACTCACATATGGGTTCTGATAAGGTGTGATGTGACATTCGCAAGGGGAGGGGTACCACTGTCATTCTCTAGGGGATGGGGGAGAAAACACTCCAGCTTCTTAGTATAGCAGAACATATATCATTCACATAGCAAACTATGTAAGTGTTTGGAATCATTTCACAGCAGCATAACAGGATTCTTACTAGTCTCACGCATCCTTCCTAGATTTGGATGTTAGTCATACTTTTCTCTAATTACTATATTCACCCAAATATACATGCAACTGACTGGCATTGGGTCCGTGTTCTGTTTCTGACCATAGATAGCTTACCAATCTACAAGGAAATCAAGCCCCTGACTTAGCTGTTATTTGCACTGTACTCCATCAGCTGAGCCTCAGAACTCATCTACCTGAAAAAGTGATAAAATTGTCTCATTTAGCAAGCACACTGAAGCAAGACTAGCTGTGTTCAGCCTGCATCTAAAAGTGTGTTACTTTGTGACTTGGCTCACTATAATAGTAATTTTGAGGTAATTATTAATGATAGTGTTTATGGTACTAACTGGTGCCTGATCATTTTCACAATAAGGTTGGTATTATTTCCATTTTTAAGAGATCAGAGTTTGCAGGATTTGCAAAAGCCTTGATTTGAAAGCCAGTGGCAGAGCCAGGCCAGAATGATGGTTTTCCCCATCTAAAGTCAGTCAGCGGTCTGCTTATCTATAAGATCATGGCCATTATACCAAATATTGGGAGGACCTGGTGAAAGATGCTTTTTAGGATCTGGCATCGAAAATGTAGAGCTCATGCTCTGGAATCCAAGAGTTGTAAGAATTTCCCTGTTCTACTTAAAGGCTGGGTGACTTTCAGCAAGTTACTTTAAACTTTTCAAGCCTCAGTTTATCCCCCTTAGGGATTTTCTGATAGTTAAATGAAATAATAGGTTAAGTGCTTAGCACAGAACCTGGTATATGATAAGAGCTTAGTAAATATTATTTGTTTTTTAATCTTGATATTTAGAATTTCAAGTTTTCAACAGCTTTTTATGTACATCTCTTATGTACATGTGTGTTGCCAAATGAAAGCCTGTTTTTCTTCCTAAAAATGACTAGATATTATATAACTCTATAGATATCATGTTCTTATGAGGGCACACATAATCACCACCACTCACAATACCTAGTTTTGGAATCTTAATTATTCCCTCCATAATATTTTCTTAATCTGCTATAATGTGAGATATATGACTACAGCTGAGAGGTATTAAAAGCAGAACAGGAAACCACAGAAGTTTCTTAAAATAAAAATACAAACTGAGCTCAGAAACATGATGTTTATATACATATCTGAAAAGGAAATGTAGCTAGTGAGCAGAATATACTCAAAGCCAACCACAAATAAGCAGTAAAAAAAAAAAAAATTCTGCAGTTTATTTTAAAATTGCACACATCTTGCTTTCAGTAGAGTATATAGGAATTTCATTATAAAATACTTTTTAAAAAATTTAAAGGTACATGTGTGCTTTGACTGAATAATTCTGTGATGTTGATTATACTCTAAAGTATACATGTGAAGCTAGAGTTGAATATGAGGTGCTGCCTTGTTCTTCCAAACTGTAATAGCGTGTATGCTATGTGGCCAAACCCTGTCCTCTGCAGAGACCAGCAAGTCAAACCCATGTTTCTCAGAGCGTGGTTACATGAGCTCTTGGTAGCACATGTACATATATGTAAAATATTTATGGATAGCTCTCAATTTTTAAAAAGTAATGTACAATAAAATTTATGATCACCTTCTAATTGCAAGTGAATTGGCTTTTGTTTTTGAATTGACAGTTTCCCTTTGAAATTCATTTACTTATGCTTTTTTAAAAAGTGTGTTGATTTTAAAAATCAGCATGAAAACTAGTATGAGGATAGGGAGAAAGTACAAATGTTACACTCAGCTGACTGAAGTTTTGGGGACTCTGAACTAAACAGAAGTGGATAGTTGATATTTTAACTTAAAATATTACCTGTTTGGCATACCTAATTTTTACTTGAGAGAAAAATAACATTAATACCTATTTTGTTTGTCAAATCTCTATAACATCCTTTAATTACTACATTTTTAGTAGCAGTGATTTGCTGACATTTGTGCAACCCCTATGTTATGATCCATATACTTCTCAGTGACTGAAGTATTTTCTTTAAAATTAATCCTGCTATATGTTTATGTAAATCTTTGGGAGAGGGGTTTCTTTTCAAAATGCTGTTTGACTGTCTTGTGAGATTGAATGTCTGTGACCAAAGTACTGAAACATTTAAAATACATAATTATGAAGTAGCTCCTCATTTGTGAAGAAATGTTCCACAGAGATTCCACCATGTTTCTTCAAGATTATGTATTTATTGAGCTCTAATTTTATCTCAGACATGGTACTAAGACATGGTGATGGGAGAGATAGATGTTAGAAAGACACCTCTCTGAGGAGGTGACCTTTACGTTGAAATTCTGAAGAAAGTAGGGCAGGTAAGCTCTAAGTAGAAGGAAAATATGCAAAGACCTAGGGCAGAAAGGAGTTTGGTCTGTTAGACAAACTCAGAGTAATCCTGTGCAGTGGGAGCTTAGTGAATGAAGGGAAGAGAAGTGAGAGATAAGTTTGGAAAAGTGAGAAGGAATCAGTGGGGCAGTCTTTCTCCCAGATACTGTCACTTTATCATAAATTAACTTAGTGAAACTACACTAGAGCTAAAACTGTTACTTTACCTTGAATATAAAGGGAGAAAATGCTAAGAACATTTGATTACTGTAAAAAAAAAAAAAAAACACAAAAACAAAAAAACATGAAATTGCGAAACTTCTCTATTGGAAATTTAAAATAAATCATTTTGTTGAAATTGCTGTACTCTTGTGGTAGTGACTAAGTCTCAGGAGATCTGATGGTTTTATAAGGGGTTTCCCTTTTTTGCTTGGCCATCATTCTCTTTTTGCCTGCCACAATGTAAGATGTGCCCTTTGCCTTTCACCATGATTGTGAGGCCTCCTCAGCCACATGGAACTGTGAGTCCATTAAACCTCTTTTCTTTACTGGTAATTTATGGAGGAAATTTCATTAGCAGCATGAAAACAGACTAATACACCCCCTTCCCTCTTATGTTCAGCCCTTTCCCATTTCTTTTTTATTAAAAAAAAATTATTTTTCTAGAGACAGGGTCTTGCTCTGTCACTCAGGCAGGAAGGCAGTGGTGCAGTCCTAGCTCACTGCAGCTTGGAGCTCTAGGGCTCAAGCGATTTTTCTGAGCAGCTAGGACTACAGGCACATGCCGTGACTACAGGCGCATGCCACTATGCCCAGCTGATTTTTAAATTTTTTGTAGAGACTGGGTTTTGCTATGTTGCTCAGGCTGGTCTTGAACTCTTTGCCTCAAGTGATCCTCCCGCCTCCACCTCCCAGTGCTGGGATTATAGGCATGAGCCACCTGTGCCCAGCCTCACTTTCTTCTTTAGCAGGCCTCCCTGTCCTATACCTTCTGCTCATATTTAATGCATAGGCCCTACAGTCAGATGAAATCTTCCTGGGAATTGGTTTCCCTGACCTTAATTTTCTATAGTCCTGTTTTTACCTTTCGTGTTCTGTGCCCAGCTCTGTTGGAATGCTTATGCACCTACTATCAGTGACTTTGATCTGGTGGGAGGGGTTCTATGTCCATATGCTCCCCCTTGATTTAGAATTGGATTCTCTAGTACTCTGTATTTCAGGTACATTATAAGTTAAGTGATTTTTTTTGTGAGCTGCCATGAGATTTAAGCACTTTATGTAAAACAATTAGGTAAGTGAATTCCAAGCTCTAAGCACTAAGGTAGGTAGACCAAGTTTTGAAACATAACTAGTTTAGAATTTGGGAACTGTTAGAGTTAAACTGTATTTTCATCTTCAGTAGTCTTGTTCTGTGACTCACTGTGAGGGTCCACAGTATTGTCATTGATAGTGTTGTTAATGAACAGAATCTTCATGCCTCCTGTTCTCCTGACTGGAAAGGGCACTTTATTTAATTCTTCTTTTCTAATGAAGACTTTTAGATAATCTTCTTATAAATCTGCCTCTTGATATTTTTTTTATTTTCCCACAGTATACACAGTCTGAAGATCATATTTTCATCTGTCTTGTATAGGCTTGGAATAAAGTTAAGGTATAGATTAGCTCTGGATTCAAATCAGATGGTCAGGTAAGATCTCTTTCTGGGAAACTGTGGTAAGAATGTGTAGAAAAATATTCCTGGCAACAAAGTTAGAAAAACTATCCAAAATTCCAATAAATCTATAATTCTCACTGTCCATGGAGAAGAAAAAAATGTCATTTGATCATATGGCATTAGTTTATGCAAGTGTCTCAGAAGAAAGTAAGTTATGGGTATTTTTTCAAGTATGTATAGGATTGAATTTGTTTAGGAAAAGGTACTCTAAGGTAATGGGTGTGTGTTAGTCATTCTGTAAGAGCTCCACATTATTACTCTGCTGGACCTGCCTGCCAGTACCCCGGCTAGCTGAAATTCAGGCACATGGAGCATCACTTATCCCCCTGAATTATGTTAATATTAGGAAGGGACAAATTACTTAATAAAAGATACTGTATAACATTTTATGAATATCATATACAAGTAACTGCTGATAACTTTTTCTGTCAATGAGAATTACTATTCTTTATAATTGTGAGTCTCAAATTTTATCTATGTTGACTTAGATGAAAATAAAGGAGTTTTCTTGTTTGGGCATGGTGTTGATTATGTTAACAATATATTGTTAGATGCTGTTTCCCAGTGTTTGAGGCTGCTTTGCCCCCGGAGAGTGGAGAAGGATGTAGACTGAGAAGGTGAGAGGCGGAATGGCTGCTTACTGTGGGGTCTCACAAAATTCTGTTAGTTGGTCTTCATGATCTAAAGATTCTTCTCCATTCCCCCGCTTCTTTCCCATCCAGGGGATTATTCTCGCAACCCATTTTTTAAAACAGCTGTTTCAATTTGAGAAGTTGTTAATTTTACTTATGATTGTCAGTTTACGATTATTTTATTAGGTATATTTTATGAAATATCAACAAACTAAGGTGATTTACACTACTCTTCATAATTACGAATACTTTAATTTTTTTTTTTTGAGACAAAGTTTCGCTCTGTAGCCCAGGCTGGAGTGCAGTGGCGCTGTCTCGGCTCACCGCAACCACCGCCTATCGGGTTCAAGCGATTCTCCTGCCTCAGCCTCCAGAGTAGCTGGGATTACAGGCATGTGCTACTGCACCTGGCTAATTTTTGTATTTTTAGTAGAGAGGGGGTTTTACCATGTTGGCCAGGCTGGTCTTGAACTCCCAACCTCAGGTAATCCGCCCGCCTCAGCCTCCCAAAGTGCTAGGATTATGGGGATGAGCCACCGTGCCTGGCCTTACTTTAAAATCTTAAACACTGGTTTTACTATATGAGCGTATTAATGGCATATTTGGGAGAGAAGTTGATATTCATATTTTAAAATGACTCCAAATTTTTATCTTGAGCGAAATAGTATTCACTATACATAGTTTATTATTTTACATTTTCTATTTCTAACCAAATTAGGCATTTTAAAAAACTCTGAAAAATCACAACTTTGCTTGTGGACTCCATTGTATGTAGATAATTAAGATCCATGGTTTGAATACCATTTAGGCTTATCAATACAAGGAAATATTACTCCTTAAACAAATAACTGTTGTAAGATTGTGTCTTTTTCTATAGTTTCTTAATACGTTTTAAAACATGTGCAAAGGACCAGACATGAAGGGAATGACAGTTTTTAAAAATCAAATTGTGAAAAGGTTAGTTGTTTTTTTGTACCAAAGAGGTAAGAGTCAGGAGGAATAAACAGGTGTAAACTGTAAAGAGCATTGTAATGTACGTTAAGGAGCTTTTACTTTAACTGAAGTCTAAGAAGAGTAGTTGAACACTTTTAATTAAATAAGAGTAACATTTTCCAGTTGAGTTTTAGGAAGTACTGGCAGAAATTGAATAGTGAGTTTAAAGGAAGAAAAGTAAAAGTAGGAAGAACAGTTAGAATGTTACTGTATTAATGTGGGTGATAATTGATTGGATGTTGTTGTAGGGGTCAGGGACTCAGGGTTTTAACTTAGGCCATGTGTGGATAACACAGTTTTTTTTCTTTTTTGAAGTATATTGCAATATAAATTCAGCTGTGGACATAGTGGATTTAAGTTGTCTAAGACATTGATGTAGAAATGTTCAGTGAGCAGTTGAACACATACATTAGCAAACCTTGAGGAAAATCTGGCTTGGGAATGTAGATTTGGAATCTAGCAAATGATGATTAAATTTAGAGAAGTAGATGAAATCAACAACTATATAGAATGAAATAGAAGCCGATTGACTTTTAAGAGATGAGCATTTTATCCACTTGATTTTTTTTTTTTCTGTTTAACTGGTAGGCATTGCAGTGGCACTGTATACCTTTTTCAATGCAGATGTATATTATTTTAGGCACATTATGGATTAAGTTGGCATCTGTGGGCCACTCTGTGAACCTAATTATTATTTATTTATTTATTTGGAAAAGATACTGAGGTTTTGTTTTGTTTTGTTTTGTTTTACAAGTGTTGGGGTGTAACTTGCTTGTAAATTTGGAGCCTGGCAATATCTGAAAATATATTTTCTTCTAGAGTCCTGCTTAGCTCAGTTTTTCCCTTTCTCTGAAGCTTGATGATATATGCTTAATGCTGTAGAACTTTTAAACTAAATTATTCTGTGTTATTGTACCAATATGATTTTTTTGTAGGCAGCTGAATAGGGAAATAGTGTATCCATCAATGAAATGCATTATTTCTTTTAAAAAAAAAAGGAAAAAAGATTTCAGTTTCATGCCTTATAAAACTATTAATAAATTAACCTCACAATTTATCTAAACCCTTAACGTGCTCAAAGTGATGGTTTGTGTTTTGTTTTGTTTTGTTTTGTATTTTCGGAGATTGCTCTGTGTCCTGGGCTGGGGTGCAGTGATGCAACCATAGCTCACTGTAACCTTAAACTCCTGGGCTCAAGCAATCCTTCCACCTTAGCCACCAAAGTGGCTAGAACTACAGGCATGCACCACCACATCCAGCTAAGTTTTTTGTTTGTTTTTGGAGACAGGGTCTCACTGTGTCACCCAGACTGGAGTATAGTGTCACGAGCATGGCTCACTACAGCCTTGACCTCCTGGGCTCAACCAGTCCTCCTGCCTCAGCCTCCCAAGTAGCTGGGACTACAAGGCATGTTCTGCCACGCCCAGCTAATTTTTGTATTTTCTGTAGAGTTGGGGTTTCTCCGTGTTTCCCAGGCTGGTCTCCAACTCCTGGTCTCAAGCAGTCTTGCCACCCCAGCCTTCAAAAGTGCTGGGATTACAGGTGTGAGCCACTGTGCCTGACCTTGATGTCTTACACCAAAAAAGGGAGCAACATTTCTACCCTGGAAAATTTGTTCTTTGGACATTTGATGTAATTTTTATTCTTATTTATTTATTTATTTTTGAGATGGAGTCTCACTGTGTCACCCAGGCTGGAGTGCAGTGGCGCGATCTCGGCTCACTGCAACCTCCACCTCTGGGGTTCAAGCAGTTCTCTTGCCTCAGCCTCCCGAGTAGCTAGGACTACAGGCACATGCCACCACGCCCGGCTAATTTTTGTATTTTTATTAGAGACGGGGTTTCACCATATTGGCCAGGCTGGTCTTGAACTCCTGACCTCGTGATCCGCCCGCTTCGGCCTCCAAAAGTGCTGGGATTACAGGCATGAGCCACCACACCTGGCCCCTGGATGTAATTTTTAAAACCAGACGCATTTCAAATTCTGTCTTAGTGTAATTTAGATTTTTGTGTCTTGACAATAATGAAAAATATTTCTTCTTTTTTTTTCTTTTTGAGATAGAGTCTCAACTTTGTTGCCCAGTCTGATTGCAGTGGCATGATCTCCGCTCACTGCAACCTCCATCCCCCAGGTTCAAGTGATTCTCCTGCCTCAGCCTCCCAAGTAGCTGGGACCACAGGCGCACACTACCACACCTGGCCAGTGACAAATACTTCTAATGATGGTTGTTAACTGCTTTAAAGAAATAATTTAATACTTTTTATGATGTTTGTATTACATTGTCCTTTGATTTGAGTTGCAACTGTTATTTACACATTCTTTCCCTGTTTGCAAGCGATTGTTTTAGGATCATGTTCTTTTCAGTGGCTTTGCTGTAAAGGAATCACTTCATTTCTGATTATTGCAGTTACAAAAATGATTGTTTCTTGGCTTCCTTGAACTGTGTTTTATCATTTGATGCTGTGATTCACTGTGCTCCTAAAACATTTCCGTCTGCCTGGTTTGTGATCTTTCTATTTTAGATCACCATGCCACAGCTGCTTGGATAGCCTTCTGTCATCTATTTTCAATAGTGTCATGTAGCATCCCGCATGGTTTCAAGGATAGTAAATTGGCTAGACTCCAGGGCTTGCTCTGTAGTCCTGCCTTGTCTGTTAATGTCAGGTGTATCTCACAGCTGATGCTGATGAAACTGCTTAAAGAAATCAGATATGATCTTTAGCAGAGCCAAATCTCATTTCCATATGTGGGTTTAAATTCTGTTTTGATCAACTTCTTGAGGGCAAAGTCCTCAAAGTCCTACATCATGGAATGCAAGATTGTGTGGTAGAGACAAAAGTCATAGTAATTTAGAAAAACCATCAGCTTCTTGTACTGGCTTCTCGCAGATTGTTGCACTTGAGCACATTACATCTGTATGCTGGATGAATAGGAAGTTTTTCAATAAAGGAAGACATTCCAAAAATAGGTAACAGCTTAGCCTGATACCTAAGTGCTAGCTGCTATTATTGTCATCATTTTGTTTTTATTATTATGATTGTGAGAATTGGATAAATTGGAAGGAAAGTAAAACAAACTAAATTTTTTCAACTTATTTGATGCAAAGCTAGTTCTAAAATCAGATAGAATTACAAACATTTATTAGTGTGGATCATGTCTGAATGCTCAGGCTATTTATCTCTTTAACACTATTTCATATAAGTAGTTGTCTTTAATAATTGTAGAATGTCTTAGCCTGTTTGGAATGCGGTAACAAAATACCATAAACTGGGTGGCTTATAAACAACAGAAATTTCTTTCTCATTTTTCTGGAGGCTGGGAAGTCCAAGATTGAGGCACTGGCAGATTTGGTGTCTAGTGAGGGTCCCCTTCCTTGTTTATAGAACAGCACCCTCTCTGTGGTTCCTTACAGGGTGGAAGGGGCAACCAAAGTGCCTCAAGCTTCTTTTCTAAGGGATCCTGACCTAATTACCTCCCAAAGGCCCCACCTCCGAATGCAATCAGGTTGGGGGTTAAGATCTCAACATACGAATTTAGCGGGGACACGAACATTCAGACCATAGCAGAAAGTATCCGTAAAGGAATAAGAATGATTACAGGTAGTTCAGTTCTTAAAAGGCATGAGTTTATTCTGTAGATGAATAGTAAAACTGTTTGTCTAATTGGTATTACAAAACCAGAAAAATTCAGCTATTATATTTATTGTCATGGATTTCTTTAAGTGTATAATGAGTTTTTAATATGAGACAAGCATATTGAAGTGAATTTTTACATATTAAGAGCCATCGTCACATTATTGTTTGACAGATACTACTTTTGAAAGTAAGCTAATCAGTTCATTTTAGTCAAGTATTTTATATACTCAGAGTAGGGAGTAGAATTTTGAATTTAAAGTAGAATGACTGTTTTCCTCTATCAATACATATGGCTTATATTTTAGATTTGCTGGCCATTCAGTTTTCATACATTGTGACCTGTTGTCAGAACCCATATCTTCATACTTGGATCAGAAAATACAATTCCTGTTAATAGTGGTCCCTGCTGCCTGACCTTCTGATCAGTTACAGTTTACCCAAGTTGCTGAATTAGAAAGCATTTTAAAGTACTTGCTATTTGAAAAGCACCTATAAAGGATTATGAAAAAGAACTATTTGAGGCTAATATCTACAAAGACTTTCTGATTTCAGGGTAGGAGTAGAGTTCAAAATAAAGCAAAGTTTAAGACGCACATATGCAGATGCTATTAGCAGTACTTGTTTCTGGGAAGACTAAATATAGTATTCCTATTCCTGATGGTTTAAATAGACTGGTTATAGATTTCTGTGGGTACAGGGTAGACGTTGTAATAGAGGCTATGAGATTTTCTTCACATAAAGCACTAAGTACTATTTCTTTCTTTGTATTTATTCTTTAGTTCTTTTCAAAAGGTGAATTGGATTAGATTTTGCTTCTATCTCAGGTAAATCCCCTACTTTCAACCTCTGCAAATTTGCTACTCTTTTATTGTGTCTGTAAAAACCAACCTTGCATGAATTGTGTCCCTTAAGTGCTGTGATTGTGATTCCCTTTTTTATCTATAGGACACAATTTTCTCATGTTTGTCTTTTCTTGTCATGGCCTTTTTTAAGTGAAATGACATAACCAGAAAAGATCATGATGAGGCCCCAAAATACTCTGGCAATTTTGTATAAAATTAGTCCCTGTTATCAATGGCTCATGTTTCTCTCTTTCTTTACCATCTTTAATTATTTGTGTGCGTGTTTTTGCTGTTAGGTATTGTTTTAAGCACTCAACTGTTGAAGTGTAGGTATGAAGTGCCTGACAGGCCATTGAAAATAAACGAAGATAAATTACAGTTGTAGCAGAGGTTTCAGTCCTTGTTATTCTTGATATGATACCCTCATTGTCTCTGGCGAATTCCTGTAGACCTTTAAAGTGGCTTGTCAAATTGCTTAACAGGATTAGACTTTTTCTCTAATGCTGCTAGTGGGGTCACGTCTAGAATTGTCTTTCAATGTGATCTAAAAATAACATACTACAAAATTACAGAAGAGACATTTGGACGAAAACAACCAAATGACTGAGAGGAATAGCCATTAAAGAGGACAAAAAAAAATCCTGAAAAACTGAACCTTAGCTTCAAACAAATGGAATTGGCCCTTATGCTGCTTTTTCCAAAACGCCTAATAATTCTCAGCTACCTAAGAAACATTACCAAACCTTTTTCGAAGAAATTAAGGTCTGTGCTGTGCAATACTGTTCTTTGCAGTATTGGCTCATAATCACTTTATGGAGTAAATATTCTAAGACTATTAGTAAATAAAGACTGCTTAAGCAATATTTGCCTGCTTCTATAATTATATTGTAATTACATTTTATCATAGACAGTGAAATATGTAGCACCTTTTGCAGGTGGAATTCTCACTGCTGGTTTGCCTTAAAATATTGGCGTTTGGGAATATTCTCTCTGCTAATTAATATTGTTTGTTCTCTTACATCTCTGTTCATAATGAGACAGCTCTCTGTTAGACATAGAGAAGTTATCTCACTTGAGAACCTTATGATATCTATTTACAAGTGCGTTTTTGTGGAAATATAAGATAATTTTAAAGAATGTCCAAGAGGTTTTAAAGCTTTTATTAGTACCTTAAAATATATGTAGCATTTTTTTCATTTTATTGCAAAGCTACATGTTAATACTGTAATGCTAAATGAAATATTTCAGATTATTTTATGCATTAGAAAACAATGTCTTTGACATCAGTTTCCATTCCATTTATTTAAATAGTTTTTTTTTTTTAATTTGGTTTTTGTTTTATTAAAAACATAATTCAGGCCGGGCGCAGTGGCTCACGCCTGTAATCCCAGCACTTTAGGAGGCCAAGGCAGGCGGATCATGAGGTCAGGAGTTCAAGACCAGCCTGACCAACATGGTGAAACCCTGTCTCTACTAAAAATACAAAAATTAGCTGGGTGGGGCACATGCCTGTAATCCCAGCTGCTTAGGAGACTGAGGCAGGAGAATCACTTGAACCTGGGAGGTGGAGGTTGCAGTGAGCCAAGATTGTGCCACTGCACTCCAGCCTGGGCGACAGAGCAAGACTCCATTTCCAAAAAAAAAAAAGAAAAAAACATAATTCAGCAGAAGAAGCAATACACAAGAGGTAAAATGACTTGCCTACCCTGGTCCCACAGGGGCAGTGGCAGGACTGATATCAAGACGCTTACCTCCTCTACCATCCCTACAATATTCTATATTTTTTTGTCATAAATAAAAAGTTAGAGTATCACTAGGGAGACAGATGAGATCATAGCCTCAAGCAATCCTGCGGAGCACCACCTGGCAGAGGCTGGCCTCCTGTATTTGCTCAAGCAAGCTCTGTGAGTCGTGCTTCCTTATTGTCATGGATCTCTTTTCATGGTGCATCCCCATTCCTACATTTAATCACACACATCTCGCTCAGAGCTCTAGGGCTTTATTACAAATGGAGTTGACTGCTAGAGAGGCCCCTCTCCAAAATTTTCTGTACCGTCTTCCCTCCCAAGACATCTCTCCAGGGGAGGACATTAGGGAAAAGGAAATCTGGAGAGAGTGAAAGGGGCAATGCTTTCTCCAAAGTTCTTTGAAGCAACCACTGAGTCTTTGAAAATCTTCTGATGGAAGAGGTAAGAACTTTAGCTCTCATCTTCTAGTTCCTTCATCTCTACATCCTGGAGGGCTTTTGTCTTCTTTTGCCCTTTGAGCTGTGGTTCACTAGTCATGGCTGGCTTTGAGGGGGATTTCACTTCCATAACTGCCTTCTCTTTCTGGGCAAGTCAGATCCACTAGAGGGGTTTTCTGTGCTTCTTCCCCGATAGAGTAATGTTGGTAGGTGCACTGGATGCCCACTTCTTGAGGTGATGTGGCAAAATCAACCCTTGGTCTGTCACAGTCCCGACCACCTAGTGCCTCAGTTGCAGCTCCCAGTTCAACACCTGCAGGTGCCTGAACAGCTGCTTCTTCGATTCCAGCTGGAGAAAAAGATGCAAATCAAATGGAGGCAGTTCATTGCAACCTGGAACTGCTGCACCAGGCAACCCCAGTTCCTCACTGATCTCATCTCAGGCAAGACAAGAGGGCTCCTGGATGCTTGAGGAAACAAAGTTGTGGTCCCCACTCAGCCACCATTCTGGGCCGGTTGATCTTTCTTCCAGGAGCCTGAACTAGTATTGATGTGGATAAGAGGAAGGGAAATACTGGGTAGAAGTGAGCAGTTCCCCAGCAAAGGCCCCACCCCTAAGCCTGGAAACCGCAGCCCTGAATGAGAACAGTTATCCCTGTTTTCCCTCCCAAATGTTACATTTTTGGTCTGCCCTGCCCCCCTCCCCCCTTATCCTGTACCCATATTAACCCCAAACCTCAGCTGGTAGAGACGCAAAGCAGCTGAACATCAAGAGGAGTCCGCAGCACTGATTGTCGGAGGCTACAGATAGATGTGGCTTAAGTTCAGACAACATGGCTTCAGGGAAGGATCACCTTCTTCCTGCACCATCCCCTTTCCAGCTCCCCTTTTGCTGAGAGCCACTTCCACTGCTTAATAAAATCCTCTGTATTCATCACCTTTCAAACCTTCATGTGACCTGATCCTTCCTAGATGCTGAACAAGAACCCAGGTACCAAGAGGGCAGAGTGTAAAAGGCTGTCTTCCTGACTCTCCACTGAGCTGGTTAACAGCTGTCTGCAGATGGCAACTGCTAAAAGAGCATTAATTGTAACATACCCCTAGACAGTGCTGTGGGGCTGGAGCCCAAAAGCACTTCGGCACCTGCTTGCCTGTGTGCTCCCTCTCCCGCAAGGGGTTTGAGCTCAGTGGTGGCCAGGTAAGCGAGCCATACCCCTGTTGCAAGTCCCACGAAGGGGTCAAGGGAACTCTCCCGTCTTGGTATCTTGTTGTATATGAACATGACAAGAAACATCATTATATCTTTGCTTTTGGCGTTCATGCTTACCTATATGTAGACCACAATTGTAATCATTCAATTTGAATAAATAATAATGTAGATATACAAGTTTATATCTGTATATATAATAATGGTTATATAACAATTAATACTTCTTTGATGCTTATTGTTTGTTTATGAAATGCTATTTGTTTTACATACATTGGAAACATTTAATCCTTAAAATAATTCTGTCTGGTTAGGTATATTATCACTGTTTTGCAGACGATAAATCTGAATCCTTGATTTCAGGATGGTTGTTTACTTACCCAAAGTCATACAGTGAGCCAGTAGCATTTTATCACACTTCATAGTTGGAGTTCTTATCTACATTATAAGTTAATGATTAGGTAATTCCTAGAAGTCAGCCTAAGTTGCCAGTTATATTAACTGCTACTTAAACTATACATTTTTAAATCTCAGTTCTGTAATAATAGTAGGTTTGCAATAGACTTAGAATGTATATACAAACCATAGTTCAGGAATGTGGCCACAGTATGCCTGTGTATTAGCACGTTCACCTGTCATCAAAATTTTTCTTGGGCATCTACTATATGCTAGATACAGGCATGATGCAAACATTTAAAAATATGGCCACTGTCACAGGAGGCTTAACATCTTGTTATGAAACCCAATTAATGAAGTGTTTGCACTATTATGCATTTGGATTTTTAGTTGACTCATTAAATTAATTAATAAATAAATTAAATTCAGGTATTTCTTACCATCTGATTTTCTTTTGTTTCCTAAGCTTATATACTGACAGATACTTCATTAACCAAATATTTTTGGCTTCTGAAATTTGAAGAGCCAGTAGCAGTGAAAGCTTGAAGAGCCAGAGAAAACAGCCTCATCTCAAAGAGTTTATTCTTGAGTTTGGGTAGTGTGAGTTCAGTTAGGGAGAGTTTGGATTGTGAGGGATGTGTATATCATGTCTTAAAATAGTATATCAATAATAAATAGAATGAAAGGGTGATTTAAGACGTTATTACCCCTCCACCATTGTTCTATTATGTACCCATTGAATATAAAGATATTCCTCAGGAATATGTATTCCTCTCCAAAAATAATTGTCACAGTAATTTAATAACTGAATTTTGTATACATCTCAATGTTCTGTTTGTGCTGGCTTACATATATGTAAGTGAAATGGTTTATCATGTTTTAATACCCAAGTATTGGGTATTAGAAGAATTGAAAGATTATCTACATAACAAGAGTATAGTTTTTAAAAAGTAGAGTCTGTTATGTGTTATGCTTAGACAGATGGCAGAATGGAAAGCCCTCTTTTAAAATCAGCTTTTATAGTATGGCCTAGCGAATAATATATAACATTACGCTAGCACACTCAACCAATTTGTTTACTCATTCATTCAACAAATTGAGTGCCTGATATGCATGAGACTGTGTAAACTGTATCTGCTTGGTGCCTGGCCCCTGGAGATTAAAATCCAGTTGAGTTTTCTACTATTCAAGAGATAGTATTTGTAGTCTGGAAACAAGTAGCTTGGGTTTGCATTCTGGCTCTTCCGCTTACTAGCTGCTTAGCCTTGGGTGAACTGTTGAACTTCTTTATTTCTCAGTTTCCTCTTATAGTTAAAAAAAAAAAAAAAACAGGAAGAAGAGGAGGGAGGGGGATGATATTAAGAGCATCTACCTTATGGAGTTTTATGATGTTAATTAAATACACAAATGTATGAAGAGTTTTAGAACAGAATATTGCATAGTCTAATTAGAGCAGAATATTACCTAGTTAATTAAATAAGCAAATGTATGAAGAAGTTTTAGAGCAGAATATTGCCTAGTAAAATGTTAGCTATTTTTATTATTTTAATGTGGAGACAGATGCTTAGAAAAACTGCACGTTAAGAGGTTCTGGGCTTAGTCCGGAAGGTTCGAGAATGACTTTCCTTGAGATGTGATATGGGTCTGAGAAGTGAAAGATGAATAATATTGACAGATTGAGAAGAGAGAGGAGTAGAGTGAGAAAATCCCAGGCTGAGAACAGCAAGTCTGAAGGCCAGGAAGGGGCAAGTCAGAGTGGCTGAGGACAAGTATAGGCCACAAGTGCTAAGTGAGGATGCGGCAGAAGTGGTGATGGAGGCCAAATCTTGCAGAGCCTTGGGAAACCTGTGAAGGATGATTATCTTAAAAGCAAGAAAGTGACACAATCAGATTCTTATCTTACAGAGATCCCTCTACATGCGTTCTGCAAAATGTATGTGGGGAGCACAACCAGATGGCTGTTGAAGGTAAAAGATGATAGCTTGGACTAAGGTGGGAAACAGATAGAAGTGGATAAATCAAATTATATTTAGGGGATAAAATAGACATGACTTAATGATTTATTGGATGTGAAGTATGAGGGAGAGGAACTGTCTGTGAAGACTCCCAAAAGTATCAGGTAGATGACAAATAGATTGCAGATAAGTCAGGAAAGTGAAGGAATGTCCTAAGAAGATGCTCAGGATATATGAGAGTTTGCTGATAAGAAGTTTAGAGCAGTGATTCTCAAGATGTGGTCCCTGGACCAGCAGCATCAGTATCGCCTGGGTACTTGCTACACGTGTAAATTATCAGGTCCTGCCCTGGATTTATTGAGTCAGAAACCCTGGGTGTGATGTCTCCCTAATCTGTGTTTTAACAAGTTTGCATGTGGTTTGAATGCACAGTAAAGTTTGAGAACCACTGTTTTAGAGGCATGGTGGAAAAGTTGAGGAAGAGGGACAAATGAATGTTAGACTCAAGCCAAGGACTTAATTTTATAAGACGATAATGCTTTCACATAGAGGTCAGCAAACTATAGCCAGTGGGCCACATCTGGCTGACCACCTGTTTTTGGACCATCCACAAGCTAAAAATGGTTTTTACAGTTTTTTTAATGGTTAAAAAAATCAGATGACTATTTTATGACAAATGAAAATGATGTGAAATTCACATTATAATATTCATCAAGTTGTATTGGGACACATTTGCACTTACTCACTTACATATTGCCTACGTCTGCTTTTGTACTACAATGCATGAGTTGAATAGTTCTGACAAAAAGTACACAAGGCTGAAAATTCTATCTAGCCCTTTATAGAAAAAAATTGCTAACACCTGCCTTAGAGCATTACTGTATTTGTTGACTGATGAAAACAGAAAAAAGCAGCATGGGGAGTTTAATACTCTGGTCTGTAGGCAGAGAATGGACTGTGTGCATAATGGACAGATGTCTAAGCTTGCTTGGTTTGGAAAGATGCGTGCAAACAACATGGTCCTTGTTTTCTGCCGTATGGGGGCCTGCAGTCCCAGAACACACAATTTTGCCTAAGATAGTAATTTACCTGGTTCTTTTTGTAACAAGTTTTGGAGAGATAGTTTTTATGAAAATGTTTCAATATTTATTTTATACAGTGATGTTTTATCAACAGTGTTGAAAGTATGTTGTGTAAAAATATTCTATATTTTGGTACAAAATTGTGTAAATGGTCTGCTGAGGTCCTAAAGCATGTTCACCATGAGTATGACTTTACAGTTTGCTGGGTGACATTCAGCCCTATCATGGGAAAAAAGTGAACTTTGGAAATTCTTGCTTTTGGTAATGGTGGATGAGCTTGTTATAGACCATGCTTGCTGCCAAGAACAACTAGAAAAACTGAGCAAGACAAAATCTGTTTGATGGCAGTGAGGACTTGAGGTATCAGGATTCTAGAGAAGGAAGTACAGAGGGAGAGACTCAACTCTGTCTCTACCGTTAATCCTCAGTCATTCGCTAATTCTCAGCAGTAGCTAACAATCTGAGCAGAACTGTGTTACTGTTCTGGGGCCAGAGGTTAAAAATTGGAATCCAGAGATTGCTAAGAAGGAGTGGTCCAGGTAAACAGCCAGGTTTTCATTTGGATCCCCAAAAGGTAGAACAGCACTCAGCAGGTGTTCTACCTTGGAATAGCCAGCTTTCAGTCCACTCAATTCTTGGTTGGAATAAGGTGATCTGCCAGAGTATTGCTTTGATTTTGCTATTGTTACACCAGCCTCTAAATCAGCAAAGCTGTTGAGCCCGATAATTAAGTCCTCTGTGTGGACCCTAGGAATAATAATCAAGCCAGTGGGGAGGAAAAGCCCTCCTCTTCTGAAATAGCAGAACAGGAAGAGAAAGATCATTTTCTACTTCATGTGTCATGGAGGTTAAAGGTGGGAAGCCCGTAAGAAGCCTGAGACTTGGTCAGAAGGAGGAGCAGCTCTTGTATAGATGAACGTGTTGAGAACCACCTTTATCCCTCACAGCTTTCCTCTTAAAAGCAGCCAAACAACAGAAAATCCATCCAGGTCTGGATTCTAGTAAAGTCATTTCCTGATACCAACTAGGTCGCTTTGAGGTGGAGTTTCAGCACCTAAAAATCCCCTGCTTTGCAGTGAAGGGTAAGATGAGAGAGACAGGCAATTGGAGTCATTCTGTTTTTTCCTTTTTGTTCCAGGGTAGTTACATGTACTTAATTTGTTTGAAACATGCAAGTAGATTATGGAACATTAATATAAGCTGTCTATAAGTTATCCAACCTATCCGAGAAGCATTCAACAGTAGTCACTGTGTATTTAGGTGAATTAGAGTATAATTGACTTCTCTAGTAGACTTTTGAGCTGCGTTCATCCTTCTGGTTTGTTGACTCCTCACCCTGGTTCTCTATCTAATTCATATTTTGGAAGTCATACCTCTTTTTTTATTGTTAGTTTTTAAGGGTGAATCCAGAATCTTCTTTAATTTCTAATGCTAACAAGGGCATAGTCTTAAGTTTTCTGTTTACTTTATTCTGAACTACAAAACTAGGAAGGAGAATCTGGGTATAAGTGCTCTCTGTTCTGTCAGCTCACATGGTTCGTAGCATAAGCAGGTGTTTGATGATTATTTCAGAGCAAAAGGAAAGACTTAGTAAAATTTGTATATATGTATTCAATTTGATTATAGCTTCACAATATACAAGTGAATATAATGAAATGGAATTTCATGCAACTCAATTAAATTAGCTTCTTTACCACCATATTAATTATCCTAATTTTATTAATAAATTTGAAATATTTTCTTACATTGTTACTTTAACAACAAATGTGTCTTCAAATTAATCATCACTTCTGTGTTTTGAAGAATAGTTCTTTTGATTGTTGTGCTCTTTAAGACTTTTTAATGCATTTTCTATATTTAGTCATTTCACAAATTAGTATAATGGCTGTAATTATAATAATTTCTTCTAGTATATGGCAGAACTTAATTTTGCCTATGAATTTGTAAACATTTCCAGAAGATAGAATATCTTAACAATGAATTTAAAATTTGGGATTTGGGCCAGGATCAAACTTCTCGACCTCATAGTTTCAAGCATTTATTTCATATATATATGTGCATATATACGTATATATATATATGTGTATATATGTATATATGTATATATGTGTATATATACGTATATATGTATATATATAGCATTTTATTTTATATGTATAAAATAAAAAATTATATATGTATATGTGTATAGTATATATACATGTATATACACTATACATACATGTATATATACATGTATATACACATACATACAAATACATATACAGACACACACATATATATACAATTTCCAAACAGGCTTTACTAAGCCCCCTGAGGTCTCATGACACAGTAGAAAATCATGATTTAGTACAAAGAGCATGGTCGTAGGAATCCAGTAGATCTGTAGACCTGCTTAGAGTCCCAAATCTGCCACTTTCCGTCTGTATGGCCTCAGGCAAGTTACTTAACCTTTCTGTCTCTCTGTTTCTTTATAAAATGGAGATAATAATAGTAACTTCTTCATAGGAGTAAATAACATAATACAGGGATAAATAACATAAAATACAACAATGTTTGACTCATAGTGAGCACTCAATAAATGTTATTATTCTTCTTGAGAACAATAAAAATATGATTTTTATTACTTCATCCCTGCTGTAGCCAAGCATTATGCAGGATAGGGGGGATGTGGTCACAAACCAATGTGGGTAGACAATTGGGAGCTAGAAAGGTTAACAATAGAGTGTGATACCTGCTTTAAGTAGAGACTTGTGCAACATGCTGGCTCTTGTGAGAAGTGGCTAACTCCCATTACATCATTTCCTCTTCCTGACACTTTTCCAGTGTATGATTATGCCCATTTACAGATCTAGAGAGGGTTATGATTGAAACATCAGTCCTCAGACCCCTAATCTTGTCGTATATGATCGATCATGCTACAGTTCTATAGTGAATGAATGCCAGGTAAAAAAAACAGCTTTTTGAGCACTTACTAAGCATTTAAAGCATTTTCTCACTTTTTGTGGGAGAATAGAGAGGAATTGGAAGACCTAGTTGTCATCAAGAAGCTTACAGATATGGGATGGCTAAATAAAAAAGTCAATTCAGATTGTATGACAAGATAGTGACTACAGATAACTACTAATAAGTAATTACTGGTAAACTTTTGAAAAAATTGTGAACAATAACACTTAGAAAAATGGAGATGAATAAATGTACTGCATAATGAGTTATTATAAACTGAACATCCATTAACTGCCACCCAGGTTGTAAAATAGGACATTGCCAGCTTCCCCCCCAGAAATCTCCCACATTCCCTTTCCCAATCATAACCACTTCTTTTCTCCCAAAGGTAACCGCTGTTTGTTATCACTTCCTGGCTTTTCTTTATAGTTTTACCATCTCAATACATGGGATCATATACCATCTACATTTTGGTGTCTGGCTTCTTTGTTGGACATTAAGTTTTTAAGATTTATCCATGTTGTAGGGAACTGTAATTTGTTCATTTTCTTTGAAGTAGTATTCCATTTATAACTATAGCACATTTATCTATTTCATTCTTGATGAACATTTTAATATAATGGTTTTTTTAAGCTCCAGACTCCAGGAGATGCCTGTTTCTTTTTTCATTCTCACACATTGTTACTTTCATTCATTTGAAGATATCACACATACCTATTCCCTTGTGTAGAGTGAAAACTAATTTCTCCCTAATTCTTTCTAGAATGATAAATACTATCATTTTTCTCCTTGGTCTGTTATACAGCCACTTCTTACATTGTTGATTTCTATTGTTCATTGAACTCTAAAGAAACTTGGGGCCAGGCACGGTGGCTCTTACCTGTAATCCCAGCACTTTGGGAGGCCAAGGCTGGTGGATCACCTGAGGTCAGGAGTTCGAGACCAGCCTGGCCAACATGGTGAAACCCTGTCTCTACTAAAAATACAAAAATTAGCCGGGTTTGGTGGTGGGCGCCTGCGATCCCAGCTACTCAGGAGGGTGAGGCAAGAGAATCACTTAAACCTGGGAGGCAGAGGTTTCAGTGAGCTGAGATGGCGCCACTGCACTCCATTCTGGACAGAAGAGCAAGACTCCATCTCAAAAAAAAAAAAAAAAAAAAAAAAAAAAAAAAACTTGGAAAGTGGGATTCCTTAACACCTTTGGATTTTTCCAAAGTAATCACTATGTTTTGGAATGTCTAATCTCATCATCTTGGTCTTTTTGCTCTGCCCAGCTTTGGGAATGGCTGGCTTATCATGAAGAGCCTAAGAATTCTGATTTTAAGGGAAATATCATAGTGATAACTTGTAGTGGGAAAAGTTAGAAGACAGATGTTTTCCATGAATACTTGCGGAGAACTAAGTATATATTATAGGTATGTATATTAAAGGAATGTGTGTCTAAGTGAACATTTCATCTTACCTCCATGTTGATGTCAAAATGGTACTTTACTTAGGTTCTTTTTACTTTGTTACCAGTATTGTAAGTATTCTGAAACTGTTAGAAATTGTTTCTCTGCCTGGAGATTTCAAGAAATTCAGAAGACAGGGTTTTATAGCAGTGCCTTCACATAGGGGATGCATCTTATTTCTTTATAATGATCTGGGTTTAAACCTTGAAATCAAGTCCCAGAAACACAAACTTTATGAATCAAATACTTTATTATAAATATTAATGTAATTTTCAGAAAACTGGTAGAATAAGAACTTTTTCTTAGATAAAAATAAAAGCTGTGTGTGTTGAATTTGAAATTAGTTGCCCTTTATACGTGGGGATATGTTCCAAGACCCCAGTGGATGCCTGAAACCTCAGATAGTACCAAACTTCGTTGCTGTCATTTGGAACACATTTCTCATGTCTTCCACTCATATATTTAATGCCTTTTCCATCTTAACTAATAGGCATTTATCACATTTTTTTTTCCTTCTTTATAATTTCATAGATAGAACATCATTTCTTACCATAGTAACCTCAGCGTAGGATTTTTCCTTTCCTGTTCAAGTTAAGAACGTTCATCTTTTCACTTAAAGAAAGCACTTCATGCCTTCTTTTTGGCATATTTAAATTGCCAGCATCATTTGCACTTTGGGGCTATTATTAAATAAAATAAGAGTTACTTGAACACAACACTGAGATATCCTGATAACTGAGATCTGATAACTGAGATGGCTACCTAAGTGACTAAAGGGCAGATAGTGTACACAATGTAGATGCACTGGGCAAGGGGATGATTTACGTCATGTGTGGGCTGGAGTAGGGTGGTAGGAGGTTTCATCGTGCTACTCAAAATGGTGTGCAGTTAGGTTGGTACAAAAGTAATTGTGGTTTTGCCATTTTAATGACAAAAATCACGATTACTTTTGCACCAAATTAGTATATGAACTGTTTATTTCTGGAATTTTTCATTTAATATTTTTGGGCTACAGTTCACCTCAGGCATCTAAAACCTCAGAAAGGGAAATTGTGGATAAGGGAGGGACTGCTATAAAATGAAATTTAAACATTTAGCATGTAACCAATTTAAATATTTACAAAATCGTATGTACAACTCAGTTTTCTTTTCCTGCTAAACAATACCTTACATCATAATTTACTGTTTATCATTTGCGTTATGAAACATTTTTATTCACATTAATATATTGCTAGTGTGGAAATGGAAGAACAAAACATAGTTGATGTCAGACTCTTCCTCACTTTCGCTGAAGGGATTGCATCTTTATTTGGCATTTGAGTTGAGAATTGTGCTCCTTAGTACTACACAGGAGGCCACTTTTAACTGCTCCCTTCTCTTGAACGTTACAATACTTTAGAGCATGAAAAAAGCAAACTATCTCTGTATGAACTATTACTACTCCACTGATAAAATGCTGAAAGAAATATTACCGTCATATACAAGTCTAAAAAAAATTGCTGCAGATAAAGTCTTATGAAACTCCATTAATGTAGTTTCACAGGGATTCTTAGCTTATAGCTTACAAAATAAAAAGGGTTGTCAAAATACCAAGCTTGGAAAATCATGTTCCTATTATAGAAAACATAAACATTCCTACAGATTAGAATTCTTACCAATTTCGTTGTCTAATTAACCACATTCTGTCATAACAGAAAACAGATAAAAAGGAATGAAGCTAGCCTTTTATTTTATTTGCTGTTTTGAGATGGGGTCTTTCTATGTTGGTCAGGCTGGTCTTGAACTCCTGGGCTCAAGTGATCCTCTTGCCTCAGCCTCCTGAGTAGCTGGGACTACAGGTGCATGCCACTGTGCCCAGCTCTGACCATTTAATTTATTGATGAGGAAAAATAGTAGTGGATGAGTTTGTGCGTTCTGTGAATAGGAGCATATGGTCAGCAGTTACTTCTCAAAGTTCATCCTAAGATCTACAGGTGGACAGAGAGGAGAATAAATGACACACACACACACACACACACACACACACACACACACACCCCTCAGGCCTTTCAGTACTATAATTAAGTACAGGAATTCATTTATTATCCACTTAAATAGAAAGCCACATTCCCTATCAAATTACAGTAGCTTTAAAGCTTCAAATTCACTTTTTAATAGGCAGACTTCCTTCCCTCCCTTTTTTCATCCTCTCCTCCTTTTCTCCTTCCTTCCCTCCTTCTTTCCTTCTTCTACCAGTATTTATTGGGTACTTAAGACTATTCTGGGTACTAGGGATACAGCTGTGAACAAGTTAGTTTTCAATGAGTTTGTGTTCGAGTTTGAAGAGACAGGCTGTAATCAAACAAATAAATAAGAAAATAATCAGATGTGAAGATGTGCTCTGTAGATAATTAAAATGGAATTCTGCTAAAGAATGACTGGTATGTTCCTTTAGAATGGTTGACTAGGGAAGGCCTTTCTCAGATGGTTATATTTAAGCTATGGGCTTGAGTGTCTTAGAAGGAATCATCATGTTACTATCTCTGGGAAGAACATTCTAGGCTAAGGAACCAGCTAGTGCAGAAGGCAGGAACCTACTTTGCCCACCAGGTAACAGGAGAAAGATCAAGAAGCTAATAGAGTATGGTGAAAAGATAAGTCTAGAGAAATGAACAGGAGTTAGAACACAAAACACTTTGTAGGCTAAGAAGTATGGATGAAAATAAAACAAGAATAATGTAGCAGCTACTGGTTATTGACTCACTTTATGCCAAATACTATAAGCACATTACCTTACAATCTTTAATTCTCACATTTGCTTAGGTTAGTGTTGTCACCCCCACTATTCAGGTGAGAAAACCAAAACTCAGAATCCATTTGCTCAAGATCACATTGTATGTGAAAGGGTAAAAACGTGGGATTTTATTTGCACTCTTGTCTGATGGCCTTCAAAACCTGTGCTCCCAACTTACTATGCTGTAAAGGAGCTATATCGTTCTAACTTTCTCCTCCTGTCCCCTTCTTCCCTTAGTTAATATCTTCTTCAATGATATTGGTCCTGGGACATAGCCAGAGAACTTCATTATATATATATATGTATATGGACTTCCAGCCATATACATATATATATATTTTTAGGCAGAGTCTTGCTCTGTCACCTAGGCTGGAGTCCAGTGGCCCTATTTTGGCTCACTGTAACCTCTGCCTCCTGGGTTCAAGCAGTTCTCCTATCTCAGCCTCCCGAGTAGCTTGGGACTACAGGCGTGCACCACCATGCCTGGCTAATTTTGTGTGTGTGTGTGTGTGTGTGTGTGTGTGTGTGTGTGTGTGAGATGGAGTCTCACTCTGTCACCCAGGCTGGAGTGCAGTGGGGCGATCTCAGCTCTCTGCAACCTCTACCTCCCGGGTTCGAGCAATTCTCCTGTCTTAGCCTCCCGAATAGCTGGGATTACAGGTGTGCACTACCACGCCTGGCTAATTTGTGTATTTTTAGTAGAGACGAGGTTTCATCATGTCGGCCAGGCTGGTCTAGAACTCCTGACAGGTGATCCACCTGCCTCAGCCTCCCAAAGTGCTGGGATTACAGGCGTGAGCCACCGCGCCCGACCCCAATCTTATATTTGGTTTTATTTCTCCCACTTGTCTCTCTAAATCCCTTAGTTGATAAGTTAATTACACTATCTTTGTTTGAAAAGAATATAAACTTAGAACAAGACTAGAACGTTATGAAACAACTTCCACGTAATGTCACACCAGGACAAGTTATTATCAAGTGATCTTACTTGATAGTCACTAGTACTTCAGGATAAGTTTGCCAGAGGAAGTATATCAACAATTTACTAAAAAACCATTTTGGCCAGAATGGTTTCAAAGTTTTTAGTTCCATTAAAAACTAGTGGACATTTCCTAAAAACTAGTAGTAGATGAGTGTCAGGATTGATTAAAGTTTAGAAATTATTTTAAGAACTTTAATTCAGAAGCTGATATTTAGTTGCTAGCCCACATGTCCTGAAGATTTTCAACCATCTTTGGTTTGGAAATTATTTGCAAATAACATATGATCACCTTTTATTAGGTATTTAGAAAAAATAACTTCATCTGACATTTGTCTCTAGGTATATGGTTATGATGTCATCAGGGTTACAATACAATAAATACTCTAGTTATATGTTTTAAATGGGAATATATAGCAGTAGTACAAAGTCTCATTTTTATTTCAGTAACTTTTCAGAATGTTGCCATCTGATCTAGCTCAAGACCCTTAGTTTGTGACACTCACTTGAATGCTTAGGAAAAGTCTATGGCTTTGATCTGATGCCTGTTTGGACATCAAACCAGAGATGTGGTTGAGTCCCAACCAGAGTATAACCACAGTTTAACCACCCTTGACATCCTTTGACATACCTCAAGCTTTATGGGCCAAAGGCTGCTTGAGGAGGGGAGTACATGGCAGCCTCAGGGGCAGATTGGGTGCTTCTTTTAGAAACTGAGGGATAGGCTGATTTGCCTAGAATATGTTGGATCTCGCTATGTAAATGGTTTGTATACATTCAGAATCAAACAAAAGATAAAAAAGACTAGTGAAATTGAAATTATTTGACTTCTTGAACAAATATAATTATTTTTGCACAGTTACCACTAGTACTTTGCAATACTTGATCTAAGCATTCAAACACCACCCCTGTGGGCAGAATTTTATGGACACTGCAGTGACTGTCAAAAACATGAAAATTTCACATCTTCCCAACATTTTCAGTTTCACTTCTCCATTAATAGCCAATACCTTATTTTTAAAATCAAACCTTGTGTTGTGTTTAGCTGTTTGTAAATTGCCTACGTCAAATGATACAACACTCTATTGGAAAGCTCTTTGTTGGTTCTGAATATACATACTTGGCTTTTCATGGAATAACGCTGCAGCCACATAACAGAACTCTGTCATCAGTGTTTTAAATCCCGAGTGATTATATGCATTAAATGTCGTTGTAGGGGCTGGGTGCAGTGGCTCATGCCTGTAATCCCAGCACTTTGGGAGGCCAAGGCGGGTGGATCACCCAAGGTCAGGAGTTCAAGACCAGCCTGGTCAACATGGTGAAACCCGGTCTCTATTTTCAAAAATGCAAAAATTAGCTGGATGTGGTGGTTCGTGCCTGTAGTTCCAGCTACTCGGGAGGCTGAGGCTTGAGAATTGCTTGAAGCCGGGAGGTGGAGGTTGCAGTGAGCCGAGATTGCCTGGGCGACAAAGTGAGATTCCGTCTCAAAAAAAAAAAAAAAAAAAGCCATTGTAGGATAGTACTAATTTTAAAAACATAGAAGACAAACAAAAAGTACTTTCTACTTCAATCCAAGATGAAGAATTAACAATGTCAGTAACCAAAAGGTAGACCATTGCAGCATCTGTCATTATTGCTTCTCTTTTTGCCTTCTTCTTCCTGTCTTCTCCCCATTGCCATCTCATTTTCTCTGCAGCCATGAGCAGGAACTGTATGCAAAGTACAAAAGACTGTATTCCTGAAACAGAACCTGTTGACCCCATTTTCTTGACTCTTATTTGACATTGCTTTCCTGAGAAGGGTTTTGGATTACACACTCACACACACATATGTACACATTCATAGTAATAAATGTGTCAACTCAGTTGCAATGAGATTCTGCTTGTTGGAATATCATATAATAAATAGCTATATTGGTATTTATTGAACACTGGCTTTTTATATGACTGCAATAAGATTTGATGCTAGTATTTTTAACTGTTGCTCCCTCTCTGCCTCCATACTTAGCTCTTTAACATGACATTCATTCATCAAGAATAAATGTCCAAGTCAATGGAGTGTTTCTGTAACAGATATTAGTCACCTTAGACTTGTTACTCATAGCCCATAAACTCTTATCATTCTTTCTCAGATAACCCAATTGACCCTACGTTAGTAGAAATTGAGAGCTCTGAGTTTATTTTTGTTGTTATTTGATGAATATATCACTTGGCTATTAGGAATGTAGCATTTGGAATTGTATAAGTAACAGGTTAAGACTGTGTACTGATTTCCTTTTTTAAAATTCTGTTTTATGAGTTTGTTTATAGCAACACAAAGTACCTTCTTTTGCATAGCTTTTTGTTCATCAGCATTTTTTGCAATTTTAAAAAGCATGATTTTTATGCTTCATATTTAAAATAATCGCTAACTGTAGCATTTAAATATTTGCCAATATATGTCTGTCTGTACTTAATACTCCTATGGCAACAGGCAGAGAGAATTTGCCTAGAAATTTCCATCACTTTTCTGCACTGTCAAATTATATTATGCAGTTACAAGTATATTGAATACAGGGAAATCTGAGATATAAGTAGTTATCACATTCTATTTCCCACTACTCTGTTCAGTTCAGCCACTTCGTTATAGCATTCTGAAATTTGGCTTATATACTTTGACTCAGATGCGAAGGTGTTTTTCTGATGCTGAAACAGTGTGGAACAAAGCTGGAATTTAATTGACAGTTGCTGCTGCTGTAATCAGTGAATTTTTGAAAAATACAGCAACAGTTTGCTGTACAATATTTTTGGGTTTGCTTTCATTTTAAGATTTTTACACATGGGAAGTCATGCGAAACAGTATAATGTGGTAGACCAATGTAGGTTTGAATTCCAAATACGGCTCTTAGCTTTTTACACTTGGTCAAAGCATTTATGCTTCTGAGCCTTTGTATCATTTTTTTAAAAATGCCAGTGATACACCTGCCTCACTGATTGTAAGAATGAAATGAGGTTATGTAAAACAACTAACACAGTGCCTAATGCTTTCATTTAGTCTTGAAGTCCCAGAGCTTGTTAGTGGCAGAGCCTGAAAAGCCAGCTCTTCTGACACACAGAAGTACTTTCTCAACCATGGCACACTGTCTAGTATTTTTGGTTAGTAGGGAGTATGGGTACTGGCAGATGGTTATGCAGAGCTATGCCTTTTTTCAGGTAATTTTTCCCCGTAAAATTTTGTTAGGGATTTTCCTCAAGAATTCTAAAAAGTCACTCAAAGTCAGGTGAAAAGTGAGGGGAGGAGTATAGAGGTGTCCAGGCTTTTGACTGGGTGATTGAAGATAATGGGGCCATCCACTGAAATCTGAAGCACAGGAGGAAGAGAAGCAGTTCTAGTGAGACAGCAAGTTCATTTACCACACTCTTTAACATTTTGTTTAGTTTTAACCTTTATTTATGGATAATAAAGGTTAATATTAATAATGATTTATTTTAGGGCATTCGCAAATTTGCATAATTCTCCTTTTGGAGAAACCCTTTTATCTCCAGTGCAAGTCTGGATCAAAACGACAGAAATTCCATGCAGTGTTGTCTCTGATGCCATGAGTTGGTCGCTAAAAAGAATTGACTTTTCCATTGAGTTTCCCATAACTAGGGCCAAGTTAAAATTTCAACCTTTTCTAATGACATTTTTCTCCATGAAGATCTTCTCAGTTGTGAATAATATGTGTTTGTTAAAAAGTAAATGAAAAATTAAAACAATAACCTGAGTATAAAACTAGGTTACTTAAAAGTACTTGTAGTTTTACATTGACTGCCTGGAAGGCAGAATTATAAAGTAAAAGATAGTGTTAGACAATCTTTCCAAGGCTCTCCAGTTTGCAAAGATTTGTTAATGGATCTCCCAGTTCCCTTCCTGTTTCTCTCTCTTGCTGCCTTCCTTTTCTGATTCTCTTTTTCTGTTTCTTTTTTATTTCCACAAATAATGCAGCATACTGGAAAGGGCAGGTCAGGACAGCTTAGGTTCAGAATCTGGCTGTCACATACTACTTGTGTGACCTCGAACTGATATGTTTAACTCTCTGACCAAACCTCCATTTGCCAATCTGTAAAATTGCAAGACTAATACCTACCCTAATGAGGTTATTGGGAGAAATGAGAAAACAGATTTAAAGAACTCATCTTGTTAGTAAGTAGTAGTTTTTAATATTGTTGTTATGTATCCGCTTGAAACTGTAGAGAGAAATAAGACATAATAAAACTTAAATAAGCAAATGTAGTGATTTATGGGTTCCTAGGTGGAAAGATTTTGGTTAAAGAGAAGATTGAAACTAATAGTTAAAATGGGTTTTCTAAAAGATTATCTTTTAGGTTATCCCTCTTAACCTTGTCTTCTGTGACCATGACAATTGACTGTAAGGAAGATGGAATGAGGAAACAATTCTCCTGCCAACATAAAGAAAATCTGTATGCCCAGAGGCATGCATATGCAGCCGTGTTGGAGAAAGTGCTTTAAAATTCAGCCAGCAGCACTTGATACCTCCCTATTGATGAATTGCTTGCTAAACTGTGCCACAGAGTATTCAACTTAATTCACTTAGCTCTCTTGGCACAGCTTTTTTATAAAGTCAGTGTCCCCCATGAGGAGGGCAGGGGTTGGGGTGTGGAAGGGTCCACAGGAAAGCCCATTCCAAATTGTAAAGCAATCGTATTTGGTGATACTTTTAATTCATTGGATTATTCCCTTCCCCAGTTCCCCAAGTATTTTGGAGACAAATTTTTCTTCAGCTTCACATGTTGAAGATATTCTTCAAAGATGTCATGAAGAAGGTATAGTCTCCCTTTTTCTCTTGAGAACCCTGACTTTCAGAATGGCCTGGAAAAAAAAAAAAAAGGTCTTGACCACTGTGCAGGTAAGCATCAAGCTTTACACTTTTTTTTTCCCATTTTTTTTCTGGAAAGAATAAAAAGATTCAGATGAAATCTGAGACAACCTGGTATAAACAGCCCTAGTCTAGCTGCTACACAGCTGCTTTGTTCTGGTTCTGTGACCTTAGCTAAGATCCCAGTGTCCACAAATGTAAATGATATATTGATGTCTTGACATCTTGATTAATTGGAGGGTTTTTTCTGAAATATTTTAAACTTTTAATTCTGAAAATGTTCAAACATACACAGATGTAAAGAATTGATCCCCTGTCCCCGTACTCATCCCTCTTCTTTCACTACCATCAACATTTGCTACATCCTTTATCTCCTCTGCTCCCCTCCCTCTACTGTTTATGGTTTGTATGTTTGTTCTGGGGGGAGTGCATGTGTGTGTGTTTGTGTGTGCATGTGTGTGTAGTATTTTAGAGAAAATCCCAGGCTTTATGTCGTTTTACTCCTAAACCTCTGTACATCTCAAATAAAACCTAAAACTTTGAGGTCTTTTACCTCTGCCTCCCCTCACCCTTCTGGGAAACAGTTACCAATAATATAAGAAATATAAAAAATTCTGTTTCCCAAAGATTTCTGATTCTGTAATAGTCCTGTTTCAGTAATTCTTAATTTGAAATTTATAGAAACTAGTGGGTATTGGAACCTTCTGAAATGAAATACAGATACTTGCCTGTATGTGTGATTGTGCTTCTGGTGGGGGCGGAGAAGATGGGCTTTTATTAAAAAATACAACATCACTGAAGTAAATAAAACTTCTAATGAAGAATTTATAAAAAAAGTACACTAGCACATCATGATAGTGTTTTTGTAGAAGAAAAGTGAGCTGTGTCTAATTCTGTATTTAGTAAGCCAAAGCCATTTAGATATTAAATACATGCTTTACACAGGTTTTTAGAAAAGAATAAGTTCACTTATTTAGAGTTAGGTATCTTTATGGCCTCAAAATAAAGTTGTTAGTCTCTTACAGTGTCTGTAAAGAAATAAGACTTTTCTCCCTTTTCTTGTGCTAATGAAATGTTTCCAAAGGACAGTCATTTAGTATTGACTTGGGTTTGATACTTTGTTTAAAATTTGATATAATTTATCTAGAAAATCTTTAAATCTGGATCACACTGGGCATCTAAACCTTTAAATTAAAATACATGCTGCAACTTTGGTCCTGCAGCAGTTTTTCCCAGTAGAGAATGAGAAATTAGCTTAAAGCTGGTAAGTGCGCCAACCCTAGGTTAAAGCTTTACATGTATTGAAGTATATGACTCTGATGACTGGCTCCTGGAGGTCATAAATCTTCTTGCTAAGATATATAGGACCTGAATTTGAAGTGAACTTTTGGCAATTTAACACCAGAGTTGGAAATTAGACTTTTGAAGATGGTAAAAGCTGCTGCTCCCTGGAGCAGCTCTGAGCTGGCCCTCATAGGCTATCCATAAGTGTCACAATTCACAAAAAACTAGCAGAGTTTTTCCAGTACTGTAGTTTAATTTTTGTTTCTTTTAGGAGTATACTTGTTACTTGGAGTATTGGTTTATCATTTGTCAGTTTTTGGTCTTTTGCCTTACCTTGATTTAGTATGAAACATGAGCAGATGCACAGGGTTGTATTAGCCTTTGATTTTTATGTGACTCAAAGAAGAGCCCTTGTATTTGAATAATGCTTAATTCCTACTTCTGTAGGATGTTATTAGAGTACCCACAGTATCCAAAGCAGATTATTATGATTATTACACCATGACAAGGGTGGTTCTCATCATACTTCATAATTAAAGAGGATGATTCTGATGGCATTGCTGGGCTACATTCCTGACCATTGGCTTTACTTTCTCAGGAATAATAGAATGTGGATTGTGTTGCCATTCCTTTCTGCCATGTGCCTTGGGATGAATGTAGATAGACAACTGTGAAAAGATCAGTTTTTAAAAATTCAACACAACATCACTAAAGCAGAAAAAGCAGAGTGTTACACAGTTAGCTCTTAGAAAACAGGTATTTGGGTCACAGAAAGAAAATGTTCCATGGCTATGATGTAATGCCAAACCAAAATCAGTGTATTTTCAGGTACACACAAAATAATCAAGTATTAATATGATGTACATAGAACATAGGAACCCTTTGGGTAGAAACTTCTAGATATAGCCTTATTACTACTGCCTGATTATCATGCTCTTACTGAGTAGAAGACAATGTGTGGTTTCTCCTCCCAGTGAAATGTATACCCCATATATTTCCCCTGTAATTATAAAAGGCAACTGAGAAAATGGATGTTGTAATTATTTCTGTATTTTGCATTCTTTGTACTATTACTGATGTGTGTTTTTCCTTAAGAATCTGTATTAATTTCCTAGGCCTGCTATAACAAATTACACAAAATAGGTGGCTTAAAACAAAAGAAATTTATTCTCTTGCAGTTCTAGAGGCTAGAAGTCTGAAATCAAGGTATAAACAGGGCCATCAATGGGTCCCTCAGAAAGCTCTGTGGAAAAATCCCTTCTTGCCTCTTCCTGTCTTCTTCTGGTGGCTGCTAGAAGTCCTTAGAGTGTTTTAGCTTGTATCGGTGTCACTCCAATCTCTGTCTCTGTCATCACACAGCCTTTTTCCCTGTGTTATGTGTCTCTGATTCCCAATACTGTCATCTTTTCTCTTATACAGTCACCAGTTACTGGATGTAGAGCTCACTGTGATTTACTGTGACCTCATCTTAATTATATCTTAATTACCTGTTTTCAAATAAGATCACATTTGTGAGTTCTGGGGGTTAAGACTTGAACATATCTTTTTGAGGGACACAGTTCAACCCAGTATAGAGGCCGTGGTCATGGGTAAGCAGGAGGATAAGTTTTCAGTGTGGATTTGGAGTTATGGTTTTAGTATAATATTATTAACCTGTTAATCACAGAATTTAAAAGTGTCTGTCAATTATCTGAAAATATAATGGGAACTCTTGTTAAATGAGGGATGATTCCACTTTGTGTAGAATATTTTATTTGCTTAGTTTCTCTTTCTCTGCAGCATTTAAACAACAGTTTTAACCTTTATGCTATCTTTTCTTGATTTTCCTTTTTTAAATTTTTTATTGCTCGCATACTTGACATAGATTTCAAGCATCAGAGCACATACTCTGGTGTGTTGAGAATGAAGATAGAGTGAGAGAGAACTTAGCTGTAAACCCTATTTAGCATACATATAAAGTAACGAGGCATGTTTTTAATGAATGTTCTAATAAGCCTTGCAGTTTGTTATGAGGATTAGGGTTGAATAATGTTATTATAAAGTGTGTATGTAGTACCTTCATCTTTTCTACTAATTTTATTCCTGAAATAACCCTATGAAATTAGAATATGTATTATCTACTCTTAAAAGATGTAAAAACAAGTGTATGTAGAAGTAGTATGACTCCTGTCCAGTGTACAAAGTGGAGATATATGTAAATAAGATAAAAGCAGAAAACATCAAATGTCCCCTACTCTCAAGACATTTATAACTGAATGCAGGGTGCAGACAAGTTAACAAGCAATTCTGTCTGATGTAATATAACAGCAGAGGTGTCTGTAAGGTGTTTTGATAGCAAATGGAGATGGGAGGAGATGACAGAAAAAGAAGCAAAATGCTTGAAAAACACTTAAAGAAGCGACAGACTTTCTTCTTACTTTTTCCCTTTTTTTCTCATCTCCTCCTCTCTTCCTCAAACTAGGGTATAGTTTGTAAAATTTTTAAAGTTCATTGAACAAATTAAAAAGAATGATAACTGCAGAGTACTATAATGTGCTCTGGAAGATCAGGTGCAAATATTTCACATCACAGAACAAAAACATTAGGAAAGGGCAAGGCAATGTCTGTTCTAGGCCTAAGGAAAAGCAGGATTCAGGCAGCACACTGTTCCGCCTCAGTTGAGGCTGTGGGTTGAGCCCTCTCTGCTCCTGAACTATTGATAAAAGTCAAGGTCAGCAAATTCAGAATCAGTTTGGCTGATGATTGGGAGTCACCTGCGGTTGGGAAGATTGGACCCTGTAGGGGTCTAGAGACCTGTGCTCTAGATGATGCCTCCACATCTGCTGGTCTTTGTTTCAGGCTTCTAGACTTTGGGGAGAAAAGCAAGCCTTCTCCTTTACTCTGATGGTCCTTTGCCTCTTGCGTGATGACAAGTAAAATGAAACTCCACTCCTCTTCTTTCCCTTAGAGATCTCAGGATAATTCGAGACCTCACCTGTCTATCTTGGGTTATTGAGGACCTCCTGAGAGGAGCGAGGAGGTTTTGGGAGTTGAGGTCAAATTTATATGTGCTAAATTAAACATTTTAAATTTCTCAATATTACAACTTTAAAATACTCCAGTAATTTCTTCTTCTATAATTGTATCCCAAAAGCATGATAAAAATGCCCTAGTTGTCTACTGGATAGCAATATCATCTTAGGCAAGCTACCTAAATTCTCGTTGGCTCATTTCCTTCAACTAGAACGTTGAGATTGAGAGTGTGTGAAAATTAAGTACTTAGTGTAGTACATACTACCTTCTAAGGGTTCAGTGATTGTTAGCTATTGTTATAATTATTATGTGTGATGATTTGGTCAGTTTATGAAGATCTTTGACACATATTTATTAACCATGAGTTATTAAAATTAATAGTTCTAATTGGAGTACAAACGAAATCACAGTTGCTTGTCTACAATGTATATATGTGTAGAGAGAAGTAGAGTTAATTGCATACTGACTGGTCATAAAATTAGCTGCTCTGATAATTAAGATTCTTGTGCAAGCAACACTTAGATGACAGTATGGACCCCATATCTAGCCAACTGAATACAAGGAAAAGTAGAAAACTACCCCTGAGATGGTGCAGAATTAGTTACCAGTTATTATAATCACATATTTAAATAGGATATAGTAATTAATGTATGTAAATGTAGGCCATAGTCGATGAAATGCATTGTAATTATTTGTAATTTTCATTTTCACTCTCTTAAAACGTATTTGTGTTTTTAAAGAAAAGATAGTTGTCCTTGTTAAAAATTATTTTGCCTTATGAAGGACCTTGTTTGTATGCTAGATCATTTTGGAAAGGTAAAGTTAAATTTCGTAGTAGTGACAGCAGCAAGACTAAACTGGTTTCAGAGCACTTTCAAAGGTGCAGCGCTCTTTGCAGTTGATGTTTCCTGCTAAGCATTTTTGAAGAGCTAAAACTATTGAACCACTCTTTGTGAATTTAGAGGTAGGCTGCTAGTAGAATTCCTACTGGTTAGTAGAACAGTAAATTCAAACAGGAAGATTGGAATGCCAGTTCTTCAAGATGTTTGGAAAATGCAGTTCAACTCAGACACAGGACTTGAATTACATTTGGACACCTGATTATTATTACCTTAGTTAAGAGTTCAGAAACAACTCTTCTTTCCTCATGCCTTTATTCAAGTACACTGACAACATACTTTAGTGCAGTGGTTCTCAAGGTATGGTCTAAGGACCCCAGCATCACCATTACCTGGGAACTTGTTAGAAATGCACATCCTTAGGCCTCACCCCACATTTACAGAATTAACAACTTTGAGTGGGGAGCCAGAACCTTGTGTTTAACAAGCCTTCCTGGTGAATCTGATGCAGCTAAAGCATATCATTCCTTTTTATAATTGTTGGCCCTTACCCAATTTAAGGCAAATTTCAAGAAAAAACTGACAACCTAGAGAAGTATTGCATCATAGTTGGGGAACCAAGATGCTTATTGAAAAGTTAATTTAAACTTTAGCACATTGTATGGTTAACACTAGGTAAAATTTCCCTTTTGAAGTCACTAATATGAAATATATACCACATTTGTTTTCTGCAGCAGTAGAGCTAATACACTTTGACCTTTTTTTCCCAAATGATACTTTATAAGTCTTCAGGGGAGAGACTGAAAGTATTAAATTTCAAATTACAACCATCATCATTAAGATCAGCTCAGCCTTAATCTTTTGGTCTTGTCCCTGCCTTTCCCTGCAATGCCCCAGCCAGTCTGTACTTTATTTCCTTCAGCTTCTAATGTTTTTTCTTCACTTTTTGATGTAAAAGATGCCCCTCCCTCTGCCTGGAACCACTCCTTGGCCCCACTCTTCCCCTTGGCAAGCTCATTCTTTCGGTTTTAGCTTAGCCATCACTTTCTTGAAATAAACTTCCCTTACCTTCTCTGTGTTCCCACAGACCCTTATGCTTCCTCTTTCCTAACGTCATACCACTAGAGAGTGATTGCCTGTGTTTTGTTCTCTAGGCCCTAATACACGGTAAGCTCTATAAGGTCAGGGATTCTCCCAAGCTACCAGCAGAGCACCTGGTACATGTCAGGCATCCAGTGCATACCTGATGAATTGAACAAATGAGGAATCATTCCACTACGTAACTAGCAACTAAGCATTCAAGAGATCAGTATGAATGCATATATGTATTGTTATTACTATATATCTGTATATCTTGGTTTTTATATTTCTTCCTTCTTTTATATGTTTGGAGAATAAAATCCTTTATAACTCACTGCATCCCTTCCTTAGGAACTCTTAATACATCTGCCTCATCCCATTTATCTATGTCTTGAAAGGGAATAAAGAGGACCCAAATGGTAGATTATCCCAATGTACAACAATTCAGCATGTGAAATTCCATGTTAATCACATCGTCACAGTATGAAAGAACCTTTTAAATCTGAGACTTGGTTTTATAAATCCTGTAATTAACCTTACGGAGAAACATATTGGTCCATTTTTTCCAGTTGTCAGGAGAGACCCCACTGACTGGAGACATTCAATCTACCTTACTCTGTTTCCAGTGAGTGAAAATATCTTCATCTGTCTATGTGAGCTGGTGTACACTTGTTAAAGGTCCTGACATAGTGCTTGGTATACTGTAAGTGGTAAATAAATAAGAATTGCTTCCCTTCCCTCATGTGAGCTTTCGGAAACAGGTAGCATGCCATTTCTATGAAGAAGAGGCCATGGAAACATTTGAAAATAAGATCAGTACATTAACTCTCAAGGAAAGTATGCAAGCACAGTCTAATCCTCAGGTTCTAGAGATTATTAGTTAGATGTTATTGTATGTTTTCCAAGTTAAATTTCCTAGTGTAGATTTTGTGTTATCATGTTTGCCAAAACAAAGGATTTAATGAATGAGTATCAGTAGTTCAAGAAACAGTAAACAACAATAACAACAAAAAACCTTACCTCCCAAATCGACAGGTTAATTTAATCATCCACTTCATTATGTTACGATTAAAGCTGATCTAAAAGTATGTGTTTTTATAAATGATGAATGTTTGATGAATTTTTAAAAAATAGTCTCATAGGAATTTGGCATTCAGTCTTGGAAGGAAAAGAACTTATCTCAACTGCTGTTATGCCAGAAATTTGGTTTTATTTATGTTTTAAACCTGAAATCTTTTTAATTAAACAAATTAAAGCAACAGAACCAGAAACCCAAATACCTGTATTTGACCAAGCAAGCAGATTGGCAAAGATTGAAAAGATAAAACCCAATTTGTCAAGGATGTGAGCGTATAGGCAGCATTACACACTGTTGGTGAAACTGTACATTGGTGCAGTCTTTCTAGCTGGCACTTGATGAATAAGTATCCCATGTATCCCCTGACTCTGAAATTACAAAGGAAATAATTGGACAACTACCCAAAGATATTTATCTATGGCTAATCATGCAACATTTTGCACAATAGTAGCCTAAATTTCTAGCAGTGAGGGCTTTGTAAGCCCTCACTTAATTATGGTATATCTATTCAACAGACTGAATAAATAGCCATTAAAATGTTGACATACATATGAACATGGAAAGATTTGCATAATGTTAAGCGGAGAAGGGAGGAAGGTAGTTATACAGCTGTATGTTACTTAAGCAAAAAAAAAAAAGAAAGAAAAAGAAAAACACCAAACAGGTTATTTGAAGGCAACTTCCCTCTCACTCCTCTTCATCTGTATTTTCTAAAGTTTCCTTTTTGGACATGTATTATTGATACTACATTCCCTCCCTGCCCCCAACAAAAAGGGAACCATATTAAAATCAGGTTCTGTCCTAATCCAGTAGTCAAGGAGAACAGCATTTAAGAAAGGGCTTCCCAGGGAAAATTTATTTTAGCAATATCTACAGAAAATTTGGGGGTATCTGGTTCAGCCATCCTGCTAATTAAACTTTATAGTTTTGCTGTATAATCCTAAACTTTCCAGGAGGGTAAAGAATTTGCCTCAAGCCAAGGCTACCCTTATGAATGTATGAAATAGGAAACCACCCACCAGGTGTAATTTAAGGGAACCTAGGAGTCTCCCTGCCCTCCAAATCCTCACCCCTGAGACAGGGCTTAAGATGGAGCCACTAAAAGTATATTCTTTAAGTATTTTGTTTGTTTTTCTGAGACAGGGTCTTCATCTGTCACCTAGGCTGAACTGCAGTGGCATGATCACCACTTACTGCAACCTCTACTTCCCCAGCTTGAGTGATCTTCCCACTTCAGTCTCTCAAGTAGCTAGGACTATAGGTACATGCCACCACACCTGGCTAATTTTTCAATTTTTTGTTGAGACAGGGTTTCACCATGTTTCCCTGGCTGATCTCGAACTCCTGGGCTCAAGCAATCTACCTGCCTCAGCCAAGTTAAATATTTTCCTTCTGGTTTTTTTTTTTTCTTTTTCTTTTTTTAATGAAAGGCTGGAGAGTGGTAATACGTCAAATCACTTTTTTTTTTTTTTTTTTTTTTTTTGGTGTATTAGTTCATTTGCTTAATGTACTCCATGGGATAGGGGTTTTAAAGTGGAGAGCAACTCATGTAAACGACCTGAGGGAATAGAAGTAATACTGATATCTGTCCATTTTGGTTTGCTCTGTGTTATGTAAAAACTATTTACCAAATAATTAAAAGGAAGAACTACATAATTATGATAGCAGATTTCCAAATAATAGAGAAAGCACCATATACAGGTTTTACTGTTATTTATGTCTGTCTGGTATCTGTTGCCAACTGATTTAGATTAAGTTTAAGCAAATCTGGAAACCACATATCTGAGATGACATCTGTCACCTGCCTCAGCATCTCACGTCTTTCCCTCTCATCTGGTGCTTAATAAATACATCTTGGGGGGGAAAAAAACACGTGTGATCATGCTGCTGGTGACATTGTCAAAGCTGTTACTCTGCTTTGCTCTTTCTGTGAATTTTGCACCATGGGGTGGGGGGTGCTCATTCTTTCTTAAACTTACTTCTTTCCCTGGCTTCCATGATGCAGATCTTTTGTTCTTCTCCTTATCCAGCCACTTCCTCTTTGACTTCTGAGTTGATTACTCTTTAGTTCCCAAATTGGGCATTTACCAAAGCTCAGCTATTGGCCTTTTGTTCTTCATTTCGTACATTCTTCACTTTAATCGTGAGGCTTTCTACAACTTAAATAATTACTTCTCAACTTCGGCTCAAATCTTTACCTCCATTTTTGTCTCTCTCACAAGAACTTCCTTCTTGGGAATATCTTTATCACTGTTGGACTTGGCACGCTCAAAATTGAAATCTTCTTTTTCCTTATTTTCTTCATTCTCTCTCATGACTATCTCTCGTCTCAGACCTTAAGATTTTTTTTAACACATCACTCATCTCTTATATTTTCTGCATTAAGTCAAACACAACGTCTTATGAATTCTTCCTTCAAAATGTATATTCAGTCATCTCTTTCTCTCCATCCTCATTGACATCAGCCTCGTTCAGGCATTTAGCATCACATAGCCAGATGTTTACTTCTTAATTGATGCTGCCAGTTAATCTTTTAAAAAATTTGCTACTGAGTCAGCCTTTCTGAAACACCGTCCCACCACCCCCAACCCCCAGTCATTTCCAGTCTTCTCTCCTTTACAAAACCAAGTTTTTTTTACTAACTCCTTCTCATTTAATGTCTCCTTGGTGCTGCTTCTGTAGCAGTGATAGTATAATGTATTTTATAGTTTTAAGTACTTAATTCTACCCTACCTTCTACTTAACTATGTCAGGGATTGGCTATAATTTGAGTAACATGCAAAGGTGTTATTTTCATAGAGTCTGTTACTTCCCTCTAACATCTATATATGATACAACTAGAAAATGTATTTTAATAGCACTGTGGCTACATATGGTTGTGGGTGTGTATAATTTTTAAAATTTTATGCTTGTATAAGCTGTAGCAGTGATTATCAAGCCAGGCTTCAGAGAGTGCTAGGACTCCCTGAATGCCTTAGGAATACCCCAGTGAACTATTTTTGGCCAAACAGATTTA
Organism: Pongo abelii; assembly: GCF_028885655.2. Classification (NCBI taxonomy): domain Eukaryota; kingdom Metazoa; phylum Chordata; class Mammalia; order Primates; family Hominidae; genus Pongo; species Pongo abelii. Next base: position 131,277,836 of record NC_085928.1, on the reverse strand, counting down.
AACTTGCTAGGAACTCAATCGTAATTTTTATCTATTTCACCTATCAATCAGGGTAGCAGGGAATATTCCTTTGAATAAGGACTTTGCAGTCAAAACCAAAAACAAGTTTGAAAACAACAGAGTAATAAAAAATAGTAATAGGAAATGTACATTCTGTTTAATTACATGAGAAAGTAAAACATTTAAAAAGTAACATTTAACTTTAATAATCCACACTTTTATGTTACAAAGGATGTACCTATTCCATGTTATAAAACTAATTTAACTTCCATCTTGACAAACTGGAAGCTATTTAGGAGTCAAGCTTATTATTTTTCCATTGGAATTAGATTTTTTATCCTTGGAGAGAATGAAATTTTTTGACCTATTTCAATATAGGTTATTTCTCTTCCATATGTCAGCTTTCAAGTTCAGCGTTGCATCTGACCTCTGCAGTTTGGAAAACAAAATGTGTACAGAATTGTATCAGAATATAGTAAAATCATTCTTTGACAAGAAACTGAGATAGTAGTTATTGCAGGACCTAAAAAATTACTTGCTTGAGGATCCTGCATATGCTAAAACACATTTCAAAGAAATTAAGTGTTTGCTGAAATACTGTTGATTTGTGTATTATATGAGAATTACACTGACAGCAAATAAAACAGAAAGACCTTTCTATTGTTGCCAATTTATCTAAGCCAACTTGGTCATTGGTATTTTTCAGTTTCCTTTGGTAACTGTCACAGCCTTACTGCAGATGAACTGAAGTCTCAAACCAAATTCTGCCTCACCTACAAACCTTTATTGGCATACGGGCACAAAAATAATTATGGAACGTTGTTTCATAGGCCAGTAGATTCCCTGCTTTGTCCTTTTAAACATACTCTGACAAGCTCCAAGGCAAGAAGATAACATCCTGTATTAGTCTGTTCTCACGTTGCTATAAATATCTGAGACTAGGTAATTTATAAGGAAAAAACATTTAATTGGCTCATGGTCCCACAGGCTGTACAGGAAGAATGACGCTGGCATCTGCTCAGCTTCTGGGGAGCCCTCAGGAAACTTACAGTCATGGTGGAAGGTGAAGGGGAAGCAGGCTCTTCTTACAAGGCCAGAGCAGGAGGAAGAGAGAGGTAGGGAGAGGTGCCACACCTTTAAACAACCAAATCTCATGAGAACTCTGTCAGGAGAACAGCACCAAAGGGATGGTGGTAAACCGTTCATGAAGGATCCATTTCCACGATCGAGTCACCGCCTACCAGGCCCCACCTCCAACATCGGGGATTACAGTTGAACATGAGATTTGGGTGGGGACACAGATTCAAACTATATCACATTCCAGTGGTAGGATCAGGTAACTTTCTAGTGTGATCAGTCATCAGGATCTTCTGCTAATTTGGAGGAGGATGCTATGATCTGTGTCTCCTCAAAATTGTTATGTTGAAATCTCATCCCCAGCGCAATAATATTAAGAGGTGAGGCCTTTACAAAGTGATTAGGTCATGAAAGTGGAGCTGTTGTAAGTGGGATTAGTGCCCTTATAAAAGAGGCTGAGGAAGCTTGTTTGTCTCTTCCACCATATGAGAACACATAAGGTGCCATCTATGAGGAACAGGCCTCACCACATACAGAATCTGCTCATGTCTTGATCTTGGACTACCTAACCTCCAGAACTGTGAAAAATAAATTTCTGTTGTTTATAAAGTACCCAGTCTAAGGTGTAGCAGCCCAAATGGACTTAGAGTGTTTGGTGTGAGAAGAAGACATGAAGACTTTCATGATTTTGTGTGCAACTCAAGAGGTGTTAAGCTACTGGACTTGCTAGATAATTCTCCTTCCATACAAGGGTGGGGAGCTTGTAAGATATTTCTGGGTGTCACACATTTTAAATGTCCTTTACTTCCACTGATAAAATGTATTTCTAACTTTTTTTATGCTTATAGATGAACTCTTCCTTGGTAATGCAGGTAAAGATATTAGATGCAGGTAAAAACACTGGATTCCTCTGGAGTTAAAAATCCTGATTAAAGTCCTTCACATACTAACTAGCCATTCCTGGAGTGATAAATCCTAACTAGGTCCTTCAAGTGATACCTTGCACGCAGAGATGCATCATATGTCTGTATCAATATTTTTCTTCAAATTGCAACTCTGATCCATCAGTGGGTTGTAAAATCAAATTAGCGAGACCAACATCCTTTGCTACCATAGTATAGGATGGGAAGGGTATGGAATGAGGCTGGAGTACATTACATGTAATAAATTGTTTTTTGAAGCTTTCCTTCCTGTTATATATGTACACATCATCGTGTAGTGCTGTAAAATGCATTTCTTACTGTGGGTCGTGGAGAAAAATGTTTGAAATCAGCAGTTAGTTTTTAAAGTAGATTACAGGTGATGTACAACTAAAAATTTAGCCAATTCTAGGATTATAATGGTTTGGAATTTACTGACTTTTTGAAGGTCATATAAGTAAATAAAACCCTTTTCCATATTTCTGAAATTATATTCTTCTTTTTTATTATTATTATACTTTAAGTTCTGGGACACGTGCAGAACGTGCAGGTTTGTTACATAGGTATACATGTGCCATGGTGGTTTGCTGCACCCATCAACCCATCATCTACGTTAGGTATTTCTCCTAATGCTATCCCTCCCCTAGCCTCCCAGCCCTCGAGAGGCCCCAGTGTGTGATGTTCCCCTCCCTGTGTCCATGTGTTCTTATTGTTCAACTCCCACTTATGAGTGACAACATGTGGTGTTTGGTTTTCTGTCCCCATGTTACTTTGCTGAGAATGATGGTTTCCAGCTTCATCCGTGTCCCTACAAAGGACGTGAACTCATCCTTTTTTATGGCTGTATAGTATTCCTTGGTGTACATGTGCCACATTTTCTTTATCCAGTCTATCATTGATGGGCATTTGGGTTAGTTCCAAGTCTTTGCTATTGTGAACAGTGCTGCAGTAAACATATGTGTGCGTGTGTCTTATAGTGGAATGATTCATAATCCTGGTGGTGACAAAATCTCTCAGCATTTGCTTGTCTGTAAAGGATTTTATTTCTCCTTTGCTTATGAATGTTAGTTTGGCTGGATATGAAATTCTGGGTTGAAAATTCCTTTCTTTAAGAAAGTTGAATACTGGTGCTCACTCTTTTCTGGCTTGTAGGGTTTCTGCCGAGAGATCTGCTGTTAGTCTGATGGGCTTCCCTTTGTGGGTAACCTGACGTTTCTCTCTGGCTGCCCTTAACATTTTTTCCTTCATTTCAACCTTGGTGAATCTGACGATAATGTATCTTGGCGTTGCTCTTCTCGAGGAGTATCCTTGTGGTGTTCTCTGTATTTCTTGAATTTGAATGTTGTCCTGTCTTGCTAGTTTGGGGAAGTTCTCCTGGATAATATCCTGCAGAGTGTTTTCCAACTTGCTTCCATTCTCCCCGTCACTTTCAGGTACACCAACCAACGTTGGTTTGGTCTTTTCACATAGTCCCATATTTCTTGGAGGCTTTGTTCCTTCCTTTTTATTCTTTTTTCTCTAATCTTGTCTTCACGCTTTATTTCATTGAGTTGATCGGCAGTCTCTGATATCTTTTCTTCTGCTTGATCGATTCGGTTGTTGATACTTGTGTATGCTTCACAAAGTTCTCATGCTGTGTTTTTCAGCTCCATCAGGTCATTTATGTTCTTCTCTAAACTGGTTATTCTAGTTAGCAATTCCTCTAACCTTTTTTCAAGGTTCTTAGCTTCCTTGCATTGGGTTAGAACATGCTCCTTTAGCTCGGAGGAGTTTGTTATTACCCACCTTCTGAAGCCTACTTCTGTCAATTCATCTAACTCATTCTCCATCCAGTTTTGTTCCCTTGCTGGCGAGGAGTTGTGATCTTTTAGAGGAGAAGAGGTGTTCTGGTTTTTGGAATTCTCAGCCTTTTTGTGCTGGTTTTTCCTCATCTTCATGGATTTACCTACCTTTGTTCTTTGATGTTGGTGACCTTCAGATGGGGTTTCTGTGTGGACGTCCTTTTTTGTTGATGTTGATGCTATTCCCTTCTGTTTGTTAGTTTTCCTTCTAACAGGCCCCTCTGATGCAGGTCTGCTGGAGTTTGCTGGACGTCCACTCCAGACCCTGTTTGCCTGGGTATCATCAGCGGAGGCTGCAGAACAGCAAAGATTGCTGCCTGTTCCTTCCTCTGGAAGCTTCATCCCAGAGGGGCACCCGCCAGATGCCAGCCAGAGCTCTTCTGTATGAGGTGTCTGTCAACCACTGCTGGGAGGTGTCTCCCAGTCAGGAGGCACGGAGGTCGGGTCAGGGACCCACTTGAGGAGGCGGTCTGTCCCTTAGCAGAGCTCGAGGGCTGTGCTGGGGGATCCACTGCTCTCTGCAGAGCCGGCAGGCAGGAACATTTAAGTCTGCTGAAGCTGCACGCACAGCCTCCCCTTCCCCCTAGTGCTCTGTCCCAGGGAGATGGGGGTTTTATCTATAAGCCCCTGACTGCGGCTGCTGCCTTTCTCTCAGAGATGCCCTGCCCCAGAAAGGAGGAATCTTGAGAGACAGTCTGGCTACAGCGGCTTTGCAAGCTGTGGTGGGCCCTACCCAGTTCGAACTTCTGGTGGTTTTGTTTACGCTGTGAGGGGAAAAACCACATACTAAAGCCTCAGTAATGGCGGATGCCCCTCCCCCGCCCAAGGTCCAGCATCCCAGGTCGACTTCAGATTGCTGTGCTGGCAGTGAGAATTTCAAGCCAGTGGATCCTAGCTTGCTGAGCTCCGTGGGGGTGGGATCCACTGACCTAGACCACTTGGCTCCCTTGCTTCAGCCCCCTTTCCAGGGGAATGAACGATTCTGTCTTGCTGGCGTTCCAGGCACCACTGGGGTATGAAAAAAATCCTGCAACTAGCTCAGTGTCTGCCCAAATGGCCATCCAGTTTTGTGCTTGAAACCCAGGGCCCTGGTGGCGTAGGCATCCGAGGGAATCTCCTGGTCTGCAGGTTGCAGAGACCGTGGGAAAAGCGTAGTATCAGGGCCAGAGTGCACCGTTCCTCATGGCACAGTTCCTCACGGCTTACCTTGGCTAGGGGAGTGAGTTCCTGGACCCCATGCGCTTCCTGGGTGACGCAACGCCCCACCCTCCGTGGGCTGGACCCGCTGTCTAACCAGTCCCAGTAAGATGAGGAAGGTACCTTAGTTGGAAATGCAGAAATCACCCGCCTTCCGTGTTGATCTTGCTGGGACCTGCACCCCAGAGCTGTTCTATTCGGCCATCTTCAAGCCAGGCTCTAATTTTTGTATTTTTAGTAAAGACAGGGTTTCACCATGTTGGCCAGGCTGTTCTCGAACTCCTGACCTCCAGTTACATTATTCTTGTATAGAGTTGTCAGTCAAGATAGTAACCAGAGATGTTTTGTTTGTTGAAAAGTACATCTTAAGCTGGGCATTCCATCACTAATAGACTATTTTCTGGAGATGTTAAAAATCACTGTTATGATAGATCTGTCATGTTAGTATTTAGACTCTGTGAATCTTCAGAACAACAGTGAAGAAAGAAGATGTGATGTGATGATTACAGCAGTAATGACTCTGAGCGCCAGATTTAGCGGTATTTAAGTAATGCTGTTACTTTGCAAGTGATACTTAAATATGGTTAAAATACCCTTGGCAGTAAGGATGTTAGATTAAATGCCTTCCCACCTGTTCTAGTCTTCCTGATTTTTCTTTCACAAATGTTACTTTTTTTTTTTAATTTTTGAGTCAGGGTCTTGCTCTGTTGGCCATGCTTGACTGCTGTGGCATGATCATGGCTCCCTGCAGCCTCAACCTCCTGGGCCCAAGGGAACCTCCTGCCTCAGCTTCCTGAGTAGCTAGGACTATAGGTGTGTACTACCACATCTAGCTAATTTTTTTTTTTTTTTTTTTTTTTTTTTTTTTTGTAGATGTGAGGTTTTGCTGTGTTGCCCAGGCTGGTCTTAAGCTTCCTCCTGGCCTCAAGCAGTTCTCCTGCCTTGACATCCCAAAATGCTGAGATTACAGGTGTGAGCCACCATATCTAGCCCACAAACATTAGTTTTCTAATTAACTTGTAATAACCCCCTAAGCTTTGCTGTCTCTGGCTATGCTGATGGTTCTAATATGGAAAGAAGTTACCACCCCCACACCCTCGATGTGTACTCTTTTGTATTGTTCTGCCTATATGGTGATGAGTTGTCAACATGTAGTACACTTTCTTTACCAGATCTCCCTAAGATCCAACACAACAGTGCCTAGCCTGGAAGCCACAAAGGACTTCAAATAACATGGAGAAGTGACCCACCAGAATTACCTGGGAAGCTTTTAATAAGTTGTGGATGTTGCTTGAGAATCTGTGCTTTGTTATGCAGTAGTCTTGCAGAGATTATTTCCACTTTCCTGCTGTGCATAGTTTTGAAAAAAGCCAAACTAGATTGTGAGCTCCCTGAGAGCAGGGACATACTCCTTTCCCTCCAAATTGTGGCCTTTGTGTCTGGTATACCTTCTGACAGATATTAGGCACTGAATAAATTTTTGTTAAATGAATGAATGAGTCTTTGGTTTCAATGACGTTTGCTTCTCTTGAGGAACCTGGTTAGCTGACTTGAATTGCATGATACCACATAGAATGGGGAAGCTCTCCCTTTCCTCTCTCTTGCTCAGGTCTGCAGAAGTCCAAGGGTCTTCTGCCTCTCCCTTCAATTAAATTTCAAAACCAACAATTACTACTGTTGGGTGTGGGACAAAATGCCTACTACTGGTGGGCTGCTAAGACTAGGCATGTACATACAAGAATAAATACAATATATTTTAGGCATTTGAATGGATACAGATGCCTAAGAGAAAGAGTCTATCATGAAAAATTTGAACAAGTAGCCCTCATCTACTATAAAACCTACAGTTTTCTAACCTGAATTATTATTGTTTCAATTATCTGCTAAATGTAAGCTCTTTGACGGCAGTATCTATGTCTATTCATACTTGTAGCCATCATAGCATCTGACACAGTGCATTGCATATTGTAAGAGCCCAGTAAATGCTTAATGAGGGTATATATGGATCAGATTGCCCAGAAGGAACTCTATAAATAATGATTGAGTATCTTCTTTAATAAAATGAGGGAACTGGATCAGAATGTTTCTAAAAGAAGTTCCCTCTATTGCTCAATTTTTATGATCCTGTGATTTAGAAAAATAATTTTAATGGACAGTTTCATAGTTTGAGTGACATCATATTATTCAGGCTTTTCAAATATAGGTGTTAGAAATGAAGCTTAAGGCAGTTGGAAGCAATAGAGAATAAGGCAGGAAATAAGTACTTCTAATTAACAATGCTAGATAATGTCAGTGACTGTTTCTCGTATCTGTACTGTAAGGACAAATGCTGTTCATAGTTGTAACTTCTAAGACAAGGCTTTGATTTCTTTACAGTATTCTTCACCTACACCAGAACCACTTGTAAAGAGGCAAAAATATTTACTAAGAGTTGGATCATGATATGTTTTTTGCAATATATTCTTTAAGGTTTCTTTTAAGTCCTGCCTCTTTCAGGAAGCCTTTACCTAATAGTTCACTTCTCTCCAGGAAAGGACTGATCTTTACATGTATATCTTTCTGTTACTGTATTTAGGCCCACAAAACCCCTTACTAGATATTGCCTATGGGTTAAGAACAGAGTAAAGATATGAAGAACTGTTTTCAGACATGTAAAAGAAGGTAATGTGAATCATGTAGAAGAGACAATATCTTTATTCCTTTTACTCTCAAATCATAAAAATGAAAGTTATAAGAAGGAAGATTTGACTTTAGTAATAGGGAGCATGTTTCTGAAAGGTAGAACTCTTTGGAAGGGGCATGATCTACTTTCTACTGTGTGCACTAGTAGTGCTTAGGCATCTTGTAAGGATTGTTGTGCAGGGAGTTTCTCTTTTAGCTTGAAGGTCAGCTAAATGTATGATCTGAGAATCTGTAATTGAATGTAACAAATATTTTAGTGCATCTTTGCAGTAGGCATTAAACTCTACATAATTAGGTGATGGCTCGTATCTGTTACAGTCTAGCACAACTGGCTTAGGAGGCAAGTCTTATTATTGCAGCACTATTCACAATCACAAAAATATGGAATTAACCTAGGTGTCTATCAATGGATGATTGGATGTATGTAACATGGAATACTACTCAGCGATAAAAAAGAATGAAATCATGTCTGTTGCAGCAACATGGATAGAACTGGATCTCAGCTCACTGCAACCTCCGCCTCCCGGGTGCAAACAATTCTCCTGTCCCAGCCTCCCGAGTTGCTGAGATTACATGTGCCTGCCACCACTCCCAGCTAATTTTTTGTATTTTTAGTAGAGATGGGGTTTCACTATGTTGGCCAGGCTGGTCTCGAACTCCTGACCTCATGACCCGCCCACCTCGGCCTCTCAAAGTGCTGGGATTACAGACGTGAGCCACCATACCTGGCCTGGAGGCCATTATCTTAAGTGAAATAACAGAAACAGAAAGTCAAGCACCACATGTTCTCAATTCTAAGTGGGAGCTAAATAATATGTACACATGGCCAGAAAGCATGGAATAAGAGTCATTAGAGACTCAGGTGCAAGGGAGGTGAGAGATAAGAAATTATCTAATGGGTGCAGTCTTCACTATTCGGGTGATGGTTATGCAAAACACCATGTTTAGCTTTCCCAAATAATAGCACAGTTATTGAATGAGGGAAATGTGGTATAATGGTAGCAGATTTGTTTACCAGTGTTGGCCAGAGACCAGGAAATTAGTTGGTCAATGAGTCACAACATTAATGGGGCTGCCAAAATATCCTCTAATGAGCTGTTTTGTTGTATTGAATGAAGTAATTAATAATTTTTTTAATTATAAATATTTATATTCCAAATAGAAGTGGAAGTTGGTACTTAGTATTGAACAGACTACACCAAAGAAGTAGGTTAAGAGATAATCTTTTAAGAGAGACAATTTTCTTAGATACTTTAAAGGAGCATTAATAAAAAATACAGGGGAAGAGAGTAGGAGGTAAGTTGGCTATTTTAGATAACATGGGCAGGTTAAGTTCTTCCTGAGAGACGACACTTGAATGGTAGAGAAAGTGGTCAACTGGAGCAGAATGCCCCATCTGAAGGAAGAATCTACTCTGCCGCTCCCCAGCTGCAGCTTACTGTCACCAGTCCAGTGTTTCCAGGACTACTATTTTTCAAGAGAAACCAAGATTCCATGTTTCTTTATGAAAATTTTTAAACTGAGCAGGTAAACAAGCATATCTGAAGAATAGATGATCTTTTCTGTCAGTTTGTGACCTGGGTGATGCTGTCTTCTGAGTCCTCAGCCCTATGTTGGAACAAAGAAAAAGCCTTTGAAGAAACCAGAGAGCTGCTTTAAATACTTGTGGGTTATCAGGTGGAAGACAGATTTGACTTGTTCTATTTCCAGAAGGCAGAACAGAGACAGGCAGATTTTCACTCAAGGAAACACTTAACAATTAGAACAGACTAGAAATAGAATAGGATGTTTGCTTGGAAATTCTTCTGTTCCTAGAAAGTGGTGTTCAAGCTAATAGTGGATGATGAGTTGTCAAAAGTGTCTAGGGAAGGGTCTAGGCAAGATGACATTTCAAGTTCCTTTTTATCTTGAAATTCTTGAATCACCAAGATCTAGATCCCTGTTCAGCTCTTCTCCATATCTTCACCTTCATGTTCACAGCTGAGTTATCACCTTCCCATACTGGGAAAGTCAGTACGTAAAGTCAGTTTCTTAAAGACTTAGCTTTTCTGTGTGTCTACTTACATGATGAAGGTTCATTGGTTTACAGTTCTTGTTTAAAATGTCCTTTGCATGTTAGGTTCATTGGTTTGCGGTTCTTGATTAAAATGTCCTTTGCATGTTAAGCAATCTCAAAACTTGAAATTAAAGCTTTTAGAGTCTCTGAAGCTATAATTGTTTTATTCTCCCAACTGTGCGTGAAACGGTTTGATAGCTAGTGCTTTAACTAAAGCTAGTTGTGTTTGAGTTCTAACCTTACAGCTGTCTTGGAGATCTAATACATTAGCAAAGTGAAGTGAAGATATATTTTTCAAAAGTCCTTGAGTGGGATTATCTTACACTTTATTATTTATCTTGATAGTAAAGATAAGAAATAGATCTCTGCTATTTCATTTTTCTTTACTCAGTATACATAACTTTTTGTCAAGAGTTAATATAGAAGTATGTCTGTTTCTCTCATAACCCTTGTTTTAATGGCTAACAATTGTTTATTTCTTTTCAGGATGAGAGTTAATATATTGCCAGCCTTGATAAGAACTCTTGGTCTAATTTTACTTATAACTGCTTTAATTACTTTATAACACACTAATGCCATAATCTGTGTAATGCTTGCATGCCCAGTGCATGTATTTATTTCTAGATCAGTGATTGTAATAGGTACTAGGTGCTTAAAAATACCTATACTGGAATATAAGCAATTACATTTTTTCAAAATGTATGGAGTCTTTATTATGATACTCATGAATATTTTTAATGAGAATATGATAATAAACCCTACATCTCTTCTTAAATCTCCGATCAGTAGTAGCGTGACCTGGTGCTACCTATCAGAAGAGTGAGGGCCCTGCCTTAGCAGTGGAGTACTGAAAACTGTATCTCTACCTCTCCTCCTTCACACCCTCTTTCAATTCATGATCCTCAGGGAGACTCATTTTGCCTGATTTAGTTACTGAGTCTGGTGATTGACCTCTTGAGTAATGAAAGGACATTACTGAGAATTTTGAGAGTGCTGAGAGTGAGTGGATACTTTTAAGGTTTTCTCTTCAAGCTTTTGTTCCCTAATTTGGAAAGGTAAGTAATGTTTGATAATCTTACTAAATTCCACAGTTATTTATTCTCTCAGACTCTTCAGAAAATACCCAATTGAATAAGACATAAATGTTTAAGGAACTTTTTTTTCTATGTTCAACCAGATAAATCTAAGAAATAAAAGAAAAACTACATAATCTGTAGTATAATATTAATGAAACTATAGCAGAGACTTGCAGTTACCATGTTAAGGTACAGGTGATTTCCTAAATGAATTCATTTGTCTATGATTGGTAACTAAAGAAGCAGCTAGCTGGGGTATCTACTCTTTATAAAGGGGAGCAGGTAGCCTTTCTGGGAGGAGAGCACGTATTAACTGACTTAAACACCTTTGTTTTTTTTTTTTTTTCTGTATTTGCCTTAAGTGATACTGAATTTGATGGCTTTTTCTTTGGCTTGCTAAGGATAAAATGTAGAAAATTTAATTCTGTTTGGATTAATGAACATATTTTTAGAATCTTGTACAAATTGTAGCACTAATGAAAGGTCCTCTGCTCCAGGCATAATGTTTCATTTAAGAATGAAAAAGCAAATTGAGCTAATGTATTGTGTAAGAGGTTTGTAGTTAAATACATAAAATGATGTCAGTTTGATTTCAGCTGGAGCTAAGGTACTCTGGTAGCTATGAGATGTTAAAATAATAGAAACATTTAAAGAAGTATGATAGCTGAATTTTATATAAATAGTTTGATTTTTTATAATTGGTAGCGTTTATTTTACTTCAGTGATTTGGTAGAGGTACTAAGCCAAATAATTTTTAAATTGGTTTTATCTTTCAATGTGTGTTTATTTAACAGCCTTTCTTATAATAGCATCAGTTCTTTTGGTGGTAACATTTATGGATAATTAGAGTCAAAATAAGCAATTGTTTCATCCTTTTCTACTTTACCATGTTTTAAACATTTGAGTTTGGAAAACTTAAATTCTATACAAAGTAGAAAATTAGTATAATAAAGACTTTAAATCACATTTAGCAATGCACAGGCAATCGTGTTTTAACTATACCCCCACCAAACATATCTTGCCTCAGATTTTAAAGCAAATTCCAGTGTCAATCCTTTCCTTGTAAATATTTCAGTATGTATCCTTGAGTAAGTCCATGAGGACTGATTTCTTTTAGCATAACTATAATACCATTAAAACAACTATTTTTTAGTTGCAGATAAGAAGTAGGGTAGGAATTGCTGGGGTCTAACCCAGTTCTGATGACATTAAATAGATTCTAGATAGTTGGACAAATCATTTAACTTTCTTCTCTTCCTGCTGTCTTGTCTTTTAAGGGGGGAAGCTCAACTAAAATTTCTTTAAAATCCCATCTGTCTCTGAAATTTATAATTTAAAAAATTAGACTTCTAGTTTCCAGACTAGCATGTAAGGAGCTTAGAAGTCATTACGTCAAAAAATAAACAGGTTAAAAAGCTGAACAAACTGAAAAATTAAGAGTTCTTCTTAGATCTGTCATAGAAGCAAGGTTACAGGGTAAACCACTCCCACTACCCCCAAATTGAAGAGGCAAGCAAATACAGAGAACAGGAGCAGAAACCTCTGCAGCAATCAGCGCCACAGTAGGAAAACCTGAACTGCAATTGATAAATTGCTGGGGCTCAGGATATACAAGCTTGAGAGTGAAAAACTTTAGGGGTGACCAGTCATGAGACCTAATCATAGGACTATAGAATGCCTACCGTCCCCCACTTTCTTACCCCCACTTTCTTAGGCCTGTTTTCTGCAGTTCCTTTTACCCAATTCATCATGTCCAGCTCTCAAGAAAAAAATTACAAATATACTAAAAGGCAAACAATACACTTTGAAGAGACAGAACAAGCAACAGAACCAGATTCAGATATGGCAGGGCTCTTGAAATTATCATATCAGGAATTTCAAACAGCTATCATTAAAATATTAAGGGCTCTAGGGATAAAGTAGATGCCATGGAAGAGCAGATGGGCAATGTAAGCAGAGAGGTGGAATTCTAAGAAAGAATCAAAAAGAAATGCCAAAGGTGAAAAACAGTGAAATAAAAATGAAGAATGTTTTAAATGAGTTCATTAGTAGACTTGACACAGCTGAGGAAAGAGTCTAAAACGTTGAGTATATGTCAGTAGAAGCTTCCAAGATAGAAAAGTGAAGAGAAAAAAGACTGAAATAAACTGAACAGAATATCCAAGAACTGTGGAACAACAATAGGTGTATCATATGCATGATGAGAATACCAAACGAAGTAAAAACGAAAAGGAACAGATTAAATATTTGAAGCAGGAACAACAGAAATTTTCCTGCAAATTAATGTCCCATACTAAACCACAGATTCAGGAAGCTCAGAAAGCATTAGGATAAATGCAAAAAAAAAAAAAAAAAGCTACACATAGTCATATCATACTCAAATTACAGAAAATCAATGATTAAAAATCTGGAATGAAGCCTGATGGGGTGTGCAGGGAGACCTGAATTAGAGAATTATATCCAACATTTCCTCAGAAACCATGCACACAATAAGAGAGTGAAGTGAAATAATTAATGTTGAGAGAAAAAAACTTCCAGCCAAAAATTCCATACCCTGCAAAGTTATTCTTCAAAAATGAAGAAGAGATAAGACTTTCTAGATAAACAAAAATTGAGAGAATTTGTTGCCAGCAGATCTGCTTTGCAATAAATGTTAAAAGAATTTCTTCAGAGAGAAGGAAAATGACATACGTCAAAAACTGGGATCTCCATTAAAAAAGGAAGAACATCACAGAAGGAATAAGTACAGGTAAAATTTTAAATTTTTTATTTTTCTTATTTTTAATTGACAGATCAATCTGTACAAAATAATAGCAACAATATATTGTGTGCGTATACACACACACATATATATACTTATCTAAAAGTAGAAAGAAATAACAACAATGGTACCAGGGATGAGATGGAAGAATTAGTATTATTTTGTTATTAAGTACTTGTGTTACCTGTCAACTGGTATATATTTGTTTGAAATATATTTATTTGAAAGTAGGCTTCAATTAGTTTTAAAGGTATTTTGCAAACCCTAGGAGAATCATTTTTTTAAAAGTTAAAGAGGTATGGCCAGGCATGGTGGCTCATGCCTGTAATTCCAGCACTTTGGGGAGGCTGACGTGGGCAGATTGCTTGAGCCCAGGGGTTCAAGACCAGCCTGGGCAACATGGCGAAACCCCATCTCTACCAAAAAAAAAAAACACACACACACACACAAAACAAAAATTAGCCAGGTGTCATGGTATGTGCCTGTAGTTCCAGCTATTTGGGAGGCAGAGGCAGGAGGGTGATTTGCGCCCGGGAGGCATAGGTTGCAGTGAGGCAAGATCATGCCACTGCTCTCCAACCTAAAAAAAAGTATAACCGATCATCTAAAAGAGAAAATGGAATTATATAAAATGCTCAAAACCACAAAAGGCAGAAAAGGAGTGAAAGTAAAAAATAGGAACAAAGAACAAGGGCAACAAATGGAAAATTGTAACAAATCAGTAGATAATAATTAAACTATATTTGAATGATCAATTTGAATAGCAGTGGCCTAAATATACAAATTAAATGTCAAGAGATTGTCAGCATGGATGAGAAGCAAGACTCAACTATATATTGTCTATAAGAATCCTACTTTAAATGTTAAAACACATGTAGAGTAAAGGTAAGTTACTGGAGAAAGATATACTATGCTAACACTAATCCAAAGAAAGTGGAAGTACCTATATTAATTTCACAAATAGAAGACTTCACAGCAAGGAAAGTTCTCAGAGATGAAGAGGGGCATTACATAATGATAAAAGGGTCAATACTTCAAGAAGACGTAGCAATCCTTAATGTGTATGTGCATAACAACAGCATATCAAAATATGTAGGACAAAAACTTACAGAACTATAAAGAGAAATAGATGATTTGGCTATTAAATAGTTAGAGACTTCAGGACCCCCTCTATCAGAAAGTGATCCAGCAGGCAGAAAGTTAGTGAGGACATAGTTGACCTCAACAGAATCATCAGTCAGTTGAATATAATTGAAATCTGTTTACTACTTTATACACCACCACCACAAAACACATTCTTCTTAAGCTCACATGAAACATTCACCAAGATAAACCGCATTCTGGATCATAAAACACACCTTAACTAATTTTTTAAATGCTGTGCGACCACAATGGAGTTAAACTAGAAATTAGTAACAGAAAGATAGCTGAAAATCTCAAAATACTTGGAGATTAGACAACATTATTATAAACACATGGATCAAAGAAGAAATACCAAGAGAGGTTTTAAAATATTTTGAACTGAATGAAAACAAAAACACAACTTATCAGAATTTGTGGGATGCAACGAAAACAGTGTTTAGAAGGAAATTTATAGCATCGAATGCAGAGGTTACAAAAGAAGAAAGATCTAAAATCAGTAATCTAAGCTTCTACCTTAGAAAACAAGAAAAAGACGAGCAGATTAAATTCAAAGTAAGCAGAACTAAAGATATTTAAGAATTAGTGTATATATTAATGAAATAGGAAACAGGAAATCAGGGAAAATCAATGATCTCAAAAGCTGGTTCTTTGAAAAGATCAATAAAATCAATAAGCCTCTAAAAAAAGAGAGAGAAGACACACATTACTAACATCAGAAATGAAAGAGAGGGCCAGGTGTGGTGGCTCACCCTGTAATCCCAGCAATTTGGGAGGCAGAAGCAGGAGGGTTGTGTGAATCCACACTGGGCAACATAGTAAGACCCCATTTCTACATAAAATAGCCTGGTGCCACCACATCACAGTTACTCAGGAGGATCACTTGAGCCTGGGAAGTCAAGGCTGCAGTGAGCTGTCATCGTACCATTGCAGTCCGGCCGTGGCAACAAAGTGAGACTCTGTCTCTAAAAAAAAAAAAAAAAAAAAGAAAGAATTGAAATGAAAGAGAGGGTATCACTACAAATATTTTGATTAAAAGAGTAATAAAGAAATACTATAAACAACTTCATGTCCTAGATGAAGTGAACCAATTTCTTGAAAGATACAACCTGCCAAAATTCACACAAGAAAAAAATACACAAACTAAGTAGGCCTTATATATATTAAAGCGGTTGAATCAATAACTAATAACTTTCCAAAACGGAAAGCACCAGGCCCAGACTGGTTCATGAGTGAATTCTGTACATTTAAAGAAGAAATTATACTAATTTTCTCTACAGTCTTTTCTAGAAGATAGAAGCAGAGAGAATCCATTTTAATTCATTTTATGAGGCCACCATCCTAATACCAAAACCAGACAAAGACATTGCAAGAAAACTACACACCAAAAAATTTCATATAATAGACGTAAAAAATTTTAACAAAATACTAGCAAATGGATTCCAACAATGTGTAGAAACAACTATACACCATGACCAAATGGGATTTATCCTGGATGTGCAAGGCGGGTTCAGCATTCAAAAATTAATTAATATAATTCATCCCATCAACAGGCTAAAGAAAATTCTCAGGATCATATCAATAAAGAAAGGGCACTTGACAAAATTCAGCACCTATTCATGATAAAGACTTGGCAAACTAGGAATAGAAGAGAACTTCCTCAACAACATTCCTGTCTTACAACGTTGTACTAGAAGTCCTAGCTAATATAGTAAGATAGGAAACGGGGCAGGGGGAAGGTATACTAATTGGAAAGGAAGAAATTAGACTTTCTTCACAAATCATATGACCATTTATGTAGAAAACCAAAAGGAATCGACAAAAAACTTCTGGAACTAATAAGCAATTATAACAAAGTTGCAGTATACAAGATTAATATACAAATGTTAATTGCTTTCTATATACCAGCAACAAAAAAGCAGAATTTATTTATTTGAGATGGAGTCTCGCCCTGTTGCCCAGGCTGGAATGCAGTGGCACGATCTTGGCTCACTGCAGCCTCTGCCTCACAGGTTCAAGCAATCCTCCCACCTCAGCCTCCCATGCAGCTGGGATTACAGGTACATGCCACCGCGCCTGGCTGAAGGAACATTTTTATTAATCATGGATATAGTAGTAGGAGTTAATTCTGGAAAGGTTAGGTTTTGAGATTCAGACCCCTTGAATGATAGACTGAAGCAGTCTGTCTAGTGCTTAAGAACATAAACTCGATGCAGACTATTTGAGCTTGGATCTTATCTCTACCACCTTCTATAATAACGCAGCTTATTCTATAATCAACATAAATGGTCATATGATTTGTGAAGAAAGTCTCATTTCTTCCTTTCCAATTAGTATACCTTGTCTCCCATCTTCTATAATATAGCACTTAAATATAGGTTATATAGGTTACTTAACCTCTCTTTGCCTTGTTCCTCATGTGTCAGGTAGTGATAGTAAAACTACCTACCTCATAGGGCTGTTACAAGATTAAGAGTTCATCCATTAAAGTTTTTAGAACAGTACCTGGCCCACATTAAGCACTTAATATGTTGGCTGTTATTCTTGGTGGTTGTGTGGTTTTTTTGTTTTGTTGTTTTGTTTTGGTTTTTTTTTTTCTTTGAGACAGGGTCTCACTCTGTCACCCAGACTGAAGTGCAGTGGCATAATCATGGCCTCAATCCCCTGTGCTCAAGCGGTCTTCCTGTCTTATCCTCCTGAGTAGCTAGGACTACAGGCATGTGCCACTGCCCCTGGCTTATTTACTTATTTCTTTTGTAGAGATGGGATCTCCCTATGTTGCCCAGGTTGGTCTTGAACTCCTTGCCTCAAGGAATCCTCCTACCTCAGCCTTCCAAAGGGCTAAGATTACTGGTGTGAGCCACTACACCTGGCCTGTTTACTTCATTTTTTAGGCAATAGTTCACAAGTTTCTGTGTACATAAGAATCAAATACAGAGTTTATGAAATGCTGGATCTTATTGCCAGAGCTTTTGATTGAGTAGGAGCTTTCAGTTGAGTATAGATTTGGCCAGTGAATCATAACAAATATGGGGGTAATTTTGCTGCAGTAGCCTACAGCCTTTACTTTGAGAAACTGCAGAATGTTCTAGAGATTCAGTGCTGATTTTACAACAATGGAGTGGGATGGGACAAGTGGTCTGTTGGGAAAATTAATCTATTTGGTATCTTCACTGGGAATTGGAAGTTGGTGAATAGAAGTAAAAGGGTTTTGAGATGAGTGCTTGAGAAACGACAAAGGAAATTTTCACAGGCTTTGGTGTGAAAAACCACTTTGCTATTTTGAGCCTTTGTGACTCAAAGAAGATGGTACACTGAAGAAAGAAAAAGTCAGAAAGATGAATCTGTTTGCTAAGGATTTATTTTGTTTAATATGATTGAGGTCCACTGGGGTCATGCTTATGAGCTGTTCAAAGATGCTTACCTGAATGTTTCTCCAGCGGGAAAGCCACAGAAGTAGTCGGCTGTCTAAAAGAATAGTTGCCACCAGCCAGCTTTCCAGTTTTTCAGGAAAATGCTATGAGTACAGTATATTAATATGGATAGATTTAAATTATTAAAAACTTCTCTGATGCCTGTGAGCTGTGATATATATCAGCTGTTAATTTTCTTATCCTTTTCTTAGATAACATTTTATTTAATAGAGCTGTCTTATAAGTTGTAAAGTGAGGTTTATAGATTTACCATCACTTCTGACATCTTCAGATCTCCTCTTTAAAAGTACAAAATAGAGCTTTGCAGTAAAAATAAAATAGTATAAACAGATTTTTTTTAGCCTCTGAAAACCACTATATATTAGTTTGCATTAACCACTATATGTAGAAATATCTTCCTGTTCAAATGTAGTTATGTGATACTTTGTGAAAATAGGGCCTTAATATTTAGGGATTAAAATTAATTCAAAATATTTTCAGTAAGAATGGGCCAACTTGGCCCACATACTGTAGTATAAGCTGATAAGTAGTTATTAGAAGATGATGATGTAAGACTACTAAGTAAGCTCTCACAGACAAGTCATATGAAACCACGTTTATATCTAATGATTTAAGTGTAAAGCATGTAGGCAAATGCTACTAGTCATCACATTGTAATGTACAGCTTTCAATACAGAAAATTTGGATAAATGTTCTGCAGCTATATCCAGAAATCAGCTTTTCATTAATTTCTCTGTTTTCTATGTTTTGTCAAATACAGTAATTATATCACAAGCAGTCAAATTCTAAAATGGTATGTGTAGAGAAAAGAAGCAACAGAGTTCTTGCCATTCCTAATTCTGATTACCCTAATTTGGGATAAATATTTCCTTCTTAATTAATTGGTTAATGCCTTAAGATTGTGAGCTGAAAGATGTCATAAGTACAATTATTATTTGTATGAGCATTCTTCGTTCATAATTGGCAAAAAGTGAAACAAAAGGAATAACCAAAAATCATAACAAATAGCATCAGCATTTAAAAGCAAATTTCTAGAAATGATTACTATAGGACTTTAAACAAATTTTTTACACCAGTGATATGATTTTTAATATTTTTAATATTCAGAAGGCTTTTTGTGTAAGTGCAGATATCAACATTATCAGTTATACCTTCTTACTGATAAATTCCTGCTGTCAGTCTCTCCACAGCTCTACCATGTTCTTTTTCTCCTTACTTTCTTGTCTCAAGTTTATTAGCTGAGAAGGATGCTTACTATTACTGTGTCCAAATTTGGTAGTAGTTTTCTCAATTTTGGGCATTTCATGTTCAATTAAAATTTATTTAATTGAACTTTTGAAAGAACTTTCCCAGCCATATAGAGATGTATTTACATTATAGATTCATTTCCAGATAACAGTCACACAGAGACTTCTTTTCTGTTACTTTTTTCTTGGCTTTTATAATGACATTAATAATTTAATAGTAAACATACTATTAACATATTAACATATATAATAGATGTTAATATTAATATAATATTTACGTGTGGTTCTATAAGAATAGACACTTCGATATCATGATAGAAAGATTCTTGATTATGATGCAACTTGAATATATTAAACACTAAACTTTCAGCTTGTGATGCCATTAACAGAACTTTTAGCTTATGATGCCTTTAATACTTTATTCCTGTGATAAGATGTGAATGGAAGGAAAAAATAAATATTACTTTTTGGTGGAAAAGTGTACCCAGGTGTTTATTCATACAGAAAATAATTATTGAATGTCAGTTTCTATATGCCAGGCACTGTTTCAGGCACCGTTTCAGGCACCTAGGATACTGTGGTGGACCAAAATCTTGTACTCATATTTTCTCCCAACTGAATTTTGCTATATCGTTATTGTGCTCCTCTATAAAGAATTAAAATAACTTCATAATAATAAAAAATTATAAGTTGACTCCATTAAAAAAAAGAGCTGAAAAACAGCTGATTAAATCCTATTGTATGTAAAACTGAATTTTGTTTTATGTGTGCTTCTAGATAAATAGTGATAGAGTTCTTGAGTGTTTTAATGAAGTTTTTTAATGCAGGTGAATGCTTTGGACCGATGTCAACAGTGAATGTTAATGATTTTTGAGCATGGTTGGCACTATGAATTGGTTGTTTTTAATTTTTTGAAACTAAGTACATTGACGCAGATTTATATGATCCGATGATATCTTATTGGCTATAATTAACCAGAATATGTGATATTTAAACATTGAAAATGCATTAAAGGATCAAGAAAACAGCTTGTCTTTATGGCGTTTTTTTTTTCAAGTTTTAAAAACACTGAGCCAAATTTTGGATTTAATATTCCCAAGCTACGGCCTAAGAGAAAGACAAATTTAACAGAATGAGAGTAAATGAAGGGCTGGCCCATCAGTTATCTCCTTTTATAAATTTACAACTTCCGAGAAAAGCTAACTAATAGAAGTATATCATGTCTTGCTTTTTCACAAGATGTAAAATATGGGAATACATATAGACTAAGAATGGTAAATTTTTAAGTTACCTTGTTTGTAAGGGAAAAAAGATTTCCCTTTTTTCTCATTTACGTTTAAAATAAATCCTCAATATTATATGGAACTATTTATAATATAGTGAAACCCATTTTATTTGAACATACAAATATAAAGATTTCTAGTAGTCTGAAGCTAATATGCACTGTCTGAAGCTAATAGGTTGTGCAGAATACTGCTGCTATTTGAGTAAAAGTTAACGCTTTTGAGACCAGCTAATACACTTAACTATAGTGTATGAGCTGTGGGTGTTCCGCTTAGTTTTATTACAGGCTTTATTACTGTGCAATTTTCTTGTATGTTAACAATCATCCACTTTAAACTAGTGCTTAAATACTTATTGAACGTGGTAGCCAAAGAGCAAAAAAAAAGATCTCAATATAACATTCAATTGCTTACTGAGTAACATAACCTGGATTGTGATTTATCTCTAATTTTATGATAGTAATATTTTAGGATCAAACTAGAATTCTGAAGAGAATAAAGTTTGCATCCCCCAAATTACACAATTGTGCATTAGCTCTACTTAACTAGACAAAATTTAAAGGCAAAAAATTCTTGGTATGAAACAGATACTCCCAAAATGATCACCCTATGTGTGTCCAAAGGAGTTGTTACTATATTGTGTAAGTCTTCTTCCCTCCATTATTTAAATAGTTATAAATTTTCATTTTATTATGTGTATATTAGACTATATATTTTATAATTTTCCTCTCTGTAAATGTATAAATATGCAAACTTGTATAAATTAGGTAATTGCATAAAAATTGAAAGGCATAAAGATGTAATACTGAGTTCAGGAAACATAGTTGGATTGGGGGTGTGTTTAATAAGTAGCACAATTAAGATGTGAGAAGAAGGAAAAACTGAAGAAAAGGAAATTCTCTCAGAGTAATGCTTTATTAGCTCCATTTTTCCCCTTGTCTCTTATCTGAAGCAAGTGATTTTTTTCCGTTTGCTTAAAAATAAAGCATTTGCACAAAGAATGTTAGCTCATTAAAAAGACCTTTATTGCCATAAATCACTGCATCATTTGCATATCCAGATTCACAGAATCAAAATTACAGTTCAACCAAGTATTTAGTACCTGGAAAGCAGTCTTGGTTTCATGTCTACTTATTTTCCCAAAACTCTTGTTAATTCTCCTTATAGTTGTTTTCTTAGTGGCTGAAATTAAGTCTTGTCTAGTAAATAAGCCAGATTGCTTTTTAAATAAAATCTGGCCTGTTATTTATATCCCCACCTATTGTTTCAAACTCTATAATTTGAACTTATACACTTGAAATCAATAGTAATAGTTATGGTGATAGGGACAGGTGATGGGATAAGGATTTTATTAGTAGAATCAGTCATGAGTCTAAAACTGCACTGCTAGATACAACACACAATAATAACTGCTAGAGATAATACTTAACATAACCTGCAGAGTAAATATTCTTAATCCTAGTTTACAGAATAAAAAGCTTGGAGATAAAAGTTAAGTTACTTGGTGTGAGGTCTGATTCACACAGCCAGTAAGTGGTGGTTTTGGTCACTTCCTCCTCACCCCTTTGACAAGGGAAGGATTCCTGCCATAGGGTTATGAGGATGGCTGAACATGTCAGATGGGCGCAGCAGCAGTTTGTTAGTTACCTATGTTCACAGCTAGGGCAAAGAGGACCCTGTGCCTCAAATGGGGTCACGTGGAGTTGCACTTGGGAACAGAGTAAACAACTAGGAGCTATGGGAGGCAGGCTTTGTAGTATCAAGAGGGTGGGGGTATCCCCTGTTTCCCATGGAAGGATGTGATTGGCTTGTTTGAATAATTCCTCAAGCTGACAAGAAACTGAAACCTACTATTCAAGGATAAGCAAGAACTGCATCTGGCCCCTTTGGTAAGGAGGATGGTTTCGCTAGGGGCCTTTATTCATGAGAACAGAGTGGAGAGGGGAACTTATGGGTTGGACCAGTGGTCCCCAACCTTCTTGGTACCAAGGTCTGGTTTTGTGGAAGACAGTTTATTCCACGACAGGGGCGGGGCAGGCTGGTTGGGGATGAAACTCTTCTGCCTCAGATCATCAAGTGTTAGTTAGATTCTCATAAGGAGCACACAGTCTAGATACCTCGCACGCACAGTTCACAATAGGATCCCCACTCCTATGAGGATCTAATGCCACTGCTGATCTGACAGAGGTGGAGCTCAGGCAGCAATGCTTGCTCCCCAGCCACTCACCTCCTGCTGTGTGGCCCTGTTCCTAACAGGCTACAGACTGTTAGCAGTCTGTGGCCCAGGGTTTGGGGATCCAGGTCAGATCATTCAAGGCCTTCCCAATTTTACCAGGTGTCAAAGCGGCACATGATATTGAACCTTAATTTTAGGTGTTATACCACAGTGGCTAAACTAGAGTTCTGATTGTGAACTTTTATGACTCCAGTGCCCAGGTTCATTCTGCTGTTCCATGATATTTTTCTTCTTGCCGGAATCACGTTAACATTTCGTTAGTAATTGAGTACTTTGCTTTCACTGGGCATTTCTTAGTCCTGTGTTCTTAAGAATTCATACACTGTAGCATCTGTTGTATTCTCATAGAAAACTAGAGCACTCTCATTTAGAAGACATTTGAAGATTTGTTTTCCTTTAAAAGAAAATCTGAGTATAAGTTCTAATTATATCTTGATTTACAGAAGATTTTTTTTTTTTTTCTATTCTCAAGGCTGCAGTGAGCTGCGATTGAGCCACTATACTCCAACCTTGGTGACCGGGCAAGACGCTGTCCCAAAAAACAAAAACAAAAACTATACTCCCTCCCCAAAACAAAATCTTATTTTTCCATATTCCATCTTATTTTTATTAGAACGTCTTAAGTTCCCCTCTGCAGCCATGAAACTGGCATACCACAGGTCTGGAATGCCTGTCTCTCCATTTCTATCTCCGACATTAGACCATTTCAGCCACTCCCACATGCAGTTACACCCACCCCATTTTTATCACAGGGAATGTTTCACAGAGTATTTTGCATAATACTATGGGCTGGGTGCTACAAGACATTTAAAAAATAATAGCTGGTTTCTGCCATTGACACTCTCACTGTGGAGAACAAGACATAAGAGTTGTGTAGTGTAAAGGTAAATCAGTACACATAGAACCCAGACTCCTAACCCAGGCCCACAGGCCATGCGTAAGCTGGCCGCTGCCTACTTCTGGAGGCTCATCTGTTCTTTCTCCCTTTCACTTGACTCTGGCCACATTGGCCTGCCTTCCACTTCTCACACACACCAGGTTTTTCTCATCCCGGGGCCTTTCTCCTTGTAGTTTACTTGGCCTGAAAAACTCATCCTTATATGTCTGACTCTCTTTTTTCAGGTCTCATTCCAACTACTATTTATAGGGATAGTTCTTCCTTGACCATGCCACCTAAAACTGGCCCTTTTGACTTTTCCATGCATAGTAGGTCCCATGCCACCCACTTAATACCTGTGTAATTTTTCCAAGATATTTAATTTCTCTGTGCCACAGTTTGCTAATCTGTAAATCCAGGAATATTTTAATAGATTAGGTTGTTGTGAGAGTTAAATGTATTAATATCATGTAAAGTGCTAATTATAAGAATCTCTGGCATATAGTGATTGCTCAGCAAATGCCATCAGTTTCTGACCTTCATCTTCATCATTAAGGGTAAAAGAAGTAGTGTAAACCGTAAGTACTATAGGAGCTCAGAAAGGAGAGGAATGCCTGAGGCCCTGAATCACCATGAACACTTTCCTTGTGACGGTAGAATCGAACCTCACTGCTTCTGTATAGTATCTGGCATGTTTCCGTCAGACAGGCTCTCCCTCCTCCTTTGGATTTCTACGCCCTTTTGGTTCTTTGTGTGATACTTGTATCGTAGATTGTGTATGTGTTCTCACAGAAAAGGTGATCAGAGCATTGTGCGCCGCACACAGGACAGGTGGCCACTTATTTGATTAACATGAGAAAAACTCAGAGATTCCATGAAGTCAGCAAGTTTTAAACACCCTCAGTGTGGGCAGTAAATGCAATATGAGCACAGTGACTACAAAGATCCGTTACTGGAAATGACCAAGTTGGAACAGTGAGGGGCAGACTATTGCATGGTCTTAAATTGGCTTTAGAGTCAGATTAACTCAGCAGATTTGAAGACCATCATTTCATGCCAGTGTCTAAGCTAAGATTGTAGGATCACAAACATGAACCAGTACAGGTTTCTGTAAAGCATTTTAACTTGATTCAGGTGGGACTTCAGTGAGTAAAGCAAGAAAGGTGTTCCAGACAAACTTCAGAAAGAGCAAAAGTAAAGGCACAGAGTTGAGAAGGTTCAGGAATTCAGGTTCTCTAGAGAAAAGATTTCCTCATGCTGGAGCAAGAGGAAATAAGGCTGAAGTGAGGGGGTCCAAATTATGGAAGATTTAGGGTACCAGAACCAGAACATCAGCTTTATTCCATAGGAGCCTGTGGAAGGTTTGAGCAAAGGATTGGCAGAAATAATACTCAAAATTAGATAATACATTTCTGTATTTTCTGTAGTGATATAAGTTCCTTGAACTTAAGTTTGAAAAGGTTTGAATTAAAAGGGACAGAAGTTCTCAAGTTATATACTAGACATTTTCAGTAGTTGTATGGTTTTTGAGCTTTTATTAGTTGCTCCTAAGTAAGTTTTATAGCATTATGATAAGCAGTTGGTGACAGCTTAGTCATGTAT
This sequence comes from Pongo abelii, assembly GCF_028885655.2. NCBI lineage: Eukaryota > Metazoa > Chordata > Mammalia > Primates > Hominidae > Pongo > Pongo abelii. Next base: position 131,252,407 of record NC_085928.1, on the reverse strand, counting down.
TCTTTATTGAGTAATAATTAAAGTATTAACATTTTTCCTTTTCATTATATTTTATCCATCATGGTTTGATACATGCTTGAAATATTTACTAAATTAGATATTGCTGCATGTGGTCCATCCTACTTATAAATGGAAAAGAGAAACTTAACATAGTTCATAAATTAAAATATTTGGTTTCAGCTGTATTCAGATTGAAACCATAAAAGAATCAGAATTATGGTAGGTTTATGATTGTCAGGTTACCACCATCACTACGAATTTTCTGATAACAACATATTAGTATTCTGATAAGGTATGTGGCTTCTTTGCAAGGATATTTGAATACTACTCAACACACTACATAATGGTTAACTATTGTTGTCTTTATTTTAAGGAAGGCATGAATATTGTTAGATTTGCCCCTAAGTAATTGAGTGATCATTTTTATATACAAGAAAATCAGAGTAGAATGCAAAATTTGGAACATGAACTCAGTAATACTTATAAATAAGTTGATTCAAAGAAATGTTTTCAATTTCTTGACATTGAATTCATGATGTTTTGCTTTTAACATGTGATTTTTAAAAAAATACTGTTATGTGTATAGGGGAAGGCTAACCTGAGACTTTCCCTTCATGCGTATTCTTCCTGTGCACTGCAAAAGGAAACTATGTGACTGCTTTCCTTCCTGATTGGCCATCACATAAGGTTACTGGCAGATGCCAGGAATCCAAGGACTAAAGGAATAAAGGGTGTGTGTTATAGTACCTGTGCTAAGAGATACTGTCAGACTCAGAGGCACCCCTCCTCCTCCATGTCTTAACCCTAGAATTGTTTGAGAACTTCTTATGGATAAATGTTTGGATTAAGGTAGATCTGGGAAATGGGATTTGAATTTTAAGCAAGTGAGCCCTGGGGATGGCTAGCTGCCCAAAGTCTCTAGGACCCCCAAGAGATTATGAGAGAGAACCTTGAGAGATCTGGAATGAATTATACATACTCTTAACAATGAACTTTCTCCAACTTGTCCTTGAGCAGCTGTCTCCATCCCATCCCTCAAGTGCTTTGGAACCCACATCGTGTAACAATGGAAAGATAGATAACCTTTTATTTTAATGTGTTTATTTTTATTTTAATGTATTTAAGTAGTTTAAACACTTTCAGCCAAAACGCATTGTATTTCCCACTCCATTCCTCAATCCAGATGTATAACTAAAGTACCATAGTGCTGTCCATTATTAGCCCATTTTGTGTTTTAACCTATACAGTTTGAGGACCAAGAAACCTACCTGACGTCAAGATTATACTATCAATGAAGCCAGAGAAGCTGTACTTATTCATTGTAGACATTCTTATCTTTTTAAATTTTTTATATTAAAAAAAAAAAAAAAGAGGCTGGGCGCGGTGTATCACGCCTGTAATCCCAGCACTTTGAGAGGCCGAGGTGGGTGGATCACGAGGTCAGGAGTTCAAGACCAGCCTGGCCAAGATGGTGAAACCCCGTGTCTACTAAAAGTACAAAAATTAGCCAGGTGCAGTGGCAGGCGCCTGTAATCCCAGCTACTCGGAAGGCTGACGCAGGAGAATCGCTTGAACCCAGGGGTCGTAAGTTGCAGTGAGCCAAGATCACACCACTGCACTCTAGCCTGTGTGACAGAGTGAGACTCTGTCTCAAAAAAAAAAAGGAAAAAAAATGAGGTCTCACTATGTTGCCCTGGCTGGTCTCAAACTCCTGGACTCAAGCAATCCTTGCATCTCGTCCTCCCAAAGTGCTGAGATTACAGGCATGGGCCACTGTACCCAGCCATCTTATCTTCTTTATACAGATACCTAATAAGATGTAAAATACTGACCTGCATTACCTCCATGTTAACAATTCCACCTCAAAATCTGTAAACAGACCCACATTCATACTGCATGAACAGAAATCTTTCAGCAACAAAAGAGAAAATTTTATTTCTTGGTAGAAAGGAAGTGGTCAGATCATGCCAGCCAAACAAATCTGTCAGGTTTTGAAATATAGAACCGTTAGGTAAGATACTGAGATAAAGGATAAAGTAAGATCAGCCTAAATGTTTCAGTCTAGTTAAGTTGATCTGTATATTACTTAGAAATTTCATTTTCAGGGAAATAGTTTTCGAATTTAAATAACTATAAAGAGCTGAGTTATTCTTTGACTTGGATTAAAAAAAAAAAAGAAAAAAAGTGTCCCGAAGTCATTTCCTGCCAATTTGTCCCCCCAACTTTTGTTCCTGCTCTTCCTGTAACTGGCTCTTGTTACGGCAATGTAGCTGTATATTTAAATCCTAAGAGACTCGCTGAGTAGGCAGGGTCAGTAGTCTGCTGAAACAAGCACAGGAAACTTGAAACACCTAGAGGCTATTTTAAAAATCCCTTGCCACTGACATTTTAGTTAGAATTCTAAAGAGAGAATGGGCTGTTTGGATACTGAGCTCCAGCACAAAAGAGCTGGGGTTTTTACACCGACTTGCAAACCACTAAAATCATTTGACCTGGTGTTGTGTCAGTTGGGTATTCTGAAGCATCAGATGAAAACTAATATCCACTCTGCAGTTGGCAGGCAGCAATTGTACCTGTCAAGTGAGCATCTATCAAAGAATTGGGGAAGGAAGGCTGGGTGCAATGGCTCACGCCTGTAATCCCAGCCAGTACTTTGGGAGGCCAAGGCGGGCGGATCACGAGGTCATGAGATCGAGACTGTCCTGGCTAACATGGTGAAACCCTGTCTCTACTAAAAATACAAAAAAAAAAAAAAAATTAGCTGGGTGTGGTGGCGGGCACCTGTAGTCCCAGCTACTCGGGAGGCTGAGGCCAGGGAATGGCGTGAACCCGGGAGGCAGAGCTTGCAGTGAGCCGAGATCGCGCCACTGCACTCCAGCCTGGGCGACAAAGCGAGACTCCATCTCAAAAAAAAAAAAAAAAAAGAATTGGGGAAGGAAACTTAATGTGTGGAGGAGATGCCACCGTCTCTGAGTAGGGAGACAAATAGTTGCGTTACTGCGAAGAAGCACAGACTTTGTTAGAGGAGCTCACTGACTTGTTCCTAGTAGTCATGTGGTTGGGGCAGGCCCCTAGCACTGCTGACAGGTAGCATTGATTCTGTCTTAAGTTATAGCGTATTCAGTATTGCTTTATGCTATTATTTTTGAAAGGAAGTTGTTAACCGTACAACACTTTAGGTGATATTATGAGCTAAATATTTTAAATATATCATTTTTTTTAATTACCAAAAGCAGTGTCAGAAAATGAAACTCTTCATTTGGGTCCTTTAAAACACTTACATTTGCTTTTGGTGTACCACTTATATTCAAAGACATTTCATATTTATTTAAGTACTTTAAGAATGTTATTACAAAGCCTTGCTTTGTGATTTAAATTGAAGTTCCCCAGTGTTCATATTGTTAGTTAGAAATTTAGATTTTAGTTCTGTGACTTTTATATTGTTAATTGTAACTTTGGACTTATGTGGCCTGTGGGAGTAAAAGAACATAGTATATTTTGGTAAAGACCACATTAAACATTAGTAACAATAGGATAAGGAATATTAACTGAAACAGACGGGAAATCAGGGTGAAAATCAGGCAGAACTGATCCTTTTATTTACACCAAACTAAATGCGCTAAAGAGAAGTTTTAATGAACTTAAGGAGAATACCAAATCATTTCTAAATTTAAAAAAAAAGAATCCTGCAACTGATGGATATATAGCATTAATCTCCCACCCAACCCCCAAAAAAGGACTTGTCTGGCTTCTTGTAAGAGAGGGTGATATTATTTCATACCTTACTTAATCTTGTGATAAATTCCAAGTATTAAGATCTGTCTTCTGATCCTAAGTGTTCGTAAAGACATATAAAGCATTTTTATGAACTCTTATGCCCTCCTATATGTAAGGAAGAAAGTCTTACTATGAAGTATAGTTTTAAGTATACTAAATTAAAATGCCTTACATAAGGCACTGAGCTTTCTGTGTTGTTTTCTATAAGATCTTACAAAAGCTTGTTTTATGAGCTTTTATTTTTTGATGTCAGAGCATTTTTTAAAATCCAAAAGAAATTTTTAAAAGGTAGAATTTTGTAAGTGAATAACTTAGCCAGCCAGATCATCCTTTCCTCACTCCGTATCCACTACCAGTTTGCCTTCCAGAGATGCATAGATAAGGGGGCCTGGTTACTGATTGTTCTGCTTTCCTATAGCTCTGCCTGGGGTTTCCCCTCAGAGGAATGTGGTTTGAAAAACTTCCTCCATCACTACTTTGTTTGCAGTACGTATTATTTAATTTTCTTTGATAATATATCAAATATCTATATTAATAATTGAACCAAATTTAGTAATTTAAAATTAACAGCTTTATATTAGATGTATATTACCTGTGTCCCCTACTAAACTCCTCACAATAACAACAGTACTTTCCAGTTTTCTACTCACCTCTCTGGCCACACGGCATTCTTCTTTTCTGGCCATTATCCCTCTCATGGCCATTAATGGACCAAGTATTAGGTCTTCTTCTCTTTTCTCTTCCTACTCTTTCTTTCCCACTGAGTGATCTCATCTCTGCCTGTGGTTTCACTTACCACCTCTGAACTCCAGAGGAATGACCTCAAATATTATAAAGGCACCACAGACTATTAGATCTGTCTTAGCTCAGCTTCCCCACTGAGAAGAGCCAGAAGCAGAGCGGCATGTGCTGTTTATTAGGGAACATAATCCCGAGAAGTAAAGTGAGAAACAAGGAGAATATGGTTTGGTAGGGGTGGAGAGCCAATACATGGATAAGCTATTGTGTTACCTGCCACCACTCAGTCCTATAGGTTTGTTCCTGAAAACTCTCATAAACTGTGCCTTAAGACTGTACATTTTGAGAGAAGAAAGGAGGAAGAATTTTTTCATTAGTTTCTGTCTCCCATTGGCCAAAGATTCATCTTTCAGTATATTAATTCCTCCATGGGGGTATGCAAGTGGGGAATCCAAAGCAGCATCAATGCAGATGCCATAGAGTACAAGGCAAGAACTGCCCCCCTCCAGGCATGAGGCAGGGAACTGTCACATGTACCTATGTGAAATTGGTGCTGGTGAGACAGCTGGAATAAGATACAAGTAAGGGTGAGAAGATCTGAATGATGCATAAAAGATGCCCAGTATAATACACCCCTTTAACCACTGAGATCCATTCAGGCTCTACATTATATGTAGCTTCCATACTACAATATGAGGCCTCCATTTTTGTGAGAATAAGATGCCCTCACTTCATCCCTGAGATCAGAGGTTATGTGCAGTCAGTAACTGAATCCCCTTCAAGGTGGAGCCCTGCCACACTGTCCGAAAGACTTTAGATGGGAGAGTTAGAGAAACAAATTACGGTCCTTTCTGCTGCAGCTGACCGTGAGGCAGTAATTGATACACATCTTCTGTCACTCATTTTAGGTTTTCTTCACCAGTTTTTTTTTTTTTTTTTGCCAGTTTGTATTGCTTGCCTGCTGAAATAAAATATGACTTATGTCCCTCAAATGTCTGAGCCCTTAGTTGCCTTGCTGTTGTTGATCCATAGTTGTTGAAATTTCCCATTTATTGTGACCGCTAGCTATCGAAGCACCAAGAGATACCCCAGTGAATCTCTCAAGTTCTGGACATATTTCTTCCTCCCCCATTGTGTAGCTGCAGTCTTTGCTTCTTGTGGTGGTCCAGATTGAATATTCCTAGCAGTAACCTGACTCCCTTTTTTCTACTGATGTACTGGCTTGAGGAGTTCAAAGTATCCCAGCAGTATAGTCAGATCTTCAAGTTTATTGGAACTCTTACATGTCCACTGGTGGAAACAATCACCCCTTAACCCCATCTGGAAGTCAGAACCTCTGCCTTAGTAGAGACGAAAGTAGGATGGATAGAAAACACAAGTTTCACAAAGTCAACCCCACTGTCATCCTTCAGTTCCCAGACCTAAGTATTGAAGCTATTTGTAACACAACACCCTGTAATGGCCATTGCTTCAATGCATATGATATGCATATACCATACCCTGGAGGGCAGTGCTCCAACACTGCAGGAAGTCATCTTCAAGACGTCTCTTCAGCTGATATTTTTTAATAGGCTATTCTGCCTACCTGTTGGACCAACTGTTGATTTGTGGATGGAGTATACGGTAAGACAAATGGATTCTAAGGGGATGTGCCCATTGTCATACTTCTTTAGTTATAAGATGGGTACTTGGGCCTAAGACAGTGTTTGGTGGGATGCCATGTTGATAGATCAGTTATTTTGTAAGCCCTGGAATGGTGGTGGTAGCAGAGGTATTGGGAGCTAGAACTAAATCCATGTTCAGATTAGGTATTAATTCTGTAAAGACAAATCATTGCCACCCTGCCACCAAGTCTTTTACTCCTTCTACCTCCCCACTCCCATGTAATCTTATGCCAAGTGATTGGTTTCCTTGAGTAATGATGTCATACTGAGTGGTTGACATCAGTCTCTTTCATTGGCAGGTTACGCATTTAGCAATAGCTTTTCAACATCGGTGAGAGGAAGCACCTTGGCCACTCTATTATGGGCTCACTATGTCAACTCTGTGGTGGCCCAAGTGGAAGGCTGGCTGACAGCCATAGAATAAAGCATCCTGTTCACCTCATTGTTGATATTAGACAACACACATGTTGACATGCTCCATTTTGGTAGATACCTCCTGGTAGTTATTGTGAGACACACAAATGCCCCTGGTTTGTGCCCAATTCATTTTTCCAGACCTTCTTATCACCTCATCGTTCACTGTTGTTTTCTAGGCCCCTGATCGAACAGCCAGAAACCATCTACCACTGCCAATGAATCAGAGTATATCTGTAGCTCAGGTCATTTCTCCCTCCATTTGAAATGGATGACCACCACACATACTGCTCTAGTTATTCTCATCTGCCAAACTTCCTTTACCACAGTTCTTTAGGTCTACTCCTGAATAAGGCTGCAGTGCAACAGCAGTTCATATTTGGCCAGATGGGAAATCCTTTTTTCCCTGACAGTTGGTCATGAAGGAGAAAGGCGTTAGTGATGTGGGAGTCTGAGTTACCTGTGAATGTAATTTGTTCATGCCTCCTGAATGTGCCTGTGCCTATTCCCAAATATACCGTTTCCATCATACAACGGGTTGTTTCTCTGCCCATCTTGCTACTCAGTGGGTACTTTAAGTCACAGACTTATTTGTTGGCACATAGTGAGGCATGCAAATTCTCTTAGGGCCCTGTAACATACTAGGATTTGTTTTTCTAGCAGAAAGTTATTCTCTGCCACTGAACCCCAAGGATCAGCATTGTGACTTCTCTTTTGGTGCTTGCCAGAGACTCCACAGCATTTTTATCCGTCAATGATAGATTTCAACCTGGGGGAACAGAGAGAGACCCCATTTCTTAAACAGAGAAAAAAAATAGGTCTTGAACAGAGAAAAAAAATAGGTCTTGAACCATGAGATCCATTGGTCACAGATGCACCATAGCTGGGACCTGCTACAGAGTCTTCTTTATCACACTGGGTCACTCTTGAAACTGGCATCCTTCAGGGTCTCTGATAAATGGATCAAAACTGTGTTAAAAATACTGCGTATAAATATACAGCCTCCAGGATCAAAGAAGGTCCACCTTTTTCTTAACAGTAGATTTGAGAGATGCAAAAACTTGTTTACCTTAAAGAGGATGTTCTCAGCATGGCCTGGAGCCCTGAACTCCTTAAAAAGTTTGGCACTGTGTGCCATACCCCTTAATTTTTGTGAAATGTCTGCTATGTGTATTTTACTTAAGCTGGCTAGGGTACTTTCCATTTTGTGCTAACCAGATGCAGTTAGTATGCTATCATGAATATAATGGAATGTGAAGATATCCAGGCTGACTGAATTTTGAGTGAGATCAGAAGAGTTAACATTGCCCTGGGGAAAGATATTATGGTCTCTTTGCCATTGTGAAAGTTATCTGCCTTTCATCTTCCCTACTGATAGGGGCTGAGAAGAAAGCATTCACCATATCAGTAGCTGAGTACCAAATTGATACCATATCTGGCATGCCAGTTACTGTTGGGGATTCTATCAGTTTAAGGTTACAGTTATTCATTATCCATCTGTTTGGTTTTTTTTTTTTGTTTTTTTGTTTTTTTGGTTTTTTGTTTTTAATCTGTAGGGTCATAAAAGGTATAGAAAGAATATGGTAAGGACCACCACCCCTGCATCTTTAAGTCTTTGATAGTGCTCTTCTCTGTAGTTCCCGAGACTTGGGCCAAAACTTTATTAATTAATTGACCTCCATAAACCCCCACTCTGACCAGAAGAGTGTGCTGGCATTTCAGGTCCCCCAGTATTGGTGTAGTTTGGAACTCAATTGTAATAGGCCTCAAAAAGTTTGGGATTTCCCTTTCCCCAGTGCAGTTATCCATGCAAAACAGTTCTTTGCTCTTTCTCCTTACATGCTGTTTCCTCTGCCTGACACATTTCATTCTCCCTGCTTTCCTTAGGTATTATCTGATTTCCCTGACTAGATCAGATCAGCCATATGTTACTGCATGATGTGCATCTTTTTTTCAATACTTATAACAGTAGTAGTTTTATATTAATTTTCTGTGTTTATTTAATTAATGCCAGTCTCTATGTAAGTTCCCTGAAAGTAGTGTCATTACCTTTTTGTGCACTGCCCTGTCCCTTGGTGCCTGTGTCACATATTAGGTGATTAATAACTGTTTGAGGAATTAATAGTTAGATGGGTGAAAGGTAGTGAAAGAAAAGCATTTTGTCCCAACATCAGGAGCCCTGTTATTGTATCTCATCAGTTCTAAGAAGCCTATTTTTACATATTTTAACCTTTCTGATATCAATTACTTTGGGACAAGTAGTTATTGTGAGTTAGTTGTAGTTATGCATTCTTTAAAAACCTTGCGAAAAGAAAGTCAGCAGTTTGGAAGAAAATTCCAGGGGCAGTTGTGGAGAGAAATTTCAAGATACACTACCTCAACAATGCTCTTGATGGCACAAAGGACTACATTTTGTGGAAAAACAATTATCTCTGAGCTGAAAAATGATTCAGAAGAATTAAACTCCAAGTGTGAAGAAGTTTTAGTAATTCTTTTTTTGTTCATGTAATCCTTTCTTTGTGCTCAAGTGTGATATATAGCAAACATGACTGTTACACTTATCAAGAGACCCCTTTCAAGAATAATAATATAATTTTTGTGTGATAAGAAATCACTATATTACAGCCTAATTTAGTGAGTTTTTCTCAGTGGTTTGTAAAGTGATGGTGCACCTTATTTTACAGTCAATGAAATACGGTATAACATGGTTGTCTTCAGAGCCTTTATTAACATTCATGGCATTTTGTGTGAATTAGAAAAATGTATTCCTTTCTGCAGGCCAAAACAGCCTTGCAGCTGCATGTGAGGAAAAAAGGTTATTAGGAAACTTTGACAGTATTGCAAAGTAAATATCAAATCAATGTTCAGAGGAGTAAGTTTCTGTTTTTAAAAATTATCTCTTTAATTAAAGACAGTATTTTTTTTTCTAATGGATAAGCCAATTGTGAAGAAGTTTTTATCTGTGGATGTCAGGGTCTTTTAGGGTAGACAGGAAGTCTAACAGAGTTTAATTTTGACTGAGTGTGTCGAGATTAGTGACCCCGTAATCTTCAGAATGAAGCTCTTGCCATGAAGCATTGCAGTTCCACCCCTAGAAACTTAGGTCACCTCCTGAAAGGCATTTCTGTCTTTGATGTTTGATGTAAATCTTTATTCTTACATCTTTGGCAATGTTTTTGTTTGACCATATACTCTAGAACTACTTTTCACACTGATAGTGTCAAAAATTTAATTTTCACAACTAGCAGCAGTTAAGCCTAACTTACCCATGTTATGGAGATTTGGGATACAATTAGGAATAGTCTACTAAGTTAATATTTTTTAATACATGACCTAATATGAGGATTCTGATTGGAAGCTAATTGGGAATGATATTAGTTCCTGTCGTGAAAGTATTTAAACTTTTACAGTAACATTAAATACTTGGGTTCTAGATATTTTCTATTTAAAATAAATTTCTCTCACCAATTGGAGAGTGATAATTTATAATTCAAATGTGTTACCTAATTTTGTATAAAATACCTTTTCCTGGTTATGTTTCCTTTCTCTATCCTCACCTTCCTTGTAATATAGACAGAAAAGTGCAGTTTGTAGTAAGCTGACCTCTGAATTGCTCTTTGGGAGCGTAGTTACAAGGGATTAAAGGGGAAAGCTGCAACTCCAGAGATTAGGAGATTAAGTCAGGCAGATCCAGGATCTCTGGTACCTGGTGGGAAAAATAATGTCACAAATTTTAGTGCACAGTTCCATCTGTTTACTTCTTCTGTCTCCTCTCTTGGAGTTCACCACAAACTTATATTTTCTGGTTTTTCAATGGCTTTTAGAAACGTAATATCCATCATCCATAGAGTTCTATTGAATTGGCCTCTTACCTAACAGCCCAAAGGTATACTATGGCATGCCATTGTAAGTATACTAGCAGAAAGAGTTTAAACTGGAAGAATTTAGGGTAACTCTTATGGAGTTACAGAACGTCAGTAGGAATACACCTATCACTTTCCATTGAACTGTGTGTGCTGCAGCCCAAACAATGAAAATGCTCATTTTGTAGAAGTGAAAACATTTGGTAAGTGTAAGCGGGATTTTTATTGTTAGCCACATTTTTAGGTATCAACAGACTGCTTACATGGATTTCTTAAAAATTTTTTGGAGAATAAAACAACAGATCTTTGTTTCCATTGACCATTGCATCATCATTATTTTAGTACCAAATCTCAGAATGTTCACAAGAAGTAACTGGATGGAATTTAAATATTTGCTTCTTATTTTCAACTCTGATTTTAAAAATTCGGATGGGGTAAGAATGAGAAGCTGTGGAACTTGGTGAGGTTTTTGTTATATCTGATTACATTTGCTCTTTTCACCACTGTCCATTACTGATAATTAAAAGACAATTATCGTTATTTTTTATCCTGATTGGAAAAACCGTTATCTGGTTCAATCTGATCTTTTCAGCATTTAATAAGATTGAAAATTCTTATGACAGTTCTGGTAATACTGCAGGTTATTTCTTCCTAGGGGACTCAGGGGCAGACAGAATCAATCACACATCATGATTCATCAGTTCTAAAAACTTATCTCTTATAATTCTGTTTTGAATTAACTAAATAATCCAGTAAGCAGTGTTTTTAATATCTCAACGGGGAAAAGTTTTAAAGCTGGCTAACAATGAAATTTCCCATTTTTCACTGGCAGAAACCCCAGCCCCATAATGGGGAAGGTCCCATCAGTGCGGAGGCCCCACATGGGGACCCCTCCCCCTAGTGAGGAAATGTACCCCTGAAGAGGCATCCTCCTGGCCACTGGGCCCACTGCTACCCTGCCACGTGAGTACAGCAATGGCTTTGAGGACCTCAGCAATTTTTTCATTTATTGGTGGCCATTTGTCTGTTATGAGAATTGGCCAGACCCTCTTCCTTTTCATCCTCTTAAACATTTCAGAAAAGGAGATAAAAGCCTGCTTTTATCCCCTTGCTTCTTTTTTGCAAGTTTAATAAAAAGAATTTGTTTGGATAAGAGGTTAGTACTATTGGGTAGAACTCAGTTAAGTGTGATTAGTGAAACAATCTGTTCATATCTAGAGCAGTACTTTTCAGTACAACTTTCTGCACTGATGGAAATGTTCTCTGTCTGTGCTTCCAACATTGTAACACTAACCTCATGTGGCTACTGAGTCCTTGACATGTGGCTCTAGTACAACTGAAGAATTTAATTTTAATTAATTTTAATTAATTTTGCTATATGTGGCTAGTGGCTCTAGTACAACTGAAGAATTTAATTTTAATTAATTTTAATTAATTTTGCTACATGTGGCTAGTGGCTACTAAATGGGGCAGTTCATATCTACATTTAATGCTGTGTGCCTCTTTTAACATTGCTATAGATATACATCTTTACCTCTTTCATTATCATCTCAGAAAAATTTGCCTTGTATTATATTATTAGAAATATGATTCTTTAAAAGTGAGGAGATAAATTAAGAATTCTGATTTCAAAATGTATTCACCAACATTGCTCTTATGTAGTTTTAATTACCTTATGATATTAAGAATATTTATTTAATTTTAAAATTATGAAGTATCTATTTAAATAGTCCGGCTTTATTTTCTACTTTACATTTTAATTTGCAACTTAATATGTATGTAGAAGTAATTACACACGTTAAAATAACTTTTTCATTTTATTTCTTTTTAATGAGACTATAAAATATCTTACATTAGTATAGTATGTGCAGTGCTATTAGTAAAACAATAAATGTAGCACTTACTAACTATAATATGGTACTTACAAGTTTCAAAGTTTTATTCCAGTAGGTGGGTTACTGAAATTACAGATTTATTAAATTTGTAGTTTTACTGGCTGAGAATAAATGACTTTCCACTGTTGAGCTATCGCTGAAAGTTGCTCACATCATAAAATGTTAATAAGAGAAACTTCTTGGAAGATTTGGGAACTTTTTGTACCATCTTTGCAATTTTTCTGTAAATCTGCAACTATTCTAAAATTTTTTAAATGTTTATTAACTGGGCACAGTGGTGCACACTTGTATTCTCAGCTTCTTTGGAGGCTGAGGTGGGAGGATCACTTGAGCCCAGGAGTTTGAGTTCAGCCTGAGCAACATAGTGAGCCTCTTCTCTTAGAAGCAAATAAATAATTTTTTTTGAAAAATTGCTTATGTCAGATATGTCCTGCTATCCATTTAGATTCATTAATTTAGCTGTATATGCATCTAAAATAAGAATTCTTAGATCAGCAATAGGTAGTACTTACCTAAGTCTCATTACATGGCATCCTCAAAACATCCTTGAGCAATACTTATAATTTTACAGATGAGGAGGCTGAGGCATGGAATAAAGAGTAATTTGAGCAGGGTTGCTGAGCTAATTGGTGTGGCAGGTCTGCAATTGATAGCCAGGAAATTTAGGTCTTCAGTGAGCGCTTCTGACGACTATACCGTGTTATCTCTTAAGGAGTCTCGATTATGTAATGTAAGATTTTGTCTCTCTGCTATCAGTGTAGTAAGACGTACTTTTTGCTATAAGAAATCCAAAATAAGCTAATATCCTGGTAATAAAGTACTTTTACAACATGAAAAGTATAGAAGTATGCTTTATTTCTATTTCAGTAATTCAAACTTGATTCTCATACAATGGTTAGTTATTTTTATGAGCGAGGAATATGTTCATAGTCTCTGAACAAGAAATCTCTATGTTGGTGGAGTTTTAAAAAATATATTTATGCTTCCCTAAGATAGTGGCCAAGTTTGAAAAAAATAGAGCAGTACCTAAAGGGTAAGAGGAATGGATGTTGTTGCTTATCTCATAAAGATAAATTTTTATCATTTTTATTGAATTATTACAGGGTTGTTTTACCATCAACCTGTTAATGTTATTCTTACTGGAAATTAAATTATAGAGATTTAATTGTTAAAATCTAAATATGGAAAAGGTTGGTGGTGAGTTTTCAACAATTCTTTGAGATGTTTTTCAGGGCTTTGGAGAGTATTTCTTTGGCTGAAAGTGGGGAAGAAAAAGGTTGGAGTTACTTGCATAGTTCAAAAATTGTTGCAGCTGGAATATGTTAGTTCATATTCTCATTTAATGAATGTTCTATATCCACTGGTGAATTCACACTTTCAACAGCACTATATATCTAGCTGCTGCATGGATTTAAGGTCCTATATTTACTTGTCAGCAAGAGACACAGTAGGAAGTTCTTTAAGAAAATGTGAATCATAAACAGGTACAATTTTTATACAGAATCTTTTTTTTTTTCTGTTAGTCAGTTGACTTTTGAACCAGCTGACAGTCCTCCATTGATTCTTCCAAAGTATTTGAATTTGGAACATGGTGTTTTCTTGATAAGAATGTATATTTTGAATCTATATTAAAATTTTTGAGAGACTGTAGAAAGTTTAGGGTAAAAGTGTTTATAAAATATGGGAATTCTAGTGCACACTGACCAGTTAAAATTTATATTCAGATTGTTGATTTAGAATAACACTGTAAGTTGATCCTAGTTATAATCTTTATTAGGCTAGGTGATGCCTGTTACCCAAATGGTTGAGTTGCTACTGCATAATTCTGTGTTGGTCAAAGATGAGAACAACTTTATCCCTGATGGGAGAAAGACATTTTAATGTTACCATTCTGTGAAGAGGAGGATATGTCAAGAGGTCTGGTGAGGGCAGTAGGGAGGAAAAAGACTTGAAGGACCATAATTTACTACAAAATGCCTATGATCTAACAGACAGAGTTAGGATGGACAAGTTCTTTTTATGCCGTCTTTTGAGTTCTATTCTCCACAGCACGCTGGCACACCCCTTTACTCAAATAGCAACTATGTATTCTGGATTTCCTGGAATAGGCCAACTTTTTGGTATTTCATCCTGTTTTTCCCATAAGTGCATTCATACTGCTTAGACTATATGTCCCATTTTTAATAGTATCCTTAGAAAAATAACTGCTCTTCAAAGTAAATCGTAGGTAAAATATTTTGGAGCATTTGGCACTGGGGAAGTAATAAGTATTCATAAGGCTTAGGCACCGAAGTTTGAATGTGCCTTCCTGTAACTGGCAAGTGCTACTTCTGGTAGAGTATCCTAATGGTTTAATATATACCATTTTAAATATGTGAGTTAAATCAACCTGGTTGTGGTATTTTCAACGTATTTAAAATATTGAATTTTTTGTTAAAATGAGCAACTATTTTTTAATTCATCCATTTCCATCGGAAACAATATGTTCGGAGGCTCTCCATTTGTTTCTGTTTTTTGTGGTGAGGAAAGAAAAAAATACTTTATATCTTTAACCTGTTTTTTAAGAAGAAAGTTGGCATGAATATGTCTTAAGGGAAGTTAAACAGAATATATGCCCAAAGTATTAACAAATGAAAAACAAAGACTACAGCTTTAGCCTTTCTGTTTCCACATATTTCACTTCTCATTTAAAAATTGTATACATCTTTGAAGACTAGAACTGAGGTGCGTACAACGGTGGTTTGAGGATATTTTAAAATCCCTTTTTATATATTTCTGAATCTGGAAAGGGAATCATTGATGATCTTAATAAAATATAAATCAAGATATTGCATATTAATGACTTTATAAAACAAACTGTGAATACATTTGTCATTATAGATTTTCCTAACCCTCTGCAACCAACAGAACTTTCTTGTAGAGCAGTGTATTACAGCTTTCCTTTCAAGATGTATTTGTACATTGGCCAAGGAAGCATCTCTTCATTGTGAAGATGTTACAGATATCTTGATAGGGGAGGAAACTTTTTCTGAGCTTATTATAGTGGTGCTGGTTACCTTTTAAAGAAGATACACGTCTAGTAGTAAACACCTAGAATGTCTGCTATAAAATAACTTAAAGGTATAGTTTTCTGTACTGTTTAATTTTACAGAAGGGAGGCAGCATTCTGAGATATTTGCATACTGTGTAAGATTATGTTGCTAAATGTAGGTATTTAATTTGTTAGAATCATAGACTCCTAGAACTTGAGGAATAAGAAGAGACATGTTTTACCTTTGTCAGTTTTGTTCTGTTTGAATTTTTAAGAAGCTAATGAATTTTTAGATCCCCATTAGTTGCTCTTTAAATTATTTTAATACTTTATAAACTGATTTTTAAAATTTTAACAGTACTTAAATGTAATAACTTCATACCATGTGTTTATTAGTTATTAACTTACAGTAGAAAATATACTTGAAACAGCTTATTATTTTAAAAGAACAAAACGCTTTGAAAAAGAATGGTTTATTTTAAAAGGTGCCACCCATGAATGCAGTCCATATTTTAAAAGCTGAGAGTTGGGTAAGACCTTTAAGGGAGGTCTCAGGTCTGAGCGCTTTCCATCTACCTGCTGAAGTCTGATTTAAGTCTCATCTTCAACCTTGTATCTTTAGTCTCATAAAGAACTTTAAGGCAAAAATTATGGAATAAATTGCCAGAAAAGCTAAGAGAAGTTTCGCTTACAGTACGAGAAGTACCTCAGATAACACAGACTGTGTTTCATCCTGCTAATGGGATAGCCCAACAGCTTTCTTCCATCTGTGTGTGATGTCTGGGTATGCCTATATGAGAAGTAATAAGTGAATATGCACCTAGAATAACAGCTCTTTTAAAGTTTTGTTTGAACTAAGTGCAAGTTTGGCAAGATGCCATACTATTTTTTGATAGCATACAAATTCAAGCACTAAAATAAAAGACTACCTCCTGGTAAAGTGTTGTACAGTGTACTTCCTAATTTAGCTGAAGCTAAACTCAAAATTTGAACTTTGCATAGAAAATGTTAGGAATTTTTTTTGTCCGTTTACCTTACGTTTTGCAGTATTTTGTTTCTTTATGGGTGTATCAGAGATTATGAAAAGTCATTGAAGCCAAGTGTGGGGACTTGATCCCTAAGCAGAATTCATTGGATTATCATATCTTCCTGCCTAACCCAGGTCTCTGCATGACAAGAATAGCTTTAATGCAGGTTTTGCTCTCTTCTCTTTCTGAGAGCCCTGAAAAGTTTAGCTTTCCAAAGGCTTCCCTGCATGCGATGTAAATAGATGGAGCAGAACTACCAACAATCTATAATTAAGCAGCTTGACTACCTGTCAATAGGAAATACCCTCTGTGTCTACCAAACAAGTGAATTACAGGCACCTCAGAGATACTGCAGGTTCGGCTCAAGACCACAGCAATAAAGCAGATGTTGCAACACAGTGAGTCACACAAATTTTTTGGTTTCCCAGTGCATCCAAAAATTATGTTTATACTGTATTGTAGCCAATTAAGTGTGCAGTGACTTTATGTCTAAAGAGGACAATGCATATACCTTAATAACAAGTACATTATTGGGCTAAGCACCGTGGCTCATTCCTTTAATCCCAGCACTTTGGGAGGCAAATGCAGGAGGATCACTTAAGGCTAGGAGTTCAAGACCAGCCCGGTCAACATAATGAGACCCCCATTTCTACAAAAAATTAGCCAGGCTAATTTTTTAAGTTTTCAGCTTAGGCGGAGGATCACTTGAGCCCAGGAGTTCAAGGCTGCTATGAGCTAGGATCACATCACCGCACTCCAGTGTAAGCAACAGAGCGAGACCCTGTCTCTTAAAAAGAAAAATAAGAAAACTTTATTACTGAAAGATCCTAACGATCATCTGAGCCTTTAGGGAGTCATAATCTTTTTGCTGGTGAAGGGTCTTTCCTTGATGTGGATGGCTGCTCACTGATCAAGGTGGTGGTTGCTGAAGGCTGGAGTAGCTGTGGTAATTTCTTACAATAAAACAACGATGAAATTCATTGCATCAGTTGATTCATCCTTTCACAAAAGATTTCTCTGTAGCATGAACAGTTGTTTGGCAGTATTTTACCCACAATATAACTTCTTTCAAAATTGGAGTCAGTCCTCTCAAACTCTGCCACGGCTTTATCAACTGATATTATAAAATATTCTGAATCCTTTGTTGACATTGCAACAGTGTTCATAGCATCTTTACCAGGAGTAGATTCCATCTTAAGTAATCACTTTCTTTGCTTATTCCTAAGAAGCAACTCTTCATTTGTTCAAGTTTGATCATAAGATTGCAGCAATTCAATATCTGTAGGCTCCACTTGTAATTCTAGTTCTCTTGCTATTTCTACCATATTTGCAGTTACTTCCTCCATTGAAATCAAACCCCTCAAATCATCCATGAGAGTTGGAATCAACTTCTATCAAGCTGCTATTAACTTGATATTTTGACCTCATCTCATGATCACGAATGTTCTTAGTGGCATCTAGAATGGTGAATCCATTCCACAAGATTTTCAGTTGACTTTGCCCAGATCCATCAGAGGAATCATTGCGAATGGGAGCTATTGCCTTACAAAATGCATTTCTTCAATAATAACACTTGAAAGTCGAAATTACTCTTTGGTTTATGGGATACGAAATGGTTGTTGAGTTAGCAGGTATGAAAGCAACATTCATCTCCTTATACATCTCCACCAGAGCTCTTCGGTGACTAGTTGCATTGTCAGTGAGCAGTAGTGTTTTGAAGAGAATCTTGTTTTTGAACAGTAGGTTTCAACAGTGGACTTTGAAAATATTCAGTAAACTGTGCAGTAAACAGGTGTGCTGTCATCGCAGCTTTATATAGCATAGGTAAAGTTGATTTAGCATAATTATTTAAGGCCCTAGGATTTTTGGATTAGTAAGTGAGCATTGGCTTCAACTGAAACGTCACCATCTGCATTAGCCCCTAACAACAGGACAGTCAGCCTGTCCTATGAAGCTTTGAAGCCAGAAGCTGACTTCTCCTCTCTAGCTAGGAAAGTCCTAGATGGCCTCTTCTTCCAAAAGAAGGCTGTTTGTTACCCACACAATGGGTGGGTTTGATTGCTTGGTGGATGACAGTCCATTTACCATAACCAAGGAGGATTCAACAAGGAGATTTTATTACTTGTAATAAGAAGAATGCTGAGGATAGTTCCCAAAGCAAAACCTTCCTGAACAGTGGTGAAAACAAGCTTTTATTGGGCTGGTTAACTGAGTCATTGTATGTAGAGGTGGAGTAAAGGCAGCACCCGAGCAGTCCCTGATCATGCTTCTATATATGCTGCCTGTATAGAAAATGGGGGCTAAGCTTCTCTCTGGGCAGGGATTTTAGTATGCATTGAAGGGAGTTTGCCAGAGTTCATCTGCAACTGACGCGTCTCTAGATCCAACTGGTTTTTCTGGGGCTAAGCTGCTTCCTGGAAGTTTTTTGAAATAACAAAAGCTCAAGGTATAACACTTATAAGTGAGTGCTTTTTCACAGTGGATACCCAAAAACCCAGGGACCCTAAGCTACATTTTGTCTACATTGAACATCTGGTCTTAAATAGCCACCTTCATCAGTGATCTTAGCTAGATATTCTGGATAACTTGCTGCAGCTTCTCCATCAGCTGCTGCTGCTTCATCTTGCACTTTTTTTTTGTTTTTTGGAGGTAGGGTCTTGCTCTGTCACCAAGGCTGTAGTACAGTGGCGTGATCACAGCTCACTGCAGCCTCAACATCCCAGGCTCAAGCTTCTCAGCCTCTCAAGTAGCTGGGACTACAGGCATGCACCACCATATCCAGCTACTTCTTCTATTTTATGTAGAGATGGGGTCTCCCCATGTTGCCCAGGCTGGTCTCAAACTCCCACATTCCACTTTTATGTTAGGGAGACTGCTTATTCCTTTGTGTCTCATGAGCTAACCTCTGTAGCTTCCAGCTTTTCTTCTGCAGTTTTCTTACCTCTCTCAGCCTTCGCAGAATTGAAGTTAGTTACAGCCTTGTGCTGGATTAGGTTTTGGCTTGAAGGAGTGATGTGGCTGGTTTGATCTATTCAGATCACTAAAACTTTCTTCATATCAGCAATAAAGCTCTTTCACTTTCTTATCATTCATGTGTTCACTGAAGTAGCACTTTTAATTTCATGCAAGAACTTCTCTGTTGCATTCACAACTTGGCTAACTGTTTTGCACAAGAGGTCTGGTTTTCTGCTTGTCTGGGCTGTCAACATGGCTTCTTCATAGGCTTCATCCTTGCTAGCTTTTGATTTAAAATGAGAGAGATGTGATTCTTCCTTTCATTTGAACGCTTAGAGGCTATTGTAGACCTAATTTCAGTATTGTTGCATCGCAGGGAACAGGAAGGCCCAAGGAGAAGGGGAGAGAGTAGAAGAAGGCCAGTCAGTGGAGCAGTCACACAACATTTATCGAGAGTTTGCCATCTTCTATGGGTGTGGTTCATGGTGCCCCAAAACAATTAAGATTCTAACATCAACAATCACTGATCAGAGAGATCACTGTTTTGTTGTTGTTGTTGTTGTTGTTGTTGTTGTTTGAGACGGAGTCCCTATCGCCCAGGCTGGAGTGCAGTGGCGCCATCTCAGCTCACTGCAAGCTCCGCCTCCCGGGTTCACGCCATTCTCCTGCCTCAGCCTCCCGAGTAGCTGGGACCACAGGCACCCATCACCACACTGGGCTAATTTTTTGTATTTTTAGTAGAGATGGGATTTTACTGTGTTAGCCAGGATGGTCTCGATCTCCTGACCTCGTGATCCACCCTTCTCAGCCTCCTAAAGTGCTGGGATTACAGGTGTGAGCCACCGTGCCCGGCCAGAGATCACTGTTCACAGATCTCATACTAATGAAAAAGTTTGAATTAGTGCAGTAATTACCAAAATGAGACACAGAGACATAAAGTGAGCATGTGCTGCTGGAAAATGGTGCTGATGGACTTTCTTGACACCTGATTGTCACAAATCTTCAATTTGAAAATCTTCTCGACACTTTCTTGACACCTGATTGTCACAGATCTTCAATTTGAAAAACAAAAAAATGTAATATCTAAGAAGCACCGTAAAACAAAGGGCAGTAAAACACAGTAAATGTCAGTAAATCAGAAAGTAAGGTCATCATGAGGTGCCTATATCATATGTGCGTTCTGATTTGATAATTCTGATTCCATCTCATTTTTTACAAATGGGTTTGAACTAGATCTCCATTTGTATTCAATTTACTGCCTTAATTATGTGCCTATACAGATTTAAACTAAACACAGATCTTCTGTGGTCACAAATTATTGACCTCTGTTATGTTTTCAAAGCCTGCCAAATACTTCTTTTAAATAAGCAAATCTACCCATGGAAAATTCTATAAGAGCTACCCTTTGGCTCCTAAGAGATAGTTTTTGGAATTTTTTTATGGTTCAGATATTTTTGTAGCTGATTGAACAAAATGAACTTTTTAATTTCATAAACATTCTTCTCATTGACAAGGCAGATGTGACTAAAAGAGATGAGAAATAATAAGAACAAAACTTGTTACTGATACATGTCGTTGAATTACACCCAAAAATAGTTCAACAGTTATTAAAAACTGCTTTTTTGATAACTTTTAGCTCTTCTCCAACTTGTAATCATGAGAAAATAAGTGAGTAGTAACAGGACCATAACGTTTTTACAAATCCAGACACCTCTATGTAACATTTAAACTATCCAGAATATAAAAAGGAGAAGAAACAAAGGCTGTTGTACAGTAGGAGGGCTATATAAACACCTCCAGGACCTCTGTAATAACCTTTCTATTGCTCTGAGGTCTGCCATACAAACTCAGCATGTGAACAAATTATTCATGCCTCGGGACATATTAAGTTGTTATGGAAGTTTCTGGAGAAGGTCCACCAGCTGGTGTAGAGAGCTATTTTGCCTGTCTTAATTGCATATTCCTTAGAATTTCTGTGATCTGTGAAATCGCAGGCCAGAATGAAGCCCCCTTTTCTTAGCATACTTTCTATGTAATGAATTCAAATATTTGTGTTAGTTTTAAATGTTAAAAGGGGAATGAAAAAAAAATTACAAAATGTACTTATGCCAACAGTTCTCTTATGGTTAACTAAAAGTATTTTTCCCCATTCCTTAATTTCAAATCCTGTGAGTTTGGGTAGGGGTCGAGTACTTGTCTCTGTTTTCCAAATGAAGAATTCCTGGCAAGAAGATTAAGTGACTAAGCCGGCTGTGTACATGGCAGTGCTGGGCAGCAGCAACATAGTAGATGACACTTTCGAGTTATTTTTATTATTTGGACCAGATGCATCTGGTTGGCACCTTGGGCCAATGAGCTGCCTCCCAGAGGTCCTCTGGCACAGAACTGGAGTTAGTATGAACACCAGAGATATAAGATAAAGCATTTCAGAGAACACTGAAGTTGAATTCAGAAGACCTCATTCACGTCTCTGCCAAATCACAACTACCTTAAGTGACCTTGTGAAAATGCACTTTTTGCCTACCACACAGAATGCTTATCACAGAAGTGTTATTGCTTAGTACGCAGGCTCAGATTCTGGCTCTACAACCTCTGTTCTGTTTCCTCATATGTAAAATGGAAATGGCACCTACATTATGGGTTACATGCGAGGCTCTTAGCATGATTTTTGGTGTGTAATAAGCCCTCTATTGATAGGAACAGCAGTAGCAGGTAGACTGTATATTGATATATAATCAGAGGAGTTACAATATGTATATAAATACCTATAATATAAAGTGGAAAGTTATGCATTCAGTTAGCATAATTTAAAGCTCTTTGGTAATTACAGAAAGGAGAGATTATTTCCTTTTGGGTTGTCATGGGAGTGTTCCTGAAAGAGGTGGTTTTTGAGCTTGGCCTTAAAGGATGAAGATTTGGGCATGCCAAGGCAGGAGGAATTGAAAGTGGTGAAGGACATTCCAAGAAGAAGCAAAAGTGTGAACAAAATTAAATGTTTTGTCATTGTTATTTTATTGATTTTTAAGAAATTATATTTAATTCATCTTTTGACCATGTATGTATGTTTATATGAACATAGCCTGCTGTTTTAGGTTCTGAGAATCCTTACAATACTGTTTTAAATCAAGATATTTTTGTTTTCTGCAGAAAACCAGTAAGGTTTTCTTATTTCCATTTTATAGATAAGGAAACAGAGTTCACACTAGTGATTGGTAGAATGGGAGAACCCCAGTGTACAAGCACTAAATTTCATATGTTTCCACAGCACTGCACTGCCTCTGTTAGACTAAGTAGAAATAATTTACACACCATCCACCATATTCTCCAAAGTTGCTTTCTTAAAATGTGTGGCATATTTAGAAAAGTTGGAGAAAGTCTCGGTGACCTCATATAAATCCAGCACCACTACTGTAAATATAACCCCGAACCCACAAATAACTAGTCATAGTACTTAAAAGGCAGCCACAAATCATGTGTTTTATTAACACCATGTGTGGTGCTCCCACTTGCCACAGTTAGCCAAGCTCTTGCCTCAAGTTTGCTAGGTAGCTTATCTTTGTCTTTAGTTTATTAAATTAAAACTGACCAATAAATGAGTATCAGGTCTTAGAGCTGTTCAGCAGTGTGGTAGAGGAATCCTGTTCTTGACTCTTGACTCATACTTATTTGAAAAAAAATAAGGATTTTTATTTATTCATATTAGGAAATTATGTTAATAAATTCATAATAGTCAAATCATTTAAATAGATACCTACTCCTAGACCATTGTACTCCCAGCAATTTTCTATTTACCATTAGTATGATTTCCTTTATAAAGGTTTTTTTTTAATGTAGATAAACTATCCTGAGTTGCATTTATAATACATTTCAGTTGAAGCAATAAGACACAAAAGCTCATGTTTTTTCATAAGGTCTCTAAGACAGATATCTCCGGTGTTAGATGAATACAGTCTATTTCCCAGGATTATGCTATTGCATATTTGTTACATTTTGAATATGAAGTTAACATATTCTTCTTGAAATGTCTTGATTACATTGCATGTTCTGAAAACTCAAACTATTCCAATAAAACTGTTACTTCAAGAGTAATATGACTATATGATGTGACATTTATATTAAATGTGATTTTCATGTACTGAATAGGGTTTTTTGTATAACAAACTAATTTCATCCAATTCTGGTTGCATTGTAAACTTGGAGGTGAGCTAAAGTGATTTGACATAAATATCCCACTATGGAATTTATTCTGAATGAATTGTAGCATATTTTTCATTTTTAATAATACAAGGTTAATATCATTCAGTATGAAATATATTTTCAAAAATGTCTCCCCAGTGCTGTCATTATTGTATAAATTTTAACGTGATGTCTGCATTGACTAACACTTTCTGTGCTTTATCCGCTGTTCTTAATATTGCTAAGATTCTTATAGAAATATATGCCTTTGTTGCCCAGTGTATAGCTAGTATCAAGAACACTTGTTACCATTTTGGAAATGAAGTAGTATTTTCAAGCTACCAAGACAATTGAGGAGTTTTAAAATGTTAATAATTCTCATTATCTGGTAACAGATTTTAGAAATTACTGAATTTACTTTAAAAGCCCAGTGCATCTCTACTTAGTCCTTTATTGATAGTGTTCATCAGTCTTCACAGGTGTATGATAATGTGTATTGAAAAGTACAGCTTTTCACATCTTTGCTATTCACGACCAACCCTGAATCCTCATGTTTCTCCACCCCAGCACAGTCTTTTCCCTACTCCTCTTTGTTAGGCACCAGTCTAGGCAGACAGAGTAGGTAAGTGAGATTAGGAACAGGACAAGATTAAGTGACACCTGGGTGCTAGAAGGTTAAAGAAAGGACCAGACCAATTCTACGTCAAATTTCAGTGTGAAAAAAATACTTTTGATGCCTTCCCGTCTCATCTTTTGCATCCCTTGTTATCTCTTATTCTCCTGATGATCCTCCACATCTGTTAGAAGAGTTATAGTTCTTTTACGTCAGGGGGTAACTGTAACCATCAGGGGCTCTGGAACCCCACTTATCAGCATTGTGACTTTGGGCAAGTTACTTAACCGCTCTGTGCCTCCGTTTCCTTGTCTGTAAAATTCGAATGGTTTGTAATGGTGCCCCATCCCAACTGGGATGTAAAATGCATTGAACAGTGCCTACCATATGGTAGACACTGTAGAAATGTTGGCAGCAATGGTATTATGACAATAGGTTCATATTACAAATTAGATGGTTAAGGCCTTATGGGTGAGACTTTATATCCACGCTAAAAGGAGATCAATAAATGTTGCATTTACTGAATGTTGCATTAATGAAAAACTTGCCTTTACTTGTAAGTGCCCCTTACTTAAAATTATCTCTTTTTCCCCCTTAAAACATTAATTCTTTCGGAGTATACTCTAGTAAGGGTGTTAAAAGAAAAAAAGATGATAACTAAACCAAACAACAATAAGGTGGGAATGATTAGTGGCTGCAACCTAGGAATGTTTTTTATTTAAATCATATTAATTTGCAAAATTCCAGGCAGCTTGGAATTAGGAAGAGGAATCTGGGCCTGTAACCTGCATATCCAGGTCAGTTTAATTTCTCACATCAAAGAAAATACTGCTTTACTATAAGCAATGAGAGGTCCAAGATTCAGTTTCTACCATATATTGACTCCTAGTAACTAGGAGTAGTCATAACCATTACCCCAGGTCCCACAGAACATTTAGCTTGTGGGACCCTCTTTGACTTGAGATGACCTGACTTCTTGGGTTCCCAGATGCTGGAAATCTTGCAAAGAGGGCCTCAAAGTAGCTTCTTGATCTGATAAGTTGTTCTCTCCCCTCACCGTTGTTTCTCTAAAATGTTTGGCTGGCTTTTTAAAAATAGTACATAAACTGTATTATTTCTCCTTAATTACCACACAGTGTAATGTAACCATTGGATGCCTTATTAAATCTGTTTGAGATTGAACCCATTTAAAATTTATTCCAATACAGTTCTAAACTCCATTCATGCCTAAGGATTGTCATTTACTGTAATATAGCATGGTCCTCAGTCTTCCACTCAAAGGAATTAGAGGAATTAATGCCAGTCATTTTCATTAAGCCCGTTTAATGTTAAAGATCATAATGTTCTTAAATGTTCAAAATGTACAGAACATATGAACTGTGACATTGGGCTTCATTTCAAAATAGCATGTTTGCATATCCCTGTTGTGGCTGTTTTGCACTTCTAATGGTCATAAAACCCTGGCTTATATTTAGCAGAAAATCAACGACTTTGACAGAGGAGCTTAGCCTGGTAACAGCACAAATTAATAACCATCTTTGATAGTAATGAGAACAGTCTTTGAAGGGGTAAGCCAAAACCTGACCCCCGAAATCAACAGTATTGTCAAAGTATTTTATGGTAGATTGGCTGTTTAATCTATTATTTAAATGTACTTACTAGTTTTATCTAAGGAGACAAAACCAGTAACTTACCTTTATAGGAAATACTTTAGTTAAACTGTAGTGTAATTGCAGTCCTCCATATTAACTACCCTCAGGCAGTAAATTATATTGGTTGCAGTATAGAAAGGATGTCTGCTTAGTATCTGCATAACATCAACCATTGACATAATTTTTTAGATTTATTCTTAGGACCTTCCAAATATAGAATACTATTCTAAAACCTAATAAGGATAAGGGATATATATATATATGAAGCTATGCTTTAAGAATTCATTTAGAAACTTTATTTTACTGTGCTGGAAAATACTGTGTCAAGTTGTACTTAAATTCAAAGACAAAATAAATTAACTGTGACCTTAAATCAAAATTTAATTATGTAGTACCTATTTCTTTATCTTAAAATGTGAAACAAATAGTTATGAGGGCACAGTTGGTGTAGTGAGAAAATACTTCTCTAGTTACTGTAATTATGGGATAATTAAATAACCTTTCTGAACTTCAGTTTCCTCATCTACAAAATGTGAACAGTTCTTGTACTGCTTACTTCTTAGTGTTTGCATTGGGAATCAAATGAGATGATAATGTGAGAAAATGCTTCTTTAATTACTAAGTGTTTTTCAAATGTCTATGAAGTCCTAAATACAAATCATAAAATTAGCAATGTAGAAGACTCTAGGCTGCAGCTACACATCTGTATCTTCGAAGAGTATTTACCTAACATCTTTTGAAAAGCAAAGAAGTAACCTGAGCTTTCATTGACACACAAATTTTCATCTTAATTTTTGTGTCAGAGATGTTGCTTCATGTAGCTGATAAGCTAGCATTTATTGACTTCTTATTGTTATTTTAGATATTATTTCTGCTAATCAACCCTTATTTCTACATGTCATATCATTTAATCTTCACAACAATCCTTTGAGGTAGGTAATGTTAGTAGCTTCATTGAGGGAACTGAAATAGAATTGCTTAAAGGATTATCTAAAACCACACAGCTAATAAGTGGCCAAATGAAGACTGAACTCAGAGCTGTGTTATTCCAAAGCCCAGGCAGCTCTCCTGGCCCCCAAAGTAGGCAATTGGAATCACACTAGGTATAATATAGCTTATCCCATATTAAAGCACCCCCTCACCCAAATCATAACTTCTAAAAGACCTATTGTCATAAAATAGTTTTAAAACTTGGTACTGTAACTTTAGCCATAGAAGGGACCATTAGCCTTTGCTAATTAAGAATACTGACAGATTCATTACCTGACTTGAATGCAAGTGAATGACTGGCCTCTCAGAGACCACCAATGGTTACACAGTGGCCAAATTGGAAATTCATTAGCCAGAATAAGAAGTACTGGAAGAAGCAGCTGCTAACTTCTACCTTCTCTTTTGCCGCTTCCATGATCAGATCTACAGAACCCTGTATCTCTAAATCCCACTCATCTTTCAGCTTCCCAGCTTGAGCATAACTGGCTTTTTTCCTTAACGAATGATAAGTATCACCACATGTTTAAAGAATTAAGCCGTTTTAATTGAATTCCTACAGAAGCCCTGCTGAACAGTAGATAGCAAAGGAAAAATGTATTTGTTTAACTATAACTCAGAGTTATATAGTATGCCTCACATTCTCACAAAAATTATTTTTTGACTAAGTTTCTAGCCTGAGAGCAATAATCTGCATTTATGGGCCTAGGTACACATTCTTTAGAGTTGGGTAGCTTCCCCTAATAATTAACACAGCTATTGAGGAATGTTTTTTAACCATTCTTGTATTAGGATGCCACCTATAAAGATATCATCCAAAATGTGGCACATTTTCACCAGAAGTATGCAGAATGATTACTGGTAGTACAATATAAACATTTTTTAAAATTATAATTATAAATGTTAATTTTCTGTTAGGAAAAGTATACATCCAGCACACCAAAGCCATGAATTCATGATTTTTTAAAGTTGAGGTTAAACTAGGTATTTTATTTTTTAAAAAGTTAAAAGAAATGTCAAATGAAGAACCCTTCAGTTAGTACCTGAATAGGCAGGTACACATATAAGTGAGATGTGGAAAACAATGGCCTGAAATATGCATGATGATCTCAGCACTAGTTGTCTACAGTGCAGTGTCCTGTATGACAGAGTCTTGATCATCCTGCCTTTGTGGCATTCTGTAATGAAAACTTTGGACTGGTTATTGCTTTTGTTATAGTGAGCTTATTAGGGAATATTTTGTCCCTTGCAGAATATTTTGTCCATCTTCAAAACAGCCTTATTCCTTCAAAATAAGGAATAGTCCCACAGTCTATTTTTTTTGTTTGTTTTTGTTTTTGTTTTTTGTTTTTGAGACAGAGTCTCACTCTGTCGCCCAGGCTGGAGTGCAATGGTGCAATCTCAGCTCACTGCAACCTCCGCCTCCTGGGTTCAAGCGATTCTCCTGCCTCAGCCTCCTGAGTAGCTTGGACTACAGGCACCCACCACCACCCCCAGCTAATTTTTGTATTTTTAGTAGAGACAGGGTTTCACCATATTGGCCAGGCTGGTCTCGAGCCCCTGACCTTGTGATCCACCCACCTCAGCCTCCCACAGTGCTGGGATTACAGGCGTGAGCCACCGCACCCGGCAGTCCCAAAGTCTTATTTCCTTATTTTTTTTATAATGACATATTCATTATTTGCCAGCTCCTTCACAATGAGAGAGGCTCTACAGAATTTACTGTGATGAGTTTGCAAGGTGAAAGCAACAGAACAATTATTTTTCTTGGTAGTTTAAATGAGATCTTGCTATGGAAAAGTCTGAGATAAAACCCCGAAGCTGTTTCTCCCCCAAAAAAGTAGGTATTTATTTAGGAAGTAAAGTTGGCAACAAGGAATATGTAAACCTGTCTTAAATATAACATGTATGTTTCATTAGGATTTCAAAGTAACTATTTATCAGGTAATATACAGTACTACCTGTGTTTATAACTTCTGACTTTGACTGCATGAGAAACCTAGACTTGAAAGTTTTCTTGACTTTTGATCTTTTAAGTGTGTTTTTTACTTTGTGGTTGTGTTTGAAAACAATTTAACTTGAATGGCTAAGATTTGTGCTTTGGGAAAGTTTTTTGTTGTTTAATCTATTGGTTTTCATTGAAAAACCGCTGCTAGAAACAATGTGAATTTTGAAATCCAACTCACTTGGTTTAGAATACTGGGTCTCCACTTCTCACTTCTCTATGACTTTGAGCAAATCGGCACCTGACTGAGCCTCAGTTACACAAACTGAACATGGGCCTAACAATCCTTACTTCATGGGGTTGCAATCAAGATTAATGTAGGATACTATAAAAGGGTTCCTGCAGTGTTGGACAGAATAAATGGATGGTAGCTCTTAGTTTTGTTTTCTTCAGTCTGTAGCTGCACTGTGATCTATGGTTATGTAACCCCACCATTTATAGCCTCACTATACTTCTAAGTAGCTGTGTTAGTACGTTCTCACACTGCTATAAAGAACTACCTGAGACTGGGTAATTTATAAGGAAAAGAGTTTTAATTATGCTCACAGTTTTGTGAGCTGTACAGGCTTCTGCTTTTGGGGAGGCCTCAGGAAACTTACAATCATGGCAGAAGGTGAAGGGGAAGCAGGCACATCTTCACATGGCCTGCAGGAGACAGACAGTGAAGCAGGAGGTGCTACAGACTTTCAAACAACCATATCTTATTAGAACTCTATCACGAGGACAGGAAGGGGGAAGTCTGCCCCCATGATTCAGTCACCTCCCACCAGGTCCCTCCTCCAACACTGAGGATTACAATTCAACATGAGATTTGGGTGGGGACACAACCAAACCATATCAGTAGCCTTCTTTCCTTGAACTTGCCCTAGAGAGCCTCCTTATTCTTGCTCCACATGGACCATTCAGGATTTTGCTATTCATTGTGTATTTTTAAGTCATTTCTCCTGCCCACTTCCTTTCATGCCAGTTCTGCATCCTATTTCCCCCTTTATTTCAGTCTTTACTGTTGTTTTCTCTGGACTTTCAATTGTTAGCACACACTTTAGCAGTTGTTTTTCTCTACTTCCTTGATTTAAATCTTATTTCTCCAATAAAATCTATGTACACAAGAGCAAAGAAGACTGTACCTATACTTTTCCCATATTATCTACAATTGCCTGGCACAGTGCCAGAAACAAAAAAGATGTTAAATCAGATGCATTGAAAAAAATGGGAAAGCAGTGGTCTTAAAATAAAAGCCGAAAACATTCTGATACATTTAGTTTGGGTATAGTTATACTATATTGAGTACAATACTAACTACCCAGTAATGGAAATGTAGTGGAGAAAAGAAGAGGAAATACACTAAATCCCTTATGTGAGACCTAGATTCAAATTCTGTTTCTCTACTTGCATGACATTAGGCAAGTCACCTAACATTAAATGTAAAATTGCAGGGTGCAGGAGATGGGGAGAACAAACCAAACAACTAATAAGTAAAACAGACTTGGACTCTGAAAATTGAAATCTTGGCTCTGGAACTAAATAACTGCATGCATGTTCTTGAACAAGTCATGCATCTCTTGATTTCCCTCATCTCTAAATTTAGCGTGACAAAATCCATCTCACAAGGCTGTTAGGATTAATTAGAACTTGTGTGTGTCGATGCCTGGTATATTGTGGGCATATACTAAATGTTATATTTATTTATCAAAAATACTCTGTGGATCTTATGTGACCTCATCGTAGAAATGAGGGACTTTAGTTAGCCAATCACTGAAATCCCCTTGAGCTCCTAGTTTTGGGCAGGTATAACAAAGTACCGTGGACTGAGTGGATTGTAAACAATAGAAAGTTATCTCACAGTTTTGGAGGCTGGATGTACAAGATCAGGGAACTGGCATGGTTGGGTTCTGGTGGGTTCTCTGTTCTGGGTTACAGACTACCAGCTTATCATTGGATCCTCTCATGGCAAAAAGAGAATAAGAAAGCTCTCCAAGTTTCCTTTCATCATATTGTTGTTAGTATTTAAACATATGAATTTGTGGGGGACACAAACATTCAATCCACAACAAGTTCCAACATTCTACATCAGTCATCTCAGAGAGAAGATAATAGCTAAAGAATGGATATTGTTCTTTTTAAGCTCACTAGGGATTCCTAACTTATCTACAGGAAACAGTTGTAACAAATAGAGAAAAATTGACGCCTCTAAATTACATATGGTACTAGTAAAATATACATTATTCATACTATGACTTTACCTTCATAGTAATACCAGTGGACATCTATGGCATCTTCCTCCTGTGTTTTGATGTTTCATTTTGCCCAGTAAGAACCTCCCTATATTGCATGCTTAAATGATCAAGTATCTCAGTAATAAATAAAGCAGAGTTGAACCTACCAAGTTGACCAACAGTTCACTGGTAGAAGAAGAGTGAACTCTTCTGTATAATGCATACATCAGGTTTGACTTCTCCTTAATACTATACATGATTAAACAAGTTCAAAGAGAATATAACATTGATTCGCTACATTTTTCAGTGAAGGATTCTGCCTGTTGAAGAGAAGAATGTAATCTATTGCCAGTTGGAGTTTTGTATTTGAAGTCCTCTGATTTCTAAAATAAACACAAATTGTTTTCTTGTCTTTCATCTTCACAGCCTTTCTATGCATAGAAATCTTGAATATGGTCTTTTTCTGGCAAGTATCTGAATAAGGGTTTACAATGCCTTGTTTATCTGACAAGCAACCATGTTGGCAAATATTTCAAGGCTCCAGTAATACTAATGTGAGTCTTTAGGTGAAGGAAGCTGGTTATCTGTCTGGCACATGGGAAGACTTAAGAGCATTACAGTAATGAACTATTTCCTTAGAATGCCATGTTTACCAGCAATCAGATATGGAGGCCGCAATTAATAGATTAGCATCCACCAGGAGGTCCTAAAATTGGGTCTTGTAGAGTTTCAAAAGAGATACTGTTACTGTGCCCCTCCTTTTCCCACTCTGTTGGCCAAAGTTCTGAGTATGGTACTTCCCTCCTTGCTTCCTTGAGATCTCAGCATTTAGTGAAGGGAAAAGTTCTCTGCTCACAAGAAAGATCCTCCCCCGAATCCGGGGTTTGACAGACAGGTCTATATGGTGTGATTCCATGGATATGTGGTATAAAATATGCCAGAATGTTTGACCTACCAGGTAGAAATCTAACCATATCTTCCTCCACAAGCACTAACATATAGGGTTTTGGTTTTTGTTTTTCCTCAAGTTGTTATTTTGAACATCTTATTTGTAAGTTCTCTGAGGGAAATTGAAATTTAAAATATCTCAGACAAAGAGGAAAAATCTAATTGAGTTGATCATTTCTGAGATTAAGTCTTTGTAAACTTAGTTTAAATTTTCACATTTGTTCCAAGTAAATACTTAGAAAACTTAAGAACTGCATTTGATGCCACAGTTGATCTTCTGGCAGCAGATAGTAAATGGGAGAAAAGTAAAACCAGTAAAAACAGTTCTTAATAGAAATGTAAAGGAATTTAATAAGTATATATTCTGTTCTTAAGCCTTTGAAAACCATGAGAGATTACTTTTATAAAAATATATATATATTTTTTTTGCGTGAACTCCACTTCTTGGAGCTCAAGTTCTTGTCCCAAATTGTCTCTGCAAATCTGTATTATGAAAGTCTATTCTTAGGTATGGTTTTTAAAGGATGACCCCTGGACAGTTATGTTCCGACACTTTTAACCATGTTGTAACCCTTTCTTCACACAAAAATATTTCATTGAAGTACAGTATTTACAGTGAGCCCCCCCTGTTTGAAGTGGGGTAAAGAAAGAAAAACAGAAGTCCACATATACACACAGACATGCAACATGTATGCATACATCTGTGGTTTCAAATGTCACAATTTGAAAATCCTGAGTATTTTACTATGTTTTCATTAGAAGGACAGCCCCAGTTTTTCAAATTCTGAACTAGACCTTGAACAATAATTATTTTAAATTTAAAAGTACAAACTACAGGAAGAAGATTCCTGAAAGATGGTAGCAGTAGTGACATTGTTCTTTAATCTCATCATAAAACAGAGCAAGTAGGATATCAAAACCAAAAACCTACAGATAGCAACAACCTCAAAGCTAAGTATCCTTATAAACCCCCAAATACTAGCAGGTAAGGACAAACTGCCCGCAACTACAAAATCAGTGTGGGATCAGTAAATGTGTGGAAGGAAGCAAACGTAAGGAAACAAGGTAGTTGATGGGTCCTGAGAAGAGGAAAGCCCTTGAAGTGCCAGCAAATACTCATTGGAAAGCACAGCAAGCCAATTACATAGCAACTGCTGAGATTGCCTGGGTGTTTTTGTAATATTTAATTCATAGGTGAATAAAGGAGACTGGAAAGTGATTCAGTTTGATAGTGCTAAAGCAGTCTGGGCCTTAAAAACTCCTGAAGCAGACAAACCAAAGTTGTCTTCCAGAACAAATGCTGTCACTGAAGGAAGCTACTTGAAGTAGAATCCAAATTAAGCAATACAGGACAAAAGGGGAGAAGAAACAGAAAGTCCATATAAAAAGTGGGCAAGGACAACAGAGTAGGCAGTCCCACAAAGTGGGAGACCACATTTTGTAAAATCACTTTGTGAAAACAATTGAAAAGACAGCTTTGGAATCATTAAGTTGGGAAGAACTAGGCTGGACTGTCCCTTTCAAAATACAGGAAAACATCTTTAAAAAAAAAAAAGTAAAACAAAAATTGTTAAAGCCTTTATAAGATAAAAGAATACAGGGCAAAATAACATTCCTACAATGAAAACATGCCCCAAAAAATCCACAAAATAGATTATAAACTATTACTTCAAAACAAGCTAAAGTAAGTTTTTACATGACATCCAAAAGGAAAGACAAATCCAAATTAGAAAAGACTCAGAAATTAGGTGATTGGATAAAAATCAATGGAGTATATAAGATACGTTAGAAAGGAAAACATGAGCCACTTACTTTCTGTCTAGCCAGACTTACCTTCAGTTACAGCTCCCCCAGACAATCGAATATTGCTCACATGAGCCCTTGCTGAGAAATCTACTGGAGAATGAGTTTCAGACAACCAAAATGAAAAACAAATTGCAGAGGCATCAGAATAAGGACTGGTGAAATTTTGTTTCTTAGCACTTAGATATAGGACCATGTGACTGAGTCCTGGCCACTGACAAGGGGTAGCAGAAATACAAGGTACTTCCAAGCACCATCCTCCTCCATACTTTTTTCACTAATTTGTCAGCTAGATACAAAGGATCCAGCAAAGTATTCTTTGTCACCAGTAGAAATCACTTTACAGTTATTCCAGATATCTTTAAATAATGTTTCATTACCTCATTACAATTTTTAGACCTAGCAGATTAAATTGGATTTTGTCATTTATTATTAAATCTGTAACACTATTTTTTTTTTTTTTTTTTTGAGACAGGATTGCTCTGTCACCCATGCTGGAGTGCAGTGGCGTGATCACAGCTCACTGCAGCCTCAACCTCCTGGATTCAATCCTCTTACCTCAGCCTCCTGAGTAGCTAGGACCACAGGCGCACATGCTACCAAGCCCAGCTAATTTTTTTATTGTTATTTTTTGTAGAGACAGGGTTTTGCTGTATTGCCTATGCTGGTCTCAAACTCCTGGGCTCAAGCGATCCTCTCACCTTGGCCTCCCAGAGTGCTGGGATTACAGGCATGAGCCACTGTGTCTGGCCCTGTAACACAAAAGTTTTTAATCTTTTGATAACTTTATTTCAGTATAATCTATTTTCTTTGTGATACTCTGCGTTTTCTGTTATGATTTAAAAATATTATCCTGAGGAAAGGTCCATATGCTTCGCCAGACTACCAGATGGGTCCATGGCACCTGATTTAAATGGAAGAAGACAGGGTCTTTAAATTAAATGGGAGCAGAGTGCCTTTGCCCCACTCTGTCAATACACATTGAAAATGACTTGAGCCAGAAATAATTTTTGTCATGTTTAAATGGAAAAAAAAAGCACAAAGGAAAGTTTTTTATTTTATTCAAATGCTTTTTTAGAAAGAGCATTAATATTTTCTTAATGTTTTAGTAGTTTTTCATTATTAAAATCAGTTTACGTCGTCTTTACTGATTATCCCCAGGGGTCAAAAAAAGCACCAATCTACCTTTAATTTTTGTGGTTGGGAAAACTAGACCAAAGTGAAAATTTTTTTTTTGTATTATTTCCATAGGTTTTTGGGGAACAGGTGGTATTTGGTTACATGAGTAAGTTCTTTAATGGTGATTTGTGAGACTGTGGTGCACCCATCACTTGAGCAGTACACATTGAAGCCAATTTGTAGTCTCTTATCTCTCACCCCCTTCTCACCCTTTCCCCACTGAGTCCCCAAAGTCTGTTGTGTCATTGTCATGCCTTTGCATCCTCATAGCTTAGCTCCCACTTAAGAGTGAGAACATACGATGTTTGGTTTTCCATTCCTGAGTTACTTCACTTGGAATAATATGCCATTAATTAATTCCTTTTTATGGCTAAGTAGTATTCTATCATATATGTGTACCACAGTTTCTGTATCCACGCATTGATTGTGGACATTTGGGTTGGTTCCACATTTTTGCAATCCCAAATTGTGTTGCTATAAACATGCATGTACAAGTACCTTTTTCGTATAATGACTTCTTTTCCTCTGGGTAAATACCCAGTAGCGGGATTGCTGGATCAAATGGTAGTTCTATTTTTAGTTCTTTAAGGAACCTCCACACATTTCCATACTGGTTGTACCAGTTTACATTCCCACCAGCAGTGTAGAAGTATTCCCTTTTCACTGCATCTATCCCAACATATATATATATATATATATATATATTTTTTTTTTTTTTTTGCGGGAGTAAGGTGGTATTGCATTGTGGTTTTGATTTGCGTTTTCCTGATCATTAGTGATGTTGAGCATTTTTTCATATGTTTGTTGGCCATTTTTATATCTTCTTTTGAGAATTGTCTATTCATGTCCTTAACCCACTTTTTGATGGGATTGTTGATTTTTTCTTGTTAATTTGTTTAAGTTCCTTGTAGATTCTTGATATTAGTCCTTTGTCAGATGTATAGATTGTGAAGATTTTTCCCACTCTGTGGGTTGTCTGTTTACTGACTGAAGTGAAGATTTATTTCTTACAGTCATTCTAGTCCTCATTTTAAAATGCAAATTTGGTACAAAGTACTCTTTTCCAAAGGGAACGTGCAGATTTCAGACACAAATACATATTATTGTACATTTCTAATAATCTATCACAAAAAAATCATAGAATTATAATGTATAATTATGGAATTTATTGTTGAAGGGGGCTTTGAGGATATCTAATCCACCATCCTCATCTTCATAAATTAAGGACCTGAAAAGTTTAAATTTACATATGGTCAGATTTACCCATGGTCACACAACTGGAATGGTAGTCTAGAATAAAACTATACTGTTTCCACTTATGTGGTAATAATGTGTTAGACCAATTACAGTCTTACACAGTCTTCATCTTCCTCCCCTTTCCTCCTTCCTTCCTGTCACAGCAGAAAAGGTGTCAGTACTTCTGTCTGTGGTTTAATCCTCCTTCCTGTTTGGACACTTTGTATCCCCCGCCCTTCTTATCTCCCGTTCACATTCCTCTCTAGCTTTTCACATCCAGACTTCTAGAAACAGAAACACATTGTCTCTCCTTTAATTTTTTTATTTCTTAACCCACAACCGATGACAAGCATTTCACTCAAATTGCTCCTCTCAAAGTCACCAACTGCATTTTGCTGAAAGTGATAGAAATTTCTCCATGTTTTCCTTCACCACTCTGCAATACACAACACTGTTGACCACATTCTTCTCAAAGTGCTCTCTTCTCTCAGCTTCTATGATACCATATGCCCCTGAGTTTCCTCTTGTCTGGTTGCTCTTTCTCACCCTCCTCATCTGTTGCCAATACCTTTAAATGTCAGTAAGTGTTTCTCACAACTCCCTCCTAACTCCCCTCCTTTTGCAATGCTGGTTCTCTCATAATCTAATCCACTCATAGGGGTTATAAAGACCAACAGTTGTGAGCACTGTTGACTCACAAATCTCTGCAATACAGCCCTTTTTACCTGAATTTCACACCTGGCTGGCATCTGCAGATGGACATGCTACAAGTCCTCCAAACTCAATATGATCCTTTTGTGTCTCAACTCTGAGATGTATTACTTCTTTCCATGCTCCTATCATTACCACCATCATCTTATACCTCAGTCACTATAAAGCCCTCTAACTGGTCTCATGTCCTCAATCTCAGCTACATCCTCACTGCTATCAGGGTGATCTTTTTCATATGAAAATCTATTGTTCCATGAAAGGGTCGTATATGCAAAGTGACTCCTAAATTCAGAAGGAGCCAAGAAACCTAAGGATAAGGCTCGCAAATCCAGTTTGTCAGGAAATGGTAATTTATTTGGGAACTTACAGATGGAAGCATACTCTTGGGTGGCAGCAAGACATGTAGATCTGCACACCATTACTGCCCAGACCGGGGCTTTTATACCATAGGGAAAGGGTTTACAGGCTCTATAGAGACAATTTAAGACAACCCACCAGAACAGGCAAGAATGCTAGGTACATCATGCCTGTGCAGTAATTTGTGCTGTACTATCAAGGTTGCTTTGATCTAAAAGCAGGATTTACAGTGAGTATATGTTCTTACACTAAAGACAGCAAGTAAAATAAGAATCAGGAGGCCTTCACGGGACTGGAGTTAATCAGAAGTCAGCATTGTGGATTAGTATTCAAGATGGAGTCACTTTTGTCTAAGCATCTGTCCATGTTCACTTATCTTTTCAAAACCCCTCCTCTTCCTTCCCTTTCCATATTGTGTTCTGCGTTGTCTAAGTGACCCACCAAGCAAATTTTTTGTAAAGTGGATTTTCGTTCCCTTACCTAACATACTTTCATCAATATTGGGTTGCCTTTCTATCTACCAAACAGTAGGATTCATACCTGTCTCTGAGTTTTTGTGGCTGTTGTTTTTGAAACTTAAGAAATAGAGTTAGTGTTTTGAAAACTTAGATATTGTCTTAACACTGATAGTGATTCTGTGGGCATAGACATTGAATATAATTATTATGCTAGATACCCTAAGACTTATGAAATTGGCACTAAAGTACCACTAAGAGATACTGACCCACAGTTTAAATTTACTCAGGCCAGG
Source organism: Pongo abelii (assembly GCF_028885655.2). Classification (NCBI taxonomy): domain Eukaryota; kingdom Metazoa; phylum Chordata; class Mammalia; order Primates; family Hominidae; genus Pongo; species Pongo abelii. The sequence continues at coordinate 131,214,408 of NC_085928.1, read as the reverse complement.
TGCAGTGGTTCATGCCTGTGATCTCAGCACTTTGGGAGACCAAGGGAGGAGGCTTGCTTGAGGCCAGGAGTTTGAGACCAGCCTAGGCAACATAGTGAGACCCTGTTTCTACAAAACATTTAAAAATTAATGGGGCCTGGTGGCATGTGACTGCAGTCCCAGCTATTCAAGAGGCTGAGGTGGGATGATTGACCCCAGATCAAGGCTGCAGTGAGCTGTGATCATGCCCTTACTCTCCAGCCTAGACAACAGAGCAAGATCCTGTCTCAAAAAAGAAAAATAAATTTTAAAAAATTAATTTACTCAATCTAAATGGTTTGATTTTTAATTTTACCATGTTTGGTGTTTAATAAACTATTCTTTGTTATTTCCATTCTTTCTATTATAAAAGCTGTCACGAGTTACTGCTTCCAATATCATACATAAAACAGGAACAATCAAATTGCATTGTGCCAGCATTTTAACTGATGAGTCCCAGAGTATTTCCATTTGTAGTGTCGATTTAATTCTGGAAGTTTGTGTTAAATTCCTTATTGTTTCTTTCGTTGAAAATATTCTCTATCTTTATCTTAACATTATTTGATGAACTAAAGAGATGTAATTATTAACAGAATTACCATTTTAAAATTTTACATTGTGAATACTTAGCATGCTGTGGTCATAAACAGTGTAATTGTGTTTGCAGTGAATAAATTGTTAGCCTAAAATAGAAAGAAGTCTTACATGAATTAGGACAAAATTTATCTTGATGTTTTGCAAATCCTTAGCCAGCTGTGAATATACAACTAAATAATACTACACTTCACAAAGAAAGCAATTTATCATGTGTGAATACATTTTTAGGAGCTTTTGTATGATTAGTTTTGGAATAGAAAAATGCAACTTGTGTAAGTAGAGAAATTTCACAAAGTAATAGCTAAATGTGTACCACATTTAGCTGTGTTTTAGGGAGGTTGTTTTTAAAAATAATTTGGAATCACTACCTTAAGCCTTGTTTTATTATTTACCATTATTTCTCACAATCAGTATATTACGTGTATATTTGTTTATTTGCTTACTGTTATCTTCCCTTCACTAGGATATAAGTTCCATGAAATGAAGAACTTTGGACTTCTCCACTGCCAAATCTGCAGCACATAGAACAGTGCCAACATATAGAGGGATCTTAGGATATATTTGTTGAATATATGAATAAGTGAACAAGTAAATTTCATTTAGCATCTTTTTTTCTTTTTACTTATCATGTTTTGAGGATTTCTCCGTGTTACTGAAGAGTAAAATACCTTTTTAAGGAAGAAATCATGGTGTACCTACTGATGTACTTTGGCAGTGTCCCCACTCAAATCTCATCTCAAATTGTAATCGCCATAATCGACACATGTCATGGGAGGAACCCAGTGGGAGGTGATTGGATCATGGGGGCAGTTTCCCTCATGCTGTTCTTGTGACAGTGAGTTCTCACAAGATCTAATGGTTTTATAAGGCGCTCTTCCCCCTTTGCTCCTCACTCTTCTCTCTCCTGTCACTTTGTGAGGAAGGAGGTGTTTGCTTCCACTTCTGCCATGATTGTCAGTTGAGGCCTCCCCAGGCATATGGAACTGTGAGTCAATTAAACCTCTCCGCCATAAATTACCCAATCTTGGATATTTCTTTATAGCAGTGTGAAAACAAACTAATACACCTATTCTGTCCTCAGCACTTTTTGTCAATGTTACAAGTGTCAGTTCTTTATGAATTAATAAATCCAATAAAAAGTGTTGTTCTAGTATTTTTATGTTGCAGACATCATCACAGCTGTCTCGTACGCAAAGATAAGTAAGACACAGTGCCTGCCCTCAGGGGACTCCTAGACTGTAAAAGACAGGCAACAACATAACCAGGGGTAAGGATAATTTATTTGCTGGTTAGGAGTGAAACCAGGTTTTACAAAGTGGCTAACTCTGAGAAAATGGCAACAGACTGATCACCTAAGGAAATGTAAACAAATGTATGACAATTAGAGAGTGATAGAAAAGGATAGTGATATTCAAAAGAAATAAGACTAAGTACAAATAGAACACACAGATTTCCAGGTCCCATCAGGGAACAAGTTCAATATAAGTCAGTAGTTTTCATACATCAAGAACTGATGTGAAACAAAAATATTAAGAATAGAGCCTCCAAAACCAAAAAAGTAATATTTCTCTTCCTGTAGAAGAGAAGCTGGTCTTTACTAAAATAGCAAATTCAAATCTAGTCTTTACTAAAATCGCAAATTCAAATCTGTTCTCATTTGATCATCCTTTTACCTATTATGTACAGAGAGTCATTTTAAAGTTAGATTACAAAAAATTAGAGGTGAGGCATGATGGCTTATGCCTATAATCCCAACACTTTGAGTGGCTGAGGCAGAAGGATCACTTGAGCCCAAGAGATCAGAACCAGCCTGAGCAAAGTAGGGAAAGCCCATCTGTACAAAAAAAAAATATATATATATATATATTTAATTAGCTGAGCATGGTGGCACATGCCTGTGGTTCCAACTACTCAAGAGGTTGAGGTGAGAGGATTGCTTGAGCCCAGGAGATGGAGGCTGCAGTGAGCTGTGATCATACCACAGGATCCTTTGTAATAGTGTCACAGGATCCTTCAGGTGTTGCTTTTCTAGCCAGAAACCTCTGTGGTAGGTGGTGCCTTTGCTTGGGTTTTGCTTGGGCCCACTGGGCTCATTCCACCCACTTGGCCTGAAATCAGCTGCACTTGACTCATGCTACCAGCCTGGATCCCACATCTGCCAAGGGTGAGCCAGGCACGGAGCAGTGAGAGGTGTGTGAACAAACAGTCATGGAGTCCAGTCACTGTGCATAGCCAGGCATGCCAGCTGCTGTGGTGGGGCAGGCAGCTCCATGCAAGACTGTGGCTAGATCAGATGTACCACAAGTGGCTTCTGCTACAGGCACCTGCATCTGAACGATGCATCTGAACGCAGTGGCCACCAGAAACTTGGAGACCCCAGGAACAGCAGAGCCTCAAAGAGGATGTCACAGTCCTAGCTCAGGGAGCCCCTAGGCCTGGGCTCTCCAGAGGGCCGTAGCCCTTCTCTCCTTCTCTTCGCCCACAAGATGGTGAGTGGGGGAGTAGGGGGGGCATGTTTCAGCACTGTTTGTGTTACAGCTCTTTCAGTCTCACCATTTGGTGGGTCCCAAGTTCTTGTTCCACATCCAGGAAGAATGAGATTCGGACAACTGGAGGGTGAGCAAGGTGGAAAGGAGCTTCACTGAGTGACAGAATGGCTCTCAGGAGACCTGAAGTGCGTAGCTACTTTTCGCAGGCAGGTTGTCCCAGTGAATGTCCAGCTCTCAGCTGAAAGGAGACCTGTAGTGGCTAGCTCCTTTCTGCAAGCAGGTCATCTAGAGGAGTGTGTAAGTCTGGCTGAGTCTGGGGTTTTTATGTGCTCAGAATGGAGGCAGTATGTGCTGATTGGTCCATGGGCCATCACGGGTGGGCCTGGAGAAAGCACCGTCTGGTTGGCCAGGTGGTCATCAATGAAGTTCTCACTCCAGGCTGCAGACTTTGCTCAGAACTGGCAGCCTGACCCACAGGCTTCAGGCCATCCCCAGCCTGAAGGTGGAGTTTCACTGGAGACCTGCCCCTTCCCGCCTAGGAACTCATCTGCTTTTAATACCATCCGTGGCACCCAGGCTGTCTATGCCAAGAGGCACCCACAGGTCCATGCCAAGCTGCCCGCAGTGCCCCCGGCCTCCCTCCTGCACTCGTAGGTGTCTAAAGTCTGGAGGGAGCCATTGCAGCAGGGGGCTGGTGTGTCAGTGCTGCCCTGAGCATGTTCATACCCAGCCGGGTTGTGATAGCACCCAGGCCCACCCACAACTTTGCTCCACCCCAGAGTGGATGCCCAGAGCTGGGAGAGGCCAGGGAGTGGGAACAGGTACTTTCAAGCCTATGGGGGCAGGGAGCTTCCTAGGCCCCCAAGAGTACAGGGATGCCTTGGTCTGGAGCCATGGCTGGGTGGCTGCAGCTGTGCCTAGCAGCACAGGGCTCCTGCCCCGCCAGCTTAGTAGAGGGTGGGGCTCCTGCCTGATCCCAGCCCCCACCGGTTCCATGGAGGGTGCAGCCCTCACTGCGCCGCCCCCACTACAGCTGGCATCCCTACAGCAGCTGCTGCAGAGAGGCCACTGCCGCCATGAACAGAGCAAGACCTTGTCTCAGAAAAAAAAAAAAAAAAAAAGAAGAGGAGGATTCAGAGATCCAAGAAAGGCATAAAGGTGGAAAATAAAAGCCATTTTAAATGCTGTCAAATTGCTTAGTACAAAAAAAGGATTTCTACCTTCCTAACTTTCCAGTAACAGAAGGGCATTGACAAAATGGTTTTTTGAACAGAAATAGAGGAAAGGGCCTTATACGTAGCAAAATAAAAATGAAACTAAGCATTAGAGAAACCTTTCTAGTGTAAGAAATAGTAACCAAATACTTGAAAGTCAGTAATTGGCAAAACTGCCTTCTTTGATTTAGGGGGACATCCTGCTTTTTGTTGGAGGTCTAGAAACAAAGATTTATTGTTTCCAGTGGTTTGGATAAACAGGGTATTCTTTGATTCAAAATTATTAGATACAACATTTTAGCAAATGTATGAAGTATCAATGGCTTTTGTAATCTTAACATATAAATAATGACAGTTAGATTTGGATTTGGGTTTTGATCTTCCCAAAGGAAAATTAAATTCATCAAAGCAAAGAAGCCCAGCTGGCATAAGCACTTGACAGATTCAAAAAAGATAGGACTGTTGGTTGTCTATAATATATTCTATTCTCAACCTTTTGTTTCAGCTTTAACATTTCTATCCTTTCAAATGCTACTCTATCCCGTCCACCTGCATCAAATGAGTAATAGCGTTTTACAAGTCGTAGCAATTTTTCTGAATGTAAGACAATGAGTGGCCATCTTTAGAAGGAAATTGCTTTTTAGGAATCAGGCTATCATTTCTCATTTGAACTAATTAGTTGGTGCCTTCAGAGCTTTGCTTTCATATACTATGTATATCGTAGTCGTACTACGTCCTTTGCATTTGTTTCCATTTATAAAGAGTACAATTAGCCTTTTTAATGCTTAGTTCAGTCACCATTAAAGCTCCCCTAATGGTTAGGGATTGGTCTTTCCAAGGCTGAGAAGGTGTTTTTAATTATTCATTCCTGTTTGTTTCTTACAGCACCCTCAGCTGTGCTTTATTATTCAAAGGTTAATGCAAACTGAGAAGTGGATAAATTAAATCTGCCTCGCAGCCAACAACCCAACATGTTAGCAGACACTATAAGATGGGGATGGGCAGTGTAAGTTATTTCCGTTATTGCAGCACTGCCAAAAGCAAAAACCACTAAATCCTTCAAAGATAGCCCACGTTGACAGGAATTATTAAGGGATACTACAAGTTGATGGTTCTTAAATAGCAGATCTTCTGTAAAATCTGTGTTTGTTTTGCTTACAAAGAGAAGGTAGTGGCTGAAATCTGAAAGGCAATAATAGCTACTGTAGAAAATTGATGTAGATACCATGACTAATGAACTCTGTATAATATTAAATCACCAACTCGAGTGCTAGAAGTCACTTCTATAAATGTTTTACAACAGCCAACTGCAAAATCTCACATGAAAGCTAGGGCATAATAGACCATCCTTAGACAACTAAGCAATTGAGTAGTGAACTATGACATAATGTGAAAGTGCTGTCATAACTTCACTCTTTTGAGCAACAAGATGTTTCTAGAGCCTTTCATTTGCTTCCTTTTGAAAACGTGTATTTATAGAACTCAGAATTTTATAGACTTTTAAGAGGGTGCCCTCTAGAAATACTGACCACAAATGATGTGGAAGGAAAATAACTCATTTTATCAAGGGAAGTAGAGTTTATGAATATGCCAAAAGCCAAAAAGTAAACTTGAGTCTTCTGTTTGGTTGCTCATCATCTCTTTCCACCAGGATATTCTGTGTGGCTGATCTCTTAAAAACTTGTTTCCAGCTGGGGCTGCACTTCCACCAAGAGAGTTCAGAGCTCAATTAATTACCTTCCATCACTTTTCTGTGGAACAGAAAAGAAAGATAAACCTATGTCATGCTGCCCACGCTGTTCTCGACTCCCTTTGACTGAAAACCCATCTGTCTTCCTAACCTTTGCTGATGGACTAAAGGAAAGAAGGAAGGATAGGTGATGAAATCTGAAATCTGTGCCTGTCATTGACAACCTGGATTCTTTTTTTTTTTTTTTTTTAACACAAAGCCTAATTCTTTCATGAAAGCCACTGCAAAGTATTAGGAAATCCAGGTTTATGAGATTAAATAGGGATTTAAGGGGAAAAATGTAAGTAGAGCAACCTGATTTGAGAATAATAATCCTATCTCCTTAGTTGTCACTAAGGTTAAAGAAGATGATGAATGTGAAAATGCTTTGTCAACTTGATACGCCTATCCAGAGATTAAATATTGTTAAATAAATTGCCAAATAACTAACTGACTGTTATTATATAAATATTGTTAGTTTAATTGCTAAGTGTTTAGGAGATATTAGGACATACCTATAATTTCTTCAGACTATAATAACTTTAATCTGTGCTTTTATTGGCACTTGTTTGTAATTCTAGTCAATTCTGGTCTCTTAAACAGAAAGGTAGTGAACTAATGTTGACACCATTTAGTTTATCATTGCTGCTATGGTCTTCTGTATCTACTGCTTTCAGTCCACACTAAGCCTTGCTGTCAGAGTGTTGCATGGAAAAGAAGATGAGCTTTTCAGTGCTCGTCTAGGTTTGAAATGCAGTTTCATCATTTACTGTGTAACCATTGCCAAGCCACTGAATTTCTTTGACTTTAGTTTTAGATAACATTTAAGTTTGCAGAGTGACAGTAATTTGAAAAATATATGTGAATGATAATACTTAGATTTTTAAAGAACCTACTCTTTGCCAGACACTGCATTTGACACTGAATGTATGTAAATATAAAGTGTCTTAATTCTTATTATACCTTCACACGGTAAAAAGTGTTACCTTTTTTACAGATAAGAGAGCTGAGGCTCAGTGGTATGAAAGGTGTCTGGCTCAATGTCTGGCACACAGAAGATGCTCAGTAAATGGTGAATATTCTTATGTGGATTTCATTATGTGTTTCCTATTTAGAAATTTCCACTAGTGCCTATCAGACTTTTAATGTACACACCAATCATCCAAGGACCTTGTCAAAAATGTAGTTTCTCATTCAGTAAGTTTGCCCAGTGCTGCTTCTTGCTGGACCACACTTTGAGGCCCTCAGTGACTCCATAGTCTGTAATAGTAGTTCTATCATGGTGATTCTAGTTGTTCATTAGATTCTGATTGATCTCGTCTGGTTTGGGATCCAGGCTTTTTTGTTGTTGGGGCAGGGTGGGAGTTCCAGAAGCTGTTCAAGCTCTTTTTAAAGCAGTGGACTCCTTTTATTCAAAGAGTATTTAAAGAAATTATGTACTGACAATGTACACAAACACAGTGGAGTTTGTCTTGTTGAATCTCAGCTGGGGAGGGAGCAGCGAACTTAGTGACCCCAAAAGACCTCAGTGGAACCCTGCAGCTCCTAGGAGCAACACATTTGAATATCACAGTTCTCCAGAGTACTTTTCCAATTCCTTATTATGTCATTTAAGGCCCTACACTATCTAACCTCAGCCATCCTGGTGTATCTGCTGTTCTTCCAAAAGGCAACCCACTTTCTTCTCCCTGCCTTTTTCCATGAAGTGCCTTTAGCCTGTTATGCTTTATCTCCCTATACCAGTTAAAATCCACTTCACCTTTCCAGCCCAGCTTAATTGCTTAATTGCCACCCCTTTTATGAAGTCTTTCCCTGGAGGAGATGCAGTTCATGTCAGAACTGCCTGTGGGACTTGTTCAAACCATATACTCATCCTGAGAGAACCTAATGTTTCTTTTTCTCAGGTCACTGCTGAAATGAAAGATGGTACTTACTGTGGTATAAGACAGGGTGAAGAAGCTCACCTACCAGGAAATGAAAACTTTTTTTTTACAGGGTTCCCATAGCATCTTGATTATGAATCCTGTGGAACAAATACATCTTACCTTCTCTCTTGTTGCCCAGACAGGAAGCCCTTTGGGGATCAAGAATGTTCTTTATCTTGCCTAGATCACAGTACAGTGATGAGCACTGACACAAGATGTGTGTATTACTCCATTTTCGTACTGCTGTGAAGAAATACCCAAGACTGGGTAATTTATGAAGAAAAGGAGGTATAATGAACTCACAGCTTCACATGGCTGGGAAGGCCTCACAATCATGGCGGGAGGTGAAGGGGGAGCAAAGGCAGGTCTTACGTGGTGGCAGGCAAGAAAGCTTATGCAGGGGAACTGCCCTTTATAAAACCATCAGATCTCATGAGACTTATTCACTGTCAGGAGAACAGCATGGGAAAGACCCACCCCCATGATTCAGTTACCTCCCACTGGGTCCCTCCGTGACACATGGGGATTATGGGAGCTACAGTTGAAGAAGAAATTTGGGTGGGAACACAGTCAAGCCATATCAGTGGGTAACTACTGAAAATAAATCTCAACACCATATAGCTAGTATTTTAGTCCTGTGGGAGTCTTGATTTCCTGAAGTAATCATAGAAAAGTTTTTAAGTGAGTCCACTTAACACTACCTTTTTTTTTTTTTTTTTTTTTTTTGAGATGGAGTCTCGCTCTGTGACCCAAGCTGGAGTGCAGTAGCATGATCTTGGCTCACTGCAACCTCCACCTCCAGGGTTCAAACCTCCCAAGTAATCTCAGCCTCCCAAGTAGCTGGGAGTACAGGTGCCTATAACCACACCCAGCTAATTTTTGTATTTTTAATAGAGACAAGGTTTCACTGTGTTGGCCAGGCTGGTCTCGAATTCCTCACCTCAAGTGATCCACCCACCTCGGTCCTCCCAAAGTGCCGGGATTACAGGCATGAGCCACCACGCCTGGCCTCAACACTACCTCTTGTTGGCAATCAATCAATATCTTTTATTGTTGGATTATTATTTACAGAGCCTATTTTAGCCATCTAGCACTTTTCTTCCTGAACAGGTCTGACATTTAGCCTTTCTTCCCCTATTAAAACAAAAACAAAAACAAACAAACAAAAAAACCTTTCTTATTTTTGTTTAAGTAGTAATGTGTGTGTATCATGGAGGTGAGAGGATTAATTGTAAAGCCACTGTTTCAGAGTATGTGGGAACTTTGGCCTGGCACTGCCTTCAAATGTTATAGGATGGATGATGCAAAACTGAAGGTATTCTTCACTGAATTATAAACCAAGAATGGTGGGACTTATCAGGTCATTTCTGCATTTCTTTCATGATCTCAGAATTTAATGGGGAGAAGTATGGGGGACAGAGAGAGATATTAGCATGCAAGATGTCATACAGCTGGTATAGAAAATGGAAATTAGAGCCTTTAAAGAGAAACTCTTACTGTTTCCATGGTATAAGTGCAGAGGTCAAGGAAGAGGTGAGCCCTACTAGTTTCTTGCTTTGCCTGGTAACAATAGTAGTGTCACGGGATCCTTCAGGTGTCGCTTCACCAGTTGGAAACGTCTATGACCGGCAGCGCCTCTGCTTGAGTTTTGCTCATGCCCACTGGGTTTGTTCTACCCACTCGGCCCAGCAGGCCGCACTCAGCTTGCACTACTGGCCTGGATCCCACACCTGCCAAGGGTGAGCCAGGCACAAAGTGGGGAGGGGTGTGTGAGTGAGCAATCATGAGGTCTGCCCACTGTGCACAGCCAGGTACACTGGCTTCAGAGGCAGGGAAGGCAGCTACAGGTGCCAGCTCCGTGCAAGGCTGTGGCTGTACCAGATACACCACAAGAGGCTTCCACTGCAGGCACCCACATCCAGACAAGGGGAATGCAGTGGCACTTGAAAGCTCAGAGATGCCAGGAACTTCAGAGCCCCATAGAAGGTATTACAGTGTGTCACGGCTCTGGCTCAGGAAGCCCTGAGATCTGGGTTCCCAGGAGGGCTGCAGCTCTTCTTTCTCTTTGCCCACAGCATGGCAAATGGAGGAGAACATGTTTTCTCGGGGGCATGTTTCAGCTAGTTTGTGCTACAGCCCTTTCAGTCCCACCGTCCTGCTCCGGCCCATGGCTCCTGAGCTGACCTGACCCCACCACTGCAGGTTTCAAATTCTTGTCCCACGTCTGGGAAGAATGAAGTTATGCAGACAACTGGAGGGTGAGCAAGACAGAGAGAAGCTTTATTGAGTGACAGAACAGCTCTCAGGAGACTCAAAGTGGGTAACTCCTTTCAGCAGGCAGGTTGTACCAATGAGTATCTGAGTCTAGCTGAGTCTGGGGTTTTTATTTGCTCAGAATGGAGGAAGTAGGTGCTGATTGGTCCATGGTCGGGCCTGGAAAAAGCACCATTTGATTGGCCAAAAGGCGTCAATGAAGTTCTCACTCTAAGTTGCAGACTCCACCTTGGATTGGCAGCCCAGTCGCCAGACTTCAGGCTGTTCCTGGCTTGAAGGTGGGATTTCACTGGAGACCCACCACCTCCCACACAGGCACCTGTCTGCTTCCCACCACCATCAACATGCTATCTGTGGTGCCCCGGCTGTCTATGGTGAGGGGTGCCTGCAGGCCCATGCTGAGCTTCCCTCAATACCCCCGGCCTCCCTCCCTGAGCTCGTCAGAACCCAAAGCTTCAGAGGCGGCCAAGGTGGTGGGGGCAGGGGGCTGGCATGTCAGTACCACCCCAAGTGTGTGCACACCCAGCTCGGTTGCAACAGTGCCCAGTCTCAGCTACAGCTTTGCTCTGCGCTGGAGCAGGTGCTGGGATTAGGAAGAGGCCAGGGAGTGGGAGCAGGCACTTGCAAGCCTGCAGGGGCAGGGGGCTTTCCGGGTCCTGAGAGCACAGGGATGCCCAAGTCAGAACCACTGCTGGGCAGCTGCAGCTGTGCCTAGAAGTGTAGGCTCCCACCCTACCAACTCGGTAGGGTCTGGGGCTCCCACTGGGATCACCTGTTCCCTGCCCCTGCGAGCTTCACAGAGCATGCAGCCCCAGATGTGCCTCCCCCACTGTGGCCAGTGTCCCCACAGTGGCCAATCCAGATGTGCTACCACCACCATCAATAGTATAAACTTACATAATCATTACTGTGAGCCAGGCACTGTTCTAGGCACTTTACATATATTAATTCATTTGATGCTCACATCAACTTTCTGAAGTAGCTACTTTTTCAGAGATGGACAACTGTAACATTAAGAAGTTAAGTAACTTGCTCTGAGTTACAAGGTAAGTGGGACTGCCAGGATTTGGACCCTTCATTTCTGGATCTGAAGCATACTTTCTTTACCACTATGTTATGGTAATAGATTCATGTTTTATAAAAGACATTTCTTTATCATTCTTCAACAAGCATTTATTAAGTGTCTCTGTGTGCAGGTCACTTTTGCTGTTAGTCTTCTGGTTGAATTGTCTTCCACTTCCTCTGCTTTGATAATGTTGGCTTCCAGACAGTGTGGTAGAAGAGACAGTGATGATGGGTCTTGGAGCTAGATGATTGTGTAAGGAATATTAAAAAAAAAAATGCAGGTAGTAGGATGTCACAGCCAACCTTTTTAGGAATAAACTAGACAACTGTATGAAGAAATTGTTTATTATTTTCATAGCCAAGAAACAAAAGATGTTCTCAGCCAAAGAAAAGTATATTGAGTGTCTTGTAGATATTTAACCTACTTTGGAAACAACTTGTCTTGATAATAACTCTTTATACAGATTACATTTCTTTTTTTTTTTTTAATTAGACTTTAAGTTCTGGGATACATGTGCAGAACGTGCAGTTTTTTGTTACATAGGTATACAAGTGCCGTGGTGGTTTGCTGCACCCATCAGCCTGTCACCTACATTAGGTATTTCTCCAAATGTTATTCCTCCGCTAGCCCCCCTACCTGCTGACAGGCCCCGATGTGTGATGTTCCCCTCCCTGTGTCCATGTGTTCTCATTGTTCAACTCCCACTTATGAGTGAGAACACAAATTACATAGCTTAACTAGTCTGTCTAAGATAGTTAACTGTCCCTCAGATCTGCCCCATCTTAACTTCTAAATGGAATTTTTACTGTGATTACTTTTGTAAATATTAGAAAGTAATAATTATCCCATTAGAATGATACCGGGAAGCTTTACGTTCCACCATGTATGAGTGGTAACATTTTTGAGAACTGAAAATTTTTGAGAAGGGATTTGGCTTCCTGAAAACTGTGTAGGAGCAGCAATGGTTTACACTTTTGTCAAAAGCTTGTTTATACTGCAGATAAGATCGGTAGATACATTAAAACTCCACAGCTTCCTTGCCTAACAGGTGGGAGGTGGGGGCAGAATTAATTTAAGAAATATTCTTTGCTACATTTGCTAGTTCACAGGCCTAAGTGTTCTTACAGTACAGATAAGAGAGGCTATTTCTGGAAGTCCTGAGTACCTTGAGGCCTTTCATTACATATTTGAAACATGCCCAGGATGAAAAGTTTGAAAATTATACTCAGATGCTCATCTTAATCTCTGGTGTCCTGTCAAGCAGGGTAGCTTATCATAATGGTTACCTTTCTGGTTTTTCTACTTCAGTCTTCGTATCTAATTGGCAGATGTAGTGACAGGGTAAGAGTCTTCACTTAAGAATTAGAGCAGTGGTCCCCCACCTTTTTGGCACTAGGGACCAGTTTCATAGAAGACAGTTTTTCAACAGATGGTGTGGGTCAGGGAGATGGTTTTGGGATGATTCAAGCACGTTACATTTATTATACACTTGGTTTATATTATTACATTGTAATATATAATGAAATAATTATATAACTCACCATCATGTAGAATCAGTGGGAGCCCTGAGCTTGTTTTTCTGCGTCTAGACGGTCCCATCTGCGGGTGATGGGAGACAGTGTCAGGTCATTAGGTACTAGATTCTCATAAGGAATACACAGCCTAGATCCTTCGCATGCGCACTTCACAGTAGGGTTTGCGTTCCTATGGGAATCTAATGCCACCACTGATGTGACAGAAGAGGACATTAGCATGCAAGATGTCATACAGCTGGTATAGAAAAGGGAAATTAGAGCCCGTAAAGTGAAACTCTTACTGTTTCCATGGTATAAGTGCAGAGGTCAAGGAAGAGGTGAGCCCTACTAGTTTCTTGCTTTGCCTGGTAACAACAAGAGTGTCATGGGATAATGCGAGTAATGCAAACAATGAGGAACGCCTGTAAATACACATGAAGCTTTGCTCACTCACCTGCTGCTTACCTCCTGCTGTGTGGCCTCCTTCCTAACAGGCCACGGACTGGTACTGGGAGTTGGGGACTCCTGGATTAGAGGGTTCAGGTTTTCTTCTCTGGGTGTGACCTTGAGCAAAGCACTTCACTTTTCTGACCCTTAATATTATCGCCTTTGAAATGAAGGCTTTCAATGGAAGTGTTCAGCGGGGAAGGAGCCTTTTCATTTTTCCTAAGTATTCCTTTCTTTCCCCTTCCCCCCATATGCATGCTGAGAATCACTACTGAAGTGAGTCATTTTTACTGCAAGGAAAAGAAGGTATAGTGGAAAAGGGGAAAAAAAGTTGAGAACCACACAGCTCATTTCTGGAGTCCTTTCAGCTAATTAAAGGATTGCAGATATTATAATTCAGTATTTTCATTCTGATTGATTTTATGCCTAATTGTCCAACTGAATGGATTTCTAGTCCAGTTCTAATGCTTGCTTGCTTCTGTGTTATAAAAAAATTGAACTCTAGATGGTTTCCAAAGTCTTTATAATCATAACCTGTTTCTAACAACTGATGTATATACACGTTGAACATCTGAAATTTGAAAATTTTAAATCTGAAAAACTTCTGGTCCCAAGCATTTCAGATAAGAGATGCTTAACCTGTAAAAAGTAAGACTTAGTTCTTGTTGATTCCGTGGTTGGTCTTTATGTTTACAAGTAAATGCATATTATAAAAATGTAGCTTAAAAAGAAAAGGAAGAATATACAGTTTTTCCCTGTAGTCTTTCTTTCTGCTTCCCAGTTTCTCTACTTATCCCTGCTCACTACTTTATACAGTTATGTCTCTTAAAATTTTAAGTCTGTTGGCATAGTTGTGTACTCATTGCAATGTATCCACACATTGGGAAAATTAAATATACACACAGGTAACACAAAAAGAGGCAGGGAAGTCAAGGAGTTTCATGAACTTACTGAGGAAGTCTTCCTTTCTCAGTGACTCATAGAAGGCTAGTTTACTCTCTAAGCTTGCTGGCTACTACTTTCCCTGGGAAAAGGAAGTATTATGATGATTAAGTAGTAGTTATTTTTTCATTTAAAATATTCTTTTTCTTCTATTTCTTACTCTCTGCTAAGTTGTTGACAGTGATAACAAAGGGTACAGAGTAGGTAACAATAGTGACTTTAAAATGATATTTGGTGAAAGATAGCCAAAATCATTTTTTTCATCTTTACATCTCAAATCTGTAAAGTGTGATTGAGGGTAAATATCATTCCCGTTTATTAAGCACTCACTGACCAAAAAGTACAAAATAATTATTTTTCTTGGAATATTTCAGGAGAATTACAACCAGATATTTAAGGACTAGAAAGAAGCCTTATGGAGGATAAAATTAACAGTCCAGTTCTGCATGGAGTTTAGTGTATGAAATGGGTCTTTTCTATCAGCGCTATTATATCCTAACTTCCTAAGATGTTTTGGTAGACTTTGGCAGTATTGGTTTTTAAAAAAAAAATTAATGATTACAAATACAGGGAATCTCAGGAGTCTGTGGAATACTAGTCTTCATTTGTCCTCCTCTCAGACACAACAGAACTGGCCTGTTTCTGAACACCCTCTGGGGCATAGGGAATGCCTTTTCACTGTCAGTATAGAGTTCTTTTTTTCCTATGATCCAGTTAATGCTGTTTCTTAATATGTCTTCTTCCCCCAAAATTAGAGGTCCTATGTATATGTTTTTATAACATTTATATTTTCACAGAATGTTACCACTTCCAAAGGAGAACCTAGTACAGCCTTTAGGGGATCGGAAAGGTTGCAGCCAAGTTAAGAACTAGGGGTCAAATAGAATGGTCAGAACTACAGAACATCTTATGCAAAAGCCAGGACACAAGAAAGAGCCCAGCTCTCTTGAAAGCTCTGCAAGTAATTCCAGTATGATTGGAGTAATAGAGTTGAAGGGGAGCTTTGGGATGGCAAGGGATGGGACCAGAAGTGTAAGCAGGAGCCAATTCTTTATGAAAGACTTTGTATGCTGCAAAGAACTTTGGGCTTGATCGTGAAGAACCTAGAGAAAGCAGGGAAGCAAAAGATCCTACTTAAAGGAGTTTCTGGAAATTGCCCTAGCTGCAGTTTGGTGAGCAGATTGGAGGGAAGCAAAACTAGAGGCAGGGAAACCATGCAAGATGCTGGTGCCATAATCTAAATGAGAGCTGATGCGGCCAATAATCAGAGTACAGAGATAACAATGAAGTAAGATTCAACAGGATTTGGGGGACTTAGAGCAGAGGAGAAAAAAGAGGCATGGTCAAGGATGGCTCTCAGATTTATGACCAGATTAGAGATGCTAACAGTTTGGTAGGTGATTGTCAAAGGTAGGTAATGAGATACCCAGAATGAAGGTGAAAAGACTAGGTAGCTGAGGGTAGAACCCCTATGTAGGCAGACATTGAAGAGGACAAACAAAATGGAGTAGAACCCTAAATTAGAGGGAGACTGTCACTAGAGAAACACCTTCATTATTGTGTTGTATGCCAGAAGCTCAATATCCCTGCAGCTAGCTTCCAAAGGGACTTTGGACATAGGTGCAGTATGTAGTTTGAATGTGAACAATGTACTTTCCCACAGGAAGGATGAATTCAGTTACATGGACTCTGCTTATAAGCAAAGATTGCTAAAGCTTTTGAAAAATCCCCTCATCTGCTTCTCACTACCCCATCCCTCGTAATTTCAGGTCAGCTCCCTGGACTTACGGGGACTGTAGACAAGATACTCCCTACCTGATCAATCACACACATACTTTAAGAGAATTTCACTGGGTTGTAGGATTAATAGACAGCAATTCTCACTTGCTGTGTAGTATGATTAGATTTTTTAAACACACAGTTTAGGTATCCATTACCATTAAAACTTTCTTTTCAGCTAGCTAATTCCATGAATACTAATTTTAAAAAGCCCATTCCCCTTTGATTTCTTCTAGTTATGCCATCAATTGTAATCCCTTCAATCAAGATTTAGACTTACAATATACATAGCTTATGTTTTTTCAGCATTTGGTATGTTCAAGCAAGGTTCTAAGCACTTTTTTTGTAATAATACCATTAAACCTCCCAATAACCTCCCAACTTCTTTGATTCATGATGTAGAAATATAATGTGAGCTATGTATGTAATTTTAAATATCCTAGTAGCCACATTAAAAAGAAGAAAAAAGAAATAGGTGAATTTTATTTTAATACATTTTAGCCCACCATTTCAACCTGTAATTATTATTAAATAATTATTAAATAGATAAATAGTAATTATTAAAATTACTAATGAGATATTTTACTCTCTTTTGAGGTACCATTATCTCATTTTACTTAAGAAGGGATTGAGGCACAGAAAGGTTAAGTGAAAAGTGGTGGCAAGTCAGACACGTTGTTTCTGTGGAGCCAGAATCCCAACATTGCCGAGGCATCCTTCCTCTTTACCTGTCCCAAAGTCAGTGTTTAGTGAAAAAGCAGTAGACACAGCCAAAAACTCTTGGTCTTAGAATCACAGGTGTGGCACAGCAGATTGAAAGTATTCAGTATATTTAAAGCATCTTATGATCTTAAGTAAAGACAGTGAGAGCCTAGTTATTTTCATGATTTTTATTGCATGTAATATTTCAGCTGTACATAGGGGCTCATCCACTGTAGGCTGCAGCGTGGGAAGCTGAACACAGTTTGATTCTGTTGCAGAATTTCTCCTGAAGCAGCAACCTTGGGCATTCAGCCAAATCGTAATTTGCTGATATTTTTCATTCTAAAAGATTTACCTTATTGTGTTTTTATTTTGAAATTTAACTATGAAAGCTTTAGGTTTCTTTCTTATTTAAAAAATAAAATCTGAAAATAAAACAGTAAGGGAATTGAGCATTTTCAGAATGTTGCAAGTGGGAAAACATTACTTAATAACCTAATACCTGAAAATCCTGTTGTTAAATAAACATTCTATTCATTGATAATTTGGATTTCCTAAGAGTGGCAGCAGTGGATATACATGATTTCTAAAGTTCTGCTATATCTAAATATACATCATAAGATTAGGTTACAGAATCATTATTATTTTTTTTTATGTACATGTCTTTGTAGCCTTGTTTTTCAGTCCTGAAACCATTCTTATAAATTTACAAAGCAGCCAACCTCTTTGAGTGTATTTTTGATCATCTGCAACATGTAACAACAAGCACAACAGCAACTGACATTTGGAGGGTTACTGTTTTCCAAGTTCTGTGAGTACAGTTCTACTAAAAATTTACAAGATTGATGCTATAATTATCTCATTTTGCAGTCAAGGAAACTAAGACATAGAAAAATTACACATTTACCCAGGTCCTAACAGGCTTTAAATGCCAAGGCTAGGATTCAGACAACTTAATCTGACTCCAGAGCCTGTTTATGTTCTTCATCGTTGCTCTGTACTGCAAGTGTCCTCTGGCACCAAATTTTATTTGATCAGCTTGAGAGATTAGTGATCATTAAAAGATTAAAAGATTTCTTTCTCACTTCTTGATTCATGATACAGAAATATGATGTGAGCCATGTATGTAATTTTAAATTTCCTGACAGCCAGACTAAAGGAAAAAGAAATAAGCGAAGCATATTTTCATACATTTTTACACCAATACATTCCAAGTATTACCATTTCAACGTGTAGTTGTTCATTAATAATTATTAAATTAATAGGGAAATAGTAATTATTAAAATTATTAATGAGCTATTTTACTTTCTTTTGCATTAAGTCTTCAAACTTAGGTATATATTTTACACATACAGCACATTTCAATTTGCCCTAGCCACATTTCAAGTGCTTAGTAGCCACATGGCTACCATATTATAAAGCAAAGTTTTGGATGTTGGGTTCTCAACTGGTACATATCCAAATAGGAGTCGGGCAGAGGGCTGTGCAGTTCAAGAACCACTGCTGTAAGCTTTGGGATTTCAAGTGATACATTTCTAAAATGTTAGAAGAGTCCAGGTTGCTAAAACCCAGTTTTTATATGAGGGAAATAGTATTAGTTTTATATGCATTTTTTTTTTTTTTTTAGAGTCTCACTCTGCCACCCAGGCTGGAGTGCAGTGGCGCAATCTTGGCTCACTGCAACCTCCACCTCCTGGGTTCAAGCAATTCTCCTGCCTCAAATAGTATCCCATCTTCTATCTCCTGGGATAGGAGTATTCCAGATACTCCTCCCGAGTAGCTGGAATTACAGGCGCCCACCACCACACCTGGCAAATTTTTGTATTTTTTTAGTAAAGATGGGGTTTCACCAAGTTGGCCAGGCTAGTCTCAAACTCCTGGCCTCAAATGATCTGCCCGCCTCAGCCTCCCAAAGTGCTGTGATTACAGGCTAGTTTTATGTGCATTTTAGAATACCAGTCTGTTTTCAAGATAATTTGTTGCTACTGGCTAAGATTTCTTAAAGAGGCACACTTTGACAGCATAAACCAATTCAGAGTGATAATATTAGCTTTGTTATTTTAGTCCACTGTTAATAACTACATAGACAGCTGACTGACTTCAAAGAACCCATAAAACTTGGAGTTCTGACTGAGAGCCAAATAAAACTTGGAATGGGCAAAAATTGAGTTTATGTTATCTGCAGACATTGCCCTTCTTGGTGAGATATTGCTGTCTTCTGCTTCAGAGTCCCTTCCTCAGCCACACTATTTGTTAGTGACTCCTTATTTAGCCTATATCTTGTAATTTACTGTGGTTACCATTCTTAGGAGGCCATTTTAAGGTTTCTTAAAGTGACCCAGAGAATTGTAGCTTGGTATTTACTAAATGTGTTTGTGTTTGTTATTTCATAGCTGTATACACTCACCTGTGTGTACTTTTTAACTGAATTTATTCATCTACCTTGAAGTAATGTTGTAACTATAAACCTGTAATTTTCTCTACTTTTAAGCTCTTCCTTCTGATAAGCTTATGTATTCATATTGGGTTTAATTATAGCTCAGGGCATAACCATGTGTATTATTCATCTGAGTGAGTGAGCTTGTCTGGCAACAAGAGGCTGTTGTTGCCAAAGCTTTATTGTCATCTGGGCTGAATATACTCTGTCTATGCCTCATTGCCAGCCTCAAGAAAAGGAGGTAATGGCGCGATGGGGGAGGAATGCTGTACTCTAGTCCCTTACACCACTGCTTCTCATTATATTCCAGCGCTTTACAATAAGCTAGGATAACTGTGATTTTATTTACTTCATCTTTTTTTAAACAAGAGAAATCAAACACTAGAAATAAAATTTAATTCTGCTTCATTTCCTATCTCTACATGTATTTCCTCCCACCTCCCCATTCCACCTCATCCCTTGTTGTTCTCATAACCACCATCATGAATTTAGGTTTATCTTTCCAGTTAATTTCTTAAAAGACTTTGACATAGATATGTATCCGTAAATAATATAAAATATTCATACAGTAGGACCTGTAAATTCATACAGTAGGATCTTATAAATTAAAAAGAGTAGGATCTGTTTTTTTATTTATACAGTAGGATCACACTGTACATATGCAGCAAGTTGCTTTTCTCACCATATTGGTAGACCTTTGACATAATTTTTCTTAATATAAGAATTTGGTACCTATGTAATAACGTATCTAACACATGGTAGGTGAGAAAACCTAGTAATAAAACAGAAAGCACCTGAATCCACTACACACACTGAGAAGTGAAACATACCCAGAACCATTGAAACTCCAGTGTGCTGCTTCTCCAACCTCTGCTCCTACCCAGGAAACTACTCTTCTGAACTTTTTTCTTACTAGTTTTCTTTTCTTACCTCATATTTATGTGTCCCTCAGTAGTATATGTCCTTGTTTGCTTGTTTTTAAGCTTTGTAGAAATAGTATCATACTGTCATATTCTTTTTAGTCTTAATTTTTTATTAAATGTATTTTTAAGATTCATTCATGTTAATCTGTATATTTTCACTGCTGTATAATATTCCTTTGGGTGGATTTACCCATTTTTCTGTCAGTAGCCATTTGTGTTGTCTCCAATTTTGCTTTTATAAATAGTGCTTCTATAAACATTCTTCTCAATGTCTTCTGGTGGTACACACATGTAAAAGTTTCTCTGTAGTGTATACCTGGGAGTATAATTGCTATGTTGTAAAATAGGTGTACAGTTGACCCTTGAACAACTCAGGGTTTAGAGGTACCAACCCCCCGTGCCGTCAAAAATTCATGTATAACGTTTGACTTTCTCCAAATTTAACTACTAATAATACCCTACTGTTGACAAGAAGCCTTACTCATAACATAAACATTTCAATTAACACATATTTTGCATGTTATATGTATATATGCTGTATTCTTACAATAAAGTAAGCTAGAAAAAAGAAAATATTAAGAAAGTCACAAGGAAGAGAAAATGCATTTACAGTATTGTACTGTTTATTGTTACCCTGAGTTTACATCATCTGTTTACAAGATGAAATGGCAGCTAACCACAACTACAGACCTCAATCTACAGTGTATGTCAAGTAATTCAACTTTTTCTTGTAATGGCATGACTTTTCTCTGCTTCTTGGGAGCACTTCCAGAATCACTAGTGGCCCTTCGTATGGATCCCATGGTGTTATTTAAGGTTTACGGTATTGCACAAACACAATGAAAAATATGCGAAAACTGAGAGAGCGCACTTTTTATGGCAATACGCAATTTGCTGGAGAGATGAACTGCTCATGCAGAGATGATTTTTGTCACGTGGCATTTTAAGCAGCTATTGACAATAGCTGAGTTCATTGCAATAGCAACAGGAGGTGGCTACAAAATTATTACAGTAGTACAGTATGTATTACAGTTACTTTTATGCAGTTATGATTTAATACTCTATGTTTGTGTTTGCTTATATTTCTTTTAAATATGCATGGCATCATGTATGGTTTGTGTGTATAATTTTAACTTTATAAGAGATTGGTATATATTTTCTGGTAGTAAATAAGAAAAACTAGTATCTACGTATATTTTGTGCACTCGTGACATTCTTTTTTCTTAATTTTTCAATATTTCTAGGCTAGTGCTTTGTCAGCGAGTTTTTTCAAATTGTCACAA
The DNA here is from genome assembly GCF_028885655.2 of Pongo abelii. NCBI lineage: Eukaryota > Metazoa > Chordata > Mammalia > Primates > Hominidae > Pongo > Pongo abelii. The sequence goes on along the minus strand of NC_085928.1, from coordinate 131,193,069 downwards.
ATCTCAAATTTTTCTAATGTATTTTCTTGAAATTTACTTCATCTAAGTTGACCCACGCAATGCAGACCTGTTGTTCAGGGGTCAACTGTATATTCAACTTAACTAGATGAGCCTATATTCTTATCCAAAGTAATTACTCATACTCATCAGCAGTACATAGGAGTTCTAGTTTTTCCACATCCTCATCAACATGTGGTTTTGTCAGGCATTGATTTTTGCATTTGCATTTTGTAAAATAATATTACTGAATTTTGATTTTCAGTTTCATTTCCCTGATTTTGATGATATTGAGCATTTTTCATATGATTATTGGCCATTTGTGTTTCCCTTTTTTTGGAAATGTCTATGTCTTTTTTAATAGAGTCTTTTTTTAGTTGATTCTTAGGAACTTGTGTATTCTCAACACTAGTATTTGGTCACTTTTATATGATCCAAATATCTTTTCTCAGTTTGTGGCTTGCCTTGTCACTCTCTTCAGTCAAACTCTAATATTTTGACTTTTGCATTTAAATATTTAATCCATCTGCAACAGCGTTTGTTTATTTACTGAGGGTAAAAATCCAGTTTCTCTGTTTTTCAAATATAAAAACTTTTCCTAGTCCCATCAGTTGACATAAATCAGGTTTTCATATATGTGTGGAAAAGTTTGAGGAATTTCTTTGAGCTTCTGAAAAAATTTTAAAATCAACTTGTCGAGTTTTGGTTTTAAAAAGCAGTTGGACTTTTTAATTGGAATTGTGCTGAATCAATTTGGAGAAACTGACATTTGATATCAGGTCTCCCTACCCATAAATTTTGTATCTCCCTCCGTTTATTTAACTCTTATGAGTATGTTTCAATAAGTTTTATATAATTTTCTCCATAAAGATCTTACACATCTTTTATGACTTTATTCATAGCTTCCTTACAAGACCTATTGCAACTCATTTAAAAATACATTTTCTAGGAGCCAGGTGTGGTCCAGTGATGCATGCCTGTAAACCCAGCTACTTGAGAGGCTGAGACCCAAGAATGGCTTGAGCCCAGGAGTTCAAGACTAGTCTGGGTAACATAGTGAGACCCTGTCTCAAAAAAAAAAAGTACACTTTCTAGTGGTGTATTGAAATGATGTTGATATTTGGATATTGATCTTACATCTAGCAATTTTGCTAAACTCTTTTTATTAAGTTTAATACATTGTGTGTATATATGTATGTATATGTATATATATGTGTATATATGTATATATATGTGTATATATGTATATATGTGTATATATATGTGTATATATATGTGTATATATGTGTGTGTATATATATGTGTGTATATATATATATATTTGGGCTTTTTTTCTGTGAACCTAAATACTACAAATACTGTTTTATTTCTTCTATCTCAATCCATATACCTTTTATTTTTCCTTCTGATTTTCATACTTTGATAAATATGATCTCTAGTCCAGTACTGATTAGAAGTGGAGATAACAGCCATTCTTGTCATGTTTATCAATTTAAAGGGAGTGCTTTTAATATTTTACCATTGAATATAGTAGTTAATGTGAGGTTTTTGATAGATGTCTTTTATCAGGTTAAAGAAGTTTCTTGCTATTCCACTTTTGCTAAGTTTATGGAGTTTTTTGAATTAGAATGGCTGTTTGTGATAAAATGGCTGCTCAGTAATGAATTTTCTATAGATATAAACTCATTTCAAAATAAGAGGGAAAAGAAGCTGAATCTTTATTGGCAATAAAATCTTTCCCAAGCCTCTTAATAGGGTTGCCTACTTTGTTATAGGGTGTGAGGAGAACTTCTAGTATTCTATTATTATTACATGTAGGTAATAGCTTGATGGAACAAAAAGAACACTGGAAAGCTAAATTCTAATCTCATTTTGCCCTTCTTTTCACCTGAGAGAACTAATAAAATTCACTTGACTCATGTGGGCCGTATTGTTTTCAGCAAAATTCTCTGAAACTCAGAGACATGTGTACTGCTAGTAGCCGTGTGGCTTCTTCACTTGCTTTGTTATTAATTCATCATCATCCAACATATTGACTTAAGAGGCACTAAGGACGAGGTACAGCCTGTTCCTCAAGCACATTCTAGGGAGGGTGGAAAGAAGCATTAGTTACAAAACACAGTTATAAAACAAAATGATACATCTTATCATCTACAGACCTCATTGGTCATGATGTATGGGTCAGGAAGTCCTTTGGGTGGGGAGAATGAAAGGAAGATTCAGATGGGATATGATATTTGAGCAGAGACTTTGGATGATGAACATTGAACCTCCTTTGTGTTCTCAGTTTTTAGCAAAGGGATCAGACTAGTCATTCCCCAGAGGTCCTTCTAACTTTGAAATTTTGTCTCTGACATCACAAATAATTTCATGCTTTTATTAAACATTTGTGTTTCTACCTCTGGCCTATGGTCCTTGGACTCTTGTTCCATAGGCTTAGGGTTGTGAATGGCAAAAGAGGATCTTGGTGTTCTTTTATTAAGTAATACCAACATATTTCACTTCTAGGATAATGACAATATTGGCAATATGAATCTTAACATGAGAGTTAACTGATTAACTTTTTGTGTTTTTATGGAATTGCTCAATTGGTTATCATAAATAGATTTTGTTAAATTCCAGCCTTTATGTAATTTCTAAGCACATTTCATTTGTATGTCTTATTTCAGTGCTGGACCCAAAGGAGACAACATTTATGAATGGAGGTCAACTATATTGGGACCCCCAGGATCTGTCTATGAAGGAGGGGTGTTCTTTCTTGACATTACCTTTTCACCAGACTATCCGTTTAAACCCCCTAAGGTCAGTATGAAGTTTTCATTGATTTTTAGCAATATGGATTATATTTCTAGATACATATACTTATTCTTAAATATACATTTCTAGGGATGCATGTCTATTCTGTTGTCACAGACAGCTTCCCAGGATTGATAGTGTATAAAATGAAACAGTGTAAAAAATCGTAGGTTATTCCTCCACCCCAGCTTTTTACTGATTTCATTGTTGTTTCTCCTCCTTTTTCTCCTCATTATCTCCTTTCTTTGTTATACGTTTTAATGTAACATTAAAACACCATGTTTTATGGGTGAAAATGGGGACATAAGGTTGGGCCAGGGTGAGTACCAGAGCCCAGAAAATCAGACGTAGCCTGAAGCCAGAGCCCAAGCAAGCTAAGCGCAAGAATCAGGCTAAAGGCAGAGGAAGCCTTGCCAAGGCAAGGTTTATAGCACCAGCTATGGAGGTTTGAGTTTTGGTGCCTCTAGAGTTCAGCTGCTCACATGTAGTACACATGGACTAGTATGGAAAGTATGACCCACAGAGACTTAAAAATCGTGTTGAAAAAATTTAGCGAAGAAGTATTTATAATAGTTCATTAATGAAACTGATTAATCAATGAAAAGTCATTTATGTTCATGTCTGATGTGCAAGAGTGCAGTGAAATCAGAACATGAAAGAACTCTCACTTATTTAAGCCAAGCTTATATACTTTAGAAAGTCTTCACATTCTTTTCTACTGCCTATAAGTCAGATATTTGACTGTTTTAAATATTGTGTCATCTCCATTAGCATTTGTTCTCCACTATAGCAAAGGAAATGACCCTGAGGACACTATGTTTTGGCTACCAAGAAAGAATTCTCATCTGGCCCTGACTTAACGTCACAATGCTCAGGGATAGAAAACTTGTTTGCATTGTGGGTTGGAGTAAACAATATAAAAAAACAAGAATAAGACTAGACCTTCACCATGACTTTCTATAATTCCCCTCCCTCCTCTTTTTTGCCCCTGCTCTTCCTTTCTTCCTTCCTTTCCATTGATGCTTAGATAGTGTTACCAAAGCAAAAAGTGGTAACTATAATTATCCTCAATGAGGAAACCAAGGACAGAGGAACTAAGTAACTTGTCCAGCATTATGCATCAAGCAAATTGTGGTGTAAGGATTTGAATCTGGAAAGCCTGGCTCCAAAGCCCATACTTCTTCCTACATTACACAATACATTTTATTCAAGCTATCAGGGCTGGTGGCACTGGTGACCACCAAGAGCTTGCATTTGGTAGGTTTTCAATGACAAAGCCATAGTAAATCTAATACTTATCTTCTCCCTTTACTGGATGGGACCCTTATACCTTCCATTTCTACTTTAGACCAGCCCTTATGTCACCTGGAGTATCTGTTGTACTATGAGGGATGTAAGGACCTTTCTTTCTCAGCCTCTACAGTAAAGGATGCACAGAGTGAGGAAGGAGGAGGAAAACTCAGACCAGGCTATTGTGCTGCTTATAAATCTGATGTGATCTGTTCCTTGAGATTAGTAGTTTCAGAAAATGTGTGGGCTTATCCTAGTTCTGAATGACAGAAATGTGTAGATTAAACAAAGCTAGAATGAGCTGGGAGGAGAGAGTCAAATCGCATTCTTGACTTTCTTCACTGAGTCGTGCACTCTACTGGGCATCAGCTCTGCCAACTCATTTCTTCTCCAGAACACTCCAGTAAGACTAGGATGTTCCCCTGTCACAGAGGAGGAAACACAGATGAGACTTAGAGAGGTTTTCCAATAATATACAACCAGGAATCTACTGAAGTCTGACTCCAGGGGCCATGTACTTTCCACTGAATTATACACACTTCCCTTGGAGAAGTTGACTGGTAAAAATAGGGCGTGGGAGGAATGCTTTATCTGTCCTCGAATGTTCCAGGGTAGGGGTTGGACTTTATCCAGGATGGTTGGATGGGACAAAAATAGAAGCAGGAGGGTGTCAGTTACCGGGAAGTAGATTTCAGTTTTTTCTGAGGGAAATCTGACCCACAGTTGGACAGTCAACTTGTGTGTAGCTCTACCTTTGAGACACCACACTTCCCTTTACTAGGAGTGTTCAAGAAAAAACTGAGTTACTACCTGTCAAGAATTTTACCAGAAAAAATGGAAGCCCTCCACATCATGAATTGGACCAGACAATCTCTAAGGAGAAAAAAAAAAGCAAACTTTGGTACCTAGAACCACAATTCAAATGCACATTTGATAGGTATCTGTGGAAAGTATTTAAAAGCAAATTATCACCTCCTAATATATCAGTTTTAGAGATCAGATTTTGTAGATAGGTGTGTTACTCGAGGGAGAAAAAACTTGGGGTGTAGTGAAGGCTATTAAGTAAAACAAATACTCTTATTATTAATAGTTTTGATGTAACAACTCCATGCCTTCCTAGTGTCCTGTTACTGTAAATAGTACATGTTTCAAGTTGTCTTGGGTTTTTTTTTCTGTGCTGCTTGGTATTTTTCTCTCTTTTGCTCTTTGTTTTTTTCACGTTAGCCACGCATTTTAATTCCTGCAACATTTCCCAATACTCTGAAGAATGCACCAGGGAAGCAGTGGGTGTCAGGGGGAATTACTTATAAGAGCAGATGCTTATAAATACATCTGATGGGCTATCTGATGGTTATTTGTGTGGATATACATACCATAAAATTAGTCCGTAGCATGATTGGGTTCATGAGATAATTTTTTCCAAATTATCATAAATAGAACCTTTTATGAGGACTTCTAAACACTGCAGAGCCCAAATGTACCTTTTAAAGGTCAGGGGAATGATTCGAGATGCCCCTTCTTGTTGCAGGAACTTTTTCACAATAGGGCTTGATCAGGTTGAACACCCTATATTCCGCTGCCCAATTTTTTAAAATCAGAGATGAGCTATTCTAGTAATTTCTTCCAGAATTTGCCTAAATTCTAATAAGGCAAGCAAAACAATTACTACCTGAGTACGTAATGTTAATTAAACTTAGTATTCTAGTTTTAAATAGGTTGAGTATTAGCACTTTTCAAATGCTATATTTCAGTACAATTTTTAGTACATCGAATTTCTTATATGTTTATGCCTTTTACTTAACCTATAGCACAATTTTACTATTTCAAAGTAGGTAAGGCATTTTACATGGTATCTTTTCTTGTATGACATTGTCCATTGCATTTGATGTCAGGTCTTCAGTTGAGTACTTAACCACCAATGATAATATTATTTCTCTGGGAAAATACCTGTTTAATAGAACTCCATCTAGGAATACTACATTAAGGCTAAAAAGAAAAGTGTAATGAACTGCTAGTGTGTGTAAAAGCTTTTTACACCTATTTGTTTTTCAGTGTAGACATATGTTTTAATGTTTTAATTCAATATCTGTTTTTAAGGTAGAAGTTGCTTTGTTTTTTGGGGGTTTTTTTGTCATTTGGTTGGTTGGTTTTTGTTTTTGTTTTTTGAGATAGAGTTCGCTCTTTTGCCCAAGCTGGAGTGAAGTGGCACAATCTCGGTTCACTGCAACCTCCGCCTCCTGGATTCAAGCAATTTTCCTGCCTCAGCCTCCCGAGTAGCTGGGATTATAGGCACCTGCCACCACACTCGGCCTATTTTTTGTATTTTTAGTAGAGACAGGGTTTTGCCATGTTGGCCAGGCTGGTCTCGAACTCCTGACCTCAGGTGATCCACCTGCTTCAGCCTCCCAAGGTGCTGGATTACAACCGTGAGCCACCACGCCCGGCCAGAAGTTCCTTTATATTTTGCTGGGGATTAGCTTTTAGATTCATAGATAATTAGTTTTTAAATTTATAGGTAATTACTCCTCAGCCAGGTGCAGTTGCTCACACTGGTAATCCCAGCACTTTGGGAGGCTGAGACAGGAGGATCATTTGAGATCAGGAGTTCGAGACCAGCCTGGCCAACATGACAAAATCCCATCTCTACTAAAAATACAAAAATTATCTGGGCATGGTGACTCACACCTGTAATTCCAGCTTCTCGGGAGGCTGAGGCATGAGAATTACTTGAACCCAGGAGGCAGAGGCTGCAATGAGCTGAGATCGCACCACTGCAGTCCAGCCTGGGGGACGGAGCAAGACTTTGTCTCTAAATAAATAAATAAATAAATAAATAAAATTACTCCTCAAAGTGCTCAAAATCTGTACTTTATTTTAAAAGTTTAATATGTAAGTATTTTAATGTTATTCATTTTGCAGCCTACGTATTTGTTATATAATTAAAAAACTATTGCAGATAAGCAAAAGGGAAAAAATTTGCCTGTAATCTCCCCCAAACTGATTATTCATGCCATTTAGGTATATCTGTTTTAAGACTTTTGTTTCCTTCATTTGTATCATATACATATAAATATGTACACATACATGCCTGTACATATACATACATAAACACACATACACCTTTTTACAAAAATTGGGCCATACTCCCCATGGCTTCATGATTACTTTTTAATCTAATGTTATATTTTCATCCAGTGCCATATATTATATATTTCCAGTAAACATTTAATTGTGTTACAGTTATAAAGGCTGCCTAGTATTCCATTGTATAAATATACCAAAATTTAATCACTTTCATGTGGCTGAACAATTAGGTTCTCATTGCTTCTGTTATAATCAGTGATGTGATGAAAATTCATATAATTACACATTTTTATACTTTTATGATTTTCTCAGGTTAAATTTGTTGATGTGGAATTTCTGGGTAAAGAGTTTGCACGTATTTATAGAGTTTTTGGTAACGATTGACAAATCGTGCTCCAGAAAAATCGTATCAGTTTACATCGTGACCATCAACATGACAGTGTAGAACCTCCCTACACTCCCCTCAGCTTTTAGGATTTTAAGTCTTTTTTACTGGCAATAGATGAAAAGTCGTATCTTATGGTTAAATTAATTTACATTTATTTGACTGCCTGTGAAATGTATGATAGTTTTCATGTATACTGTTGTCCTATCTCATTATTTCTTTTCATGAATAATATAAAAAATATTTTATGTTAAAAGTCTTACATCAAATAAAATTAACAAGGATGCTTGAAGAATTCAGAAACTAATGGAATATATTATGCTGGGGTTTTTTTCTACCAAAAACACTGAAAATATTGTGACACTCTGTGTCTAATGTTTCTGTTTCAGACATTCTTTCTTTTTTTTTTTTTTTTGAGACAGGGTCTCACTCTGGGGCCCAGGCTGGAGTGTAGTGACATGATCATGGCTTACTGCAACCTCCACCCAGTCTCAAGCTATCCTTTCACGTCAGCCTCCCAAGAGGCTGGGACTACAGGCACACACCACCACACCTGCCTAATTTTTGTATTTTTTTTTTTTTTTTTATAGAGACAGGGTTTTGCCATGTTGCTCAGGCTGGTCTTGAACTCCGGGGCTCAAGCAATCTGCCCACTTTGGCCTCCCAAAGTGCTGGGATTACAGGCATGAGCCACCGCCCCTGGCCTGTCTTAGAAATTGTAATGACTTACATCCTCAGTAAGGACTCATGTTAGGTAACAGGTCTGATTGTCTTTTCAGTAGAAATGCATAGGGGTAATGCATTTTTAATTTAGCTTTTTCTGTCTCCCTGTGGCTGTTTACATGACAAAAAATAAGTGTTCATTCTAAATAGATTTGAAATGAGGTAGGTGAGAGAGTCACTCATGTTTGTTTTTTATTTTCAGTATTTCAGGCAACTTATGCACAGGTTAGACATGCTGTGTCCATGTTCCTGGAAAACACTGTTTTCTTTGGTAATGGCAAGACGATAGTATCTGCTGGTGATAAAATTTGTGCCTCAGGTGTTTTATAAAACAAGACAAAAAATTACACACGTCAATAAAGTGTAAGTGAAATTAAGAATGATATTCAAAATCTTTTTAAATATAATTTGTTCTTTCACTACAAATTTTAGCAAGTACATTTTAAAATCCTAGAGATCAATTCAGAGCATATCAGTTTATGGGTTTGTTTGTTGTTATTTTTTATAAAGTCTAACTATGGGTTGCTTACTAATGTCAGCTAATGCAGAAGGCCTTAACTGCTTTTGAAGAGTGAAATAGATGGGGTCTTCAGGTTTTCAAAATCTTTATTTTCAGGTTTTCAAAATCTTTATTTTTCTCATTAGATTTTAACCTTAAATTGACAGGTCATGGCTACTCATAAATAAGGTAGCTAATTAGTTACGATAAGAAACAGTGATATTCAACATCTGAAAGCCAGAGAGAGATCTGTAACTGAAGTTCAACAATGAGTTCCACAACTGCACCCTTACTAGATTATTATTATGTACTTGTTTTTATTGCTAATGCTACTACTCAAAGAAGAAAGTTGAATGTGTTTCCTGGAATTTTCAGTAAGAGCAGTGATTTATGTGTGTGAACCCAACTACCCATTCATTTACTCCAGCCTTGGTTAGAGAACATGCAGTTTTCATGGAGTAACATGAATTGACTTGTTTTTAACCTGAGTTCGTGCATTCATATAAAGCTTGGCCATGGATCAAGTTCTTTCTTACATTTTGAATTGCCTATTTGACATCTCTAGTTGAACATCCAGTAGTCATCTCAAACTTAACAAATCCAGAACCAAATTATTGATTACCCCATTCCACATCAGCCAGACCAGCTCCTCTAGTCTTCCCCATATCAATGAATGTCAGGTCTATTTTTCCAGTTGCTAAAACTAAAAACCTTACATTCATTCTTGACTCCTTTCACACAGCTAGGCAGACCCAGTCCCACTGGCTCAATCTTGACAATAAATCTAGAATCCAAACATTTCTTACCATCTTCCCTAGAAACTCTTTGGCACAAACCACCATCAACTGTTCTCCTCCCTCAGATTATTGTGGAAATCTCCTATGTGGTCTTCCTGGTTCCACCCTTGTCCCTTCGACAGTATACTCCATACGGTGGAAGATTCCTTTTTTATTTTTTTGGCTGGAATGGAGTGGTGTGATCTCAGCTCACTGCAACCTCCGCCTCCCAGGCTCAAGCAATCTTCCCACCTCAGCCTCCCAAATGGCTGGGACCACAGGCATTTGCCACCATGCCCGGCTAATTTTGTATTTTTGATAGAGATGGGGTTTCGCCATGTTGCCCAGGCTGGTCTCGAACTCCTGAGCTCAAGCAATCCGTCCGCTTCAGCGTTCCAAAAGTGCTGGGATTACAGGCGTGAACCACCACGCCCAGCCTAAAGCTTCCTTCTATAGTGTGTCAGATTATGTAAATTATTTGCTTAAACCCTTCAGTGATTCCCAGCTCCTGAATAAAAGCCTGTAAAACCATATAGAACCACCCCGTCCACAGAATAGTTTTCAAAGTTGCCAGCCATCATTTTTTACTCAAATACTCAAAGCATGCTTCTTCACAAGCCTTTCCATTTCTTCTTCCTTCTGCCTGCATTTGTATGCCACCCAGAAATTCACATGACTCACTTCATTTCTCCCTTGATGTCTCTGCTCAAATGTCACCTTTTCAGAGAGGTTCTTGGATGACAAATTCCACCCTCCTTAGGTTCCCTATAAACTTCCTCAAACTTCCTCACAACCACTACTATACTTGATTTTTTGCTATAGCACCTCTCCCTCTTGGTGTTATATATTTCTTTGTTTATTTGTTTATTATGTTTCCCTTTCCCCAATTAGCATGTAAGCTCAATGAGCACAGAAACTTTGTCTGTTTTGATGTCACTCCTTTAATCTCATCCATGTAGAACAATACCTGGTGATTCAGTAGGCAGTCAATAAAAATTTGTTGAATTAGTTAAATGCATGTAACTGTGCCATAAGCAAAATGTTTATTACCCCCACTTCATGGATCACAAAACTGAGCTCCATGGAGGTTAAGTTGCGCACAGGCCACAAAGGAAGTAGGTAGCAGAACCAGAATCTAAACCCAGTTCTAAACTGAGCCTTTTATCTCCAATTATAGAGAAGGTTGAGGTTGCTTATATTCCTGGAAGAAGGAATACTTGTTCCTGGATTATACACTCTGGTATAAATTAATTATATCACATTATTCTCCAACCCAAGTATTTTTGAGGGGAGAGGAAAGACAGTATGAGGAGGAAAGAGATGGTATGAGGAGGAAAGAATGTTAGAAGAGATTTTGTGTGCCTTTCTGTTTTGCCAGGAATCCTCTTTCCAAAGACACTGGGGGCTTTTCTCCAATATGTTTCTAATTCACAGACTGAGGTGTTATATCTATGTTAAATAATAAATATTGATTTCTGGATTTTGCCAGCTTTAAAGAAGTTACTTCACATTTCACAGATCATTTTCACATTTAACTAGTGTCAGAATGGCCTTGTATCCTCAGTATCATGACTGGGCTGTCATAGGTTTGCTTACATCACATGAGTCAGTTTTTCTTTTTGGTCCATGCTCCTTTTGATAAACTTTTAATAATGGCATGCTATCCTTAAATGTTGTGTGAAATTCCAAAATGAACGTGATGATTAAAAATTGATCAAAATGGTGTCATTGTCTTTGTGCTTTTAAAATAATGCACATATCTGTGTGTCCAGCCACCACCTACAACTACCACCAATTTAGTAATTACTAAGAAGTAGGATTGGGTTTTGTTTTCAGGGCAAAGAATACCAACTTTATTGTAAGCCAAATTAAATATGCCTATAAGCTAATAGGAAATCAGCCTTTTGGCTGACAGGAAGTTTAATTTAGCCATATTTTGGGAAGATACCTTTGTTCCTAGCTTTCTGTAGTCTAATGCAGTTCACTAATTTTAAAGAAGGACCTTTAGTTTATTATTGTCTCCTGAGATGCTTATCGCTCAAGCCAGCTTAATTTTTCAGGTTGGATCAACTCAACCAACTGTACGTTTGCACAAGCCTTGAAGAGGTGGTGGTGAATCAGCCACTCTGATATCTACTGACACACCCCTATAAGAGCCCTGCCATAAAGGTGGAGGTTTCAAACAAGTATTTTACTGTGCTTCTCCATGCCCTGGAGTTCCTATCTCTGAATGTGACCGCACTCTAAATGGAAGTTTGTGTTGGTTGATATTACTGTCAGCATAACTGGGAGGGGTAGATAGGCCTGAATTCCTTCATGATGGATGTTCTTCTGCGGAGAAGTTAGGTGAACAGGGGAGACTGAAGTGAGACATTCAGAAGCTTGGAAAATGAGGATCTTCTTTGCCTTCAGGGCTCGGAAAAGGTTCAGCTCCCTTACCAAAGAGGGGTGACTTTTCTAAGGAAAGATTCACAGATGACACAAGTGATACCCTCCCCTCACGTGAGTTTTCTGAAGAGAGAAGGGTAAGGTAACTCCTCCAGGTACAGTCTTCAGTATCCGAAACATCAAAGGGTATTGAGTGATCCACTCACTGGTCCCATAAAACAGTGAACACTGGAAACTCTGAGAGAAACACTCTAAGCACATAAAATTTAAGGACAATAAAATGATACTGGAAGAAATATTCTTGTAAAGAGGAAAGCCTTCTGTAGTACTGAGCCAGATGAAGCTTCAGTTTTGGCATTTTCCTAACCTTATAGGAAAGGGCTTTTATGGAACCAGATCAAGACATGGAACAGACACCCTGTGTTGATTGTCTGTAAATTTGAAAACAAATTATCTTTCATTGTCCACTTGAGGGATGGGATGGGGAAATAATATTCTATATGTAATGAAAAAAATATAATATTCCCCACTTTATTTAAATATGTTACTTGCTTAGATAGTTATTTGTGACGTTATTTTGTTCAAGCTGGGATACAGTAGGCAGATCTGAGTTCATTTCTAAGACTGCCTGCCAAATATCAATCCCTTTATGGCAAGTGATCAAATTTCCTTGATTTTTTTCTTTTTTTTAATATTTTTTTTATTATACTTTAAGGTCTAGGGTACATGTGCACAATGTGTAGGTTTGTTACATATGTATACATGTGCCATGTCGGTGTGCTGCACCCACTAACTTGTCCTTTACATTAGGTATATCTCCGAATGCTATCCCTCCCCCCTCCCTGCACCCCACAACAGGCCCCGGTGTGTGATGTTCCCCTTCCTGTGTCCAAGTGTTCTCATTGTTCAGTTCCCACCTATGAGTGAGAATATGCGGTGTTTGGTTTTTTGTCCTTGCGATAGTTTGCTGAGAATGATGGTTTCCAGCTTCATCCATGTCCCTACAAAGGACATGAACTCATCATTTTTTATGGCTGCATAGTATTCCATGGTGTATATGTGCCACATTTTCTTAATCCAATCTATCATTGTTAGACATTTGGGTTGGTTCCTAGTCTTTGCTATTGTGAATAGTGCCGCAACAAACATATGATTTTTTCTTTTCATTAGAGTTGGAACAGGATCTCTTAGTAAGGTAGCAGCCTCTTAGAGATTTGTTCAAGGAGGTCTAAAGAAAATGAGACAGAGAGAAATGAATGTTCCTAGTTTCCAGCTGTCCAAGAGAAGAGTCAGTACATGATCATGGCTTATTGATGAATTAGATAAGATAGGACCACCGGTCCTTTCGCAGGTGTGGTGCAGGTCTTGTCCTGCCAAAAATAAGGAGAAACAAAGTCAGACAGTCAACAAAAATTATAAATAACATGCATCTAGGGAGCTGGGCATGGTGGCTCACGCCTGTAATCCCAGCACTTTGGGAGGCCAAGGTGGGCGGATCAGTTGAGGTTAGGAGTTTGAGACCAGCCTGACCAACATGGTGAAACCCTGTCTCTACAAAAAATACAAAAATGAGCCAGGCTTGGTGGCACACGCCTGTAATCCCAGCTACTTGGGAGGCTGAGACATGAGAATTGCTTGAACCCAGGAGGTGGAGGCTGCAGTAAATCGAAAGCACGCCACTGCACTACAGCCTGGGTGACAGAGCGAGACTGTCTCAAAAAAAAATAATAATAAGATAAAAGAAAATGGATCTAGGATCAGACAAAGTTATTCATACTGATTCATATAAGCATAGCTATTCTAAACCATCAGGTGAATTTTTCTTATGGTATCAGCGTGTTAGCTGTTAACAGAGACCTGCCAAAAATTCTTGTAGGTTGGTTGCTTTTTTAAATACCTGTTTTAAGGCTCATTTATAAAGCAGAGGTTTATTGAGCCCCTACTACTTTCCAGGCCCTTGATATATAAAGATGAGGTACAGCCCTGGAAGCATGGAGACAGAAAGAACAATTAGGGGCTGACACAATAGTTCAGCCCAGAAAAGAATTAAGGTTCAGCTGTGAAGATAAAAACAAGGAGAATAATGTATACTCATTCCATTATGAAGTAATCATGTATGTACCATGCAGTGGTCTGGATACTGAACATAGAGAAGTGAGCAGTGACCTGCCCCATCTTGCATAGAATTTACATTCAAGATACGATAGAATAGGATTTTTTCAACTTTGACCCAGCTGACATTTTGAGCAAGGTAATACTTTGTAGTAAAGGGCTACCCTTTGTATTGTAGAATACATAGCAGCATCCCTGATCTCTACCAACTAAATGCCCACAGCAATCTCCCCTATCCCTCATTGTGACAACAAAAATTTCTCCAGATGTTGCCAAGTATACCCTGAAGGAGGGGATTACCCTGTTGAGAACCACTGTGTTAGCACTGACATCCATATCTACTGGTGACTAGTTTGAAACATCAGGAAGGACTCTCTGGTTTCTGATCTGAATGACCAGGTAGGGATATGTTGCTTGTGGGGAACTTATGGGACACCTGAGTGGGAAGTGCAGAAATGTTCAGCCAACAGCTTCATAGATCTGGAGTTCAGGTGAGTCATATGAGCTAGAGGTACTGATTTGGGAGTTAGCAGACACAGATTTGGGTGTTAAAACCCTAGGTAGAATAAATGATCTCGCCTAGAGAAATGGGCAATTTTCAACCCAAATTGAACTTTTGAACCCATAAATTTCCAGAATGGGTTTTCCAAAAGAAAAGAGTGATAACTGAAAAAACTAACAAAGCTGACATTTTCTCTTTTTCATTAAGTTCTCACTGTTTGAGGATTGGAAAGTTATTTTCCGTATAGAGTATTGTTGCTGGAAAGCTTATACAATAATACCTCATAAAATATCATGCTTTTATTACAAGGAAAAAACCACATTTGTTGTTAATAAATTATATAAATTAATTTTCTCACAAGTGCCTAAATCAGGCCTAAAATAAGTCAAAATAATTACCTGTAGTTGCAGTGGCCTTCTGCAGGGCAATGGACTGAATGACTTTTTTTAAGCTCCTGTTGAGCCTTTGGTTTCAGTTTTAATCGAACTAGAACTTAGAATAAGTAACGTGATTAGGATCACATAGCTAATAAGGCCAGGGTCAGGATTAGAACTCCTGACCTCCTAATTTCCAGTCCTGCAGCCCCTACTCTTCACACCTGAACTAACTGAGCTATGAAGTGATCTTGATAAGTGCACAGTAATTCAGTTTTTTGCCTACAGCCTTTCTTTCCTGCCTGCCTGCCTTTTTTTTTTTTTTTTTAATTTTTTTACTCATTTTATTCTTTTTGTTTTTTTGAGACAGTCTCACCCTGTCACCCAGGCTGGAGTGCAGTGGCACGATCTCAGCTCGCTGCAGCCTCAACCTCCAGGGCTCAAGTGATTCTCCCACCTCAGCCTCCCAAGTAGCCAGGACTACAGGCATGTGCCACAACGCCTGGCAAGTTTTTTTGATTTCTGAAAGAGATTAGGTCTCACTATGTTGTCACAGGCTGATCTCAAACTCCTGAGCTCAACCAATCCTCCTGAGCTCAACCAGTCCTCCTGCCTTGGCCTCCCAAAGTGCTAGTATTACAGGCATGAGCCACTGCGCCCAACGAGCCATACTTTAGGTCACTCTTTGTGTTCTTTTCTGTAGTCCCTTTTGCCTCTATTTTTGTGGAGAATTAAGGTTAAATAAGGTTTTTTGTTTGGGCACTTACCAAGTTGTATATCTGTGTATAGACTGTGCTCGGTGGCTCATGCCTGTAATCCCAGCACTTTAGGAGGCCAAGATGGCCAGATCACCTGAAGTCAGGAGTTCAAGACCAGCCTGCCTAACATGGTGAAACCCCATTTCTACTAAAAATACAAAAATTAGCCAGGTGTGGTGGCACACGCCTGTAATTCCAGCTACTCAGTAGGCCAAGGCACGAGAATTGCTTGAACCCAGGAGGCAGAGGGTTGCAGTGAGCCAAGATCGTGGCAGAGCAGGACCCTGACCATACATACGTACATGCATACATACATACATAAAAACTTAAAATATCTGTATATGTACAGCATACTATATATACTGTGTATTTATGTTTCCCCCATACTTGGCCACTAATGCATTTTAAACTCTATCTCTGTGGATAAAACATTACAGTAGTTTGTTCAACAAGGAAATAACATATAAAGCAATATGTTTATTTCAGGTTATTTCCAGTTTATTTTCTTCATTTCTTTTTTCATTTCTGTCTTCCAGACATCACTACTTCTTGTAGTGATTTGCTTTTAAAACCAAACTATTTTTCTTTTTATATTAGTTTTAAATAGGTAATATATATACACAGTAAAAAGTTCAAGCAGCACAAAAGGTATGCAGTCCTCCTCATTGCCCAGCATTCCCATTACCTTCCCAAAGACATCTTTTATTCTGCATTTACTTTTTGCATTTACCATCTTGAAGATTATCCCATATTTGTATGTGTAGATCTTTGTTAGAATCACATAATATTATATTGAACAAGTGTACCATAAGTTTTCCTGTGATTGACATACAGGGTTTTTTTTTTAATCTTTTGCCATCACAAATAATGTTTCACTGAATATCTTTGTACATACTGTCTTTGTGGACTTGTGCAAATATATCCGTGGGATAAATTCCTAGAAGTGGGATTACTGGGACTAATGATGTATGCATGTTCAATTTTAATGGATTCTGCCCAGATTGCCCTCCAAAGAAGCTATACAAAGTTATATTCCCAACTTAGGCACACCTGCCTCTTTTCCTACATCCTTATCAATGCTGTGTGACATCAAATATTTGCCCTTTATGAATCTGATATAAATAAAAGAATATTTATAATGGCTTTCTCTCATTATAAGTAAAATAATGCCTTTTCATATGTCCAGAATTTGGACTTTTTCTTACTGAAAATAAGTGTACACTTTTTCTTATTGAAAGAGTGTGAAGAGTTTCTATATAGAAACCTATGGATGTAGTATTTTCATCTGTAGAAAGAGGCTTGACAGTCTCTAAGTTTCCTTTCACATCTTTAACTGTCAGTGATTTGTCACTGCCCTGCTTAAAACTCTTCAGTGGCTTCCCATTGCACTTAGAATAAAATCCAAACTTCTTTGTCTTACAAGGCCCTACGTGATCTCTCTGCCTGCCTCACCACATGCAGGCCCTCCTAGGCCTCCTTTTTGACCTTATGATTTGCCATTACATTTGACTGGAACATGTTTGATCCAGTTCTTCATGTGGTCAATACCTTCTCCTTGTTCAGGACTGTTCAGAGTTAGATCCTGAGAGGTACATTTTCTGACCACCTTCTATAAACAGTGCCACACTAGTTGTTTCTGTCACATCAACCTGATGGTTTCTTTCTCACATTACCCTCTAAGATCCAAAGACCTTATGTGTCTTACAGTACCTGGCAGATATGATTGATGAAGCAAATGAATATTCATTTTGCCTGTGTATCCTTAACACTTCTGAAATCTGTTTTGCCCTGTTGGTTTGTAGTACTGAAATATTGTGCAGTGTGTATGTGTTTTCATTCTCATTCTCCCATGTCTAATCATATCTAATTCTCATACCCGGAAGGCAGGGCCTTGCTTTTCTCTGAAGATGCCTGCCATAAAGGCATCCAGTAGACCCAGTAGAAAGTAATATTTTATTATTATTATTATTTATTTTTGAGACGGTGTGTCAGTGCCTGACTGCATGAGAAATGACAAATGGAAGGAGGCTGAGCAGACAAGTTCAAGAAAGCACAAAAAAGTGGTTAAAGAACTTCATCAAGCTGAGACAAGGAGAAATTTCTTAGGAGTCTAGTCAAATAGAGGGTTTTCATTCAAACAAAAAGCCAAGGGGATTAAGAATTGAGACCACAATACTGAATTGGTGAACTCCGAGAATGTAATAAAAGTATACTAATGAAAAATAAGACTTAATGATTAAGCAATAGATAAGGAGTAGGAATAAACTGCAGTTTGTCTTCAGTTTCAGTATTGGGTCAAAATCTGCTCTTAGGTTTAATTTTGATCTTGTCCTTTGGAAGACCAAATAGCTGAATTTGTGATGAATCATTTCCATCGTCTCTGAACTTGGCATGATCAATGATTGTATGATTTGTACTAAAGAACTGACCTTCATGTTTTCTGAAGCTTACTCTCAAATAGTTGTAGGGACAAAATAAACTTGGGGGGGGGGTGTGTGTGTGCATATATATATAGAGAGAGATACATACATATATATATATAGAGAGAGAGAGAGAGATAAAGCAGATTTGGCAAGCTGTAAACAGTTGGTGAGTCTGTTTACTATAGGTTTGAATTTTTTTAATAAGTTGAAAATAAAAAGCAAAGTGAAATAGGAGATATTTCCTCCTGCAGGTGTGCACACACATGTAAATACCTAACATTTGGAGCACTGCTGTTTAACAAACAGAATGGCAGGGAAGGCTTTCTTAAGGAAGTATTATTTAGCTGGTCCATGATGGATGATAGAATTTCAATAGGAAGGAGAGAGAAGATAGCTTTATCAAGCTACAGAATGACAATGTTTTTAAATATGAAAAATACAAGCCCTCCCTCCTCCTTGGACATGGATACCATCTCCTCCTGGCAATTCGGTTAGTATGGGTGTATAACCAGTATATACTCCCTGTAAAAATTAGAGAGACACTTGAAATTTTAATACATTCTCATTAAATAAAAATATATAAAAGTGGTATAAAAATTTAAATGGCAAGGTGCAGTGGCTAACACCTATAACCCCGGCACTTTGAGAGGCTGAGGTGGGAGGATCGCTTGAGGCCAGAAGTTCATGACAAGCCTGGACAACATAGTGAGATCGTATCTCTACAAAAAGAAAAAAAAAAGAAAAAAGAAAAAACTAGCCAGGCGTGGTAGCTCACACCTGTAGTCTCAGCTACTCGGGTGGCTGAGGCAGAGCTTGAGCCCAGGAGTTGGAGATAGCAGTAAGCTATAATCATGCCACTATACTCCAGCCTGGGCAACAGAGGGAGACCCTGTCTCTAAAAAACAAAACAAAAATTAAAAAGAAGCAACCAGATTAGTGTTTCTTAAGAGAACATTTCTTACATCATTCCACTCCAAAAAAGATGTTGAAGTACATGTGCATGCTTTGAAAGCTAACCTGCAGGTGGAAATTCAGAAACAGTTGTATCTTGGATACCAGTTACACTGTTCTATTATTGTATTTCTAGATACATAGTTTAAGAACAACTTTTTTCCCTCAAAAGATTGTGTGAGCAACAAATACAAGCAAAAATACTAGGGGGAGAAAGAATATATATCAGAGCAATAGCATTGTTTGTTATAAAAATATTCAAAGCACCTTCTTAGAGCAGTGCATAAAACTTGAGTTTGTGAGATTACTTCAGTGAAATTGCATTATAACTGTGAACCAAATCTGCAAAACAGATTGTTGAAAGAGATAATGTTTTTACCTTACTCAGTTGGTATTAGAGAAGAAAAGCCTAATAACACTATGGCAACAGACTCTGATACCAGAAGTATCTATAACAAAAAAAATCTTGTTCCTCCACTAGGCTCAGTATAAAGTAAGCAGATGTATATTATAGCAGTCAACAGTGTTTAGAAAATACTATTCCTGCAGTATAATATAAAAGTGAAGACGTAATTCTTAAATATTTTTAATAGTGAAAGTGTAATAGTTAGAAATTTGGATAAAAAAATTTATTCTTGTATCGTCTATTCTTAACCTTTTTAATAAATTTATTTTTATGGCCAATAAAGGATGTTACTTCCAACCAGGCTAAAAGTATTTTACTATGTGACTGTATAAACTAATGATACAGGTTTTTAGTACATACCTGAGAAATGAGTCTTATTAATTTAGAGTTTTACAACATCTAGCTAAAGCCATCCATCTAATTGTGGGACCTCTAGATATGTGTCCTTTAACACCTTAGAACATATCAGTTTCATGATGAACATGACCACCTTACTATGATAATATATTAGTTTTTACTTCAAACAAACTGATTATTTCTGTCCTTTAATACCACTAGATAATTTTGATTAAAATAGGAGGAAATAAATGAAACACTGACCAATACAGGCCTTTGAAGAAAGTACATTCTTCTAATATTGTCAGAACAAAAGTCCATGAATCTTCTTTTAAAGGAAAAAAGCATAGTTAGGGTAGTCTTTTCTACCCAGACATCCCAGCTTTTTAAATTATTTAAACTGTTTATTTGAAGTAGACACAATGTAGTGATATGTGCCATGCTTCTGGAATTTCTATGAGTTTTATTTTCTAATATGAAGAATTAATGAAATATTTAAAATCTCAACTCTGCAATTAATATTTAAGACTTATAATCTCTATCGACCAAAATACTAATCACAAGACTTTTTAAATTGCCCTAAATCAAAATTTGAATGACAAAGCACATTTCCCTTTATAAGTTTTACACATCTCTCCATTGACACCTCCCATCTCAGACTCCCAAAAAGAAGGCACTGTAAACCTAACTGTTGAAACATCAGAAGCTCTCAATCAATTGTCATTTTTAATTATGGTATGTGTGGCCTCCTTTCAAATGTAAATATTCTGTGTTTTTCCAGTTAATTTGTTTATTGAACAAATACATGTCAATATCCTCTTTCCTAGAGGGGATAAAAATCAGTATCAGAGATAATCCCTGTCCTTATATAAATGTGTTCCCTTTGTAAATAAACATTTTTGCTAGCCTGTCTACAAAAAATTTATTTCTGAAATCTTTATTTAGCTGTACATACAACTATCAGTTTTGTAAAATGAAGTTGGCACTATTTATTTTGAAAAGCCACATGTGGTGCAATTGTTTGCTTTTAAAAGGTGGTATTGTTATACCACAGCAGACAATTTTCTACTAGATAGAAAATTTCAAAGATAAATGTTGCAAATTATAGGGAAAGGAAAACAGCGTCCTAGAGTGTTTATTTAAGATAGTACTTCACATTTCTTTTAGGGACAGGAGATTCAGAAAACAGGAATAAAACATTAGAAAATGGGAATTTTTTTTTTCACACAATTCTGAATCATTCTTATTCCCCCTACTCCGCGCTCTTCCTTTTTTCTTTTTCCTTGTTTCTATCAGATACATTTCTACACAGCTTTAAGGAAAATTAACCCATTTTTTTAGGGCAGTAGTCTTACAGAGAATATTGGAAGGGAAAAGATAAACCCAAAAGAACAGGCTTTGGAAGCCTTGGAATGTGAATGAAGCAAGATAACCTAGAAGGTGGAAGTAGAGACTGAAGAAATCATGTCAGAAATCATACAGTGGTAGCAGAGATTAAATATGGACAAGTGGGGAATAGAGAAGAACAGAAGAGGAGAGAGACTGCCTGGGATAAAAGAAAATTAGGCATGGAAATTTAAGTGGGAAACAAACCCAGGTAGTTACGATTAGATAAAAATAAAATTTAAGATATTCCTCATAATACTACATATTCCTTCAGTAAGACTAAAAAGTAATTCTTGAATGCTTGCCACGAAGGCAAAAAGAGGTATGTCTGTGATAGTCCTGGAGTTCTTGAAATGAGCTGTGAGCTAGTTTACGTTTACGGTGAGGAAGGAAACTTAGATCCATCCTTATAAGGATGCCTTGACCTGAAGAGTCAGAAGGCTTACCTTAGGCTCTTCTCATATATTTGCTGCCTTCCTTTTCCCCTCTCTGATCTTCTTCACAGTGGGTTCCAGGAAGTGGTGCAGGCTTGATGGGAACTGGTTTTTAGTAAGTTCTGGTTGCTCTGTGCCTGCACTGCCTTGTCCCTTTTTCCCTCTGTCCCTGCTTCAGATTGTGGATTGTGTTGCCCATGTTTTCTCCATCTCCCCCTCCCTTATTTCTGTTTCACATATATTCGTTTCTTTCGTGGTTTGGTCAGCTGTTAAGACAATATTCAAAGAAAATGGTATTAATCATATAAAAGCCATTTTGTGAATTTAGGAATAAGTTAGTGTCATCTACCATAAGCATTTCTCCCACAAAAGGCTAGTTTGAGAACGCACATCATACAACAAACCTGTTCCAAATCCCTAAAACACCTCTTTCATCATGGCATTCTCCTAAACTGCAGGACAAAAGACCAGCTCCTCAGTTTGTCATTCAACATCCACTCCTTCACTCCTTCCCTAAGACTCCAGTCTTATTTTCTAACCATTATTAAGTAAACCAATGTCAGGTTGGTTGCAAGGGGAGTCATATATCAAGCAAGAATTAGCACATTCTCAAATAGAAATAACTAGCTTGGAAAATTAAATGCGCTTCTACTTTACCAAGGTGTTTTTTTTTTTTCTTTTTTGCTATTTTATTCCTTTATAACAAATGGTTATACATTATCATTATTTCTATTTTACAGTCTAATTCAAATCATCACATAGTATTAGTCATGCCTGTTATAAAACCAACTGAAACATTCAAATATTTAATAAAGTACCCTTTTTTATTTTTCAAGTATGCTTCCTGATTAGCTGTTACTTTCAGTGTACAATATTATGAGTATGAGGTTAGTTAACAACATCTATTCTGCATAAATGTTTAAAGAATATTCACTAGAATATTCTGTATGCTGAGATTTAAGTTATTCAAAGATTATACATGTTAAGTGAGAGTTTTCAAGTCATGTTGAAACATTTGTTTACTTTTTTAACTGACTTGGGTTTTTTTGCCTTTAGTAATCTCACAATAATAATAGTGAATATATATATATGTGAGGGTTTTTTTTGTTTTGTTTTTGAGACAGGGTCTCACTCTATTGCCCATACTGGAGTGCAGTGGCACAATCATGGCTCACTGCAGCCTCAACCTCATGGGCTCAAGTGATCTTCCCTCCTCAACTTTCTGACTAGCTAGGGCTACAGACACACGCCACCATGCCCAGCTAATTTTTTTTTAATTATTTTGTAGAGATGGAGTTTTACCATGTTGCCCATGCAGGTCTCTTAATTCCCAGGCTGAGCCTGAGCCACCACACCCAGCCATGAATATCATTAAACATTTCTTCTCGTCGCTATTCACTTTACAGGCATAATCATTTTGTCAGAACTTGATCTGAGAAACCTGTTGAATCCCTGTGTCATTAGCTCTGCTGTCTAAAGTCAAACTGTTGAGATCTGGAATTTACATAATTTTCTTTATTATTTTTTTCTGTCATTTTCTTTAATTAAAAAGAAAACTTTGGGGGTGTAGGGTTTTCATTTGTCTTTGATTATTTTGTATTTTCCTTATAAGCTTTTTGCCTAGTATTGGAATTGACTTTACTGTGAGGATTTGAATTCCTCTCAACCTGTGTCTATTTCTTAATAATAATAGTACCCACCTTACAGGATGAGTGTGAAGATTATGTAATAAATGCAAGTCACCTAGGACAGTGTGTGGCACATAAACATGGCATTATTGGTAGCTATTTTAATTATTACTATTATTTTTGGTTACAACTTACTGTTTATACATGTGGTATTTTTTAACTTTATGGTAAGAACATAGGGAAAAAATATCATTACCCTCAAGTATGCATACAAAGTTTGGAAATTTTTATAGTATTTGTGAATACTCTGCTACTTTCAAAGAATGTCTCTTTTGTGTGTTACACACATAGCATTCAACCAAAAGAGTGGGCATTTGGCCAACCCTATAATAGCTATAAATTTACTTATCATTAACAGAATCAGTCATTGTTTTACTATATTTTTATTGGTTTTAGAGACACAGAGTCTGTGTCATTCAGGCTAGAGTATATGGTGTAATCATAGTTCACTACAGCCTCATATTCCTGGGCACAAGCTGCCCTCCTACCTCAGCCTCCCAAATAGCTAGTAATACAGGAACACACAACCATGCCTGGATAGTTTTTTATTTCTTTGTAGGGACAGGGTCTTGCTGTGTTGCCCAGGCTGGTCTCAGATTTCTGGCCTCAAGTGATCCCCACTCCTCAGCCTCCCAAAGTGTTGAGATTACAGGTGTTAGCCACCAAGCCCAGCCCATGTTTTATTTTATATCATGTTTAAATATAGTTTACTTCTACACTTTTGTAGGCTGTATGAAAAGCTAAATCATCATTTCTAGCTAATTTGACAAATACTTTGTATTGTGTTATATATGAACTGGATTATTGATCTCTTAAATAACTGACCCTTCATATATCTATAAACAAAAAATGTATTGCTCCTTTCCTGAAGGATGAAGTAATCCTGTACATTATTTTCATTTTACATTTATCAAATCTGTAAATATGCTACGTCTTACAGAATTGCCTTGGGGAGTGTGAGACCTATAAAAAATGTAAATAAAAGAAAGGAAAAGGAGGACATTCTCCTTCTGTTTGTGTTTATGTCACTATCTTTAGTTAAACAGCAAGTGTTATATGGTCGGTCATTTATTACATGCTTTACATGGACTCCATTAACTATCTCAGCTGTTGTGCTTCCTAATTGTTATTATGTATGAGACACTTTTGCAGTTCTAAAGCCAGAAATGAATCATCTTGTCTAAGAGATGTTGGTCGTTTGGACATCTGTTAAATTATCTTCTGTGGACAGTACTAATTGATAAATAAGTGCTGTTGGCTCAACATAGCCCCACATAATGGTTGTTAAGTTTGTTATTCAAGAGCAATTGTTCTAGTACCTGATTGTGGGAGACTGATGCCTCTAGAACAAGCTCATCCAATCCGGGCCCAGGATGGCTTTGAATGCGGCCAACACAAATTCGTAAACCTCCTTAAAACATGATGAGGTTTTTGTTTGTTTGTTTGTTTGTTTGTTTGTTTTAGCTCATGAGCTATCATTAGTATATCTTATATGTAGTTCAAGACGATTCTTCTTCTTCCAGTGTGGCCCAGGAAAGCCAAAAGATTGGACACCTCTGCTCTAGAAGGAAGATTAAACCAAGAAAGCTTTGGGTTCTGGTTTTGATGGATCCCCGTGTACCCCCCACCCCCCAGCATTGATTAAGCACGTACTGTGTATGTGCTTAATGAATTAAAGCAGTGGGAATGTTTAAATGATTATCTGTGTACCTATTTAAGTTTAGATACCAGGTTATCTTTATTTCCACCACAGTTGTTTGGTGGAACAGCCGTTTTTAAATCCGTATGTGATTATATTATTGGATAACTTGTCCTAAGGCATAAAAACTCATTTGTAGAAAACTCATATAACCAGCTAATTTTTTTTTTTTTTTTTTTTTTTGAGACAGAGTCTCACTCTGTCACCCAGGCTGGAGTGCAGTGGCGCGATCTCAGCTCACTGCAAGCTCCGCCTCCCGGGTTCGCACCATTCTCCTGCCTCGACCTCCGGAGTAGCGGGGACTACAGGCGCCTGCCACCACGCCCGGCTAATTTTTTGCATTTTTAGTAGAGACGGGGTTTCACCGTGTTAGCCAGAATGGTCTCGATATCCTGACCTCAGGTGATCTGCCCGCCTCGGCCTTCCAAAGTGCTGAGATTACAGGCGTGAGCCACCGCGCCCGGCCGTAACCAGCTTATTTTTAAAATTCCTTGTTCTAAATTTCTGTTATGCTTTTTTAAGTGATTTTTTAAAGACTTGTTAAAATCTAAGCCTTCAAATAGTGAGTTTGTACTCTTAGAGTTTTGTTTAATTTCTGAACCCCTCCACTTTTTTTTAACCCATTGAGGAAGGAAACCTCTATATGCATGCCAAACAAGCATTGATTGAGCTGGTTTCAGGCAACTATGTCTTTACCAGATAGTACCTCCTTCAAAAGAAAGTAATTGAGATGTCATCTATAGGAGACTTCTATGAAGATTTGAATCTAAATCAGCTCTTCTTTTCCTAAGGGATTATTTTATTGCCTTATGTTTTGGCATATATGGTACAGTCTAGTCTCAAACTAGTGTTACCCGCGGCCCATGAAGATGCAAATGCAAAACATTCCACAATCCAAAGCACATGGGACTTCTATAGAAATAAAAAAAAAAATGCCCGCTGAGAATGAACTCACACTCAAAGATTTCTGTCTGTACCATGATACAATTACCATTAAGGAGAATCTGCTGGAATACCATTTCTGAAACTTAAAAAAACAGAACAGTCAAGAGACAAGATAATTGCATAAAGGTAAAAAAATGAAATATGAAATATAATGAAAGAAGTCACTAATTTTAAAAAAACACAAATTTGGAAAAGAACCAGTGAACTTTATTCATTATAGGTATGTTCCAGAAACATTCTATATAAACTGAATTTTTATAAATTGCAAAAGAAGGAATCTGTTTGTCCCTCATCAAGTCATACCAAGCATCCTGCCTTGTAGGAGTTGAGAGTAATTTGCTGTATTGTAGGAAAGAGCATTGAGAATTGAATAAGATGCTCCCAGTCTTCTAAGAGATTTGCTACTCATGACAGGGAAAATTTTCTAGTTGCATGTTTTTCTACATTTATACATAAAAGGAAACTGAGAAAGACTTTTTTCAATTTAAATGTCTGTGGCATAAAGGTCTTTTGTTTTAAATCATTTGAATTGTACTTGAAAGCTAAAAGATAATAGTCTTATCATGTAGCACGCTCTAGCATGTAGTTAATATTCACAGCTTGGATAGGTGTCATCTTTATGCATTATGGTTTTCAGGTGATGTTTAATTTCAGTTCCTTCACTGCCAGTTATTGAAGGGCCAAATAATATTCCTATGGGGTGGGGGGCTGGGGGAAGGTGGTGTTCTGTTTTGCTAATGTGTATTTCTTAGATATACATATTTTCCAGGATTTATTCCCTCACTGTAATGAGTTTTTCCATTTTTACTGTGTCACTAATAAAAAATTAATTTTAGGGTGTATGTTAGTTATTGGTGCAGTGCTCTTAAATTGGTTTTAAGAAAAGAGCACTTGAACTCTCAAAGAGGGGATTTTTTTTTTTATGTGTACTAACAACCTGTTTAAATAAACTGTAGTTTCATCGTGAGCCTAATGATGTTAACCATACCATTTTAGAGCTTTGTTACATGATTTACTGATTCATGGCATGGGGGCTTCAGATATTTGTGGGGTTAGGGGGGTTCTCCATGGAAAAATATTTTTAAAAAGAATGTTCTCACTGATTGCATATTTTCTCAGTAAAAGCAAGGCACCATTTATCTCCTTATCAAAATTTTTTGAAAAATTGAAAAACATTATCATTGAAAAATTATTTTAAATTATCATTTTGAATGTTAATTCAAATGTTAATATCAGAATTAGTTTTTCATCTTGGAGGTGTTTACTTTTAAACATCTTTCTAAATTATGTTTAGAATCAGTTTGTCAGAAATACTGTATTAAAAATTTTTTTATATTTATGCCTTTCATGATCTCTCTCCTCTTAGAAAATCACTTTTTATTTATATATGGAGTCTTGCCTATACCTTAAAGTGATGCATTCTCAGTTAATCTTATAACTAGCAACTAGGGGATGTAAGAGAGTGGAAGAAGAACTGATACTCATTGGATTCCTGCTGAGTGCCAGGCAGGCTATTAGAACCATTTGTGTACTTCAGTCTTCACAGCTACTATGGGTATAGCTGTTATTTTCCTCATTTTACAGATGAAGAAACTGAACCTCAAAGATGTTAAGTAATTCATCCAAAATGAGAATTCCAGCCCAAGTCCAGCTAACTCCCAAGCCCATATATTCTTTCCACAATACAACTCGTGGATCATGGAACTAGAATAAGCCTTAGAAATAATCTAAGCCTCTTGTTTTGTTAGGAAATAGAGGTTCAGAGTAGCAAAGTTACTTATCCAAGAATGCTACTGCGTTCTTTTATGCTTTAGTCAACATAAAGAATGTTAGCTCTTTCTAGAATTATTTTTAAGGAGAGATGATTCTATGAAGTACAGAAATAGCACAGCTTCATTTTTAAGTACCTTTTAAGAGAAAGTAGTGAGACAGGTGGGAGATACAGATACACACAGACACACACACACACACACACACACACACACGCTATATTAGTTTCCTGTTGCTACTGTTACAAACTTAGTGGCTTGAAACAGTATGAATTTATTATCTTATAGTCTTATAGTTCCGTGGGTCAGAAGACTCAAATCAGTGTATTAGCATGGCTCAGTTCATTCTTGAGGCTTTAAGGGAAAAATCCATTTCCTTGCCTTTTTCAGCTTCTAGAGACCAACTACATTCCTTGGCTCATGGCTCTTTCCTCACATCACTCATCACATCCCCTACTACTGACCCTGATCCTCGTGCCTCTCTCTTAAAGTACCCTTGAAATTATATTGGGCCCACCTAAATAATCCAGGATAATCACCCCCATCTCAAGATTCCTCGCCTAATCACAAGGCTGTTTTTATCATGTGAGGTAACATTCACAGGTTCCAGGAATTAGGATGTGGACATCTTTGGGGCAAGAGGGCATTATTCCATCTACTGCACATGTGTACCCACACATGCAGGTGTTGGGTGTGTGTTTATCACACATAAATTAAAACCTTTCTTATCCAGGGTCATCTGGGAATTAGCCATTCTAAATAAATGTTTTCTATATCACTATATCCAAGTCGTATTTTTAAAATTTCCTTTGTATGGAAAATGTTCCAAAAGGTGCTGTCCTCCCTGCCTTTGAAAACTGTTATTCTCAATATAATTTTACCTATCATTGAGAAAAGGTGGCTATCATTGTAAACATCAGTTATTGAGCTATGCTTCAAATACAGCTATAAATGCTAATGTAGGCGTAACTAGTTTGATACACAGAACTCAGCGGGTATTAACCCCTGCAGTGGAAGTGCAGTTTGCTTTATGGTCATTTTTTATCATTTTCTTGTTTGTCAGGAACATGACATGAAGGATGTATAGCTGCCCAGCCCCCTGATCAAAATAATGTGATGGGCTTTCTGGAAAATTGAGTCAGAGATCGGAGTAGTCTTGTAGGTTAAGGGTGGGAAGACTTGCTTTCTTAGCCTCTAAACTTCTCCTGGCAGTTGCAAATTCTTTGCTATTTGTCACTATTCAAAACATTATTTCCTATTTCTGATTCACTAATATCTAAGGACTGCAGACAATTCCTTATCAGTTTGCAAGTATTCTTTCTCATTTTCCCTAGTTTGTTGATAAGGTCTAGAAGAGAATGCTGGCTGCTTCAAGAGCTTTTATTAGCGAGTTTTTACCTTGATTGTAGAACATGTTTGCTGATGTGACCAGACCACTCATTTCTTAGGTTCTCTTTAGCATTTAAATAGGAAGTAGCAGCAATACAAATGTTTATATTGGTGTGCCCGGCACATATTGAATGCTTACTAAATTTATTATTTCTATTATTAGTTTAGCCTATATGAAGCCCCTTGTGAAATAATATCGTAACCTGTAGAAAAATTTAGTAAAGGAACATGGGACAGAAAAATGTTAAAGAGATCTTCTCCTTCCTCAGGATATTCTCTAGTCTTCCAGCTTTTACTCTTAAGTTATGGTTCTAAAACGCTCTTTTACCTAAAAAACAATAAGAGGTTATAACCCCTCAGAGACCACGAGCCTGTGGTGTGTTAGCATTTGTTCAACAAACAGTGAGCTCTTTCTGTATGCCAGGAAGTGCTTTGGACATCAGTTGAAAGACAATACTTTCATGAGTAATTCATGGTTTCATGAGGAGGTCCTACTGCAAGTATAGTATTGAAGTAGGAATATGATGGCGGGACCCCCGAAGAGGAGATTGCTTACATTTCAATAGATAAACACATAACACTTCTTAAAACTTAGGGATCAAGATTTTGTTTCCTGCTTCAAAAGGTGGTAGTTGTGGGAGTCTCTGACATTAGAACATGTTGGAACAGTCAGTGTGTCTGTTTAATTCAGTGTGGTTTAATTCATGAACACCTGTCAGAATAGAAGTTGACAAACATCATCAAAGTAGATCCTTTTATTATCATTATAAAATATTCAAGTTTAAAACTCTGTCCAGAAATGCACAGGATTCTTTGCAAACTCAAACTTTATTATTTTTCATCCAGTTATACTTTGGTTTTAACGAAATGTCTCCATTTAAATCACCATAAAGTCAACAAAATTTATTAAAATTTTTAATAAAAAATGAGCAAAAGATGTGACAGACTGTAGAGGATATCCAGATAACACATAAACAAATGAAAAAGTGCTCAACATTATTAGCATTTAAGGAAATGCAAATTAAAACCACACTGAGGTATCATTACACCCAATCAAAATGGCTATAATGAAACATAGTGATAACACCAAATGCTAGCAAGGATGCAGAGAAACTAGATCACATTGCTAGTGAGAATATAAAATGGTACAACCACTCTGGGAAGGAGTATGGCAGTTTATTATAAAACTAAATATGAGCTTAACATATGACCCAGCAATTACACTCTTGGGCATTTATCTGAGAGATATAAAAACTTATGTTCACACAAAACACATACACAGATGTTCATAGCAGCTTTATTTGTAATAGCTTGAAACTGGAAACAACCCTGCGATATTGTGATTTCTAATAAGAAATATATACTATTTGGTCCTGATTTTTGGCACAAAGCTACTAAAAGCCTTGCAATCTCAGAAATGTTAAGTGTCTTCTGTATGCTAATGAGGTGACTGGTGGCTGGGGTCTCCTGGAAGGCCGCAGGGTGGAAGCTGGTTGCCATCATGTCACAGTCATGTGATTAGAGGGTTGGAACTTTCAGCCCCTTTCCCCTATAACCCTCAGGGAGAGGAAAGGGTCGGAAAGTTGAGTTGATCACCAATGACCAATGATTTAAATCAATCATGCCTACATAATGAAGCCTCCATAAAACCCCTAAAAGCAAGGTTCAGAGAGGTTCTGGGTTGCTGAACTCATGGAGGTTGTTGTACCCCAAGAGGGCATGGCAACTCTGTACCACCCCCGCCACCCCACCTCACCCCTTATGGCTCATACCTTACCTTATGCTTATCTTCTTAACTGTTCAGCTGTATCCTTTGTAATATATTTTATAATAAACCAGTAAAGGTAAGTAAAACGCATTTATGGATTGTGTGAACTGCTTTAGCAAATGATTGAACCTGAGGACGGGGTTGCGGGAACCCCCAATTTATAACAGTCAGAACTTGGATTGGCATCTGAAGTGAGAAGCAGTCTTGTGGGACTGAGACCTAAACCTCTAGGTTCTGACTCTAAATCCAGGTGGATAGTATCAGAATTGAACTGTGGGACACCCAGCTAGCATCAGAAAATTAGTTGTCAGGAGAAACTCCTCACCCCACATTTGGTCACAGAAGTCTTCTGTGTTGAGACAGTAGGAAAAACATTTTGATTCTTCCAATCTCATAGAAACCCAGATGCCCTTCAGTGGGTAAATGGGTAAACAAATTGGTACATCTATTACTGTTTGGTTCTTAGTCTTATTTGGAGAAAGAATTCTGCCAAGCTACTGATTTAGCCAGAGAAAGAGAGTTCATTGAAGGAAAATACAGAGCAGGGAGCTTATCTAGAGAGAGTACACTCTGAAAAGATGAGGCAGGGCGAGCTGCTGAAAGAGAGTGAGCCAGCAGCACCCCGAGAGTGGTGGGTTTTTATGATTTCAGATTTTTTCTTGGAGTTCCTGCCTCTTTCTTAAGTCTCCGCCTTTTTACTTTGTTTAGTTTTCTGCATCTGCCTTAAGTCCCTGCCTTTTCCCTCACCTAGTTCCTGCCCCAAGGTTGTGGGACCCTCCCTTACTATTGGTGTGCACGTGTGAACCCGATATTGGACACAAATTGCTTCTGTGTATCTCTTAGGAATTTTTTCCTTTGCCCTCTTCCCTTTAGCATGCATCTAGCTACATTGTGGCGGGTTAACTGGCAGAGTGAGCAATCACTGGGGTCTTAAGGGGGATTACTTTTTGCCTAGGTATTTCCCCTCCTGTCTGTTCATATCTAGCACGCCTGTTTAGGGTGATCCCAGGGACGTGAGATTTTCCAGACTCCTTTTCTAAGGGCGTCTCTTCTCCTCCTCATGTCTGGTTATCTGCCTATTGTACCACATCTATGCCATGGAATACTACTCATCAATAAGAAGGGAACAAATTATTGACACGTGCAACAGCTTGGATGGATCTTAAGGGAATTATGCAGAGTGAAAAGAACCAATTTCAAATGGTTACATACTATACGATTCCATTTATATAGCATTCTTGAAATGACAAAGTTGTGGAGATGAGGACAGAGTTGTAGTTGCCAGGAATTGAAGTAAATGGAGGAGGCAGCTATGGCTATCGCAGGGTGCCATGAAGAATGTTTGTGATAGAGTTGTTTGTGTGTTGACTGGTAGTATTCACACAAATCTGTACATGTGATAAAATTGCATAGAACTAAATATACTTAATATGCATGAGTGCACATAAAAATGAAATCTGGAAAAGGTCAGTGGACTGTATTAATGTCAGTTTCCTGCAGTATACAGTAGTTATACAAGATGTTTTCATTGGGGAAAATTGAGTGAAAAATACATGGGATCTCTTTATTTCTTACAACTGTACATGAATCTACAATTATCCCAGAATTATAAATTTTTAACAAAAGAACAGAGGCATTGATGCTGAGAGATAGACCATAGGCTTTTGGATCAGCACAATTGTGTTCAAATTCTGGCTTCTACTTACCACTTGTGGGAACTTGAGCCAGTTCTTTAACCTCCCTTTGCCTTAGTTTCATCATTTTTCAAGTGGTTGCAATAATATTATTTTCCCTATTGAGTTGTTTTGGGAGTTAATTATCAATATTGTGTAAGCCACTCATCAGTTAAATTGGGATCATAAAAATATTTTATCTTTTCATTTAGCACTTAAAGGGATAGGCACTCTGCCTTCTCCACAGAAATTTTAATATCACGAGATAGTCTCTGTTTCATTAACTTAGGCTAGTGTCTTTATTTCTTCTTTCATGGAGTTTACTCTGTTGTTCTCTTACTACCTTCCTGAGTTGGACACTTAACTCATTAAATATCTTTATTCCTTCCTAATGTATGTGTTTGAAAGTGTAGATTTCTCTTTTACAGCTGTTTTGGCTGAGTCACAAAATTTTGATATTGGCAACCCAATATTTTCATTGTCATTCAGCAATAATAGTGACTGATTTTTTTCTTTGATCCAAGAATTATTTGAAAATGAGTTTTTCAGTTTCCAAACATATGATAGGGGGATCTTTTATATGTAGATTCTGACTTTACATTATGGTCTTAATAATGTCAGTTGTCTGAAATATGTAAAGCTTCTTTTGTGGCTTATTATGTGATCAGTTTTTATAAATGTCTCTTAAATGTTCCTTAATCATTAACTGTAGGATTTTATCTTCATTCACTCCCTTGATTTTGTTTGTCCAATTGTTCATATCTCCAATATCCTTACTAATCTTTAGTCTGGTTGACCTATCAGTTACTGTGGTGAAAATGTCCCTCTTTGATTATAGCTATGTCATTTTCTCCTTATAATTTTGCACATTTTTACTTTGTATGCTTTTGGCTATATTGTTAGATACAGCACATTCAGAATTGTTAACGGTTTTCTTGATGAGTTGTTTATTTTATCAGTAACGTTCTTTGTTTCTAACAATGCTTTTTGCCTTAAACATATTTTGATCTGATAATATAGTCATTTAAGCTCTTTTTGTTAGCTACTGTTTACACAGTATATGTGTCTAGGATTTAGAATTCTCAGGAAAAACATTTCTCTTCTCAGTCTAGAGCCCACACTTTCTTTGGTAAATTTCTTTGCTATCTCTGTCATAAGGCGTATCTTTTCAAGTCCATGCATTTACTGAAAGACTAGCCATTCGAGTTTCCTAATTTATATAAGGGCGCTCAATTCTAAACTCCTGCAACATACAGGCCTAAGATTTCATCTTCTTTTTCCATGAGGGCATCAAAACCCAAACCTCCACTTTATTAAGACTGAATACCATCTTTTACTCCCTTTCCTCTTCCCAAAACCCCACCCATGGCAGGTGCAGTCTCAGCTTGTTGCGCTTACTATAATTTTTGGTTTTTAATTCTGGGCTGTGGGAATTCCCGTTACAGATTCTGCTATGCATTTTAAAGAATGTTGGTTATATTTTCTTCAACATTTGTAGGCATTTAAGATGTGTGTGTAGGTGTCATGGATTATCTTGTCTGGCATGATGCTAGAAGGGCAATTCTCATTAGAAGTACTAATTTAACCTGAGGACGGTGTCTCTTGTTCGACAACCATGTAAGTCTCTAGATTTGCCCTTTCTGAGACTTCACATCATGTAAATTACATAAATCTAGTGTTTGACTGGATGCTGGATGCCCTGATGGAGTGGCAGCACCTGCAGAGATCTGCATGTGTGTTTTTCTTGGTTCAGAGCTATTTTGAACATAGGGTACCAAAAGATTGTCTTTAGAACCCTGAGATTTTTGTATATTTCAACTTAAAATTTAAGAACATTTATGAACATAATATTAATAAATAATATTCACATCTTATTGCCACTTACATAACACTTTTATTAAACAGAGTTTTAGTAGTTATAAAACTGATTTGCACTTAATTTTTTTCAGTTCAAGTGTTTTAAAAATGTTATGGTCATGTTTCACAATTATATGTAAGCAGCATACAGTGGTGATCTAGCTATCACAGGGCAAAGGTAGGATGCACTAATATTACATTTTAAAAATAAAATTTAAAAAGGAAAAGGTTTCTAAATTACAACTAATTGTAACTAGTAATATAACTAAAATAGTAAATTGTAACTACTATAATTATACTAATATAGTTCTATGAACTAGGCATGTTATTTATATAAATGCCTTAGTTTATGTTTTAAAACTGTGTTATAGGCCGGGCATGTTGGCTTACACCTGTAATCCTAGCACTTTGGGAGGCCAAGGCAGGCGGATGACTTGAGGTCAGGAGTTCAAGACCAGCCTGGCCAACATGGCAAAACCCTGTCTCTACTAAAAATACAAAAATTAGCTGGGTGTGGTGGCGGTCACCTGTAATCTCAGCTACTTGGGAGGCTGAGGCAGGACAATCGCTTGAACCCGGGAGGTGGAGGTTGCAGTGAGCAAAGATCAAGCCACTGCACTCCAGCCTGGGCAACTGAGCGAAACTCTATCTCAAAAACAAAAAAAAAAAACTGTTATAGAATAATATTTATTTTCTTTGTATTAGTACTCTCATGCTTTTTGGTGTTTGAATATTATAATTGTACAAAATCCTTAAAATAACTGGAATCTAACAAAAGTTTTCTTTGAAATTTTTTAGAAGTCAGAGTCAATTTCTCCTCATGAACATTCCTGTAATTATATCAAAAGTAAATTCAGTCCCTAAAACATTTGTTAAATAACAGGACTCTTTATAAGAAGCAGAATGTCATGGTTTTGCTGTTGATGTTTATTTCTCTGTGCCCAAAATGACAAATTCTAAAATGATAATCTCTGTTGATTAATCTCATGTGCCCAAGAAAAAAATCAAGTGTGTGTTAACCAATAACCTAGACTATTTTGTCTGATGAAATAGGCAATTTTATTAGACAAAAAATGCCCGTAGATACTGTTAATAAACATATTTTGTCTAACAAAATATAACTTTACATTTTCTTGTAGGTTACCTTCCGAACAAGAATCTATCACTGTAATATTAACAGCCAAGGTGTGATCTGTCTGGACATCTTAAAGGACAACTGGAGTCCGGCTTTAACTATTTCTAAAGTTCTCCTCTCCATCTGCTCACTTCTTACAGATTGCAACCCTGGTAAGAGACTTTAAATCTAGTATGAATTGGAGCTTGTCAAGATTTAAATGTCAGACCCTTAGTAACTTATTTACTGCTACTGCTACCACTACCACCACTGCTTCTACTACTGTTATTGTTAAATTTTCATAGTATGTAACTATTTTCTTTTTAAATTGGGTCTTCTCATTAGTGTTTTTAAGACCTATCATTTGCCAAAAAGGAAAAAGTATAGTGTGGTAAAAAAAATAATGAAAAATCATTTTAGATGGGAAAGTACATTTAAAGAATGAATTAAGTTATCCTGCCAAATAATAATAAAAATTCAAGTTGAATAGCTTAATCTTTAATTAGGTGCCTACTAGAAGATGTTAATTTGAGGAATGTGGGCTATTAAAATCTGATAACAACCAGGCAGCACCATGCAGACGTGACCTTTTTGGCATCCTAATAACTGTGCATCCTGACAAGCTATTATAACAGTCCTGAATGGTCTGTTCTAGGAAATACCCCAAAAGTAAACAAGGAAATACACCTCCCAAGAAAACGAAAAAGTCTATAGCCAGGCCTTTATGGCTTGCTGGTGTGCTTACCACTGAAAATTCTTAATTCCTGGGCCATTTCTTACAAATTGGGTTTATTTTAGAAAATACAAAAATCCAAAGATAGCTATAGGGTTTTCATTGATGTTCTCAGTGGGAGAATTATTTTATGAGTAATTAATAGCTTAAATATTGCATGAGATTTCCTCTTCTACAGTCAAGAGT
This sequence comes from Pongo abelii, assembly GCF_028885655.2. Lineage (NCBI taxonomy): Eukaryota > Metazoa > Chordata > Mammalia > Primates > Hominidae > Pongo > Pongo abelii. The sequence continues at coordinate 131,156,628 of NC_085928.1, read as the reverse complement.
AAACTCTATTCACTAGATACATGAAATTTTACACAAATGGAAATGACAAGTATCATTGGGGTTGCTTAGGATCCTGGCTGTTTTATAAAACATCAAGAAATAACAGTCTTTCTACTTTTGTATTTCTTTATTTTTCAGCAATAAAATCTTTTTTAAAGTAGCAAGTTAGTATTTTTTTTTTTTTTGAAACGGAGTCTCACTGTGTCACCCAGACTGGAGTGTAGTGGCACGATCTCGGCTCCCGCAACCTCCGCCTCCTGGATTCAAGCGATTCTCCTGTCTCAGCCCCCCAGGTAGTTGGGATTACAGCCATGTGCCGCCAAGCCCAGCTTATTTTTGTCCTTTTAGTAGAGACGGGGTTTCACTGTGTTGGCCAGGCAGGTCTCGAACTCCTGACCTTGTGATCCGCCCGCCTTGGCACCCCAAACTGCTGGGATTACAGGCATGAGCCACTGTACCCAGCCTGCCCAAAAAATAAAATTGTGCAGGATCATTGTAAAATATTTTTTGAATTAATTCATACTTTACTACAGATAGTAAAGTCCAATAATGTTACACTAATTTAAAGTTAATTTTGTTCTTTCAGTCCTGTTGTTCCCATTTTATAACCATTTGTCTGTGACTGTGTATAACCTTGTATAACTTCATTTGGAGGTAATGTTGCAAGAAGGCTTTTTTTTTTTTTTTTGAGGTGATTTCGAAGCCTGGCGTGCTTTGCCTCCAAGTCAGCTGAAATGGAATCTGTTTCCCTGAATAAGCCTGTATATGACAGCCTGTTCTCTCTACAGATATTCCTGCTTAAAGGAATAGATTCATTCCACCAAAGCCTTCTCTCAGCAATCAAAAAGACTTCTGTTCAGTGAACTAGTTTTTTTTTTTTTTGCTGCATTTTAGAAAATTACAAATGCATTCTGCAAAAACTTAAAAATCACTCCTAACTAAAGCAGAATCACATAAGAAATAGATTTTGAAATAATGCTATTGATAGTAAGAACAAGCCTAAAAATAATGTTCCATAAAACCAGAGACAGCCTGCCTCATATGAGACTAGAAGAGAATTTGTAAAATACATGCTAACATTTAGTTTATCACACTTTAACACATAAAAAAAAAATTTCCTAATTGGCACCTCGTTTTTATGAATGTTGACACTTCTAGAATCTTAAATAGAGTTGTTTATTTTAAAGTAGTCAAATGTCCATTCTTTTGCTTAATGGACTTATTTCACACTGTTATCTGGTACACTTTCAATCTCTGTAGGTTTTTTTACCTACAGAGGTAGGAAAGATTAGGTTAGATTGAAGTTTATCTTAAATCTATCTTCAGATTATCACAAAAACAAGTTTGATAGAATAGGAATAAATAAGATTTTCCTACACTGAATCTGTAGAGCTATTTTAACCCGGAAATGCTGTCACCTCAAAAGTAGGCCTTATATAATGATACAAATTTAACTCACTTAAAAAATACTTTCTCATTCTTATCCGTACATAAACTTATTTTTTAAATCTTTTTCTTACTGTTTTTGTAATTTGCACTTGTCTCTTTAAAGAATTTTTGGTGCATTCCAACACAAATGTTCTTTAGGGTATGACTACCCATCCTTATCAGCATGATATTTGTAGACAGCAGATGTAGATTTGAAACCCAGTTTAATTGTTTATTAGTCATATCACATTGGATGGGTCACTTAACTTTCCACAGGCTTAGTTTTTGATATAAAATTGGGATTAGTACCAGCCCTGCCTAAATCACTGGATTCCTCTGAAGTTAAAATGAGATGGTATATGTGAAGGCCATTTATAAATGGTAATATGTTGTTGATATTGTTTCCCAGAGTATTTGGGACACCAAATGGGCCCACAATAGATGACCGATAAACATCTACTCAGTTGAATTTAATTGGGGAGATAGTATCGAATAGTATCTAACACCATCACCTCAACGTTGACACTTGGATTTTACAATCTGAAAAAAGCCGAACCTTGACTTAGTAGGATTATTGCTCAGGTGGCAAATGTCCAAACGTTATCAGCCAGTTGATGGGTGCACCAGCAATAATCATTCTGTTTTCAATGCAATTGTCTAGGTAGATCTAACTGCTGGTCTTATTAGGCCACCACTTCATGATGGTGTTTATTGAGCCTGATAGAGCATTCTCTTGTTTTTGTTTTTGTTTTTGTTTTTTGAGATGGAGTCTCTTTCTGTCGCCCAGGGTGGAGTGCAGTGGCACAATCTCAGCTCACTGCAACCTCTCCTCCCGGGTTCAAGCGATTCTCCTGCCTCAGCCTCCCGAGTAGCTGGGTCTACAGGCCCCGCCACCATGCCTGGCTAATTTTTTGTATTTTTAGTAGAGACAAGGTTTCACTGTGTTAGCCAGGATGGTCTCAATCTCCTGACCTCATGATCCGCCCGCCTCGGCCTCCCAAAGTGCTGGGATGACAGGCGTGAGCCACCCGACTGGCCAAGCATTCTTATTTGTTACACGTTACCTGGCTTTTTCTGAGTCTAGTCTTGCTCACTAAACATTATTTAATTTGTGAATTGCCAAAGTTGAGAATACCATTGGGGAATCAAATTTCTGTTTTTTCTTATTTGTAAGTACTTTCTTCTCGAGTCATTATTTAACACATAAAATTTAAGTTCTATTTGGTTTCATCTTTTGAAGTTTATTTTTGCTATTTTGTGGGCTTTTTAAAAACTCTTAGATGTTTAGTAATATTCTTTATATGAAATCTGTTTAACAATTATTTAAAATGTGCTTATATTATGGCCTTCAGACCTATTTAAAAAATGGGTATTTTACCTCATACAAAATTAATCATTCTCAGAACACTGACAATTAGGAGATCAACAGTTTTCCTTTACCTGATGCTTAGTTTACAGAGTTATGGCTATAAATATTTCTAACCTTTTTTTCCTTCTTGAAAAGTGTGTAAGTCTGTATATCATCTAGCATTATTTTATTAATCTCATTTCTATTTGTCTGCTCTACCACTATTACCCTCTAAAGTGTTTTTGACCTTGTTTTGTTCTAAACTCAGTTATGATATTGTATCATTTAAAAATTTCCCCCAAATATGTATGACTCTTATGAAACAGTCAGAAAGTTGACAATGAAACATTTGATATTGAGAAATTATTGCCAGAAATTTTTGAGTGCGATAATGGGATTGTACCTGTCCTTACCTTTTAGACATCTATACTGGACTATTTGCAAATAAAATTCTTTGATATATGGAATTTTGTTCAAAATAATCCAGACAGATTGTAGATGGGAAGGAGTATGGAAGATATTGAGATTGACCGTTATAACTGTTGAATCTGAGTGATGAGTATACACATGGGTGCTCATTATACTCTTCTATGTTTGGATATGTTTGAAATTCTTCATAACTTTTTTTAGTTGCTAAAAATCAGACATACTAACAGTGTGACATAAGTCCTTGTTTAATGTCATCAGTAGGTTCTTAGAAACTGCAACTTTAAGTGAAATGAGGTAATGTATAATGAAACCAATTTTACCATAGGCTAATTGATCTAAACAAGGGTTAAGTTCTTGTGGCATACAGTACTTCATTTTGCTTGAAGTTGCAGTTTCCAAGAACCTATCAGCCACATTAAGTGAGGACTTAAGGTAATCTGTAAATGGTACGTGATTTGGCTCTCTTTTACTCTTGGAGGTAATCATCTGGGCTCTGACCCTGGCTTGTGTATTTCATTCCCCTGTCATCTGCCTTCAGACCATAAGCTGCCTTGTGGTGCAGCCTGGACCAGCAGGGGCTTGCATTCGTAAGCAACCATGAAGTCTTTGTCTGTCTCTCTTCAAACAGGCAGAACTATACAGGTCAGGTCAAATGAAAATGCTCTAAGCATACCCACAAACATCAACACTCAGGATGGATGAGCTGCTCCCTCTCCCTGCATCACCTTTAAAATAAAAATCAAGTATCGGTTACTCCAGGCTTAGATGTGTGCAGATCTGTATTAGAACAACAAATAGAGCTAAGAATGGCCGCTAATTAACCCTCAGCCTTGTATAGTGATTAAGCTGAGGGTGAGCACAGCTGCAGCTTCATTGGTAAAAGCTTTATTCTTCTCAAATGGACTGAGCAAAAGAAAAGAGGAATTTGCTCCCAGTGGCTCTTTTATAGTGATCTATAAAAGCTTGGGAGAATGTTTCCTTCTTCATTCTCCAACATCACAATTTTTTGTTTCAGATCACTTAAGGCCCATTTTTTAAGCAACGAATACAATTCTTATTCATAAATTGTCTCTGATACCTTACCTTTGATTGTTATTAATTGCTTGTCTTTGGACTAGTTATGATTAGGTAGTAAATTGTGTTAGTAAATATTAAAATTTTACAATTGATAGTGACTGCTGGTGGGTGGGAACCATTAAGTCAGATTAATTATTTCAGCACATTTATATTTGTGTAGATTATTTATACCAAGTTTGGGAGCCGCTAGACTGATGAAAGGTACATATAACACCTCAGTAGGATTCTAGTGCTTACACAATAGTGTGAACCTTGCTTCTGCATGTCTTATTCTACTATACTTGAGAACTGGAAAAGAACAATTTCTTTAACTGAAATTCAGGTAAAATGGTAAGTCTACCTGTTTTCAAAGCAGACTGTTTTAGCAGGACTACAAAAAAAAAGAATTTTTTTCCTAGAACAATAACTACAGTTGGCTACCTAGATACCAGATTTCTTCTGATGCCTATGGCTTTTTTAAAGTGAAAAATATTAAGTAGAAATGCATGGCACAACATATAGCTAACTTCAGACTGTTTTCTTGTGAAAAGTTGGCTTGTCTTCTGTATTATTACCTGCTAAGTTCTAAAAGTCACTCTAATCAATACTGCCAAATATAAATGTAGAGAGACTCCACGTTATTGTCATTTAACTTCTCTGGCACCTCATACAAAGAAAAGGAAAGCTGTGGTTATAGAGTTCATACTTTGCTCCTATTGTTTAAGTAAACATTAAATAAGTGCTATTAATCAATCTACGTGGTATTTGTAATAGCAAGAGAGTAAACAAAGTTCAAAACGTTTATTAAAGCCTTTGAGTTCCAATTCAGTATTATGTGTAGAATCCTGGGACACCACCCCCTTCCCTCCCCTAAGTTTCCCATAGGCTTACTCAGATGCATTTGAAAATAATGCTATTCATAATGTTGAGGTTCTAGAAAAATTGAAGGCCTATTAAGATGGATGAATAAAATCAGGGAATATACGTTCCCTGTTTTGCGAATTAAAGATTGTGTACCGTCATAAATTTGGTTTAAAAAAACAGAAAATAACAATTCTGAGATGCTTACCTTGACCCCTACATATTTGTAAATGCAAATTTTAAATGATATTAAAAGGATTATTTCCCTACTTTGTCAATTCTGTAAAAATAAACCATTTCTTTAGTTGTCTTACAAGAGATACTGGTGTATAATAATGCAAACAAAAATATCCATTTGTTTGTAGCACTTTTATCAAAGAATGATTTTCTAGGAAATACTGAATGAGAAAGGAAAGCCAAAATTACCCCATTGTAGGCTTAGATCTTGGATTCCCTAGTTGTGAAACAAGTCAAAAGGATTCATCCTCTTTGACTCAAAGAGTTACCAAGAAAGGATTGGTAGCTTCAGGTGAGGGATGACTTCATGACAAAGCAAGGATTTCCTATGTATCCCATGGTATTTCTGCTTTGTGTGGGCAAGTCTTTATTTATAACCAACAATTTGATATCCTCCTCAAACATCCAATTTGCCTTGGTGAAAAGGAGCATTAACTGTTTATTCTTTTTTGACAGATTCTTATCTGGAAATGCTGACCTGGTAAATCTTTGTTACTTTCATAACTTAAATATACTTCCTTTGATAGGTTTGATTCTTTTAAAGATGGTTAAAACTAGACTTTACCATATTTGCTGATATATGGGATACCTTAAAAAGTGCTTTTAAAGTTTCACCCTTATCTGTTATCTAACAAAAAGGGCCTTTGGAGAAATTACTTCCATTTGGTAAATAAGAAAATACGGTGTTGTATTTATCATCTTCATGTATCTTTTTCTTACTTCTGTTTCCTTACTTCTAATGCAGGGAATATCTGTCAACTTTACTTGACCTATAAAGTACTACCAGCATTTTTAAAGTAGGAAGGTAAATCCCTTAGAGTGGTAATCTGTGGTTCCTTTTCTGTTTCTTTTTGACTGTTACAGAGTTGTTCACACATCCATTTCAGGTTTCTGATTGGTGTATTCTGTAATAGCAGGTATAGTAAAATCTTACTAGTTCAGTATAATTCAGAAAAGATCAGACTGATTTTTTTTAATGAATTAGAAATTTTACCTAAGTGAAGACATAATAATTTTAAGTACATATAGGAAATATTAGGTGAAATGTGTGAACTAGATGGCCTCTAGACTCTCCTTTACCAAGGAAAAGGCTGAAGTGGGTTTTTCACACATTCACAAAAAATTGAGAAAATGGTTATTATAAGTCCCAGTGTGTCCCTCACCCAGCTTCAGAACTCACCTATATTTATTTAGTAAGGTTTAGGAATTAGGGTTTTTTGTTTATTATTTATTTATTTATTTTTAGAGATGGGGTCTTGCTCTGTCTCCCAGGCTGGAGGGCAGTGATGTCATCATAGCTCTCTGCAGCTTTGAACTCCTGCACTCAAGCAACCCTCCTGCTTCAGCCTCCTGAGTAGCTAAATATTCTCAGATAATATTGTTTTAATACCATTAATTTTCATGAAAACCATTTTTAAACAAGACCTGGTAAATGTCAGAACAGGTTGCTGCATCAGAATTATTATTAAGTTAGCAATGGTGAACTTAAGGATATGTTACTGAAAGATACAGCATGTGCCCTGTGGAAGATAAGCCACTGAGTAAAGTTTGATGCCCTTTTTTTTGTTTGTTTGTTTGTTTTGAGACAGAGTCTCACTCTGTCTCCCAGGCTGCAGTGCAATGGTGCAATCTCAGCTCACTGCAACTTCCACTTCCTGGGTTCAAGTGATTCTCCTGCCTTAGCCTCCTGAGTAGCTGAGATTACAGGCACGTGCCACACGCCCAGCTAATTTTTGGATTTTTGGTAGAGATGGGGTTTCACCATGTTGATCAGGCTGGTCTCAAACTCCTGACCTCGTGATCCTCCTGCCTTGGCCTCCCAAAGTGCTGGGATTACAGGCATGAGCCACCATGCCTGGCAGACTGACGCCTTTTTAAAAAAAATTAGAGAGAGAGATGAAACCTCATTCTGTTGCTTATGCTGGACTGTAGTGGCACGATCAGAACTCACTGCAGCCCCCTACCCGAACTCCTGGGCTCAAGTGGTCTCAAGTGATCCTCCTGCCTCAACCTCCCAAGTAGCTGGGACTACAGGCACTTGCCACCATAGCCAGCTATTTTAAATGTGAAATCAGGCTTTTTAAATGTGAAATGAAGAGAAATTATTTTTAAACATGAAATTAAGAGAAATTATTTAAACAGCATGCTTAAACAATACATATTTGAAATTAAAATAATGCATTGTTAGTGTTATGGAAATTCCAATCTGAAACAGCATAATAAAACAACTCTAATTATTCAGAAATTGACTTCTGTGGACAAAACATCCAGATGATTGAATAACATTTTCTCTTTTTACTGTGGATATTTAAAATTGTATAGTATCTTGGGAGAAATGTAATTATGAAAGTTTGAAGAATTAGTGTAACACTACCAATATCTGAGTCAGATCCCATAACAAATGAGCAGTTCTCTTTCTTTTACTTATTTTCTGACTCAACTTTTCATTTAGTATCTAGCCTGGGCAAGGTGCTATCAGTAACAACACTCAACAGTGACTCTTCCTCAGAAAAGAAAGCGCTTCGAAAATGTCAGACTAATTATTCCTATACAACTGTAATAACTACTTTCTCTTTTTCTTCTCTTCATATTTGTTCTTTAATAGATCCTGGAGCTTAATGTGTATTATGGCTGTTGAATTTTTCATGTCATATTGGTGAATAATTCACACAATAAGCAGTACAAGAGTTTGCCTAAACTACTAGCGTATTTCTTTCTGGAGCAGGTCTGTTCCTGGAAAAAATTACAAATCAGAATATTTTACATGTATCGGAAGAACTTTCTGCTTAAGAGTATCCTACAGGGAAACCTGTTGCCACATGAAGCTTTTATAAAGTTGAATTTTTGGAAAATGCAATGGTTCTTCCCCACCACCGCCCCAATTCAGCACCGCCTTCCCTCTGAAAGCGTTTTCCCAAATAAGACATATTGTTTGTGCTATTCAAGTGCCTAGGCCAACCAACAAATGCCTATCTGACTATGTGCCTATAGGCTGATGTAGTTAGTACCTTTTGACGTGACTTTTTACACCAATGAGGTAAACCACCTTCCTTGCATACATTGTGACCACATGTGTACTCCAGTGACTTTCTTGTCCAGACTGGCTGGCTCCTGTGATGGAAAAAATGTTCATACACAGTCTAATTTAAATACATAAGGGAAACTAGGAAGAGTGCAGGCCTAGAGAAGATGTCTTCATAGTTTATCTAGCTTTGGATGCCAGCATTATATTTTTATAAGAAAAACTCTAGAAAAGAGTTCAGCTAACAATGCATGAATAACCCCGCTTCACTGGGGCAAAGGCATATTAGAGTGCCAGCCACCCATGGTCATCATAGGAGGGTACATTTATCTGAGGGATGTGTATTTTTTAATCTTGGTAATGGCCTACTAGGGATGGTATATTTTAACTTCAGCCTTACTATAAATGGTTCTGTATCTGCAGGTAATACATCTTTTCTGTAGATTCATGATCAAAATAATGTGGTTAGATTAGAGTTGGGGTTAATCATATATGAGTTCAAAAAGTTAATAGTCCATGTCCAATTTGGTAAAAGTTTGTAAGTGAAAAATTACTATTTGGGGGAAGTTTTTGTTCGCTTGTTTGATTTCCTGGAGAAATGATTTCAAGTTGCAGTATTGTAACTAGGCAAAGAAGCCTTTGATTTAGATACATGTGGGAGTTGCATTTGGGGAACTTAGGCCATGTGTATCTTCATAGTATTCATGGTGGAGAGAGAGTCTTTTAAGGTGAAAAAGAAAGTTTTAGATTCATTCCTTGATAAAATGTATTTTCTCTATTGGCTTTTTCTTTTTTTCAAAATTGATGTATCTTTATTATTTTTTCTCATACAAATAATACCTGCTTATTAATTTTTTAAAATCAGTCATCTTTTCAAGATAAGTATTTAATTTTTATTTGAGGCTCTTTGGTCTGGGAACTCAAATTTGGTGGGACCCAGCAAAGTATATTTGTCAGTTAAGTTTGTCTGGTTATAATCTTGGTGTAAATTTAGACACATTGACCTCAACTTTTAGCCTTGGCTTTAACCTGCTTTTGCTTAGCATTTCCCTATGCATATTTTATTGTCTCTTAATTAATATAAATGTCGACATGGATTAGCTGTTGATACAAATTTTCTTTTATAAAGTCCATTGCTCTCCCTGTAGTAATAACCTCTAATTGGTTGGTTTAGAAGTTGATCTTGGCTGGGTGGCTCATGCCTGTAATCCCAGCACTTTTGGGAGGCCAAGGCAGGAGGATCACTTGAAGCCAGGAGTTCAAGACTAGCCTAGGCAACAAAGTGAGACCCTGTCGCTACAAAACATAACAAACACTTTTACCACTTCTGTTCAACATAGTACCAGAAGTCCTAGCCAGAACAATCATTCAAGAGAAAGAAATAAAGGGCATCCAAACTGGAAAAGAGGAAGTCAAATTATCTGTTTCCCAATGATATGATCATATACATAGAAAACCCTAAAGACTCCTCCAGAATACTCCTAGATTTGATAAATGAATTCAGTAAAGTCTCAGGTTACAAAATCAGTGTACACAAATCAGGTAGCATTGCTGTATATCAGCAACAGCCAAGCTGAGAATCAAATCATGAACTCATTTCCTCTTACAATAGCTGCAAAAATAAAATAAAATACCTGGGAATATAGTTAACCAAGGAGGTGAAGGATGTCTGTGAGGAATACTACAAAACACTGCTGAAAAAAAAATAATAGATGACAAACAAATGGAAATACATTTCATGTTCATGGATTGGAAGAGTCAATATTGTGAAAATGACCATACTGCCCAAAGCAATCTACAGATTCAGTGCAATTCCTATCAAAACACCAAAATCCTTTTTCACAGAATTAGAGAAGACAATCCTAAAATTCATATGGAAAAAAAAAAGAGCCTGAATATCCAAAGCAATCCTAAGCAAAAAGAACAAAGCTAGAGGCATTATGTTACTTGATTTCAAATTATACTACAAGTCTGTGGTAACCAACAGCATGGTATTGATATAAAAGTAGATATATAAACCAGTGGAACAGAATATTGAACCCAGAAGTCAAGCCAAATACAGCCAACTGATCTTCAGCAAGGCAAACAAAAACATAAAGTGGGGAAAGGACACCCTATTCAACAAATGGTGCTGGGATAATTGGCAAGCCACATGTAGAAGAATGAAACTTGATTCCTATCTCTTACCATATACAAAAATCAACTTAAGATAGATTAAAGACTTAAATTGAAGACTAAACCATAAAAATTCTGGAAGAACACCTAGGAAAAACTCTTTTGGGCATTGGTCTAAGCAAAGAATTTATGACTAAGACCCCGAAAGCAAATGCAGCAAAAACCAAAATAAATGGGACCCAGTTAAACTAAAAAACTTCTGCACAGTGAAAGAAATAATCATCAGAGTAAACAGACAACCCACAGAATGGGAAGAAATATTTGCATACTATGCATCTGACAGAGGACTGATATCCAGAATCTACAAGGAACTCAAATCAGCAAGAAAAAAACAGTCCTATCAAAAAGTGGACAAATGACATGAGTAGACATTTCTCAAAAGAAGATATACAAATGGCCAAGAAACATATGTAAAACTGCTCAACATTACTAATAACCGGGGAAATGCAAATTCAAACTACAGTGAAATTCACCTCAGCCCTGCCAGAATAGCCATTACTTAAAAGTTAAAAACAATAGATGTTGGTGTGGATGTGGTGTGAAGGGAATGCTTGTACACTGCTGGTGGGAATGTAAATTAGTACAACCTGTATGGACTATGGAGATTTCTCAAAGAACAAGTAGATCTACCATTCAATCCAGCAATCCTACTACTGGGTATCTACCCAAAGGAAAATAAGTCATTTATATCAAAAAGATACCTGCACATATATGTTTATCACAGCACAATTGACAATCGCAAAGATATGGAACCAATCTTAGTGCCCATCAACCGATGAGTGGTTAAAGAAAATGTGATATGTGTACACCATGGAATACTACTCAGCCATAAAAAAGAATGAAATAACATCTATAGAAACTTGGATGGAGCTGGAAGCCTTTATTCTAAGTGAAGTAACTCAGGAATTGAAAACCAAATACCTTAAGTTCTCACTTACAAAGCTAAGCTATGGGCACACAAAGGCATACAAAGTGATATGGATAATTGGAGACTCAGAAGAGGGGAGGTGGGGCAGTTGATGAGGGATAAAAATCTATATATTGGGTAAAGTGTGCACTACTCATGTGTAGGTATACTAAAATCTCAGACTTTACCACTATACAATTTATCCATGTAACCAGAAACCACTTGTATCCCTAACACTATTGAAGTAAAATTAATTAAACATTTTTAAAAGTTTTTCAGAGAACTCGATCTGATTGAAAAGCCACTGTATCTTATGAAAATTCTCTTCAGTTTATGTTTAGAAGACTGCGTTTTGAAGTTTCCCTTAAAAATTACCAGTGACCTATTTTTGTTGTTGTTGTTGTTCTTGTTGTTTAGAGAAACAAATATTTCACTTAAATAAACATCATTCTTTACTCACATGTCTTTTACTCAGAACTATTTGCCCAAGAAATGATTCAGAGTTTCTTTGTTTCCCTTACTTGAGGAATTTCTGAAGTCAAGAACATTTTTTTTTTTTTTTTGAGATGGAGTTTTGCTGTTGTTGCCCAGGCTGGAGTGCAATGGTGCGATCTCAGCTCACCACAACCCCCGCCTCCCAGGTTCAAGCAATTCTCCTGCCTCAGCCTCCGGAGTAGCTGAGATTACAGGCATGCACCACCATGCCCGGCTAATTTTGTATATTTAGTAGAGATGGGGTTACTCCATGTTGGTCAGGCTGGTCTCGAACTCCCGATGGGGTTACTCCATGTTGGTCAGGCTGGTCTCGAACTCCCGACCTCAGGTGATCCGCCCACCTCAGCCTCCCAAATTGCTGGGATTACAGGCATGAGCCACCGCGCCCGGCAAGAACATTTAGATTTTAATTAATTTTTAAAAATTATCTTTTAATGAAGATAATGAAAAGATAACAAAGATTATAGTGGTGAAAACAGATGATTAATTCTCTCCACTCTAGAGTAAAAAGAACTTTTCTCTAATGACAGGGAGAGAATTATATATAAGTATATATGCCAGTTATACATGCTTTTTTCCTATAGTTTTATCTATGCTTTTTTGATGACTTGGATTATTCTGTTTCTGTTATAGTTACTTTATTGAGCATACATATTTTATTGCAAATTGTTTGACTCTTGTTTGGCAAAGTGAGGTGTATAAATAAGAGATTAAGTTTTTTTGCTTATGGTAGGCTCAAGGAGCACATTTTGTAACTACCCTGCTCACTATTTGGGTTTATTTACAGCTTCTCTCAAGAGAGGAATAACTGTGTCAGGCTTTGCTAAGCAATTTCGTTCCAACAATAAGACATTTTTTCTGTCTGTTGTCCAGCTGTTTAGTAGGTTCTTGGTCTCCACACTAACAGAAAGGTTTCAGGTGTTATTCCCAGCAGGGATTTACCACTGGTGTGTGTCTTTTCCACCATTTAAAATACCCAGAAAGGATGAGATTATTAAGTAGCTGACTATGGTCTGTATACTTCTCTTAGTTACTCACCAGTTGCTGTTTTTGAAATTCTTAAGTGCTATTTCTTTATTGGTTAATTTGTTTTGCTATTTAGATTTATTTCCCCATTCAGTCTACATTTATAATGTGGTGGTCTGTTAATACAGTAAGCTTGTTATTGGTAAATGGAGTCATTCTAATGAAATTTATTGTCAAACACCTGTACCTGATTTATAAATAATGCAGCATGGATTTTACTTTATGCAAATTAAACAAATGTATTTTAAAATTTGGTAACAGCATAAAACACCCTCAAGGATGTTGATTGCTCACCCTAACTCAGAAGGCTCTCAAAGCCGATACTTCTCTTCCTAAATAGGAGACATTCTTTTCTCAGTAGAGATCCCCATGTGGCTATCACATTCTTTTTTCAGGTCATCTTTCAGAGTGTACTACCTTCTGAGACCACTGTTACTACCTGCCCAGCCCTAAGGAGGCCCCAGTGAGGTGATCACATTGACTTTTAGAAAACCTTTATGCCCAGAGGGATTTGTTAAGGAAGCTATTCCCATACTTTGAAGTAGCTAATGTCCTCAGGGACCTAGTGTGAATACCGGAGGGAAGACTGGAGAGAAGAGTGATACTCTTAAGGTTAGCATTAGACTCTCTCCTGCCTGCCTGCAGAGAAATAGCCAGTGTGAACTACTGGCTTTTATATACATGTGTTCTCACATCAGCTTACTCATGACTGCCTTCTAAAGACTGCGTCTTTCAGGAATCCTAATAGAAAAAGCAACTAAGAGAAAGAAAATGAATCACGTCAGAGGTTACAGAAATTATAACCTACACCATCTTTCACAACTAGAACATCATATAAAGCTGTTTCATTATTTTTCTTACTCCTCTCACACATTTTTCTTACTCCTCTTTGTCTTGTTCCTATCAACCCAGGGACTCTGTTGCATTTTGCTTTTCTTTCTGGTGTTTGTAATATAAAAACAATATATCTATTGTACATGTTTTCCATTTTCAGTACATACACATGCACAAACCCCACCTTCACCTCAGGCTTTGATTTGACTCCACCTTCAAGCTGGAAGCCTAACCCTCTATGGGAGACACTAAGATGGAGCCAATGGCAAACTGAAGTGGACCAGCACTTAATTACTTCTTTAAGACAGAATTTTGTGGTGTATTCTTGGTTATTCCTTCTCTCTAATCCCTTTTCCCATTAGCTGGTCTCTTCTCTCTGCATTTCCAGCCTCCTGATTTTTCTGCTGCTGTTTCTCTTCTCTTTTCTTATCCTTATGGTTCACCTGCTGCTCTCCTTCTTAACTTCATTTAACCTTGCTTGCACTCAGTAAAATATTTAAAAACAAACAGAAGGACTTCCAAGCTGTCTTTTTTGTTTGTTTTTTAAGAGTAGCTTTATTTATTATTATCTCTATAACCATATGACTTAGCCTGTACCGTCTGTTAGACCAATATATAATCTTGGAATATCCCTTTTCACTTCATGTGCCAAGTTGGTGGCTCCTGTTCTTCTGGTATGCCAGGGCAAGAGTGGCCCCATCAGCTCTCAAAAGAGGTACATAGTAGCAACTCTGAAAATGTGGCTGAACACTGTGAGTAATGTTGTAGTTCTTGCCAGTCTCAGCCAGTACCTACCTTCTTAATAAATGGCCTCTTTCCCCAGCTAAACTGTTTCTTTTTTTAACCTACTTTGGAAAATATATTAAAGTCCTATGCTTTGTAAGCAGCACTGCCAAAGCAGTATCATGTACATAGCATAATAATCTCATTTTGATGTTCTAAAGTTCTTTCTTTGTCCTTTGTAATGGATGGCAAGGTTTTAAATGAAAACACTGGAGTTGCTCCATAGCATGAGATGGTTTTTTATTGTTTTGCTCTAAGCTGTTGCCCTGATCTCTACTACATTTGTGCCTGACTTCTCTAAGTCATAGTGACATGCCCTTACATGCATCTTTTCAGCAAACCTTATGATGCCTCTTGCTAGACTTATCAGTGTCAGATCATGAGAACAATGCAAGGTTATACCTTTGCCATGTTAAAGAAAATTAAGTCAAAGGACCTAAGTTATACTGAGTTTTGAAGCTGTCAAGAAAGCTGGAGCCTTGGCCCAGCTCTCTCACTAACTAGCTAGTGACCTTGGATAAATCGGTGCCCTCATTTGTGAATTAAAGATTGTACTTCTGACCCTATCTTGCAGCATTATTGTGAGGAGAAAATGGTGTGTGTGGACCTCTGTAAACACTTTGAAGGCTATGAGTATCATTACATGGAATGTTACTGAACTGAAAGTCCATGTTAGCTGTGTTAGGTGTGATGACCTCGCCTTTGAGATGTCTAAAAAAGCAATTTCAACCGGGCGCGGTGGCTCACACCTGTAATCCCAGCACTTTGGAAGGCTGAGTTGGGTGGATCACCTGAGGTCAGGAGTTCGAGACCAGCCTGGCCAACATGGTGAAACCCTGTGTCTTCTAAAAATACACTAATTAGCTGGGTTTGGTGGGAGGTACCGGTAATCCCAGCTACTCAGGAGGCTAAGGCAGGAGAATCGCTTGAACCCAGGAGGCGCAGGCTGTAGTAAGACCAGATTGCACCATTGCACTCCAGCCTGGGTGACAGAGAGAGACTCCATCTCAAAGGAAAAAAAGCAATTTCATTCTCAGCATAAAATCTTTAGATAACTTCTTTATAGTTTGTGAAGTTTGGAGTTTCAAATGTGATGAAATTTACTTTCTATAAGAAAATAGTAGGAAGAATGAATTATAACTCAAACTTGATTTAATGATTTTAATTTGCTTTAGGCTCCTATTTTTATAATCTAGATAACTATTGAGAATTATCTTCTGTCATCTATAAAATGAATTATGAGTCTGCCTCTTTATTCCCAGCACCTATAATGTACAAACTGTATTCCCCTATGCAACCCCATGTGGCCAAAGGGCTCCCCGTGAAATTGCCTTATTTCAAGCCCAAGCCTCTTTTAACCTTGACTGCTATCCCTACTGTTCCTTTGCTTTTACCCTGTATAAATCTCAGGCATAAGAGACAACGTAAAATATGTCAGGATATTATATTAGATAACAAAACTCCTAGTGGTCAAAGACTATGTTATCCAAAGAGTTTTGTTATCGCAAACTCCTGGAGGTCAGAGACTATGTCTAGTTAAGATGGAAGTGAAACTCATCTTTTTCACTTCTGCTTCTGGCCATGAAGAATAACAGGAGCCAGATTTACACTCCTACCTTAAACTACCTTTCTAGTTAGAAAACTAGACATTCCCTGAGAGGAGAAACAGATGAAGTAAGCCCTACAATTGTCCCCAGCTTACTGCCTAGAAGCAGTTTCCAGGATACTGTACAAGGAGAAAGAAACCAAAGAGAGAGGCCAGCAGTGTCACTGAGTTGAGGAGACAGAGATAGGAGTTTGGGAAGATCAAGATGGCTAGCATTTGTGGGGCAGAAACCCAGAGAAGAGGGATTGTACAGAGAGAATGCCCTAGAAATCTGAAGAGAGATCCCCTTGAGCCTTTGATTTAAGTTTGCGTGTAATCGTCAAAAGATCCTGCCTTATTAGTAGGGATGAATTACTCTAAAGACTACATTGGATCTGCTGTAACAGTTTAAAAGCAAGTTTTGAAAGTATCATACTGTTCCTAAATAACTCCCTGTTAGAATAAAATGCAACATTCTTTAGAATAAGGTACAACATTCTTTATGGGAATACAACAAATTCCAACACTCAACAACATAAAAATCACAGTGTTCAACATTCCATAAAATATTACCACAGACTTAAAAGGCAAGAAAAGAGAATTCATAACCAGTTGAAAAATAAATAAAAATGGAAAAGACTGAAACATTTTTGTTTATAAAAGGGCAACCTTTTAAGTTAATTACTAAAGCATTATGATAACTTTGGTAAGTATTCTCAAATTGATTTAGTTCTTAACTTCATGAAATGTGAATGCTTTAAGAATTGACCAGCATGTCTTTCGCTTAGCTAAAACCACAATATTAAACTGAAGAGAAACTTATGTTGGCTCTATATTAGTAGAAACATGCAAACAGCTATACTATTCAAACTTGCTAGTAACTTGGGGCTACTATCATTACTGTTACTGTAGGACTTATATGTCTGGCCATTTACAATCTAAAGAGTGAGTGGGAAGTAAGAGAATCACAGAAACAGTATGTTGCCTCATTGGATCTTTGAGAAGGTGTGGTTAGAAAGAATGAGGGCAGCTGGAAGAGGATTATCCTGGAGTAGAGGACAAAGAAATGTGGGGATGAGAGAGTAAAAAGGATGACTGACTAGAGGGCCTTGCATGGTGGGAGATGATGATAGGGATGTAAAACATGGTTTGCTGTAGCTGGTCCCAGGCTCAGGTAGGGCCTCGTATAAGGGTGTGTGCTACGGACTGAACTGTGTTCTCCCCAAAATTAATGTGTCGAAGCCTTAACTCCTAATGTGACTATATTTGGAGATAGGGCTTATAAAGAGGTAATCAAAGTTAAACTAGTCATAAGGGTGGAACCCTGATCCAGTGGGATTCATGTCCTTTTAAGGAGAGACACCAGAGAACTCTGTCTTTCTGCCTTGTGAGGACACATCCAGAAGGCAGCCATCTATAAGCCACCAAGAGTCCTCATCAGAAACCACATCAGCCAGCACCATGATCTTGGAGTTCCCAGCCTCCAGAACTAAGAGAAATAAATTTCTGCTTTTTAAGCCACCCAGTCTATGATTTGTTGTATGGCCACCCGGGCAGACTAATACAGGTGTATTAAAGTTTTAGTCAGCAGCCAGGCTTGGTGGCACCCACGTGTAGTCCTAGCTACTCGGAGGCCAAGGTAGAAAGATCACTGGAGCCCAGGGGTTCGAGGTTGCACTGGGCCAAGATCAGGACACTGCACTCCAGCCTAAGCAAAGAGAGAGACCCCTTCTCTAAAAAATAAAGTTTCAGTCAGAATGTCAATAAAAATATTCTGCATCATGTACCAATTCCCAGGGGACTGAGGGTGTTGCATAGACCTGGATTTCATGATAAGTCCCTGTTTAACTAAACTAATAGGCTGCTTTTTATCTAGGCACAAGGTAAAGAAAGCATAAACAAGAACAGTCACCAAGGAGAAGTTTTGGGTTTTAACATTTCTACAATTCCAAGAAATAAATAGGAGTTAGCACAAAGGAGGTGTACGTTTGTTTGTACATTCCCACTCTACAGTTGATTGTCTTTGTACAGTCAGCTTCTTTACAAATTGTACTTTGGAACTTTTAAGAATGTAAGGTTTTGTGGCATTTCTGTTAGCTGACCTGAGTTCTCCATCAGTTATTGCCACATGAATGCAAGTACATTCTGAAATGCTATTCAACTACCATTCAAGGCTTTGAACAGGCAGCTATTGCCATAACTCATTCAGAAAAACACCTCAAGATTAACTAAAATTGTCTTTATTCCATGCTGTTTTCAAGCCAGTCTAATAACTACCAACATGTGTATAGCAAAATTAATTTTGCAAAATGTATTAATAGTATTTTCTATGTAAATTTTTTTATGTTAAGAAAAAAGTATTTTACTTTCTAAGTTTTGATAAACACTTTCATATTGATTTTTAATCTCCTTGATTATATCCACCCTGGAGTTTTATAGATAAAAGTTGAAGATGATTGTAGGAGAAAAATGAGAGGGAAATTTTCTCTTTTGTATTAGTGATAAAGTTAACCTACTTACTTAAAGATAAAATTAATAAATTACTTGACAAATTTTCATTGTTAATATAGCCCAAAATGCTCTGTATTTCCCTTTTATAGTATGATAGAAACCTTTGGTTACACTTTAATAAAACAAAATGCTATATTAAGAATCATTGATATTACATTATAAACTTTATGACCTCTAAAAAAAAGATAATTTCAAAGAAGCATAACTTGTGAGCATGTGGTGAAGCGGCGTCCCACTGAAGATCAGTGTTACTGCTTTTAATCTCTTTTAAGTTAATACTTCAGTATGCTGGTAGCTATAACTATAGGGCCTTTGTTTTGGTCAATGATATTTAACCTACCATTTATATTAATAAACTGACATTGCTCTTAAAGTAGGTTGTACATTAACCACCCAAAGTTGGACATTTGTTGCTGAAGGAAATGGTTTCATTTTCTGAATGCCTCTGTTCCCTTTATAGTCTTTTTTTCCATTATTGACAATAGTTATTTGCATTTTTGTAGACATGAGGAGGCTTTCTCAAAAGCCGTATCCATCTAATAAATAAATTCAGTAAAGTTACAGGATATAAAATTTAAAATCTAGATAGAAAAATCTGTGGCATTTCTGTACACAAGTAACAACCTAGCCAAGACAAGAAATCAAAACAATCCCATTTATGATAGCATTAAAAAACTAAAATACTTAGGAATAAATTTAACCAAGGAGCTAAAAGACCTGTACACTAGAAAACGATAAAACATTGATGAAAGAAATTAAAGAAGACACAAACAGAAAGATATTTCATGCTCATGGATTGGAAGAATTAATATTGTTAAAATGCCCATACTACCAAAAGCAATATGCAGATCCAACACAATCACTATCAAAATCCCAAGGGCATTGTTCACATAAATTTTAAAAAAAATCCTAAAACTTACCAAAGACCCTAAATAGCCAGAGCAATCCTGAGGTGGGATTGAGAGGGGAAGAGACATCACACTTACTAATTTTAAATTTTATTTCAAAGCTATGGTGTATAGCTATAGTAATCAAAACAGCGCAGTACTGGCACAAAAACAGACACATAGACCATTGGTACAGAATAAAGATTTCAGATAGAAATCCAAACATATATATGGGCAACTAATTTTCAACAAGGGTACCAAAAAGACACAATGGGGAGAGGATAGTCTCTTCAAATAAATGATTCCAGGGAAACTGGATTGCCACATGTAAAAGAATGAAATTGAGCCAGGCACAGTGGCTCATGCCTGTAGCCTAAGCTACTTGGGTGGCTAAGGCAGGAGGATCACTTGAGCCCAGGAGTTAGAGGTCACAGTGAGCTATGATCACACTGCATTCCAGACTGGGTGACAGAGCAAGACCCTCTCTCTTTAAAAAAATAAAATAAGAATGAAATTGGACCTTTATCTTACACTATACATGAAAATCAACTCAAGATAGATAGAAGACCTGAATGTAACACCTGAAGCCATAAAACTCCTCGAAGAAAACATGGGTAAAAGCTCCTTGACATTAGCCTTGGCAATGATTTCTTGAACATCACACCAAAAGCTCAGGGTACAAAAGCAAAAATAAATAAATGTAACTGCATCAAACTGCAAAACTTCTCCACAGCAAAAGAAACGACAAAATGGAAAAGGACAACTACAGACTGCGAAAAAAATATTTGCAAGCCATATATCTGATAAGGGGTTAATACCCAAAATTTATTTTTAAAAAAACTCATACAGTTCAGTAGCAAGAAAACATGTAATCCATTGGACCTGAATATACCTTTTTTTTTTTTTTTTTTCTGAGATGGAGTATGGCTCTGTTGCCCAGGCTGGAGTACAGTGATGTGATCTCTGCTCACTGCAGCCTTATCTCCTGGGTTCAAGTGATGCTTCTGCCTCAGCCTCCTGAGCAGCTGGTACTACAGGTGCCCGCCACCACGCCTGGCTAATTTTTTGTATTTTTAGTAGAGATAGGATTTCACCATGTTGGCCAGTCTGGTCTTGAACTCCCGACCTCACGTGATCCACCCGCCTCGGCCTCAAAGTGCTGGGATTACAGGCATGAGCCACCCTGCCCAGCATGGACCTGAATAGACATTTATCCAAAGATGACATTAAAATGGCCAACAAGTATATGAAAAGGTGTTCAACATCACTAATCATCAGGGAAATACAAATCAAAACCACTATGAGATATCACCTCGCACCTATTAGGATGGCTGTTATCAAAGAGACGAGGTTAAGTGTTGGCAAGGGTGTGAAGAAGAGGGAAACCTCGTATACTCTTAGTGGAAACATAGATTGGTACAGCCCTGAGGGAAAACAGTATGGAGGTTCCTAAAGAAATAAAAAATGGACCCAGCATTCCCTCTGCTGGTTATATACCCAAGGGAGATGAAATACCACCTCATATAGATACCTGCACTCTCGTGTTCATTACAGTATTCTTCACAGTAGCCAAAATATGGAAAAAAACCTAGGTGTCCATCAGTGGACAAATAGATAAACTGTGGTGTATACATACATAAACACACACACACACACTGCAGAATATTATTCAGCTTTTAAAAAGGAGATGCTGCCATTTACTGAAACATGGAAGGACATTATGCTGAGTGAAATAAGCCAGACAGAAAACTATTGCATCTCATTTATATGTGGAATTTTTCTTTTTAAAGGTCAACTATATAAAGATAGCAAATAAAACAGGAGTTACCAAGGTTGTAGTGTGGGGAAGGAACTGGAAAGATGTAGGTTAAAGGATATAAAGTAACAAGTAGAAAGGTCTCGTGTACAACATAAGGACTATAGTTAATAATAGTGTCTTCAGGATTTTTTTCTAAATGAGTAGACTATAGCTGTCTTGCCATGTGGGGTGGGGAGGGAAATGGGTAAAAGTGTTAGGTGATGGGTATGTTAATTTGTTTCACTGTAGTAACCATTTTTCTATATATTGTATCTTTTAACATCATGTTGTATACCTTAAATATACAAACTTTTTTTTTTTTTTTGAGATGGAGTCTTGCTCTTTTTGCCAGACTGGAGTGCAGTGGTGCGATCTCGGCTCACTGCAACCTCCACCTCCAGGTTCAAGCGATTCTCCTGCCTCAAGCTCCTGAGTAGATGGGACTACAGGAGTGCGCTACTATGCCCAGCTAATTTTTGTATTTTTAGTAGAGACAGTTTCACCGTGTTGGCCAGGATGGTCTCAGTCTCTTGACCTCATGATCCACCCGCCTCGATCTCCCAAATTGCTGGGATTACAGGCGTGAGCCACCACACCCAGCCAATAAAATTTATTTTTTAAAAAAAAAAAAAAAAAAAAAAAAAAAAAAGAAAGCTGTACTCAACAAGATAGGGCTACCTCAAAAGTAAACGTGAAAAGAGAGATTAGAATCATTGATAAGGGATTGGTATTAAAAATCAGCTTATCTTAGATTTAAGATGAAAGCGGTATTGTGGATATTTGTTAAGTCCTCCAAAACCACTAATAGCTTATTTAAGGTTAAAGAGTCCTCCCTTAAAATATGTAATACAAACTTACGGTTTAGAATTTCACTGTTTTGCCTCACACATGACTTTACAATGTGTAAATCAGGAATCCAGCATTTCTTCCTGTATACCAACAAAATTTATATTTTAAATTAACTCATAAAAATCCTATATAATTTTAAAGCAAATGCTGACATTCTGTGACCCATAAATAGCACACATGGAATTGGTATGTCCTGTAGAATTATTGCTTTCTTTAGCTATCCGTAATGTACAGTAAGTCCTCATTTAACATTGTCAGTAGGTTCTTAAAATGAGACCAGTTTTACCATAGGCTGATTGATCTAAACAATTGCCAAGTCCCTTCGGCACATTTGTCATCACAAACACATCACCAAACTCCTAAAGGAAGACCTAAAACACTCCTAATGCTAAACATTGAAATAGATGTGAGCAATCCATACATTTAAGAAACACTAAATAAAGACAAGTAAGATAATTATTTATCTAATTTTAGGGAAACCAGTGAATGACGGTGTTTGTGTTGGTGGTGGACTAAATCAAAGAATAAATTTTTGCAAAGCAAAAATTGTGAGGAGCACCTCCTACAACCATGCAGTTAAGATGCTAACCAATATGGCAGGCTCATTGAATGCTTTCATACTACATCATTTACTGTTGTGCATTTTGTATGATTATCATAGACTAAGCACTTCTATTTTACAATCCTTTGTATTCATTCATTCATTTTTCAACTTGTTTATTCCAGTTGAGGATCTCAGTCAGCCAGAACCCATCCTGGCAGCCCAGGGTACAAGACGGGAACGAACCCTGGACAGGATGCCATTCCATCGCAGGACACACTCACACGCAGACCCATGCTTCCTCACACTGGGACAGTTTAGATACACCAGTTCACCTACACACACCTTTGGGGTGTAGGAGGAAACCGGAGTACCCAGAGAAAACCCACACCAGATGCAGTGAGAACATGCAAACTCTACACAAACAGTGGCTCTGTCAGGAATGTTATTTTTTCTCATCAACCAACATTGAACAAAATGACATTATTGGAGACCCTGCTATAGTTAATGCAATTGATGAGATTCAACTTCCCCATCATTAACTTACTTTTTCAAATATAAGGAGCATAGCAGCCTCATCTATAACTTTTTCCAAAGGTAACTTCCCACTTCTTTATCAGCAAGTCACTCTGTCACTGTATTTTAATATCCTCTTGTCCACAAACCAGGCTTACATAGTCTTCCTTGGAGTTAATAGGGATCTGACAAATTCTTTTAGAAAGTCAGCATAGCTTTTTATCTGTATTGACATCAACACACTAGGTCAGCCTATGCGTCTAAGAGAAACATGTCAACATGGCTGTCGTACTGCATTTCTCATTGTTATTCTCTAGAGTGATATCCCTTGAAGGTCATATTATAGATCATTTTATCAAAGGCATGTCAACAATAGTAACTGGGCAATGGTTGGTTCCACCTAATGAGATAAGTCCTCCAAAACCACTAATAGCTTGATGCCCTAACAAAACCCAGTTGTCTAAATATTTCACCATGACTTCAAACTAGTCTCAAACTTAACATAATTGATTCGCACATTTCATTCTCAGTCCTCAAAAGTACATTGCTTAAGATGTTTTTTCTATAAGTATAGGGTGAAAGTGCAGATAAATCCAAGTGTGCAAACGGTATTTCACCTCATTATTCCTTCTCTGCCCTCAGTTTATACACCTGGGCAAACATATATGTACAGACATATCTTTATGTAGTTATGTATATCTTTGCAGCTTGATGCCCGAGTCTCAGACTCATGTAAAAGCAAGTCTGGTGAATGAGTTCAGATTATGATGTTTGTGCCATCCTGAAATCAGTCTCCAAGAAAAGGTTCAAGATACCAACTTATCAGCAGGTTTTTTTCTGAAATAGACTCTCTTCATGGTTAATTTATAGAATCTTAGTCTTACTGTAACTTTTAAATTGGAGGAGATTGGGAGGCATGACATATACCAACTTTTTGAATATGGCATTGTTTCCTAGCATTGGTCAATGGGATATTGCCCATCCAGGATGAGGATATTAATGTGACTATTTTAGCTCTTCCCTTCACTGAAATCTGTTCATCTCAATGTTATTTATTGCCAGGCACAGTGGCATATGCCTGTAGTCCCAGCCACTTGGGAGCTGAGGCAAGAGGATCCCTTGAGCCCAGGAGCTCAAAGACCAGCCTGGGCAGCATAGCAAGACCCCATTTCTTTTTATAATTGTATTTATATTAACTGATCTGAATGCTAAAAATAAATTGTATAGACACCTTTATTCCCATAATTAGTTATTCCTAAGAAATTCTAATGAGGTCAGTCAAATAAGTCACTGGAAAACTAAAGTCTCAACACAAGAGTAATATAATGATTTGCTTATGGGTACAGGCTGAACATTTTAGAACTCCATGAACTTTAGTTTTGACAGATTAAAAATAACCAGCTAATGAAATTAAGCACTAAAGCTTTATTCTTAGGTTATCCCTAGAGAAATAATTCCTCATTTTTATTTTGGCTTATAACTTGATTACACATTGAGAGTTGGCTTTTTTGTACCTTTTACGGAATTCAAGTGCATTTGATTAAGCATTTAACATCACTCCCAGAGGCAAGCAATCTCAGAGTGTCATTGGGCATGGTAGGTTATTAAACATCCTAGTTTTTCTGACCTGTAATCAACCTTAACCATGACCTATCACCTCCCCACCATGCACTAGATTACCTGGAGGCCCTTCTATGTCAGAAAGACTATACTAGAGACTTGAACTTCATACAAGTGAGAATTAGATTTAAATTACTAAGCTGATTTTCATTTCCGATTTTAATCAAAATTTAAATACTTGTCTCCAGAAATAAAAGATAGTCATGTTTAACTAATAACAGCAGCCCTGTGGGCTGTCCTGCCGTGAGCAGCTTATCCTCCCTCCCCCACTCCTTTCCTTTCTTTCTTTTTGTACAATGTTAAATTAAGGTCACCAACATCTACTCGTCACTCCAATAAGAATTTTAAGTCTGGTTAAAATATTAAACATGAATTGACACCACAGTGGTTTGGTATCATGCACGTTAGAAATAACTGCTTAAGTTAAATGCTGATGTTTAATTCTTTTGTTATCTTTATAGGAATAGTTCTCCAGTATTATTTTGATTTATTACTGATTTTTTAATGATTATCCTAAACTGGGTAATTTAAATATGTAAAGCTCTGTAAGTACATACTGTACCTAATTTGCAAGTAAAAATATAGTTCATGCAAATAGTGGATGCGCTCTTTAGAGGCCAAGAGGCTGTTCAGTATCTGTCTTAAGATGTACCTCCCGCTGTGTATCTGTTTATTAATATGGAGCTAGAAGTATCTTTCTTTATATATATATTTTTTTATTATAATACTTTAAGTTCTAGGGTATATGTGCACAACGTGCAGGTTTGTTATATATGTATACATGTGCCATGTTGGTGTGCGGCACCCATTAACTCGTCATTTATATTAGGTATATCTCCAAATGCTCTCCCTTCTCCCTCCCCCCATCCCACAGCAGGCCCCGGTGTGTGATGTTCCCCTTCCTGTGTCCATGTGTTCTCATTGTTCAATTCCCACCTATGAGTGAGAACATGTGGTGTCTGGTTTTTTGTCCTTGCGATAGTTTGCTGAGAATGATGGTTTCCAGCTTCATCCATGTCCCTACAAAGGACATGAACTCATCATTTTTTATGGCTGCATAGTATTCCATGGTGTGTATGGCCACATTTTCTTAATCCAGTCTATCATTGTTGGACATTTGGGTTGGTTCCAAGTCTTTGCTGTTGTGAGTAGTGCCGCAATAAACATACGTGTGCATGTGTCTTTATAGCAGCATGATTTATAATCCTTTGGGTATATACCCAGTAATGGGATGGCTGGGTCAAATGGTATTTCTAGTTCTAGATCCATGAGGAGTCGCCACGCTGTCTTCCACAATGGTTGAACTAGTTTACAGTCCCACCAACAGTGTAAAAGTGTTCCTATTTCTCCACATCCTCTCCAGCACCTGTTGTTTCCTGACTTTTTAATGATCACCATTCTAACTCGTGTGAGATGATATCTCACTTGCATTTCTCTGATGGCCAGTGATGGTGAGCATTTTTTCATGTGTCTGTTGGCTGCATAAATGTCTTCTTTTGAGAAGTGTCTGTTCATATCCTTTGCCCACGTTTTGATGGGGTTGTTTGTTTTTTTCTTGTAAATTTCTTTGAGTTCTTTGTAGATTCTGGATATTAGCCCTTTGTCAGATGAGTAGATTGCAAAAATTTTCTCCCATTCTGTAGGTTGCCTGTTCACTCTGATGGTAGTTTGTTTTGCTGTGCAGAAGCTCTTTAGTTTAATTAGATCCCATTTGTCAATTTTGGCTTTTGTTGCCATTGCTTTTGGTATTCTAGACATCAAGTCCCTGCCCCCCATGCCTATGTCCTGAATGGTATTGCCTAGGTTTTCTTCTAGGGTTTTTATGGTTTTAGGTCTAATATTTAAGTCCTTAATCCATCTTGAATTAATTTTTGTATAAGGTGTAAGGAAGGGATCCAGTTTCAGCTTTCTACATATGGCTAGCCAGTTTTCCCAGCACCATTTATTAAATAGGGAATCCTTTCCCCATTGCTTGTTTTTGTCAGGTTTGTCAAAGATCAGACAATTGTAGACGTGTGGTATTATTTCTGAGGGCTCTGTTCTGTTCCATTGATCTATATCTCTGTTTTGGTACCAGTACCATGCTGTTTTGGTTACTGTAGCCTTGTAGTATGGTTTGAAGTCAGGTAGCATGATGCCTCCAGCTTTGTTCTTTTGGCTTAGGATTGACTTGGCCATGCGGGCTCTTTTTTGGTTCCATATGAACTTTAAAGTAGTTTTTTCCAATTCTGTGAAGAAAGTCATTGGTAGCTTGATGGGGATGGCATTGAATCTATAAATTACCTTGGGCAGTATGGCCATTTTCATGGTATTGATTCTTCCTACCCACGAGCATGGAATGTTCTTCCATTTGTTTGTGTCCTCTTTTATTTCGTTGAGCAGTGGTTTGTAGTTCTCCTTGAAGAGGTCCTTCACATCCCTTGTAAGTTGGATTCCTAGGTTATTTTATTCTCTTTGAAACAATTGTGAATGGGAGTTCACTCATGATTTGGCTCTCTGTTTGTCTGTTATTGGTGTATAAGAATGCTTGTGATTTTTGCACATTGATTTTGTATCCTGAGACTTTGCTGAAGTTGCTTATCAGCTTAAGAAGATTTTGGACTGAGACGATGGGGTTTTCTAGATGTACAGTCATGTCATCTGCAAACAGGGACAATTTGACTTCCTCTTTTCCTGATTGAATACCCTTGATTTCCTTCTCCTGCCTGATTGCCCTGGTCAGAACTTCCAACACTATGTTGAAGAGGAGTGGTGAGAGAGGGCATCCCTGTCTTGTGCCAGTTTTCAAAGGGAATGCTTCCAGTTGTTGCCCATTCAGTATGATATTGGCTGTGGGTCTGTCATAGATAGCTCTTATTATTTTGAGATACGTCCCATCAATACCTAATTTATTGAGAGTTTTTAGCATGAAGGGCTGTCGAATTTTGTCAAAGGCCTTTTCTGCATCTATTGAGATAATCATGTGGTTTTTGTCTTTGGTTCTGTTTATATGCTGGATTACGTTTATTGATTTGCGTATGTTGAACCAGCCTTGCATCCCAGGTATGAAGCCCACTTGAACATGGTGGATAAGCTTTCTGATGTGCTGCTGGATTCAGTTTGCCAGTATTTTATTGAGGATTTTTGCATCAATGTTCATCAGAGATATTGGTCTAAAATTCTCTTTTTTTTGTTGTGTCTCTGCCAGGCTTTGGTATCAGGATGATGCTGGCCTCATAAAATGAGTTAGGGAGGATTCCCTCTTTTTCTATTGATTGGAATAGTTTCAGAAGGAATGGTACTAGCTCCTCCTTGTACTTCTGGTAGAATTCGGCTGTGAATCCATTTGGTCCCGGACTTTTTTTGGTTGGTAAGCTATTAATTATTGCCTCAATTTCAGAGCCTGTTATTGGTCTAGTCAGAGATTCAACTTCTTCCTGGTTTAGTCTTGGGAGGGTGTAAGTGTCCAGGAATTTATCCATTTCTTCTAGATTTTCTAGTTTATTTGCATAGAGGTGTTTGTAGTATTCTCTGATGGTAGTTTGTATTTCTGTGGGATCGGTGATGATATCCCCTTTATCGTTTTTTATTGCGTCTATTTGATTCTTCTCTCTTTTCTTCTTTATTAGTCTTGCTAGCAGTCTATCAATTTTGTTGATCTTTTCAAAAAACCAGCTCCTGGATTCGTTGATTTTTTGAAGGGTTTTTTGTGTCTCTGTCTCCTTCAGTTCTTCCCTGATCTTAGTTATTCCTTGCCTTCTGCTAGCTTTTGAATGTGTTTGCTCTTGCTTCTTTAGTTCTTTTAATTGTGATGTTAGGGTGTCAATTTTAGATCTTTCCTGCTTTCTCTTGTGGGCATTTAGTGCTATAAATTTCCCTCTACACACTGCTTTAAATGTGTCCCAGAGATTCTTGTATGTTGTGACTTTGTTCTTATTGGTTTCAAAGAACACTTTTATTTCTGCCTTCATTTCGTTATGTACCCAGCAGTGATTCAGGAGCACGTTGTTCAGTTTCCATGTAGTTGAGCGGTTTTGAGTGAGTTTCTCAATGCTGAGTTCTAATTTGATTGCATTGTGGTCTGAGAGACAGTTTGTTATAATTTCTGTTCTTTTACATTTGCTGAGGAGTGCTTTACTTCCAGCTATGTGGTCAGTTTTGGAATAGGTGTGGTGTGGTGCTGAGAAGAATGTATATTCTGTTGATTTGGGGTGGAGAGTTCTGTAGATGTCTAAGAAGTATCTTTTAGTGTGCTTAGCAAGTCATATTATTTTCTTTGATGTATTTCTTCTTTGAAGCTTTTAACCTCTTTATCTGTATTGCATCCTTTAAAGAATTCAGTAAATTTCAAATTGACCATTCAAGGATATAAGCAAGAATACTCACTAAAAGTAACTATAAGTGAAATGTTGGTAAATAAAATTAAAAGGATCATTTATTCTATTAATATTATTTGCCCCAAACAGTTAATGAGGTGTATATTGTTCATAAGCCTGCGTTGTTTGTTTTTTTCTAGGCCTAAGACAGTATAGCATATGTGAGGGCCAAAAGTTTTCTCCTGTTACCTCTGACAAGATGGAGCAAAACTTACAGGTCTAGAGGGCTGATTTAAGCTTCCAAAAAGAAAAGAAAAGGAAAGGAGGGGAGAGGAGCGGGAGAAGGAGAGGGTGAGGGAGGAGAGGGAGGAGAGGGAGAGGGAGAGGGAGAAGAGATTTTTTTGTTTTGTTTTGTTTTTACCGTTCCTAAGAACAACCATGTGTTTGTGTATGAAAAATGGTTATTTAAGCAAGGAAAACATTATAGGTACACGTACAAATGATACCTGATTTGCAAGTAAAAATATAATTGTTAATGTAAATGTGAGTGCATTGTTATTTAGGGGCAATAGGTCTGTTCATTGCCTCTCCCCACTTCCCACCCCAAAATAGAGCTCTAGACATATACATAATTAATATGCAAATCTACACAGCATATTTACATTAGAAACAAATGTAGCCACTTATAGAAAAATAGGTGGAGCTGTTTTAAGCATTCGTTAAATCTCTCAGGGCAAGGGGATGAATTAAACTTTATAAGACTGCTATAAAAATAACTTTTAGAATTTAAATATGGCTGTATAATTTAGTACTTGTTACCATGTTCAATTTTAACACCCAAATCCAATCTCCAAAAAATACTCCAAATGAGATACTGCATTAGGGAACCTGTGACTGTGCCCACCACACAAGCATTTTAAAATTGGGGCCTCAGTATGTCTCATTTTATACAGAATTAAAAGGAAATTCCTTGAATTTCCAAAAAGAATTCTGTGGTTTGACCAGTCTTAAGTAAATATGATGTTGAGTTAGGATCCTGGTGGGTAGGATTCCGTCAGCACATCCACAGGGTAGAAAGCCTGGTCCTTTCCACCTGTTAATGGTCTGCACGGTCACAACCAAGAAGCGAGGTTTCAACAACTCATGTTCTTGTCTTTAATGATGTATCTTGGAGAAAGAATTAAAGTAGTGTAATATAAATGTCGAAATGTAAGTTTAAAAATTAAAACACCAATGAGGGTCGCATTTCCATGAAGAATGACTGGCACTGCTACTTACATGAGAAGTAATAATCAAAACCAGGCATATGAGAAGGGGAAGGAAAAGGTGCAGTTGTGTGCCAGACATTGTGCTAGGTACTTTACAGTGGGAGAGTGGATGGCGGCTTTCAGCTTTGTAACTTGAAGAACCAAAAATTCCTCCTTGTCAAAAAAACTAAATATACACACACACACACACACGTTTTTGTTCCCGTTATTTTGTGTCAGTTTCATTTATTTTTGTTAAATGTAGCTTCTCTTTATGGTTCTCTTTGAAAATATGCATCCCTCTGGAAGAGATGACACATTAGGTGACAGTCACATTATCATGTTAATCAAGGTATATGAACGTGTCAGGAAAGGGAAATAGGTCCCGGAATTAGCCAAATAGGGAGGGAGGGAGGCAACCAGATGCAAGCCAGATTTCCACTACTTTACAAACTTGCTGTGCAGTCATTTAGAGAGAGGCCCAACTCTAATTATTACACTCTCATGAACAGTGAGAAGCTTGGAGATTTCTTTTTTATGTCCTTATCCCAAAAATAGGCATGGCTTTCTTTTTTTTTTTTTTCAGTGAAAGAGGTTTGCAGCTGGACTGGGAGTGTTAAGGTGAGAAAGGTCAACAGGTTACAGAGGCCAGTGCAACAGGGCTTGTTAGACGTAATCAAAGACCTACTTAGGGAAGCTGCAGGAAGCAGAGGGTTGGGATTTCCACCTAGGGAGGTTATAGGGGCCCTCTGGCTAAAGGGAAGTTGGCTCAACTCTGAAAAGGTTTAAAATCCAGTTTAAAATTCTGATTAGGAAAATCCCACAATAAGCAGTTGGTCTTTTTAAATGTTTCCCCTCTCACAGGACAAGATGCTTCTGCCTAATTGTTCAGCATCATTGTAAAGGACTTAGTGTGTTCACAGATCACTTTGATAAGCGCTTCTGCCACTTCTTTTCTTTCCTCCTTTTTGTGCTTTAAGAACCTCCCTCATGAGATCATTTTCTTCTGTTTTCTTCTTTCTGAGATTGGTCTCCCTAGGGAAGACTAGAATGATAATGTAGACTAATTAAATTGTTGTCCAGAGTTGTCATTCATTTGTTGCTTTTGAACTTAGAGAGATGGAAGCCACTTCATATTAATGTGTTGTTTTAATGTATAAGCCAACACCTCACACTTACTGAGCATAAAGTTTTTTGCCATGTATTTTCCTTTTTTTGCAGTATTCTTAGCCCTCTGTCAAATTAACATGTATGCCTCTTTTGAAAACTCATATTTCCTCCTGAAATAGTAAGAACTAAGGAGAAGAGCAAAGCATTGGAACAGTCCCTGCTGAAGACAATAGTATGATAAGAACATTGAAAAACACAATTTAATAGGCTAAAATGCATTTGGGACATCAAGTTATTGGCCAGAATGCATCTTTATGCATAGTGAGCTTGCCAGTGGGGATCTCATGGGGAGTAATGGTGAGTAAAAGGTTTTTGAAGAGCGAAGTTGTGTGACCAAGCTTGTATAAGAGACTGAAACTTGGCTCATCTGGTAGTGGACAGCCTGAAGACAGACACTCCAGACATGTGTTAGTCCATTTTCATTGCTATAAAGGAATAACTGAGGCTGGGCAATTTATAAAGAAAAAGTTTTATTTGGCTCACAGTTCTGCAGGGTGTACAAGAAGTATAGTGCCAGCATCTGCTTCTGGAAGGGCCTCAGGAAGCTTCCAATCAATGGCAGAGAGTGAAGGCAGGTCACATGGTGAGAGAAGGAGCAAAAAAGAAAGCGAGAAGGTGCCACACTGTTTTGAACAACCAGATCTCATTACCACTCATTACTGAGGGAAGAGCACTGAGCCATTCATGAGGGATGCACCCCCCTGACCCCAACACCTGCCACTAGGCCCTAGCTCCAACATTGAGGGTCACATGTCAACAGATTTGGAGGGGACAAATATCCAAACCATATCAAGAAAGTATTTTGGTGGCCCAGTTAAGAGATGACAAAGGCTATGAAGAGGAAGGAAAGGGGAAAAGCCAAGAGATATTTGGGAATCAGAATCCTCAGGACTTAGTCTCCTTACCACTATGGCAGTATCAGTAGTGACTGTGTCCCAACCTCAAGAAAGTGAACTTGACTGTGCCTTGTCTCTCACAAATTTCCAGACCAGTCTTAGTGAGCTAAAAGATGCATTCCAGGATCAGTGAATATTATTTAGTCATTTCATGTACCCAGTGGGTTAACGCTTCTATAACTAAAACAAGCCATTCCCCCTTTTCTGCCACCAGAAAGATGGAAAACAAGGTTCACAATATGCTTCCTGTGATGTGTTAGGATTTGTTTGGTCATGATTTTTTATCCATAATAGAGGGATATAGTAAGAGTTTGAATCCCAGAAATAGAACTGCCCTCTTACTTGGCTGAGGCAGGGGTAGGGGAGAAGCAGTGTGTATGGACAGAATTTCATCAGGTGGTAGAACATGTTGCCTAAGGGGTTTAAACAACAGTATGTTCGAGTTCAGGCAAGATGTCCGTAAAACAGGAAACTACTGAATACAGACTAAATGTAAGAATCTTTATACATGATAAGAATTGAAACCTTCAGGGACTGAAAGAAGGTCATGGGGAATCTGGAAGACAAAGCATTGATAGGAAATGGATCATGTCTGCTTTAGATTCAAAGCCAAGATAGCTGTATATTAAACCCCAGAAAGTGACACCAGACCTGCCAGAATGCTCACCACGCCAAGTCAGTGACTTAAAGAGTCAGTGATCCTGTGGGTATAAATATCAGTTAGGCCCAAGAATGGAAATGAAGAAGGATGTCTAGTCTGAAAGAACCTGCCACCACCCACAAACTAAGTCATCTTGACCAACAGGTTGAACTGTACATGAATCCATATATTAAACAAATACTTACTGCATGGTCATCTGTAGTATCCTAGACACTTTGTTGGTTTTGTGATATAAAACTGAAAGAGACACTGCATCCCTCAAGGAGAGGGGGAAGTTGGCAGGCACAGAGCAATAAGTTTCCTCCTTTTTAGAGGTAATGGTTGGTCCCACCTTTAGCAGAAGATTCAAATAACACCGTCTCACAGGAGAGAACAAGAGCAAGGCCTCAGCCCAAATCAAAGCCCACACTTTCAGTGGACAGTCACTCCTCAGCACAGACAGCATCCATGTGACTCACCAGACTCCCTTGACCACAGTTTTTCCACAGTCAAAGGCAGGCAGAATGGTCTATAAACTGAAACCACTGGGTTATTTTTATTTCTTGGCTCAAGTTCAGATTCCCACATGTGGTGGAGACCGTGGACACATGTGACAATGTCTAGGGCATGACTGCTGTATTCACACCCACTATCACAATTCCCTTGTCCTACTCTTACCCACTGAAGAGGAATGTGAACAGAAAAGACTTTGGGGGGTGGAATTGATATATTCTACAGTACTAGTTACTAGTGGGTGGACTACATGTGAGGATGATGGAATAAAAATTTTTTTGAACAAAAGGTGTGCATTATAAACAAGTCTTGTTATATTATTATTGTCATTTTTTCTTTCGAGGTGGGAGTAGATGGAGGAGAGAATCAGGATAATCTTGTCTGTCATAGCCAGAGACCATCAGAAAAATACTCCAATTAAAGAGAATTTATTTTCTCTGGCTGGCAGGAACAAACGCTTGTATATCTTATATATAATTTTTTATATATATATAATACTTTATAAAATACCTGGATACCTGGTGGGTATAGACTAATGGAGAATAAGCTATTCTTTAAAATCTAGTATCCACAGATAATAACAAGTATTGGTGAGGAAGTAGAGAATTGGGCATTGCTAGTGGGAGTTTAAAATGGTGCATCTGCTTTGGACAGCACTTTAGCAGTTCCTCACATGGTTAAACGTAGAGTTATAAGACCAAGCAATCCTACAACTAAATACATACCCAAGAGAAATGAAAACATATGTCCACATAAAAAGGCGTACACAAATGTTCCTTGCAGCATTATTTATAATAGCCAAAAAGTGAAAAGAGCCTACATGTCCATCAGTTGATAAATGGATA
This sequence comes from Pongo abelii, assembly GCF_028885655.2. Taxonomy (NCBI): domain Eukaryota; kingdom Metazoa; phylum Chordata; class Mammalia; order Primates; family Hominidae; genus Pongo; species Pongo abelii. The sequence continues at coordinate 131,122,114 of NC_085928.1, read as the reverse complement.
AATATAACTGATATATTCATACAATGGAAAATAATTTGATAATAAAAAGGAATGAAGTATTGATGCTACAACACGGATGAACCTTGAGAACATGCTTTGTAAAAGAAACCAATCACAAGAGACTACATATTATTCCATTTAGGAAAAGTTTTCAGATTAGGGAACTACCTAGACACCAAAGTAGTTTGATTAGTAGATACCCAGACCTAGGACTCGCGGATTTGGCAGCGGGAAGTAACTGCTAATGGGTACAGGGTTTCTTTTGGAATGATAAAAATATTCTAAAATGGATTGTGGTAATGGTTGTCCAATCTGTGAATATACTAAAAACCATTAAAGTGTGCACTTTAAATGGGTGTATTGTATGGTATGTGAATTACATCTCAATAAAGCTGTTTTTAAAAACCTAGCTTCCAATATCTTGGCATCTTGGCCTGTTTCCTCCACTACTTGCTGCAGCCAGAGCTTTTTGCAGTGGTATTTGGGAAAAGTAATGTGTGGACCTCTGGTGTCTTAAGTCCTCTACTGTAAGGATATTTTCTGAGACTTCATTAGGAATTATTACTTAATTAAGCCTGGAATTGCAACCCAATAGCTTCTCCGTAAGAATACACCATCTGTGCTGTTCTTTAGATGAGTTTATTCTAAAAGGATGTTTTATATTTCAAAGTGTGCATTGATTTAATGTATGTAGCACTGCTATATAGACTTACAGGCTGAGTTTTTAAGTTTTTAAAAATATTTTATCAAGTATATACTTCACAGCCATTGTATTTTTACTGTTTTATGAGCAGTATTGACTCAAGGGGCATTAATTTGGAATGGTTTTAATTTTATCCAGTCACTGCCTTAGGCCATGTTTTGTGGAATCTTGCTTTTCTATCCCTTAACAATATCTAGCAGATCTTTTAGCACTCATTACTGCGGGTCATTTTCTCATTATTAGAAGGTCAATCTGGTCCATTTTTAAATTCCCATCCTATACCTGACTTAAATCTAATACCCTCTTTCTACTCCATCAAAATGGGAGGAACATGGTCTGGTACCTCCTTTTTCCCCCTAATCAAGCTGTAACTCCTGGGTGAGGGATAGGTAATAAGTGAGAACAGTGTCCCTTTACCTAATTTCCCATGGTTGTCATCTTCCTGCATCTTTGGCAAATACAGCCTTGCCATCCATGCCTTCTGGGTAACAGGTGTCAAAATGCTTCTTCACATTGGGTAACTGGGAGAGTTCACTGCCCAGTTCCCTGATGTTGAAGACCTAGCCTAGACTCAACCTCCTTGCCCAGCCCAGCCCATTTCCCAGTAGTGTACTGGTAAATGTTTAACAAAAGGCTGGGCAGGGGTGGTATGTGTATATGTACATACCTAAGTTTATTGTACATTTTACTGATGTAAACAATGTATAGTAAATAATTTACATCAGTAAACAATGTATAAGTAATTTATAAATTATAAAATATACAGTACTCTTAAATGTAAATTTCATATAGCCAGCCGATTCTTCCAGAAATGCATTGATATTTGCCAAACTCTTTCCTCTGTATTCATCCTGTGATTGCACCTGACAAATGAGTATATTTCTAACATGACTGTTGGGTGATATTTTCATTTAAGAAATAAGACAAAGTGAAACAAAGATGTCAGAGCTTGTTTTTAGTAATGTCATGAGCAATTTCTTTGCTAAATCAAATAATAGTTTTCAAATACTGGAAGAATGTGTCCTCCAATTTTTGTACTGTTCGCAGTGTGAAGACTCTAGAGATGATAGACTTTTAAGTTTAATCTGCATTATTAGCATCTTCTTTATCGCTTCCTTAAGTCTAAACAGTCAACAATAAATCAAGTCCTGATTTTGTAGCATTTTTGCATTTCAAGCAACCAACATAACCCTTAATAAATGGATAATTGGGACAAGATGCATGCTAGCACAATTTTTCCCACCATGCACATAGACAATAAAAAAGTAAGAGCATAGAGGATAATAGTAAAATGATTAAGAAGTGATGAGTTTTTAAGTATTTTGTACGTTTGTTTTTAATATTATCTATTTAATTATAAGTTTGTATAATGTTTTAATAATGGCTCCAGAGCACCACTGCCCCTCACACACAGCATTCTTCTAAGAATCTCTTTGCTATCGGAGTCCCCTCACCTGTGTGCTCCCTTCTTTTTTTTTTTTTTTTTTTTTTTTGAGACAGTCTCGCTCTGTCAGACAGGCTAGAATGCAGTGGCACAATCTCAGCTCACTGCAACCTCCGTTTCCCAGGCTCAAGTGATTCTCCTGCCTCAGCCTCCCGAGTAGCTGGGATTACAGGCGTGTGCCACCACTCCCAAGCTAATTTTTGTATTTTTAGTAGGGACAGGGTTTCACCATGTTGGTCAGGCTGGTCTCAAACTCCTGACCTCGTGATCCGCCCACCTCGGTCTCCCAAAGTGCTGGGATTACAGGCGTGAGCCACCACGCCCAGCCTGTGCTCCCTTCTTGATAGGACACTGACAAGATAGCAAGGATCGTGCAGACCACTTTTTTACCACTTCTTGTCTCTACTCAGCTAGTCTAGGAGCAGGTCAGCAGATCAGCTACCTCAGCAACTCATATCTGATTTAAATTTCCAAACAGAGATAACACTCAAGAGTCTCCTTGAAGACACTCTGAATCTTTACTAATGAATCTCTTGGTACCCTCCCGAAGTGGCTTTGAGAAAGGAAAGCCATCTTTTGGAGGGGAGGGTGTGGAGAACAGGACACCTCCACTGCCACACAAACTACACTCCCAAGGTGGTAGCTCAGTATTCCCACAAACGTCCTTTCTCTTCTTTTTCATGTTTTATGATGGACTCCTGGAGCTGGCAGAGCCAGCTTATCTTAATAAGTCCTGAGGGAGATATTAATGTTTCCTTGGAATTTGGGAGAGTTAATACCTCTTTTAGTATCCCTGGTTATTAATTCTGAAGCAGTAGCACATGTTGCTAGATTTAGGCAGTTTTATTTAGCATTCCCAATTTTAGATCTACTTTGATAATGTCCATTATTTGATTTAAATCATGGAAATGATCGTTTTTCTCCCTTAATCACTACAAGTCACACACTGTTATGTCTTTTGAGGATACTTAATCTTTCTGGTTTGGGTTAGGCCTATAATTAGTAGTCAGGTTTTTCTACCTTCCAAACTACAAAAACCAAACTTTGTCCTAATCACTTCATTTTAGACCCAGAGGAATTCCAATATTTCTAAATCCTGATAACATTATATATGTATGTATAATTTTAATTTTTATTGTAGATTCAGGAAGTGCACATGCAGGTTACAAAGGTATATTGCGTGATGCTAAAGTTTGGGGTTCTGTTGATCGTGTCACCCAGATAGTGAACATAATACCCAATAGGAAGTTTCTCAGCCCTTGCCCCCTTCCCCGACTCTCACTCTCCTTTTGAAGTCCTTAGTGCCTTTTGTTCCCATCTTTACATCTGTGTGTACCCAGGCTTAACTCCCAGTTATAAGTGAGAAAATGCAGCATTTGGTTTTCTGTTTCTATGTTAATTCGCTTAGGATAATGGCCTTCAGCTGCATCCATGTTGCTGCAAAGGACATGATTTTGCTCCTTTTGATTGCTGCATACTATCCCATGGTGTATATGTACCACATTTTCTTTATCCAGTCCACTGTTGATGGGCACCTAGGTTGATTTCATCCCTCTGCTTTTGTGAATAGCGCTGCAGTGAATGTACGAGTGCAAGTGTCTTTTTGGTAGAACAATCTATTTTCCTTTGGGTATATACCCAGTAATGAGACTGTTGTGTCAGATGGTAGTTTTGTTTTGTGTTTTGTTTTAATGACATTATTTAGAGGGACATGAGAGTCCTATACCCTGGGGTGAAATGCTTTAATTGCTCCAAGTATTAATCTCATCAAGATTAGGGTTCTCAAAAAAAAATTACAGAAGGAAAGGAATGAGGTACGATGAGGACTTCATTTACTAGGTATCAAACCCTACTATAAAGCTATAGTGATAAAAATCAAGAGTGAGTAAAGCAAAAGACAAATTATTCCGTTGAAAGAATAGTAAGTACAGAATCAGCTCCAGATACACATAGGAAGCTTGTGTATGATAAAGTTAACATTTCACATAAAAGTTACTATAAATATAGGAGAAAGTAAATATGTGAGGATATTTCTAAACTACTGCAGTGAATATAGAGGGCCTTTATAAACATACATCAAACCAGAAAATATTAAAGAAAGATGGACTGCTTTGACTTCTTAAATTTTCTAAATTTATATTTGTCCAGAGACATCGTAAGCTAGGTTAAAGGACAAATCATATACTGGGAGAAAATATTTTTTCCACACATAATAGATGAATCGTGTTATCTTTAGAAGTGCACTAAATTTATTTTGGCTGAGTACTAAACAGCCAGTATTAAAATCAATGAACAGCCTAAGGCAAAGCTGAATGTTCCCATCATAAAATGACCTTCTGAGATATAAGAATAAATATGAAATTTTATTTTCAAGAACTTAATGTTACAGTTTCATTATTAAAGTATCAGTATGTTTTTAAGGTTTGTCATTATGATGTACCAATATCATTTCTCAGTACTGCCAGCTGCTAGGTGGTTCCTCCACATTTGCGATACCTAAAAAGTTGCTTGTTGTCAGCTGATTAAAAGCATGGATTTTGCTGGGAGGAGCCAAGATGGCCGAATAGGAACAGCTCCGGTCTACAGCTCCCAGCGCGAGCGACGCAGAAGACGGGTGATTTCTGCATTTCCATCTGAGGTACCGTGTTCATCTCACTAGGGAGTGCCAGACAGTGGGCGCAGGTCAGTGGGTGAGCGCACCGTGCGCCAGCCGAAGCAGGGGCGAGGCATTGCCTCCCTCGGGAAGCGCAAGGGGTCAGGGAGTTCCCCTTCCAGGGGTGACAGACGGCACCTGGAAAATCGGGCCACTCCCACCCGAATACTGTGCTTTTCCGACGGGCTTAGGAAACGGTGCCCCAGGAGAGTATAGCCCGCACCTGGCTCAGAGGGTCCTACGCCCACGGAGTCTCCCTGATTGCTAGCACAGCAGTCTGAGATCAAACAGCAAGTCGGCAGCGAGGCTGGGGGAGGGGCGCCCGCCATTGCCCAGGCTCGCTTAGGTAAACAAAGCAGCCTGGAAGCTTGAACTGGGTGGAGCCCACCACAGCTCAAGGAGGCCTGCCTGCCTCTGTAGGCTCCACCTCTGGGGGCAGGACACAGACAAACAAAAAGACAGCAGTAACCTCTGCAGACTCAAATGTCCCTGTCTGACAGCTGTGAAGAGAGCAGTGGTTCTCCCAGCACGCAGCTGGAGATCTGAGAACGGGCTGACTGCCTCCTCAAGTGGGTCCCTGACCCCTGACCCCCGAGCAGCCTAACTGGGAGGCACCCCCCAGCAGGGGCAGACTGACACCTCACACGGCCGGACAGGTACTCCAACAGACCTGCAGCTGAGGGTTCTGTCTGTTAGAAGGAAAACTAACAGAAAGGACATCCACACCAAAAACCCATCTGTACATCACCATCATCAAAGACCAAAAGTAGATAAAACCACAAAGATGGGGAAAAAACAGAGCAGAAAAACTGGAAACTCTAAAAACCAGAGTACCTCTCCTCCTCCAAAGGAACGCAGTTCCGCACCAGCAACGGAACAAAGCTGGACGGAGAATGACTTTGACGAGCTGAGAGAAGAAGGCTTCAGACGATCAAATTACTCCGAGCTACGGGAGGATATTCAAACCAAAGGCAAAGAAGTTGAAAACTTTGAAAAAAATTTAGAAGAATGTATAACTAGAATAACCAATACAGAGAAGTGCTTAAAGGAGCTGATGGAGCTGAAAACCAAGGCTCGAGAACTACGTGAAGAATGCAGAAGCCTCAGGAGCCAATGCGATCAAATGGAAGAAAGGGTATCAGCCCTGGAAGATGAAATGAATGAAATGAAGCGAGAAGGGAAGTTTAGAGAAAAAAGAATAAAAAGAAACGAGCAAAGCCTCCAAGAAATGTGGGACTATGTGAAAAGACCAAATCTACGTCTGATTGGGGTACCTGAAAGTGACGGGGAGAATGGAAACAAGTTGGAAAACACTCTGCAGGATATTATCCAGGAGAACTTCCCCAATCTAGCAAGGCAGGCCAACATTCAGATTCAGGAAATACAGAGAACGCCACAAAGATACTCCTCGAGAAGAGCAACTCCAAGACACATAATTGTCAGATTCACCAAAGTTGAAATGAAGGAAAAAATGTTAAGGGCAGCCAGAGAGAAAGGTCGGGTTACCATCAAAGGGAAGCCCATCAGACTAACAGCGGATCTCTCGGCAGAAACCCTACAAGCCAGAAGAGAGTGGGGGCCAATATTCAACATTCTTAAAGAAAAGAATTTTCAACCCAGAATTTCATATCCTGCCAAACTAAGCTTCATAAATGAAGGAGAAATAAAATACTTTACAGACAAGCAAATGCTGAGAGATTTTGTCACCACCAGGCCTGCCCTAAAAGAGCTCCTGAAGGAAGCGCTAAACATGGAAAGGCACAACCGGTACCAGCCACTGCAAAATCATACCGAAATGTAAAGAACATCGAGACTAGGAAGAGACTGCATCAACTAACGAGCAAAATATCCAGCTAACATCATAATGACAGGATCAAATTCACACATAACAATATTAACTTTAAATGTAAATGGACTAAATGCTCCAATTAAAAGACACAGACTGGCAAACTGGATAAAGACTCAAGACCCATCAGTGTGCTGTATTCAGGAAACCCATCTCACATGCAGAGACACACATAGGCTCAAAAGAAAAGGATGGAGGAAGATCTACCAAGCAAATGGAAAACAAAAAAAGGCAGGGGTTGCAATCCTAGTCTCTGATAAAACAGACTTTAAACCAACAAAGATCAAAAGAGACAAAGAAGGCCATTACATAATGGTAAAGGGATTAATTCAACAAGAAGAGCTAACTATCCTAAATATATATGCACCCAATACAGGAGCACCCAGATTCATAAAGCAAGTCCTGAGTGACCTACAAAGAGACTTAGACTCCCACACATTAATAATGGGAGACTTTAACACCCCACTATCAACATTAGACAGATCAACGAGACAGAAAGTCAACAAGGATACCCAGGAATTGAACTCAGCTCTGCACCAAGCGGACCTAATAGACATCTACAGAACTCTCCACCCCAAATCAACAGAATATACATTTTTTTCAGCACCACACCACACCTATTCCAAAATTGACCATATACTTGGAAGTAAAGCTCTCCTCAATAAATGTAAAAGAACAGAAATTGTAACAAACTGTCTCTCAGATCACAGTGCAATCAAGCTAGAACTCAGGATTAAGAATCTCACTCAAAACCGCTCAACTACGTGGAAACTGAACAACCTGCTCCTAAATGACTACTGGGTACATAACGAAATGAAGGCAGAAATAAAGATGTTCTTTGAAACCAACGAGAACCAAGACACAACATACCAGAATCTCTGGGATGCATTCAAAGCAGTGTGTAGAGGGAAATTTATAGCACTAAATGCCCACAAGAGAAAGCAGGAAAGATCCAAAATTGACACCCTAACATCACAATTAAAAGAACTAGAAAAGCAAGAGCAAACACATTCAAAAGCTAGCAGAAGGTAAGAAATAACTAAAATCAGAGCAGAACTGAAGGAAATAGAGACACAAAAAACCCTTCAAAAAATAAATGAATCCAGGAGCTGGTTTTTTGAAAGGATCAACAAAATTGATAGACCGCTAGCAAGATTAATAAAGAAAAAAAGAGAGAAGAATCAAATAGATGCAATAAAAAATGATAAAGGGGATATCACCACCGATCCCACAGAAATACAAAGTACCATCAGAGAATATTACAAACACCTCTATGCAAATAAACTAGAAAATCTAGAAGAAATGGATAAATTCCTCAACACATACACCCTCCCAAGACTAAACCAGGAAGAAGTTGAATCTCTGAATAGACCAATAACAGGAGCTGAAATTGTGGCAATAATCAATAGCTTACCAACCAAAAAAAGTCCAGGTCCAGATGGATTCACAGCCGAATTCTACCAGAGGTACAAGGAGGAGCTGGTACCATTCCTTCTGAAACTATTCCGATCAATAGAAAAGGAGGGAATCCTCCCTAACTCATTTTATGAGGCCAGCATCATCCTGATACCAAAGCCTGGCAGAGACACAACAAAAAAAGAATTTTAGACCAATATCCTTGATGAACATTGATGCAAAAATCCTCAATAAAATACTGGCAAACAGAATCCAGCAGCACATCAAAAAGCTTATCCACCATGATCAAGTGGGCTTCATCCCTGGGATGCAAGGCTGGTTCAATATACGCAAATCAATAAATGTAATCCAGCATATAAACAGAACGAAAGACAAAAACCACATGATTATCTCAATAGATGCAGAAAAGGCCTTTGACAAAATTCAACAACCCTTCATGCTAAAAACTCTCAATAAATTAGGAATTGATGGGACGTATCTCAAAATAATAAGAGCTATTTATGACAAACCCACAGCCAATATCATACTGAATGGGCAAAAACTGGAAGCATTCCCTTTGAAAACTGGCACAAGACAGGGATGCCCTCTCTCACCACTTCTATTCAACATAGTGTTGGAAGTTCTGGCCAGGGCAATTAGGCAGGAGAAGGAAATCAAGGGTATTCAATTAGGAAAAGAGGAAGTCAAATTGTCCCTGTTTGCAGATGACATGATAGTATATCTAGAAAACCCCATTGTCTCAGCCCAAAATCTCCTTAAGCTGATAAGCAACTTCAGCAAAGTCTCAGGATACAAAATCAATGTGCAAAAATCACAAGCATTCTTATACATCAATAACAGACAAACAGAGAGCCAAATCATGAGTGAACTCCCATTCACAATTGCTTCAAAGAGAATAAAATACCTAGGAATCCAACTTACAAGGGATGTGAAAGACCTCTTCAAGGAGAACTACAAACCACTGCTCAAGGAAATAAAAGAGGATACAAACAAATGGAAGAACATTCCATGCTCATGGGTAGGAAGAATCAATATCATGAAAATGGCCATCCTTCCCAAGGTAATTTACAGATTCAATGCCATCCCCATCAAGCTACCAATGACTTTCTTCACACAATTGGAAAAAACTACTTTAAAGTTCATATGGAACCAAAAAAGAGCCCGCATCGCCAAGTCAATCCTAAGCCAAAAGAACAAAGCTGGAGGCATCACACTACCTGACTTCAAACTATACTACAAGGCTACAGTAACCAAAACAGCATGGTACTGGTACCAAAACAGAGATATAGATCAATGGAACAGAACAGAGCCGTCAGAAATAATGCCACATATCTACAAGTATCTGGTCTTTGACAAACCTGACAAAAACAAGAAATGGGGAAAGGATTCCCTATTTAATAAATGGTGCTGGGAAAACTGGCTAGCCATATGTAGAAAGCTGAAACTGGATCCCTTCCTTACACCTTATACAAAAATCAATTCAAGATGGATTAAAGACTTAAATGTTAGACCTAAAACCATAAAAACCCTAGAAGAAAACCTAGGTATTACCATTCAGGACATAGGCATGGGCAAGGACTTCATGTCTAAAACACCAAAAGCAATGGCAACAAAAGCCAAAATTGACAAATGGGATCTAATTAAACTCAAGAGCTTCTGCACAGCAAAAGAAACTACCATCAGAGTAAACAGGCAGCCTACAAAATGGGAGAAAATTTTCGCAACCTACTCGTCTGACAAAGGGCTAATATCCAGAATCTACAATGAACTCCAACAAATTTACAAGAAAAAAACAAACAACCCCATCAAAAAGTGGGCGAAGGACATGAACAGACACTTCTCAAAAGAAGACATTTATGCAGCCAAAAAACACATGAAAAAATGCTCACCATCACTGGCCATCAGAGAAATGCAAATCAAAACCACAATGAGATACCATCTCACACCAGTTAGAATGGCAATCATTAAAAAGTCAGGAAACAACAGGTGCTGGAGAGGATGTGGAGAAATAGGAACACTTTTACACTGTTGGTGGGACTGTAAACTAGTTCAACCCTTGTGGAAGTCAGTGTGGCCATTCCTCAGGGATCTAGAACTAGAAATTCCATTCGACCCAGCCATCCCATTACTGGGTATATACCCAAAGGACTATAAATCATGCTGCTATAAAGACACATGCACACGTATGTTTATTGCGGCATTATTCACAATAGCAAAGACTTGGAACCAACCCAAATGTCCAACAATGATAGACTGGATTAAGAAAATGTGGCACATATACACCATGGAATACTATGCAGCCATAAAAAATGATGAGTTCACGTCCTTTGTAGGGACATGGATGAAATTGGAAATCATCATTCTCAGTAAACTATCGCAAGAACAAAAAACCAAACACCGCATATTCTCACTCATAGGTGGGAATTGAACAATGAGAACACATGGACACAGGAAGGGGAACATCACACTCTGGGGACTGTTGTGGGGTGGGGGGAGGGGGGAGGGATAGCATTGGGAGATATACCTAATGCTAGATGACGAGTTGGTGGGTGCAGCGCACCAGCATGGCACATGTATACATATGTAACTTACCTGCACATTGCGCACATGTACCATAAAACCTAAAGTATAATAATAATAATAATAATAATAATAATAAAAGAAAAAGAAAAAAAAAAAAAAAGCATGGATTTTGTGGGCAATGTACGCCAATATGGGTTACTGTTCATGGAGATTGTGCTATTAGGTCAATAAGCTCTCCTTTTTCTTGAATAGTAACAAAAAGGTAAAGTCTTCTCTCGTCAACTCCTAGGCTTAAAAACTTAGCTGATGATGACACACTGTCATTGAAACAATTTCACAAACTAAAGCTGTGTGCAATGCTTAAACAAAACACTTTGACTGAATAAAAAAAAATGTGGTACATATATGCAATGGAGTACTATTCAACAGTAGAAAAGAATGGGATCCTATGATTTGCAACAACATGGATGGAGCTGGAGGTCATTATGTTAAATGAAATAAGCCAGGCACAGAACGGCAAGCTTCACATGTTCTCACTTATTTGTGAGCGCTAAAAATTAAAACCATTGAACTCATGAAGATAGAGAGTAGAAGAATGGTTACCAGAGGCTGGAAAGGATAGTTGGTGTCAGAGGGAGGGAAGTGAGCACAGCTAATGGGTACAAACAGTTAGAAAGAATGAAAAAGACCTAGTGTTTGCTAGCACAACAGGGTGACTATAATCAAAAATAATTTAATTGTACATTTTAAAATAACTAAAAGAGTATAACTGGATTGTCCGTAACACAAAGGATACATGCTTGAGGGGATGAATACTCCATTTGCCATGATGTGATTGTTATACATTGCATTCCCATGCCTGTATCAGAGTATCTCATGTACCCCATCAATATATACACCTACTGTGTACCCACAAACATTAAAAATTATAAATTTTTATAAAGAAAGCACTTTGCAAGCTGATCTCAGTGGCACACACCTGTAGCCCCAACTACTTAGAAGCCTGAAGCAAAGAAGTATTGCTTGAGCCCAGGAGTTTGAGGCTATAGTGCACTATAATCATGCCTGTGAATAGGCACTGCACTCCATCCTGGACAACATGATGAGACCTTGTCCCTAAGAAAGAAAACACTTTCTCAATGTTTAAGAAGCAGCCATAAGACTTCTGCCATTACATTTTTATTTCTAATACTTTTGCATTCACTTGCTGCTTCACACAATCACCAGATGGACTACACTTTATGCCAGCAGCTGTTGCTTGTTACCAAGTCATTTTCTTTTGGTACAGGCTGAGTGTCCCTAATCTGGAAATTGAAAATGCTCCAAAATCTGAAACTTTTTGAGCACCTACGTGACTCTCAATTGAAGGAAATGCGCATTGGAGCATTTCAGAATTTGGATCTTCAGATTAGGGCTACTCAGCCTGTGTTAGCACCTGCAGTGGATAACATTAAAACCATGTTTGTTCCAGCAGCCTTTTAACATGTGGTAGCTGCTCTTCTCTCTCATTTTGAACATTTGTGTGAATACATGTGTAGACAATGCCAAATCTTTCATTCATATATTATGTAGTTTGTCTTTGGCTAAAAGAGATTTTTAGTCCCAAGTTACATTCAGAATGCTTACCAATATTTAAAAATCAGTACTCAGATACTAACAGTAAGTCCAAGTGATGATATTATGCTTACTATATGTGATAATAACCTATACGATCTTTGGTCTCTACAAGTTCAGTAAACCTGGAAATGACATTGAATGAGGCATTTGGCTATTCAGTCTTCCAAAGGCTAAAGCAAATTTTGACCAAGTACTGAGGCCAAAGCTTAGTTATAGTGTGTTTTCAGTATTTATAGTGTATAAAGTGTCCCTTCATATTAGAAAAAATGGACTAAGGACATGAACAAAATACTCACAGAAGAAATACAAATGGTGAACAAACATGAAAAAATGTTAAACTTCAGTAGGCATCAAGTTAAATACAGGTACAATGACAGATTATTTTTCTGTTAGTTTGGAAAAAAAACGAAAAAGCTGATAATGAGTTGGTGAGAATGCCCAGAAAGGGAGTAAATTGTACATACTTTTATTGAAGGGCAGTTTGGCAGCATTTACCAAACATTTAAAATGTATAGAGTGATCCAGGAATCTGCCCTCCAGAAGTACTCAAATATGTCCTCAAAGATTTATACAAGACTGTAATATAGTTCTAACAGCAAAAAATCAAAATCTAAATGATCATAAGGGGAATGGAAAAATGAATGCTGACTCACTATGCAAAGGAATGCCTTATAATTACTAAAACTAATGCGCTAAGTCAATATGTACTGTCTCAGAAACACAGCTACGGTATTATTATTACAGAAGAAAATGCGAGTTGCAGAATGTCTGTGCGATTTCTATTTAAATAAATAAAATATGGAAGGATGAGGGTCAAACCATTAACTGTAGTTGCCTCAAGGTGAAAGGGGGTATTGAGTTGAAGGGAAGGTAGTATTTTTTTACTGCATACATACTTCTTTATTATTTGAATTTATTATAATGCACATCTGTTATGTTTTAATTTTATAAAAGATTTAAATAAAACTAGGCTAGACCAAACCGTGGAATAAAAGTATTATGAAAGAAACAAAAATTAATTATTTCTCTCATTTTAAGACAACCCACAGATAGCCTCCAGTGACTTGGGGAGCGAAAAGAATAACATTAATCAAAGATACAATGGAACTGCCGGAGGACAGTGGATCATAGCCTTGAAGAATCCAAGAAATGGCAAAGTGCAGGCCGCAAATTCCAATAATAATTATGTTTAAAAAAACATAATTTAATAATTATGTTTAAAAAAACATAATTTTTTAATTATGTTTACATAATTAAAGGAGGAAAGTGAAAGAATGCTGTCAAAATCACCACCATGTCTCTATCTCTGACTTCCTAGTAATCCTTAAGTAGAGACAGGACAAACATCTATGATGCAGTCTATTTATAATGCTAGTGCTGCAAAGGAACACCTGTCTTTTGGAGTGACTGTGCTATATATGGCTGTTAGTGTGTGTATACCTTATTTACTTATATTCTTCTAATCATCCATCCATCCATCCATGCAGTAAACATATAGGGTAAGAGGGATACAGAGATGACAGACAGTCTTGTGAGGGGAGAAACTTGTTTCGTACTGGTTCTCCAGTACCTGGAACAGAGTAGGGGCTCAATAAATATTTGTTGAATGAATCCATGGGCTCCCATCCAGTGAGAAAACAGAAAAGTAAACAGACAGCTAAAAGGCAGTACTGGCACACCTCGTTTGACAGTGCTTTTGTGTTCCACATATACTGTTGTTGTTGTTGTTGTTTTTAACAAATTGAAGGTTAGTAGCAAGCCCGTGTCTGTCAGCCCCATTTTTCCAACAGCATGTGCTCTTTCATGTCTCTGTGTCACATTTTGGTAATTCTCACAATATTTCAAACTTTATTATTATATCCTTCATGGTGGTCTGTGATCAGTGATCTTTGATGCTACAATTGTAATTGATTTGTAATGGCCTATAAGTGTTCAAGTGAAAGGAAGAGTCAAATGTTTCTCACTTTAAATTGAAAGATGGAGATAATTAAGCTTATTGAGGAAAGCATGTCAAAAGCCAAAACAGGCCAAAAGTTAGGCCTCTTCTGTCAAGCATTAGCCAGTTGTGAATGCAAAGGAAAAGTTCTTGAAGAAAATACAAAGTGCTACTTTGATGAACACAGGAATGATTTAAAAAAAAAAAAAGCAACACACCCTTATTGCTGATAGGGATTTAGTGGTCTGGATAGACAGTGAGACCAGCTACAACACTCCCTTAAGCCAAAGCATAATCCAGCATAAGGCCCTAACTCTCTGCAATCCTGTGAAGGCTGAGAGGTGAGGAAGCTGCAGAAAAAAAGTTGGAAGCTAGCAGAGGTAGGCTCATAAGGTTTTAAAAAAGAAGCCATCTTCCTAACATAAAATTGCAAGGTTGAGGGTGACCAAGGAACAAGGCGGGTGCAAGATGTAGAAGCAATTGCTGATATAGAAGCTACAGCAAGTTGTCCAGAAGATCTAGCTAAGATAATTGATGAATGTGGCTACACTAAACAGATTTTCATTGTAGATGAAACAGCCTTCTATTGAAAGATACCAATCTAGGACTTTCATAGCTGGAGAGAAATCAATGCCTGGCTTCACAGCTTTAAAGGACAGGCTGAGTGTCTTAGTAGGGGTCAATTGTAGCTGGTGACTTCAAGTTGAAGCCAATGCTCATTTACCATTTCAAAAATCCTAGGACCCTTAAAAACTTGTCTGTGCCTACTCTGCCTGTGCTCTATGAGTGGAAGAACAAAGCCTGGATGACAGCACATCTTTTTTAGTATGATGTGCTGAATATTTTAAGCCCACGGTTGAGACCTACCTCTCAGAAAAAAAAAAAAAAAAGATTCTTTTCAAAATACTAGTACTCAAAGATCTAATATCCAGAGTCTACAAGGAACTTAAACAAATTTACAAGAAAAAAAAATTAAAAAGTGGGCACAGGACATGAACAGACACTTCTCAAAAGAAGACATACGTGTTGCCAATAAAAATATGAAAAAAAGCTCAACATCACTCATTAGAGAAATGCAAATTAAAACCACAATGAGATATCATCTCATGCCAGTCAGAATGTCTATTATTAACAAGTCAAAAAACAACAAATGCTGTCAACATTGCAGAGAAAAAGGAATGCATTTACACGACTGATGGGAGTATAAATTAGTTCAACCATTGTGGAAGACAGTGTGATATTTCAGTGACCTAGAGGCAGAAATACCATTTGACCTGCCAATCCCATTACTGGGTGTATACCCAAAGGAAAATAAATTATTTTGTTATTAAGATATGTGCACACACATGCTCATTGCAGCACTACTCACAATAGCAAAGACATGGAATCAACCCAAATGCTCATCAATTATAGACTGGATAAAGAAAATGTGATACATATACACCATAGAATACTGTGCAGCCATAAAAAGGAGCAAGATAATGTCCTTTGCATGGACGTGGATGGAGTTGGAAGCCATTATCCTCAGCAAACTAGCACAGAAACAAAAAACCAAACACCGCATGTTCTCACTTACAAGTGGGAGCTGAATGATGAGAATACATGGAAACATGGTGAGGAACAGCACACACTGGGGCCTGTCAGAGGGGGCAGGGAGGGAGAGCATCAGGAAGAATAACTAATGGATGCTGGGATTAATACCTAGGTGATGGGATGATCTGTGCAGCAAACCACCATGGCACATGTTTACCTGTGTAACAAACATGCACATCCTGCACATGTACCCCTGAACTTAAAAGTTAAAAAAACAATTTTAAATACTGCTACTGGTTAATAATACACCTGGTCATCCAAGAGCTCTGATAGAGATGTATAAAGAGTTGAATGTTGTTTTCATGCCTGCTAACACAGCATCCATTCTGAAGCCCATGTATCAAGGATTAATTTATTTCAGCTTTCAAGTCTTATTATTTAAGAAAACTAGGCAGGGCGCGGTGGCTCATGCCTATAATCCCAGCACTTTGGGAGGCCAAGGTGGGTGGATCATGAGGTCAGGAGATCAAGACCTTCCTGGCTAACATGGTGAAACCCTGTAAAAATACAAAAAATTAGCCGGGCATGGTGGCGGGTGCCTGTAGTCCCAGCTGCTCAGGAGGCTGAGGCAGGAGAATGGCGTGAACCCAGGAGGTGGAGCTTGTGGTGAGCCAAGATCGCACCACTGCACTCCAGCCTGGGCAACAGAGCAAGACTCCATCTCAAAAAAAAAAAAAAAAAACCTAAAAGCCTGAGTGTGGTGACTCATACCTGTAATCTGAGTGCTTTGGGAGGCTAGGTGGGAGGATCACTTGAGGCCAGGAGTTTGAGACCAGCCTGGGCAACATAGCAAGACCCTATCTCAACAACAACAAAAATAAAAATTAAAAAGTTAGCCAGGCATGACGGTTCGTGTCTGTAGTCCTAACTACTTGGGAGACTGATACAGGAGGATCACTTGAGCCCAGGATCGCGAAGTTACAGTGAACTATGATCATACCACTGCACTCCAGCCTGGGCAACAGAGCAAGACCTTGTCTCTTAAAAAAGAAAAAAAGAAAAAAGAATACTATTTCATAAGGCTATAGTTTCCATAGATGGTGATTCTCCGATGGATCTGACCAAGGTAAATTGAAAACCTTGTGTAAAGGATTCACCATTCTGTATGCCATTAAGAACATTTGTGATTCATGGGAGGAGGTCAAAATATCCACATTAACCAGAGTTTTGAACAAGTTGATTCCAACTCTCACGGATGATTTGAGGGTTTCACAACTTTTATTGGAGGAAATAACTGCAGATGTAATGGAAATAGCAAGAGAACTAGAATTAGAGTAGTACCTGTAAATGTGACTGAACTGCTATAATCTCATGAACAAACTTGAGCAGATGAAGAGTTGCTTATTATGAATGAGCAAAGAAAGTGGTTTCTTAAGATGAAATCTACTGGTGAAGATTGTTTGAACACTGAAATGACAACAAAGTTTTTAGAATATTACATATAAACCTGGCTGATAAGGCAGTGGCAGGATTTAAGAGGATTGATTCCGATTTTGAAAGAAGTTCTGTAAGTGAAATACTATCAAACAGCAACATCACACGCACAGAGAAATCTTTCCTGAAAGGGAGAGTCGATCGACACGGCAAAGTCTATTGTTGTCTTATTGTAAGAAATTGCCATAGCCACCCCAGCCTTCAGTAACCTGATCAGTCAGCAGCCATCCACACTGAGGCAAGACCCTCCATCAGTAAAAAGATTACGACTTACTGAAGGCTCAGATGATTGTTAGCATTTTTTAGCAATATTTTTAAGGTATGTACTTTTTTAAGGCATAATGCTATTGCACACGTAATAGACTACAGTATAAACACGCACTGGGAAACCAAAAAATATGTGTGACTCACTTTATTGTGACATTCACTTTATTGCGGCAGTGTGTAACCAGACCTGTAATATTTCCAAGGTATGCCTGTATTTGCAGTACAATGATAGAGATATGAACAGACAAATCAGAGATGGGACACCTAAGACTGCTAGGAAGCCCCTGGAAGACATCCTCAAGGAGGCTATGCTTGAACTAAATGTTGAGAAATGAGTAGAAGCCTGCCAGGTAAAAAAGTAGAAAAGGTTATCCCAGGCAGAGGAACCAACGTAAGCAAACAAACATAGTCATAAAAGAGCAGGGCTTATTTTTTTATTGCATATTTTAATAACTTGATTCAGGTAATCAGATGTCCCAGAAAATACCCCAAATTTTAAAAAATATCTTAAGTTTTAAAAATCCTTATGGTAATGTCACGTAACTTCCTGTCTAACGTCAGATCTGATCATATTAAACACGTTTTGCATATGGCAAAGGGCTTTTATTATTCAGGTAAATGGTGAAATTGTTGGTCCTTTTATTTTTTTTAATTTTTATTTATTTATTTTTGAGGTGGGGTCTCACTCTGACACCCAGGCTGGAGTGCAGTGGCACAACCATAGCTCCCCACAATCTTGAACTCCTGGACTCAAGGGATCCTCTATAGTAGCTGGGACTATAGGCATGCACCACCACACCCAGCTAATTTTAAAAAATTTATGTAGAGGCGGGGTCTCACTATATTGATCAGGTTCATCTTAAACTCCTGGCATCCTCGAGCAGGGCTTATTTAAAAAGCTGAAAGTCATTTATTATGGTTAAAGCATGAGGGGAGGAGGCTAGAAAGATAAAGTCTGGATCACGGAAGACCTTGGGAGCCATGCTGAGTTTGGATTTTATCTGAAGATAATGTCTTCAAGAAGACACTCAGATTTATATTCTTAAAAGATGCACACAAACACATATTTGTCTTCAATTTGTATATGCTTTACAAGGATTAATTCACTTAATTCTCATAACAAACTATGAAGTAGGTACCATTATTCTCCCCATTTTGCAGTTGAGGAAACTGAGGCACAGTAATTTCCCAAGGTGACCTGACTCCGTGGTAGAACTGAGTTAAAAACCCAGACATTCTGGATCCAATGCCCATGCCCTTTTCCACTATGCTATGCTATCTTTGTGTTTCTTCAAGATGTGTATGTTTTCTTATGAAAGGGGAATAAAAAAATTTTTCGTGTAATTTCTTCCATACCACCTACCAACCAAGATAAAATGTTCTTTGGTCTTGCAAATAGAGTCATTCAGCAGTTCAGCAGTCTGCCTGTCTTTTCTCCATTTCCTCAGAATTGACTTTCCTCTTACCACTTAGCTGCTTCTTATCCCTTTTAGTCTGGATTTTTTGTTTTAGTTTCAGGGGTACATGTGCAGATTTATTATATAGGTCAATTGCATGTCACAGGGGTTTGATGTACAGTTTGTTTTGTCACCCAGGTAATAAGCATAGGTAGTTTTTCTATCCTCACCCTTCTCCCACCCTCCACCCTCCACCCTCAAGTAGGCCATGGTATCTGTTGTTTGCTTCTTTGTGTCCATAGGTACTGAATGTTTAGCTCCCACTTATAAGTGAGAACATGCGGTATTTTGTTTTCTGTTCCTGTGTTTAAGATGATGGCCGCCAGCTCTATCCATGTTGCTGCAAAGTACTTGATCTCATTCTTTTTTATGGCTGCATAGCATTCTATTGTGTATATATACCATGGTTTTTTTCTTTATCTAGATAGTCTACCATTGATGGGCATTTAGGTTGATTCCATGTTTTTGCTGATGTGAATAGGGCCATGATGAACATACACATACATGTTTCTTTATGATAGAAATATTCCTTTGGATATACCCAGTAATGGGATTGCTGGGTCAAATGGTAATTCTGCTTTGAGTTATTGGAGAAATCACCACACTGCTTTCCACAGTGGTTTGTGGAAACACGTTACACTCCCACCAGCAGTGTATAAGCGTTCGCCTTTCTTCATAACCTTTCCAGCATCTGTTATTTTTTGACGTTTTAATAATGGTCATTCTGACTGGTATGTGATGATATCTCATTTTGGTTTTGATTTGCATTTCTTTAATGATCAGTGATCATTTTTTCATATGCTTGTTGGCCACATGTATGTCTTCTTTTGAGAAATGTCTGTTCATGTCCTTTGCCCACCTTTTAATGGGGTTCGTTTTTTGCTTATAAATTTAAGTTCCATGTAAACTCTGGATATTAGACCTTTGTCAGATGCATAGTTTGCAGATATTTTCTCCCATGCTGTACAGTGTCTGTTTATTCTGTTGATAGTTTGTGTGTGTGTGTGTGCTTTGTTTGTGTGTTTGTTTGTTTGTTTGTGTGCAGACTGTCTTTCATTTAATTAGACCCCATTTGTCAATTTTTGTTTTTGTCATAGTTGCTTTTGCAGTCTTCATTATGGAATTTTTGCCAGGGCCTGTGTCCAGAATGGTATTTCCTAAGTTGTCTTCCAGGGTTTTCATAGTTTAAGGTTTTACATTTAAGTCTTTAATCCATCTTGAGTTGATTTTTGTATGTGGTGTAAGGAAGGGGTCCAATTTCAATCTTCTGCATATGGCTAACCAGTTAGCCCAGCACCATTTATTGCGTAGGGAATCCTTTCCCCATTGCTTATTTTTGTCAGCTTTGTCAAAGATCAGATGGTCGTAAATATGTGGCATTATTTCTGGGCTCTTTATTTTGTTCCACTAGTCTATGTGTCGGTTTTTGTACCAGTATCATGCTGTTTTGGTTACTATAGCCTTGTAGTATGCTTTGAAGTCAGGTCATGTGATGCTTCTACCTTTGTTCTTTTTGCTTAGCATTGCTTTGGCTATTCAGGCTCCGTTTTGGTTCCATATGAATTTTAAAATAGTTTTTTCTAGTTCTGTGAAGAATGTCATTGGTAGTTTGATAGAAATAGCATTGAATCTGTAAATTGCTGTGGGCAATATGACCATTTTAACAATCTTCTTCCTATCCATAAGCTTGGAATGTTTTTCCGTTTGTTTGTGTCACCTCTGATTTCTTTGAGCAATGATTTGTAATTCTCATTGTAAAGATCTTTCACCTCCCTGGTTAGCTGTATTTTATTCTCTTTGCGGCTATTGTGAATGGGATTGTGTTCTTGTTTTGGCTCTCAGCCTATATGGTGTTGGTGCATAGAAATGCTACTGATTTTTGTGCATTGATTTTGTATTCTGAGACTTTGCTGAAGTTGTTTATCAGATCAGGGAGCTTTGGGGCAGAGACAGTGGGGTTTTCTAGGTATAGAATCATATCGTCTACAAACAGGGATAGTTTGACTTCCTCTCTTCCTATTCGAATGCATTTTATTTCTTTCTCTTGCCTGATTGCCCTGGCTAAGAATTCCAGTGTAATATTGACTAGGAGTAGTGAGAGAGGGCATCCTTGTTTTGTTCTGGATTTCAAAGGGTTATGCTTCTAACGTTTGCTCATTTAGTATGATGTCGGCTGTGGGTTTTTCATAGAGGGCTCTTATTATTTTGAAGTATGTTCCTTCAGTGCCTAGTTTGTTGAGGGTTTTTAACACAATGATATGTTGAATTTTAAAAGCCTTTTCTGCATCTGTTGAGATGATCATGTGGTTTTTTGTTTGCGTTGTTTATGTGATGAATCACATTTGTTGATTTGCATATGTTGAACCAACCTTGCATCCCAAGGTTAAAGTCTACTTGATCATGGTGGATTTGCTTTTTTGTATGCTGCTGGATTTGGTTTGCTAGTATTTTGTTGAGGATTTTTGCATCTACATTCATCAATCCCTTTTAGTCTTGTTCCCTGTCTCTGTCCTCCCTTTTCTAGGTGGGACTATAAACCCTTTGGCTTCCAAGGTACCCAGTGTAGCTCCAGCCATTAAAGAGGCAAGGTGGGAGTTGTCTGAGCCTTTTTCTTCTAGAATCAAAGGTGCACATACCACAAATCTCAAAAAATGCGAAGAGGTAGATTATGCAACATGACAATCTTTTTTTTTTTTTTTTTTGGAAAGATGGTCTCACTCTGTCGCCCAGCTGGAGTGCAGTGGCGCAATCATGGCTTACTGTAATCACGACCCCCTGGGCTCCAGTGAACCTCCTACCTCAGCCTCCCAAGAAGCTGGGACCACAGGTACATGCCACCACACCCAGCTATTTTTTGTTTTTTTTTATTTTTTTTTGTAGAGATGGGTTCTCACTGTGTTGCCCAGGCTGGATGTCAAACTCCTCGGCTCAGGCCATCCTCCTGCCTCAACCTCCCAAAGTGCTGAGATTACAGGCATGAGCCACTGTGCCCAGTCGGTATGACAATCTTTCACTCACTTGCAAATAATGGTGATTGTTAGCTCACAGGTATGTACTCTTTGCTTCTAAATTGTGTAGGGAGACAGAGGTGAGATGGAGGAAGTAGAGGTGAGTAAGAAGAAGGCATGTTCCCCTTCATCAGTGATCTTGCAGTCTTACGCTTTCATTCAGGTTATTATTTTATGACTGGTATTTTGTCAACAAAAATGCCATGATGCTGGCTTGGAGCAGTGGCTCATCCTGTAATCGCACCACTTTTGGAGGCCAAGGTGGGAGGACACTTGAAGCCAAGAATTTAAGACCAGCCTGGGCAACATCTGCCATCTCTACCAAAAAAAATAAGTAAATAAACTGGACATGCTACTGTGTGCCTGTAGTCCCAGCTACTCAAGAAGTTGAGGCAGGACGATTGCTTTAGCCCAGGGGTCAAGGCTGCAGTGAGCTATGATCCCACCACTGCATTCCAGCCAGGGCAACAGAGTGAGACCCTGTCTCAAAAAAAAAAAAAAAAAAAAAAGACATGATTTTTATTAAACAGATGAGGAAATGTGATTTAGAGGAAAGCTTTGTATACCTACCTTCCATCTCTATGATATTCTGTTAACCACACTGTAGATCCTATACTTTTGCCTCAGGAAACCTCTAATACATGCCATACTGGTGTTTGGGAGAATTAAGTACTTAAAGCCATCTAACTCTGTTCTGCGTAAGTCTGAACATGCTCCTCTTTTCAAAAGTGTAAATAATTATTGAACAAAAACAGAAAATGTGGGAGGCTTTGATTTCAATTTACTTATCTACTGATAAATTTTGTGGCTTTTCTTTAGTAAAGATGAGGAAAACTGACAGATGATAATCTCAAATATTAATAAAGATTTGGGAAAATAGTAACAATCTAGAAACCCAAAATGATGGAAAATATTTTCTTCTTGTTACAGAAATAGGGTACAGTAATTTATGTTTGGAACCTGGCTTGGACGGCAGAGTGAAACCCTGTCTCAAAAAAAAAAAAAAATCATTTGGTTGATAACATGGTTTTTTTTTTATTACCTTTTAGTGTTGCTAGATTCGTTACTTCTATTTACCATTTATTAAGTTTAACATTCTGCTAAGAAACAGTATTTTCAGACTTTCACATTGAAAAGTCCTCCCTTAATTAAGCATATACCATTTACCATTTTCAGCAGAGATCCATTTTCACAACTAGCTCTTCAGGATTATTCCACTGAGCTGAATCTTTATGTGCAGCATATGAAAAAGTAGTTTGTAGCCTTTTTCTCCTTTCATGAAATATTAGCTTAAACATCAGCACTACTACTGGGGGTAATATTCAGAAAATCATAGAGATGTAAATTGATATGAGAAGATAGTTACTATGTTGAATAGAACTTTAAATGAACATCAAATACTAATTGTTAGTGGTCTTTTTCATTTTTTTAGAAACAGAGTCTTGCTCTGTCACCCAGGCTGGAGTGTGGTGGCATGATCACAGCTCACTGCAGTCTTAAACTTCTGGGATCAAGCGATCCTCCCACCTCAGCTTCTCGAGTAGGCTGGACTACAGGGGCACACCACCACACCTGGCTAATTTTTGTGTTTTTTTTGTGGAGATGGGGGTCTCACTGTGTTGCCCAGGCTGGTCTTGAACTCCTGGCCTCAAGCTGTCCTCCACCCTCAGACTGCCAAAGTGCTGGGATTACAGACGTGAGCCATCACACCCAGCCAGTAACATGATTTTTTTAATTCCTTCATTGCGTATTTTTACTTTATCCCTTCATTTTATACTTTAAACAAATTTAAGATTTGTATAACTTCCAAAGATGCATGCATGGTAATGGTCCTCACATTGTTGTTTTTAAAACAAAAGTTGGAGAGTACCCAAACATCTAAAAACAGGAAATTGGTTCTTAATTCAGGTATTAGAAATGATGAAGTAGATCTACAATTATGTATGTAAAAAGTTATTTACCATATCGGTATAAAAATCATAGTTATTTTTTAAAAGATTACAAAAGCAGACTATAAATTAATCCCTTTTTTTTTTACATCATATGTTTAGAAGTGTAGGAAGAAAACATACCACGATGTTAACAGTAGTTTTCTTTGCGTGGATTTATACATGAGATGGTCTTTACTTTCAACTTTCTGTCTTGCATATTGTCTGAGGTGGTTTTCTAAATTATTATTAATTACTGTTTTATGGTTAGTGTGTATAATTTTACAGGTGGGAAAAAAATTTTTTAATCAAATTTGAAAATGTAAAAGAACCTTGAAAGCAATTAAATGTTAAGCATGCAAAAAAAAGTTTGCACAAAGCACGCTAATTGTTACCAGCACTCTAACTTGTTTTTCATTGTTTCTCCTTGTGCCTGTACTGAAATACTGTTAACAGTTGATATGACACATGTTCCCACCCCACAGCTTCTTGTTCCCTTTATTCTTCATTTGTTTCCCTCCACCCCCTTTGAGCTGAAGTGGCAGACCTGTCTTATTCCCAGTGTGTACAGTCTGGATGTGGGTACGATTTGAGGTGGAACATATAAGTCAGTGTCGTTCTTCTGACATTGAGCCTTACCTTGATCAGTAAGTTAGAATGGATCTTCAGTGTGTTTCACTAATATAAGTTCTGTTTAATTAAACACCTATCTTGAGTGATACAGACTTAAGCTATTAAGGATGCCCACGTTTCACCCTACTCTTTGCATTCTAGAATGCCAGGAATCAGAACAAGATTACTTTTTTCGAAGGTAGAGAAATGTGACTCAGATTTCACTTTGGCCCCTAATACTCTAATGTCATTACTTAAGCTCAAGTGAAAGGCTACATTTTTTAAAAAGTATCCTGGCCAATTGCCAGATATTTTGTGTCTGTATTTGGTATTGCTGGTTTAAATCTTGTTGAATCTTGACTGGACTGGTTGAAATGGTAGAGTTTTCATTTCAACATCTGAGAAAATGAAGAAGAATCACAAAGAGTAGGCAGAGAGGCAAACGTTTTGAACAAACCCACATACTAAGTAGTCTACTAATTGTGATATAAGTGAATGTAGGAAACTGGCTTCTCCCTGGAATAATTATTACAAGATTTACACAATTCCAGGAAAACTTAAGCAAGGCTTGTTGAGCAGGCTTTCAAAGGCTTTGTTATCATCAGCTTCAGCAGATAGGTTAAAAAGTGGTGTTTCTATTATACCTTCCATATTGAGAACGTATGACCATGAGTGCCTTACAAGGTTAGTCTCAGGATATTCCCAAGTTGCCAGTGGTGTTGGGCCACAGACATAGTTCCATATTCTCTGCTATTTTTTTCCTACTAAACATTAGCTTTTGATGATTTTTCTCATTTTCCCTATTGGTTCCTCCTTACCTGACTGCTCTAATATACCCAAATTCCCAATACCAAAAATAGGGGAAATATAAATCGGGGAAAGAGTGAAATTAGAGAATTGGAGGGAAAAGAGTAAAATCTGGGATCTTTAGGAACCTAAGTTACTTTTTTTTTAGTTGCTTTGATTTTTTTTTTTTTTTTGTCTTTTTTTTAAAGAGGGTCTCACTCTGTCACCCAGGCTGGTATGTGGTGGCACGATCATAGCTCACTACAGGCTCAGACTCCTGGACTCAAGCGATCCTGCTGCCTCAGCCTCTTAAAGTGCTGGTATTACAAGCATGAGCCACTGTGCCCCAATTTTTTTAATTAAACGTTGACCCAATCAGTATTCTGGATAGAGAGCTATCTCCCAGCACCCTGTAGTTAAGAGGCTGAACTCTGGCTCCAAGCCCTCCTCCACCCCTTTCTCCACGTAGGGCAAGAGACTCAGCCTCCTTATGCTCCAATTTCCTCCTGTGTCAGCTCCTTAAAAATCCATGTCATTAACATATTAGAGTTTTAGGACAGGGTAAGTCATGGTGAGTGTTAGCTATTATTAACATCTATTAGTATTTTTGTAATAATAAGCTATGTAGGTTGGATGTTACCAAATTTTGAGGAAGAAGGGGACCATCTCTCCCCTCTTTTGACTGTGTCCAGCTCAGACTCTGACGTCTCCTCAGATAAGGTAATCTGGCAGGAGAATGCCACCTGCCTGTGGTGCTAGCCTAGGGTAAGGAGTTGTCCAGACCGCCAGACTTCTTCCCAAGAGAGCTCATCAAGAGCCCAGGAGTCCCCTGCCCACAGCCCACCTGCATTTTTCTGTGTGAAATATCTACATGAAGACAGGCAGCTCACACCTGTAATCCCAGCACTTTGGGAGGCTGAGGCAGGAGGATAACTTGAGCCCAGGAGTTTGAGACTAGCCTGGACAACATAGTGAGACCCCCAAAATTACAAAAAAAATTTGAAAATTAGCCAGGCATTGTTGCACACACCTGTGGTCCCAGCTACTCAGGAGGCTGAGGCAGGAGGAGGATTGCTTGATCCCAGGAGGTCAAGGCTACAGTGAGCTGTGATCATGCCACTGCACTCTAGCCTGGGTGACAGAGCAACACCCTGTCTCAAAAGAAAAAAAAACCAATACAAGGGAAGCAAGGTGAGAAGTATGTGGTGGGTACAGGGAAAGAGAATAAGACTTGTCAAAAAATACGACAAGAGCTATCGGTAAAATACAGATAGGTGACTCTTGGGGCAGCTGGTGTGAAATGTAGTCTGTCAGCAGCAGGTGACTGGCTCAGCCGCAGCAATGGTGGTCCAGGTTAGAACAACAGCGTCTCATCTCCTACCCTCCCACTCCTTGCCAGCTTTCTGAACACTCCTTCCCCCACGGTGCTGGTATTTACTGACTCCCAACTCTGCTTTCCTTGCAGCTGACCCTCTGGTGGGCAGCATCGCCACACAGTACATGACCAACAGAGCAGAGCACGACCGGATGGCCAGACAGTGGACCAAGCGGTACGCCACATAGGGGCCTGCTGCCTGCCGCCCCGTGGGACCTGTGCAAGCACATTCACCAAGTGCATCGGTAGCCCTGCCCACCCCCCAGACCTCGGTTCTTATTTTCCTATTTTTATTACATTTGGAACCATTTTGTGATGGTATGTTGTCCATCTTCCCATCCCAGTTCTTCCTGCCCCCTTCCTCTCTCCCACGCTCTCTTTTTTCTCTCATTTTATTCCCTTGTTGATTTCTGTTAACTTGAAAGATTTGGGATTTTTTCCCACCTCATCATAGATGGGAACTTTTGTTTTCAGTGCAAACAATGTTGAGCTGTAATAGTAAGAGCTTTCTTACAAAGCTTTGTATTACTGTGTGGTTTTGTTTTTTTTGGTTGTTGTTTATTTGATTTTGATTTTTTTTTCTTTTATGTGATCTTTGGGAAAACATTCAGAATTATATCTCGTTTCTACTTAAATGTAGTGCTTAGGGTTAATTTTTTGTACTGAAGTCTTTATTGGTGGGTGCATGCTACTGGGAACAAGTTTTTGTACAAAAGCTTCAATCAGAATCACTGTGCATTACTGAGACTCTGTTTATCACTAGCCTTCTGTCCCTCACGCAGAAGACTGTTGGATTGAACAAAATAATATGTATTTTGATTTACTTAAAGTGCTTGTAAATTTCTTAGGGACCTGCCACTTTTGACTGTGGATCAGTTGATGTACACTTGTATTATTAAAGCACTCAATAAATCACTGTGGCTGATAAATGCACTTCTGGTAACCCGACATTTGCTTTGTGTCCTGGTGACCGCTGTAGCCCTATGTGCAGTGAGGCTTGTCTAATTCAATTACAGGTTCAAGTGTATTTTTCATCTCAAACCTCTAATATGTCTTTGGAGTTGAGTTGCTTAGCATGTGGAATTTCTCCAGCTGTCAGTAGCCTGATGATTTTATGGTTGTTATAGTAAATTGCTATCATTTTACATATTGACTGGGCATTCTTTCTGTTACAACCTTCTTTATCAACAATTAAAATATGTAACTCCAAAAATAGCCTTCTTGTGAAAGTGAAGTCTGAGCTAATCATTGTGTTCAGCCACTTTCAACTTTATTTCTCTCAAAATTGTTACAGTGATTGCCCTCAAGCTTTGTTTTGTTCATTTTTGTTGTTGTTGTTGTTGTTTTCTCCATGATTTTAGCAAAAGAGGTAAACTCAACTGTATTGGTCACGGTCAGCCCATTCAATGACAAGGGTGTCTGTCTGGCTTCACCTTCAGGCTATTTTAGTGTGCAGCTATAGGAGGCAGAGGAAACATGTGGGTGGTGTAGTTTCTAAAACATGCTGACTTGCTGATTGATAATTCAGGGTTATTTGTGTAACAAAGCGTAGTGGAAACTCCTACTCCTGCTGCCCCATACGGTTACAGACCCTACCATATTCTTGGTCTCATTTAAGGAACCATTAACACCTTCTCTGCTGAAAAGTAGGATTTATAAACATAAGTCATCCACCTCTAAATATTTTAACATTAAAATACCTGATTCAAAAGATACAGTTTTTGTTGTTTTTAACTAGTTAAAAATAAATGCTAAGAAAATGTATTTAAATATTGCAAATGCCACTTCTAAACCAAAATACCTGAGAATATTTTTTGTCTTTTTAATAATGATTTTACCATTCATTTTATTTAAAAACATTTCTCAGCATAGCAGGGCACTGTATGGTCTCTGATGCACTACTCAACCCTCTAGTTGTAGCAGAAGGAGCCACAGACAGTACATAAATGCACTGGGCAGAGCTATATTCCAGTGAAACTTTATTTACCACCATAGGCGCGGGATTTGGCCCATGGGTTGTAGTTTGCCAATCCCTGACACAGACCAACATAGACTGGGGGCTGGATGAAAAACAAATAAAGAAATGTGTCATTTCTTCAACAAAAAATAAATTCAATATGGTACAACACTGATTTTTGGAAAGTTGCTCAGAATGTTTAATTGCCTACAGTTTCTCACAAAGTTTTTTATTTTTACTTCAGATTTAAAAATTCAGCACTAAAGGCACTGAACCATTGAAAATAAAATTTTATTAAACTGCTTTTTTCTCCTACTTTTGGCGGATTAAACCAGACCCATAATACTAATACTTTAAAGACAATCTTTATAGGCAGTTTTTAAATTAAATTTTTTTTTTTTTTTTGTCTGTAGCAACAAGGTCTCACTATGTTGCCCAGGCTGGTCTCAAACTCCTGGCCTCAAGTGATCCTCTCACCACAGCCTCCAAAACTGCTAGGATTATATAGGCTTGAGCCACTGTAGCCAGCCAACACACATTTTAAATGATAAATATATTACATTGCACATTTCACATCTATTTGTACATCAGACCATTTAAAAATGTGTTATTAGGCCAGGCTTGGTGGCTCACACCTGTAATCCTAGTACTTTGGGATGCCGAGATGGAGATTGCTTGAGCCCAGGATTTCGAGACCAGCCTAAGCAACATGGCAAAACCCAGGCTGTACAAAAAAATACAAAAATGAGCTGGGCATGGTGGTGCACACCTGTAGTCCCCGCCACTCGGGAGGCTTAGGGCAGAGGATCACCTGAACCCAGAAAGTCGAGGCTGCAGTGAGCCATAATTGTGCCAGTGCACCCCAGCCTGGGCAACAGAGCAAGACCCTGTCTCAAACAAAAAATTTGTGATATTTAGGAACCAAAGATTACAACAACTCTGGTAGGAATTCTAGTCACTGACCTGTTTGTTTTCCTGTGACCCATTTTTAGGTTTAATGCCCATCTGTGATATGAAGAGGCTGTAAAACTTCTCTCCCCAACTTTATGATTTATTTATACTTCATGACAAATGTACACAGCCCTCAAAATGTAAAAGCTAGAGAAACTCCAGAGAAACCAACAAACTTAGTAGAGCTTAAGTCTAGATTTCAAATAACATGGTAATTTTACTTGAAATCTGTAATCACAGCCGGCAATACAATTCCAATAAATTTTTAAAAATGCGTGTAAAATAAGATTTAAGAGTAATTTGACACTCAGTAAACAAAATTGTTTAGCTTAAAAATACAGAGATAACATTTCTAAAATTTAGGAATTATTTTGTACCATAATAATGCTGAACTTTTCACACTAGTTACTGCTAGATATAGTATTTGTAGCTATGTTAGATAAAATGTTGGCAGATCCTTGACTGAGGCAAGACCATTGGTTATTGAGGAAATGGTTTGAGATTATATTTGTTGATCTTAAATCATTCAAAAGGTTGTGTCCTTAATTTGTCATCAAGCTGCAAATAAGTGGAACATTTTTATCTGTTCTACAGGAATCCACTGATGATAGCAATTGCAGAAGTAGTCAGTCTTTTCTTCTTATTCCAAGATTAGGAAGTAAACATAGAAGTTCATCACGTAAACTTATTTAGGAATTAAAAAGAAAGGAAATAATATGTATTCAGGATGTACTATACCAGGCTATAATAAGTCATCTAATAAAAGCTCAGCCTACCTTTTAAGGGTGTAGGTGGCCCTCGGTCACAAAAAGCTAACCAGGTGCCAAAACGAGATTCCCATTCGAGCATGTGACACCAGAGCCCTTACTGTCAACTACAAAACCACATACACCTTTCCTTTGACTATGAGGGCATACCATAAAAGTGAATTGGCATAATTCAGTCTTAGAGTCAAGGAGGAGCACAATTCCTATAGGTGGTGGTGGGTTTTGCCATCTTCAAAAAATGGGGAAAAAAATGTTGAAGAAAATGTGAACTTGATATTAGATGGGAGACCAAACAGGAGGGACCAGCATTCTAATCTTAGAGGTACTGCATGCAGATTTGATCAGCCATGGGGAAACAGGTCAGTTGGAAAACCCCTGAACTTCTCTGCATCTCAGTACTGCAATAAAAGGTGTGTTAATTATTGTCAGGCATGGCAACTTTTTGATGTCTGTATCTTTAAAAAGAGAGGTCTTCATACTTAATACTGAAAACAGTTGAAATTGCACCCAAAAAGCCCTACCAGAGTATCCTGACCACCTGCATTTTATTTCAGGGTGGCTTTGTAACTGTCAAAATGTCCTTACTGTACAGAACACTTTCATATGTGGGCCAGGACTGGGAGCCGAATGAGCACACCCTGTACCTCAGCTAGTCCTAGAATTGTCCTCAGAGGCAATAAAGAGCTGACCTAGTTATATTCTGAACCCTAACATTTTAAGCTACATTGGATCTGGGATCTTTGGGAGTTGAGACCATCAAGGAGCTTAGAGTAGCTTGGCCTTTGAGGACCTTCCATGGTAGCCATGCATTTCCCCACATCCATGCCGCCACCTTGGGAGCCAACTGGAACATTCATTCTTTGCTAAGTAGAAGGAATGTTAACATTCCTTTCACTCTCACGTTCCACCGTGAGCACTGGTAATGTGGGTTAAGGTTATCTTAAAACAGAACATCTTATGTCTCAGGAACCCCTTGGTCCTGGACAAACCAAGACTGTTTGTCACATGAGCTTTTGTGCTCAGGGTACCAAGGTTAATATCTTAGGCAATGCCTAGGACCAGTTTTTCCCATAGAAATATTTAACTTAAAGACAGTGTTTTCCTTGATGCACAATGATGCCTTTAGAAGGGATCTTCCATCTGAAAAACCCTGCCCCTCTCTCTGGCTTCCACACCTAGGCCTCTTCATTCATTTCCTGCTTCTGAAGGCCTCTGAGGGATTTAAACCAACTGCAGCCTTTCTTTACATCTCTGAACATGGCTTAAGGTATGTATGTCTTTCTGTGAAGGAACAGGAGTAGTCTGAAGACGAATAAGCTTTTTGAGAGGATTTCTCAAAAGGAACATGTGTGAATTTTTAAACATGGGACCCACACAGGAAAATGGAGGAGATGTGGTAACCACTGATCTCTCTTATCTGTTTATAAATCCGTACAGTCAAAGTGGGGGCCAACCCCAGTTACTCCAGAATGCCCAGTGTCAGAGTTTTCACTTCTGGTTACAGAAGGAAACCTTACCCACTAACCTTGGCAACCTTTAGAGCTGTGTGACTCCCAGTCCCCGTCTCACAGCATCCCCTCCTTCCCCTCAACATGACCCTCATCTCTCTTTTTAAAAATTAGGAGGTTAGAGTTCAGGATGACAATCACATCCTGGTTTACAGGAAATTGAGACCTCCTGAGAAATCATGTCCAGCTATGCAACAGAAAAGTAACAGATGCTTTACAATTGGTGCCTCTGAGCACATTGAGAAACACCAACCAAGATTCTTTTACTTAATCCATAATTGTACGAAGGGGCAGTGAGAGGTCACACTCTGCTGGTGAGCCTGCCGCTGTGCTAAAATTGCCTAGAAGTAAGATGATCACATTCTTCATTGTCTGTTCGGTCTCCAACTTGAAACTACTGACAAACAGGTAAACACATGATGACGATGGCCGCCACCATGAACTTTGACAATTTTAGTCTCTGTCCTTTAGACCAACAGCTGACTTTATGCTCACCACCAAACAGCTCTCAAGTACTGTGATTTGAAAATAAAAGCAGTGTATGTTCAGTTATTAGAAACGTGTGATGAGAAACTCCAGAAGCCATTATTAATTCCCCAGAGACCCCATTCACTTTAAGCAGTCTATGAGGAAATTATGTTAAAATGAAGCATGACTGTGCATTTTTACTTAAATGTAAAACATATGCCTGTATTAAAGAATCCCCAAATTTCCATGTGTTCTTAATGGGTGCAGTAAAATACTAGGGTGTACTTGTCAGTCCAGATTTGGGCTACTGGATTTGGAGGCAATGGTAATGTTTAGTTATTGCTTGGAATTTTTTTTATAGATTTATGGGGTTACAAGTTAATTTCTGTTACATGGATAGCTTACAAATTTTTAATGGGAGAGAGAAAAAATAGGTTTATATAAAAATTGTTTTTTAATATAACAATAAAATTTTTATAAAGTGAATATTTTTAAAGTACATTTACATAAAGATGCTACCTGGCTAGGTACTAGAAAATAATCAAAAGACTGTATGTATTAAACCCCCAGTATGTTTGCGAGCAATTTGCACTTGATTTGTTTTGTAGATTAAGAGGTCACAGGGTGAGTTGCTGGGTCAGCACAGTCAAGGGAGAATCAGAAATGGGCTCTAGTTAAGAAGAATAGAAATTTTGTCAGAGTGGTATTATCATTATTTATGGCAAGAGATTGAGAGTGTGTCCTCTATTTAGGGAAGATGAATGGGGAACTGTGATTCCTTCTGAGACAGAGTCTATAAATTATCCCTAATATCCATTCTCCTTTTCTTCCTTTTATTATAAATAGAACTATTGGAGTTTCAGCAGGGCATATGGCCACCCCACTAGAAACTAAATTCCCCAACCACCATGTGATAGGTTGATTACAAAAAATGGTCCCAATCCTTCCTAGTATCTACATCCTTCGCAGCTTCTTTCATGAAAAGGTGGAGTCTTTGTTCCCCACCACTTGGCTGGCCTTGTGACTTGCTTTGACCAGGAGACTCTGGAAGTTATCTTGTGCCAGTTTCCAACCTTGGCCTCCAGAAGCCTTACACACTTCCCCACTTTCTTGGATTCCTTCCATGCCTTGAGAGTAAGCCCCAGGCTAGCCTACCAGAAGGTAAGAGATCATGTGGAGAAGAACTGAGACGATCCTAGACCAACCAATCCTCCAGTACATGCAGGAACCCAGCCAAGATCAGAGCCACGTACCCAATGTGTGACTGATAGCAGATGCTGCATCAGCCCAACCAAGACCAGATAAACTGTCCACCTGAACCTTACATTTGTGAGCAGTAATAGAAGGTATTGATTTAAGCCAGTAAGCCAGTGATTTGTTACACAGCAATAACTAACTAATACACTTCATCAAGCTAGGCATAGCCGTGGAACAAAATTCTGGTCAAAAGAAGTGAACCGAAGTGACGGGAGCAAATTTGCAGATCTCATCCTGTAAAATGAAGCGGCCCACCCTCCACTCCCTCTTTATTCTTTCCTGTGGTCTGGAATGTAGGTGTGGTGCTGGTGAGCCCATCGGGACCTTGTCAACAAGGGCAAGAATATGGAGCAGCAAGACCAAAGTTGTTCAGTTTTGAACCTGCTGAGATTTAAGTACCTTGAATACATCCAAGTAGAAGTGTTGGGTCACTGGATATACTAGCCTCATATTCAGGAGAGCACAGGGTCCAGCATGCTAGCTGTGAAGCTGGGAATCATCAGAGTATAAAGGGGAAGGCAATTATGAGAGACAATGAGATTACTTGGGGAGATTAAGGGTAGAATGAGAAGACAAAGAAGGCCAGAACCAAGCCTTGCAGATGAATCACATGGCTCGCCATCTGTCCTGCCCAAAATGTCCTGAGATGACATGTTAAAACATTTTTAAGTGTGCTTATTTTAAAAATAATATCATGCCTATAATCCCAGCACTTTGGGAGGCTGAGGCGGGTGGATGACGAGGTCAGGAGATGAAGACCATCCTGGCTAACACGGTGAAACCCCGTCTCTACTAAAAATGCAAAAAAAATTAGCCAGGCATGGTGGAGGGCGCCTGTAGTCCCAGCTACTCAGGAGGCTGAGGCAGGAGAATGGCGTGAACCCAGGAGGAGGAGCTTGTAGTGAGCCCAGATCGCGCCACTGCACTCTAGCCTGGGCGACAGAGCGAGACTCCATCTCAAAATAATAATAGTAATAATAATAATAATAATAGCAATAATAATAATAATATACCTGCACATTGGAAGGCTGAGGCAAGTGGATAACCTGAGGTCGGGAGTTCAAGACCAGCCTGGGCAATATGGTAAAACCCCGCCTCTACTAAAAATACAAAAATTAGCCAGGCATGGTGGCACACACCTCTAATCCCAGCTACTCGGGAGGCTGAGGCAGGAGAATCACTTGAATCTGGGAGGCAGAGGTTGCAGTGAGCCAAGATCATACCATTGCACTCCAGCCTGGGCAACACAGTGAGATTCTGTCTCAAATAATAATAATGATAAACCTGTACTATTAATGAAAAAAAAATACCATCAATAGATGAAGTATTCTGAGGAATTATGGGAAGATAAAGCAACTGGAATTATTGATGAAGTCAATAGCAGAAGTGTATGCAAAGTAAAATTCATGAGGGAGAACTGCAGAGGTAAGAGCCATACCAGAGTTAAACTTCCTACCTGCTGCTGAAATGCAGGACCTGGAACTGCTGCCCTGGACTACAAGATGTTGGAGCTGCGAGGTAGCTGGAGCCTGGGCCCCTGAGACCAGAGCACCGAAGCACCCTGTTCATCCCACCCAGACCCCAGACCTTCCTGTGAAAGAGAAGTCTGTTTTTATCTTCTTTAACCTACTGCTGTGTTGGAGTTTCTGATGTGTGCAGCTGATCTGAGCCTAACAAATGCACACGCCAACTTCACGATGGTGGCCTTGGGGGAGGGGAGGAAACAACACTAGATAGGCACATAGAAAATATTTCAATTTTATCTCTGATTTTTTTATAAAGATACACGGCCAATAAATATGACAAATACACAGATGTTTGTTATAGTATCATCTTTACTTCTCTATGTGTAAATTTTTTTCCAAATTAAAATGTTTAAGGTGGAAAAAAAATAACTAAGCCTTACCTAAGGGATGATAGAGTTTCATTTCTGTATGATACATTTTGGTAAGTTTAGATTTTTAAAAGTGAACGTGCATTACTTTTGTAAAAAGAAAAATAAAGACATAGCAAAAAGGTAAAATTTGGAATGGTGGAAGCAGCCTGGGTAGAAAATTGTTTCAGTAAGAATTGTTTTAACAGGAGACGGACTGGGCTGGGCACGGTGGCTCACACCTATAATCCCAGCATTTTAGGAGGCCAAGGCAGGTGGATCACGAGGTCAGCAGTTTGAGACCAGCCTGACCAACTTGGTGAAACGCTGTCTCTACTAAAAGTACAAAAATTAGCCGGGCGTGGTGGTGGTGCCTGTAATCCCAGCTATTCAGGAATCTGAGGCAGGAGGCTCACTTGAACCCTGGAGGCGGAGGTTGCAGTGAGCCGAGATCACTGCACTCCACCTTGGGCGACAGAGCAAAACTCCATCTCAAAAAATAAATAAATAAAATAAAAGGAGATGGACTTGGATGGTAGTTTGAGAGAGATGTTTGATCAAGGGAGGAGCTTTAAAAATGGAAGCTACTAGAGCCTGCTTATGATGATAAAAATGACCTAAAAGAGAAAGAAGGGAAGGGAATGTACACTTGCTGCTCAGATCATTGACATCACCTGGGAGCTGGTTAGAAATGCAGAATCTTGGGCCCCTGGCCCAGACCTGCTGAATCAGACTCTGCATTTTAACAACTCCCCAGGCAATTCACACACACATTACAGTTGGAAAAGCACTAAGGGGGGACACACTGGGAGCACAAGCCTTTTGGTAGGAAGGGCAACCTGTCTGTCATCGCAGGAAGGAAGATCCTCTGGGCTGGTTTAGATGCAGGGAGACTTGTTTGTTTGGAAATGGAAAGATGAGAGAGTCGCCCTAACAGTTTCTATTTTCTGAATAAAGAATAAAGCAAGATCACCTTCTAGGAGGCAGGAAGGGAATGTGGGAGGTTGAGAAGAAAGTACGAAATAGTCATCTCAGAAAGAGAAGAGTGACCTTATAGAAACACGGTAGGATTGCCAACCAATGTTGAGTGTCCACGAGGAGTGTGAGCTCATGAGCTAAAACAAGTTAAATCTAGTCAGCCAAGTTGTGTGGCTTTGTCCAGCAACGTTCAGCTCATTCAGCACACAAACGAGAAGGCAGACAGCCAGATAAGAGAATTAAGGGACTGAATTAATGAAGGAACTTGCGAGGAACTGATTAAGTGATGAATCCTGAAATCCATCCCGGTCATGGGGGTCCAAAGGCAAGAGGAGGATGGAAGGTAGTAATTACAGATGAAATAGTGGGCTGTCTGGTATTAATACATTTCACTGTGTGATTAGTCTTTAAAGTTTCGTTATTGACAACATAGTCAAGTTACTGTAACTGGAACAGATCTCCTGCCATTCTGAATAGAAGAATTACTCTCCACATGACTCAGGTTTTGAAAACTACTGAGTTTATGCCATTTGGATATATGTGCCACTGTATTTCTCCAGGAGTATTGAAAATTGAGGAAATTCTGTAGTCTGAATTACCAGTAAAGGCAATACGGGGTGTCGTGAGAAGAATCACTAGCATGCTGGCCCGTGCCAGGGTCTTTACATTCATCTCCTTCTCTAATCCCCAGGATAAGCCCTGTAAGAGAGGCGTAATCACCCCACAGTTTACAAGTGAGGAAACTGCCACAGAAAGGTTAAATAACTCGCCCCAGGTTACCCAGCTAGGAAGAGTGACCGTGTCAGGATTTCGGCCCCCTGGGTTCCAGACCCTTCCTTACCCCTTCCCATCACTCTGTAAAAAGATCCCCTTAGTTGTGATCACATGTACAAACAGGTGCACGTGGGCCAGCACACACATTCCACAGTTCCGGCCACATTTTGTTTGGCTAACAAAGTAGTGAGACACCCTGGACAGTACATTCTTGGGCAGTAATGTGACTTGCGGAAGACGGAGGCTCTCAAGCATATGGTAGCATTTCTTATCTGTAGATTTAAAAATATTGCCCTTCTGATTGGGGAAAAATTCTTTTAGTACTATTAATGTAGAAGCCTTGAGATTTTAGAAAGCTGTGAAAATTGTGTGCCTTTGGGCAATGGAAATAGATCTCTGTGGCAGAATAAAAAAGGGTAATCTACTGGGACAAGATTCTGTGTGTGTATTGTTATTATCACCACCATCATCACAATTACTACCCCTGCTGAATATGTACCCAGTAAATATTCAGTATAAAGCATCGAACACATGGTGTGTATGTATACAAACACAGGGGTGTGTGTGTATGTATATACAAACACGTAATTTCATTTAATGCTTCCTGTAATCCCCTGAGGTGTATCTTATCCCTATCACATAAATGTGGAAACTAAAACCCAGAGATTTTAATAGAGCCAAGCTTGTGTAGCTGCTAAGTGGCAGAGCTGGGTCTCAAACCAGGTCTGTGTAGCTGTGAAGCCCCATGTGCAAAAGCACAGTGCTGTACCACCTCCCAGTCCGAGTAAACTTGATATATATAATTGCGGATTTACTAACTGATGAAGTAGGGAATTACTGAGTTTATGCAGCCAAAACCCTTGAACCTAAGGAACGTTCAGCATTGTGTCAAATGGACCCCAGGCAAAGCAAAATATTGCATGCCAGCTCCACTGGGTATAATAGCCCCTATTTCCCTATTAAGGGAAAAACAAAGCAGGAGGAAGTTAGAGCAATCCTTACAGATCAAGGTATTTGGAAGAAGGCAACACAAATCGGTCCCAGAAAAGCGCGGAGTCACCTCTGCCCTGCAGGAGCTGGCCGTGGTCAGCTCTGTGTCTTCTCTTCCTTCTGGCAGTGGGTTTGTTTCTCTGTTTTTCTTTTCTTTTCTTTTTTTTTTCCCAATCCCCATGGAAAGATTTCCAGTCATTTTATAGCTGAATTCAGTGGAAAAATAATGTTTATTCACTTCACAGCCAATTTGGACAGAGCACATTTCCATTCCATAAAGTAAGGCATTGATACATTTATGATTCAGAATCACAGGCACATTCCTTGCGTACAGTTGTGTTTCAGGCTGGATAAAATTAAAATGTCACTTTCCTTTTTCTTTCCTGTGGATTCACTTGAGTTGCTCTCATTAGGCAGAACTGGCACTCTTGGGAGAAATGCCAGGCTTCAGAATGAAGGCCTGGTAAATGTAACCTCATCAAGTTGCAGTAGCCCGAAAACAAGACATGAGGTGAACATCGGCATTAAGTGCACTTCTCTCTGTCTCTCACACACATGCACACACACACACACACACACACACAATCTGCCTTCCTTTCTGCCACTTTACTGAATCCACTCACAGATCACCAATCATCATCAGCACCAACAGCATCTTCTAGAAGCTGATCTTCAGGCCTCCATAGCAGCCCATGCTGTTAACCCTCCTTCCTGAACTTCTTTTCTCCCTGGGCTCTGGTTCGAATCTCATGTGCCCCAAAGGTGACCTTCCACACTTCTGAATGTTTCTGATCCCTGGTTTTCTATCCTGTGTCTTCTCTCCTTCTGTCTTCCTTGGTGATCTCAGGCACTCAATATGCATGCATTTATTGCATCCCTAGACCACGTACAGTTGGAGAAGAACCGCAAAGATAAAGATGAAGCCTATCCTGTAAGGAACCGAATCTGTCTGATACTATGAATTGTTCCCTTAAGTGGAAGTAATTCCAGCAGATTTCCTGTCCCCAAAAGGATGCACAGACAAGAGAGCATGGGCTTTGGAATCGGACGAGCGGGGATTGAGGCCAGTTCCATAACCTCTCACCCCTGGGTTCCTTTCTACAAACTGGAAATGAAAACACCCACTTTATGAGGTTATATTTTAAAGTTTCTGTCAAATAGTAGGTGCTGAGTAAATGTTATTATCTACCTCTCTCCTTTCCCAAATTCTTATTCTGACAAGATTTATTGATCTCCTCGTATGGGCAGCCAGACTCTCCTTCATGAGCCACTGGGCATGGCTGCAGCTGCCTGCCCTATTCCTATCCAGTATGCTTCACCTGGAATACTTTAAAAAGGCTAAAATTTAATTAAAAGAGGATGAGAAAGAAAATGAGTTGAGTAGGGGGTAGGGTAGAAGCACTGGATCTGTGGAGACTGAGGGGTTGTTCCCAGAAGTGATATAATTCTGGTGAAATTTGTTTCAGATATTTCATTGGCGCCTGTGTTAAAGCTGCTACTCCACCTTCACAGGTCTAGAAGGATACGCAAATCAGAGGAATTGTGTGCCTACAGAGGGGGGATTTCGGGTATTGTGAGTTAGAACTGGAAAGAAAACTTTTTACCACATACCTTTTAGCATGGTGTGAATTTTAACCACATGCAACTACTATATTTTCAAAAAATACAAGTAACCAACCAGAAAACAACATAGTTCTCTTTAGCAAACAGTTTGAGGACAATTGGAAGCACCATCTTTATGCTAAACATGCCTTTCTCTTTTGATAAGAATAAACCAAAATTAGCTCAGAAAGATGCCTGATCACCAAGAGTTTGCCGACACCCAGGTGTGTCATGACCCACAAGACAGAACCCGGGTGTGGTGCAAACCTCATCTTTAATCTGCTGCAGGAAGCTCTATCCAGCTGCCGCACTGCAGGGTTCGCTTCACTGATGTGAGAGTGGGAATCAGGGATCAGGTTCCAGCCTGGGCCCTGGTGCTGTCTGGCCTTCAGCTCTCTGGGCCTCACTTTTTTCTTTTATGAAATGTGATTTGTAAGGTCACTCTCTGATCCTGTGATCTGTGTACTGTGTCGGTAGAGTAATTAGACCTCATCCTCCCCTCCCAAGCCCTAGTGGACCACAGCCTGTCTCTGTTTCCACCCTATGAGGGCCTGAGATTCTCATGCTGAGAGTGCCTTCTTGGCTTTTGATGTAATTTCTAGAAATGCCCCTCAGACCCCATCAAGATTAAATATAGTATGTGTTTTCCAAAGGCAGTTTTCAGCTACAGGAGATAAGAAAAAGATTTGGAGTAATACATTGACAAACTTATTTTATTTATTTATTTATGTTTTGTTTTGTTTTGTTTTGTTTTGTTTTGTTTTGTTTTTTGAGACAGGGTCTCACTCTGTTGCCCAGGCTGGAGTACAGTGGTACTCACTGTAGCCTCGACATCCCAGGCTCAGGTGATCCTCCCACGTCAGCCGACCAAGTAGCTGGGGCTATATGCATGCACCGCTACCCTGGGCTAATTTTTGTATTTTTTGCAGAGACGAGGTTTTGCCATGTTGCCCAGGCTGGTCTCAAACTCCAGGGCTCAAGCAATCCACCAACCTCAGCCTCTCAAAGTACTGGGATTACAGGTGTGAGCCACCATGGCTGGCCAAAACACTTATTTTAATAGTCATGTTTTTATATTTATTATGTTACGTTATTTATGTTTGTAATGTATTTTATGTATTATGTTTATCATCAACTTCTTTATGCCATGTGATACTGGTTTTCTGTTCATGGTATACAGTATTATGGTATTAGGTAAAAAAAAAAAAAAGCTAATGGCAAATTAATAGTATAGGTCTCATATTATTCAAGAAAACAATTATAAAGGTGGTCTAAAAAATGACTGAGGTTTGAGAAACATTGACTGCTATGGGTCGAGTTGCATCCCCCAAAGTCCATATGTTGAGTCCTGACTCCTTGTATCTCAGTATGTGAGTTTATTTGGAAACAGGGTTGTTTGCAGATGTCATTAGTTAAGATGAGGTCACACTGGAGTAGGTACCTACTGGGCAGGGCTCCTAATCAATTATGACTGATGTCCTTATAAAAGGGAAAATTGGACACAGATGTGCACACAGTGAGAACGCCATGTGAAGACTGCAGTTGTGCTGCCACAGCCTAGGAGCTCCCAGAGCCAGAGAGAGGCCTGCAACAGACCCATCCCTAGCACCCACAGAGTGAATGTGGCACTGTTGACACCTTGATCTCAGACTTCTAGCTTCCAGAACTGGGAGGCAATATATTTAATACATTTAAGCCTCCCAGGTTGTGGCCTTTTCTATGGCAGCCCTAGAAAATGAATATGTTAATGTAGATGGTTTGCGTTACCCTGGGAAAATGGAACAAGAGAAAGATGCACAGATGAAATAACTTGGGGAAGAAGTTTGGGAATATCTCCAAACCACCGAGCATTGTCTCAACCTTTGGCATCTAAAGAGGGTGTTTCTATCCTTGGCTGGAGGAAGCAGGTGACTCAGGGTCTGTCAGGATGCTGCTCCACTCTGGGTTTATTTGATTGGAGGACTGTGCACCTTCAGGGCTGGAC
Source organism: Pongo abelii (assembly GCF_028885655.2). NCBI lineage: Eukaryota > Metazoa > Chordata > Mammalia > Primates > Hominidae > Pongo > Pongo abelii. Next base: position 131,080,407 of record NC_085928.1, on the reverse strand, counting down.
TCACTACCTCGACCTAAGGAAGCTTTCTTGGAGTCTCCTTTCCAATAAGTAGAGTGTTAGGCTTAGGCTGGAGTTCTTCAGAATCTTTTTTACCTCATCCCTAACTTTGCCAGGACCCTGCACCAAGAATTAAACATTTCTTTAAAATCGTTTAAATATCAGTGTGCAGGAAGGAGCAGAGGGAAAAGAAAATCATTTAAGTAAGCTAACCACTGCCATCAATCTCTGTGCAATTTGATAACTGCTATGGTTTAAATGTGTCCCCTCAAAAATTTAGGTGTTGCTGGCCAGGAGCGGTGGCTCACGCCTGTAATCCCAGCACTTTGGGAGGCCGAGGTGGGCAGATCACGAGGTCAGGAGATAGAGACCATCCTGGCTAACACAGTGAAACCCTGTCTCTACTAAAAAAATACAAAAAAATTAGCCAGACGTGGTGGCGGGCACGTGTAATCCCAGCTATCAGGAGGCTGAGGCAGGAGAATGGCGGAGCTTGCAGTGAGCTGAGATCGCACCACTGCACTCCAGCCTGGGTGACAGGGCAAGACTCCATGTCAAAAAAAAAAAAAAAAGAAAAGAAAAGAAAATGTAGGTGTTGCCAATGTGATAGTATTAAGAGGTGGGGCCTTTAACAGATGAATAGTCCATGAGGGCGGCTCCCTTATTAATGGGATGAAGGCCCTTTTGTCTTCTGCCATGTGAGGACACAGCAAGAAGGGCCTTGCCAGACCAAATCCTGGGGTCTTGATCTTGGACTTCCCAGCCACCAGAACTGTGAGAAATAAATTTCTGTTCCTTATAAGTCACCCAGTCTATGGTGTTCTGTTAAAGCAGCACAAACAGACTAAGTAACACGGTCTTTTTTGACAGTGGTAACTGTTAGATGCCATTAACCTCAGTGCTCTCTTACTCACTCTACAATACCATCGGACACCAGGGCAATGTCGTGACTTACAGGGTGATATGGAGAAGTTAGGAAGTTAGAAAGCCTGGCCTGGGTTCATGCTAGGTGTGTGGCTCTGTACACCCTCCCCGCTGCCTGCACTTGGCTTCCTCATTGGTCACAAGCAGATGACAATATCTGCATATCTGCCCTTAGCTCTGCAAAGTGTTGCTGTGATGTGAAGATTGCTAACATGTAAGGGCTTTGAAATTGTAAAGACAATAAGAGCCATTCACCAAATATCTGCCGAGGACTTCCTAGGTACATGACAATGAGGGGAATACAAAAGTGTATAAAAGCCTTTCATTCTTGGAACACTTACGTTACTATGTGAAGATAACACTGTCAAAAACAACTACCAAACAAAGATGTACATGTGCTGAACAAAGTAGTGTTGAATTGCATAAAAAGCTACAGCGTGCAGACGGGGAAGAGATGCTGCTGCAGGCTGGAGTGGGATCAGGGAAGCCTTCCTGGGTCCTTGAGACGTGGAAGCAATGGAAGAGTCTGTTTCAGGTAAAAAGGCTACTGTGAACAAAGACGCAGGGCTGGACAAGGCCAGGCGTGTGCTAGAGGCACAAGAATTCCCTGTTAGTGTGAATGGGAGGAAACCAGGTGGAGCCTGGATACCAGGAGGAAGGCTCTGTATGCAACAGTTCTGCAGGAGGCTGGATGGCAGGCAACAGAACCTGCTGGCAGAGGAACCCGCTGGGAAAGCACCAAAGATGTTTGGCAAGAGGGGAGATAAAGAGACTAGAAGGGCACTCTGTGCCAGGGCTGATGGAGCTGAGGGCCAGGGGATCGGGGGCAGGGACAGCATCTGAGAAGGATGGGACAGACTCTAGGGGAGGCCGTGGGAAATCGTGAATAGTGACAACCGGAGGTGGATGCGGGGACTTCAGCGAGTACCCTTGAAAGTACTCAGGGGAGATGAGGAACATGATACTGATTTGTCACTTATTAAGAGCTCTGTGGGCATTAGCCTATTTAATGTGCACAGCCCCTTATGAGCTACTTACTGTTTTCACCACTGGTTTACTGATAAGAAAACTGAGGCTGCCGGGCGCAGTGGCTCATGCCTGTAATCCCAGCACTTTGGGAGACCGAGGCAGGCAAATCACGAGGTCAGGAGATCAAGACCATCCTGGCTAACACGGTGAAACTCCGTCTCTACTAAAAATACAATAAACTAGCCAGGCGTGGCACGTACCTGTAGTCCCAGCTACTCGGGAGTTTGAGGCAGGAGAATCACTTGAACCCTGGAGGTGGAGGTTGCAGTGAGCCGAGGTCATGCCACTGCACTCCAGCCTGGGCGACAGAGCGAGACTCCGTCTCAAAAAAAAAAAAAAAAAGAAAGAAAGAAAACTGAGGCTAAGAAAAGTCAATTAGCTTGCCCAAGATCCTACAGCAGGGAGTCATGGAACTGGAATTGACACCTGAGCCTTCCCACCTCAAAGCCTATAAAGTTTATTCAGGCACACATTTAATAACCATGTTAAGAGACCCTTGAATTCTTTTTTTAATTTATTTTAAGCTTCTTAAACATATTAGGTTGGTGCAAAAGTAATTGCGGTTTTCACTATTAAAATTAATTAGGTCGATGCAAAAGTAGTTGTGGGTTTTGCCATTACTTTTAACGGCATCAAAAGTTTACTTTTTGCCATTCCTTTCAGTAGGAAAAACCGCAATTACTTTTGCACCAACTTACAATAAAATGCGTAGGTCTTAGATGTTGAGATTGGTGAATTTTGACAGTTACAGATACCTGTGTAACCACCACCCAAAGCAAGGTGAAGAACATTTCATTCATCCCAGAAAATTCCTTTATTCTTCTTTCTTATCAGTCCCCCACTCCCACCCACAAGGAACACATTCTGGCGTATGTTTCCTTGGATTGACTTGCCTACTTCAGATTTCAGACAAATGTTGTGTGTGTTCTGTTGTCTGGCTTCTTTCACTCTGCTTGTTTTTGGAACTCATCCATGTTGTTGCATGCATCAGTGATTTGAAGAACTATGAACTTAGGGGTAAGAAGCAGATAAGTATGATGTTGGTAATATAAGTATCAAGGGGCCGTTCTTGTTTGGCTTTCTGAGAGCCTGACCTTTATACTAGTCTGCCTGAAGCATGTATTTACCTGAGAGGAAATTGGGACTCGCAGCAGAAGAAAAGCTCAGGGAAAGACCAAAGCACACAGGTTTTCCTCACATAATGACTGTGGCATTAACTCTTCAACATAATGGCTCTGGAATCACATTTTGGACAATGGCTTTTTTTTTCAGTACAATATCCTTTTATCCAAAAAGCACACTACATAAATATGCTACAAGCAGTGATATTTTGACATCTAAGGCAGGCAAAACCACACTCAGAATTTAGTTGACATAACAGTGTCTCGCAGAAGAATATCATATGGAAGAGATCTGAACTGTGCACCTGTGCACCGTGCTTGCACGGACTCGGTGTGCCTTGCAAATGTGAACCCGGCGAGAGAGAGAGGAAGAGCCAGCACCTTCTATAGCTCTCAGTTTCTTGTACATTTGTGCTATTCCCACACTGCCAAGCACTCTTGTGCTCAGCCTTTATTTTTCTGTAGCAATGTTAATCTGTATATAGCTTAAAGCATCGTTTGCAGGCAAAACAGTTGTCAGCCCAAAGGTTGAAAAATGGGTGAAGTAAACATGAAGAAAGAATAAGCCTTCCAAAGAATGATGCCCTCCCTCAACTACTCTTGCTCCTTTGGTGAGTTCCAAAAACCATTATTACCTTGCATTTTATGTACAAACCAGATTCCTCTACCTTTGTGTTGTTTATTACTTGCATTACTTACTTTTATTGTTCAATGGATAGAGTTTCCTACCTGTGAAAATTATCTGAGTATCTTGGTTTGGAGGACAATGCATCATAATTTTTTTCCATTAAAATTAATGGGAAAAATTCCTTTCATTAGATGACTTTGTCCTTAGCAGCAAGAATTTCAGGAATGAATTGGGTGGTTAAACAGGGATAGGTGGTATCAGACTTCTGATTTTCAAAAATGGGATTTTGCACCATGGCAGTTCTCTGGAATTGTTTTAAGTCCTTTTGTCAGTCCTGTGGCATATAAATTGGGTATTTACTTAAGTAAATGCAATGCAGATGGAAAGGAGACCCACCCAGAGGTAAGAAGGAAAGGGGGAGGAGAGAAAGTCTAAGATGCTCAGAAATGGCAATTTCCTCTCACAGGCTTTGGCTTAGAGAAGGAGGGGCGGATCTGGAACTCCTCCTGCCCTGCGGCAACCTGGGCATCGGCTACACTGAGGAAGGCCAGGCAAGGCCAGAATCCGGGCAGTCCAGGCACTTAACTTTCGCTCAGATTCCACATGGAATCAGCTCCTGGCTGGAGCTCAGGGGCCTGACAAGGGTGTCTTGGCAGAGGCTGAAGAGTTTCTGCCCCAATTTGTGGGAGTTGAGGTGCGGGCCCCAGGCAGGGACACTTCTGGACTCTGAAGGTTCAGGATCCTAAGTCACACCTGCCACAGACTTCAGAGGACATTTCCAGAGGGACCCAGGGAGAAGGACCTCGCCTCAAGGACTCTGCCTCCTAGGCAAGCCCCTGGAGGCCCCCCAGTGACTCCAAGGGCTCCAGATGCCAAAGCAGAGGGACCGTCAAAGGGAAACGCTAGGACTCTCCCTCAGCAAAGTCCAGACTCTGGGGGCTCTGCAGGACAAGGGACCCTGGATCTTCAACAGTGAAATTAGGGAGAGGCAGGTGGGGTGCCATAAATTCAAAGCTGCTTAAGAAACCAATCCATCATTTGCCACGCGTAGACCTTACTTGGATTCTCATTTAAACAAACTATTAAAAAAAAATTCTTAAGACAGTTGGGGAAATGTAATGATGCTAAGGAATTGTTGTATTTGACATGATAATTGCATTAAGTTTTTTTAAAAGAATTCTTAGAAATACATTCTGAAACACTTGTGGATGAAATGATGACATTTGGGATTTGCTTCAAAATGATCCAATGGGAACAGGTGAAACCTCGGTGGGCATGCATTCATATTGTTGAACCTGGGCAAGAGGAACACAAAATTTCATTATATTATTTTGTCTACTTTTGAATATGTTTGAGGTTTCCCATAATAAAATATTAAGAAAGAAGGGAAGGAGGAAGGGAGAAAGGGAAGCGGAAGAGGTTTCATTATGCCTGTGGAGAAGTAAGGAAGCCCGTGAGGGAAGCTGTCTTTCAGCCTGGAAAGCTGCTTAGGATTCTGGCCACATCAGGAAAGAAGGGCTTTTAGGAGGAAGAGAGAGCTCAGCAAAGGCCTGGAGACACATCCGAGGGCACAGCAGGTGGAGGTGGAGGATATGGGTGGCAAGGGTGGGAAGCAACTTAGCCCTGTTGTGAAGAGCTGTGGGCCAGGTGGATTCCACGAGCCGTCTTAAGACTATGTGGAGGTTTCGAGCTGGGGATTATCCCACAAGAGCTGGATGGGCGCAAGCCTCCCTGGGTGTCCTGGGGGGCCAGCAGGCCAGCTGAGGCACTGTCCCTGTGCTGTGCCTCTACCAGAATCCATGCAACAGCTTGGTCTGAGTTATCCACATTACTACCTGTGCCTGCTCGCCCCACTAGAGTAAAACAGGTGTCACCAAAGAAATAAACAGTTACAAGGCCTGAAGGAAAATTAGGTACAACTACAAAGGATTCTTTGCATGGAGAGAACTGGGGGACAGGGCTGGAATGGGGGAAGAAGAAAGGACAGGCCATTGATTTTGCTCCTTGACTAAGCAACAGAGCCAGGGGGATTGTGGCTGACCGCAGGGGTGCCCTCGGCCTAGAAGCCAGGGTGTGCTGCTAAAACGCCCAAGTGGAAATCTTCTATCTGGATCACATTTAAAATAAACTCTGATAGGTTGTCTTGTTTTCGTTTCTATTCTTTATTTATTTAGGATTTATTTAGTACCTGTTTCTAAAAAACAATTTATGGACTCTGCTAATACTAATTTGCAGGTTTTCTTGGGAAATGTTTAGGTTCTGAAACCTCAATAAATGTTCCAGCCCTGGAAAAATATGCTAATTTGTGGTTCACATTACTATTATATGTTCAAAAATAGCTTAATCGGCTGGGCGTGGTGGCTCACGCCTGTAATCCCAGTACTTTGGGAGGTCGAGGTGGGTGGATCACAAGGTCAGGAGATAGAGACCATCCTGGCTAACGTGGTGAAACTCTGTCTCTACTACAAATACTAAAAAATTAGCTGGGCTTGGTGGCATGCACCTGTAATCCCAGCTGCTTGGGAGGCTGAGGCAGGAGAATCACTTGAACCCGGGAAGCGGAGGTTGCAGTGAGCCGAGATTACGCCACTGCACTCCAGCCTGGGCAACAGAGCGAGACTTCGTCTCAAAAAAAAAAAAAAAAAGAAAAAGAAAACTTAATCAACGAATGTTTTAAATATCGGGATAATAGAGAAAAAGAAGTTAAGGGAGAAATTGTGTTTCCACCTACATTTTACATGGCCTGAAAATCTATGGCAGAAGAACTCAAGATGTCACAAAGAAAATAAGCTTGGGCAATATCTCCCCTACACAGACATCAAAAGGGCCTTCTAAGCACAAAAGAGGTAAGTCTAGGAGAAAAAAAATTAGAGGGCTCTACTTCACAGAATGATTTTGAGTGTCTACTATATGAAAGGCAAATTTTGCTTTACTCTGATATTCATCAATTTTATAATTTTCCTTCTAATATTTGAGAGTGTGACGTTTCCCTTAGCCTTTGACTTAAAGAGGTGGGCACATTGCTTGGCCATCTCTCTGTGGATAGGACCTTCCTAAAAATGGCAGCCCCTTGGTGACCTCCCAGCTTCCAGGGCCTGGGGGTGGTAACAGCCTTTTAAAAGTTCCATCCTCTGGGGATTTGAAAATACAGCCCAGGCCATATAGAGAAGAGCAGAGTCCTCAATGGGCTTTGGATTCAGACAGAATTTCATGGCTGACTTGGGTTTAGGGAGGTCATTAAACCTCTAGGAGTTTGTAAGGATTAAATTAGAAAATGTAGGTTAAATATTTAGCCCAGCATCAGGGACATGGTGAGTGCTGAGTAAACGGGATCTGCTGTTGTTATTATTATTCATTGTTGTTATTGCTGGCATTATTATTTTATGGGCATAACAAATGAGCTGGCAACATCAGTACAAACTCAAGCCAGAATTTGACACGGCCAAAATAAAACCAGAGCCGGCAACCCAGCAAAGGAGCTGGTGCTCAACAGGCCTTTAGAGTCCTCTCTCCAGCTGTGGCTGGCCGGCTGCCCGCTCTCCCTGCTCCTCTCAGCTCCAGAGAAAAATGGCTTTTAGATAAAGCTCCTTTGAAGCCGGGAACTCGCTGTTGTGCCTAAGCCTAGGGACAACCCCCAAAGGTGGTTTTTTTCCACTCCTGTTGATGGACAGTCTGCAATATACATATCAGCCACATTCATCATTTTTCTTTTGGGGGCCTGCTCAAGGAGGGCTTGGTTAGTCTGTGAAGGAATTCCAGAGCGAGCAGGTGGCCTTGCATCTGAGAAAGAGGAAGCTTGTTTCGGGGCCGGACAAGCGAGTGTGAAACTTCCTGCCGAGGCAAAAGGGGGCAGGAGGGGTGCAGATTTCTGGTGGGGGATTTACGTGGAGCAGGTGAAAGGACCCCAGCAAAAGGTCTCACCTCTCCTCTGGTCAAGGTAGACTTCCATGTCCTGCAGAGAACGAGCATCTCTGGGGCTCCTGATAACTCAGCCCCAGAGGACTCCATTGGCAGAGCCCACTTCAAGCTGGTTATTGCTCAGAAAAAATTCCAGGGCCCTAAACCCTGAACGGGCTGCCTTTCCTCAGAGCCAGAGGGAACGGCAAAGAGGACATGCCTTTCTGTTCTTGATTGTTTTAAGAGAGCCATGTGTCCAATAATTAGGTTCTGTGAAAAAGGAGAGAGAGGGGGAGAAGAAAAGACGACTAGAATGCAATGTTCTCCCCTTAGCTTGCGTAAAATTGTATAAATAAGACTTCTCAAGCGCAGTTTAGAATAAAAAAAAAGAAAAAGGAGTTGTTTGCTCCAGAGTGTGGTGTGGTGAGGCGGCGTAGGAACACGTGGATGTGACTATCAACTTTCATCGTCAAACAATCCTTCTCCCATGATTTGACAGCGAATCACCTCCTTACTGGGAAGTGAGTTTCATTTCAAGCTCACATAAATAAAAAAAAATGGGCTATAACCCTTTTATGGAGTGAGTGAAAAATGTTTTGTGTGGGTAATTAGAGCATAAACTAGAATTCACCAGGTGCTTTTATATCATTTCCATAAAGTTTTATTGAATTAAGATAACGATGTTTTGGATTTATATGCCATATTTCTTCAGAGGGAGCAAAACACATTCATATATATTTCCTTGATTTTTAAAAATCCCAGTGAAGTAAGACCCAGAAGGCACTATCATTCCTATAAAATAAAGTCTATGTGTAAAATGTTTCCGTTTCTCTTTAGTATACTAAGATATGTTTGAACACTGTAAGAAATGCTTTTAGTCACAAAAGAATGCCCTTATAATTGGTAGGAACACTTTAATTTTATTATGTGATACTGCTTTATAAACTCTTTATGGCTCTATGAATTCCAGCTTTGAAGCTGCACCTTCTTAAATCCTACTTTCTCCCTTTAAACAGCAGTTTCAAAAATAATCTTTTTGAATATTTAAAAGATCAGAGGAACTGTTTAAATCCCTCTTTAAGACAGGAACATGATCGTGTAACAATCCCCCTCTTCAACAGATGCCCTAAATATAAAATAATTATTGCATTTTCATTATAAAAAAGAATTTATTAGACACCATTCTAGTCACTCTAGTGAGCAATTTAGAAAAGGGGAGTATTTTTCCTCTTGGGGGTTTTACCAGAGGGGAAAAAAAATTAATAGAATCAAAGATGATCAGGGGATGTGTAAGTTGGAGTGCAAATGTGTTCTTTTTATGAACATGGACTGCTGCACGAATTGTGTGTCATCTTTGTGCGGGGACCATGCTAATCTCTGTATCATTCCAATTTTAGTATATGTACTACAGGAGCAAGCTTTTGTGTTCTTAATGAAGAGGCTTTCAAAATTGAGATGTAATTTACATGCCATAAAATTCACCTTAGTGAAGTGTACATTTCAATGGCTTTTAGTACATACATGAAGCCACCCAACCATCATCAGTATCTTCTCCCAGAGTATTTCATAACCCCCAAAAGAAACTCCGTGCCCATTAGCTCTCACTTCCCATCTCCTGGCCTCAGCCCCTGGCAACCACTAATCTATTTTCTGCCTCTATGCGTTTGCCTATTCTGGAAATTTCATACAGATGGAATCATACAATTTTTTAGGTCTGGTTTATTTCACTTAGCATGTTTTTAAGGTTCATTCATGTTGTAGCACGTATTGATACTTCATTCCTTTTTATGCTGAGTGATATTCCATTGTAGGATATGCCACATTTTATTTATTCATTCATCAATTGATGGACATTTGAGTTGCTTCTACTTTAGTGCTAGTATGAATAATGCTACTATGAATATTCATGTACAAGTTTTGTGTGGACATATGTTTTCAATTCTCTTAGGTATATACCCTAGGAGTAGACTTGCTGGTCCTGTGGTAACTGCGTTTAACTGAGGAGCTTCCGAACTGTTTCCCATAGTGGCTACACCATTTTACATTTCCACCAGCAATGACTTAAGAAGTTTCCAATTTCTGCACATCCTTGCCAACCACTGTGATTTTGATTGTAGCCATCCTAGTGAGTGTGAAGTGGTATCTCATGGTATCAAGAGAGTGACCACTCAGATCATCAACAAAGGTTTGCAAATAGGTTGTAATATTTTTCCCCAGAAGACCAAATACCTACTACTTAATTGTTGCATATTCTGCAATTTCCTTCTTCCTTTTTTTTAAATAAATGTTTTCAGCTTTTTTTGTTGTTGTTTGAGATGGAGTCTCACTCTGTCACCCAGGCTGGAGTACAGTGGCACAATCTTGGCTCACTGAAACCTCTGCCTCCTGGGTTCAAGTGATTCTCTTGCCTTAGCCTCCCAAGTAGCTGGGATTACAGGCAACCCCCACCACACCTGACTAATTTTTTTTTTTTTTTTTTGAGACAAAGTCTTGCACTGTCGCCTGGACTGGTGTGCAGTGGCGCGATCTCGGCTCGCTGCAACCTCCACCTCCCAGGTTCAAGCGATTCTCCTGCCTCAGCCTCGTGTGAAGCTGGGATTACAGGTGCCCACTACCACGCCCAGCTAATTTTTTGTATTTTTAGTAGAGACAGGGTTTCACTATGTTGGTCAGGCTGGTCTCGAACTCTTGACCTCGTGATCCGCCTGCCTTGGCCTGCCAAAGTGCTGGGATCACAGGCATGAGCCACCACCCCTGGCTAGCTTTTGTTTTCTTTCTTGATTTCTTGGAAAGGAAGCTGACAGGAGAAAATAGAAGAAGGATAATCCGAATAGACCTATGCTTCGACATGCAAAATATGCTTTGCAGATTTGCCCTAAGTGGCTGTGTGCAAGAGTAGGAAGGCCACATTCCTAAGTCCACAGGGAGGAGCTGTGGGGGCATCACTCATGCTACCTGGCCCGGTAGGAGCAGACAGGCTCTTGGTAACATATGCAGCACCAGAGTGCCAACGCTGCACCAGTGTCCATCTCCTCCGTAAGAGGCATGTTAAGACTCTCCAATGTGCAGCAAGCATTGCTACCCCCCTCCAACCAAGGTAAGTAATGGCCCCAACTCAAGTGGCCTTTAGCTCAGGGGAAGATTCCTAAGATAGGTCTTTAGTCCCAAATCTTGCAGAGCTAAATGGCCTTTTGAGGAAGCAGGAATTTCAAAGAAGAGTTGAAAACTGGGCTCCCCTCTGAATCCAGCCCTATCGTCCCATATAACTGATATTTATGGGGTTTTTTTGTTTTGTTTTTTGTCTTATTTTGTTTTTGAGACTGGGTCTCACTCTGTCGCCCAGGCTGGAGTACAGTGGTGCAATCTCAGCTCACTGCAACCTCCACCTCCCGGGTTCAAGCAATTCTCATGCCTTAGCCACCCAAGTTGCTGGGATTACAGGCACCCGCCACCACACCTGGCTAATTTTTATGTTTTTAATAGAGGCAGGATTTCATGTTGGCCTAGCTGGTCTCAAACTCCTGGCCTCATATGATCCACCTGCCTCAGCCTCCCAAAGTGCTGTAATTACAGGCATGAGCCACTGTGCCTGGCCTGTTTTTTGTTTTTAATGAACCTGTTGCCCAGGCTGGGGTTCAGTGGCCTGATCATGGCTCACTGCAACCTCAACTTCCTGGGCTCAAGTGATCCTCCTACCAGTATAAACATTTTTTCTAGATCATGTTCAAGATGCAACAGGATCTTTATTTTCCTATACAAGTCAAATATGATATGCATGGGAATTAAATTTGTAAATTATATTTTTTGTTTTTTAAGACAGGTTCTCACTCTTGCCCAGGCTGAAGTGTGATCACAGCTCCTTGCAGCCTCAACCTCCCCAGGCTCAGGTGATCCTCTGACCTTAGCCTCTCGAGTAGCTAGGGCCACACATGTGGTGGCATGCACCACCACACTTGGCTAATTTTTGTATTTTTTGTAGAGATGAGGTTTCACCATGTTGCTCAGGCTGGCCTCAAATTCCTGACCTCAAGCAATCCACCTGCCTCAGCCTCCCAAAGTGCTGGGATTACAGGTGTGAGGCATCATGCCTGACCTTTATGATTTTCTTGAATAAACATAAAAATTGACACCCCCATCTTAAAACTTGAAACTTATTTGTCTCATCTGGGTTCCTTCTTCAGGAAACTGACCCTTAGGCAAAGGACTGAAATTCACCAGATCACTGCATCCAGACAGTAAGACACCAGTCGCTTTATTCGTTTTCCTTACCCTTCCCTAGTTCCTGTTTTCCCACACACAATTCCATTCCTTCCCAGCTACATAAATCCCCAGTTTTAGTCCATTGAGGAGATGGATTTGAGACTTATCTCCCATTCTCCAGGATAACGTCACCTGAATAAAAAGCCTTCTTCCCCGGTGATACTCGTTGTCTCAGTGATTGGCTCTCTATGTGGTGAGCAATGGGACCCAGATGGAACCCGTGGTGTTTCAGTAACACCTCTTCCACTCAGGTAAGTGGGTATCTTGGTTTTGGCAGAGGCTGGCTTGAGGGAGTCACAGTGTTATAGGAACTCAAGACAGACCTTCTGAGGGGATGAAGACAGGATGCAAAAGATAAATAAACGTGTCTAGAACGTGTGCCCCTTATGTTGTAGCATCCCAGGGACAGCGTGAAGGTGCAGGGCCAGGAAGAAGCTGCTCCTCAGCACAAAATGGCTCCACACACAGAGGTTTGAAGAAGCCCCCCTTGCAGAACCTGGAGAGGGTCCCCTGAGGCCAAGGCTTTTACAATCTGTGGCCTCAGCTTCCATCTCCAGAAAGTCAGCCTTGAGAACTTCCTGTTTTTCAGGAAGCTGTTCAAAGAAGCTGGTTCTGGCCTCTTCAAGGAGAACTACAAACCACTGCTCAAAGATATAAGAGAGGACACAAACAAATGGAAAAATATTCCATGCTAATGGATAGGAAGAATCAGTATCATGAAAATGGCTATACTGCCCAAAGTAATTTATAGATTTATAGAATGTGCCTATCCCTATCAAGCTACCATTAACTTTCTTCACAGAATTAGAAAAAACTACTTTAAATTTCATATGGAACCAAAAAAGAGCCCACATAGCCAAGACAACCCTAAGCAAAAAGAACAAAGCTGGAGGCATCATGCTACCTGACTTCAAACTACACTATGAGGATACAGTAACCAAAACAGCACAGTACTGTTACCAAAACAGATACAAAGATCAATGGAACAGAACAGAGGCCTCAGAAATAACACCACACATCTACAACCATCTGCTCTTTGACAAACCTGACAAAAACAAGCAATGGGAAAAGGATTCCCTATATAATAAATAGTGTTGTGAAAACTGGCTAGCCATATGCAGAAAACTGAAACTGGACCCCTTCCTTATACCTTATACAAAAATTAACTCAACATGGATTAAAGACTTAAACCATAAAAACCCTAGAAGAAAACCTAGGCAATACCATTCAGGATATAGGCACAGGCAAAGACTTCATGACTAAAACACCAAAAGCAATGGCAACAAAAGCCAAAATTGACAAATGGGATCTAATTAAACTAAAGAGCTTCTGCACAGCAAAAGAAACTATCATCAGAGTGAACAGGCAACCTACAGAATGGGAGAAAATTTTTGCAACCTACTCATCTGACAAAGGGCTAATATCCAGAATCTACAAAGAACTGAAACAAATTTACAAGAAAAAATCCCATCAAAAAGTGGGTGAAGGATATGAACAGACACTTCTCAAAAGAAGACATTTATGCAGCCAACAAACATAGGAAAAAAAGCTCATCATTGCTGGTCATTGGAGAAATGCAAATCAAAACCACAATGAGATACCGTCTCACGCCGGTTAGAATGGAGATCATTAAAAAGTCAGGAAACAATAGATGCTGGAGAGGATGTGGAGAAATAGGAACACTTTTACACTGTTGGTGGGACTGTAAACTAGTTCAACCATTGTGGAAGACAGTGTGGCGATTCCTCAAGGATCTAGAATCAGAAATACCATTTGAACCAGCAATCCCATTACTGGGTGTATACCCAAAGGATTATAAATCATTCTACTGTAAGGACATATGCACACATATGTTCATTGTGGCACTGTTCACAATAGCAAACCAACCCAAATGCCCATCAATGATAGACTGGACAGACTGGATAAAGAAAATGTGGCACATATACACCATGGAATACAATAGCAAACCAACCAAAATGCCCATCAATCATAGACTGGGTAGATTGGATAAAGAAAATGTGGCACATATACACCATGGAATACTATGCAGCCATAAAAAAGGATGATTTCATGTCCTTTGCGGGGACATAGATGAAACTGGACACCATTCTCAGCAAACTAACAGAAGAACAGAAAACCAAACACCACATGTTCTCACTCATAAGTGGGAGTTGAATAATGAGAACACATGGACACAGAGAGGGGAACATCACATACCGGGGCCTGTCAGAGGGTTGGGGGGCTGGGGGAGGGAAAGCATTAGGAGAAATACCCAAGGTAGATGATGGGTTGATGGGTGCCACAAACCAAGACCATGGCATTTGTATACCTATGTAACAAACCTGCACATTCTGCACATGTATCCCAGAACTTAAAGTAAAATAATAAAAAAAAAAAAAAAAAAAAAGAAGCTGGTCCTGGAAGGCCCAGGGATGATGGGGTTTCCCCTGCATTGCCAGTGCAATTTTTTCTAGATCCTTCATTTTAGCAGCAAGATTTCCTTCTGTGTGTGTTACAAACATACATAATGACTGAACGATGGGTATGAATGAATAATGTATGGTCAATGACTGCTAGATCCCAAAGATGACTGTCTTCTTGGGTACCTCTTTCTTTGCTCCCATCTCAAACACAACCCTGACTAGGCTCCACCAGCCCCATGTGCTGACAGCTGTGGCTTCCCTGGGTGACCCAGCACACTTCATTCAGCTGGTGAGAACTAGAGTTAGGTCAGAGCACCTGCCTGCACCCCCCAACTCCACTCAGCATCCCGCCGACCTTGGCTTAGAGCTTCCTACATCCACTGGAGGTGTGGGAGACAGAAGCAGAATTCAGATTCCCTACAGTTCTATCACCCACATCAAGGTTATGGGTTGAGCTTTATTATCTCTGGGCTTTTTCACGTTCTATTTTCCTTTCTGATGTCCAAAGTCCACCAAACCTCCAAGACTTGAACTCCTTCATAAAGACATGCTAGTCTTATCCCACAGCAGTGCAAACTGAATATGTTTCTAACAAGTTTAAAGTTGAATAACCCCACATCAGCAATTCAAATGCACAAAGATGGAACTCTTACTAAAATTAACTTAGTTCTTGTGCATTCATTTTTTGCTGAAGGTGGAAAACTTAATCTTGCCAATTTAAAACAACTGGTGACTTCCAGTTTAAAAATCATGTTCTTTTGGGTAACCGTGCCTCAGGCGATCTAAGTTCCTGGGAGGCTGTACACATGTCTGCTGGCTCTGTCCTCGCTTGCCTCTGCCAGGGAGACTTGCCTTTTCTGTGTGTTGCCAGCTGTTTTTGATGTCCTTGCCCTGCAGGAGTCAGGCCGATGCCCTCCTTGTTCCAACCACAAGGCCACTGCTGGTCCGGCAGGCCTCTGAAGTTCCACCTCGCCCCCAAGACACTGCTAGTCCACTGCCCCCAGGCCTCCATGCAGGATTCTCCAGGAGAGCTAGGTGTCCCAGGCTACACCTTGGAGAGCCAGGCCATCACAGCTTCCTTCTCAAGTACCCTGACTGATCCGAGATATTCACCCTTCCCCCTGCCATAGGGAGTTTGCTCTGAAGCGGAAGCACAGAACACTGGGCATTTGCCTCGAAGCTCTGGCCCCGCCCACTGCAAGTCTCCCTCCCTTCCCAGCTGGCGAACTCCTGTCTCTCAAAGCAGGAAACTCATATTTTCATCCCCACTCCTTCTATATTTGAGACCAGCGTTCTCAAAGTGTGATCTCGGGACCAGCAGCATCAGCATCGCCTGAGGAGTTGTTAGACATAGGCTCAGGCCCCACCCCAGACCTGCTGCATCAGAAGCACCGCATTGGAACCAGCCCCCTCAGTGGTTCTGACCAGACCAGAGTTTAAGAACCACCCTCCAGTTCCAGTGTCTGCATCTGCCACCTCCAGCTCTTGATATTTTAAACAAAGTCTACAATTCCAAAGGCACTTTTCTTTCTTAAGCACCAGGCTTTCAAAACTTCTCTCTGCTTAAAATATTCAAAAGCCTAGCCCACAATCAACTGCACGTATTTAGAGTGTACGATTTGATAAGTTTTGACTTAGGTATACACAATCAAGATAATAAACATTCCCCATCACCACGAAAAGGTTTTTGCTCGGTCAGGACTCTGCTTTGGGGTTTAGTAGCTTCCTTCTTGCCTGGCAGGGCTAGCTCCAGGCTTCAAGGCAAAGGGCAGGGGAGCTGGGGGTGGAGAGGAAGAGCAACTGGGAGAGAAAGTGCATTGGGTAAAACTCGAAAACATGATTTAACCACAGAGTCACTCTACAACTATTGTGAAGGGAAGACTAGGTTCTTAACACCATGCTGGGAACTGGGGTAGGGGGTATAGTTAAGACAGTGAACAAGACAGACATCCTGATACTGAGCCCAGGTCCCGGGAGGAATCCACACATTGATGACATTGATCCGTGGATTCCTGGGAGGAAGCCACGCATGTGCCTGAGCAGAGAGTAACAAGAGCCACCTCACTGGGATTCTGGGCATTGGTGAGAAGGTTTGGCGAGACCTGGAGATGGGTTGACCAGGGTGAGTTCTGGGCAGAGGAAGCGGCTTGTATGGAGGACTGGCCGCCCAAGGAGGCCCCTGAGGGAGCTGAGCCGCAAGCCGGCCTTTATCCCAGCGCCTGCTCACCTTGTAATGAACCGTGAGCAGCTCTGTACCTTTCTCCCTAGGATTATTTCAATCCCACAGTGTTGACTTAAGTGTTTAATATTTGTCTCTGTTCTTTTTAGTTCAGGTTGCAAGGTTGCGAGCATAAACTCCGCAGCTTGGTGTGTCTCTCGTGTCACATTTCTTTGTTTCTCTAAACCAAGTGTAATCAGCTGAGTCCCACCCCAGCTTACCATAGAGCCGAGATTGTCTGCCCCTCCCTGCTCCTAGGGTCCTGAGGGTCTCACACAATCCAGAACAGGAGCCAGGGACCCTCTGGTTTCTGGCCCTCACTGACAACAAGGGCCAATGACATGAGCTCACTGTCAGAGTTGAGATGGTCCTTGAGTGTAAGGGCTCTGCTACTCTTGGGCCAAGCTAGGACAGGAGGTCTTTGCTGAGCCTAGGAGTCGCAGTGCTGTGGGCCAACCTGCCTGGCTGCACCCCAGAGCCTCTCCCTGGGGACCCTGTGAAGGAACAGGTGTAGACTGCGTTGCCTTAAAACATTACCGCCTTCCCAATCTCTCCCCCTCCCTCTCACGGCTGGCCCTGGCCACCTACGCTCCATCCCCTTCCCTCTCGGCAGACCCCTCATCACTTCTCCTGATATTGGCCTCTTCTTCTGGGCAGAGCTGTGGGTGAGCAGGTCCTGAGGAACTCACTGTTCCCCCTCCTCAGCCAGTGTGGGGCCCGGCAAAATGCATCATTCTCCATCCCTGTGTAGCCCTCAAGGGAGTGGGGCAGCTAGCTCTTTAGTGGGCTCCCCGCGCCCCGTCCTGGATTGCCTTCCTCAGGACAGTAACTCCTCTGGGCACAGCAGCCTGTGTGGCGAGAGCCTCCCAGGACATGAGGTAAGCCTGGATAGGAATGAATCTTCCACCTCTGGAAGGCGGCAACTCCTTGGAGGGTCTCCTTCATTCCAGCCCCAGCCCCTGCTGACTCGGGAACCTACCCTGGCCCCAGATCCTCTAGGGCTCCGCATAAACAGGGGAGGAGCAATGGCATCCCAGCACCTCCCCCGCCCTCCAAGTTGGAGGATGTGCCCCAATTTATGTCAGCACCTCCCCCAAACCAGACAGGGAGCGCTTGGGTACGGGCCCCCACTCCAGTGTTCTTTATATCTGCAGAGCCCGCATGTGGTGCAAACCAGAAAAACTACGCATTCATTTGAATCAGAGAATACTTGCTGAGCTGAAATCCGTTCCTGACTTTTCCTCAGGCACCCTCTCTGTAGTCCTCCAAATGGACACAGTCAGGCATCTGCTTAGAGAGTGAAACCCACTGCGCTATCCGCTATCCGAGCAGGATGCTTAGTGTCAGTGCAGATGAACCTAACAGTAAACGTGACAGCACTGTCTGAGGCGGGCCGCGCTCCCAGCTCTTTACATAAACCATAAACTGACTCCCTCCCCACAGCCCTAAATAGGCCATCACTGGTGCTAACCGCAGGTGCTACTGAGTTGGCAGTCACAGCACTCAGGGTGGTATCCGGCTGCCAGCAGAAACAGCCCTGCGTGGTCACTCCGCTCCGTCCCCCTGAGTGGCTCCACCCACTCAAGACGGCCAAGCTGTCCCGTCCCCCAGGCTCCTGCTCTCTCACCCAGGTCAACTGTCCACTCCTCCCTCCCGTGGATTCAGAACCTCCACTTTATTTTTTAAAACTTTTTGGCTGTCTCAGAGATGGTCCCTTTTGTGGGACTATTTTTTCAGATTTTGTGGCTGTCTCAGAGATAGTCCCTTTTGTGACTCCGCGCCCTCCTGCGCCTCCCCGTCTCTCAGGCCCACTATGGCACCGCTCATTGTCTGAAGGTTATCTCCAAGCCTCCCTCACCTTCACAAGTTTATGTTAATAGCCACATTCACATAAGGTGACTCTGATGAAGCCCCACCTTGACTCACAGGGTCCTTTAATGAGATCCTTCAGATAATCTGGGACCTGCCTCCCATTTTACTTGAGAAAAAGAAGGCCCAGGAAGATGAGCGGTGGATCCTGCCCTGCAAATGCTTCCTCACCCAGGGCTCCTGCCTCAGTTGTGCTGCAGAGCCGGGGGATGGAGCCTGGCTAGGCCTTGCCTACAGGGGCGGCTGAGTCTTAGGAGTCATCAACAAACGCATTTAGCACCATCTGCTATAGTTTGAATGTGTCCCCGCCAAAATTCAAAATTCAGATGTTATGGGATACTACACAGCCGTAAAAAAGAACGAGATAATGTCCTTTGCAGCAACATGGATGGAGCTGGAGGCCATTTTCCTGAACAAACACAGGAACAGAAAACCAAATACCGCATATTCTCGCTTATAAGTGGGAGCTAAACATTGAATATATGTGCACACAAAGAAGGGCAAACAGGCACTGGGGTCTACTTACGGGTGGAGCGAAGGACGAGGGTGAGGACTGAAAAGCTACCTATCAGGTACTGTGCCTATCACCTGGGCAATGAAATAATCTGTACACCAAACCCCCATGATGCACAATTTACATGCATAACAAACCTGCATGTGTACCCTAAAATAAAAGTAAAAAAAAAAAAAATGTAAATACCCCCCCACCAAAAAAAAAAAAACAAAAAACAAAATTCAGATGTTGATACTTAATGGCCAATGTAATGGTATGAAGAGGTGAAGTCTTTAAGAGCTGATTAGGCCTGAGGGCTCCTCTCTTGTGAATGGGATTAAGGCCCTTATGAAAGAGGCTTCTCACAGCACTCAGCTTGCCTGCACTTTGGCCTCCTGCCGTGGAAGGACACGTGAGAGGACGTCCTCTCCTCTGGAGGATGCAGTACCAGGGCACTGTACTGGAAGCAGGGAGCAGCCCCCACCAGACACTGCACCTGCTGGCACCTTGATCTTAGGCTTCTCCACCTTCAGAAGCATGAGAAAATAAATTTCTGTTCCTTACAAATTACCCAGTCTCAGGTACTTTGATAGAGCAGCATAAATGGACTAAAATCTCATCTTAGGTGGGGTCCCCAGAAGCAGCCCAAGATGAAAATCGTGAACAAGGGATTGATTGTGGAAATGCTCCCAGGAGACACCTGGAAGGAATTGGAGAAAGCAGGACTAGGAAGGGAAGAAGTCAAGCAAGCGTGTGATCTCAGTGATATCCCAGCCTCAGCCTGATCCTGCAAGGAAGACATGGGGTGTATGTTAATCCGAATTTATCTCAGCCCAAGGCAAGGGAGCCAAGCTCCCTCTCTCCCACACCTTTATGTCCCAGGCCACCCAGGGGACGTAAGCTCCCATGAAACTTATGTATGGAAACTATGTTAATTCATCCTTCTTATTTCCGCTGTGTGGCATGTCCTTTTAGGAATAGAAAACAGGAACCTTTAGCTCTCTGTGTGCATATATGGTAAGGGGGCTCTAGCAGCCTCAGGGCAGTCCCCTCACTGTGGGCCAGCCCTGTTCCAGGTGCTTCCAAGCATTGGTCATGTAAGCCACATGCCAACCCAAGAAGTCGGCACTGGTAATATCCTTCCTGTTTTACAGAAGAGGAAATTGGAGCACAGATGAGTTAAATCACTTGTCCAAAGCTGCTCAGCGAGTGTCAGAGGAGGGTTTCCAACCAGACACTCTGATTGATCCACACAGTCGAGTCCTGACAACTCAGCAAGTCTCAGGACAGTGTGCAAGGCATGATGCTCCTGGTAAAAGAAAGTGAACAGACCTCTGTGTGGGTATGTGGAGGTGTATAGGGAGAAGGCAGCCAAAAACTGCTATCCTATACAAAAGAGTACATTTATGTGTGTGTAGCTATATAATATTCCATTTATATGAAGCTCTAGCACAGGAAAAAATAATCTATGGTAGAAAATTATCAGGACAATGGTTGCCTGGAAAGGGAGTAGGCGCTTTCTAGGGTGATGTTTATGTTTATTTCTTGCATTTGTCAAACCAGTGAATGTACACTTAAGATGTGTGTATTTTATTGGATATAGATTTTGTCTTAAAAGACAAAAACATAAAAAATATTAAACTTTAGTTCATGCTATGCATACTGAAGTATTGGGGGAATGTTGGGAGCACATTGCAGGTGTCTGCAATTTACTCTGAATTACATATTTAAAACGATGGATTGATGGGTGAATAGATACATGGATAGATGGGCAGATATGTGATAAATTATGTGAAATGGCAATTGTAGAATCTAGATTTGGGGTATACAGGTACTCACCGCCAAATTATTATTTCTGTGTATTTGAAAATTTTCATAATGTGTTGGGGGAAAATGTGGTTACTCTGCAGAGGCCAGCGAGGAGATGTGGATGGGTGAAAGGAGACCTTTCCTTTTTTTTTTTTTTTCTTGAGACAGAGTCTCGCTCTGTCTCTCAGGCTGGAGTGCAGTGACGTGATCTCGGCTCACTGCAACCTCTGCCTTCCAGGTTCAAGCAATTCTCCTGCCTCAGCCTCTAGAGTGCCTGGGATTACAGGCATGTGCCACCATGCCTGGCAAATTTGTTTGTATTTTTAGCAGAGATGGGGTTTCACCACATTGGCCAGAGGGGTCCCGAATGCCTGACCTCAAGTGATCCACCCACCTCGGCCTCCCAAAGTGCTGAGATTACAGGCATCAGCCACCACCCCTGCCGAGATCTTCCCTTTTTACTCTATATGTTTCCAAATTGTTTCATGAACTTTTAAAAGCATGTACTATTTTTATAAAAAGTTATTTTCATTTGAGAACTTAATAAAATGTGACATAAGATACAATCTTGCCCTTACGGAGTTTATGATGTGACAAGAAGTTTAAGATGCATTCATTATATTGTTGTTGCCAATAGAGTGGCATTGCTTAACACTGCTTGTGACTCCATGACCCACAATGGACTGCCAAATGTGCTCTGTCCCTGCTCTGTCACCAACTGCTGTTGTGGCCTGAGCCTCAGTTCCACAGACAGTATAACAAGGGGATTGATTTGGGGGTCCTGGAGTCACTTCTAACACTGCCCTGAGGTATTCCAAGAAGATGTTTTTATGAATGGTGTCAGTAATGTTTGAAGAGGTCAGCAGAGGAAAATCACTGAGCACGGGAGATATTTTACTTTTACATTTACATTTACATTTAAAAAATAAATATAATTGTTTGGAAGTCAAAACCAAAGTAGGATTATGCTTTGGGATCACTGTGGAAAGAAATTCTTCGTTCTCTGCCAGCAGAGAAAATTTGTACGTCACTCTGTGCTCCCCATGTGAGTGACTGAGGGCAACACTCGAAACAGAGTTTGCAAATAGGACCCGCCACCTGCGCATGTGAATAAAGTTTTATTGGAGCACAACCATGCTTATTTGTTTGTGTATTTTCTATGTCTGCTTTTGGCAGATGGTGGCAGAACAAAATTGTTATGACAGGAACTCTCTGGCCCATGATGACTGAAATATTTACACTCTGGCCTTTTGCAGAAAAGGTTTGCCGACTGCAGCTGTCATCAGGATTTTCTTGTTTTGAGTTTACTTTGCTGAATGTCCCTGTAATTGATGGTGCTGACCTCAGCCCATCACTAGCATGAAGGATGAGGAGGGTGTGGGGAAGCTGAGTGGCCCTGAGCCTGGGCGCCTTGAACCCTCTCTGATTCTTACTATACACAGTCTCTTAAATCTCCAAGCAGAACCTTGAAGTTCATGTTATCTCACGTGCCTGTAGTGGCTGCAGTCATCTCCAGGCAGCTCTGTAAATGAACTGAACACACATCTGAACCAGCTCCTCATGTTTACTTGGATATGGCCAAACTAGGACACCTTCGCAGGTGAATGTGTCTTCTGGAGACTGACTCCACAGGGGACCAGCATCGAACAGAAAACATCGAGACAGAAGCAGAACGCAGCTGACGGCCTCTTCCTCAGGCAGACAGAAGCGGTCTGCTGGTTCATTCTCACCTGTTCCCTCCTTCTTTTATCCCCCATTTTAAGAGCTGTCTCCAATTTGCTGCTTTTGTGATGACTGGGGCTTTGAAAAGCATGGCAATTGTCTCTGTGGCTGGCAGTTCCACCAGGGATCTGTGACCTGGTGTGCCAACAGAGGGTGTGAAGTACAGAGAACAGGCTGCCGGAGCACTGTGGGCCATGCAAATTTGGGCAGCTGCACAGGAACCAAGGAACTGCCTGGCCCACAAGACCCCTGCCCAAGGTGCAGAGAGGGCTGTAACAACTGTTGCCCATCCCTGAATTGTTCATCACTAAGACGGTGGCACAGGACTATGTCCTTGGAGAACAGATGTTAGGGAAGACCAATGGCCCATCTTCCAAATTAGTCCCTTTAAAATAAGAATAAAACTTAGCTGTTGGTCCTGTGTGCTGCTCGGAAAATGAGGGTTGTTACTGTTGCAGAGCCTTGGGGCAGACATTCTTCATTTTGTTTCCATTTTTATGGTCCTGTTTTCCCTTGAAGCTCTTTCAGAGCTTCAGTTCAGTCCGCAAAGTCAGCAGGGAAGCCATAAAGAGGTATTTGGATAAAAGTACAACTTTTGATGGAAGTGGAGCTTGCAGGAGAGTGGCTGCCTCCTCAGTTCTTAAGCTTGGAGGTGCTTCCTGGGTGTTGTCAGCAACTTCTGTCGCAGGTAATAAACAGAGGAGGTTATCAACTGGGGAAAACACAAATTCCAATAAATAAAAGTTGCTCTCTTTTGGATGCTTTCTTTTTTTTTTTTTTTAATTTTATTATTATTTTACTTTAAGTTTTAGGGTACGTGTGCACAACGTGCAGGTTTGTTACCTATGTATACATGTGCCATGTTGGTGTGCTGCACCCATTAATTCGTCATTTAGCATTAGGTATATCTCCTAATGCTATCCCTCCCCCCTCCCCCCACCCCACAACAGTCTCCGGTGTGTGATGTTCCCCTTCCTGTGTCCATGTGTTCTCATTGTTCAATTCCCACCTATGAGTGCAAACATGCAGTGTTTGGTTTTTTGTCCTTGCCATAGTTTGCTGAGAATGATGGTTTCCAGTTTCATCCATGTCCCTACAAAGGACATGAACTCATCATTTTTTATGGCTGCATAGTATTCCATAGTGTATATGTGCAACATTTTCTTAATCCAGACTATCGTTGTTGGACATTTGGGTTGATTCCAAGTCTTTGCTATTGTGAATAGTGCTGCTATAAATATACGCATGCATGTGTCTTTATAGCAGCATGATTTATAATCCTTTGGGTATATACCCAGTAATGGGATGGCTGGGTCAAATGGTATTTCTAGTTCTAGATCCCTGAGGAATGGCCACACTGACTCCCACAAGGGTTGAACTAGTTTACAGTCCCACCAACAGTGTAAAAGTGTTCCTATTTCTCCACATCCTCTCCAGCAGCTGTTGTTTCCTGACTTTTTAATGATCGCCATTCTAACTGGTGTGAGATGATATCTCATTGTGGTTTTGATTTGCATTTCTCTGATGGCCAGTGATGATGAGCATTTTTTCATGTGTCTCTTGGCTGCATAAATGTCTTCTTTTGAGAAGTGTCTGTTCATATCCTTTGCCCACTTTTTGATGAGGTTGTTTGTTTTTTTCTTGTAAATTTGTTTGAGTTCATTGCAGATTCTGGATATTAGCCCTTTGTCAGATAAGGAGGTTGCAAAAATTTTCTCCCATTCTGTAGGTTGCCTATTCAGTCTGATGATAGTTTCTTTTGCTGTGCAGAAGCTCTTTAGTTTAATTAGATCCCATTTGTCAATTTTGGCTTTTGTTGCCATTGCTTCTGGTGTTTTAGACATGAAGTCCTTGCCCATGCCTATGTCCTGAATGGTATTGCCTAGGTTTTCTTCTAGGGTTTTTATGGTTTTAGGTCTAACATTTAAGTCTTTAATCCATCTTGAATTAATTTTTGTATAAGGTGTAAGGAAGGGATCCAGTTTCAGCTTTCTACATATGGCTAGCCAGTTTTCCCAGCACCATCTATTAAATAGGGAATCCTTTCCCCATTGCTTGTTTTTGTCAGGTTTGTCAAAGATCAGATAGTTGTAGATATGCGGCATTATTTCTGAGGGCTCTGTTCTGTTCCATTGGTCTATATTTCTGTTTTGGTACCAGTACCATGCTGTTTTGGTTACTGTAGCCTTGTAGTATAGTTTGAAGTCAGGTAGCGTGATGCCTCCAGCTTTGTTCTTTTAGCTTAGGATTGACTTGGGGATGCGGGCTCTTTTTTGGTTGGATGCTTTCTTTTTTCTTTACACTGATGAGTCTATGATTTCGATTGCTGATAAGAAATCGAGCAATGATTTCTTATCAGAGCCTGCAAAGGCAGAATTGTGAAATAAATTAAATTTGACTTTGGTTCAACAAAGATTCACTGAGTAGAGTGCAAGGCAGTAGACACCATAGGACATGAAGATGACAAAGACGTAACTCCTGTTCTCGGGCAGGATATGCCAAATAAGGGGTGTGGGGCAGACACCAGAGGAGTGACAAGAGCTGTAAGAGAGCATGCCTGGGGCATGCTAAGGGGTTCAAAGAAGAGAGGATGCACAATCAAGGTGGGGGGAGGGGGCGGAGAGAGTGGAATGGGCCAGCGGGGATGGACTTCAGGGGAAGATTTGTTAGTTAGCTATTATCACAATAATGCTGCACTGCACACCACCCCCAACCTTATTCATGTGTCTGTGGGTTGTCCTGGGTCTGGTTGATCTAGGCTGGCTTGGCTGGGCAGCTGTGCTTCACGCTGAGGGCCCTGCTGGACTTGGCTCCTCACTGTGTGGGGTCCAGTTCTGTTCCACATCTGTTCATCTGGGCCATTCTTCTCCTGGTGATGTAGAGGCAAACTCAACAACTGCAAAGCACATCCCAAACCTCGGCTGTGTCACGTCTGCTAAGTCACATGACCAAGTCCGAAGTCAGGGATGGGGAAGCAGACTCCACCTCTAGTGGGAGGAAGTGCAAAATCACATGGCAAAGCAAAGAGAGGTGAGGAACTGGGGCCAGTAGTTCCATCTGCCATGAAAGGGTCTGCCAGACAACAGGAGCCACAAGCGCAACAGCACGGAAGCTGGAAGATATGAGTCACATTAGGAAAACAGTGAGTAGCTCTGTCTGACAACAGCATTACAGGGGTGCTAACATGCTAGTCCCACAAGATGCTCACACAGAAAAACAAGGGGGGTGGGGGGTATAGGTTTTTTAATTTGGGGAAATGCTATATGTGAGGATCTCTTGGAATTTTCCAACATGCATTGGCACTGAAAAGGCTCTGACAAGTCCTTCAGGAAATAAACCAGTTTTGCTTTCTTTAACTCAATGTGTCCTAAGCTCATTTGGCCCCGAATCCTGTAATGCTCACTGAAATTGGACAGAACTCCCTTTGAGAAGTGCTGGACCAGACAATAGGATACACATATGGAGACAGGAAAAGGAAATGACCTTGGACCCTTTCATATGGTTCTGTGTAACAAGATAAAGAGATTACACTTAATTTCTTTCTTTTTTTTTTTTTTTTTTTTGAGGCAGGATCTTGCTCTGTCACCCAGGCTGGAGTGCAGTGGCACAATCTCGGCTCACTGCAGCCTTGATCTCCCAGGATCAAGTGATCCTCCCACCTCATCATCTTGAGTATCTGGGACCATAAGCACACGCCACTATACCTGGCTAATTTTTAAATTTTTTTGTAGAGACAAGGTCTCATCATGTTGCCCAGACTAGTCTCAAACTCCTGGGCTCAAGCAGTCTTCCCACCTCAGCCCCTCCAAGTGTTAGAATTACAGGTGTGAGCCCCTGCATCCAGCCCCTAATTTCTTAGGCAGTGAGAAACCCTGAGAGGTTTAAGAAGAGTAACGTAATGGAAAGAACTTTTTACCTACTCCAGCCCTTGGCTTACAAAAATTTTCTGCAAACATTAATAAGGGTTTGTGAGAACTAAAATCTTACTTATTTATTAATAAGTCATGGCCTAAAATTATTTTCCCAAACTTTAGTCATTTGTGTATTATGGTCTTGATTCTGTATATTAATTTTTAAAATTGGCTAACTTTTAATTTAAATATATTTTAAAGGGGAACTTTGGTTTTTAAATATATTTTAAAGGGGAACTTTTGTTTAAAACCACTACTGTCCACAGATTGATGCTCCTCCCTTCAGGGTGTGAAGCCTAATTCTCCTCTTGAGTGTGGGCTAGACTTAATAGTAATGACTGACTGCTAGAGAATTGAATAACGCAAAAGTAGTGACCTTGTGAGATTTCAGAAACTAGATCATACAAGGTACGATCACTTCTCTCTTGCTCTCTTGAATCACTCCCTCTGGGGAAGGCCAGTTGCTACCTTATGAACAGCCCTATAGAGGGGCTCATGTGATGAAGAACTGAGACCTCCAGACAACAGCCATGTGAATCAGCCATCTTGGAAGACAATCCCCCAACCTCAGACAAACCTTCAAATAACTGCGGTTCTAGTTGCAACTTAACTGCAACCTTAGGAGAGATTCAAAGCCAGAACCACCCAGCTAAGTCACTCCCAGATTTCTGACCCTCAGAGACTGATTGATAAAATGTCTTAGTCTGCCTGAGCTGCTGTAACAAAAATACCATAAACTGGGTGGCTTACAAACAATGGAAATTGATTTCTCACAGTTCTGGAGGCTGGAAAGTCCAAGATCAAGGTGCTGGCAGATCCAGCAAATGTGAGGGCCTGATTTCTAGACCACTGTTTTTTTGTTTTTGTTTTTGTGTTTTGCTATAGCCTCCTATCACAGAAGGGGCAAGGGATCTCTCTGGGGTATCCTTTATAAGGGCACTAGTCTCTTTCATGAGGGCTTGCCTTCATGACCTAATCACCTCTCAAAGGTCTCACATAATATTATCACCTCAGGGTTCATATTTCAACATGTGACTTTTGGGGCAAAATAAACATTCAGTACATGGTAAGTAACAAATGATTATTATTTTAAGCTGCTAAGTTTTGGAGGTATTTGTTATGCAGCAATAGATAACTAATACACAACCATTTATTGAAAACCAGTACCACATGCTATAAATAGAAAATACCCTGAAAATAAATAAGATAAAACCTAAACAATGTCATTGAATTTTGGCTAGATACTCTTAATTACCAAGACTCTGAACCCAGACCAGCCCTCTCTTAAAAACAAAGATGGTTATGCATTTAAAACAGTGGACAACTGCTCAGCAATGAAAAGACACAAACTACTGATATATGCAACAATGTGGGTGAATCTCAAAAATGAACTGAAAGAAACCAAACTCAAAAAGACCACATATTTTAGGATTCAATTTACATGAAAATTGAGGGCAAATACATACAGATAGAAAGTAGATCCGTGGTTGCCTGGGGACACAGTAGAACTCTAGATTGACTATATGTGTGTACAAGAGAAATTGAGAACACTATTTGGGATAATTGAAGTATTCTAAAACTGGATTGTAGTGATGGTTGTGCAACTGTATATATTTACTAAAACTCAGCAAATTATGTATTTAAATTTGGTAAATATTATGGCATGTAAATTATACCTCAATAAAGTTGTCAAAAATTTAAAAGAGCCAGACATGGTGGCTCATGCCTATAAACCCAGCACTTTGGGAGGCCAAGGCAGGAGGATCACTTGAGCACAAGAGTTCAAGACCAGCCTGGGCTACGCAGGAGTCTCTGTCTCTACAACAAATAAAAATAAATTAGCCAGTCATGGTCCCAGCTACTAGGGAGGCTGAGGTAGAAGGGTCACTTGAGCTCAGGAGGTCAAGTTTGCAGTAAGCCGTGATTGCTCCACTGCACTCCAGCCTGGGAAACAGGGCAAAACCCTGTCAAAAAAAAAAAAAAAGTCAAAAGTAAAATATTTTTTTAAATGACATTTATTTTGACTACATGAGTCTAAGCTAACACATGCCTAAAATCGACATCTCATATACCGCCAGTGACAGGCTTATTAGGCTTTGGGAATCCCTGGCCCAGAATGTCCACTCCTGCTGGTATGCTCTGTGTCTGAGCTAGACCTCAAAGCCAGAAGACAAGGAGGTTTGTGGTGATGTAAGGCTTCTAGAGCCAGGCATTGACTGCCATTGTGTTTCCGACACATAGGCCCCAGAAAATACCCTATTTCCAGCTCTGCTGAGGACTCTTGGCAAATAGCCTTTCTTCTTGGCAGTTTCTCAAAAAGCCCTTTTGAAGTCAGAGTAGATGCTATGTTAAGTGTCTGTGGACTATTTTGAACAACAGACTTCTCAGCAAAAAAAAAAAAAAAAATCACTTTAGTGCTTGTGGTAGATTTTATTAATGTCCCAAATTTATCACCCCTCCCTGTGCCCATGCTGTTTGCCATGTGACTTTGTAGTTCTTTTCACTAAAGGAGTGAGTCTATTTCCCTGCTCTTTGACTTTAGGCTGGGTCACATGGCTTGTTTTAGCCAGTGGAATGTAAGCAAGACATGGCAAAGGCTTCAAAAGCATGAATGGAGTTGGGTTTGCCCTCATGTTCTTGGCGGACCAACAAGATGTGCTGAGGGAGTGAATGTGTGGGTGGAAACTAACAATGAGTCTCAGGTTTCAGGATTGAGCATCTAGGTGGATAGTGATGTCACTTACTCAGATGGGAAGGACTTGGGGAGCAGTGAGATTTGTGTGTGGAGACATGACAGGATTAAGGGAGAGTCCAGATTATGGTTGGAACAGGGAACCATCAAAATGTGAGATTTTACCCCTATTTGCAAATTAGTCTGCCACAGTTTTTTGTGTGCTGACAGAAG
Source organism: Pongo abelii (assembly GCF_028885655.2). Lineage (NCBI taxonomy): Eukaryota > Metazoa > Chordata > Mammalia > Primates > Hominidae > Pongo > Pongo abelii. The sequence continues at coordinate 131,051,201 of NC_085928.1, read as the reverse complement.
GCATAAAATCCTGAGTGACAGACAAAGGTCAGTTTATTACTTCCAGGAATAACAGTAGCCAGGATAGCTGCATTTGTCCTCAGGACCATTTTACACCTTAGAGGAAGCAAGTTCACTGACTTCTCTCTAAGTCCAGAGCTGTCACCCACTGGTAGCTTCCTGCTTTTCTTCCACAACACAAATCGGATCACATCTCACCCCAGTTTTTGCCTCTCCCAGGTAAGTCCTCTAGCTTTCTCTTTTTTCCAGTACACACCAAGAGAAGTCCCCTCTTCTCAGAGTTCTTTCCCTATCACTTTCTGAGAAATGCCATTATTGACCAATCTACCACAGTGCCAGCTTTTTTCGTTTGTGGCACCTGCTGCATGTTCTAATTTGTTTGTTATTTACTCAGTTGCTTATTGTCTTATCCTCACCTTAGTCTGTTTTCTGATGCTATAACAGAATACCATAAACAGAGTAATTTATAAAGAAAATAAATGTATTTATCACAGTTCTAGAGGCTGGGAAGTCCAAGAACATGGTGCCAGCATCTGGTGAGGACCTTCTTGTTGTGTCATAACATGGTAGAGGGCATCACATGACAAGAAGACAAGAGCTTGCATGCCAGCTCAGACCTCTTCTCCTCTTCTTATAAAGCCATCAGTTTTGTCCTGGGGACTCCACACTGGTGAACTTATCTTATCCTAATAAGTTCCCCTAGGCCCCACCTCCAATCAACATATGGATTTGGGGATTAAGTTTCAAATACATGAAATTTAGGGGACACATGCAAACCATAGCATTCCACCCCTGGCTTCCAAAATTTATGTCCTTCTTACACACAAAATACATTCACTCCATCCCAATAGCCCCAAAGTTTTGACTTGTTCCAGCACCAACTCAAAAGTTCAAAGTCTGGCATCTCATGTGAATCATATATGGGTGAGACTTAAAGCATAATTCTTTTTGAGATAAAGTCTCCTCTAGCTGTGGACATGTAAAAGTAAACAAGTTATCTACTTTCAGAATAGAATGGTGAGACAGGCATAAGATAGACATTTCTATTCCAAAATGGGGAAAGAGGCAAGAAAAGGGGGTAACCGATCCCAAGGAAGCCCAAAACACAGAAGGGAAAACAACATTAAGTCTTAAAGCTGGAGAATATTCTCTCTTGATTCCATGTCCTGCATTCTGGGCACACTGGTGTGGGGGTTAAGTCCCCAAAGCCTTGGGCAACAGCGCTACTCTCACAGCATACCTGGGCTGTGCTCACACTTCAGTCCTTGAGGGTTGGAGTTGGGTGCCTGTGGCTTTCTCAGGCTGGAACTGCACACTGTTGGTTCTACAGATCTGGTCTTGGCAGCAGTCCTGCTCCCATGGCTCCATTAGTTATTGCCCCAGTGGGACTCTGTGGTGACCGTGCTTCCACTACTCCACTAGGCATTGCCCTAGTGGGGACTCTCTGTAGCATCTCTGACCTCACAGTTCTGCTTGGCATTGCCTAAGTAGGGATTCTGTGGTGGTCCTGCCCTGTAACAAGTCTGCCTGGGCAGCCATGCTGTTCATGACATCCTTTGAAATCTACACGAGGAAGCTATGCCCCACAGCTCTTGCATTCTCTGTGTCTGCAGAATTAGCACCATGTGGATATTACCAAGGTTTCTGGCTTGTGCCTTCTGGAATTGTGGGTCTAGTCACACCTGGACCTGCCTGAGCCATGGCTGGGGTGTTCAAGGAGCACCAGAATGCGCTCACACTTCAGTCCTTGAGGGTTGGAGTTGGGTGCCTATGGCTTTCTCAGGCTGGAACTGCATGCTGTTGGTTCTACGGATCTGAAGCACAGATCTGAGGCAGCCCTAGGCAGGAAGCCCATGGAGGGTACCCGGGTCAGTCCCCTGAAGCCATTCTCATCTCCTAGAGCTCTGGGCCTGTGATGGGAGGAGCAGCCTCAAAGGTCTCTGAAATGCCTTTGGAGTCATTCTTTTCCTATCTTGATGAATAGCCTCTGGCTCCTTTCTATTTGCACTGATCTCTACTCTTCATGTGGCCAGGCTACACATTTTCCACATTTTTCTCCTTCTGTTTCCTCTCATATCTTACAATAAGTATTAAAAGTAGCCATGCTGTAGCCTGAGTGCTTTGCTGCTTAGATGTTTCTCCTACCAGATAGCCTAGTTCATTGTTCTTAAGTTCCATCTTCTCTAAGGCCCTTGGGTATGGACATAGTTCAGCCAGCTTCTTTGCCACAATGTCATAAGGATGACCTTTACTCCAGTTCCAATACCTTATTCCTCCATTCTGCCTGAGACTTATCAGAGTGGCCTTTACTGCCCGTATTTCCACCAATGTTCTGGTCACACCACTTCACTCTAAGAAGTTGCAGACTTTCTCTAGTCTTCTTTTCTTTTGAACCCTCACCGGAATCACCCTTAACGTTCCATTTATGGCAATACAGCCTTTTTCCAGCATTTACTTCAAAATTGTTCCAGGCTCTTCCCAGTTCCAAAGTTGTTTCTACATTTTCAAATATTCATTATTACCAAGAGTCCCACTTCTCCATGCCAGTTTTCTGTCTTAGTCTGTTTTATGTTGCTATAACCACACGTGAGACTGGGTAATTTAGAAAGGAAGAAATTTATTTCTCACAGTTTCAGAGACTGGGAAGTCAGAGAGTATTTGGCGAGGACCTTTGTGCTGCACAATTACATGGTGGAGGGGATCACGTGGCAGGAGTGCAAGCGTATGTGTGTCAGCTCACTCAGCCCTCTTCTCCTCTTCTTATGAAGTCACCAGTTCCATCACAGCGTCTCCACACTGATGACCTTATCCAAATGTAATTAGCTCCCAAAAGCCCTACCTCCAGTCAACATATGGATTTGGGGATTGAGTTTCCAACATACAAAATTTAGGGGACATATCAAATCATAGCAACCCCACTGGAAGATGGTTCCCTGAAGATGGAGAACTCTGTGTGGCTCATTCAAATCTTAGTCCAGCACCTGGCATGTGGAAGTTTCTAAATAAATATTTGTGGAATCCAAAATTATATTTTCCAAAGAGCAGCTTGTGTTTTAAAGGCCTATACTAGCTGGCATTTTGGTAGGATAAATTCTACCAATTACAAATTTCTTGGGAAAGATACATTTTAATAATTTCCTGTGATCTTAGTATTTTTTAGGGCTTATTCAAGAAAACATTGTATACAGGTCAGATGGCTTTTTTATGGTTTTCTTGGTTTCTTACACAAAATGATAAATGCTCTAATGAACCTTTAAAAGCTACAAAATTAAATACAGGGATTTTTTCCAGGAGCTGTTGAAATACACAGTTGTTTTTAAATTTCCTCAGCCCTCTGAGCCAACAGCTATATGGTAAAGGCTTTATTAGTGTCATTAGTGTTAGGAAAATCATTTGGGGTTTGAGTGTTCATAAAAACATTTCATTTTTAAACAATACTGAATATTCCCCAAATTACACACATTCTGGCAGAGCTCTTGCACACTGCAGACAAGAATGAATACACGAGATGTTGAATTATGACACAAAATACTCTTTTGGAGGCAGTTTCTTTTAGTGTGTGATGTGCTCTAAGAAGTAACTCTTACATGTGTTGACCTATTTCTTCAATGCCTCATATGACAGTTAAGATGCTCAAGAAAGGATGCTCCAATTAACTTCATCGGATGTTAGGATATGAGTTTGTGGAGGCTACTGTGAAAGCTTTTGCTTTTCTGTTAAAAGAGATGGATGTAATGGGTACAGCTTGTTTTTTCGGTTGTTTGTTTGTTTTTTTGGTTTTGGGTTTTTTTTTTTTTTTTTGAGACAGAGTCTAGCTCTGTTGCCTAGGTTGGAGTGCAGTGGTATGATCTCAGCTCACTGCAACCTCCACCTCCTAGGTTCAAGCAATTCTCCTGCCTTAGCCTCCTGAGTAGCTGGGATTACAGGTGCCTGCCACCATGCCTGGCTGATTTTTGTGTTTTTAGTAGAGACGAGTTTTCACCATGTTGGCCAGGCTGGTCTCAAACTCTTGACTTCAAGTGATCTACCCACCTCAGCCTCCCAAAGCGCTGGGATTACAGGTGTGAGCCAGCATGCCCAGCTCGGGTACAGTTTTTTTTTCTTCATTCCTTCTTCTGTCTTTGAAGATGGATGTAATGGTACAAACTCTGGTGGCCTTTTGGCAACCATGGGGGAAAGCCCAGAGAAATCTCAGCATTACCAATGGTGTCAGTTTAAGTCCTTCAGAAAGCAAATGCCTAGATAAGAGTAAATGGGCAAAGATCTGATTAGGGGATATGCCTGTATAAGGGAAAATAGGGAGGGGGCCAAATAAGACTAGGAGAGCCACCAGATTTTGATGATGTCTTACTCTATCCAACTCAAGAAGAGAGGGAGAGAAGATTGGGTGAAGGCATCTTAGACTGCTCTATAGTCTAAGGCAAGTTCAGCAAAGCCACCCAGGAGTCTTCAAGCCAAACGTGGCTGTCAGAGGAGTCCTAGGTCTTCCAGGAGTGGATTGACCTTGGTATCCCTGCCGCATAAACCACTGGTTGGGAGCCACCCATGGAATGCATGGCTTTTGCACAAACATTGCAATAGATTTTAAAGTGCAATGGCTGACGCCCTTGGTCAGTTACGCTCCCTGTAGCTGGAAGTCTGTGAGGCCACAACACCATTACTGAACCACAGCCAAAAACCAACTTCCTCTGGACTACTTGCTATCAGAGAAAAATAAGCTCCTAATTGTCTGTACCCTCGTCCCATTTTCTATAACTTGCTGCTGAACGCATTCCTAACAGAAACACCCTTCACCCTGGGTAAGCCTAGGCTCCCACCAATTCAGGTCTCCCTTTTTCTTATCCTCTCTCTTGTCTCTATTCTTCACTTTCCTCCCTCCAATTTCTCATGCAGAGCAGCATAATTCTGTCTCTTTGATACTTGAACTCCTGCCAACACTCAGTCCTGAAGGTCCCACCTTCAACCCCAGGTTGAAGTGGCTTATCAAGTTGTTTTTCCAAAACAAACACTATTCTCTCCTTAAGAGTAATTCTGGTGCCAGGTGGTAAGATAAAAATTTCAGGGCCAGGCACAGTGACTCATGCCTGTAATCCCAGCACTTTGGAAGGCTGAGTCAAGAGGATTGTTTGAGGCCAGGAATTCGAGACCCCATCTGTACAAAAAAAAAATAAAAGAATTAGCCAGGCATGGTTGTGCATGCCTGTGTTCTCAGCTGCTTGGGAGACTGAGGCAGGAGAATAACTTGAACCCAGGAGGTCAAGGCTGCAGTGACCTGTCTTGGCCCACTATACTCCAGCCTAAGTGACAGAGTAAGACCCTGTACTAAAAATAAGAGACAATGATAGGGATAGAGAAAGAAAGAAAGAAAAGAAAGAAAGAAAGAAAGAGAGAGAGAGAGAAAGAAACAAGGAAGGAAGGAGGGAAGGAAGGAAAGAAAGAAAGAAAGGAGGGGAGGGAGGGAAAGAAAGAAAGAAAGGAAGGAAGGGGGAGGGAGGGAGGGAGGGAAAGAAAGAAAGAAAAAGAAAAAGAAAGAAAGAAAGAGAGAGAGAAAGAAGAAAGAAAGAAAGAAGAAAGAAAGAAAAAAAGAAAAAGAAAGAGAAAGAAAGAAGTGGAAAAGGAAGGAAGGAAGGGAGGGAGGGAAGGAGGGGGAGGGAGGGAGGAAGGGAAGGAGGGGAAGGGAGGGAAAGGGAGAGGAGGAGAAAGGAAGCCTGCACGGTGGCTCATGCCTGTAATCCCAGCACTTTGGAAGGCGGAGGAGGGCGGATCACCTGAGGTCAGCAGTTCGAGATCAGCCTGGCCAACATCGTGAAACCCCGTCTCTAAAAAACCCTAGAAGAAAACCTAGGCATTACCATTCAGGACATAGGCATGGGCAAGGACTTCATGTCTAAAACACCAAAAGCATGGCAACAAAAGCCAAAATTGACAAATGGGATCTAATTAAACTAAAGAGCTTCTGCATAGCAAAACAAACTACCATCAGAGTGAACAGGCAACCTACATAATGGGAGAAAATTTTTGCAACCTACTCATCTGACAAAGGGCTAATATCCAGAATCTACAGTGAACTCAAACAAATTTACAAGAAAAAAACAAAAAACCCCATCAAAAGGTGGGCAAAGGATATGAACAGACACTTCTCAAAAGAAGACATTTATGCTTCCAAGAGACACATGAAAAAATGCTCATAATCACTGGCCATCAGAGAAATGCAAATCAAAACCACAATGAGATACCATCTCACACCAGTTAGAATGGTGATCATTAAAAAGTCAGGAAACAACAGGTGCTGGAGAGGATGTGGAGAAATAGAAACACTTTCACACTGTTGGTGGGACTGTAAACTAGTTCAACCATTGTGGAAGTCAGTGTGGCCATTCCTCAGGGATCTAGAACTAGAAATACCATTTGACCCAGCCATCCCATTACTGGGTATATACCCAAAGGACTATAAATCATGCTGCTATAAAGACACATGCACACATATGTTTATTGTGGCACTTTTCACAATAGCAAAGACTTGGAACCAACCCAAATGTCCAACAATGATAGACTGGATTAAGAAAATGTGGCACATATACACCATGGAATACTATGCAGCCATAAAAAATGATGAGTTCATGTCCTTTGTAGGGACATGGATGAAATTGGAAATCATCATTCTCAGTAAACTATCGCAAAGACAAAAAACCAGTCACCACATGTTCTCACTCGTAGGTGGGAATTGAACAATGAGAACACATGGACACAGGAAGGGGAACATCACACTCTGGGGACTGTTGTGGGGTGGGGAGAGGGGGGAGGGATAGCATTAGGAGATATACCTAATGCTAAATGACGAGTTGCTAATGGGTGCAGCACACCAGCATGGCACATGTATACATATGTAACTAACCTGCACATTGTGCACATGTACCCTAAAACTTAAAGTATAATAATAATAAAAAAAAAGAAACCCCGTCTCTACTAAAAATACAAAAACTAGCTAGGCGTGATGGTGGGTGCCTGTAATCCCAGCTACTTAGGAGGCTGAGGCAGGAGAATTGCTTGAACCGGGAGGTGGAGGTTGCAGTGAGCTGAGATCATGCCATTTTACCCAAGCCTGGGCAACAAGAAGTAAACTCCATCTCAAAAAAAAAAAAAGAGAGAGAGAAAGAGAAAAAAAGAAAGAGAAAGAAAGAAAGAATTTCAGCTCATTGTGCACATGCACACACATACCCATGTACACTACAATTGTTCTCTGGGGTAGGTTACTTATCTACCTCCCTAACGTGTGAACTACCTTAGAACTAAGATCATGCCTCTTTTTGTGTAACTCAATTATATTATTAATTATTTCAAACACACAGCAAACTATCAATAATGATATAATACTCAAAAACACACCACAGGGATTTAACAATGTTAGCGTTTTACCATACTTGCTTTGAGTTTTATTTTAAGGAACAGTTTATAACAGATGATAATAACTACAATAATGCTAACACAGAGTATTGAACACATGCCAGCTGCTCTTCTAAATGCTTCATATGTATTAACCCCTTTTAAACCTCACAAAATCTGTGAAATAGAAATTGATGTTGGCTCCATTGACAAGCAAGGAACCTGGGGCACAGAGATGTTAAGTAACTTGCCCAAAATCACACAGCTAATGAGTTTTGGGGTTTTTTTTTGCGGGGGGCGGGACAGAGTTTTACTCTGTCACACAGTCTGGAGTGTGGTGGTGCAATCACAGCTCACTGCAGCCTCGACCTCCAGGGCTCAAGCAATCCTCCTGCCTCAGCCTCTCAAGTAGCTGGGACTGCAGGTGCACACCACCACACTTGGCTAATTTATAAATTTTTTGTAGAGATGGGTCTCACTATATTGCCCAACTGGTCTCAAACTCCTGGGCTCAAGCAATCCTCCTGTCTCAGCTTCCCAAAGTGCTGGGATTACAGGCATGAGCCACTGTGCCCAGCCTAAAATATCTTTAATTTCCCTTGTCTTGCGGCTTTTTACCAAGAAGAGGCCTAGATCTTTCTTTTATTAGTTTTCTATCGCTGCATAACAACTTATCCCAATACAAAATGGCTTAAACCAATAAGGATTCAGGGAGCTGGCACTGTCGGGAGGTCCACTCACTTCGGTGTCTGGCAGTTGATGCTGGCTGTGGCCTGGGTCACCAGCCTGGGCTTCCCTCTGACACGGTGGCTGGGTTCCAAGGACAAGTGACCCAGAGAGACAGAGAGTCAAGCAGAAGCCGAGTTGCTTTTATGACCTCAGAAGTCACATATCGTATCACTTCCACCGCATCTGATGGGTCAAGGCAGTTACAAAAGTCTGCCTGGGTTCAAGGGGAGGGAGCATAGACACTACCTCTCGATGGAGAGGCGTCAGTTTACATCGTGAGGAAAGTGGGTGGGATGGGATATGCACTCAGTCTATCACAGATCCTGAAAAACAGGCAGCCTAATAGGTCCGCTTTCCTGGAGGAGAGTTGATTCTTTCTAACCAATTGGATTCTTCTAGAATATATGAGAATGGCCTTAACCAATGTGTCCACCATGAAAGCAGAGCAGGAGCAAAAGTTACTGTACTTTTCAACTTTTGTATAGCTAGTACCATGCTTTTTTCTTTACTTGCTCAAATATTATCAGCCCTTAAAACATGGACTATACAAGCAGTCGTAAAAATCTAGCCAAGTGGCTGGGGGCGGTGGCTCACACCTGTAATCCCAGCACTTTGGGAGCCTGAAGGAAGTGGATCATTTGAGGGAGGAGTTCGAGACCAGCCTGGCCAACATGGTGAAGCCCCATCTCTACTAAAAATACAAAAAATTAGCCTAGTGTGGTGGTACGTGCCTGTAATCCCAGCTACTCAGGAGGCTGAGGCAGGAGAATTGCTTGAACCCAGGAGGCAGAGGTTGCAGTGAGCCGAGATCAGGCCACTGCACTCCAGCCTGGGCGATGGTGTGAGACTCCGTCTCAGAAGGAAAAAAAAAATCTAGCCAAGTCTCGTTTTCTAAACGTCTAGCGTGTTTTTCCCTCCAGTGGCATGGGTCAGGGCCTCCCCCTGCTTCTCTTTGTCTCGTGAACCCATAACCTACAGGCCAGTCAGGGCCCTGAGGTGTATTGGCACCAGCTTCATCCACAGTTTCATCAATAAAATTCTGTAACTCAGAGCAGATTTGACAAAGGTCAGGGGTGCTACATTATCCCTGCATATGTGTGGACAGACCTATTGTCTGGCTAGTTTATATTCCTGGGATGAAGCACATGTAACTCATACCTTGAAGAAATAGAGGCAATATCCTATTTGACAGTTCAAAAGACTTATTCTCCTTGTCCTGATAGAAAATATCTACTTCCCAGAACTGAGCAAGAAAACGTAATAAAGTGGAAAAGCCTCTTGAAGAAGAGGTTATGGCATTTTTGCTTTGAAAGAGAATGGCAGGTCGCTTTTAATGGTCACATCACACACGTGGTGTTCTGAGAAAGTGGCGGTAAATCGAGGAAACCCTTAATGTTTTCTTCCGTGTAACCAGAGAAAGTGCTGAGCGCACCGAGTTGCAGATTATCACCTGCTAAGGTTTTCAATCTCATGTGTGTGCGCAGAGCACCAAGGCTCACAGCAATTTCCGTCCTATCTGGAGCTGTGCATAGAGTGAGGGGGAGATGGCGCTGTCTGTTACAGAGAGCCTCCTTGTTTCTTTGTTATCAAAGAAAATAAGCCTTCTCCCCATTCCCTGTGACCACTTGTTTTCCATTGTCACTACATAAGTAGCTCTGTGGTTTCAGCCATCATTTTCCTAAGGAGTGAGTTATTTAAGTTCTCTAATTTAATCATCCTAAGATTATCTTCCTACCTCAATTTAATAAAGGAAATTAAAATGTGTTTTCTTTTTGTTAGTATCCTTAACTGCCATCTGCTTAAAAATGTGGATATAATCAGCCACTGGAAAGTATGAGAAACAGATCATGTTTACAAAGAAGTTTCTCTCTTTTTAAAAAGCATGTGAATAAAATTTTTAAATCCCCATGAGGGAAAAAAAATCTGCCAGAATTTTGAGTTGAAAGAGATTTCATTTCATAGCAAAAACTGGTAATGTAAAATGATCTTTCCAAATATAAACCCACAGCTTCCTGGTAATTGTGTTATTTTTAAGACAAATAAGGTATTTTTTCTAATTTAGTGTTTTCCAAAAACGCTTTTTGCAGTCTGTCTGGGGGCAATCAATGGAACTAAATTCATGCCACCTGTTCCCATTGGTTTTCAATCCTATGTATCTGGAAAATTGCTCTAGTCATCTTTCCCCAGGATGGATGATTCTGAAACCATAAATACTCTTTTTATTTTTGAGTAAGAGATATTAAGATTTTTAAACTACTTGGAAGGTTGACAATTAATTTCTTTTTTCGTCAAGGAAAACATACACTGATGTTTTTAAACAGCCTCATTGAGATATAATTAAGAGAGTATGCAATTTATTTATCTAATGTATATAATTCACATTTTTTATATATTCACAGAGTTGTGCAACCCCCACGACCACCCACTTTTAGAATATTTTTGTCTCTCAAAAAAAAGCAACAATATCAACAAAAAACCAGCCCTATACCCATTAGCAATTATTCCCATGCCTACAGTAACTCCCAGGCCTGAGCACACATTAATCTACTTTGTGTCTCTGTTGATTTGTCTTTTATGGACATTTCATATAAAAGGACTTATACAACATGTGATATTTTGGGACTGGCTTATTTTACTTAGCATAATGTTTTTGAGGCTCATCCAAGTTACCGTCTCTATCAGTACTTCTACTTTATTGCTTTTTATTGACAAATAATATTCTATTATTCAGATATACTACATTTTCTTTATTCATCAGTTGATAAATGTCTAGATTGATTCCACTTTTTAATTATTATGAATAATGCTGCTACAGGCATTCATGTTCAAGCTTGTGTGTGGACATATGTTTTCAGTTCACTTGGGTATATACCTATGAATGGAATTGCCGGGTCATATGGTAATTCTATATTTAACTTTTTTGAGGAACTGCCAGACTGCTTTTCACAAGGCTACACCGTTTTACAATTCCACTAGCAGTGCATGAGAGTTCCAATTTCTCCATATACTCACCAATACTTGTTAGAGTCTGTATTTTTTACTATAGTCATCCTAGTGGGTATAAAGTGGTATCTTGTACTTTTGATTTGCATTTCCCTAACGACTAATGATATTTAGCATATTTTCATGAGCTTATTGGCATTCTATATATCTTATTTGGAAAAATGTCTACTCAAATACTTTGCCCAATATCTTAATTGGGTGTTTTGTTTTTTGTTTTTTGTTTTTGAGATGGGGTCTCACTCTGACACCTAGGCTGGAGTGCAGTGGCATGATCTCAGCTCACTGCATCCTCCGCCTCCTGGACTCAAGCGATTTTCCTGCCTCAGCCTCCCAGGTAGCTGGGACTACAGGCACCCGCCACCACGCCCAGTTAATTTTTTTTTGTATTTTGTTGTAGAGACGGGATTTCACTGTGTTAGCCAGGATGGTCTCGATCTCCTGACCTCATGATCCGCCCGCCTCGGCCTCCCAGAGTGCTGGGATTACAGCATGAGCCACCGCGCCTGGCTAATTGGGTTGTTTTTTTAATTCTCAAGAGTTTTTTATATAATATGGAAGCACATCCTTTATCAGATATATGATTTGCAAATATTTTCTCTCGTTCTGTAGGTTGGCATTTCGCTTTCTTGATAATGTCCTTCCATGCATAAAAGTGTTTAATTTTGATGTAGTCCAATTTTATCTATGCTTTCTTTTGTTTCTTATAATTTGGGTATTTAAGAAATCTCTTCTAAGAGTTTTATAGTTTTGTCTTTTTGTTTGTTTTTTCAGACAGAGTCTCACTCTGTCACCCAGGCTGGAGTGCAGTGGCACGATCCCAGGTCACTGCAATCTCTGCCTCCAGGGTTCAAATGATTCTCCTGCCTCAGCCTCCCGAGTAGCTGGCATTACAGGCGCCTGACACCACGCCCAGCTAATTTTTGTGTTTTTAGTAGAGATGGGGTTTCACCATGTTGGTCAGGCTCATCTTGAACTCCTGACCTCAAATGATCCGCCCTCCTCCGCCTCCAAAAGTGCTGGGATTACAGGCATGAGCCACCGCACCCAGTGAGTTTTATAGTTTTAACTCTTGCATTTAGCTCTCCAATACATTTGGAGTAACTGTTTGCATATGATATGCAATGCATTCTTTTGCATATGATATTCAATGCATTCTTTTGCATAAGGATATCCAGTTGTTCCAGCACCATTTGTTGAAAAGATTATTCTTTTTCCACTGAATTGTTGTGGCACTCTTGTAGAAAACCAACTAATGATAAATGTAAAGCTTCATTTCTGGATTCTCAATTCATTCCATGGACCCATGTGACTATATCTATGTTAGTACCACACTGTATTGATTACTATAACTTTTTTAAATTTTTTATTTATTTATTTATTTTTTTGAGACAAAGTCTTGCTGTGTCACCCAGGCTGGAGTGCAGTTGGCATGGCCACAGCTCACTGCAGCCTCTGTCTTCCCGGCTCATGCGATCCTCCCACCTCAGCTTCCGGAGTACCTGGAACCACAAGTGCGTGCCACCACACCTGGCTAATTTTTGAATTTTTGTTGTTGTTGTTGTTTTGTTTTTTCTGTAGAGACGAGGGCCACCCTGTGTTGCCTGGCATGGGTCTCAAACTCCTGGACTCAAACAATCCTCCCACCTTGGCCTCCCAAAGCGCTGGGGTTACAGGCATGAGGCCGCAGCAACTGCCCTGATCACTGTAACTTTAGTAGCAAGTTTTGAAATCAGGAAATGTGAGTCCTCCAACTTTGATCTTCTTTTCCAAGGTTGTTTTGTCTATTCTGGGTCCCTTGCATTTTCATGAGAATTTTAGGATAAGTATATCAATTTCTACCACAGACCAGCTGGGATTATGATAGAGACTGCGCTGAATCTATAAATCCGTTTGGGGAATGTTGCCATTTTAGTGATATTGAACCTTCCAAGCAATGATTTATACCATTCTAATACATTTATTGAGGACTTTTAAATTTATTTCAGCAATATTTTATAGTTTTAAGTGTATAAATTGTGTATTTTTTAAATTTATGCCTATTTTATTCTTTTTGATGCTATTATCAATTGAATTATTTTACTTTCCTTTTTGCAATATTTAATTTTAGTGAGTAGAAATACAACTGACTTTTGAATATTCATCTTATATCCTGTTACCTTGATGAGCTTGTTTACTAGTTCTAATAGTTTTTTAGTAGATTCCTTGGGATTTTTTATATACAAGATCATGTCATCTGTAAAAAGAGGTTGTTTTAATTCTTCCTTTCTATTATGGATGCTTTATTCTATTAATAGTGTGTATTACATTAATTGATTTCTGACTGTAAACTCACCTTGTATTCCTGGTATAAATCCCACTGGCTCATGGTGTATAAACCTCCTTATATGTTGCTGTATTCTGTTTGCCAGTATTTTATGTTTGTATTTTTGAGAATTTTTGTATTCATAAGGGATGTTGGTCCTTTTTTCTTTTCTTGTAATGTCTTTGATTTTGGTATCAGGGTAAATACTAACCTCAAAGAATGAGTTGGGAAGTGTATCAGTGAAGCCACTTGGACTTGAGTTTTCTTTTACAGGAAGTTTTAAAATTACTAATTTGATCTCTTTACCGGATATAGGTCGATTCAGATTTTCTACTTCTCTAATCAGTTTCAGTAGTACATGTGTTTCTATGAATTTTCCATCTCATCTAAATTATCTGCTTTTTTTGGCATGCAGCCTGTGGTATGCCCTTATAATCCCTTGTATTTCTGTAAAGTCAGTAGTAGTGTCTCCTCTTTCATTTCTGATTCTAGCAATTTGAGCCTTCTCTTTTTCTCTTGGTCTACCTAGCTAAAGCTTTGTCATTTTTGTCCATCTTTTCAATAATCAATTTTGGTTTTACTGATTGTCTCTATTGTTTTCCTACTTTTTATTTTATTTTATTAATTTCTACTCTAATTTTTATTCTTTTCTTCCTTCTACTTGCTTCAGTTAATTTGCTCTTCTTTTGCCAGAGTCTTGAGGTAGAAGTTTAGGTTACTGATTGGAGATCTTTCCTCTTTGTTAATATAGGCATTTATAGCTATAAAATTCCCTCTCAGCACTACTTTAGCTGTATCCCATAAGTTTTGGTATGCCATGTCTTTATTTTCATTTAGCTCAAAGTACTTTCTGACTTCCTTTAGATTTCTCTGCCAGCTCAAATTTACTGTTGAACCCCTTTGTAAATTTTTCATTTCTGTTTGTACTTTCTATGTCCAGAATTTCTATTTGGTTTTTTTTTAATAGTTTCTCTTTATCGATATTTTCTTTGTTGTTGTTTGTTTGTTTGTTTTGTTTTGTTTTGTTTTTTTGAGACAGGATCTCACTCTGTTGCCCAGGCTGGAGTGCGGTGATGTGATCTCGGCTCACTGCAACCTCTGCCTCCCAGGTTCAAGTGATTCTTCTGCCTCAGCCTACCAAGTAGCTAGGATTACAGGTGCCCACTACCACGCCTGGCTAATTTTTGTATTTTTAGTAGAGACAGGGTTTCACCATGTTGGCCAGGCTGGTCTTGAACTCCTGACCTCAAGTGATCCGCCTGCCTTGGCCTTCCAAAGTGCTGGGATTACAGGCATGAGCCACCGTGCCTGGCCTTTTCTTTCTTTTGGTTTTTAACTGGCACTTGTGAACATTTCTAGCTGTTTTCTTCTGATAAGACATTGCTATCATATCTTCCTTTAGTTTTCTGAGAAGGGTTTTCTTTAGTTCTTTTAGCATACTTAGAGTAGCTGTTTTGTTTTTATATTTTATTTTATTTTATTCATTTATTTATTTATTTGAAGGAGTCTTGCTCTGTCACCCAGGCTGGAGTGCAGTGGCGCAATCTCGGCTCCCTGCAACCTCCGCCTCCCGGGTTCACTCCATTCTCCTGCCTCAGCCTCCCGAGTAGTTGGGACTACAGGTGCCTGCCACCATGCCTGGCTAATTTTTTGATTTTTAGTAGAGATGGGGTTTCACCATGTTAGCCAGGATGGTCTCGATCAGAATAGCTGTTTTGAAGCCTTGTCTACTAGGTCCACTATCTGGACCCCTTCAAAGGCAGTTTCTATTGCTGGCTTTTTTTTTTCTTGTGTATGGGTCACACATTCTTATTTTTTTGTTTGGTTTTGTTTTTGCATGCCTGGCAATTTTTTGTTGAAAACTGAATATTTTAGGTAATATTTTGTAGCAACTGTGGATACTGACACCACTGCTAGGGGTGGTGATGGTTATTGTTTGCTGGGGTTTATTTATTTGCTTAGCGACTTGACTAAAGTAATCCTGCAAAGTCTGTGTCCCTTGCAGTGTGCAGCCTCTGACATTCAACCTCAGATTTCTCTGACCTTGTTATTCTCTTTTAGCCTGGCCACTTAGGCTAGGAATCACTTCTGGCAGGTCACCTTCTTATTGTTCAAATGTTGTACTTAAGCCTGCTTAGCAGTTAGATGTTTATTGTTGGAAATGTGTGTGGCTTGAAGGTTGCTAGCCCAGTTGTGGGGGAAGGGGTTACCTTTTTCTCTCATGTTCTATTTTCTTAGAGCTCTGTGTTCACTCCTCTGATCACACCCTGGAAGGGTACAGCCTTGGACATGTACACAGTCTTCCAGACTGCCAGGGAAGACTGCAATATTATTATTTACTTTATTTTTATTTGTTTATTTTTTGAGACAGGGTCTCATTCTGTCAACCAGGCTGAGAGCATAGCTCACTACAGCCTCAACCTCAAGGCTCAAGTGATCCTCCCACCTTAGCCTCCCTAGTACCTGGGACTACAGATGTGCACCACCACGCTCAGCTAATTTTTAAATTTTTATTTTTAGAGATGGGGTCTTGCTTTGTTACCCAGGCTGGTCTCCAACTCCTTGCTTCAAGTGATCGTTCTGCCTCAGCCTCTCAAAGTGCTGGGATTACGGGGGCCAGCCATCATGCCTGGCCTCTGTCATCTTGGCTTGCCTCCCCCCGGGACAGAACGTGTGCAAGACTGCAAGGAGCCGGGGTCAGGGACCCACTTTTCCCAGAGTGATGAATGCCCAGATCTGCAAGTAGGTACTAGGGGTGGCAGCTGTGGCAGCTGTGGATAAGCCTGTTCTTCTTGGCTTGTCCATTGCAGCATGGAACCTCCCTACTACTAGTGAGTGAGCTGGGTGGGGGTGACAGAGGCCCCAGTATTCTCAGCCTGCTTCACCTGGAGTAGAACTTCTACCCTACAAGCAAGGGAGGCAAGATAGAGAAAGGGAGGTTGGTACTGCCTAGAATAGAGCTTCTGCAACACAGGGCTGGGGGCAGGAGGGGTGAAACCATACCCTCAGACTGGCAGGTGGAAAGGGGGGATGAAAAGAGAGCCCCCATCATCTTGGCCACACCTGCCCAGACTGGAGGGTGCAGAACGGGTAGCACTTCCATTAACACCGAGCTGGGGGTGCAGAGGGTAAGAAAGCAGGAGGTGGCTCAACTGCCACAGACCCTTCCTACAAAGTTTTAATATATTTTTTTGAGGGACTTTTTCTTTGTTTCCTGTACACCCTTTGAACAATTTCCAGGGGCTTTAAATTATTGCCTTTTTATTATTTTCACCACTTGAGTTGTTTTGCTGGAGAGAGGGTCTGCTGAGCTTGCTTCACCATTCTGAATGTCCTGTCCTACACAGATGGTTTCTTTAACCTCCATATTTGATTGGATTGATGGTCTTTTGACTGCTCCATTTGGGAGGAATGAAAGCTAAGAAAGTCATTAAGGGCCAAAGGATGGGAAGTAATGACTTGTGGATGTTGCCTGCAAATAGCAGTTGCTTAATGCAAACTCTGGTTGCCTCTTAAAATTTTAAATGATGTCATATTTTCTCCACTCCACCCTCAAGTTATCAAAACAGAATGCTGGTAGCTCACTTTCATTTCATATCACAAATAAGTGACACACAGTATTTTCAAGTTGGAAGGAGACATCAAACAAATGAGGAAATAAGTCCCAAGAGGACAGGACTTGCTATTCTAGTTTTCCAATTTTTGTAGGAAATAGGAAGTGGTAGTCAAACAACAAATGATGTCTTTAAAATGGTATTTTCAAATCAAGTACTGTTTCTGGATAGCACAAACTATTTATAACTCAGCAGGGTCATAGCAGGCTTTATATTCTCCAAAGAATGCATTTTCTTTCCTGAGGCAGAGGGCCCTAGACAAAGAGCTGAATGAAGACATTCCTTCACATCAGCAACAATTTGAAAGTTCAGTTCAAATACAATTTGAAATCTAAAGAACTCAGATGTAACATTTTAAAATAGAAAGATAACTCTCTACTTAAAAAGTTATCATGTCAGTTCTGGTTTTTTTTAAAAAAAAACAATCATATTAAGAAATATTTCTTTTTTCTTTTTCTTTTTTTTTTTTTTAAGATGGAGTTTCACTCTTCTTTCCCAGGCTGGAGTGCAATGGTGCGATCCTGGCTCACTGCAACCTCCGCCTCCCAGGTTCAAGTGATTCTCCTGCCTCAGCCTCCCAAGTAGCTGGGATTACAGGCATGTGCCACCATGCCTGGCTAATTTTGTATTTTTTAGTAGAGACGGGGTCTCACCATGTTGGCCAGGCTGGTCTCGAACTCCTGACCTCCAGTGATCCGCCGGCCTCAGACTCCCAAAGTGCTGGGATTACAGGCTTGAGCCACCATGCCCAGCTATTTTTTGTATTTTTAGTAGAGACGGGGTTTTACCATGTTGGCCAGGCTGATGTCAAACTCCTGACCTCAAGTGTTCTGCCTGCCTGGGCCTCCCAAAGTGCTGGGATTATAGGCGTGAGCCACCGAGCCCAGCCAATATTTTAATTTAAAAAGTTGTTTTAAATTTAAATTGCTTCATGAATTTGCATGTTATCCTTGCACGGGGGCTATGCTAATCTTTCATTTATTCGAATTTTAGTGTGTTTGCTGCCAAAGCAAGCACTCTAAATTTTGTCTTACCACAATCCTTTGAGGTAGAAAGTAGTAATAGTGTTAGTACTACTAGTGGAAGTTGGGAGACTTGGGTTTTAGTTTTACCTCTGTCAGTTATTGACTGTAAACCTTGGGGAAAAATCGTTTAATCTTCTTGTGCCTCGGTTTCCCCAGAAGCTACACCCTTAGCATCCTGTGGTATTCTAGAACACTATTACTTCTAAATGTTTTGCAGAATGCTATTAAGCATTAGGATTGGTAGAGTATTCACACCTTCATTTTGGGGGTGAGGAAACCAGACCATCTGCATATTTACTGATTTGGCCAGTATCAGACAGCCAGGGAGCAGGAGACCCAGGGCTTGAACCCAGGTTTCTCCAGGCAAATCTGTGCTCTAGACACAGAGTGAAAGTCAATGGGCTCTAACACACACTGATTACCAAGGTGTTCCAGGAGCTACAAGATGAACAAAACAAGGCCTTATCCTCAGGGCTTTTCCATGCCGCCTCCTGGCCCTCCCTACTCCTTCCTATTGTACGTAGTGTCCACTCCACCATGAGACTTGTCTCAACATTGACGTCAAGAATAAAACAGCCTCTCTTGATGTCTACTAATGCTTTGCCTCCGCATAAGTCATTCAGTTTCTCTGTGCCTTGGTTTTCACTTGAAAAAACAAAACAAAACAAAAAAACCTTCCAACTGCAATATGATGCAGCAAAGCCCAGCTGACTGCATAACGAATGTGAAACTTTAAAGCGCAGGAATGGAGTATGGTACCTGTTTCTAGTGACACCGTTTCTCCAAAGCATCTCTATGTAACAATGGTTTTCATATCCTCATAAATATACTATGACATAGTGCACTGGGAGTATAGTTATTGCAAAAATTTCCCATATAATAAAGGTTGTCTTGGCGGGGCGTGGTGGCTCATGCCTGTAATCCCAGCACTTTGGGAGGCCAAGGCAGATGGATCATGAGGTGAGCAGGTCAAGACTATCCTGGCCAACATGGTGAAACACCGTCTCTACTAAAAATACAAAAATTAGCTGGGTGTGGTAGCGTGTGCCTGTAATCCCATTTACTCAGGAGGCTGAGGCAGGAGAATCGCTTGAACTCAAGAGGCTGAGGTTGCAGTGAGTCGAGAAAATGCCATTGCACTCCAACCTGAGCGGCAGAGCAAGACTCCATCTCAATAAATAAATAAATAAATAAACGTTGTCTCCAGTCTTTGTCTATGTAGCTGGACAAGAGAAGAAGTGAACTATAAGAGATCTCCCACGCAGCTTTGTTCTACAGTGCCATTCGTGTCTCTTTTCCATGAAGGCAAGCATTTCATTCCCTAACACTGAGCTGAGCACAGTGATTGAAACCTTGGTATAATGCATAGGAAGCTCAGGGGAGAGTTTAACTGCGAAGAGGTGTTTCAGTGATCTATTGCTACATAACAAATCACCCCCAAAACTTAGTGGCTTAAGCAATGATGATTAGTTCTCATTATTCTGTGGTCCCAACTGGGTCATTCTTGTGATTCTAAGCAGCTGCTGGCTGGGACATCTTTGTTATCCTCCACAGGGCCTCCCCACGAGGCAACTTGGGCTTCTCCACAGCATGGTGGTCTCAGTGTTTCAACAGGGCAAAAGTGGAAGCTGCCCAGCCTCCTAAGGGCTAACCTGGCACAGCATCACTCCCACTACATTCTATTAGTCAAAGCAAGTCACAAAAAGCTGGGCACAATGGTGTGCACCTGAGGTCCCAGTTACTCAGAAGGTTGAGGCAAGAGGATCAGGAGTTCAAGCCCAACTTGGGCAGCATAGTGAGACCCTGTCTCTAAAAACTCAAAAAAAAAAAAAAAAAAAAAAGCAGGCCTCAAAAGTCAACTCAGATTCAAGAGGAGGTGAGGGTAAATAGGCCCCACCTCTAGATGGGAAAAATGATGTACTCATTCAAAAATGGATGGATTGGGGTAGCCATCTTTTTTTTTTTTCTTTGAGACAGAGCCTCCCTTTGTCCACCAGGCTGGAGTGCAGTGGTGCGATCATGACTCTCTTCATCTTTGACAGCAACCTACCACATAGGGGCTTATAGAAGAGGAGACTTGTAACTTCTATATGGTCACTTCAGACCTGCAGAGCAGGCAGGTGAGGTGAAAGAGGCTTTTTGAGAGTCCGAGCCTGTTGTGAAGAGATCAGTCCAGTGGTCCAGGTTCAGTGAGGGAATGATCTGGTAGTAGTTCTTCTGGAAGCATTCTTCTTTGGAAATTCTACAGGTAAGGCATGTCCGTATTCCCACTTCTCTCACCTCTGGGGAGGAATGAGGAGTCGGGTAGGGCTGATGGAGCTTGTAGAAGGTGTTAGGGACTGAATCCTCTTCCTCCCAAAAGTCATATGTTGAAGTCTTAATCCATAATACCTCACAATGTGACTGTATTTGGAGATAGGGTCTTCAAAGAGGTAATTAATTTAAAATGATGCTGTTAGCATGGGCCCTGGTCCGATCTGACCAGTGTCCTTCTAAGAAGAGGCGATTAAGACACACAGAGATGTTGGGGGAGTAAGACAAGCAGGGGAAGATACAGCAAGAGGGCCGCCATCTGCAGGCCAAGGACAGGGGCCTCAGGAGAAACCCAACCTGCCGGCACCTTCATCTTGGGCTTGCAGCCTCCAGAACCGTGAAAAATAAACTTCTGTTGTTGAAGCCACTCAGTCCGTAGTATTTCACTATGGCAGCCCAAGCCGATGGATACAAAGGAGAAAGGCTTCAGCCTGAAGGGTCCGGTAGAACCAAAGCCCATGTGGAAGTGGGAAGGCCGGAAACAACAGGAAGATGATCCAAGCCTCTGCAAATCCAAGGTGCCTGGTAGTGGGTTTGGATATAGTGACATGTTCCCAGGGTTCTGAAGCCAGGACAGCAAGAGACTCCTCCAGAGATCACAAGCCACAGACTCAGCCCCAGGCATGTCTTGTTGACCCCACTGTGTTTATAAAGAAATTGTAATTCATCTCCACTATTTAAGCATCAGAAGTTTTTATTCTTTTAAAAACATTAGGATTTCCAGCTTCTCCTGAACAATTAGAAGACCTCGCTACCCTGGCCTCATCTGCCTCTGTGGGTACAGGGCTGCGGCTGGCTTTTTTTTTTTTTTTTTTTCTCATTTGAATATCCATCGTCAAATGAGTGTTTCCCAGACAGGAGTTTAGTGAATAACAAGTGGGAAGGAGACAAGTACATTCTATGAAATTGCGTCACTTTGGGGATTGAAGGTCTTTATGGTAATTTATGTCTTGTCATTACAGTGAGAAGAGTGTGATTCACCAGCTCTACTTGGTTCATTGTGATTTACAGTGGAGGAAGTTATGTAATTGGCCGTATCCAGAAGAGGTAGAAGCCTCCAATATCCCAGGTAGGGCCTTTAAAGCGTTTTTGTGATCTTAAACTGAGTTTTTATAGGTGTTTCTATTTCCGGAAGGCATTGGAAAGAGCTGTAAGTGTACGCCTGTGTTCCAGTTGCTTCTCACTTGACACTCTTCAATATGCTTTGGCGGCCTGTGCGTTCCTACTTCAGTGTAACGAAAAACCTCATTACAATTTGCACATCAAACAAGAGGGGACCGGTTACTCTTGCTAGGGGAGCCTTGACTGAATTTCTAGGCTTTTGAGAAACTCACAAACACTCCCAGTTGTTAACGTTCTTTGTACATAATATTTCAGACAGAATTAGCAACAGAATTACTGCTCTGATCTGTTTGCCTTTCTTTATTCCAAGATATTTTGCATATTTTAAAGAGGATTCTCTCCCTGTTCTCAGGTTAAATTAGTTGCTCAGAGAAGCTGCAGTCTCTTTCCTGGCACTGGGTATTTGAGCTCCACTTGGGGCGGCTGATTCTGGAAGATTATTCTCACCTGAGCCTCATCAGAGCACCATGGCAAGACCTCTCAACTAAGCTGCATGGAACACTCCAGGGTCTTTGTTCCCCTCTCCTCCACCCCGCCTCACCCCCAAATCCTTCTCTTATAGTGACTCCTTCTCGCAGCCATGCAACCTCCACAGATACCCTCCCTACCACCACCCTTCAACTGTCCCCAGGGAAATACACACTCTCCTGCCCTTCCTGGAAAATAACGTTGATCCACTTTTCCTGCAATCTCTCGCTCAAGACTGGCTTTTCTCCTCTGGCGTGTCTGGTCCAACATCCATCAATGATGTGACAAAAATTGTTGTCCATGTGCCATCTCCTGGAAGTTCTCCCTCACTCCCGTGCAGGCAGGAATCTGTGGAGGCGGGGACAGACACCAGAGTATGCCTGCGATAATAGGAACCCAAACCAGCATTTGTAGAGGCTTTACTGTGTGCTAGGCACTGTGCAAAGCAAGGCATTGCATGGGCTAACTCACTGAAGACCCACTTCTGTACATTGGGGTAAATCTTTGCACTATGCCCACTTTATAGATGAGAAAACGCAGGCTCAGACTTGCCCAAGATCACATAGTGGGAAATACTAAAGCAGCCTGACCCTAAAGACCTAAAGTCATGCATTTATTTCGTGAATTGCTTATATATGTAGTTATACAATCCTACACTTTGTTCCAGGAAGGATTTATAATGATTCACAGAAACACATAAAGATAAGATAAAATTTTAAATTAACAGGAGGATAAACCGGGACAACAGGAAAATGAGGACAGGAAAGACCGAGTGGAGCCAGTGGCGATCTCTGTACACAAAATAAAAGCCAGTGGCATTTTGTCTGTATCATAGCTATAAAGTTATGACTGTGTCTGGTATCAAAGTCACTTCTGAGCACGTCTTATTTGCACCACTGTTGGCTGCTTTAGGGCAGGGTGAGCCATCAGCATTTTCTCTCCCACATTTTATCCAATAACTATTTAATGCACAAATATAATTATGAAGGAGGATGCATCCTCTCCCTCTCTCTGTCCCCTCCTCAATCTTGCTTGCTCCTGAAACAGGAATTTCTACTTGTCTAAGGCCCTGGAGAAGTTTCTACTTTCTATGCACCTCCCACTGGATCCACCCTGGGGGAAAAAGAGTGATTCAGTTGATTAGGGCAGTGGCAAAAGGTGCCCCATTGGCCCAAATTTCTCTACGGGGTGGGGTTAACTCTTTAAAAGATCCCCACTCCCCTGGGCATTGTTCTCTCTGTCCTTGGGCTGTTTCTCTTGGAGGTGACTTTCTGCAAGGCTCTCCTCCCTGACAGGGAGCAGGATCGGGGACAATGTGTAGGAGCCTGCAGTCTCCAGCTGCTTTAAGTGAGCTTAGGTGGGAAAAATCAATTCAATGGAAAGTCGTGGGACAGACATTTTGGCTTCAGATCCAGGTTTGCAGTAATAAATTTGATGTTTTGATCCCTAAACTGACTTGTAGATCTGTTTCATATTTAGTTCAGAATCTGAAAGGAAAGAGTGTGAATTTTTTTTGACACTTTAAAATCTCTACTAATGATTTACTTTCTCACAAATATTTCTATTCTTAAAATAGGGGGCCTTCTGGAGCCATCTCAGTTAGGAAAACCTGTGATCGCAAGTAACCAAAAAAAAAAAAAAAAAGCCATAATGGCTGCATTCATTTGGGTCCTATGAGAGGAAAATGCCAAGACAGGATTAGATGTGCAAGCAATTTATTGGAGCAGTGCTGGTGAAGCATAAAAAGGAAAAGGCCAGAGAAGGCAGAGAGAGCCTTCAGGCCGTGGTGCTGGTCTGACACGTATGAAGAAAAGAGGGGAGGAAGGCAGATGGGGTAGAATGTCTTAGATTGCAGTACAGGTCCGAGAAAGTTGTGGCCAAGGCTGATGGGAATCCTTGATGCAGTGTTGCCCGTTGGTGTATTCCTGTGTCTCACAGGAATAATAAACCTGTATTGGCTGTGCTTAGTCACTGATTCAGGAGCAGCCTGTGGAAAGCGTGGCCTCAGCATCAATGTGGTGTTGAACCCAGAGGAGTGGAAACAAGGCCATCTATTATGCTCCCTGCGGCAGGAGACCTGAGTGGTGCATTGTCCTGGCCATCACAATGGCTTAATCCAGTAAGGATTTGGTTTCTCCCATAATAATAGTTTGAATTAGGTAGGCATCTGCTGGCTTCAGGCCGGTGTCCCTGGTATACCTTGGGCATGCCATTGTGGCCTCGCAATCACTGCAGCCACTGCAATCATCACATCTGCAGTCAGCAAGGAGAAAGGTGGAGTCGCAGCATCTCTAGCAAGAAAACCAAAACACTCTGGGAGCCTCACAGCTGCCTTCTCTTGGGTCTCATTGACCACAGCTGGAGCATGTGGCATCCCTGGAAGGGAGCTTAGAGAGAAAAAAGTTGGGGAAGAATACTGGCTCAGCCACCATAATCATGTGCCTGCCACAGAGGCCCAACATAGGCCCTAGAGGAAGACCCTGATATTGGCATTTCAGGCCCCTGCAGATGCTATGTTGGGTAGTTAATTAAACCTGGCCCCGCTGTGCCTCCAACAGAAGCTTCCTGGTGCTTCTGGGTGATCAAGTCTCGGTGTACTCCATCGAAGTCTCCCAGGATGCTTTCTAGTAGCTCAGCCTGGTGCTACATAGCGTACAAATTAGACAGTTCATTTCTCAGAAAAGTATTTGTATTTTCTTGGGAGGGCTGAAAGTATGTATTTGGAGAGGAAATGGCTTCTTGTTTGCCTGCCGTATCAGGTGCTTTTACTTGTGTCCTCTTGTTTAAGCTTCCCAATGACCTTGCGTGTGTGGTGATGTTCTCACAGGCATTGGGGTTGGTCTCCCTCTGTCTACTCTACTCTCCTCTGTTGTGGCAGCCATGGGATTTGGGATGTGGACACCAGGCCCACAGGGTGGGCCTGATTAATCTAAGCCAATCAGAGTAATCTCATTACCTTGGCAGTCATTGGTGCAGAAATGAGCTTGTAACCAATCTGGCTCAATGAGATTCGGGGAAACGTTGCTGGGGCTTCTGGGAACCTGTTTGCTTGGGCTAGAGAAAAAGCCACAGGAAGAGCAGTTTCTATTTTCCACTAGATGTGAACGGGAAAACCGGTAGCCCTGATTGCTGTGGCTGTATCCTGTGACCCTGAGAGGAGCCTTGTTTAGAATAAAGCCAACACTGGATGGCATCCTTGGAGTCAGAAAGAGCCTGGGTCCTTGAGGACATCACTGTGAAGCTGGACCAACCATCCTGATGACCTCACAATCTGTAGACACCCAGATATGTGAGCCCATCTGTTTCCTTATGTGAAAGCTAATGTGGTTGGATTTTCTGTTACACTGAAAGCATCTAAGTGCTCCAGGTGTTATGCCCGTTTTCAGTTGAGGAAGCTGATATCCAGAGAGATGGAGTAACTTGCCCAAGGTCGCACAGCTTGTGTGGCAGAGCTGGGCTCGGGACCAAGGTCTGACTGTTGGCTCCACACCCTGCAATTAATCTGCTGTTCACTGGGAGAACGGATTCATGTATTTCAAGATTATAAGAACAGCTCAGACATGCTTAACTTACTAAGAAACTGGTATTGGACTTTTCACACTTTCTCTGAGTTCAGAGCTGGGCCATTTCCTGTGTAACAGGGATCTCCAGAATATCAAAAGACTTCACAAATCACAGTGGTGCCAAAGAAGACAGATTTAATACCGGTTTTCAGGGTGACATCAGTTCTTTTTCTCCATTTTTAAAAGTAGGCAGTAATGATGACAGCATATAAAACAAATATATACCAGGTCGTAGTTTCCAATTTCCTCTTATCAGAATTGACAAATGTCCCACACCGTACAGGAAGAGTGCAGTTAAGAAGGGGCACAGAGTTATCTGTGAGTTTTCATTACTTTTGTTCATTATACTGCTGCATTCCCAATCTTTTCACCCCCAATCCTGTGGGTTAAAGGACTGCAAATGCAGCAGTGTAATGAACAAAAGTCTAAGAACTTTTTCTGGAACAACTTAAAGTCTCAAAATTGGACAGAATTTGGAGGACAGCTGGTTTAGTCCCTTCCCCGTGGCAGGCAGGAGTCCCTCCCAAAGCACCCACGCTAGGCAGCCATCTAGCTTTCCCTAGAAAACACTCTGGAGAGGAGTCACTCTTTTCTACTCTCCTTGCTAGGAAGCTCCTCATATTGCACTGACTTCGTGCTTATGTGTTGTTATAAACAAAGTCACTGTTCTTCAGAGCAGAACGGATACCAGCTCATTAAAAGACAAATGGCGACAAATTATCTTTGTGACTGTGTTCTCTTCCCAAGGTGATCTGATGAGCCATCAGTAATAGATACCCCCCAATAGGGTGACCAAGCCTACTTACCCCTTTACCCCTTAACTCACTCTAGATAGAAATGGAATACACATCCTGTCTGTGAATTTGATGTAACCCAGGAGAGAGACAAGGGGTAACTTCAAGGTTTTATGTAGCTGAAAGATGACCTTCAAGCGGGGGATGACTTTGTTTTTTTCCTTATTTTATTTTATTTCAAAATCACACGTTTGTTTAGCTCTAAGAGTTAAATAGCACTACAAAGCTAATAATGAAAAACAGCAGTCTCTACCTACGGTCTCCCTGTCTTTACATCTTCTTCTCCAGAGGCAACCCCTTGCAAGTCTTCTGGCCATTTCTTCTGGTGTTTATACTTAAATTTCTCAATAATGTGTTGATACTGTTATTTCTTGATTTTTCAGTTTTAGATGTCATCCAATTTCTTCCTATCACAGAAAATGAGGATTAGTATGGCTTCACCTCTCCTTCCTCTCCCTGGTGCCGCTCCTGACCCCCAACCCCCACCACTCACATGCAAACTTCCTCTCCTATCTTCCCAATATAGTTGCATCATAGTTTTTGGTTGAGTCAACATGTATTATTTAGATTTATATGATGATGTAGATCTTGCTCACAGCTGAGTCATGCAATGAAATCCAGAAAGAATAAGGAGGCACGATTGACCTACTTAACAGAGAAAACACACATGTGACCTGAGGTGCCAAAGCCCTCCCTGGAGTGTTCCACAGCAGCTAATTCAGACTGTGGGGAAAGGATTGCTGAAGGTTACTTGTTCTGTGCCTTGCCAGGTTGAAGCAAGACCAACTGCTGAAGGGGTGGGCGAGGTTTGCCTCCCTTCCTAAGGAGGTGGAAGCGTGAAGATTTTGCACACTGGACAAATAAAGAGATGAAAACAAGGGTGAACTCAAGGCAGCAGAACAAAGCCATAAACCAGCCTCTACCCATGTGGGAACCTTGCTGAAGAGTTTGATGTTTTTCCTTTTTCCTTCGCACTCTGGGAACAGTCATATGAAGCATCCTGTTTAAATACTTTTCTCCTTTGAAGCAATTCTCTCCGGTTACTCATAACCCTTCAGTGATTCACAAACCATCTTGTGCTTCCTATGAGTTGATGTAGGGTGGGCTGGGGACCAGGCAGTAAGAGAAGCCTGGCATCTCCACATCACCACTCTACAAGCTTCCGTTTTCTCCACAGTGTTCTGAGTCTGTCCTCCCCAACCCCTCCCTGTCGGGCTGGGCCATTTTGCCTGCTGTCCCTCCACCGGCATTGACAAGCCCTGGGGGTACCACTGCTTAGGGGAAGGGCAGCTTCTGCATGTGGCCCTCTCCTGGAGAAAAAACATGCTGATTTTGTTTTTAAAATAAATGTTAGCTGGTGCACTGGCTCACACCTGTAATCCCAGGACTTTGGAAGGCTGGGAGGATCACTTGAGCCCAGAACTTCAAGACTAGCCTGGGCAACATAGCAAGACCCCATCTCTACAAAAAAAAATCTCCTTAAGCTGATAAGCAACTTCAGCAAAGTCTCAGGATACAAAATCAATGTGCAAAAATCACAAGCCTTCCTATACATCAATAACAGACAGAGAGCCAAATCATGAGTGAACTCCCATTCACAATTGCTTCAAAGAGAATAAAATACCTAGGAATCCAACTTACAAGGGATGTGAAGGACCTCTTCAAGGAGAACTACAAACCACTGCTCAACAAAATAAAAGAGGACACAAACAAATGGAAGAACATTCCATACTCATGGATAGGAAGAATCAATATCGTGAAAATGGCCATACTGCCCAAGGTAATTTATAGATTCAATACCATCCCCATCAAGCTACCAATGACTTTCTTCACAGAATTGGAAAAAACTACTTTAAAGTTCATATGGAGCCAAAAAAGAGCCCACATTGCCCAGACAATCCTAAGCCAAAAGAACAAAGCTGGAGGCATCACGCTACCTGACTTCAAACTATACTACAAGGCTACAGTAACCAAAACAGCATGGTACTGGTACCAAAACAGAGATATAGACCAATGGAACAGAATAGAGCCCCCAGAAATAATACCACACATGTACAACCATCTGATCTTTGACAAACCTGACAAAAACAAGCAATGGGGAAAGGATTCCCTATTTAATAAATGGTGCTAGGAAAACTGGCTAGCCATATGGATAAAGCTGAAACTTACATCTTATACAAAAATTAATTCAAGATGGATTAAAGACTTAAATGTTGACCTAAAACCATAAAAACTCTAGAAGAAAACCTAGGCAATACCATTCAGGACATAGGCATGGGCAAGGACTTCATGACTAAAACACCAAAAGCAATGGCAACAAAAGCCAAAATTGACAAATGGGATCTAATTAAATAAAGAGCTTCTGCACAGCAAAAGAAATTACCATCAGAGTGAACAGGCAACCTACAGAATGGGAGAAAATTTTTGCAATCTACCCATCTGAAAAAGGTCTAATATCCAGAATCTACAAAGAACTTAAACAAATTTACAAGAAAAAATCAAACAACCCCATCAAAAAGTGGGCAAAGGATATGAACAGACACTTCTCAAAAGAAGAGAACAGCAGCCAACAGACATATGAAAAAATGCTCATCATCACTGGCCATCAGAGAAATGCAAATCAAAACCACAATGAGATACCATCTCACACCAGTTAGAATGGCAATCATTAAAAAGTCAGGAAACAACAGATGCTGGGAAGGATGTGGAGAAATAGGAATGTTTTTACACTGTTGGTGGGACTGTAAACTAGTTCAACCATTGTGGAAGACAGTGTGGTGATTCCTCAAGGATCTAGAACTAGAAATACCATTTGACCCAGCCATCCAATTACTGGGTATACACCCAAAGGATTATAAATCATGCTGCTATAAAGACACATGCATATGTATGTTTATTGCTGCACTATTCACAATAGCAAAGACTTGGAACCAACCCAAATGTCCATCAATGATGGACTGGATTAAGAAAATGTGGCACATATACACCATGGAATATTATGCAGTCATAAAAAAGGATGAGTTCATGTCCTTTGTAGGGACATGGATGAAGCTGGAAACTGTCATTCTGAGCAAACTATCGCAAGGACAGAAAACCAAACACCGCATGTTCTCACTCATAGGTGGGAATTGAACAATGAGAACACTTGGACACAGGGTGGGGAACATCACACACTGGGGCCTATCGTGGGGTGGAGAGAGGGAGGAGGGATAGCACTAGGAGATATACCTAATGTAAATGGCTAGTTAACGGGTGCAGCACACCAACACGGCACATGTATACATTTGTAACAAACCTGCATGTTGTGCACATGTACCCTAGAACTTAAAGTATAATTTTAAAAAATCTAATAATTAAAATTAAAATTAAATTTTGCAACTTGTGTAGAGATAAGGAATTAAGACCCAAACTTAAGTATCTTAAAATTTCTATCTAATACAATGGAACCAATCTTTAAGATACTCTCATTTATTAAATTTCTCCATCTGTGTTTGTATGATACTGCTTGTGTGTCTAGAATTTTTACTTCTGCCCAAAGAAATTTTGCTTATTGTTGCTAAGTTTTTAGAACACAGTCCCTTGATGGGGAAAAATAAATCTATAGGGATTTAACTAGAAGTCCTACTTCAGAGATTACTTTTCAAGATGTGTAGAAAGAAGAGGGCCAAGGAAAACCTCACTGACCTTTTCCCCCAGCAATGAAAATGTTCAAATTTCTTAAAAAAAAAAAAAAAAGCAAGCACCTGAGTGTTATTTACAATTTCAAACGTTCAGTTTCAGTTTCTAATCCACCAAGTCCTCCACCTCCAAAGCTCACAGTGACTTTCCTAAGCAGCTTCATTTCACACGGTTCCCTGTTGTCTGCTTTCTTTTATGGGTCTGTAAACTCTAGAAGATTCAGTTATGCAAAGGAGGTTACAAATGCTGTCTTTAAGGGAGGGGAGAAGCAGAAAGGAAAGTGGAAAAAGCCAGATGAGCCACCAGGGCTGCTTCCTGAGAAAGCTGACTTCCCTCTTGTCTTCATTGGAGCGTAAGTCCTCAGTTAACACTGTCAATAGGTCTTTGGAAACTGCAACTTTCAGCGGAACGACATAGGACAGATCAAATTTTACTGAAGGCTAATTGATACAAACAAGAGTTAAGTTCCCTTGGCACATTTCTGATCACAAAAACATAAAACTTCTAAATAAAGACCAAAACACTTCTAATTTTAAACCTTAAACTAAATGTGAGCTAAGGTACATTTAAGAAAGAATAGGCCCAGCATGGTGGCTCATGTCTGTAATCTTAGCACTTTGGGAGGCCGAAGCATGACAATCACTGGAGGCCAGGAGTTCAAGACCAGCCTGGGCAACATAGGAAGACCTCATCTCTACAAAAATAAAAAATAGCCACGTGGCAACATGTGCCTGGACTACATGAGTTATATCTTATGACTTTCAAGTAATTCTTTGAGAGCAAGGCATGAAGGAATTGGAATCAATAGGAATTGGCAGAATTGGGGAAGGGTTTGAAAAGGAATTTGGGACAGGACTAAGGCTACCTTTATTAAATGTCTGTTATCTTGTTCATTGTGGAATTTTTTAAATATCAATTTTGATTGGATTAATATGCTATTTTTTTTAATTACTGAGTTTTTTTTGTTTGTTTGTTTTTGTTTTTGGCAAGCCCTTAAATTTTGTTTGCATTTAATACAAGGCCTGGAAACCAGAGAAGACGACCAATTTCAAAACCAGAGAAGCAACCCTAATATGAAGTTTCTAATGGTGTGGCAGGAAGGTAGCAAGATACCTGGGGCAGATAACAAAGGTTTGAGCACTGGCTCTGTGGCAAGCTGCCTGAAGGGACTTGACACACTCTTGCAGACAGTTCTCAGAAAAGTTCAATAAATTGCCCAAGGCCAAAGAGCTAGTAAGCTGTGAGCTTGGATTTGAAGCTGATTTTTCTCTTCATTGCAAAGCCCTGGGCAATAGTCTTTTTGCCATGAATCGGGAATAAACAGGAGAGAGCATGGAGATGGCAACAGACTCAATTTATGAATGAAATTCGATTTTATTACTTTTAAATACAGATAAGGCCAGGCATGATGGCTTACGCTTATAATCCTAGAACTTTGGGAGGCTGAGGCAAGAGAATTGCTTGAGGTTAGGAGTTCAAGATCACCTTGGACAACATGGGGGTGTTGGGGAGGGGGAAGAAAGAAAGTGAAAGAAAACTAAATACAGATAAATACCAAAAGAGACAAATACACTCTCCAGGGATAAATAATGAATAAAATTTCAAATCAGTATCTTATTTTTTCAACTTTATTGAGCTATTATTGAAGTAGATAAGCTGCACATATTTACATGTAAAAGTTGATCAGTTTCAGCATGTGTATACCCCTATGAAATCACTCCCACATCAAGATAGCATTTTCTTTTTTCTTTTTTTTTTTTTTTGAGATGGAGTTTTGCTCTTGTTGCCCAGGCTGGAGTACAATGGCGCAATCTTGGCTCACTGCAAATTCCACCTCCCAGGTTCAAGCAATTCTCCTGCCTCAGCCTCCCAAGTAGCTGGAATTACAGGTGCCTGCCACCACACCCAGCTAATTTTTTGTATTTAGTAGAGATGGGGTTTCACCATGTTGGTCAGGCTGGTCTCAAACTCCTGACCTCAGGTGATCCACCTGCCTCGGCTTCCCAAAGTGCTGGGATTACAGGTGTGCGCCACCACGGTTAGCAGGATAGCATCTTCATTACCCCCAAAATTTTCCTGGTGCCCTTTTGTAATCCATCCCTTCTTCCATCCCTGTTTCTAGGAAACCATTGATCTACTTTTGTCACTATGGATTCATTTGCATTTTCTAGTATTTTACACAAATGGAATCATGCAGTATGACTCCTTTTCATTTGGCTTCTTTTACTAGCATAATTACCTTGAGATTCGCCCTTGCTGTTGCATGTATCAGCTGTTCATTCCTTCTTATCACCAAGCAATATTCCATTGTATGGATATACCACAATCTGTTTATCAAGTCATTCACCTGCTGATGGTTGTTTTCAGTATCTTAAAATTCCCATGTACACAAATAGCACATTTTTAGATACTTGAATGTGATTTGAAATTATGTGTTCTCCCTAAATTCATGATTACCCTTATATAGCAGGGGCAATGCTATGCGTTCACCTAACCCTGCGTCCCATTACTCCTTCCTGGGAACATGGAAAATGCACGTCTCAGCCCCTTTGCACATAGGCAGGGCCATGTGCAAATTTCCGGTTTCTCTCTTCCCCTTAGGTGGGGGAGTGTGGGCCATGACTGAGCTGGTAGAAGCGCTGGGTGGAAACAGGTAGGGCCACTGAGCCACCAGATGGAAGCAGCCATCTTGGAAAGCACTGGCCTGCCGCGGACTTCATGCCAACGAGAAGTAACCTTTTCTGTGATTTGGGGTTGGTTGTTACTGCAGCACAAGCCTAGCCTTTTCTGAATAACTTAGCTTAGCAAACCCTTTCTTTATGAACACAACAAGAAGGCGTTCCTGGCTGAATTTCTACCAAAGCTGAATGGAATGCAAATTAATGAAGCTTTTACTATTTAGAATTGTCTAAAAATGTAACTAATATTGTACAGCTACAGACTTCCCTTTGGTGCATGGAAAAGCAATATAAGTATTCAGAAGAGGTGAATGGGAAAAAAAAAAAACATTTATTACTCTTCATCATGTACCAGCAACTCACCTCCATTCACTTATTTAATCATGACAACAACTCTAAGGAGATATTATAGCTTCATTTGTACTAAGGAAAAAAACTGAGACACGAAGAGGTTCCCAAGGATACACAGCTGGTAGGTAGCAGATTTGGAATTAAAATCTAGGTCTGCCTAACTGCCAACTGCCTGTTTATCCCATCAGATGAGGAAATGCAAAAAGAGGTGGGCAAAACAGCCCCTATGGAACAGCTATCCACTCTTCACTACATGCTAAGGCCGTTAGCAAAAGGAGAAAGGGGAAGTTCAGG
The DNA here is from genome assembly GCF_028885655.2 of Pongo abelii. Lineage (NCBI taxonomy): Eukaryota > Metazoa > Chordata > Mammalia > Primates > Hominidae > Pongo > Pongo abelii. The sequence continues at coordinate 131,017,884 of NC_085928.1, read as the reverse complement.
CGGGGACGGTCTGAAAAGCAGGTGGACAGCCCCAGCTATGGACAGGTGGTCAAGGCACACAGCCAGAGTCCACCCATTTGTGGCCAAGCTGACTCAGTGAGGTGGAGGGTGGGCTGGTGGAAAGAGGAGGGCTGGCAGCCAGAGTTTGGGGCTCAAGAACTGTCCCTCAGGTGTCTGTGGCCTCAGGCAAAGCCAATTAACCTCTTCACGTCTTAATTCCCTAAGTTGAAAGTAGGAATAATGAATAGAAAACAGACAGAAAACTCTAACGCTGTGTAAGTTCAGGCCTGTCCTAGTCTCCTCTGCCTTGGCACACACCCTAGGTGACATTTGCAAGATTAGTGTAGATAAGATAGATGTGAGAAATGATCTCCTGGCTCCTCTCTAAAAGGCATATTGGCACAATGTTCTCTGTTCCAATTACTTTTCAAGTACAGCTTCTACAAACCTCAGGTCTCCACCTGTGATTAATAAGAAGACACTTGTGCTGGTTGCAGTGGCTCATGCTTAGCATTTTGGGAGATCGAGGCAGGTGAATCGCTTGAGCCCAGGAGTTTGCAACCAGCCTGGGCAATGTGGCGAACCCCATCTCTACAAAAAAATAGAAAAAAAAATAGCTAGATGTGGTGGTATGGGTCTGTGGTCCCAGCTACTTGGGAGGCTGAGGTTGGAGGATTACCTGAGCCCAGGAGTTTCAGGCTGCAGTGAGCCATGATGTCTCCACCACACCCCAATATGGGTGACAGAGTGAGACTCAGAAAAAGAAGAAGAAGAAGAAGAAAAGAAAGAAAGAAAGAAAGAAAGAAAGAAAGAAAGAAAGAAAGAAAGAAAGAAGGAAAGAAAGAAGGAAAGAAAGAAAGAGAAAGAAAGAAAGAAAGAGGAAAGGAGAGAGGGAGAGAGAGAAGAAGGAAGGAAGGAAGGAAAGAAAGGAAGGAAGACATGTGAGAAACCTACTGGCTCAAGACCCTCTGAGACTGAGAACCACTTGATTCTAACTCTCATCTCCTTGTCAAACTTCTCTCCCTAAGAATAAAGGAAGGGTAATTGGGCCAGCTGTGAAGTCGCTCGCATACTCTTTAAGAATTTGCCCATTTCTGCAGAGGAGGCACCCCAGAGAGGGCTGGGAGGGAACATTCTTTTTGTCAGCCATAAAGAGGCCCAACTCATCTGCCCTGTGAGGTTCCCCAGCCCAGGATTTAGGAACTGAGCTAAACATATTACAATTAGCAATTCAACATCTTGCGTTTACAGAAATCAAGCCATAGCTATATGATGAAATATTAAATATATGAAATGGCCACCTGTGTAGGTTCAAAATAGTTCATTCTAATATATTTTATCACTTGACAGATTCCAGAAAGGAACATGTTCTCTTAGTAACTTAATATTTCTTTCCTTATTCTTCCCTGTTTTTTTTCTTTAAAAACATCAGATCTGAGCAAAAAGATGGAAGATGAAATATATCTATTAAGTAAAATTAAAACTCAACCTTTAAAGTTTCATCTTCTTAAACAATAAATAAAATGTAATTTTTTGCATTCTAGATGTATGGAACTCTGCTAAGTATTGAGACTAGGAGACGGTGTATACAACCATAGCACTTATTTTGTTAGTGAGAAAATATATTTTAAAAAGGACTGTTCAATTGCTCGCGTGAAATAATCTGAAAAAATTATGGGAAACCAAAATGAAGCATCACCCCCCCACACAATAAACCCCACTCTGAACTATCTATAATAGAACTAAAGATATTTAATTATGTGATAAAGGTCCTAGTCTTTGGGTTTTATTATTAGGTATTATGCCCCATAGAAACAAATCACTGGTCAATTACAAATGTATTGAAGCATAAAATACTTTATTAAGGCTGTGATTACTCAAGTATGGTTTCTGAAGATGCCTGCACCTTGCTGGGTTCATTTTCACTGGCTTTAACTTCATCCTCCATGGCGCTTCTAATCTATGCAAATGGTTAGCATATCCACATACTTAATAACAAATTACTGGATCTATTATATACTTAAGTCTTTGGCTATGACCATGTAATTAGATCCCTGGGTGCTTTAAAGGAGAGGAGCTTCATATAAATAGAGATAAAACAATAAACACGCATGAGTTGGCCTGCCCATATGTTTTACATTTATAACCCCCAACGCTGGTGCCCTGCAGGCACTCAAGGAACACGGGTGTTGGTGAGAGGGGTTTTATTTTGGGGGCATTATTGAATTCACCAAGCCTGACTATAAGTCAGCATAAAAAGGTTTTAAGTATAAGTTGATGACATTAAAGAAAAAAAAAACTCTAAGGTAAAAGAAATAACAGAATAATTTTATATAAGCTATTATAAAAACCCTTATCACAAACTTCTAGATGTAAGAAAAACAGGTTTAGGCCTATATGCAATTACTAAATGGAAAAGAAGGAAGGAAGAGAAACGAAACGACACTGTTAGCTGGTGACAGACTAGAGGAAGTGAAGCTCTCGGCTACCTGATATAAATAAACGTTCATTGAACACAAGAGGTTGTGGATGATGCCACCCCTGTTAGGCGTCGAAGCAGAGGTGCCCCTTGGGGTCAAGTCCCCAGCTGTGGTGTCACTCCTCGTGTTCAGCAGCCGTCCCAGAGCAAATCTCCACCTCGTACCACTTCAGATTTTCTCCTCCCTTTCTTTTATCTTTCTTCTTCCCTTTCCTTTCTTTTTCTCCTAAGCAATCTTTAAAATAATTTTAAAATCCTATAAACATTCTAAATTGAATTCCTCAGGCAAGCCTCAAACTTCATCTTCATTGTTCCTTTTCAAAGTTCCAGAGTTTAATACTTTCTATTGGTTTGAAAAAAATTTCTAAACACAACAGACTAAAAACCCAGCATGCCCACCACCCAGAATGAACAAAGATTGACGTTTTGTTATTTAAAAAAAAATTAGAAAGCAAGAGAATATTACAGATTCAACGAAAGGCTCTTTTGTCCCTGACTTAATCTCATTCTCTTCTCTCCCTAAGACATGCATGGTCACTAAGCTAGTGTGCCCCTCCCGTCCTCGTTCTGTGCTTCTACTAAATGCACATGTGTCATAAACTGCACAGTGTGGCTGGGTTATTACTTTACAGTTACAGGAATGTATACCCATCTGTAAGTTGCTGTTTTCACTCAGCACTGAGCTTGGGCCATGTGTGTGCATAGAGACAGCATTCACTCCCATGTTCCACCCTATGAACATTCCTCAGCATATTTATTCCCATCTTGACGGCAGTTCAGGTTGTTTCCAATTTGCTGACATTTCAAACGACGCCGCGATTTTGTAGAGTGCACGTGGATTCCACTTTTGTATGTGTAGCCAAATTGCTCTGCAAAGTGATGGCAACCAGTTGACCCTCCCACTAGCAGCTCCTGTATAAGAGCTTCTGTTTCCCCGCATCCTCTCAGGCAGTCAATTTTGTCAGACTTTTTGATTTCTGATAATCCGATGGGAGCTGTTTGGGGTTTTAACCTTCATTTTCCTGATGACTAAGGAGGTTGAACATACGCTCTATGGGGGATGTTGGCCGCGCTTGCTCCGACGTGCCCTCTTTGTCCCTGTTCTTTTTTATTTTTCTAATGGAGTTAAAAAAATAATTATAGTTCTTTGTATATTTTGAATATAATCTTTCATCTGTTTTATTTGTTGCAAACATCTCCTAGCCTGTCATCAGTCTTTTAACACTTTTATGATGTCTGCTACATATATTTCCAGGTGGTTTTCATTTTGAACTCAGATGTATCCACTTTTTGAGTTCAGCTTTCTTTTGCATCCTGTCTAAGAAATCCTTGCCTGTCCCTAAGGTTAAATATTGTAAAGTTTTATATAGATCTTCAGTCCCATGAGGAATTTATTTCTATATGGTGGGCAAGGTGGAACCTAATTTTATTGTATTTTTTCCATTTCAATAGCCAGCTGTCCTAATATCCTGATTTGTAGGGCCATTGCTATCACATCCCAAGTCCCAAATATAACTGGGATGGTTTCTGTGATCTTTATTCAGTCCTATTTATTGTATCTTTTTTCTACCTTTCTATCCGGTTTATCTACACAGCTGCCAGCATATAGAAAGTCTATGAAGTGGTTATTTGATTTAATCAAAATATGCATGGAAAGCTGTAAGTAATTTTTTGGTTTCATGAAAGAGTGCTGAGGAAGGTGAAGACTGCACTTCTCTTTGGATGGGGTTTAGTAAATGTTAAATGAAACCAAGAACCAGATTAGGAAGGGTTGGGGGTGTGGGAGAAAAGAACTCAAGTTTGTCGAGCACCTGAAACTGTGCCAAGCATAATCTTGGCTTGTTGTGTTAACCATTTCATCTTCTGTGCTTTGAAATCAGTTTATTTGTTCCCATTTTACAGATGAGAAAACAGGAGACTCAGAGGAATGAATAACTTGCTCAAAGTCACATAGTGAGTGGGTAGGAGGGTTGGGAATGACACTTAAGTCTCTCTATCCCCCAAAGACTTTGACCTCTCTGCCACAAAAACTAAAAAATGTTTGGCTAGACAGAACATCTCATCTGGGATACTGATGCTTCTCATCTAGAAGAAGTCACTTCACCCCACCTCATTTGAGTTTAGGGCTGGGACTAGACGGTGGCCCTCAGCAGAGCTCAGGTTTGCTGATATCTGTTACAGTGCACCAGGCAGTTTACATACATCATCTAATTACCTCAACAACAGTCCTGCAAAGGATAAATGATTAGCCTACAGTTTCAGACAAGGAGACTGGGCTACAGAGACAATAAGCATTTTCCCAAAGTCACACTGCTGTGAAGGTATATTTTCAGGGCCACAGCTGGTCTATACACCTTCATGTACATTAGATTACAAAGTCAGCTCCTACTCCTTCCCCCTTACTCCCAGGGAAGTAAATGTTGAATGAAACCAAGCTCTATAGAGGCTTGATTGGTAGAGTGCAGGCTGGATTTCTACCTGCCGACTGAAATCGGTGCATGGAGGTTTGACCCTAAGTTGGTCTGACTCCAAAAACTTGTTCTATTTCTCGTACATCCCATTGTTTTAGACTAGTCCTCACAAACTTTTATGGTTCCACACCATTCAGTTGAGACAAAAGACTGTAATGGTCCACCCATTTCAACCTTCCATGGAAGAGCAACTAGATAGTAACAAGAAGAGGTTGTTTACATGTAGATGTTTTATTTAGCTATAGCTGTGGTTAACCATGATGCATACTAGGTCATGAAATCTGTTTATTAGGAAAAAAAAAGATAAGTCAAAGTCATGATGCCAAGTGTTTTCACAGCCGGACCTCTTAAGAGAGGACAAAATAGAGTTCTGTGCATCCTCAAGTATGGTGCTAATTTTAAGTTTATAAATTCCTAGTAAGAAGACCTGAGTGGTACATAAAAATGGAAGTCAGTGAAGGAGTTGCATTTTTTAATTAGCTCACGGCCACCAGAGACCTCACTTTGAAAACCACTTCCTTAAACAAAAACAAAAATCAGACCACACTGGCTTTCTTTGAATTCCCAGTAGAAATCCTAGTATGGGAATATTCGGGAGCGTTTATTACCAAGTACATAGACGAGCTGTTCCCCATTCTTTCCAGACGTAGACACTTTTCTGAGCTGTGTCCACGTGACAATGGCTTGTCGAGGCACACAAACCACAGGCACAGATCTGAAATGATGGCAGCCCACTCACTTATAGAGAAAGAGATAACCCGAATGTAGAACCGGAAGGAGCTGTGAGAACTAGAATCGGATTATCACATAAGAAATGATAAAACGGTTGTTATAGCTGTGCCAGAAATATGATCAGCTAGAAAGAGTGGAGACAAATGACTTGATAGAAGTTTTAGGGGGAAAAAAATAGATTCCATGTGTCTTAAATCCAGATATTGTTCTCAAAAGACCATGTTTAATAGCTGAGTGAAGCAAAGAACAAAATAATGCCCTTCAGGGAGACATAGAGAACCTGAAACCAATAACTGCCTCCTCTACATTTATGGCTTTTCCTGACTGAGCAGCTATTGGCTCAAACTTAATCGAGTTAAGGCATCTATTACCACATTTTCTTTATACCTGGATTCTTGTTGGCCTCCTTAGCTAATTTTTTTAGTTCAGTACCTGTCCTTCAGGCTATCTTTCCATAAAAAAGGCAGCAAAATGATGAACTTTTCTGCATTGTTCTGGGCAAAGAAATGACCACTTCATTTGCTTTTTGGAGAGGGGATCCTGTTTTTCTTTTTGTACAGTCCTCACTCTGACCAAAAGCGTGCAGCACCTGGATCTGGTGATTCAGATGTTCTGTGATCCCAAATTCAGTCCTCAAGGATTCCTTTCTATTTGGACTGAGGGCCGCGGGTGTCTTTTCAGTGATAAGACTGAAAAGCAAAAACTCATTCTCAGTTTGCTGCTCTTGGTTTTCCTCTGGTTGCATTTTCCAACTCCGTCTGTGACCCAGCTGTGTTCTCAACAATACCTCAACTTGACGGGGCTTGGCACTTGTTTCTTTTAGTCAATGGTGTGTTATGAATAAAGCTTGTAAAAGCTGCTTCCTTGGAAACTGTTAACATGGTCTCATTCCACAGGCCAAGTTTTGCAGCCCTTTGCTATCCTTATCTATAGTAGACCAACTCAAAGTTCCTAACTGCCTTTTATAAAAGAGCATGGAACTCCATGGTTCCTGGCAATGAGTGCAAAAATTTGACATTTCTATTAGCAAGAAAATATGAGAAAATATTTCTTGTTTTACCTTGCCCCTTCCCCTGAATTCCTGTCTTAACAAAGGAAAAAAAAAAAGAGTTAAAATCGAATGCATCTCAACTAATGTGGGCAACTAGCAGTTTTGCTTTTTTAGCCAAAGAACTCTACCCCCACTGCTGCCCATTAAGTAGTAAACAGGCCAAATAAGGAAATGATTAATCTTGTCAAGTTCACTCACCATAATTTGGTTGGCAAGCTTTAGCGAACATGGTATAATAGAATTTCAACACTGGAAGAGATTTGAAAAGTCATATAGTCCAACCATCCAGTGGATGCTTAAATGTCCTCTATGCAGCAGTGGCTCCGAAACCTGGCTGCACATCACAATAACTGCAGGCACTTATTCAAAATAAAAGTCATTGGGCCTCACTTCTGTGAGATTCTGATATAGTAGGCCTGGGATGGACCTGCTTATTTTGAATAACACCCAGGCGAATTGATGTAGCTACTCCACAGAACAGTGCTGCAGCCTTTGGGGAACCTGCCAGGTATCAAAAGCCTTTGCTTGGTCTTCTGCAGCACCTGGTCCTCACTATCTTCCAAAGTATCCGAATTTGGGCAGCTCTGGCTGTTGACAAAATGTGTCCTCAGTCTCCGTGGAAATATTTCTCCTTACAACTTCTACCTACTGACTCTACTGCTACCCCTTGGAATGACACAGAGCCAGTCTAACCACCGGTGAGCCTTCAGGTATTGGAAGATGGCACTCATGGATCTCTTCTGAGATCTCCTCTCCAAACCCAACATCTTCCTACTCTTGTAAGAGCTCCCTTATGGCTGGTTCTGACCTTTTTCCCCAGTGGATTTCCTCTCCTGAGGATGGATCTGACTTTGGCATTTTAAATTCAGTAAATCTAAATTCTAATGCAAGCTCTTCCTCTTACTAGCTGTATGGTTTGGGGCATGATAGTTAGCTTTTGTGACCCTCCACTTAGTCATCTGTAAAGTGGAGATGATGCTACTGATTGCAGGGTTGATTGTGGGGTCAGCACAGAGCCTGTCACACAGCAGGTCCCCAGGTCAGTCTCCTTCCACAAAGTAGGTATGTGAAAATATTATATATGTGGCTCACATTACATTTCTATTCAACAATGCTAATCAAAACATTATATTCCAAGAGAAAGTTGCTGTCCAAGACAGAGTCAGAGCAGAAATCTCGTGGAAGTCTTTGGAATTTCTGACAAAATTTCAGGGAGTGTGGAACAAGGGTTGAGCTGGTCGTACCTAAGCCAGTGGTTCTTTTTGTTTTTGTTTTTGTTATTATTTTTTTAGACAGAGTCTAGCTCTGTCACCCAGGCTGGAGTGTAGTGGCACTATCTTGGCTCACTGCAACCTCTGCCTCCTGCATTCAAACGATTCTCCTGCCTCGCCTCCTAAGTAGCTGGGATTACAGGCACCCGGCTAATTTTTGTATTGTTAGTAGAGATGGGGTTTCACCATGTTGGCCAGGCTGGTCTTGAACTCCTGACCTCAAGTGATCCACCTGCCTCGGCCTCCCAAAGTGCAGGGATTACAGGTGTGAGCCACCTCGCCCGGCCGCCAGTGATTCTTAAACCCTGTTGTATGTTAAAATCACTTGGGAAATTTATAGAAATCCTAATGTGGCGCTCCATTTCAATCAGAATCTCTAGGGGTGGGACCCAGAAGTTTTAAAACTTCCAAGGGGATTCTGATGCAGGTAGGGTTGAAAACCAGTGATCTTGACAGTGCTTCTCCTATCAGCCTTCCATGCTGGCTGTCCTGCATTCAAACATCCTGAGCACACAGCCCACAGCCCAGGATCCTCCTCGCTCCCTCCTGAAGTTATATGGTAGGTGTTAAGTCTTCCATAAAGCCGCCTTGACACATGTAGCTTGCCTCCTATCCTCTGCCCCGAAGTTGTTGATGCTTGATTTATGGACTATCTTGTGTTATTTATTGTGGGGGACACATTCTAATAAATACATTGTTAGGTGATTTTGTCATTGTGCGAACATCAGAGTGTACTTACACAAACCTTAGTGGCATAGCCTACTACACACCTGGGCTGTATATAGCCTATTGCTCCTAGGCTACAAATCTGTACAGCATGTTACTGTACTGAGTACTGTAGGCAGTTATAATGCAATGGTATTTGTGTATCTTGAAATAGAAAAGGTACAGTAAAAATACAATATAAAAGATTTAAAATAGTAGACTTGTATAGGGCACTTACTGTGAATAGAGCTTGAAGAACTCAAAGTTACTCTGGATGAGTCAGTGAGTGAGTGGTGAATGAATGTGAAGGCCTAGAACATTACACTATTGTAGACTTTACAAACACTGTACACTTAGGCTACATTAAATTTATTTTAAAATTTTTTCTTTCTTATACAATAAATTAACCTTAGAATATATATATGTATATATATATATATATATATTTTTTTTTTTTTTTTTTGAGACAGAGTCTTGCTCTGTCACCCAGGCTGGAGTGCAGTGGCACTATGTCAGCTCACTGCAACTGCCGCCTCCCAGGTTCAAGTGATTCTCCTGCCCCGACCTCCTGAGTAGCTAGGATTACAGGGATGTGCCACCACTCCTGGCTATTTTTTTTTTTTTTTAGTAGAGATGGGGTTTCACCATGTTGGCCAGGCTGGTCTCAAACTCCTGACCTCAAGTGAACCACCCCTCTCAGCCTCCCTAAGTGCTGGGATTACAGGCGTGAGCCACTGCACCCAGCCAGCTTAATATAATTTTTTAACTTTATAAACTTAAAAAAAAATTTCAACTTTTTGACTCTTTTGTAATAACAGCCTAAAACGCACATTATACAGCATACAAAAAAATTTTTATATCTATATTCTATAAGCTTTTTTCTATTAATTTTTTTTTTAACTTTTAAAACTTCTTTGTTAAAAATCAAGACACAAGAACACACACTATCCTAGGCCTGCACAGGGTCAGGATGATCAATATCACTGTCTCCCACTTCCATATCTTGTCCCACTGGAAGATTTTCAGGGGCAGTAATATGCATGGAGCTGAGAACACCTGTGATAACAATGCCTTCTTCTGGAATACCTCCTGAAGGACCTGCCTGAGGTTGCTTTACAGTTAACATATTTCTAAGTAGAAGGAGTACACTCTAAAATAATGGTAAAAAGTATAGTATGGTAAATACATAAATGAGTAACATAGTCATTTATTATCAAGTACTATGTGTTATTCATAATTGTATGAGCTAGATTTTTAGTTGACTGGCAGCCCAGTAGGTCTGTTTACACCAGCATCACCACGAACACATGAGTAATGTGTTGTGCTATGATGTTACAATGACTATAGCATTATAACAGCTTTGTGTCACTAGATGATAGGAACTTTTCAGCTCCATGATAATCTTATATATGGAGACCACTGTCATACATGCGGTCCATTGTTGACCAAAGCGTTATGTGGCATGTGATTGTAGTTGTTTATAGTCAGCATCCCTTCTGATTGGGTGGTCTGTGCCATTTTTGAGCATTGCCTCTTGGAACAAGGTATAAGAATGACAGAGCCCAGCTATAACCTTAGGAATGTCCATACCCTCAGGAATATCTGTATCCTTAAGAAGGGCAACAGGGTTGCTGAGTACAGGCTAAAATAACGATAAAAAGTATAGTATAATAAATATGTAAAAAAAAACAAGTATTATCTATTGTTTTCTTTTTTGTTGTTGTTTTTTATGTATTGTGCCTAATTGTATGTATAATGCTTTTATATGACTGGCAGTGAAGTAGGTTTGTTTACATCAGCATCATCACAAACGTGTAACACATGTAACTATAACACAGTTAAGTCACCTGCAACATCACTAGGCAATAGCCATTTTCCAGCTCCGTTACATTCTTATGGGATCACTGTTATATTTGTTCTCCCTCACTGACTGAAATGTCGTTATGTGGTACGTGACTGTACAACATAAACTCTTAATTGTTCACTTTGTGGCTTCTTTGCATGGCAGTCATCTGAACCTTGTTCCTAAATTCGGGGACTTCCCCGCTGTTATGGTCTGAATATTTGTGTCCCTCCAAAATTCATGTGTTTAAACCTAACCCCCAAGGTGATGGTGTTAAGAGATGGGGACTTTGTCACTGCTGTGTGTGGAAACTAAATAAAAAGGAGATGGGGATTTGGGGAGGTGATTAGGTCATGAGGGCTCCACCCTCGTGGATGGTTTAAGGGCTTGAGGGAGGCTTTTTGCCCATTCTGCCATGTGAGGATGCAGTCATTCATTGCTATCTATGAGAAAGAGGCCCTCACCAGACACAGAGTCTGCCAGCCCCTTGATCTTGGACTTCCCAACCTCCAGAACTGTGAGTGATAAATTTCTATTGTTTGTAAATTACCCAGTTGAAGGTATTTTGTTACAGCAGCCTGAATGGACTAAGACACCCACTGTATATGTTTGGGGATTGATAGGGTCTATCAGTCATCACAGAAGTAAAAAAGAAGGCAGATTCTTGCTTCATTCCTGCCCCAAACGTGAGTTTGTGGTGGACATGTGTCTCAGTATGGCAAATGAGATGCCCCTGCCCAGGGCTTTGACGCTCACAGTGGGAGGTAAAGAAGCAGAGAGAGAAAACTATCCCTTCAATAAATCCTTTTCCTGCTTAAGTCTGATTTAGAGCTGGTTTCCACTGCTTTCAAGGTTAAGATGTTCAAGGCTGTGCTGGGAAGGCAGGTTGCCATGCAGTCCCAAAGTGTGTGTGCTCGTTAAATCTACACCTCCTCTGAGAGCCCAGGGTAGGTCACCAGCCATCTCATTCTTCCTAGGACTGAGGGGATTTCCTGGAATGTGGGACTTTCCGAGATAAAGCTAGACATACTGGGCAAACCCAGGTAGTTGGTCAACCTAGTCTGAGCCCCGTGGACTTAAAAGAGCTTTGGTGTTCCAAGTCAAGGCTGACTTGGCTCCAAGTCAATTCATTAATATGTCCCGGAGAAAAGGAAGGATCCCAGGAATGCCTTTTCCAGAGACAGCTTCTGAAATCAAAGGCCCTCTGAGGAAATGCTTAGTAGGAGTCACTGATTTTATAAGAGTGACTCATTCAAAACATTTCAGTGTAAGCAGAGGTGGATTTACCAGCAAGCTACTGAAATGTGAGCTTCAGAGGCCCTTGTTTGCCCTTGGAAGCCATGGAAAAGGCACAATGAATAGTCACAGGATCATATGTTTTTGTCAATTTTTAAAAAGTAAGATTTTTTTTTTCTGCAGTAGGTTAAGATGCCTGTCTCTTTCTCTTCTGACTGCCCCTCCTATCAAGTGGTGGATGTTGGCATGTCCAAGTGCATTTTTGAAAATTCTGCTAAGGGGTTATTAAGCTTGGAATACATTTAGATTGGATTTAATGGGATGTGTGCCTGAAGTCACTGTCACTTCTTTGTACAGTTGTACAGTTTAAGCTATTGCTGGCAGGGGAAATGCACATATCCTACCTTGGGTATTTTATATGATGCCAAAATGCTTCTTTAAATTTTATTTTATTTTATTTTATTGAGACAAGGTCTCTAAAAAATATGTTACCTGGGCTGGAGTGCACTGGCTATTCACAGACATGATCATAGCTCACCGCAGCCTTGAACTCCTGGGTTCAAGCTATCCTCCTGAGGTGCTGAGGGTACAGACATGCACCACCATGCCCGATTCAAAGTGCCTCTCATATCCACAGGGAAGAAATGCTGAGTTATCCATAAACTTCAAAGCCTGAGTGTGGCTGTGGGAGGCAGCTAATAGACAACTCTGCAAAGAATGGGAATCATTTTGAAAAGAAGCATGGAGCTTTCACAAAAGAGGAGAGCTACAGCAATAAACAATTTCTATCTACACAAAGAGGAGCAGATACGTTCCTGTCTTGAACCGTTTATTTTGGACTCCAGTTGGTTTGAATTGAAACTTCCTTTTAGTTGGGAGCTACAGCAAGGCTGGGACCTTGAGAGTACAATGGATGCTTGTTACACGTGAGATGAAAGTTTGAGGAGGAGTGTACATCAAAAGATGCTGGATTGATGACATCAGAAATTATATGCTGAGAGAGCCTGTTGCAGTGAAGAAGGTGGGGTTTGCCTCCCACAGGTGAGGCCCTGCTCCAGCCCCACGCCCAGTATTACCATGGCACTCACAAAAACACCATTTATCCTATTCTTTGTTTTTTGCTGCCTGGGAACTCCTCGAAGGCAGGATCTTGTTGATGATGTTTGTATCAGCAGCACCTGGCAGAGTGCCTGGGCCCAAAAGTAGACTCCCAGAAAACGTTTGCTGAATTTAATGACAACGTCTTGCAGGTTCTGTGACCACCATGACATCCGGTGCCCTGCTGCTTAATAAAGGTGAGTAAGAATGAGGTGCTCTCATAGTAAGAGACTTATATAGAAAACCAGCTCAGGGGATTTCAGGACCACAGCTCCTTTCTCCTCCACGCCCAGTGCCAGGAAGTGTGGACAGACAGCTCTATGTGTCTGAAGCCAGGGATCTGTGGGGGTTGCAATAAAGGCAAAAGTAGCAGGATTTGTGCCCTCTTGTAGAAGCCAAGGAAAGAGAGAAAAGTGTTGTGGGAGAACAAGCAAAACAAACAAACAAACAAACAAAACTCCACTGAAAGTAAATCCATGTCTATTATCACAGTCACACCTTTAAGTAACATTATACATAAGGATGTAAGCACAAACCAGTTTTAAAAATTCTTATAGCAGTGATCCTTACATGGGTAGGTTGAGGCATCCCAGTACCAAGAACGCCCCTCAGGTGCACCACCCAGTTTTACTCAATGCATGAAAACTGTTTCAGCTGCAGCTGGGAACACATATACTGCTATGACGATTCTCTTCCAGGTGAAACACTGATCACTGAAGTTCAGGGGATGGGGTCTAGAGCTGGGTCTTGAAAACAAAGAATGGAGTGTCCTGGAATTTGGGAAGCTTTGCCCTGCGAGTATGTAAGAAGGCACCATGAGGGCAGTGAGAATTCCAAAGGGCCACCGGGAGTATGGGTGGGGATAATTATGTGTGCAATTAAGCCCGTGGAAGTATGCTGTCAGATGAGAAGTCCCTACCCAGAGTGACGGCTGCCACTTGGGATATATTCTTAGTGTTTCCTTAACGTCAACTCTTTAACTTAGCTTCTCTGGAGTTTTTGTTTCTTCATTTTTCCTTTTTTAATCCTCACATTAGAAATAATTTTAAATTTACAGAAAAGTTGCAAGAATAGCACCCAGACTCACCAGTGCTAATAATTTGCCACATTTGCTTTATCGTTCTATGTATCTACATTTTTTTCTGAACTATTTGAAACTAAGTTTCAGACATCATGTCCCATTTACCCCTAAATATTTCCACCTGTACTTCCTGAGAACAAAGACATTATTTTATGTAACTACAGGACAAGGATCAAAATTAGGAAACATGGCTGGGCGTTGGCTCACGTCTGTAATGCAGCACTTCGGGAGGCTGAGGCTGGAGGATCACTCGAGCCCAGGAGTTCGAGAACAGCCTGGGCAAAATAGCAAGATCTGTCTCTACAAAAAAAAAAAAAATGAAAAAATTAGCCAGGCATGGTGGAGCAGTGCCTGTGATCCCAGCTTCTTGGGAGGCTGAGGAGGGAGGGTCGCTTGAAGCCAGGAGGTCAAGGCTGCAGTGAGTGTCGCCACTGCACTCCAGCCTGCCGGACAGAACAACAGCCCTGTCTCAAAAAAAAAAAAAAAAACATGGATACAATGGTTTCAATCTATAAACATATACAGGCTTTGCATTCAAATTTTGCCAGTTGTCGCAATATCTCCTTGTACTTAGCAGTGCTGCCCAGTGAAGCTTTCCACAGTGATGGCAAGGGCTGCTGAGCGCTTAAAATGTGCCCAGTGCGACTGAGGAAACCCATTTTAAATTGTACTTAATTTTTATTAATTCCAATTTAAAGAGCCATATGTCCCGCGAGGCTAATGTGTTCACATAGTGGGCAGCGCAGCTCACTATCCAATTCCCACACCACCTCGCCCTCTCTTCCTGGGTTTTAAATGAATAGCCTTGGCCCCGGGAACCCTGGCAGCGCCTCCTCCTCAGCAGTCTCGGCCGGCAGGTGGGTTTCTTTCCTTTAGCCAGCGCAGACTTTTCTTAAACAAATGGACTGAGTGGTCCCCATTTATTAATAGAAGCTGCGCGACTGCACCTGCAGTGTCGGGGGCCTGGCTTCTCTTGCGAAAGCTGAAGCCTGGCGGCAGCGCGGCCCGCAAACGCGGAGCTTCTGCCGGTGGATGTCCGAGCTCGCAGCGCTCACCCGGGAGACCGCGCCCGCCCCGCAAGGCGGCAGGAGAGCCAAGCCGGGGTACCACACCTGCGGCATCGGAACGAGAATCCTTCCTCTAAGTCTCCTCCACTCCCTCAGGCGAATTATGGCAATTCCCTGCTGTGTAGCCTTGCCCTTGGGAGTGGAATTGAGTGAGAGTCACGTTTGGCACCGGGCGGGTGGGAACCGCACCTCTCAGCAGTGCCCGGAGCGAAGGGTGGCGAACTCTGCTCCAGAAACCTGCTGGGGATCCTGGCCATCCGCGTGTGCCTAAGGCTTGCGAGGGCGCCTCTGAGCACTAGCCCAGAGCGTGGAGGTGTGGGTGTGGTTTCCTAAATGAGTATTTATTTATTTATTTATTTATATTTTTTATTTTTTAGGGAGAATGTGTGTTTTTTTGTTTGTTTGTTTTTGAGACAAGTTCTCACTCTGTCACCCAGGCGGGAGTGCAGTGGCACAATCAGGGCTCACTGTAGCCTCCACCTCCTGGGCTCAAGCGGTCCTCCTGCCTCATCTTCTGAAGTAGCTGGGACTACAGGCTGCAGCACCACTCCCGGCTAATTTTTGTATTTTTGATAGAGACGGCGTTTCACCATAGGCTGGTCTTGAACTCCTGACTCAAAGTCATCCACAGGTCTCGGCCTCCCAAAGTGTTGGGATTACAGGTATGAGCCACCACACCTGGCTTTTCTTTTCTTTTCTTGCTTTCTTTTTCTTTTTCACTCTTCTCTCTCTCTCTTTCTCCTTTGAGAGGGTCTCACTCTGTCACCCAGGCTGGAGTGCAGTGGTGCAATTATGGCTCACTGCAGCCTTAGCCTCCTGGGCTTAAGCAATCCTTCCACCTCAGACTCCAGAGTAACTTTTTTTTTTTTTTAATTTTTTGTAGAGATGGGGGTCTCGCTATGTTTCTCAGGCTAGTCTCAAACTACTGGGCTCAAGCTATCCTTCCACCTCGGCCTCCCAAACTGCTGGGATTACAGGTGTGAGTCACTGCACCAAGTAAACTTTCTACTTTAAAACAGTTTTAGATTTATAAAAGTTTTGTGATGATAAACAGAGTTCCCATATACCCAACACCAGTATTCTCTCTTAACATCTCATATAAGAAAGGTACATTTGTCGCTATTAATGAATCAATATGGATACATTATTATTAAGTAAAGTTCGTACTTTATTTCTGATTTCTTTCATTTTTACATAATGTCTTTTTTTCTGTCCCGGAATCTCATCCAGAATACCACATTACTTACGTTTAATGGGTTTGTCTCTTTAGGCTCCTCTTGGCTGTGACAGTTTCCCAGACTTCCCTTGTTTTTGATAACATTGACAGTTTTGAAGAATATTGGTCAGGTGTTCTGGAGAGTGTGCCCCAATTAGGATTTGTATGATGTTTTTCTCATGATTAGCCTGAGCTTATGTGGCTTTGAGATGAAGACCAGAGGTAAAGTGCCATTTTTATCACACATCATATCAAGAGTACATACTGTCAACATGATTTATCACTTGTCATTGTGATACCTGGCTGGAGGTAATGTTTGTTGGGTTTCTCCACTGTAGAGTTACTTTTCTCTCTCTTTCCATGCTGTACTTTTTGGAAGGTAGTCACTTTGTGCAGCTCACATTCAGTAACAGGGAGGTAAGCGCCGTACCTAGAGGGCAGAGTATTTGCATAAAATATTTGGAATTCTTCCACATAGGAGATTTGTTCTTATTTATTTACTTATTCAGTCATTCATTTATACTAGCATAGATTCATAGGTATTTATGTTGTATTTTGTGTTATAATCCAATACTACTTTATCTTATTGCTCTAATTGTTCCGTCGTTGGCCACTGGGAGCCATTTCAGTTGGGTCCTGTGTTCCTTCGACATGCCCCATCTTTGTGCAGCTGTTTCTGTTTCAGCACTTCCTTATGTCCTGACACAAGATGCTCCAGGCTTATCTTATATATTTCATGCCCCAGTCCTAGAATCATCTATTTCTCTAAGGATCCCTGGTTTGTTTGTTTGTGTGTTTGTTTGTTTTTAATTGGGGAATGGTATTAAAAATCAGGATCTGGCTGCTAGGTGTGCTTGTTGCAACTGTAATATCATAAGCCCTCTCTGACAGAGCAAGGAAATGTGTGCATTCCATGTATATCTCTACATATTTCTTTACGTAACTAGCTCTATCTATATTAAGCTAAACATGAATTCATACTGATGTCTCCAATTCTAATCTATTACCATGTAGATTATTCTAACCTCCTGCTCCAACAGTGAGAAACCTGGTTTCTACCATCCATTTATTTAATTGTTCAATTCTGGCATACATGTATTGCAGTATCAGAAATGTTAATATATACCCCTATAGAAACAGCTTTATTAACTAGAGCACAGTGCTATGTAGTTGCCTTTGTAGTCTTGTAGATTCCACTCATTTCCAAAGCTACTTGGGGCTGGGCGTGGTGGCTCACACCTGTAATCCCAGTACTTTGGGACGCTGAGGCAGGTGGATCACTTGAGGTCAGGAGTTCGAGACCAGCATGGACAACATGGCAAAACCCTGTCTCTACTAAAAATACAAAAATTAGCCGGGTGTCAGGGCAGGCACCTGTAATCCCAGCTCCCCAGGAGGCTGAGGCAGGAGAATCACTTGAACCTGGGAGGCGGAGGTTGCAGTGAGCTGAGATTGTGCCACTGCACTCTAGCCTGAGTGTTTTGTCTCAAAACAAAACAAAAACAAAAACAAAACAACAACAACAAAAAAAGCAGAGCTACTTGGGTCAGTACTTTTCCCTCCAACACTGTCCATGAGGTTTTTCATATATTTGTAATACAGTTAGTTTGATTTGTCATATTCTACCTTCCATCCTTGTATTTCCCAATCTCCTAAATTATATTTTTGAGTCTACAGCATACATTAAGTTTTACTCTTTTTTTTTTTTCTTTTTTAGAAACAGGGTCTCACTCTGTTGCCCAGGCTGGGCGCAGTGGTGTGATCATAGCTCACTGCAGCCTCAAAACTCCTGGGCTCAAACAATCTTCCCACCATGGCCTCCCAAAGGGCTGGGATTACGGGCATGAGCCACAGCACCTGGCCAAGTTTCATTCTTTGTGCTGTAAAGTCTTGGGGATTTTGACAAATGCATAGTGTCACATATCAACCAGTACAGTATCCTACAGAGACGTTTCACTGCCCTAAAAATCCCCTGTGCCTCACTCAGTCAAACCTCACATCCTCTGCCCACAGGCAACCACTGATTTTTTGCTCTCTCTATAGTTTTGTAATATAATTGGATTAATACACAATGAAGCGTTTTCAGACTGGCTCCTTTCATTTAGTAATATGCATTTAAGATTCATCCATGACTTTTTGTGGCTGGATAGCTCGTTTCTTTTATTACTGAATAATATTCCATTGCATGGATATACCACATTTGTTTATCCTTCACCTACTGAAGGACATATTGGTTGCTTCCAATGCTTGGAGAGTATGAATAGAGCATCTACAAATATTCATATGCAAGTTTTTGTATGGGCATCAGTTTTCAAATCACTTAGGTAAATACCTACAAGCGCAACGGCTGTGTTGTATGATAAGCCTATGTTTAGCTTTGTAAGAAACTGCTAAACTATCCTTGAAAGTGGCTGTACTCTGTTCCATTTTCACTAGTCATGGATGAAAGTTTCTGTTGCTCTATATTCTTGCCAGCAATTGGTATTGTCAGTTTTTGTTTTTGTTTTTAGCCATTCTAATAGATGTGTAGTGGTAAGTCATTTTTTTAATCAGTTATTTTTTAGATGTGGGACTCTATGCCCGTCAAAATAAAATGGCTTATAATATTAAACTACATGGAAATAGGATATAAAAAAGAATCAGAAAACAAATTAAGTAAAATGAACAGAAATGGGTATTGCCAGATACCAGGAGTAGCTTATCATTGTACTTCCATATTAAATTTAACTTTATGTTGCAAACACAGTTTCTTTTATCATTGAAAAGGAAGCATACATGATTATTTTGAGAGACAAAATTTTTCCTGGCTCTGAATTTCAGTAGAAATGTACCTTGTGAACTTTAAACATAATAGACATTGAGTATCATAAAAGATGGCATCTTCAACCAGTTTTACCATTGTTAGCAACATGCTTCACCCAGAAATTCCTTGTAGCTGCTTTCCCTTCAGCCCCTACTGCTGCTTTCTAAGAGTTACAGTTTGCTGAAATGGTGACTAAGAATATTAGTGAGTCTTTCACTTAAGAATTTTAGAACAGTCATGACGATCTGCACATGTTAAACCTGGAGAAATACTTATGACATTGAATGAAGATGGTGTAGACACCATCTTACTTGGTGATGTAGTTTCTCCCAACTGTTCTCAAAATCTGTTATGATTCTTCTGTATTGACCAACAGGAGACTAAAAACCTTATTCACTGACACCCCAGTAGGTTTTCCTACTATAGTTGTAACTTGGAATTTCTTACTTTTCATTTTGCTGTTCTTTGGAAAAGAGTCTGACTTTTTTTTTTTTCTTTGAGACAGTCTTGCTCAGTTGCCCAGGCTGGAATGCAGTGGCATGATCCTGGCTCACTGCAGCCTCTGCCTCCCTAGTTCAAGCAATTCTCCTGCTGCAGCTTCCTGAGTAGCTGGTATTATAAGGTGCCTGCCACCACACGTGGCTAATTTTGGTATTTTTAGTAGAGATGAGGTTTCACCATGTTGGCCAGGCTAGTCTTGAACTCCTGACCTCAAGTGATCCGCCTGCCCGGGCCTCCCAAAGTGCTGGGATTACAGGCGTGAGCCACCGTGCCTGGCAGAGTCTGACTTTTAATACATTTTTTTGAGGTGTACTGCTGGATGGGGGCTCCTAGATTTGAAGGAATCTCTGAAATTGAGATCTCCTCACTCTAGATTTTATTTTGTGATGGCTGTGTGTACAAGAGTTATTGCTAAGCAATTACTGTTCACCTAACAACTGTGGAATGGAGCCACAGGTCTGGAATGAGTAAGTACAAGGAGCCATAATTCCTTTACCTGGAATTAAAGGGAGCAAAAAGGGTCTTCATAATATTTCAAGTTAATTTCCACAGTATCGTTTGAAGACAGGAGTGCAGTGGAAGGAAATGCAGTGGACTGACAGGCCTATTTGTCTATCTCTGCCGTGAGATGCAGAAAAGAAAGTGAAGACTGCTACGTGCCCTCTTTTTATAAAGCTGCTATGCAGAGTGCACTGTCAAAAAAAAAAAAGAGCAAAGAGTGTCAGTAGCTATTTAGACAGAAAGACAACATGCTGTTTCCAGAGTGTCCACTTACGCCAATTTGCTGTGAAACTTTCCAAAGCTAATGAGATATTAAATGTGTTTTGTTGAGGGAAGAAGCTGATTAGTCTTTGGTCTGATTTTTAATGTAATTGTCAAGGAAAAGTACACAGCTTAAGTTTTGGAGGTAATTTCCATCTAGAGCCCTGTGAAAACATGATTGGGCTCGCAAAGGCCATGGAGACCTGCACCACTTGGCTGGGAACTCAACTGCAGCTGTGAAATGTAACTGCTCCTCTGGATTGGGAACCTTTCTGGTGTTTATAGGGAGGCCCTCACCCCTCATTTAGATCCTGGAACATTTTATTTTCCACAGATGGCTGTCATGGCTTTCAAAGGCAGTTCTGATTTTGGTAAGGGTTCTAGAACTTGCAGCTTTTCAGATAACCCTTATACAGGGTTCTATATGTACACTCACAACACAATACTTCCAGAACACTTCACTTCTGACACTATCTATTTGGAGTCAGCATTAGATCCTACAAATTAAGGACTCAGTCCCACAGACTGCCCTCACAGCAGATGCCAATTGCAAGTCCTGGTTGTCAACATCCAGCTGTAAATCGGAGGTTCCTACAACCCCTACATTTCAATCATTTGCTAAAACAACTTGCAGATCTCAGGAAAACATGTTTACTGGATTATTATACAGGATATTACAAATGATACAAATGAATAGCCAGGTGACGGGATAAATATCATGAGTTCTGGAAGAGTTCCAAGCTCAGGAGCTTCTGTCTCCGTGGAGTTGGGGTACAGCACCACTGTTTTGGCACGTGAATCTGTTCATCAACACAGAAGGTCTGAACCCTGTCTTTTAGAGATTTTTATGGAGGCTTCATCATGTAGACATGATCAATTATTAATACAATCCCCAGCCCTGCTCCCCTTCCTGGGGGATGGGGCGTGGGAAACTGAAAGTTTGAAGCTTCTAATCGTGGCCTGGTCTTGCCCATGACCAGCCCTCATCCAGGAGTACATCCAGAGTCACCTCATTAGAACAAAAGATGCTCCTCTCACCTGGAAAATTTCAAGCGATTTAGGAGCTCTTTGCCAGGAGCCAGGGGCAGAGACCAAATACATGCTTTTTGTTTGTTTTTGTTGTTATTGTTGTTTGTTTGTTTGTTTTGAGATGGAGTCTTACTCTGTTGCCCAGGCTGGAGTGCAGTGGCACTATCTAGGCTCACTGCAACTTCTGCCTCCTGGGTTGAAGCAATTCTCCTGCCTCAGCCTCCCGAGTAGCTGGGACTACAGGTATGTGCCACCATACCTGGCTAATTTTTGTATTTTTAGTAGAGACAGGGTTTCATCATGTTGGCCAGGCTGGTCGCGAACTCCTGGCCTCAAGTGATCCACGCACGTCGGCCTCCCAAAGTGCTGGGATTACAGGTGTGAACCACCATGCCTGGCCTCAAATACATGATTTGTTTTTAACGTCCACACCCTCTATGCATGATTTTGCCAGTAATCAATAATTAATATATCAAACTTACAGATAACCAGTATAGAACTATATGTTATGTAATACACAGATTATGAGCTGGTTGATATACAGCATTTGGTTTTATGGATCCTAGGAAGTTTAAAATCAATGTGAGTTGTTTATTTACAAACAGGACCAAACCAAAAATCTTTTGTTTCCCTTGGGAATAGAGAAAAGGGCAGAAAAGTCAAATGGTTAGGTCAAGAATCAAGAATCCTATGGGCCTGTGTTCAAATTCTGGCTCTACCACTCACTGGCTGAGTGACCTATGGCAAATTGCTTCTCGATGTCTCAGTTTCGTGTGCATAAATTGAAGCTAATACCAATACCCACTTCAGAGTTGTTGTGAGGATTAAATGAGATAATACAGAAAGTATTTACCTTAATGAGTGTCAACCAAAACCAAACAAACTTGGTTTGTGACATGGAAAAGGAAAACTGTTTATTCCTTGGTAAAATTATTCAAATGAACTGAAAGTAAATTTTTTTTAATATGTTGACAATCTCATTGTCAGCTGACTGTCTTTGGGGCCATGAGGGATCCCTGGGAGTGCAGCGTATATACCAGCCAGGAGGAAAGGGTAAAGCTTTCCTTCCTTGGTCTCAAAAGGGAAGGAAACTGTATTAGACTGTTCTCACATTGCTGTAAAGAAATACCTGAGACTGAGTAAGAGTTGTAATTGGCTCAACCGTTCCACAGGCTGTACAGGAAGCATGATGCCGGCATCTGCTCAGCTTCTGGGGAGGCCTCAGAAACTCACAGTCATGGCAGAAGGTGAAGGGGAAGTGAGGCACTTCACGTGGTCGGCACAGGAGGAAGGGAGGGGCAGGTGCCACACACTTTTAAACAGCCAGATCTCATGAGGACTCCATCACGAGAACAGCACCAAAGGGATGGTTCTAAGCCATGCATGAAATATCCACTCCCAAAATCCAATTACCTCCCACCAGGCCCCACGTCCAACACTGGGAATTACAGTTCGACAGAAGATTTGGGCAGGGACACAAATCCAAACCATATCAGAAACTCTGAGATACCTTTCAACTGTTGAGTCATTTCAAACCGAGGCTGAGGGGCTCTCAGAGAAGGAGTCTCTGGGCCAGTTAGCCAAGCCCAGACCTGGTGCTGCATCGAATCGCTTCTAATGCTGACAGTTGGGAAGTGAGGACAATTTGCTCAGTGACTGACTAACGTCATGAAGATGTTGTTTCCGTACATATTGAGGTTCAGCTAAAGCATACATTAATAGTGGTAATTTTATCAGAAGTAGATATTTCAGATATCATCAATGTTTTAAGTCCCTAAATGATTATATTTTTATTGTTTTTACAGTTCCGAATGACTTCTGGAGAATAGTAAATGTGTCCCTAAACATAGGATATAATTTCACCTAAAAATTTAATATACATGTTGAGAGATAAATTGTGTTCCCCCAAAAAAGATACATTCAACTCCTAAGCTAGTACCTATGAATGAATGTGATCTTATTGGGAAATAGGGTCATTACAGATGTAACCAAGTTAAGATGCTGAGTATGGTGGACTCTAAACCCAATATGACTGGTGACCTGATAAGCAAAGGAGACATAGATAGGCACTCAGAGAGAATACCATATGACAACAGAGGCAGAGATTGGAGTGACACGGATACAAGTCGTGGAACACCAAGGATTGCCAGCAATTCCAGAAACTGAAAGAAGGACATGGGACAGAGTCTGCCCAAGAGCCGTCATTGGAGACAGCATGGCCCTGCTGACATTGATTTTGGACTTCCAGCCTCCAGAGCTGTGACAGAATAAGGTAATGTTGTTTAAAGCCACCTGCCTTGTGGTACTTTCGTATAGCAGCCCTAGAAACTAATACACACTATATTAAGATTATTTTGGTGCTACATTTTAATGATTTTTAAAAACTATGATTAGAGCCAGGCACAGTGGCTCATGCCTGTAATCCCAGCACTTGGGAGGCCAAAGCGGGTGGATCACTTGATGTCAGGAGTTCGAGGCCTGCCTAGCCAACATAGTGAAACCTCGTCTCTACTAAAAATACAAAAATTAGCTGGGTGTAGTGGCTGCATGCCTATAGTTCCAGCTCCTTGGGAGGCTGAGGCAGGAGAATCGCTTGAACCTGAGAGGCAGAGGTTTCAGTGAGCCAAGATCTCACCACTGCACTCCAGCCTGCATGACAGAGAGAAACTCCATCTCAAATAAATAAATTAATTAGTTAATAAAATAAAATAAAAACTATGATTAGGAGCTTTCTGTGACTCCCCTTTTCCCACCCCTCCCTACTACCTGAGAGTTGATGACATTTTCTGTTTTATTTCTTCTGTGTTTAATCGTATAGTCTCTGAGAACTAGATTTGATCTCAAGGACAAGAAAATGAAAAGGAACTCATCATGACATCTGGGATGGTTAATATTAAGTGTCAACTTGATTGGATTGAAGGATGAAAAGTATTGTTTCTGGGTGTATCTGGGTGTTGCCAGAAGAGATTAACTTTCGAGTTGGTGGGCTAGGAGAAGACCCACCCTCAGGAAGACCCACCCACAGTGTGGGCGGGCACCATCCAATCAGCCCCAGCTTGGCTGGAAAAAGCTGGCAGAAGAAAGTGGAAGGAGCTGACTGGCTGAGTCTTCCAGCTTTCATCTTTCTCCCGTGCGGGATGCTTCCTGCCCTGGAACAGCAGACTCCAAGTTCTTCGGCTTTTGGACTCTTGGACTTACACCAGTGGACTTACACCACTGAAGGCCCGAGAGCCCCTGTCAACTTCCCTACTTTTGAGGTCTGGGGACTCAGACTGAACCACTACTGGCTTCCTTGCTCCTCAACTTGCTGACGGCCTGCCGTGGGACTTCACCTGGTGACTGTGTGAGTCTGTTCTCCTTAATAAACTCCCTTTCCTATATACATCTGTCCTATTAGTCCTATTGTCCCTCTAGAGAACCCTGACTAATACAACATCCAACTTCAAATTGCTTTTTTTCAACCATAAACCTTGACTGGAGGTCAACCAACTATTGGGTACTGTTCCAGGCACTTAAATTAAAAAGATAAAGTAAGGCACAGTTCTTGTCCTCAAAAATATCTGATTCTTAGGCTGAAAACAGACACACAGTCCCAAAACACTGTGATGAATGCTTTAAAGGGGTTTTTAGACTTCAGGTACACCAGAATCACCTGGAGGGCTTATTAAAACCCAAATCGGCTGGGCACAGTGGCTCACAACTGTAATCCCAGCATTTTGGGAGGCTGAGGCAGGAGAATCACTTGAGCCCAGGAGTTCAAGACCAGCCTGAGCAACGTGGCAAAACCCCTTCTCTACAAAAAATACAAAAATTAGCTGGGCATGGTGGTGCACACCTGTAGTCCCAGCTACTTGGGAGGCTGAAGTGGGAGGATTGTTTGAGCCCAGTAGGTTGAGACTGCAGTGAGCTATGATCATGCTACTGCACACTCCAGCCTGAGAAACAGGGCTAGACTCTGTCTCAAAAAAATTTTTAAAATAGGCCAGGTGCAGTGGCTCATGCCTGTATTCCCAGCACTTTGGGAGGCCGAGGCAGAAGGATCACCTGAGGTCAGGAGTTCGAGACCAGCCTGGCCAACATGGTGAAACCCTGTCTCTACTAAAAATAACAAAAATTAGCCAGGTGGGCACCTGTAATCCCAGCTACTTAGGAGGCTGAGACAGGTGAATCGCTTGAACCAGGGAGGCAGAGGCTGCAGTGAGCTAAAATGGCACCACTGCACTCCAGCCTGGGAAACAAGAGTGAAACTCTGTCTCAAAAAAATATGAATAAATACATAAATAAATAAATAACCTAAATGAGTGGGCCCCAGCCCCAGAGCAACTGATTCAGAAAGTCATGAGTAGAGTCCGAGAGTTTGTGTTTCCAGCCAATTCCCAGGTGCTGCTGTTGCTGCTGCTGCTGGTGGTGGTGGCTGGGAACCACACTTCAAGAACCACTGCTCTGAGAGAACAGTTTCAAATGTTAGATGATCTCAGCAGGATAAGCAAAGGCACCATAGAGGACTGGCATTTGAGCTGGCTTTAGGACAAGGAGTGAGGTTGGGTACGGTGGCTCATGCCTGTAACCCCAGCAGTTTGACAGGCTGAGGCAGGTGGATGGCTTGAGCCCAGGAGTTCAAGACCTTCCAGGCTCAAGCAATCCTTCCACCTCAGCCCCCACAAGTAGCTGGGACTACAGGCGTGTACCACTATGTCCAGCTAATTTTTGAATTTTGTGTAGTGATGGAGTCTTACCATGTTGCCCAGGTTGGTCTCAAACTCCTGGGCTCAAGTGATCTCTATGTATCTATATGTATATTTCTATATATCTATATAGATATATGGATATATACACATACATACACATATACGTGTGTATTTGTGTATATATATAGAGAGAGAGAGACAGAGAGAGAGAGAGACAGAGAGAGAGACAGAGAGAGAGAGAGAGATTAAGGAATTGGCTCATGTGATTGTGGGGACTGGCAAATCCAAATCCAAAATCTGTAGAGCAGCAGTTTAGGTAAGTGTTGATGTTGCAGTCTTGAATCCGAAACCCACAGGGCAGGCAGCGACTGGAAACTCAGGCAGGATTTCTATGTTACAGTCTTGAGGCAGAATTCCTTTTTAGGGAAACCTCAGTTTTTTTTCTTAAGGCTTTCAGTTGATTTAATGAGCCCCACCCACGTTATAGAGAGGAACTGGCTTTACTCAAATTCTACTGATTTTAATGTTAATCATATCTACAAAATACTTTCACAGCAACATTCAGACTAGTGTCTGACCAAACAACTGGGCACATAGCCTAGCCAAGGTGACACACAAAATTAACCATCACATGCCTCTTCCCTTCTTGTACCCTGGCTGCCCAGATATTCCATCAGTCTCTGGAGCCTTAGGGGCTTTGTTCTTTCTAGTCCCTTTGCCTGTGATATGTTCCCCTTCTTTATTTACCCGGTGTCTCAGGTTAATAATCATATCCTGGGAAAGCCCTGATTGATTCCTGTAATTTAGTTAGGATCCCCTGGTGTGACCCTACCCAGCTTCCTATATTTTTCTTTCCCATCGTTTGTATACTTTAAAATATGTGAACATTTATAAAGAATTGTTTCGACTTTTCCCTCTTGAACTGGAAGCCCCTCATGGTATCCTACTGTTCCTATAGTGCCTAACACATAGTAGGTGCTCATGAAAACCTTGTGGCTTCTCTAAATGATGTACAGACTTGGAAGCCTTCTCAGGGAGTCTTATGTACAAGTAAGGAGTCTCATGAGAGTCAAACAGCAGGATATAGGCCCGGGTCTTCTAACACCAAGTGAGATATCTTCTCCCTGCACCCTCCAGTTTCAGGGCAGAACCACAAGTGTCCCATTCTGAGCTGGCTGACTTATTTTGCCTTACTGAGAAAGCCAGAGAGCCTCTCTGACCTTCAGTCTCCAAATTCACAAATGAAATCCATGTGAAGAGAGAGCTTCTTTTCACAACTTAATATGGTAGGACCAGTGGATCAAAGGTAGATACCAAGAGCTACAATCTCATGCCTCCATACCTCCCATTCCACCCCATCTTATGAGAAACTTTTCAGACTAGATACTGAGGAAGGCAACTATGTATTAAATGCGCGCTATGTGCCAAAGACAGTTCTAGTGCTTTTGGGTATATCTTCTCACTTAAGCTTCACCTATTTATGTACTAGTATTAACCCCATTTTAGACACACGGAAACTAAGACATGGAAACTTGAACAAATCTTACAACCAATTGATGGTAGATCCAGAATTTCAACATAAATGGTCAAGATCCACAGACTGTGTTGTTGTTATTGTTGTTGTTGTTTTGTTGTTTTGTTTTGAGACTCTCTCTCTGTCTCCCAGGCTGGAGTGCAGTGGTGCCATCTCAGCCTTGATCTCCTGTGCTCAAGTGATCCTCCCACCTCAGCCTCCCAAGTAGCTGGGACTACAGGTGTGCACCACCATGCCCAGCCGATTTTTTTATTTTTTGTAGAAATGGGGTCTCATTTTGTTGCCAGGCTTGTCTCAAACTCCTGAGTTCAAGTGATCCTCCCGCTTTGGCCACCCAAAGCACTGGGATTACAGGTGTGAACCACTATGCCCAGCCTTAGCCTGTGTTCTTAATCACTTTGCCTTAGAAGAGATGACCCTTAATGGGCCTAAAGCAGTCAGGCCAATGAAGTCAAATGTCAGCCATAAAATGTGAGTCACATATGTGATTTTAACTTTCCTAGTGACCACGTTAAGAAAAATTATTATTATTATTTTTGGAGATGGAATCTCAGTCTGTCATCAGGCTGGAGCGCAGTGGCACGATCTCGGCTCACTGCAACCTCTTCCTCCCAGGTTCAAGTGATTCTCCTGCCTCAGCCTCCTGAGTAGCTGGGATTACAAGCGCACACCACCACACCCGGCTAATTTTTGTATTTTTAGTAGAGACAGGGTTTCATCATGTTGGCCAGGATGGTCTTGATCTCTTGACCTCGTGATTCACCCGCATCAGCCTCCCAAAGTGCTGAGATTACAGGCTTGAGCCACCGCGCCCAGCCTGAAATTATTTTTAATAATTTTATTTAACCCAGTATATTTAAATATCTACCATTTCAACATGTTTTCAATATAAATAATTATGAGATAGTTTACATTGTTTTTTCATACTCAGTCTTTGAAGTCTGGTGAGTATTTTATACCTCCCGATTCGGCCTAGCCACATTTCAAGTGCTCAGAAGTACTTGTGACTGGCATCTACCATATGGCAGCTGGACTGAGCATGTCTAAAGGAACTCTCAGTGTAACCCTTAGACACTGAAATAACCAGGCTGCTCTTACTCCCTACCCACAATAAAACTCCCACTGTCCCAGCCAGGGACCACCAAGCTCTGCCCCCTTTAGGATGCCAGTTATTGGAATACCTGAGCCTGCCTCTCAACTCAGTCTTGGGTGTTGGGCAGTTATCACCGTCTTCATAAACTGCAGCTGTCTTTCACCCCATGGACAAAAATCCAGAGTCCACAGTCCCTGTCACGCAGATTGGGATCTTGGTTTGCCAGTGGTGAGGCGGCCAGTTCTGTGCACTGACCCTGAGCCTCTCACTCCCTCTCTGCCTGGAACAAGTCCAACTTGGTGAGTCAGGGCATGAGTTATGAGTAATCCAGAAGGCCCTGGAACAATTGTCTTCCTGACTTTTGAATCACCCGATCCTCTCTGGGATCAGATCAAGTTGGGGGAGTTGGTTCTGCTGGTTGGCAGGGGCGGGCCCCCTGCTGAGATGTCTCATCTGGTCCCTCCTTTTTCTCTTGGCTCCCTGACAGTTCAGGCATTTGGCAGAGGGAACTTAAATTTTCTGGAATTGCTTTTGCAGGGAATTTATCATAAACTCACCAGCCCCTTCACGTGGCTTCCATTCTCTCAAGGTTTAGTTCATTGGTTTTGGGGTTCCCCCACTACCTTTTTTTCCTTTAAAAAGCTCTAACCATTAAAACATAACTTAGGAAGCTACAGAGTGGTTTAAATAAAATGAAAAATCGGAAGACAATTATGGTTATGGTGTGTTGTCAACTTCTCACTTGTCTGAGACCAGTCTTTCCACCTGAACCTTCACCTGGAAAATTCTGCAGATTCTACTTTCAGGCCCCTCTGCCCACAGTATTGGCAGAGACTTTATACCCTGGTGCAAAATTTAAAATTCTTCCAGGAGAAAGAAGTGCTCCAATCCTAGAGGGACTCTCATGTTGAAATATAACAATGGAGTTAATTAGCATTGCAGGGCTCACAAAACTGCCTCCAGGGGCTCCTTCTCAGATTTAAATCAGGGCTGTGTGTGAGATGGAACAGCTCCCACAGAGAGACCCCTTCCACCAACAGCTCTGACCACCGTTTTTTCATCCTTCTCCTTTGGCTCTGCGAGGAGAAACAGCTGAGCCTGGATCGGTGGGCAGCATTTACCAGCTGCATGCTAATAGTGCCCAGGGCCCCTTCCCAGCCACCTCCTGCCTTCCCCTCAGTACTTTGCTTCTGAAGCCAGATCTCCTTAACCCTTTAAGTTCACACTTATCCCTGTCCTAGAGTGGCAGCAGTTGGGTGAGCCTGGACTTTTCCAGGTTGGGGAAGAAGTTGCGGGGGTCTTTGGCCCAAGCACTCCTTTCAGCTCAGCCTAAGAAAGTGCATTTTCTAAATGACCCTGCCATTTTTTTTGTATCCTGGACATGAGCTAGATATCTGCTTCATAGATTCTCTGCATGCGTTTCACAACCTTGCCTGGTAGGTATTCTAATCTCCATTTTACAAAGGAGGAAACTAGGACTGAGAGAGGAAGTGGTGTTTCTAAGTTGAACCTGCATGAAAGATGGTTCTAGGATCCCAACCCAGGTCTGTCTTGCTCCAAAGCCCCATGCCAGGAACACTGTTCCCTACCCATCCCCAGGCCCAAATGGTGGAGATGCTGCTGCACTATTACTGCTACAAATGCTAGTGATGATAATAGGAGCAGCAAATACTTTGTAACAGATCACGTTTTGCAAAGATGGGTAAGTAATTAAACATTACACAGAAGGCCCTGGTCAGAGCCGTTAGGGGCTGGTGGGAGGTGTCTGCTCTGCGCAAGCTATCCCATCTCACACACAGCCTTGATTTAAATCTGAAGAGTGGCCTGGATAACATAGTGAGACCCTGTCTCTACAAAAAATAAAAAGTTAGCCAGGTGCGGTGATGCATGCCTATAGTTTCAGCTACTGGGAAGGCTGAGACAGTAGGCTGAGCCCAGGAGATTGAGGCTGTAGCGAGCTGTAATTGTGCCACTGCACTCTGGCCTGGGTGACAATAAGACCCTGTCTCTATAAAATAAAATAAAATAGGGGGGAGGAGCCAAGATGGCCGAATAGGAACAGCTCCGGTCTACAGCTCCCAGCGCGAGCCACGCAGAAGACGGGTGATTTCTGCATTTCCATCTGAGGTACCGTGTTCATCTCACTAGGGAGTGCCAGACAGTGGGCGCAGGTCAGTGGGTGAGTGCACCGTGCGCCAGCCGAAGCAGGGGCGAGGCATTGCCTCACTCAGGAAGCGCAAGGGGTCAGGGAGTTCCCTTTCCAGGGGTGACAGACGGCACCTGGAAAATCGGGCCACTCCCACCCGAATACTGTGCTTTTCCGACGGGCTTAGGAAACGGTGCCCCAGGAGAGTATAGCCTGCACCTGGCTCAGAGGGTCCTACGCCCACGGAGTCTCGCTGATTGCTAGCACAGCAGTCTGAGATCAAACAGCAAGTCGGCAGCGAGGCTGGGGGAGGGGCGCCCGCCATTGCCCAGGCTCGCTTAGGTAAACAAAGCAGCCTGGAAGCTTGAACTGGGTGGAGCCCACCACAGCTCAAGGAGGCCTGCCTGCCTCTGTAGGCTCCGCCTCTGGGGGCAGGGCACAGACAAACAAAAAGACAGCAGTAACCTCTGCAGACTTAAATGTCCCTGTCTGACAGCTGTGAGGAGAGCAGTGGTTCTCCCAGCACGCAGCTGGAGATCTGAGAACGGGCTGACTGCCTCTCAAGTGGGTCCCTGACCCCTGACCCCAGAGCAGCCTAACTGGGAGGCACCCCCCAGCAGGGGCAGACTGACACCTCACACGGCCGGCCAGGTACTCCACAGACCTGCAGCTGAGGGTCCTGTCTGTTAGAAGGAAAACTAACAGAAAGGACATCCACACCAAAAACCCATCTGTACATCACCATCATCAAAGACCAAAAGTAGATAAAACCACAAAGATGGGGAAAAAACAGAGCAGAAAAACTGGAAACTCTAAAAAGCAGAGTACCTCTCCTCCTCCAAAGGAACGCAGTTCCTCACCAGCAACGGAACAAAGCTGGACGGAGAATGACTTTGACGAGCTGAGAGAAGAAGGCTTCAGACGATCAAATTACTCCGAGCTACGGGAGGATATTCAAACCAAAGGCAAAGAAGTTGAAAACTTTGAAAAAAATTTAGAAGAATGTATAACTAGAATAACCAATACAGAGAAGTGCTTAAAGGAGCTGATGGAGCTGAAAACCAAGGCTCGAGAACTACGTGAAGAATGCAGAAGCCTCAGGAGCCGATGCGATCAAATGGAAGAAAGGGTATCAGCCCTGGAAGATGAAATGAATGAAATGAAGCGAGAAGGGAAGTTTAGAGAAAAAAGAATAAAAAGAAACGAGCAAAGCCTCCAAGAAATGTGGGACTATGAGAAAAGACCAAATCTACGTCTGATTGGTGTACCTGAAAGTGACGGGGAGAATGGAAACAAGTTGGAAAACATTCTGCAGGATATTATCCAGGAGAACTTCCCCAATCTAGCAAGGCAGGCCAACATTCAGATTCAGGAAATACAGAGAACGCCACAAAGATACTCCTCGAGAAGAGCAACTCTAAGACACATAATTGTCAGATTCACCAAAGTTGAAATGAAGGAAAAAGTGTTAAGGGCAGCCAGAGAGAAAGGTCGGGTTACCATCAAAGGGAAGCCCATCAGACTAACAGCGGATCTCTCAGCAGAAACCCTACAAGCCAGAAGAGAGTGGGGGCCAATATTCAACAT
Source organism: Pongo abelii (assembly GCF_028885655.2). Lineage (NCBI taxonomy): Eukaryota > Metazoa > Chordata > Mammalia > Primates > Hominidae > Pongo > Pongo abelii. Next base: position 130,985,491 of record NC_085928.1, on the reverse strand, counting down.
TCTTAAAGAAAAGAATTTTCAACCCAGAATTTCATATCCTGCCAAACTAAGCTTCATAAGTGAAGGAGAAATAAAATACTTTACAGACAAGCAAATGCTAAGAGATTTTGTCACCACCAGGCCTGCCCTAAAAGAGCTCCTGAAGGAAGTGCTAAACATGGAAAGGCACAACCGGTACCAGCCACTGCAAAATCATACCGAAATGTAAAGACCATCGAGACTAGGAAGAGACTGCATCAACGAACGAGCAAAATAACCAGCTAACATCATAATGACAGGATCAGATTCACACATAACAATATTAACTTTAAATGTAAATGGACTAAATGCTCCAATTAAAAGACACAGACTGGCAAATTGGATAAAGACTCAAGACCCATCAGTGTGCTGTATTCAGGAAACCCATCTCACGTGCAGAGACACACATAGGCTCAAAATAAAAGGATGGAGGAAGATCTACCAAGCAAATGGAAAACAAAAAAAGGCAGGGGTTGCAATCCTAGTCTCTGATAAAACAGACTTTAAACCAACAAAGATCAAAAGAGACAAAGAAGGCCATTACATAATGGTAAAGGGATTAATTCAACAAGAAGAGCTAACTATCCTAAATATATATGCACCCAATACAGGAGCACCCAGATTCATAAAGCAAGTCCTGAGTGACCTACAAAGAGACTTAGACTCCCACACATTAATAATGGGAGACTTTAACACCCCACTGTCAACATTAGACAGATCAACGAAACAGAAAATCAACAAGGATACCCAGGAATTGAACTCAGCTCTGCACCAAGCGGACCTAATAGACATCTACAGAACTCTCCACCCCAAAAAAACAGAATATACATTTTTTTCAGCACCACACCACACCTATTCCAAAATTGACCATATACTTGGAAGTAAAGCTCTCCTCAATAAATGTAAAAGAACAGAAATTATAACAAACTATCTCTCAGATCACAGTGCAATCAAGCTAGAACTCAGGATTAAGAGTCTCACTCAAAACCGCTCAACTACGTGGAAACTGAACAACCTGCTCCTGAATGACTACTGGGTACATAACGAAATGAAGGCAGAAATAAAGATGTTCTTTGAAACCAACGAGAACCAAGACACAACATACCAGAATCTCTGGGATGCATTCAAAGCAGTGTGTAGAGGGAAATTTATAGCACTAAATGCCCACAAGAGAAAGCAGGAAAGATCCAAAATTGACACCCTAACATCACAATTAAAAGAACTAGAAAAGCAAGAGCAAACACATTCAAAAGCTAGCAGAAGGCAAGAAATAACTAAAATCAGAGCAGAACTGAAGGAAATAGAGACACAGAAAACCCTTCAAAAAATCAATGAATCCAGGAGCTGGTTTTTTGAAAGGATCAACAAAATTGATAGACTGCTAGCAAGATTAATAAAGAAAAAAAGAGAGAAGAATCAAATAGATGCAATAAAAAATGATAAAGGGGATATCACCACCAATCCCACAGAAATACAAACTACCATCAGAGAATATTACAAACACCTCTACGCAAATAAACTAGAAAATCTAGAAGAAATGGATAAATTCCTCGACACATACACCCTCCCAAGACTAAACCAGGAAGAAGTTGAATCTCTGAATAGACCAATAAGAGGAGCTGAAATTGTGGCAATAATCAATAGCTTACCAACCAAAAAAAGTCCAGGACCAGATGGGTTCACAGCCGAATTCTACCAGAGGTACAAGGAGGAGCTGGTACCATTCCTTCTGAAACTATTCCAATCAATAGAAAAAGAGGGAATCCTCCCTAACTCATTTTATGAGGCCAGCATCATCCTGATACCAAAGCCTGGCAGAGACACAACAAAAAAAGAGAATTTTAGACCAATATCCTTGATGAACATTGATGCAAAAATCCTCAATAAAATACTGGCAAACAGAATCCAGCAGCACATCAAAAAGCTTATCCACCATGATCAAGTGGGCTTCATCCCTGGGATGCAAGGCTGGTTCAATATACGCAAATCAATAAACGTAATCCAGCATATAAACAGAACCAAAGTCAAAAACCACATGATTATCTCAATAGACGCAGAAAAGGCCTTTGACAAAATTCAACAACCCTTCATGCTAAAAACTCTCAATAAATTAGGTATTGATGGGTCGTATCTCAAAATAATAAGAGCTATTTATGACAAACCCACAGCCAATATCATACTGAATGGGCAAAAACTGGAAGCATTCCCTTTGAAAACTGGCACAAGACAGGGATGCCCTCTCTCACCACTTCTATTCAACATAGTGTTGGAAGTTCTGGCCAGGGCAATTAGGCAAGAGAAGGAAATCAAGGGTATTCAATTAGGAAAAGAGGAAGTCAAATTGTCCCTGTTTGCAGATGACATGATAGTATATCTAGAAAACCCCATTGTCTCAGCCCAAAATCTCCTTAAGCTGATAAGCAACTTCAGCAAAGTCTCAGGATACAAAATCAATGTACAAAAATCACAAGCATTCTTATACACCAATAACAGACAAACAGAGAGCCAAATCATGAGTGAACTCCCATTCACAATTGCTTCAAAGAGAATAAAATACCTAGGAATCCAACTTACAAGGGATGTGAAGGACCTCTTCAAGGAGAACTATAAACCACTGCTCAAGGAAATAAAAGAGGATACAAACAAATGGAAGAACATTCCATGCTCATGGGTAGGAAGAATCAATATCATGAAAATGGCCATCCTTCCCAAGGTAATTTACAGATTCAATGCCATCCCCATCCAGTTACCAATGACTTTCTTCACAGAATTGGAAAAAACTACTTTAAGGTTTATATGGAACCAAAAAAGAGCCCACATCGCCAAGTCAATCCTAAGCCAAAAGAACAAAGCTGGAGGCATCACGCTACCTGACTTCAAACTATACTACAAGGCTACAGTAACCAAAACAGCATGGTACTGGTACCAAAACAGAGATATAGATCAATGGAACAGAACAGAGCCCTCAGAAATAATGCCACATATCTACAACTATCTGATCTTTGACAAACCTGACAAAAACAAGCAATGGGGAAAGGATTCCCTATTTAATAAATGGTGCTGGGAAAACTGGCTAGCCATATGTAGAAAGCTGAAACTGGATCCCTTCCTTACGCCTTATAAAAAAATCAATTCAAGATGGATTAAAGACTTAAATGTTAGACCTAAAACCATAAAAACCCTAGAAGAAAACCTAGGCAATACCATTCAGGACATAGGCATGGGCAAGGACTTCATGTCTAAAACACCAAAAGCAATGGCAACAAAAGCCAAAATTGACAAATGGGATCTAATTAAACTCAAGAGCTTCTGCACAGCAAAGGAAACTACCATCAGAGTGAACAGGCAACCTACAAAATGGGAGAAAATTTTCGCAACCTACTCATCTGACAAAGGGCTAATATCCAGAATCTACAATGAACTCCAACAAATTTACAAGAAAAAAACAAACAACCCCATCAAAAAGTGGACGAAGGACATGAGCAGACACTTCTCAAAAGAAGACATTTATGCAGCCAAAAAACACATGAAAAAATGCTCACCATCACTGGCCATCAGAGAAATGCAAATCAAAACCACAATGAGATACCATCTCACACCAGTTAGAATGGCAATCATTAAAAAGTCAGGAAACAACAGGTGCTGGAGAGGATGTGGAGAAATAGGAACACTTTTACACTGTTGGTGGGACTGTAAACTAGTTCAACCCTTGTGGAAGTCAGTGTGGCCATTCCTCAGGGATCTAGATCTAGAAATTCCATTTGACCCAGCCATCCCATTACTGGGTATATACCCAAAGGACTATAAATCATGCTGCTATAAAGACACATGCACACGTATGTTTATTGCGGCATTATTCACAATAGCAAAGACTTGGAACCAACCCAAATGTCCAACAATGATAGACTGGATTAAGAAAATGTGGCACATATACACCGTGGAATACTATGCAGCCATAAAAAATGATGAGTTCACGTCCTTTGTAGGGACATGGATGAAATTGGAAATCATCATTCTCAGTAAACTATCGCAAGAACAAAAAACCAAACACTGCATATTCTCACTCATAGGTGGGAATTGAACAATGAGAACACATGGACACAGGAAGGGGAACATCACACTTTGGGGACTGTTGTGGGGTGGGGGGAGGGGGGAGGGATAGCATTGGGAGATATACCTAATGCTAGATGACGAGTTGGTGGGTGCAGCGCACCAGCATGGCACATGTATACATATGTAACTTACCTGCACGTTGCACACATGTACCATAGAGCCTAAAGTATAATAATAATAATAATAAAAAGAAAAAAAATAAAAAATAAATAAAATAAAATAAAATAAATAAATAAAATCTAAGGAGCTTGTTTAGGGGGATTTATGAGCCATGCTGTGAAATATATGAGTATAGACATCTGTATTGATATCTATTTCTAAACAGGCATACCTCAGAGATATTGTGGGTTTGGTTCCAGACCACACCAATAAAGTGACTATCACAATAAACTGACTCACACAAATTTTTCAGTTTCCCAGTGCATATAAAAGTTGTGCTTATAAGGCCAGGCACAGTGGCTCACGCCTGTAATCCTAGCACTTTGGGAGGCCAAGGCATGCAGATCACGAGGTCAGGAGATTGAGACCATCCTGGCTAATATGGTGAAACCCCGTCTCTACTAAAAATACAAAAAAAAATTAGCCAGGCCTGGTGGCGGGCACCTGTAGTCCCAGCTACTTGGGAGGCTGAGGCAGGAGAATGGTGTGAATCCGGGAGGTGGAGCTTGCAGTGAGCTGAGATTGCGCCACTGCATTCCAGCCTGGGCAACAGAGTGGGACTCCGTCTCAAAAAAAAAGAAAAAAATCAAAAGTTATGCTTATAATATACTGTAGTCTATTAAGTGTGTCTATTAAGTGTAGTCTATTAAGTGTAGTCTATTAAGTCTATTATGTCTAAAAAAATGTATATACCTTAATTTAATTATTTATTTATTATCCCAGCCTGGTTCAAGGGGGAATCTTAACTTTAAAATTCTTTATTGCTAAGAAATGCTAATAATCAGGGTGAGCACGGTGGGTCACACCTGTAATCCCAGCACTTTGGGAGGCCGAGGTGGGTGGATCACCTGAAGTCAGGAGTTCAAGACCAGCCTGGCCAACATGGCAAAACCGCATCTCTACCAAAAATACAAAAATTAGCAGGGCATGGTGGCATGCACCTGTAATCCCAGCTACTTGGGAGGCTGAAGCACAAAAATCGCTTGAACCCAGGAGGCAGAAGTTGCAGTGAGCTAAGATTGAACCACTGCACTCCAGGATGGGCAAGAGAGGAAGACTCCCTCTCAAAAAAAAAAAAATGCTAACAATCATCTGAACCTTCAGTGAGTCATAATGTTTTTGCTGGTGAAGAGTCTTTCTTCCATGCAGATGGCTGCTGACTGATCAGCGTCATGGCTGCTGAAGGCTGGAGTGGCTGTGGTAATTTCATACAATAAGACAACAATGAAGTTTGCTGCATTGATCGGTTTGTCCTTTCATGAAAGATTTCTCTGTAGCATCCAATGCTGTTTGATAGCATTTTACCCACAGTAGAACTTTGTTCACAATTGAAGTCAATTCTCTCAAACCCTGCTGCTGCTTTATCAACTAGGTTCATGTAATAATCTAAATCCTTTGCTGACATTTCAACAATGTTCACAGCATCTTTACCAGGAGTATGTTCCATCTCAAGAAACTACTTCCTTTGCTCATTCATAAGAAGCAACTCCTTATCTGTTCAAGTTTGATCATGAGATTGCAGCAATTCAGGCACATCTTCAGGCTCCACTTCTAATTCCAGTTCTCTTGCTGTTTCCACCCCATCTACAGTTAATTCTTACACTGATATTTTGGACCCCTTCAAGACATCCATGAGGGTTGGAATCAACTTCTCCCAAACCCCTGTTAATATTGATATTTTGACATTCTCCCAGGAATCATGAGTATTCTTAATGGCATCTAGAATAGTGAATCATTTCCAGAATGTTTTCAATTTATTTTGCCCAGATCCTTCAAAGGAATCACTGTTTATGGCATCTACAGCCTTACAAAATGTATTTCCTAAATAATAAGACTTGAAAGTCAAAATCGCTCGTTGATCCATGGACTGAAGAACATATATTGTATTAGCAGGCACGAAAACATTCATCTCCTTATACATCTCCATCAGAACTCTTGGGTGACCAGATGCATTGTCAATGAGCAGTAATATTTTGAAAGGAATCTTTTTTTCTGAGCAGCAGGTCTCAACAGTGGCTTAAAATATTCAGTAAACCATGCTGTAAATGGATGTGCCATCCAGGCTTTGTTGTTCCATTTATAGAGCACTGGCAGAGTAGATTTAGCATAATTCTAAAGGGCCCTAGGATTTTCAGAATGGCAAATGGACATTGGCTTCAACTTAAAGTCATCAGTTCCATTAGCCTCTAAGAGAGTCAGCCATTCTTTTGAAGCTTTGAAACGAGACATCTATCTTTCCTCTCTAACTGGAAAAGTCCTAGATGGCATCTTCTTCCAAGAGAAGGCTGTTTCATCTACATTGAAAATCTATTGTTTAGTGTAGCCACCTTCATCAGTTCTCTTGGCTGGATCTTCTCAGTAACTTGCTGCAGCTTCTACATCAGCACTTGCTGCTTCACCTTTATGTTATAGAGATGCCTTTCTTCCTTAAACCTCATGAACCAACCTCTGCTGGCTTCCAACTTTGCTGCAGCTTCCTCACCTCTCTTCAGCCTTCACAGAATTGAAACAAGTTAGGGCCTTGCTCTGGATTAGGCTTTGGTTTAAATGACTGTTGTGGCTGGTTTGACCTTCTATCCAGACCACTCAAACATTCTCCATATTAGCAGAAAAGCTATTTCGCTTTCTTAACATTTATATGTTCACTCAAGCAGCACTTTTAATTTCCTTCAAGAACTTTTCCTTTGCATTCACACTTTTTAACTGTTTGATACAGGAGGCCTAGCTTTTGGCCTGTCTCAGCTTTCAACATGCTTTCCTCACTAAGCTTCATCATTTCTAGCTTTTGATTTTTATTATTATTATATTATTATTACATATTATTATATTATATTATATTATTATTATTAATAAATCCTTTTCCTTCATGCAATTAGCTTTTGATTTAAATTGAGAGACGTGAGACCCTTCCTTTCATTTAAATACTTAGAGGCCATTGTGGGTTATTAATTGGCCTAATTTTTATATTGTTGTATCTCCGGGAGTAGAGAGGCCTGAGAGGGAGAGAGATGGGGGAATGGCCAGTTGGTGGAGCAGTCAGAACACACACAACATTTATCAATTAATTTCACTGTCTTATATGAGTGCAGTAAATGGTACCCCAAAACAGTTACAATAGTAATATCAAAGATCACTGATCACAGATCACCAAAACAGATATAGTAATAATGACAAAGTTTGAAATATTGTGAGAATTACCAAAATGTGACATGAAGATAGGATGTGACATGCTGTTGGAAAAATGGTGCCTATAGTCTTGTTCAATGTAGGGTTGCCACAGACCTTCAATTTTTAAAAAAACAAAACAAATCACAATATCTGCAAAGCACAATGAAGTAAGAAGCACAATAAAACAAAGTGTGCCTTTGTTTTATCACCAATCTCTCATGTAAAGGGTTATATAGATCTATCTCCTATCCTCCTATACTGTGACAATATGACTAACACCCGTCCCCTGAAAGGTAGAGCCTATCTCCCCTCTGATATGGTGTGGCTCTGAGTCCCCACCCAAATCTCATATTGAATTGTAATCTCCAGTGTTGGGGGAAGGGCATGATGCAAGATGATTGGATCATGGGGGTGGATTTCCTCCTTGCTGTTCTAGTGATAGTATGTGAGTTCTCACGAGATCTGGTTGTTTAAAAGTGTGTAGCACTTCCCTCTTCTCCTTCTCTCCTGCTCCACCATGGTAAGACGTTCCTGCTTCCCCTTTGCCTTCTGCCATGATTGTAAGTTTCCTGAGGCCTCCCCAGCCATGCTTCCTGTAGAGCCTGTGGAACTATGAGTCAATTAAACCTCTTTTCTTTATAAATTACCCAGTCTCAGGTAATTCTTTATAACAGCATGAGAACGGACTAATACACCCTCCTCTTGAAACTGTGTGTCTTATAACTGCTCCAGGAAATAGAATATGGTTGTAGTGTTGCTGTGTGGCTCTTGAGGTTAGATCATAAAGGACTCAGGGTCTCTCACAGGCTGCATTCATCCTCAATGTTTAACCCAGGGAGGATCTGCTTCCAAGCTCGCTCACATGAGTCAGTACCTTGCTGTTGGCTGCAGACATCAGTTCCTTGACACGTGGGCCTCTCCATAGGACTACTCACAACATGGAAGCTTGCTTTTCCCACTAGAGAGAGAGAGAGAGAGAAGCTGCAGTCTTTTAACAACCTAATCTCAGAAGTGACATCCATCACTTTGGCCATGTTCTATTTGTTAGAAGCCGGGTCACCAGGTCCAGCCTACACATAAAGGGAAGAAATTATACAAGGATATGAACACCAGGAGCAAGATGCCTGGGGCCATTTTAGCGGCTGCCTGCCTGCACCACAGCTTCCTTTTTTTTTTTTCTTTTAGAAACTGGGTCTGGCTCTGTCACCCAGGCTGGAGGGCAGTGGCAAATCATAGCTCATTGCAGGTTCGAACTTCTGGGCTCAAGCAGTCCTCCCACCTCAGCCTCCCAAATAGCTGAGACTGCAGGTATGAGCCACTGAGCCCAGGCAACAGCTTTCTTTATTGATCCTTTCAACTGGGCATTGCTGTGCCCATTGTACAGATGCACACACTTAGGCACACAAGGCTAAGAGATGGGATTACACATGGTAAACAGGTAGTGGAATATATTTCAGTATAAATGTTCTGGCTGCTTTGCCTCCTCAGGAACTTCAATACCAGGAATGATGTGCTGTAGAGGACACAGGTTCCATCCATATATTTAAAACTCTCAATAACTTTTCTAAACTTACTATTTAGCTAAAAGATTCCAGGTTCATGTAGTCCTAAGCCTTCCCCTCCTCTCTATTTTGAGGCTGCAGGACCATGAAAAACACTGATAGAATTTCTGGGCCCTTCTCCACCCTGACTGCACTTGTGGAGATCTGAAAAGTACTGTTGCCCAGACCACACTCCAAATCCATAATATCAGAATTTCTGGAGGTGGGACCCAGGCACCGAGATTTTCATTAAAAAAAGAAAAGAAAAAGTTTCCTCAAATGTCTTTTTGTCTTATGAAAAAAATAACTTAAAAAAAATTAAATAACTTAAAAATTCCCTCAAATGTCTTTTTGTCCTTTAAAAAAAAAAACCAATAAAAATAAAAAAGATTTTTTAAAAATGCTCCCCAAATGATTCCAATGTGCATTCAATGTGATAGCACCACCAAAGATCTCAGTAAAATGTAGAATCAGAATGACTTGGCAGGTCTGGGCTGGGGTCTAGAATCTACACGTCCAACAAGTTCCCCATTGATGCCAGAGCCACGGGTCTGCGGACCACATCTTGAGGATCATCGTTTTAGGGCAGTGGTTTGCAATCTTGGCTGCACATTGGAATCAGCGTGGAAGCTTGAGAAATGCTGATATCTGAAGTGCAGTCCTATAAGTCTGTATTCCATTGGTCTGGGTTGAGGCCTCAGCATCAGGAGGCCCTCAGGTAAATCCAGCATGCAGCCAAGGCCATGAACTGCTGCTCTGCCTGCCTACTGAGGTCTCCCATCACTGCTTCCCTAAGTCTAGCCCCTGCCACCCCCACACCCGGCCTCCACTCCCAGACTGCATCTTCTCCCACCCCCTTTCCTCCCTGATGCTCTTCCCCACATACGCAGCTGCCTTTAGTGTGGTTTAACAGCAGCAAGGTAGGCCCCCAGGTCCCCTGATGTCTTTTTCCAGGTGCGGAGAATTCCACCATGAGCAATTCATCTCTGTGTGTTGAGCATCACTCTGTCCTTGGGGGCCTGTTAAGAATGTAACATTCCCTTGGGAGGCCGAGGCGGGCGGATCACGAGGTCAGGAGACTGAGATCATCCTGGCTAACACCGTGAAACCCCGTCTCTACTAAAAATACAAAAAAATTAGCCGGGAGTGGTGGCAGGCGCCTGTAGTCCCAGCTACTCGGGAAGCTGAGGCAGGAGAATGGCGTGAACCCGGGAGGCGGAGCTCGCAGTGAGCTGAGATAGCGCCACTGCACTCCAGCCTGGGCGACAGAGCGAGACTCCATCTCAAAAAAAAAAAAAAAAAAGAATGTTAACATTCCCAAGAAGGGTAGCACATTACATCTCTAACAAATCACAAAATGCTCCTACCTGGCTTCCCTAGTCTCTCTCATCCAATCTCCAAAATGTAGCCAGAAGGCTCTTTCTAAAATGTAAAATCAAATTACACCCTTACTTAAACCCTCCAGTAGTTCCCATTGATTTTTTTATTTTATTTTTTATTTTTGAGACGGAGTCTCACTCTGTCACCCAGGCTGGAGTGCAGTGGCACAATCTTGGCTTACTACAACTTCCTCCTCCCAGGTTCAAGGGATTCTTCTGTCTCAGCTTCTCAGATAGCTGGGATTACAGGTGTGCACCACCATGCCCAGCAAATTTTTGTATTTTTAATGTATTTTAATTTTGTATTTTCACCGTGTTGGCCAGGCTGGTCTCAAACTCCTGACCTCAAGTGATCTGCCTGCCTCAGCCTCCCAAAGTGCTAGGATTACAAGTGTGAGCCATTATGCCCAGCCCCCATTGCTTTCTTTAGGGCACTCCAGCCCATCTCTCCCCTTCTGCAGCCGTCTGTTACCTTTACCACCTTTAGCCACCTGTTACCTTTACCAGCCACATTCCAGTCACTAGGTCCTATGCAGTTCCAGAACCTGCCCTGCTCCCCTAGCCTTTGCTCCTGCTCCTGCCTGTGCTTCTGAGGCCAACTCCTCCTGCAAGACTCGGCAAAACTGGCCTTCCTGAAGAGCCTCCTTGATCCTCATACCCCAAACCCAGTAGTGAGATGAGAAGAACATCCTCAGATGGCAGGCCCAGGAGCCTACTAACCTGCTCCTCTGTGTCCACAGTGCCTAGCCCTGTACTCACACAATGCTTGGGAAGGAAGGCAGGGAGGGAGGAAGTAAGCTGGGCACTTAAATGGAGAAGAGGGAAAATTACGAAAGGAAGATAAAGAGAAGAAAAAGGGGAATGAGATGCCTTCCCGGCAGACATCCTGCTTCAGCGCTTTGTTGGGTCATTTCATTCTGGGCCTTCAGGATGACAATTTCTTCTTTGCAAAGCATCCTATAGGTGACAGTGCTCTGGCCTAGGCTCCAGGTTCTTGAAGGGTCACTTGAAAATGAAAAGATGATTCAACAAACTTTCTTGCCAAACCCATCCTCTCTGTCTGATAACTCTCAGAAAACCCCAGTCGGCCAGCCACGGTGGCTCATGCCTACAATCTCCAGTACTCTGGGAAGCTGAGGTGGGAAGATCACTTGAGGCCAGGAGTTCAAGACCAGCCTGGGATGCATAGTGAGACTTCATCTCTACAAAAAATTTAAAAATTAGCCAGGCACAGTGATGCGCACCCGTAATCCTAGCCACTTGAGAGGCTGAAGAGGATTACTTGAGCCCAGGAGTTCAAGTTTACAGTGAGCCATGATCACACCACTGCCCTCCAGCCTGGGTGACAGAGTGAGACCCTGTCTCTGTATACATATGTACATAAAATAAAAGACCCCAGTCCTAATTCAAAATAATGACTCAGGAAATAAAAATGTGCACACCCTTAAGATTATTGACCCCTGATCTTTGGGGGCTATGTCTCTAGAAGGCTGCTTCTCTGCCAGCTTGGAGTTGGATCCCAAAGGAAGATGAAGTTAATGTTATTTCCTTGTGACTTTTCTCTCTTCTCGCCTCCTCTCCATTCTCCCTTTTCTCTCTCTTTGTACATTCCACCCCTTCTCTCTCCATAGCGCTGGCTTCTTTTCAATGTTTCTTGGTATAATTTGATTAAATTAGAGCCTTAGCCTTGTTTTGCACATACCCACATGTCCAGCTTTGAAAATCCCAGCTTGGAACATACCCTGTCCTGCCTAGGTCAGCCGCCCTTGGTCTGCTTGTCTGCCAAAGCTACCCATGATGGATGAGAGGGGCATTCTTGCCACTCCCACTAGCACACTGGGTGTGTGGGCTGTTGCTAGAGAGCCTGTTGTAATGCAAGTGAATGAGAGTGACATTGAATCCCCTCTAATACAGAACAAAAGCCAATCATTTGATAATTATGATGCTTTAACTGTCCTTAGTAATAAACAACTAGTTACTTTTGCATAAAATGAATCGAGGTAGGCCAGGTGCAGTGGCTCATGCCTGTAATATCAGCACTTTGGGAGGCCGAAGCCGGCAGATCACTTGTGGTCAGGAGTTCAAGACCAGCCTGGCCAACACGGTGAAACCTCATCTCTACTAAAAATACAAAAATTAGCTGGGCATGGTGGCACACGCTTGTAATCCCAGCTACTTGGGAGGCTGATGCAGGAGGATAACTTGAACCTGAGAGGCAGAGGTTGCAGTGAGCTGAGCTGAGATTGCACCACTGCACTCCAACCTGGGTGACAGAGCAAGACTCCATCTCTGGAAAAAAAGAAAAAAGAAGAAGAAGAAGAAGAAGAAAGGCGGGGTGCGGTAGCTCACACCTATAATCCCAGCACTTTGGGCCTAGGTGGGAGGATCCCTTGAGCCCAGGAGTTCGAGACCAGCCTGGGCAACAAAATGAGACCTGTCTCTACCACAAATACAAAAATTAGCTGAGCAAGGTGGCGTGCACCTGTGGACCCAGCTACTCCGGAGGCTGAGGTGGGAGAATCACTTGAGCCCAGAAATTCAAGGATGCAATGAGCCATGATCACTCCACTGCCCTCCAGCCTGGGTTCCAGAGTGAGACTCTTCTCAAAAATCAAAAAAAGAAAACAAAAAAGAATCACAATGTATTCCATGTATTCTAAACCAGAGACCTCAAATATGCATATAAAACACCTTTGAAAATATTAATATAATTAATGCTATGGTTCCTTTCATGAAGATGTTTAGGGACTTACTAGGGATAGACATTACTTTTTTTTTTTTTTTTTTTTGAGATGGAGTTTTGCTCTTGTTGCCCAGGCTGGAGTGCAGTGGCGTGAGCTTGTCTCACTGCAACCTTCACCTCCCAGGTTCAAGCGATTCTCCTGCCTCAGCCTCCCGAGTAGCTGGGATTACAGGCACCCGCCACCACACCCAGCTAATTTTGTATTTTAGTAGAGACGGGGTTTCACCATGATGGTCAGGCTGGTCTTGAACTTCTGGTCTTAGGTGATCCTCCCGCCTTGGCCTCCCAAATTGCTGGGATTACAGGCGTGAGCCACCGTGCCTGGCCAACATAACTTTACAAATACAGAATTTCTGAAATTCTAGCATAAGTGGAGTAGATGGTGTGATTTCTTATCATAGAGCACCAGGCAGGACATACTGGGTGCTCGGAAATAATAAAAGAGTTCATAGATTGAGAGAGTAGAAGGTGGGAATTGCCCAGCTGTCACACTGCATCGTCATCTGTTGTGTTTCCAGCTCACCTCTGAGCTCCTTGGACTGCAGTATAGTGCCTGACACACAGTAGGAAATAAATGTTTATTGAACTGAATTGCTTGTCTAATGGCTGAGCCAGTAAAGCAGATGTAAAAAGAAATTGCCCCACTCTGAAAACTCCCTTTGGATTTTTGCCAAAACTCTATTTCAGCACATTCTGTTAGGATTAAAGATACATTTACTCACAGGAAAAAATAAAATGGAAAGTCACTCTCTTTTTTCTCATTGTGTTAAAAAAAATCTTTTGAAATCATCCTCTGCCATTTCTTATCCATCAGCATTACATTAATAAGATATGTTGCTGTGAAAATGCCTCCTTTAAACACATCAAATGGATTAATGTTGGCACTTTATCAGGTACAATTTCTGTTTCTATAAAACATCTTTGGACACATAAAAACTACTTAAATGAGAAGGAGAAAACCCTTCCCTTTTCCCATCATTCAGTCGACTCTGCGGGAAAAGCTGACATTTCTAGAGGCTCCGGTTCTGTTCCCTCCTGTAGGAGCCATTGCGTTGTGAAGAGCCAGCTTCTTGCTGTGAATCCCTCTCTCGTCAAGGGCTCTAACAGCCTGGGGAGCCGGGCCGGCTGATTAACAGGGCTTTAGCCAGCAGGCACCAGGTGGAAGGATGAGAGGAAGGTAACAAAGGAGGGGCATGGAGCTGAGCAGGATTCACGCCTTGCAAATTGCTTGGAAAATTTTTCCAGTTCCTATCCTTGGAGGAAAAATAGGGCAGAAGCTAACTTGGGGTCATCCCGATGGACACCCAGAAACGCAGTCCAGCACACCTGTGTAAACCATTATTTCCTGGCATACTCCCCGCCGTGTTATTAATTCTTAGCTTCAGATGCACAAGGAATAACTAGGCTAGTGGTTCTCAAACTGTGGTCCCTGGACCAGCAGCGTCACCATAACCTAGAAACTTGCTAGATTTTTTTAATTGGGTGGATGCTACGGAGAGGCGCCATCATATATCTGTCACATGCCTTGTTTCTTTAATTATCAAAATAACACTTTCAAATAGATATTAGACCATCCTTAGGGACTGAACTGTGCCCCACCCCCATAAGTCGAAACTCTAACCCCCAGAACCTTAGACTGTAACTGTATTCAGAGCTGAGGTCTTTAAAAGGGTGATTAATTTAAAATGAGGCCATTAGGGTGGCACCTAATCCAATCTGACTGGTGTCCTTATAAGAAGAGGAAATTTGGACACACAGAGAGACACCAGGGATGTGTGTTCACAGAGAAAAGGCCATATGAGGACACAGAGGGAAGGTGACCATCTGCAAGGCAAGGAGAGAGACCTCAGAAGAAACCAGTCCCTTGATCTTGGAATTCCAGCCTCCAGACTGTGAGATACAAATTTCTGGGCCAGGCGCGGTGGCTCACGCCTATAATCCCAGCACTTTGGGAGGCTGAGGCGGGCACATCACCTGAGGTTGGGAGTTCGAGACCAGCCTGACCAACATGGAGAAACCCTGTCTCTACTAAAAATACAAAATTAGCCAGGCGTGGTGGCGCATGCCTGCAATCCCAGCTACTCGGGAAGCTGAGGCGGGAGAATCGCTTGAACCCGGGAGGCAGAGGTTGCAGTGAGCCGAGATCGTGCCATTGTACTCCAGCCTGGGCAACAAGAGTAAAACTCCATCTCAAAAAATAAATAAATAAATAAATAAATAAATAAATAAATAAATAAATTTCTGTTGTCTAAGCCACCTAGTCTGGAATTTTGTTATGACAGCCTCAGCAAGCTAATATAATGGGCAATAAAGTGTTTCTCTGGAGAACCCTGATCCAACCATTTTTTACAATCCAGACAATCAAGATAGCTATACCTAACTCTTACCCAATACTCACTGTTAGGTACTTTGCAAGTGCATGTCATTTAATTGCCACCATATAGGTCCCATGAAAAGCCTCATTTGACAGATGAGGCACTGAGTCTTAGAGAGAGGAGAAATGATTTGCCCAGTTCGGCCCAGCCGGCAAATGGTAGAGGAGGGTTTTGAAATCAAGCAGCTAGAGCCCAAGGTTTGTGTATGAACCACTATTCTCCACAGCCTCCCCTGCGGGCACACCTGTGTGAATACTTCAAGTTCATTGTGCAGTGTTCTGTAGCAACTCATGGGCATCAGTGTCACTCTTATCCCACTTTTACAGATAAGAAAACTGAGGCTTAGTAAAAATGAAGGGAATGCACTCAGCTTGCAAATTACAGAGCAGAGAATTAAGCCAGGGACCTTTCCTTTCACTGAACAGACTTCTACCAGGGAGTCTTAGTTATTCCCAGGTACATTTGTGTTTTCATAGGACATTCCTGAAAGACTTCAGGAGAGTACATCTTTGAGGGAAGAATTTAACAAGAAGGAGGAGAGTGTCATTAATAATATAATAATTATTATTGTAATATATCACACGTCTTCTGTGAGCCCAGCACTGCACTAGGGACTGGATTTTCTCACACATTTTGTGTCTTAGTTAGACACAAAATGCCATGGCATCTACAGTCTCTGCAGCCGTAGAAAGGGGCAGTTAGCCAAATAAAGGAGTCAGGTTGCCAGATAAATCCTGACTCCCCAACTCACGAGCTAGAAGACCTTGGACAATTTACAGAACCTCCACATGCCTCAGTTTCGTCATCTGTAAAATGGGGGTGATTGTGATAATAACAGCTTCTGTCTCCTAGGCTTGTGAAGAGTAACTGGGTTAATATAGGCAAGGGGCTTAGAATTGCACCGGGCCAGTGGCAAAAGCTTTTGTGAGTATCTCCTGCTATTATTATAAGATGGACTGAAACACACACATGCCTCTGGTCGCTTGTCAAACAAATTTTCAGGGATCTTCATTTCAGCCTCAGGTTGTCGAGAACTGTTCCAACAACTAAGGATGAGCTCTATGCAAGTCCGTGTAAGTTCATTTCTGAGTGCAATGGGGAAGAGCAATGGGGAGAAGATGGTTTTACATGTGCATGATGTGTCCACAATTATCGCTTGCCAAACCCAGCCTTGACAATTATTAATAGTAAATAGTATTCTATTAAACTACAAATATCCCCCAATTTTCCCTGTCACTTTTCTGCCAAGCCCCTGTCAAAATGCTCAGTCTCATTAATAACAATAATGATAATGATAATAACATGAGTTGCCCAGTATATATTAAAACCATAAGCCAACAGTAACAACAGAACAATTTGAAGGTTTATTTTGCAGGCATCATGTTTGTTAGTGATGTTGTTATTGACCATAACGGAAGAGCAGTTCCGTACTCTCAGTGAAGAGATAAGGGCAGAGAAACATTTGGACATGCACAAAGGCCCACATCCAATGATACTCATTATTCATTGCAGCACTGGCAGTAACCTCAATGTCCATCAAAAAAAGACTGAGTGAATAAAATTATGGGACAACCGTATGGTGGAATGAGATGCAGTTATAGAAAAGAATGAGATGTATGTAGTCATACTGATACAGAACTCTCTGAGATAAGTGATACATAAAAAGGCAAAACACACTTTAAATGGGTGAATTGTACAATATGTGAATTATATCTCAATAAAGCTGTTATTTTGTTTTTAAAGAAAGTCACAGAAGTGTGTTGTGTGCTACCATTTGTCATTTTAAAAGTGCCTATATGTGAGTACCAATGTCTGTATTGACTATCTTGGTGGATAAGCAAGAAACTGAAACCTTCTCTGAGAGGGGAATGACAGTTAAGAGTAGGAGGGAGAGTTTATTTTTACTGTAATCCGTGTGCAATTATGATTTTTTCTGAAATCATGTTAAAGTAGTTCCCACTCAATCAAGATAGTCATTCTGCAACACAGAGAAAAGGAAAGGAGGAATAAATATGTATTGAATGATACAGAGTGCTGGGCACTGTTCTAAATCATGCAATCATGTACGCCCACAAGATACGTATTATTGGTTATTATTATTCCCATTTTACAGAGGGGCAAAGTAGCTTCCCTGCACCAGGTCTCACAAGTGGGAGGTTCAGCCAGTGAAATCTGCTGAAATTCACCAGCTGCTTCTCCAGCTTCTTTGGATTTCTGGAATCTTAGAATTTGAAACTCCCCAAAGAAGGGTCCTCAAGATAAAGCAGGCTAAAGTGTTTAAAAGGTAAAAACATCTCACAAGTAATTACCTTTTTTGTATTTATTTATTTTGGAGACAGAGTCTTACTCTGTCACCCATACTGGAGTGCAGTGGTGTGATTTCAGCTCACTGTAACCTCAGCCTTCTGGATTCAGGTGATTCTCCTGCCTCAGCCTCCCGAGTAGCTGGAATTACAGGCATGCACCACCACGCCCGGCTAATTTTTTTGTAATTTTAGTAGAGACAGGATTTCACCATGTTTGTCAGGCTGGTCTTGAACCCCTGACCTCAAGCGATCCACCCGCCTTGGGCTCCCGAAGTGCTGGAATTATAGGTGTGAGCCACCGCACCCGGCCTTAATTTGTTAATTTTTAATTTTTGTGGGTATATAGTAGGTGTGTATATTTATGGGGTACATGAGATGTTTTGATACAGGCATGCAATATGAAATAAACGCATCATGAAGAATGGGTATCCATCCCCTCAAGCATTTATCCATTAAATTGCAAACAATCCAATCACAAGTAATTCTAAAACCCCCACTGAAACGTGACCTGCTGTATCTGCCAAGTTTGCTTAGGAAGCCACACTCCTGGACCCTGGCGGGTTGTCTGGGCAGCTTCCTCACAGCCATGAATCCATCTGGGCCTCCCCTGAGCCCCCTGTGAACAATGGGTGGGGGGTGCCCAGACTGTTGAGAGGAGTCTTCTTGCCAGGACCACAAAGAAGGTTTGCTTGAAAACGTACGGTAGCATCATGCCATTCACCCGTCCTCCCCCGGGGGCCATAAACAGGTGTTTAATTACAAGGCAGGTGGGAGACTTCAGAACCAGGGGTCAGCCATTCCATTGTTTGTGGAACTTCGTTACCAGAGAGCCACTAGATTGCACTGAAGATTGGCTGTGCACCTGGCAATTTGTGTTTCTCTGCTTGAGCTGAGTTGCTACACTGTTGAGAAGGAAACTTTTTTCTTGAAAAAGAGAAAATGCCAAGGGGGATAGCTGGCAGTGATTCTGAGCAAGTATAGTTTATCACTCAGCAGCAATGTTTAGCCAGTTCTGAAGGAGAAACATGTACTGAGCTGGGATCATGGAGTCTTAGCCTAATTTCTAGAACTGACATTCCCGGAGGACCTACTATGTGCCAGGTACTTTACACGTGATGTCATTGAGTCCTCAGCCCTGTAAGGAAGTGTTGAGGAAATTGCTGCTTTCAGCAAGCAGACCACCCAGAAGCTCCCAGGTTGATTCCAGACAGAGAGGGGCACCTCCATCAAAATTCCTGACTCCTGACTCACTGTTGTCACTGGCATCCTAGCATCTTTAGAAGTGGGGCTCCTCTGATCCTCAGCCTTCCTCTTACTCCTCTGTAGCTGAGACAAGCCTAGAATGTTCAAATAAGAGGGACTCAGTCAAGAAATGCAAAAGGAAAATAGAATTACATGAACCTAGAAACTGCGGTTTACAGGGTGCAGCCTATTTGATGGAACTCATAGTCACTTCTGTAGAAAAAGATGGTGCCTACTGTTTTCCCTTCTGTTCCCTCTTGGGTCCCCATTTGTTCATTCATTCATGCACTCACTTGTTCAAACAATATTTATTAAGGAGCTACTATGTGCCAGATACTGAAAATATAGCTTTGAACCAGACAGATAAGTCCCTGCCCTCCTAGAACTTTCATTCAGGTGGGGAGACAGATAAACAGATGTATAAATACATACGTAAAATAATCTCTGATGGTAACAGGTAGTATTGGGAAAATAAAATAAGGTGATGTGGTAGAAAGGAATCTTTGAAAGTCTTTACTAGCCAGCCATTTAAAAGCAATGTTCTCACAATTATTATACACACAGACATATATATGTGCACATGTACACACACATATGTATATATGTGCACACGTACACACACATATGTATATATGTGCACATACACACATATAGTCATCCCTCAGTATACTCAGGAAATCAGCTCCAGGGCCCCCACATACACCAAAATCAAACAGTCAGCCCTCCATATAAGCAGGTTTCACATCCCTCAAATACTGTATTTTTGGTCTATGTTTAGTTGAGACAAATCCATATATAAGTGGACCCATGCAGTTGAAATGCATGTTGTTCAGGGGTCAACTGTACATGTATACATATATACACATGCACGTGTATGTATACATGCATGCATATATATATATCTATTTTATAGATGAGGAAATTGAGGCTTAGACAGGCTAAGTGACTTGGTTAAAATCACAGTGGCAAAGTTTCCTCAAGTTTCTCTATAGAGACACAGGTTTTCTCACCATATCCTGGTGCCCAGATTGTCTTATTAAGGGTATGCTCGGACCCCTCCAGCTCTGTGAAATGCAACAGGCTGGATTAGCCTATGGCATCCCGCTCACCTAGGCACAGTGGCATAGAGCCTCTTGATGGTGACAACAGCTGCTGGGGATTTGTGTCATCCAAAAACCGAAAGCCCTCCAGGGAGACCTATAGATAAGGTAGGGATGCTTAGCTAGGGCCTTATGCACAATCCATGTTCAACAAAAGTTGGTGATGTTCCTATGTTCCCTGCTCAGAGCCATCTACTTTCACCCTTTCCTCCCTTCTCATAACAAAATAACAGATTGTGCTTTCTTAACCTCAGAGTGGCCCATCGTAGGAAGCACAGTGATATCCAAAGGCAGAAATTCAACCCAACCCAACCTATTGATTCTCTCTCCCAGGAATCTGAAACAGGAGTGGGGGTCTCCCAGATTTCCCGAGTGCCTGGAATTGTGAATGAAGGTCTGAAATGTCCTACAATATTTATCATTCCTGTCCTTGCTAAGACAGGAATTTTCTTTAAATTACAAAAGCTACCTGTCTTATAGTTTAAGCAAGCCAAAGGCAGTTTCTGTTGCTTGCAACCAAGAGAGTACCAAATAATATATAAAGCTATAGTGTAGTGGTCAGTCAAGCAGACAAAAAAAAAGCCAATACATAATCACAAAATGTGATAAAGTACCAGGACAAAAAAAAGAACAAGGAGCTTGGAAAGACTAACAAGGGAGGCCAGTTTTAGACTAGGTGATCAGGGAAAAGAGTTTAGGGGGATTACATTTAAATTGGAACCTTAAATATAGGGAGTCAGTCATTGGAAGAGTGGAGGAAAGACTATCGAGGCAAACAGAAAGCATGGAAAAATGTCTTGGAGCCGGGAAGAGCCGGCTCATTCCAGAGACAAAGGAAATGAGTGGGGCTGGAGCCCATGGAGAGAAAGTTCATTTCTGAGAGGATCCAGTACAGTTTTCCTCCTCTTGGTTGAAGTGGTGAATGTCTATAGTTTTTTTGCTCAAAAGTGGGCAAAATACATCTTAGCATTTAGCTGTACCATTGTGTGGGTGTGTGTGTGTTGCACAATAATGTGGAATCTCAATTGGGAATAGGCAAGTTTCTTTTCTTTTCTTTTTTTTTTTTTTTTTTTGAGATGGAGTTTCGCAGTTGTTGCCTGGGCTGGAGTGCAATGGTGCCCTCTCAGCTCACCGCAACCTCCACCTCCCAGGTTCAAGCGATTCTCCTGCCTCAGCCTCCCAAGTAGCTGGGATTACAGACATGTGCCACCACACCCGGCTAATTTCATATTTTTAGTAGAGATGGGGTTTCTCCATGTTGGTCAGGTTGGTCTTGAACTCACAACCTCAGGTGATCCACCCGCCTCAGCCTCCCAGAGTGCTGGGATTACCGGCATGAGCCACCACACCCAGCCTTCTTTTCTTTTCTTTTCTTTTTTTTTTTTTTTTTAAGATAGGGTCTTGCTCTGCTGCCCAGGATGGAGTGCAGTGGCATGATCACAGCTCACTGCAGCCTTGAACTCCTGGGCTCAAGTGATCCTCCCACCTTAGCCTCCCAAGTAGCTGGGACCAACAGGCACATGATACCACACCTGGCTAATTTATTTTTTATAGAGGTGAGGTCTACATCTCTACAGGCTGTTGCCCAGTGGCTGTTGCCTGGGCTCAAGTGATCCTCTTGCCTTGGCCTCCCAAAGTGCTGGGATTATAGGTGTGAACCACTGTGCCTGGCCAAGTTATTTTTCCATATCATATGATTTTAGCACCTGCTTACAGGAACCCCTGGTAGACTAAGAACTTAATTTCTTCAGTATTAACTTGGATAAATCAGATAATAAAAAAATGTGTCTTGGGCTTCGGTAGATTCTCGACAGCCTGGGCATATAGCGGTGTGTGTATTAGGTGGTGGAGGAAGATGGGAATGTGTAGAGGCAGGATGCTGGAGAGAACTCTTTCCTACCTGCACCCTCTCTGCCCACTCCTGGTCAGTTCAATGCCTGGGGACGTATATTAGTTATCTGTTGCTGTGTAGCAAATGACCACACATGTAGCAGCTCAAACAACACCCACTTATTAGTTTATAGGTCTGTGGGTTAGGAGTTGGGCACAGTGTGGCTGGGATCTTGCTGAAGGCATCACAAGGCTAGAATCCAGGTATTGGTTGGCATGTTTCTCACCTGAGCCTCATGATCCTCTTTCAAGCTCACTGGTTGTTAGCAGAATCCATTTCTTTACGGCTATAGGACTAAGGTTTCCATCCACCTCTCTTCATTGGTAGTTCACAGCATGAATGTTTGCTTTTCTCCAGCCAGCTGGAATGTGTCTCACTGTATCCCGTTCGGCTACCAGGTGGAGTAAACTCTCTGCATTTAAAGGGCTCATGTGATTAGGCCACCAGATGATCGCCCCATCTTAAAATCGACTGATTAGTAACTAATTATATCTGCAAAATCCCTTTGCCATATAAAGTAATACGACCAGCTGGACGCAGTGGCTCATGCCTGTAATCCCAACACTTTGGGAGGACAAAGCAAAAGGATTGCTTGAGGCCAGGAATTTGAGACTAGCCTGAGCAACATAGCAAGACTTCATCTCTATAAAAAATAAAAAGTTAGTCAACTGTGGTGGTGTGCTCCTGTAGTCCTAGCTACCCAGGAGGGAGGTGGGAGGACTGCTTGAGCCCAGGAGTTTGAGGCTGCAGTGAGCTGTGATCATGCCATTGCATTCCAGCCTGGATGACAAAGTAAGACCCTGCCTCAAAAAAAAAAAAAAAAGGTTACATAACCACAGAAGTAACACTCAGGGGTGGAGATCGTGAGCTTTCTTAGAATTCTGCCTGCCACAGACTGTCACAGCTGTTTTCCAACTCCTACAGCCTCTACTCTGTACAGTGACTTAATGGAAGGATCTAGTCTCTTTAAGCATTCAGCTAAAAAATAACTTCCTTTCCTCCTTACCTCCCCCATACCTATTACTCATTGTATTAATTCCCTTTGGCTGCCATAACAAATTACCATGACTTAGTCGCTTAAAACAAACAAACAAAAAACACAGAAATGTAAGTCTGGACATGGAAGCTCACCTTGGTAATCTCAGCACCTTGGGAGGCCAAGATGGGAGGCTCTGAGTTCAAGATCAGCCTGAGCAACACAGCTAGACGCTGTCTCTACACAAAACTTAAAAATAGTCGCTAAGGCGCAGTGGCTCATGCATGTAATCCCAGCACTTTGGGAGGCCGGGGTGGGCAGATTACCTGAGGTCAGGAGTTCGAGACCAGCCTGACCAACATGGAGAAACCTCATCTCTACTAAAAATACAAAATTAGCCGGGCTTGGTGGTACATGCCTGTAATCCCAGCTACTCGGGAGCATGAGGCAGGAGAATCACTTGAACCCGGGAGGCAGAGGTTGCAGTGAGCTGAGATTGCGCCATTGCACTCCAGCCTGGGCAACAAGAGTGAAACGCCGTTTCAAAAAAAAAAAAAATTAGCCAGGCATGGTGGCTCACACCTGTAGTCTCAGCTACTCAGGAGGCTGAGGAGGGAGGATCTCTTGAGGCCAGGAGTTTAAAACCAGCCTGGGCAACAAAGCAAGATTCCTCACTCCCACCTACAAAAAAATTTAAAAAAATAAATAAAAATGAATGTATTCTCTCACAGTTCTAGAAACCTGAAGTCTGAAATCAAGGTATTGGCAGGGCCACATTCCCTACAGCAACTCTGTGGAGGTTCCCTGCCTCTTCCAGCTTCTGGTGGGGACAGGCATTTCTTGGTTTGAGGCTGTATCACTCCAATCTCTGCCTCTGTCTTTACATCACTTTCTCCTCTGTGCAGGTCTGTGCCCAAACTCCCTCTGCTTCTCTGATATAAAGATACACATGATTGCATTAGGGCGCATCTTGGTTATCCAAGATAAGCTCCTCTCAAGATCCTTAACTGCGTCTTTTGCTGTATAATGTAATATTGTTTGCCATACAAGGTAATATTTACAGGTTCTGGGGATGTGCATGTGGACATATCTTTTGGTGGCCAGTTTTTAACCTACCATACCTACCATTCCCCACTCTCATAATCTGGGTACCAGTATCCAGTTGTCAGATGGCAGGTGTTTGTGACATCTTTCCCTGTTGCTCACTCTGGGATGCTGAAGAGGCTGTGTTTCTCTCATTGCCACAAAAAAGAAATAAAAAATTTATTTGATACCAAATGTGATGTCTTATGCAACGACCCAATCCTCGCAATTATGCAACCACCCAATCTTCGCAATTCCCAAAGACAAATCACCTCAGGTTCTAAAACTCTCTTTTTGTGAACGTCTATCTTATCTCCTTCAGACCAGCTTTGAACCTGGAGAGCAAATGTCTGCATAGATCATGCAAGCAAGGTCTTCGCCAGGTTCCTGGATACCACAGGGAGACTTGAGGACTAGACCCTTCTGTTTTGAAGGTTGTTTTGTTTGTTTGTTTGTTTGTTTGTTTGAAATGTAAAACCAGAGCTAGCTACAGGTCTCTCCTGCCTTTTTTTTTTTTGCATTTGATACTTTTTAATCTAAAATATTCATCGTGGGCCAAGTGCAGTGGCTCACGCCTATAATCCCAGCACTTTGGGAGGCCGAGGCAGGCAGATCACTTGATGTCAGGAGTTCGAGACCAGCCTGGCCAACATGGTGAAACCCTGTCTCTACTGAAAAAGAAAAATACAAAAATTAGCTGAAAGTGGTTGTGCATGCCTGTTATTCCAGCTACTCAGGAGGCTGAGGCAGGAGAATTACTCAAACCCGGGGGGCAGAGGCTCCAGTGAGCCGAGATCACGCCACTGCACTCCAGCCTGGGTGACAGAGTGAGACTCCATCTCAAAAAAAAAAATTAATAATTAATTAATAATTAATTCAATATTTATTGTGGTTTAATTTAAAGGTTATGTCTTAAGAATAAAAAAGCCCTAAAATTAAAATGATGCATATAGATTATTTTTTCAACTCATTTCACAATTTGTGATTTGTAAGTACTCTTAAAATGTGATAACTTCTAGTTAAATTTGGGATCTGATTATCCATATCTACCACCTGGAAAGTTTCTGTATGAAGAATTCTAAGAATAATGAGAAGAAATGAGTCTACATTGATTAATCACCATGTTCTACAAAAAGCAACACACTCCCTATGTAGATCTTTGCAAGGAATTCTGGAAAATATGGGCTATTACATAAAATGAGGGCAGAATAATCTTAGAAAGAATGTTCCCTCTCAGTTGCAACTGCCTGTTAGTTTACCTGACATGGTATCATTTTCAATGCTCAAGACATATTTATTTTTATGACAGACTTTAAAATATTGTTTGAGAAACATATCATATAAAAAGAGTGTATATAATATATATGTGCAGTTTAAGATTAATAATAAAATGAACATAAAGCATTTTTTAAAAGAAAGTAGCAGTAAGCGTAGAACGGCTTAATATCACTGGGGTATGAAATATTTGACATTCTATTGTGGAAATGCTAACACACAAATTATCCTTGTTCATTTTTTATTGCTGTAGCTCTATATTTCCTCACATAATGCTGTGCAAACATTTTATCAGAAATGGTAGAGGAAAGAAAACCCATTGTTAACCATACCTGATAAAGTAATTTGGTTGCTGATAAAACAGCCTTTGCAGTTGGATGGTTATGTTGTTTTCTATACTGAACAAGAGGCAAGAATAACATATTGAGGGTGGTTACAAAAAAGCGAAGTGGAAGTTAAAAAAGCAATATGCCATAATATTTTTACCTCCCTGGTTTCTTCCATTTGAACCCCATCATGAAAATATCCAAGTGGTGGCCGGGCGCGGTGGCTCGTGCCTGTAATCCCAGCACTTTGGGAAGCCAAGGCGGGTAGATCACGAGGTCAGGAGTTCAAGACCAGCCTGGCCAAGATGGTGAAACCCCGTCTCTACTAAAAATACAAAAATTAGCCAGGCGTGGTGGTGGGCGCTTGTAATCCCAGCTATTCGGGAGGCTGAAGCAGAGAATTGCTTGATCCCGGAAGGCAGAGTTTGCAGTGAGCCGAGATTGCACCACTGCACTCCAGCCTGGGTGACAGAGCGAGACTCTGTATTAAAAAATAAAAAGAAAAGAAAAGAAAATATCCAAGTGACATAGCCCACCGATAATCACAGACTTTCACACAGTCCACGAGGTGCTGGGATCTGATAGGTCGGGGGCAGGTGAGACAAAGAGGGAGGACACAGCTAGGGTCTGGCTCAAATACAAATCAGATCCTGGTGCCCTTCTGTCTGGAACCCAGGCTGCGTGGGGAAGCAGTTAAGGGGGCAGACTCGGGGCCAGACCACCTGAGCTGGAAGCCTGGCTTTCTGCCACTGATGCTATGTGGATGTGGGAGAGTTCTCCTCCTGTGCCTCAGTTTCTTCATCTGTAACAAGAAGAGGATAGTGATACCAGCCTGCGTTTATTGTGAAGCTGAAAAGAGTCGGCATATGTAAAGCCCTGGAAGAACACTGGGCCACAGTATGTGTGAGTTTGCGGGATTAATAGTTACAGGATCCCCAAATCCTTACCACACCTAAAAGACATGGCCTGCCCAGGCCCTGACTTCCTCTCCTCTCTTCTCATTGCACTTCAGCTTGACTGGCCTTCCTTCTTTACCTCAAACTTGTCAAGTTTGTCCCTGTTCCTTCAACCTGCAATGCTCCTCCAGGGCCCCTCAGGCTTCAGTTCAGTCACCTCCTCTTTACCCAGCTATCAACCAAACCCTGCCCCCTCCTCCCACCTCCAGCTGCTCAGTAGCACCTCACTCAGTGTTACTTCCTTCATTGCACTTATCACTGTTTGAAGTTATTGCATTTATTTATGTACTTATTAACTGTGTGTCTCCCCAGCAGGTGACCAATTTGTCCCAATTTGCCCAAAACTTTTCCAGTTTTAACTCCCATGTGCTGAGACTTCCTTCAGTTCCAGGCAAACTGGGGCAGTTCTGGTCACCCTACTCGAGTGTAAGCTCTCTGAGGTCAGAGATTTGCCTTATTCACCTCTGTGTCTGGTCCCTAAACAGTACCTAGCACATAGTAATACCTCGGTACGTATTTGTGGAATAAATGAGTGAATAACTAAGCAGCTGGATGAAAATGGAGACGTAACTGAGGAGTCTCGCCATAAAACTACAGTTGTCCCATTTGTTATAAGAAAGACCTAGGAGTTCTGCTTTCATCATTTGCAACACATCACAATGCCGAATGAATCCCATCAATGCTTTAACTCCTAAGACTGGCTGCCTGCTTCCTGCCCTATTCACTGATGTTTATATTCCTGTCTCCACAGTTCCTGAGCGGCCTCAGAAGCCAGCAGCTGTGTTGCATCCCAAGCTGAATACGCACAAGTGTCTGGAGACCTGGGGTGATCAAGGCCAGGTGGAAGTTTTGGAGGCTGACACTGCTGCACATGTCATTTCCTCATGGACCAAATGCCCAGAGCCAGCTTGTCACAGAGTCAAACTTATCTTGTCGGAACTCTGAGCCCTTCTTCAGCCTGCAGCCTGTAGACACAGAAAGGACTGGCAAGGAATTATTCTAAACAAGAGCAAGAAAAGTTGGAAGGAACTGCCGTCTAGGGAAGAAAACAGAGACTACCAGGTATTTCAAAATAAGTGGGGGAAGAAAGTGCAAAACTAGATTTCTCTTTCCCGATGATGATAAAGAAGTGCTATAGCATCTGGCTTTCTTGTTAAGGGAAATATACACATAGAGGTGCAAAGGAAGTCTGGGATTCATCCTATACCTAAAGAAACTATGTGTTAGGATGATCTGGTGAACATATTATGGGCAAGTATCTCTCTTGTGTGATAGTGAAAGTTGTGTTTAATTTTCTCCATTTATTAAGTGGGGATGGTAATTTCTACCCTGACTTACTCATGAAGATGTAACACTATTATATGGTAATCAGCTTGATCCTATGGGTTGAATGAAGAAAACTGCTCCCTCTCAGGGGATGTGTTAAATGGGTCGGGTCATTGCAGTTGAATGAATAAATCAATTTCAGTTGACAAGCTTGTTTCCCACTGCTCCAGAAGTTTTTGCAACAGGGGGCATTTACTTTCTCTTTATCCACAGAGAAGCTGGAGCTCACAGCTATTTGAGGTCTTCTAAAGAAATAGCCTAAGAAATTATTATTATAACTCAACATTGATATGCATTAGATTAACCCTTTAAGCCACCAGGGTAAAATGTTTTAGAATCTGGCCTTGTAAAGGAGAGGGGAAGGTGCAAGCACTGAACTGTGCACTATAGGATGAAGATCCCTCAGCATCTTGGGACTTTGTTGGGAACACAAAGTCTGATTTCTCCTCCAAGGAAGTGCTTCTGAGGCTCAACTTCTCATCTCACACTAAAACCTGACTTCTCTCTCCCTATAGGCCCTATTCTTTGGGGTGACTCTCACTCCACAACTTTGCTTGTCCTGGTGCCTACATTTTCCTGGCCTCCCAGGGGCCATCGCTGAAGCCCTGTATGGTCCAGCTCAAACGTTGCCTCCTCCATGAGACATCCTCAGGCCTTTGCTGCCAAGCAGCATCTCTCCAAATCCCTCCTCCAACTGCCACTACTTCCATGCTAGTCCTCTATTGGTCTCTTCTCACATAATAGCAATTTGTAGATCTCCTTTCCTTCTAAACAGCAAGCTTCCTGAAGCTAGATCCTGTGCATTATTAATTATTGTATTCCCCTGGAGCCTCGCTTGGTAAGATGAGCATGGTATGGGGCTCAATAATTATTCACTGAATTGAATCCAAGTGGAAGAGTCTATGAAATCTATAAGCAACATCTGAGTGAGAGCCTGGGTCAGGAGAAAACATAGTACTGTCAGGGGCAGAATTAGTCAACCTTGGTCCTCAGATGAGCGAACTGTGGTTTATGCCAAAGCTGATCTGCACCAATGACCACATTGTGCCTGTTTGGTTTTCATGGTGTCATTTATCTAGAGGTGCAGAATCTTAGCTGGCCATCGTCCGTTTTGGGAACCTAACATTGTACCAAGGCCATTCATAGGAGTCTCGCTTGGTATCCGAGTCCTGGGAAGTGTCCACGAGCAGAGTCTACATAGGTTTTATTTGAATGTCAAGGGGAATGAAACCAGAAATGAAAGTGAATCAATAGCCATAGAGATTTGTTTGATCACAAGAAATTACACGGAGGAAAAGTCTCCTATCTCCATGGAAAAATTTATACCCTTCTCCAGCCAGCTGTGTGAGTGGAGGAGAGATGGGGAAATTTGTAATCATTTGCAAGTTTGCCCAGAGGATGAGTTATGTCGTTTTTCCTGCAACAATCTGTGCTGCTGGCTGACAGCATGGAATTTCCTCCTGGATTGAGTTGGCGACTACTCATGAAAATGGCCAGTTAGGCTGTGCAAAGCCAAAAACACTGGCTTGCCGGAAACTGTTAAAGAGAGATGAGGCAGAGGATAGACTGAGTTCCCACGTCGTGGCTGTTTGAGCATTCTGACCTCTTGCAGTGTTTGGTTTATTCAGGTTTCATCCAGCCTCTTGGTTTCACTGGCCACTGGCCAGCAGGAGTGACCTCTTGACAAACAGTTCTTAGTCGCTTCCAGAGCCCATGGCTGCAGCCCTTCTCTCCCCCACCCCCACAGAACATTTCCATTGCAGGCACCTGGGAGACAGATGGCGCAGTAGCCCGGAGAAACATTTCTTGGATCCAAGCTAAAGGGATGTAGGTTTCAGATTGTTTAGAAGGATGCTCTCTATAGAGCCACAGGCTGCTGAAGGCAGGCAAGTCAGAGCCTCCCTGATGGATCCCTGATTTTAGTGTGGTTGAATAATAAAGCTGAAAGGAACTTCTCCCAGTCACCTGCCCATTCTTATGTTTCAGGCAGGTTTTCTCTGACTCAGTCCCTCTATGAGAAGCTACCTGAGAGACCTAAATTAAGCCTGCCCTATAAATACACTTACTGCCTAGTGCAGAGCAGAGAAAATGACTTGTTTTAATATCTCGTCTTTTCTAGCCCAGGCCCACTTTAATACACAGGTGCTTTCTGTGTAGTTTGACTCTTGCAAATCTGCCAGAATGAGGCTGCCAGATAAAAAAACAGTATGCCCAGTGAAATGTGGCATGCAAAGAAACAATCATTTTTGAAGTACTTCCCAAATATTACATGAGAAATACTTATGCTAAGAAATCAGTTGATGTTTATCTAAAATGTAAATTGATCTGGGTTCTGTATTTTTATTTACTAAATCTAGCAATTCCAACCAGGCAGATTCTGGGCCTTTTTATTACTCCCCATCATCAGTCATCTGTTAATTTATCTTGATGGCAGGAGTTTCTATGACATGGTATATCAGCTATTTCCACAAAAATGCTGTGTAACCAACCACCCCAAAATTCACTGCCTTAAAACAATAATTACCTATTCTTGGGGATTTGTGGGTTGGCCGGAAGTCAGCTGGTAATATGGGCTGGTTGGGCTTGGGCATCTCTGCTCTATGTGTCTCCCTTCCTCTTCTGAGACCTGTAGTGCAGCGGAGGCAGACCCAATGCACAAGCACTTTTCAAGCCTTTGGCGACATCACACAAGCTAACATTCCATTAGCCCAACCAAGTCACAGGGTCAAATGCAAAATCAGGACACAAAACTGTAAAGGGTGGGATACAAGGAGAGGTAGAGAATGGACCCAAATAATCTCTCACACTGGGAAAAGACCACCGTGGAAAGCCAGACAAGCCTAGGGTCTTACCCCACTTTGCCATCAACCAGATATGAGACCTTTGAAAAGTCACATCATCTCTCTGAACCACTGTTTCCTTATCCAGAAAATAGGTCTGTAGTGAGGTTTACAGTTTATAGATTTACTCATAATTGATCTCCTCTTCAAAGGGCTGAGACCTCTCCTTCCTCTACCTTCCCCAAGCCACCACATGCACTGCAGCACTAAGGGCATACAGAAGTTCTGGGGTCTGCTGGGCCCTTCAAACACTGTTTGGCTACACAACCAACCTTCAAAAAATGGAGTGTCTGTGGCCATAGTCTCTAGCAGCCAAGGAGGATTTCCAAATGGTGAAGATCACCTCTGACTTCTGACTAAATGTGGCAGATTGAACATACACATTAACTCTGCCCTCTCCCCACACCCTACTAAAATGACAGCAAATTTAAACCCATGAGGACAAATGACAACAAATTTCAACCCATGAGGAAATTTAAACCCATGAGGACAAAGAGAATGAGAAGAGTTGGCAGCAGATTGCCATGTTAATTAAATTGTGGAAAAGCAAGAAAACATGGAAAAATGATAGCTGACTTAGCAGAACTGAGAAACTGAAACATACTTCCTATGAATCGAGGACAGATTTGCTCAGCAGAACTAGAAAATCTCAGAATTTGGAGGACCAAATACTTCTCAATGCTAGTGTAGGGTGAAGGCTAAAACCAGAATTGATTGAAAGTTTAATTGATATGAAATTAGACATCCAGATTCCCTCTTCCATATTTTTGACAATTATGAATAAATCTATAAAAATCTACAGGCAGATTTTTGTGTGGGTGTGGTTTCAACTCCTTTGGGTAAATACCAAGGCACACAATTGGTAGATCATATGGTAAAAGTATGTTCAACTTTGTAAGAAACTGCCAAACTGTCTTCCAAAGTGGCTGCACCATTTTGCACTCTCAACACCAATGAATGAGAGTTCTGTTGTTCTACATCCTTATTAACATTTGATGTTGTCAGAGTTTTAGATTTTGGCCATTCTAATAAGTGGGTAATGCTATCTCATTGGGTTTCTTTGCTTGTTTGTTTCTTTGTTCTTTGAGACAGGGTCTCGCTCTGTCACCAAGGCTGGAGTGCAGTGGCACAATCACAGCTCATTGCAGCATCGACCCTGGGCTCAGATGATCCTCCCACCTCCACCTCCCAAGTAGCTGGCACTACAAGCATGCACCACCATGCCTCGCTAATTTTTTTGTAGAGGCAGGGTTTCACCATGTTGTCCAGACTGATCTTGAACTCCTAGGCTCAAGTGATCTGCCCACCGTGGCCTCCCAAAGTGTTGGGATTACAGGCGTGAGCCACTGCGCCCAGCCTTGTTGTTTTATGTTTCAATTCCCTAATGACATATGATGTTGAATATCATATGCTTATTTGCCATCTTAATATCTTTCTTGGTGATGTGTCTATTCAGGTCTTTTGCCCATTTTTAAATTAGATTGCACGTTTTCTTATTGTTGGGTTTTAAGGGTCCATTGTTAAATTTTGGTTAACATTCCTTTATCAGGTATATCTTTTGTAAATATTTTCTCCCAGTCTGTGTCTTATCTTACCATCTTGACAGTGTCTTTCACAGAGCAGAAATTTTTAACTTTAATGAAGTCCAGCTTACCAGTTCTGTCTTTCATGATTCATGCCCTTGATACTGTATCTAAAAAGTCATTGCCATACCCAAGATGACCTAGATTTTCTCCTATGTTATCTTCTAAGAGTTTTACAGTTTTGCATTTTACATTTAGGTATACAATTCATTTAGAGTTAAATTTTGTAAAGGATGTAAGGTCTGTGTCTAAATTCTTTTTTTTTCTTTTGCACATGGATGCCCAGTTGTTCCAATACCATTTGTTGAAAACACTATATTTGCTTCATTGTATTGCCTTTGCTTGTTTGTCAAAGGTCAGTTGACTATATAGATCTATTTCTTGGCTCTCTCTTCTGTTCCATCTGTGTATTCTTTGGCCAATACCACACTGTCTTGATTACTACAACTTTATAGTAGTTCTTGAAGTCAGGTAGTGTCAGTCCTCTGACTTTGTTCTTTTCATTCAATATTGTGTTGGCGACTCTGGATCTTTTGCTTCTCTATATAAATCTTGGAATCAGTTTTTCAATATCTACAAAATTACTTGCTGGGATTTGATTGGGATTGCACTGAATCTATAGATCAAGCTGGGAAGAGCTGACATCTTGACAATATTAAGTCTTCCTCTCCATGAACACAAAACATTTCTCCATTTATTTAGTTCCTCTTTGATTTCTTATATCAGAGTGTTGTCATTGTATTAGTCTGTTCTCACATTGCTATAAAGAATTGCACAATGAATCACCTGAGGTCAGGAGTTTGAGACCAGACTGGCCAACATGGCAAACCTGTCTCTACTAATACAAAAAAAGTTAGTTGGGCATGATGGCACATGCCTGTAGTCCCAGCTATTTAGGAGGCTGAAGCAGGAGAATTGCTAGAACATGGGAGGTGGAGGTTGCAGTGAGCTGAGATCACACCACTGCACTCCAACCTGTGCAACAGAGCAAGACTCCATCTCAAAAAAGAAAAAAGAAAAAAAAAACTGCCTGAGACTGGGTAATTTATAAAGTGGTTTAATTGATTCATAGTTCGCATGGCTGAGGAGGCCTCAGGAAACTTAGAATCATTGTGGAAGGCACCTTTTCAGAAGGTGGGAAGAGAGTGAAGAGCAGCAGAGTGAAGGGGAAAGAGCCCCTTATAAAACTATTAGATCCCCTGAGAGCAGCATGGAGAAAACCACCCTCATGATTCAATCACCTCCACCTGGTTCCTCGCTCAACACGTGGGGATTACAATTCGAGATAAGATTTGGATGGGGACAGCTAGGTGCGGTGGCTCACACCTGTAATCCCAACACTTTGAAAGGCTGAGGTGGGCGGATCATGAGGTCAGCAGATCAAGACCATCCTGGCTAACACGGTGAAACCCCGTCTCAACTAAAAATACAAAAAATTAGCTGGGCTTGGTGGCACGCACCTGTAGTCCCAGCTACTCGGAAGGTTGGGGCAGGAGAATCACTTGAACCCAGGAGGTGGAGGTTGCAGTGAGCTGAGATTGTGCCACTGCACTCCAGCCTGGGAGACAGAGCGAGATTATGTCTCAAAAAAAAAAAAAAAAAAAAAGATTTGGATGGGGACACAGAGCCAAATCGTATCAGTAGTTTTCTGATATATAGATCTTATACATATTTTGTTAGATTCATACTTAAGTTTTTAATTTTTTAAGTATACTAATGTAAATGGCACTGCATTTTTAATTTCAAATGCTCCTTTTTAGTAGCTGGTATATAGGATAGTAATTGACTTCTATATTTACTAATCTTGTTTTCTACAACCTTCCTATAATCACTTTTAGTGTCAGGAGTTTTTGGTTGATTCTTTCAGATTTTCTGTATAGTTGATCATGTCAACAGTGAACAAAGACATTTTATTTACTTTTTCCCAGTCAATATGCCTTTTATGTCCTTTTCTTGTCTTAATGCATTGGGTAGGACCTTCTGTAATGATGTTGTAAGGGGTGGTGAGAGGGGACATCCTTGCTTTCTTCTTGATCTTCATGGGAAAGCTTCCAATTTCTCACCTTAATGGTGAGAAACTAGAAGCTGTAGCTGTACCGTATTAGCTGCAGGCTTTTTGTAAATATTCTTTATCCAGTTAAGGAACTTCCCCGCTGATCCTTGTTTACTAAGTTTTTATCACAGATGAATGTTAGATTTTGTAAAATATAATTCTGCATTTATTGTTATGAACGTGTGATTTTTCTTCTTTAGCCTGTTTGATTTCATTGATTTTTGAATGCTGAACCAGGCTTGCATGCCTAGAATAAATTCCACTTGGTTGTGTTGTAAAATTCTTGTTATACATTGTTTGATTCAATTTGCTAGTATTGGCCAGGTGTGTTGGCTCATGCCTATAATCCTAGCACTTTGGGAGGTTGAGGCAGGAGGATTGCTTGAGCTCAGGAGTCTGAAACCAGCCTAAGGAACATAGTGAGATCTCATCTCTACAATACAAATAACATAAAATAAATAAAATCAATTTGCTAGTATTTTGTTGAGCGTTTTTGCCTCTATATTCATGAGAGATATTTGTCTGTAGTCTTCTTTCCTTATAATGTCTTTGTCTTGGTTTGGTATTAGGGTAATGCTGGCCTCACTGAATGAGTTAGGAAGTATTTCCTCTGCTTCTATCTTCTGGAAGAGATTGTACAGCATCGGTATAATTTCTTCCTTACATGTTTGGTAGAACTAAGGTCAGGCATAGTGGCTCACACCTGTAATCCTAGCACTTTGGAAGGATGAGGCGGGCGGATCACCTGAGGTTGGGAGTTCAAGACCAGCCTGACCAACATGGAGAAACTTCGTCTCTACTAAAAATACAAAATTAGCCATGGGCATGGTGGCACATGCCCGTAATCCCAGCTACTCGGAAGGCTAAGGCAGGAGAATTGCTTGAACCCAGGAGGTGGAGGTTGTGGTGAGCCGAGATCGCGCCATTGCACTCCATCCTGGGCAACAAGAGCGAAACTCTGTCTCAAAAAAAAAAAAAAGTTTGGTAGAACTCACTTGTGAACAAATCTGGGAATGGTGTTTTCTATTTTGGAAGATTATTAATTATTGAACTAATTTCCTTACTAGATATATGCCTATTGTTAGTTTATTTATTTTAGAAACAGAGTCACATTCTGTTGCCCAGGCTGGAGTGCAGTGGCACAATCACAGCTCACTGGAATCTCAAACTCCCAGGCTCATGCAATCCTCCTGCCTCAGCCTTCTGAGTAACTGGGACCACAGGTGCATGCCACCATGCTCAGCTAGTTTTTAAATTTTTTTTTTTATGAGATGAGGTCTTGCTAAATTGCTCAGGCTGGTCTCAACCTCCTGGCCTCAAGCGATCCTCCCACCTTGGACTTCCAAAGCTTTGGGACTACAGGTATAAGCCACCATGCCCAGACAATAGATATAGGCTGATTTAAATTGTCTATTTCTTCTTGCATGAGTTTTGGCAGATTGTGTCTTTCGGGAAATCAGTCCATTTTATCTAGTTTGTAAAATTTGTGGCCATGGGGTTGTTCATAGTATTCCTTTATTATCCCTTTAATTTTCAAGAGATCTGTAGTGATGTCCTGTCTTTCATTTCTGGTATTAGTTATTTGTGTCATCTCTCTTTTTTTCTTAGTCTGGCTAGAGGCTTATCAATTTTATTGACTTTTTTCTTTTTTTTTGAGACGGAGTCTTGCTCTGTCGCCCAGGCTGGAGTGCAGTGGCACAGTCTTGGCTCACTGCAACCTCTACCTCCCAGGTTCAAGTGATTATCCTGCCTCAGCCTCCCAAGCAGCTGGGACTACAGGCGTATGCCACCACACCCAGCTGATTTTTGTATTTTTAGTAGAGACGGGGTTTCACTATTGTGGCCAGGCTGGTCTCAAACTCCTGACCTCGTGATCCACCTGCCTTGGCCTCCCAAAGTGCTGGGATTACAGGCATGAGCCACCACACCCGGCCTTGATCCTTTTTAAAAGACAATTTTGGTTTCACGGATTTTCTCTATTGATTTCCCGTTTTCAATTTCACTGATGTCTGCTCCAGTTTTTATTAAGTCTTTTCTTCTGCTTTCTTTGAATTTAAATTACTCTTTTTTTCTAGTTTCCTAAGGTAGAAGCTTATATTAGTGATTTAGACCTTCCTCTATTCTAATACATGCATTCAATGCTAAAATTGCCCTTTAGGCACTGATTTTGCTGTAACTCACAAATTTTAACAAGTTGAATTTTCATTTTCCAAACATTTTTCCTAATATTTTTAAATTTCTCTTGAGATTTCTTCTCTGACCCATGTATTATTTAGAAGTGTGTTGTTTATTTTCAAGTATTTTGGGGTTTTTCAGGGGTTTTTTTTTGGTTATTGATCTCTAGTTTAATTCCATTGTGGCCTAGTGGTACACATGGTATGATTCTTTTCTTTCTTTTTCTTTCTTTCTTTCTTTCTCTTTCCCTTTCTTTCTTTCTCTCTCTCTCTTTCCCTTTCTTTCTTTCTCTCTCTCTTTCCCTCCCTCCCTCCCTCTCTCTCCTTCTCTCTTTCTTTCTTTCTCTCTCTCTCTTTGTTTATTTCTTTCTTTCCTGGTAGAGACAGGGCTCCACCATGTTGGCCAGGCTGGTCTCGAACTCCTGACCTCAAGTGATCCGCCCGTCTCGGCCTCCCAAAGTGCTGGAATTACAGGCGTGAGCTGAGCCACCATGCCCGGCCTGATTGCTGTGCTTTTCAATTGGTTAAAGTGTGTTTTATAGCTCAGAATATGGCCTATCTTGCATGTTCCATGTGAGCTTGAGAAGAATGTGCAGTCTTCTGTTGTGAGATGAAGTAGTCTATAGATGTCAACTATATCCAGTTGATTCATGATACCATTGACTTTAAAGGTTTTAATTTTTTACAAATAGAATATAATCCTATATTGCATGTATTATTTCTGCAAATTAACATTCCAACGAAACAAAAACAATAGATAAAGTGTTTAAAAAGCAGTAAAGGGCAAGAACAGAAGGCGTTTGTGGGAAAGAACCCTGTGATCATCGCCAACAGCTCATCCACTCATTCCGCCTCATTCTGCCAGCCTTGTCACTCCAGCTGAGGGTGTGGCAGCCAAAGCAAGCCTAGGCCATGCACTCACTGTACTGACCACAGTCTGTGAAGAGGACATGCCAAGGGATGGGCTTGGGCTGGGAAGAGGATAGTGGAACTGGGTCTGTGAAACACTCCCAAATGCAAGTGCAAACTGCTAGTGATAGATGACTAAAGTCCAGCCAAGCCTATTCAACTGTGATTATTATAAAAGGCATGAAGTTTACATTCAGGATTTAGGCTTATTTATTTGATTAGCAATTGAAGACTTGGCCTTGTGTTCTTGGCTGGGCTCTAAGCATGTCAGCTCACAGAACTAAAAGCACCTATCGAGAAAAGAAAAACAAAACAAATGAAACTACTTTATCAGTCTTCTCTTAGCCAACTGTCATTGAATACATAGTGCTTCTTTGAGGCATTTAATTTGTTATACCACCCCCTCTTTCCTAATGGAGATAAGCTATAACGAATCTCAAACTCAAGAGAAAATCACATCAACCAAAAGATATCTCATAAATGCATTTGGAAAGTTCAATGTAAATAAATTAATGTTGCTGCAAGTGGTTCTACCCAGCATTTTGTCAAAAACTATTTCCTTTGTTCCTTTCTTGTTATTTATTTGTATTTATTTATTTTGCAGGGGGGACACAGCCTCGCTCTGTCGGCCAGGCTGGGATGCAGTGGCGCAATCTTGGCTCACTGCAACGGCCATCTCCCGGGCTCAAGCAATTCTTCTGCCTCAGCCTCCTGAGTAGCTGGGATTACAGGCATGTGCCACCATGACCAGCTAATTTTTGTATTTTTAGTAGACACGGGGTTTCACCATGTTGGCCAGGCTGGACTCAAACTCCTGACCTCAGGTAATCCGCCCACCTCGGCCACCCAAAGTACTGGGATTACAGGCATGAGCCACCGCGCCCAGCCTGTTCCTTTCTTTAAGATAACCCTCATTCTTCAAATGGAAGGACTTCACATCTGACTAGGGGTTCATACATTGGCCCATTAAATTAAAGGGTGAGGGCCAGGCGCAGTGGCTCACATCTGTAATCCCAGCACTTTGGTAGGCCAAGGCAGGCAGATCACCTGAGCTCAGGAGTTTTAGACTATTCTGGTCAACATGGTGAAACCCTGTCTCTACAAAAAAAAAAAAAAAAAAAAAAAAAAAAAACACACAAAAATTAGTTGGGCATCGTGACATGCACCTTGTAGTGCCAGCTACTTGGGAGGCTGAGGTGGGAGAATCACCTGAGCCTAAGAGGTTGCAGTGAGCTGAGATCATACCATTGCACTCCAGCCTGGGAGACAGAATGAGACCCTGCCTCAAAAAAAAAAAAAATTAAAGGGTGAGGTGCTGGGGAAGTCTGCAGCACTGTTTTCCAATTGTTAATATGTTCCATTAATTTTCCCAAGCTGTTCAAAATGAGTTTCTAGATGTTATGCCTACATGCAGTATACAAATTACAGTGTTTAGGGGAATGATGACATTTGTTATACTAGTTGTATGACACTTCTCAATGAGTAAACTCCTCTAATCATTTGTAAATCTCAGAACTGTTGACTTCTGTATTCAGAAACAATTTCTTTATTCACTCTGAAAAATGTTCAGTTGTTTTCAGAGAAGAGTTCAATCTTATATGTAATTATTCTGGAGAAGAGCAACATTTCTTTAAAATGTTTGATATGGGAAATCGTTGTTTTGTGAACCTGCAAATATACGTTGGAGAATATAATTTCCCTTTGAAAATGTTTTCT
The DNA here is from genome assembly GCF_028885655.2 of Pongo abelii. NCBI lineage: Eukaryota > Metazoa > Chordata > Mammalia > Primates > Hominidae > Pongo > Pongo abelii. The sequence continues at coordinate 130,946,239 of NC_085928.1, read as the reverse complement.
GAAGACTGGAAAATTAACTTGCATAATGTCTCCATCCAACAAGTCATTAATTTACAGCCTTTCCAAACATGTTTGTCTGGATCTTAAAAGTAACTGGTTAACTTCCATTTTTCCTCTCATAACTGTGACAAAATCCCTACATGTGGCTACCAATGACCGGAGGATGCACTTCATACATTTCTCAGAGTCTACATGTATTTAGATCTACACAGAAAAATTGAAAGATTCCAAATTTTATTTCCATGTAATACCACAAAGCTTCTTTTGGGTGAAACAGTGCTTTTTCTGGTGGTCCTCTTGTAAGTGCAAATTTGCCTGAGAGACTGTGTAAGCAGATTGCTGTCCTACCAGTTTGCTTTCCTTAGCAATGTCCAGGATGACAGATGGACAGGGCCTCACTGCTTCATGGATTATTGTCAGTGAACGAAGGAGAAAAGGCAAACTTTGGCTTATGAATCAACTGGCTGCATGAAACAGGAAAACCTAAGAATTACCAAAAATAATAGAAGCCTCTTTCTTCCTTCTCTAAAGAAAGTTTCAAGGCAGGCATGCCGGGAGCAGTGGCTCACGCCTGTAATCCCAGCACTTTGGGAGGCCGAGGCAGGCAGATCACCTGAGGTCGGGGGTTCGAGACCAACCTGACCAACATGGGGAAACCCTTTCTCTACTAAAAATACAAAAATTAGCTGGGTGTGGTGGCGTGTGCCTGTAATCCCAGCTACTTGGGAGGTTGAGGCAGGAGAATCACTTGAACCCAGGAGGTGGAGGTTGTGGTAAGCCAAGATCGCACCACTGCACTCCAGCCTGGGCAACAAGAGCAAGACTCTGTCTCAAAAAAAAAAAAAGAAAGTAAGTTTGGAGGCAGGCATCCAGGGTCGGTGGGACCTAGGTTTCATCAGTCTTTCTGCTGCTGCATTCTAGCATATGGCTTCCATCCTTAAGATTGCTTCATGGTCCAAAATGGGCTTCTGGAGTTACGAGCCAGAAAAAGAAGGAAAGTAAAGATAAAAAGAGGCCTTCCGTGCTAAGTCAGCTCTCTTTAGACTGCCTTCCTGAAAGGCCCACTGAATTCAGCTTTCTGGACCACAAGTCACATGGTCATATCTAGCAGCAAGGGAGGCTGGGAGATTAATATTTTATTTTTGGTCACAATGTGGCTAGCAAGTAAAGAGGAAGTAAGAGAAGTAGAGAAGTGATACTGGGAGTAGCCACTAACCATCTCTGCATCTGGCAAGATATGAAGGCAGGACTAGCCTTGGAACAACATCTGAGGCTCAAGTTTTTCTAGGCCCTTAGGAGAATGCTTGCTTCAACTAGGCTTTTCTGCTCTGTTTAGGCTTTTTCTGGGTAGAGGACAATTGTAAGGACTGGAATAGCCTAGTCCTCACAACTGTGTTTATTTGTCCGGAAGCCTCAGGCCCAAAATCAATAAAAATGCACAAGGATCCACTGAACACACTTCATCTGGGCTGCACTGATGTAGTCATAACAGTGGAGCCAGGGTGATGGCAAGCTCTTTCCTGAGTGGCTTTCAAGCTAAGAGGGTAGCTTAGAACCATGTTTCTCAAACTACTTTCTTTCAATTTATAGCAGACCACTATGTGTTCCTACTGTGATAACCGTAGGAGTTCAGCAATACCCAGCCTCGTCTATTTCTTTTTCAAAAAGGTGAGTCCTCTAATCATATACTTGGGTGTCTCAATGTCAACTTGCTATATATATTTTATATATATATATATGTTCTTTATGCCTGTTCTCAGTTTCTCGGGGGAAAGGATCATCCTTATCCATTTGGGCGGCTATAACAAAAATACTATAAGCTGAATGGCTTATAAACAATATTTATTGCTCACAGTTCTGGAGGCTGGGAATCCAAGATCAAGGCACTGGCAGATTCGGGTGTCTCGTTCATAGATGGTGCCTTCTTGCTGCATCCTCACGGGGAAGAAGGGGGTCTCACTATGTTGAGGGCACTACTCCCTTCATGAGGACTCTGCCTTTGGGATCTAATCACCTCTTAAAGGCCCCACTTTTTAATATTATTGCATTGGGGATTAGGTTTCAACATATGAATTTTTTGGGGGGGAAATTCAGACCACAGCTCCCATTGAAACAAACTCCTCAAACTTTTCTAACTTTTCACTTGTGGTTTCCAATGATGTTCGAGACCTGTGGGTGTCAGGTGGAGGCTGAAGTCAATTTGTTATACAGATATGTTTTTATTATAATGATATTGGTGGGAAGACACTGTCCATCAGTTGATGATAAGAAAAAATCACATTTAAAAAAAAGTTTAATTGAGGTATAATTTACATATACTAAAATGCATAGCTTTTGAATGTATATTTTGATGACCTTTGATATATATGCTTGAGTAATCATCTCCTTAATCAAGACAGGTAAGCAAGGACCAGGCTGGGGGCTCATGCCTGTTACCCAACACTTTGAAGGGCAGAGGCAGGAAGATTGCTTGAGGCCAGGCCTTGAAGACAAGCCTGGGCAACATAGTGAGACCCTGTCTCTACAAAAACATTTAAAAATTAGCCTGGTGGTGGTGTTCTTTCTTTAGTTTTAGCTGCTCTGAAGGTTGAGGTGGGAGGATCACTTGAGCCCAAGAGCTTAAGGTTACAATGAACTTGATTGTGACACTGCACTCCAGCCTGGGCAACAGAACGGGATCCTGTCTCTAAAAAAAGAAAGAAAAAGGCCGGGTATGGTGGCTCACACCTGTTATCCCAGCATTTTGGGAGGCCGAGGTGGGCGGATCACGAGGTTACGAGTTCAAGACCAGCCTGGTCAACATGGTGAAACCCCATTTCTACTAGAAATACAAAAATTAGCCAGGCATGGTGGTGCACACCTGTTATCCCAGATACTTGAGAGGCTGAGGCAGGAGAATTGCTTGAACCTGGGAGGTGGAGGTTTCAGTGAGCCGAGATCATGCCACTGCCCTCCAACCTGGGCAACAGAGCAAGACTCCTTCTCGAAAAAACATTTTAAAAAGAAAGAGAGAGAGAGGAGGGAGGGAGGGGAGGGAGAGAGGGAAGGAGAGAAAGAGAGAGAGAGAGGAAGGAAGGAAAGGAAGGGAAGGAAAAGGGAAAGGGAAAGGGAAGGAAAGGAAAGACCTGGCCAGGCACAGTGGCTCACGCCTGTAATCCCAGCACTTTGGGGGGCTGAGGTGGGTGAATCACGAGGTCAGGAGTTCACAACCAGCCTGACCAACATGGTGAAACCCCATCTCTACTAAAAATACAAAAATTAGTTGGGCATGGTGGTGCATGCCTGTAATCCCAGCTACTCAGAAGGCTGAGGCAGGAGAATTGCTTGAACCCGGGAGGTAGAGGTTGCAGTGAGCTGAGATTGCAGCACTGCACTCCAGCCTGGGTGACAGAGCAAGACTTTGTGAAAGAAAGAAAGAAAGAAAGAGAGAGAGAGAGAGAAAGAAAGAAAGGAAAGAGAGACAGAGAGAGAGAGAGAAAGAAAGGAAGGAAGGAAGGAAGGAAAGAAAGGGAAAGGAAAGGAGAGGAAAGGAAAGGAAAGAAGGAAGGAAGGAAGGAAAGAAGGAAGGAAGGAAAATATGGAAGCAGAATGGTGGCCATGATAGCCAGAATCTGCTAAGGAGTATGTAATAGATCACTTACCAAAAAGAGATAGGGAATACTCCATCACCCCAGAAAGCGCCTTGATGTCCCTCTTTAGGCATCTCTCCTGAACCTGTGTGTCTGCTCCTGAGGCAGCCAGAGGCACCCACTGTTCTCAATTCTGTTGCCATGGCTTGCTCAGGTTTTTTCCAGAACTTCTAGAACTTCTCTAGAATTTCATATAAGTAAAATCGCAGTTTGGAATCACCAAACTCTTTTTTTCTTTCTTTTAAAAGATGAGGGTGTCACTATGTTGTCCAAACTGGACTTGAACTCCTAGCTCAAGGGATCCGCCCTCCTGAGTACCTGAGACTACAGACATGCACCACCACACCCAGCCTCACCAAACTCCTTTGGTTTCGGTTTCTTTCATTCAACATAACGTTTTTGAGAATCATTCATGTTTCTATATGAGTAGTTGATTTTTGTTTTGATTGCTGAGTAAAATTTCATTGTATGAACACACCACAACTTGTTAACCCATAAATAGTGTCTTGCATGTATTGAAACTTCACTATTGCCAGACACTGTGTTAAGCACTTCCCAATGTCTCATAACCACCAGAGGAAAGGTGTTGTGATGGCCCTTTGTGGAGGTTTTGCCTTCTTCTGTTCAGTATCAGATCTCAGTCTTATTAGCAGCTGGATCTGTCTTGCTGTGTGGTTTTGGTGTGAAGTAAAATGCAAGAAATTAGATCCTCCTTCTTGATGGGGGTGACCTTGGCCTGGCCAGTCTGATGCTGTCTTCAGGAACTCTGGAAGCTAAGTGAGTGACATAAGGACCCAATGCAGGGGGATCTGCAGGGCACAGAGAAGATTCTTCCTGCCGCGTGACCTCTGCCGTGACTCCTGCCTGGCCTTCTGAGCATCCTAGCTTCCTGCCAGTTTTCTACTCCTCCAGGCTTCCCTCAGTTCCAATAATTTCTTTTTTTTTTTTTTTGAGACAGAATCTCTCTCTGTTGCCCAGGCCGGAGTGCAGTGGTGTGATCTCAGCTTACTGCAACCTCTGTCTCCCGGGTTCAAGCAATTCTCCTGCCTTAGCCTCCTGAGTAGCTGGGATTACAGGCATGCGCCACCACACCCGGCTAATTTTTGTATTTTTAGTACAGACAGGGTTTCGCCATGTTGGCCAGGTTGGTCTTGAACTCCTAACTTTGCGATCCACCCGCCTCGGCCTCCCAAAGTGCTGGGATTACAGGCGTGAGCCACCATGCCCAGCCTCCTTTTTTGTTTAATGTAGGCAGACTTGGTTTCTCTACTTGCACACAAGGCCATTACTGATATACCAGGTATTATCCCCATCATACAGATTAAAAAATAAAACAAAGCCCAGGGTCAGTGTGGTCAGTGACTCTCCTGGGGTCACACAAGCTACTAGGTAGCAGGATAAGTAAGGATTAGAACCAGACCGGGCATGGTGGCTCATGCCTGTAATCCCAGCACTTTGGGAGGAGGAGACAGGAGGATAGCTTGGGCACAGGAGTTTGAGACCAGCCTGGCAAAAATGGCAAAACCGTGTTTCTATTAAAAACACAAAAATTAGCTGGGCATGGTGGTGTGTGCCTGTAATTCCAGCTACTTGGGAGGCTAAGATGAGAGGATCACCTGAGTGTGGGAGGCGGAGGTTGCAGTGAGCCAAGATTGCACCACTGCACTCCAGCCTGGGAGACAGAGTAAGACCTTGTTTCAAAACAAAAACCAAACAAAAAAAAAACAGAGATTAGAACCAGTCAATCTTACTCCATGCAAAGGGAGAAGCAACATCACAACTGACACTGATAACCCTGGCCTCACTCCAGTGCTGTGACTTTGTCCCCATCCTTTTGCACCCAGGGGACAACATGGGCATGCTGGCATGAGGAGAAATGCACAGATCCCTTTCACAGCTCTCCGCTTCTCCCAACAAGGCCAACCAGGGAGCTTGAGATTGTGCCATCTCAAAATCTCACCCCTCCAACCAGATGAATCCTCCACATAACCCACTCACTTAACCATTTCTCTCTTCTTCAGAGCAGAAACAAGAACCCAGCCCAGTGCATGGGCTTCCGTGCCTTTTTCTGTGGCTTAGCTGAGCATTACTCTTAAATCCTTATTCTGATCTTTGTTTCATGTTTACAAAAGTGGATTCTTTTTATTCCTTTCTCCTGACAAGAATAATCCCTTTGGAATTTAAGCTTTTAAAGAGTAGCTCCTTGTGTTATTTGAAAGGCAGCCTACGGGCTGCCCCTTTGCACACAGATCTCCTCCTTGCAGGAGGGGGTGTGGCTGGCCCAGGGCGGTGTGGGGACACAGACCTGAAGAACGTGAAGTGCACAACAAGCTCAGGCAGTCCTGGGGAAGGGAGTTCTCAGCTCCTATCTGGCCTCTCCCTCCCCCAGCTTTCCCCCATTTCTAGACCAGTCTGCACCAAGGGCAACCCTGAAACAGGAGAGGGAGGGATGGGGGGAGGCTGTCAGCAGGAGGGGAGGAGCGGGCAGAAGATAACACTGACTTGTCACCTGCAGCCAGGGAGGGGGAGGGTGATGCCACAGTCGGCCCACCCTGGGACAGAATCTCACCTTTCTTTTTGTTGTTGTTGTTGAGATGGAGTCCAGCTCTGTAACCCAGGCTGGAGTACAGTGGTGCAATCTCAGCTCACTGCAACCTCCACCTCCTGGGTTCAAGCGATTGTCCTGGCTCAGCCTCCCAAGTAGCTGGGATTACAGGCATGCACCACCACGCCCAGCCTTTTTTTGTATTTGTAATAGAGATGGGGTTTCACCATGTTGGCCAGGCTAGTCTCAAACTCCTGACCTCAAATGATTCGCCTGCCTCAGCCTCCCAAAGTGCTGGGATTACAGGCATAAGCTGCCGCACCCGGCCAGCCTCTCACTTTTCAAGGTTCCCTGGTTATTGAAACATGAAGGCACCCTAGAGGAGGATTACAGACTCTAGGGGGCAACTGAAATGCTGTCTGGATCCCTATCCACGAAGGAACTGGCACCCAGCTGCTGGGAGGAGGCCTGTGGTGGCCAGCCTCAGCCAACAGCCTTTTCAGAGATTGCCTCTGCCGCAGACAGCCACTTCAACCAGGTGAGAAGGACAGCAAGAGAACAAAAGCCTGGTCCTATCAGCTCAGCTGAGGACAACGCTGAAAGGCCATTTAAGACTCCCTGTGAGCGCAGCACAGGCTGCCACTGGGCCACATCCCAGCCTACTTCTCACCCTGCCCACTCCTGCTTCCTTTTGCCCCCCTCCAATGGCTGGTGATCCAAGGGTGGTCCCTAACAAGTATCTTGTCTGCTAACTCCGTTGGCTTCCATAACATTCCTAATACATAAACATGCAATGCAATAGTCTGTACTTTTACATGATAATTATGATTTTTTTAATGCTGATTCACTGTGTGTGACATCAATGAATTTTTTCAATACTTGGTGCATATCTCTGTGTGTAGTATTTAGTGATACAAAGTTATATGAGTTAGTTACTATTATCCACTTTTTTTTTTTTTTAGAGACAGTTTCTCACTCTGTCCTACAGGCTGGAATGCAGTGGCGTGATCATGGCTCACTGCAGCCTTGAACTCCCGGGCTCAAGTGATCCTCCTACCTCAGCCTCCCAAGTATCTGGGACTACAGGCACATATCACCACACCTGCTAATTTTTTTTTTTTTTTAATTTCTTGCACAGACAGGTTCTCACTATGTTGCCCAGGCTGGTCTGTAACTACTGGCCTCAAGCTATCTTCCTGCCTCAGCCTCCCAAAGTGTTGGGATTACAGGTATGAGCCACTGCACCCAGCCACTATTATCCTCTTTTACAGAAGAGCCAACCAAATAACAGACAGGAAAAATAACTTTTCCAACGTGACCCATCCTACGGCGGAGCCAAGATGTGACCCCAGGCAGGCTGGTTCCAGAATCTGCGCTTACAGGGCTCTACTCACCTGCCTGCCATCACTCTCTCTGCCTGCCAACATCTCTGGGCTGTTTCTACCTACCAGGCTGAGCCATGAGGTCAAGGATTGTGTCTCAATCTTAAACACTGTCAGGGGCAGGAGGATAAAAATAAGTCTAAGAATATGAGAGAAAGGAATAGCATGAACTTGAATATAAATGGCAAATCTCAAAGTAAAAAAAAAAAATTTTTTTGAGACAGAGTCTCTCTCTGTCACTCAGGCTGTCACTCAGGCTGGAGTGCAGTGGTGCCATCTCGGCTCACTGAAACCTCCGCCTCCCAGGTTCAAGCGATTCTCCTGCCTCAGCCTCCCAAGTAGCTGGGACTACAGGTGACCGCCACCACACCTAGCTAGTTTTTGTATTTTTAGTAGAGAGGAGGTTTTGCCACATTGGCCAGGCTGGTCTTGAACTCCTAACCTCAGGTGATCCACCTGCCTCGGCTCCCCAAAGTGCTGGGATTACAGACGTGAGCCACCACGCCAGGCCAAGTTAAAATTTTTCAAAGTTAAAAACATGATTCATAAGATGAACACATACCAAACATTTAACCGATCCTATAGCTCCCTAGGGCTGCTGCAACAAATCATTACCCAGCAGGTGGCTCAAAACAACAGAAGCATATTCTCTCACAGTCCTGGAGGCCAGAAGTCCAAGATCAAGATGACAGCAGGCCTCACTCCCTCCAAAGGCTCTAAGGGAGAAACTTTCCCTGCTTCTTCCAGTTTCTGGTGGCTGCCAGCATTCTCCGGCCTTCTTGGCATGTGGCCATGTCTCTTATAAGGACACTTATCTTTGAATTTCAGGCCCACATGGGTAATCCAGGATGATCTTATCTCAAGATCCTTAATTTAATTGTATCTGCAAAGACCCTTTTTCCAAATAAGGTGACATTTCAAAGATTTGGACGTAGACATAATTTTGGGGGACCACCATATAACCTACTACACTCATTAATGAGGAAACCAGCAGGATGGTAAAGTTAATTCAAGGGAAAATTTGAGGAACAGGAGTTTATCTAGTCAGTCAGCAAAGGCATGCTGAAATAACTTTGCACAAATTGAATGGTTACTGTCTCACGGGACAATTAACTGTAACCTTTGGGGTTATCTTTTCCCGCAGACAGAAACCTATTTGGGCAAAAATCTATAAGTTAACATGTGACTTCACAGATTCTGGGCCCTAATCAATAGTAAATCAAACAAGGTACATTTGCTAGATCAACATTCCTCAATAGAACTTTCTGCAATGGTGGAATGTTCTAGATCTGCACTGTCCAATACGTTAGCCACATTTCAAGTGCTCATATATGGCTAAGGAGCTCTTGAAATGTACTTAATATGACTGAGAAACTGAATTTTAAATTTTATTTAGTTTTAATTAATTTAGATTTAAATATAAATAGCACCAGGCATGGTGGCTCTCATCTGCAATCCCAGCAATTTGGGTAGCCAAAATGGAGGCTCACTTGAGTCCAAGAGTTGCAGACTCGCCTGGCAACATAGTGAGACTCCATCTCTACAAAAAAAAATTTTTAATTAGCAGGGTGTGATGGTATGTGCCTGTAGTCCCAACTACTCAGGAGGCTGAGGTGGGAGGATCATTGAGCCTGGGGAGGTCAAGGCTACAGTGAGCCATGATTGTGCCACTGCACTCCAGCCTGGGTGACAGAGTGAGATCTGTCTCAAAAAAGAATAATAATAAAGAAAGAAATATGGATAGCTACAGGTAGCTAGCTAGTGGCTACAGTATTGGAAGGTGTGATCCCATAGATTTAAATAATCTCTACCAGGACCTAATAGACATGCTTGAATATAATATTGAAAAATATGCTGTTGCCTTATTTTCAAGTTTTTGTAATTTTTCTTAACACATTAACAGCAGACCTCAGATGAGCAAAGTATGGAGAGTGGTGAGGCCTGTGGAAAACTGACAATTGCACGTCCGTGTAATTAGAAAATCACTTCCAGTTAGTTCCAATCAATCATTGCCCTGTTGTCAGAACTATTCATTTTTTAGACTATGCCAGATGTGTGGGGTTTTATGCAAAATATCTTAATATTTAAATATTAGCCAAAGATTGGTAATCTCTGCTCTAGAGGAAATTGGCACATGCTAATTAACCTCTTACGATCTGCTTCATTCCTAGTTACTCTTGTTCATGTGCCATACTATACAGCACTGCGCCTCGTACATATTAGACCCCCCTCCTTAGTAGTACAACTCATTTCAGTTCAACAGATATTTATTGAGCACCTACTGCATGCCAGGAACTGACCAGGAAGCAGGTCATTATAAGAATTAATAAAGTGCCTCCTTGTTCTCACAGGCTCCCATTCTGAGCCAGATACCACACAAAGTCCTTTGTAAAGTAGGGTGATGGAGATCAAGGCACTAGGTGTCTGGGGAGTCAGGATGGCACTTGGCTCCAGTTGGGCAATTGAGGGAAGAGAAAATGGCAACCGAGCTGAACCTTGAGTCAGAAGAGTTGGTTGGGTGAAGTGAGATGGAAAGAGCATATTGGGCAGAGGCACTGCTGGGTGAGAGGGAAGATGCGTCTATGGGCACAGCATGGCATATGAGGGAAACCTCAAGCAGTCAGTATGACTAGAGCTTAAAATTTGAGGCCAGAATGGCCAGATGCGGTGTCTCACACCTGTAATCCCAGCACTTTGGGAGGCTGAGGCAGGCGGATCACTTGAGGTCAGGAGTTCAAGACCAGCCCGGTCAACATGGTGAAACCCTGTCTCTACTAAAAATAAAATATTAGTGGGGTGTGGTGGCAGGTGCCTGTAATCCCAGCTACTTGGGAGGCTGAGGCAGGAGAATCGCTTGAACCTGGGAGGTGGAGATTGCAGTGAGCTAAGATCAGGCCACTGCACTCCAGCCTGGGCAACAAGAGCGAGACTCCGTCTCAAAAAAAAAAAAAAAAAAAAAAATTGAGGCCAGAAGAAATAGGAGGTGAAAATAGGGAGGAAAGAAGGGTGAGATCATAGAAGGTATTATAGTCTATGATGTGAAGGGTGTTTTATCTCTGGCTTATCAAGACCATGAAATGAATGAATAGATGAATACATTCATTCAACAAATATTCTCCAAAGCTTGGCATTGAAGACAGACACTGGAACTACAGGTAACAAAATTTGTAGTTTTCTTCTCCTGGGGTTTATGTTCTAGCTGGGAGAGAAAAATGATAAACAAGTAAATAAGTGCAAAAATAAGATAGAATTCTAACCTGGGCACAGTAGCATGAGCCTGTAGTCCTAGCTACTTGGCAGGCTAAGGAGGCAGAATCAGCTGAGCCCAAGAGTTCAAGGCTGCAGTGAGCTATGATTGTACCACTGCATTCTAGAATGGGCAACAGAGCAAGACCCCGTCTCTATTTAAAAAAAAAAAAAAAAAAATGGCTGGGCACAGTGGCTCACACCTGTAATCTCAGCAGTTTGGGAGGCCAAGGCAGACAGATTGCTTGAGCCCAGGAGTTTGAGAACAGCCTGGGCAACATACTGAAATCCTGTCTTTACCAAAAATACAAAAATTAGCCAGACGTGGTGGTGTGTACCCATGGTCCCACCACCTACTTCAGAGGCTGAGGCAGGAGGATGGCTGGACTGCAGTGAGCCGAGATCGTGCTACTGTACTCCACCCTGGGTGACAGCGTGAGACCTTGTCTCAAAAAAAATAGGGCCGGGTGCACTGGCTCACACCTGTAACCCCAGCACTTTGGGAGGCCGAGGCGGGCAGATCACGAGATCAGGAGTTTGAGACCAGTCTGACCAACATGGTGAAACCCCGTCTCTACTAAAAATACAAAAAATTAGCCGGGCGTGGTGTCACATGCCTGTAATCCCAGCTTCTCAGGAGGCTGAGGCAGAATGGCTTGAACCCGGGAGGTGGAGGTTGCAGTTAGCCAAGATTGCACCACTGCACTCCAGCCTGGGCGACAGAGCGAGACTCTGTCTCAAAAAGAAAAGATAAAATTCTAGATAGAATTCTTCAGCCTTGAAGAAAAGGAAATCAGAATGTTGGGGGGAGTGGTTTAGAGCTGGGAATCAGAGGTAATTAGGTAGGTGCTCAGCAAAGGTGGTATGTGACCTGGACCTGAATGTTGAGAAGGAGATAGTTGTATGATACAGATTCTAGAAGAACAGCATTCCAGGTTCTTAATCTTCAGAATCATTCAGTAATGTTTATAGCCAAACTTAAAATCTAAATAGGAAAACAAATAGCATTTGAAAACAGAAGAGAGAAAATTCACTTACAATCTTACTACCTTAACACCACTTCTATTTTTAGGCAGAGTGTATTTCCTTTAATCTGGGCCTGCATGCATATGTTTTTTGTATCATTTATCATAATCAACTGTATATACAGTAGTTAGCTCTTTTCACTTAAAATTATAAGCATTTTCTGTGATAACCATTATATTCCCGACCATTATAATTTTCCATTTCTTCATTATTGTCCATCCAGTGGCTCTGACATATACAGGAGTTAACCTTTTCCCTATTGCACATTTAAGTTGTTGTACAAATTGATGCATATGAGCATAGACATCTTTACATACGCATATTTTTCTTCTGCTTTTGTATAACTTTCTTAGGATAGACTTCCTGAAATGGGAGATTTCTGTGTCAAAGGGAACACTTAATCTTAGAGGTTGTGATACAGGTTACCAAATCTTTTTCCAAAATAAATAGGAAAAGAGATAGTGGTAGAGAGACAGAGAGATGGCGGGGCCTCAGGGTCGGGGGCTGGAATATGAGTAGGCAAAAATATGAACCTTTATGCTCTATGGGAGTAGGGAAGGATATCCTGGTCTCTTTTGCTTATTGTTGTATATGCAGTGCCTGGCACACGGTAAGAGCCCAATAATGGAGTAGGTTCAAGTTTTGCAGCTCAAGATTGATTTGCAGCTGAATTTGTTGTTGTGCTCCAAAGGAGAGACATTTGCTAGGCAGGAGCAAACATTTTACATCACTCTGCTTTTGTAGCTTTGGCTTGTGATTAAAAGAACAAAAACAAAATAGATGTTTATGGAGATTCGACCGAGAAGGCAGGCTGAGCATATGTTTAAGCCTCCTCCTCCAATTCCTAGAAAACACTTAAAAGGTACATATTCTCCTGTTATAGATCCATTTATATGTGTGTGTTCACACATCCCACCCAGCCCCTTCCCCCAGCCAGTGGATCCAGGCCATGGTAAACAAATCCAGTACTCACAGAGATGAGCACAGCTTCAGGCTGGGTTCTTATAAATAGCTTCTGAGATGACTTGTAGGAAGCTGACTTATTAGAAAATATTCACAATAAGAATGGGTAGGGATATGGGGAATTGGGACCAGGAAGGGAAGAGAACATCCAAGGAGTGATGGCAAACAGACCCCTCAGAGGATATAACCCTGGCTTCATACAAGGAGCTCTGGAGATAGTACAGGTCACACCACAGAGGTGCCCCCATCAAGCGGTGAGGGGCCTGGAGGATCCACATCTCCTGTGCCCATCAGTACATAAACTGTCCCGGGGGACATAAGCTCCCAGGCCCTTCTGGCTGTTGGTGTACACTGGCAAAGTGCCCATCCATCAGGCTGAGGCCTGGACCTCGACAGAGGCACAGATGCTGGCTATTGGAGTAAAAGCATTCAGGAGCCTGTTTAGACGAAAGCGGTAAAGGGATTTGGGGGCAGGTGGATGGAGCTCTGCCAGCTCCTGCTTCAAGCTCACAACAGGAATCACCGTGAAAACTAACCCCATGAAAGGAGACATCAAATTTTACAAATGAAAGAACAAGCTCTGAGAAAAGAGTTAACTGAAAAATATAGAAAATGACTCTAGAATAAGTTTAACCTATATCTTCATGGAAGAGAAGCAGATATTATGTCTGCTGAATCAGAGATCTTGAAAATTAAGTCTTCGATCATAGACATATTTTTTTGAAAATTAAGTCTTTGATCATAGACATTTTTTAAAAAAGTAGATGGACTGAATAGAATGAGAGAACAAATTAGTGAGCTAGAAGATTGAACTAAAGAACTCCCTGGAAAGAGATAAAAATATGAACGAAAAGTTAGGAACATGGAAAATAATTTCATAAATTCCCATATCCAGCTAAGATTTCCAGGATGAGAGAACAAAGAGGATAGATAAGAGAAAATACTTTGGGCCGGGCGCAGTGGCTCACGCCTGTAATCCCAACAGTTTGGGAGGCCGAGGCAGGTGGATCACCTGATATCAAGAGTTCAAGATCCGCCTGGCCAACGGGGTGAAATCCTGTCTCTACTAAAAATACAAAAATTAGACAGGCATGGTGGCACAGTTCTGTAATTCCAGCTACTCGGAGGCTGAGGCATGAGAATCGCTTGAACCCAGGAGGCGGAAGTTGCAGTGAACCGAGATTGCACCACTGCACTCCAGCCTGGGTGACAGAGCCAGACCCTGTCTCAAAAAGAAAAAAAAAAAACAGAGAGAGAGAGAGAGAAAGTACTTTATTTATTTATTTATTTATTTATTTATTTATTTATTTATTTATTTTGAGATGAAGTCTCGCTCTTGTCCCCCAGGCTGGAGTGGCACAATCTCGGCTCACTGCAATATCTGCCTCCCCGGTTCAAGCAATTCTCCTGCCGATTCTCCCAAGCGATTCTCCCGAGTAGCTGGGATTACAGGTGCGTATAAAAACGCCCAGCTAATTTTTTGTGTTTTAAATAGAGATGGGGTTTCACCATGTTGGCCAGGCTGGTCTCGAATTCCTGATCTCAGGTGGTCTGGCCGCTTCAGCCTCCCAAAGTGCTGGGATTACAGGCATGAGCCACCACGCCCAGAAGAGAGAAAGTACGTTAAAAGATAACAAAAGAAAAATGTCCCAAGTTAGTGAAATATATGAGTCAATTAAAGTCTCCAACAAGACCAAGCAGGACAAATGAAAAATGCTGCATAAATAGTGGTAACATTGTAGTAAAATTTCAGAACACCAAAGACAAAGTCCTAAATATTTCTGCGAGAAAAGCAGATCACGCACAGGCAAAGAGAAACAGAGAAGGAGAATGGCACACTGACCTCACACTTCTCATCAATAGTTGATGGAAGATAGTGAAGCTAGATCTTTAACATTCTGATGGGAAAAGGTTGTCAACATAAACATCAAATGCAAATATTAGAAAATGGTAATGAGGAAATAAATTGATCGACTGTAATGTTAAGAAAAGCAGGGAGGTGTGGTGGCTTATGCCTGTGATCCCAGCACTTTGGGAGGCCAAGGCAGGAGGATTGCTTGAGGTCAGGAGTTTGAGACCAGCCTGGCTAACATAGCAAGATTCCTGTCTCTATAATTAAAAATACATAAATAAATAAAACCAGACATAGTGGTGTGTGCCTATAGTCCCAGCTATTCAGGAGGCTGAGGCGGGAGGATCATTTGAGCCCAGGAGCTCGAGGCTGCAGAGAGATATGATCATGCCACTGCACTCCAGCCTAAATGTCAGCGACACCCTATCTCTAAAAAAGGAAAACAAGGCCGGGTGCTGTGGCTCACGCCTGTAATCCCAGCACTTTGTGAGGCCGAGGCGGGTGGATCACCTGAGGTCAGGAGTTTGAGACCAGCCTGGCCAACACGGTGAAACCCGGTTGCTACTAAAAATACAAATCCCAGCTACTCAAGAGGCTGAGGCAGGAGAATCACTTGAACCTGGGAGGCAAAGGTTACAGTGAGCCAAGATGGCACCATTGCATTCCAGCCTGGGCGAGAGAGCAAGACTCCATCTCAAAAAAAAAAAAAAAAAAGGAAAACAAATACTAACTGGGATTCCCATTTATTAAACACTGTGTGGGCCGGGCATGGTGACTCACGCCTGTAATCCCAGCACTTTGGGAGGCGGAGGCAGGTGGATCACAAGGTCAGGAGATCAAGACCATCCTGGCCAACATGGTGAAACCCCCATCTCTACTAAAATTACAAAAATTAGCCAGGCGCGGTGGTGGGCACCTGTAGTCCCAGCTACTCAGGAGGCTGAGGCAGGAGAATCTCTTGAACCTGGGAGGCAGAGGTTGCAGTGAGCCGAGCACTGCAGCCTGGGTGACAGAGCAAGACTTTGTCTCAAAAAACAAAACAAACAAACAAACAAAAAAACCACTGTATGAACACTTATAATGTGTGTGTGCGACAAATAGTAACTTTGCTTATGATGACCTTCAAAGAAAGTGTCAACCAAGGAACACTTTCAAATGGATAACCTCTGTAATTTTTTAATGAACTTCACTGAAAATTGGAAAATGCACAGAGACAGGTCCACCACAGTCATAATATGTGACTCAATTAGTATGAAACTGTGAAATTAGGGTCTGGGTGGAGCCACACACCTGAGTTATTTGTCATCTGGACTAAAGGTCTTTGTCCATTGGAATGGCATCCCGTGTATGGAATGGCATACACGCCCATTGATGTGCATTCTTTCTTCTCAAACCACAGGTTCTCTTATTTTGTGAAATTTTTGGTTGACTCAGAATAAATTTGTATAATTCGCCCTTCTGGTCTTTCTATTAGAGCACTTAAATTATTCCACTGAAACCTGCCAAAAGCTTTCAGACCTTTAGCATTGACTGGGAAGTGATTGAATAACAAATGAACTCAAGTCATCAGGGAAACTGTTGTTTAAAAATAAAGGACTCAGCTGCTTTTAAACAGTTTTGCTTCAGCCCCCACTTATTTATCACACCTCTTAGAAGTTTAAAACTGTTTGCTTTTCTCTGATTGATTTGATCCTTGGATTTAGCTGTCTTCTTCCAGGGCAGGCAATGGGCGGAGGGTAACCTTCTTTGTTCAGGAGCCATGTCCTCTGGTTAAGACAGTGCATTTTTGTTTCCATATCAGGAATTTCAGTGATATCCATTCTCCTGAGGGATTAGAGATTGTTAATTACTTTCTGTTAAAAAAAAAAAAAAAAAAGAACACACAGCACTGCAGCTTGGCAGGTTCTCTAAAAATAGAGGCTTTAGGTTATTTTTAAAAACCCTCATCGAGGGATCATGACCATGAGTCACATTTATCTCCAGAGTTTGCCTGCTGAAGGAAAACCACATGGCTCTGTGGACATTTAAACCCTCCCTGAAACACTGCCACCTCTGCAGAACAAACAGTCCCATCCACCCATCCATGAGGAAATGGAGAAGAATTTGTGCATGTGGAATTTGAGGACCCAATTTAGTTTAAAATAGATATTTCATGTCCAGAGGCTGTGAACTGTTTTCTAAGCACGAGCTCTTCCTAATGTTTGTCATGCTGCTGTATGGCTCATTTTACTTATTGTTAGGTTTATTCTTTTCCTTTTTCAGAAATATTCATAATCTAATGTAGAAATATTCATTGAGGAAGAGCTCTATGGCCTGGGAGGTATCAGTCTTCTCCGAGACATCAATTTTACTTGCTTACAGAACATTAAAAAGAAATTTTATGTGATAAATGCATTAATCTACAGCTACTTATGATTAGGCTGTTCTGGCTAAAATGGAATACATTATCTGTGAGACATCTTTCATACTCCCAAGGCACTTTAAAATAATGAAAACATATAAAATAATATCTAAGTAATTAAAGTAATGGCAAATAAAAACTTAGCATTATATGGAATTGCCTATCAGAGTAATATATCTCTTTTTATAAGCCCTTTGTGACATTGCTATTAATTTTTAAGTAACAAAATATTGCTCTTGAACCAAAAATGGGATATTAACTAACATATCCACTATTAATTGCTTTACAAATGTAAAGTGCTAAGTTCTAGTTTATAAAAATAAACCTTTGAGGATATCTAATAAAATCTATACACAGTGCCTGCTTCTGAATCATCTAAGGAGTAGAGGAGACTCCTCATATTGCTTCATAAAAAAAGAGACACTGTGTCCCTTCTGTGAGTGGATTTTTCTGCCTCAGGAAACCTGGTATTGTCCATCCTCTCTCCCCACCTGGCAGTCATTCTTTCCGTTCACCCCTCTCCTTCCTAGATGACTCGGGTATTTATTCACATCCCCCTTTCTGATAATGAGTCCCCTAAGCCACAAAGTAAAACCCGCATCTTTCAAAACATTGTCACCTTCTTTTTTTTCAGTTTAGTTTGTTTTGTTTTGTTTTGTTTTTTGTTTTTGTTTTTTTCAGACAGGCTCTCACTCTGTCACCCAGGCTGTAGTAGTACAGTGGCACAATCATGGCTCACTGCAGCCTCCACCTCCTGGGCTCAAGTGATTCTCCTACCTCAGCCTCCCTAATTGCTGGGACCATACCTGACTAATATTTTGTATTATTTTGGTGAAGGTGGGGTTTCACCATGTTGTCCAGGCTGGTCTCAAACTCCTGGACTCAAGCAATTCTCTCGCCTCAGCCTTCCACAGCGCTGGTATTACAGGCATGAGCCACTGTGCCCGGCCATCACCTTCTTATGGATGGTATTCTGCCCCAGACCAGCCTGTTTTCTCGGCAACCTCCTACTGTCGTGATGTTTCCAGTCCTGTGTGTCCCACAGAATTGACCTAATGCCAGATTTTTCTTTATTCACCAGAATGTGATTGATTCAGCATGTCCTGGATTACTTAGTCCCAAATGAACTCATTTCCCTGGGGACCACACCCAATGCCCCTGTGTACACGCACTTATGCCAGGAGCCTTAGGTGCATCATTTAAGGAGGCAATCACTCTTGGATTCATGTAAGTTTAGGGTTAGCAGTTGTATAATTCAGAGAGCGAGTGCTTCCTTAAATTTGGTGCCCTTCTTACCTGAGCCCTAACTTATTCACAGTCCAGCTTTTCCAGCCCTCAACTTGTAAGTAGGTTTTACTGAAAATATCAAGCAACAGGTAGAGAGAGGAGTTAAAGTGAACGATTACTTAAAAGTGGGTACAAGGGCCCCTTTTCCCACCATACTTTGCAAGGAACTCTTCTTCTATTTCCTGAAAATAGTATCCTTGGAACTGACAGAATGGACTCCTCAGCATTGGAAATGAATTCATTTTTAACATATGAACTGTTTCTTAGCAGCATTTCTATAAACTATTTGGAGGGAAATCGCATGCTAGGTGTGTGTAAAATCATGAAATCATCTAACATTTTTAGGGTTCCCTGTTTTTCCTCTTAGAGAGTTTTAATGTATATTCATTCTAGTAAAATTCCAAGGCTGGGCACAGTGGCTCATGCCTGTAATCCCAATACCTTGGGAGACCAAGGCGGGAGGATCCTTGAGCCCAGGAGTTCGAGACTAGCCTAGGCTATATAAAGAGACCTTGTCTCTACAAAAAATTTAAAAATTCGTTGAGCATGGTGGTGGGCACCTGTAGTGCCAGCTACTCAGGAGGCTGAGGTAGGAGGACTGCTTGAGCCTGGGAGTTCAAGGCTGCAGTGAGCTATGATCATGCCACTGCACTCCTGCCTGGGCCACAGAGCGTGATGCTGTCTCAAAAACAAAAACAAAAACAGAAGATTCTGAGAATTCCTGGAAGAGGAAAAAGCAGTTTGTTTAAATTTGTTGTAACCAGCATTTGAACACAGAACCCCTTGAGATGGGGGACATCTGTTAATGCCATACAGAAGTGGTATTCTGAGAAACTGTGTTAGGGAAACCATGGAGTAGACTGAGCATTGGATTTAGGATGGGAGACTTGGATTCTAAGCCTGTTCAGGAGTAACAGGACTCAGCACTCTTATTCACTCTGTTCCCAGATCTGTACATAGAAGGATTTGGATCAGGCTAAGGACACTTCCAGATGTAAGACACAAGTGCTCTATAATTCACCTCTGTTTTTCTTTCACTGGTGACCATCTTTCCCTGCTGGGTCATAGGGGAAAAGAAAAACAACAACAACCTTTGTATACAAATATGCCAGCCCAACTTGGTTCTCTTGTATTTGGCTGCAGATCAAGAACAAACTTTTAAGTGGCATTTCAAGAGAATCCAGGAAAGCAGTTTCAATCTGGAAATTTGCTCTCCTTAAATATTTCAGAAACACATTTAGGTAAAATCAAACAGTGAAGTAACTGAGTGCCACCCCCTCTGCTAACCCAGAGGCTGAGAAGTTTCTCAGGGGCCCCCGGCATAGAAATCCAATATCAGAAACACCTACCAATACTGTAACACCCTAAATCTTTCAATAATTTTGCCAAGAATTAGGCTTTGGATTCTGCACCAGAGTTTAGTGACTTCAGTTAATTCCAGCTCCAAGCAAACTTTGGATGTTAACACTGATTGTCAGCCTAATCTTTATTCAAATATATCAATACTTTGAAGGCCAACATAAAGACAAATATTTGCCTCTTGTGCTAAAGTAGCCAACTTTTAAACAACAAAGAGACTGAGTGAATCACTAATTACCATTTTTAATCATTTTTGTCCCACGTTTTGAGAGATTTTGTCTAGCAAACTATATTTACTAAGCAATTAATTTGTTTTCCTTGTAAAAAATTAATCCAAAATGCATACCACTTGGCTGTCTTCCCAGGCAAAAGCAGACGCTTGTTATTTGAGATATATTTATTCATTCCGTTTTTTAAATTTTTATTTATTTTGTCTTGCTGTAGCTTATATTTAAGTAAATGTACAGAACTTTGAAGATTCCATTTCATAAAATACCTGATGAATACCACTGAAAGCTTGCTCTGCGCTGCTGCCGCTTCTGCTGACAGAGGCTTAAAGAATGGAATTCAGGCACATTTTAATTCATTCACTCACTTGGTTTTCAGTGGACAACTGTGAGACCTTTCCTCGGGAGAGCTCGTGTCCACTGAAATTTCCTATCCTCAGTGTAATAAACCTGTCACTAAGATCCTAAAAAATTGGTAGGGAGCGCTTATTAAATGCAGGCCCGTGGTGCGCCGCCATCCATGGCCCCACCCCGCGCCGCCTCCAAGTGTCGCTGTCGGCCCCGGGCACCCTGCAGGCTCCGGTGGAAATACCTTTCCACCTGCCTTTGAAGAGTGGCGGTTGGGCTGGCAGTTCCCCAGAGCTAAGAGACCTCCCCTCCCGTTCCCTAAGACAGTAGGGTACAGTTATGAGCCCTCTGGGATTTGGGGTTATTTTGTGTCCAGGGGTTTATTGACTCATCTACCCCCCCAAATCGGTTATTTTGGGGGGGTAGATGAGTCGATATCCAAGTGTCAGGGAGATACTAAGGATAGATGCAAAGACAGATACATGGCGGAATCAAACAGGCCAATTTCACCACTATTGGAGTGGGTTGTTACTATTTCTGAGTTAGCAGTATCCTGCCACCACCCTGGATTTTCACTTTTCCCCTCATCCCACTCCTCACCTCCAATGCAGGCTTGTTAGGTTGCTTGGCAGCAGCTCATTGCCCCAGGGGAAGGATGTGCCTGGGCAGAGCAGAAACAAAGGCATCTTCGCAGCTGAAACCTCTGGAGCTGACAAAATGTTTGCAGAAGCAAGATGTTAGAGGGATTGACGTTTGGGGGAGAGTTTCTCTAGGGCCAGAGAGAGGGGAGAAAGGGCTGAATGGGGGTAAAGAAGCCATGGGCTTTGCTTCCTAGCAGAACCCCGGGTAGGCATAAAGCCCTAAACAGGTTGGTGAAATTTAGGAGCTGAGGGCTCCGTTGTCCTGCTTCCCCTGGAGCCCCACACAGGCAGGGAGACCCCACAGAGGAAACAGCTCTATGGTGCATCCAGGCAGAGCAGTCTTAGTTTCTCCAAGATTTCCACCCCATGGGAAGTCACAGAAACAGCACAATGGGGCCTCCACTCCAACACAGGACCCAGCGCGGCAATTTGGTGTCTCTGATGATCTGAGTAGGGTTATGACCAAGGACTCCCCGAGCCCCCCATACCTTGACAAATACATAAGCCCCCTGAGGAAAAGGAGAAATGACTTAGATTGAGGTTCCACCACTCTAGGAAGATTGGAAACCTAAAATAGAAATTAGTGAGTTGTTTTAAAATTTTTGTTTTGAAAATTAAGTTGTGTTTATTTTCCATCAAAGTTATGGTATGAGATTCCTATCCACCACCTGCGGATAAGGGGAACCATAGGTGACCTTGCCTTAGAGCACAGGCTGGAACTTCCAGAGTTCCCTTCCCCCATCATCCCAAATAGATGAAACCCTTGCCCTCTTAGAAGTCAAGTGCATCCTTCCCTAAATGCCTAGAGCTCACCTCTCAGCAGTCAGTGTCAATCTAAACCTGGGGCTTAGGATAAAGGCAGGGTGGGCTCATGCCAAGGACTTAATCCCAAAGACCAACCATAAATGACCTTGAGAAAGACCAGAAAAGGACGACTGACTCTCCAGCTTGGACCAGTGTTTGGATGCAAGTGTATACAGGAAGCCGAAAGAAGGTGAATGGGAAAATCTTCTGCCTCTTCCCCTTTAACCCAGGTTCCTAATCCTTTGTTTTCTTCAAGTTTCTAGTGGCAACAAATTGGGGGGACGAGAGAAGAAAGGTTTAATTTGCCCCATCTTTAACCACATTATTCCTCTTTATTCTACAAAAGTAATAAAAATCATGTACCCACACCCATACCTTAACAAAGTATCAGAGTTACACAGAGTAAGCTCATCTTTTTACAAGAATGGGAAATTGAGCGGGGCGCGGTGTCTCACGCCTGTAATCCTAGCACTTTGGGAGGCCGAGGCGGGTGGATTGCCTGAGCTCAGGAGTTTGAGACCAGCCTGGGCAACAGGGTGAAACCCCGTCTCTACTAAAATTAAAAAAAAAAAAAATTAGCCGGGCGTGGCAGTGTGTGTCTGTAGCCCCAGCTACTGGAGAGGCTGAGGCAGGAGAATTGCTTGAACCCGGGAGGCAGAGTTCACGGTGAGCCGAGATCGCACCACTGCACTCCAGCCTGGGCAACAGAATGAGACTCCATCCCCCCCCCAAAAAAAAAAAGGAGGAAACTGAATCCCAGAATTAATAATATAGTTTAACTAAAATCCAGTACTCAACTGATATATTTGGGTAGACTGCTTTTCTTTGAAGAGGAAAGAATGCTTTAAAACCCAAGGGTCTTAACTTTCAGATTTTGCCTAGGTCATTCTCCATTGGCTATACAGCTGCTAGCCTCCCACCTCTGTCCATGATACCCGTCGGTTGTTCAAAGACTCAGCTCAAGACATGAAGAAAAATGTGGTATGGATCTGGTGCAACTCTGACATAAATTGTTGTCAAATTGACCCATCTCCCGGTAGTGGAGGTGATTGGAAATTGGAAGTTCCCAGCATTGATTCTTGTTCATTTCCACTCTGACACTAGCCTTTTCCTGTTTTCTTTCCTTTTTTTTTTTGAGACAGGATCTTACCCTGTCCCCCAAACTGGAGTGCAGTGGCATAGTGGCATGATCACAGCTCACTGCAGCCTCAACGAGGGCTCACGTGATCCTCCCACCCCAGCTTCCTGAGTAGCTGGGATCACAGGTGCACGCCACCATGCCGGCTATTTAAAAAAAATTTTTTTTGGACAGACAGAGTCCCACCTTGTTGCCCAGGCTGGTCTCAAACTCCTGAACTCAAAAGATCCTCCTCCTGCCTCGGCCTCCCAAAGTGTTGGAATTACAGGCATGAGCCACCTGCCCAGCACCAGCCTTTTCTTATCTTAACCAAGCCTCGCTTCCCTCAAGTCATTTAAAATAGGGGAACTTTATTCATAAGACTCCAACTCTCAATAGCCCACCCAGCTAATAATAATAATGATGATAATAAAAAGTCTATGTGGAAACCTGAGATAATCCAAATAACTAATTCTAGCCATTAATTTTGGACTTCTCCCTCACTGGGAGATTCGAGAGCTGCGAAACACCAGAAATAAATCACTGAGCTTCACTTCTCACAGTCTACCATCTGGTGAAGGTGCTAATGAGCAATGATGTGCCCCACAGGAAGGAAGAAATTAGGAGAAGGAGGAGAGGGACAAGAGCACCACAGGGGCTGGGAATCCAGCCCTTGGTGCCTCAAAGTTGCCTGGATTTTAACCAAATCTGTTTAGGTTTTACTTCTCCAGGTTTCATTAGCCATTAGAAATGCAAATTAGTTAGATTCCTCCAGAAAACATTACCCTGCTTCCCCCATCTCCGGCCCTCCCTTCTCCCCCTCCCCTTCCTTCCTGCCTTTCTTCCTTCCTTCCCTCCCTCCCAGCAGCATTGTTGAGCATTTATAAAGTGCCTGTCACACCATCGGTTTGACATTGCAATGTCAGGGGCCTGAAAGTAGATATGAAACTGCCAGTTTTTCCAAGGCTGCCATCAAATAATGGAGCTGTGGCCTCTAACTAAATTCCAGGAGGAAAAGATATCTCAAAGCTGGGCTAATTCTCTTTGTTTATAGCTATTTTATGTATTTATATATTTGTTGTATATATGTATGTATATATATATGTGTGTGTGTGTTTTACATATGTAATTTTTTGGCTCTTTTTTTTGAGAGGGGGTCTCACTCTGTCACCCAGCCTGGAGTGCAAAGGGTCAATCTTGGCTCACTGCAACCTCCACCTCCCAGGTTCAAGCGATTCTCCTGCCTCAGCCTTCCAAGCAGCTGCGATTACAGGCGCCCGCCACCACGCCTGCCACCACGCCCGGTATTTTTTAGTGGAGACGGGGTTTCACCGTGTTGGCCAGGCTGGTCTCGAACTCCTGACCTCGAGTGATCCGCCCACCTCAGCCCCCCAAAGTGCTGGGATGACAGAGGTGAGCCACCGCGCATGGCCCCATATGTAATGCTTTATATATAACAATGAGAATTCTTATATTATGTCCATTTGAAAGCTTGACCT
The DNA here is from genome assembly GCF_028885655.2 of Pongo abelii. Taxonomy (NCBI): domain Eukaryota; kingdom Metazoa; phylum Chordata; class Mammalia; order Primates; family Hominidae; genus Pongo; species Pongo abelii. Next base: position 130,921,913 of record NC_085928.1, on the reverse strand, counting down.
TGTCTTTTGAGACAGGGTCTCACTCTGTCACCTAGGCTGGAGTGCAGTGATGCAATCATGGCTCATTGCAGCCTTGAACTCCTGGGCTCAAGCGAGCCTCTCACTTCAGCCTCCCAAGTTGCTGGGACTGCAGGCATGCATCACCACACCTGGCCAACCTTGTCTTTTTCATTATAGACACTGAAGAATGAACAAAATGTAACTGCTTTTCCAATAAGTATTTTCTTTAAAAACAAAACTCAGTAAGTAAGAGAGAGAACATTAAATGCAGATTTCTTCAGGTGACATAAGTTGAAGGGCCCCTATACTTGAGTAAGTTAGAAAGTGCAGAACTATATAATGCATATGGTACAAGAGGCATGTGGCAATTTTCCTCCTGAATTCACATGTGGGAATAATGGGAAATTTGCCTTGCTGTAGAAAAACCTATGTTTTGCATTCCCAGATATCTATCTTGACTTCCACTCTAGCATTTTATTATCAGCAGCTGTAACTCTGAAAATGTGTTAGAGTGATGTTTTGCTTAAACAGAATAAAAACTTGCTTCACCAGAGCATAAGAAAAAAAAAGTAATTCTGTCCAGTTTTATAAGCTGAAGCTGTATTAAAGTGATTGATTACTATTCTGAATGTCTTTTTCTGGGCCTCTTGTAACCCTAATAACATTTAAACCATTAAGTGTAAGATAATTGCCTTCTGAAAAGAAAGGAAAATGTGGGGAGTGTTTGCTTGTCTTCTTCAATTCAGTACCAAAGAATAGTATTGGAAGTAGGTTCTGGGATTTTCAGTTAACATTATATTTTATACACGTATCACTTAGACTATCAGATGAAGAAGATCTAATTCTGGTAGAATGTGACAGCAGAGAGAAATACAGGGCCATTGTTAGGCAAACCAGGAAATGTGACCCTTCATCTCCACCTTCCTTCTCAACCCTTCCTTGTTTATTACGAAGTACTAAATATGACAAATACATAAAATATCTGCAAGCTGGGTAAACATTTAAAAATTAGGTAAGGGTGAAACGAAAGAATAAGAAAAGAAAGTATGGAAGGTAAAAAAAAAAAAAAAAAAAGACATCAAATGGCAGAGCAGAAAGAGTTTCAGGGTCCATGAGCCTGCATGAGAATCCTAGCTGCCCCATTCAATAGGTGTATGGCCTTGGACAAGTCACTTAATCTCTCTGAGTCTCTGTTTCCTCATCTGAAAAAATGGACTAGTAGTATTTACCCTACTGGGTTTGTTACATATAAAGCACATGGTTAGTGCTCAATAAATAGTTTTCCCTGATTAGCCCACATAAGTTAAGGTTTACAGCTCAATATGTTATCATTTTTCATGGCTAATTTTGTGCTTTCACATCTTCATAAGAATGTCTGGTGCTTTAACTCAAAAGAGGAAGCCCGGTAGGAATTTCCTACATTGTGGCAGATCAATTGCAAAAGATGTGTTTGTGACATCAAGAGCCTTCAGGGAATTTATCCAATCATGCCACCAAGATATTTCTTCTGGTGCAGTATTTAAAATAAGATCCACTCTGAATCTAGGGTTTTCTGTGTCACCCAAAAACTCCTGGTCTTTTTCTGTTGGTGACATCATTGTTTGTGCTGTTACTAGAGCAGATGGTGGCCTGGGACCTGGCACTCAGAGAAATCCAGGGATGAGGTCTAAGAGGAATGACCTGCTCTTCTCTTAACATTCTCAAGTGGGTCAGAGTTAGGGTGGCTAGAGGTTTTTGTTTGCCTGGGACAGCGCCTGCATACCCCTGTTGTCCCTGAGTAATTATTAACAGCACCTCCCTTTTTGCTCCTAAAATTATCCTAGTTTGAATGATAAATTATGGAAATACCTCAATCATCCGTTCTATGGGAAAACTGGGCAAAAATGAAAAAAAAATTAAAGAATTACCTTAATCAGAATGTTTTTTATTAAGTTTACTTTTTTAAACTAAACTTCATAGTAAATAATTCAGGATGATGTTTATATGAATAAGGATAAGTCACAAAAAGGAAAATAAGAAAGTTCCCCAATTCATAGGCTCTCAGATGCTTAGATTTCATCAATTATAAGAGGCACTACCAAGTCACACACCATTAAGAAAGAAACAGACCCACCGTATTAGTTTGTTAAGACGCTCATAACAAAGTACCACAGACTGGTACAGAAATTTAAATTAGCGGGGCGTGGTGGTGGGCACCTGTAATCCCAGCTACTCAGGAGGCTGAGGCAGGAGAATCACTTGAACCCTGGAGGTGGAGGTTGCAGTGAGCCGAGATCACGTCATTACACTCCAGCCTGGGTGACAGAGGGAGACTCTGTCTCAAAAAAAAAAAAAAAAAAAAAAAAATTTGTTCACAGTCCTGGAGGCCAGATGTATGAAATCAAGGTGTTAGCAGGGTTGTTTCCTCAGGGACCTTTCTTCTGGCTTGCAGATGGCACCCTCCCGCTGTGTCTTCTCATGGTCTTCCCTCTGCATGTTTGTGTCCTAAACACCTCTTCTTCTAAAGACATCAGTCACATCAGGTTAGGGCCCACTCTAAGGACCTCATTTTAACTTAAGTACCTCTTTAAAGACCCTGTCTCCAAATACTGCCACATTACGAAGTACTGGGCGTTGACTTCAACCAATGAATTTTATTGGCCAGGTGTGTGGTGGCTGATGCCTATAATCCCAGCCCTTTGGGAGGCCAAGGCAGGAGGATCACTCGAGGCCAGGAGTTTTGAGACCAGCCTCCTGGGCAATATAGCGATAACTCACCTCTTAAAGAAAAAAAAAAAAGCTAGGTGTGGTGGCATGAACCTGTCGTCCCAGCTACTTGGGAGGCTGAGGTGAAAGGATCAATTGAGCCCGGGAGTTCAAGGTTACAGTGCACCCCTGCACTCCAGCCTGGGCTAGAGTGAGACCCCTCATCTCTAATATATATATTCATATATATATATGAATTTTGTAGGGATATAACACTCACTAATCAATTCTGACATGCGATGGGTTGTTAGAGATGTACCCTGATGTCAGAGAGATTAAAATGTAAATGATGGGCTGAGAATGGTGGCTCACGTCTATTAACCCAGCACTTTCGGAGGTCCAGGCAGGAGGACTGCTTGAGCCCAGGAGTTTGAAACCAGCCTGGGCCAAGTAGCGAGACTTCATCTCTAACAAATAATAATAATAATAATAATAATTAATAATAATAAATAAGCCGGGTGTCGTGGTGCATGTGCCTGTGGTCCCAGCTACTTGGGGAGGTTGAGGTGGCAGGAACTCTTGAGCCTTGGAAGTCGAGGTTGCAGTGAACCATTATCACCCCACAGCACTTCAGCCTGGGAGACGGAGTGCAACCCCGTCTCAAAAACAAACAAACAAAAAAGTGAGTAACTGGATCTCAGAGCTGATAAAAGATATGCTGGTTTGGAAGGGCGAGAGTCCCTTCTCTATGCTTTGGTGATGGTGGACATAGCAATTTATAAACCTGTTCCTTTGAAACCAACACTTTCTCCCCTGCAGTCTCCAAAAGATCTGGGATAGGAAGGTAGAGCTCAGCTGCCCAGATTGCTATCTTGATTGCTTCCCCTCCCTGGTGCCTCGCTTCCTGCCAATTCTTCTTTAGTAACAGTGCCCATGACTGCCCCTTCCTCTCTCCCTACCCACACCCGAATCAGCCCTTAGCTCATACCTGGACAGTTTCCACAGCCTCCGAACCGGTCTTCCCACATCAGTCCCCTTCTTTTCCCTCCTGATCCACCCTCACACAAGAATTGATCTGCAAAATGACTCTCAAAACGGCAGCCTTGGTCGTGCCACGCCCCTTATAGAAAGCCTTGGCTAGCTGTTCATTCCGCAAGGGTAAAGACGAAAGGTGTCTTGGCCTAACCTTCAGGCCCCCTGTGCTCAATCTGGCCCCCAGCCTCTCGTGCAGCTGCATCCGCTGTGCCCCTGCCTCTCACCGCAGCCAGCGTTCCCACCTCAGGGCCTTACACGCTCCATACCCCTCCTCTGGCAGGCCTGTGCTCTGGGCCTGTCTGAATGCTACCATGTAATTATTGCACGTTGTTATTTATGTCTGACTCCCCAGCTAATAGCTATCCAAATTATCAAGACTGTAATGTACTCCATTAACCGCTCTGGCTGAGAAAGGAGTTGTTTCTCCTTGGCTCCTCCAGAAAGAATGAAAAGTATTTCCCCCACCCCCTCCCATCTCCCTCCCCTGAGAGAAGGTAGCCGGGCCTTTGTGTCCTGGAAGTCTGACTTCCCTTAGCCCCAAGGAGAGTTAACAGCCTGTGTGTGTATGTGTGTGTGTGTGTGTGTTTTTCTGGGGGAAAAAGGAAAGCTGCCTGGTGGGATGGATTACCCCTTTGCTTTCTGAGATGGAAAGTTGGTGTGGCTCAGGACATCTTTGATTTGGCCTGTGAATTATTTTATATAAATTTAAAATATTAGTTGCAATTTTCTAAAAGTGAGAGATTTCCCATGAAAATCTAAATCTCTGGGTTCTCTGGAAAAACTCAAAGGTTTCCCATTTCTGGGCCCCTATTTTCACATGGAAAAATGGGAAGGATCCAAGTCCAGCTGGCGCCTTTAGGCAGGCTGTGTGCTTTCCATTCACCACAGTCCCCACCACCCGCTAAAGTCTAACACCACCTGCAACATTCGTTTGTGTACCTGCTGGTTCTTATATGTGTCGGAGTTTTCAACCCCTGCTTAGACACATCAAATGGTTAATCTGAGACATCTAACAGAAAGGAGATGGTGGCCATGAGCTTTAAGAGTGAAAGAGAGCATGGCTGCCCTATAGGTCTTGAGAACGTGAGCCTGCTCTAAACTACCCTCCCTAGGGGGCAGGACCAGAGATAGAGATGGTTGGCTGGGAGCCTGCAAGGACTAGGCTGTGAGTGCTGTCACCTTGAGAATGTCAGGGAAAACCTCCACAGCTGAGCTGGGCCCAGAGGGACTGGAGCCACGCCCAGAACTGACCGCAGAGATACCGATCTTCAAAGGAGAGTGGGCCAGGAGTAACAGCATCAGGGACCACACCAACCAAAGACCAGGCCTACCTCCATTCCCCGCCTGGCATAAGCTCCACAGTTCTTTTTTTTTGAGACCAAGTCATGCTGTTGTTGCCCAGGCTGGAGTGCAGTGGCGCAGTCTCGGCTCACTGCAACCTTTGCTTCCTGGGTTCAAGCAATTCTCTGGCCTCAGCCTCCTGAGTAGCTGGGACTACAGGTGCCCACCACCACTCCTGGCTAATTTTTGTACTTTTAGCAGAGACGGGGTTTCACCATGTTGGCCAGGCTGGTCTCAAACTCCTGACCTCAGGTGATCCGCCCACCTCGGCCTCCAAAAATGCTGGGATTATAGGCATGAGCCACCACAGCTCTTGTACAGCTTAAGCAGAGTGCGGTGAAGGGCATTACACTGCATTACAATGATTCCAGAAGGGGCCTTTTGTATCATAGTCTTTGGTATAACTTATCCTGCAGTTCTGCAGTATACAACCTGAGTGCCATACATCTGGTGGCCCTGACTGGGCACACTGTGTGTGTGTGTGTGTGTGTTTGCGTGTGTGTGTTTAAAGCTTCTCAATTGGACTGACTTAAACTTCTCACCAACCCTGAGAATGGGGGTCTAGAACTTTAATTTTTAAAAATAAATTAATATATCTTACTCCTCAAGTGTGGTTTATTAATCGAATTGTCATAAAAATATATACTTCTCAAAGACAGAAAGCATGTTTTGTACTTCTGTACTCCCCCACAGTGTTTTGAAAAATAAATGTGTTAACTCTGAATGTAAATCTGAACACCGAATCTCTCTCCCTAGTAAAAGTTAATTTTTTCCATTTTCCTGTTTTGATCGGTCCTAGTCAAAACTGGTTTGTGTCACCCAAACTCAAATTAAAGCAAAGCCACTTTAATATTTTTTATTATTATTATTATTATCATTATTTTTGAGACGGAGTCTTGCTCTGTCGCCCAGGCTGGAGTGCAGTGGCACGATCTCGGCTCACTGCAGGCTCTGCCACCCAGGTTCACACCATTCTCCTGCCTCAGCCTCCCGAGTAGCTGGGACTACAGGCGCCCGCCACCATGCCTGGCTAATTTTTTTGTATTTTTAGTAGAAACGGGGTTTCACCATGTTAGCCAGGATGGTCTCGATCTCCTGACCTCGTGATCTGCCGGCCTCGGCCTCCCAAAGTGGTGGAATTACAAGCGTGAACCACTGCACCCAGCCTATTTATTTATTTATTTATTTACTGCAGATTCAGTAATTCAGAGATGAGGCCTGAGATTCTGCATTTCTACTGAACTCCCAGGGAGGCTCATTGACCCTCATTTTGTGACAAGGACCACACCTTGAGGTGCAAGATGCTAGAAAGCTGAGGTAGGTGCCTTTAGTTCTTTTTAAACAAGCCCAGCACCTGCTTTGCATTAAAGCTATAGTAATTGCTTGAACGAAAATAAATAAATAAATAATTAATTAAATTGTGGTAAAATAAAATATAAAATTTACCACCTTACCTATTTTTAAGTGTATGGTGACATTAAGTATTTTCACATTGTTGAGCAACCATCATCACCACCCATCCATAAAACTCTTTCCATCATGGCAGGGCATGGTGGCTCATGCCTCTAATCCTAGCACTTTGGGAGGCTGAGGCGGGTAGATTACCTGAGGCCAGGAGTTTGAGATCAGCCTGGTCAACATGGTGAAACCCCATCTCTGCTAGAAATACAAAAATTAGCCAGATGTGGTGGCGCGTGCCTGTAGTCTCAGTTAGGAGGCTGACACAGGAGAATTGCTTGAGCCTGGGAGGTGGAGGCTGCAGTGAACTGAGATCTGCCACTGCCACTCCAGCCTGGGTGACAGAGTAAGACCTTGTCTCAAAAAAAAAAAAAAAAAAAAAAAAACCTCTTTCCATCTTGTGAAACTGAAATCCCACACTCATTAAACAATCACTCTTGTTCTCCTTTCCCTTCAGCCCCTGGCAACCACTATTCTACTTTCTGTCTCTATGAATTTGACTCTTCTAGGTACCTCATATAAGCAGAATCATCCAGTATTTGTCCTTTTGTGACTGGCTTATTTCAGATGATAATGTCCTCAAGGTTCATTCATATTGTAGCAGAATCTGCTTTTTTTTTTTTTTTTTCTCCTGAGACAGGGTCTCATTCTGTCACTCAAGCTGGAATGGAGTGGCACCATCTTGGCTCACTGCAGGCTTGACCTTCCGGGCTCGAGCAATTCTCCCACCTCAGCCCCCCAGCCCCCCACTCCCCTCACCCCAGTAGCTGGGAGCACAGGTGCGAGCTACCATAACTGGCTAATTTTTTTGTATTTTTTGTAGAGGGTTTTTACCATGTGGCCCAGGCTGGTTTCAAACCCCTGACCTCAAGCAATCTGCCACCTCAGCCTTCCAAAGTTCTGGGATTACAGGCATGAGCCACGGCACCCAGCTAGAATCTGCATTTTAACAAAATCTTGGAATTGTGTGTATGCCCATTACAGCCTGAGATGCACAGCTCTACTAGATTACTGGGGCCAATACAGGGGAGATAAGAAAGTCCAATACAACAGTCCTGGAAGAAACTCAGGTTTCCTTACTCCTAGAGCCACCACTTGGGGACCATTTCCATGGTCATATTTGTGGAGCAATTTTGGTTTTCTGAGATCAACCTCTTGGGCTCCAATCTATCAAAAAATGAATGGCTAAACTGGCCTCTGAGCATCAAAAGTTTGAGGCCTACAGGAGACCTGCTTGCAAAAGAATAACTTGTAAAGAACTCAATACCACTGGCAAATAGGTATCTGTAACTGGACTATATAGAGTTAGTAGCTCATTTAGGTTTCCACTAACTTAATAACACATACACTTACATAGTGCCAGTCATCATTCCAAGTAGTTACGGAATATTAGCACCTTTAACCCTCATAACAATTCCAGAAGTAGGAACATTTTTAATCCCAGGTTTACAGATGTGGAAACTAAGGCACAGGCAGGTTAAGTAACTTGCACAGGGTGATGTGGCTGGTGAATGGTAAAGCTGGGATTTGAACCCAGGAGCTGCACTGTTTCTCCTCTCTGGCAATTGCTTGACCAAGTCTTCTGTTGAAACTGAACTATAAGGAATTATGCAGATTGTGGGTGTGTTATGGGGAGGGACCTACATTTAACCATAGACATTAGTTTATATGTAAGAAAAAACAACAGAAGCTAGAATGTCAGAAGTAAGTGGGAAACCCTCGTGACATGGTGGATTTTTTTCTCAGTAGGGCAGAAGAAAATTTGGGGTCCATGCCTACATTATTAAATACTTGGACTCAAATTCTCGGACTGGTTTTCCTCCTCCCTTCCTAACCACACCTCCTCTGCCTCTTTCACAGGCTCTTTCCCCTTAGCCTTCTCCAAAGGCTTTCTTTCCTCCCTTTCTAATCTCAGTTGTTTTCTTGGCTTCCAAGCAAAAAAATCCCAAATCCATGTTGCTTGCTGTGATCTTTCTTCCTGGTTCAAAATCATAATTCATTGCTTCCTGATGTCAAAGCAAAAATGTCACAACAAGATCTCAAATTCTACGTCTGGGAAGATGAACCACATTGGCTGATACCCTAGAGATGAGAGAGGAGCCCGATGTCACAGCCAGACTTTTCTTATATTCAGCACGCCCCAAACAGGACCTGCCACCTGCCCCTCCCAAGCTCACTGCCACAGGCCCTGTCTCATTCCTGACCCCTGTCGTCCTCTCTATGAGGCTCAAAGCCTTCATTATCTTTTCCTCCTCTCTTTCTCCATATCTGAAGGAGTCTCCCTCCTCAACTGGTCTCAAATCTGTCTTCTGCTTTACATGTTGTCATTGTCTAAGCTCAGGCCCTTCCCACCTGCCTCCAGTCTCCCCGACCCTCATGTGCCTTCCCTCCTACACCCACCCCTACACACAGCTGATAGGCATTCTCCCAAACACAGATCAGCTCACACCACTCCTTGGCACTGCCTCCCAACTCCATCTCTGGACCTTGGGTGAATCTGCCAACTGCTCAGTGAAAATGACCTCCTTCTTGGCTCTTAAACAAACAAACAAACAAACAAAAAACTGAAACTTACAGGAAAGTCACAAGTACAGTACAAACAATGCTTTTGTACCCAAACCATTTGAGAGTAAGTTGCAGACCTGACCTGGTGCCCTGAAAATTCTAGTATACATTTCCTACAAACAAGGACATCCTTCTACATACACAATACAACCATTTTTAAAGCTAGGAAATTAACACTGATACATTACTACAAATCCTTGGGCCCCTTTCAAGTTTTGCCAGCAATCCCCATAATGTCATTTTTATAGCAAGTGGATTCAGTTCAGAATCCCATGTTGCACCCAGCTGCCGTGGCTCTTTGGGCTCCTTCAGTCTGGAACAGTTCCTTATTCTTTCTTTAATTTTTATGTCCTTGACTTTTTTTTTTTTTTTTTTTTGAGACGGAGTCTTACTCTGTCACCCAGGCTGGAGTGCAGTGGCGCGATCTCAGCTCACTGCAATCTCCCACTCCCAGGAGTTCAAGCGATTCTGCCACCTCAGCTTCCCAAGTAGCTGGAATTACAGGCATGCACCACCACACCCAGCTAATTTTTGTAATTTTTTTTTTCTGAGACAGAGTTTCACTCTGTCGCCCAGGCTGGAGTGCAGTGGCACGATCTTGGCTCACTGCAACCTCCACCCTCTGGGTTCAAACAATTCTCCTTCCTCAGCCTCCTGAGTAGCTGGGACTACAGACACCTGCCACTGCGCCCGGCTAACTTTTTGTATTTTTAGTAGAGATGGGGTTTCACCATCTTGGCCAGGCTGGTCTTGAACTCCTGACCTCATGATCCACCTGCCTCAGCCAGCCACCCAAAGTGCTGGGATTACAGTAATTTTTTTTTTTAGACAGAATCTTGCTCTGTCACCCAGGCTGGAGTGCAATGGCGTGATCTTGGCTCACTGCAACCTCCGCCTCCCGGGTTCAAGCCATTCTCCTGCCTCAGCCTCCCAAGTAGCTGGAATTACAGGCACCCACTGCCAGGCCTGGCTAATTTTTTTGTATTTTTAGTAGAGATGGGGTTTCGCCCTGTTGGCCAGGCTGGTCTCGAACTCCTGGCCTCAAGTGAACTACCCTCCTCGGCCTCCCAAAGTGCTGGGATTACAGGCGTGAGCCACCGCACCCAGCCTGTCTTTTGACATTTTTAAAGACTATAGGCCAAACATGTAGAATGCCATCAATTTTGGTTTCCTCTTGTTTAGATTTAGACAGGAATATTGCAGAAGTGATGCTGGATTCTTCTTATTGTGTGGGGTACAGTTTCCATTCATCCTGTTCAGGGGGATGCTCACTTAGACCCCTTGATAAAGTGGTGTCTGCCAGACTCATTGCTACAAAGTGACTCTTTTCCCTTTCATAAGTATTTTGTGGAAATCCTTGAAACTATGTAAATATTTCATTCCCCATCAAACATTTAATTGAATTTTTATTTATATCAGAATGAGCTAGTGGTTTCTTTTTTTTTCTTTTCTTTTCTTTTTCTCTTTTTTTTTTTTTTTTTTTTTTTTGAGACAGAGTCTTGCTCTGTTGCCCAGGTTGGAGTGCAGTGGCACTATCTCGGCTCACTGTAACTTCTGCCTCCTGGATTCAAGCAATTCTCCTGCCTCAGCCTCCAGAGTAGCTGGGACTACAGGTGTGCACCACCACACCCGGCTCATTTTTGTATTTTTAGTAGAGACGGGGTTTCACCATGTTGGCCAGGCTGGTCTCAAACTCCTGACCTCACGTGATCCTCCCACCTCGGCCGCCCAAAGTCTGGGATTACAGGCTTGAGCCACTGCGCCTGGCCTGTGGTTTCTTATTTTATTCATTGTGTTATGTATAATCTGTTACTATCATTACTTGTTTGCTCTCTCTGATATCTCAGCCATCCCACTGATGGAAAAGGCTTTTAACCACATTTCTGTCCACAGAAATCTGTGTTTATTTAAAAAAAAAAAAAAGTGCTGCGTTCCTATACAAGGGATGGTTGTTATCTGAGTATTTGTTACCCAAGTGCCTACAGTTATGACTTGCTTATGAAGCAAAAATTATTATCATATGAAACTATTTGCTAAGGGAACATAACACAGCCTATGCACAAATAAAGTCTCATCCTGTTCCACAGCCATTGTTACCCATCTCATCGACACCTCTGTGGTTTGTAGCACCTCCAAAATTACCATTCAAATTCAATGCAAATTGGCTCACAAAGCGAACTTGCAAATCTTGCAAAGTCTCAGGGTTTCATGGAGTTCATGAAAGTAACATAGCAGGACTGCTCAAAACCTTGAGTGAGACCAGATAACAGCTACCCAGGAGAAAATAGACCAGGGGGAGAAGACAATGTAAATTACAAGGGTTCAGAAAACTCCTTTAAAAATTGATAAGGCCATCAAATACTTTTGTGGGGAAAAAAATGACCTTCTTTATGAATGTGAAATAAAAGTCAAAAATGAAGTGAAGGATACCACTCAATTTTATCAGAAAAAAAAGTTTAGATTCTTTGTTCTAATAATTAGCACATAGCCTAAACCATGATCTAAACTTTGTTAGAAGGTGAAGTTATTTTCAAAATTTTTTGTGTCCTCTTTTTTAAATTAATTAATTTATTTATTTATTTTGAGACAGAGTCTCATTCTGTCACCCAGGCTGGAGTGCAGTGGCGCCATCTCGGCTCACAGCAACCTCTGCCTCCAGGGTTCAAGCGATTCTCCTGCCTCAGGCTCCCTAGTAGCTGTGATTACAGGTGCCCGTCACCACGCCCAGCTAATTTTTTTGTATTTTTGATTGAGACAGGGTTTCGCCATGTTGGCTAGGCTGATCTTGAACTCCTGACCTCAGGTGATCCACCCACCTTGGCCTCCCAAACTGCTGGGATTACAGTTGTGAGCCACCGCACCTGGCCAAGGTGTCCTTTTTTTCAAAATAAAATGCTAATCTATTTTTTCCCCCTCTATTTACTGTAAAGTTTCAGTCCCTTCAGTAAGTAGGTTCAATTTACATGACTTTATCTTGGTGTCATTATTCTGCAGGTCAGGACCCCTCCCTTGCACACAGTGGGAAACTTAAAGCTGCTGTGGCAATAGGGTGGGCCTGTCCCCTTAGATGCTCCTTGCTCGTGTTAGCCATCTCCCAATCCTATGAGCCCCTCTCTCTCCCCTTCGCCTCCTCTGGCCCCATGCTTGCTTTTTACTTTCTGATCTCACTTTCCTCACTTATCAGAAGAAGAAAATATCCCAGTCCGACCAACTTCACAACAAGTCATTCTTATAGTCAAATGAGTTCATGGATAATAATAGTAGTCATGGCTGGATGCGGTGTCTCATGCCTATAATCCCAGCATTTTGGGAGGCCGAGGTGGGCGGATCACCTGAGGTCAGGAGTTCAAGACCAGCCTGGCCAACATAGCAAAACCCTGCCTCTATTAAAAATACAAAAATTAGCTGGGCATGGTGGTGGGCACCTGTAATCCAGCTACTAGGGAGGCTGAGGCAGGAGAATCGCTTGAACCCAGGAGGCGGAGGTTTCGGAGAGCTGAGATTGCGCCACTGCACTCCAGTCTGGGCAACAAGAGCAAAACTTTGTCTCAAAAAAAAAAAAAAAAGTAGTCACTAACATGTATTGAACCATCATTCTATGTCTGACCATGTGTTGAGAGCTTAACATAGACCACTGCAATTAACTCTCCCCAGACTTATAAAGGTAAAGGCTGTTATTATCTTGCATTTCACAGAGAAGCAAACAGAGGCTCCAGGATGTTAAGTAATGTACTGAAGTTTTCTTAGTCTTTGGAGGAGTCAAGATTTAGTTCAAGCATTTAACTACTAAACTATCCACGCTATAAAAGAGCTATGAGGACAGAACGGTGTTCTATAAATATAGGCATCAGCATTATTATATTTCCCTGTGTATGCTCTGAACTCCCAAAGACACTGAATGATAAAGCAGAAATTATTAACAGGTCTTTTTTATGTGTATGACTGGTTGTTTGGACCCCAAAATATTCCACTAGTGGCACTCAGTGGCACCCATACGCATTGATTAATCCCACTCAGAGTCTCTAAGCCTTGGAAGACAAATTTCACTGTGAGTGGTAAAATAGAAGCAGACTAACTCACCCCAAAGAACATTTTACATGGTCCCCAAGCCCTCTCCCAGCAGCTCTGGCAGAGACGAACCTAGTCATTCTGCCCTCACTTTTGCAGGCCAAAGTGGCAGAGGCCAGGCACAATGACCTATAAGGAAATTTGGTTCTGATAGACTAACAGAGGAGATAGGATATGTGTAGGGTTCTGTGCTTGGCACTAGAATTTGTGGTTGGCAAATGCAAAGAGGCTGTTAAGTGCCCGCATATAAGATGATGAAGAATACTTCTGCCCTGTAAGCCTATTCTCAGCACTCGCAGGGGCCCCCTGTAGCAGGAGAAGTTGAGTTTACAGGGCAGGGTCCCTTCCTCTGCTGCAGATGCCCCTGTTTAATGGTCCTCCCTCTGCTCAGGCTGAGAGGGCCTGACCCTCACTGGACAGAAGTCAGCCACTGCCGTGCTTTGCATTTTCAGGTCTTTCAGATGCATTGTGTTTGTCCCCAGCCAGCTTCTGCAGGGGCCCAGGCTGGTGAGTGGGTGCTAATTTGCCTAACAGGCAAAAGGGGGTTTGTGTATCACCAATGTCTTTTGGGAGGGAAATTGCAACCTGCTGAAGGGGGAGCTGGAGGTGATCAAATGTGACTAAATGCGGTAAAACCACCAACTTCACACATCTGAGGAGACCAGCTGGGGGAAGGGGGCTGGAGGTAGAATTATACTTGTTGGCACAAACAGTGGGAAACTGGGAGAAAAGAAAGACCCCCAAACCACAGGCCTCCTTCCAATCTGGACCTTGAGTAGGAAGGAAGGATTTTGGGAAGGGTCCCCTTATCCTACAAATGAGGAAGCTGATATCTAAAAAAGCCTCAGGACTAGAGCAAGTATGTCCTCATAGTAAACACAGAGCTGCAATCAATCCCAGGCCTCCTGGGCCCCAGGTCTGGACTTTTCCATCCCAGTGCTCCCTCTATGGGTTAACATCACACACCCAAGTTTGAGCAAACATTTAGTTGTAAAACGGCTGATGTGCACGTTCTAATGAATAAGCCACAGTTTAAGCATGTCAGGCAAGAAACCTTGGGGTAAGGCATCTATTTTAGAATGGTTGGGGGTGGATGTGGAGGACATATGTTGGTTTTCCTGCCCACCAGTGCCACCACTTACAGTGTTCAGGTGTCTGTCACACAGCACAATGTTGTCCTGCCAAGGAGTCAAGTGAGTCAATATCCACCTTTAGTTCTGCTCACTCAACTGTCTGTCCTAGGTGTGGGTTTGCTTCCGCCCAGAGGAAGGCAGGTCAAAGGTGCCATCTGCTCCCCAAGAAGTGGGGGTATAGGTCTGCATCAGCCTGGAGGGGGTGCCTGTTTCCAACTCACAAGGGTCCCACATAGGCTAGCTATGGCATCTTGCATCCATCCCTTCTTCTGTTGAAGCTGAAACACAATTTTCTTTCGTGGAGTCAAGCCCTACCCAATCTCAGTCCTGTGGTTTGATGGAGCAGACCCCACTCTCATCTTCAGGAATGGACCACTGACCCAAGCCTGTAGCCGGTTTAATGATGGGCACCTGACTTAGTGAGAATAACTACAGAATTATTGCTGGAACTGTTGATACCAAGCCAATCCTTTTCCTGGAGTTGCTAATCTTGGGAGAGGTGGAGGGAGCAAAAAAGGAGATAGCATTGCAAGAAGCCTCAGAATCAGTTGAGTCTGACCAGATTCATCCTCTTACTGTTAGTTATATGAACCAATTCTCTGTTTTACTCAGGCTGGGTTAGGTTGACTCTCCCTGGCAACCAAGAGAATTCTGACCAATACAATGAGAAAGCAAAAGTTTCACCTTAAATGGATCCTCTGCATCCTCTAGCAGATTTGTCAAGAGATCTTTCCAAATCTGAACCAATCCTAAAAAGGCATCCCTGTCCCCCCCACCGGGCTTGTTGGAAAGACAGGATTGTGAAGGGCCTGTCCCACAGGCATGTAAATTATATTGAGGTTTATTTGCACACACTTGCAATATCTATTCCTTCACTTCTAGTGGTTCTAGAAGATGCTGGAGCACTTATCCCTCAGGTCACTAACAACACTGTCAAGAAAAGACCCATATTTTAAATTCCATTTAGTCTCTTTCTGCAGAGCTGGGTAACCAAATGAGACAGCCATGGAAAATATATGACTTTCATTATTATGACATGGAAAGCAGAGCTGTCTAATTGCTTTTGTCCACTGGTGTATAAAGATTGAGACCAGATGTGTTTAAAAAAAAAAAAAAAGGAAAAGAAAGAAAAAAAAGGGCTTGAGTTGGCCGTTGCTTTGAACAAAGCAGTCTGATTTCCTCTCTCTTTCTCTCTCTCTCTCTCTGGAAAAGACGACATGAAAGTGTTTTAACTGCTTGTAATTTTTCATAGCCTCGTTGATTTTGCTTTTCACAGAAGATGAAATTGTGAAATTGGCCTTGAAAACTTTATTTTCGCTTTCCTCAATTCAAAGGGACAATTGTGGAAGGAAAGAACTGAGCTGCTTGCCAGACCCAGCGCACTCCTTTTTCTCTGGACAGCTGCTGCTTTGCAGAGGGTCGTGGGAGGAGGTGAGCCCTAACGCAGATCAGACCCTCCTTCCCTCAGCCAGCCGCTGGGGAGTAGAGTCTTCGCATGTAAATCCACAGGAATGGATGAGATGATGATCGGCTTTAAATAGAACCACCCAGGGCCCAGCTTCTGTGTTTCATTTTCCAGAAGAGCCCCTAAATCTGCTTCAACATTTTTTTAACCTCTCCAGTTATTTTTAGCACACCCAGCCAACAGCGTTCAGCAGGCCCGTGGAGGCGCTAACATGTCCCCTAGTTCATCTCTTTCTGCAAAGGTGCATTTGAAGCATGAAAAAATAAAAATAAAAAAATACGTGCTGACCCAAAGAGGTGATGATTTAGAAGCCAGGTTACATGGCCCTGCTGCTCTGTATCAAGCGAGTGCTGCCCACTGGAAATACAATTCTTGTAAAGATTATATCATTATTTTCAAAATTAATTTTTGAGGCCGGGCGCGGTGGCTCACGCCTGTAATCCCAGCACTTTGGGGGACCGAGGCGGGCGGATCACGAGGTCAGGAGATGGAGACCATCCTGGCTAACACGGTGAAACCCCGTCTCTACTAAAAACACAAAAATTAGCCGGGCATGGTGGCAGGCGCCTGTAGTCCCAGCTACTGGGGAGGCTGAGGCAGGAGAATGGCGTGAACCCGGGAGGCGGAGCTTGCAGTGAGCCGAGATCGCGCCACTGCACTACAGCCTGGGCGACAGAGTGAGACTCCATCAAAAAATAATAATAATAATAATAATAATAATTTTTGTCTGAAAATTAATAAGAGTATGCATGGTGGATTGGGAAAAGAGGAGGCTCCCACAGCAGCAATTTCCTGAGGGTCCCAGTAACCATGGATCACGGTGTTGAGCGAAACCTGGGAAATGGGAAGGAACGGAAGCAGGATTCCTCCAGAAAACCTCAGAGGGCTTCTGCAGCCCCGCTCCCAGTGGCCAGCAGAGTCACTTTCTCATTTACTGGAGAAGAAGTTGGTAATTTACTGCTCCCTATGCAGGGGTTTCCCTCCCATTCCAGGGTCTGAAGCCATGTAGTTGCATCTCAGAATATTTACAGGGATCTCATAGTTCACAGGGGTCTTTTCTATTCTCTGCTAGAGCCCCCCACAGTTCATCTCTAATTGGGGCAAAATAAATACTTTTAATTAATTTCCCTCACATTTTTATAGGCAACAAACCCTCAGTGATACCAGAGACAAGAAAAGACTGTGCAAAAGAATGTAAGATGCTAAATGCTTCTGCTGGAGTGGGTAACTTTCCCCAGCACTTACTCCACACATCCATTTCCCTATACTTATGTGTATTATCGTTCCAAATCAGGGCTCTATAAAATCCAGGCCTCCCTTTTCTCCCAGTGCCCGTGGCTTTCAATTAATTCTGACATGATTTCCATAGGGAGTGATTAATGTGTAGGATGAATGGGAACAGCCATTACAGAGCAATTGCAGTGGAGAAGACTGGACTCATTGGTGCTGTACTTAGGAGCCAGGTGACCTTGGGCAAGTAATTCAGCCCCTATTAGCCCCGACTTCCTTCTCCATAGAATGGACTCCTTTGCAGCTTTGTTATAAGGATTAAAGGAGAAGGCCGGGCGCAGTGGCTTACGCGGGTAATCCCAGCACTTCGGGAGGCCAAGGCGGGCAGATCACCTGAGGTCAGGAGTTCCAGACCAGCCTAACCAACATGGCAAAACCCCATCTCTACTTAAAAAAAAATGCAAAACAATTAGCCAGGCATGGTGGCGCCAGCCTGTAATCCCAGCTACTCGGGAGGCCGAGGCAGGAGAAACGTTTGAACTCAGGAGGTAGAGGTTGCAGTGAGCTGAGATCATGCCACTGCACTCCAGCCTAGGCGAAAGAGCAAGACTCCATCTAGGAAAAAAAAAAAAAAAATTAAAGGAGAAAATGAAAGTGGTGCTCAACAAATAGGACTGCTACTATGATTAAATCATTGCCAGAGCCTCCTTAGAATGTGACCCCAGGATTCATGCTGTATGTCCCCTTAAAAGTGTGACTACCTTACAGGGAGTTTGGCACTTTGATAAATGGAACACAGGCTTGGGTACAATGTGAAACCCAGGATTCCACTGCATTCTCCTCCAAGGGCCTGTGCAAGAGAGGTCTGCTCAGATATGCTCCTTCTAAGGGAGGCTGTTGCTCCACCAGCTCACTGGAGACACTGAACGAACAGGGCTGGGAGGACAGGTTTTGAATCATGTGGCGCTACCCACCCTACCCACCTTTCCAAGACACCAACATATCAGATCAGGGAGAGACGCCTAACCTAATACCAGTACTTTCTCAGGCGGGCCAGCAACCTTTGAATACTTGGGAATTTGAATTGGGAAACCTGGAAAGACTTCCCCATAACAATGGTGTCCAAAGCTGAGGGTCATGAAGTTGGGACTAAAGAGAAATCCTGGGAAGCAAGAACAGCTAGAGGAAGAATGATAGAGCAGAGCTGTTCTCCAGTTCTCCCTTCTGTCTACCTATCTTCTTAGCATAAATCGCCTTTCTCCTGGGGCAGAGGAAATAAGGAGCACTCCATGCTTCATGGAGTGAGCTGAATTATGGCCCCCAAAAGACATGTCCACATCTTAACCCCTGAAACCTGTCAATGTGACCTTATTTGGAAAAAGCATTTTTACAAATGTAATTAAGTTAAGGCTCTTGAAATGAGATCATCTTGGATTATCTGGGTGGGCCCTAAATCCAATCGCAAGTGTTCTCAGAGAGACAGAAAAGGAGAAAACATGGAGAGACACAGGAAAGAAGACAGATGAAAGATGAACACTGCGTTTGGCATAAAGCAGAGGATCAGTAAAGCTTTAGCTTTCTTTGTCTTCTTCTTTCTTCTTTTTTTTGAAACAGAGTCTCGCTCTGTCACCCAGGCTAGAGTTCAGTGGCGCAATCTCGGCTCACTGCAAGCTCCATCTCCTGGGCTCATGCCATTCTCCTGCCTCAGCCTCCCAAGTAGCTGGGACTACAGGCGCCCACCACCACGCCAGGCTAATTTTTTGTATTTTTTAGTAGAGACGGGGTTTTACCGTGTTAGCCAGGATGGTCTCAATCTCCTGACCTCGTGATCCGCCTGCCTCGGCCTCCCAAAGTGCTGGGATTACAGGCGTGAGCCACTGCACCTGGCCCTTTTTCTTCTTCTTTTTGAGACAGTCTCACTCTGTTGCTCAGGCTAGAGCACAGCAGCACAATCACTGCTCACTGCAGCCTCTGTCTCCGGGCTCAAGCAATCCTCCCACCTCAGCCTCCCAAGTGGCTGGGACTACAGGTGTGCAGCACCACTCCTGGCTAATTTTTTTTTTTTTTTTAGTAGAGACGGGGTCTCATCATGTTGCCCAGGCTGGTCTCGAACTCCTGGGCTGAAGCTATTCTCCTGCCTTGGCCCCTCAAAATGCTGAAATTGTAGGCATCCCACAGGCAAAGCTTTGAGATGAGAGAAAGCCTGACCCTGAGCCTGGCAGTCCTCCAGAAACAGTGCATCTCAGAGACCCTTGAACTAACATCCAGTCATGCAAAATGATATCTTACAGTCTCTCGTCTCTCCAGGAGGTAGATTTCCCCCTTTGTACTTTGTCTTCCTTTCTTTTTTTTTTTTTTTTTTTTTTTTGAGATGGAGTCTTGCTCTGTCGCCCAGGCTGGAGTACAATGGCGCTATCTCGGCTCACTGCAACCTCCGCCTCCTCAGTTCAAGCGATTCTTCTATCTCAGCCTCTCGAGTAGCTGGGATTACAGGCAAGCGCCACCAGGCCCAGCTAATTTTTGTACTTTTTTTTTTTAGTAGGGATGGGGTTTCACCATGGTGGCCCAGCTGGTCTCAAACTCCTGACCGCAGGTGATCTGCCTGCCTTGGCCTCCCAAAGTGCTGGGATTACAGGCATGAGCCACCGTGCCCGGCCTCCCCATTTGTCTTTATTTTACTTTATTTATTTATTAAGAGATTTTCTTCATCTGTTGCCCAGACTGGAGTGCAGTGGTGCAATCATAGCTCACTGCAGCCTCAAACTCCTGAGTTCAAGGGATCCTCCTGCCTCAGCCTCCCAAGTTACTGGGATTACAGGCATGTGCCACCACACCAGGCTCCCCTTTTCCTTTAAAGCTATGCATTTGAAGTATTACTTAACAGACTTTTCTGATCAGGAGACTCATCTGGAGAATTCACATTCCAGGGCCTCACCATAGAGTCATTGAATTAATCTCCACTAAGGGAAGCAAGGGAACTGGAATCATTTAATAAGTAGTCCCAGATGGTTGTTATAGTTAGAAAAGTTTAGGTATCTCTGCATTAAAGCAGCATTACCCAAATTTTAATGGGCCTGCCAATCACCTGGGGATTTTGTTGAAATGCAGATTCTGGTTCAGACTTCTAGGTTGACCTGAGACTCTGCATTTCTCACAAGTTCCCAGAAAGTACCAAGTGGCTGGTTGGGGGACCACATTCTCAGGAGGAAGAGGAACTAACAATGGTGTGAACCGAATGTAGAGGCCTTAGTTATAATCCTCATTCATTGTCTATCAGTGCTTTATGACTTTGCAGAACTTTCACATTCATATCCTCTTTTAACCATCAAAACTAACAATCAGGCAGACTTCTGTAAGGAAAATTGCAGTTTCCCATGGATGCCCATTTATAAAAGGGAGACCATGCTCACTCATGCATGTAGTCAACAAATGGATTGTGCACCCATAGAGCTGCTAATGATGTCCCCAAAGGGGAAGAGAAAGGCTGGGCACATGGGTTCTCTCCACCTGCCTGGGGCTGGGTTTCTTGTTATGGAAGTGCTTTAATAGCACTTTTAAACTGTGTCATCCTTTACAAAAATTTTCACTCTGGAATCTTCCATTAAGCTGCCTATGCCAGTCATTCTAACCATCTGAGTTCACACGCAGGTCTGGCCTGTTGGATGAAGCTCACTCATCACTTCCCTACTTCTGTGCACTTAGGTGTCCTTCTGCCTGAGTGTGCACTTACTAATTTTTTTTTTTACTTTGAAATACTTTTAGACTTTGAGGAGAGTTGTAAGGACAGTACAAACAGTAAAATGATGCAGCCACTGTAGAAAACAATTTGGTAGTTTCTTTAAAAGTTAAATATATATTTACCATATGATACAGCAATTTCACTCCTAGCTATATACCAAAAGAATTAAAAACAGGCGCTCAAACAAATTCTTGTATGTGAATGTTCATAGTAGCACTGTTCATAATAGCCAAAAAGTAGAAACAACCCAAGTGCCCATCAACTGATGAATGAAAAAGCAAGATAGGTACATTTGTACAATGAAATATTATTCAATAAAAGCAAGATAGGTACATTTGTACAATGAAATATTATTCAACTATAAAAAGGAATGAAGTATTGATGCATGCTACAGTGAGGATGGAACTCAAAAACATGTTAAGTAAAAAAAGCCAGACACAAAACGCCCCATATTGCATGATTCCATTTATATGAAATACCCAGAATAGGTACATCCATAGAGATAGAAGATAGCTTGGCGGTTGCTAGGGACTCATGGGAAGGGGAAATGGGACATGACTATTTAATAGGTCTGAGGTTTTCTTCTGGAGTTCGTAGAGGTGGTGGTTGCACCAAATTGTGAATGTTTTTTGTTTTTTGTGGTTTTTTTGAGACAGAGTCTCACTCTGTCACACAGATCATGCAGTGGAGTGATGTTGGCTCACTGCAAGCTCTGCGGCCTGGGGTTCATGCCATTCTCCTGCCTCAGCTTCCCGTGTAGCTGGGACTACAGGCACCTGCCACCACGCCTGGCTTTTTGTATTTTTAGTAGAGACAGGGTTTCACCGTGTTAGCCAGGATGCTCTCCATCTCCTGACCTCGGGATCTGCCTGTCTCAGCCTCCCAAAGTGCTGGGATTACAGGCGTGAGCCACCATGCCCAGCCATGAATGTATTAAAGGTCACTGAATTGTACACTTTAAAATGGTTAATCTGACCAGGCATGGTGGCTTAAGCCTATAACCCAGTACTTTGGGAGGCTAAGATGGGAGGATTGCTTGGGGCCAAGAGTTTGAGTTCAGCCTAGGCAACACAGCAATACTCCCTCTCTATATAAAATAAAAATTTAAAAATTAGCCAGGGGTGGTGGCACGCACCTGTAGTCCCAGTTACTTAGGAGACTGAGATAGAAGGATCACTTGAGCCCAGGAGTTTGAGGTTCACATTCATATTCTCTTTCAACCATCAAAACTATTGTATGAAATAGACATTATCCTCTTTTTACATACAAGGGTCCCAGTAAACCATGATCACGCCACTGTACTCTAGCCTGGGCGGCAGAGCAAGACTTTGTCTCTAAAAAATAAAATAAAATAATTAATTTTATCTTATGTGAATTTCACCTCAATTTCTTAAAACTGCAAGTAGGGCCGGGTATGGTGGCTCATGCCTGTAATCCCTGCACTTTGGGAGGCTGAAGCAGGCGAATCACAAGGTCAGGAGTTCAAGACCAGCCCGGTCAACATAGTGAAAACTGTCTCTACTAAAAATACAAAAATTAGCAGGGCATGGTGGCAGGCGCCTGTAATCCCAGCTACTCGGGAGGCTGAGACAGGAGAATTGCTTGAACCCGGGAGGTGGAGGTTGCAGTGAGCCAAGATCGCTGCACTCTAGCTTGGGCGACAGAGCAAGACTCTGTCTCAAAAAGTAAAACTGCACTTAGACTTGTGGTACTCTATGTTTGTTTGAACCATTTATGCCAACCAAATATTTCAGCATGTACGCCATAAAAACAAATACATTATCTCATATGATTCTGGGAAAATGATCAAATTCAGAAAATTGAACATTCATGCAATACTATGATTTAAGCTACAGTCCACATTCAAATTTTGCCAGTTTCTCAATGATGTTATTTAAAGCAATTTTCTGGCCAATTTAGAATCCAAGATCATAAAATACATTTAGGTGCCAAGTCTCTTTACTCTTCTTTAATCTGGAAGCACCTCTCAGTGTTTAAATGTTTTTTATTGATTTTTTTTTGTTCTTTCCTGACATTGCCATTTTTGAAGGGTACAGGCCTGTTGCTTTGCAGACTGTCTCTTGTTTTGGGTCTGTCTACTGTTTCCTCATGAGTAGAGTCCGGTTATGCATCTTTTGTAGGAATACCCCAGAATTGACACTGTCCTTCTTCATGCATCACATCAATCTGTCCCATTACTGATTATGTCCACTTTAATCACTTGGATTAGGTGGTGTCTGCCAGGTTTCTCCACTGCAAAGCCTTTTTCTTCTTTGTACTTAACAATAGTGTATGCTGGCTAACAAGGAGAAACCCCGTCTTTACTAAAAATACAAAAAAAATTAGCCGAGCGTGGTGGCAGGCGCCTGTAGTCCCAGCTACTCGGGAGGCTGAGGCAGGAAAATGGCGTAAACTTGGGAGGCAGAGCTTGCAGTAAGCCGAGATTGTGCCACTGCACTCCAGCCTGGGCAACAGAGCCAGACCCCATCTCAAAAAAATAAATAAATAAAAATAAAAAAACAATAGTGTATGCTATTTCTAAGGTCTAACAAAACTAATTCATAAAATCATTTTTTTGGTGCCAGCTGCTATTTTTATCACTCAGCCATTCATTCAGTCTCTACTTAGTCCAGGGTTGACATAAAGCTATAGTGCATAGAATAGTCCTTGCCTTCAAAGAACTCATTGCTCTGTCAGGGAAACAGGTTCTAAAGCCCCCAAACTCTGGAGTATCAAGTCTGTTCTTTATATTAGCTATGTTTTTAAGTCAATTCTGGCCAGGCAAGGGGGCTCACACCTGTAATCCTGGCACTTTGGGAGGCCGAGGTGGGAGGATCACCTGAGGTCAGGAGCTCAAGATCAGCCTGGCCAACATGGCAAAACCCCATCTCTGCCAAAAACACAAAAATTAGCCGGGTGTGGTGGTGGGTGGCTGTAATCCCAGCTACTCGGAAGGCTGAGACAGGGGAGTTGCTCAAACCCGGGAGGCAGAGGTTGCAGTGAGCCAAGATTGCGCCACTGCACTCCAGCCTGGGTGACAGAGTGAGAATCCTTCTCAAATAAATAAACAAATTCTGTAAGCTGAATGCAAAAGAGAGCTGTATGAGAACCAAAGACAGAGCGTAATCATGTTGGCCATGAAAACCAAGCACTTGTTAAACTCTCTTATAAACACTAGAGCTAATGAGTGTAGAATATTCCACTGGATTGAGCAAAGAGCTGAAATAATAACACATAGGCTCATGCACAGACTTTTGTTGTAAAACCTATTTCAATATTTTGTGCCTTTGGCATAATAATTGCTTTTTCTTTTTAGTTTAATATTTTAATAGACTGATTCTTGAATTGTTGGAATAAAACTTGAATTAAAAGGGATACTGAAAGAGTAATGATAAATAAGTACCCAACCTGGAGGCACAGTTAAGCTGCTGTTATGTGACTGCCAATGGACTTGTTTTCACTTATTCACTTTCCCTTGTGTGATTAATCTTTACTGTCCCCAGTGTGAATTGTCAAAAGGAGGGGGAGAAGCATACTGACAAAAATATATTTCTTGTGCAACTCCTAAGTATTTATCATACTGTGTTGCTTTATTAATTTTGAGTACTGGGAAAATGGTAAAAATACAATGTAGAATTAAAGAATAACATATATATGTGTAAAATCTCAGATATTTGAAAAGATTATAGGCTCAGTTTCTAACAATTTTGCAGCAGTTTCTAATAAATACACTGCACCATCATCGTTTCAGTGCCTTATCTAGAAGAGATAAGGCATCCTCACCACCACATACCTGATGAAGACACAAGAGCAGGCAGCCCAGAGGAGGGTGGTCAGTGGGTATTTTAAGTCACTGCTTTTTTTTTTTTTTTTTTTTTTTTTGAGATGGAGTCTTGCTCTGTCGTCCAGGCTGGAGTGCAGTGGCATGATCTCCACTCACTGCAACCTCTGTCTCCCGGGTTCAAGCAATTCTCCTGCCTCAGCCTCCTGAGTAGCTGGGACTCCAGGCACACGCCACCACACCCAGCTAATTTTTTGTATTTTTAGTAGAGACGGGGTTTCACCAGCTTGGCCAGGCTGTTCTCAAACTCCTGGCCTCAAGTGATCTACCTGCCTCGGCCTCCCAAAGTGCTGAGATTACAGGTGTGAGCCACTGTGACCAGCCAAGTCATTGCTTTTTTTTTTTTGAGATGGAGTTTCGCTCTTGTTGCCCAGGCTGGAGTGCAGTGGTACGACTTCAGCTCACTGCAATCTCCACCTTCCGGTTTCAAGCGATTCTACTGCCTCAGCCTCCTGAGTAGCTGGGATTACAGGCACCCACCCCCATGGACAGCTAATTTTCATATTTTTAATACAGATGGGGTTTCACTGTGTTGGCCAGGCTGGTCTCGAACTCCTGACCTCATGATCCACCCACCTCAGCCTCCCAAAGTGCTGGGATTACAGGTGTGAGCCACCAAGCCCAGCCGTCATTGCTTTTTAAACTGAAAAAAAACCCAAATGCTTCTTCTTTGCTCTCAACCTGCCTTCTCTCAGGCCTGGTTACATTTTTTTTTTTTTTAGATAAAGAATTTTAATACTTCATTTAAAAAAATAAGCCTTTGGCACTCCTAAGGCCTGGTTACATTTCTAGATCTGTTAGTTGTGATGTTGTTTTTTTAAAAATAGTAATTATTGAGCTAGGCATGGTGGCTCGTGCCTATAATCCCAGCTACTCAGGTGGCTGAGGTGAGGGGATTGCTGGAGGCTAGGAATTTGGGGCTGCAGTGAGCTATGATTGTTCCATGATTGTTCCACCGTATTCCAGTTTGGGTGACACAGCGAGATCTTGTCTGTCTCCAAAAAAAAAAAGTCATCATTTTGTTTTGCTCAAGTAATGCATGTTTATCGTAGAAAATGTAGACTGCAGCACATTAAAAGAAAAAAATTACTCATAAATCCCATCCAGAAACAATTATATATAAATAACTCTATATACAAAATTTTAAGGCATGTTGAGTTCCAGTTCCCTTTCATAAGATAAAATATATGCAGATGATCCCTGACTTATAATGGTTTCACTTTTTTTTTTTTTTTTTTTTTTTTTGAGACAGGGTCTCACTCTGTCTGTCACCCAGGCTGGAGTACAACGACATGATTATGGTTCACTGTAGCCTTGACTGCCTGGGCTCAAGCAATCCTCCAACCTCAGCATCCTGTGTAGCTGGGACTACAGACACATATCACCATGCCTGCCTATTTTTATTTTTTGTAGAGACAGGATCTCACTATGTTTCCCAGACCAGTCTCAAACTCCTGGGCTCAAGTATTCCTTCTGCCTCAGTCTCCCAAAGTGCTAAGGTTATAGGTGTGAGCCACCAGGCATGGCCCACTTACTGGATTTTTTTACTTCAGAATGGTGTGAAGACAATATGCATTCAGTAGAAACTTCGAATACCCATATAACCATTCTGTTTTTCACTTTCAATACACTATGCAATAAATTACATGGGGGCTGGGTGCGGTGGCTTACGCCTGTAATCCCAACACTTTGGGAGGCCAAGGCGGGGGGATCACCTGAGGTCAGGAGTTTGAGACCAGCCTGGCCAACATGGTGAAACCCCGTCTCTACTAAAAATACAAAAATTAGCTGGATGTGGTGGCGTGCATCTGTAATCCCAGCTACTCGAGAGGCTAAGTAAAGTAGGAGAATCGCTTGAACCCGGGAGGCGGAGGTTGCAGTGAGCCAAGATCACACCACTACACTTCAGCCTAGGAGACAGAGCAAGACTCCAACTCAAAATTAAAAAAAAAAAAAATTACATGAAATATTCAAAACTACTATAAAATAGGTTTTGGCCAGGCATAGTGGCTTATGCCTGTAATCCCAGCATTTTGGAAGGCTGAAGAGGAAGGATTGCTTGAGCTGAGAAGTTCAAGACCAGGCTGGGCAACATAGGGAGAACTTATCTCTACAAAAATTAGCCAGGCATGGTAGCACATGTCTGTAGTTCTAGCTACTTCAAGAGGCTAAGGCAGAAGGATCACTTGAGCACAGAAATTTGAGGCTGCAGTGAACTATGATTATACCACTTCACTCCAGCCTGGGTGACAGAGCAAGACTCTGTTTCTAAAAACAAATAAATAAGTAAATAATAAAATAAAATAGGCTTTGTGTGAGATGATTTTGCCTAACAGTAGACTAATGTAAGTGTTCTGAGCACATTTAAAGCAGGGTAGGCTAAGCTATGATGTTCAGTAAGTTAGGTGTATTAAATGCATTTTGACTTGCATTTTTGGCTTACATTTTTAATTTGCAATGGATTTGTCAGCATGTAACTCCATGATAAGTCAAGGAGAATCTGTATACAGTATAATACACACGTGTGTGTGCACACACACATGACATTTAAGCCAAGTCTTTGTAAACTCTACTGTGAAGAAACTGCGAATCCCCACGGCAAATGTAAAGCCACCTCCATCCCTCCCCTGGCCAAACCTCTTTGCAGGTTATTTGAGACACAACTACTGGTGCGCTCTCTTGTTTGCAAGCAAAGACAGCTTTTTCTACTCTTTGATTTCCCAGTGTATAAATGAGGGGCTGGTCCCCCTGGGCCCTAAGCAGCATCCTCTCACAACTCAACTACTGGGCGGGTGGAAGGGTGCCAAGGCAGAAGACACATCTTGCCGGTTGCTACCCTGTATCTTTGACTTGCTGCATCTCAACTTAAAAGGTGACAGTGGTATCTTCAACATCCTCTGGACAAATGAAAACAAGCCACAACCTCTTTCTTTGGACCTATATATTTGTGCTGTAGGCAAAAAGTCAGGAACTCCCAAGAAAATAAAAGAAATGGCAAAACTGCAAACAAAATCCTAGGGCAAAAACTGCTGAGTGGTTCCAGTAATAATAACCAATATTTAACAAGTGCTGCTATAAGCTGCTCCTTATGCTGAGGACTTAGCAGGCCTTTTATATATATATATATATATCATCCTTCCTATGAGATAAAAACTATGATGACCTCACTTTTCAAAACAGTACATGAAGCTTCGAGAGTATAGCAGATGCTGCCATTGTTCTGCCCACATCCCTTTACCATTTTGGTGCACCCCAGCCCGGCTCCCATTGGCCATCTCCTGCGTCTCTGTGAGAGCTGCCTTTGGGCTTTGTCCATGAACATGACAGAACAGAAGTGTCTGGGTCTTCACTGCCCCCTCAGGAAGCCCTTAACTTGTGCCTACCAGGTGTGGGGATATACATATCCCAGCTCCCTCTCCACTTGGCTGGAATGATTGTAAGCTGTGTATTCTACTCTGTTTCCCAGAGTTTTCCTGAAGGTTTAAGCTTCAGCTGCCCATTGTGGTAGCTGGCTTTAAAATGCACCCTTATTAGCTTCCTTCCCTCCACCTTCCCTAATCCATTCCATCACCTCCCAAATAATTGACTGCACTGAATCCTCATCTTAGGGTAGGAATCTGTCAGAGGTTCAACTAAAAGAAATGTTGAGCAACTTGCAATTTGGCCACACAGGCAGTAAATAGCTGAGCCAAGGTTGGAACTGTGAAAACTCTTTCCAAAGCCAATTCTCTTAACTTTTTTTTTTTTTTTTTTTTTGAGATGGAGTCTTGCTCTGTCACCCAGGCTGGAGTGCAGTGGCGCGATCTCGGCTCACTGCAAGCTCCACCTCCCGGGTTCACGCCATTCTCCTGCCTCAGCCTCCCGAGTAGCTGGGACTACAGGCGCCCGCCACCACGCCCGGCTAATTTTTTGTATTTTTAATAGAGACGAGGTTTCACCATGTTAGCCAGGATGGTCTTGATCTCCTGACCTCGTGATCCGCCCGCCTCGGCCTCCCAAAGTGCTGGGATTACAGGTGTGAGCCACAGCGCCTGGCTGCCAATTTTCATAACTTCTAAGAGGAATAACCTTCCCTGATGTGGGGGCTTCCATGGGGAACCTGAACTTTGGGCTGGCAGGGATTCAAAGAAGTCAGGGAGAAGGAAGTCGCTTTCTCAGGTACGGTTACAAAGTTTCCTCTGCTGAGCCCATAAAACTCACCACCACTTTCATGGTTACTTCAGCAAAGGAGACATTCCTCCTCAGCCCCCATGTCGCACACTTGTCAGACCATACACTATCCTTCCATCTGTTAAACTAAGTTGTCTATACTGGCTTTTCAAACCTCACCCTGCTGTATATAAATGCCCAGGCTCAGGCATGGGGTGGCCTGAGGCTTGTGCCTAGGCAGCTCACCCACAGCTTGGGACAGGAGCAATGGCTGTCTTTGTTCCTGAGCAGTGTTCCTATTGATGTGGCCTGGCAGAACCACCTTGCCCTCCATGTGGCAGATGGGCAGAAAGTTTGGGCAGACTGTATGCCTGGCTCAAAGCCCCAAAAGGACACACAAATGTCTTTGTGGTGGACGCCAGGGCTGAACTGTGCCACAGAGAGCCTTGTGATATCTTTTAAAAAGGACGAGGCATCTTTCCTTTCAAAGGAAAACCCATGTTTCAGAACCACTAGGGAGTAAGTAGCCAGACAACATGAAATCATTATCCTTTGTCCCTCTGGGACTGAGTGTGAGGTTGCAAATTTCCCAAGGAAAGCATGTGATTTCTTTCTGTAAGGAATGATTCATTTGAGAAAAGTCTATTTTGTTCTGCTAGTGTCAGGGAATTAGAATGAGCAGCCTGAACATATAAACCAGAGCAATGTCTCCTATGATCACACTGAAAAAAAAAAGAGCCCAAATCTTTAAAAACTTTGTGAAACAGGAGGGAGTAATGATGTTCAGAGTTTCCCGATGCAGACTCTTTTAAATATTTTAATGTTGCTTAACATAATGTCAACTTGATGCTTAAAAGTCAGATTTATATTCATTCTAAAATGGCAATGCATTGCTGCTGAGTTTTAACATTGTTAGTTCAGATTTGGAAAGAACCATTATTCCATTTTATATTAAAATCTCACGTTAGCCCTCATTCTGAATCCATAGGTCCTTACTGAAAATCTGTCATGCCAACCATGAGCCTGGTGTGAGCAGAAGGTAGTTTCATTTATTTTTCACAGTGGCTCATCTGGATTTGCAGGAAGGAGCCAGGTCAGCATAGGGCAGTCAGCTGCCCTCCACCCAGAGGCCAGAATGCCAACTGGGAAGTTCTGAGACAACACATCTTTAGGATAAACTTTAACAGAAGTGTACCTAGGCCCTCCTCTTGGGAAGAGCCCATGTCTTCATTACCTTGCCCCAAGTCCCAAGAAGTAAGACCACTTTCCTTTCCTCTCTCCCCCAGCACCATCTTCCCCAGCTCTTTTTTTTTTTGCAACCTGGTTTGAACACACTATCTCCAGCTCTTGGGGTCTCCCCTCCTGTCAAGTCTGGTGCTATCTTCCCAGATTTCCTTTCTTTATTGTCCTTGTAGAAAAGCCCATGAGCCCTTTCCATGTAATATTTTTACCATTTACTGCAGACAGACTGAAAGAAAGTCAACAAATATGGGAAAAAAGATTTTTTAAAAAAAAATCATAAAATTGCAGAATGATTATTATAGGAATGAAAATGAGGTCATATAGACAAAGTTTCCAACCCAAGAAAATAAAAGAATTGGTAGAGCCAGGCATGGTGGCTCATTCCTGTAATTCCAGCACTTTGGGTGGCTGAGGCAGGTGGATTGCTTGAGCTCATGAGTTCAAGACTAGCCTGGGCAACATGGTGAAACCCCATCTCTACAAAAAATACAAAAAATATTAGGCAGGTGCGTTAGTGCATGCGTGTGGTCCCAGCTACTCAGGAGGCTGAGATGGGAGGATCGCTTGAGCCCAGGAGGCAGAGGTTGCACTGAGCCGAGATCTTGCCACTGCACTCCAGCCTGGGTGACAGAGCCAGACCTTGTCTCAAAAAAAAAAAAAAAAAAATTTGGTAGAATTGCAAAAGAAAGTCCTGGTGTGGGACATACTAAGCTGAGCTGTCTCAGTAATAATGGCCACCTCATAGTGTTCACACTCTAAGTGTCTAACTCAGCAGTGTGCAATAGAAATATAATGCCAACCACATATGTAATAAAACTTTCTAGCAGCCACATTTTTAAAAAGTAAAAAGACACAGGTAAAATTTATTTTAATAACATGTCTTATTTAACCAGAAATGATCATTTCAACATGTAATCAATATAAAAAGTTAATAAGATAGTTTATGCTGTGGTTTGAATGTCCCCTCCAAAACTCATGTTAAAATTTAATTGCCAATGTAATGGTCTTGGGAGGTGGGGATTTTAAGAGGTGATTGGGTTTCGAGGGCTCTGCCCTAGGATTAATGCAGTTAATTGTGGAAGTGGGTTAGTTATTTTGGAAGTGGGCTCCTGATAAAAGGATGAAGTTTAGTCCCCCATCTCTCTCCCATGTGCTTGCTTTCCTTTCTACCATGATATGATTCAGCAAGAAGAATTTCACCAGATGCAATCCCTCAGTCTTGGCCTTCTCAGCCTCCAGAACTGTGAGCCAAATAAACTTCTATTGTTTATAAATTACGCAAATTACCCATTCTGTGGTATTCTATTACAGCAGCAGAAAACAGACTTGCAATTTTATTTTTATTTTTATTTTTTTAAGAGAAGGTCTTGCTCTGTCACTCAGGCTGGCGTACAGTGGCACAATCACAGCTCACTGCAGCCTTGAACTCCTGGGCTCAAGCAATCCTCCCGCCTGAGCCTCCCAAGTAGTCGGGACGGTACTATAGGCGCAGGCCACTATGCCCAGCTGCAATCTTTTTCTCATACTAAGTCTATGAACTTTTTTTCTTTATCTTTTTTCTTTTTATTTGTGTTTTGTTTGTCCTAGTCTACGAACACTTTTCTTTTTTTTTTTTTTTTGAGGTGGAGTTTTGCTCTGTCGTCCAGGCTGGAGTGCAGTGTCACTGTCTTGCCTCACTGCAACCTCCATCTCCCGGGTTCAAGTGATTCTCCTGCCTTCACCTCCCGAGTAGCTGGGATTACAGGTGCCCACCACCATGCCCAGCTCATTTTTGCATTTTTAGGAGAGACGGGGTTTCACCATGTTGGCCAGGCTGGTCTCGAACTCCTTCCTGACCTCAGGTGATCCACCTGCCTTGACCTCCTAAAATGCTGGGATTACAGGTGTATTTTACTTGTAGAGCATGTCTCAATTTGGACCAGCCACATTTCAAGTGCTCTACAGCTACATATGGATAGTAGGCATCATACCAGACAGCACAGGCCTAACATGTCTTATTTTACTTAATCCTCCCCACAAGATGAGAGCTATTACTATTGCCATTTTATAAACAGGGAAACTGAGGCTAGGAGCAGCAAGTAACTTGTCAAAAGTGATCAGTAATGAACAGTGGTTTTATTAAACAGAGTCCTATTTGAATCATGGTTTTGCCACTTCCAACTTTCTTTTTCTTTTTTTGAGACAGAGTCTTGCTCTGTCGCCCAGACTGGAGTGCAGTGATGCGATCTTGGCTCACTGCAACCTCCACCTCCCAGGTTCAAGCGATTCTCCTGCCTCATCCTCCTGAGTAACTGGGATTACAGGTGCCTGCCACCACAGCCAGCTAATTTTGTATTTTTAGTAGAGACGGGTTCACCATTTTGACCAGGCTGGTCTCGAACTCCTGACCTCAAGTGATCTGCCCTCCTTGGCTTCCCAAAGTGCTAGGATTACAGGCAGGAGCCACCGTGCCCATCCCACTTCCTACTTTCATAACCTTAAGCAGGTTGCTTCAAGTCCCTTAGCCTCAATGTCCCCCTAACTGCAATAAATGAGATAAAACAATACCTACTGTTAGAGTGGTTGCAAGGATGAGAGATCATGTATGTGGAAGACTATCAAGTGGCTGGCACATAAAAAAGGCTTGATAAATGCTGGTTGTTCTAATAGAAAGAACTGGGCATCATGTCTCTGCTCAAGGTAAGTGAATAACTGCTTCCTCAGTCTATGAGCCTGAAATGGGCACCTCCTCCTCTTGTCAACAATCTTTCCTCATGCCCAGCACCCTCATGCACACTCTTGGTTGCCCCAGACCCAAACTGTCCGGTCACCAGTTCCTGCCTTCCAGAACAGCCCCACATTCCTCCTCAGACCCAATAATCTCCCCAACCCCTGTCCTTTTCTCTGAGAGACCTGCTTTCTACCGTTAAGCTAATGGAATGTGTCTATTCCAGTTATCTATTACTACATAAACATAACCCCCAAATTTAGTGACTTAAAACAACAACACTTACTTTGTTCACAAATCTGCAACTTGGGCATAAATTCAATGGCCAAATTTGAGAGGTATTTTGTGTACCTATTCAGTGCCAGGCACTATGCAGGTTCTGTGGACATAGAAATGAAGCAGATTTAGAATCCCAGCCTCGAGGGAAACAAGAATCTGGTAGGAATCTTCTCATGGAAGTGCCAGCTTTGCCCCCCATGTCAGCCATTCTGCTCCTCAGGAAGGTCACGCCTCAAGGATTCCTTGTGAATCCAGGTAGCATCAGTGACTATACTTCCACAGACTTGAGAACCCATGGTGAGGTCGGAAGACTGTAATGTAGATAAGGGTTTAGGTGGGACAGCTGTTTGGAAAATGTGCTAAAAGGGATTCCTATTAAGTAATTCCATCTTATTCCTGAAGCTGGATTTTTTTTTTTTTTTTTTACTTAAAAAACTTAGCTATGGTTATACTTCCCCATAATTGTACTTTTAAATATCCCCTATTCTACTTTAGGTAAAAATGGTTAATTTAAAAATTTCAACATCTTCTAGGGGCTTTTGGTTCAAGATGGCTGCCTAAACATGTGTGTATATCTCTTCCTTACTTAATCTTTCTGAAATGGCGGAAGAAATATAACAATGACACTAACCAACAGCAGTGCTGGGAGCTGGGTGGAATGCCACCAAGAGATGAGAGAACAGTGAGGAACAGAGGTGGGATGAGCAGCAAAATCTTATGAAACTGAAGGACTCAGCCTTATATAACCCAGAGAAAGTGCTCCCCACAAAAGTAAAATTTCCCAGCAGAACCAAGGAAAAACCCTAAGAAAAGAGGAGGCAGAGCCAGGGGAAGGAGTGAGCAATGGGTAGTCCAGTAGATCATTAATGAAAGGGCAGCAAAACTAGGCCCTCCCCTTCAGAGGCTAACTCTGGAATATGCCCCTTGGGAAATGCTGTGAGGACCTAGTTATAAAAAGAAAGTTCCCCTCAGGAAACTCCCTGAGTGGTATTGGGTGTACTACTCCTTGGATAGTGCCTTAGGTAACCTTTGCTGCCACCAGGACCTGGTAGCTCCATATCTAGGAGACACTGGAGAGGAGAGACCACTTGGTTGCACATGCTGCCTCCTGTCCCTTCACCTCTTTCTGGAGCAAAGGCTCACCTCATAAGAACATGCATTGGCTGTCAGGGGAACAAGGAGTGTACCATTCCATCTAGACCATCATCTACAAATAGAAACAGACACCCAAACATTATCAGATACTTCAGGAAAATCAATAGCATGGAAGAGAGTCATCTAAATTAATACAAGAAAGAAGAAAGCCTTAAATTATGTATCGTGAGTCTCCTCAGAGAAAGTCAAAGTTAGAAGACCCATAATAGACCTGGAGAACACATTCATAAGTTATATAAAGAAAGCACTATTATCCATAATATACAAAGAGAGCCTACAAGTCAATAAATGAAAAACAAACATCCTGATAGAAAACTGAGCAAAACTGAGTTTTCTGTCAGTTTCCTGATGGATACCTGGGCAACATAGCAAGACCCCATCTCCACTAAAAACAACAACAAAAAAAGCCAGGTGTGGTGGCATATGCTTTTAGTCCTAATTACTTGGGAGGCTGAGGTGGGAGGATCCCTTGATCCCAGAAGGTTGACAGTACAGTGAGCTATAATCATGTCACTGCACTCCAGCCTGGGCAACAGAGTGAGACCTTGTCTCTCAAAAGACAAAACAAAACAAAAATAACAACAAAAACTGAGCAAAGGGTAAGAATAGGGAATTAATGGGAAAAAGAAATGCAGGCAACCTGTGAACAGAAACACTTAGTTTTATTAGCAATTAGGGAGGTAAAAATTAAATGAGATAATTTTGCTAATCAAATTGGTAAGTTTAAAAGGTTGATAAAATACAGTATTGGTGAAGATGTATGTAAGCAGGAACTCTCATATGCTCTTGATGATATAAGATAGCAAAGCTGTTTTGGGAAGGCAATTTGGCAATGCCTATCAAAATTTTAAATGTTCATAGTCTCTGACCTAGCAATTCTACTTCAAGTAATCTAATTTACAGAAATAATTGCACACATGCACAAAGATACGTGTAGGAGGAAATTTATTGCCTCAGTTTTTTTCAACAGTGAAAAACAAAATGTAAACAACCCAAACGTTCAATAATTCAGACGTGATTAACTACATGTGGTAATACATGTGCAGTGTCTGCAACAATGTAGTCGCTTTTTAAGAGACAGATCTATATATTCTGACATAGAAAGACCTCTAACTGTATTTAGTAGAAAACAAAAAAGTCACATCTAGTGTGATTCCACTTCTTTCATTCATTCAACAAATATATTGACTTATGGCTATGTGGTGGACCCCGGGGTAGAGGCTGGGGATTCATCAGTGAAGGTAATGTTCTAGTGGGAGTGCTAGACAACAAACAAATCAATGAATACATCACAAGACAACCACAGCTTGTGATCAGCTCTATGAGAGAATAAAGTGGGCAAAGAAAGGGGGTGATTGGGGAAACCACTCTGGGGCAGGCTGGGAAGGCTGCTCTGAAAGGTGACATTTTTAGGAGACGTTGAAGGATTCAAATAATTCAGCTGAGTGGGGAGCTATACAGAGACCCTCTTGGGCAGAGAGAAAATAAGCACAAAGGCCTTCAAGAGGTAAAGAGCTTAGCGTCTTCAAGCAAGAGAAAGGAGCAAACAGAGTGACGGCAGACATGTTGTGAGGAGGCAGAAGAGGACAGGGGACAGCCTGACAGTAGAATGTGTGGTGAAATGGCTGGTGCAACCAAGTCAAAGTTGCAAGCAGGGGAGCAGGCACTGGGGTGGGGACAAGAAACTGATAGGCTGAGTACTGAAGATTCCTGATGTGGGTATCAACATTACCAACAGTGAGGACAGGCCTCAAATGTAAGGAAAACAGTAAGCCGGGAGATTAAATACTCCACGAAGCAAGTGCAATGACACAGCAGCTGGTGGAGGGCTGTGTGGGGTGATGCCAGGGGGTAGAGTGAACTGTCAAGCCCTTCCAAAGTTGTTTAGGTATTTGCAAGAGGAAGGAGGTGGCATGGTTTAGCAATAGCTCTGGGGATCAAAGTGGACATCAACTCTTTTCCTGTTCCTAATGCCCGCTCCCCCGACACCTTTTTTAATGCATAGAAAATGGCCTGAAATGATATGCACCAATCTAGTAACCATAGATACTTTGGGTGTGGAGCTAGAAGTGGAAAGGGATTGAAGGGGATTTTCTCTTTTGACTCTATATTTCTGTTTGGTTGGTTTTTTTAAAACAATGAATGGATATGCATGACTTGCACCTTTTTAAAAAAATAAAAATGGAGGATAGGATTAATGGTGGGGGAAGCCAACATAACATTATACCACCCCCATGAAAAGTATTAACAGAATAATTTTCACAGAAAATAGTAATTTTTGGAGTATATGAGTTCTCATTACTGAGTTCCTCCAATCCTATAAAATCACCAACTAGACTCCTTTGATGGCAGAGCTACCTTCATGTTCCTTGTCCTTGTTCTAATGCCAGAAATAAACAGTGGGGGCCTATTTAATAACTGATTGGGTATCAAGACATTCTCAAGCTTTTTATTTTTATTTTTATTTTTATTTTTTTGAGACAGGGTCTCACTCTGTCTCCCAGGCTGGTATGCAGTGATCATGGCTCACTGCCTCAACCTCCCAGGCTCAAGTGATCCTTTCACCTCAGCCTCCCCAGTAGCTGGGACTACAGGTGTGCACAACTACACCCGGTTAACTTTTCCTTGTTTTTACAGATGGGATACTATGTTGCCCAGGCTGGTCTTGAACTCGCAGTCTTAAGCGATCTGCCTGACTCAGCCTCCCAAAGTGTTGGGATTACAGGTGTGAGCCACCATGACCATTCTCAAGTTTTAAAAGAAAAGTGTCACTATGAATCTGTCATCCTAAAACTTAACTTGATAAAGTGAAAAAGAATCATCTTTTGAAGCTATAGTCAGAAAAAGAGAGTTGTGAGATGTTGAATGATTCTGAATCTGTCTCTATTAAAGTACAATATCATTGGGTGTCTCCGCAATCCTCTACCAGTCTTCCTTTCTGGGGAGACACCTTTATTAGGCCCCAGCAGAACAGTCCAAGAGAAAGAACTGTCTTAATGATGAACATCTTTCAGGAGCCACCTCCCTGTGCAGAGCTGCCTCACCAGCAGCGTTTGTGGTTTATGTTGAGTGTGGTTCCCGCCTGCCGGTGGTTTACAATCTATCAGGCTTCTCAGGAGGAGGCTGTGCCAGACACCCTCAGAATGCTAGCATTTCAATGCTGCTCTCTAGAGCCCCTCCCCAAAATGTTTTGAATCCAGATCACTATGAGTGGGGCTCAGGAATTTACACTTTTAACAAGATTCCCTAGGCGACTCTTCTGCACAGTGAAGTTTGAGAAATATTGATGTAGGGGCTGGACTAAGGTTGTGAAGGGTCATTTCAGGGGCATAATCATCAGCATTTGTGCAGTTCATAAAGTTTGCTTTCCTCCTTCCTGGGCATATAGTTTGACAAGTGCCATTTATTAAGTTATATACTTAAACACAAAGAAGTAAAGAAAATTATCGGGACAAAGTTGTTGCATTGTTTCTGAAGTTAGACAAAAAAAAATTTAATGTAAGCTAAATTGAAACAGGATGTATCTGTTGAGTTTTACATGCGATTAAATGGATTTTCAAATATTTTCTAAAAGTCAAGTTAAGAAAAGTCATCTCTCAAATTCCTGAGTGCTCTGAACTCTGGTGTTTAACCTTTAGATCCTCGTACTCAGTTCCCAAATCCAGAGGCTAAACCTGAAATGACAATGCTAGATGTTCACACACACACACACACACACACAC
This sequence comes from Pongo abelii, assembly GCF_028885655.2. NCBI lineage: Eukaryota > Metazoa > Chordata > Mammalia > Primates > Hominidae > Pongo > Pongo abelii. Next base: position 130,884,099 of record NC_085928.1, on the reverse strand, counting down.
ACACACGGTATTTTGCTCTTCTTAAAATAAACAAGGAAATTTAGGCACACGAGGCAGAATCAGATCCCAGCTATTACACAGCCTTGTTTGTGGAGCAAATGAAAAAATCATTACATGTTTTATTACCCTTCAGAATCTATTTACAACCACGTAGTCATTCTGAGTTTGGATTTTCCTTTGAAATAAAAAGCCCTGTAACAAAAAACAAAAGAGAGAGATACTGTGTTGGAAGACTGGTGATGAAACTATAAGAAAATCAAAATAAATTATACCATTGTTGTTGTTTAAGATTTGTTCAATATTCACTTAAAAAAATAGGATCCAGGCAACATTCTAGGCACTCAACAACAGCTGTGAATAAAACTAAACAATCATCCTTGTTCTTGTGGGGTCTTATTCTAGTTGGAAAGGAGATAAATACACAAATATATAGAATATCGTGTGTTGAGAGATGCTATGAAGAAAGATAAAGCAGGGTTAGGGAAAATTGAACAAGGTAGAGGGGACACTTAAACAGAAAGGTGGCTTAGTAAACCTGGGCTCGCCCTAGGCTATGCCCTTATGGAGAAATCTTTTCTAAGTCAGCTCTTTAGGTGACAACCACGAGGAAGCAAGTTCTGCTCTTTACTAGTCTTCTAAGAGAAAGTCTCCAAGTTGTGGGGTTACACTCTTTCCCATGCCAGATTATTCCATCTTTGCCAGGAGGAACAATTTCACCCATAAAGAATTTTTATTGGGAAGAGTCCATTGACTGACCTCTCTGCTCTCCATTCTCTGAGATTTTAATGGCAAAGTCTCCTTGCTCCTGCGGAAAACACCCTCGATGGGCACACAATTGCTTTATAAATATTTAAAAGGACAGAGAACTTGGCTTAGGAAGCTGGTTTACCTAGAACAGTATTGACTATGCCAGACTGTAGGAAATCCCCTTCCTAAAATCCCAGCATCAATGTATTTGCAAAGGCTGTTTAATGGAAACAGGTAACCCTCCGAGGGATGCTTGCTTTTGGTGCAAAAAAAAAAAAGTGTAAAAAAGACTGGCTGGAAAAAATAATCTCATGGTGGAACTTGAGGCATGGAGAGCAGCTGTTTGAGGCCAAAGTGGGATTGTAAGAAGATGTCTAATTCATGTCAATAGGCACCTGTCCACCTTCTCCACTTTATTCATTCATTCATCCATTCACTCACTAATTCATTTATTGATCCATTCATCCATCAACTTTTTTTTTTTTTTTTGAGATGCTCTTGTTGCCCAGGCTGGAGTGCAGTGGTGCAATCTCGGCTCGCCGCAACTTCCACCTCCCGGGCTCAAGTGATTCTCCTACCTCAGCCTCCCGAGTAGCTTGGATTACAGGAATGAGCCACCATGCCCAACTAATTTTGTATTTTTAGTAGAGACAGGGTTTCTCCATGTTGGTCAGGCTGGTCTCAAACTCCCGACCTTGGGTGATCTGCCCGCCTCAGCCTCCCAAAGTGCTGGGATTACAGGCATGAGCCACCGCATCCGGCCTTCATCCATCAACTTTATTGATACCTACTATGTGTCAGGCCAAGTTCTGAGCACTGGGGCATAGAGATGTATCAACAAAAGCAAAAACAAAAAAAACATAATTCCTATTTTGAAGGAGCTTGCATATATGGAATGCCACTTCTCATTCTGTGTCCCTAAGGTCAAAGCTACTATTAAGAGAGGTGTTGCAACACCCAGAACAGACATGGGTCCTCTGCAGAGACTTAGAACTGCTGAACCCCAAGAATCTCCTGGGTTGGCCTTCAGTCCAACCCCCATGCAGTTCTTTCTCTAAGCATGGAGTCCACCACTGAAATACTCAAACACAGGGCAGTTCCCATCTGAATTATTGGTTTTTGTTTTCTTTCTTTTTTTTTTTTACTGTTGTTTCTATTTATGTATTTATTTTTTTAATTCTTTTATTGAGACAGGGTCTAGCTCTGTAGCCCAGGCTGGAGTGCAATGGTGCAATCACAACTCACTGCAACCTGGACCTCCCAGGCTCAATGAATCCATTCACCTCAGCCTCTTGAGTATCTGGGATTACAGACGTGAGCCACCATGCCCAGCTGTATTTTTTTTAGAGATGGGGTCTTGCCAAGTTGCCAAAGCTGGTCTTGAACTCCTGAGCTCAAGTGATCCGCCCTCCTTGGCCTTCCAAAATTCTGAGATTACAGGCATGATCCACCATGTCCAGCCCCCATCTGAATTCTAAAACTGCAGCTGAAGGAATCAAAACTAGATGGAAAGAACTTTTTGATCCAGAGTCTGAGCCTTAAAAAGCAGCTTGTGTATTCATCAGTTTAACTATTTCAAAAATGCTCATCCTGAAAATATGAAGAGAAAAAATTTCAGGATGTAAATGTACACATACAAAATGATCCCCACATATATATATACACACACACACACACCACACTCACACACGCACACACATATGCACATATGTGTAGAGAAAATATTGGACGGAGTCTCGCTCTGTCACCCAGGCTAGAGTGCAGTGGCATGATCTTGGCTCACTGCAAGCTCCGCCTTCCGGGTTCAGGCGATTCTCCTGCCTCAGCCTCCTGAGTAGCTGGGATTACAGGCACGCACAACCACACCCAGCTATTTTTTGTATTTGTAGTAGAGACAGGGTTTCGCCATGTTATCCAGGCTGGTCTCAAACTCCTGACCTCAAATGATCCACCTGCCTCGGCCTCCCAAAGTGCTGGGATGACAGGCTTGAGCCACCACATCTGGCCTTCAGGATGGTGTTTTTATGAGGGAACTTTTATGTTTTCTTCATTTTCCAAGTTTCCTGTATTAAGTGTGTATTATTTCTATTACTATTGAAAAGTAATTTTTTTAAAGAGATGGTGTCTCACTGTTGCCCACACTGGAGTGCAGTGGCACAATCATAGCTTATTGTAACCTCGAACTCCTGGGCTCAAGCAATCTGCCTGCTTCAGCTTCCCAAGCAGCTGGGACTACTGACATGTGCCACCATGCCTGACTAATCAAAAAAAAAAAAAAATTGTAGGGTCGGGCATGGTGGCTCATACCTGTAATCCTAGCACTTTGGAAGGCTGAGTCAGGGGGATCACTTGAGCTCAGGATTCAAGACCAGCCTGGGCAAAATAGGGAGGCACCATCTTTACTAAAAATTTAAAAAATTAGCGCAGCTTGGTAGCACATGCCTGTAGTCCCAGCTACTAGGGAGGCTGAGGTGGGAGGATCGTTTGAGTCTGGAAGGTTGAGGCTGCAGTGAGCTGTGATTGCATCACTGCACTCCAGCCTGGGCAACAGAATGAGACTCTGTTCTATTAAAAAAAAAAATTGTTTTTTTGAAAAAAAATTTTTACATATTCCTACTGTTTACATAGGAGCCATTTACTCAAATTTTCCCCTCAGGTATGTGAAAAACAGGGTCCCAGGAGCATCAGAATAAAAACCTATGCTCAGGGCAGCCAATATACTTAGCGATCAAGAACAGCACTAGAATGTGTACACTGATTGTCTGGGGGCTTGTTAAGGTGCAGACTCTGACTCAAAAGGTCTAGGACAGGGCTTGAGATTTTGCATTTCTAACAAGCTCCAGACGCTGCTGGTCCCTGGACACACAGGAGTGGCAGGGCAGGGAGTCAGAGGGCTTGTGTTAGAATTTCAGCTCTAAAACTGATCAGCTGTGATTTCAGATCCCTTACCTCTCTGCGTCCCAGTTTCCTCATCTGTAAATCAGGAAAGTTAGTTTCTACTTTGTGGGGTGGTTACGAAGATAAAACAAGAAGATGATATCTGTAGAACATTCCACACAATGCCAGGTTCACATGAATATTCTATAAATGTTAGACATTTTTCAGAAACCCAGTGCCTGTCCCCCAAGTTACACCATCCTTACTCTTCTTCGATGCCCACAAGCCTTACTGGAATCTATCAATGCATCTCTTATTCCAACTGCCCCAAGCACAGTCCCAACTCACCCACATGTAGATGTAAATATTGTCTAAGGGGCCTCTGTTTGCATGAAGGACTGGGAAAATACTAGGTCTTTCTTTACTGGAGAAATTTACTTTGCACTTTTTTTTTAAGAAGGTAAGGAATCCCTGGTTGAAATGTTAGGTTGGGGGCTGAGAATTAAAGAGTATGTTCCTGAACCCACCAAAACAATCTGCTGTGAAAACGTGTTTTAAAAACTAGTGCAAAGAAACATGGAGGAAGAAATAAAGAAACATGGAGGAAGAAATGAAGAAACTTGTTTGTTTCACAGATATGTCAAAGGGTTTCCTCTTCCACAGATGGAAGGAGCGGGTGGTGACTGGGAGAAAGTGGAGAGGACAGAGAAGGGGGGAAGTAAGGAAGACGCTACAGAGAGGGAGCATCCATTTACAAACTATCTGTCACATTATGTCTTTTCTCCAAGATCTGACTGTTTGGGGAATAGAGCTTCCTGAGCAAATGTTAATTGTCTCACTTGCTAAGGTAAATCTTAACAAGGAGGAAGAAGCAAATTAGAATGAATCAAATAAAAGTTCACCTGAGTTTTGGTCCCCATGCCCCTCGCCTTTCCCCCCACCACCCCCCCAACAGTGGAGGAGGATGGATGGAGAGGGGAAGGTGGGCTCTGCCTTCTGATGATGACAGGAACATGCCCACCTAGGCAGGTGCTGTGGCTCAAGCCCAGCATTTTCCTGCAGGATGACTGTCTCAAGGGCAATTGCATGGCTTAATTACACAATCTAGTTGTCAGCTGTCAGTCAGAGCCTTGACCGAAGGGTGGTTATGGCTGAGATGGAGACAAGGAAGAGCGAGATGATTCCAAAGATTTCTGGGGCTTTTCTCAGATTTTCCTAAGGTGCAACTCAGCTGCTGGCCTTCCTTGCGCTGTGGTCCACCTGCTGCAGCCTGGCATCATGAAAGTCCTTCTCAGGCTATAGTTTTGTTTTTTTCCTGTGAGTGGCATCAGGGACCCCTGAATTTTTTCCGCAATACTCTCCTTTTTTTTTGAGATGAGTTTCACTCTTGTTTTCCAGGCTGGAGTGTGATGGCGTGATCTCAGCTCACTGCAACCTCTGCCTCCCAGGTTCAAGCGATTCTCCTGCCTCAGCCTCCTGAGTAGCTGGGATTATAGGCATGTGCCACCACACCTGGCTAATTTTTTTTGTATTTTTAGTAGAGACAAGGTTTCTCCATGTTGGTGAGGCTGGTCTCGAACTCCTGACCTCAGGTGATCCACCCGCCTTGGCCTTCCAAAGTGTTGGGACTACAGGCGTGAGCCACTGCGCCCGACCTAATACTCTCCTTGAACAATGCATTTAGGCACGCCCAACTAGATGTACAAAGACTACAAATATCAGGGGCCAATAAATGCATGATGATGACAGCATCCATCTACTGTATAGTTTACAGAGCACCCCCTCCTACACACAACGTGACCTTATTTGATCCTTAGCGCAGACCGTGAGGTATGGCTTCATAGCATCATTTTATAACTGAGAAGACAAGGACCAGAGAGATGAAGTGACTTGACCCAATCACACAGAAAGTGAAGTGTTGAATAATACTGAGGAAACCAAGTTTGAAATATGAAAAAGATAACATGATATCTTGTACAGAATAAATGTTCCCCAACTTAACATGAAGTTTGGTGGAATTTACATTCTGGTCAGGCTATTTTAGGTGACCAGCTTACTATTTATGTACCTCTGCTGACTTTCTCATCTGTGGCTAGTTTGACAGCTGTTTATTCATTCACTCATTCATTCATTTATTCATTCAACAAATATTTATTGATTGACTCCTAGGTGAAACCCAAGGGGATGCGAAAGAAGACACACTCACTGCCTGCCAGAGCCTTGAGGGGGGAGGCGGGAAGGGCAATGCGGGGTGCAGAGCAGCTGTAGACACCAGGGCGGCTGTGAGCATCTTCATGAATAATGCCCACAGACTACCCAGGGGAGTGAGAAGGAGAGAAAACCTCTGGGAGTGGCAAGAATTCTCTTCCACTGCTGATGCAGGAAACAGGAGTTTGAACTCCAGCTTCTAAAACTGCATTTTATAACTCAATTCCTCGTGTTGTGTAGTTCTAGGTTTAGCAAAAGACATTCTACTAGGTTTTGAGTTTGCATCTTTTTTGAGTTTGAAATTCAGTTGATGAAAATTGTTTTCATTATTTATTTTCATCTGTGCGCAGCTGTGAGGTTGGGCTCTGGAGTCAGATAGTTCTGACTCTGCTGCCTAACCTCCATGTGACTTGGTTTAGCTACTTAAACCCTCTAAGCCTCAGTCTTCTCATCTGTAAATTGGGGATAATAAACGCAGCTACCTTACAGGGCTGATTAAGTGAAACAATGCAGGTGAAGTGCTCAGAACTAGTAAGAAAACAATATATATCAGCTAGTATTAACACTGTACAAACCCACACCCAAAGATAATGTTTAGAAGCTTTTGAGTAGAAATAAGCTATATGAAATTTCATGAAACCACTTTTTTTCTCTTATAGCCATTTAGGCATGATAAAAGACAGTTTTGATTTTTAAATTTTGTCATATCATTAGTTACCTTACCATAGCTTGCTGATCTTTGGAGTTTGGTTTCCTTCCTCCAATGGGTGATGTATATATTTTTAAATTGATTTCAAAGGTCTTAATGGCTTTCATGTAAAGTCATAATAAATATTTCCAGGATTAGGACTATTACAGCTACCAAATTAAACATTTTATATTTCTAATAGTTGAAACAGAAGGGGAAGGCAGAAGAAAAAAACCTCCTAGTGACTTTAGTGGCAAAGAGCTTCTGGGGAAGGCACACAGTGTTCACAGCTATCTTTATCGTGTGTGGGCATAAAACGTGATGGCTTTGGCTGAGGTTTCTAGGGGCTCAGATACTGTTTGCCAAGTATGATTTCACACCTTGGAGAAGACAAATGCTCATCTAAGAGGTTAACACAGAGGGCACACAGGGCAGTGTCTCTTTAGATACCGTAAACATAACCTTTAAAAAAGAAAGTGTGGCTGGGCATGGTGGCTCACACCTGTAATCCCAGCACTTTGGGAGGCCAAGGTGGGTAGATCACCTGAAGTTAGGAGTTTGAGACCAGCCTGGCCAACATGGTGAAACCCTGTCTCTACTAAAAATACAAAAATTAGTGGGGCATGGTGGCGTGCACCTGTTGTCCCAGCTACTAGGGAGGCTGAGGCAGGAGAATGGCTTGAACCCGGGAGGCATAGGCTGCAGTAAGCTGAGATCGCGCCACTGCACTCCAGCCTGGGTGACAGAGCGAGACACCATCTCAAAAAATAATAATAATAAATTAAATAAATAAATAATAAAATAAAAATAAGAAAGAAATTGCATGGTCACCTTGTTTGGGTATAATTGACCAACCAACTATCTTGATTCAAAAATCAAGATTAAAAAAAATCCTTTAAAAAAAAAGGACTTTTTTTAAAAAAACAGAAACAGCAGAATGGATCCTTCTGGAACCACATGGTCCCTTAATATTGTTTTAAGACCAACTAAAGCTATTTGGAAATCCATATTTAAACATTTTTGTGAAGTAAGCCATATGTCAAACAGGACAAAAGGAGTAAAATTGTAAAGAAGAAAATATAGAATAATTGTTTATGGTGTTATTTCCTATGTCTATTTGCCTCTAGGCAAAGTTTTTTTTTAATTATTGTTGATGTGATTCCTTTTATTCTGTTGTCAGTACCACTAGAGCAGGTACTTAATAAATGATTCTGATTATTACTTTATATTCATATTGCATGTCTCACTTTAAGTACCTATTTGTTTTATGGTTTTTAAAGTAATAGAGTAGCAGCAATGGAAGTCTGAAAAATAGAGAAAAACAAAAGAAAAATGTCTTCTCCATCCCCTAATACAACAACTGGTATTTCTGTGTCATTGCTTTACTTTTGTATGATACATACAATTTCCTACAGAGGCTCTGCAGCCGGGCTGGCTGAAAACCAGCTGTTTGACCTTGGCCAAGTTGCTTAAACTCTCTGTGGCTCGGTTTCCTCACCTATACAATGGAGGTGATAATAGTACTCATCTCTCATGGTTATTGTGGGGATTAGCTGAAATAGTGAGTGGCAAGCTCTTGCACAGGGCTTGACATAGTGATTGCTCAGTGATAGGTGGTGGTGGTGTTATTATGATGTTGCTGTCATTGTCTCCTGTGGTTTTTATCATACCTTGTGAAGTTAGAGAGACTAGTATTAGTTTTGTCTCTCATAGAAAACTGATAAAAGAGGTTAAATGATGTTCACAGTTCCAGCTACAGTTCCAGCTTCAGTTCCAGTGGTGGTAAGACAAATGAGAAGTGGTAGATATTGCTCCTTCTCAAGAGACGCTTTTTAAGTGGCAAGCAGTCATCACTTCCTGATGTGATACAATGGGACATACACAGTGTCACCTATGCTATGACTTGACTATCTTGCCAAAAATGTGTAACTGGCATTGAATCACGCCTTACTATGAAATCCTAAATTATAAGACATAGAAGAGATAGAGTTCCTCAAAAGAGAAGATCGCAGAAAAAAAAGAAAAAAACAAGAAATAAAAAGAGATAGAGGGGTCATGTTAAATGGTACCGTGTAGAAAAACAATCAAGCTAATCCAGAATGTGAGACATTCTGCAATACAAACTGGCCATATGTCTTTTCAACAAGTCAATGCTACAAATAAAAGAAAGGCAGAAGAGGTGGAATAATTAGGGGATTGTTCTAAATTAAAAGAAACATAACAGGCCCAGTGTAGTGGCTCATGCCTGTAATTCCAGCACTTTGGAACGCTGAGGCAGGTGGATTGCTTGAGGCCAGGAGTTCGAGACCAGCCTGGGCAATATTGCAAGATCCCATCTCTATAAAAAATACAAAAATTAGCTGGGCATGGTGGCTCACATGTGTAGTCCCAGCTATTTGGGAGGCTGAGGTGGAAGGATCACTTGAGCCTGGGAGATTGAGGCTGCAATGAGCCACGTTTGTGCCGCTGCATTCCAGCATGGGCGACAGAGTGAGAGACAAAACAAACAAAAGCAATGTTCATGATCTTTAGTAGAATAGTGATTTGAACCTAAAAGAAAATTAGAGAATTAAATATGGATGGAATATTTATGCAATACCAGGGACCTATTGCTAGTTTTGTCAAATGTGATAATAGTATGTGTCTAGCTTTTGAAAAATCATATTGAAGAATTTAAGGGTAAATTATCTTTTTCTTTTTTTTTTTTTTTTGAGACAGTCTCGCTCTGTTGCCCGACTGGAGTGCAGTGACACAATCTCGGCTCACCGCAACCTCCGCCTCCCAGGTTCAAGCAATTCTCCTGCCTCATCCTCCTGAGTAGCTGAGATTACAGGCTCATGCCACCACACCTGGCTCATTTTTGTGTATTTAGTAGAGATGGGGTTTCACCATGTTGGCCAGGCTGGTCTCAAACTCCTGACTTCAGGTGATCCGCCCACCTTGGCCTCCCAAAGTGCTGGGATTACAGGCGTGAGCCACTGTGCCTGGCTGGGTAAATTATCTTGCTATCTATAATTTACATTAAAATGATTTAGCAAAAAAAGATTTGAAAATTTTTGATAATAAAAAGTAAACAAAATTTAAAAGAACCATTTTAGAAAGCAGAAGCTATGTGTCAAAGTTGTTCAGGACGTGACCCAGCACAGTGCCATATCCAAATGTCCATTCAGTGATAGTGACACACAGCACAGCTCTGCCTTCCACATCTTACACAATTAGGAGTTCATGTACATTTCATGAGGAGAGGACACAAAAATCCTACATTTAAGGGGGTAAAAACACCCCACCTTATACTCCTAAGGAAAACCTCTTTAGCCATTCCTACAAAGGGTCACACATAAATTCTCTAGTTTCGGGGCCTGTGTAGCACTTAGATGTGCAATGAATAAATGATAGGATAAAATTAATAATATGGGTTTATAATATAAACACATTGGAACTGTAAGTACTTTTTAAAAAAAAAAAATCAGAGCACGGTTAATAGTCTGGGTAAAGATTGATTCACAAGCAGAGACAGAGCTAAGAAAAATCTATAGGATTTGAATTCCCAACTCTGGGATCTGCACTAAGCCACTCATTTACAAGTGAGAAAGTTTGAGGAGAGTAAATGTATTCACCTCCCAGTTCATAAAATCTTTATTTTACTTTCAAGCCAAGTTTGAGAAAAATCACAAGTTTTCATTTTATTCTCTAGCAGTTTCCAAAAATAACATCTTAAATATATACCTCATACACCAACCCACCACCCCAAAGATTTATTTTAAGCTAAGACACAACTGGAACCAAGTGAACTCTCAGCATTGGAACATAAATCTCAGTGTTAGAAAGAATCCCATCTATCTTTCTATACTAGTCACAGATACACTGGTACCAAGGAGTGATCGAGAAATTGGGGGTAACTGGCTTTTTTTATTATTTGAGAGTTTCTGAATAGAAATCTTAACTTTTTATAATTACGAGAAAAAAACTGTTTTCAAAAAAAGTTATGGCTCTCAACCCCTCAATATAGTAAAAATTAAGAACCCTAAGAAGAGAGCAAATGTTTCCTCAAATTATCCAGTCTTAAATCTTTCTTCTAGATTAGACATAAGAACCTGAATAACTCACAGATGTTTCTGAGAATGGCCTTTTCAAACAAAAAGTGCTGATTATGATAGGTGTATTGCTTCCAAGAATAAATGAGCGAATCTTACAGAGGAGAATTAGCCTGTTAAGAAGCCTAAATATTTTCACCAACATTTTCCATACTTGCCCATCTTGTGATTGACAAACTTCCCAGGGAAGTTTTTTTGTGCTTTAAACTTTGAAAATCCTAACTTGCTCAACAGCCAGCTGTTTTTTAGATCTCTCAATTTAACATTTCTAAGAGGCTGGACTACCTTTCCATCTAAAGAGAAAGAGAATTAATTCCAGTAATGGACATAAATCCTTTGAAAACATCCTTCTCTTGATAGTTTTCCAGAACAACTTAAGCAGAAGCATCACGTACATGGGCCATTCTGATTCATTCATTTAGAGAGGAACATTTCTGGGCAAAAACCCCAGATGTTTTCTGACCTACCTGTTTGTTCATGCTCTTTCAGGGCTCTTGTCAGTGTAATAATCAATCAACAGGTGGTTACTCAGCTCCTGGAATGAGCTTGGCACTGGGGTGGAGCTGTAATACAGCAGGGGTCCTGGCCTCCCTTTGCTTGCAACTTCTTGACCAGCAGGAAACAACACAAAATTGTATATAAGTGAGATTCGGCTGCATGCATTCTGGTAGTAACTAAAGCTTTCATTCTTAGCAACTCTGGATCAGCCAAAGAAAGGTCGCTGAATTGAACGTTGAAACAATACGTTAGGCCAGGAGACATGTTAGACTGGACTGATAACAGCTACTTTTTTTTTTTTTTTTTTTTTTTTGAGACGGAGTCTCGCTCTGTTGCCCGGGCTAGAGTGCAGTGGCGTGATCTCGGCTCACTGCAAGCTCTGCCTCCTGGGTTCACGCCATTCTCCTGCTTCAGCCTCCCGAACAGCTGGGACCACAGGCGCCTGCCACCACGCCCGGCTAATTTTTTTGTATTTTTAGTAGAGACGGGGGTTTCACAATGTTAGCCAGGATGGTCTGTATCTCCTGACCTCGTGATCTGCCCGCCTTGCCTCGGCCTCCCAAAGTGCTGGGATTACAGGCGTCAGCCACCGCGCCCGGCCAACAGCTACTATTTATTGGGTAGTTAGGCCGTGCCAGGAACAAGACTAAGCATTTTACAGATGTTTCTCGCTTAACCTTCAAAAAAACCTTATGAAGTGAGTTTTACTTTCCCAATTTTACATATGCAGCAACAAAGTTTCAGGCAGATTTTACAACTATCCAAGGATGCGTAGCCAGTAAGCAGCAAGGCAGGTATGAAAACTCGGGTCTGTTCATTCTCATAACTACCCTGAGCTGGGCTCTTCTCTGGGATGGAGGAGTGGAGAAAAAGGAAGCAATGGGGAAAAGGGGGCAAGGATACTCCCCAAGTTTCTGCCCCTGACTATCTGTGGAGAACCCAGTGGTGATGTGTGTAGTTTCAGCCACAAAACCAAAGTGATTATGCTCACCATTTTCCTGTTTCCTGCTACTTCACCAAGATCTGAAGAGACTTTTCAAGATGACTAAAGGCAGAGATGAAAAGGGGATGTAGGAATCTTTGCTTCTATCCTCTCAATCACGTTGGGAAAGTATCTGTGTGGGCTTCTTTTTTTTTTTCTTTTTGGGGCGGAATCTTGCTCTGTCGCCCAGGCTGGAGTGCAGTGGTGTGATCTAGGTTCACTGCAACCTCCGCCTCCCAGGTTCAAGCCATTCTCCTGCCTCAGCCTCTGGAGTAGCTGGGACTACAGGCACACGCCACCATGCCCAGATAATTTTTGTATTTTTAGTAGAGACGGGGTTTCACCACATTGGCCAGGCTGGTCTCGAACTCCTGAACTTATGATCCACCTGCCTCAGCCTCCCAAAGTGCTGGGATTACAGGCTTGAGCTACCACGCCCAGCCTTAGGTTAGCTTTTAATTAAGTAATTCAGGAAACAAGGGGTGTGTGTGTGTGTGTGTGTGTGTGTCCGTGTGTCCAGCCCAATGCTCACTACTGGGTGGATATCAAAGACTATGAGACAGCCCAGATCCTGGAAAGCAGTAGTAGCTGGGTGGATAGAACGAGAACATGCCTGCCTCCATGGAGGTTTCCTCTTGCTTCTGTAGTCCCTGACCGCTGCTCCATGCTTGAAGGATAGAGATGTGGATTCCACAAGTCCCCATAGTCAACTTTGATTCCCTCAAGGGAAAGGTCTCGGTTCTGCTGCTACCTACTTGCCTGGCCTCAGAAAACTCATCCTTCCTTCCTGCACCTTGGTGTCTTCATCGGTCAATAGAACGGGGAACACTTGATGGTCTCTAGAGCTCTTCCGGTTTGGAATTCTGTGACTCTTATGTCAAGGCTTGAATTCCTTACAATGCTGGGGGCTGGGGGGTGGCGGTCACTTTAGGCTTCACCTTGGGGTCACCCACCCCCTTTCAGTGAACAACACCCACCCACATGTTCCTTGTCAACTGCTTGATGGTGTAATCATGTATGCATGAATCACGGAACATCAGAAGAGATGGGGAAAAGAGAAAGAAAGGCATAGTGCTAAAGGCAAGGATATCTTTCATTCCCTACCTTGGTTAACCTTTTCTTGCATGCCTACTAAGGGCCAAGCACTGTTCTTAAAAAAACAGTTCTAAGCAGACAAATTCTCTAACATGGGACTTAGATTCCCAGAGCTTCAACATTAAATTAATTAAAATAAGCATGGAGAATTAGGAATTAGGAGCTGCTTCCCCAAGCCTAGACTTCCTCAATGGTGTCTTCCTTGGTTTCCTTGACTCCTTTCTGGCTTTTCTATCAAACTAATCTTCTTAAAATACCCAGAGGCTAAAATGCCTGTAATGTTTATCCCTTGTACTTTTCATCCTGTAATGAAATCCAGGCTTCTTAGCTCATTGTTGAGCCCCTCCACAAGCTCTTGGTACCTACTTTTCATCCTTCTTCCTCTCCGTTCACTTTGTTTTCTGAGTCTTTCAACCAAAATTAGTCTATTCATGGTCTTCCCAATCGCCTTCTGCATTTTTCTGCTTCCATAGATATTTTTTGTTCTTTAAAGATTCAGTGGTTGGATTTTAAAAGTATACTAAAGTAATGCACATTTATTTTAAGAAATGATACAGAAATATGTAATGAGTTAGCAATCTCTCCTTCATTCCACTCCGTTTCATTTCCTCTGAGGTAACTACATATTTATATTTTTTCAGTTTCAAACTTATGGAAAAGTCGCAAAAATAATACAGAAAACATCCATGTACCTTTAGCCAGATTTACCAATTAGTAACATTTTTTTAACTCTTTGAAATAGTTTGCAGACATCACGTGCATTTATACCTTCATAGCTCAGTGTCTATTTCCTAAAAGCAAAAATATTCTTCATATAGTTATCAACTTCAGGAAATTTAACATTGATACAATACTTTAATCTAACTTCCATACTCTAATTTTTTCAGCTGACCCAATTCTGTTCTTTATAATTTTTTTGCCGTTCAGTACAGGGTCTGATCAGGATCACATATTATATTTAGTTCTTGTGCTTCTTTAGTCTCCTTTAATCTAGAGTCTCAATTTTTCCTTGTCTTTCATGCCAGTGATGCTTTTAAAGAATAAAGGCCAGTTTCTTTTTGTTTCTAATAAAATACTATTTTGATAATATTTTACAGTTTATAATTTATATATATGTAATTTTATATTTTAATAATAGTCTATTTCAGGTCTGATGTTTTTCCACATCATTTTCAATGTCATTTCAATACCTGAGAATGTCTCTTCATTTTCCCAAGCCCTACTTGTCCTTCTAGGCTCAGCTCTAATCCCTTTTCCTCTGGTCCTTACTGGAGGCCAGAGGGTACCTCTTGGAACTCTTTACATCTTGGGTCCAGTGTGGTAGCTCATGCCTGTAATCCCAGTGACTCCACTGGGGAGGCCAAAGCAAGAAGATTGCTTGATCCCAGGAGTTTGAGGTTACAGCAAGCTATGATTGAGCCACTTCACTCCTGCCTGGGTGACAGAGCAAGACCCTGTCTCTAAAAAGAAAAAAAAAAAAAGAAACAACTTTTTACATCTGTCATAGCACTTAGCACTGTACTTAGCCTACACAGACTAATTAATAAATATTTGTTGATTAATTTATTTGAGGCACAGCCATGACTTCAATCGGTGGCAAAGACAGAACTTGTCCTGTAGGCTTAGCAAGTTGTGATTGGTATCTTTGCTGCCAATTGCTTCTGGGGTTTACAATTGAGGTAAATTTTGGATTCAAATTGGATCCCTGACTATAGATTTGCCACACCATGGAACTGTGGAGAAGTTGATATTTTTTAAAAGTTTCACAATAGATAATTAAGAACATGAAATAAAAATATTTATTCTCTACTATTTTATTCCTCCAAAGTTCAGTAAACTGGAAGAGTGTTCAATTCAGGAAAAGGTTTCAGAGACTAATGAACCAAACTGCTCAAATTATAATCCTACATATTCTAATGTAGTCTATTCTTGTGTGATCAATGTATAGAAAGTTGAAGAAGGCTAGTTTGTTTAAAAAATGGGTCCTACAGAGGAGATGCTAAATTATAAACTGAGAAGAGTACTTTCATACTAATCACTATCCTTTTGTGGACATCAAATCAACCTTTTTGCCCTTGCCTGAGGCAACATTAGACTCTTACCAAGTCTTGATAAATTTTGAAAATCACATGGTTGTTCAATGCCTCCATGTGGTAGAAAAAAATAATTTAGCTCTGTCCTACCTTCCTGTGTTAGCAATATTCAGGCCAATAAAGTATGATAGTGCTTAGGGTCCTTCAATGGGATCAGTGCTATTTTATTTTTTTTAAAAGGCCTATGGAAAAATGACCCAAATTGAAGGTAAATGCCCCAGATCACATTTGTCTTTATGGAATCGACTCTTGTTTTTGAACTTTCCTTATCTTTCTTACAAGGAATGGATTT
Source organism: Pongo abelii (assembly GCF_028885655.2). Lineage (NCBI taxonomy): Eukaryota > Metazoa > Chordata > Mammalia > Primates > Hominidae > Pongo > Pongo abelii. The sequence continues at coordinate 130,868,525 of NC_085928.1, read as the reverse complement.
TTCAGCCAAAGGAGAATTATAAAATGAAACAAGTCGATTGAAATCCAGTGAGTCCATTTTTCCCAGAAAGGCTTTATATAAATTCTTTATAAGTTGCAAACACAAGATTTTTTTTCTTTGGACGGAAAAAGGAAATCTTTTCTTTTTCTTTTTTATGGAGTCTCACTCTGTCACCAAGGCTGGAGTGCAATGGCATGATCTCGGCTCACTGCAACCTCTGTCTCTCAGGTTCAAGAGATTCTCCTGCCTCAGCCTCCCGAGTAGCTGGGATTACAGGCACGCACCACCACATCCAGCTAATTTTTGTATTTTTAGTGGAGACGGGGATTTCACCATGTTGGCCAGGGTGGTCTCAAACTCCCGACCTCAGGTGATCCGCCCACCTCAGCCTCCCAAAGTGCTGGGATTACCAGCGTGAGCCACCGCGCCCAGCAAAGGGAATCCTTTCTATTCAGCAATAAGGTAAGTTAAAAAACTATATTAACCAACATTAACTTGCTTGACAATTCTTTGGACATGAAATTGGCCAAAGAGAATCTTTATGAAATACTTGAATTTCAGTGTAAGTAACAAGTCAAAAAGTTAAACCAAGTCTCCTTCTTTCAACTGTATTATTTCACCTCCTAGGGATCAACTAGCACCTTGATCTTCAAGTGCTTCCACTTAAATGTACTTGATACACTAAAGATGACTTGAAGGAGAGTTGGGTCATTCTGAAAACCAGGAATAGGTACTAATAAAAACTGGAGCCCACTTTCTCAAAGTCCACAAGATGTCACAGTGTAATACTACTTGGGCTTCTGTGACTGGATGTGTTTTTTAAAATGTAAATTGAGCATTACCATCAAAGCATTCAGTGCATATGTATGCATTTGCTTTACACATGCATAGACTACAACTGAAAACTGCTTTCTCCAAAGGAAATTAGGGGTGGGAGAAGGGGCAGAAAGATATTTTCGTGGCATATTCTCGGTTTCTTTAGAATAATATAGCATGAAAATGTATTATCTATTTAAAATATATCCATATAGGCAAAATAAATAAATAATGAGGATTACTCTCAGGATGAGGATGGAGGTGGTGAACTTCAATAGCAGTCATTAGTTCAAGCAAATGTTACAAATTCAGTGATTCCCTTAGCTTGCTTCCCACTTTCCAAACTGCCTTGATTGTTAATATATTCTCAAAAATATTATCAGAGAATATTATATTTATTTTATTTATTTACTTATTTTGAGACAGGGTCTCACTCCCACCACCCAGGTTGGAGAGCAGTGGCACAATCACAGCTCACTGCAGCCTCAACCTCTGGGGCTCAGGTGATTCTCCCACCTCAACCTCCCAAGTATCTGGGACCACAGGCATGTGCCACTAGGCCTGGCTAATTTTTGCATTTTTTGTAGAGACAGAGTCTTGCCATGTTGCCCAGGCTGGTCTTGAATTCCTGGGCTCAAGCAATCTGCCTGCCTTGGCCTCCCAAACTGCTGGAATTACAGGCGTGAGCCACTGCACACGGCCCTTTTATATTTAATACATTTTTCTGCAATGTAATTGAGGCTCTTCTCCCACTCCAATATTGCCAGAACTGACAAGATCATCTGTGGATAGCACGGGTCATAACAACAATTTTGCCACCAATTTACTGCATGACCTTGGATAAGACATACTGGCTTTCTTTTTTTTTTTTTTTTTTGAGACAGAGTCTTGCTCTGTCGCCAGGCTGAAGTGTGGTGGCGCGATCTCGGCTCACTGCAACCTCCAATCAAGACTCGCTGGTTCAAGAGATTCTCTTGCCTCAGCCTCCCGAGTAGCTGGGATTCCAGGCACATGTCACCAAGCCCAGATAATTTTTGTATTTTTAGTAGAGACGGGGTTTCACCATCTTGGCCAGGATGGTCTCGATCTCCTGACCTCGTGATCCACCTGCTTTGGCCTCTCAAAGTGCTGGGATTACAGGCATGAGCCACCGCACCCGGCTAACATACCGGCCAACATAACTTTCTTTGCTTTGATTTCTTTATCTGTAACATGACAAGTGTGAACTAGAAGATATCTTAGGCCCCTTCTAGGCATAAAATGCTATGATTCCTTGAGTGTATGTTTCTCCTGGAAGGTTTCTTATATTTTCATCAATTCTAAGTTATAAAAACCCCATGTCCTCTTTTCTGCCCTGGTGACAAAAAACAAAAACATAAAAGCAACAACAAAAAAAACCCCAAACCCATGTCCTAAGAAAATTCCACTAGAGTGGAATTATTAATAATTTACTTTGCATAACAGCTAATAAATCACCTTACTTACAGATACACATTTGACCCTGCCAGTCAGTAGAGCACAGGTATTTCTGCCCTTTATGGATGAGGGAACTGAGGCTCAGGGAGGTCAATTTAGCTTTTTAGGCCTTGTAGTTAATAAGAAGGAGAGATAGAAAGTTGTGTACGAATTTTTTTCCCCTAAGACAGCTGCATACAGGTCTTAAAAACAATTTGACATAAAGATTAGTCTTTTGAGAGGACTGGATTCTTTTCTAAACATTTTGAAGTTTTTATTCCCTGTCATCAGGTCATTCCAAAACCATAAAGCACTAACTTAACCAGCTGGTATTAGAGATTAGAGGGAACGGTACGCAAAAGAGGGCAAGAAACCTTCCAGACAGGTGGTTGGGAAATCACTTTTCCTTATAGGAGGAGCCGTTAGATTTCATGATTTCTTTCACAAGGAATCAGTCCAACCCAAGCATCAGTAACGCAACACAAAATATCATGTTCTGTTTCAAAAGAATTATTATTATAGCTGGTAGGCAATTTATGCAAACCAGTATTAAAGAAAAAATTCATCTACTGTCCTGATCACTTCAGCAATTCAAACCTTTTACTTTCCTGTGATATCTGCTAGTTCTTGTCTTTATAACACATGATGTTTTTACTGGTTGTATTCATAATGTAGACATATATTTTTAAGTATCAGAAATCCAAATTTTCATAGGAGGAAATTTCAATTTTAATAACTTTTTAGATTATTTTCCTCATCCTGAGTTTATTTCATTTGCTTATTGTTTTCTTCTGAATTTACATCTTTTCATCAGAACAAAAAGAATACAATCGGTTTTTCAGAAGTTTAAAAAATTTTTTCAAATATACAGCAGAGAATGTCATCATTTTTATATACTCTACCAGGACTCCTGAAACCAAACACTTAAGAAAGGTTATGTCTGGAGATTTTTTCAAAATCTATATGCATTTCAGTGGTGGAGAAATAGTTCTGTCTGGAAGCAGGAGGCTGAAATTATGACCCTGAAGATTTCTTCCAGCTTTTGAACTTCTTATTCTATGACAACTCCTGGTAGATACAGGTTTCCTGGTAGGGATTGAGCAAGAAGCATGCACAATTACTTTATGAGTCTTGATAAAGCTGGAATTTCAGGTTGATGGTTAGAAGGAGTTCAGCTGGGTCGTGAGAATGCTTGTTTTCCTGGTTACTGGATATGCCATGGGCTGTGTATCTTGTGTTGTCCTGTGGTGACTGAAGCCACTGTTGCCGTGGAAAATGATGGCAGTTTGAATGAGATAATTTAGAGTGACCTATGGAAATCTGAGGCTGTCTCCTTAATGTACAAGACCTTGTATGTGTGGCACTGTTGTATTTGAATGGCACACATCTCTTTAGTTCCCTTCAACTGAAATGACAAAAGGTGAGAAACTGAATCGTAATTTGATGGCTTAATATTAAAAAAAAATTTGGCAAAAATGCTAAATAAGGAACGATTCAGAAGAATTGCTGATCATTTCAAAAATATTATTTGCATAGCATTTGTAGGTAGCTAAAGAAAGAGAAAAATGGCTTAATATTTTTTAAAAATTTGGTCAATTTAGCGATCTGGGAATTCTGCGATCCCCAGAACTTTCCATCCAATTTCCAAAAACCAAACCTTACATCTAATGTAAAATGACACAAAAAATTCTAAATCCAGTCTAATTCAGTAGTATATAGCTTATTCCCAGTGATTTCTCACATTCGCAAGCCCGTTACACGTTGGTTTTACCTGTCACCTAAACCTTTGTATCACTCTTATAAAACCACATCACTTTCTATAAAAAGTGACTGGAAGAATCTAATATTGTAAAACTGCACGTGCCTCGCGTGACCTGAGCAGAAAATTCCTAGTTTGGGATTTTCTCACAGGCGTGCCTAAACTGACCTCTGCTCCTAGCAGGTAAATTGCTAGAAGGAGAAGCAAGTGTCAGTCCAAAGAAAACCCTTGTTGTGTGATTTTTTTTTTCTCTTTAATCGCTTTTTAGGTGGAGTTCCCGCTGCATTCTCTAAAGTCTTTGCCACCACCAGATTACCATCGTTTTCACTAATTTGCCACCTCCCTACTCCTCTCCTTTCCAAAAGCCCTCATTGGAAAGAACTTTCTCTCGTGACCCCCCTATTCCATCTAGTTCCAATCACTCCCAGCGCCCCCCATCTCCATCGGCTTCCCCTCTCCCGCCCAGAATCCAGGTTCCCAAACCACTTAAGAGAAAATTCACAACCCTCGCCCCCTTCCCGGGCGTCCAGAGGAGGCGCTGGGCTGGGGGTGTGTGTGGGGGACAGGGTTTCCTGGGGTCTCCTGGGTCTTCCTCGCGCACCCCCAGGAGGTGTTGCAGGGGGAGGGGAGCGCGGGTGGGTGGGACCGGGCCGGGTGGGGGAGGGGTGAGGGCGAGGAGGAGGAGGAGGAGGAGGAGGAGGAGGAGGAGGAGGAGGCGGCGGCGGCGGCGGCGGCGGAGGAGTGGTGTGTGTGCGAGCGTGTGTGGCTGGGGGAAGCCATTGCCTGTTTAATAGTTGCTGTTGCTGCACTTCCGCTTCTCTCCCAGCGAGAGAGAGACACGAGTGGCCAGGCCCAGCCGCAGCCGCAGCAGCAGCCGCCGCGGCGGCACGGAGGAGCCAGACACAAAGAGAGGTACGGGGATCCCCCCAGCGGCCCGCCGCCCCCCGGCCGCGCCGCCGGGCCTCGGGGACACCCCTCGCCGCCTCCCCCGACTCGCGCCGCCGGGGCCGCCGGGCCGCAGGGCACGGGGCCGGCGGGGGGGGGAGCGGAGAGGGGCTGGGGAGCCCCAGGGGTCCGGGGCCCGCCCGCGGGGGATGGGCAGGGACCCCGGGCCGCGTGGGGTGTGGGGGCCGCCCGCATCGGGGGCGGGGGTCATTGTGGCTCGAACTGTCAGCGCTGCCCCAAGAGCCCCCACTGGCCACCGAGGGGCCCGGGAGCGGGGGTGGGAGGGAGTTGGGGGAGCCCCGTTTTCCCCAGGGGCGGGGGGTTCGCGGGGATTAACCCCTCCGGGGCGGAAGGGCTCATTGTTATTTCTTCGCTGCGGAGGCCGACCCCCCCCCGCCCCATTCCCCGCCGCAGCCCCTATCCCCCTACAGGAGTGGCGATCGGGCGTGTGCTCCGGACCCCCGCCCGACCGTGTAGACGTGAGCAGGGCGGCCCAGAGGCAGGCAGGCCGGGAGGGGCGTCGGGGCGCGGCGCGGGGGGGCCTCGGGCCTCGTCGCCCCTGCCCCCCGCCGGCCTCTCCCTTCCCCCACCCGGGCACCCGCTCCCCGCCTCCGTACCCCTGTTTCGGCTTCCTCTCTTACTCCTTCCCGCCCCTCCTCTCTTCCCGACCTCGCCAAACTCCGCTCGTGGCCCCACAGTCTCACCCGGGCCACCGGCCCCTCACGACCCCCGGAAAGCGGACAAAAACAGCCCCGAGGCCGGCCGGCCGCCGGGACCTTCCCTCCCAGCCCCGCCGTGGCGCCCCGCGCCCCCGCCCTGCCCTCCTTCGCCTCCCGGGCTACTCCCTCCCTGCCCAGCGGAGAGCCCCGGGGGGCGAGGGAGGGGCCGCTCTCCTAGCTCCAGACCGTTTTCCCACAGCGTTCCCCACTTGGGGCCAAAAATAAACAAGCCGCGTCCGATTTGCAAAAGCCTTAATGGGCCTGCAGACTTTGAAAAGCGAGTGGAGGGCGGTGGGCGGCCGCGTGCGCCCCTAGTCAATGCCCTCCTGACAGCACCCGAGTTCCTTATTTACACTGGCTGCATGGTTTGTGTGTTTCTGTTTTGTTTCCCTCCCCCTGCAGGGGCTGTTTGCGGGGTGGGGTGGGGGGTTCGCTATGTCGGATGACGATTCGAGGGCCAGCACCAGCTCCTCCTCATCTTCGTCTTCCAACCAGCAAACCGAGAAAGAAACAAACACCCCCAAGAAGAAGGAGAGTAAAGTCAGCATGAGCAAAAACTCCAAACTCCTCTCCACCAGCGCCAAGAGGTACTGTGCTCTTTTTTTTTTTTCCACAGGCTTCCTATTTTCCGAACTGCCTCTTGCTGCATTTGGTCTGCCTCCCAATGAGGATAGCTTAAACGCTCCTCATGGTTTATGTGTTCTTAAAAATGAAAGAAGGGCCTTGGAAGCCCTAATTATTTTCTCTATTGCTGCTTCTGTTTTTTTTTTTTTTTAATCATTGCTCACATGCAGCTGTTGCGGCTTGCCTCTCGCATTTCTCGCAGAAGTTTGTAAGATTCCTCATTACTTTTATTAGTGACCCCCAAATCTGATTTCAGATTTCTTGTCCTGCTAATGGTTAATCTGTGACCTTCCCCAAGGCCATGATCCCATTTCTTAATTACTAATATCAGCCCAGACAACTGCATCAAAATGAATTCTGTGACCATTTTACCTTCTCGTCACCTGTTGCATGGATGATCTTTTCTAAATAGAGCTTTCTTCACAAATTGCATAAGAAATAAGAAACTCATATTAGCAGGTACAAAATTTAGTAGGTGAAGACAGATGTTTTCTGGTGGAATTTAAAGAGATTTTTCTGAGAGTTGAGGCGAATGAATCAGTAAGGGATTATAAAATGGTTATTCTAGGTTATTTTTGTGGTTCTCTTTAAAAACTTCAGTTTACCAATTTCAGGGAGACTTGTCTTTTTTTCATGCTATTTGCTGTCCTCATGCTGTGAAAATGTTACTTTGCCTTATTTTTTCAATTTAAGTGGTCTCCCTTTTACTTTATTCGTTTCCTCTTAAGGCTCTGAAGGTAGCTACTTTTTATCCCTGCCATCCTAAGTGGTCTCCCTTTTTCTTTATTCTTTTCCTCTTAAGGCTCTGGAGGTAGCTACTTTTTACCCCTGCCATCCTTCAGTAATATCCTCTGATTGCCATGACCCTCAAAATAATCTTTAGTGGATTCCTAGGAGCCCTGAGACACCCTTTCATAAATCCTTCTGCTCTCAGAGTTAGGCAGTTGTTAAAAAGGTGGCAAACTAGGAAGATAGTAAGAACTCCAAATGATGGGTTAGATAGGGATACCCTTCTTAAAAATTTTTAAAATGAAGTAGAACATGAGACTTTAGATCTCTCCCCTGAGTAGTGAGCCTGGAAGTCAGGGTTTGAGAGTTTGTTCTGTCATTCTGCCTGACTTGTAATTTGAAAACTTGGCAGTGTTTTGGTGACCTAACCATGGGCTGATGAAGGAGTGACTTTTAAAAAATAGTGTGGAGGTCTTAAGTGGCAAGGTGCCTCTGCAAGATTGTTTCTCATTTTTATAGGTTTGGTTTGATTGTACAGCTTCTCAGAGGCCTAACTGACCCTCACTGATTAGCCCTGTGCGGTTTTCCTGGAACCTGACATCTACTCTGCCCACTTGGGACGGGCCCTTCCTTAATACTGCGCCCCACCTCAATCCTCTAGGCTCTCTGATCCTCATTCACGTTTTGGCCTCACGTGCTCAAGCCAGGATACTTGCTTTTGGTAATTTGCATTTTTATATTTTGCTAGATATCCCTGGTGTACATGAATATATTTGGGGGTAAAGACACAGGTATCAAATAGAAAATACTCTGCTTTTGTTGTGAGTGAATTACAGAGAGGGGGATTTTTTCACTAGACATACTTTGTCTGTTTATTTTAAACAAGTTAAAAATTTATTTGGAAGTTCTGGAAAAGAGATGATAGGTGTAGAAAAATGAAAGGTGGGAAGCTACAAATAGTAATTTTACCTATAAATTAACATCAGGGCTTTTGTTTTGTTTCTGCAATGAATTTAGCTCCCTGATAATCTTGCTGAAAGAGTAGCTATTAGTGTTAAAGCAGACCTAAGGTTAATAGAAAAAGGTAAAAAAATGGAGAGGGACAGTGTATCCAGGAAAGAGAATGAGGAAAATTGATGTTAGTGGGACCCTATAGAGGCTGTTCTGTGAAGTATATTGATTTGGAAGGTAGGTGTTGCCCATAGAATTGGAAGGGGCACATTCACCAGGAGTAGGAGTGAAAAAGAAGCCTAAATTGGCAAACTAACAGGCTAACTGCATGTTGGAAAGTGGTTTCTAAACCGTGGGTAGAGGAAAAGCCCCCATTGCAAGTGGTCTGAACAAGAATGACTCTCTGGAAATAGGTATGAGTTACTCCTGCAAATCTCTCGCCAGTTTTTTGGAAATGCAAATGCTGTCTGTCAAGATGAAGTTGATAAAGCTTTTTGGTATTAACGCTTCTTAGGTATTAAAGAAACAACTACCTTTTTTGTGACTTTTATAGTGGGAGTTGGGTTGGCAAGGAGGACTGAAGTCAATATGTATTTTTATATGCGTTGTGCTCCGGGGAGGAAATTTTTGCCTACGCGTGTAGGTCTTAAAATACAGTTATTTGAAAAGATGCAGGTAAAGAATCAGGAAATCAATGTTCCAAACTTTGAGTCTAATGTACAGTCATGAGTCAAACAGCGGGAGTATGAATGTCTCAGAAATGAAACGCTTTTTGGTAGCAGTAGAATTTAGCAGGACACAAATACGTGTCAATTGAGATTGTGAACAAACCCCTTTCTAAAGTTGACAGATATGTAGGGACAGGAAATGTCCTCCAGTAGGAAGGTTTATAGAACCTCCCCCAGTCGTCGTCCTTAAATCCTGTTCCTCATTACATATAGCTCGTCCGTCCTCCTGTCCTCCTACCCGCAGAAAACCTTTGGAAAGGAAAACGCATCCTTTGTGAATTAGATTGCTGTGTATGTGTGTTTAAAATTTTTTTAACTACAGTGCTGCCTCGGTGAGATTTTTAAGTTGTAACATAGCCCCATTGGGCTTTATATGATAGGAGGAGGAAAGGTTATAAAATTAGGCACCGTTTAGAAGGTGGAAGAAGCTTAGAGGCCTTAAACTTTGTCGTATTAATTGATGCTCTAAGTGCCTAGGTAAGCAAAAGACAAAGGCCAGAGCTTGGTGTGAACTGCCTGGTGGCTTCGGCCTATGAGTGGGGGATGGGGCCCTTTGTGAAGTCGAGGGTTGGTGCGGAGGGAGAAAACTGCAGGTCTCCGGTCTATGCTCAGTGTGAGCTAGAGAGCGGACCATGAAGGAAGGCGGCAGACCCCGGGAAGTTAGAGGACGCCCGGGGAAAAGCAGGTCCGGGGAGGTGGTCCGAGAGTCCCGGCGAGCGTGCGGGGCGGAGGCAGGGTCCGCTGCACCTGTGCGGCCGCGGGCCGACCACTTGGGGTCCGTGGTGCCCGAGGGGCGGGCGGGGGTGTTCGCGCCCTGCTTTCGCGCGCGGTCTCGGGCCGAGGTTCTGGGCGCCGGGAGAGGAGAGCTGGGGCGGCGCGGAGCAGCCCCCGTGCGGGCACCCTGTTCCCTTCCCCCGCCCGCAACTTCACCGGCGCGGCGCGAGCCATCGGGGGCGCGCGCGGGGTGGGGGCGGGGTGGCCGGGAGGTGGCAGCCCACCGCTGGGGAGCGACCTGCGGTCTGGGCCTCCCGGGCACGCCGCGAAGGCTGGCAGGTCACTCGGGCCCGAGGGGCCTCGTGGGGAGCGGCCATGTTGGCTTCGTCACTGAGGACTCCGGGCGGGTCGGGTGTCGGGAGAGGCCTCGGACCTTCGGCCTGTCGGGGACGCCCTGCCGGGGTGGGCATGAGAGCATCTGAGGTGTGAAAGGGGCAAGGGAGGCTGGAGGCTGGCGTCCTTCCCACACACCGATGGCTGTGATCTCTCCGTCCTGGGGAGAGGAGGTGCAGGGGAGGGACTGAGGAAACCGGTCCGCAAGTGAGAAACTTTAAAATTAGGTCCTACGTGGAAAACACCGAGGAATAGAACTGCCCTGGTGTGCGAGGCAAGATTGGAAGCCAAACTTTGCAGATGAGAACAGGAGATTCCAGGCTGCCTCACTTCCTCCGTGAAAAGTTTTTTTCCTAAACTAGGAACCTGAAGTTCTTAATGTGTAGTTTCCTCTTTGCCCAGTAGAATCCAGTGATCGCGCTTAGGTTTATCTGCAGACCTGCACGTTACAGGTGGGAGGAGGCTTCCACGCCTTAATGCTTCTTGTGTTTGTCTTTCCCATTTCTCCCACTCCAGAATTCAGAAGGAGCTGGCGGACATCACTTTAGACCCTCCACCTAATTGCAGGTGAGTTGCTTTTCAGATTTTTTTCATTTTTAAAATTGTTCTTACCTTTGTCTTGGGTTTTTTTTTTATTATATACTTTTTCTTTGATTCTTCGGCTAATGCTTGTTATGGCACTAACATCACGTAACAGCTGAAATTTATTAACCTGAGTATAATGTTTTGATGAGCCTCTGACAAGCTCAGTACTGTTGAGGAGAAGTAATGGATTTATTTGGAGTGGATTTTTACATATATGAAACAAAACTAAATTTAAAGCTGTATCCTTGGCGTAGTCATGGGTCTTTGATATGCCATTAAGGATGATGTAAAACCTTTTAGATGCGAAGGACATTTTGGTTTGGAAAACTGCTTTGCTATAGTAATCTCTTATTCAATCTCTGCTAAGCTAAAAGAACATAGAGTTAAACACTGGATCTTCAAACTTACTCCATAGCATATAGATTTTTTATTAGACTTTTGGCAGAGCAATTCAGGAAACAATTTCTGGCTTTGATAAAGGTTTTCTTTTAAATTGTAGATTTAAACTTTCATGGGGGTGTTTTTTTCACTTGCTTTATTCAGACTGTATACATATGTGTGTTTCAGTTTCAAAACAAATTGAAACCAGCTTTCTAAGGGTTTGTTGATCACAACTTTATTTAGAGAAGCCATTTTGCTACTGTTGAGTCAAGGTGGAAGACTTGATGATTTTACTAGATCAACAATGAAGTGAGGGGTGACTTACAACTATGTATTAGAATAGAGCCATTTATTTAAGGGAGGTCCTGTAACTCCCATACTTTAAAAATTAAGTATAACATTTAACCTAGTTCTCAGGATCGGCGTTGGAAAGGGATGTGAGATTTCAGAAATACTCTAAACTTACTGGTAGGAGTAGAAGTTACTGACAACAAAGTATTCAGTGGCTATACACAATTTTTAAGATGAGTGTGTGAGAATAGTCAGGTTGGAAAGCTAAATGAAGTATTTTGTTTATTAACAGTGAACTTTGGAAACTAATTAGTAGATTAAATATAAAACTTTTGCCGTTTTGGTTACATTCATTCTTAATGTTGATTAGGTGTAGGATGCTCTTCCGTGAAACTTTGTCCTGTTTTGTAAGGAAAGTCATTTTGAGTTTGAAATGCTCTTAAACTATAGTTTATAATTGAAGCACTTAATCATTCTGGGGAATTCTTTCCTGGCTAATAATCTCTCAAGATGGTTGAGAAGTGGAGAAACGATAAGACTTAGGCCTAACTCATTATTTTGATGGTGGTGGTTCACATGGAAGCCTGTAGCTTCCCTTGGTTGTTTGTGCGGAATCCATGTACATTCCCTAAGGTAGTTCTGTGCTGTCTGGTTATTGCTCCTGCTTGGTATTGTGTGTCTCCTGTGTGTGTGTTATTAATAACATTGATTAAAACATATAATGGTTTTCTTGTGAATAAGCACAGTCAAATCTAAAATTGTAAACCATTTGAAGATTTTCATGGGATTAAGCATTTTTAAAAAAACCAGCATAAGTACACTTCAGTTTCACATCATTTTAACTGAGTTTATGTGTGAGAGATTTATGCTCCTGAGGCATGTGGAACTTTTTTATCTTTGGGAAACCCTCCCAATTACCCCTTCAAGGTGAAACGTTTGGGAATTACCTGTGGTCAGGGGATGCTCCAAACTGGGTGGCTGTTGGGTGATTGATGTTACGGAGTCAAAGCTCAAAATACTAAATTTTAAGAAAAATCTCAGATTTGAGAGAAAATACAAGGCATCTTCATTTTGCAAGAGAATGTATATTATATTGTCTTTTAACAATAAAGATGACTTTATTTTCTGAAGATATTTTCCAGTGGGGCCGTTTGAGTAATGTGAATTAAAATTTTTACTTTTGGTTGGCTTACTAATGGTGCAGTCTTAATGTTATATAGTAGTCCCAATATTCAGCTCTCTTAAAAGAGTTTGGTTTTACGTTTTGTGCTGTTACCTTTTGGGATTTAATTATTTAGTATTTTAATGTACTTTATTGGAGATAAAGATGGATTATTTATTTATTTATTTATTTATTTATTTATTTTCTTTTTGAGACGGAGTCTCGCTCTGTAGCCCAGGCTGGAGTGCAGTGGCATGGTCTCGGCTCACTGCAACCTCCGCCTCCCAGGTCCTGGTTCAAGCAATTCTCCTACCTCCTGAGTAGCTGTGATTACAGGCACGTGCCACCATGCCCAGCTAATTTTTGTATTTTGGGTAGAGATGGGGTTTCAGCATGTTGGCCAGGCAGATCTTGAACTCCTGACCTTGTGATCTGCCCACCTTGGCCTCCCGAAGTGCTGGGATTACAGGCGTGAGCCACTGCACCCAGCCTTAGGGATACTTTTTGAAGTCAGCATCCAATGAAAATCTATGAATTAAGTGATATATTAAGTGCGTACATGTTTAAAATTACCCTCAGCATGAAAGCATGAGATTTGAATGAGTTAAATAATTGGTTTTCAATTAGTCTGTCTTATATTTTTACCCTTTGCCATACTTCCTTTCTTCAGTCAGCATTCATTGTGTAGTTTTAAACACATTATTAAAATATGGCACTTGGCACATAGTAACTTCTCAGTAAATACAAAAATTAGCCGGGTGTGGTGACGCACTCCAGCCTGGGCGACAGAGTGAGACCCTGTCTCAAAAAAAAAAGTTGATTATTGCAAATCAGTAGAATTGCTCCTCTTGAAGGAAGGTGCACTGCTTGTGTTCACTAATTTTGGCACTTGGCAAAAATATTTGAAGTTATTGAGCATCAAAACTTATGTGAAATGCAATTGCTCAATATGTTATAATGTATGAAAGCATAAAATTAAATTCTTAATGTTGTATATTATGTTGGGTGGATATTTTTTAGAACACAGTACAGGTTGTGTTCAATGACCTGGTCCAAAGTGATTTTAAGTAAGTATTTTCAAACTGCTTTATGTTGCCATAGAAATCAAACTCTTAATTTAGTATCTCTGCATTATTTGTGTGTGTATGTGTATATATATGCATACACACACACACAAAATAGTTTCCCAACTCACTCTTCATTTTGGTTAGGCTTTTATTCCCCTATCATTTAGCTCTATTCTTTTAGGGGAAAAAATATGTTAACTTTGTAATGATTCCCTAAAGCGTGCCAGATCTTAGATTGTAGAATTATGCCTTTTAGATAGCTGATGAACTCTGGGCCACTAGAGTCAGTTTTGCAGCTGTTATTTATAGCCCAGGGCTCAAACTTCGCTAAATTGACTAGTTATAACTAGCCTGTAGACACGAATATCTGTAGACAGTATGTCTATACAGACTAAATGGCATATTTTGCCTAAGTCCTTTAAACTTCAGATTTTATTTAATGGATATATTTGTATCATGAGTAAATGTCTCAGTAGTGACTTAACCTAAAAATTGAGATGGGGTGCTATTTTAGGATAAAATGTCTGAAAAGTCATTAAACCCTTCAAGCACGGGTGAGAATAATAAAAATACATTTCATTTCTCACTTTTTTTTGAGACAGGGTCTCATTTTGTCACCCAGGCTGGAGTGCAGTGGTGCTCACTGCAGCCTTGACCTCCTGGGCTCAAGATGTCCTCCTGCCTCAGGCCTCCAAGTAGCAGGAACTACGGGCGCTCAACACTACACTCGGTTAATTTTTTGTATTTTTTTGTAGAGACCAGGTTTTACCTATTGGCTGGGCTGATCTTAAACTCCTGGACTCAAGCAGTCCACCCACTTTGCCCTTCCAAAGTGCTGGGATTACAGGCGTGAGCCATGGTGCCTGGCCCTGATACTAGTTTTTCTGTATGTGACAGAATTTCCATTTAGCCTTCTTTTGATAGCTTTTTTTTTCCGCTAACACTGCCTATATTTTAAATAGTTTTAAGCCATTATATTATACAAGAATGCATGTTTTTGAAAAATTCAAATACAGAAGTTTGTGGAATAAAAAGCAAGAGATAGTCCTGATGACCTCTTCTGATCCTGCTCCTTGCACACAGATGCTCCAAGTTAGCACTTTGTATACTTCCACGTAGTTTCTGTGAATTTACATTGTGTTTTTCTGGCATTCCAATACCTCCTTGAATTGGTGGTAATGGTAATGAGATGTCAGTTCAGAAGTCCCAGGCTGCTCATCATGGTTCACAATGGAAAGAGATCCTTTTCTTGCAACAGTGGAGTGTTACATACCTCGTCCAGGTTCAGCATGTTTTAAATGGTTGTTTGGGTATAAGAAATAGGTTCAGCAGAAGTCATCCTTTATAAAACCCTGTATCTTATGTGCTGAAAAGTATTCTTCCTTTTAGCATCTTTCATTTATCTGATGTTACTAAATGGCGTTAAGGATAGAAGTGTGACTTAAACATCTGAATGAGGTTTAGTTTCACCATTGCAGTGTGTATACCTTTATGCATGTAAAGACAGTGTTCAAAAATTGTGACAACCAGGAGACTGGGGTTTCAGCACAATCAAAACAGCACCCATACTAGGGTCAGGCTGTTGGGAATTAGATCGTCACTGGAGGCCTTTCCTATTAGAGAGTAAAGAAACCTATCTGGAGATGAATTGCCTTTCAAATGAGCAGGAAGCCTTGTGGCGGTTGTGTTTACCAAAAGACTATATCTGGATTGTAAAACTATACTATTGTTATTCCTCAGAAAGCTAAACAGAATTACTGTATGACCCAATAATTTTACTGCTAGCTATGTACCCTGAATAATTAAAAACAGAGGCTCAAACAGATAACCTGTATGTCAGTATTCATAGCATTATTCATAGTAGCCAAAAAGTGGAAAAAACCCAAGTCTGTCAACAAACGAGTGGATAAACAAAATTTGGTTAATCCATAAAATGGAATATTCATCTATAAAAAGGAATGAAGTTCTGATGCATGGATACAACGTGGATGAACCTTAATGTTATACTAAGTGGGCCGGGCGCAGTGGCTCACGCTTGTAATCCCAGCACTTTGGGAGGCTGAGGCAGGCAGATCACGAGGTCAGGAGATCGACACCATCCTGGCGAACACAGTGAAACCCCGTCTCTACTAAAAATACAAAAAAATTAGCGGGGCACGGCGGCGGGCGCCTGTAGTCCCAGCTACTCAGGAGGCTGAGGCAGGAGAATGGCATGAACCCAGGAGGCGGAGCTTGCAGTGAGCAGAGATCGCGCCACTGCACTCCAGCCTGGGCGACAGAGCGAGACTCCATCTCAAAAAAAAGGTTATACTAAGTGAAATAAACTAGAACCAAAAAGACAAATAGCGTATGATTCCACTTACGTGAAATACCTAGAATAGGCAAACTCATAAGGACAGACAGTAGATTAGAGGTTTTCAGGGACTGAGGAGAGGGGAGAATGGGGAGTTATTTCTTAATGAATACAGTTTCTTTTTGAGGTGGTGAAAATTTTGGAAATAATGGTGATGGTTGCCCAATATTGTGAATGTAATTAATGCCACTAAATTGTACACTTAAAATGGCAAATTTCATGTTATATATATTTTATCACAATAAACAGCTATACCACTGTTAAAATATTAATCAGTATTTTGAGAAAAATGCTTATAGCTTAGAAGGCAATACTCACAGTTTTTAGGGATTCTTGTTAAATTCCTGTCACAAACTTTGAGGGCCTGTTATAAATGAAAAGGCACAAGCTGGCTGCGGTGGCTGACACCTGTAATCCCAGCACTTTGGGAGCCTGAGGCGGGTGGATCACCTGAGGTCAGCAATTTGAGACCAGACTGGCCAACTAAAAATACAAAAATTAGCTGGGCATGGTGATGCGCGCCTGTAATCCCAGCTACTCGGGAGTCTGAGGCAGGAGAATCGCTTGAAACCTGGAGGCGGAGGTTGCAGTGAGCCGAGATCGCGCCACTGCACTCCAGCCTGGGTGACAGAGTGAGACCCTGTCTCAAAAAAAAAAAAAAAAAAAGAAAGAAAAGAAAAGGCACTACCTTCAAGGAGTTCATAATCTAGTCAAGATGTTAAGACATGCACACACATATTTTGAATGGTACTTGGAAATATAAATATTATTTGGAAAATAATAAAATGCAGATATCATGTTATAAAGTTTCAGAGGAGTGAGAGATTACTTTGACTTAGGTTTGAGGGATTGTGGCTGGAGTACTTAGTGATCTGGGAAGGCTTCATGGAAGAGGTGAGAAGTGGGGTGGGGAAGAATAAGGGATATTCCTGATGGAGGAAACAGTGTAAGCCAAGACAGCAGAGGGAAGACAGAAAAAGGACACTATTGGGCAGAAGTGAGTAAAAGCTGTGTCTAGAGAGTAAGAAACATTAGTGGGAGAATAAATAGTAATAGATAAAGCTTGTGTTCTTCAGTGTCAGGCTAATGCTTTAAATTTTATTATGTAGATGCTGGAGAATCATTAAAACCCTTTTGAATAGGGGCTGTCATTCAGATAGAGTTGGCTATCTGGATAGAGACAGAGTAAGGATTGAGTGGAGCTCGGTAGGAACCAGGAGACTTGGAGATTGCTACAGTAGTTAAGGTGGAAGGTCAAGAGGGTCTGGGGTGTAAGTGGTGGCCTTCAAAGTGGAGAGGAAGGAGAGGTAGAAGACAGTAGAATCCATAGAACTTAGCCACTGATTTCGATATGGAGGACTTGAAAAGGAGTCAGGTTCTTCTGGATGTTGGGGAAGTTGGTGGTGCATTAACAGAAATAAATAAGGCAGGAGGATGAACTGGCTTGAGGGAGGCAGAGATGTATAGACCCTGTCCCCAGGGTTAAAAAAAGGTTTTGTTATTTGCTTCGTTGATCACATGCAATGCTTAGCATGTTGCTGCCACTTAGTAGGTCCTCAGTGAATATTTGCAGTTTGATTATATATTTGAGTTTATTATTAAATGAGTCATTGAACTCCCAGATCTACATGGCCTACTTTTAGATTAGATTAGACAAATTAAATAGATTATAAACTTCCTAAAAGGCAAGGACGATGATTTCTGTCTTTGATTCTGACCCTACATGTTCTTCCCAACTGCTTTAGTTTGACGATTTTCACAGCTACAGGAGAAGTTAAAAGAATGATACAGCAAGCTCCCACCATTCACCATGATTCCTCAGCAAAATTTCACTATGTTTGCTCTGTCTCTGTCTTATCTATATATGTTAATTTTGTGGAGTCATTTGAAAGTGAGCATTTTGATGCTTTCGTGTGTTTAGCTTTGCACACATTGAATCTGAGGTGGCCTGACAGTGGAGCTGAGGCTGGAACTGGTTTTGGTAGTCCACATTAGATTTGAAAGTTTGGGTGATGGTAAAGTGCACAAGATTGCTGAGATTGGAGGAGGAAAGAATTGTGCTCTGAAGGATGTCTACGGATGGAGGATGGGAAATGAAGAGGACTTGGAGAAAGGAGTAGGAGGAAAGCCACAAGGTTGCAAGAGTCCCTAGAGGGAGATCAAGGAAATTTTCTCTTGGGGCTCTAAAGTATAAGAACTTAGGTGTATGTTTTGTAGGCTGAGAGGAAGAAGCAAATATAGAGAGAAAAAGAGTAAAAATTGCTAGAGAGGCCAGGCACGGTGGCTTATGCCTGTAATCCCAGCACTTTGGGAGGAAGAGGCGGGCGGATCACGAGGTCAGGAGATTGAGACCATCCTGGCTAACATGGTGAAACCCCATCTCTATTAAAAATACAAAAAATTAGCCAGATGTGGTGGCATGCGCCTTGTAGTCCCAGCTACTCAGGAGGCTGAGGCAAGAGAATCGCTTGAACCCGGGAGGCAGGGGTTGCAGTGAACCAAGATCGCACCACTGCACTCCAGCCTGGGTGACAGAGCGAGACGCCCGTCTCAAAATAAATAAATAAATAAATAAATTGCTAGAGAGGCAGATTTAATGTTTTATAATTGTAGAGAAAGTGATGGCCCTAGAGAACTTAGGCCGTAAGTGGGAGAATGTATGTTTAGAAAGGCTCGTAGCCTGGAATTTTCTAGAGGATTAGAAGCATTTTTGGTGCTTGAGTAGCACTCTAGGTACTTGTATAGAACTGAAAAGAAGCAGCATCTTTCTGGTGTTATTTGGTTTGTGTTCTTTCCCAGCAGACTTTAAGTTCCCTGAGAGTAGGGATTATTATGTCTTTATATCCCTACAGTGTCCGAGAAAGGGTAGGTAAACAATACATATTTGTTAAAACACAAAACACAAAAACCTAATTTGGTTGGATGGTTTAATAGAACATCTTCATTACCCTCCTCAGAAAATAGTGGAAATTGCTGGGGAAATTGCTGTCACATTTTACAGCTGTCCATTGCTGGCAGTCTTTCTGAGTTGGCACCCAAGCAGTTTTAGCAATTTTGACCTTCCTGCAATCACAGAGAAGCTCTGGACGT
The DNA here is from genome assembly GCF_028885655.2 of Pongo abelii. Lineage (NCBI taxonomy): Eukaryota > Metazoa > Chordata > Mammalia > Primates > Hominidae > Pongo > Pongo abelii. The sequence goes on along the minus strand of NC_085928.1, from coordinate 130,849,763 downwards.
CAGTGTGGCAAAAAAGACGTGATCTCTGCTGCAGGCTCAATTGAGAAAAGATGTATTGGAGAAAATATAACATCTTTGAATTGCTTGTTTTGACTTTATGTAAGGTTTATCATCTATGTAATGTGACATGGACTCTTAGTCTACAGAGTTACAAATGGTAACCTTATTATAAAGTTACCTTATGCTAACAAGTGAGCAAGGGTCTAGGGGTGCTAAATACATTGGGTTCCTAGAGATGGTCCCCCAAGTCCTAAAGCTATTCCAGATAGTTGATTATGTTAGAGATGCTGGCACCCGCCTGAGACATCTGACACATTCCCTGTCACCAGTGAAGTGAAACTGGGTTTCATAATAAGCCCATTCTTATTCAGCCTCTTTTATGCAGCCATGCTCTAAAGTGAAACAAAAGACCTAGTAACTGGTGTCAGAATATGCTTCTAATCCTCTGGGAAACCTCCTCTTTTATAGGCTAAAAGCTCATCAAAGCCTCTGCTTGAGAACCGTAATCCAGGAACTCTGCTGTATGCCAATGGCTCTTTTCTTGAAACATACATGCAGTGATTATGGATTGCTTTGTAGAGTCCGTGCCACATTACATAGATGATCAACCTTGGGAAGGCCAAGTTGATGTCCCATCCCACTCAGGAAATCTTACAAAGCCAAAGGTTTTCACATACAGAACATATTTAAGTTGTCACTCGGTTTTGCTACAGTCACAGCAAACCATTGGGGCAGTGTATTGTTCACTAATACTTTTAACAGAGTAGTTAAAACCTGAATTCTGTCTGCTCTCCAAAGTACATGCTGACCCAAATATGATAAAATGAATGCAAAGCCCTCATATAGCATTCAGAGGCAGATTTGCCACAGGTGCCACGTCTGACTTGTCTGTAGTGATCTGAGTCATTATTAAATTTTAAATAGTAATACAACGGAGTAGTCTTAGTAGAGTCTACTAGCATTGAAATGATGATCATTATCCATACTGCCAGTACGTTGGCCATTTGTATTTATTTAAATTGATCGATGGAAAATTGGTGTGGGATGGACCTCTAGTAAATTCTACAGAAAAAGGCATTGAGGCACATTTTCAAACAGATGAGAGTAAATAGAGTAACTTGGGATGATCTTACTTGGAGAAAAGTTTTAGATGTGATGCAGCTCAAAAAGTCAGCATTATTATGAAGCAATGTTGTACATGTGACAGCAGCATGAGTAGATCATTTAAAACATTACAGTGTCTGCTGTGTGCTAGGCATTGTTCTGTAGGTGACTAAAACAGACCTGGCCTCTGGCTTGTGAAACCTGAATTTTAGTGGACAATACAAACAGCAGCTAAGCAAAAGGATTAGTACAAGTTGTAATGGCTGGTAGGAAAGAAATTGACAGAGTGCAGTGATGGAGAATAATTGGGGAGGGTATGAGGGTTACCTAGAGAAGGCTTACAAAGACATTTAGTCAAAGACCTAAAAGATAGGAAATGGCCTTGTGAAAAGTGCCAGAAGACATCTGGGACAGAGGGAAGGTAAAAACAGGCCCCGAGGCGGGGACAAGTCAGGTGATGCTGATTATGTAAACCGTGCTAAGTAGAGAGTTTGGATTTTTCTCAGTAATGCTTTAAAAGTCTTTCCCCACCCTCCCTGCTGCATGGAAAATAGCTGGGAGGAAGACACTAGTGGAAGAAGGGAGACCAGAAAGGAGGGTATTGCTCTGTTTCAAGCTAGCTGGTGCAGGTGGCTAGGATTAAGGTGGTGGCAGTGGAGATATGGTAGAACACTGGGACCTGTTGATGGATTGCATGTGAGAGATGAGGGACAGGAACAAGAACGACTCCAAGTTTCTGTGTTTTTTTGCAGTTGGCTAGATGATAGTGATGTTTTACTGATAGGTAGACTCCTAGGCCTAGAATAGGGCCGTAGGGCGCGCGTGTGGTGGGTGGCGGGGGAGATGAGGGCAGGGTGGAAATGACTCCTTTTTGGACTTGATAGATTTGAAATCTATTCCCATGAGGCATCCAAATGAAGGTGTCAAAAATAAGTTAGACATAAGTAATTGGAGCTCTGAGGAATATTGTGAGCTTGAGATACATACACATTTGTAAAGGAGACTTTACCAAATAGAGGCTCTTGAGTGTCTTGGGAATGCCTTTCTCTCTCCTAGAAAGGAAAGGCATCATGAGAAGAGTGCCCAGGATGAAGACTCAGGCATCTGGCATTTAGAAGTGTACACCAGGAAAAGCCAGCAAAGGAGACAGAAGGAAAATCAAGAGAGTGTGGTATTAGAAAGCAATGAGCGGAAAGTTTTGAGGTAGAGCGATCAAGTGGGAAATGGTGCTGTGAGGTAGAAAAAGATGAAGACCAGTAAGTAACCACTAGATTTTACCTCAGGTTTGTTGGTGACCTTCACATGTCAAACCTGGTTTAGAGGAGAGACAATGGAAAAGGAGGAATTATTTTCAAGAATGAAAATGTGTTCGTTATTACTCTTCCTAGTTAAAATTTTTCATTGTATTTATCCAGAAAAGTGATCTGGTGTTATCTACTTCCTACACTTTAGGGCAGAATTTCTTAACACAGTATATTTAATTTTGGGGGGAGGATGGGGAAAGGGCCTACCATTTTCAGTGGATTCTCAAAGGAGTTTTTTTTTCTGATCTCCCCTCTTTCCTCACCAAAAAAAGCTAACTTCTACTTTATGAGATTCAAGTCCTTTGTGATCTTTAGGATAACGTTGTACCATGGATGTTACAAGTAAATAGTGTCAGGTTCATGTATTACATCTTGATGAATCTATTTTTCAAGACTTGGTTTGAAATTACTGGATAAATTGGAAAATCAGTAAATTGCTGCTGTCATCCTTAAAAATATTTTACATGCTTTGATTTGCATCGAACTTTTTTATTCTGTTCAAGCTGGAGAATGCACTAGAATGAGTTGGGTATATGTATTTACTTTTAACACAGCATAAGTTATTCATCATATTTAATGTTTTTCATCCCTTCCCCCGCCCCCCCACCCCCAACCCCCGCCGCCGCCCTTGCACAGACGGAGCCTTGCTCTGTCGCCCAGGCTGGAGTGCAGTGGTGCCTTCTTGGCTCACTGTTACCTGTGCCTCTCGGGTTCTAGCGATTCTCCTGTCTCAGCCTCCTGAGTAGCTAGGGTTACAGGCGTGTGCCACCACGCCCAGCTAATTTTTGTATTTTTAGTGGAGATGGGGTTTCACCATGTTGTCCAGGCTGGTCTCAAACTCCTGACCTTGTGATCTACCTGCCTTGGCCTCCCAAAGTGCTGGAATTACAGGCATGAGCCTCCACGCCCATCCTGTTTTTCATCCTTTTAATATGGGCTGTTTATGTTAATGCTTTACGTTGGATATACCTAGAACTCTTAAAGCAATTATAAAAGCATTATTTTTTTAATTGTCCACTGATCATGTCTTAATAATTTGTTTCAGATTATGCCAGATACTCTTGGTCCTGCTTACCTTGATAATTGAGGGTAGAATTAAGAAAGTTTTAGGATTAGGAATCATTCTTCTAATTCAGAGAGTAATTAGTTGGAATCACAAAAGCATTAGGTGCTGTACTGCCAGAGAAAAGCAACAAATAATACACGGAAGCACAAATGTTTTGGCTACATAGGAATTTTGCTCCACAAGTAATTTAAATTGTTCTACTACCACTTACAACCTTTCCTCCTCTATGGGAGTACATCTCAATTTTTAAGGTAATTTATTAGAATTGGTGTTATAAAAATTTATTTCTTAGCAGACTTTGCTACAACACATTTATCCTAAATAAAAGGAGATGGTTGACTTAGCAGAGAAAAAGACCCTAAAAGAAAACATTTGTTTTATTACAAGCACCCAGGAGGATTTTTTGTAAACATGAAAGATAACTTTCCTCTAACCTAAGTAAATATTTCAGAACAGACGTATGTTAAGTGATTATAGTAATGTGTGTGCAGAGACTGGCAGTACAGTTAGCAGCATCATATACTACTTGCTAGTATATCACACTGCTTTGGCCTTTTTCTGAGTAACCCTCTCTCTGGAAGTCTTCAGAATGCCTAACTTCATCCTTCAGGGAGATTGGTAGCCCCCGAAAAGACATTTATTTTTTGTAGCTTGGTATTCTGAGATGTTCTCACATCCAAAGTAAACATTGTCAAGTGATTTGGACCAGTCCTAAAGTAAATCATATATTGAGGACACAGTTCTTGTTAAAACTGAAATTTGAAGTTGTTGCCATTTTCTGCATTCACACTACTGGATTCTTTGTAGATGTGGGGATTTCTGCTTCTACATTTTACTGTAACTATTTACATTTACCTGTATTGGGAGGAAATTCTATATTGTAGCAAGTTAAAACACATGATTTTGGTAAAAAAGTAAAAACTGTTAAGATCTTGGAGCCCAAACTTATTTCTTACGGAGATTTGGAGCTAGGAGGGACCCGATGCTCACTTCTCTGTCTCTGTGTCCTGTTTATTTGTGAGGTGTATATTGATAATGAATTTGTGAAGAAAGGCATTCCTTGATGACTTAGCAGAGAAAAAAGTGATAGTAATTTTATCCATTCTGTCTCCAGATGAGTGGTACCATGTTTTACTTTCTCCTCTTTTCTCCAGAGTCACTCTTAAAATCTTTGTACAGTTAATGGTTTGTTATAGTCCAATTTTTATTGCTTTCCAAGATTTGAACTTTCTATCTGAATGTAAGCCCCCCTCCAAAAGCAGTCATCTTTCAGTTCTGAAGCTCCTCTGATACTCTTCAAGCCCCTCAAGGAGCACTAGGTTTGAGGATAGTAACATTTACTTATTGTCCTTTGACCTGAAGATGCACAGAAAGAAATGCTATGTTGGATCTCAGTATACCTAATAACAGTCCTGCAGGCTGAATTTGCATTTTCCTTTCTGGTTGAAATCTTGTCAGTTTACTCATGCATTTCTGACTTTCTCCCATTCTGGTGTGCCTCCTCCCCTTCCTGCTCCCTTAAGAAAAAAAAAAAAACAGCCAGTTCGGTGAAGTTTTCTCAGAAATTTCTTGTGGACAGTGCTAACTTAAGCCGGAAAACAGTTTGTGACACTTGACTTTTCAAGGAGATAAGATTTTGTGTACCCAGACTATATATCAATTATTATGGGGCTAAACTTTGAAAGTATGACTAATTCCCCAACAAGTATATACCAAACCTTGTAGGATTAGTAATTATACTTCTTGAATTAATTTTAAAAATATGTAACATACAACACACACATCATTTGCATCATGAGGATTGTCCATACTAATAAGAGATTTTTGTTTGTTCCAGTTAAATCTTACTCCTAGTTTTGCAAGTGTATTCAGGCCTGCATGGTTGTCAGTGACTCAGCTGGGGTGGTCAGGGCAGTCTCCAACCTGCCCCACCTGCGTTTCTCTGCCTGTTTACTTGTGACCTTGGCTGAGCAGTACAAATCATTGACAACACTGGCAGTGCTTTGGTCTGTGCCTGCCCTGGCTTATTCCATTTTTTGGCCCTTTGATTGAAGATGCAGTTACAACCAGTGACTCCTCACTATATTCAGTCATTCATTCTGATATTTATTGGGCATTTATTGTTGTGCCAGGTACTGAAGATACAGCAGCAAAAAAGACACTGTCTCTGCACTCATGGAGGTTTTATTCATATAGAGGGAGTTACAATAAAAGAAACAAATGTACAAAAGTAATTTCAGAAAACAGTACTAAGAAATTAAAATAGAGTAAAATGGCTTGGTGAGTGACTGGGCAGTTCGGGACATTGGTTGGTGCCACATTGGGGAAATGACCCTGAATGATGACAAGGACCCAACCATGAGAAGGGCATTTTAGGCTGAAGGACAGCAGATAGAAAAGGGCTGAGTGGGGTAGGCCAGTGTGGCTGGACATCGTGAATGAGGGTGAGAGTGGTAGGAAATGAGGTAGGCAGGGGTCAGATTTTATTCGAATTTCAGTAGAAAGCCGTGGGAGAGCTTTAAATGGAGGAGTGAAATACCAGATATTTGGAGTATACCTCTCGTAAAATTTCCTACTCATGAAAAGAGAGAAGGCGGGTGCAGTGGGGCATGCCTATATTCCCAGCTGTTAGGAGACTGAGGCTGGAGGATCACTCAAGGCTGGGAGTTTGAAGCTGTGGTGTGTACTATGATTGCACCTGTGAGTAGCCACTGTGCTCCAGCCTGGGCAACATAGTGAGATCCTCATTTGAAAAATAATTAGTATTCTGTTCAGTGTTTTGAAAAAATTGTATTAAAAAATAGAGGTTATGCAGATCCTCTGTAAAACTTTTTTGGCATTATATGCAGTTTTACTGACCTTTATGTAACAGTTCTATTATATCTAGATATCTGTGTATCTAACAAATTTAGACATTTTGCAAAAACTGAAGACATGTTACCAAAAATTGGTGTCTCAACCAGTGAAAGGAAGTATAGCATTACTCAGCTGGTCTTGACATAAAGGTTGGATGAAGTGTGAATGTTTGTAATGCATACATTAGTATTTAAAGCTAACAGAAACAACTTCTTAGTTGTCTTTGTAGTGTGCTTGCCTTGGTTCCTGGCTGTTCACCTGAAGTGAAGACAGCCTGAGTCTGGCAGTAGGGAAGCATCGAGTTTGGCTTCCTCCTCCTTCAGAGCAACAACAGCAAATGACACAGCAGGGAAACTAGGAGAGTTGGGCAGCTTGGAAACAGGGAACCTAAGTAGTCTGGGAGGCAGCTTGCCAGAACTCCTCCCAGCCCTCACTTGGTTATCTGTGATATCTAAAAGATTTATCTCTACGGTGTGAAGCCCCAAATCTGTGATATGACTATGGAGGGAGACTGCTTTCCAATTTTCTTGATTTGGTAGATACTTTTGTGGAGTTGTAATTTTTTCATAGTTTTTTGTTATGATAGCTGAAATATTTGTTTTGAAGGGGAGGTCTAAACACAGGTAATAAGGCTAATGAAGAGATTGGAGTAGCAGTGTAATCATTCCTAGACGTGTATTTTAAACTTTAGGTACTAAATCCCTTTTTGATATATATGCTATAAAAATGACTTATAAAATGAAATGTAATTCTAGCATATCTTACACTGTTGCCAGGAGGTTTTTGGGTTGCACTGATAAGAAATTACATGATGTCTTGCAGAAGGGTCATTTGTCTTGCTAAAGGACCAGTTTCTCATGACTCCCCCCGTCCCCACTAATAAACAGCTAAGAAAAGGGCCCTTAGGACATTTTTTTTCACTTATCCATTATAAAAAGTTATTCACAATTCTTAAAGGGACAAAATTTCAGTGCACATATGACATGGCTATTTGCTCAAAGGGAAAAACCACCAAATAATAAAAAAAATCAAAATACAAAAAAAAAATCCTGTATTTTTTATTTGGCTTTGGGGTGAATTTTGGTAATTCTAAAATGATATGAATGCATGGATATATCCAGTATTCTGGCTGTTCATTCACTTTATACAGAATAATGAAGGAACAGTAGAAAGCCTGATTTATGATATTCTGGACAGCTTTTTAGATTTACTATACAAATTTTAGCTTAGTTTCTTTTTGCTTCACACTGTGTGCTGTGGAGATCTTAAATATAGGATAAAGCTTTAATAATAACAGCTAACTTTATTAAGTATATCAATATGATTGTTATTCTCATTTTATAAATGAGGAAAGAGAACCTTAAAATGCTTAAGTACCTTGCCCAAGGTCACTAGGCTCTTAAGAGGAGAAGCTGGTATTTAGGCCCTGGCCTTCAAAGCCTAACCATTATGCTCTACTGCCTCTTATAGTGGCTTTATGAATTATAGACCTTCTTTTGAGTTGTTGATGTTAAATTTTACTCATATGCAGAGCTGTATTTAAATTTAAAAAGAGGCTTATTTTATAACATAGCCACTGATATTTGTCATTGGAATTGCCATCTACCTCTACTTGTTCTCCAGTGTAGATTTAATTATTATATTCTTTTGTTTAAAAATCTAAGGTCCCAACTGCCCTTAGAATTAAGTGCCCAAAATCTTTATGTAGTATTCAGATCCCCTACAACCTGATCCCAGCTTTTATATTCCCATCTTATTTCTTCTCTCTGTAACTTGCTGTTTTCAGTATGCCCCCTAGGATGTTCTCTCTCCCAGCTTCTTTCCTTTTTGTTTTTCAAAACTCTGATAAAAATGACTCACTCCACACAGCTCTCATCCCAGGGCACTTTAAATACATACTCTTTAAAACATTTATCACATTCAGTTAAGGTCATTTGTGTTTGTCTCTCTGTCAAGACCAAGTTTTTGAAAAATATGATTATTTTTATTTCTTGTACCTAACACCAGAAGATGCCTAAAAAGTATGAATGATTATTGAAACAAATTAAAGTACAGCATTTAGTAGTAGTTATATAAATGTTACCAGTTACTTCATTTAGATGTTACCATCAATCACAGAAATATGTAGGCTGAAGCAATGAAATCATAAATACAGTGTTTTAATCTTTCATTGTGTAAAAAGATCAATTTCTATATTGTATGTAAATGTAATATAACATTTTAAATGTAGGTTTAATTTTTGAGAAGATACACAGTATACTTAGTGATTAAAAAGTTAGGTATTTAAAGCTATGAGAAAATGGGATCATTATTTGTATATTTACCAGTGCTAATCAAAGCAGTTGCTGGTAAAGGCATTGGAGTTGATGCATATAGATAGAAGTTACTTTTGCAATAAAATGTTAGAGTCACCATCAGAACAGAAGACTTAAAAAATTTTATTTGACTCAAATTACAAACTGAGCATTTATGTGTGTCTGTGTGTGCATAGCACTGAATTAGATCATCTGAGATACGAAAGTGTGATAGATGCTCTCAACATAAAATAAACATTACTGAACAAGCTACTGAACAAGACATTATATAAAGGTTCGTTAATGACCTAAGATGTAAATTTGTTTATAATTTTTATCATAATTCAATTTCATCTAAACCTTATGTGATTTCAGTGTTTTCCTCAGATTTGTCTCACACTCTAGTCTGGTGATTTCCAGGCTTGTCCCTGTCCCAGCACACCTAAGGAAGAGGGAAAATGCCCATCAATAAGTCACAGGGGTTTACTTTCAGTGGACAGGGTAGATGGAGAGATTAGCAAATTTGGGGTGAAAAATAAAAGCCCTCCAGTGGTTCTGACAAGCTGTAGCTAGTGGGGGTGGCAGTTGCAGAAGGGGCAGTTTCTTCATATTGTGTTTTTTATTTTTTTCTTTGATTCTTGAAAATAAGTTCTTATTTTTGATAAGATGGAGGATTATTATTATTATTTTCTTTTTGAGACAGGGCCTCAAAAAAAAAAAGACAGGGCCTCGCTTTGTTCCCTAGGAATGCAATGGTGTGATCATAGCTCACTGCAGCCTTGAACTCCTGGGGTCAAGCGATCCTCCCACCTCAGCCTCCTAAGTAGCTGGGACAACAGGTGCACTCCACAAAGTCCAGCTTTTTTTTTTTTTTTTTTTTAAATAGAGACGGGATCTCACTCTGTTGCCCAGGCTGGTCTGGAACTCCTAAGCCCAGATGATCCTCCTGCCTCAACCTCCCAAAGTGCTGGGATTACAGGTGTGAATCACCACACCCAGCCCCAGCTGTTCTCTAAATTTTTTTGGAGAGGTGGGGTCTTGCTATGTTGCCTGGGCTGGTCTCAAACTCCTGGTCTCAAGCAGTCCTTCTGCCTCAGCCTCCCAAAGCACTGGGTTTACCAGTAACCTGAGTCCCCATACCTGCCCCTCTCCTGGAAAAGTGCTGAAGTGGGAAAGTTTACAGATTTAGGGAGTCCAAGGAAAAGGTTGAGGTCGAGCTAATAAGAGAAGGAGAAAGGAAAGAGGAACTGAGAAAGGAAAGGGGTCTAGAAGAGTGGTTAGAAATGGGGACTTTGGTTTTCCCCTCAGGCTTAGCTCGCTACTTTCTATAAATAAGAGATGTCTGAAAGAGAAGCAGATAAAAGAAAAGGAGAAAGCCTTCAGCAAATTTGTGAGCTGATAAGCATGGATTGATTGGCTCTGTTGGCCTGGGTTCTTGAGGAGTTTGCTGCTATTTCAGAATTTCTGTAGAGAAACCCTGGCATTGTCAGGATATGGGTATGCCACATGTTTCTTTTTTTCCCCCTTCCCTCCACTCCTTCTTATTACCTAGCTAGCTACACCTGGAATTTTGGCTCTAGAATAATTTAAAAGATACTTTGTCAAGAAAATATCTTTGGAAAAATCGTGCATATATTATTTTTCCTTTTTTCTTTTTAACTACTTCCTGGTCCTTTAGGATCCTCTAATTCTTACATGCATGTGCTTGATCTCTGGGCCATGCTTGCTTCTAGTTATTAAGTAGCCTTTCAGGATGGTGTTTAATTCATTCTGAGCCCTTTATAATATCCCCTGACAAGACCATGGGGTGGATAGAGGGAGTCTTAGTCATTATGTATTATAAATAGATTTAGGGTTCACAAAGGTCAGCAGCCTTCATCTCTTGCCCATCACACACAAAAATAAAAATCACAAATAATAAAGGATTTTAAGAGTTATACCAGTCGGGAGTGGGTTTGTTTGTTTTTTTGTTTTTGTTTTTGTTTGTTTGTTTTTGGCAAGCTGAAGTCATCTGTTGGATCCAAAAATGCATAAAAATCTTTAGGCTTATAGAACCAACAGCATCAAAGGAAGAGCAGTGTGACTCAATATTGGGGTGGGGGCAGGTTTGGGGTTTTGATTGTGTAGAAGCTCCTTATGAGAGAACAGTGTGATGCTTGGAGCTGTGGAGAATCCAGCACTGCTTTTTGTCTCTCTCCCTTACCTTATTACTCTTCTTGATTCACCTAGATGTGGAACCTGTCCCTGTTTAAGAGTGGCCTTGTCGATGCTCTCTATGTATCATGTGTACAGTAGGGAATGTGTCAAGCCAGATGAGTGGTCTCATTGAAACATCAGCAAATCAGTATATCGTAGAATTTAGATCCCCCTTGGAGGTGGTGGTGATAGCTAACTTCTGTTGCGCTCTTAACTATGGGTCAAGCTTTGTTCTAAGGACTTTGAACATTAGAAACTCATTTAAAACTTAAACCATTCCTGTTGGTGGTCACGTATTCCCATTTTACAGATTATGAAATCAACATTAAGGTTATGCAGCTTAGTAAGTGGAGAAGCCAGAAGAACCCACGTGATCTGGCTTCAGGGCCCATACTCAACCACTGTACTTTGGAGAGAATTAGTCATTCTGATACCACTTTTGTTATTAGCTAAGACTCTTTATGTTGCAGGTAACAGCAGTCTAATTAGTTCATTTAAATAAAAAGATACTATTATAGGGATATTTGAGTGTGTGTCTGATAACACAGGAACTGAAACGTTCTGGATATCAGAAACAACAGAAACCAGGAATTCTTTCCAACTCGCATCTATGCTCTCTCTCCAAGTGCGCTTTATTTTTTCTCACATTGCAGATTGCTGCTGGCTGCCCACAGCCCGCCTGAAGAACATGACCACAGGCACCCAGAGAGAAACTTACTTTTGGCCAGTTGTAAAACTCTTGGGTGAGGGACTAGTTAGTCTAACTTGATTGAGTTTTGGATCAGTCAACTATTTTGGTAATTAAAGTGAAACGGTCCAGATGACACTAGTATTGGGAGCTAGTTTAACAAAATATTTAACAAAATGAATACTTTTTTTTTTTTTTTTTGTGACATGGTCTCACTCTGTTGCCCAGGCTGGAGTGGCAGTGGTGTGATCACAGCTCACTGCAGCCTTGATGTCCTAGGCTCAGGTGATCCCCTCCCACCTTAGCCTCCTAAGTAGCTAGGACTACAGGCGCATGCTACCACACCCAGCTAAGTTTTGTATTTCTTTTCTTTTTTTTTTTTCTGTGAGACAGAGTCTCACTCTGTTGCCCAGGCTGGAATGCAGTGGTGCGATCTCAGCTCAGTGCAACCACTGCCTTCCAGGTTCAAGCCATTCTCCTGCCTCAGCCTCCCAAATGCTGAAATTACAGATGCCCACCACTATGCCTGGATAATTTTTGTATTTTTTGTAGAGACGGTGTTTCACCATGTTGGCCAGACTGGTCTTGAATGCCTGAGCTCAGGTGATCCGTCCGCCTCCACCTCCCAAAGTGCTGAGGTTACATGAGCCACCATGCCCAGCCAAATACTTTTTTCTAAAGGAAGAAAACTTAGTCATTTATCTTTAATAATTGGCTTTTTGAGTTTATTCAATACTCTAAGCTCTGTGAGCATATGGGTCATGTCAGCCATCTAGCACAGGGCTTAGAAAACAGTAACTGCGCAAACGTTTGCTGTGAATGAATGAAGGAGCAAATGAATGATTTTCCTGACAGAGAAGTAAAAATAGCATTCAGTTTCTGATCATTGTCCAGGGAATGGCTTGGATACAAATAGTTGACCTGTTGGAAGAGAATATACATTTTTAATAAAGGAGAAGGGACTGTGTTTTTCCTGGAGGGAAGAGACCTGTAAAGAAAAATATAGAGGTGTGGGGGGCTGGGCGCAGTGGCTCATGCCTGTTATCCCAGCACTTTGGGAAGCCGAGGTGGGCAGATCACCTGAGCTCAGGAGTTAGAGACCAGCCTGGTCACCATGGCAAAACCCCATCTCTACTAAAAGTACAAAAATTAGCCGGGTGTGGTGGCGGGCAACTGTAATCCCAGCTACTCAGGAGGCTGAGGCAGGAGAATTGCTTGAACCCGGGAGGCGGAGGTTGCGGTCAGCCAAGAGAGAATCGCTTCAACTCAGTGGGTGGAGGTTGCAGTGAGCCGAGACAGAATCGCTTGAAGCCGGGAGGCGAAGGTTACAGTGAGCCAAGATCTTGCCACTGCGCTCCAACCTGGACAACAGAGCGAGACTTTGTCTCAAAAAAAGAAAAATATAGGGATGTGGTGACTCACACCTGTAATCTCAGCACTTTGGTTGGCTCAGGCGGGTGGATTGCTTGAGCCCAGGAGTTTGAGACCAGCCTGAGCAACATGGTGCAACCCCCATCTCTACAAAACAAACTTTAAAAAATAATCCAGTTGTGGTGGTGTGCCTGTAATCCCATGTACTTGGGAGGCTGAGGCGGGAAGATTGCTTGAGCCCAGGAGATTGATGCTGCAGTGAGCTGTGTTTGTGCCATTGTACTCCAGCCTGGGCGACAAAGTGAGACCCTGTTTCAAAAAGAGGGAGAAAAAGAAAAATATAAAGTATTCAAGTTAATTTTAACTATATAACACCACACCTTTTGGTCAGTTTTTCAATTTTTGTCCCTTTTCTCCCATTTTTCCTCAGTCTCCATATATTTGTCTCTTAGCACTTCCTTTTATTTTCCATAACTTACCTCTCAGTAGAGTATAAAATGGAGATATTTTTTATTTTTTATTTTTAAAATATGTGTTTTGTGTTGCTTGTTCCTAACCTTAAAAAATGATTGGTATATGGTATGTGCCTTTCTTGACAGTGAACTATTTGATAGTCATATATTTAAAAGTAAGAATTTAATAGACTTTCCCACTAGGGAAGCATTTGTTTCCTAGGCACCTTTGGAAGCTGCTACATTAATGAATTTAATGTGTTTTATCATTTTAGATAAATTGTTTTTCTCCATTTTTAGAATATTAATAGAGTCAGGTTGGAAGATACAAATAAACACTGATTCAGAACGCCACATGAGAGTCTGAAAGCCATGTCATAGCAGTAGTTAAACAGAGTATTAAATGCAGATGAACAAGATGTCAGAAAGCAACGGTAATGTTAACAAAGCTAGAGAGAAGATAATTTCTTGTATTTTACAGCAAATGTTGTTGTCTATGTAAAGAAAATTATAGGCATGACTGTGAAGAAATGAGGTTTATTTAAGATGCCAAAAGTTGCTGGGCATGATGGCTTACGCCTGTAATCCCAACGCTTTGGGAGGCCAAGGCAGGAGGATTTCTTGGGGCTAGAAGTTAAAGACAAACCTGAGCAACACAGCGAGACCCTATCTCTACAGAAAATTTAGGAAATTAGCTAGGCGTGGTGGCATTTGCCTATAGTCCCAGCTACTTGAGAGGCTGAGGTGGCAGGATCACTTGAGCCTGACAAGTTGACGCTGCAGTCAGCCATGTTTGTACCACTGCACTCCAGCCCTGTCTCAAAAAAAAAAAAAAAGATGCCAGAAGTTTTGTATCAGAATTTTTCAACAATGCAAAAAAGCCTTCTGGTAAAAAATAAATAGAAATAAAATAAAACTTCAAGAGGTTAACTCTTGGTCCATTATTTAAAACATTTTTTGAAGTGTCTTTGGACAAGGCCTTTTACAGCTCATTTGTGATAGTCATACAGTTTTCTTTGCTGTAATAAAAGCTTGGTTTTGAGTCTCACCAGTGTGAGTTCAAATCTTAACTCTGCCTCTTGATGGCACTATAATCTTGGGCAGATCATTTAACCTCTAGCAGCTTTATTTTCTCATCTATAAATCAGAGCTAATAACCCCCATCAAATTCTCCTTCAGAGGACAAATGTTTGTCACCATTTAGGGTGATTTTTCTAAAATATGTCTAATTGTTCTACTTGCCCACTTAAAATTCCCCCATCTTTCTCACATACCTCTGTAGCATGTCTCATTACTCTGTAGCTTTTCTGTGTTTGCCTCTAACCTCGCTTCCTCCTGTGCTTTTTCCAAGTTCTATTCCCTGAACAGCACTGCTAGCTGCTCCTGGAAGCTTTTTATTTAAAAAATGAAAAAAAGGCCAGGTGCCATGGTTCAAGCCTGTAATCTTAGTGCTTTGGGGAGCTGAGATGGGAGGATTTCTAGACCCCAGGAGTTTGAGGCTGCAGTGAGCTATGATTGCATCACGGCACTCCTTCCTGGATGATAGAGCGAGACCCCGTCTCTAAAAATAAAAAAGGAAAAAAAAAACTTACACTGCTCTCTTTAATACTAGGAAAGCTCTTTGAGATTAGAAATTGGCTGATGTTTTTTCTTAACAGTTTTGTTTTATAAATTTTTTAACTTAAAATATTAATGTAATGAAAAATCACTTTGGAGGAAATTTAAAACTAAAATGAATTCATACTGAATTTTGTTTTAAGACTTGTGGTATTCCCTGTAATGCATAAAAAGCAATGTGAGGAATCACTGCTCAAATTGATAATGTTTAAAATAGAGAATAAGAGCATAGAAAAAAAATACAGGACTAATTGTACAATATTTTAACATTTTTAGGTTTCACATATTGAGTTAACCTGATCACCTACTTGAAGCAATCTAGCATTAACTGTTAAATGTTTAATGAAGTAGTTCTCAATGTTGGCTGCTATCACAGTTACATGTAATGTTTTAAAAAAATGCAGGCCAGGTTGGGTAGCTCATGCTTGTAATCTCAGCACTTTGGGAGGTTGAGGCAGGAGGATTGCTTGAGCCCAGGAGTTTAAGAGCAGCCTGGGCAGTATAGCAAGATCCTGTCTACAGAAAATTTAAAAATTAGCTAGATGTGCTGGTGCGCACATGTGGTCCTAGCTACTCAGGAGGCTGAGGTAGGAAGATCACTTGAGCCCAGGAGGTGGAGGCTAAGTGAGCTAAGATAATGCCAGCCTAAGCCACAGAACAAGACCTGCGTCAAAACAAAAACCAGAACAAAAAACAGTCACACCAGGGCCCCATCCTATTGGAATCATCTCTAGGGGAGGTTCCCACACCTGCATTAAAACAAAACTCAGAAGCCAAGGGTAAGAACCAAGGAAGTAATGTATACTTTTAAAGTAATGTATACATTTTAAAATTTACATACAGTGTACCTCTGGTAATTTCTAGGCTTTTATGACATATAATCATCAATTATTCAAAATAAAAAGTGAATCAATTTTAGAAACTCCCCTCTTCCCCCTTTTTTTTAGACATTAGAAGTTAAATCTCAGGGTTTACCTGTATCAATTTGCAGATTATTGTTTGAAAAATTCTGGTGAATTGAGACTGCATTAAATTTCTCTGGATAATCTACATAAATAATCCTCAAAATAAAAGGTTCATTTCAACATGTAATAGCTTTATATTTAAAGGCATTAGGAAAGGGGGAGGCAGGGAGGGAAAGTTAGCATCTGTTTCCTGTGAGTTTTAAGCTATTTCTAATAACTTCTTTTCAGCTGCTGCTTTTATGATCTAGTTTATGGCACAGATAAGATATGTATTTCAGAAAAAATTTTTTGAGCTTTTGCTGTTGATGTTAAGATTACGATTTTTCTGTTAAATAGGACATTTGGAACAAGAACTGTTTAGGATATAGATGAAATACATTGAAACAGCAAGAAGTTAAAGCATTTTAAAAAGCCTTGTGAATAAATCTTTAGAAGAGAGTTTTTATAACTAAAGTTAATAGGAATATCTAAAATGAATATCCAGCTAGTAAAATTAGCCATCCATTCATGAATTTAGGAAATAACTGATTTAGAATGCTATATAAAAAAAGAGTTTCTCTTTTCACTTAGTGCTCACAAGTTTTCACCTATAATGCATTTACTCATTAAACATCAGATGTCTTCCACATGCCATGTGCTGTATTGGGGAAGACATAAACAGGAGAGACTAGGTCCAGACTCTGTTGGATCCCTTAGTCTAGGGGAGTAAGGGATTTTAAGTAAGCAATGGAAGAGATGCGTGTGTTCCTCTGAAAACTGCAAGGTATTTCAGTGAGGCAGCTCTTTTGTTCTTTTTCCAAAAGAGTGACATTGGCTTTTCTTGGAAGTTTTAGAGCTGAAAGGGAACTTAGATCTAGTTCAGTTCCTCATTTTACAAATGAACACACTCAGCTCTAGGGAAGTGAGGTGACTTTCCTAAAGTGGCTCAGCTGAGGACTGGTATGGTTGGGATAGAACATCGGTCTTCTGATTCTTAACCATTGTACACTCTCTACCAGTAAATGACATATGACAGACAGAATCATGCCCAGGAATCTATTCATTCTGCACACTATGATTGATCTGTTTTATGCTCTCTTTGTGCTAGATGGTGGCATCACTCATGATGAAGAAGATAAAGCTCTTATTAAGTAGTTTATGGTCTATCATGAAAAGATGGGCAATTTGGGAAATCTGTGGCTTGTTACTTGTTTGGCATATTGAGTAACATGGCAGGTTCTGGAGCCAGACTGAGTTAAAATCCTAGCTCTCACATAATAGCTATGTAATTTGGGGAAGGAACATAAATCTCTACTCTGTTTCCTTATCTGTAAGATAGGGATAATAATGCCTACCTCATAGAGTTTTTAGGGTTTAGAAATGTATATAAAGCACTTGGAACAGTGCCTGGCTCGCAGTAAGCACTAATACTAACAAAAAAGTTATACTATTATTTTCCCCTCAGTTATACAGGTGAGGAAGTTGAAACATAAAGAAGTTAAGTAACTTGCCTGTGATCATAAAGCTAGAAAGTTTGGGAGCCAGAATTAAAATACAGGAGTCTGAGTGCTCTGTTTAGATTTAGGACCTGAGCCAGGGAGTGTGTTCCAAACCCAGCACTAATACTTGAGAAGCTCTCAAAACTGTAAGTATCCCCAGGATACTGGTGTCTCAAAAAGATAGTAATGTGTTAACTGTAAGCTATTTAGTGATACATTTGCTTTCTTCTGCAGAGAGGAGGGACTGAATTTTGGGACTGTTGCCTGCACCATCCCAGTCCAACTTGCTATGTGTTTTTATTTTTAGCCATTGGCTGATTCCAATTTTAAATTCAGAGGATTTGTGATATATTATGTGGTATGTTTTAAAAATTACTAGCTTCTTGCTGCATTTTATAAAGCGTTGGAGATAGTTTTTCTTTGGTTGGCTGATTGGTTTTGGTGTTTTATTTTTTAGAGGACTAGCCTACATCTGGTTTGAGTAAGAAAGTTTTGTTTGAGAAGCAGCGTTTTTACCACCTTCAATCTTTTGAGGAACTTTTGGCATGTGGAAAATTAAATACTACAAATTTTCAATAGAAGGTAGACAGGTAATATGGAGAACTGAGAATTAGAAATCTTTACCATGCTGTTGGGAATTTCCCTTTCTTTCTGCTTGTCCACTAATCTGCGTTGCTTATTAAAACAAGTTGATACTTTTAAGGCTCTACAAAGAAGTTCTTTTCATTGGTTAGTGTCTAATAAGTGATAGCTGGTACAGGACTTTAAAAATATATAATAGGGGTTTATTTTCTTTATTTTTATTATTTATTTTATTTTTTTGAGACAAGGTCTTGTTCTGTTGCCCAGGCTAGAGTGCAGTGGCACAATTACAGCTTACTGCAGCCTCAGCCTCCCGGGCTCAAGTAATCCTCCTACCTCAGCCTCCTAAGTAGCTGGGACTATAAACGTGAGCCACCACACCTGGTTAATTTTTGAACTTCTTGTAGAAAATGTTTTGCCATGTTGCCCAAGCTAGTCTTGAACTCCTGGGCTCAAGTGATCCTCCCTCCTTGGCCTTCCAAAGTGCTGGGATTACAGGCATGAACCACCATGCCTGGACTAGTGGTTTCTTTTAAACAGCATATAATTGGGACTTGCTTGTTTTTCCAATCTGACAGTCTTTGCTTTTAAATTGGAATGGTTAGACCATTAACATTTAATGTTATTGTTGATATGATTGGATTTATTTATTTATTTTTATTTTTTGAGATGGAGTCTTACCCTGTCACCCAGGCTGGAGTGCCGTGGCCTGATCTCAGCTCACAGCAACCTCCGCCCTCCAGGGTTCAGGAAATTCTCCTGCCTCAGCCTCCTAAGTAGCTGGGATTACAGGCATGCACCAGCACTCCTGGCTAAATTTTGTATTTTTAGTAGAAATGGAGTTTCACCATGTTGGCCAGGCTGTTCTCAAACTCCTGAGCTCAAGGGATCTGCCTGCCTTGGCCTTCCAGAGTGCTGGGATTAGAGGTGTGAGCCACCACCATGCCAGGCCTGATATAATTAGATTTAAATTAATTTTCAGTTTGTCCTATTTGTATTTCCTTTTTTCATGCTTGCTTTTGGGTTGAGTTTTTTTTTTTAATGATACTATATTAATTAATTTCTCTGTTGGATTACTAGCTATAACTCTTTTTTTGGTTTGTTTTTTAGTGGTTGCTTTAGAATACATCTTTATAGAATACATCTTTAGCTTATCACAGACTACCTTCACGTGATAATTATACCCCTTCACCCACAGCGACCCCTCAACAATCCCTCTCCCAGCATTAGTGCTGTTATTGTCATATATTTTATTCTGCATGTTATAAACCCCAAAATATATTGTTACTGTTTTTGCTTTAAACATTATCTTTTAAAGAGATTTAAAAAATAATTTAGCTGGGTGCGGTGGCTCATGCCTGTAATCCCAGCACTTTGGGAGGCTGAGGCGGGTGGATCACGAGGTCAGGAGATCGAGACCATCCTGGCTAACATGGTGAAACCCTGTCTCTACTAAAAACACAAAAAAATTAGTCGGGCATGGTGACACATGCCTGTAGTTTCAGCTACTTGGGAGGCTGAGGCAGGAGAATCACTTGAACCCAGGAGGCAGAGGTTGCAGTGAGCCAAGATCGCGCCACTATACTCCAGCCTTGGCGACAGAGCGAGAGTCTGTCTCAAAAAAAGAAAATAATAATTTAAAATTTTATATTTTCCACACATTTATTACCATTTCTGGTGTTCTTTTTTTCTTTGTATAGTTTCAGATATTCACTCACTGTCATGTCCTTCTGCCTGAGAGACTTCCTTTAACATTTCTTGCAGTCAGGTCTGCTGGTGACAAATTCTTTGTTTTATTATGTCTGAAAAAAATCTTTGTCTTTTTTTTGGAAATGTTCCTGTTGGATATAGGATTTTAGGCTGACAGTTTTGTTTTTTACTTAAAGATGCTATGTAACTGTCTTCTGACTTGCATTGTTTCCAGTGAGAACTCTGTAATCCTTAGTTTGTTTCTCCATATAATGTGTCATCTTTTTGTCTGACTACTTTTAAGAATTACTCTTTATCACTGGTTTTACACAGTTAGATTATGATATACCTTTTGATGTAGTTTTTTTATTTTTCGTATTTCTTGTGCTTGGTGTTTGTTCAGCTTCTTGGATCTATGAGCTTATAGTTTCATCATATTTGGAAAGAAAGTTTGTTTTCTGTGTTTCATTTGAGTAATTTTTATGGCTGACTTCAAGTTTATTATTTTTCCTTTGCATAGTCTAATATGCTGTTAATTTCAGTGTATGTTTAATCTCAGTTGTTGTATTTCTTCATATCTGGAAGTTTGATTTGGATCTTTTTATAATTCCTATGAGTCCACTTACCATGGTCAGGTATTTATCATTTTAAATTTATGGATACGGTTATAACAAGCATTTACTGTCTTTTTGTCCACTAATTTCATTATCTGGGTCATTTCTGGATCAATTTCTATTGATTGGTTTTTTACCTTATATTTTCAAGCTCCTGCACATGCCTGATAATTTTTTTGTTGGATACCAGACATTGTGAATTTTGCCTTTTTGCGTGCTGTCTTTTTGTATTCTTAAAAATATTCTTGAGCTTTGTCCTAAGGTACAGTTAAGTTGGAACTTAGTCTGATCCTTTTGAGGCCTGCTTTTAAGCTTTTAAGGCCTCCTTTTGAAGCCTGCTTTCGAGAGTGACCAGAACAGCTATTAAGGCTAATTTTTACCATCCACTGAGGCATCACCATTCTGAGTATTCTGCTGGATGGCCCATAAGTTACCAGGGTCTTTTTCTTTCTGACTAGGGGCAATGCAAACTATTCTCAGCCTTGTGCGAGCTCCGGGGAGTGTTCTCTGTGTTCTCTGGATGATTCTTTCCCTGGCATTGCGTAGTGTCCTCTCATGCATGTGCTAATTCGTGCTTAGGTAAATACTTGACGGGACCCTCTACAGATCTCCGGAGTTCTCTCTCTATGCAGCTCTGGTACTTGTGAACTCTGACCACTTAGGTTATTCCTTCCCGCACCACAGGCAATTGTAGGTCTCAATATATTTAGTTTTCCTTTCTCAGAGATCACTGCCTTGCACTACCTGATATCCAGTGTATGGAAACTGCTGTTTTATATATTTTGTCAGTTTTTTTGTTGTTTAAGTGGTAGGGCAGATTTAGTATCTGATATACCGTCTTGGTTAGAAGCCGAAGTGACTTTACGGCCCATGATACTTTTTGTAAATAAAGATTAGTCGTTAGAAAACAATACTTTCATGCTGTTTCAGCTTTTATACATCTATAATGATACTATTTACTTTTAGAGATGTGGGTGAACTATTTGAAAAGATTGAAAAGATATAAAGAGTTATTGGGTTCTTTCCATAATGAGTGAGGAAAAAAATTAAGTTCGTCTTAAATGGCTATGTTTCAATTTTATCTGCTATAAATGGGTAAGAGTTAGATTTTATTTAAAATTCGTCTTGGCATTTAGAGACTGATACTGTTTCTGGCCATATCAGCTGAACTGTGTTATTAGAATTTTTAATTGTTTTAGGGTTTTTTTTTTAAGAATAGATGATTTTTTTCCCTCTCTCTCTACTCTTATTCACTTAGAATTAGATGGGCTTTGAGCACATATTAATTCTAATACGGTTAAAGGTCAAGCCATACCACAAGAATATTTATATGTGTTGATTAGAGTTGGACTTGTAATGGCCGCATTGTTAGAGATTACATTTCTACTTTCCATGAATTCTGTTGGATTTGCAGATAAAATGTTTTCTGTCTAATAGGGAGAAAATATAAATATCATACATTCATCTCTCGTGCTTTTTCGTGTATCATGCCATTCACAGTTCTAGGATTCTGGAGCCACATTTGTAGTCACCATTAACCAAAACAAAAACAATCCCACGTGACTGTTACCTTTGAATTCAGTATTGTACTGTATTATTCTGACACAGAAATTTGAAATCCTATGGGTTGGTGAGTGAAAAAGTCACATGCAGCTGAGAGTCACAGTTTTTATATGACTGTCCTAGATCTTTTTGTTTTGTGGACGTATGTTTGGGGGTAGATGGTTTAGAGTTCTATTAGGAGAGAGATGAAGGTATTCTAGGCGGGTGTTGAGTGGCTGACTGCTTTTAGAGGGCAAAATGGGATAATCTTTTACAAAAAACTTGAGGTACATGATTTAGTACTTTGATTATCCTAGTGATTGTTACACTGGATCAGAAAATGCATTTACCTTAAAACCTTTATTGTAACTAGGTGAAAGTAAATGTGGTGTAACTTTTGGTTTGACTGTAATGGGCAGTGGAATCTCAGATGTTAGGATCAGGTAAGAAGAAAGATTGAACTATGTCATGACCCAGTAAGTGAAGGGGTGTGTGTGTGTGTGTGTGTGTTGTTGTTGTTGGCGACAGGGTCTCAATTCGTCGCCTAGGTTGGGATGCAGTGGTGCAGTCACGACTCACTGCAGCCTCAACCTCATGGGCTCAGGCAGTCCTCCCACCTCGCCTCCTGAGTAGCTGGCACAACAGGCACATGCCACGACGCCCAGCTAATTTTTCTATTTTTTGTGGAGACGGAGTCGCGCCATATTGCCCAGCCTGTTGTTCGTTTTTCTTTGAAGAATATACCTTTTTATTTTATTATCATTTGCTATAAATATCACTAAACTTTGTCATCCTAAGTGAGATAATAAGGCAAGATATTTCAAGGCCTCCTTTTGTTATGTAAGCTGAATTCATAGCTTGAGGAAATAAGTTGGAGTCTCATACCTCTGTGTCAACACTGAACAGCATTTTTTGTGACGTAAAATCTCATTATCACAAATTACAAGTGCACTATTAGGTTTTTTAAAATTTTAGTTTGGGTTCTTGAAGTCACATATAAGGTTTTATACTTTTTGAGGGAATAAAGATTTCTCATTGTACAACAGTAAATGGAATAAACAATTAACTTTGAGTCTTCTGGAATAGATGTTCAAAAGATCAAATTTTCCATATCTCTGTAATCTAACTGTAACCTCTGAGGGCAAGGGCTTGTTTTATTTGAATAAAGAACTCTATAGTAGCATGATTATGGTAGTTATGGTATAACTTTATACCATAAAATATCCCATGTGCTATTATACTATGGCATAGCATATATACTATATATGTTATAGTTACATATAAAAATATTTATTATAGTAGTATATAGTATGATTATTTGGCTTAAAGCTGTTTTTTTAGCAGGAGCATAGTTCAAGGACAATTTTTTTCAGATTAAAATGGACTTTCTTTGGGAAGCCATCTGTCCACCCAGACTAAGTTTTGTTGAGAGTAGTGACAGGGACAGAGGCAAGACCATTAGGTTACCATAATACCTGGACTTAGTTTGTATAATTATGAGGTTAATGCCAGTCTTGTTGACTGCAGGACATATAGTTCCTAACATATTGCTTAGCATATAATATGTGTTAAATATTTGTTGACATTCTGAACTGTGCACAATGTTTTATGAGTCAGTACCATTGAGTTGCACAACTGTGGCACACCATTCATGTAATGATAATATAGATTTTCTCAGTTCTGAGTTTGCTTGCTGCATAAATGTCTTAAGTCTTTGGCACCTACTGCTGTTAGAATATAATGGCATCTGAACACAAAATTATGTATTTAGCTTATACATAATCAACTTTCAATAAATGAGATCTATAATAATTTGCCTACTCCACTCTCACCTTCCACAGTCATTTCTCCCCTGCTTCCTATTGGTTATTTTGTTTTGAACCAGCACCCTTCCAACTCCCCCAGAGCATCCCACATCATTAGCTTCACAAGCATCTTCCATACCAGCGTCATCTTTAACAACTGTGTGGCAGTTTGGACAATTGACAATCCAAATGACCCTCAGATGTATTCTAGCTATTCTTGACTGCCTTCTGGAGTCCGTATTTTCAGCCAAATAGTGAAACTTAACAACAAACTGTGTCCAAAACTGAAAACTTAATTCTTCTGTCACCCAAATGCTTTTCCTGTGTTTTTATATTTTTATCTCTTTAATGTATTTTTTTTCTGGTTGCCTGAGTTACAGATATTGCCATCTTTATCCTGCAGTTGTACTGACTTACGGTATCTTCTTGATATTTCTTTCACCATGTGTAATTTTTTATGCTCTTAGGGCTCCTTTAATGAAGGCAACTTATATGTAAAATTGAGTATGTAAAAATAATTTGTGGCAGAGCCATGTGGGTGGAGTTTGTGAGTAGTCTGTAAGGCGCAGGCTACAGCTAGCTAGCCTGGTGTTTGTGAGCCCTCCCCTTCCCCCAGTAAAGGTTGATTCCTTTTTTTCCTCTTTCCTACTTGTTTATTTTATTCCATTTTATCCTCATTTTCTACTTCTGCCCCAAAAGCACCCATTCTAATGCCTTTCACTGTATTGTTTGTGTTCTTGTAAAATGTATTTAGTGTGTTTGTATTTTTAACTTACATAAATGATTCCTAATTCTTTCTTACATTTTTGTAAGCGCAATGTTTTAAGCTCTCTCCCTGTTGCTATGCAAGCATCTAATTCATTGCTTTGAACAGCCACATAGTATTCCAAGGGGTATACTCATTTTATCTTGTAGAAGACCAGATTGTTTCCAGCTCTCCATACCCACTAACAGTGAACATTCGGGTCCATAATCTTTTTTGGACCTCTGTAAGAATTAAGCAGAACTGCAAGGGGATCATAGGGCTTACTTAAATTTGATTTGACTTAAGTTGTGCCAGATTGTTCTCCAGAATGGCTGTACTCATCTCCATGCCCACCAGTAGCAGAGCGTGAGAATTCCTGTGTCCTCTTAGGTGCGTTCTGATTTTCTAATTTTTGCCAATCATACTCTACACTTACATATGGAGAATATATTCATGAACATGTAGGTCAGTCTTAGGTGTGATGCGTGGGAGACGGGTTGTTGCTCTCCCAGATATGAAGACGTGCTCCAATAATACTACACTGTATTTATTACCGTAGCCCTGTGGTAAGATAAACAGACCAATGAAGCTGACTTGGAGCACCCAGAGATGGACACGTGTATATGTAGGATTTTAATATATAATATATAATTTATGGTGGCACCAAACACTGAGGACAAGATGGGATTGTTCATAGATGGTATAGGGAAATTGACTTACCACAAGGAGGTAAATAAAACTGGATTCCTACTTAATACCATATATGAAGGTAGACTAGGTAGATTAAAGGCTTACATGTGAAATTTTAAAACTATACAATGAAAAAAGAAAATGTGACCCACAGGCCAGGAAGGATTTCCTAAGTGTAGCTTCAAAATCACAAATCTTGACAATAAACTAAAGCAAATTTTATGTGAAATTAAAATTTTCTTCTTAATGGACAGGATATTTTCTTCTTTTTACCTCAAGATCTGAGTGTCTGGCAGAATGCATTGCACACTCTTCAGGAGTGGGGAGGCTGAATTGGCTATGCACATATATACTTTCTTGATAGAAGAAAGCAAGCCTCTGTTTACCAAGTTGCCCCCATTTTATTTAGCAATGAAATTGTAAGCCACATGACAATTCCCTTTTTCTAAGCATATGGAGGAGTAGAGTGTAGATCAGTGTTTTCTGAATATATTGTTTATATCAGAATTACTTGAGGCAGTTGTTAAAAATGGAAATTCCTCTTTTGTCCATCTCCCCACTGTTTTGGTTTCTCTCTCTCTCTCTCTCTGTGTGTGTGTGTGTGTGTGTGTGTGTGTGTGTATATATAAAATTTAATTTTTCTTTTTAAACAAAACCTCTCTAGAGTGGAGGTTAGCAAAGCTATTTAGCAGAAGTCCAAGTAGTAAATATTCTAGACGTCATAGGCCATTTGATCTCTGTTAGAACCGTTCAGCTCTACCCATAGTACAAAAGCAGCCATATACAATTCATAAATGAAAAAATGTGGTTGTGTTCCAATACAGCTTTATTACAGACACCGATTTCAATTTAATAATTCGATATAAAATTTATTATTAATAGTTTTCACGTGTCATAAAATACTAGTTTTCTTTAGATTTTTTAAATCTCTTAAAAATGTAAAAACCATTCTTAGCTAGTAGACCAAACAAACAGGTTGAGAGCCTGAATTGGCCCATGTGAGTCATAATTTGCCAACTCTTGCTCCTTAGGCAACTAAGGTTTTCAAACCAGTGCCCTAGCTTATCTGATAGTTAACTGTCATTCTCTGTATTATTTGGGGAAAATTCTTATGTCAGTAACACGAATTTTCAGTACCTGTGAGAGAAAGTAGTTCTTAATGGTTAGGAAGGGATAATTAAATAAATGTCTTACATAAATCTAGTTTAAGGTAAATATAATGTTGAAACAGTTGGGTTTTTAAATTCCTTTTAAGCCTATTCAAGAGTGGGTAATAGAGCTGGGTGCAGTGGCCCATTCCTGTAGTCCTAGCTACTTGGGAGGCTTGAGGTGGGAGGACTGCTTGAGGCTAGGAGTTTGAGTTCAGCCTGGGCAACATAGCAAGGCCACAGTCTCTTAAAAAAAAAGAATGGGGCCAGGTGCAGTGGCTTGCACCTGTAATCCCAGCACTTTGGGAGGCTGAGGTGGGCAGATCACCTGAGATCAGGAGTTTGAAACCAGCCTGGCCAACATGGTGAAACCCCGTCTTTACTAAAAATACAAAATTTATCCGGGTATGGTGGCGCATGCCTGTGGTCCCAGCTACTCGGGAGGCTGAGGCCTGGCAATCACTTGAACCCAGGGGGCGGAGGCTGCAGTGAGCTGAGATCATGCCACTGCACTCCAGCCTGGGCAACAGAGCGAGACTCCATCTCATCAAAAAAAAAAAAAAAAGGAATGGGTAATAGAGTTGGAAAATGGAATGTTTAAGCTGTATTTAATAAGTCTTGGAGTATACCATTTGAGATGGAATTGTTAAAGATGGGACACAGAGAAACAGTCTTTTTAACTGCCTGTAGTAACAATAGCTAGGTGTTTAGCTACTTTTTTTTTTTCCTTTTTAAATCGATTTATCAAGATGAATAAATAGCTGCTATCTTGAAATATTCTAAGGGCAGGGGCCAGGTAGGCTGTTCGAGGTCAATATGTTAATCATGTTATTACACGTTTTAAGAAGAAAAGCTAATTCTTGAAACTCACAATAGAGGAATTCATTGTACAAAAGAATATAGTTTATCCCTAAATTTGATGGAATGGTCTTTGATTGATGTTATAAGAAGAATAGACTTATTTTCCCTTTGGTTCATCAGTAGGGCAATCATATAATTACTAATAATTACATGAGGGCAGTAGGCATAAACCAAGATTGTCTTGGGTAAACCAGGACATGTAGTGATCTTATATACCAGTCACATATAGTACTTTTAATATAAGGGGTAGATAAGTCTTTTAACTTCCTAGATGAAAAGAAGGCATCCATTAATGTCATGACATCAGTAGTACATAGTGAAAAGAGCATTTTCAAAGAAAAAAGGTGATAAACATTAGTATGATAACTATGACTGAAATGAAGCTTATTTTTACACGCTTAAGGGTAGAAATACCCTGTGGTATTAATACTTTTTAAAATATATTTCATATCTGTGTGTGTACATGTACTTTAATTTTTTTTTTTTTTTTTTGAGACAGAGTGTCTCTCTGTCGCCCAGGCTGGAGTGAGGTGGCGCGATCTCGGCTCACTGCAAGCTCCGCCTCCCGGGTTCATGCCATTCTCCTGCCTCAGCCTCCCGAGAAGCTGGGACTACAGGTGCCCACCACCACACCCGGCTAATTTTTTTCTATTTTTTATTAGAGACGGGGTTTCACCGTGTTAGCCAGGATGGTCTCGATCTTCTGACCTCGTGATCCACCCGCCTCGGCGTCCCAAAGTGCTGGGATTACAGGCGTGAGCCACCGTGCTCAGCCTTAAAATTGTTACTTGGAAATAATGCACATGATAGACAACTCAAAACAGTAGAAAGGGATATATAGAAAAAGTAAGTTTTCCCATTTCTAGCCCCAAAGGCAATAGCTGTTATCAGTTTCTTGTGCATCCTGTGTGAGTTACTTTAGGTATACTTAATCTATAATAATAGATTATACACCCCTTTCCCCTACCTCCTTTTTTAAATAAACACAAGTGGTAACTTGCTGTAAACACTGTTCTATACCTTGGTTTTTTAACTTTAGATATCTTGGACTTTGCCCACTGTTTTCACAATAAACCTGTGCAGTAATTTCCTTATTTACAAATGAAGAAAGGCAGGCTCAGAGTTTAAAGTAACTTGCTTTAAGGAAAAACATATATTAAATATCTAGGCTGGGCGTAATAGCTGATGCCTGCAATCCCAGCACTTTGGGAGGCCAAGGCGGATGGATCACTTGAGGTCAGGAGTTTGAGACCAGCCTGGCCAACATGATGAAACCTTGTCTCTACTAAAAATACAAAAATTAGCCAGGCATGGTTGCCACGTGCTTGTAATCCCACCTTCTTGGGATGCTGAGGCAGGAGAATCACCTGAACTTGGAAGATGGAGGTTGCAGTAAGCTGAGATCGTGCCCCTGCACTCCAGCCTGGGTAGCAGAGTGAGACTGTCTCAAAAAAAAAAAAAAAAAAAAAAAAAACTTTAGCTAAGCAGGTACTTAGTAAATGTTAGTTTCTATCACGTTCTCTTGCCCAAATATGTCCTTATGCTTAATAAGCTTGGAGGAAGATAATCACAACTTTAGAAAAAAAAAAACAATATACTTAAATGCTCACATAATGTGATATAATCAGTAACTACCTTGACAGTTCAGATATGGGAGAAATCAAGTGGTTTGGTTGGGGAAAACTTCATAGAAGAATAGGGAGAGATTAGAAAAGAATTTAAACAAAAGGCCAAAAGGGAGGACATATAAGAAAGGAAGAGGGGATAGCATTAGCAAGAAAGTCCTAACTGGAAACAAAGAGGGAGAGGTGTTGGTAAGCCAAGGGGGCCTAATAAGCAGTGAAGACCATGAGTTCATGTGGTTAGTGAGTGGCTTCTTTCACTTAGTACAGTGTTCTCAAGGTTCATCCATGTTGTGTCATGTATCAGTACTTAATTTATTTTTATGGCTGAATAATACATATTTCATTGTAGGGATGTACCATGTTTATCCAAATGGTGGACATTTGGTTGTTTCCACCTTCGGCTATTAAAATAATGTTGCCATGAACATTCATGTGCAAGTTTTTGCATGGCTATATTTTATTTTATTTTTTTAGGAACCTGGGAGTGGTTTTGCTGGGTCAGATGATAATGATTGTGTTTAACATTTTGAGGAGCTGCAAAACTGTTTTCCTAAGTGCATTATTTTACATTCCCACCTAGCCAGTTCCCATCTTGCTATTATCCATGTTTTTTATTGTAGTTAGCCTAGTGAGTGTGAAGTGTTGTTTCATTTTGTCTTTGATTTTCTTTCTTTTTAAAAAATTTTTTAAATTTATTTTTGAATTTTACTTTAAGTTTTGGGATACATGTGTAGAACGTGCAGGTTTGTTACATAGGTATACATGTGCCATGGTGATTTGCTGCACCTATCGACCTGTCATCTAGGTTTTAAGCCCCTCATGCATTATGTATTTGTTCTAATGCTCTCCCTCCCCTTACCCCTCACCCTCTGACAGGCCCTAGTGTGTGATGTTCCCCTCCCTGTGTCCGTGTGTTTTCATTGCTCATCTCCCACTTATTAGTGAGAACATGCAGTGTTTGGTTTTCTGTTCCTGTGTTAATTTGCAGAGGATGATGGTTTCCAGCTTCATCCATGTTGCTGCAAAGAACATGAACTGATTCTTTTTTATGGCTGCATAGTATTCCATGGTGTATATGTGCCACGTTTTCTTTATCCAGTCTATCATTGATGGGAATTTGGGTTGGTTCCAAGCCTTTGGTATTGTAAATAGTGCTGCAATAAATATATGTGTGCAGTGTCTTTATAGTAGAATTATTTATAATCCTTTGGGTATATACCCAGTAATGGAATTGTTGGGTCAAATGGTATTTCTGGCTCTAGATCCTTGAGGAATCGCCACACTGTCTCCAACAATGGTGTGTCTTTGATTTTCATTTTTAAAAAATGACATTCAGAATTGTATTTTTCTAATAGCAATGATGTTGAGCATCTTTTTTCATGTGATTATTGGGTATCTTCATTGGATCAAAATTGGCATATTCTCATTGGAAAAATGTCTATTTTAGATATTTTGCCTGTTTTATTAATAAAATTCAGGCTTTTTATGGCTGAATTTTAAAAGTTCTTATTTATCTATCTAATATATCAATCTATTAAGACAAGGTTTCACTATATTGCCCAGGCTGGTATTGAACTCCTGGCCTCAAGTGATTCTCCTGCCTCAGCCTCCCAAAGTGCTGGGATTACACATGTGAGCCACTGTGCCTGGCCATTAAAAATTATTTTTATTCCAGATAAAAGTACTTTATTAGATACATGATTTACAAGTGTTTTCTACCCAGTCTGTGGGTTGTCTTTTTATTTTCCTGATGGTATTGCTTGCAGTACAAAAGTTTGTGGTTTCAGTGAAGTCCAGTTTACCTGTTTTTTCTTTTGTTGCATGTGTTTTGGAATGGTATTTAAGAAACCATTATCTACTCCTCTTTTTTTTTTTTTTTTTTTTTGAGATAGGGTCTTGTTCAGTCACCGGAGCAGTGGTGCAATCCTAGCTCACTGCAGCCTCAAACTCCTGGGCTCAGGTGACGCTCCTGCCTCAGCCAAGTAGCTGGGACTACAGGCATGCACCACTGCATCCGGCACACCTGATTTTGTTTTGTTTTGTTTTGTTTTGTTTTGTTTTGAGATAGGGTCTCTTTCTGTCACCCATGCCAGAGCTGTGGCATGATTATGGCTCTCTGCAGCCTCGGGCTCAAGCAATCATCCCACCTCAGCCTCTCCAGTAGCAGGGACTACAGATGTGTGCCGCCACACCCAGCTTTTTTTTTTTTTTTTTTTTTATTTTTTTATTTTTTTTATTTTAAGAGACAGGGTTTTGCCATGTTGCCCAGATTGGTCTTGAATTCCTGAGCCCAAGCAGTTTACCTGCCTCAGCCTCCCAAAGTGCTGGGATTACAGACATGAGCCACCGTGCCCAGCCTATTCCTATATTTTCTTCTAAGAGTTTCATACTTTTAGTTTTTCCATTTGGATCAGTAATCCATTTTGAGTTAATTTTTGTGTGTGGTGTGAGGAAGGGTTCAGTTTCATTTTTTTGTTTGTGGCTATTCTTTTGTTCCCAACACCATTTGATAAAAAGACTATTCTGTCTCCATTGAGCTGATTTGGCACTCTTGTCAAAAATCAATTTACCCGTAAATGTAAGAGTTTATTTCTGGGCTCTTAATTAGGTTCCATTGATCTTTGTATCTATCCTTTTGCTGGTACTACAATGTCTTAATTTCTGTGGCTTCAATAGTAAGTTTTGAAATTGAGAAGGAAGTCCTCTAGCTTCGTTCTTTTTAAAGATTGTTTGGCTATTCTATGTTCCTTGCATTTCCATATGAATTTTAGGATCCGCTTGTCAATTTGTTTTTTTGTTTTTTTTTTTTTTTAAACAGTCCAGCTGGGGTTTTTACAGGGTTTATGTTGAATCTGTACACCAATTTGAGAAATATTCCCATATTAATTTTAGGCTGGGTACAGTGGCTCATGCCTACTATATTCCCAGCACTTTGAGAGGCCAAGGTGGAAAGATCACTCGAGGCCAGGAGTTTGAGATGAGCCTGATTAACAAAGTGAGACCCTCTTCTCTATAAAGAATAAAATAAGCCAGCCATGGTGGTGCACATCTGTAGTGCCAGCTAGTCAAGAGGCTGAGGTGGGAAGATCAGTTGAGCCCAGGAGTTTGAGGCTGCAGTGATTGCACCACTGCACTTCAGCCTGGGTGACAGAGACCCTGTCTCTAAAAAATTAAAAAAAAACAAAATTCAGATCTGTACAGTTTGGATGTTTGTCCTCTCCAAATCCTGTGATCCCCAGCATTGGAGGTGGGGCCTGGTGGGAGGTGTTTGGGTCACAGGGACAGAGCCTTCATGTATGGCTTGGTGCTGCTCTCACAGTAATGAGTGAGTTT
Source organism: Pongo abelii (assembly GCF_028885655.2). Lineage (NCBI taxonomy): Eukaryota > Metazoa > Chordata > Mammalia > Primates > Hominidae > Pongo > Pongo abelii. Next base: position 130,817,738 of record NC_085928.1, on the reverse strand, counting down.
TCACTTGCTTTGTTCATGCAAGATCTCATTGTTTAAACAATGTCTGGGACCTCCCCGCTCTCTCATGCTCCCTTTCCTGTCATGTCACATGCCTGCTCTCTCTTCATCTTCTGCCATGAGTGGAAGCTTCCTGAGGCCTCACCAGAAGCAGATGCTGGCACTATGCTTCTTGTACAACCTGGAGAACCATGAGCTAAATAAACCTTTTTTCTTTATAAATTACCTAGCCTTAGATACTCCTTTATAGCAACACAAAATGGACTAACACATGATTCATGAACATTAAATGTCTTTTCAGTTATTTATATTTCCCTTAATTTATTTCAATGATGGTTTTTAGTTTGCAGTGTACATATTTTATACTTCTTATGTTAAATTTATTCTTATGTATTTTACTCAAATACTATTGTAAATTGAATTTTTAAAAATTACATTTTCTGATTACTCACTGGTAGTATATAGAAATGGTTGGTTTTTGTATATTAATTTTGTATCCTACAGCTTTGTTCAGCTTGTTTATTGGTCCTAAGAGCTTTTTAGTGGATTTGAGTTTTCTCTCTACAAGATCATGTCATCTGCAAATACAGATCATGTTACTTCTTTTCCAATCTGAATACTTTTTATTTCTCTTTTTTCTTTTTTTGAGACAGGGTCTCACTTTGTCATCCAGACTGGAGTGCAGAGGTGCAATCTCGACTCAGTGCAGCCATGACCTTCTGGGCTCAAGCGATCCTCCCGCCTCAGCCTTCCCAGTAGCTGGGACTTACAGGCACATGCCACTGCACCCAGCACACCCAGCTAGTTTTTTGTATTTTTGTAGAGCAGGAGTCTCACCATGTTGCCCAGGCTGGTCACGAACTGCTGGGTTCAAGTGATCCTCCCACCTTGGCGTCCCAGAGTGCTAGGATTATAGGCATGAGCCACCATGCCCAGCCTTATTTTGTTTTTTTTGTTGTTGTTTTGAGATGGAGTTTCGCTCTTGTTACCCAGGCTGGAATGCAATGGCATGATCTTGGCTCACCACAACCTCCGCCTCCTGAGTTCAAGTGATTCTTCTGCCTCAGCCTCCCGAGTAGCTGGGATTACAGGCATGCGGCACCACACCCGGCTAATTTTATTTTATTTTTTGTTGGTCAGGCTGGTCTCGAACTTCCAACCTCAGGTGATCTGCCCACCTTGGCCTCCCGGAGTGCTGGGATTACAGGCGTGAGCCACCGCGCCCGGCTGCCTTATTTCTTTTTCTTGCTGTAATTCACCTGGCTACAACTTCCAGTAAAAATATTGAATAGAAGTAGTAAGGGTATCAAGTTCTTTTGCTCTGAAAAAAATGAAAAATAAAATAAGTAGTAGTGAGGGTGGACATGTTTGTCTTGTTCCTCATCTTAGTCATTTTGTTGTCACCATTAAGTATGGTGTTGGCTGTGGGTTTATCATTAGTGTCTGTTTAAGAGCCAAGCATTTTAATTTTGATGAAGCCCAGTTTGTCAGTTTTTTCTTGTGTGATTCATGCTTTTATCTCCTCAGAAATCTGCCTACCCAAAGATTACAAAGGTTTTTCTTCTGTTTTTTTTTTTAATATAAGTTTTATGGTTTTAGCTGTTAAATTTAGGTCTCTTCATTTCTGTTCACAATTCAGTCTTTAAATGCATATAGGAGAGTTGGAGCGGAGAGGAGACACTTGTCCCTCTTAACTTGTTTCTTGGTAATGAGTGAATTGGTGAAAACAACTACATGTACACCTGTAGTCTTGCTTTGTACAGGTTTTGCATTTGGTAGTCTGCCAGTGCTCAAAAATTCCTGGTGGTGGTTTTTCAGGGATACCACCCAGTGACCATCTGTGGTGGTCATATGTTATGTGTTCACCCAACATCCCCCTGGGGTACCAACACTCCTCATTTTATAATAATTCGTTGCATCCACGTGGTTCAAGTGGGTCTTCTTTTACCCTCCAGCGGTGATGGGCTGACCCAAACCCAGCCCATCAGAATGCTTTATCTTGGTCAGGCATGGTGGCTCATGCCTGTAATCGCAGCACTTTGGGAGGCCGAGGTGCGTGGATCACCTGAGGTCAGGAGTTTGAGACCAGTCTGGCCAACATGGCGAAACCCCATGTCTACTAAAAATAGAAAAATTAACCGAGTGTGGTAGTGTATGCCTATAGTCCCAGCTACTCGGGAGGCTGAGGCAGGAGAATCACTTGAACCTGAGAGGCAGAGGTTGCAGTGAGCCAAAATTGCGCCTGGGCAACAGAGAGAGACTCAGTCTCAAAAAAAAAAAAAAAAAAAAAGGTTTATGCTTCTACCCACAGTGATTGGTTCAGAGAGGGTATTTAACTTAATCTGAACTGATGAGAGATATACCAGAGTATTTGGGAGGGATGTTTTTAAAGCTTACCTCTTTTCCTGAGGGTATATTATCTTTTCCAAGCTATCCTATGTGGAGAGCCAGTCTCAAAATGAAGTCAACCCAAAATTGAGGGGTTAGTGAGAAACTCTTAATGACCCTGTCTATCCCTTCGGGTCCATCCTTGGCCTGAAGCCCTCTCGTGGCCTTTTTGATTATGTGGGCCAGTTTATCTTTTGACCCAGGCTCTTTTGAGTGAGGTATCTACACTTGGTAACAGAAAAAGCCCTAACTAATAAGCTATTAGTCTTCTTGAATGAATTTTTAATATGTAGGAGTTCCAGATACATTAGGCTGTGTCTTATTAATGGACAGTAAAAGGACAATAACTTTTGTGTGTGCTCTTGGAAGTAGCAGCTCCTTGTGGCTTTAACGAAATTCTGTTAAATATGTAGGATTATGATACTGTTTTGTGGAAGACTGAATTTAAGTCCTAAGGTTACATGAGAATTCACTGAGAAGCATATCTTTAAATGTCTGCTTTTAATGAAGATATAGATTAATTATTCACTTGACAAACTTGTTGGTATTTTATGGGAGAATTCAGTGCATATAGAGGCTTCAAAAGGCAGATTGTGAAGGCAGATTGTCCACTGACAGGTTAGGATTCTCAAGTGTAATTTTTTATTCCTTTAGAGCTGTAATTATTTTGTGAGAGACAGTATCTTTGAATTAAAATGAGAAATATTTTTCAACTTACAGATTCAACTCATTTCAGGGATGTGTTTAATCCAAAAATATAGAGTTCATTATGTAGTGGTGAAATTAAAACATTTATTAAAAGCAGTCTGGGTTTAAATAGGTAGATCTCAAAAGTGTCTTTTTCCTTCTTATTGGTTAACTAAGGGACACAAATACACAACCTTCTCTAGGAAACACTTCCACCATTCTTACTAGTTTATGTTTTAATTTTTCAATTTTATTAAATTAGTACATCTTGATACGTTAATTTTCATATTGTTTCATTTCATTATAATATCTTCATTAGTTATATGGGATTTTACTATGTTAATTTTAACCTTTAAAGTGAAAAGACTAACTGTTGATTATTGGAAAGCAAAAATATAGCTTTAGATTTTTGTGACAGCTGTTATTAACACATAGTTAAGCAGTCATTATTTCTTTGGAAGAGTTAGCACTTGTTCCTTAAAAATAATTGTATGCATAGAAATAGTGCTTTAGGCCGGGTGCGGTTGCTCACACCTGTAATCCCAGCACTTTGGGAGGCCGAGGCGGGCAGATCAAGAGGTCAGGAGATCGAGACCATCCTGGCTAACATGGTGAAACCCTGTCTCTACTAAAAATGCAAAAAAATTAGCCGGGCGTGGTGGTGGGCGCCTGTAGTCCCAGCTACTCAGGAGGCTGAGGCAGGAGAATGGCGTGAACCCGGGAGGCGGAGCTTGCAGTGAGCCGAGATCGCGCCACTGCACTCCAGCCTGGGCGACAGAACAAGACTCCATCTCAAAAAAATAAAAATAAAAAATAAAAAAAAGAAGTAGTGCTTTAGGGCTTAAAGGCACTTACATAGCTTACTTCCTTCAAGGTTCATTTCAGTGAGGTGTGGTATGTGGAATAGCATTAGCTATGTTTTCCAGATGAGGAAACTGAGGACTGAACTGGAATTTGCATGCTGTTCAGATTTTTTAAGTTCCCTGTGTGGTTTTTCTTTTCTTTTTTTGAGACAGAGTCTCGCTCTGTAGCCCGGAGTGCAGTGGCATGATCTCGGCTCACTGCAACCTCCACCTCCCAGGTTCAAGCAATTCTCCTGCCTCAGCTTCCCGAGTAGCTGGGATTACAGGCGGGTACCACCATGCCTTGCTAAATTTTTTTGTATTTTCAGTAGAGACAGAGTTTCACCATATTGGCCAGGCTGGTCTCAAACTCCTGACCTTGTGATCCACCCACCTTGGCCTCCCAAAATGCTGGGATTACAGGCGTGAGCCCGGCCATGGTTTCTTATATCATACTGTTAAGTGTACTTTTAAAGCTTTAAAAAGCAGTGTTAACCCTTTCTTAAAACAGATTTCAGGGAAGACAGACGTTTAAAACATTAGCCTTCTCTCCCCATCTGGAGTATGGTTTGGAAGTCATTGCTTTGTAGTAAGGCATTATTTCCCTAGTACATTTCCAAGGACCAACAACTGTTAAATCAACAAACTAAGATTTTCTTCTAAATTTTATCAGATTGTAACTTTGCTTTCTCCCTTTCATCACCCATTAATGCTTAGTAAAGCCACTATGGACCTCACGTATCTAAACCCTTCCCTGAAATGCATCTCCCTTTTCATACCACTCCAATGGGAACTCCTGTTGGATTTGTTTCTGGGCCCTGACAGATTAGCAGGAAAAGAAAGCGCTTTAGAAAAGTGAGAGGGGAGTTCAGAGGTTAGAGGGGAATCAGAAAATTAATGTCATGATTATCAAGAATGTTTCCAGAAGGCAGGGCTTATCAGTCCTTGACAAAAAGGCTGATGAAAAAAATGGAGTTGAGTGCAGCCGCTCACCTCTATAATCCTAGCAGTTTGGCAAGCTGAGGCAGGAGGATCACTTAATTCCCGGATTTTGAGGTTGCAGTGCACTGTGATCACAACACTGCACTCGGCCTGGGTGACAGAGCTAGACTCTCTCTTAAAAAAAAAAAAAAAAGAAAATGAGAAATGCCATTTAATTTTGAGCCTGGCAGATCTTTGGTGACCTTTGAGACTAATTTACTGTGGAATATTGAGGTAAAGTAGGACTGAATCGCACGTAGAGGGGTTTGTGTGTATTTAGGAGAAGCATCAGGAAATTGGCACTGAAGGGCAGGAGAAAGCTGGCCCAGCAGCCTGGAGGGGTAGAGGTGTTCAAGGAGTATGTTTTAGAGTCTGTGGGTTTTTTTTCTTTCTGCATGGGAAAGTTTGAACTTTTTGTAACCAAGTGTTCTATTCACTGTTAAAGTAAAAGAGGAATTAGGTAAAGACCACATGTTTATCTTAGAAAGAAGCACACATTTTTGTGAAATGAAAGAAGAGAGGAGTGAAAATAGAAATTTTCATGTGGGGAGAATTGAAGTTGAGGTAAAAAGGAATACCAAGACAACTGAGAAGTCCTTACAAAGAACACATTCAGTACTTTTAAGATGTTATTTTCCAAAACATACACTTTTGGGTTGCCTATCAGACTGGAGATGTATGCCTGTCGAGTCACGTTACACTGAATTTATTTAGGAAATAGTCTGACATACAGAAGTTTCACTTCTCCTGCCACTTGTGAAGGATTTGTCTCATTGGTGTGGGGTCAGCCTGGTGAGATAGGACTTGCTTGTGGTTTGGAAGCTGTCTGTGGGCACCTCCAAGAGCTGTTGTGCTCTGCCTCTTTATGAACCTTCTGTGTTTATGGAAATGGTTCCCAGCGTGTCCTGAGTGACACAGGTGCCAGTAGGCTATAAGATGGTAGCAATGACCTTAGCTAGTCTTTTTTGTTTGTTTTGTTTTGAGACAGAGTCTCGCTTCGTTGCCCAGGCTGGAGTGCAGTGGTGCGATCTCGGCTCACTGCAACCTCTGTCACCCAAGTTCAACCTCTGTCACCCAGGTTCATGCCACCGTGCCTGGCTAATTTTTGTATTTTTATTGGAGACAGGGTTTCACCATATTGGCCTGGCTGACCTTAGCTAGTCTTTCTTAAGAGGCTGGGAGCCTGAGGACAGTTGAGAGGTACTGAGCTAGTTAAACCCCAGGCGCTTTCCCTGCGAAGGCTCTATGGCAGATACCACTTGGGGCTATAGAAGCTGTTACCTACAGTGTAAATTCTGGATTTCAATGCAGAGGGCAGACATAGGGCTACTAATTTTATTTTGTTTTGCAAGGACTTTGAAAAAAAAGTCATTGTTTACTGTCGTCAGCATTTTATAAAAGGGAGGATACTTTTTAATCACAAAATATGAAGAAGTTTATTATTATTATTTGAGATGGAGTCTCGCTCTGTCATCCAGGCTGGAGTGCAATGGCACGATCTCAGCTCACTGCAACCTCTGCCTCCTGGGTTCAAGCAATTCTCCTGCCTCAGCCTCCCGAGTAGCTGGGATTACAGGCACACACCACCACACCCAGCTGATTTTTTTTATTTTTTGTAGAGACAGGATTTCGCCATGTTGGTCAGGCTGGTCTTGAACTCCTGACCTCAGGTGATCCACCCACCTTGGCCTCCCAAAGTGCTAGGATTACAGGAGTAACCCACTGCGCCCGGCCAGGAACTTTATGAGAATGAAAGACAAACCTTTATATTGAGCAAATTAAAATTTATGAAAAAAATGTAAAGCTTTCTCTTATTCTTACCACTTATATGTAAGAACAACTGACCTGCAGCACTGAAGCTGTTCATTTTTGAGAAACTTGTTCTAAATACTTGTCCTCCCTCCTCCCCACTTTCTCACAAGTAAAAGAAAGGGAGCTTGAAAGCTGGTGTGCTATCCGCTTACAGGTGAGGGAGAGGAGGGTTGCCCATAGGAAATTTTTATATTGGGCCCATTTCTAAGCCACCCTCACTTGAGCTCGTCTGTAACAATTTACCTCATATCAAATACCTCGTATTTTAATCATTTATTGTTGGATACTCCCCCACCCCCCAATTTGGCTGGTAGTTTTATGAGAGAAGGCATTAATTTTTACCATTTTTGTGTATCTTACTAGAATTTTGCCATATTCATTAAATGGAACTGATTGTTAGTCTAAACTTACTACCAGTTACCTCACTAAACACTCCTGGCCAAACAATATCTAGTGCCAGCTCTAGTTCAGCCTGCCTTTGCCTGAGGCCAGATCCTTCTGCTCTGCCCATGGAAGCTGGTTGAGAGGAAGTGATGTTTAATCTTTGACCTACTTTTCATCTTCCCAGAGAGTAATGTGCCCGCAGCTGTTCTTCACTCTCTTGTTAAATTCTTGCTTTCTTTTACTCCTTAAGGGAGGTATGAAGCATGGAAATTTTCCTCCATCTCCAACACCGCTACTCCTCACTTCACCTGAGCACATGCCCCATGACTCTCCATATTACCTGCTCCCACCTTTGTGACTTTGATATCCATGTGGATGACCCATATCTATCTGCTTACCAGTGTCTGCTTACCAAGTTCTTCATCCAGAAACATTAGCCCAAATGAAGCTTCACTCACCTGAGCAACAGTTGGCCATGCCATGGCAAATGGAGTGGCGTTTGTAATACAGAGATTTGAGTCCAATCTTTGCCAGTTAGCAGCTGAATGACCTTAAGTTAAGGTTAACTGCTTAAAGTCTCTGGGCCTCAGTTTCCTCTAATGCAAAACAGGGATATTCTCTCCAAAATGGTATTGAAGAACTTGCTGTGGCTTTGCCTTACCCAGTTCATTGAGGGTAAACTGTCTTCCCTGGTTTTTAAAGCCCTTGATGATTTGGCCTCAACCTGCCCATCCAGCAGGCAAAATTCTTTGGTACCTAGCATAATATTGAACAAATACTAAGTATGAATATGTATTTTTATTGGTTTATTATATGATTATAAAGCACATAAGGATTTATTTCGTACTCTCATTGTTTCATGCCTAACAGTCCCGACTGCTGGAGCCACTGAAATTTTCATTTACTTTGTTTTGAAGAAGCAGTTCAGAACCATGTCCTGTATGCAGGTTTTGCACACAGCAGATGTGTAAGGATGTCTTGAAGTAAGGGATGGTTCTTCTGACATTGCTGAAGGAGAAAATCATTTTGCTCTACCAGACTGAAATTCAGAGCTCAGCCCTTTGCTGCCACCTTGCTCTCACAGCTGTCTGTCCTTGGCTTCTGGGTGCTTTCACCTTGGCTAGATGAAGATGAACGTTCTGACCCGCTCAGGTTTCTGTAGGGTTGAGACTCTGCTGCTGCTACTGCTCCTTTGATGCTGGTGACTGCACCTCACTAAGTTAGCTGTTCGGCTAGACAAATCTTTAGCGCTCTGGTTTTACCTTTTTAGCAATGTTTTAGCTGGTGTGCTTCCTTGTGGCTTTGTGTGGGGCTCATGGTTAATGGAAGCGCACATTAACAAAACACTAAAATGGCCAAACAGCAACAATGACTTTAGTTAACAAAATTCTGGGAGAGGTACAATTAGTAGTCAGAAATGGACTGTATTAAAGTGGCTATCCCATGAGTTTATCTTGATACTATCTTAACCTCATGCTTATGTGGTGTTGAATGTGCCTTGTGTCTAAAGCTGTGGGTCCTGGCTCTTACAAGAAGCACAACCCAACCAAGATATCAAGCGAACTGACTAAAAGTATTCATTTTGCTTAAATGTGTTTCTTTCCCATATACTTACCCCTTTATTTGCTATAAGCCATAAACATTGAAATGGTGTTTTTTAAAGAATATGAAGCCTTATTTTTTAACTTCTTGAAATAAAACTAGGTAGTACCTAAAATAGCATGTACACCATATTTAAACTATTGCATATAATAGTAAATGAATCCATTAGGCATGTAACTAATGGTGAACACTCTTTGAACTAAAATGAAGGTACATGATTTGATTGTTTTTTTGAAATGTTAATATATAAACAGACAAGGATATATATATGTAAAGTCACATTTTATTTATTTAGTAAGTGATGACTTCACCAAATGCTACACATCCATGCTTGGAATGATGCTTGGGATGTCTATTTAACAATACCGCGGGGAGACTGCACAGGCCAGAAAGAGACAGTTTGCATTCCCTTCTGCTCCTTAAAGATAGAATGTAGACATCTTATTTGTATATGTGTTGATGCCTTCAGAGGATCTGTGGTTTATTGATAACTCTTTAGTATTGTTACTATGAAGTAGTTATGATTTCCCCAGAGACAATTTTGTTTCCATTGCCAGTGCTCTCGTCTAGGTTGTAGACCTCCTATAGCCTCTTTAATTAGGCTCTCTGCTTCACTTATTGAAGGCTCTAAGTAGCTTCTTGTTTCTGAATTGTTTGATATTTTCAGTGTTTGGAGTTACCTATTTCTGAAGACAGTGACTGGTTTTCTGTTACCTCACTCCTGATACGGAAGGGAGACAGGGAAGTGCTCGGAGGAGAAGGGCGGGTCCCTGGCAAGGGCTCCACCCCCGGGCCTGTGCCCACAGACCTAGGTGAAGACAGGCACTCCTGCCTTCACGTCCAAATGTTGCATTTCCCAAGACCACTCTGACCCACCATGCCCCCATTCTGTGCCTATAAAAACCCCAAGACCGTAGCAGGAAGACACACAAGCTGGATGCCGAGAGAAACACATTGGCGAAGGAATACACAGGTGGATGGACGTTGAGAGGAATGCACTGGTGTAGGAGCACACCGGGACTCCAGCAGGCCATTGACTGGCGGAATGACACAAAGTTTGGCAGGCAGTTGGAGAAGAGTTGGGCCACCAAGCGGCCAGACTCCAGGGGAAAACCATTTCCCTTCTGGCTGCCCCATCTGCGGAAAGCTACTTCCACTCAATAAAACCTCGCACTCATTCTCCAAGCCCACATGTGATCCTATTCTTCTGGTATGCCAAGGCAAGAACCCCAGGATACAGAAAGCCTTCTGTCCTTGCGATAAGGCAGGGGTCTAATTGAGCTGGTTAGCAGAAGCCGCCTGTGGACGGCTAAACCAAAAGAGCATCCTGTAACATATGCCCACTGGGGCTTCAGCTGTAAACATTTACCCCTAGACACTGCCGTGGGGTCGGCGCCTCACAGCCTGCCTGTCTGTATGCTCCCCTAGAGGTTTGAGCAGTGGGACACTGAAGAAGTGAGCCACACCCCCATCACACACCTGCAAGTGGGACAAGGGAACCTTTCCCATTTCACTGCTATAGACAGTGCAAAGCTATTAAAATCTGAATCGCTTAGCAGGCATGTAAGGTCCTCTCTGATCTGGTCTCATTTAGTCTTTCAGGTTCCATCTTCACCTTCATTTCTGCAGGAGAAACACATCTCTGTACCAAAAGTTCTTCGGTTTGGTCACCCTTTCCCCTGAAAAATACCTATTAAGCTCTGTAAGCATAACTTAGATACCATTACACTATGAAACCTTCTCAGTTTTCCATAGAATACATTTCTGTGTTCTGTCTGTTCCTTTGAAAAAATTTTTTTACTTTGTATTGTACTATATATGGTACAGTGTACAATGAACTATATGTCCCTGGCATATAGTTATCCCTGAACTTTATGTGCTGAATCTATAATATTAAGCTAATATGTTATGCTTGATTTCTGGGGACCAAGTAGATGATCATTTGGAAAAATATACCACCATTGTGCATGGCAGAGGAACTTCATTTGGTAAAGAATTGTGTCACATGGTTATAGGTTGTAAGGTATTTTTTCCTTTCCGTCTTATCTTTCTTATTTACTTATTTATTTTTTGAGACAGAGTCTTGCTCTGTCACCCACGTTGGCATGTAGTGGTGCCATCACAGCTTACTGCAGCCTCAAACTCCTGGGCTCAGGCATTTCTCCCACCTCAGCCTTCCAAGTAGCTGGGGCTACAGGCATGCACCACCACACTCAGCTAACTTTTTAATTTTTTTTGTAGAGACAGGGTCTCCCTGTATTGCCTAGGCTGGTCTTGAACTTGCGACCTCAAGCAATCCTCCCACCCTGGCCTCCCAGTAGTTTTCATTTTTATTGAAATTATACACTAACATAGTTTAAAGACTTTAATATTTCTTTGTTTGTTAAAAAAAAAAAAAACTTCCCAGCATTTTGCTCTCTAGTGGCAACTACTTGTACTTCGTTGAGCCGAGTACTTTGTTGTTTATATCCTGTTTTTAGGTATATACTCATATTACTTTATATTTCAATTTTTACCAGTAACTCTTGATTCATGACAATGGATGATGACAACTTAGTTCTTTCCTCCCCAGTCACACTCTTCCTTTATCCTGTTTTGCTTAGATCAGTGTTGATAAAATATTCACTGTTTATATTATGTGAGCATTATTCACATGTAGCAAACTGTGGTTACTTTTCCTTCCTTGCTTGACTACTTCCCTCCCTAAGTTAATTATTCTCTCACCTTTTCTCCTCTCCCTTTCTCCCTTCTTTCCCCTTCCCTACCCACTACATATATATACTTGTCACAAATTCAACCCCAGATGCCTTCACAATTATCTAAAAGTCCTCAAAAGACATTCAGATGCATAGGTTTTATATAAATTTTATCTTTTTTTTTTTTTTTTTTTTTTGAGACGGAGTTTCGCTCTTGTTGCCCAGGCTGGAATGCAGTGGCGCGATCTCAGCTCACCGCAACCTCCGCCTCCCGGGTTCAAGCGATTCTCCTGCCTCAGCCTCCCAAGTAGCTGAGATTACAGGCATGCGCCACCACGCCTGGCTAATTTTCTATTTTTAGTAGAGATGGGGTTTCTCCATGTTGGTCAGGCTGGTCTCAAACTCCCAATCTCAGGTCATCCACCCACCTCAGTCTCCCAAAGTGCTGGGATTACAGGCATGAACCACCGCGCCCAGCCTGAATTTTATCTTTTTTGAAGAAATCTCTCATCAAAGCCATCTGACCTCTTCTGGTTTTAACAGGCTACCTGCTAATTCTGTTTATAGCTGTCATACCAGATTCTCTTGTCACTGTCTTTTGGGGAATTCTCTTTACTATTCTACATAGAAGTTTTGTTTCCTTTATCTTTTTCTTGTTTATGCCCTTATTTTGCAGAGTACATCCCTCAGGAACTTCCTGAAAAAGGATTCTTGGGAGATAATTTTTTAGAGACCTCAAGTATCTGAAAAGATCTCTATTCTTCCCTAGCACTTGATTGATAGTTTGTCTGGTGTGGAATTTGTATTGGAAATCATTTTGAAGACATTGCTTCAGTGCCAGCTTACTCCCACTATTGCTTTTGAAATCTAAAGCCAGCTGATTTGGGGTTTCTTACACATTACTTTTTTTTTTCTCCCTGGAAACTTGATGTGCCACCTTGTGTAGGTCAGTTTTCCTCCAATGTACTGTGCCTTTTCAATGTAGAAACTCATGGCCTGGTAAGTTTTATTTTGGACCTCCTCTCTGTTTACCCTTTCTGGATCACTCTCACCATTCAAATCTTTGTCCTTCCTATGGTCCTTTAATTGTTGTATCTTTTCTCTCCTATTTGCAGCCTTTCTTCTACTTTCTTGGGAGATTTCAACTTTATCTTTTATTGAGTTTTTGAAATCTTTTGTTTGTTTGCTTGCTTTTGTTTTTAATTTCCAAAAGCTACTTTTTCTCCTCTGAATGTTATTTTGTTTTGGCTTTATTCTTTTTTCATAAGTGCAATGCATTCTGTCTCTCTGGATATTAATAAGTTTATTTTGAAATTCTCCCTATAATTTCTGTTTTCTGTAGTTGGCTATCTTCTAGTTTGTTTTGATTTTTTATTTTTATGTTAGAAAAGAACCATGTTCCTCAGTTATCTGTTCCTTAGTTAGGAAGGTCTTTCCTCTGAGTCGCTCATATTCCCCAGAAGAGACTGCCTGGAGAGCGAAGGCCGGCCTGTGTTCTGGGAGCTGAGTGGAGAAAGAAAACTGGGGTCTCACTGTCCTGCATGCATAAGCTCTTTTTTAGTACAGCACCTCTGCCCTCATCCATGTTAATGACCACTGGTGCAGAGACCCTCTGTTTCAACTTCTTCTGAAAATAAATTCCAGACTGTCAGGATTTCTCTTTTTGTGTAACAAATTACTGCAAATTTAGCAGCCCAAAACAATACACACATTTAGTATCTGACAGTTACTGTGGGTCAGGAATCCAGGCATAGCTTAGCTGAGCCCTCTGCTCAGGGTCTCCCTTGGCTGTAGTCAAGGAGTCAGCTGGCCTGTGTCCTCATCTGTAGCTCTTACAAGGTCACATGGTTGTTGACAGAATTCAGTTCCTTGCAGCTATGGGACTGAGGCCCAGGCAACTCCTAGAGGCCGCTCATAGTTCTCTAGCCCTTTTCTTAGGGAGTTTATGTCATAGGAGCTTGCTTCTTCAAGGCTAGCAGGAGACTCTTCAGTCAGTTAAGACTTAGTCCTTTTTTTGAGATGGGGTCTCACTCTGTCACTCACCTAGGCCGGAGTGCAGTGGTGCAATCTCGGCTCACTGCAGCCTCAACTTCCCGGGGGCTCAGGTGATCCTCCTGCCTTAGCCTCCCGAGTAACTGGGATGACAGGTGCATGCCACCATGCCTGGCTGTGTTTTGTATTTTTTTTAGAGATGAGGTCTCACAATGTTGCCCATGCTGGTCCCTAACTCCTGGGCTTAAGCAATCTGCCTGCCTCGGACTTCCAAAGTGCTGGCTCACAGGTGCGAGCCACTGCACTTGGCTGGAATAGGACATGTTTGTAAGTTAGCACCCTTCTCTGTTTGGGGATAATGCTTTTGGCTTCTTGGTATTAAATGACTATTTGAATCATTTTAGAAACCAACTGATCCCAACATGAGGTAGCATATGACTCTGCCGTCTGTTAACTTACAAGCCAGTTTCGTGCCTGACCAGTGGCCACCAGTATTTGCTTACCAGTCATTCTAGGCTTGTTACATTTAGGTAGCTGTGAAATGTCCCACATCAGCCCTCCATCTGTGGGCCTCTTTAGCTGCTGCTGCTGCAGCATCTAGCTTTTTGAAAGCTGTTGTCTACTGCTCAGCTAGAAGGGTGTGTGTAGACAGCAGGACCAAGGATTCGCCTGGGTGAAAGAGTTGGCAATGAGAAAGCAACCAGACCCTCCCCTCCAAGCCCAGCCCTGTATTTGACATGCAGGGCATAACCTCACTCATTCAGTCTCTCAGCCCTATGCAAATATAAACAGCCTTCCTCTTGTCTCTCCAGGCCAGCTGGGGCCAAGAAAGAAGCCAGTGATTCCCCCAAGTGCAGTAAATAGCTCTCCTCACCTCCTGACCCTGTTATTTCCTGGTAGTTCTGAGTTGTGGATCCTGCAGTGGAGAGGGAGGGAACAAAGAAGTTGCAGAGGCCTCAGCTTCACAGAGCATTGAGCAGTGGGTGATATTGTATCCTCAGGCAGGGGTTGACCTCACATTTCAGTGCAGGTCATTCTAATGACTGCTGGACCTCCCAGTGCCACTGTGAGCTAGAATGGAATAGAGTGAAGTGGATCTGAATTCCTGGACTGTGGGACCAACCTAACTTCTGAGCTGGAGAAAGTAGGTCTCATGTTCTATACCTGCTTTTTTTAGCTCTAGGGGGAAAAAAAGAATTGTGCATCTTGTTCTCTTTGCAGCTTAGGGGCATAACATTTGGACTGTAATTGAACTGATGCTTGTTTCCCCAAAATCTCTTTGGTTTTCATTAAGGTGGGGGATTCTCTGCATTTTGGGAGTCGTCCCATTATTACCGAAATTCCTCTCCTCCACACTAAGTACTCTGTGTGGTATGCTTTTATTTTCACCTAATTCATTTCTGCAAATAAAGTGATTTAATTTTTGGTATTAAGAAATTTTAATAACACCTTTTGGCAGATCACAAGATTTTCTTGTTCTTATTTAATCCTAGCTTCCATCCAAATGTGAAAGAGAAATGAAATAATAAGGTAGGAAAGGCAGACCAGTAAATGTGATTAAACAACTTTTGTGTTGAGTCCAAAGACAGATAACTTCATTTTAAGCTTCATGGGTGTAGTAAAAATATATCACCTTAAGAAAACCTGGATTGCCATTAGCCGGAACTGACTTCCAAGCTTTCTGACTTTGTACAAACAAATCACTTAATCCTGAATCCTTCTCCTCATCTTTTTTTTTTTCCTCTTTGTTTGTTTTTAAATATATTTCTTTATTTTGTATTATTTTCTTATTGTCTTTTTTATATTTTATGTATTTTATTTTCCTCATCTTTAAAATGGATAAATGTTACCTTTCCTGATTCAAAGATTCTGGGCAAAGATCAAAAGAAGTCAAAGTTTATGAAGGAACTTTGAAAATTATATATTTCTCTGCAAATGTTAGGGTACTTTTCTGTCTTTGATTTATGTTGGTTCTTGGAGTGATATTTTAGATGTACAAATAGTAGGTCAGAACAAACCTGTATGTAATAAATTCTGGAGAATTGAGTTCAGACTTTTGTTTTGCTTATATTTGGATAAATTATCATCAACTTTGTTGAGGTGTAATTTACACACAATTGAATTCACCCATTTCAAGTCTTCCATGTGTTTTGACTGTTCAGATAAATTGACAAATAGTTATCTTAGCTAACAGTTGGTATTTCTACATTAAAGAAGGGAGAAAGAGCACCCTCTTTTGGCAGAAGTTTCTCCTGTGTGGGCTCTCCGGTCCCCCTGTCTCATTTCAAAAGCAGATTTGCATCCTGCTGTTGGAGTAAACTTGAGCCCTTTCGTTTATACTGGTGCAGGTTTTGTAGTCTCTTGGAGATTCAGTATCTCAGTCCCATGTCTGAGAGCAAAGAAGAAGGAAGAGGGGTAGGAAAGAGCACCTGAATTGAATAGAGGAGGGAGCAGAGAAGGCAAAACAGTGAGATAGTGTCCATTTAGTCTGAGTATTTCCAAATTTTCCAATAAAATGTCAGTGGAAGCTTTTATCATAAGGCCAAAATCTGTCCTTCAGTGTGACCACAGAGCCACAGGAGACCCAAACCGCTTGTAGTCACTGATGATTTTCATTGGGCTATAGATGGGAATGGCAGCAGTCATAAATATTTCCTATGAATGAGTGTTCTAGATAATTTTTACCCAAAGATGTAGCATATCAGTGCGTCACTATTGAAAACATGTTTGGAATGAAGCAGGAAAATGAGTCAAAAGATCTCCCCTCAGTTCCTAAGCAACTTTGTTGTAAAAATAACTGAAAACTGGGCTTAAATGAAACACACGTTCGAATGGCTGGAGTAAGAATATTGACAGCCCAGACTCAGTATTCCCCCCACCTTTCCAAGTCCTTAAAGCATTGGCTTTCTACTCAGAAACGCTACTTACCCTAGGGTGACCATAGTTACTTTTATTTTTTATTTTTATTTATTTATTTATTTTTAGATGGAGTCTTCCTCTGTTGCCTAGGCTGGAGTGCAGTGACACGATCTCGCTCACTGCAGCCCCCACCTCCCGGGTTCAAGCTATTCTCCTGCCTCAGCCTCCTGAGTAGCTGGGACTACAGGCGCCCGCTAACACACCCGGCTAATTTTTGTATTTTTATTAGAGATGGGGTTTCACCATATTGGCCAGGCTGGTCTTGATCTCCTGACCTTGTGATCTGCCTGTCTCAGCCTCCAAAGTGCTGGGATTATAGCCGTGAGTCACCGCGCCCGGCCACTTTTACTTTCTCTTATTACTTTACTTTCTGTATTAATAGGTAGATTAGATTCCATCTCTTCTACCTTTATTTTGTCCTTCAGAATAGAAATTGGGAAGTAAACACAGTGGTTTTTTTTTTAATCTCAATAATTGGAATCTGTTTGAAGGAGAAAATCCCCTGCATCTCATCCTGCAAGTATAACCACTATTAAGTTCCGGTATATTTATATCTTACAAAAATGTTTGTTTTGCATACTGTTGTGGAACTTGTTTCTTTCAATCTGTCTGGATTTCTTTCCTTGTTCAGTATATATACCTCATTTTATTTAAGATGTACAGTATACCGTCATATGGTTGTACTCCAATGAACCTATCTCCTGTCAGTAAGTTAGCTCATTCCAAATTTTTTTCATCATATATAAGTAAGAGTCTCCAAAATATCCTTATACTATAGTCACATGCACATGTCCAGTTATTTCCTTAGGGTACATTCCAAGAAGCAGAATTTCTATATCAAAGTGTTTACTGGAAACTTTTGCCATTCTGATAGGTAAAAGTACCAGAGTGTTTAACTTGTATTTCTTTGAGTCTAAGTAAGATTGTGCATCTCTTTATTTGCCATATGTTTATTTTCCACTTTTGAGAACTGCCTGTGTACTTTATCCATTGTTATTATTTAAATTAGTCAAGATATTAGCCCTTAATCATGAACTGAAAATCCCCCCCCCCAACCTTTTTATAAACTTTATGGTATCTTTTTTTTTTTTTTTTTAAGGATTTTCAATTTTTATGTAGTCAGATCTGTTGGTCTCTTCCTTTGTGTGTGTGTGTTTTAACTTCAGTGATGTCTCAGTTTTGGTCATTCCTGCACTCCTGCCTGCCCTCTCACCCCAAGGTGACTCGTGAGATGAGAGTTCAAATACAAGTAGTTTATTTCCAGGTACAAAGAACAAAGGGAAGCTAAGGAAGAAAAGATAGTCAGTAAAAGATGTCTCATCTGGGCTCAGTGGCTCATGCCTATAATCCCAGCACTTTGGGAGGCTGAAGCAGTCGGGGATCACTTGAGCTCAGGAGTTCAAGACCAGCCCAGGCAATATAGCGAGACCCTGTCTCAAAAAAAAAGATGTCTTATTAAGCCAACCCCCACAGGGAAAATTGCCTATGCAGAAACTGGGAAATTGGGCAGAACACTTGCCTCAGAATGATCCCGCCCAAATGATCAGTTATTCATTGAGGGCTGCTCTTGGGGGGAGTGTTCCAGTTATTTATTGCTACATAACAAAATAAACAAAAACCACCATTTTTTATTATGATTATAATCTTTCATAGATATAGAGTTTGGGGCTGGGCTCAGCTGGTTGGTTCCTACGGAAGCTTTCTAATGCAGTTACAGGGGCTAGGACTGGAGTCATCTGAAGCCTTCCTCACTCACATATCTG
This sequence comes from Pongo abelii, assembly GCF_028885655.2. Classification (NCBI taxonomy): domain Eukaryota; kingdom Metazoa; phylum Chordata; class Mammalia; order Primates; family Hominidae; genus Pongo; species Pongo abelii. The sequence continues at coordinate 130,799,675 of NC_085928.1, read as the reverse complement.
GTCTTCCACCTGGGCTGGGAAGGCCCACATAGCTGAGGGCTGGAACACTTTGGGCTTCTTGGCTAATTCTCATTCTTGATGTGGTCTCTCCACACAGTCTCTGCAGTACTAGGCTTCTTATGTGATGTTTAGAGTTTCCAAGGCACATAGAAAGGGAGAGACAGACAGCTGCAGGATGAGATGGCGGGCCGGGGGGACCATAGCTCCTTTTTTTAAAAAAAGGAGCCAGTTGTGAAGTCACACTTATATCACTTTAGACTTAAATATCACCAGCCCATATTCAGAGGGAGGGGAATTAGACTCTGCCTCTTTGAGCAGTTTCAAACAATCTGTGGACAGTGTTGTAAAACTGCCACATGGAGTTAATTTACCTGTATTTCTGCCTATTGCTATGGGCAGAGCAGCTTTAAGCACAGAGGTGCAGATAAGGGTAGCTAGAACTTGGCCATAGCACACCAGAATCCTAAGGGATGTGTTGGTGAGGCACTGACAGCTTCTGCTGTAGTTTGTCAGTGAGCTCAGGAGTTCAAGTGGCTTCTCTTATTTCCAAAAGTATAAAACTGTTCACTTATATTTTCTTTAAGTTCCTATTTAAAATTCTTAGTTTAACTTTTGTTTTTTAATGTCTGGGAGTAAGAATCAAGCACTTATTTTAATGGTTAGCCAATTACACCAAAATAATTTTAAAATAATCTGCCCAGTGGTTCTCAAACTCTTTGGTTTCAGGACCCCATTACACTCTTAAAATTTATTTCAGACCCCAGCAGCTTTTGATTATATGGTTAACAATTATGGATTTTTACCATATTCAAAATTAAAACAGAATTATTTAAAACATCTATGATTGATTTTAAAATAACAAAAAACATATTAATATAAATAACATTTTAAATGAAAACTGTTTTTCAAAATTAAACAGACTAGGCTGGGCGCAGTGGCTCATGCCTGTAATCCCAGCACTTTGGGAGGCCAAGGCAGGTGGATCACGAGGTCAGGAGATTGAGACCATCCTGGCTAACATGGTGACACCCCGTCTCTACTAAAAATACAAAAATTAGCTGGGCGTGGTGGTGCATGCCTGGAGTCCCAGGAGGCTGAGGCAGGAGAATCGCTTGAACTTGGGAGGCAGAGGTTGCAGTGAGCTGAGATCACGCCACTGCACTCCAGCCTGGGCAACAGAGCGAGACTCCATCTCAAAAAAAAAAAAAAAAAATTTAACCTAGAAAACTGGTACTATTTCACATATTTGCAGATGACTTTAATGTCTGACTTACTAGCAGACAGGTAGGTTTTCATACCTGCTTCTGCATTCAGGCTGTGGCCTTCTCACACCTGGTGTAGATTCAGGAAAATCTCACAGTACAAATGTGAGAAAATGGGAGTAAAAATGGTAAGTCATGTTTTAGATTTATGAAAATAGTTTTGACTTTATGGGGCTCCCTTGAAAGGGTCTTGGGCGAACTGCCTAGTTTTTCCCTGATGATATAAATGCTACCTTCAGCTGAAGGCATCTTTATCCTCCAAATTCACATGAGCTCTGTACTGAGAGAAGATACAGGGAGCTGGACCTAGGATGAGAGACCCCACAGCCCTGGGAGGGTGCAGGTGGAGGTTGAAGCAGCAGCAAAATTGTCAGAATTAGGCAGTCGGGGGCGGTGGCTCATGCCTGTAATCCCAGCACTTTGGGGAGGCTGAGGTGGGCAGATCATGAGATCAGGAGTTCGAGACCAGCCTGACCAACATGGTGACACCCCGTCTCTACTAAAAATACAAAAATTAGGCAGGCATGGTGGCATGTGCCTGTAATCCCAGCTACTCGGGAGGCTGAGGCAGGAGAATTGCTTGAACCTGGGAGGTGGAGGTTGCAGTGAGCCAAGATGGCACCACTGCACTCCAGCCTGGGTGACAGAGCGAGACTCCGTCTCAAAAAAAAAAAAAAAAAAAAAAGAGACCGGCAGGAGAGTTTCAGGCTGATTGACCAGTGCAGGGAGGTGTTCTAATTCCTTCATAAATAGGGTAACCATGTAACATGCAAGTTGGAACACTTTTGAAAGCAAAAGTGGGCAGCAAAAAACTGAAAATTATTATTACCAGATAAAGTCTTTGCCAAACAATAAAATAATAGATTCACATCACAGTGACCAAAAAAATCACTATGCAAGACTGTTCACACAACTCTGCTTTGTAGCAAGTTATTGAAGTCTGTTTCTTGAACTCTATACTTGAGTCACTTCCCATGCTTCCCACTGACCTAGCAGCCCCCTGACTGCCCCACCTGGAGTTTGAGATTGGCAGCAGTTGCAGTGTGGAAGCTGCGTAAGGAGCTGAGTGTAATGGGAAACCTTTAGCTAAAATTAATTTCATAATCAAAGATGTAGGTCAGAATCTTTTCTTAGAATTGAGTAAAACCTGATAAGCTCCTTTAAGAGAATCTTGGTATCCTTTTAAAACTTTCTTTGTGACACTGTTGCTTTTGGGGATCAGCACTAAATGTGTGGAGGGTAGAGGTGTTAACCATACGTTCTCCCCTCAAAAAGTCTGAACAAGATGCTCTGCTTTTCCCCCAGCTGACTCTCACTTATCCACAATATAGTTAATCATCCCAATAGAAGAGTTGGTCGTGCCCTGTGAACTGAAGAACCAGGACTAATAACCCGTTGGTATTTACTCATTTAAATAGCAGTTTTGTATATCGTAGTATAAGCATTGCAGCTGAAGAATCTGGACTCGACCATAAGGCAGATACCAGATACCCAAGCTCTGGATTCTTTAGTGGGAGTAGAGGAGTCATCACCACACACACACGGCATTGGATTCTGTCCTGACTCATTTTTTCTAACTTCTTGGGCGAAAGGGCAGATTAGAATTGTTCCAAGTCAGGCTTGTGTAATTCCTGCAGAAAAGATCTATTGTTGGATCCACCTTTATCCTGATTTATGTACATGTTTAATCTTACGGAGGAAAATGGCTTTCAAGACACAAGGGATACTGATCTTACTTTAATTCTAATCACTGCTGTACCCCCAACCCCTGCTTCTTTCCGGCGCTTGGCATTGAACTAGTTTTGTCATTTTACTTGCTTGCTACCTACCCTCACAACTACCCTGACAGGCCAGAAGGGAAAGTGTGGTTCCTTAGCTCACTGTACTAGTAACTCCTCATTTAGCCATCCCTAGTTAAGAGTGACCCCCTAATGTCCACATTTTTTTAGGTCTGCTCTTCTTTTGTCATCCCTACCAGAGTATCTTAACCCTTTACTTACAAGTTACTTGGAAGTAGTTTTCTTTTAAAAATAGTGTCCTTACTCTATGTGCATCTAATTTTTTTCAATATTGGAATGTAAATTTCCGGATGTGCTGGACTGTCAATAGAGCAACAGCATATACAGTAAAACCTACGACTGAATGACTAACTGGGCAAGATTGAGCTTTTGTGATGTTTTAATTATTTTACCTAATTTGGAAACACTGTTATATAATCCCAAACAGTAGTACATATTTGATCATCTAATTAAATATTGGTAACTGTTAGTGTGCCAAGCCCTGTAGTATGTGTGGGAAATTACTACTCCCTAGAGACTTAAATTCTGATGTACAAAAGATTGTATCCAAATGACTATAGCATTCTGTGTAAATACCCAGACAAATCTATTCTCTTCCTGGTTTGGAACAAATTTTAAAAATGAACTCTATAGCTTCCATAGGCCACAAATCATCCTTGTGTGTCACAAAAAGTTATGTCAAAAATTCCTTTGGAAGTTTATCTACTTTATGCTGGAGGAAGACAGTAGGCACCATTTCCTCAGTGTTGGTGTTATAAGACTTTTGGAGGGCTTTGTTAGGCGGCCATTAAATGGCCACACTGTTGTAGATCTTAAGTGCCTGGGATAGTCTCCTTCCCATAGTTAGGAAGATATACCCCCTATTTAGCCCCACCGTGTTCCAGTATAACTTCCTTGATACAGTGGATACCACTAATGTGAATTTTTTTTTTTTTTTTTTTGAGATGGAGTCTCACTCTGTCGCCCAGGCTGGATGCGGTGGCGTGATCTCATCTCACTGCAGCCTCCGCCTCCCAGGTTCAAGTGATTCTCCTGCCTCACCCTTCTGAGTAGCTGGGATTACAGGCGCTCACCATCACGCCCAGCTAATTTTTGTATTTTTAGTAGAGACGGGGTTTCACTATGTTGGCCAGGATGGTCTCTATCTCTAGACCTCGTGATCTGCCCGCCTTGGCCTCCCAAAGTGCTGTGATTACAGGTGTGAGCCACTGTGCCCAGCCAAATATGTAAATTCTTGTGTGTGGGTACTAGTTTTTCTGGGGAGCCCTTTAGGTTGGCTCTAGGTCTGCAAGTTCTTTCCAAGGGATAGTTACCTGAATGGTACACTCCTCACAGTACCAGAGCCTCTTCCTTTCCTCTTCTCCTCACCTTAGGTGAGGAGGCCTTCTAACTTAGTTATTAGGACTATGGCAGTGGTCGCCCTGCTTTTTAATAGCACTTACAAAATCGTGTCACTACCCTGTTAGTTTCTTTAGTAAGGTTTTGTCATTTTTCAAGTTCCTTCTGCCACTTGCTTCTAGGTTACAAATGGTTATTGTTTTATGAAGGGATGCTGAGGGTAAAAATGTACCAAATAGATCTCATGGAGAAGGCAGCTTTCACCCGGTATCTCTGGTAGATTGCTACCTTCATAGCTTATCTTCTCTATGAATTTCTTAGCAATAGAAGAGTAAATCAGGAATGGATTTTTAGTAGTAGTTTGTCATAGGGAATGCAGATGTAATTGGATTTTTTTTTCATATAAGCATTTTGTAAATTCAGTTTTGGGTTTTTTGTTTTTTGTTTCTTGTTTTTGTTTTTTGTCTTAATAGAGCTAGGCATTACCAGGGTTGATGCATATTTGTTACTGCAAAGAGTTGTAGACAAGGGAGGAGGGAGCTAAATAATATTAATGGTAATTTAAATCTAGAAAATCAGAACTGTGGCTCACTACTGTAATGTCAGTGCTTTCAGAGGCCAAGCAGAAGTATCGCTTGAGCCCAGGAGTTCAAGACCAGTCTGGGTAACCTAGCAAGACCCTGTCTCTACAAAAAATTAGCCAGGTGTGGTGATGCACGCCTGTAATCCTAGCAACTCAGGAGGCTGAGATGGAAGGATCACTTGAGCCAGCTGTGATTGAGCCACTGCACTCCAGCTTGAGCAACAGAGTGAGACACTGTCTCAAAAAAAAAAAAAAAAAAAAAACAGTTGGTATTCATTGCTCTTAATAATCCTCTATAGCTGGCTTCTCAAACTTTAATGTGCATAAGAATCATTTGTTAACATGCACATTGATTGGGTCTGAGGTAGAGTCTGATGTCTGCATTTCTAACAAACTCCCAGGGGATGGATGTCAATGTTGCTTGTCCAGAGGCGGCATTTTGAATATCAGTCTACAGAACATTCAGGGTATATGCAAATTAACTTTTAATAATAACAACAACAACCATATATATAGATCCTTTTTTGGTGTACCAGGCACAGAAAAATAAAATAAGACTGGGATTGGAGTCTAACAGCTGGGATTCAGATTGAAGCTCTTCCCTTTACTAGCTTAACCTTGAGCAAATTTTCTCTAAGGCAGGGTTTCTCAGCCTTGGCACTGTTGACATTTGAGGCTGAGATCATTCTTTGTGCGGGCTGTCTGGTGCACTGTAGGATGTTTAGCAGCATCCCTGGCCTCTATCCACCAGATGCCATTAGCACCTCCCTCCCATTTGTGACATTCAGAATGACTGCAAGTATTGCCAAACGTCAGGGGGTGGGGTAGGAGGCAAAATTACTTCCAGTTGAGAACCACTGCTCTAAGGCTACTGTTGAAATATGGGTGTTTGGGGGGGCTTGTGATATGAATGATGTACTTTATGTAAGTGACACAGAAGCTTATCATGAAGCTTCCACAGACAAAAGGAGAATAGGCATGCAGTAGCTAATAAGCAGTCTGTGCCACATCTGGCTTTCTGAGGATGATGATAAAGCTTATTCCAAGTGCCAGTTCTTTATTTTTACGAAACATTAGTCATTGCACTATGAGATAATATCAGGAATTACTTGAGATTTTTAAATAGGTAGAACTGAGTTTCTAATTCAGTTGATCCCAAGCCTCTGCCCTTTTTTGAAATACGCTGGCACTGTTGCTACTCTGCCCCTGCCTCTGCCCCTTTCTTCATTGTTACTTCCTGCTGCTGTCCGCATGTCTCTTTTTCCCCCCCCTACTCTTTAAAGTTTTATTTCACTAATTTGAAGTCAAATGTCACAACTGTGTTCTGGTCAATTTACTATCCTTGCTTGGCTTCCCCAAATGGCAGTACCAAAAGATTTGTGGGGTAGGGAGAAGAGACCACTTTAAGAAGCACTGCATTTACTCATCTTCCACAAGGCAACAGAGTTGGGCATCTGATAATTCAACAAAACAAAGCTTCAATAGCACCCAGGAGGGCAGACAGGCAAACCAGGCTGAGACACACTGCATTTGTCAAAATCGGACCAGAGAAAACCTACTCCCCACAGATTAAAAGGTAGCGATAGTCATCATTTCTTTTTCTGTTGCCACAATGTTTTTCTTCTTTTAATTATTATCATGTAGTTGTCTCAAGTCCTTCCTTTAGTCCAGGGTTCCCCAGCGCCTGGGCCACAGACCCCGTACTGGTCCCTGGCCCATTAGGAACTACACACATAACAGATGAGCAGTGGGTGGGCAGGCCAGCCAGCTGAGCGAAGCTCCATCTGTATTTACAGCCACTGCCCATGGCTTGCATTACTGCCTGAGCTCTGCCTCCTGTCAGATCGGATCAGCAATGGCATTAGGTTCTCATAGGCATGCGCAAACCCTATTGTGAACTGCTCATGTGAGGGATCTAGGTTGCGTGCTCCTTATGAGAATCTAATGCCTGATGATCTGCTACTGTCACCCATCACCCCCACATGGGACTGTCTAGTTGCAGGAAAACAAGCTCAGGGGCTCCCCACTGATTCTACATTATGGTGAGTTGTATAATTATTTCATTCTATATCACAATGTAATACTAATAGAAATAGAGTGCACAATAAATGCAGTGCACGTGAATCGTCCCAAACCATCCTACCCCCCCACCCCCACCCCTGATCTGTGGAAAAATTGTCTTCCACAAAAGCAGCCCCTGGTGCAGAAAAGGTTGTGGACTGCTGCTTTAGTCCATCTCCTATGATTGCACAGGTAAGCTGCAAATGCCAAGGACTTGATGAGCTCAGTTCACCCCTTGCCAACAATGTATCAATTCCTGAGAGAATGAGTTCCTGAAGTCTTGTTGTTAGCAACAATAAGTAGAGGAACTGCTTGGTTTTCTGTATCCTAGTTATTTTATGAAGTTAAGTTTTAGTTTCTTCCATCCTTCCACATCTACAGAGTCCACAACAAATACAATGCCATCTGTGCATCTGGCATATGACTTCCACAGTGGCCTTACTTTGTCCTAAACACCTACATCCCAGAAGTGAAAAGAGACTGTTTTAGAATTTCCCAAGGTTATCTTAATTTTCTCAGTGTTAAATCTTTTGGTAGGTACAGAATTTACAAATTCATGAGCTGCAGCCTGTATAAGACAGTTGTCTTTCTAGCACAGTACAAACCCAGAAAAACAGTGTGGAAAGACTGAAATGAAGGCCGACTGGACAGGATAGAAATCTGGTCTGATAGTCCATTTCCCAATTTCCCACTGCAAATAAATGTCCCAAATTGAAATGCTTTCTTCTTGCTTTAGAACTTCTCTTCGTAGGTGTTCCAGGTGTAAGACTAACCATCCTTCCCTTCTCTTCACTCAGTGTCTGTCCTAACATCTGAGGAGGTGCTCTGATACCTGCCCGTGGGCACCAGGGAGGCCTGGGCCACGGCGGAGGACAGGGCACCAGGTGGGTGCTGTGTGCGTGGCTGCTTTAACAGTGCTCGCCCAGCAGTCCGCAAGTCTGTTTCTAGCATGCTTATCTTCCCATCTTCCCAGCCTCTCATCCTCTCACTTTTTTTCTAGGATATGACAGCAGATAACTAAGCCTTCTAAAATTATGCCTAGAATAATATCTGAATTATAGTTTATGTGTTTGTAGGCAAGGGTCCTCTCTCCCAATAAAAAATGTAAAAATTCATTTGATAGAAAGACTTTTAAAAAATTGATACTGGCCAGGCACAGTGGCTCACACCTGTGAATCTCAGCACTTTGGGAGGCCCAGGTGGGAGGATCACTTGAGCCCAAGAATTTGAGACCAGCCTTTGCAAGCTGGTGAGAGCCTGTCTCTACGAAAAATGTAAAAATCAGGCTGGGCGCGGTGGCTCACGCCTGTAATCCCAGCACTTTGGGAGGCTGAGGCGGGCGGATCACCTGAGGTCAGGATTTCGAGACCAGCCTGGCCAACATGGTGAAACCCCATCTCTACTAAAAATACAAAAATTAGCTGGGTGTGGTGGCGGGTGCCTGTAATCCCAGCTACTCAGGAGGTTGAGGCAGGAGAATTGCTTGAACTTGGGAGGCAGAGGTTGCAGTGAGCCAAGATGGCACCACTGCACTCCAGCCTGGGCGACACGAGTGAAGCTCTGTCTTAAAGATAATAATGAATAAAATTTTTTAAAAAATAGCTGGGCATGGTGGTATGTGCCTTTAGTCCCAGCTACTAGGGAGGCCGAGGTGGGAGAATCACTTGAGCCCAGGAAGTCAAGGCTACTGTGAGCCGAGATCACACACTGTGTTCCAGCCTGGGTGACACAGCGAGACTGTGACTCAAAAAATATCCTAAATTTCACTTTGCTTCAGGATGTTCTTTAACAGAAATCAATAATGTCATTTGAAAATTGAAATGCAGATTTGGTTTCTGACCATTGAAATGGAAGAACAGCAGAGTAGTCTGTAATAAGTTTGTACTGAGAATGGGAATGGGGAAAGACTCACAAAAACATTATTTTAAAACAAAAAGAAAACATGAATGTTACTTTGTGGAGTTACCCTGGAAGATTTTAAGTCAGTCCAGGGAACACAACAGATTCTAGTAAGACTGTGCTAATGACAGTCTTTGACAGTTGGTTTGTTAATACCTCAAATGATTTGTAGTACAGTTTATACTGTGCAGATGCTGTTTAAGACTGTGTATGTGTAAAGCAAAAGTTACTACCAGTTGATAGTTTTTTACTTTGTATACTTATCAATATAATATTGAGGCATAAGATATGTAGCCATGCTGTCCAGTGGTCATTAGGGAGAAAATGTCTCCAGGATTGTAGGAAAAGCTGTCAGAAGTGAGTCCTTGTTCATTGCGTTTATTCAGTGGAGAGTTTCCTGTCAGTTAACAGACACAGCTTCCTGTATGACAGAAGTGTCGTGGCTCGTGGCCATCCCTGCTCCTATTGTTTACATACCTGTGTGAAGTCAGAATCCTTTATAGAAAGAAGACAATATTGTGTTAAAGTAGAAATGACTCTTTTCTTAAAATCTGTATCAGAGTAATATTTATTTTGATTAGAAGAAAAAACTATGTTATCTTTTTTTCTTTTTGCCTTGTATGTATTCTGCTTATATTTTGAAAAGTGCTTTTAGTTACAAATAAACCTTAAACCTCTGTGTAGGAAAATGTGAAAGGTATAGGCATGGTCTTTTCACTTTCTCAGTTACATCCTCTTATGCAAAGGTTCTAATCACAGTTAAATTTCAATGTCTTCAAACAGGGATAAGTGGGTTTTTTAAAAGAGGCACAGTCTTATTTCTGTAACCCCAATGATACTTTGGTTGGCTGGTTTTAAAAAATCATATTACACAAAACTGAGATGACCCAGTTTAGAGAATCTCAATTAAAATAAGTGCTCAGGTGAAGACAGGGTAGACTTAATGCAAAATTATGAAATGTACTTTTCTGCTCCCATTGTGTCTGGAATTGGTGGGTTCTTGGTGTCACTGACTTCAAGAATGAAGCTGCGGACCCTCATGGTGAGTGTTAACAGTTCTTAAAGATTGTGTGTCCGGAGTTTGTTCCTTCTGATGTTCGGACGTGTTCAGAGTTTCTTCCTTCTGGTGGGTTTGTAGTCTCGCTGGCTTCAGGAGTGAAGCTGCAGACCTTCGTGGTGAGTGTTACAGCTTTTAAGGCAGCACGTCTGGAGTTGTTCATTCCTCCCATCCAGAGTTGTTCATTCTTCCTGGTGGGTTCGTGGTCTTGCTGGCCTCAGGAGTGAAGCTGCAGACCTTCGCGGTGAGTGTTACAGCTCATAAAGGCAGTGCGGACCCAAAGAGTGAGCAGCAGCAAGATTTATCGCAAGGAGTGAAAGAACAAAGCTTCCACAGTGTGGAGGGGGACCTGAGTAGGTTGCCACTGCTGGCTGGGGCAGCCTGCTTTTATTCCCTTATCTGGCCCCACCCACATCTCACTGATTGGTCCATTTTACAGAGAGCTGATTGGTCTGTTTTGACAGGGTGCTGATTGGTGCGTTTATAATCCCTGAGCTAGACACAAAAGTTCTCCAAGTCCCCACTAGATTAGCTGGACACAGAGCACTGATTGGTGCATTTACAAACCTTTAGCTAGACACAGAATGCTGACTGGTGCATTTACAATCCTCAAGCTAGACGTAAAAGTTCTCCAAGTCCCCACTCGACTCAGGAGCCCAGTTGGCTTTGCCTAGTGGATCCTGCGATGGGGCTGCAGGCGGAGCTGCCCGCCAATCCCGCACTGTGTGCCCGCCGCACTCAACCCTTGGACGGTCCCCATCGGGGAGGTTCGGGCCACAGGGGAGCCCACTGCGGGGGCGGAGGGGAGGCTCCGGCCTGGCGGGCTGCAGGTCCCAAGCCTTGCCCCACGGGGAGGCAGCTGAGGCCCGGCGACAATTCAAGCCTGGTGCTGGCAGGCTGGCACTGCTGGGGGACCAGGCGCACCCTCCGCAGTTGCTGGCTGGGGTGCTAAGGCCCTCATTGCCTGGGACCAGTGGCGCCGGCCGGCCACTCCAAGTGTGGCAGCCTGTGCCCACCCGGAACTCTCGCTGGCCCGTGAGTACCACGTGCAGCCGCAGTTCCTACCCGCGCCTCTCCATCCACATCTCCCTGCAAACAGAGGGAGCCGGCTCCAGCCTCAGCCAGCACAGAGAGGGGCTCCCACAGTGCAGCAGGGGGCTGAAGGGCTCCTCAAGTGCGGCCAGAGTGGGCACCAAGGCTGAGGAGGCACCAAGAGCGAACGAGGGCTGCCAGCATGCTGTCACCTCTCACCATCTTTCTTTAGTATCTTAATTTCAACCCCCCCTTTTCTCAATTCAGGATTTTCCATACTCTAATCATTTGGATTAATAATTTAAATTACATACCATTCTATGGTACACTTCAACCAGTATTTAAAATTAAAGTTGTATTTCTTCTTGTGGAACCGAAAGTATCTTCTGGAGGAGACAGGACATTATTAAAGGGTATACTTAGGTGACCTGAAGGCAAACCTAGTCAGTCATTTTATCAAGAAATAGGTGGGATGCGTGAACAGCCTCAAGTAAAGCTTCTCTTATTCCCTGTTCTTCTGATACTGGCCTGAGAGTTGTTAACATTGTCCTCCACCCCTGGGGATGGGACTGCCTGCCCACTTTGTAGACCAGCAGATCCTAACTTTTCCAATGAGAACTTAGGAAAAAAACAAAATTGTAGGCCCCTGTATCAGAATTTTTCTGTTTTATTCTCTGATTAAGAAAGTACACATGATAAAAAGCTACCTGAATTCATCCAATAGCAGCTTTAAGTGACTATCTAAAGCTTGATATTCAGGGCCGAGCATGGTGGCTCACACCTGTAATCCCAGCACTTTGGCAGCCTGAGGCAGTTGGATCACAAGGTCAGGAGTTTGAGACCGGTCTAGCCAATATGGAAACCCCAGCTCTACTAAAAATACAAAAATTAGCTGGGCGTGGTGGCGCGTGCCTGTAGTCCCAGCTGCTCTGGAGGCTGAGGCAGGAGAATCGCTTGAACCCACGAGGGGGAGGTTGCAGTGAGCTGAGATCACGCCACTGCACTCCAACCTGGGTGACAGAGCAAAACTCCATCTCAAAAAAAAAAGTTTGATATTCAGGTAACAATGCTTGGTCTTTTCCAGTGGATTCTCAGACCATTCACAGTAATTCCTGAGGGCCCACAGGTTAGGGATCCCTTACTATTGAATTTTCTTCAGGGTCAACTACGTTTGATATTATTTCACTTAGCATTTAATTATTTTCATATTATATTGCACCTTTATTCTCCAGTTTTGAAGTTTAATACAAGTGTAATATGTTTTTTGTCATTATGTAATTGTACTTGATTCCTTAACTTTTCTGTTTTGTCTACTTTTTTCTGAACTTCCAAAAAAATTAACACCTAAACTGCAAGCAGATTACAGAGAGATAGCAATCTTAACTGTATTTGTGGTTATATCACAGGTGATAAGCTATCACAGGTGACAAACTGTAAAATGTTCAAGCTTATGCTCCTAACTGGTTGTCCCACTAGTAACCTGTAGCAGTGGTTCCCAAATGCCAACCAACTACCTGCTTAAAGGTCATGGTTGTGGGTGGGGCACTTAAATATATAGATTCTTGGGTCCCCCTCTAGATATTCTAAATCATTGGGCCTGGGGTGGGGTCTAGAAATCTTTAATCTTTAAAGTTCCATCGATTATTTTGATGCACAGTGAAATTTGGGAACCACCAATTTTCTGTACAATCCATAAATCTGCATGTAGTGACATATTGGTAAACCTTTATCTTTTTTGTATACTAAAGGACCAACAGAATTGGGCCCATGCCAGCATGTCACCTCTAGGGCCTAGACTGCCCTCACTTTTGTTTTTTTCTAGATTGGTTTCTTAGCACTACCAAGTTGAACATGAACAGTACGACTCCTGAACTCTAGTGTTTTTTTTAGGAGGCAGCTTGGAATATTGTCAGTACTGGATTTTAGAGAGCCTGGCTTCTCTGAATGAATTCTTGGCCTTGGTTCCTCATCTGTAAAAAGATTTTAGAGTAGCCTTTTACCTCTAAGTGTTTACCATAAACTAGATAAGAGAGCATTCCTATTTATCTGCAACCCCTATATTAGTGTTATTTTCATATACAGTCCACTTTTCATTAACTGCACTCCAGGTGTCATAGCTGTATCAGCCAGTGTCTCTAGACTTTCTTCAGTTCACTATAACAAAGTACCATAAATTGGATGGCTTATAAACAACAGAAGTTTATTTCTCACAGTTCTGGAGGCTAGAAGTATGAGATCAAGGTGCTGGCAGCTTCAGGTCTGGTGAGGATGCATTTCTTGGTTTCCAGACAACTGTCTTTTTGCTGTATCCTCACATGGTAGAGAAAAGTTAGAGAGCTTTTGAGGTTCTCTTTAAGAACACTAACCCTTTTCATGAGGATTTCTACCCCCTAACCCAGTACCTTCAAAGGCTCCACCTCCTAATACCGTCACATTAAGGGTTAGGATTTCAACATAAAAGTTTCGAGGGGATGCACAGGCAAACTTACGATGACCAAGAACCGGTTCTAACCTCAGGAAATGAAGCAATAATGGCAATATCATTTCACTGGAAAAGTTACTGCCTGTTTCCAGAGGGAGTGGGCTGATTAAGAGCTCTCCCTACATTCCACCTTGTGAAAATTGCCATCAGATATCATGTAAAAGTATGAAGTCATCTTTTTTAAACACAAAGTATGACTTCATGGTGTAGACAATGTTTAAAAATCTCTGGCCGGGTGCGATGGCTCACGCGTATAATCCCAGCACTTTGGGAGGCCGAGGCGGGCGGATCACCTGAGGTCAGGAGTTCAAGACCAGCCTGACCAACATGGTGAAACCCCATCTCTACTAAAAATACAAAATTAGCCAGGCATAGTGGCGCATGCCTATAATCCCAGTTACTCAGGAGGCTGAGGCAGGAGAATCGCTTGAACCCGGGAGGCGGAGGTTGCCGTGAGCCGAGATCATGTCCAGCCTGGGCAACAAGAGCAAAACTCCGCCTTAAAAAACAAAAACAAAACAAAACAAAAAAACTCTGTGTATCTGAAACAAACTTTTTGGTGGCTTACACTTAACAATCCCAGCACTCTGGGAGGCTGAGGTAGGAGGATTGCTTGAGCCCAGGAGTTCAAGACCAGCCTAGGCAACATAGTGAGACCCCCATCTATACAAATTAAATAGAAAACATTAGCCAGGTGTGGTGCTGCATGCCTGTAGTTTCAGCTACTCAGCTGGCTAAGGTAGGATGATCACTTGAGCCTAGAAGTCAAGGCTACAGTGACCCGAGATCATGCCACTCACTGCATTCCAGCCTGGGTAGCAGATCAAGACCCTGTTTCAAAAATAAAAAATAAAACAAGTTTTTAATAGTTTTTGGTAATACCCATCACAAATAGATATTAAAGAATTAATAATAATGGTGATCACTGCCATTTAATGAGAGATACCTATGGGTGTGTTGCTCTACAGTTTCCTTCTTTCTCTCACTTAATTCTGAAACATTCCTGTGAGGTAGACAGTGTCCGAGCTCTTTCTGCCTCTTGGCCAGTCTGGGCCTTGTTCTTCCCATTACCCGCTATTCGGTTGCCCATATTTTCTCCCTCCTTTTTTGCCATGTCATGTTTTCTTCCCCAACTTGTATTCTCCTTTGCTTTTCCTTTGTAATAAGCTCATTCCCCTAACCTGTTGCATCTCTCACACCAAATTTCAGACCAAAAGAAAAACCTGTGATGGGTTTGGGGAAAGTATAGGCCCATGGGTAGGCTTTTTATTCCCTCCCTCTTCATCTCTTCTGTCTCTTAAATGAAGGCATCAGACTTTGTAACCAGTTAGCAGAGGGCATCTTGAAGGAGTTTGTCTTGTTCAGTATCAAAACCCCTGACATTTAACCCTCTGCCTAGTACATGGGCATTCAGTAAGTGAGTGAATAAATCCAATTCACATCATACATTTATTTAAAAGAGTAGTTTTGCTGGGTGTGGTGGCACTCTAGAAGCCAACACAATGCTTTAGAATGGTATTGTGGCCAAATTATGGTGTACCCAAGTGTATGTAACAGTGATTTATGATAACAGCTAACAGGGTTGGAGGAATGTCTCAAGTATTAGTATTTAGAGAAGCCAATTATAGAATACATATTGAAATGAAAATTGAATAACCTGTAACTGGATACTTACCATTCTCCTTCTCCCACCTAACATGGTTTATAATGTAAAAAGTATGGCCATCTATTAGATTCTTTTTAAGGTGAGATTATGGAGTAGAAGAGCAAGGAGGAGCCAGTTAGTGGGTCAGAAAATGAAACTTCTGTGCTTAAAATGGTCATAAGTGATGTAGCTGTGAGCAAAAACTGCTCTCATTTGTCACTAATTTAGCTTCTAGGTGCTGAGACGTGTTTCTCATTTTAAGTATTGTTTAACTTTCCTACGTGTCAAGGAGAGTTTTGAGAATTGAGGAAGGTTTCCTGCTTATTCGTAGCTAGGTAGGCTTACAATGGTTTTAACATTCTTTTATCATCCAGTTTACTTGACCAATGGCTATGAGTTTGTTGCAGCTCTGCATCCATTTCTATACTTGTTTTGTAAAGAGAATCCACACAGTAAACAAAAGAGGAGAGAGGTAATCTTTCCATTTTTTTTAATACACTGTAAAAATTGGGATAGTGCCACCATCTGTTTATTTGTTGATGTATTATTCACAGTGCTGGTCCCAAAGGCGATAACATCTATGAATGGAGATCAACCATTCTAGGGCCTCCAGGATCCGTGTATGAGGGTGGTGTATTCTTTCTCGATATCACTTTTACACCAGAATATCCCTTCAAGCCTCCAAAGGTAAGAAATCTCCCTGTATGCTCAAATTTACTAATTCCCACAAGAGAACAACTGTTGAGGTTTTTCTAAATTTAATTTTTAATCACAGAAACTAGATTTATCTTATGTCCTAATAGATCTGAGTATTTTAACATACACAAAACACTTCTTTAGGTTGATTTTGCCTTATCTGGCAGAGACCATTCTAGGAGTAAGTGCTTTGTTTTGATGGTGCTTAAAATTGTGCTATTTATAGTAATATTGTCAGCAACCTAGAATTAATCCCCTATTTTCCAGCGCAGAGAGAAAGGTTTTTGAACAGTTAAAAATGGTGTCAAGCCAGGTGCAGTGGCGTGCACCTGTAGTCCAGCTACTTGGGAGGATTGTTTGAGCCCAAGAGTTTGAGTCCAGTCTGGGCAACAAAGTGAGACCCCAAAAAAAAGGCAGGGCAGGTCAGGGGGTCAAACAACTAGAGAATCAGAATCTCTTACCAAAGCTTTGGATTCTGTTCTGCTCCCTGTCATGTTTTGGTCTTGTTCAATTCCTTACCTCCAGGCCTCAGTTTTCTTTCTAGGACAGGTGAGGATTGCCCAAGTCACCCATCTCTTGTACTCAATCTATGATTCTCATTCAGTCAGAAAGAAAACCCTGTCTTAGGGATTAGGTAGACTGCCAGATAAAAGTATAATTGCAGCAATAAGAAGTAATTGAAAGTCACTTTTTAAAAAAATTGGTAAAATTACAGGTAATTTTTACTTTGTGTTTTGGTATATTTCACAAATAAAAATTAAGAGACGCAAATAACACCTGCTCACGTGACTTGTGTTCAGCTGTGGTCCTTGCCCATTACTGGCTCTGCATCCATGGACACTCGATTATATAATAGTAAATTCTGTGATGTAGGTAGACAGGATGTCTACGGGACCTGATGTAACGGTCAGAAAAAAGCAAAAATAGACTTCTCTTCAAATTTTGTTCAGCCTTTTGGGTGTAGTCATTGTTTGCTAAGTATGTTGTTTAATTATCTTTATGTACCCATTATGTTGCACTTCAGTTTTTAAGAGGTATTTATGATTCTCAGTATTTTAAAGCTTACTTTGAGGCAGTGTAGTACTACCAGCTAACACAAGAGGTCAGCAAACAATTAGCTATTCAAACTTGGAAATGTTAATATTTAAAAGATTTAAAATTGCTAAAGATGAAATTAGGAAGTACTGAACTTGCCATCAGTGGACATAACATTTTAAATGAAATTGACACAGTCCCTGAGATGGTATCAATGAACACTTTCTAATCAAATTTATTAAGTCTATCTTCTTGACAGCTTTAATTAAAACTGCTTTTATTCACCTTCTTAAAAACTACCTATCTGGGAGTAGTTGTTTTTTTTTTCTAATTAGGGTCATTCAGTTGAATATTTAGTAAAAAGTTTGTTTGCTGTTTAAATATTGTTTGTCACTTGTTTTTTAGGTTACATTTCGGACAAGAATCTATCATTGTAATATTAACAGTCAAGGTGTTATTTGCTTGGACATATTGAAAGATAATTGGAGTCCAGCACTAACCATTTCTAAAGTCCTCCTTTCTATCTGCTCACTTCTTACAGACTGTAATCCTGGTAAGGTTCATAATTCTTTACCTTGTTTTATTCTTCCTCACCTGAAAAATACTTGTTTCCAAAAGCTTTCAAAGGACAAAACTATTTTTTCTGCACAACTTTGTGAATATAAAAACTAATCTGCTTTTCAAAAGAAAGTTTTAATCAAGAGAAGTTCAGTCTACTAGTTGAGACACACAACATTAATCGGTATATTCTAGCAACAAGGTATTTTAAACTGAAGACTGACTTAAGTTTGCCTTGGGCTTTTACAGTTTCAATTATTCTTCCTCCTTTTTTTTTTTCCTGTTGCTTAATTTCCCATATAGTTCTTATAAAACAAATCATACACTTCTAAATGTCGAGTCTTCTGCCTGGCAAGCCGCACCTGTGCCTGTGGGGTTCAGTGAGCATGTGCCCCATAGCTGGTCACTGAGATGGCACTCAATTTTGAAAATGGTAGTTGTTAAATACTTAGTGACTATTGAATTGTGACTTTTTGGGGACTTCATTTCATTTTAAAAATATTTTTCTGTAGTCACAGCTACTAGGGTGGCTGAGGTGGCAGGACTGTTTGAACCCAGAAGGTCAAGGCTGCAGTGAGCCATGAGCATGCCACTGCACTGCATTCCAGCCTGGGTGGCAAAGCAAGACCCTGTCTCAAAAAGTATATATATACACACATATGTATATATACACACACACATATATATTTATTTTATTTTCTAGGTAAACCAAATATAAATTTATTAAAGATCCTAAGATTCAGAGAAATACTATACTTAATTGGAGGTCCAGGTTTTGCCTGGCAACCTGGCTCTTTAACCAGCGTAAAGGTAAATAGTGTTGCACTGCAACAGCCCCAAAGACTTCACAGTACTCACAATGCCGTAACTGGTGACATTGAGCTAAGGGTCACATGAACACAGCTGGATGTTCATTGTAGTCTGGAGCCTTGACCGTTCATTCTCTACTGAACTCAGCCTAACACATAAAAGTAAAGAAACTCCAATCGAGTGTTGTTTGTTGGGAGAAAAATGGAATGAACTAAGATAAAGACAGATCAGTACACTAAAGCCTGAGCATTCCCTCTTTCCCCCGTTACGTTTTTTGAAATTTTGATGGAAAAATATCCAGCATGGTGGAGTGGTGTTTCGAAGATGGGTTTGATCACACATACTTTGTTGTACATATCTACCCAAGCTGTCACTATTTGCTAAAGTTTAAAATGTTCTTTTCCTTTCTCCAAAGTAATCTACATTCTTTTCTTCCAGCCGACCCCTTGGTGGGAAGTATTGCCACTCAGTATATGACCAACAGAGCAGAACATGACAGAATGGCCAGACAGTGGACCAAGAGATACGCTACATAAATTGGGGTTTCACAATTCTTACATTATTTGTCTGTCACAGAAGAGAGCTGCTTATGATTTTGAAGGGGTCAGGGAGGGTGGGAGTTGGTAAAGAGTAGGGTATTTCTATAACAGATATTATTCAGTCTTATTTCCTAAGATTTTGTTGTAACTTAAGGTATCTTGCTACAGTAGACAGAATTGGTAATAGCAACTTTTAAAATTGTCATTAGTTCTGCAATATTAGCTGAAATGTAGTACAGAAAAGAATGTACATTTAGACATTTGGGTTCAGTTGCTTGTAGTCTGTAAATTTAAAACAGCTTAATTTTGTACAGGTTACACACATGGCCATTTATGTAAAGTCCCTGTAAGACTACATACTTTTTGTTTAAAACAAAATTGGAATTTGTTTTCCCTTCTTGGAAGGGAACATTGATATTTAACAGAGTTTTTAGAGACTGTCATCTCATATATATAAAATGGACACGTGGCTATAAAACACCATATAGAAGATGAGTAATGCGTTTTATTTTATATGCCAATCTACTTTGTTTAAAAAAAGGTCTGAATCAGGACTTGTGAAAACCTGTAGTGAAATACCTTAAGCTGTTAACTGTAAGGCGTGGAATAGGAGTTGCTCAGTGGATTGGTTATATGTTGTGGACTACTTGTCTGCATTTGTTACTGTGCTAATAAACAATATTAAAAACCACCTAATACTGCTGTGTTCATTTACTTTTCTTTTGCCTTTTGGTTGCCGTTTGCAGATTCTTCTGAAATCGATAGGTATCTGCTTCTAAAACAAGCTAAAAATAATGCATATTTAGTAGATATTATTTACCTATATTAGGATCTGTACTTTACACAGCCGTAGATGAGGTATCCTAGAAAAGGTTAAATAATCTACCCCATTTAGGCTTCAAAGATGAACCCTACTGCATCTTTTTAAAAGCATTTTCTAACTTGCAGATGCTGTAGTAGCAAGTACATGAGAAATGGATTCCATCATGGATAAATTGGTACACTGCCTTAGGGGGCATTTTGGCAGTACCTAAGTATACACGTCATGACCCAGCAGTTCTGTTTCTGTATGTCTCTTTCAGAGAAACTTATCCAGATACACATACATTCATTATAGAATTTAAAAAGAATTGGTAACTGTTTGTACTAATATAGACTAAGTTGCATTAGTAGGAAACAAAGCAAACTGGAAGGTACTTATTTAAAAATCATTATGAAAGCATTTGTCCATCTATAACATGCATGGGGGGAAGCTAGATTAATATTCAATAACTGGGGGAAAAGGGTAAGGGGTGAGTTAGCATCTGAGTGGTAATTTTTTGACCAAAAAATGAATTTATGATGAGAAATTTTGAAGAATTATACTGTAGCAGCAATAGCTGATTTGTAAGTATTGTCTTTTATATGTAGTAGTTCTTTACTAGAGCTCATGAAAAAAGTATTCCATTTAAGATGTTACAAATTACTTGATGTTTTAATATGTTCTTTGCTGAATAGCTTATTTTACATTTCAGTCAAAATAGTTATTTCACAGGTGAAACCACTAAGTAGCTTACTTCCTACCTTTTAAATTAATAAAGTTAGTCAGCCACATTGCTCGAGTCTTGCCAAAATCTTTAGAGAAACAACACAAACTCAGACATCTAAGTTAGATCATCTAGAGCCCAGTATTTTTGATACTTTTATTGTATATGACTAGTTTTCTAGAAAACTATTCCAGAAGATACAGTCTTCCTTCCAGAAAATACAGCTTTACTGTCCTTAAGTGCCTAATCATTTTCAAGAGGAGGAGCAAACAGTGTGCCCTCAAGTATCTAATCTATCAACAGGGGTCTGGCTGAGGATTTTAAAAAGGGCCTTAGAGCGTGATGAACCTACTTACACTACCTGGTACCTCAACTCGTGCTAAACATTCTAATTTGAGCAAAGCTAAATCATGGGTCTTAGTCTGTTTAGCAAAATCTCCACAAGATGAAATTTAGCTTACTACCCCAAACTGTTCAATGTTTTGGGTCCAATTTAGACACAAAAAATGTTGTTTTATAATCCTAGACATTAGATTAATGAACTTTTTAAAAACGAAGTCATGTTTGGGCTTAGAAGTTTGCATAATGTTGCACAGAATGATTATGATATCTTCCCAAACAGCTTGGGGTTGGGGGGAAGTTACACATAGGTGCATTTGCATAACTATCCAAACTATTTTACTGTTTTCACAAGTACAACATAAATAACAAAGGTGCTAATTTCAAAGACAGGTTTCAAACAATGAGAATAAGAATATATTATTTCATATCAGGCAATAATAACCTTAGCCCAAATACTTTTAACATCTAAAGTGCATTAAATGACTTCCTTAGGAATTTTCCTAAGGACCAAAGGTAGATACAAATGGCCTATTTTGAATAGTAATATTATTCCATGTTCACAGACACTTAAAGGCAATCACTATTCAACATACAATTGTGGAATTACTGATTTTTAGTTCTCAGAACTAGAGTTCCCTTTGTTTTTCCTCCCAGGCAAAGGAAAGCTTGATTTGCTCTGGGGTTGAGAAAGTTTACTGGCTAATAAAGTGAATGGTTCAATCAGAGTTTTCCGATCTGTAACAGTCACCTCCCACAGTCTTACTTTCTCACTTTTTGCCCACTGCTGTGCCACTTCAGCGTCCACTTGTCTCTGCTCAGAAAGGTCGATTTTGTTTCCTAATACAACAATTGCTACCTGAAAGAAAACGGATTGAAAAGATCATACTAGTACTTTGCCAACATCAGTTCCTGGGCAAAATGGAGACATAAGGAAAATTGTTCCACTTAACAAACCTGCTTCATTAAACTGATTCTCAAGTGTGACTGGATATTAGGATTTCACCTTACTCCTTAATGCATTTTTGTTAAAAATGCAGATGCTCGGCCGGGCGTGGTGGCTCATGCCTATATTCCCAGCACTTTGGGAGGCCGAGACTCGTGGATCTCTTGAGGTCAGGAGTTCAAGATCACTCTGGCCAACATGGTGAAACCCCATCTCTACTGAAAATAAAAAAATTAGCCAGGCGTGGTGGCGTGCGCCTGTAGTCCCCTCTACTTGGGAGGCTGAGGCAGGAGAATTGCTGGAACCTGGGAGGCAGAGGTTGCAGTAAGCCGAGATGGCGCCACTGCATTCCAGCCTGGGTGACTGTGCAAGACTCCATCTCAAAAAAAAAAAAAAAAAAAAAAAAAAAGCAGATGCTCTGTAGTTTGCTAACTGTAAAAAAAAAAAAAAAAAAAAAAAAAAAAATTAGCTCAGGTATGAATGGAAGATAGACTTGGGAAATTGGCATCTAGGATACAGACTGGTTTCAATGAGTCTGCATTTCAGTTTGGCTACACTTGACGTATGAGAGATTTGCAACATAGTACTTCAAAATAAGACAACTGGAGCTGTGGGGGAGTTCTGTATCCATGAGAACAGGAATTGTTGTGTTCACATTATTCACAATACTAAAAAGGTGACTGCTAAGTATCTGTTAAATGTATGGGCCAAAAAAAAAAAGTATGTACCAATAGGAACATTTTATACGAATGCTTACTATACACCAGACACTAAAGGTGACCAGAATACAGCAGTCAAAGCTCGGGGGGGGAGAAGAGACCCCAAACCAGATTTTCAGATAGTGCCCATAAAGATTACACAAGACGATGTGACAGTAGACGATGGGCAGCAAGAACTGTCAAAGAAGGCCTCTCTGAGGAGCAGCAGTGAACTCATCAGATCTTGGAACCACTATTGTCTTCCTTCCTGTCTTACGTTGAGCTTGAGCTCCCTGTGCTCCAGGTAAGGCCATGCCTTGCTGGCAGGATGAAAGTGGGCCCAGAGCTCGGATTTTCTAGGGGAATCACATACTCTATCTCATCTTTCAAGCCCTCCTGTCATTCTTCATCACCCAGACTTTCATCTTCATGTATCTCCCCTACTGTGACCTCCATCTCCCTCTCCTCCCAACTGCAGAAACTTGTTCACTTTACCCCTTAGAACTCAGCAAGACTCACCCCCACTGCATCCTCCACCTCTGCTTTGAATGTTCCTTCACCTTTCCTAGTTGCCTTGCAGTCCTGCTTCCCCTATCACTTCCCTCCTACCACTACCACAAAGTCGGG
Source organism: Pongo abelii (assembly GCF_028885655.2). NCBI lineage: Eukaryota > Metazoa > Chordata > Mammalia > Primates > Hominidae > Pongo > Pongo abelii. The sequence continues at coordinate 130,776,743 of NC_085928.1, read as the reverse complement.
GTAAGATGTCCTCCTTGTCCCTCAATGCTACCTCCAATGGTGTCCTTCTCTAAAACCCCTGCAGAAAGCCGATGCTATCAGTCTGTTGTACCTACTAACTCCAGGCCGGCCCCCTAACTGCTCCTCATCAGAGAGCTGACTCATGGTCAGCCTGCCCTCGCCGTTATTCTGGTCATAATTCTTAGTGATTTCACTGGCCACGTAGATGCTGCTTCCAGTAACCTGGTCTCTTATTCTTTGACTTCTCCAATGGTCTCATCATCCTTACCTCAGCCATTCACCACTCCTGTGGTCATATTCTAGACCTTGTTTTTTTGTTTTTTTTTTAAAGAGACAGGGTCTCTCTCTCTGTGTCACCCAGGATGGAGTGCAATGGCTTGATCATAGCTGGTTGCAGCCTTGAGCTTCTGGGCTCAAGCGATCCTGATCCTCCTCAGCCTGTCCAGCTATTTTTTTAATTTTTAGAGATGGGGTCTTACTTTATTGCTGGAGCTGGTCTCAAACTCCTTGCTTCAAGCAATCCTCCTGCCTCAGCTCTGCAAAGTGCTGGGATTACAGGCATGAACTACCACACTCAGCCTAGACCTTGACATTGTAACTGCTCTCTATGATCTCAGTTCCAGGCATCCCACTCTGACTCCTGCCTTCCCAGTCATGCCTAATGCCCCCAGTGCAAGAATTCCAAACACCACAAGGACATACAACCTACTGGCTCTACTACCTTTATCACTGTCCTTCCACCCTACTCATGTCCTTAATTCCTCCCTACCCAGCTTAGATTATTTTTATTCACTCCCTTGCCCCCATTATCCCACCATATTCACCTGGCAAAACCCCTCCCTTGTTAAATTTAACTATTAACCAGACTGTGCCTACACCATTTAGCTGAATATGGCTGGAGAAAAACATACAACCCCGCTGGCCCAGATCATACCACTGATCTCAAATGAACTGGTGTTCTCTGGCAAATGTATTACATTTTCTCCATTTACTCTGTAATGAGACATTTCATACCTTGGTGCCCTTCTAAAAGTTCCAGTATCTCCTCTTCCTTCCCCACTTTCCTTTCACCTGATGCCCATATTGTTTCAGTAAGATACGCAATTAGAAGAGAATTTCAGCCGGGCACCGTGGCTCACGCCTGTAATCCCAGTACTTTGGGAGGTGGAGGTGGGTGGATCACGAGTTCAGGAGATTGAGACCATCCTGGCTAACACGGTGAAACCCCATCTCTACTAAAAATACAAAAATATTAGCTGGGCGTGGTGGCGGGCGCCTGTACTCCCAGCTACTTGGGAGGCTGAGGCAGCAGAATGGCATGAACCCGAGAGGCAGAGCTTGCAGTGAGCCGAGATCACGCCACTGCACTCCAGCCTGGGTGACAGAGCAAGACTGTCTCAAAAAAAAAAAAAAAAAAAAAAGTTCCCACATTCTTCCGCCACCACATCTAACAACCTACCATCTTCCAAGCCCATTTGCTCTGCCCTAAAACCCATCCTCCTTTACCCAGACAAGGATGTCACTCCAGCACTTAGTCCCCTCATCATCAATTTTCTCCCATTAGCATACAAACACAATCTTATCTAAATAAAACAAACGGCCGGGCATGGTGGCTAATGCCTGTAATCCCAGCACTTTGGGAGGCCCAGGTGGGTGGATCACCTGAGGTCAGTAGTTTGAGACCAGCCTGTCCAACATGGTGAAACCCTGTCTACTAAAAATACAAAAATTAGCCAGGGGTGGTGGTGAACGCCTGTAATCCCAGCTACTTGGGAGGCTGAGGCAGGAAAATCGCTTGAACCTGGGAGGCGGAGGTTGCTGTGGGCTGAGATCATGCCACTGCACTCTAGCCTGGGTAACAGTTAGACTCCATCTCAAAAAAAACAAGGATGATACATCTATAGCCACAGGATGAATATTATACATCAGTTACCAAGAAAAAAAACAGGTGGGTGGGTAGGTGTGGTGGCTCACACCTGTAATCCCAACAGTGTGGGAGGCTGAGGAAGGAGGACTGTTTGAGACCAGGAGTTCAAGACTAGCCTGAACAACATAACAAGACCTGTCTCTACAATTAAAAAAAAAAAAAAAATCTGGGTACTGATATGGGAACAACTCGAAGATATGTTACATGAAAAACAGAAGGTACAGGATAGTGTGCTACCTGGTGTAAGAAAGGGAAAAAGGCTAGGCACATGGTGGCTCACACTCATAATCCCAGCACTTTGGGAGGCCAAGGCAGGAGGATCACTTGAAGCCAGGAGTTGGAGACCAGCCTGGGCAACATAGCAAGACCTTGTCTTTACAAAAAATAAAAATAAAAATTAGGCAAACATGGTGATGCATGCCTATAGTCTCAACTACTCAGGAGACTGAGGCAGGAGGTCACTGGAGCCCGGGAGTTTTAGGCTGCAATGAGCTATGATCATGCCATAGCTCTCAAGTCTGGGCAACAGAGCAAGACCCTGTCTGAAATAAGGAAAAAAAAAAAAAAAAAGGAGGAAAAATATTTTTTAATGTATACTCCTATTTGCTTGTATTTATATAAAGAAACTCTGGATGACTGCCCCAAAACTAGTAAAGGGGTAAAATATTTTAAAAAGCACGCTTAATGTACAGGATCTTGGTGGTTGAGGACAGCTGTGGGAACCAGACTGAACACAGTCCTTTTTACATATGATTGTCATTTTTGAACCATGTGCAAACATTATTCAATTTTTTAAAACCAAACATGAAAATAAGTAAATGCAACTTAAGCCATATCATGTCATTCCTTTGCCCCACTTCTGATCTCACTAAAAGTGAAAGGCAAAGTGCCCTCATCACCTACAACACACCTCCTAGCCCACTCTGACTTCACTGCCGATTCCTGAACATGGCAAGCAAATTCCGACTTCAGATCCTTGGTACTAGCTATTCCCTCCACCTGGAGCACTCTTCCTTCCAGACATCAGCTTTGCTCCCTCCCTCCTTACTTCCTTCAAATATCTGCTAAAGTCACCCTACAGAAAATAGCACCCTCATTCCCCATTCTGCTTTTCTACATAGCATCACTCATTGTAATATATTAAATATATTTATTTACTGTCTCTCTCACTCCCAAAATAGAAGCTTTATTGGGATATGGACTGTTTTGTTCTCTACCACATTCCCTGTACCTAGAACAATGCCTGGCACATAGTAGTTGCTAAATAAGCATTCGCTGAATTAATATGATTATGGGGATTGAAGAAGCATATGAGGAAGGTACTATTATTCTCCTTTTACAGATAAGGAAACTGAAGCAGAAAAGCTGAGAAGCAAAGCCAAGATTTAAGTATCTAGTACGTGAGTGTTCATTGACCTTTCAACTTCTGTGGGGCAGAGAGGGGTCTCTGGAGTATACCCAAGTAAATAATTACAGCATTTGCCTGTTTCGGTGGGAAAGATGGGAAATATCGGGGAGAGGAGCTTTCATGCCTTCTTACATCTTTTCAAAACCTTGTGAATATGTTATCTATTCACAAAGTAAATTAGTATTCTAAATAAAATATCAATAACCCAGATGTCCTACAACAGATAAATGGTTAAAAAGAGTTTGGTACATACCATGGAATACTACTCACCAAAAAAAAGAAATGAACTACTGATCCATGCAGTGACTTGGATGAATCTCCAGAGGATATGTGAGTAAAAAAAGCCAATCCCAAAAGATTACATATTGTATGATTTCCTTTTTTTTTTTTTTTTTTGAGACAGAGTCTTGCTCTGTCACCCAGGCTGGAGTGCAGTGGCATGATCTCAGCTCACTGCAACCTCTGCCTCCCGGGTTTCAAGCGATTCTCCTGCCTCGGCCTCCTGAGTAGCTGGGATTACAGGCGTGTGCTACCATGCCAGGCTAATTTTTGTTATTTTTTTAGTAGAGACGGGGTTTCACCATGTTGGTGAGGCTGGACTCGAACTCCTGACCTCGTGATCTGCCCACCTTGGCCTCCCAAAGTGCTGGGATTACAGGCATGAACCACTGCACCCGGCCTGTATGATTTCTTTTATACAAGGGGTCCCCAACCCCTAGGTCATGCACTGGTACCAGTCCAGGGCCTGTTAGGAACCGGGCCGCACAACAGGAGGTGAGCAGGGAGCGAGCAAGCATTACCACCCGAGCTCCCCCTCCGGTCACATCAGTGATGGCATGAGATTCTCACAGGAGCTTGAGAATCAAACTGTGAACTGCACATGTGAGGGATCTAGGTTGCATGCTCTTTTTGAGAATCTAATGCCTGATGATCTGAGGTGGAACAGCTTCATCCCCAAACCACCCCAACTCCATCTGTGGAAAAATTGTCATCCACAAAACTGGTCCCTGGTGCCAAAAAGATTGGGGACCACTGATTTATATAACAATCTTGAAATGACACAATTATAAAAATGGAGATCAGATTAGCGGTTACCAAGGTTTAAGGTGGGGGTGAAGATGGGAGGGAAGTGGGGCAGCTATAAAAGAGTAACATGAGGGATCTTTGTGGTGAAGGAAACGTTCTGTGTCTTGACTGAATCAACACAAATATGGTGGTTATGATGTACTAGAGTTTTGAAGATGGTACCACTGGGGCAAACTGGGTAAGGGATCTCTCTGTGTTACTTCTTAAAACTGCATGTGACTCTATAATTGTCTCAAAATAAAAAGCTTAACAAAAAATATATAAAAATCTAAGTTAACATCTAGCCAGTACTTTTTGTTGTTGCTGTTTGTTTTGTTTTGTTTTTTGTTTTTTTTCTACCATCTAGCCAGTACTGTTAATCAGTATATTATCTGGTTTCCTAGACAATGAAGAGTCTGCCACGTGAAGATCTGGAGAAAGATTTGAGATAAGAGAGTTCCAGGCAGGGAAACAAGCAATTGAGAAAGCTTAATAGGAAAACAAAACTATCATATTGAAAAAACAGAAAGTAGACCAGTGTCACTGGAGTATAGTGAGAGACAGGCAGATAATAAAGATGAGATGAAAAGGATAGGCATGGGCCAGGTAATCTAAATCTTTACAGACCACTGTAAGGCATATGAATCTTATGTTTAAGTGGTATGTGGGTAGAATCCAATAATTATTAGGTTTCCTTTTTTTTTTTTTTTTTGGCAAGCCTGAAGACAAGAATCCTATGTACCCAAGGAGATAATAAAAAGCCCAAGGAGGCCAGGCATGGTGGCTCATGCCTGTAATCTCAGCACTTTGGGAGGCCAAGGCAGGCGGATCACAAGGTCAGGAGATTGAGACCATCCTGGCTAACACGGTGAAACCCTGTTTCCACTAAAAATACAAAAAATTAGTGGGCATGGTAGCACACGCCTGTAGTCCCAGCTACTCAGGAGGCTGAGGCAGCAGAATCGCTTGAACCTGGGAGTCGGAGGTTGCAGTGAGCCAAGATCGTGCCACTGCACTCCAGCCTGGGTGAAAGAGACAGACTCAGTCTCAAAAAAAAAAAAAAAAAAAAAAAAAACCCAAGGAAACAGCAATACCAAAAAACATAAAATGAATTATGTAGTACTTGAGATAAGAAGTCATTAAAATTCAACTTGTAGATGGTAACGAGCAACAGGCAGAAAGTCAAATTCTGGTCCTAACTAAATTTAGTCAGACCTGTATTTCTTGGGTTAAGAAAAAAATTCTAGGCCAGGCACAGTGGCTCACACGTGTAATCCCAGCACTTTGGGAGGCCAAGGCCAGCAGAGCACTTGAAGTTAGGAGTTCAAGACCAGCCTGGCCAACGTGGTAATACCGTCTCCACTAAAAATATAAAAATTAGCCGGGCATAGTGGCACACGCCTGTAATTCCAGCTACTCTGGAGGCTGAGACAGGAGAATAGCTTGTACCCGGGAGGCGGAGGTTGCAGTGAGCCAAGATCGCATCATTGCACTTTGCACTCTTGCCTGGGGGACAAAGCGAGACTCCGTCTCAAAAAAAAAAAAAAAAAAAAAAGAAAAAAAAATTGTAAAGGTTTTACAGATACTAAGAATACATACACATTGTAATGATCTGAAAATAAACTACCCAAAAGTCTGTGCTATAATTTAAATGGTATTATAATTCATATTTGGCATTTTTAACATATCCACTTGCCTCTTTTTTGTCTTTGAACTTATCGATTTCTTTCTTCAGAAGCTCCACTCTTTGAAAGGATTCAAGGTTATTCACACTGTACACAAGAACAAAGCCATCAGCAAATGAAAAATAATGCTTTGGCAGCTCCACGCCTTCCTGTAGACCTCTGGTGTCATAAAGATGTAACTGTTCTTTTACTCCTCGGTCTGTTTCTACTGAAGCCATGTATACATCTTCCATTGTTTCACAATCTTCCATTCCTGGGATTAAGAAAAGAAATTACTCTTTCTGGCTAAGCCAGTGTCAACTGCTCCGTATTTTCTTGTCCTTTAGAAATTGGCTTTCTAGGTTTCCTATTTACCACATATAATAATCACATTTCTATTCTACTTTTTTTTTTTTTTTTTTTGAAACAGGGTCCTGTTCTGTTGCCCAGGCTAAAGTGCAGTGGCTCAATCTCAGCTCACTGCAACCTCCGCCTCCTGGGCTCAAGGGATCCTCCCACCTCAGCCTCCCAAGTAGTCCCTCCCAGCTGGGACTACAGGTGCCATCATGCCCAGTGAATTTTTGTACTTTTTGTAGAGACAGGGTTTCACCATGTGGCCCAGGCTGGTCTCGAACTCCTGGGCTCAAGCAATCTACCCACTTTAGCCTCTAAAGTGCTGGGATTACAGGTGTGAGGCACTGCACCTGGCGTAAACCAAATTCTTTTAAAAAATATTTCTTCTGCATATTTAATAAATCCCCTTATTTAATAAAAATCCCCTTCTTGTTTATGATCTTTTAAAAATGCATTTTACCACTTTGTTTCATTTGTGCAAGTTTTATCTCTTCAACTAGTCTCTAAGTTTATTAAGTGAAAGGAACCATTCTGTGTACACAGCAAATATTCAATAAGCCCTTATTGATAAAGGAATTAAATGGGGAAGATTAATACTCTTAATTTTAATAAGTAATGGAGAGACATGTGATAAGACAGGTAAGGTATAGTCCCAGTAATCACCTCCATATTTAAATATGAGGCCAGGCACGGTGGCTCACGCCTATAATCCCAGCACTTTGGGAGGCCTAGATGGGCAGATCACCTGAGGTCAGGAGTTCAAGACCAGCCTGGCCAACGTGGCCTAACCCCATCTCCATTAAAAATACAAAAATTTGCTGGGTGTGGTGGCAGGCGCCTGTTATCTCAGCTACTCAGGAGGTTGAGGCAGGGAGAATTGCTTGAACCTGGGAGGCAGAGGTTGCAGTGAGCCGAGATCATGCCACTGCACTCCAGCCTGGGTGACAGAACAAGACTCCGTCTCAAAAAATAATAATAAAAAATAAAAATAAATCAATGTGAGATACATCCAGAGGTAAAATCACATGGGTAACATCCTATACCCCCCCAATCATACTATGTTATAGTTTTTTTAAAACTAGTTACAGTTTTCCTAAACAACCTAAATACTGTAGAATGATTTGTTCCAGATGCCTTACATGAAATGTCCGTTAAGTATTAGATTACATAAAATCTCCACAAGTATTAGATTAAAAGGAATAATCACAAGGTAATACATAAATTGGATCATGAGAAACCAAAAATTTACTTTCATCAACATAACTCATAAGGAATGTATTCAGTGTTTAGAAAGGTAAAATTATTCATAAATCTGATTATGTATATACGTGTCTGTGTCATCCTGTCATAAATTAAGCCCTAAGGAAATTAAAGGTTATCTACTAAGACACAAACATAGTGGGCTTTGATTACAAATTAATTTAAAAGCAAAAACTACCAAGCATTTTGTCATGTGATTTTTTATCCACCAAAAGCCAGTCCGGTTACCCCACCTCCACCTGCCTCTCCAAAAGGGGGTCTAAAGTTTAGACCTTTTGATATTTTGGTACTCTAAAGATCAAATGAAGTCAAGAGTCTTCCACTAGTTCTCTAGATCTCCTCTCCCACTCCATGCTGCTGGGCAACTACCCATCTCCCACACCAGGGGAAGGCTTAAGGGTGCAATCTCTGGGGAATATAAAATAGAGGCTGTCTAGACTGTGGGATAAAGGGAATGAGTTCCACCATGAAAACGGAGCAATTATGTAACATGCCTGCGCACACACACATACTGAATGTTGAAGTCCTCCGGCTCTCCCTTTCTGCTCCCAAAACACTGGCAGCCAGCCCTTTATCCCCATCCAGAGGAATCTGGAGAATCTGGCCAACGGAAAAGGAAAAAATCCTAAATATACTGACATCTAGGCTTCCCCAATAAATGCCCCTGCCAGATCACTTTAGTGAAGCTCAAAGTCATGAACCCCATCCATATGCTTAGAGCTTCCAACTGGCTTTTTAAATCTTTTATTTATTTATTTGTTTTTGAGACAGGGTCTCACTTTGTCATCTAGGCTGGAGTTCAGTGGGACAATCTCAGCTCATTGCGGCCTCAACCTCCTGGGCTCAAGCGATCCTCCCACCTCAGCCCTTCAAGTAGCTGAGACTACAGGTACACATCACCAAGCCCCACTAATTCTTGTATTTTTTTGTACAGATGGGGTTTCACCATGTTGCCTAGGCTGGTCTCGAACTCCTGAGCTCAAGCTAACTGCCTGCCTCTGCCTCCCAAAGTGCTAGGATTACAGGCATGAGCCACTGCACTGGGCCTAGGGGTCCATTTTTAATTATCAACAGATAACCAAGGTTTAGCAGACACCTGAAGAAAATAAGAGACCAACAAGAAGAGACCGCTACAGAGAAAACCAACTATACAAAGAAAAGAAAAACAAAAACAAACAAACAAAAACTACCTAATCTATCAAAAAAATATGATAGTACATCCATGAAATAAGAACAGGATACTAACAAAAACTCAATAGAAGGGCTGGAAAATAAAGATGAGGATATCTACCAAAAAGTGGTACAAAAATATTGAGAGATGATAAACAGGAAAGGAGCAATAAGAAAATTCAAGGACTACTCCAGAAGGTCCAGCATCCAAAAAGAGAGTTCCAGAAAAAAAGAACAGAGAACACAGAGGAAAGAAAGCAACGACAAAATAATTCAAAACTGAAGAACATGCATTTCCATATAGAAGGGACTCTCTAAGTGTCCACTACAGTAAATGAAAACATACTGGCCAGGTGCGGGGGCTCACACCTGTGGTAACACCAGCACTTTGGGAGGCCAAGGTGGGTGGATTACCTGAGGTCAGGAGTTCAAGACCAGCCTGGCCAACATGGTGAAACCCCATCTCTACTAAAAATACAAAAATTAGCTGGGCACGGTGGTGCGCACCTATAATTGCAGCTACTTGGGAGGTTGAAGTGGGACAATTGCCTGAACTCAGGATACGGAGGTTGCAGTGAGCTGAGATCGTGCCACTACACTCCAACCCGAGCAAAAAAAAAAAAAGAAAGAAAGAAAGAAAAGAAAAGATCAATTCTATGACGCATCACTGAAATTTCAGAACACTGGTGTCTTAGTCCATTTGTGCTTCTATAACAAAATAGCACAGACTGGGTAATTTATAAACAGAAAATTTATCTCTCACAGTTCTGGAGGCTGGGAAGTCCAAGATCAAGGTGCCAGTAGGTTTGGTGTCTTGTTATGGCCCAGTCCCCACTGCAAGATGGAGCCTTGTTGCTGCATCCTTGGGAGGGGTCAAATGCTGTGTCCTCACATGGTGGGAGAGACAGAAGGGCAAGAGAGCACTCCCTTCAACCTCAAGCCCTTTTATAAGGATGCTAATCTTTCATGAGGGATTAGTCCTCATGAAGGTGAAGGGTGGAGCCCTCATGACTTAATCACCTCTTATAGGCCACACTGCTTAATACTGTTGCATTGGAGATTAAGTTTCAACATGAATTTTGGAGGAGACACTATCCTTCAAACCACAGCAACTAAGAACAAAGAAGAGAGCCTAGAAAAGCTTCCAAAGACAAAGCATCAAGAATCATAATGGTTCCCAGATTCTCAAAAGTAGCACTAGAAGCAAGAAGACAATAGAAGCCGGTAAAGTTAAAGAGACACACCTTCTATGAATTAGCAATTTCATTCCTAGATATGATACCAGAATTTATCACATAATAGCCAGGATACATGTACAATAATGTTCCAGAGTAGCATTATTTCCAATAGTTCCAAACTGGAAATAACCCAAATGTTCATCAAGACAGAACAGACAGAGGTAGTTTCATGCAATAGAATGTTACACCAATGAAAAGTAAACAACCACAGCTATGGCCAAATGGATGAATCTTTTTTTTTTTCCTCTAAATAGAGATGGGGTCTCCTGATGTTGCCCAGGCTGATCTCAAACTCTGGGCTCAAGTGATCTTCCCACCTTGGCCTCCCAAAGTGCTGGGATTCCAGTGGTAAGCCACCATGCCTGGCCTGATGTGTCTTACAAATATAATGTTGAGTAAAAGAAGCCAGACATGGATTAATTTAATTCATAGAAAATCCATAGGGCAAAAATAAACTAGACCATTTAGTGATACACATATGTGGCAATTAAAAATAAAAGAATGATTAACCAAAAGTCAAGGGAAAGAATGAGTTGCAACTGGACAGAGGAACACAGGGAGCCACTGGCCTGTCCTCAATGTTGTACTTTTTGATCCACGTGGAGATTATGTGAAGGTTTGTCTTATAATTATTGATTAAACCATATATGCAATGCTTTCAAAATTCTGAAAGTATATTATTTTTGACCTAGAGTTCTATACCCATCAAAATTACAATTCAAATGTTAGTGTAAAATAAAGACAGTTTCAAACATGCAAAGCCTCAGAAAATGTATCACGTATATTTTCTCAGAAAACTATTTGAGGAGACCCTCCATAAAAACTAACATGTAATCATAGAAACAGGAAGAAACAGAACCTAACACAGATATGAAGTAAAGGAAATCACAAGCACAATTAGTAAATATCTCAATTCGGAAGCCCCAGGGTCACAACTATGTGCCAGGCAGAGGGCATGTTGAAGGCCGTCATCACAGGATGATCTGTTCTACTGTACAAACTTTTCAACCCCAGAAAAGTACTGGAAAATGTGCTCCAAAAAAAAAAGGTATAAGCCAAAAGAAGATGACAAGAGATCTAGGAAACAGGAAATCAAAACCAGGGAGAGGCCAGGTGCAGTGGCTCACGCCTGTAATCCCAACATTTTGGGAGGCCGAGGCAGGCAGATTGCTTGAGGCCAGGAGTTCAAGACCAGCCTGGGCAACATGGTGAAACCCTGTCTCTACTAAAAATACAAAAATTAGCCGGGTATGGCGGCGCATGCCCGTAATCCCAGCTACTTGGGAGGCTGAGGCAGGAGAATCACCTGAACCTAGGAGGCAGAGGTTGCAGTAAGCCGAGATCTTGCCACTGCACTCCAGCCTGGGTGACACAGCGAGACTCCGTCTCAAAAAAATAAAAAACCAAAGGGAGAAACAAAGGGGAAGTTCCATGATGATGGTGGCACAGTAGATAAGAGAACACAGAGCTCCTGAAAGGACACAGCCAAGAAAAAAAATAGATTATCTGATGGAGCTGACGTCATGGAGAACTGAGAAACATCTTGACTATGCGGAAAGAACTAGCAAAAGGTATAAACAAAACTAAAGAAATGACAAATAAATATTAGCTTCCATGAAAACAAAAAAAAAAGAATCACAGTATACTATACTGCTCTGCTGAGAATACCACTGACCCTTTAACAACACAGGTTTGAACTTCACGTCTTACATGTAGATTTTCTTTCTCCTCTGCCACCCGACACAGCAAGACCAATCCCTCCTCCTTCTCCTCAGTCTACTCCACATAAAAACAATGAGGACGAAGACCTTTACAATGAACCACTTCCAGTTAATAAATAGTAAATATATTTTTTCTTATGTTTTTTTTTTTTTGAGATGGAGAATCACTTGAACCCAGGAGGTGGAGGTTGCAGTGAGCTGAGATCGCACCACTATACTCCAGCCTGGGAGACACAGATTTTATTTTATAGGCATTATCATCAAAGAAAGTGTCTTATATCCTTTGCAGTGGCTATTTTTCACTTACATTCTTCTTTTTAAATTTAAATAATGGCAACCTCTTATACATTTTAAAATAACCTTTATTTTGTAAAGCAGGTTTTGTTTTATTTTGTTTTGTTTTGAGAGAGTCTCGCTCTGTTGCCCAGGCTGGAGTGCAGTGGCGTGATGTCGGCTCACGATAAACTCTGCCTCCTGGGTTCAAGAGATTTTCATGACCCAGCATCCCAGGTAGCTGAGATTACAGGCACATGCCACCATGCCCAGCTAATTTTTATATTTTTAGTAGAGATGGGGTTTCGCCATGTTGGCCATGCTGGTCTTGAACTCCTGACTTCAAGTGATCCGCCTGCCTCAGCCTCCCAAAGTGCTGGGATTACAGGTGTGAGCCACCACACCCAGCTTCTTCTTATGATTTTAATAACATTTTCTTATCTCTAGCTTACTTTATTGTAAGAGTACAGTATATAATACACACAACATATAAGACATGGCAATTAACTGTTTATGTCATCAGGTTTAAGGCTTCTGGTCAACAGTAAGCTATTAGTAGTTAAGTTTCTGGGGAGTCAAAAATTTGGTTTTCAACTGACTGGGGGGGCAGTGTTGGCACCCCTAACCCCTGCACTGTTGAAGGGTCAATTTACTGTATTTATATATGCCAGCAGCTCTCCAACTGTGGTCTGCAGATCTCATGAGGTCTGCCTTTCAGGGAATCCACATGGGCAAAACTATATTCATAATACTACTAAGCCATTTGCATTTTCCACTATGATGACATTTGTACTGATGTTGCAAAAGCAATGGTGGGTAAAACTGCCGGTACCTTAGTGCAAATCGAGTCAGTGACACTAAATGTATAGGTCGTCATTAGATCCTCTCTTCACCATCTTGTGCTTGCGGTTAAAAAATTAAAAAGCCAGTTTTACTTAAAAATGTCCTTAATGAAGCAATAAAAATGACTAATTTTATTAAATCTCAAGCCTTGAGTATATATCTTTTCAATATTCTATGAAATTAAATGGAAACTATGCATAAAGCATTTCTGCATACAATTACGGTAACTGTCTTGAGGGAAATCTCTTGTGTGTTTTGAATTGCAAGCTGAACTAGCCATCATTTTTAAAAAGAAGAAATGACAGAAAAACTATGTATTTACAATATTTGACAAACATTTTCTCAAAAATTAATAAAGGAAGGCTATCATTTCAAGGAAAGTAACTATGGTAACAGTATTTGTTGTCAATAAAATTTGAGCTTTCAGGCAAAAATCAGAATTGTATCCATCATCATGAACTTGATAGATTCCCAATACTGACAAAATTGGTATTTCATCAGATATTAACAAAAGTGATATGGAAGATTTCCTTATCTCAGCGAACCAAAATTTCCCAAATGACCAATTCACGATGCTAAAAAATTCTGCTTGGGTAAAAGATCCATTTAAAATGCTGGATCAATCAATGAGATTTTAATTTAGCAGAGTAAAGAAGTTCACGAATATGATTTCAGATTCTACACTGCAATAACCTTTAAGTAAACATCACTTGTTGAGTTTTAGTGACATACCAAAGAAAAATACCCATAATTGCCTGAAAAGGCTATTAAAGTATTCCTCCTACCTTTTCCAACTACATATCTGTGTGCGGCTGGATTTTCTTCATATACTTCAACTAAAACACCTCATCACAACAGACTAATTACAAAGGCAAGTGTTAACAGATATGATAATTGCCTTCTATTAAGCTGGACATCAGAAAAGATTTTCTAAAAAGTAAATCAATGCCACCTTTCTCACTATTCTGAAAATATAATTTTTTTCCTAAAGTTATTTTAGGATACAATGAGTTCATTAGTGTCATTTAGAAAAAATACGTAGTTTACAAATGTCTCCATTTTCCTTTTCTTTTTTTCTTTTTTGAGACAGCGTCTCCAAAGCTGGAACGCAGTGTAGCCTCAACCTCCCATGTGATTCTCCCACCCCAGCGTCTCAAGTAACTGGGACCACAGGCGCATGCCACCATGCCCACCTGGATAATTTCTTTCTTTTTTTTTTTTTCTTTTTTCTTTTTTTTGTTTTTTTGTTTTCTTTTGTTTTTAGTGGAGATGAGGTCTCAGGCTAGTCTCAAACTCCTGAGCCCAACTGATCTTCCCACCTTGGCCTCCCAAAGTGCTGAGAGTTCTTACCTCTTAATCTCTTTTGGTCCCTCTGGATTATACCTCCCCTTTATGTACCATCAACCACCTTTAGTTTAGCATGACCAACAAAAGACCCCTGACAGCTCCCAGAACCTAGAGACAAACTAGAGAAAACTGTGAGCCATCACGCCTGGCCACAGTTTTAATTTCTAATACAGTAAATGTTCGAAGATATAGCCCACATAAACAAAAGTTGTTTGGGGTCCTCAGTAAGTTTTCACAGGGCAAAAGGATTCTGAAACCAAAAAATTTGAGAACTACTGACACAGGTATTATAATAAACACTAAATATGAATTTAACCACAATTGTTAAACATTATTTTAGAAAGCTAGAAGAGAAGCAGAGCACATCGAAATGGTTAATGAAAAACAGAAATGTGGGCCAGGCGCAGTGGCTCATGCCTGTAATCCCAGCACTTTGGGAGGCCGAGGTGGGCGGATCATTTGAGGTCAGGAGTTCGAGACCAGCCTGGCCAACATGGTGCAACCCCGTCTCTACTAAAATAAAAATACAAAAATTAGCCAGACGTGGTGGCATGCACCCGTAGTCCCAGCTACTCAGGAGGCTGAGACAGGAGAATTGGATGAACCTGGGAGGCGGAAGTTGCAGTGAGCCGAGATTGCACCACTGCACTCAAGCCTGGGAGATAGAGTGAGACTCCATCTCAGAAAAACAGAAATGTGCTTTAAGTTACTTGCCAAAAATAAATGCTTTGATGATCTCTATTATCCAACACAAACGTTATTTCATTCTAACCTGTGATATCTATCTTCCTTACTAAGCCATGACCTCCAGAGATGCTATCTTCACCTCTGTAACCCAAGGCCTGATTACATGTATCATATACCAAATATTAATAAATAATTATTTGACTCAGTGAATGAATAAATGAATGAGGTAGCCCAATTCACAAAATTAAGTCATACTAACCAAACGGCTGTTTCTTCCATTTTTAAAAATCTATATAAAGCAGCTCTGGAAAGTTGTGTTTTCTTTTTTTTTTTTTTGAGATGGAGTCTCGCTCTGTCGCCAGGCTGGAGTGCAGTGGTGCGATCTCGGCTCACTGCACCTCTGCCTCTTGAGTTCAAGCAATTCTCCTACCTCAGCCTCCTGAGTAGCTGGGACTACAGGCGTGCACCACCACACCCAGCTAATTTTTGTATTTTTAGTAGAGACGGGGTTTCACCATGTTGTTCAGGAAGGTCTTGATCTCTTGACCTCGTGATCCGCCTGCCTCAGCCTCCCAAAGCGCTTGGATTACAGGCGTGAGCCACCGCGCTCGGCCTTTTTTTTTTTCTTAAGACAGAGTCTCGCTCTGTAGCTCAGGCTGGAGTGTAGTAACACCATCTTGGCTCACTGCAACCTCGGCCTCCCAGGTTCAAGAGATTCTCCTGCCTCAGCCCCTCAAGTAGCAGGATTACAGCCACCTGCTACTAGGCCTGGCTAATGTTGTATTTTTAGTAGACAGGTTTCACCATGTTGGCCAGGCTGGTCTTGAACTCCTGACATCAGGTGATCCGCCTGCCTTGGCCTCCCAAAGTGCTGGGATTACAGGCCTGAGCCACCATGCCCAGTGGAAAGTCATGTTTTCTTAATCAGTGATTCTATGATTTGTAGACCACCATTCATTATGTAAATACACAGAAAACCACATATATACAAACGAATATATATCCATATTGATCTAGCTATATTGGCCATTTCTTTCCTTACCTGTGATAACTTACAGCAGGCACTCTTGAATTTCAATAACACTAAGACTTTTTTCCCTCCTCTTTTCTTACCTCTTAATCTCTTTTGGTCCCTCTGGATTATACCTCCCCTTTATGTACCATCAACCACCTTTAGTTTAGCATGACCAACAAAAGACCCCTGACAGCTCCCAGAACCCAGAGACAAACTAGAGAAAAACAATCTTACCAATAGTATGATTTCCATAAAGGAGCTGCTCCAAAATTGCAGTTTTCCCCACAGATAACAATCCACAAACCACAACCTTGCAGCCCTTTCCCATCTTCTCTCAAGATATCACTGTGGAGAGAATGGAAGGTCTTTTAAATTGTATACTGTTGAAATTAACCATTTCTTTTTCTTTCAGTATTTCAATTTAATAGGTAACACATGCACAGGGGAAATTTTCAAATACAGAAAAGGAGATACACAATAAGGTATAGCCTTCCAAACCCCATTCCCCAGTCTCCCATTTGCTCCCTTAGAGCAATAAGCATTATCAGTTTCTTATATATCTCACAGAGACAATGAAGATAAATATAAGAATATAGGCCAGGCACAGTGGCTCATGCCTGTAATCCTACCACTTTGGGAGGCCAAGGTGGGTGGATCACCTGAGGTCAAGAGTTCAGGACCAGCCTGGCCACCATGGTGAAACCCCATCTCTACTAAAAATACAAAATTAGCGAGGTGTGGTGGCACTCGCCTGTAATCCCAGCTACTTGGGAGGCTGAGGCAGGAGAATCACTTGAACCCAGGGGGCAGAGGTTGCACTGAGCCAAGATTGTGCCACTTCACTCCAGCCTGGGTGAAAGAGCTAGACTCCATCTCAAAAAAAACACACATAGATAGGTATGAATACATCTTTGTTTTCAAAAAGAATAAATACATTTTATATGAAGAATATTTCAATACTGATTATAGCAATCCAACAGACTCTTAAATCCTTGAAAGAGGCTGCCTACTCATGAATATTTACCCGGAAAAATAAACATTTAAGTAAAAATTTAAGGAGGCATGAGGATAAAATTTTTAGAAAATGGACATGATTTTTCAAAGACACATGAATGTTTATGTCAGTCTTTTCTCAGGAAGGGAAGAAACTGGATTTTGGTAGTTACGTGGGCTTTTTTTTTTTTTTTTTTTTTTTGAGACAGGGTCTAGCTCTGTCACTCAGGCTGGAGTGCAGTGATGAGATCTAGGTTCACTGCAACCTCCGCTTCCCGAGGGCAAGCGATTCTCCTGCCTCAATCTCTCGAGTAGCTAGGATTACAGGTGCCTGCCACCATGCCCGGGGAAATTTTTGTATTTTCAGTAGAGACAAGGTTTCACTATGTTGGCCAGGATGGTCTCAAACTCCTGACCTCAAGTGATCCGCCTGCCTTGGCCCCCCAAAATGCTACGATTACAGGCATGAGCTACCGCGCCTGGCTGTCACGTGGGCTTTCTTAATCATACTTCTTTTTGAGGAAGAATAGACAACACCAGAAAAATTGCCCATGCACAGGACTTGATAACTAAAACACCAAAAGCAATGGCAACAAAAGCCAAAATAGACGAATGGGATCTAATTAAACTAAAGAGCTTCTGCAGAGCAAAAGAAACTACCATCAGAGTCAACAGGCAACCTACAGAATGGGAGATTTTTGCAATCTACTCATCTGACAAAGGGCTGATATCCAGAATCCACAAAGAACTTAAACAAATTTACAAGAAAAAAACAAACAACCCCATCAAAAAGTAGGCAAAGGATATGAACAAACACTTCTCAAAAGAAGACATTTATGCAGCCAACAGACACATGAAAAAATGCTTATCATCACTGGCCATCAGAGAAATGCAAATCAAAACCACCAGATAACATCTCACACCAATTAGAATGGTTATCATTAAAAAGTCAGGAAACAACAGGTACTGGAGAGGATGTGGAGAAACAGGAACACTTTTACACTGTTGGTGGGACTGTAAACTAGCTCAGCCATTGTGGAAGACAGTGTGGCAATTTCTCAAGGATCTAGAACTAGAAATACCATTTGACCCAGTAATCCCATTACTGGGTACATACCCAAAGGACTATAAATCATGCTGCTATAAGGACACATGCACACGTATGTTTATTGGGGCACTATTCACAATAGCAAAGACTAGGAACCAACCCAAATGTCCATCAATGATAGACTGGATTAAGAAAATGTGGCACATACGTCGGGCGCAGTGGCTCATGCCCATAATCCCAGCACTTTGGGAGGCCGAGACGGGTGGATCACGAGGTCAGCAGATCAAAACCATCCTGGCTAACAAGGTGAAACCGTCTCCACTAAAAATACAAAAAATTAGGTGGGGCTTGCAGTGAGCCGAGATCATGCCACTGCACTCCAGCCTGGGCAACAGAGCAAGACCCCGTCTCAAAAAAAAAAAAAAAGTAGTACACTACAAATGTACTTTGATCACTCATTGATAATATAATTATCAGGATAATAGGATTAACAGACAACGTTTGCTAAAAATTATACATTGTTTTGTATTGTGTGTGTATATTAATAAATTGGGGAGTTCATTCTGATATTACCAAAGAAGTCTTCACCTTGGGCAAACAGTAAAAGTAACTGAATAAAAGTAGCTCAAAACACTAGCTAAGAATTTTAAGCATTTTTTGGAAGGAAAGCGAAGAGATAAGACAGAACAGACCTCATTAAATATTTAACACTATCAAAAAGAAAACAAAGATGAAAAGATAAGTGTAATTAATCAAAGCATGGCTGAAATATCCTAGGTTCCTGGTTGCCTTCCAAATAGGAAATACTACTACTACATAAAGCAGATGAGTGCCTTGCTACCATCAATTATAAAGTTAATAATTCTTTAAAAAATAATTAACATTTTGAATAAATAACACATACACAAAAATACTTTATTTTCTATATATGATCACTATGGCAGGAACTCACATTACAAATAAGTGGTTCTCATGCTTAGATATTTTCAGATTTACAAATAAAAACTACTAAAAGTTTGGTTCTTAAAGCACTTATAATTATGTAATAATTCCCAAACACAATAAATGTACACCACTTCCTGCGAAATATACAAAGGTGGTCATCTGCAGTATCCTGAATGGGCAATGAATCAGATGAACCGATCTTGGGATAACCAAGCCTCTTACTTAAACCTAGGTTTCAAGAATTTGAAAGGCTCTGTAGTACATGGGTCACCTTTAGGTTCAACACTGTGATGCCATGATATTAGAAGTTGCTTATCTAGAGAATACATCAACACTGAGGTGAACACAAAAAGCAGTAGTTACAACTACTTGTCACATCCCTACCCTAAGAAACTGGGCAATAAAATTCAATCTGTGACCTATTAAACCTCATCTGATGTAAATTACTAAGAGAATGTGCTTAATAGGCAAGATTCAGGGCAGTCTTAAGTACTTATTGCTTTACTTTCCAGGCTAATCAATAATGTTGCTAGAGAATAAATACAACTTCCTCTCTCCAACTTGAGGCTAAAAAAAAAAACAGAGAATAAATATGTGACCTGGTCCATTCCTGTGAAATGCTTTGTCAACATTCTCTTTGAAGAGGCATCAGAAACAGCTCCCCAAAACTGTTAGTGCTTCTGTTCTTCTATGTAAGTGGGTCATTCTATTTTTATAAGTAAAACACAACTTTCTGATGCAACCAGAAAAACAATACCAAAACACTGTTAACATCATAGGAGAGATATTATAAATCTCTAAAAATACTGTCATGTAGGGAAACCACCTACACTGTGTATTTACTTATGTCAACATTATGTATAGTGTGGAATACTTTCACTTACCCATATATGAATATATTTACATACATAAAAATATATTCAACAGGTTTTGCACACAGTATTGCACAAAATAAAATGTAATAAGAAGATTCTAGCTTACCATTCTTTTATTCATTTACCAAACATTTACTGAGGGCCTACCATCATGCCAGCCATCAGGGACAAACTAGGGGGCAAAAACAGAAATCATCCCTTGTCCTCAGGAATCTCAAAATCAATTGGAAACACAAATCCAAATTTTGTAAAACTGTTAACTGAGAAATTGAGAAACAATGTAAATGTAAATTGAGAAACAATGTAAAACTGTTAACTGAGAAACAGAAACAAATTGAGAAACAAAACTGCAAATGTGATTGATAAATTAGCAGTGATTATTCACACTACTAGAATTTTTTTTCCAAATGATTCATCCAACTTTTTTATTTTTACTGCTCCTTTAGGAGCAGGACTATGTCCATAGGCAGTATACCTACAATAGCGCATTCAACTTTTTAGTCATCCTCACCTTTGAAATACATACATGGCTGCACTACTTACCATTTTCATCACTACTGAAGTGGTCTGGGTGAGGCACCATGTTCTCTCACCTGGTCTCTCAAAGACATCGTAATCCCCCAAACCTGTTAATATGTTACTTTACATACTCATACAAGAATTTTGCGGGGGTGATTAAATTAAGAACTTCCATATGAAGATATTATCCTGAATTATCTAGGTGGGCCCAATGTAATCACAAGTGTCTTTATAAGAGAGACACAGGAGTGCTGGAGAGGACAGAAGGTATGATTGGAAGATGCTCTTTTGCTGGCTGTGAAGATGAAGGAAGCAGTCAGGAGTCAAGGAATTCAGGCAGGCTTCATAAGGTGGAAAAGCCAAGGAAATAAATGTATTCTCCCCTAGTACCTCCAGAAGGAACACAGCCCTACTGACTTTGGTTTTAGCCTGGTGATATTTACAGATTTACAGACCTAGTCTGATGTACAAACTAAAAGACGATAAATTTGTATTGTTATTAACCAACAAAGTTGCTGAAATTTGTTACAGGAGCAATGGAAGACTAACACAATTTCCTAAGTAGTCTCTCTGCTTCCATTTTTTCTCTCCTTTTAGCCTCAAAAGGAGCAATCCAAGTTATCTTTTTAAAATGTACGCCATATGAAGTCATCCTTCTGTTCAAAATCTTCCAATGAAATCCAAAGTCCATGTAAGAACGTTCACCTCTCTGACGTCATTTCCCACTTTCCCCTATTACGAATTTCAGCCACACTGCTTCCCTGCTGTTCCTCTATTAATCTTGCATGCTCCAGTCATGGCTCTTTTCCCTCTGCCTGAATCAGACCCCTACTCTTACTCCCAGACTCCTATCCTTGAGGTCCTTTCTTAAATGTTATCTTCTCTAAAAGACTTAACCTGGACATTCCATCCCAAATTGCAATCCTCACACGCTAACACTCCCTCATCAATTTCCTCCCCTTATCTTTTTTCCTTAGCATTTACCACCAAACAAAATACACAGCTTACTTCTGCTTACTGCCCGTTTCCAAGAAGGCCAAAAATTCTGCGTTGTTTGCTGCTGCAACCCCAGCAACTATGCCTGGCACATATTAGACACTTAATAAATAATTGTTGAATCAATCAATGAACCAGATGGAGACTCTTAAAAACGTAAAGCTGTGATTTAAAAAGAAAGAAAAATATGATGTAGGAAAAAAGATAATCAAAACCGCTACGATTAAGAGATAATGATTCTCTTAAGCCTTTGCCACATCTGAACGCATAATCTGGAAGGAAATTAAAGCCACATGACTTAAATTAAAGCCAAATGAAAATATTCTGGAGAAGCAAAATAAGCCAGTAACCTATTTCTCAATTAAAAACAAAAAAAACCCGCAACGCAAAATGCCAGCATTTTCTCGGTATTTCTTCCCTAAAACATTTACACCTGCCAAACAGGTCTTGGCAAATAAACATTTTGCTTTTCTGAAAAACTGTGGTTCTCATGTTAGCAAATTTGGGACGAAATCCGTATGCAGAAAAAGCGCCGAGCCGCCCGCAATCCACCCACTCCATGACCCTTTTTTAGGACAAAATCCCTGGGCGCTGGGGCCTGCTGGAGGAGCTTCACGCAGTCTGGAGCTGAAGGGACACAGCGAGCGCCCCGACCCGCGACGCCTCGACTCCGCGAAGGCCTCCCTGGGGGGCTGGGGAAGCGTCGGGGGATCTCTCAGCGCAGCGCTGGGGCCCAGATTTCTGCGCCCGTCGTGCGGTGGCCAGAGAGGGACAGCGCAGCGCGGAGACGCGGAGACGCAGAGACTCCGCAGGGGGAGAGCCCGCGGTGAGTGAAACAAACCTGTTCTCTCCTCAGACCTCAAAGACAGCGGCTCCACCGCGGTACGCGGCCACCGGCTTTGGAGCCTGGACCCCAACTTGCCTCCTCTCGCGGAGAGACAGTCGCCGACGCTCGCTTACCCGCCGAGACCTCGCCGCCAACTCTCTCACCCCTCGAGACGCCCAGGCCGCTCAGGCTCGAATCTCGCGGAGCAGGGGGCGGGACAATAGGGGCCTCTGCGCCCCCCTCGGCAGAACTCCGCCCACCAGGCGCGATGCCGGAACTACATGTCCCATGACGCTCTGGGAGGCCGCAGCTGTCCACCGGAAAGAGGTTGGCTGAGGTGGGGGAGGAGCCCAAAAGGCATTGTGGGAGTACAGTTCTTTCCTTTCCGTCTGGCGGCGGCCATCAGGTAGGCTGCGTTGAGGATCTTTGCTCTTCCATCCGCCTTTGATCGTCTTCCTCTTCAGCCATCCAGGCCCGGGGAAGCTGCGTCCTCCGAGATAGGTCTCCCTCCTGTGCGGCCAGAGTTTGGTCAGGATGCGGGACAGCAAAGGGGTGGAGAGGCGGCCCCCGGGGCGGGTTGAGCGAAGATGTGATGGCGGCGCGAATTCGAGCTGGGCCCGGATACTGGAGGAGGCGTGGGGCTGACGAATGGGGCGCCCGGGACAAGGCAGCCTAAAGTGAGGCTGCTGGTTGGGTGGGGTAGATGCATTTTTCTCGAGAGTTAATCCTCGGCGGCCGCAGCAGTACCTTGCCCTGTGGTGTCAGCGGCATCTCCTTTCAGGTCCCCGTTGGGGACGCCGCCTGCCGCAGCCGCCCGCCCCCTTGGTGCTCAGCTCTGGTTCTGTTCATTCGCCCCACCAAAACGTGCCGAGCACCGCTCTGCGCTAGGGTTGCGGAGGTGACTGAACGCGGCTCCGTGGGCGCCGTGGTGGGGGTTGGGCTAGCTGTCCCCGGTAGTTGGTGCAGAGCCATTTTCATTCCCGGAGGTTTCCTTGTGCTTGTTGGGGAACTAAGATGGACGGGTACAGTCGTCTTTTGTACTTCAAGCGGATGATATTTAATACACAGTTTGATTTCACAGGTAAGCCAAGATGGGTGCATACAAGTACATCCAGGAGCTATGGAGAAAGAAGCAGTCTGATGTCATGCGCTTTCTTCTGAGGGTCCGCTGCTGGCAGTACCGCCAGCTCTCTGCTCTCCACAGGGCTCCCCGCCCCACCCGGCCTGATAAAGCGCGCCGACTGGGCTACAAGGCCAAGCAAGGTACGTGATCGACTGCGTGGATGCTTGGATAAAATTATATTCGAGAAAAGTTGGAAACCAGCTGTTAGGAAGACACTGCTGCCCCAGTGTCTGTCTTCGCATAGGGCTTTGGCAGAATAGAGCTAGCAACACTGATCAATTACTGTATGCACTGTCTAAAGTGGCAAGTGTGTCAAAGGTTACAAATCTGAATGAGTTCAGACTACAGCAGAATAAACAGTGTGCCTCCCTGTGTGAGTAGCCTAAGGTACATTGAAGAAGACTGGGATGTGTTTTATTTTTTTCCATTTGATAGCATTAACTTACTGTTGAAGTATTTTTGGTGGAGTATTAGTGACAAGCCATTGAGTCTTAAGCCTTATGGCTTCCTATAAAATCACTAATTGTGTGTGTGTTTGTGTGTAGGTTACGTTATATATAGGATTCGTGTTCGCCGTGGTGGCCGAAAACGCCCAGTTCCTAAGGGTGCAACTTACGGCAAGCCTGTCCATCATGGTGTTAACCAGCTAAAGTTTGCTCGAAGCCTTCAGTCCGTTGCAGAGGTAAATGGTTTTGAGTAGCAGTTATATTGAATACTGCCTGGGGATGGTGGCAGAGACAGATTTAAGCAACTTTTCTGATTGTACTGAGGTGAGCTGTCTCGTGTATAAAACAGGGTTTGTGATTTTTACTAGTCTTGGTAAAGAGTAATTGCTTGAAAGATTTGTAAGTCTTTGTTACAAATGCGTGTGTATATACTGGAAGTACTTGTGGAACCTAAGCTTTGAAGAGGCAAGAATATGCAGAAGAGACCAAATGTGGCCTGCACAGCCTAAAATATATACTAAATATTTTTAAAGCTAAACGTTGCTGAGCTCTCAGTTGTATTGGAAAAAGATAAGGTCCCCAAACCCTAAATTTTGTTAACCAGATATTAACATATTCATGCCCTAGACAGGAATGGAGTATTAAGAGGGAATGATGTGTTTCAGTCTATGTGTGTTGTTTTAGCAAGTCTGCTTTATCTGATTATACTTGTGATAGTCTAGGGAGAGATGCTTAGTAAATAACTTGAGTAGTAAAAGACTCTTGTCTGGTGGTGAACTAGAGTTGAGAATTAAAATGCTTTCTGACTTGCTGCTATAGGCAATGTGGGAGACTGACCTTGGGCCTTTTTTCCTATTCTAGGAGCGAGCTGGACGCCACTGTGGGGCTCTGAGAGTCCTGAATTCTTACTGGGTTGGTGAAGATTCCACATACAAATTTTTTGAGGTTATCCTCATTGATCCATTCCATAAAGCTATCAGAAGAAATCCTGACACCCAGTGGATCACCAAACCAGTCCACAAGCACAGGGAGATGCGTGGGCTGACATCTGCAGGCCGAAAGAGCCGTGGCCTTGGAAAGGGCCATAAGTTCCACCACACCATTGGTGGCTCTCGCCGGGCTGCTTGGAGAAGGCGCAATACTCTCCAGCTCCACCGTTACCGCTAATATAAGTAAAGTTTGTAAAATTCATACTTAATAAACAATTTAGGACAGTCATGTCTGCTTACAGGTGTTATTTGTCTGTTAAAACTAGTCTGCAGATGTTTCTTGAATGCTTTGTCAAATTAAGAAAGTTAAAGTGCAATAATGTTTGAAAACAATAAGTGGTGGTGTATCTTGTTTCTAATAAGATAAACTTTTTTGTCTTTGCTTTATCTTATTAGAGAGTTGTATGTCAGTGTATAAAACATACTGTGTGGTATAACAGGCTTAATAAATTCTTTAAAAGAAGAGAACTGAAACTAGCCCTGTAGATTTGTCTGGTGCATGTGATGAAACCTGCAGCTTTATCGGGGTGCTGGCAATGCTCTGCTGGTTTATTTTCAAGTGGCTGCGTTTTTTTAGTTTGGCAGGTGTAGACTTTTAAATTGGGCTTTAGAAAATTTGGGTTAGCCTGGAGAAAATTGCCTCAGCCTCCACAGTACCATTTTAAATTCACATAAAAGGTGAAAGCTCCTGGTTCAGTGCCATGGCTTCATGGCATTCATTGATTAGTGGTAATGGTAAACACTGGTGTGTTTTGAAGTTGAATGTGAGATAAAGTTATTAAGATTGGTAAGCTAGCAATGAATGCTAGGGTGGGAAGCTGGTGAGGCAGTGGCCATTAGATAAATACCTTTCAAGTGTGAGCTTAGATGTCAACCCTAAAATACTTAACCGTAACGCTAATTGTGATCATTATGAATCCCTTCAGTCACATTAGGGGGAAAGTAGTTGGCTATAAGTACCTCATTCTTAGTCCAGTCAGTCTTAAAAACATCTTGGGTTACCCACTCTGTCCACTCCCATAGGCTACAGAAAAAGTCACAAGCACATGGTTTCCAACCGTATGTGTTTTCTGCAGTTATTTCTCTTGTTCCTGGCCAAACAACCCTAAAAATCCTTACCATTCCACAAAGTTGGACCATCACTTGTGCACCCACTTTGTGAGTATACCACCACATTGCATTTCTGTTTGCATCATGTCTTCCAGGAGACTAGACTACTGTTTTCCAGGGTGAATTTGAGTGTAAAGAAAATGTAGACAAGGAATTGCCCAATTTTAAATTCTGACTTTGCTGACAATGTAAATGCTCGTTCTGAACCAATTTTCTCCTGTCTTCTCTAGGGGTTTCAAAAGGCTCAGTTAATTGATTGCCAGGAAGTACTCATAGCAAGTTCATAAAAGTTCTTGAGACCTAAATTTCTTCACAAAAAAAGATCTTAAGTCATACATTTTAATTGTGTAGAGGTTGTTCAACTAAAGGAATAAATGTCTATTAAACTAAAACAAATGGACGTTCTGTTATTTTTTGTCATCTTATAGTGCTAATGTACTTTAAAGCAAACCAAATACCCTAACCAGCAAAAAGGCATCAAAATGTGATTATAGAAATAATATAATTTGAGATAGCATAAAATGTACTTATTCTCTCAGTTCTTTGATCATTGCATGAGTTAGGTTTTTATCTAAAACTGTTCAGCTGGGTGTGGTGGCTCAGGCCTGTAATCCTGGCACTTTGGGAG
Organism: Pongo abelii; assembly: GCF_028885655.2. Classification (NCBI taxonomy): domain Eukaryota; kingdom Metazoa; phylum Chordata; class Mammalia; order Primates; family Hominidae; genus Pongo; species Pongo abelii. The sequence continues at coordinate 130,750,273 of NC_085928.1, read as the reverse complement.
ACAAGCTGGAGGATTTGTTGAGGCCAGCCTGGGCAGCATAGTGAGACCTCTGTTTAAAAACAAAAAAAAAACTTAAACATGGCTAATTTGGGAAGGAGAGAAAGGGTTCGGGCCAAAGGTCAGCATTGTCTCTACAAGAAAACCTTGTTCCTTTTCTTGCTACCCTACAGTTTTATCTCCACACAGTAGCCCAAGGGATCCTATTAAATTGATCATGGCACTCCTGTGCAAAAAAATCAAAAGTCCTCATGATAGCTTTCATGGTCTTCCCACTTTATGTGTGACCTCATGTCCCACTGCAGTCCTCACCCCAGGCTCCTTGCTGTTCTTCAAATACGCCGAACACTTCCTAATGCCTGTATGATGGGAAAGCTTTACTCCAATACTAAGGGTCACTTTATTAGCTATACCCTGACCACCCCACAAGCTGTTCCCATTTGCTTTACTATTTCTATATTGGCATGTAATTCACACAGCAACACTGATTATTCAGTTTTGTTTTTTGTTGTTTTTTTTTTCAGATGGAGTCTCTCACCCAGTCGGGAGTGCAGTGGGGCAATCACGGCTCACTGCAACCTCTGTCTCCCGGGTTTGAGCAATTCTTCTCCCTCAGCCTCCCAAATAGCCAGGACTACATGTGCACACTGCCACGCCCAGCTAACTTTTGTATTTTTAATAGAGATGGGGTTTCATTATGTTGGCCAGGCTGGTCTCGAACTCCTGACCTCAAGTGATCCACCTGCCTTGGCCTCCCAAAGTGCTGGGATTACAGGTGTGAGCCACCACACCCAGCCCAATCTTTATTTTTTGTATAGACAGGGTCTCACTATGTTGCCCAGGTTGGTCTCAAACTACTGGCCTCAAGCAATCCTGCCTTGGCCTCCCAAAGTGCTGGAATTACAGGCATGAACCACCACACCGGGCCCAAATTTACTTTAGTAATAACAACAATTGGCTGGGTGCGGTGGCTCAGGCCTGCAATCCCAACACTTTCGGAAACCAAGGTGGGCTTGAGCTCATGAGTTAGAGAGCAGCCCGAGCAACGTGGTGAGAGCCCATCTCACAAAAATTAAACAAATTAGCTGGGCATGGTGTTGCATGCCTGTAGTCTCTGAAATCACACCACTGCACTCCATCTTGGGTGACAGAGCCAGAACTTGTCTCAAAAAAAAATAACAATTGGTTTCTTACAATCCCAAAAGTTGCAGTTACTAGTATTAATTAATCCTTTTTTGCCAATGAGAAACACAAAGATGAAGCAACTTGCTCAAAGTCATACAGTGACAGTCTGAATTCAAATCCTGTACACTTAATTTGTTTTGTTTTGGTTTTTGTTGAGATGGAGTCTCACTGTGTCGCAAGGCTGGAGTGCAGTGGCATGATCTCAGCTCACTGCAACCCGGGTTCAAGCGATTCTCCTGCCTCAGCCTCCCGAGTAGCTGGGACTACAGGCACGCACCACCACGCCCAGCTAATTTTTGTATTTTTAGTAGAGACAGGGTTTCACCATGTTGGCCAAGATGGTCTCGAGCTCCTGACCTCAGGTGATCCTCCCGCCTTGGCCTCCCAAAGTGCCGGGATTACAGGTGTCAGCCACTGCACCTGGCCAACTTAAAGTTTTTGATAGATAATACATTAATGTTAAAAATTCAAAGGATAAGTATAGGCTCTACAGTACAAACCCTTCTGCCTCCTAGTTCCCCTCCCTGGAGGCAATGTGATCAGTTTAACAATATTTTTTTATTTTGAGATAGGGTCTCACTGTTGCCCAGGCTGGAGTGTAGTGGCGCGTTCACAACTTACTGTAGCCTCGACCTCCTAGGTTCAAGCAATCCTCCCACCTCAGCCTCTCGAGTAGCTGGAACCACAGGTGCACACCACCATGCCAGGCTAATTTTTGTATTTTTTGTAGAGACAGGGTTTCACCATGTTGCTCAGGCTGGTCTCAAAGTCCTGGGTTCAAGCAATCTTCCCGTCTCTGCTTCCCAAAGTGCTGGGATTACAGGTGTGAGCCACTGTGCCCAGCCTACATATGTATTTTTTCCTTTTTTTCCCCAAGTGGTAGGATATGATATACATTGTTGATTTTTTTGTTTAGTTATGTATCTCAGAGCTTATTCTTTATCAGCTCATGAGGAACTTCATTTTTTTTTTTTTTTTTTTTTTTGAGACGTAGTTTTGCTCTTGTAGCCCAGGTTGGAGTACAATAACACAATCCTGGCTCGCAGCAACTTCTGCCTCCCAGGTTCAAGCGATTCTCCTGCCTCAGCCTCCCGAGTAGCTGGGATTACAGGTGCCTGCCACTACATCCAGCTATTTTTGTATTTTCAGTAGAGACGGGGTTTTGCCATTTTGGCCAAGCTGGTCTCGAACTCCTGACCTCAGGTGATCCACCCATCTCAGCCTCCCAAAGTACTGGGATTACAGGCATGAGCAACCATGCCCGGCCAGAACTTCATTCTTTTGGTATAACTGCATGATATCCCATCATGTGGATGTACCATGATTCATTGGATGTGGACCCTCCTGATGGACATTTAAATTTCTTCCAATCTGTTGCTATTACAAAAAGAAAAATGTGTGCATACATCTTTATTCATCTGTAGAATAAATTCTTAGAAGTAGAATGGCAGAGTTAAAAATTGTATGTATGTAATTTTTTATAGATATTGCCAAATTGTCTTCCATAAAAGTTGAACCAATTTTCACTACCACCAGCAAAGTAGGAGAGGACTTGTTTATCCACACCCTCTTTAATGTAGGTAATCAAATTTTGGGATATCTGCCAGTCTGTTAGGGGGAAATGATACTGTTCTCTACTTTTATTTTGCATTCTGAGTGTGGCAGAGGCAAAGCTATGTGCATACCATAGCTTTTTCTCCCCCTGAAAACACAACTAAACTATGTTGTTTTCCTGGCCTCTCATGCATTTAGGTTGGGGTCATATTACTTCCCTCAAAGAAAAACAACAGTTGGTATGCCTCCTCCACACTTCCCACAACTGTGGAAGCCAGTGATCCAGATAGCATAGCTATTAATACAAGATGGAAGAAAGCCACTCAACCCCATCAGACAGCATGAGTGGTAAGATTTTATTGTGTCAAACGACTGCATTAGTTGTGTTTTGTTATTATGGCAGCATAGCCTAGCTTGGCCCTAACTAATTCAATAAATAAAGTTGAGCATTATTTGTACATGTAAGAGTGTTTTTTTTGTTTGCTTTACAGTGGCTTTCCACTTTTCTGTCAGAGAATGCCCCCTCCCTTATGTACCATGCTATATTAATAAATTGGAAGGAGCTGCTAGCTCATTTCTCCTATGCTTCATAATTTTTCTGCTCATGAGATTCTTATTTTTTTGAGACAAGTCTCTCGCCCAGGCTGGAGTGCAGTAGCACGATCTCAGCTCACTGCAACCTCCACCTTCCAGGTTCAAGTGATTTTCATGCCTCAGCCTCTTGAGTAGCTGGGATTACAGGTGTGCGCCACTACTAATTTTTTTGTACTTTTAGTAGAGGTGGGGTTGCACCATGTTTGCCAGGCTGGTCTATTACCCCTGATCTCAGGTGATCTGCACCCGTCTTGGCCTCCCAAAGTGCTGGGATTACAGGAATAAGCCACCAAGCCTGGCCCTGCTCATAGGATTCTTGAAGGTAACTTTATGTAGAATAAATTCTTCAAATTTCAACTGTTCATTTTCACCTTTCAATTCTAAGTTCTGATTTCATCTTTAAGTTCTGAAATTCCTAAACCAAAATAGTAGCTCTATTGTATCAGGCAGACTAAATGAGGCAACAGTAATAACCTCCAAATTTCAGTGGCTTAAAATAATAAAGATTTGTTTCTTGATCATACTTCATGTATTTTAAAGATTGTTCTCACTCTAGAATCCAGACTGTTAGAACAGACACTATCTGGAACATTGCAAGGTGTCCATGGCAGAGGGCAAAGAGCATGGTGTAGAACACCCTAACTTGTAAAGCTTCTGCTCAGGTTGTCCCATGGCTATTCCTGGGTTCAAAGGGTGGGAAAGTGAAATCTTCCAGTGCTTGGAAAGAGAGAGAGAATCAAATATTTGTGAACAGCTCTAATGTCTACCACATACACTAATCCATTTTGTTTCTCTTCAGTCTTTGTACACATTTGAAGTATTAGGGAAAACAGCTGGTATACCAAGGTGGAAGCAGGAACCAGCGCAGTCCACACTGGTAGAGAGAGTATTTTGTCACTGACATTGCTTAGCATTGCCAGAATATGATGATGATGAAAAAGAACATACTGAAACTGGGCTTGGTGGCTCACACGTGTAATCCTAGCACTTTGGAAGGCTGAGGCAGGTGGATTGCTTGAGCTCAGGAGTTTGAGACCAGCCTGGGCAAGATGGAGAAACCCGTCTCTACTAAAAATACAAAAAATTAGCTGGGCATAGTGGCATGCGCCTGTGGTTCCAGCTACTCGGGAAGCTAAGGTGGGAGAATCACCTGTGCTTGGGAAGTTGAAGCTGCGGTGAGCCAAGATTGCGCCACTGCACTCCAGCCTGGTTGACAGAGTAAGACCCTGTCTCAAAAAAAAAAAAAAAAAAAATTAAAAAAAAATATATGCACTTTTACCCAGTTTTTGTTTTTTACAATTCTCCTACAGACAATGCATTCCCTTGTTGAGTTCATTTGGTAAAATATGGTTATCTGCATAAAACTCTGCAACCAATTCATTTGACACTTTATTATGTGATAGCTTCCTTGCTGTATACCCACAAATATTCACTGAAAAATACTTTAGCTGTATGCTGTTCAATATGATAGCCACTAGCCATCTGTGACTTTAAAATTTAAGTAGGATTTAAAAGTCAGTTCTCCAGTCATGTTAGTTACATTTCAAATGCTCAATGGGCACATTGGCTACCATATTGGACAGCACAGAAAATATTTTGACCATCACAGAAATTTCTGTTGTATAGTGCCAATTTATTTATTTTTATTTTTATTTTTATTTTTTTTTCAAGACGGCGTCTTGCTCTGTCGCCCAGGCTGGAGTGCAGTGGCGCAATCTTGGCTCACTGTAACCTCTGCCTCCCAGATTCAAGCAATTCTCCCTGCCTCAGCCTCCCAAGTAGCTGGGATTACAGGTACCCGCCACCACACCCGGCTAATTTTTGTGTTTTTAGTAGAGACGGGGTTTCGCCATGTTGGCCAGGCTGGTCTCAGACTCCTGACCTTAGGTGATCCACCTGCCTTGGACTCCCAAAGTGCTGGGATTATAGGTATCAGCCATGGCGCCTGGCCATAGTACTGACTTAGACCCTTGAAATTCTTCTTTATTTCTTCTTCTTTCTTCTTCCTCCTCCTCCTTCCTCCTCCTCCTCTTGCTCCTCCTCCTCCTCTTCTTTCTCTTCTTCCGCTTTCTCTCCTTCTCTTTCCTCTTCCTCTTCTTCCTCCTCGTCTTTTTTTGTGTGTCATTCTCTAGTAGATGAAGATGAGGCATATGAAGTCTAGTTTTACCATAAAAAGTTTGATGTATAGATTTCATATCCGAATAGTATTTGTTGCTATAGATATTTTAATTGTATAATTACCACTTCCTTTGTCAGGGTGATTTTAGGTTTTTAGAAGTTTTTGATAAGAGTTTTATCCCAATGGTACAAACTGTAGAAGAATGAACTGCTACAACGCCTTTTCTAAGAAAAAAGGTTTTGGTCGAAAAAGACCTTTAGTTTTCCATTGGCTGCAATTTGGCTGCATCTTTTGCCAAACTGTTGGATCTTTGAAATCAGTTTTATAAATATTCATCATTCAGAGAAGAAACAATTCTTTGGATTTGTCCTAGAAGGATCAAGCTGGCCTGAAATACCAATAGGGGGTGACATGCACCAACAAGCTACACTTTGACCATCAGCTGCCCCAAACAGAATGAAATCCATGTGGCAGTTTTTAACCGAGCAACACTCTCCACAGCCCCAACATCATTCCAGTTCAGCCTTGGGAAGGTTGGCTAGACATTTAGCTTGTCCATCGATTTTAGTTATTCTTATTAATGATGCAGTGAACATCATCACTATACATATGGTTTTCAACCTATTTTTATATAGGAAAAATAAACTGAAAATAAAGCCTTTTAGTATAAAATGCTGCTCAAGTTTTCTTTAGAAAAAGAAAAATTTGCTGCAAGGCTGAGTGCAGTGGCTCACGTCTGTAATCCCAGCACTTTGGGAGGCCAAGGTGGGAGGATCACTTGAGGCCAGGAGTTCGAGACCAGTCCAGTCAACATAGTGAGGCCCCCATCTCTATATTTCTTAATTGAGGAAAGAAAAAAAATCTACTGCAAAGGTGCTATAGTTGGCTTGTGACATTAAACCTCATAATCAAAGCATTCAAACTTAACGAAATGCTGTAGCTAGAATGCACACTTCAGCTCACTCTGAAATCCTGGCAAAGGCCAACGCACTCCTCCAAAATTGATGAAATCATTTGATTTAATTGGCATGCTGTGAACATCTGAACTCATTTATTGGCAATTCTCATTGTCATTTGGAGAGAAGTTCATTATTTGGCAGTCCTAGTTAGTTAGAGATATTAACTGATGGATGATGTAATTATCAGTCATCAAATCACGAAACTTCTTTCTATGAGAGTGTAAACACACTATTTAGCTTCCCGAGGTTGATTATTAACTAAGCTAGGATGTTTTGCTTATCAAAAAGAAAGATTCAAAAAATGATCATCCAAGGCTGGGCATGGTGGCTTGTACCTGTAATCCTAGAAATTTGGGAGGCCAAAGTGGGAGGACTGCTTGAGCCCAGGAGATCCAGACCAGCCTGGTCAACATGGTGAGGTCCTGTCTCTACAAAAGATTAAACAATTAGCCTGGTCTGGTGGTGCATGCCAGTAGTACCAGATATGCAGGAGGCTGAGATGGGAGAATTGCTTGAGCCTGGGAGGTCGAAGCTACAGTGAGCCATGTTGGTGCCACTGTACTCCAGCCTAGGTAACAAAGCAAGACACACTCTCTCTCCTCTCTGTCTACACACCACACACACACACACACACACACACACACACACACACATCTGAGCCAGGAATGGTAGCCCACACCTGTAGTCTCAGCTACTCAAGAGGCTGAGGCAGGAGAATCGCTTGAACCCGGGAGGCAGAGGTTGCAGTGAGGCAAGATTGCACCACTGTACTCCAGCCTGGGCAACAGAGCAAGACTCTGTCTCAAAAATAAATAAATAAATAAATAAATGTTATCATTTGAATACCATTAGTGCTCAGTAACCCTCCAATCCCCCATAACTCCTTGGTGAACTGACATTAAGTTTCTAAATATATAAAATGTAATTTACATTCTTAATTCTGATGTGTGTCATGTTTGGCTTGTACAGAAAAGTAAAGATCCTGTTGCATCTTAAAAAAATGTTTATACTAATTTTTTTCCTAGAAACACTGTAATTTCAGATAATGCCATATGTGGAAGCTGACTCCAAGTCAAGATTTGTGTGCTAGTTTTTTATTACTGAAGTGCTTTTAGGGAAAACCGACAAGGGTGTGAGGAAGTCAGACCAACAAAACAGAAGCCTCAAAGTATGATTTAGGCTTTAAAAAAAAAAAAAAAAAAAAAAAGAGAGAGAGAGACAGAGAGAAGCCAAGTCAGATTGTGATTTAAATCAAAGTCCTACATGGAGCTGTTTCTTCCTGACCCCACAGGAGAACTCTGGAGTGAAGTTACGCCTCAGAGTTTCTACCAACTCATGGCAAGAATACTGGTTTTTGCGGATCACTTGAGGTCAGGAGTTTGAGACCAGCCTGGCTAACATGGTGAAACCTTGTCTCTACTAAAAATACAAAAAAAAAAAATAGCAGGCTGTGGTGGCAGGCACCTGCAATCCCAGCTACTGGGGAGGCTGAGGCAGGAAAATGGCTTGAACCCAGGAGGCGGAAGTTGCAGTGAGCCGAGATCAGGCCACTGCACTCCAGCCTGGGTGACAGAGCTAGACTCCGTCTCAAAACACACACACACACACACACACACACACACACACACACACACACCCCAAACAGACAAAAAGAATACTGGTTTTTATATTCTTGCATCTGTCAGTCATGGGCGAGGGGCTACCCGAGGAGAATGTAAACTCCCAGGCACTTTGCTCCAGTAGTGGCTTCAATAGCTCAAGGGCAAGCCTTCCAGGAGAGTTGCAGGTAAGGCCAGTAGAAGCAGAAGCACACAGAAGCTGAGGAGGGCAACATAGAAACAGTAGAAAGATCCAAAGGGATCTGGGTGAGCGTTAACATTGTCTGTCTCACAAAGTAACAGTGATTTCATTATCCTCACCTTAGTTGGGATTTTTTTTCTGAAAGCATTTTTATTATCAATAAACCACCATTTCAAGTATGACAAAACCAGTGAACAATTCTATATTATTTATCTCACTGGATGTTTTAGAACTGTCATTAAAACTTAACCAGTTTTAGGTAAATATTTAAATTTGGTGTTTCAAAATACATTTGTGCGTGTACCAGAAGCATAATTATTTAATTACATATAGTCTCTCTTACATACAACGATTTTCTAATAAGCAACTAAATATTGTAAATTCTAGGCCAAGGATATTCCAAAAAATCTTCTCACATATCTTAAAATACATGTGAGTGTTTTTAACAAAGCTTGCCCTAAATCAGTTTTAATTTTGAATAAGTAGTAAACACATGTTTGGCTTACTTCCTAATGAAGTATGAAGAGTATTCCAAGGAATAGTAAGTTGCTTTAAATTTTTCACAACATTATTGTTATTGTTATTATTGAGACAGAGTCTTGCTTTGTCACCCAGGCTGGAGTGCAACGGCACGATCTCGGCTCACTGCAACCACCGCCTCCTGAGTTCAAGCAATTCTCTTGCCTCAGCCTCCCAAGTAGCTGGGATTACAGGCACCCGCCACCACGCCCAGCTAATTTTTTGTATTTTTAGTAGAGACGGTGTTTCGCCATGTTGGCCAGGCTGGTCTCAAACTCCTGACCAGGTGATCCACCTGCCTCAGCCTCCCAAAGTGCTGGGATTACAGGGTAAGCCACGGTGCCCGGCCCACGGCATTATTTAAGATAATATTCAGGCTGGGTGCAGTGGCTCATTCCTATAATTCCAATACTTTGGGAGGCTGAGGGAGGAGGATCTCTTGAGCCCAGGAGTTCAAGACTAGCCTGGGAAACATGGCAAGACACTGTCTCTTGAAAAAACTGAAAAAAATGAGCTGGGCTTGATAGTGTGTGCCTGTAGTCCCAGCTACTCGGGAGGCTGAAGTGCAAGGATTGCTTGAGCCCAGGAAGGTGAGGATGCAATGAGCTGTGATAGTACCACTGCATTCCAGCCTGGGCAACAGAGTGGAGCCTGTCTCAAAAAAAAAAAAAAAGAAAAGAAAAGAAAAGAAAAGCTGGGCATAGTGGCTCATGCCTGTAATTCCAGTACTTTGGGAGGCCTAGGTGGGCAGATTATGAGGTCAGGAGATCGAGACCATCCTAACTAACACGGTGAAACCCTGTCTCTACTAAAAATACAGAAAATTAGCCGGGCATGGTGGCACGTGCCTGTAGTCCCAGCTACTCGGGAGGCTGAGGCAGGAGAATCACTTGAACCCCAGAGGCAGAGGTTGCGGTGAGCAGAGATCACGCCACTGCACTCCAGCCTGGGCAACAGAGTGAGACTCCATCTCCAAAAAAAAAAAAAAAAAAGGCTGAGCGCTGTGGCTCACACCTGTAATCCTAGCACTTTGGGAGGCCGAGAAGGGTGGATTGCCTGAGCTCAGGAGTACAAGACCTGCCTGGGCAACACAGTGAAGCCCCGTTTCTAATAAAATACAAAAAATTAGCCAGGCGTGGCGGTGTGCGCTGAGCCTGTAGTCCCAGCCACTTGGGAGGCTGAGGCAGGAGAATTGCTAGAACCCAGGAGGTGGAGGTTGCAGTGAACCGAGATCGTGCCACTGTGCTCCAGCCTGGGTGACAGAGCGACACTCCATCTCTTAAAAAAAAAAAAAAGAAAAGAAAAGAAAATATATTTAAAACAAAAATTAAAATTAAATGTAAAAACCGTGTTTTGTGCCAGGCGTGGCGGCTCATGCCTGTAATCCCAACACTTTGGGAGGCTGAGAGGGGCAGACCACTTGAGGTCAAGAGTTCGAGACCAGTCTGGTCAACATAGTGAAACCTCGTCTCTACTAAAAATACAAAAAAATTAGCAGGGCATGGTGGCAGGCGCTGTAATCCCAGCTACTCCGGAGGCCGAGGTAGGAGAATGGCTTGAACACAGGAGGCAGAGGTTGCAGTGAGCCGAGATCACGCCATTGCATTCCAGCTTGGGCCACAGAGCAAGATTCCGTCTCAAATAAATAAATAAATAAAATAAAAATAAAAACCATGTTTTGGACTACTGAAAAAATTTGTTTATTTATTTATTTATTTTTGAGACAGGGTCTCGCTCTGTCACCCAGGCTGGAGAGCAGTGGCGTGATCTTAGCTCACTGCAACCTCTGCCTCTCAGGCTCAAGCGATCCTCCCACCTCAACCTCCTGAGTAGCAGGGACTAGAGTTATGTGCCACCAGACCAGGCTAATTTTTTTTTTTTTTTTTGGTAGTGAAAGGGTCTCCCCATGTTGCCCAGGCTGTTATTAAACTCCTGGGCTCAAGTGATCCTCCTGCCTCAGCCTCTCAAAGTGCTGGGATTACAGACATGAGTCCCTGCACCCAACCTCTATGTTTCAATGTATTTAAAATTTGTGGGATGCCTAGACTTCTTAAACATAATACTAGCACATAAGAGATATTTTATTTTTGAATTACAGGAAATTTGGAAAATCTAGACAATAAAAAATTACCTGAATCCCATTACTCAGAGAGAACCATGTTATCATTTTGGTTTATTTTCTTCCAGTCTTTCTTGTTTTTAATTGGAAAAAATGATAGGATTCTAGTTTTCATAATGATGGAATAAGTAATTGGTGGAATGGATAATCTGGACAAACACTTCAGGGACAACTAGAAAGGCAGGTCAAATTATAAGTACATAGAATATGTCATATATATTGAGTCTACTTAAAGGCATTGGAGAGCTAATAAGCAATGAAGAATTACAGAACCCAGATCTGGAAGAACATGGGGAATCCAGAGAAAGTGTCACATTCAGAGCTGCTTCATCCTGGGGGGTATTTGCTGATTCTAGAAGGGGTAGCTGAGTGTGTGAGAGGCTGAGTAACACCCTGACAGCCTTGGTGGGCTAAAGGGATAAAAATGTAGTGGAATAAGCGGTGCAGGGGGAAGGTCCGGCTAAGCCCAACACTTTGGGTTGGATTCCCTGCAATTCGTTCTCCCAAATGCAGCAAGGATGATGTTTCTGAAGTTAGTTACATCATGGCAGTATTTTGCTTGAAACCCTCCATTGATTTTGAACCTCAGAATAAAAGATAAATAAGACCCCAAAAAAAGGACAAAAAGTCTACGCTATACAAACAGTTTTCAGTCTTATTTTGGGGTTGAAAGGACCCACCATTCCCTTTTTATAATAGGAATTTACAATGCCCTCTTTACTATTATGAAATTAAATTTACAGACAATAATCTATAAATATAATTTCATAATTATAATGATCATAAGAGTCAATAAGATGCCCAAATTGTAATATGAAGAAAAAAATAAAAGTAATCTCTTTAATTTTTTTATTTTTTGAGACAGGGTCTTACTCTGTCACCCAGGCACAATTGTGCAGTGACACAATCATGGCTCATTGCAGCCTCCACCTCCTGGGCTTAGGTGATCCTCCCACCTTTGCCTCCTGAGTAGCTGGGACTATAGGCGCATGCCACCATGTCCAGCTATTTTTTTTTTTTTTTTTTTTGGAGAGACAGAATTTTGCCATGTTGCCCAGCTGATCCTCCTGCCTTGGCCTTCCAAAGTGCTGGGATTATAGGTGTGAGCCACCACAGCCAGCCAAAATAAAGGTAACCTATAATAAAACAATATGTATTTCAATATGTAAATATCTGGATACAATTAGATCACAGGATATAATGAAGTTGTAAGATGGTGTTTATACCTGTATTCAGAATCTTTGTGTGTGCAGCCTGATACAGTTGTGTATGCTATCAGTGGCTCTAATACCATAAACAGTGTTTCCATCATTGACCTGGTTTCTGAAGGGGTTTGAAACTCTTGGTAAAGTTTCAAACAAAAAACCAACCTTCCCTTCAATCACAAGATTATGTTTCTGATTTCATTTCCTACTACATTTCTCTTTACTTTTGCTTCTGCAGCCATCCTGGCCTCCTGTCTCTCAAATTTGATTAAGTATGTTCAGCTTTAGGCTCTTTCAATGCCTGTTCTACCTGGACGTTCTTCTCCCAAATATAGTCGTGGCTCACTCCCTCACTTACTTTGGGTCTTTCCTCAAACATCCATTTCTCAGTAAAACCTTCCTGGATTCTTTACTTAAATTTAAACATAACTCGTCGTCGCCCTTGGCACTTCCTTGTCTCCCTTCCCTGCTTTATTTGTCTCCTTAGCATCACTATCTGACATGCTCTTGTGTTTTACTTATTGTTTATCTAGCCACCTTCCCACCCCCAGAGGTTTTAAGTTTAATGCATTCATTTTCTCTTTGTTTTGTCCACCAATACACTCAATAAGTATTAGTGGAAGGGAGGAAAAAGAAATGGAAAGCAAGGAGAGAGAGAGAGAGAAAAAAAAAAAAAAAGAAAGGTAGAGAAGAAGGGCGGGATTCAGGAAGTAGCAAACGGTCATGAGACCCAAATTTGGTTTCTTGCCTTCAACCACCCAGTGACTTCAGAAACTCGGCATTGGCTGTCAGCTCCTTGCCCCAAAGGCTGTCCCCTTTCTATGGGCACTGGGCAGAGACAGGGTGTTCTATCAAGTCTTTGTCTGGAGTAGTGATGCTTATTATTAGTCAGCAGAGTCTGCTGCTTGTTTTTAATTTTGAGGGGAGAGATGGGGGAGAACTTCTGTAAGCTATACTACCCCGAAACCAACTGACTACAGGTGATTAGAAAGGAGTATGGCTGGCCGGGCGCGGTGGCTCACGCCTGTAATCCCAGCACTTTGGGAGGCCGAGGCGGGCGGATCATGAGGTCAGGAGATCGAGACCATCCTGGCTAACATGGTGAAACCCCGTCTCTACTAAAAAACACACAAAAAAATTAGCCGGGTGTGGTGGTGGGCGCCTGTAGTCCCAGCTACTCGGGAGGCTGAGGCAGGAGAATGGCGTGAACCCGGGAGGCGGAGCTTGCAGTGAGCCGAGTTCACGCCACTGCACTCCAACCTGGGCAACAGAGCGAGACTCCGTCTCAAAAAAAAGAAAGGAGTATGGCTTGAAGTTTTTGATTCTCTTTCCAATGAGATGTATATAATTATGGAATTGAAAACTCACAACTAAATGGAAGTCAGAAGTGATCATAGAGTGACAGAGTTTGCCAGGGGTATTTAGAGTTAGTCCTAGGAGGCAACCTTTAAACATCTGTGAGAGTGCCTAGAAAACAGGGCTCAATTAAAGGAGACTCAACAAATAAATAAATTACATAATGAAATTCCAGTTATTAGCATAACTTTCTATACTAAATGATATACAGAGGTCCCTTACTTAACCTGTGATTTAATGACCTGAAGTGTACCTCTCTAACAAATTAATCTCGCAGAAGGACTGTCTATTATCATTTGCTACAAAATAACTTCTAGGCCTGTAATCCCAGCACTTTTGGAGGCCGAGGCGGGCGGATCACCTGAGGTCGGGAGTTCAAGACCAGCCTGACCAACATGGAGAAACCCCATCTCTACTAAAAATACAAAATTAGCTGGGTGTGGTGGTGCATGCCTGTAATCCCAGCTACTAGAGAGGCTGAGGCAGGAGAATTGCTTGAACCCAGGAGGTGGAGGTTGCGGTGAGCCGAGATGGCACCATTGCACTCCAGCCTGGGCAACAAGAGCAAAATTCCGTCCCCCCCCCAAAAAAAAACAGTAACTTCTATAGTTTTAGGAAGAAAACTGGCAGAGAAGATCACTGGTGCCTCTCATAGGAAAGAGCAAAAACCAGCAGTTTTTGCTGATTTTGAAACCAAAATCTGCTTGATTTCTCTACGCTGGGAGTCAACAATGTTAACAGTAATAGAATCACTCCATATGTATTTGTGGGAGGCAGAATAATGGCCCCTCCAATGATGTCCACTCCTAATACTGGAAATCTGTGACTATGTTACATTATAAAACAAAGAGGAATTAAGGTTGCAAATCAGCTGACTTTGAGATGGGGAGACTTCAGGCCTAATGTAATCACAAGGCTCCTTGAGATATGGAAGAGGGAGGCAGAAGAACATGACAGCCAGAGAGCGATGGCTTGATTTTAGTTTGTTAGACTCTGACCTACAGGAACTGTTAAGATCATACCTCTGTATTGTGTTAAGTGCTAAGTTAGTGGTAATTTGTTAGAGCAGTAATAGAAAACAAATACAATATTGTTCTACTGTCTGCATTTGTCACTTAATCTCACACACAGAAGTTATTTTCTCTCCTGCCTCACGTCTCCAGAATTCTTTCTCACTGTTGCTGGTTTCTTGTAAATTACTCTATCCCAGTGGTTCTTGATGGGGTAGGGGAACAATTTTGTCCCCCAGGGACATTTGACAATGTCCAGAGACATTTTTGGTTGTCACAACTGGGAAGTGGGTGGTATTGCCACTGGCATCCAGTGGATAGAGACCAGGGATGCTGCTAAACATACTACAAGGCACAGACAGCAAAGAATTGTCCAGCCCAAAATGTCAATAGCACCACTGTTGAGAAAACCCTGTTGTACGTATATATCAGCTTGTATCACATATGGGGTTTGGGGATAAGTGTCTACGTGCAAAGAATTCCTGTGTCTATCTCCCCCACTCCTACTCCCCACTTTTTTTTTGGTCCTGCTTTTTTATACGTGCATTCTCAAGGGGGTAATATCACCCCTAAGGTGATTTACCCCTAAGGGGGTAAAAATTGGTTTTTGAGGGATGTCTTAGTCACTTTGTGCTGCGATAACAAATTACCATAGACTGGGTGGCTTAAGGAACATTTATTTATCACACTTTTGGAGCTGGAAAGTCCAAGATCAAGGCACCAGTAAGTTGGGTGTCTGGTAAAGGGCCCAGTCTCTGCTTCCAAGATGGCGCCTTGGCTGCTGCATGCTCATGTGGCAGAAGAGCAAAAAGGGCCAGGACGCTTCAACATCTTTTACAATGTGGCTACTATCATTCATGAGGGTTCTGCCCTCGTGACTTAATCAACTCCTAAGGGCCCACCTCTTAATACTATTGCATAGTGATTAAGTTTCAATATATTAATTTGGAGGAACACATTCAGACCATAGCAAGAGGTTTCTAAATTTAGCTCAAAGAATGGCAAAGTAATGAACTGAACTTTATATTAGTTCAAACGAAATGGGGGAAGGTTTGTCTGTATGTGTTTATCATTCATTTCTCCCTTCCTTTATTCCATCACATATATGCAGAAACTTTTTTCCATAAAGAAAAACTAAACGTCATCTCACCTTTCCTCACCCCCAAACAAACCACTCCAATAAACCAAAACCAAAAGCCAAAAATAATTGTATCCTTATGCTCTGCCATGAGTATAAAGAAAGCACACATTTTAGGCAGCTGTGGGCCATGCTGTCATAATGATATGTCTCTTGTGATATTGGGAATTTGAATGATTAAACTGAGTATTCAGTTATTTGAATGATGTCATTCTGTTGCAGGTCCTCTGGCTATTCTGCTTTCGTACTGCAAATGTGTTAAAAATTTAAGTCCCAGCTTGAACTTTTCTTTATGCTGAGATCAGCCCTGTGGATTGTCTCATTATACAGTGCCTTCAGGGGTGGCACTTCTGGGCACGCTGGCAGCACTCTTGGGTCAGCAGGAACTATTTCAACTCAATTTATAAAGCAAAAGAAAGGGATCTGGTTGACCTACAAGGTCCGACTCTGCAAGAATTAACACTAACCACAATGGTGATTATTCACAACTTGCCCATCTTCTGAGAAACAGAGCCTTTTTCAGAGGTATTTTTCCCTCCTTTAAATAGAAGCATCCATTCTTGCTCTCTTGAAAAAAAAATTTACAGAGAATATCACAAGACTTATTATCTCTGAATTGTTTTTAATCTATAGAAGATTGCTTAAGAGATCCATGCAATAAATGATTTCTAAATCCCGAAAGAATGGCAAAATAAGGCTGTGAGGATTGCTCAACAGGACCCGCTCCAATCCAATCCACCCTCTATTTCCCTTTGTACCTTGAAGGTGATCTTAAAGCTTTCTCAGTTCTTTTTATTTTTATTTTTGAGACAGGGCTTTGCTATGCTGTCCAGGCTGGTCTCAAACTCCTGGGCTCAATGGATCCTCCTGCCTCATGAATTAGGTAAAAAAGAAGCAGAAACCATCAGGCTTTAAAAGAATATCAAATTTATAATGAATATTATTGTTTAAAAAACCCTGAGAATGGCTAAAACTAAACATGGTAAGATTTATTGCCAACTCAAAAATAATAAATCTTAGCAAAGAGAAAATCTACAAAATTTGATAAGGCAGATGGAAGAAATTAGTTTATGAAAGAAAAATGTTAATGGCTGAGGTTCTGATTAGCCAAAAAAAAAAAAATGAACTGATCAACAACTCTTTTTTCTTTTTCTTTTTTTGTTTGCGATGGGGTCTTGTTCTGTCTCCCAGGCTGGAGTGCAGTGGCGTGATCAGGGCTCACTGGAGCCTCTACCACTAACACCTAGGCTCAAGTAATCCTCCAACCTCAGCATCCCAAGGAACTGGCACTATAGGCACGTGTCACCGTGCCCAGCTAATTTTTTAAACATTATTTGCAGAGACGAGGTCTCGCTAACGTTACCCAGACTAGTCTGGAACTTCTAGGCTCAAGTGATCCTCTTCCACCTCAGCTTCCCAAAGTGCTGGGATTACAGGTGTGAGCCATCGCACCTAACAAGAAGTAAATTTGTTTTCTAGAATGTAGATAAATACATCTATAGATAGATAATTAGTAAAGGCTCATGGTCAGGCACAGTGGCTCACGCCTGTAATCCCAGCACTTTGGGAGGCCAAGGCAGGAGGATCGCTTGAGCCCAGGAGTTCAACACCAGCCCAGGCAACACAGCAAAACCTCGTCTCTACAAATAATTTTTAAAAAATTAGCCCGGTATGGTGGTGTACACCTGTAGTTCCAGCTTCTTGAGAGGTTCAAGTGGGAGAATTGCTTGAGCCCAGAAATTCGAGGCTGCAGTGAGCTATAATCACGCCACTGCACTCTAGCCTGGGAGACAGAGAGGGACCCCATCTCAAAAAAAAAAAAAAAAAAAAAAAAGCGGGGTTGGGGAGCTCATTGGTGATAAGCATAATACGAGTGTTTATTATGCGAATAGCAGGTTTGTCCTAGAGTCTATAGGCAGAAATCCATCCAGGCATGGAAGAAGATCTGGAATCATAAACCCAAGCAATGTGCTCTTTGCATTTAAAATTCTATCCTGTCATATTACAGGGCAGAAATACTGGTCGCTTGAAGGTGTGGAGCAGAAATTCTAAAGGGAGGCAGCCACTAACCTTATATACTTAGTCACATTGGCCTGTTAAGTCCTGGAATACAGGGCTGATCAATTTTCTGGCTACTGGCTTTCTAAGCTGGTGCTCTCCCAAACTTGAGAGTGCCTCAGAATCACCTGGAGGGCTTGTTAAAATACCAATTGCTGGCCCTGCCCTTAGAGTTTCTGATTCATTAAATCTGAGGTAGAGCCCGAAAAATTGCTTTTTTTTTTTTTGAGACGGAGTCTCACTCTGTCGCCCAGGCTGGAGTGCAGTGGTGCGATCTCGGCTCACTGCAACCTCTACCTCCTGGGTTCAAGCGATTCTCCTGCCTCAGCCTCCTGAGTAGCTGGGACCACAGGCGCGTGCCACCACACCTGGCTAATTTTCTGTAGTTTTAGTAGAGATGGGAGTTCACCGTGTTAGCCAGGATGGTCTCGATCTCCTGACCTTGTGATCCACCTGCCTCGGCCTCCCAAAGTGCTGGGATTACAGGCGTGAGCCATTGCGCCCGGCTGAAAAATTGCATTTCTAACAAGTTTTCAGGTGATGCTGACGCTGCTGATCCAGTGACCACACTTTGAGAATTATTAGTCTAGGACTTTCCCAGTGAGGGAAGAATGCGCTGCACTTGGAGAATTCACCAGTGGAGGAGAGCTCCTAATAAACCGAAGCTGAGTGAAGAGTTGATTGTTGAAAAGGGACCCACCTGGGTCTCTAAGTCTCCTCTGAGTATTGGCGACAAGGTAGGCTAGAAAATTTAGGAGAGACCTGGGGTGGTGTAATTCCAGCACTTTGGGAGGCTGAGATGGGCAGATCACTTGAGGCTAGAGTTCAAGACCAGCCTGGCCAACGTGGTGAAACGCTGTCTCTACAAAAAATACAAAAATTTGCCGGGTGTGTGCCTGTAGTCCCAGCTACTCAGGAGGCTGAGGCATGAGAATTGCCTGAACCCGGGAGGAGGAGAGATGGAGGGCCATAGACTCTGTCTGGAAAAAGAAAAAGAAAAAAAGAAAAGAAAAGAAAAATAAAAGAAAACTTGAGAATGGTCAGTTAATGAACTCATGCTAGGAGAGATTGCACTGCTGGAAGGAATTCTCACTGAAGTGGATTTTCAAAAGAATAAACAGGAAGATTGAATGGGAAAATTTGTGAGTCAGCAATATATATTGTTCCTTTAGAGAGCATGCCCTGTTGTTAGGGCAAGTTTTGTGTTTGATGTCTTTTTTTTCCCTCACCCCAGGGAAAAAGTAGGATCTCTTTTTTTAACTGTGACCAAGAGTACTGAAAATAATGAGGCATTTCATATTGAACTGTCATGCAACTTTTCTTATTTTCTTTCTTACTTTTTAAAAAATATCTGTTTAGTATGTTATTAAATCAATGCGGCACTTAAAAATTTCAACTAGGGTTTCCAGGTGGCATTAGATATTTTTTCCACTCTATTCAATGAAGTATCTTGGCCAGATGGTTTCTGTTGTTGATTGTTTTGGATTTTTATATATACATTATTGTGTAGACTGCACTCATTACATGTAGACATAACCCTTTTTCCTACTAGATTATTCTCCAAATGAACGAAAAGATATTAGATATTATTAAGATTGGACAATAAGAGACTCAGAATAGGCAAGAAACTGGGTCTATATCTGAAACATCATTTTACTGACCTTCAGCTCCACAGAGAATAAGCTCCTCAAAAATAGAGTGGAACCATTATGTGGAGTGGGGGCTTTTCTGTATCCACTTCTTATCTGACTTTCATTCCTTTCTCTGGAGCACCCATTCTCCTTATCCTAACACTTAGAAAAACACTTCCAGGGTGGAGGGGATAAAACCCTCTCATTGAGAAGTACAGTATCTTTTTTTTTCTTTTTTTCTTGAGACAGGGTCTCATATTGTTGCCCAGGCTGGAGTGCAGTAGTACGATCACTACTCACTGCAGCCTCTATCTCCCAGGCTCAAACGATCCTCCCATCTCAGCTGCCTGGGTAGCTGGGACCTCAGGCAGGAGCCACCACACCCAACAAATTTTTTAATTTTTTATAGAGACGGGCGCGGGGGTCTCACTATGTTCCCCAGGCTAGTCTTGAACCCTTGGGCTTAGGCCATTCTCCTGCCTCAGCCTCCCAAAGTGTTGTGATTACAGGTGTGAGCCACCGTGCCCAGCCATGTTAAAATTTTAACAAAGTAATGTGGTCCTTGAGTCAGGGTGCACTGTATATGTGTCTGATTCTTTAAAACTGTTCCCTTTTGAAAATGATAGTTGCAAAATATATTCCATCTCTTATGCTATTCAAGATATGACCTTGATGCTCCTGTTATAAAGAGATGAGGTCCATGTCCCCTACCCTTGGATCTGGGTGTGCTTGTGACTCCCTTTTAACCCATAATGCAGCAAAATTCATACCACATGTCTTCTGAGGCATGATCAGAAAAGGTGATGCAACTTCTCCCTTATCCCATGGAACACTTGCATTGGAGCCCTGACCTGCTCTGTAAGCAGTCTGACTGCCCTGAGGCTGCCATGTTGTGAGGAAGTCCAAAGTAGCCCACATGTAGAGATCTTGTGGAGGAGCCCTGTGACTACCTAAAGAGGGAAGTGCAGCTAGCTCCTAGCTGCTCCAACCCCCTGCTGTTCCAGCTCCACCCACTGTCTGATTGCCAAGAGACCCTGAGCCAGAAATGCCCAGCCAAGAGCTTCTCGGCTTCATCATAGATAACAAAATAATGCTGCTATCTTAAGCCACTAAGTTATGGGGTGATTTGTTATACTGCAGTAGTTGACTGGAATGTTCCCTAAAATGGGTGAGAATGATTCAAAATAATTCTATCAGTGAGGTTTCCTTAGTTACAAACAGGAGAAACTGACTCTGGCTAATTGAACAAATGTATACGATAAATGTCCAAATCAAGAAATGAGAAAAATAAGATAAAAATAAAATGGAAGGATGGAGATCAAGATAAAGAGCAGAAATCAATGAAACAAAAATAATTTAGTGAATCAATAAAGCAAAAAATTAGGCCATTGAAAAAGTTAACAAAGTAAATAAAAGTTTTGTAGGACTGATCAAGAAAGAAAAAGCACAAATAAATAAAATTAAGAATGGGAAACCAGGCCAGGAATGGTGGCTCACGACTTGTAATCCCAGCACTTTGGGAGGCCAAGTTGGGTGGATCATGAGGCCAGGAGTTCGAGACCAGCCTGACCAACATGGTAAAACCCTGTCTCTATTAAAATACAAAAATTAGCTGGGCATGGTGGCATGTGCCTGTAATCCCAGCTACTCAGGAGGCTGAGGCAGGAGAATGGCTTGAACCCAGGAGGAGGTGGAGGTTACAGTGAGCCGAGATCGTGCTACTGCACTCCAGTCTGGGTGACAGAGCGAGACTCCGTCTCAAAAAAAAAAAAAAAACAAAACAAAAAAAAACAAACAAAAAACAAAAAAGGGAAACTGTAGAGTTGATATCAATCAAAGAGATAAGAGGATACAAACAACTGTATTCCATTAAATGTGAAAGTTTATACAACATGGACAAACTCCTAGAATAATAGTTTATCAAACTGATTCAGGAAGACCAAGAAAGCCTCTAAATCTGTAATGATGAATTTGGTTGCCACTAGTCACTTGTGGCTATTGACACTTGAAATGTGACTACAGCAACTAAGGAATGAAATTTTGAATTTTATTTCATTTTAACTAATTTAAATTTAAATTTAAAAACTGACCAGGTGCATAGGCTCACACCTATAATCCTGGCACTTTGGGAGGCTGCGGTGGGAGGACTGCTTGAGGCCATGAATTCAAGACTAGCCTGGCAACATAGGGAGACTCCCATCTCTACAAAAAAAAAAAAATTACTGGGGTGTGGTGGTACACACCTGTGGTCCTAGCTAATTGAAAGGCTGAGGTGGGAGCATCTCGAGCCCATGAGTTTGAAGCTGTAATAAGTTATATGATTGCACCACGGTACTGCAGCTTGGGCGACAAAGCCAGACCTGTTTCTAAAAAAAAATTTAAAAAACTGCAACAGTGTGAATTTTTTTTTTTTCATGAAACACAACTTGACAGTTTTGGTTGGGCCGTATTTAACTTCAACCACTACATCTCATAAGCTATTATTATTGCATTGTAGTGTGTGTGCTGGAGTTGTGTACTGTTTTCAGTATTGCCCATAAACACATCACTGATCTTGTTGGTGTCAATGGATTGATTCAGTTTGAATGAGTTTTTTCTATGCACAGATGTAATAGTGGAATGTGTTTATTTGAATATTTTATGAAGACATCAAATCAGAAGACATAATTTACACAGTGATACATAAATCGTAATGGAAATTTTTATTATTTCGTTATAACAAAATCATTTTTCTAGTTAAAAATTAAGTGTAGACAAAGTTTTAAATTTAAAATAAAGACATATTATTGAGGCAGAATTGTGGAGAAATATAGAAGCTAATACCATGAATGAAACGGTAAAGAAAAAAATAGCCTGGAAGAAGGTACGTCACAAATGTCATGATGAACGGCAACTGCAATTGCTGTGGCACAGCAAACTGCCAGAGCTATTTGTTGCTATGTGATGACGTCACTGCTCTGAGACAAACATGCTTGGAAATTTTTGTGTTTTAAATGTCTCTGTTATCATTTCTAATAAGTAGATCTTGATATAGTCCACAAAAAAAGCACTTTGTGGTCTTCAATAATTTTAAGAGTGCAGAGTTCTGAGATCAAAAGTTTGAGAACTGCTGATCTAGGGCATAGAAAAGGCAGTTTAAGTGGCATGTTGTTTCGGTATTAGGAGCTAGCAGGACTCATTGGAACATTTTAAAATGAGGAATGACCTTAAATGTTTTTAATTGGCCTTATCTTTAATAGACTTCATCTTTCTCTTTTTTTCCTAATGCCCCTCCTTCATCTAGGTCCTCATACTGCAGTGCACCACTTGGCCTATCTTACTTGAGTTTGGGATAAGAGGACTCTAACATTTAGGCTCTTCTTTCCTTTATTCATATCTAGATGGATCTATCTTGTGTTGTTTCGCAGGCTCTGTTAATTGTATGTAAGGGCTAATGAGGTAGCTTTCCCAGGAAGTAATTTGCATTTTTAACAGATAACTTTTGAAGACATAGTCACTTCATTCAACAGTTATTTTGGTCAGAATGAGGAAGGTGGAGCAGGTAGAAATCCACCATGAATATTCTGAGAATCCCAACAGACTAAGCCATAGACACCACAGGATTAATAAATGAGGCTCCTTGGAATGACAGCAGCAAAAGGCAACTTCCACTGCAGCTACAGCACGCTGGGTACTGCTCAACCAGAGGATGCTGCTGAGCATCCTCCTCTGGCACTGAGGAGCCCAGCGAATTTCCAGTGGCCAGTGGTGTGGCTGGTGACCGACTTGGGTTATAGCTCTATAGCCTCTACTAGTTACTTGCAAAATCTCATAGGAAGAAGGCAGCCTCTAAAAAACGCTGAGGCTCATAGACACTGATATTATTTTACAGACATTATCATCGAAGAGAGAGTCTTATATCCTTTGCAATGGCTATTTTTCACTCACATTCTTCTTTTCAAATTTAAATAGTGGTAACCTCTTACACATTTTTAAATAGTCTATTTTATTTATTTACCTATTTATTTATTTATTTATTTGAGACAGAGTCTCAATCTGTTGCCTACGCTGGAGTGCAGTGGCATGATCTCAGCTTAAGATAAACTCTGCCTCCCGGGTTCAAGAGATTCTCGTGACTCAACCTCCCTAGTGGCTGGGATTACGGGTGTGTGCTACCACATCCGGCTAATTTTTGCATTTTTAGTAGAGACGGGGTTTTGTCATGTTGGCCAGGCTGGTCTTGAACTCCTTGCCTCAAGAGATCCGCCTGCCTTGACCTGTCAAAGTGCTGGGATTACAAGCGTGAGCCACCTCGCCCAGCCTAGAGCAGTACTGTGAACGTCAGAGTTCCCAAGCACCTCCTGCCTCCACAAACGCACAGCTTCTCCCACTATCAAACATCCTGCAACACGGTGGTACATTTGTTACCACTAATGAACCTACACTGATACATCATTAAAAGCCACAGTTTATTTTTTTATTTTATTTTTTAGAGACAGAGTTTTGCTCTTGTTGCCCAGGCTGGGCATGATCTCGGCTCACCGCAACCTCCGCCTCCCAGGTTCAAGCGATTCTCCTGCTCCACCCTCCATATTAGCTGGGATTACAGGCATGTGCCACCATGCCCGGCTAATTTTGTGTTTTTAGTAGAGACGGGGTTTCTCCATGTTGGTCAGGCTGGTCTCGAACTCCTGATCTCAGATGATCCGCCCTCCTCGGCCTCCCACAGTGCTGGATGAGCCACCGCGCCCGGCCTCAAAGCCATAGTTTACATTAGGATACACTTTTTTTTTTTTTTTTTTTTGAGACGGGATCTGCTCGCTCTGTCACCCAGACTGGAATGCACTGGGGAGATCATGACTCACTGCAGCCTCAACCTCCCAGATCAAGAGATGCTCCTGCACCAGCGTCTTGAGTAGATGGGACTACAGG
Organism: Pongo abelii; assembly: GCF_028885655.2. Taxonomy (NCBI): domain Eukaryota; kingdom Metazoa; phylum Chordata; class Mammalia; order Primates; family Hominidae; genus Pongo; species Pongo abelii. Next base: position 130,726,118 of record NC_085928.1, on the reverse strand, counting down.
TGCACACCACCAAACCCGGCTAATTTTTGTATTTTTTGTAGAGACGGAGTTTCGCCATATTGCCCAGGCTAGTCTCCGATTCTCCAATACCTGGGCTCAATGATCCTCCCACATCAGTCTCCCAAAGTGCTGGGATTACAGGTGTGAGCCACTGCGCCCAGCCAGGGCTCACTCTTGACGTTGTAGGTTCTACAAGTTTTGACAAATGTGTAAAAACATATATTCATCATTATAGTATCATACAGAATACTTTCCCTGCCCTAAAAATCCTCTGTGTTCTATTCATCCCTCCTTCCCCTCTAGCCTTTAGTAACCACTGATCTTTTTTACTGTCTCCAGTTTTGCCTTTTCTTCTTCTTTTTTTTTTCTTTTGAGACGGAGTTTCGCTCTTTTTGCCCAGGCTGGAGTGCAATGGCGCGATCTCGGCTCACCGCAACTTCCGCCTTCCGGGTTCAAGCGATTCTCCTGCCTCAGCCTCCCGAGTAGCTGGGATTACAGGCATGCGCCACCACCCCGGCTAATTTTCTATTTTTAGTAGAGATGGGGTTTCTCCATGTTGGTCAGGCTGGTCTTGAACTCCCGACCTCAGGTGATCCACCCGCCTTGGCCTCCCAAAGTGCTGGGATTACAGGCGTCAGCTCCCGCGCCCGGCCCAGTTTTGCCTTTTCTAGAAGGTCGTATAGTTGGAATCATACAGTACATAGCCTTTTTAGAGTGGCATCCTCTTTTATTTCTTTTCTGCCTTCTAGTCTGTTCATATTAACCTCATTTTACCTGTGTAGAAGCAGATGGCAGTTGATACATGAAAATGAAAAAGAAAGCAAGCAAGCTACAAAGTGTGGCCTGGGGAACTCTTGCATCAGCATCACATGAGGGTGATAAATTCCAGAAGTAGGGAAGAATAGAGGGCTACTGTGGTTAGGGAACTGTGTTTAGAAGGGTTTGGGTATCAAGAGAGCCTTGGAAAGAGAAGCAGGACCCACATCTGTGCAGGGCGAAGCAGGTCACGTTAAGCCGTTGAATTTTTTCAAAGTGTAACACGAAGCCATTGGAGAGTTTTGAGCAGAGTAATCAGATCTTATTTACATTTTAAAAATAACACTTTCACTGCTGGGGAGAAGTGACTGTAGGAGGACCCAAGGAGCACTCTCCTAGTTAGGGAACCAGAGCAGTAGCTGAGCCAGGAGATAATGGTTTGTTCTAGCAATGCCAACGGTGAGAAACAGGGATTGAACATATTTTGAAGGTAGAATAGCTCAGACTTGCTAATGGATTGAATGGAGAATAAAAGGCAGTGAGAGAGAGTGTTAGGAGAGAAACATAACTTTGCTGGCTTCACGAACTTGCAGATTTACCAAAATAGTAAATATTGATATGGTGAAGACACCTGGGGGTGGGGAAACAGGGTGTTGCACATGTAAATGTCTTCCACGTGACATTTTCCCCACATGTAAATGTCTTCCACGTGACATTTTCCCCACATTCTATACTGAAAAATTTCAGAGCAAACTGGAAAGAATTTTACAAGCAACATCCGTATCCCCATCGCCTAAGTTTAACATCTTACTATATCATCTATTCATGCCTCTATCAGCCCATCTTACTTTACTAATGCGTTTAAATTGCGGGCATCAATGCACTTTCCTCATAATTCACCTCAGCACGCATACAATTTATGTCTAGCTTTTTTCTTTTGATCTAAAATTTACATTCAAGGTGAAACGCCCAGATCTTGACTGCACATTAACTAAGTTCGGACACACGCGTACACCCGTCTAAAATATGAGATGCAAAAAAGCGGCATAATCAAACGGGCTGCTGCATGTAGGAATCTGGAGATTAGAAGAGAGATCTTGGCTTGAAATATAAATCTGGGAATCACAAGAACATAGGTCTACTTAAGCTATGAGATTGGATAAAATCACCTAGAGGGTGCAGAGGAAAAGGGTAGGGTTTGTGCCCTCCGAGACCAGCGTTTGGAGGTCGGTCGGGCGGGAGCTGGGGAGCGCAGGGGTTGAGCACGCCCGAGCCAGCCGGCCCAGCCAGGGTCCTGAGAAGCACCTCTGCTCGGCGCCAAGCCACCGCTTTGACCTAAGAGCCACCAGGTGGGGGGGTAGGGCTAGGGAGCAGGGCGTGGAGGGGACTCCCGGCCAAAGGCGGGAAGGGCAGCCGGGAGGGGAGGAGGAGGAGGGGAGGAATATGCGACGGAGGGAAACGGAGAAGAGGTTTACGGCACGGAAGGGAAAAACGAAGGAAGAGGAGGGGCTCGGCACGGAGAAGGAAGGGGAGAAGGGGGAAGCGCAGGAGAAAAGGGGAGCCGGGGAGCCGGGAAGCGAGCGAGCGGGCAGGCGGGCGGGCGGGAGGCGAGCGGTGGGGCGGAGTCGCCGCAGCGGCCGGCCGAGGGCGGGCGGAGGGAGGGGGTGTGTGCGCAGGTCACATGGTCGCGGCTGCCCTCCCAGTCAGCCGCCCTCGCCGCCGCGGTGCGCTGGCTGCAGGAAGCCGCCGCGCCGCCGCTTTTGTTGTCAGGGTCCTCGCGAGGAGCGCCGCTCGCCGGCCGCCGCCACCCTTTCTCGCTGCAGCCTGCTCTGCGCTGCGCTGCCTGGGGCCCGTGCGCCCCGCCCGCTCTGCCCATGAGGGGGCCCCGCGACCACCGCTGCTTCCATCCCGGGGCGGCGCGGCGCTGAGGCGGCGGCGGCGGCGGCGCTGCCCCCTCTGCGGGAAGCAGGCGGCCCCGGCCCCCTCCGCGAGGGCACCATGGAGGTGAATGCGGGTAAGAGCCGGACTGCGGCGGGTGGGGGATGGCCGGAGGGAGCGCTCGGAGCCCGTGGGGCACTTCGCGGGGCGGCGGCAGGGGGTGTCCCCATGGCCGGTGGGCGGGGTGGGCTGCTGCGGGCCCCGTGTGCGCCTCTGGCTCGGTTCCCATCGCCCCCCGGGCCGCCCCGCGCCCGCCCTCCTGTCTCCCTGCAAAGCCGCAGCGCGGCCTGGCGGCGGCCGGCCCGGCCCCCCCCTCACATGGCCCGGCCGCGCGAGCCACGTGCGCGCTGTGTTTACGTTCGGCGGCGCGCGGGCGCCGGTTGGCTGGGCGGGTGCGTGACGCGGCATTACATAATGGGCGCTGAGGCGGTGGCGGCGGGCGGGGACACGTGAGGCCGCTCGGCTCCCTGACCCACATTCCCCGGGGCCGCAGGGACACGTGGGGGCGGGCGCGCGGGCGCGCGCGCTGGCTGGGAGCGCCGCAGCCTCCCGGGAGGCTCCGCCCCTTTGGAAGCCTCGGGGCAGTGACGTCGCCGCGATTCCCTCCTCCCCCGCGGGGTTGCACACTGCGGAGGAGGCCGCGCGTGCGCGCTCGCTGAGCTCCCGCGGCGGGGCGTCCCCGAGGCGGGCGCTGACACCGCAGTGCGCCGGACGCCGCAAGCTCTTTTCGCGAGGTGACCCCAAGGCGCGGACCCCGCGCAAACCAAACGAACCGGCGCCTGGGGAGGCTGGTAGCTGCATACCTTGCAGATTCCGAGGAGGAAGTGCGGGGCGAGGGCGTGCTGCAGGCCGGAGGAGGCGCCTCGGGGAAGGCTTGGGGCTTTCCCGAAGGGATACGCTCGAAGGAGATCCGAAGTGCTTCGATCCCGAGCGACGCCCCGCAGACTGGGTAGCACCGCCCCTGTTAGGATGCCGCCTGACTGTTTACAGAAAAAACCGTTTTCTCTAGGATGCGACCTGTCTCATACACCCACAGTCTTAAAAACTGCTTCCAGATCCCTTCGGGCTGGAGTTTTCCAGTAAACGGGTCACACGCGGAGCTGAGCGTGCAGCTCACGTATGGTCAGGATGACTCAGGTGATCATAGGTGACTCCAACACCATATGTAAGACTGGCCATTCTTCATTTAAATTAAAAAAAATTAACCTGTGGGTCGCTGACTTTTCCTGAATCTGATCAAGAGAATTTGGCTTTATAAATATTTTTGTTCTCACATTTTGTTACATTGCAACGGAACAACAGGGTGCCCTTCCCTCTTCTTGTCTGCCCCAATTGATGGGGCAGATCTGAAGTGAGTGAGGTTATGGAAACAGCCAGCTTTTGTTTTATTTTTTGAGTTGTAATGCGCCTCTAAGAATCTTGCCTCGATAACAAGTGTATTGTGAACTTTTCACCAAGAGTAAAAGTAAAGTCATTTTCTAATTGTGTTTTATTTACCTATTTTTAGAATTTACTTATTTTTTTAACCTGTTGCCTCACAAAAATCTGGATCTAATTGTGTTTTGATTACCTAATGGGCCTACTTAGCCTTTGAGGGTATTTTTAAAATTTAATGAGTTTATCATAGAATTAAATTTATACATGTCAGAATTCAGAGGTGATCAGGGTGAACCTCTTCTAACCCACCCTTTAGCATGAATTCTAATAGCTTTGGTAACTTCATAAGGGCTGGCTCAATTAGGAAGTTTTTCTCTGGTTTGAGCCCTCTTCCAATACTTCGCTGAACAAAATCTTGCCTTGTGGAGCTACACATTATAAAAATTCCTCTGGATGAATGTTGACCATCCCCTTTCCCCTTCAGTTCTTCCATTTACAGTTCTCATCTCTTGGTCCTTGCCCAGCATTGTTTTTTGTGATCACTCATCATCCTTGTTGCCCTTTGGGATGGAGCACCCAGAAGTGAACAGGCTCTTGTGGAAGTGGTTGGATAATTATCAAGTTCAAAGTTGCCCTCTTTGTCTTGAATCCTGTTGCAAATGAATTCCCTGGCAGGCTTAGTATTTTTGGCATGTTGCTTTGCTGACTCACAGTAACCTTGCAGTCAACTAGGACCTTTCATGTGAACTATTATGAAGTTAGATTTCATTCATTGTGCAGATAATTGCATGACCTGAAGTATAGGAATTTACAGTGACCATTCTTAAAATTTCTCTTGTTCATTTGGCCTTAAGTTCAAAGCTGTTACAAGCTGCTACCCACCACGTTTACAGTTTCTGCCATCTATCTGTAAGCGGGAGGTCTAATAAGAATTACCTTTAACTGGCCGGGCGCAGTGGCTCACGCCTGTAATCCCAGCACTTTGGGAGGCTGAGCCGGGCGGATCCCCCGAGGTAAGGAGTTCGAGACCAGCCTGGCCAACATGGTGAAATCCCGTCTCTATTAAAAGGACAAAAATGAGCCGGGCGTGGTGGTGGGCTCCTGTAATCCCAGCTACTCATGAGGCTGAGGCGGCAGAATAGCTTGAACCTGGGAGGTGAAGGTTGCAGTGAGCCGAGATTGCGCTACTGCACTCCAGCCTGGGCGACAAGAGCGAGACTCCATCTCAAATAAAAAAGCCTTTTAACTTTCGAATTTTTGTAAACATTGACCAAGGTGGGGCCAGATTCAGTGCTGTGTGGCACACCTCTACCCTTCCCTCTAGTTTGGTATCAGTTGACAAACATTCAGCCAGTGATCCTGTAATCTTACTGTCCTTCATGACATCTCTATGTCTGCTCGCCCCGTGAGTAACATGTGAAAACAGTGGAGTGAAAGACTTGGAAAAAAACTGGAGAGGTGGAGCAAGGAAAAGCAAGAATTGAAGAAAGAAGTTGTTCGACTGGTCAGTAGGGTTAAGAGATTCAAAAGGTAGTGTGGAAATAACCTGCAAAGAAACCACTGGATCCTTAAGACACATTAAAAAATGAGGTGAATAATGGATAGGGAGGATTAGTTACTTTGGTTTGAACCATTCTGATGGAACTCTTCTAGTATAATGATGACGAAAAAATAATCATCAGCTTCTTACTCTGTGCCAGGCCCTTTACATGTGTTCCTCATGTTAATTCCATGAAGGAAGGTGTTGCCACCATCTTAATGATGAGGGGCTAAGTAAATTGAAGCTAAATAACTTACTCAGGCAAGTAGTAGAGCCAGAATTTGAATCCACGAAATTTACTTGGGAACACAAACTGTTAACTACTGTGCTATATAATGTACTATAGCCTGCATAATATTTGAAGATTTATGCGCAACTTGGTGGTCCTGTCTTGAGGGTGAAGGAGATACTGCATGTGTATGGATCCCCACTCAATTTGCAGTAATATATGTAGGTTATAGCTGGTGGAAAAGGATAGTCATCTGCAGGGCCTCCCAGTTTCATCAGTCCTCTCTTTAGTCATGCTGGCTTATTTCTAGATATTAGATTACACCTTGACCTCCCTTCTCCAGTAATTTACATGGAGATAAAAATAATGTCTATTTTATAAAATAAGACCGATTTGGCTGGGCGCGGTAGCTCATGCCTGTAATCCCAGCACTCTGGGAGGCTGAGATGGGCGGATCACCTGAGGTCAGGAGTTCGAGACCAGCCTGGCCAACATGTGAAACCCTGTCTCTACTAAAAATACAAAAATTAGCCGGGTGTGGTGGCGGGTGCCTGTAATCCCAGCTACTTGGGAGACTGAGGCAGGAGAATCGCTTGAACCCAGGAGGCGGAGGTTGCAGTGAGCCGAGATCATACCATCGCACTCCATCCTGGGTGACAGAGCGAAACTCCGTCTCAAAAAAAAAAAAAAAAAACCCACACCATTTATTTTTGTGTCACCCTATTTAAAAAATGTCTCTTATGTGATACATCGTTTGATAATTTAAACAGTCTTCAATTCCCCACTTAGATATTGCCACCTTGGATGTGTTTGCCCCTTGATCTCTGCCCTCTTTAGTATGATCCTCAGCAGTTCACGATCATTTGTATGAAACATTGCTCCTAATAACATAGGTGTTTCCCCAGTTGGCCTATAAGGCATTTCAGGGAAAGGACCATGCTGTTCTCTGGACCCCTGACACCTAGGACACAATTGGAATTTTAGTGCTTCAGTTAGGTCTACTTTACCACCCTTTGAGTAGAAATTATTTATAACACTTTTAAAATGAGAAAACTAAAGCTTCCTGGTGATAAAATGTTTTGTTCTGAGTCACAAGGCAGAAAAGTACAGTCATGACCTGAAGTCAAACATAATCTCCAGGATGGTGGACAGAGGGAGTTGGGAGGGTTTTGATGATGGACAAGTCTAGAAAATGGGTAAGAAGACCCCAATATATGCAGGAATATCAGTGCTTCCTAGGAGTACAAAATTGGATATTGACTTAAGGCTTGTCTGAAGTTGACTACTGGGTAAGCCCTAGCCTTGGGAACCTGGCCCAGGCCCAGGGTCCCTTTCAACTGAAAATAGAGGACTGCTTCAGCTAACTTTAGCTCAGGGTTTCAAAGAGGTACATACTGCCTGTTTCTTGGAGATGTTGGGACTTGCTGGTTTGGGGATTTTTACTCTTCTTACTTTATCATCAAAAACAGTGTATGAAAAAAGCGCTTTAATAATCCTTATGAACACCATTTCATTTCAGTCTTGTAATAAGTGGCAGATATTCCAATTTTATAGAGGATGACTCAGGCTTAGAAAGATTGAAAGTGACTTGCTTGCTCAGGTCTTCTCACCAAATAAGTTTGTACTCCGGAATTGGACAACCTTGACTTTAAACTCTGGCCTGCCACTTAGTGGCTGACTTATCCTCTCTGAACTCCTTGTTTACAAAAATGAGTTAATGAAAGTTAATTCACAGAGTTCTTCTTGTGAGGATGAAATTGTGTCATTTTATTCCTGACATCCAGTAGGTACTTGGTGACTTGTAGTTTCACTTTCCTTTCTTCATTAGGTTGAGGAACTACTAGATGTACTCCTTATCTTCTAAGAAATTAAAATTTAACCCATTTGGGTTGCTATCAGTCAGGTTTATAGATGGGTGTCTAGTAGCAAGAGTAGATGCTAAGACAACTAAATCATTATTGAAGGTCTTGCTAGGAGAATGCAGCTACTTCTAGATGGGTCTTCTTTGATTTTCTGGTGCCTGGCACAGATGCTTATTTTCTTAAGACAGGAATTGGATCTTCACTGGATTGATAATAGCCCAGTAGTTTCTTTTAGGTTGGATATTGAAGCTTTTGCAAAGGAAATTGTTTTTTGGTTAATTATGATACAGTCCATTGCCCCATCAGTGCTTGCAACCAATTTTTAAGCTATCTGCATAGCTCTAATTTCTTTTCTTTTCTTTTTCTTTCTTTCTTTTTTTTTTTTGAGATGGAGTTTCGCTCTTGTTGCCCAGGCTGGAGTGCAATGGTGCCATCTTGGCTCACTGCAACCTCCACCTCCTGGGTTCAAGTGATTCTCCTGTCTCAGCCTCCTGAGGAGCTGGGATTACAGGCATCTGCCACCACACCTGGCTAATTTTGTATTTTCAGTAGAGATGGGACTTCTCCATGTTGGTCAGGCTGGTCTCCCGACCTCAGGTGATCCGCCTGCCTTGGTCTCCCAAAGTGCTGAGGTTACAGGCGTGAGCCACTGTGCCCGGCCAGCTCTAATTTCTAAAAGTTTATTTCTTAGCTAAGGTAGTCAGCAGATCTTGTGAACATAAATGACTGAAAATGGGGGCCCTAGGAAAGTCTTACTTCCAAGGAAAAACATCACTTTCTTATCTTTTATTTTCCTGAGATGTTAGATGTGAATTTAGTACCAAAGACACTGTTTTAGAGAAGACAAATAGCTGTGAGATCTTCCTTTGGAATTTCATTGAGGACTAAGAATATTTGTCTTTGTAAAGTGTCCTATTGTGAGTGGAGACACCTGTGAAAAAGTAGCAGTGTGCTAATACCTGGAATTTTTAATGTGGACTTAAGATCTCTAAAGTTATATAAAGACAGCACAATGGTTTTATCCAGTAACATGACACTGGCTAGGTTGCTAGGTTAAATTGGTTTCTCTTTGGATTCACAGGGTAGTAATGATACTCTGGAGGCTGTATTGATGAAAACATCAATCTTTAAAACTATAGGCCAATTTGTGTTTGAATTCACTGATTGTAGCCATTTTTAAACTTCAGTGTGCAAATAATTGCCTGGAGAGCTTGTTAAAATTGCACGTTCCTGAGGATGTGTTCTCCAGTCTGGGCAGGGCCTTGGAAACATGTATTCTGAAAAAGCACCAGCTAGTTTTGAGGATATGTATTTTACATAATTTCTCTGGGTGATGAAAATAAACTCGAAGTTGGGAATCTTTCTTCTTGTGTTTGTAGTTTTGGAGTTTTTAGATTTTAGAATGAATGGTAGATGAAAACAGCCTTGGTCACTTTGTCTTCCAGGGAGCACAGATGAAGCAGTTGGCTTGTGGCAGTGTTCTTCAAACTTGGATGTGCATCAGAATCACCAAGAAGGCTTATTAAAGTTTCTGATGCAGTAGATCTGGAGCAGAGCCTGATAATTTGCATTTCTAACAGATTCTGGTGATACTGATGCCCCTAGTCCAGGGCCCACACTTTGAGATGGTTGGTTTGTAGTTAGGGACCACGTTGCAGGAAAAATATTAATTGCAGGATTAATTAAGGTGAGATGCACATAGCAAGAGAGCATATGGACAGTGGGTCTAACTGGGAAGAGCAGATTTGCACCTCTCACCTCATGATCGATTCCAGGCATAGGCTTCCTGAATAAAATGATGGAATTGTCTACGTTAGTGATATTTTTGTCTTAAAAATCAAGTGCATATAGTTGAATTTATGTATGTTAAATTTGTGTCTGGGCTGGGCACGGTGGCTCACACCTGTAATCTCAGCACTTTGGGAGGTGGAGGTGGGTGGATCAACTGAGGTCAGAAGTTCGTGACCAGCCTGGGCAACATGGTGAAACCCTGTCTCTACTAAAAAAAAAACAAAAACCAAAAACAAAAATTAATCAGGCGTGGTGGCGGGCGCCTGTAGTCGCAGCTACTCAGGAGGCTGAAGGAGGAGAATCACGTGAACCCGGGAGGTGGAGGTTGCAGTGAGCTGAGGTTGCGCCACTGCACTCCAGCCTGGACAACAGAGCAAGACTCCATCTCAAAAAAAAAAAAAAATTGTGTCTGATGAAAAACATTGTGTGTTTCTTGGCATAGTAGGCACCTGTTTTATCTTCCCTTCTGGGTTGCACTCAAACCCCTTGAGAGTTGTGGTTGTGCCTTCCTCCTCAGAGGGTTTGTTTCTTAGCCTCAATATATATAATTGGTGCTTAAAAACATATCTGTTATCTACTACCTGACAGACTAAAAGTGACTTTAAATTTCTCTGCCTGTTTTTTTTTTTTTCTTGCCTGAAGACGGAAATGTCTATCTTTTTGGGATTGTTTTGGCCTCAGCGTTTTGCTGTGTGGATTTTTGTTTAAAAATGATTGATAGGCCGGGCGCGGTGGCTCACGCCTGTAATCCCAGCACTGGGAGGCTGAGGTGGGTGGATCACCTGAGGTCAGGAGTTCGAGACCAGTCTGACCAACATGGTGAAACCCCATCTCTACTAAAAAAAATTACAAAACTTGGCTGGGGGTGGTGGCATGCGACTGTAGTCCCAGCTATTCAGGAGGCTGAGACAGGAAAATTGCTTGGACCCAGGAGGTGGAGGTTGCTGTAAGCCAAGATCGTGACACTGCACTCCAGCCTGGGTGACAGAGTGAGACTCCATCTCAAAAAAAAAAAAAAAAAAAGTCAAGGCCAGTTTTCAGAAGGGTTGTGGCAGTTATATAAAATTGCGAATCACATTTTGAAAATAGCTCTGTGTAGAGGGAATTAGCTTCAGCCTTACTGTTATTCTGTATGTATAGCATGCATTCTTCTAGCATCTTTAACACCTATAAAGAGCGAGTCAGAAGAACAAGTAGTGAGTCTGGATTTCTTAAGAGCTGCTTAGAGATGAATGGCATAATGGGGTAGAGAAGGGAGAGTATTGAACTGGGGATTGGTTAGTGGATAGACTATTGAACTGGGGATTGGTTAGTGGATAGCCACATATGTCTTCTGGGAACACCAAAACAGAAAGGTGTGGGAGCAAGGGCTGTGAAAGGATCCCTGTTTTGAGATAATTTACCTTATCTACCATTCTAAATGTTACATCTGTTCTGGATTAACCTGTGCTTTTAGCCAAGTGTTGGGGGAGGCAAATGATAAATTCATTGTTTCTAGGATTGTGTCAGATAACAGTATAACAGGAGGCAAAGAAGAGACCAGAACCAGATTTCTTCATGGCCAGTTTGTTTAAGCAACGAAGTTACTTAGGAGCATTTTTTAGTCCTTTTAGGAAAATATTGGAAAATGAAAAGCTTTAGGTGTGAGGGTCTGCATGTGCTCAGAATATCCAAGCCGGTGAAATCCTTCTCACTTAATTTTTTCTTTCTTTGAGACGGGGTCCTGCTCTGTCTCCAGGCTAGAGTGCAGTAGCATGATCATGGCTCACTACAGCCTTGAACTCCTAGGCTCAAGTGATCCTCTCACTTTACCCTTCTAGTAGCTGGGACTACTAGAGGTGCTGGGTGCAAACCACATGCAGCAAGTTTTTAAATTTTTTTGTAGAAACAGCATTACCTTATGTTGCCCAGGCTGGCCTCAAATTCCTGGGCTCAAGCTACAATCCTCCCACCTCAGCCCCCAAAGTACTATGATTACAGGCATGAGCCAGTGTGCCGGGCCTATCTTCCTTTTTAAATCAGTGGGAACATGTGCTTTGAACTTTGCAGAAGCAGGACGAATAATGGGAAATAAGGAAATACTTTACTTTTTGCTTTTGGTGTAAGCAAACATTTCATATCAGTATCCTGTTTCTAAAGTTAACGGCTTTACTGTTGAGATTTGCAAAAATAAAAAATACATATTATCTTGTATCTAATTATGTGATTTTCCTCCTATTTTCTAGGAGGTGTGATTGCCTATATCAGTTCTTCCAGCTCAGCCTCAAGCCCTGCCTCTTGTCACAGTGAGGGTTCTGAGAATAGTTTCCAGTCCTCCTCCTCTTCTGTTCCATCTTCTCCAAATAGCTCTAATTCTGATACCAATGGTAATCCCAAGAATGGTGATCTCTCCAATATTGAAGGCATCTTGAAGAATGATCGAATAGATTGTTCTATGAAAACAAGCAAATCGAGTGCACCTGGGATGACAAAAAGTCATAGTGGTGTGACAAGTAAGTTACTTTAGTTTTCTAAAGATTGCTGCCATTAATTGCAAATGGGGCTTATTTTATCAGCTTTTCATTTAGGGGACCATTATGTTTCTGGGTACAGTTTTCACTCCCTGCTGGGTAATCATACATCATTAGTTAGGGAAGAAATCAGTGATGATTTTAGAAGTTATAACCTAGGGGCTGTCATTAATTCTTGCCTCAGAGCAAGATATGTGGTGATGTACTCTGCCTGACCCTGGTCCCTCTAGGGTACCCTCTTTTACTATATTTCACAGTTACTTTTCTTCTGAACTACTAGAACTAAGTCTTGTTTCTAGAACAGAGTACTTGCTCATTGTGGGAAGGGGTTACATTAGTGAAACTGGATTTGGGAACATTTGGGATTAGGAAATGTTGGATTGGGATAACCAAATGAGTAGAGGGATTTGGACCTATCTGGCCTCTGTAGGTGAAGTAAATTGACACAGCTACCTGTGGAGAGACATCTCTTTCCACCTTTTATTGATTGATTTCTCTGTCTGAATTCTTAATTGTTATCCAGAGAATTGTTTTCTTAGTTCTGGTTGCATATCTGGTGTAAAGTAACTCTAAATTTACAAAATTTCTTATTTCCTGCCGACAGGTCTGGAAAAAAAATAAATTTACAAAATTTCAGCATAATTCTAAAATCAGGAAAGGAAAAATCTGGGTCAGTGAGGTATTTTTGTCAGTGCCATAAGTTGTATTTAAAAGAAAATTATGGCTGGGTGTGGTGGCTCACACCTGTAATCCCAACATTTTTGGAGGCTGAGTGGGGCAGAGTCCAGGAGTTCAAGACCAGCCTGGGCAATATGGCAAAACCCCATCTCTACTAAAAATACAAAAATTAGCTGGGTGTGGTGGTGCATGCCTGTAGTCCCAGCTACTTGGGAGGCTGAATGGCATGAGAATCACTTGAACCTGGGAAGTGTGGAGGTTGCAGTGAGCCGAGATCACGCCACTGCATTCCAGCCTGGGCGACAGAGGGAGACTCTCTCTTAAAAAAAAAGAAACAAAAAACATAAGAAAATTATGATTATGATTACTTTTGATTTGAAAATATTTTTCTTTTACATTGTGAAAGTAGATACGTATCTTTTAAAAGCTCTTACAAGTTGAATGAAATAAAATATCTAATTGGAAAGAAAACAGACTCAGTGTTTCTTCCTACTTTTTACTTTACGTCCTTTTGTGTCCTAGAATTTAGTGGCATGGTTCTACTGTGTAAAGTCTGTGGGGATGTGGCGTCAGGATTCCACTATGGAGTTCATGCTTGCGAAGGCTGTAAGGTAAAGCATGCTTTTGTTTCTTTAAGCTACTGATTCTGGGATTTAAGAAGTTGGGTTTAGATTTACCCATTTCTGCAATTGATAGTCTGAGAAACAGTGAGAAGTCAGCTGCTCTTTTTAAGTTTTAAGCATTTTATGTAGTGTATAAGCGTAACTTGTTTTGAATAATATTCTTAATTCAGTGAAAGTATTTCTTTTTTCTTTAAGATTTTGAACAAAGTAAATTTGCTATCTCAATTGAACATACTTACTATGTTAAACCAAGTGCACCAAATGCTCATTCATTAATGTGTCAAGCACAGTTCTAGGTGGTAGTGAAATAACAAGGAACAAAACAGACAAGGCACTACTCCTTCCTTGTTGGAACTTAGTTTAAACCAAACTTTGAATTAGGTCTCATCATATACTTTGACTTAATGACACGTCAGGTACTGGGAGCTGGGAATAATTGCTAGATACTTGAAAAAAATGTGGTATCTTAAGAAATAATGCCAAGTGAGTAAAATAATCCTGAATATAAGTTGAGCCCTTGGGAAAGCTAGTTTATTTGTAAGTTTAGTTGACTATTTTCTAGTTATTGCTATTAGAGTGTTGGTCAAATAATTCCAAGTGAGATGGTCTCTACCTCCCTACCTATATACAGGGAATATTTCTCTCTTTTTAAAAAACTTGGCACAATCTTTTCTCCTGAGTATCAAAAATTAACGTGATGAAGACACATGTTCTTGCTGTTCTCTGACTTGAGGCCACAAGCAAGAATCTAGTTTGGCAAGATATGATGGGTAAACAGGATAATGAATATACATGATGGGAGAGTAAATATTTTCAATTCTGAATGAATTGTGAATTTGCTAGTTTTTTTTTTTTGAGATGGAGTTTTGCTCTTATTTCCCAGGCTGAAGTGCAGTGGTATGATCTTGGTTCACTGCAACCTCTGCCTCCTGGGTTCAAACGATTCTCCTGTCTCAGCCTCCCGAGTAGCTGGGATTACAGGCACATGCCACCACTCCAGGCTAATTTTTGTATTCTTAGTAGAGTCAGGGTTTCATCATATTGGCCAGGCTGGTCTCGAACTCCTAACCTCAGGTGATCTGCCTGCCTCGGCTTCCCAAAGTGCTGGGATTACAGGAGTGAGCCACGCGCCTTGCCAAGTTTGCTAACTTTTAATGGCTGGGTAACTTTGTGAGACAAGTCAGTATTTTTTATAGATGTAGCATTTTTTTCATTGTTTAAAAAAAATTCTCCTTCTCTCTCTCTCTATTTTTTTGTTTTGTTTTACAAAAATGTGAAGTAATATTGGGGCAGGCATTATTCTTACTTTATAGCTAGAAAATAAAAGCACAAACTGAATGAGCTGATTGCATATTCTTGATAAATACACATCTGTGCAGTACTCTTAAAAATGTGTCTCAGCTCTTGTAGTATCTAAGTCAAGTGTATAGTATCACAATAATAAAATATAAAAATGTTGTGTCCCATGACTACTTAGTATAGATTTGGGAAATGTGTTCAGTTGTCATATAAAAGGAAAATGCAGTTTAAAATAATTTTGGTAATTGCATTCTTGAGTTTTCTGTCCTCCCTGGTACTATGAAACTGGAGATCTTTGGAGACCTATTACAGAACACGTACTTGAATTGTTTGTGTGTGGAGTAAAGGCAGCTGTTTGTAGCCATCTAGTTGGGAACTGTCTTTCCTTGGATAGTTAGCTGCTCTGTTGGTGTGTGGTGTAACACTTACCTGTTGCTGACATGTAGTCAGTGACTTCTGTCATGTATAAGTAGGCCTTGCCAGTGTCAGCAGGTAATGATCCTGGAAAGACCAACTTCTATTAATGTAATCCACAATCTAGTGAGGGGATTATAGCTATCAAACATATTTCTCAGTCAGCTTTTTAAGAAGTAGTCATTTAGGCTGGGTGCAGTGGCTCAGGCCTGTAATTCTAGCTCTTTGGGAGGCCGAAGCTGTAGGATTGCTTGAGGTGGAGTGTGAGACCCACCTGGGCAACATAGGGAGACCCCATCTCTACAAAAAGTAAAAAAGCTGGATGTGGTAGCACATGCTTGTGGTCCCAGCTCTTAGGAGGCTGAGGCAGGAGAATTGCTTGAGCCCGGGAGTTCGAAGTTGCGGTGAGCTATTATTACATCATTGTACTCCAGCCTGGGTGACAGAGCGAGACCCTGTCTCTTAAAAAAAAAAAAAAAAAAAAAGCTGGGCTCGGTGGCTCTTGCCTGTAATCCTAGCACTTTGGGAGGCCAAGGTGGGCGGATCAGTTGAGGTCAGGAGTTCAAGACCAGCCTGGCCAACATGGTGAAACCGTGTCTCTACTAAAAATACAAAAAATTAGCCGGGCATGGTGGCAGGTGCCTGTAATCCCAGCTACTGGGGAGGCTGAGGCAGGAGAATCCCTTGAACCTGGGAGGTGGAGGTTGCAGTGAGCTGAGATAGCACCACTGTACTCCAGCCTGGGCTACAGAGCAAGAGTCTGTCTCAAGAAAGCAAACAAACAAACAAAAAATCAGGTCGGGAGTGGTGGTGGCTTATGCCCTGTAAGTCTAACACTTTGGGAGGCAAGGCTGGCAGATCACTTGAGCCCTGGAGTTCAAGACCAACCTAGGCAACATGGCAAAACCTCATTTCTACAAAAAATATTAGCTGGGTGTGGTGGCATGTGCCTGTAGTCCCAGCTGTTTGGGAGGCTGTGGTTGGAGAATTGATTGAGCCAGGGAGGTTAGGGCTGCAGTGAGCTGTGATCATGTCGCTGCACCCTAGCCTGGGCAACAGAACGAGATCCTATCTCAAAAAAAAAAAAAAAAAAAAAAAAAAGAATCAGTCATTCATACTTCAAGAGTTTTGGAATTTGTAGTGAATAAAAGTATGAGATGGAAAATGTGACTGCAGGCAGGGTCTGGTAACAGGGTAGTGTGGTTGTTGCAAGGGGTGCTTTGGGTAAGGACAAAGAATCGCTAAAGGGAAGAAGAATTTTGTTTGGTTAGTAGGTGTTAGGTGCTTACTCATACCAATAAGAATCAAATTAAATTCTGTGTGTCAACATTATATTTCCCTCTGTCCTAAGACATAGTGTTTCCCAGATAGCGAGTCATATACTGGGACTATAGTTCGTCATATATGCTAGATAGGTATGGGAGCAGTGTTTATAAGAAGTTCATTTGGGTGTTTTTAAATGGGTAAGTAAATCTTCCTTTGTTCTTAGGGTTTCTTTCGGAGAAGTATTCAACAAAACATCCAGTACAAGAAGTGCCTGAAGAATGAAAACTGTTCTATAATGAGAATGAATAGGAACAGATGTCAGCAATGTCGCTTCAAAAAGTGTCTATCTGTTGGAATGTCAAGAGATGGTATGTTCCCAGTTTAAAGAGTGTTCCTAAAGTGTATGGAGCTTGGCTTTTATTCCTCATGATGAACCAGAGCTGTAAACCGGTTACCAAGGACCCTCTTGTATTTAAGGTGAAGCAGAAAACATATTTTCATGCTTTACAGGACACCAAATTGATTAAAGTCGTATTTTAGCATTATCATACCAGAAACAGTTTTTGGCTAAACTTTTGTTGTTGTTGCTTCTTCTAAAAAGAGCCATTTTTTTTTCTGTGCAATTTGATTACTTTTTATTTTTTCCTAAAACCAATGGAGTTTAAAAACATTTTATATATGGCCGGGCATGGTGGCTCACGCCTGTAATCCCAACACTTTGGGAGGCTGAGGTGTGTGAGTCACTTTAGGTCAGGAGTTCCAGACCAGCCATGGTGAAACCCCATACCTACTAAAAATGCAAAAAAAAAAAATCAGACGAGCGTGGTGGCATGCACCTGTAATCCCAGTTACTTGGGAGGCTAAGGCAGGAGAATAGCTTGAACCCAGGAGGTGGAGGTTGCACTGAGTTGAGATCGTGCCACTGTACTCTAACCTGAGTGACACAGTGAGACTCCGTCTCACTGCAGCCTCCGTCTCCCGGGTTCAAGTGATTCTCCTGCCTCAGCCTCCTGAGTAGCTGGGATTAGAGGTGCCTGCCACCACACCTGGCTAATTTTTGTATTTTTAGTGGAGACGGGGTTTCACCATGTTGACCAGGCTGGTCTTGAACTCCTGACCTCAAGTGGTACACCTGCCTTGGCCTCCAAAAGTGCTGGGATTACAGGTGTGAGCCATCAGGCCTGGCCAGGAGTTTCTTGAGTAACAGGTTTCAGCAATTGATGTTTTGTTTTTTCAATTGCCTGAAATTTTTTTTATAGTGCTAAAAGTACTAATGCTAAAAATAGTCGATGGATATTGTGATTGCCCTAAAAGAATAAAACTGACAGTCATTTGTGAAGGGAGGAGTAGAGGTAAAGTATCAAACATGATTAAGTTGTTTGTTTTTGGTAGCAATAATGTTAGAGGCTACAATTAGATTAACAAGGCTTTCTGGGCAAGTATATGAATTTTTATTATCTCTGTATAAATACTAGACTGGAAAGAAGCTGTTTTTTCTTTCATGGATAGGATTATTGGAGACAAGACATCTTCTAAGACTAGCTTCTAAAAGAATAGAGGATGACTTATCTCATTTTTACTTAATTCACTGGTTTTAATTAAAATCTACCAAGTTTATTTTTCAGTAAGTGTATTTCTACTGATTTTGGAAGTTTTTTTGAAAGATTTTTTTTTTTAAAGAGGCTGGAAAAGAAGACAGCAGATAATTTCATAGTTAGATCTTGAGAGTAAAGTTACAAAAATGAATTGACAAGGGCCAGGTGTTCAGGGAGTGATTTTACCTACCGGGTTCCATTAATGGTAATGGATGTGTGTAGCTGAATCACACATGCCTTCCTGGGAACAGTCCTCAGCTTTGTTAGTAAGGAGCCGTGTAGTAATACTGGTCTGCTTCAAACTGGTTTTCATTAGCTAATTTCGTATTTCTTTTTTGTTTTTCTTTCTTTCTTTCTTTCTTTTTTTTTTTTTTTTTTAAGATGGAGTATTGCTCTGTCACCTAGCCTGGAGTGCTTTGGCACCATCTCGACGCACTGCAACCTCTGCCTCCTGGGTTCAAGCGATTCTCCTGCCTCAGTCTCCAGAATAGCTGGGACTACAGGCGCCCACCATCACACCTGGCTACTTTTTGTATTTTAGTAGAGACGGGGTTTCACCATATTGGCTAGTCTGGTCTCGAATTCCTGACCTCAGGTGATCCACCCACCTCAGCCTCCCAAAGTGCTGGGATTACAGGCATGAGCTACTGTGCCCATCCAAATTTCCTATTTCTTTTCTTAGACTTTGCTTATAAAATACCTAGGAGATAGATGTCCTTAACTTTGTTTTGGGGGAAAATGGAAAATTTTCTCTCCCTCTCCTACTTCCTTTGGTGCATCAAGACCAGCAAGTTTAGAAAAATGTGGACCAGAGACATGTAGACTCATTCTTTATATGTATGACTAGAGGCCATAACTATTGGATAATTTTGTGTTATTCTTTTATACAAAACAGGTCTTATTTAGAATATAGATGTTAAATATCTTTTTCTTCAATAGCTGTTCGGTTTGGTCGTATTCCTAAGCGTGAAAAACAGAGGATGCTAATTGAAATGCAAAGTGCGATGAAGACCATGATGAACAGCCAGTTCAGTGGTCACTTGCAAAATGACACATTAGTAGAACATCATGAACAGACAGCCTTGCCAGCCCAGGAACAGCTGCGACCCAAGCCCCAACTGGAGCAAGAAAACATCAAAAGCTCTTCTCCTCCCTCTTCTGATTTTGCAAAGGAAGAAGTGATTGGCATGGTGACCAGAGCTCACAAGGATACCTTTATGTATAATCAAGAGCAGCGAGAAAACTCAGCTGAGAGCATGCAGCCCCAGAGAGGAGAACGGATTCCCAAGAACCTGGAGCAATATAATTTAAATCATGATCATTGCGGCAATGGGCTTAGCAGCCATTTTCCCTGTAGTGAGAGCCAGCAGCATCTCAATGGACAGTTCAAAGGGAGGAACATAATGCATTACCCAAATGGGCATGCCATTTGTATTGCAAATGGACATTGTATGAACTTCTCCAATGCTTATACTCAAAGAGTATGTGATAGAGTTCCGATAGATGGATTTTCTCAGAATGAGAACAAGAATAGTTACATGTGCAACACTGGAGGAAGAATGCATCTGGTATAGTGAAATTGATTTTTTTGCTTACGTTGTATCAGGGAAAGCTTTGAAAATTTTCTTTTATTTGGGAGATATGCTAACTTGGGGGGATGGTGTCAGAAAACCTAAGAAATTTACAGACTTAATTTTGTACAGTATTTTAGGTCAAATAATTTTAATAAACATCATCTGATGAATGACCTAATTTCATACCCAGCTAGGTACAAGCATGTGATTTGATTGATCTGGGATTGGGATTAGGATTTTATGTAAAATATGATTCATGCAGAATTGGTCCTTTAATTCTTGGAAATCCCTTTGAAAATTTAAGCATTCTGATTAATTAGTACTTTACTAGCTTTGGGATTTTCTCAAATGGCTGAACTTTTCACTTGCCATAGTTAGAAATTCTTTGATTTCTATAGAAAGAGGTTTTTTTTTAACCATTATTATGCAAAAAGGTCTTTGGATATAGAACACAGATGTTTTATTGTTTGATAAATTTAGGAGTATTTTGATTTCATAGGCTGATTTCTAAGGATTTTCTCAGACTTCATTTTATGAGATGACTTAATGTTGGTCATATCATTCAAGCTTTTCTATTTTTCCATCAAATACGACATTCTACATCAAAGTACAGTGTTCATATTCAGCCAAAATTTCATCAAAAACAGCAGTACCACACCATTTCCAGTTTAAACTATGAGGTCCTTTGATAGTGCTTGGTATTTTCTACTGACAGGTAATTAAAGTCGTCTTTTTCATTTTCAAAATAGTTGACTCTACCTCAATCTTCATTAAAATTTTTGTTGTCACTTGCAGTTATTTGATTCTGTGGACCTTATGTTAGGCTAAGTCATTGCTTTTTTGTTTTTTTTTTGAGACATTCTTGCTCTGTTGCCCAGGCTGGAGTGCAGTGGCGCGACCTCAGCTCATTGCAACCTCCACCTCTTGGGTTCAAGCAGTTCTCATGCCTCAGCCTCCCAAGTAGTTGGGATTACAGGCGTGTGTCACCATGCCTGGCTAATTTTTGTATTTTCAGTAGAGACAGGTTTCACCATGTTGGCCAGGCTGGTCTTGAATTCCTGGCCTCAAGTGATTCACCCACCTCAGCCTCTCAAAGTGCTGGGATTACAGGCATGAGCCACCACGCCTGGCCAAGTGGCTGCCTTAATGAAGGAAAAATCTGTAGGCATTTTGGTTCTGATTTCATGATATTCTCCATGGTTTTGTAATCATCCCATTCTTAGATTTTGTATGAATTTAGTGAAAATTTAAAGGCTGATTTTACTAATAGAATATACAGAGTGTGTTTCATCATCTTTTTGGTGTTTTTCCTATTTTCCCTCACCCAGTCCTCATTTAGAAGGCGCACCTGTATCTGCAGTCCTTGTTTCCTGATTGAACAAGTAGGAGTCAATGATCACACCAT
Organism: Pongo abelii; assembly: GCF_028885655.2. NCBI lineage: Eukaryota > Metazoa > Chordata > Mammalia > Primates > Hominidae > Pongo > Pongo abelii. The sequence continues at coordinate 130,705,261 of NC_085928.1, read as the reverse complement.
TGTTTTTGAAATAAATGGGCAGTGACTTTTTTTTTTGAGACGGAGTCTCACTCTGTCACCCAGGCTGGAGTGCAGTGGTATGATCTCCGCTCACTGCAACCTCCGCCTCCCGATTCAAGTGATTCTTCTGCCTCAGCCTCCTGAGTAGCTGGGACTACAGGCGCGAGCCACCACATCTGGCTAATTTTTTTAATTGTTAGTAGAGACGGGGTTTCACCATGTTGGCCAGGCTGGTCTCAAACTCCTGACCTTGTGATCTGCCTGCCTCGGCCTCCCAAAATGCTGGGATTACAGGCGTGAGCTACTGCGCCCGGCCAGGCAGTGAGTGACCTTTGCAACAAAATGAGGCACCTTGCTGTTTTTTCCTCTTGGAAATTACAACATTGTAATTCTACCTATTTAGAAATAAAGGAGTTTTGAAATATTAACTAAATGTGAATTTGGGCCTAGACTTGTGACTTCTAGCTGTGTTGGATAAATCACTAAACCTCTCAGAGTCTCATTTCTCCACCTAAGAAATGGAAATTATAATCTGCCATGAATAACAGATTGAGAATCAAACAATTGAATTTGTTTGCAAAATTATAAAACACCATATACTAGCATAAGGTGGCAGCAGTGTTACAAAATAAACTCTTAAACCTGTGCAACAGGTGTTTGAAATAGCTTGTTATAGATGATATTTTTGCTTAGGGTTTTTTTTTATGATAAGTTAATTGCTATTTATATTAGGTTGCCAAGAGGCTTTCTACAGTATGGTGGGCAGCAAATGGATGAAGTGCTAATATCTCAGTAGATTTTACTTGTGTTTTGTGGGTTAAATTCATGTTGGGGTTTCTGATAATTGAGATGCTGCTTTTGACATTCCTTTACCACCTCTTAGCATTCAAGAGTTTTTCTGTTTTGTGTATACTAGGTTTGTCCAATGAGTAAGTCTCCATATGTGGATCCTCATAAATCAGGACATGAAATCTGGGAAGAATTTTCGATGAGCTTCACTCCAGCAGTGAAAGAAGTGGTGGAATTTGCAAAGCGTATTCCTGGGTTCAGAGATCTCTCTCAGCATGACCAGGTCAACCTTTTAAAGGCTGGGACTTTTGAGGTAGGTTTTATTTATCTTGAATATTGATGCAGGCAGGGCATGTAGTATTTGATTTTCATGGATGTTTTAATTCTTTTTTTTTTTTTGAGACAGAATCTTGCTCTGTCACCCAGGCTGGAGTGCAGCAGTGTGATCACAGCTCACTGCAACCTCTGCCTCCTGGGTTCAGACATTCTCCAGCTTCAGCCTCCCGAGTAGCTGGGACTACAGGTGTGAGCCACCATGCCTGGCTAATTTTTTTGTTTTGTTTTGTTTTTTTTTTGGTAGAAACAGGGTTTTGCCATGTTGCCCAGGCTGGTCTCAAACTCCTGAGCTCAAAGTGATCTGCCCACTCTGGCTTCCTAAAGTGCTGGGATTACAGGTGTGAGCCACTGTGCCCGGCAGATGTTTTCATTCTTTTCTAAGTCAGTATTTATAGTCCAGAGTCTGAAAGTATCAACAAAATAATCATCATCTCAGGATTTTGGGAAGAGACTTGGGAGACTTGGTAAATCCAGAATTGTTTAGGATTTTATATTTATTTTTTTACTTATTATTTAGGATTTGAAATATAGGTATTCTGTATCTACAGCATATGAACTCCTAAGTTCTAGTATTGCTTTTAGATGTGGACTTCACAAGTTTCTGCAGTGTTAGACACCTCCTGAAAGCCTAGCCTAGCATTTACTGTATTCGATACAGAATAAGAAGGGCAAATAGAAGGTGATTTTTGTTTTTTGAGAGACTGTAGAATATTTTGGGGATATATCAGACATTTCTTATGTGCCACCTTAGCTCTTCCTGGTTTCACCTTGCTTCAGGATCCTTGGCTACTTTTCTGTCCCGCTTCTCTTGCAACACTGTATCCTGCCTGGGCTTGGGGTAGTCTCTACTGTATAACTTACAGATGTGCCTCTCCTGGTCCTTAGGTGTCTTTCACTTTCTGTCTGCCCCAGGGCATCCCTTTTGCTGCCAAGGTGTGAGATGCTTTGGGACCTAATTAAGGACAACTCTGAGATTGGGGTGGTGAGGGGAAGTTGATGTTTGGTGGGCCAAATCTTTGAACCTTTCATGGATGGAAGAAGTGAGCCAGGGCTATATTTTCACTTCTCCCTGGATTTAGTATAACAGAGGGAGTGAGATAACTAAGTAATATAATTGTTAACTGATTTAACTTGGATGTCAATTATAACATGGTGCTTAGAACACTTATTGTGATAGCTTTCTTTGTGGATAGTCTCTTTGGGTTATGGATCCTTGAAGTAGTTCAGTTAGACTTCATCTGCTTCCTTTGCCTTGGCTGCATTTGATGTGTTGATGTTTCGAAGTGTTGCTGCATTGGAATTTTGCTCTTTTTACTTAAGGCATAGAGGCCATGTGGTATACTTGGCAGCCTAAAGAGTTTCTTTAATGCCTTTGGCCAGGGCCCAGTTTTAAATTTACTGGCACTATTTCTTGCTCTAATTTTATATTGCATTTCAGAATCTTTGTTAATAGAGTGGCAGAGTATCTTTGCCATCAGTGGCTAGAATTTCTTTTGATGTTCTTCTTGGAGTATTTATTGCTTTGGTAGAGAATTTGTCTTAAGAAAGTGGTTTTGGGACCGGGTGCAGTGGCTCATGCTTGTAATCCCAGCACTTTGGGAGGCCGAGGCAGGCCGATCACTTGAGTCTAGGAGTTCGAGACCAGCCTAGGCAACATGGTGAAACCCTGTCTCTACAAAAAATACAAAAATTAGCTGGGTGTAGTGGTACGTATTTGTATTCTCAGCTATTCAGGAGGCTGAGGTGGGAAGGGTCACTTGAGCCTGGGAGGTTCAGGTTGCAGTGAGCTGTGATGGCACCTCCAGCCTGGGCAACAAAGCAAGACCTTGTCTCAATAAATAAATAAATAAATAGGCCGGGCGCTGTGGCTCATGCCTGTAATTCCAGCACTTTGGGAGGCTGAGACGGGTGTATCACCTAAGGTCACGAGTTTGAGACCAGCCTGGTCAACATGGTGAAATCCCATCTCTACTAAAAACAAAATTAGCTGGGTGTGGTGGTATGTGCCTGTAATCCCAGCTAGTTGGGAGGCTGAGGCGGGAGAATCACTTGAACCCGGGAGGCAGAGGTTGCAGTGAGCTGAGATCGTGCCACTGCACTCCAGCCTGGGTGACAAGAAGAAAACTCCATCTCAAAAAATAAAATCGCCTGGCATGGTGGCTCACACCTGTAATCCCAGCACTTTGGGAGGCTGAGGCGGGTGGATCACCTGAGGTCAGGAGTTTGAGACCAGCCTTGCTAACATGGTGAAACCCTGCTTCTACTAAAAATACCAAAAATTAGCTGGGTGTGGTGGCACGCACCTGTAATCCCAGCTACTTGGGAGGCTGAGGCAGGAGAATTGCTTGAACCTGGGAGGCAGAGGTTGCAGTGAGCCAAGATCATGCCATTGTACTCCAGCTCGGGCCACAAGAGCGAAACTCCATCTCAAAAATAAAATAGAATAGAATAGAATAAAAAATAAAATAGTGGTTTTGAGTAAAAGTATACCCTATTTTTCTTTTATAACTTTATGTGTGGGATGATTCATAACTCACTTGAATACTAAGTTGTTTTTTATTATTGCTATTAGACTTCTCCAAATACATTTATTTTTCTTTTTCCAGGTTTTAATGGTACGGTTTGCATCATTATTTGATGCAAAGGAACGTACTGTCACCTTTTTAAGTGGAAAGAAATATAGTGTGGATGATTTACATTCAATGGGAGCAGGGGATCTGCTAAACTCTATGTTTGAATTTAGTGAGAAGCTAAATGCCCTCCAACTTAGTGATGAAGAGATGAGTTTGTTTACAGCTGTTGTCCTGGTATCTGCAGGTAAGCAGGCTGGTTCAAAATTGTGCCACACCTAGCATATAGTGACCAAATGGGTAGAAGGTGGCAGTTAACAGGGTTCCAGAAAGTTATATAGAGGGAATAAGGCCTTAAGGAAGATGCTAAATTGTATGACCCTGTTATTTTTGTGTAACTAATTTTTTCATTATAACAATATATGTCGAAGTACTATAAGAATAAAGTAATACTTACATCTAGGCCTTGTATTTACCACTGTTATTAGTCTTTAGCTTTTTGTTCATAATTTTTTTGAATCTAAATCTCTATTTCATGAATTTGTTAGAACATTATGTATCTCCAGGTAGGTAGCTGTAATATGAATTTCAGTTTCCATTCAAATACAATGTGGGTTACTTGAAAACATTAAAAGTATCAAGAGGTATTAGTATGGTTTGTTGCAGAGAAATGCAAATTAGTTGTAGGCTTTAGTCCAGCTCTGCCATTGAATTATGTGGGTAACTTGGGTAAGTAACTTTACTCTTTTGGGTCTTGGGCTCCTTCCTCATCCTGTCAAAGGAAGGGGTTGTACCATGTGAGCCTAGTGTGGTGTCTGGCATAGAAGAGCTACTCAGTTACTGTTTGAATGAGTGAGCAAGATTTTTGAGTTTTTAATGATTATTAATATGAGTCATTTATGATGTTTCCCAGTGTCCCTGCCATCTTGCATTAATATTACAGTTATTTCTGACAGTACACATTAAGGCAGAGATTGTTACTCCCATTAACAAATTGGAAATTGAGCCACTTTCCTGGTATGTCTAAGTAAGTGCCAGCTATTTTTAGGCATCATTTTATTTTATAACATTTGGGAATTTTTTGGTATTTGGTTATGACTTTGTTTCCCATTTGCTTCCTACTGTGTAAAGGGTGCTGTGCTAGGCATTGTGAGAGTTATAAGTTACGGCTTCTGATTATGTGGCTAAACCATAAATTAGTAGCTCTTGAAAGAGAACAAGTTCTTGGCCAGGCGCGGGGGCGCACGCCTGTAATCCCAGCACTTTGGGAGGCTGAGGCGGGTGGATCACCTGAGGTCAGGAATTTGAGACCAGCCTGGCCAACATGGTGAAACCCCATCTCTACTAAAAATACAAAAATTAGCCGGGCGTGGTGGCACATGCCTGTAGTCCCAGCTACTCAGGAGGCTGAAGCAGGAGAATCGCTTGAACCTGGGAGGCGGAGGTGGCCGTGAGCCAAGATCACGCCAGCTTGCATTCCAGCTTGGGTGACAGAGCGAGACTCCGTCTTAAAAAAAAAAAAAAAAAAAAAAGGAACAAGTTATTTGTATGATTTTAAGGACCTGTACCTCAGTGGAATAAAGACATGCCATTTGGTAACATAATTTGGCTACCTTTTCTGACCAGCTCTACCTGGATAACTAAAAATGTGTATATGACATGGGAGTAGTATGAAAGGAATATGTCAATAAGGGATATCTGTTTATAGCTAACTTATAATGCCTCTTGCATTTTACCTGTCATTTGTAGAATCTCTTGATAAGTAATTAGTATTGGTTTGAGTTGACGTCAGATTAATAAATCGATTATTTTGAAACCACAGATAATCAATACTTGTTAAATTATTTATGTGATGAATATGCCTTACCTATTAGGTGCTCAGGGGGAGACAAAAAGCTTTAAGGCACAAGCTTGCTAAGTGTTTTCATTCTTTTTGGAGAGATGAAACTACACAAAGAGCTTTATGCTACTAAACTGTGTAGTTCTGACTGAGGTAAGCTGGAATTGTAGAAAGGAAGGTGAGATCATCTTGGAAGGCTCTCTGGGGAAAGATAGAAGTGGAGCTGGAATTTGAAGGTTGAATTATTAGGCTTTCCCAATGAAGAAGAGATGGAAAGGCATGGGAGAGTACGAGGTAGGGCCGGGGAAGGGTCAGGTGGCCAAAGCCTGGAGTGTACATCAAGGAGGAAGTGGGACAAAAGCCTTCAGAGTTAGGGGAGCACCAGGTTATGGACTAACAGCTATGAGAACTAAGCAGAGAGGTTTTAACCAAAATATGGGGCAGAAGAAAGTCTGTGTACCTTCTTAAGTAGGAGAGTGATCCGGTTGAACAAAGTGATGTTTAACATTAATTCTGCATTTTTATTGTGGTGGGCGGATTAGATAGGTAAGTCATTAGTGCTAGAGAGTTAGGTTGAGAAGCTTTTGAAATGACATCAGGTATGAGGCAGTGGGGTGAACTCTTCTAAAATAAATTAAGGCAGGTGAGATGAAGTAGAAGGGCCAACTTCCCAGAGGTAGTTCAGAGGAAGAAATGATGGCAAGGTGGGAGAGGGAAACTCTGTATGCCAGGAACCTTGTTATTTCAGGATAGGAACATGATTTTTAGTTTGATTTAATCTGTTTTTGAAAAAGCCTTTTTTTCTGATTATAAATTTAATATGGGTTCTTTGAAAATGTAGAAAATATTAAAATGGAAAAGAAAGGTTATATCACTACCAAAAAAGATCACTATTAATATTGGGGATCTTTATCCATTTACCTATCCATCTATCCATTCACCTATCCATCTATCCATTTACCTGTTTGTTTATGTAGGATATATTTTAAAAATGGAAAATTAAGTGTGAAAGACTGATTATAAAAGAATACAGTGCATTCTAATTTTTGTTATGTCACTGTATGAACATATACAAGTACACATATATGAAGTTTCATGTCAAATTTTAATCCTTAACACTTAAAAATTACTAGCTGTTTTTTTTGTTGTTGTTGTTATTTTTTTTTTATTTTTATTTTTGGAGATGGGGTTTCGCTCTTGCTGCCCAGGCTGGAGTGCAATGGCATGATCTCTGCTCACCGCAACCTCCGTTTCCTAGGTTCAAGCAATTCTCCTGCCTCAGCCTCCTGAGTAGCTGGGATTACAGGCATGCGCCACCACACCCGGCTAATTTTGTATTTTCAGTAGACAGGGGGTTTCTCCATGTTGGTCAGGCTGGTCTCGAACTCCCAACCTCAGGTGTTCTGCCCGCCTCGGCCTCCCAAAGTGCTGGGATTACAGGCATGAGCCACCGCGCCTGGCCAAACAGCAGGGTAAATTACTAGCTGTTTTTAAAGCAGTATCTAGGCAGGAAAATAAAATTCAAACGCGACAGAAGAGTTTAAAATGAAAAGTCTCTGCTTCTTTCCTCTTTCCTCTACCCCAGCCTTATTCCTCAGAAAACTGGATTTCTTAATACCCTTCTTTTTAATTTTCTGGTTGTTGACCACCCAACTCTGAATATAATGCTTATATCTCTATACCTCTTTTTTTTTGAGACAGAGTCTTACTCTGTCACCCAGGCTGGAGTGCAGTGATCTCAGCTCACTGCAACCTCTGCCTCCCAAGTAGCTGGGATTACAGGTGCCCAACACCATGCTCAGCTAATTTTTGTATTTTTAGTAGAGATGGGGTTTCGCCATGTTGGCCAGGCTGGTCTTGAACTCCTGACCTCAGGTGATCCACCCTCCTCGGCCTCCCAAAGTGTTGGGATTACAGGCGTGAGCCACCATGCCCAGCCTATACCTCTTTTTATTTAGTGAGTATAACTTATAAATAAAAGTATCCTTACTTTTCCCTCTCAATTTTTTTATGTTTTATTTTTTAATTTACTTTAATGGTTTTGTTTGTAATTTTAATATACTCACATTTTTTGACCTTTACTTATACATAATGTCTTTTGGATAGTTTAGATAGAATCTCTTAATTGTTCAAAGACACAGTTTTTCCTTTGTACTCTGACTTTGCTGTAACATTCCTTTTATGTAGTCAATTAAAACATTTATATCTTGTTCTATAACTGTTTGTCATGATTTGATCAGTTGATTCCCAAAGTTGAAAAGTTGAAAGTCAGCATTTATGGTATTATGATTATGTAAATAGCACTTACAATGTTCACACAGTGAGGTTGAAATGGTAAAGAATAACGGAAACCTCTTCTCCAAACCTCCACCTTGAAGGGTGATGTTCCTTGTTATCAGGGAACAAATGGATGGTTTATTTCAGTTCTCTATTAATTGTTTAGAATTAAGTAACATAGTTTGCTTTATCTTTAAAATAGCTTTTTCTTTTTGGGAATGTATAGTTGTCTTCTTTTGTTGTTTTTGGGTTGTCAGAAGAAATACTAGTTAATTTCTATATCTCATATAATTTTATCCTCACAGTAGATCCCTGTGAGCTGGGACATGTTATTCACAGTTATACAGACAAGGGATTTGAGGAACAGAGGGGTTAAGTAATTTACCCAACATCTATTTTTAATTACTGGCTAAGCAAGTATTTGAACTCCCATTAGTCTGGCTTCAAAGCCTTTCCATTATACTGCTTGTTAACAGAATAGCTGTAGCTGCTAAGGGGGAGAAAAATCTCAAACATGATGTTTGCCTGTAAGATTGGAAGAATCCTAATATCATGGAAGGGGAATTATACCTGGAAGATAAGTTTCTTTTCAGGTTGTTGAAAGTAACAGCAGTCACTTGCAGTTGAAGATTAAGGACTGGCATGTAGGTGTGAGGTCAAGGCTCATTTACATACAAATTTTAGTTGTCTTCATAGAGATTTTTGTTGAAGGTTTGACTTTCATCCTGTAGGAAGTGAAAATAAATAGAATATTTGGTGAGGAGTACAAGCTTGGGAGTGCAATGAAGAACCAGCTAAGGAGAGAGAAGATAGATGTGTCATAAATTAAACTCTACAGTACTAGTGTAGCATTTAGTACACCATTTAGAAGATGAATTTCCACTTCAATATGTGTACTCTTAACATTATAGTCTCCAGAAGATTGTTTACCATCCAACCAGGTTTGTACCTTAGGTTCTTTGGCCTTGAAATCTTAAAAACCATGGTTTTAGAAATGGAGACTTTAGAAAAATTTAATACAATCTATAGTTTTAGATACAGGCATCCATTTCCCTGAAGTTCTGAGTTGTATAACGAAGCATAGGTCATCTAAACACAAAATAGCCACTGAAAGACCAACAACTTAAAACATTTTTAAATTTTTTATGTGACTTCCTACACCTGTCCAACCAACTACTACTAATACTAGTTCCCACTCAGGTATCTTCCCCATTTATCAGTTGTTTCTTTCTTTGCCCACCTAGATTATTTTGTTTGTGGGGATTACTGTCGTTCTTTCTCAGTTTTCGGTATTATAAATTACTAATCATATGATTGAAACTAGAGTCATGTGTCGCTTAATGACGTAAATGTGTTCTGAGAAATGCATTGTTAGGCAATTTTGTCATTGTGTGAACATCATAGAGTGTACTTACATAAACCTAGATGGTATGTCCTACTACACACCTAGGTTTTATGGTATAGCCTATTGTTACTAGGCTACAAACCTGTACACCGTGTTCCTGTGCTGAGTACTTAAGTCTTTGTGTATCTAAACAAAGAAAAGGTACAGTAATAATAGATATGAAAGATAAAAGCTGGTATACTTGTGTAGGGCATTTACCATGAATGCAGCTTACAGGACTGGAAGTTGCTGTGGGTGAATAAGTGAGTGAATCGTGAGGGCATGTGAAGGCCTAGGACATTACTGTATATGACTGTAGACTTAATCACTGAACACCTACGCTACACTAAATTTATTAAAATTTTTTTCTTCAATAATAAATTAACCTTAGCTTGCTCTGTTTTACTTTATAAACTTAAATTTTTAAAAGCTTTTTGAGTCTTATAGTAACACTTAGCTTAAAACAACACATTGTACAGCTATACAAAAATATTTTCTTTATATCCTTATTCTGTAGCTTTTTTCTATTTATAATTTATTTATTTACTTAAACTTTATTGTTAAAAACTGTGACAGACACATACATTACCTTAGGCCTACACAGGCTCATCATCATCAATATCACTATCTTCCACCTCCACATTTTGTTCTACTGGAAGGTCTTCAGGAGCAGTAATATGCATGAGCTGTCATCATCTATCACCTTCTATATTTCTATGATAACAATGCATTCTTCAGGAATATCTCCTGAAGGACCTGCCTGAGGCTGCTTTACAGTTATCTTTTTTTTTTTTTAAAGTAGAAGGGACGGGCGAGGTAGCTCATGGCTGTAATCCCAGCACTTGGTGAGGCCCAGGCTGGTGGATCATTTGAGATCAGGAGTTCTCAAAAAATGAAGTAGAAGGACTATACTGTAAAATAATGATAAAAAGTATAGTATAGTAAATACTTAAATCAGTAATATAGTTGTTTACTATTATTAAGTGTAATAGGTTTGCTTACCCCAGCATCACTGTAAACGTGTTAGTTATGTGTTGTGCTATAATGTTACGACAACAAAAGCTGCAACGTCACTAGGCGATAGGAATTTTTCAGCAACATTATAATTTTATGGGACCACCCTTTTATATGTGGTCTGCCATTAACTGAAACATTGTTATGTGGCACATGACTATTTTCTGTCAGAATGTAAGCTCCTTAAAGGCATTCTGGTTTTGTTCACTGCTGATTTCCAAGCACCCTAGAACAGTAACCAGTACATATGTTTAATAAATGTTTGGCAAACGATTTCATCAAGTGAAAGAATGTTTTTTTAAAAAAACCATTACTTGAATATCAAAGGCAAGAGGGACTCTTCAAATCATTACTGAAGGCTTTATTTTTATAAAGATAATTTATGATCGACCAAAGTTAAATGTCAAGAGAAAGAGGTCTCTGCCAGTAGTTTTGTCTGAAAAATTGTGACCCTCCCCCTACCCCCACAAACCAATATCCGATATATATATATATATATATTTTTTTTTTTTGAGACAGGGTCCCACTCATCACCCAGGCTGGAGTGCAGTGGCATGATCTCGACTCACTGCAACCTCCATCCCCTGGGTTCAAGTGATTCTCGTGCCTCAGCCTTCCAAGTAGCTGGGATTACAGATGCCAATCACCATGCCTGGCTAAACTTTGTATTTTTAGTAGAGACGAGGTTTCACCTTGTTGGCCAGACTGGTTTCGAACTCCTGATCTCAGGTGATCTACCTGCCTTGGCCTCGCAAAGTGCTGAGATTACAGGAAGGAGCCACCATGTCCTGCCCAACAGTCTTTTTATTTTTTGAGGCAGCATCTCACTCTGTCACCCAGACTGGAGTGCAGTGGAATGATCGTGGATCACTGCAGCCTTGACCTGGGTTTAAGTGATCCTCCCACCTTAGCCACCCAAGTAGCTGGGACTACAGGCACGTGTCACCATGCCCATTCAATTAAATTTTTTTTTTTTTTTGTAAAGACAAAGTCTCACTATGTTGCTCAGGCTGGTCTCAAACTCCTAAGCTCAAGCAGTCCTCCTGCCTTGGCCTTCCAAAGTGCTGGAATTCCAGGTATGAGCCACCATGCCTGGCCTTTTTTTCCAAAAAAGAATTAGCACATAGTTGTAACGTTCAAATTTTGTTAAATATGAGATAAACTGGCCAGGTGCGGTGGCTCATGCCTGTAATCCCAGCACTTTGGGAGGCTGAGGCGGGTGGATCACAAGGTCAGGAGTTCAAGGGCAGCCTGGCCAAGATGGTGAAACTAAAAATATAAAAATGAGCCAGATGTGGTAGTGGGCGCCTGTAATCCCAGCTACTCAGGAGGCTGAGGCAGATAATTGCTTGAACTCGGGAGGCAGAGGTTGTAGTGAGCTGAGATCGCACCACTGCACTCCAGCCTGGGTGACAGAGTGAGACTCCATCTCACAAAGAAAAAAAAAAGATAAACTTATTTTTATCATTTTTCTGCATTTAGAGTTAATCAAACTTTTCTTTTTTTGCCCTTTACTATTAAATTTTAGTCCTTGTTTTAAGTGCTTGCATTGCAAATGACCTTTTTCAGCTATCACTTATAATGGAAGACCACCTCAATATCCTTGTAAAAAAACGAAAGGGCATGAATGGCCAGAAGTTTTGCTTCCTTGTAGAAGTTAGAAGTCTTTTTCTTGTTAATTACAACCTCCTATGTGGGGGACCATTGAATATTTTTGTGTACTCCTGCCTCCTGTTGTAAAGGGAAAAAAATACTCTTGCTGATGAAAAAGTCTATGGGTGATCTACATAGGTTTGCCTAATTTTAAGAAACTTTATTGCAGGCTTATGCCAAATGACTGGTTTATTAACATATTGTATGAGAAATTTAATAAACACAATATGCTAAATGAAAGTGAATGTAGGGTTACATAGCAATAAAGTTGCATAGTGTATTAGTTACCTATTACTGCATAACAAATTGTCCCAAAATTCAGGGGCTTACAAATGCAAACATTTATTTAATCTCACAGTTTTTGAGGGTTAAGATATGATATGAGAGATAGGATATGATATGTGCCTCTGACTCAGGGTTTCTTAGGAGGTTATAGTTAAGCTGTGGACAGGGCTGTGGTCTCATATGAAAGCTTGAGTAGGGAAGGATCTGCTTTCAGTTGTATGTAGTTATCGGCAAGATTCAGTTCCTTGCAAGCTGTTGGACTGAGCACCTCAGTTCTTTGCTGACTGTTGGCTAGAGCCCACTCTTAGTTCCTTGCCATGTGGGCCTCTCCACAGGGTGGCTCACAGCATGGCAGCAGCTTTTCTCAGAGTAAGTGAGCAAGAGCGTACCTAAGATGGAGGCCACAGTTTCTTGTAAGCTAATCTCAGAACGGACATCCTATCACTTCTACCATATTTTTTTTCATTAGAAGTTAGTAAGTCTAGGTCCACTTAGTAGGAGGAGATTGCACAAGGGTGTGAATACCAGGATGAAGGGATCATTGGAGGCCATTTTAGGGGCTGCCTACCACACATGGTGACATACAAATGGGAGTGTATTCCATATGTATTGAAAATATGTTTATATACTACATTATTTTATTTTGCTAATTAGAAGCAGTTGAAATCAGATGACATCTAATTTTAAAAAGTCAGAACCTCTATGTTCTTGTGAATAAAAATTCTTAAGCAGTAAAGAATTTTGATTTATTGAATGTTTTATGTGATATATATGCTTTATAATATAGTAACTAGCTAACAATTTGTTACTGAGATTTTGAGAAATTCGTCAACTTTTGCCTTTATTCAAATGTATAAAACCTTGCTTTCTATTCATTAGTGACACTGATGAACAAGAATTTTATTTATATTTAATGTTAATTTATCCTGTCTTTCATATTTCCCTATTATCTCTCTTAGATCGATCTGGAATAGAAAACGTCAACTCTGTGGAGGCTTTGCAGGAAACTCTCATTCGTGCACTAAGGACCTTAATAATGAAAAACCATCCAAATGAGGCCTCTATTTTTACAAAACTGCTTCTAAAGTTGCCAGATCTTCGATCTTTAAACAACATGCACTCTGAGGAGCTCTTGGCCTTTAAAGTTCACCCTTAAGGCCTTTGTTTATTTAAACATGAACTGATGGTAACTGTATATTTTGTGCTAAAATGCTTATTTATATGTGTATACCGTATGTGGAGATAGAAAAGACCTTTAAGACAATAAAAGATTGTAGGCTATCTCTGTAATCATGCAATAGCTGTTTGGATTGAGAACTCTTCAGCCATGATTAGACATTGACCGCATCTCCCTGATAGACCAATCAGCTGTGTCGCACTTAAACTGGAGAAGTTACACTGAAGTATAATCACACTGAATGTTAGACTTTTTCATCTGCCAAAACCAAAAACCATTTTGATCTCCCTGTGGTATAAATATAACGCACAATCACAGGTGTATGAAGACTTAGAAATTAATCCTTTGTGGTAGGAGTTCTGTCGAATGATGGAAATCTTATTACTACCACAAGACTATTTGATCTGGTAATTGGAGACTTTGGGATTTAGGAGATCTCCATGTCTGTATTTACTCTAGCACTGCTGAAGTGTGTGGTCCTGGGTAGTTTACTTGCTTGTGGAAAATGAGAATTGATAGTGTCCCCAGTGCCCCACCTCACAGAGTTACTAAAAAATGTCTGTAAAGCATATTTACCTCTTGGGAGATAGGCACTATGTAAATAAGGTAAAATTTTTGTTATTATAATTATTCATAATAATATTCTTTTCTTATTTCTAAGCCTTTCTGGGAAATCATTTCAGTCCACACCAACCATATTATTCAGCGTTCCTGCCATATGTGTGGGGGTATCCTACTGATACACACGTATTCAAAGTTTATGGGTACAACAAAGACATAGTACATGTACATAATATGTATGTGAATATAGTTAAACATAAATATATTTCTTCACAATATTTTAAACTGTGAAGAACTTTATCATACAGTAAACTTAAAACAAGAGGTGTCAAAAGACCCAAATTAGGTGCATTTTACCTGTTTATGATGGCATAACCATTGCTTTAAAATGTTTAGACAGTAGAATATTGAATTTATGCTCTATTTTTGTTTATTTAAGCAACACTTAATGTAAAAGTGCAACAGGCAATTGAGTCCAAATTTCAACAACAAAACCATGTATTTTAGAGTTCATCTTTGGCAAAATCTTTGGTTCAGGGTACTGGTTGTTTAAAAGTTGATTCATATTCTTACCTTGTGCTGAAAAAGGTTGCATTGCTGCCCCTTATACACATGCTGCAGCTTGATGTTAAAGAATTTTTATTCTTTCTGAAGAACTAATTAATGTTTAAAGAAACTGTTTAATATGATGGCACGTGTGTGTGCACGTGCGTGTGTATGTTCTGAGTCCACTTCTTTTTTCCTAAATAACACTACAGGGATTTTGTCATATTAGATTTAATTTATAATTTGAAAAATCATCTAGTGTGTGACCTACAGGCTTAGAAATGGTATAGTCAAAGACATTTTATCCACATTTCTAATAGTGGACTTGATTAAATAGATAAGATCAGCATCTGTTTATGGTAGTAGGAGAAATAGCCAAAGTTGAGGATTTTGTGTATGTTTTTCTGTTTCCCTGGAAAATAGCAATTAATTGGATTTTTTGGTAAAGATTGTCTTCTGTATAATGTTTGGATTATATAAAATTGCAAAAATGATGAGAGCCCACTTTACTGTACTAAGCCTGTTACTTTCATGACGTGTGAGCAGAATGCCTTATTTTGTAATCTTGTTTAACTTGTTGCTACTGGGACTTGATTTACTGTGGCACTAGTTAAGTAAGTTAAAAAAAAGTTAAACCCTCTCATTATTAAAGAGGAAAGGCGATGATGATGTCTGTAATACAATATAAACCATAATTGTGATTTACCTTAAGTAGGTATAACTCTTATGGGATATACAGTATAGTTTTTGTGAATCTTTACATGATAGCATTATCTTTTTATAATTTTTTTTCCTAAGATAAATGCATAGTTTTCTTCTATGGGGGATAGAAACAGCTTTTTGAAGTAATATTGAAAACCTCAAAGATCATGTTGATTCTTAATTTTTGCCTTTTGCATAAGCCTCTTTATAACATGTATCTTTAAAACAATTAAGTCTTTAGGAATGTGTAACCAGAACTATGTTAGTATTGCTTATAAAACTTTAGTTAGGTTCAATATATACATATATACATCTCTATATAGGTATATAGATTTGCATTTTGTCTTGTAAAATTTTATTTGAATAAATTCTTCCTGTAGGTAATGGGAAACAAAATTAATAGTTCATATGTCACTCATAGCATTTCTATATTTGAAAGTAGCCCAATATAAAACTTCTGATTCTAAAATTAAACCAGCAGCCTATTACAAGCACATTCTTTGATTGAGTCATTGGTTATAAACTTACTAAATGCAGAGAAAGCAGCCAATTGAGGAAACTTCTGAGTTGGTGGGACACTGTTGATTAATAATGTACTGTATGAATTAAGTGATGCTTTAACTTTGATTTTACATTTTAAAGTTAAAATGTGGGCATTATGTCAGCAAACTTAAGGGCATTATGTCAGCAAGCTAAAACATTTTTTTTCCTGTGCTTTTAATGTATCTCTTTACATGATCTGAGAGAGGATTCAAGTTGATAGAAATAGCTGAGGGGAAAAGGGGAAACATCTTGGGATGAAGCTTGTCGTTATGGTGATGGTTTAATTACAGATTAAAAAATTAGAAGGAAATTTCAGTGGATTAAGTGTATAGCTTTCATATCTACATTTCAAGAAATTACCATTGTAACTTGATAAGAGATGATTTATTTTATGTAAACATCTTTGCAAAGCAAGGTGTAGCAGCTCAGCTAGATTTATTACTGTGCACGAAAGTAAATACCTATCTCAATTATTCTTTTTCTTTTCCAATATAAAGTTTGCTGAATGTACAAGAAGAGTTTATCACTTAGGATATAGAATTTTTTTAGGGGTTGGGGGGAGGGGATCTGTTAGGAAACTGTTACCTATAAACAAAGATTGACTGGATTCGATCCAAAAGATAAAACTTGAAGCTATTGTGGCACTAACATGGAAAAATGAAATGGCTATTGTTCAAAAAAATGATAGAAATACATTGTTGATGGGATATGAGTTAAGTTGATTTTCTACAAACTGTAATTGATGAGGACATGGATAATATCTTCATGTTTCTGAGAAGTAATCTGTATGTGGGGGGAGGGGATAATAAATATTTCTAACCAACTGTGGTGTTTGGTGTCTAATCTACTTTGCCTTTTTTGTAAAACTACGTATAATTTAACTCACTACAAGTATCTTTCCCCTGAGCATAGCAGGATCTTTTATGTAAATCTCTGATTCAGCATGGGGAAATGTGTGTATGTATATGTATATATATGTGTGTGTATATACACACATATATGTATATGTATACATGTATGTGTGTATATATATACATGCACACACACACAAAGGGCTTAAAAAAAGATTTTAGAGTTTGTTTAGAGATTCTGGCAAGGACTGTTGCTATTTTCTATAATGCCAACTGAGTAATGGTTGGTTGTGTCTAATAAGGTAGTCTTTCGAGGAAGGAGATGTGAGAGAGGAATAGGGTACTTGATAGAACCGGAAATCACCCTTGGCCATGAATGGGGTGCACCTCAGCAAGACTACTAGCCTCTTTTTCTTTTCCTATCAGTTGTTCCCATGTTGGCAAAATTAAGATAGCTACTTAAATCTGCATTGTCTGCAGTAATATTGCACCACAAGTTAGGCAGTCTTGTGGGTGTTGCTTTTTTAGCTGGAAACCTGTGGCTGGTGGCACCTTTTCCTGAGATTTGCTCGGGCCCACTGGGCTTGTTCCACCCACTTGGCCTGGCAGGCTGTACTCAGCTCATGCTCCTGGCCTGGATCCCACGCCTCCAAGGGAGACTGAGTCAGGCATGGAGCAGCAAGGGGTGTGTGAGCGAGTGTGGGGTCCAGCTACTGTGGAGACACGTCAGCTGCTGCCACGGGATGGACATCTCCAGGTGCCGGCTCTCTGCGAGGCTGCAGCTGGACCAGGTGCACCATAAGCAGCTTTCCCAGCTGGCACCGGGGAATGCAGTGGTGGCCAGAAGGCTGAAGATGCCAGGAACCACAGGGCCCCAAAGGGAATCACAGCCTTGGCTTGGGGAGCTCCCAGGTATGAGGTCCCTGAAGAGCTGGCTGCAGCTTTTCTCTCCTTCGCCCACAGCGTGGTGAGCAAGGGTCATGTTTCAATCCTGTTTGTGTTACAACTTTTAGCTTTGCCATTCAGTGGGTCCCAAGTTCTTGTCCTGCAACCAGGAAGAATGAGGTACACAGACAAGTGGACGGTAAGATGAAGAGGAGCTTTGTTGAGCGATAGAATAGCTCAGAGGCGACCTGCAGTGGGCAGCTCCTTTCTGCAGCCAGCGGTATCCCAATGAGTGTTTAGGCCTAGCAGAGAGGAGACCTTGGAGTGGGAAGCACCTTGCTGTGGGCAGGTTGTCATGCCACTCTGTGGAGCTTTCAGCAGAGGGGAGGCCCTAGAGTGGGTGGCTGCTCTCTGCAGGCAGGTCATCTTGTCTCTGCAGCTCTCAGCAGAGAAGGTAGTTCCTGTCTACAGCTGGCCATCCCTTGGTGTCCCCATCCTCTCAGCAGAGAGGAGGCCTTGGAATGGGTAGGTCCTCTCTGCAGCTGGTCATCCCTACCTCTTCCCCAGCTCTGACAGCCTAGGGATTTTATGGGCCTCGGAGAGGAGGAAGTGCATGCTGATTGGTCCATGGGCAGCTATGGGTGGGCCTGGAAAAGGCACCACAAGTTTCCACTCTGGTCCACAGGGCTGGCAGCTCAGTTGCCAGCCTTCAGGCCCTCTGTAGCCTGAAGGTGGGGCCTCACTGGGGACCCGCCTCCTGCCCAGGAACCCGTCTATCTCTTGCTGCTGTTCATGACCCCAGGGCTTGGCCTCAACTTTGCTTCAAGGTTGGAGTGGGTGCCAATAGCAGGGGGAAGCCAGGCAGTGGGAACAGGCACTTCTGAGCCTGTGAGGGCAGGGGCAGTGGGGGGGCCTTCCTTGTGCCCCCAAGAGTGCAGGGTGCTTTAACCCTGGTGGAGGAGGCTTCAGTGAGCCGAGATTGCACCACCACACTCCGGCCTGGGCAACAGAGGGAGACTCTGTGTCAAAAAACAGCAACAACAAAAACAGTGCAGGGATGTTTGGGCAGCTGCAACTGCACCCAGATGGGTGGGCCTCCCACTGGCTTTATGGAGCATGCAGCCCTGGAGGCACCTCCTTGCTGCAGCTGGTGTGACGCAGCCATGGGCCGTCTGGAGCAGCTTCTGCCATAAATATCCACTATGTTTCTGTGGATATGAATTGATGTTAGGTGGGAAAAATGGGCTCCTTGATCAAGTAAGTTTGGAAATTCTGGGTTAAACGAGGTTACTGAGATGTCTCCATGTCAGTCCTGTTCTGCAGTGAGGCAGTGTGCATTGTGAATCCTTTAAGGAAGGGTTTAATGAGATGCCATTTTCATCAAACTGTCTTCCCTAAACAACCCCTTTGCCTTTTTTTTGTTTTTTTCTGTGCTGAGCACTTGTTGGGACTCTTAGGAAAGACAGCTTTTGGGAGAAAAAGCCTTGTTAACCTTATACCCATTTTGGGTGTTGATCAGGATGTTGATTGAATTCAGTGCATTATTGCACAAATTTAATTTTATTTTGTCCCCTTCTTTGCACAGTTTAATAAGCAAGCTCCAAGTAAATGTGTGGTTGATGGAAAACAAAATGGATTAAATTCCTCCTGAAATTGAGGAATGCTGTCTGTGAATACAGGAATAAAGATTATCACTTCACAGATCTGGTTTTAGTTTTTACACTAGATTGGGCCTGTGTTAAAATTTGTTATGTTTGATTTTTTTTTATTCTCTATGTAAAAGCTTGGAAACAGCTGTGGCATGTGTTTTAGTAGCCACATCAGTGTTGCTCTTCGCTGTATAAGAGTTGGTTGCTGTGGGGTGATTTTTGACACCAGAGTACAAAATCCACTTAGAACAACACTGAATGCAGTGAGTATAGGAGCCCTAAGGGGAGGTCTTGGAGGAAGCTCAGAATCTCTCCAGTTGCTTTAATATGGGGCACATTCCCCGGAATGTAAACATGCTCTCAAAGTTAGCATTTCCCATACTTTTTAATGCAAGTTACTGACAGGGGTGGGATCAGTGTTTTTAAAATGACTCAAAAACAAAATCCACAGGTGAATACGGTGTTCTAAAATTTTTCCCCCTATTTTTTCTACTGGAGTCTGCAGAGTCAAATATGATCTTCTTAAAGTGTCTGAAGTCAGTTCTGTATTTTTTTTTTCTATTGTCTCATATTGCTCTGAACACCTTAATTCCAGCAATTTCCCCCTTATTATTTTGTTGCTTTGCTTATAAATGCTCATTTGTTTTCTCCCCCTGCAACAGCTGTTTAATTTCCTGTTCAAATTCTGCAGTTAAATGCAGTTAGGGTCGTTTCCAAAGTGGAAAGCACCTCCTTTCATTCTCTTGATCAACTTTTTGTTCCCTACTATGGCTGCTGTTTTCCTAGGCTGTTTTATCTGATCAGATTTTCAGTGAATGGACTAATGGTTTAGTCACTTATTATTATTATTATTGTTATTTTTTGAGGAGTCTTGCTCTGTCACTCAGGCTGGAGTGCAGTGGCTCAATCTCGGCTCACCGAAACCTCCGCCTCCCAAGTTCAAGCAATCCTCCTGCCTCAGCCTCCTGAGTAGCTGGGATTACAGGCGCACGCCACTGTGCCCTGAATTCCTGGAGACAAGAATCAGACCTCAGGAGCTCTCACAAGCCAGCTCCAGCATACAAGTTCTACAACAGCAGTGCCTGGCAATTATCCTTCAAAATGCTGGGATTGGTATCCATTGTGCTCCACGTGCATACAATTCCCCTAACACTATCTGAATTAGTTGCCCAGCCATTCCTGGAACCTCATTTTGCATTGGATTTTTTTTTTAATCCTGACACATAGATATTCAATAACTGTGTGCAATTAATAAGTGACTAGGCCAGGCGCAATGGCTCACACCTGTAATCCCAGCACTTTGGGAGGCTGAGGCAGGCAGATCACCTGAAGTCAGGAGTTTGAGACCACCCTGGCCAACATAGTGAAACACTGTCTGTACTAAAAATACAAAAATTAGTGAGGCGTGGTGGTGGACGCCTGTAATCCCAGCTACTGGGGAGGCTGAGGCAGGAGAATCACTTGAACTCGGGAAGCAGATGTTGCGGTAAGCCGAGATCGCGCCACTGCACTCCAGCCTGGGTGACAGAACGAGACTCCATCTCAAAAAAATAAAAATAAATAAAATAAAAAAATAGGTGATTAGGCCATGAAGGCTCTGCCTCTTTGAATGGATTATAGCGGGATTGGGTTCCTATAAAGGGTGAGTTTGGCCTGACTTCCTCTCTCTGTTTCATGTGCTTGCTCACCCTTCTGTTATGATGCAGCAAGAAGGCCCTCACCAGATATGGCCCCTCAATCTTGGACTTTGTAGCCTCCAGAACATAAGCTCAATAAACCTCTTTTCTTTATAAATTACCCAGTTTGTGCTATTTTGTTATAGCAGCAGGAGTTAGACTAACAGTTCTCTTCTGTGTCAGGCTTCTTCACCCAGCATAATGTTTTTGAGGTTCATTCATGTCATTCGTGTATTGTCAGTTTATTCCTTTTATTGCAAGTCACGTTCCGTTGTATAGATGTATCATGGTTTATCCATACGCCTATTGAATGGACATCTGGATTGTTTCCAGTTTGGTTATTATGTATAAAGCTGTTAGGAACACTCCTTGGTATTTGCAGTTGCACTGTTTTGTGACTTAACCCTGGTATATAATCTGTGCTAAGTTCTAAGAGTTCAAGAAGCAGTATATAATGGAAAGCATGGTAAACGAAAGTAAATCATGAAGAGAATTAATACTTTCTGTATTACTGAAGGAGCAGTGCATCAATTAGAAGGTGCTTAAGCTCTGTCTAAAAGGGAGTTCAGGAAGAGCATGGTGTCTCATCCCTGTAATCCCAGCTCTTTGGGAGGCCAAGGTGGGAGGATTGCTTGAGGCCAGGAGTTCAAGACCAGCCTGTGCAACACAGTGAGCCCTCATCTCTACTAAAATATTTCAGAATTATCTGGGTTTGGTGGTTTGAGGCTGTACAATGAGCTATGCACTCACTGTAACCACTGCACTCTGGCCTGGGCAACAGAGCAAGACCCTATCTTTAAAAAAATAAAAATTAAAAAACACGGAGTTCCGTAATAAGGATGCTTATAAATTTTTTTTCCTACACAAGACTTCTAGAGGCGGGACAATTTCAGGCTGGTTCAGTGGCTTCACAAATGTCATAAAAAACACAGGCACCAACCTTACACCCATTACACCCATTAGGATGGGAACTATCAGGAAGAAAAAAAAACACCAGAAAATAAGTGCTGGTGAGGATGTGGAGAAGTTGGAACCACTGTGCGCTGTTGGGGATGTAAGTCAGTGCAGCCGCTATGGAGAACAGTATGGCAGTTCCTCAAAAAATTAAAAATAGAACTACCATATGATCCAGCAATTCCACTTCTGGGTATATACCCAAAAGAATTGAAAGCAGGGTCTTGAAGAGATATTCGCACTCACATTTATAGCAGCATTATTCATAATAGCCAAAATGTGGGAAAAACCCAGATTTCCATAGAAGGATGAATGAATCAACAAAATGTGCTATTATTGAGCCTCAAAAAGGAAGGAAATTCTGACACATACTACAACATGGATGCACCTTGAAGACATTGTGCTAAATGAAATAAGCCAGTCACAAATACTATAAGATTCTACTTATGTGAAGTACTTTGAGTAGTCAAATTCATAGAAACAGAAAGTAGAAAAATAGTTACCAGGGTTTGGGAGGAGGGGGAAAGGGGGAATTATTTCAGAATTTCAGTTCTGCAAGATGAAAAGAATTCTAAATTAAGAGTGGAACTGGAATGTCCCTGACACAAAGAAATGATAAATGCTTGAGGTGATGGGTACCCCAATTACCCTGATTTGATCATTATACATTATATGCCTGCATCAAAATGACACATGTACCCCATAAATACATACAACTATTATGCACCCATAATAATTTTTAAGAATTCTTGAGATGGGTTGTACAACAAAGTGATTGTATTTAACACTATTGAAGTGAACACTTAAAAATGGTTAAGATGGGCCGGGCACGGTGGCTCACACCTGTAATCTCAGCACTTTGGGAGGCTGAAGCGGGTGGATCACGAGGTCAGGAGATGGAGACCATCCTGGCTAATATGGTGAAACCCCGTCTCTACTAAAAATACAAAAAATGAGCTGGGTGTAGTGGCGGGCACCTGTAGTCCCAGCTACTTGGGAGGCTGAGGCAGGAGAATGGTGTGAACCTGAGAGGCGGAGCTTGCAGTGAGTCGAGATCTCGCCACTGCACTCCAGCCTGGGCGACAGAGTGAGACTCTGCCTCAAAAAAAAAAAAAAAGGTTAAGATGGTAAATTTTATGTTATGTACATTTTACCACAATTAAAAGAAAAAAAGGAACCTAGGAGTTCTGATCCTTCTTTGTCATGCTGTACCTGTTTCTAATGTTTTCTCTCATGGTTGCAAGATGGCTGCCACAGTTCAGGCATCACAGCAGAGGTACCATGTCCAGATAAGAAGGGCAAAGACCTTCCTCTTGTATATTAGGGGGGAATCTTTTCCAGAAGGCTCTAGCAGGCTTCACCCCTCAGTTCCTGTTGGCCAGACTGGGTCTCCTGCTTCAAGGGAGCCTGGGAAAGCAAGTATCTAACATTTTTCAGCCTCTGTAGAGAGCAGTGGGCTCTTCCAGAAAGAAGCTGTTGGGGAAAGGCTATTGGGTAGGCCACTGATGTGGTTTGGCTCTGTGTCCCCAACGAGATCTTGTGTCGAATTGTAATTCCCAGTGTTGGGGTAGGGACCTAATAGGAGGTGATTGGATCATGGGGGCGGAATTTCCCCTGGCAGTTCTTGTGAGAGTGAGTTCTCATGAGATATGGATGTTTAAAAGTGCCTCCCCCTTCACTCTGCCCCTCTCCTGGTCCTCCACGGTAAGATGTGCTTGCTTCTCCTTTGTCATAAGTTTCCTGAGGCCTTCCAGCCATGCTTCCTGTATAGATAGCCTGCAGAACTGTGAGTCAATTAAACCTCCTTTCACCGTAAATTGTCTGGTCTCAAGTAGTTCTTTTTTTTTTTTTTTAGACGGAGTCTCGCTCTGTCGCCCAGACTGGAGTGCAGTGGCGTGATTTCGGCTCACTGCAACCTCTGCCTCCTGGGATGAAGCAATTCTCCTGCCTCAGCCTCCCAAGTAGCTGGGATTACAGGCGCCTGCCACCACGCCTGGCTAATTTTTGTATTTTTAGTAGAGACAGGGTTTCACCATGCTGGCCAGGCTGGTCTCAAACACCTGACCTCAGGTGATCAGCCTGCCTGGGTCTCCCAAAGCGCTGGGATTACAGGCGTGAGCCGCCACACCCAGCCAGTTCTTTTTGTTTTTAATTTGTTTTTTCCCCTTCCTTTCTTTCTCCTTCCTTCCTTCTTTCCTTCCTTCCTTCCTTCCTTCCTTCCTTCCTTCCTTCCTTCCTTCCTTCCTTCCTTCCTTCCTTCCTTCCTTCCTTCCTTCCTTCCTTCCTTCCTTCCTTCCTTCCTTCCTTCCTTCCTTCCTTCCTTCCTTCCTTCCTTCCTTCCTTCCTTCCTCCTCTCTCTTTCTTTCTTTTTTTTTTTTGAGACACGGTCTCACTTTGTCACCCAGGCTGGAGTGCAGTGGTGTGATCTTGGCTTACTGCAGCCTCGACCTCCTGGGTTGAAATTATTCTTCTACCTCAGCACCCCAAGTAGCTGGGACTACAGGCACACACCATCATGCTCGGCTAATTTTTTGGTAATTTTTTTAGAGATGGGGTTTCACCATGTTGCCCAGGCTGGTCTCGAATTCCTGAGCTCAAGTGATCCACCCACCTTGGTCTCCCAAAATGCTAGGATTACAGGTGTGAGCCACCATACTCGGCCTCAGGTAGTTCTTTTTTTTTTTTTCTGAGACAGAGTCTTGCTCTGTCACCTGGGCTGGAGTGCAATGGTAGTATCTCCGCTCACTGCAGCCTTTGCCTCCCAGGTTCAAGCTATTCTTATGCCTAAGCCTCCTGAGTAGCTGGGACTACAGGTGTGCACCACCATGCCCAGCTAACTTTTGTATTTTTAGTAGAGATGGGGTTTCTCCATGTTGCCTAGGCTGGTCTCGAATTTCTGAGCTCAAGTGATCCGCTCGCCTTAGCCTCCCAAAGTGCTAGGATTACAGGCCTGAGCCACCACACCCAGCCTCAGGTAGTTCTTTATAGCAGTGTGACAACGGACAAATATGGACACCAAGAGTCATTCATATCTTTTACATCAAATAGTAAGGAAGAAAGGGTCCTTATTTGTGAGCTCAGTACTGATGGCCACCATCAGCGGTGACCAGAGCAACATCCTGGTTGATAGTAATGCAGGGCCAGATACATGAAGGGCCAGAGCAAAAATAGATGAAGGTCCTCAGTCTGCCTTTGTCCTTTTTCCACTCCTACCGTTGTCCCCTAGCATGAAGGACCTCTCCAGTGGTGTGCTGGGGCCAGTTCTTACCAGCTCATGAAAGCCAGTGTTTCAGGAATTTTGTGAGCCAGTTGACTTCACATTGGTAGCTTGAGATCGGCCATGGTGGAGTAGTATTGATTTTATGGAAATCAGTAAATGCTACAGATAGGGCTCCTTCCACCCCTAGTACCCGCCTGCAGCTAAGCCTCTCATGCTTAACGGTGGACATCCCAGCTCCTGGGTCCAAGCTGTCTACCTTATCTTTCACACAGTCACCTCCTGAGCCACCCCTTTGGGCCTAGGTCTGCGCACCATGGGCAGTGAGGTCTGCCTGCAGGAGGACCAAGGAAGGAGTCTCAGGGCCTGCCTGGAAGGCCCAGGTCCCTCTGGGGAGGGAATTACATTCATTGGAGCTTGGTCTAGAAGGGGTTCTGGGCTCTGGGCAGGTATGTCTTCTTGGCTTAGGGCAGGGGCACAGTCAGAGGAGGGCCAGAGTTGGGCCTTCTGTGGCCCCCGTAGCCTGAGTTACAGGGAGGAGAAAAGAGGGAGAATCCTTCTGTCCCCTCTCCCCAACCCCGTGCCTCTGCCTGGATAGGAGAGAAAACCTCCACCCTCATCCATCTGCCTCATTTCCCCATGAAAGGAGAATTGCTGGTCTAATATTTCAGAACCCAGGACACTTATTCACGGGCCATGTTTTAGTAGTGGACAAGCTTACTGTGCCTTAAAGCTTAGGGTCTCTGTAAGATACAGCTTTGGTGATGGTGTTCTCCTGCGGGGCAAGCACACCTGGGCAGCATACTGCCTGTGACTGCACCTGGGTGTGCAAGTCAGGTTGGAATCATATCCACTTTAGATTCAGGGAGGAGAGAGCATGACGCCTCCTGACTTGAGTTGGCTAGGATTAGATACAGCTTGTATCTTGAATACCTCCTAGTACAGTGGTTCTCAAAGGGTAGTCCGTCCTCCAACCATCATCATCATCCCTACCTAGAATGCAGATTCTGGGGTCATACTACAGACCACCTGGATCAGAGGCTGGGGAGTAGGGCCCAGCAGTCTGTGTTTTAATATGTTTTCCAGGTGATTCTGTTCCAGCTAAAAGATTGAGAACCACTGCTCTAGAAGAATACAGCTTGGGGCCGGGCACGGTGGCTTATGCCTATAATCCCAGCACTTTGGGAGGCTGAGGTGGGAGGATCACTTGGGGCCAGGAGTTCGAGACCAGCCTGCCTAACATAGCAAAACCCCATCTATACTACAAATACAAAAAATTAGCCAGGCGTGGTGGTACATGCCTGTAATCCTAGTTACTTGGGAGGCTGAGGCACAAGAATTGCTTGAACCTGGGAGGCAGAGGTTCCAGTGAGCCGAGATCACACCACCGTACTCCAGCCTGGGTGACTGAGTGACACTCTGTCTCAAAAAAAAAAAAAAAAAAAAAAAAAGAATAGGCCAGGCGCGGTGGCTCACACCTGTAATCCCAGCACTTTTGGCCGAGGGGGTTGGATCACCTGAAGTCAGTAGTTCGAGACCAGCCTGGCCAACATGGTGAAAACCCATCTCTACTAAAAATACAAAAAAAAAAAAAAAAAAAATTAGCTGGGTGTGGTGCCAGGTGCCTGTAATCTCAGCTACTGGGGAGGCTGAGGCAGGAGAATCGCTTGAACCGGAAGGTGGAGGTTGCAGTGAGCCGAGATTGCACCATCGCACTCTAGCCTGGGGGACAAGAGCGAAACTCCGTCTCAAAAAAAAAAAAAAAAAAAAAAAAAGGGATATAGCTTTTATTATTCATGTGCTAGGGCTGCTGTAACAAAGGACCATGGACTCGGTGGCTTAAACAACAGAAGTTAATTTTTTGACAGTTCTGGAGGTTGGAAGTCTGAGATCAACATGTGGGCAGGGTTGGTTCCTTCTGAGGGCTGTGAGGGAAGGAGCTATTCCAGGCCTCTCTCCTTGGCTTGCAGAGGGGCCTGTGTCTTCACATTGTCTTCTCTCTAGGGACACCAGTGGGATTGTATTGGGCCCACCTTAATTCTCTCATTTTAATGACCTCTTTGAAGACTCTATCTCTAAATAAGTTTATGTTCCGAGGTACTGGGTGTTAGAATTTCAACATATGAATTTTTGGAAGGCACAATTCAGCTCATAACACTTGGGAAACCATGTCATATAAAGATTTCTGTTTTTCTCTCCATTCCCCATTTGTGAGCTTCTAGAGGTCTTTCTTGTTTTTCTAGTGTCTCACAAATTGCCTAACAGTCTTTCAGTAAGTGTTATTTAAATTGATTGACTATGGATGGATGCTTATCGATGTTTAATGAGGTTATAATCTTAAAAATTTTTTTGTGTGTGCAAAGTACACTGCTCTAGACTTCATATGGTCCCAGGCCTTTTACAAGCAAGTCTGATGGACACTGATTGGATGAGGTCCTGTGGTAGGAATCTACCTCATGTTGCTGTAGATTTCTGAATTGCTTAATCCTCCTTTCTGCTTTTGTGCAGTGTGTGTGTGTAGAATGGGAGAATTCATCTGGGGCCACCAAAGAGGCTTGACGTCTCAACATCCTCAGAAACTTGTTTCTTCTTTTGTGTCTGAGAGTTTTTCAAAAGAAAAAGAAGAAAAGAAATAGCCCTGCTTCATTCAAACATAGTAAAAGATTCTAGGTGTTTGTATTTTTAAGCACTCAAAGCAAGCCTATAATAAGCAGATAATTGTCATTGAGAGGTATCACACTTTATTTGCTAGGGATTTTCTATTGTTGCTTTTCCACTTAATAGACAGTGGAATTACAAGTTGCTATGGAAACCTATCCATTGCCAATGCTGCCTGGGCCTTAAAGACACAGAAGCCACATTTTGTTTTATTCCATAGAGCTGACATTGTTATAAAACAGAGCAGAGCAAAGTGAATGGTGAATTAGACCAGACATCCTGCTTTCCCCTGTTTCCTCTTCCCTCCCCTCTGTGGTTTCTGTGTTTACCAGGCCCCTGAATTAGCCCAGTGTTAGAAATTGTATAATTTGGTTTCTGGAGTTCTTTCAAGAAAACAACCGCGTATCTGTCTCCTATGCAGTTTTGTGACTTTTGTTGCTAACACGCTGTGGGAGTTAAGAAACTCTGGGGATGGTTGGCACATACGCAGTTAATCAATTCCCGCTCAAATCTGAGGTTTGACAAATGATAAACTTCTGTCGTTTCTGTGACCACACTTCTTTCATTCAGGTGGGACATCAAAAGAAGGCCTCAAAATAACAGAAGACTGAATCTCGAAACATTTCCAATGGAGGGGAAGCCAGAAGGGCCTGGCAGATCTGGGATCCATCCTAGGCTATGCCAAGAAAATGAATTAGCAGCTCAGCTTGAGGAAACACCGGAAATTCTGGCAACTGCCCTAAATGGATTTTCTCACTCCTTTGAGCTTTGCCCACAGCCACTGAACGCATTATGTTACAAAGCTAATTATATAAGATTTAAGAGCCAAGGGAAGGCTGATTCATTTGATAAGCTAATTTCAGAGCATAACTTGAGCCTGGATGCATGCGTTGCTTAACAACAGGAATACTTGTTGAAAAATGTGTCATTAGGCGATTTCATCCTGTAAACACCACAGAGTGTACTTACCCAAACCTAGACGGGATAACCTACTACACACCTATGCTGTATGGTATAGTCTATTGCTTCTAGGCTGCAAACCTGCATAGCATGTTACTGTACTAAATACAGTAGGCAGTTCTGACAGAGTGATAAGTATGTGTGTCTAAACATAACTAAATATAGAAAAGGTACAGTAAAAATATGGCATAATCTAATGGGACCACTGTCATATATGTGGCTTTTCATTGATTGAAACATCATTATGTGGTGCATGACTGTACTTCTTGGACGCATGAGAAGTTAAAGAATAAAACAAAATGTACCCTTAGCTATAGACATTGCAATTACCCTAAGTTTGCTGTCTATGAAAGTTTAGGTTTTACTGGGATATTTCTATTTGTAGTCTCACTTAATTTTTCAGACTTTAGACCATTGTTTAGTGCTGATTTTTTTGGCTACTTTATGGGAGCGAGGACTTTCTTTTTTGGAGTAAGAAATGCTTTATTTTATTCGGAAGGTGGGATCAACTAATGAAACATTGTTATCCACCCTGGCATTGGGGTGATTTTGGCTTTACCCTTTGACTTCTTTGAGAACTCAGGACAATCCTAGAGCTTCTCGGGTAACCATGTTTATAAAATCATCCATTTCCGCACTTAGGGAGGCCAAGGCAGGAGGATCACTAGGAGTTCAAGACCAGCCTGGGCAATATAGCAAGAGCACCGCCCCCTCCACCCCCACTGCAATCTCTACAAAAAATTAAACAAACTAGTTGGGCATGGTGGTGTGCACCTGTAGTCCTAGCTACTCTGGAGGCTGAGATGGGAGGATTGTTTGAATCCAGGAGTTCAAGGCTGCAGTGACCTATGATCACATAACTGCACTCCAGCCTGGGCAACATAGGAAACTCTGTCTTAAAAAAAAAAAAAAAAGGATGAAAGGATGAAATGATAACAATAATAGGAATTCAGACTAGGGAGGGACCTTAGAGGTCATTTATACTCAGACCCAGACACATATAATGGGTGTTTAGTTTAAGTGCTCCCAAAGCCAATTCAGAGACAAGCAGTTGGCTGCTGGGAAGTGATGCCAGGAAGCAGAAATGAGGGAGGGAGAAATCCAGAGGGGGAGAGGAGAGCGTGTGCTGGGCCTAATGAGCTGGGTGCCACTAAGGGCATCTGAGCTCAGTCATGTCGGGGACCGCTTGAATGTGCCTCAGAATTGTCCCACTAAGGGACAAGGGAGTCGGGGTATTTATCCACTGACTCTGTCTCTTATTGGCTGAAGCTTACCTCTGTATGCTGAGCCAGTTCCCACTTACCAGACAAAACCTCAGGCTGAGAAACAGAGAGAACTGGTGTTCTGTGTGGCTGAAATGGAGCCCGAAATCAGCCCAAAAGTGGCAGCAGGGGAATTCCTGCAGGCAACTGCCCCAAACTATCCTGAGATGGGGCTGGATGGGATTCCAAAGAAAGAAGCACTAAATGCCAGGGCGATCAGTGCAAACACTTATTAGGGGAACTTATGTATGGAGGGGGCTGCAGCGTGTCCGCTTGACGGACAGTGAAACAAGATCTGTCTAGGCATGTCCATGACATGCAGATCCAGGTATGGAGTTTATATGTGGGTGTAAGGAATTCTGTTTAGGGATGGGGGCTACTTTCTACATGTTTAGCAACATGTTTGTTCTTTTTGTGGTTCAGGCAACAACCTAAATTAGTTTATCAGTGTCTGGGAATATTCAAGGCCTGGCTTTGGGTCAAGCCTACAGGGAAAAATACGCAGCTGGCTGGTCACACAGCAGTTAAGGCATTCTGTATTTCTTGGCCAGGACAAAGGAAAAACTGGAAGGAACAGGGGATTCTCCACTTGGGGACCTGAGGTAGGAAGCTGTCAGCAGTCACAGGAACTGTCCACCGTCATTGCCATTGAACTCAGACATGGACCGGGGGGATATAGGACAGGGCAGCAATAGCGTCTGCCTTTGTGGTTAACTTCCAATGACATAACGCACTTAAGTGATAGTATTTATAGTGATAGTGGTGGTTTTAAAGTCTTATCTATCTGTAAATTCTCAACACACTTCCCCTTAAGAGGAGCTTTTGTCTTCTTCCCTTGAATCTAGGCAGGTTTGTGACCGCTTTGGCCAATAGAATATGACAGAAGTGATCTATGTGACTTCCAAGGTCAAGTCATAAAAAGTTACGCAACTTTTTTGGTTGCTGCGACACTTGAATTTAGAGCTTTGATCTGCTATGTCAGAAGTCAACTACCCTGAGACTGCCATGCTGGTGCGGTCATAAGTAGGCTCCCTGGTCAGCCCCAGCGGAGCTCCCAGTCAATGGCTAGCATCCACTGCTAGCTGTGTGGGGGAACTATCTTGGATGTCGGAACCTTCAATTATCTGCAGCCTCAGCTAACATCTGACTGCAACCTCTTGAGTGACCCCAAGTGAGAACTGCCCAATCAAGCTCTGTCTGAATTCCTGATCCGTGGAATTT
This sequence comes from Pongo abelii, assembly GCF_028885655.2. Lineage (NCBI taxonomy): Eukaryota > Metazoa > Chordata > Mammalia > Primates > Hominidae > Pongo > Pongo abelii. The sequence continues at coordinate 130,674,251 of NC_085928.1, read as the reverse complement.
GTGAGCAAAGTAAAGTGATTGTTGTTTTACAGTTCTACATTTGAAGTATTTTGTTATGCAGTAACAGTAACTGGAACACTTAATATACAATTTCCAGAACCTGGTGGTAATAGTATCTGTCCTCTCTCATCTAGGAAATGCTGGTAAGAGTTGCATTTTTATAGCGATAACTTCTAATCTACTTTAATTCATATTTGAAAAATAAGTGATTGAAAAGCCTTTATACTTGCATATTAGCAACATCTGATGTGATACTTTTCACAAGTGATGGACAATGCAATCTATCCACACCTATCCTTTTAAATTTATTTTTACTTAATGAGCAAAATCTTTTTTTAAAAAATCTTTAAATGTAAGCACTTCTCTTTTTGCACAGCCAGTTCTCTGAGACACTGTCAGTCTTCAAAACTGCTCCTTTCTAGTGTCACTAGCTCATTTGCCCAAGCATGCAGCTTCAGCTGCCAGCACTGTGATGGACGTGCAGGAGAAACACTCACATAACATCATTTGGGATAAGGGTAGCCTGTCACTTTCCAGAGGAAGCTCAAGAAGCTCGGGAGGTAAAGGCACTCTCCTGAGCTTGCATTAACAAGCTTTTCCAGTTGTACCATTAACAATTCTCCACCTGCCTCTTGGGGATGCTGCAATAATAGGAGATACTATGTTGCAAAGAGCTTTGGGAAGAGTCTGGTAGCACCTTGTATTCATACTGTGCCCTTTATTTCTTTACTGTGGAATTCTCCACTGTCATCCCATTCCACTCAGTTGCTGAGAGACTTGCAAGATGGTATTGACTGTTTCTTCATAAAGACACCATTTCGTTCTATTTATCCAGAGCAGTTCGAGTCAAGGACAAAAGAGAGAGGGGAAGAACTTGTTTCACTAATCTTTCCATCATATGAATATTAAAACGTTTAAGAACCTGATATTCCAGGTGAGGAGTCAAGAGTATGGCTTGCAAATTTTGGGACTCTTTCAGGGGCTGGGAAAGAAAATTCTCTAAAATTTTAGCTTCAGAATCATTTAGGCCTTGAAATAACTCCTACAAAGGAGAATGTCAGTGTCGTACATTGTAATGCACTGAACTGAATGGAGTATAAATACATTCAATAGCACATGGATTCCGTTTTCCTTGATCATATGCTTGGGTTTAGAAATGAAGGAGAAAAGCCTTAAGAAAATATGTTTTGGGTTTTCAAACTGTATAATAGTAGTTAAAAAGAATTTCAAAACCCCAAACCATTCCAGACACCAGATGAGCTCAAACTCCTGCCATATTTATTCACTTCTACTTCAAACTCCTAAGGCTGATTTATTATCTGCATCTTGCATAAGTTGATAATAAATCCTTTCTTATTCCAATGAGAATAAAAAGTTTGAGATGAAAAATGGTCAGTCTGATGATTTTCCCTGGATCTGAGTGAATCATAGAGACTGTACAGCTGGCTTCAGAAACTGACTGTTAAAACGATCCTAAAAAAGATTTAACTTGGAAGTGATCAATCCAGAGGCTGCATATAGATAAATCACAGATTCTCAAGTGGCTAGACTTCAACATTCTATGGGATCCACAAAATACAACTTCACATCTTCTGTTGACAGAACACTGTAAACATTCTGGGCAATTCTGGGACATGAATTTGATCCTTTTAAAAATTTTTTGAGACTACTTTTGGCTGACTTAACTGATTAAAGTAAGAGTGTAAATTGGTGTGTGTGTGGCGTGTGTCTATGTGTGTATTTATGTATACCTGCCTCACCTCAAAACATCAGTTAGCTTGTTCCTTTATCTTACATTTCCTGTGAACTGGAAATTAGATCTGAGTCTTGATTAGATTCAAGTTAACCGTTTAAAGCTATAATATATAATAGGTGATGTTTCTGGTTTATATGGCATTATAGCTATTTATTTAGCTAACAGTTCTGAAGGTTGGTCTTTAATTTGGGCTGGGATAAGCTGGGAAGAGCTTCTGGTCCAGGTTGAGTTTGGATGGTCTTGGATGCACTTGCTCATGTGTCTCTAGTCAGCTGATAGTTTGGCTGGGTTGACTGACCGTGGGTTGGGCTGGGATGACCAGTCTTTCTCCATGTGATCACTCACTGTTTTCCATGCTAGCTCATTCTCATGGCAGCTCAGGGTTCCATGCATGAGAACAGACGCACGCAAGGTTTTTTGAGGTGTAGGCCCAAGAAAATCTCAAGGCCAGTCCAGATTCAAGAAGGGGAAAAAACACTTTACTCCTTGATGGAAGGAGTTACAGTGTCACATTACTAGGGTGTAGGTACAAGGAGGGAAAGAATTGGCGGCCATTTCTTTCATCTACTACACTTGGGTTTGTAATTTTTGTCAGTGCATGATTTCTCACCTTGTGTAAGGACCACTAACAGGAAAATGTCCCAAGCTACTGTTGAAAATGTAAGCTTCTGGGCTGGGTGCGCTGGCTCAGGCCTGTAATCTCAGCACTTTGGGAGGCCGAGGCGGGCAGATAACCTGAGGTTAGGAGTTCGAGACCAGCCTGGACAACATGGTGAAACCCTTCTCTACTAAAAATACAAGAAAATTACCCAAGCATGGTGGCGGGCACCTGTAGTCCCAGCTACTCGGGAGGCTGAGGAAGGAGAATGTTGTGAACCCAGGATGCGGAGCTTGCAATGAGCTGAGATTGCGTCACTGCACTCCAGCCTGTGTAACAGAGTGAGACTCTGTCTCAAAAAAACAAAAACAAAAACAAAAAAAACCCAACCAAACAAACAAAAACAAAAAACAAAAACAAAAAAAGAAATAAATGTAAGCTTCTGAAAAACCAGGTGCAAAGAATGTGTTAGAGTAACAGAGAAGCCCTGGAAATGAGGGTTTTGCGTTCAGCTGGGACGTCAAGTTACAGCTGATAAGGAGCTTTTTCCAAAAATTGTTGGGCAGGTTTTAAGGATTAGAGAAAATGTTTGTTGAATAGCTAGAACAGTTCTTAGCACATAATGGGTGCTAGAGATGATGACTATTAAATATTTAGAATTATTTAATCAGTATTCTTCAAATGTATTTTGAATACCTATGGTGAAATATATCTTTTTTGTTGTTGTTGTTTTGTTTTGTTTTGTTTTAAAGACTGAGTCTCTCTCTGTAGCCCAGGCTGGGGTTCTGTGGTGCAATCTTGGCTCACTGCAACCTCTGTCTCCCAGGTTCAAGCGATTCACCTGCTTCAGCCTCCTGAGTAGCTGGGATTACAGGCGCCTGCAAGAACGCCCGGCTAATTTTTGTATTTTTAGTAGAGATGGGGTTTCACCATGTTGGCCAGGCTGGTTTCAAACTCCTGACCTCAAGTGATCTGCATGCCTTGGCCTCCCAAAGTACTGAGATTACAGGTGTGAGCCACCACACCCGGCCAATATACAGGTTTTTTTTTTTAAAAAAAAAAGTATGTTTTTTTTCCCTCTCAAGGAGCCCTACAGTTTTTTAGAGAGAAAGAGAAGTAGACAACTGAAATACAGTTTGATAAGTGTTTTCACATGATATTAATAAACTGCTATCTACAAGTTTTTATTGAGCACTTATTCTATGGAGGACATTTTGCTGAGTTTTTAGTAGATGGTGCTAAAATATGCAGGTTTTTTTTTTTTTTTGGTTTGTTGGTTTGTTTGAGATGGAGTCTTGCTCTGTCACCCAGGCTGGAGTGCAGTGGCCCGATCTCCACTCACTGCAAGATCTGCCTCCCGGGTTCACGCCATTCTCCTGCCTCAGCCTCCCGAGTAGCTGGGACTACAGGTGCCCGCCACCACGCCCAGCTAATATTTTTGTATTTTTAGTAGAGACGGGGTTTCACCGTGTTAGCCAGGATGGTCTCGATCTCCTGACCTCATGATCCGCCCGCCTCGGCCTCCCAAAGTGCTGGGATTACAGGCGTGAGCCACCGCGCCCAGCCTAAAATAGGCAGTTTTAAAAATATTTTGGATTAGTTCTTATAGATAATGTGCAATGACTTCAGCAGCATGGTTGGGGAAGGAACAATATCCAGAATGTTACACCAGTCATTTCTGAAGAATCTGTTGATGATAAAATGGCCTATTGTTTTTTCTGCTGCTAAACCAAAGGCACTATGACCTGCTAATTCTCATTTACTCAGCAGGCGGCGCTCCAGCACCAGGGATTGCATTGAAAGTGACAATTTAGTGAAACAAGGAGGTTTTTGGTTAATGTTTGTTTTTCAGGCTAAAAAGGAAAGCCGTTAGGAAAAATAAACAGTTTATCAGGCATTGCGACAGAGACACTTGAGGGGAAAGACAAGCTGTCGCTTCAAGGACAGGAAGAAAAATCCCTGCATCTGTAGAATCATCAGATGCATGACTATCTTGTTAAAAAAATGATGAAATGAGGAAGGAAGGAAAAGCATCGGAGATAAAAGAGAAGATTAAAAAAATGGAAAACAATTGAAATCATCTGCAAGCAAGGATGGAGGCGTACCGCCCTAGGAGAGGGATGTGGAGGAGTGTTGCAGCAATTGGAAGAAATGAAAACAACTGGAATATAATTGGGAATCATTCTAAGTATTCAGATGTACCATTTTCTTTAGATGCCAAATCTACATAATTGGTTTCAGCTGCCCAACCCACACCCAGTTCTTGTTTTGTAACTTTCAATAGTTTGAGGTCTTCAGCAGGTAAACGTTTGCACCTAATGACAAGTGCCTGGTTTCTAAATCAAAATTGCCTTATAGTTTCCAAAAATTTCAGGTCAGGAATACAGGACAACTGAATTAGTAATTAAACTTTAGTTGAAGGGATTGGAATAGAAACAGCTAAATTAAAAGAAAAAAGTATTTATTGTGAAAATGGTTGGATTTCTGAAGGGTCACTTGTGCTAACCAGTTATTGGGATTAGGGATAATGCTTCCAATTTAGGCTTCACTCTCTCTACTTGGCCATTAAAATAGTTTTTCTCAAGAAGAACTTCTCTACATTTATCTTTCTGTATCACATAAATAGCTTAGCTAGTCTTTTTTTGGTAAGGTTTTTAATGTAACACCATTTTACTTGGTTTACTCTTTCCTGGAGAGAGATTTAATCAGAATAAGTTAATCTGAAAGCACTCTATAAAACAAAAGAGAATGAGCAATTGTTAGATTGATTAAGACCTAGCCACAGTCTGTGTAATATATGAATTAAATTGATGCAATAAAAGAACTATCATACAAGTGGTTCGGAAACATTGGTGTGTATCAAAATCATGCCAAGCTTTCTTAAAACATAGATTGCTGGGTCCCACTTTCAGAATTTCTGATTTAGTAGGTCTGGGGTGGGGTAATAAAATGTACATTTTTAACAAATTCTGGGTGATGCTAATGCTCTTGGTTCAGGGATCTGATTTTGAGAACCACTGACATGCTTTTGCAGAAAAAGTTTTTTATTTGATTTGATTATGGTTATGGCTTTGGTTTTCATCCTCCTGCAGTTATATATGGTCAGAATCAGATATTTAATGAACGGAGGATGAGGAAGAGGAGGACAAAGTGGGCAGATATTTGTTGAACACCTGGTATATACTTGCTTCTATGGCTCTTTACATTCTTAATCTTCTCACTTAATCTTCCCTATGACTGTACAAAGTATGATTTGTTCTCCCACTCAACAGATGTAGAAACTGAGTCTTGAAGAGGTTGGGAACTTTTGAAAGGCAAACAGCTAGCTAGTGGCTAAGCTGAAAATGAAACCCAAGTATGTTGACTGCAAAGGTGGCACTACACAAGAGGACTTCAAAATGTTCACCACAGTTTGATTCATTGAATTTCACAGATTTCAGTTCAAATTGACTTTACTTGACTGACACAAGCAAGTTCCTTAATTTCTTGTCCAGTTTCCACTTCTAAAGAGATATGTACCTGTCTTTCAGAACTGGTCTAAGGATTAAGTGAAGTAATGAATTTGAGGGTTCTTAGGTATAGTTGCTGGCACATAGTGAGTGCTCATTAAAGCTGAGCTCCCTTTCCTTTCTTTAGAAATGCAAGTATTTAATTCAAGTTCATCTTAGAAATAAATGAGAAAACTATGATCAGGACAGAAACACTCAAATTCTGGCTTGTCCCGGGGACTTTGAATCACCTTAGTGGGAAGGCAGCCATTCTTTTTGTCAGTTAACGGGACCTACATTAGTCTTCCAGATTTCTCCAGAAGAGCCTACTTATACCTTTGTCCCATGTCACCCAGCCCGTCTGATGGTAGTGGGTGCCTGTCCTGTACAACCTGTTCTCACCAGTGCAACCAAAAGAAGCTGAACGTACTCCAGAAGCCTTGTGTATTTCAGTACTCTCTTGGCTTGGAATTCTATTGCCTTCCCACACACCTTCACTTGGTAATTCCATTATCTCTGTTCTTTCTGATTCTGTTTCTATTGACTAACTTTTCTCCTAGTTTGAATCAGATTTTCCTACTTCTTTGCATGTCTAGTAATTTTTAAATTAGATGTTGACATTATGAATGATATTTTGTTGAGGGTTTGGATTTTGTTGTCTAAGTAGTGTTGAAGTTTTTTTCAGTGGACAGTAAACTTACTTGCAGATCAGCTTGATTTTTTTCTAGGCTTGATTTTCAGCTTGTTAGGTCTGGTCTAGAGTAGCTTTTACTCTACCACTAAGGCGTGAGACTCTGGGGTCACTCTGAATGCCCTTGTATTCAGTGAGTCCTCTCTACTCTGGCCGAGAGATCAAAACATCTCTCAACCCTAAATGAGCTCTGAGAATGTTCATCTCAGAGCTAACTGAAAGTTGTCAAGTTGTCTTTTTTTTTTTTTTTTTTGGCTTCATGGAGCTTTGCCCTAACTGTGTATGGATTAGTATTCAGTCAAACACTTGAGGAGAATCTTGTGCAGATTTCTGTAAAGTTTTCTCTGTTTAGCTCCCTCTTCTCTGGTACTCTGGCCGATAAATTCCAGCTACCTTAGCCTCCCTGTGTTAGTCAGGGCTCACCAGAGAAACCAAACCAATAGGATATATAGAGATATGTAAAAGTATATTTATTATGGGAATTGGTTCACACAATTTTGGAGGCCAAGAAGTCCCGTGATATGCTGCCTGAAAGCTGGAGAACCAGGAAAGCCAGCAGCATAATTCAGTCTGAATCCAAAGGCCTGAGAATCAGAGAAGGCAATTGGGTAACTCCCAGCCCAAGTCTGGGAGTGAGGGGGGCATTGGTATCAGTCCCAGAGTCTGAAGGCTCAAGAACCAGGAGCTCTAACGTCCAAGGGCAGGAGAAGGAGAATGTTCCAGTGAGAGAGAGAGGAGAGAGAGAGAGAAAGACACACACACACACACACACACACACACACACACACACACACAGAGAGAGAGAGAGAGAGAGAGAGAATTGCCCTTCTTCTGTCTTTCATCTTTTTGTTCTATCAGGGTTCTCAATGGATTGGATGATGCCCACCTCAGTGGCTCTTCTTTGTCTACTGATTCTAATGCTTGTCTTTTCTGGAATCATCCTCACAGGAACAGCCAGAAATGTTTTTACCAGCTCCCTGGGTATCCCTTAATTCGGTAAAGTTGACACATAAACACTTAACCATCAAACTCCCCAAATGCCTATCTTTGTCTACTCAACTCAGTGAGTCTTCCAGGTTCTATCTGGGTTCCCTTCCCTCTGCCAAGGTCCATGAATGGCCTCCAAGCAGAAACCTAGGGCCATTGTAGAGAGAGTTCCCCTTGTTTGTCTCTCTTCTCTCAGGTATCACAGTCCCGCTCTGCTTGGGGCCAACTATGTCATATATTTTGCCCAGTTTTCTAGATGTTCATAGTGGGAGGCCATGTCCTGTACCAATTACTACTCCATGAGTGAATGTAGCAATCTGTATGCCTTCATTTGGTTAATTCCTACTTGCCTGACTTTTAAGGTGCAATTCAGCCACCATCTCCCTTGGGACACTTTCCGGGTTTCCACCAGTTTGACTTAAGGACTCCTCCATCTGCTGAGTTATGCTTCCTCCTTTTCCCCCTGACTCCACAGAACTGTAAGCTTCTTGAGGACATAGATTGTAGTATCTCAGTATCTTCAGCCTCTAGTGTGGCACTTAGAGCATAGTAGGTGCTCAATAAATGCTCATTGACTAAATGGATAAAGTACATGGAATTGTGCCAGATTCTAATTTTTTGACTTTAAGATCTATCAAGGGTGCTCCTCATTCATTCTCTACTTACAAGTCCTCTTTCCTGGTCTCTCAAACATAAGAAAAAGTTACTGCATACCCTCCCCACAACCCTGCTCATGGCTTGTACAGGAAATATGGAGGAAGTCTGCTTGCTCTAAGTCATGTTTAAAAAACTTTTATTTTAGATTCAGGGGCTACATGTGCAGGTACTTGTTACCTGGCTATATTGTGTGGTGCTGAGGTTTGGGATATGAATTATCCTATCACCCAGGTACTGAACATAGTACCCAATAGTTAGTTTTTGAACCCTTGCCTGCCTCCCTCCCCACTCTAGCAGCCTCTAGTTTCTATCGTTGCCATCTTTATGTCTATGAGTACCCAGTGTTTAGCTCCCACTTATAAGTGAGAACATGCGGTATTGGTTTTCTGTTCCTGGGTTAGTTTATTTAGGATTATGGCCTCCAGCTACATCCATGTTGCTGCAAAGGACATGATATCATTCCTTTTTTTATGGCTGCATAGTATTCCATGATGCATTTGTACCACATTTTCTCTAAGTTATTTGTATCCTGCAGCAGACAAGACTAACTATCCATCAAAATATGTGACCCCCCCCCGCCATAGATAGGATTGTCCCTGGGATAGGGTTGCCAGATTTAGCAAACAAACTTGAAAAACAAGATACCCAGTGAAATTTGAACTTCAAATACAATATGGGGAACATTCTTATATTAAAACACCATTCACTTTTTTTTTTTTTGACGGAGTTTTGCTCTTGTTGCCTAGGCTGGAGTGCAATGGTGCGATCTCAGCTCACTGCAACCTCCACCTCTCGGGTTCAAGCAATTCTCCTGCCTCAGCCTCCCAAGTAGGTGGGATTACAGGCAGGTGCCACCACGCCTGGCTAATTTTGTATTTTTAGTAGAGATGGGGTTTCTGCATGTTGGTCAGGCTGGTCTCGAACTCCTGAACTCAGGTGATCTGCCCACCTTGGCCTCCCAAAGTGCTGGGATTACAGACGTGAGCCACCGCACCCAGCCAAAACATTATTCACTTTTGACTGAAACTGAAATTTAACTAGGCGTCCTGTATTTTGTCTGGCAATGCTACACTTGGGAGCAGTTGCTCAGCTAGGGACTCTAATTCTCAGCTTCCTTGCATGTGAGTAGTTCTTACCAATGGCATATAGTGAGAAATGATGTGTAATGTGTGCCACTTCCTGGCTGAGGTGGTTAAGATGTGTGTTCTCCACTTTCTTTTTCCACTTCTGCCTGTATGTAGAAGACCTGTGAGGCCCTAGGGGAGGAGCAGGTCACAAGGAGAAAGCCTGAGTCTCCACACTGCAAACGGACAAGAGCTGCTTTGGACTGTTCTGTGGGTGAAAAATCAATACAGTTAAATCTGCAAAACTGTGGGGTTTATTTGTTATGGCAGTTAGTAGTACTCTATTTTACATTCCACTAAAAATTGATACATGAATATTTTCCCTAAGGTTCTATATTGCCTACTTTACAGCTATAGTTGAATATCTCAAAGGTGTCTCAAACTCGGCATGTCCAAGCCTGAATTTGTGATTTCACCAGCTTCAGGTTAATCCTGTGCTCTTTATCTCAGTGGATTGCATAACCATCCATCTAGTCTTGACACTTCCTTTGCTCTTACCCTTAGTATCCAATCCACTAATAACTTCTATACATATTACCTTCTAAATACATTTTTTCTTTTTCTAAATACATTTTATTTTTATTTTTTGAGATGGAGTCTCACTCTGTTGCCCAGGCTGGAGAGTAGTGGCACAATCTCAGCTCACCACAACCTCTGCCTCCTGGGTTCAAATGATACTCCTGCCTCAACCTCCCGAGTAGCTGGGATTATAGGCATCTGCCATCATGCCCAGCTAATTTTTGTATTTTTAGTAGAGATGGGGTTTCACCATGTTGGCCAGGCTGGTCTTGAACTTCTTACCTCAAGCGATCCGCCTGCCTCGGCCTCCCAAAGTGCTGGGGTTACAGGCATAAGCCACCATGCCCGGCCTGTAAATACATTTTAAATTGGCCCATCTCTTTCTATTTTCATTGCCACCACCTGTATCTTTTGTGTGGCCTATGGCTATTGTCCACATTCTTTTACCCTCTTATTCAGTACAGCCTCTCAGCCAATCCAGTTTTCTCTCTTGCAGCCAGAGTTGACCTTTTCAAAACCAAGATGTCTTCTGGTCACTCCCCTGGCAAAGACTCTCAGTAGATTCCGATAGCTCTTAGGATAGGGATTGGAACCTTTAATGTGGCTTTCAAGGCTCTGCATGATCTGGCCCCTGCCTGCCTTTGCTGGTTCATTTTGCAACATGCTCCCTCTTTTCTTTTTTTCCTTTTTTTTTTTGAGACGGAGTCTAGCTCTTGTTGTTTAGGTTGGAGTGCAGTGGCGTGATGTCGGCTCACTGCAACCTCTGCCTCCCAGGTTCAAGCAATTCTCCTGCCTCAGCCTCCTCCCCAGTAGCTGGGACTACAGGTACATGCTGCCACACCCAGCTAATTTTTTTTTTTTGTATTTTTAGTAGAGACGGGGTTTCACCGCGTTGCCCAGGCTGGTTTTGAACTCCAGAGCTCAGGCAATCCGCCCGCCTCGGCCTCCCAAAGTGCTAGGATTACAGGCGTGAGCCACCGCACCTGGCTGCTCCCTCTTTTCTAAGTGCCAGCCATACTAACCTCCTCCGCTTCCTTGAATGCTGCCTGCATCCTTCCTTTCTCCCTGAGCTTTTGTACAAGCTGTGTCCTTTGCAAGGTATGTTGCCCTCTGACTCTTAGCCAGGCAAATCCTTATTTTTTTCTGTTTTTAGAACTCAACTCAGTCTGTTTCAGGGAAGGCTTTACTGACTTCACTAAGCCAGTTTCCACTCTTCTGAATTCTCTCTTTTTTTAAAAAAACAATTTTACTTTCTCTTTAATCTGGCTTAATACAGGCAAATTCTGAGTTCTCATAGCAGCAAGGGGCATTCTTTCGTAGCCCTTGCCACAGGACAGAAAATATCTCTTTTAGTGCTTATCACTAAATCTTCAATAAGCATTTGTGTGAGGTAGGGCTTTAGCTTAAATGTTTTCTAAATGAATATCCTACTCCTATTGTCCTCATCTATCGAACAAATCTTCCTTTCTCTACTGATTTTAAATACCATTTTACCTAAATATATTCTGATTCACAATGGGTCTCTTTTCAAATTTCCTACTCTCTTTCATTTCTGTCTTCTGTTATTGCACCAATGGTAGACTTTAAAAATCTTTTACTAGCCAGTGGATCAAGTCCTACTTACTGTTAAAACATTTCTTTTGACTCACTGCAACCTCCGCCTCCTGGGTTCAAGTGATGCACCTGTCTCAGCCTCCCAAGTAGCTGGGATTACAGGCCACACCATCATGCCAAGTTAATTTTTATATTTTTAGTAGAGATGGGGTTTCACCATGTTGGCCAGGCTGGTCTCGAACTCTTGAGCTCAGGTGATCCACCCACCTTGGCCTCCCAAATTACTGGGATTACAGGCGTGAACCACTGTGTCTCACCTTATAACATTTCTTGACTATCCTCAAACATTCATTTTCTCGTCCAGAGGAAACTTATAATCAATTTTTCAAGTTTCATTATGAAATTATATTGGGATTTTGATTTAGTTTGCATTGATAATTTATGGATTAATTTGGGAAAGAAATGATTCCTTCACAAAAGTGAGCCTTCACATCCAAGGGCATGGAATGTTTTTCCCTTTATTCAGGCCACCTTTTGTGTTTGGGAGTGAATTTTTATAGTTTTATTCATATCAGTTTTGTGCACTTTTTCAGGTGCATTCTCAGGTATTTTATAATTTTTGTTGCTGTAATGAATGCAATTTAAAAAATTACAATTTCTGCTTGGGCACAGTGGCTTACACCTGTAGTCCTAGCACTTTGGGAGGACGAGGGAGGCGAATCACTTGAGCCCAAGAGTTCAAAACCAGCCTGGCAATATGGTGAAACCTCATCTCTACAAGAGTTCAAAAATTTGCTTGGTGTGGTTGTGTGCACCTGTTGTCCTAGCTACTCAGGTGGCTGAAGTGGGAGGATCGCTTAAGCCCAGGAGGCAGAGGCTGCAGTGAGCCAGCTCGGGTGACAGAGTGAGACCCTGTCTAAAAATAATAAAATAAAATAAAATAGTACAATTTTTAATTGCTTATTAATGGTAAATAAGAATGTGCTTGTCTGTTTTTTTTCTTTTTTTTGAGATAGGGTCTCGCTTTAGCAACCAAGCTGGAGTACAGTGGCATGACCTTGGCTCACTGCAGCCTCTGTGCCTTGGGCTCAAGCTATCCTCCTGCCTTAGCCTCCCAAGTAGCTGGGATTACAAGTGTGCACCACCATGCCCAGCTAATTTTTGTATTTTTTGTAGAGACGGGGTCTCACTATGTTACCCAGACTGGTCTCAAACTCCTGGACTCAAAGGATCCACCCACCTCAGCCTCCCAAAGTTCTGGGATTACAGGCATGAGCCACTACACCCAGCTTTTATGTTGTTTCATTTGTTCTGTTTGTTCTTTTGTCTGGCTAAACTACCGAATTCTATTATTTTCATAGATTTTTTAATTGCTATGTTGGATTTTCTAGGTTGCTTTCTAGGGTGCCGCTTCTAGATTTTCTAGCATTGCTTCTTTATTTCTATGATTTATATCTTATATATTTTTTTCTTGTCTTATTGTCTCTCATCTGCATCCACACAGTGTTTAGCAGGGATCATGGCAGCCAACCGCAGCACGTGGTTATTTCCTGAGGTCAGGAGACTTAGTGTGTATAATGGAGAGACACTGTCCCCTCCTCTCTACCCCTAGACTGCTTTCAGCTTCTTCTCTGGTACCTTTTCCTTTTGTTACCATATGAGTCATTTGCAGTTTGGCTTTTAGATGCCCCACCTTAGGTTACTGTTTTCTTCCTTGTGCTTTGTATTATTTGAAATTTTCATTTCAAAGGAGAAAGGGAATCAAGTGTGAACACTGAACTCTCCTCTTGAGACTTTGGCAGATCTATAATCATATGATTAGAATTTTTTTTTTTTTTTTTTTTGAGACGGAGTCTCACTCTGTTGCCCAGGCTGGAGTGCAGTGGTGCAATCTCGGCTCACTGCAATCTCTGCCTCCTGGGTTCAAGCGATTCTCCTGCCTCAGCCTCCCGAGTAGCTGGGATTACAGGTGTGCGCCACCATGCCCAGATAATTTTTTTTGTATTTTTAATAGAGATAGGGTATTGCCATGTTGTCCACCCTGGTCTCGAACTCCTGACCTCAGGTGATCTGCCCACCTCAGCCTCCCAAAGTGCTGTGATTATAGGCATGAGCCACTGTGCCCTGCCTTTTTTTTTTTTTGAGACTCTGTCACCCAGGCTGGAGTGCAGTGGTGTGATCTCGGCTCACTGGAACCTCCGCCTCCTGGGTTCAAGTGATTCTCCTGCCTCAGACTCCTGTGTAGCTGGAATTACAGGCACCCGCCACCACACCCAGCTAATTTTTGTATTTTTAGTGGAGACGAGGTTTCACCATGTTACCCAGGCTGGTCTGAAACTCCTGGCCTTAAGCGATCGGCTTGCCTCGGCCTCCCAAAGTGCTAGGATTATAGGTGTGAGAGCCACTATGCCTGGCAGGCATTGCTTTTAATTGGCATTTCTCTGATTACTGCTGAGGTTGTGTCCCAATATGTTTATTGGGCATTTGTGTTTTGTCTTTGAAGTTCCTATTTGTGTTTGTTGCCCATTTTTCTGTGGGTACTTTAAAAACCTTTATTGATTCTTTTTTTTTTGAGAGAGAGAGTCTCGCTCTGTCTCCCAGGCTGGAGTGCAGTGGCGTGATCTCGGCTCACTGCAACCTCTGCCTCTCGGGTTCAAGGGATTCTCCTGCCTCATCCTCTGGAGTAGCTGGGACTACAGGCGCACACCACCATGCCTGGCTAATTTTTGTATTTTTAGCAGAGACAGGGTTTCACCATGTTGGCCAAGCTGGTCTCGACCTCCTGAGTTCAAGTGATCCACCTGCCTCGGCCTCCCAAAGTGCTGGAATTACAGGTGTGAGCCACTGCGCCCATCCTTTCATTGATTCTTAGATATTCTTTATATATTCTGGATATTAATCTGCTGTCAGTAATATTAAATATCTGCTTTGTGCATTATCTTGTCATCCTTTTTTTCCATGAACATCTTAGTGTTTCGGATGGCAGTTTTCTGTTGCTGTAGTTTCATTATAAATCTGATTTCTCCCTAACTTCCAGGAATTCTTTAAGATTTCTGTTAACGATGCTGTTTATTTTTGCCAAGATTTTTATAAATTTTATTATTTAAAAATAGGTTTTTTTCTGTCACTTTAAAGGTATTTGGGTTATGACAGAGAATAGCATTTGTGTTCACTTTGCCATCTTTATCCAGTTTTTGATATCTTTATTTAAGTTAACAAGTAAAAATTATATATATTTATAATACACAACATGTTTGGAATATGTATATATTGTGGAATGGCTAAACCAAGCTAATTAACATGTACATTACCTCACATATTTGTCATTTTTTTGGTGATGAGAACACTTCAAATCGATTCTTTTTGTGATCGTCAAGAATATAATACATTGTTATTAACTATAGTCACTATGTTGTACAAGGGATCTGTTGAATTTATTTCTCCTGTCTACCTAAAATTTTGTACCCTTGGACCAACATCCCCCCAATCCCCCTACAAACCTCACTGTTCTCTCTACTTCTATGAATTCACCTTTTTCAGATTCCACATATAAGTGAGATCATGTGGTGTTTGTCTTTCTGTGTCTGTATTATTTCACTTAATGTAATGTCCTCCAGGTTCATCCATGTTATTGCAAATGACAGGATTTTCTTCTTTTTTAAAGGCTGAATAGTATTCCATTGTGCATACTATTTACATTATCTTTATTCATTTGTCTGCTAATAGATACTTAGGTTGATTTCTCATCTTGCCTATTGCGAATAGTGCTATAATGAACAGGGGAATGCAGATATTCCTTAAATACACTGATTTCATTTCCTTTGGGTATATACTCAGAATTAAGATTGCTGGCTTATGTGGTAATTATTTTTTAAAATAATTTTTTATCTTCCTTCTCTAGAACCATTTCTGTACCTCTTTTCCCTCAGCTCCGTTTTTCCAAGCATCCAGCTTATCATCTTTAACCTGAAGTATTTACTATTGTAGAAGTCCTATCTGATTTTGAGGTTACTCTCAGAGGTGAGGACTACGTACTACAGGAAGTTTTAAGCTGCCACGTGGGGAAACATCTTGTTGCCCCCTCAGGAATTTCCAATGTGCTGCACTTAAAATAAATTACCATCAGACTTGCCTTCACAAGTCAGCGAAGGGGTTTTATAGTTAACTGAATTTCCTGGTATACTCCAGGTTCAACCCAAACTGTTTACATGCCAAAGCTTGCTATTGAAAAGTCTTGCTGATATCCATTAGTTAATTTTCTTACCTTAGTGGGGCAAACTCATGAAAGCATTTAAATCATAAAAAATACCCAGAGGGCCGGGCGTGGTAGCTCATGCCTGTAATCCCAGCACTTTGGGAGGCCGAGGCAGGTGGATCCTTTGAGGTCAGGAGTTCAAGACCAGCCTGGCCAACATGGTGAAACCTCGTCTCTACTAAAAATACAAAAAATTAGCCAGATGTGGTGGTGCGCTCCTGTAGTCCCAGCTACTCGGGAGGCTGAGACAGGAGAATCACTTGAACCCAGGAGGAGGAGGTTGCAGTGAGCCAAGATTGTACTCCAGCCTGAGTGACAGAGTGAGACTCCGTCTCAAAAAACAAAACCAAACCAAGCCTGCAAGGGGTTTTGCAGCTTCCATAACTTCTCTCACCAGTCACTTCTGCTTTTTTCTTTTTTTTTTTTTTGAGGATCTAGGTTTGTCACCCAGGCTGGAGTGCAGTGGCATGATCTCAGCTCACTGCAGCCTCGACCTCCTGGGTTCAAGTGATCCTCCCACCTTAGCCTCCTTAGTAGCTGGGACTACAAGCACGGGCCACCATGCTTGGCTAACTTCTGAATTTTTTGTAGAGACAGGGTTTCGCCATGTTGGTCTGAAACTTGGGCTCAAGTTTCAGGTATTCTGGCCGGAATGTTCCAGGCAGGATTAAGCCCCAGTTACTCTCAATGTTGACCTTATTAATGCAGCCTTTTCCTTCTCCCCTTGCTCTCCCTGACTCCTCATCTTTGCAATTTGGCAGAACCTCCAAAATAAACTACCTGCATCATATCTTTGTCTCCAGGCTAAACTAAACTTTAGTTTAGTCTGAAACTTGGGCTCAAGTGATCCACCTGCCTCGGCCTCCCAAAGTGCTGGGATTACACACATGAGCCACTGTGCCTGGTCTGCTTCTGCATTCTTTTGTGACCCCCATCACAGAGATGGGCCTTCTTTCTGTGCCCTGGGGGTGCCTCACGTATAACTCAGCCACAACATGCATTGCAACATACTGTGATGTGTTTATGTTTGTTTTCCCCACTAGACCAAGAGAACTCCGAGATATATCCCATTCATCTCTCATTCCCAGTGATTGGGGCAGAGTATGAGTCAAGTAAACATTGAATGAATTGATGAAAAATAATGAAGAATAATAGTTCTTAAGTTGTTCAGATAATAACATCAGAAGTGTCAAAGTCTGGACAAAAATTCACCATCTTACACGGGTGAGTTCATCCTGGTTTGCCTGGGACTTTCCCGGTTTTGGCACTGAAAATCCCATGTCATGGGGAATCCCTGGGAGACTTACGACTGAAAGAAGTTCAGTTTTTGGGACAGGGTCTCACTCTGTCACCCAGGATGAAGTGCAGAGGCGCGATCTCAGCTCACTGCAGCCTCGACTTCCCAGGCTCAAGTGATCCTCCTGCCTTCAGCCTCTCCAGCAGCTGGGACTACAGGCTCCCGCCATCATGCCCAGCTAATTTTTGTATTTTTTTCTAGAGACAGGGTTTTGCCATCTTGCCCAGGCTGGTCTAGATCTCCTGATCTTAAATGATCTGCCTGCCTCAGCCTCCCAAAGTGCTAGAATTACAGGTGTGAGCCACCGCACCCAACACGACTGAGAGAGATTTCTCCATTGGCTCCTGGCCTCCATTAGTTGAATCTTGCCTGGGGTTTGGTAACTCTCCCATGTGAGTGCTTGAAGAAACCCTGGGGTCTGGAGTGTTGGAAGAGTCCCCCAGCACATACTTGAGGCGAGGCACTATCACTGTCCACAGAAAACTAGGACACCGAGTCTCCCTAGCTCTTAAGTTGCATAATTTCTGAAAGCTTAGCATGGAGAAAAATATATGATGCAGGTAGTTTATTTTGGAGGTTCTGCCAAATTGCAAGGATGAGGAGTCAGGGAGAGCAAGGGGAGAAGGAAAAGGCTGCATTAATGAGGTCAACATTGAGAGTAACTGAGGCTTAATCCTGCCTGGAACATTCCGGCCAGAATACCTCTCAGAATGGTCTATCAGAAGATGGACTGGGAGAAGTATTTATCCATCCACTCCTGGCCCGCGTTAGTTGAAGTTTCCCTGGGGGTTGGAAACTCTCCCGGTGAGCCCTTGATGACACCTCTGGGCTCTGGAGTACTGGAGAAGTCCCAGCGTGTGCTTGAGGGAAAGCACCATCAGTGGGGGTTGCACTGAAGTCCATGAAGATCTGAGGTGAAACGGGGAGCTGAGAGATATGAGCTGGGGTGTTAGAGGTGTCTACATGTGCTAGCCTTAGGATTTGTCCTGAGCCTGGCTGTTTGGAATTCCATCTCTAATATCTGCTCTAATGTGTGTATGTGTGTGTGATATACCCTAAGATTTCCTCTAAAAGTGGAGCACAGAAAAACAGTCAGCTGACATGCTCTTTGCAGCCTGTCGGCTTCCTATTAGTCAAAGTGTGATTTAGACAGAGGAGGTCTTCACCTTGAGGCTTCTCCTGGGCTGATGAATTGCTTTCTCTCCTCTTGTTTACAGGGTAGGAGTAAATTTCTACAAGTATATTGAGAGCCAAAGAGTAAATCTTTGTCCAGAGAAGGCAAACCAAGTAATTGTGAAAGATGAAATACATGACATTCAAGTGCAATGGAGAGTGTCATTAATTAATTTGAGACTGAACCTGAAGGAATCATTTGAATACAACTGTGTGCCAGCTCAGCTGTTAATTAATCTGAGGCTGGGCTTTCTTTAAAAGGGAAGGTGTGGATTTTTCAAGCCAGCCTAGAAAAAGAACAGTTCATAATTGGATTGAATTGATGCTACTTTTGGGCTTTGTCGGACTGAATCAGGCCAGTGGTGCCTTTTTTTTCCTTAATAAAGAGTTCCCCCTTTATTCTATTTATTATTAAAATTTATTTTATTACCAAAATTAAAAAGTGAAATAGGACACAAAGCCTTAAAATTTAAAAACCTGGCTGGGCGTGGTGGGCCCATGCCTGTAATCCAAGCACTTTGGGTTGCCGAGGCAGGGGCATCTCTTGAGCCCCGAAGTTCAAGCCTGAGTAACATAGGGAGACCCCATCTACAAAAAAAGAAAAAAAAGTTGAAAAAAAATTTAGCCAGGTGTGGTGGTTGTGCCTGTAATCTCAGCTACTTGGAATTAACTGAGGCAGGAGGATCGCATGAGCCCAGGAGTTGGAGGTTGCAGTGAGCCATGATCACACCGCTGCACTCCAGCCTGAGTAACAGAGGGAGACCCTGTCTCAAAAAACAAAACAAAAAATTAAAAAAAAAAAAGTTTCCTACCCTACCCAAACCCCTTAGTCTTGTTTCTGGGAGGGACCCACTTTCTATCCATGTAGCAGTTGTGTCTGGAATTCCTAAATACTATCGTGATTTGTTTATTTTAGACTTTTAAAAATTGATTTATTGACTTCTACTTGCGGTAGATGAGCATTTAGCTCTTTTACAGGGCTCCCACCCCACCCTGTCATTCAGCTGCTTTGCTCTCCTTGGTCTCCTGATACAGTCTAGTCAGTGTTTCTGGTTAGAGTAATATTCAGTGTTTATGTGATTATGCCTATGTCAATATTGTTTCCATGTGCATATTGCTTACCACTAACCAAGTACTGCTGTAAGATTACAATTCTTTTTTTTCTTTTTTTTTTTTTGAGATGGAGTCTCACTCTGTCGCCCAGGCTGGAGTGCAGTGGTGCAATCTTGGCTTACAGCAACCTCCGCCTCCCAGGTTCAAGTGATTCTCCTGCTTCAGCCTACCAAGCAGCTGGGGTTACAGCCGCGCACCACTGTGTCCAACTAATTTTTGTATTTTTTAGTAGAGACGAGGTTTCACCATGTCGGCATGGTGAGTTCCTGACCTCAGGTGATCCACTTGCCTCGGCTTCCCAAAGTGCTGGAATTACAGGTGTGAGCCACTGTGCCTGGCCTCATATTATTTTTTCCCAAGTTGTTAATTGCATTAACATTTGCTTAGTTTTCTTTGTACCTATTGCTAATTTATCACACACCTTCCAGCAGATAACTCACTAGTCTCACTCCCCTACTTCCCAGTCTCATTCTTCCACTTCCCAGACTTCCCTCCTGGAGTCTTCCACCTTTCTGCTCAGATCTGGACTCTATACTCTCTGCCTGCTGTCCTCCACCTGCCACCAAGCCCGGCTAATTTTTGTATTTTTAGTAGAGACACGTGTTTCCCATCTTGGCCAGGCTGGTCTTGAACTCCTAACCTTGTGATCCACCTGCGTTGGCCTCCCAAACTGCTGGGATTACAGGCGTGAGCCACCGTGCCCGGCCGGCTTCTTTTCATCCTGAAAGTTTTCCCTCTGCTCTACTCTATTGGGTCTCCTGTTTCTTAAATCCTATGCCTTCCGCTGCTGTAGCTATTTTTTTCCATTTCTCTCTGAAGCTTTTATAATCTGTTTATTTATTCCTCCTCTTCTGAAATCCTGCAATGATTGTGGGGGTGTCTTTTGAAATTTACTGTGCTTGGTTCTAAATGGTCATTTTCTATCCAAAGATTCACTTGCTCCAGTTCTGTAAGTGTTCTTATTTTTTATTTCTTCCTCTCAATATTTTTCAGTCTTCATTTCTAGAACTCCAATGATTTGGATAGTGAACCTTGTCAATTGAGCCTCTCATTCTTACTCTTTTCTGTCTATTTCACTCATTTTATTTCTTTCTATTTATAATTGGGGCAATCTCTTTGATTTCCTTTTCTAACCTTCCTAGTGATTTTTAACTGTGACTACCATAGTTTTAGTTTCCAAGAGCTCTTGCTATTTCTGGTTCTTCGTTGCATTTTTTAAAAAATGGCAGCCTGCCTTTCATTCATGGATGTGACAGTGTCTTTTGTGACTATGTCTATGATTTTTTTTTTTGAGACGGAGTCTCATTCTGTTGCCCAGGCTGGAAAGCAGTGGCACGATCTCAGCTCACTGCAACCTCCGCCTCCCAGGTTCACGTGATTCTCCTGCCTCAGCCTCCTGAGTATCTGGGATTACAGGCACCCACCACCACACCCGGCTAATTTTTTGTATTTTTAGTAGAGATGGGGTTTCACTATGTTGGCCAGACTTGTCTCGAACTCCTGGGCTATGTCTATGATGTTAAGTTGTATTTTTTTAATAAGTTGCTTTTTTTGATGTCCTGCATAGCTCAGTTTCTTCCTGTTCTTTTCTATTTGTTTGCTTTGCTCTCTGTATTTTATGTTCAAGGCTGTCTTTATTATTTTATTTTATTATTTTTTTTTGAGACTGAGTTTCACCCTTGTCATCCAGGCTGGAGTGCAATGGTGTGATCTCGGCTCACTGCAACTTCTGCATCCCGGGTTCGAGCAATTCTCCTGCCTTAGCGTCCTGAGTAGCTGGGATTATAGGCACCTGCCATCATGCCTGGCTAATTTTTGTATTATTAGTAGAGATGGGGTTTCATCATGTTGGCCAGGCTGGTCTCGAACTCCTGACCTCAGGTGATCTGCCTGCTTTGGCCTCACAAAGTGATGGGATTACAGGCATGAACCACTGCACCTGGCTTATTTTATTTTTTTTGAGTCAGTCTGGCTCTGTCACCCAGGCTGGAGTACAGTGGTGCGATCTCGGTTCACTGCAACCCCTGCCTCCTGGGCTCAAATGATTCTCCTGCTTCAGCCTCCTGAGTAGCTGGGACTACAGGCGGGAACACACCACGCCCAGCTAATTTTTGTATTTTTAGTAGAGACAGGGTTTCACCATATTGGTCAGGCTGGTCTTGAACTCCTGACACCAAGTGATCCACCACGCTTGGCCTCCCAAAGTGCTGGGATTACAGGTGTGAGCCACCATGCCCTGCCTAAGGCTGTCTTTAAATGTCAGGTAATCCTGAGCCAGGGATCTGTTAGAGTGAAGACTAAGGCTCTGAGAAAATACTTGGAAGCTCTGTGAGCGTTGTTGGAGCTTGCTCATTGGTGGCCATCATTTCAGAATGATCTGGTAGGAAGCTGGCTTTTTCACTGGGAGATTCCAAGATTTTAGTACCTGGCCATCTTTTCTCTGGGCTTGCCCAGTTTCTCTTGAAAAGGATGTTTCTATCCCTCTTGGAGGTTCTCCAGCTTGGCTGTGGGATTTCTGGGAGATTGGCTGGGAAAGGAAGTTAGGAGGGATTCTTATCATTCAGGAGGCTGACTTTCTCTCAATCCACTGCTTTTAATCCAGGACCTCACACCCAACTCTCCACTATACCTGAATTTCCAGAGTCTGGAGTTTCCCTCGTACACTTTCCCAGAGGTTAGAACATTCTTTCCCTGCAGAGGTCAGGGAGGGTATGAGCCTGAGATCTAACTGTCCCTGATGTAGATTTTCAGTCAAAACTCCTGCTTTTCAGTAAGTGCTGTACACGGTGATGTGCCTCCCAAATTCCCCTTCAAGAAAGGACCTGCCGCTCCAGTTTCTGTTGGCAGACAGCCTTCAGCTGTCATTCCTTTATGGACCATCTCAGATCGAGGTTGTGTCCTTTCCTGGTGGTCCACATCCAGTTACTGATGGAGGAAGGGATATAAAGGCCTGGCCATGTTCTCTTTACCTGGCATAATTCAGTTGGGCCATTTGGCTCCAGAGCTCACCATGGGGTTAACTGAGGCTGCTGGACCTACATCAAAGGCTTGGATTCCCTTCTGTCTGATCCCTTCTTCTCTCTCTTTCATAGGTGTGGCTTCCAAGGGTGCTCTCTAATGTACATCCTGTCCACTGAACTCCATCCAGGCTCTGCTTCTCAGAGAGACAAACCCCATGAAAACAGTCCAGGCTTAGTTTTCTGTATAACTTCCTATTTCTGTAGCCAAGGCAATCCCCACAGGGGCTGACAGCTGCAGGCTCTTCCAGCAGCTGGGCAAAAAGTTGTTTCTTGAAGGGGGATCTGGAATACACATCACTGTGTCCATGTGGCTGGACATCTGTCTACCCAGATGAAATGCATTGGGCTGGGGCAATTTAACTAAGGGTACTCATTCTCAGGGGTGGAGGAGGAAGTACACTATTATAGAAGTGGGATAGGCTTTGGACTCAACTTGATTTAAGTAATCTTCAATGGGCCACTTGAAAACTGTTACTTTAGACAAGTTACTTCGCCTTTCTGGATTTCATGTTCTTTTTTATTTCTTTTTCTTTTTTAAAGAGATGGAGTTTTGCTGAAGTGCAGTGGCTATTCACAGGCCCATTATAGTGTACTATAACTGAGAACTCCTGGCCTCAAGTGATCCTCCCTCCTCAGCCTCCTGCGTAGCTGGGGCAACAGGTGTGCACTACAGTGCCTGGCTCTGGATTTCATTTTACTATTTATAAAATATAAAAAATAATGCCCATCTCTTAGAGCTGTTGTGAGGGTTATGTCAATAATTTATGAAAAGTTCCCAGAGTAGCAGCTCGTGCATAATGGTGCTCACCCACATACTCTGTTTTCCAGAATCTTCCTGAGTAAGGTATAAGGAATAAGAGGCTGTTGACATGTCTGGTTCAAACTAGGTATCATCATACGAAAAATGTTTATGGGCCAATCTATAGGAATGTTTCTGGCAGTGTGTTACAGAGCTCTACCCTTATTCCTAAAATATTTTTACTTATTTATTTTCTTAAAAAGTTGTTTTAAAATTACACAAGCACTGCAAAACGATGTTCTCATTGTAATGTATTCAAGTAGATAAATCTGAAGTTACTCTTGATCATCTCCCATAGTCATTACAGTTACCAGTTTAGTGTGTCTCTTTTAAGGCTCTTTTAAAATACATTTGCATAATATATGGACATAGAGGAAGATTCAGTTTTGCTTTTACAAATATGGTAGCACACTTTTTATATGTTCTGCAAATTGCTTTATTCTCTTAACTCAAATTTGTATTATTTATTTAACTATTTCCCCTATTGGTTCCAATACAGGAGGCAATAGGGAAATTTCTAGTGTTTTCTTTATCACAAACAGTGCTTTGATGAGTGCTTTATTCTCTTAACTCAAATTGTTTATTTATTTATTTATTTATTTAACTATTTCCCCTATTGGTTCCATTACAGGAAGCAATAGGGAAATTTCTAGTGTTTTCTCTATTTCCTTTACTCCTGCTGTCACAAAATCCTCTGGGTGTTGTTCACCAGCCAGAAACCTCTGTGGCTGGCGGTGCCTCTGCTTGAGTTTTGCTCGCACCTGCTGGTCTTGTTCCACTCTCTTGGCCCTGCAGGCTGTGCTCGGTGATACCAGCCTGGATCCCATGCCTGCCGAGGGTGAGCCAGGCGTGGAGCAGAGTGGGGTGTGTGAGCAAGTGAGCGCAGGGTCCGGCCACTGAGCACAGTTAGGCATGCCGGCTGCTGCGGTGGGGCAGGCAGCTCCAGGCGCTGGCACAGGCAGCTCCAGGCGCTGGCACAGGCACTGGCTCTGTGCAAAGCTGTGGCTGAACCAGAGGTACCGCAAGCGGCTTTTGCTGCCAGCACCGGCGTCTGGACAAGAGGAACATGGTGGCACCTGAAAGCTCAGAGATGCCAGGAATCACAGAGCCCCCAAAGAGGGTGTTATAGCATGTCACAGTCCTGGCTCCGGGAGCCCTGAGGTCTGGGATCCCAGAAGGGCTGCAGCTCTTCTCTCCTTCTCGTTGCCCACAGCACGGTGAGCAGGGTTGGGTGGGGATGTTTGGCGGATGGCTTGTTTCAGCCTGTTTGTGTTACAGCTTTTTCAGTCCCGCGGCTTCACTCTGGCTGGCAGCTCCTGGGATGGCCCAGCCTCACCACTGCTTCCTATTGCGTGGGGTGGTTGCCTGGTGCCAGCAGAGAGCGGGAGGGCTATAGTGTTACAGCGCTGCATTGGGGAATCTCGAGGTCCGGGCCCTTGGAAGAGTTACCAGTCTTCAGTCCTGCAGTCTGAGGGCTCAGAGAGCCAGCCAGGCACGTGTTACACCCTTTTCCCTCCTGCTGTTTGGCGGGTCCTGAGTTCTTGTTTTGTGCCCAGGAAGAATGAGGTTATGCAGACAACTGGAGGGTGAGCAAGGCAGAGAAGTGCTTATTGGGTGACCAAACAGCTCTCAGCAGAGAGAAAAGACCTGAAGTGGGCAGCTCCTATCTGCAGGCAGGTCATCCCAAGGAGTGTCTGAATCAGCCTGAGTCAGGGATTTTATGGATTCAGAATGGAGGAAGCGTGTGCTGATTGGTCCATGGGCCAGGCCGTGAAAAGCACCACTTAATTGGCCAAAAGGCATCATGGAAGTTCTCACTCCAGGTCGTGGACTTCACCTGTAACTGGCAGCCTGGCCCCCAAGCTTCAGGCCTTCCCTGGCTTGAAGGTGGGGTTTCACTGGGGACACACCCCTTCCCACCTAAGAACCTGTCTGCCTTCTGTTGCCATCAACACACCATCCACAGCTCCCAGGCTGTCCACATCAACGGGTGCCAGCAGGCCTGGGCCGAGCTGCCCTCAGCCCCCTGGCCTCCCTCTCATGCTTGTCAGTACCCAAAGTTTCAGCCTCAGAAGCAGTTTCCAGAGGGGGCTGAGGCAGTGGGGGGCTGGTGTGTCAGCGTTGCCCCAAGCCCGTGCACACCCGGTTGGGTTGTGACAGCACCCAGGCTCGGCTATGGGGACACGTCCACAACTTTGCTCTGCTGTGGAGTGGGCGCTGGGAGCGGGGAGAGGCCGGGGACTCGGAGTAGCCACTTCCGAGCCTGTGGGGACAGGGGGCTTCCCGGCCCCAGAGAGCACAGGGATGCCTGGGTCCAGAGCCACAGTTGGGCAGCTGCAGCTGCGCCTGGGAGTGTGGGCTCTTACCCTGCCAACTTGGTAGGGCAGAGGGTTCCCACTGGGATCACCTGATCCTGGCCCCCACTGGCTCCACAGAGAGCACAGTCCCGGCCGCGCCTCCGCTGCTACAGCTGGTGTTCTCGCAGAGGCCACTCCAGATGGGCCGCCGCCACCATCACTGCCTTTTTGTGGATGTGTCAGTGCTTCTCTAGTAGAGATAATTAATGGAATAATTAATGGAAATCCTGGATCAAAAGCTAAACACATCTCAAATTTCAATACATTTTGCAAATTGCCCTTCTCAAAAGTCTGTAATCTCACTAGAGTGATGAGAGTTCTTCCCCATCCATGCCAACATTTGATATCATAAAACTTTATAAATTTTGCTAATCAAATGAGCCTCAACTGGTTTCTCATTGTTATTTAATTTCCATTTTGCTGACCACTAGTGACATTGAATGCATTTTCTTATGTTTATTGTTCATTCGTTTTTCTACTTCCTTGAATTTTTCATTTGTCATTTTGTGTTAGATTCATTCTATTTATTTATTTGTTTATTTATTTGGGATGGAGTCTCACTCTGCCACAAGGCTGGAGTGCAGTGGTGCCATTTTGGCTCACTGCAACCTCCAACTCCCTGGTTCAAGTGATTCCCCTGCCTCAACCTTCCGAGTAGCTGGGATTACAGGCATGTGCCACCACACCCAGCTAATTTTTGTATTTTTTGTAAGGTAGGGTTTCATCATGTTGGCCAGGCTGGTCTCGGTCTCCTGACCTCATGATCCGCCTGCCTCGGCCTCCCAAAGTGCTAGGATTACAGGCATGAGCCACCGCGCCCGGCCAGGTTCATTTTATTTATCTGTACAAGTACTTAATATATTCTGGATATTAATCTTTTGTTGTAAACATTACAAACAGATTCTGTAATCTGTCTCCTTTTAAACTAAATTATGGTGTTTTTGTGGTATAGAAATTTTAAATTCTGATGTTGTCAAATATATTAATATTTTACTGCCCAGATTTTATTATTTTTTTAGAGGCAGGGTCTTGTTATGTTGCCTAGTCTGGTCTCAAACTCCTGGGGCTCAAGCAATCCTCCTGCCTCAGCCTCCTAAATGCTGGGGTTATAGGCGCAAGCCACCACATCCAGCCCAGATTTTATAATCTATCTAAAAATATCTAATTTTAAAGGGACTTAAAGTAGGATGGTGGCAATGGAATTGGAATCTGCTAAGGAATGTTTAACAACTCACCTTCTAAAAAAAGAAAATAAAAAGGACTTAGGACTTATAAACATATTCTAGATTTTCCTCCAACTTTTTCATGTTTTGTTTTTAACTTTCAATATTTAATGTACCTGGAATTTATTTTTGTGAATGGTAGGAAATCTATTTTCTTTCAAATCGATAGTCAATTGTCAAAATTACTGATTTCATTCTTCATCTTTTTTCCAATGATTCAACATACCACATTAAAAAGTTTATATCCTAATCCTTATTACACATATGAGTATGTTTACAATTTTTATCTTTTTGTATCATTTATCTATTTGTTTATTTCTGCTCTAATGCCACATTGTTTTAATTACTAAAAGCAAAATGTTCTATTCTTGGGCATTTTCATATTCAGATAAATTTTAAAATCAGTCTGTCCTATTTCATGAAAGTCTTTGGGGATTTTAATTGGGATTTCTTTGAATTTGTAAATTGATTTAGGGAGGTATGTTGAGGACTGCTTTTATGCAGTAAGCACACTAAATTTTTCATAGGTTTCTTAATGTAGGTATTATATATTTCTTGATGATTTATAATGATTAAATAGTTTTTGTTGTTATTGTAAATGAGGTACTTATTTTTTTCCCCAATTGGTTATTACTGGTTTATGGTAGAGCTGTAGGTTTATATATATTGATCTTATATTTAGTTACCTCGTTGCAACTTTTTGTCAGTTGATTTTCTTGTTTTTTCTTATTATACAACTATATTACCTATAAAGCTTTTCTCTTTTTTCTTTCTTATTGAATTGGCTACCATTGCTCCAATCATAAAAGTATATTCTTTTAATGGTTTTAATATCGGTATTATGCTAACCTCATAATATTATTAAAAAGCTTTTTACTTTTATCTGTGATCTGGACTTGTTTATATAACATAGGAAGTATAACATTGAAGGCTTGGCAAAACTCACATGTAAAATCAAACAGACCTGATGTAATTTCAGGGGGAAGAATTTTGATTACCTTTGGTATTTCTTTTGTGGTTAGCATTCTATTTAGGTTTAAAAGAGGGTTTTCACATTTTTATGTGAATAGATACTTTGGTGGGAGATATCATTTTTTGTTGTTGTGTGAATTTTAAATTGTGCTACTGTATGACCTGTATGATTTTTTCTTTTTGGAGTTTTGAGGTCTTTGCGGCATGATACATAGTTTCTGTAACTGTGCCATGTATGTTTGAACACAAACTGGCTGCAAAATTATCAGTTTATATCTTTAGTTCAAGTATGGTGTTTATGTTATTATGTTTTATCTATTTATAGATTTCTGAGTGAGGCATATAAAAGACTTTTGTTGAATTGATTATGGTTTCTTTGTCCCCTTTTTTGCTAATGTCTTGGTACTTCAGTTCTCCTGGTGGTTACCTTTACATGAAAAACAATTTATTTAATTTAATTTTTTAGGAGATGTGGCCCAGATGGTCCAGAACTATCTTTAGAGCCAAGCACCCTGACTCTGTGTACTCTGAATGACTGCAATGAGAGTAATTTAATTTCACAAACTTTTAGTGAACACCTGTTTTGTGCTAAGCACTGAGCCAGTCGCTGTTAATTTGGAAGATGAGTGAGGTAGTTCTTACCCTAATGAGACTCATAGTCTAATGGAGAGACTGCCAAGTAAACAAATCATAACACCACTGGATAGGTGGTAATAGAGGCACATACACAGTGATGGGAGGGGACAGACGGTGAGTGTGTGTGGAGTCTGTCACATGGCGGTCCTGATGAATTACACCTTCCAGTCTTGTGTAGTTCCCTCCCTTTGAATCTGGACTAGGCCTGTCACTCATTTCTTGCCAACGGAATGTGGCAGAAATGATACTGTGACTTTTCTTTTGTATTTTTAATTCCTTTGCTCTTTTGCACTGCATTCTGAAAGAATTTCTTGGGAAAGAATTTCTTGGCTTATTAATTGCTCCCCAGCTCTATCCATTGTGCTATTTATTTTATTTTCATTCTCCCTCCAAGGTCTCTCATTGGTATTTTTCTTTTCTTTTCTTTTTCTTTTTTTTTTTTTGAGACTGGGTCTCACTCTGTTGCCCAGGTTGGAGTGCAGTGGTGCGTTCATGGCTCACTGCAGCCTTGACCTCCCAGGCTCAAGCAATCCTCCCACCTAAGGCTCCCAAGTAGCTGGTACTACCGGCGTACACCACCACACCTGGCTAATTTTTTAATGTTCTGTTGAGTTGGAATCTCACTATATGGCCCAGGCTTGTTTCGAACTCCTGAGCTCAAGTGATCCTCCCACCTCAGCCTCCCAAAATGCTGGGATTACAGGTGTGAGGCACCATGTCTGGCTGGTTCTTTTCTATTTCTTTCTTTTTTCTTTTCTTTTCTTTTTTTTTTTTTTGAGACAGAGTCTCGCTCTATTGCCCAGGCTGGAGTGCGGTGGCATGATCTTGGCTCACTGCAACCTCCACCTCCTGCATTCAAGCAATTCTCTGCCTCAGCCTCCCGAGTAGCTGGGATTATGGGTGCCCACCACCACGCCTGGCTAATTTTTGTATTTTTAGTAGTGATGGGGTTTCACCATTTGGCGAGGCTGGTCTTGAACTCTTGACCTCGTGATCCACCCGCCTCTGCCTCCCAAACTGCTGGGATTACAGGCATGAGCCACCGCGCCCAGCCTGGTCCTTTTCTCAATGCTTCTTTTAATGTTTCTCTGTGTTTGTTCCATTAACTTTGTTTCCTTGGGTGTTTGTTCTGTTCGTTGAGTTTAGTATTTTTGTTTCTTGATGTTAGATTTCTGCAAATATTGGAATGTGATTGCTTCAGTGCTGATCTGGATATTTGAAATTTCCTATTAGCCCATCTGTGAATGCTGCATTTGTTTATGTCATGATGTATCTAATGGGGAGAGGTAAGATGTGGTGCATGGGATGCTAGTACCACCCAGTTATCTGATGGTGAGGTCCCATGCTACTTCTGAGTCTCTCCAGCTGCCTCAGGTACTATGTGGTCCATTTCACCCAAGCATCCACCCCTCTGCATCCCTCTGTTTGGCTCAGGTGGTGTGGGGTGAACCACCTGTTTGCCCTTACCTGCTATCCTCACAGGTATGTCATCCATTGCTTCAGCCCCACCCCATTTCGCTCTGCTCATTGTTTTTTGCCACTTCTAAGCTTTGACATCTCCTGGGGCCACTCCCATCTTTACAGAAGCCTCTTTCCCATGCATAAATTGTTGGGTCTTCGTCCTTTGATCTGATTGCATTTGCTTTCTATCTTTTTTCCTGAGATGTTCACCTTCAGGAAAAATGACTTGGAATGAAAATATAGCCTGGAATTGAAAGCTGGCATGACAGGTAGGAAATAATTGTTCATTTCAGCCCAGAATTCAGACCTGTTAAGATCATTTTGAAATTTGAGTGCAATAGAAATAAATGTAGGGCCTGGAATTTAGCTTTAAAAGAACAATTATACCAGCATAAAATGGAGAAAACCCAGTTTGGTAGCAATTCATAAAAAAAATCTTGAGCATTTGGTTTATTACAAGCTTTAAAGGGTGTGATACAAGCCTGTTGATGATTACTAAAAAAGGCAATTCAATCTTATGTTCCATTGTTAAAGGTGAAACATATTTTTTATATGTTTAATAACATCTATTTGTATGTCTTTTACTAAGAAATGTTTGTTGATATCCTTTCCTTTTATTTTATTGAAATGTTGATGTTAATCTTTTTCATGTTGATTTGTAAGAGCTTTATATGTAGGTCCCCTTTGCTGTCACATATGTTGTATATGTTTTCCTACTTGGTGATCCGAAATTTTGTTTATGGTAACTTTTGTCTTTTAGATGCTTAATGCTTTGACTTGTAGTCAAATCTGTAAATACATTGTGTCATGTTTTAAAAAGACTTCTTCCCTCCAGGATTATAAAATAGGCTTCTGTATTTTCTTCTAGTATTTTTTATAGTTTTATGTTTAAATCTTTTATCCACCCGAAATCTATTTTTACACGTGTAAGATTCTATGTTTATTCTTTTCTGGACATATAAAAAACTGCTCTAATGTTTTTAAGATTTTTGTGCCTATATATATTTTTTATTTTTATTTTTTTTTAGAGATGGAGTCTTGCTATGTTGCCCAGGTTGGTCTCAAACTCCTGGCCTCAAGCTATCCTCCTGCCTCGGTCTCCCAAAGTGCTGGGATTACAGGCATGAGCCGCTGTGCTGGCCTGTGTCTGTATTCATAATTGAGGTTCTTCTGTACCTTCCATTTGTATGCTACCTTTGTCAGGTATAGTAAGAGTATTATGCTTGCCTTGAAAAATGAATGGGGACGAGTTGTATGGAAAAACAGAAAGGAAAGCATGCTGACATGAAGTAAACCTCTCATCCCTCTCTTCTGCTTTACAATCCATCAGTGATATTCCCCTGCCCTCAGGATAAGCCAGAATTTTCTGGCTGGGTTTCAAGGCCCTTATCTGCCCCCATTTTCTCTGCAGCCTTGTCTCTCTCTGTATGTTGCCTTGTCTCTCTCTGTATGTTGCCTTGTCTCTCTCTGTATGTTGCCTTGTCTCCTACCTTCCATTGGCGTAATAAGCATTGTGAGGGGCAGGATTTTTGTGGTGTTTTGTTCTCTGCTGTACCTCCAGCACCTAGAACCATAATGTGCCTGGCACATTGCAGGTACTGGTAAATATTTGTTGTAGAAATAGCCTGCAATTCTTGGAAAAAAGCACCACTTTCTCCTCCAGACTTCCACACGAGCTCTTCTCTGTCTCTAGTACCTTCTCCCTGACTCTGTGCTTGGAAAAGCCTATTTGTCTTTTAGGATTCAATGTAGATATCGCTCACTCTGAGGAAACCCTCTCCAACCTTGGTTAGGTAACCATAGAATATCACTATTGTGGTGCTAATCATGTATTTTATTTATTTATTTTTTATTATTATACTTTAAGTTCTGGGACACATGTGCAGAACGTGCAACTTTGTTACATAGGTATACATGTGCCATGGTGGTTTGCTGCACCCATCGACCTGTCATCTACATTAGGTATTTCTCCTAACGCTATCCCTTTCCTGGCCCCCCCACCTCTTGACAGGCCCCAATGTATGATGTTCCCCTCCCTGTGTCCATATGTTCTCATTGTTCAACTCCCACTTATGAGTGAGAACATGCGGTGTTTGGTTTTCTGTTCCTGTGTTAGTTTGCCGAGGATGATGGTTTCCAGCTTCATCCATGTCCCTGCAAAGGACATGAAATCATTCTTTTTTATGGCTGCATAGTATTCCATGGTGTATATATGCTACATTTTCTTTATCCAGTCTATCATCGATGGGCATTTGGGTTGGTTCCAAGTCTTTGCTATTGTAAATAGTACTGCAGTAAACAGTAAACCCATCCTCATGTGACTCTCACAGTCACCCTGTGAGCTGGACACTGATCCTATTTTATAGTTGGATAAACTGAGGCTCAAGAGAGATGACATTTACTCGTGGCACACAGCTAGGACTAACTGGAAAGGCCTGGACTAGAACCTGGACTGTTTCTACAGGCTTTGAAGACCTGATATATGATGCCACAGAATCTCTTAGATGCTGAAAATAATTTTTTTTTTGAGAAGGAAACTTTGAAATTAGTTTATGCAAACAAGTAAATTTCGTTTTCAGGTCTTAACTTTTGGTTTCACATTTTTTCTTTTTCTTCCTTTTAAAAACCACTATTGAGGTATGAATGACATAAAAATGTGCATATTTAATGTATACAATGTTTAAAAATTACCTGCACTTGGCTTCTCATCTGTCTACACCAAGATGGTAGAGAAGAGATTATTTCATCCTTCACATTTGATTCAGCTTTCTATTCTAATACCTAGGATTCTACTTACTGCAGAATCTAAAGAGGTATTAGAATAGAAAGATGTTTAGCAGACGGGCATGGTGGCTCATGTCTGTAATCTCAGCACTCTAGGAGGCTGAGGCAGGAGGATTGCTTGATCCCAAAAGTTTGAGACCAGCCTGGGCAACATAGCAAGTTCCCACCTCTTTAAAAAAGAAAAGGAAAAGAAAGGTGTTTAGCAGCCTGCCAGGCCAGGCACCACAGTCTGACAAAGAATTCAACACACTCCTCTCAACTGAGTCAAATCTACCTTGAAGTGTATGTATATGGAAATGGATAAATGCATAGAGATGCCTACCATGAGTGTAAAAGGAATAAGATATTAATTAGTTTTTGCTGGATTATGAGACTAGGAAAAAATCTGAGAACAGAATAAACTGTTGTTAATCTGCTGAAACAAAAAAAGTAATTATGCTTTCTGGATGAGGCTTTCTCCTTGGTGTCAAGTAGATACAGAATGCCTTCCTTTTCAAAAAAGGTTGCTAAGGAAAGAAAGGAACCCTCCCTTTTGCCCATTGCTGACTGAATATAAAGTCTGTGGAATGGAATTTTGCCTAATCAGCCTTGCTTTCTAAGCTTTCACACAATCAGCAGTGTTGGCTTCTTCTGAGGCCTCATTTTAATCTTCATAGATTTCTGGAAACTGAAGCTCTGCCCAGACTGAGACAAGCAACTCTACCCTTTCAAATGTTAGTTTATTTCTTATTTTGGGTTGACTATTTCCAAACATAAACCACTTTCCGTACTGCTTGTCCTCATATAAGGGTTTATAATTCTCTCATAGAGGGTTTTACATGAAAATGTCCATATGTCGTAGTTTTAGAAAACAATATTTTGAGCAGTGAGATGCGAATGGGTTGTATCCAAGTCCTGTTACAGTTGGAGAATTTGATTTTTAAAGTATAACTGTTAGAGGCAGTGTGGCAGAGTGGCTAAAAGTGTGGACTCTGTTGTCAGGCAGACTGGAGTTTGAATCTCATTTTTGTTAATTTATTTTTATCTTTTATTAATCTTTACTAAGTGATTTTTTCCTCTCTGAGACTCAGTTTCATTACCCGGAAAATGGAGGTAACTGGTGGCTCCTGTTGATTCACTTTTTAACATGAGGTAAAACTTATTTTACAAATTAAATGGCTTTGAGTATCTTTCCTCCAATTTCTGTGAAAAGCATCCATGGGTAGACTCTGCCTTTCTAGAGCATTGCTCCATTCTTCTCCTCCCTGCTCTGCCTTATAGGCTGACCTCTAAGGCCTTTGCAGCCAATGGGAAGCATCAGTGGGATTTGCAGGGTCGCAGGGAGTGCAGTCAACAGGTGTTTCCCACTCTTCTCTAGATTCTGATAACTACTCTCTTCCCTCGCCTTATGGGTGCTAAGAGTAAATGACCCCAGCTAATCCAGGCTATGTAAACTTTCTTGGTTTCCATTAAACCCACCTGACTCTTTATAAGTAGTGCCTTTATTAAGTAAGCCCTCCTCAGTCTCTCCATCTGAGGTGTTCTCAGTTTCCTGCTGAGAGCCTGAGAGATGCAAGGCTCTCTCCCTGAGGTTCCTTCGGTTCAGTTTCCTGCTGAGAGCCTGAGAGATGCAAGGCTTTCTCTCTGAGGTTCCTTCGGTTCCTACTTGCTTACCATGGCCAGGTACTGTGCTGTTACCATTCTTGTATCGTGTCAAAACCTAAGTGCTTTAGGTTCACCACTTTAGTCAAAGCAAGAATCTACTAAAATATCAGAATATGGGGAAAAGGCTCCCCTTTTCCTATTTTCCCAAAATTTTTGGGTGATCTGCTCTCGTTACGGTCTTCCTGTGGGCTTCTGCTTCCAGGAGCAGCGTAGTTGGGTCATGTCTCTTCTTCGTTTCTCAATTCCAGCATAAAAAACAACTCCCAACCTTCCTTTCTGCCTCGCCTTCCAAGACTCAAGTGCATTTCTGCCAGAAACCAAATTAGTAAAACACCTGCCTGTAGTAATGGCTTTCCCAGTTAATCTTACTGTTATTCATTGGTTCCTGTTGTGTCCCAGGTACTGTGCTTCTGAAAAGAAACCACTGGCCTATGTTTTGTTATTGCACTATTTTATCCATCTGAATTAAGCTGCTACAGACTGTTCTATATTTCTGGTTTGTTATTTCAAGCCAGAATGGTGTTCTAAAAAGTTGATGAATTATACTCAGAAGAAAATTAGTCAGTAGACTAGAAGACAGGATAATTAGTTAATAAAATAAAGCAACAAGAGAGAGGAAAGGAAATTGATTTCAACTGGAGTTAGTCAAAGGATAGCAAAAACATATTTTGAGCCTTGAGTATGTTCATTTTTGTCTGGTTAGAATTTTTAATGCTGTTTTTATAGTAATTGTTTTGTTGAGTTTTATTTTCTAGAAGTTAAAGTGCAGATTGGATGATGTATTATGAATCAAGAAACTGAAAACTGAGTGTTGTTTAGACAGTTGATACTTATGAAGCTGATTTTTGTTGTTTTAAACTTGTCTGAAGCACACTTTTACAATTGAATAAGATACCTGTGGGGATTGATGGAAAATATTTGCAAAGTGTTTTGTCCTTAGAGCAAAGCCTTTTCATTGATGGAGGCATTAATATTAATGCTACTTAATGCAAGACTGGTTTGGACCCAGTATCTTAATTTTGGCCTAAGAATTCATTATGCTAGACTCTCGAGTAGCATTGACACTAGGAATATTGGATTTAATGAACTTTTAACAAACTAGGCAGCATCCAGAGATGAGAAAGTACCTCTTGGCCCTTTGAAAATTTCTCCAGGAATCCTGGGCAGCACTGAACTCAGCCATTCTTTACCACTTGAAACATTTCCAGCCTGTAAAGATATTTTTTAGTGCTTTACTTTCAGCTCCAAAGTACAGCGGCACACATACGGACTTTGAAATTAACAAACTTGGATTCAAATGCTGGGTCTGCCTTTTACTAGCTGTGTGATCATAGGAGGTAATACTTAATTTCCCTGAGCCTTGATTTACTCATTTGCAACATGGGGATCATGGTGCCTACATTGAAGGCTTGTTTTAAGAATTAGAGTCAATGACAGTCAAGTTCCTCATATGGTGCCTGGCACAGAGTCAATACTACATATATGGCAGATGTTGTTGTGATTATCCTTGTACTCTATTTCCCTACATTTTGTTTTGTTGTTTAAATGCTGTATGTCTAAAGAGAGCACATGCTGTAAGGATCAGAATCTAGGTACACATTTGGGATAGAATGAATAATTGTTGAATTAAATCAGATGAGTCCCTTTCATTCTAATGTAATCTCCAACATCCCATCTAATATCAACCGTTCAAAACAGTCTGTGAACTACTCCTTATGGACAAGTGGAGTCAGCCTGAGTGCAGAAGTCTTAGGTGTGCAGCTGTGTTTATGGATGAAGATCTGTCTGCAGGTGTCTAGGTAAGAGGTGATAGGACAGCCATGGGAAGGACAGGGTTGTCTTCCAGGAGTGAGGCTTATCCTGGTCAGTCTTCTCCCACCTGCCTCTGAGCATGACTGCTTTAATCCATTTTGAATTGATTTTATATGTGGTGAGAAGTAGGAATCTACTTCTGCAGTTGAAATCCACTGCATGTGGATATTCAGTTTCCCCAGCACCATTCATTGAAGAGATTATCCTTTCTCCATTGTGTGTTCTTGGCATCTCTCTTGAAAATCACTTGATCATAAAGGCATGGACTTATTTCTGGGCACTTTATTCTGTTCCATTGGTCTATGTGTCTGTTTTTATGCCAGCATCATGCTGGTTTGATTACTATAGCTTTGTTATATATTTCAAAGCCAAGCAATGTGACGCTTCTGGCTTTGTTCTTTTTGCTCAGAATTTCTTTGGTTATTCTGGCTCTTTTTTTGTTCCATATACATTTTTAGGATTGTTTTTTCCTATTTCTGTGAAAAACACCATTGGAATTTTGATAGGGATTGTATTAGTTTGAAGATCACATTGAGTAGTATGGACATTTTAACAATATTAATTCTTCCAATCTATTAGCATGAGATAGTTTTCTTCTTTTTTTCCATGGGGTAACATAGTTAACATGGGACATGTTTCTATTTACTTGTGTCTTCTTCAATTTATTTCATAAATATTTTATAGCTTTCAGTGTATAGGTCTTTCACCTCCTTGGTTAAATTTATTCTTAAGTACCATTGACTCTTGAACAACATGGGGGGTTGGGGTGCTGACCCCCGGTACAGTTGAAAACCCCTGTATAATATTTGAATCCCCCAATACTTAACTACTAATAGTCTACTGTTGACCAGAAGCCTTACTGATAACATAAACAGCATATATTCAGTATGTTAAATGTATTATTTACTGTATTCTTACAATAAAGTAGGCTAGAGAAAAGAAAATGTTAAGAAAATCATAAGAAAGAGAACATATATTTAATATTCATTAAATGGAAGTAGAGCATCAAAGGTCTTCATCCTTGTCATCTTCACGTTGAGTAGGCTGAGGAGGAGGAGCATGAGGAGGAGAGGTTAGACTTGCTGTCTCAGAGGTGGCAGAGGCAGAAGAAAATCTACATATAAGTGGACTTGGACAGTTGAAACCTATTTTGTTCAAGGATCAACTGTATTTATCTTTTTTGGTAACTTATAAATAGGATTGTTTCATTGTTTTCTTTTTTAGATAGCTTGTTGTTAGTGTATATGGTGTATAAAACTACTGTTTTTTTTTGTACATTGATTTTGTATACTCCAACTTTGCTGAATTTATTAGTTCTAATAGCTTTTTAATGGTGTCTTTAATGTTTTTTGTATACAATATTATCTCATCTGAAAACAGGGATAATTTAACTTTTTATCCTTCCAGTTTGGATGCCTTTAATTTTTTCTCTTGTCTAATTTCTCTGACTAGGACTTCCAGTACTATGTTGAATAGAAATGATGAGAGTGGGCATGCTCATCTTGTTCCTGATTTTAGAGGAAAATCTGTCAACTTTTCACCACTGAATATAATAGCTATGGGCTTGTCATATATGGCCTTTATTGTATTGAGATACATTTATACCTAATTTATTGAGAGCTTCTAATCATGAAAATATACTGAACTCTGTCAAATGCTTTTTCTGCATCTGTTGGGATGATCATATGGTTTTTGTCCTTTATTCTGTTAATGTGGTATATCACCTTTAGAGATTTACATATGTTGAACCCTCCTCACACCCCTGGGATAAATCCCACTTGATCATGGTGAATTATCCCTTTAAAATGCTGTTGAGTTCAGTTTGCTAGTATTTTGTTGAGGATTTTGCATCTATGTTCACCGAAGATATTGGCCTGTACTTTTCTTTTCTTTAGTGTCCTTTTCTTTTGGTTTTGGTATAAGGTAATTCTTGCCTCGTAAAATGAATTTAGAAGTATTCTCTCCTCTACAATTTTTTTGGAAGAATTTGAGAAGAATTGGTATTAGTTCTACTTCAAATGTTTGGTAGAATTCAGAAATGAAGCCATCAGGTCCTGGGATTTTTTTGATGGACTGATTTTTATTACTGATTCAATCTCCTTACTCACTATTGGTCGGTTCAGATTTTCTAGTTCTTTATGATTCAGTCTTGGTTGGGTATACGTGTCTAGGAATTTATGCATTTCTTCTAGGTTATTCAATTTGGGGTGTATAATTGTTCATAGTAATCTCTTATAATCAAATTTCTGCAGTATTAATTGTAATGTCTTTCAGTTCTGACTTTGAGTTGTCTACCTTTTATTCCTAGTCTAGCTAAAGTTTTGTCAATTTTTTTATTTTTTCAAAAAGCCAATTCTTAGCTTCACTGATCTTTTCTATAGTTTTTTAAGTCTCAATTTCTTTTATTTCTGCTTTGATCTTTATTATTTCCTTCCTTCTACTAACTTTGTGCTTAGTTTTTTCTTCTTTTTCTGGTTCCTTGAGGTGTCATGTTAGGTTGTTTATTTGAGATCTTTCTTCTTTTTTTATGTAGGTGTTTATTACTATAAACTTCCCTCTTAGAACTGCTTTTGCTGCATCTCATAAGTTTTGGTATGTTGTGTGTCTATTTTTGTCTTAAGATATTCTAAAAATTTTTCTTTTAATTTCCTCTTTGACCCATTGGTTATTTGGGAGCATGTTGTTTAATTTCCATGTGTATGTAAATTTTCCAAAATTCCTCTGTTATTGATTTCCAGTTCTATACCATTGTTGTTGGAAAAGATACTTGATATGATTTCAGCCCTCTTAAATTTGTTCGGGCTTGTTTTGTGGCCCAGCATATGATCTAGCCTAGAGAACGTTCTATGTACACTTGAGAAGAATGTGCATTCTGCTGCGATTAGATGAAAGGTTCTGTATATATTTCTTAGGTCAATTTGACATTAAATATAATTTAAGTTTGATGTTTCTGTATTGATTTTATCTCTGGATGACTTCTTGTCCATTGAAAAGCCAAATATTTTTAACCCTTTGGTCTCTGTATTGCTCTTTAGTCTCCTTTGATCTTGAACAGTTCCTCAGTCTTTCTTTGTCTTTTACAACTTTATTGCTTTGTTTCCTCTTCTTTAGTTGTTGATGACCTTGTCTTCTTTCTCCAGTAAACAGGGCCTAGCTTTCTATCCTTAGAATTTGTATTAATATTTTTAATGGAATACTATACAGCAAGGAAAATGAATAAACATTAATATATGCATCAATATGATAAATCTCAAAAACATAACATTGAGCCCCTTTAAATTAGAAAGGTAAATAAGACAGTGATGTATATTGATGTAAATATAAAAAGCAAAATGAAATAACATATTGCTTAGAAATACATAGGTGTTAACAGTTATGAGGGAAAGCATAGACATAAATAATATAAAATTTTGCATGGTAGACCCTAATTAGGGAGTAGAGGGAGGGAGGAGGGCAGAGAGAAGGGGAATTGAATTAGGATGGTGTACATAAGAGTATGGTTGTTTTGTTTTATTAACCTGGGTTTTGGGTAAAGAGGAGTACCTTTTATTATTAACTTTTGTCCACACCAGGCTGCAGGAGGTTGAAAAATGAACTTGGAGACAGTGATCCTAAACCACTTTTTCAAGAGAAACAAATTAGCAACTTAGGGGCCCAAGGTCAAGGGAAGATTGTCTTATAATTAAGGGGTAATGTCTTAAGGCTGAAAAAAAGCCATTGAAAACAGAACCCAAAGAAGATAAGAGTTGAAGAGAGAAACTTAGAAAATGGAATCTGGCATGCTGGAGAAGCCAGCCTTGGAACATAGTAGAGACATTTCTAGTGTGTGCAGGCACTGTCCTTGGTGCCACAGGGGATTCAAAGAAAACACAAACAAATCCCAGGCACAGGAATTCCTAATTTTAATGTGGTCGAATTTATCATTTTTTCTATATGATTAACAGTTTTTGCATCTTATTTAAGAAATCTTTCCATTCCAAAGTCATATATTGATCTTTCTGCATTGTACTCTGGGTGTTTTATAGCTTTGCATTTATCATGTAAGTCTTTAATTGAGCCATAATTAATTTTTGTGCAAGGCGTGGTGATCCAGTTTCATTTTTTCCATTCAAATTTATTTCCAGCAGCATTCATGAAAATAATCCATCCTTTCTCCACTGACTTGCATGGGTCTATTTCTAGTCTTCCTTCTGTTCCATTGGTCTGTGATCCAACCTGTTCCAGAAAAGATAAAGGTCATATACATTTGGTATTACATTGACTTTAGCTATTATATATTCACTATTACGAACTCATTAATTTCAGTCGTTTATCTGTAGATGTGGATGAAAGTTGAATTTTATTGCATGCTTTTGTATACATTTAATACATCTACGAGACAACCATGTAGCTTTTCTTTTAGATTTTAATATG
The DNA here is from genome assembly GCF_028885655.2 of Pongo abelii. Lineage (NCBI taxonomy): Eukaryota > Metazoa > Chordata > Mammalia > Primates > Hominidae > Pongo > Pongo abelii. The sequence goes on along the minus strand of NC_085928.1, from coordinate 130,633,918 downwards.
GCAAATTATATTATTTTGATTTTCTAATATTAAACCAACTATGCACCCTGGGATATATCCAATTTGGTCATTGTAAATTATCTTGCTTTCACATTGCTGGATTTGAATTGTTAATATTTCATGTAGAATTTTGGCATCTATTTTAGTAACTTTTTTTTTTTTTTTTGAGACAGGGTCTCACTCTGTCACCCAGGCTGGAGTGCAGTGGTGGGCTCACTGCAGCCTTGACCTCTGGGTCTCAAGTGATCCTCCCACCTCAGCCTCCCAAGTAACTGAGACTACAGGCATGTGTTACCACACCCAGCTAAGTTTTGTATTTTTTGTAGATACGGGGTTTCACCATGTTGCCCAGGCTGGTCTTGAACTCCTGGGATCCCTCTGCCTCAGTCTCCCAAAGTGCTGGGATTACAGGCATGCACCACCACCTCCGGCCAATTTTGATAACAGTTTTTCTATATTTTACTGTGCTTATCAGGTTGCTGTCTCATGGTATGCCAGTCTCTAAAAATGGGTTGTGAAGAATTCCCTCTTCTTTTTTGTGGAAGAGTTTGTGGAAGATTTAAATGATCTGTTTGTTGAAATGTAATAGAATTTGTCAAAGAATTTTTTTGGGCCTGATCTTTTCTTCACAGAAAGTTTTGCTTAGTTTCTTTTTTAAAATATAGGTTTATAGGGAAACATCTAGAGTTTCTAGTTCTTGTTGGGTTAGTCTTGGTTAGTTTTATTTTATTTTAGAAATGTATATTTCACCTCAATTTTATCTTTCTTCCTATTGATTTCTAACTTCATGATACCTTGATCACAAAATGAGGATTGTGTGTCGCCAAATCCTTTGACATTGGAGGATAGCTTTGTGGTCCAGCCTCTGATCAATTTTCATGAATATTCCATGTGTGCTTGAAAAGAATGTTCATTTCTGTTTATCATGTTTGATGTTCTTCCTTTTTTTTTTTTTTTTTTTTTTTTTTTGAGACAGGGTCTCACTCTATCACCGAGGCTGGAGTGTGGTGGCATGATCATAGCTCACTGCAGCCTCAACCTCCTGGGCTCAAGTGAGCCTCCTACCTCAGCCTCCCGAGTAGCTGGAACTACAGTTGTGCACCACCATGCCTGGCTAATTTTTAAAAAATGTTTTTTGTAGGCCAGGTGTGGTGGCTCATACCTGTAATCTCAGCACTTTGGGAGGCTGAGGCAGGCGGATCACTTGAGGATAGGAGTTTGAGACCAGGCTGGACAACATGATGAAACCCTGTCTCTACTAAAAATACAAAAATTAGCTGGGCATAGTGGCGGCACCTGTAATCTTAGCTACTCAGCTGGCTGAGGCAGGAGAATCGCTTGAACCTGGGAGGTAGAGGTTGCAGTGAGCCGAGAACACATCATTGCACTCCAGCCTGGGCAACAAGAGTGAACTCCATCTCAAAAAAAAAAAGAAATAAATCAAATAAATAAATACATAAAAATAAACAATAAAAAATATTTTTTGTAGATACAGAGTTTTGCTATGTTGCCCAGGCTTGTCTCAAACTCCTGGGCTCAAGGAATCCACCCACCTCAGCCTTCGAAAGTGCTAGGATTATAGGCATGAGCCACTGTGCCCAGTCTCATGTTTTGATGTGCTTTACATGTCCAAGAGATCAAGCTTGTTAATTATTCTCTTCAAATCTTCTATGATTCTTTCTTTTTTGTTTTGATCAGCTTGATTTATAAATTACTTAGGAGTATTTTCTTTTTTTATTCTACTGATAGGTTTGTCAATTTTTCATGTTTTTCAGGCAACGTTTTCTGTTATGAGGGTATGTTGTTAGGAGCATACAGGTATAGAATTGTTTTATCTTCTTGATAAATTGGATCTTTTGTTATTAGGTAGTTGTATTAGTCTGTTTTCATGCTGCTATAAAGACATACCTCAGACTGGCTAATTTATAAAGAAAAGAGGGCTGGATGTGGTGGCTCACACCTGTAATCCCAGCACTTTGGGAGGCCAAGGTGGGAGGACTGCTTGAGGCCAGGAGTTCAAGACCAGCCTGGCTAACATGGCGAAACCCTGTCTCTACAAAAAATACGAAAATTAGCCAGGCGTGGTAGTGTGCACCTATAATCCCAGCTGCTTGGGAGGCTGAGGCAGAAGAATCGAACCTGAGAGATGGAGATTGCAGTGAGGTGAGATCGTGCCATTGTACTGCAGCCTGGGTGACAGAGTGAGACTCTATCTAAAAAATAAAAAATAAAAATTATAAAGAAAAGAGGTTTAATTGGCTCACAGTTCTGTGGGCTGTACAGGCTTCTGCTTCTGGGGAGGCCTCAGGAAACTTACAGTCATGGCAGAAGGTGAAGGGAAGCAAGCATGTCTTTCATGGTGGGAGCAGGAGAAAGAGAAAGACGAGAGGTGCCACACACTTTTAAAGAAGCAGATCTTCTGAGAACTCTATCATGACAACAGCAAGGGGGAAGTCCACCCCCATGATCCAATCACCTCCCACCAGGCCCCACGCCCAATTACTGGGGATTGCAATTCAACATGAGAATTGGGCAGGGACACGAATCCAAACCATATCAGTAGTGATCCTCTATAGCAATGTTTTTGGCTTTGAAGTGTATATTGTATTATGTTAGTATGGATATATACCAGCTTTCTTCTGGTATGCTGAGTATTCTCTATTTGTACCTCCCGGCTCCCTCTCTACTCCTTCCCTCTCTCCTGGTCAAGAGGTCGACAGCTGTGGATGGCGTAATCTTGGCTCCTTCATCCCTTGGCTTCTGTTTGGGGTTGGCCAATGAGGACCACCAGCAGGAGCACAGAACAAGGAGACAAGGGAAGTTGGGGTATTTATTCCTCTGGGTCCCTTCCTGCAGTTCTGTGAGTTAGCAGTGGCTCTGCTATAGCTTCAAGCAATTTCCTGTTTCCAGTAATTGCTCCTTTCCTGTGCTCTTTTAGGCCCAGAGATGATAACCCAGAGGTGACAGCTTCCTACTCTTGCAGGTCTCTGGGTACTTCATCATTCCCTACTGGAACACTTACCCCTACACACATTGGTCTTCAATTATTCTTTTGGGTATACTTTCTGTTTTCTTCTGGGACCCTGATTCGAATTCCATTCTTTTACTTTCACCTTCTGTGTCCTTATGTTTTAGGTGTGTTTGTTTTTAATGACATATTGCTGAATGTTTGTAAAATCCAATTTGGTAATCTTTATTTTTCAGTTAAAGACTTTAGCTACATTTTTTTATTGTGACTATATATATATATATAATATATATATAAACAAAAGTGGAGCAAATTGTATGTGTGTATATATAAATAATATATATATTCCACGTTTCCTCATTCCATTCCACCCACCCCTCTGCTTGGAAGTCCTGTGTTTTATGTCTGTTATTTTGGTGGTTACCATTTGTATTTTATTTCTTTTTTTTTTTTTTTTGGTTTTAAGGAGCGGAGAGTTTATAAGGCAAGAAAGAAGGAAGGAAGAAGAAAACAGCTCCCCCATACAGAGATAGCTACATTTTTTTATTGTGACTATATATATATATATATACACACACACAAATATATATACAAACAAAAGTGGAGCAAATTATATGTGTGTATATATAAATAATATATATATTCCACTTTTCCTCATTCCATTCCACACACCCCTCTGCTTGGAAGTCCGGTGTTTTATGTCTATTATTTTGGTGATTACCATTTGTATTTTATTTTATTTTATTTTATTTTTTTTTGGTTTTAAGGAGCGGAGAGTTTATCAGGCAAGAAAGAAGGAAGGAAGAAGAAAACAGCTGCCCCGTACAGAGACAGAGGGAAGGGGAGAATCAAACAAAGAGAAACCCCCTATTTCATTTTTTTAATCCTGCAGAGATGGAGCATACTATTTATATTTTAACAAGTCTATTTAACAAAGTCTAAAGTTTATAACTATTTTGCCTTCCTTCCTAATAATACATTTATGATAGAACATTATAATTCTGATCATCCTCTCTCATGTTACTACTCTCTTTTTTTTGTATTTTGGTTTTATCCTATCTCTCTCCCATATTATACATATTATTGTTTTATAAGTCAATGTTTGTTTATATTTCTTTATATATTTTCTAATATCTTTATTCACTATCTTTATTGAATCTCAGATCTTGCATCAGGGCCCATTTTTCCTTAAGCTTAAGTCCTTTAGGGTTTTCTTTTATTAAAGATCTATTGATGGTAAACTCATTCAGTTTTTGTTTGTTTAAAACTGACTTTATTTCTTCCTTGTTCTTTTTTTTTCTTTGAGACAGATTCTTGCTCCATCATCCAGCAGGGCAGAGTGCAGTGGCATGATCTCGGCTCACTGCATCCTCTGCCTCCCTGGTTCAAGTGATTCTCATGCCCCAGCCTCCTGAGTACCTAGCTGGGACTACAGGCACGTGCCATCATGCCTGGGTAATTGTTGTATTTTTGGTAGAGACAGGGTTTTGCCATGTTGCCAGGCTTATCTCGAGCTCCTGGTCTCATGTGATCGCCCCGCCTCAGCCTCCCAAAGTGCTAGGATTACAGGTGTGAGCCGCTGCATCCGCACCCTTCCTTGTTCTTTTCTTTAGGCAAGAAAATCTAAGATGACAGTTATTTTCTTTCTATATACAATAACGATATTTTTCATTGTGTATTGACTTTCATTTTTGCTTTTGTCAGTTCAACTATAATTGCCTCTTCTTTGTAGGAAATCTTTTTTCTTTCTTTTTATAACCTTTTCTTTGCATTGTGCCTTCTGAAGCTTCACTGATTTGTTTCAGTGACAATTTCTTTCTTTCTTTTTTTTTTAAGTCAGAGTTTTACTCTTGTTGTCCAGGCTGGAGTGCAATGGCATGATCTCGTGTCACCACAACCTCCGCTTCCTGGGTTCAAGTGATTCTCTTGCCTCAGCCTCCCAAGTAGCTGGGATTACAGGCATGTACCACCACGCCTGGCTAATTTTGTATGTTTAGTACAGATGGGGTTTCTCCATGGTGCTCAGGCTGGTCTCGAATTCCCGACCTCAGGTGATCCGCCCACCTTGGCGTCCCAAAATTTTGGGATTACAGATGTGAGCCATTGTGCCTGTCCTTCAGTGAGAATTTCTAAAAAACAACACGACCTTGATGTAAGGGTTGCTATTTTTTGACAGTTCTGGAAAATTCTCAGCCATATTTTCCTTAAGTAGTACTTCCTCCCACTTCTATTAATTCTTCCTGGAGCTCTAACTGGACACATGGTGGACGCTCTAGACTGTCTTCTAAGCTTTCAAACCAGTATTTTATGTTTCTGTCTCTTTGTCTCTCTGAGATGCATTCTGGTTCATATCTTCAAAGTTGTTTTATTTTCTCCATTCTGGCTCATATTTTCAAAACTGACTTATTTCCTTAACCACATAAAATATTGTTATTTTTTAAAAGTATCATATAGTTCCAATATTGGCAGTCTTTATGGGGATGACTATATATTCTATTGTTTTTCCTGGCTCTCATTTGCAATACAGTGTTTCTGTGTGTGGCGTTTTATACTGTGAGCTGTTCATTTTCCTTGGAAATTTATGAGAATTTTTTGAAGCCTGGGATGATGATGTTACTCCGATGAGGATTTGTGTTTGCTTCTTCCATTTGCCTTGGCATATTGCTAACCCAGGAGTAACTTTAACTTCTATATTTGAGGGATGTGTGTGTGTGGTGCTGTGTTTACCACACAGTTAGTATGAATTTGGACCACAAGCCTATGTGAGAGCTAGTCTGTGATAGTGAATTATAAAAACAACAACAAAAAATTTCCCTTCATGCAGTGTCAAGGATGAAACAGGCAAATTTACTTTATTACCTCTGTTTGTTTCTCATTCACCCTTATAGAGAAGGGTATAATTAGATTCCTCAACTTTGGTGGTCCTAGAGTTTTCTTCTCTCATCCACATTCCTATAACATTGAGTACCATGCTTCCTTTCCATTTAGGGCACTGCCTCATTTCAAATATTTATTGCCCTTTTATAATACTACTATAACAGCAACTTTATTTGTTTCTTGGTCTCCAATCCATTCCCCCTCAACCCCATTTTTACATTACCATCCTGGTGACCTTTCTAAAAAATAAAATAGATAATACGATCATCAAATGGACAGAAAGGAGACATTTGGCATGCAAGGAACTTCACAAACGAGATTGGAGCTTCATTCACAGTAAAATTTCCAGCCACTTCCTCTACCCCCTGTATTCTATACTTAAGCTGTCCTAGATTATTCATTATTTTTGGAACATTTCATGCACATTAGCATCTTTTTGCCTTTGCACATGCTGTGATCCCATCTAGGACACCACTGAACCTCATGATTGGAACCAGGATGAGGCAGGTAAGGTGTCTAGGGTGCAGAATTTAAGGAGGCACTCGTGCTCAGGTTAATGCAAATTAGGTATTGCTTCTGCCTAAAGAGGTGCCTAATGCAATGGTCAAAGCCAAGCTTATAGGTTACCTGTTTATCTTCTTAAAACAGGGATGTAAATTGTGTTAAATACTGTATCTCATGAGGACAGGAACTATGCTTGTTTACTACTGTATCTTGATTGTCTAGAATAGTATACAGCAGATGCTCAATAAACATTTGGTGAATGAATGAATGACTGAGTGAGTAGATTCTGAGTTTCTTGATGGCAGAGAATGTTGTATTCTTCTGTTCCCTGCCTTCTAATAATTCACTTATATTAGACTCCTAAAAGATGTTTGTTGTTTGAATAAATGGAAGGAGGGCCTGCGTAGCCCTATTTAGGCACTTGGAAGAGTCTGGGTGAATGGTGGACCTTCCCCTAGTACCCACACATTGCTTATTGACAGCCCCTTCCTCCTGAGGTTTTCTGGCAGGGCATAGGTGCAGTTGGGCTAAGACTACCAAAGCTGGCCAGCCATAAATCACCTGGAAGCATCTAATATACATGAATTCTTGAGCCCCTCTCCCAGAGAGTCTGATTCCATTTTCCTGAGACAAAATCCAGGAATCTGCATTTGTATAAATTCTCTGAGTGGTTCCAGTAATCAGTAAAGTTTGGGGACCAAGACACTAGGGCACTAACAATCTAATTTTATTTTTCTAGATATTCATACAGCTATTTTAAAGTGATTGCTATAATGATTTCAGGATCCTGAATGTTTTTAAAAATACTTACACATCTGCAAATGTTTCTTAAATATGCCACAAGACATCCGGAAAGTATGGATTAGGAGCAGAAGACACAACCACAAATATCATATTTGTGAGGTTCAAATCTGATCTCTGTTTCTTTTCTGTCTTCTATAAGCTTCAAGTGCCATCCCAGAGGAAACTGTCCTAAATAGATGGACTGGAGAGTGTTGACCAGTGAAGAAAGCAGACAGGAGGAGAAAAATAGAACTTAAAATAATTCTAGTCTCTATGGAACATAACTTCCTCATTGGAGAATGAATTCTATAAATAATTGAGATAGCTGATGGAACAAATAGCTGAAAGAAAAACATACGCACTTAGTGTGAGCCTCAAGCTGCTCCTCAATCCTTCGGTGACGTTTAGATCTGAGAAGCACATCTTAGGCATTTTGAAATAATGAATGTCATGGAGGCGTTCTGTTCACAGACATTAAAAATAATCCACTCCCTTAGAAATAAACATTTAACCTAAGCCATGCGGAATTCTCAGTGAGAGACAGAAATAGCTTCTGTAGTCCCCATTGCTCTTTAATTTCTATTTCTACCATTTCATTATTCATCATTTCTATGCAGTTCACTTTGTCTGTTTATTTAAAATGTGATTCCAGACGACAGGCAACAGTCCCAGTGTTCTCAGTCTTGCACAGCCCTTTCCGCCTTGAGAAACAGAAATTATATAACTTGTTTTCAATTGTGCAGACTGGGGAGGATTCACATGTTCAGTTTGGTGAGCTTCCAGGAAATAATTTTAAAGTGTTTATCTGAAGTTTATCCAGACTTTCTTGATCTAGAAGTTAGACAGGAAACCTAGCAGAGAATGGAAAGAAACTAGGCTCTGAAGAGAGGTCACTATAAGTGTAGACTGATTCAGCCAGGACAGCGCTGAGCTGGAATGCCCCCCAGTATTCACAGGTTGGAACGTGAAAGCCCTGATTCTAGGACTTACGCGATTTAGAAACTATGTTCATATTAGTGTATGCTACCATTTACTATTGTTCATTGCTCTGGTTACTATGTCTGTGTAACAAACTACCCAACATGTCATAGTATAAACCACTTTATTTTGCTCATGATTTTGTGGGCCAGTCCTCTAGAAAGGGCTTTGCTGAGTGGTTCTTGTTGGGGTTGCAGTCTGATGTTAAGTATCTGAAGGCTTTCTTGGGCTGGATGTGAAGCCGGCTTACTCATGTGGCTGGCAATTTACATTACCTATCCACTGGGAGCTCCATGGGGGTTGTTGCCTGGAGCACCTGCACGCGGTCACTCCATCACGGTTGTGTTAGGTTAGTCAGACTGCTGGCGTGGGAGTTGACTCCTCCCAGAGCAGGCGTCCCAAGAGACCAGGCAGCTCTGAAAGGCTTTTTTTTTTTGCCCCAGCCTTGGAGATCACACCTATCATACTCTACTGGTTAAAGCAGTCATAAGCCCACCCAAAGTCAATAGGAGAAGAGATATATTTCACTTCTAATGGGAGTAGTGTGAGGGATTTATGGCCATTAAAAAAAAAACAACCATCACACTCACATAATACCAAACATTAAATAAAACATATGTTACTTAATCTTCACAAAAACCCTATAAGTAGGTATTATTTTATTCACGTTTTCCAGATGAGGAAATCTAGATTCATGGAGGTTTAGTAATTTTTCCTAAGTCACACAGCTCAAAAGCGGTTGAGATGGTAGGTGAACATACAGCTGTCTCCAAATGTCTACTCTCTCTGTTAAGCTGTACGATGTTTTAAAGAGTCAAACTTTGTCTCAAATCTTAGTCATTGCAGCTGTTCTAGGCAATTGGAAAATTCCACTCCATATAGAATGTAGGCACATGAAATGCCAATTGGAGCCTCCTGTCAGTCCCTTCAAAATGAGGAACATTGGTTCATTGGAGGTTGTGGCAAAATTAGAATTAGATTCTTGTGTGTTACTGAGGGGGTCACAATGCTGAGGCTGAACAAATGAGAAACAGATGGTTGGAGGAGGGTCCTATAGCAAAGGTATATACTGTTCGTTGGCCAGGCGAGTGTGAGCCAAGTGCCCATGTGGACAGATGGAGACACACAGAGTGTTTTTGGGCCTATGTAGCTGAGAGCAGAAGCTGTCCTCCAGGACCCAGGGACAGGGAGGGAGGAGAGTAGAGCAGAGCTGAATCCTCAGATAAGAGCAGTGGGCAGAAGCCAGGGGAGGGCCTCATAGAGCTCTAGTTTAAGCACAAAGAGTTGAGGGCAAAGAGGGGGAAGTCATTCCCTTTTTCTTGCTTTACTCCTTCCTCTCTTCTCTCCACAGACATTTATGAAATGTTTCTAGAAAGGGTCATAAGTCCTGAAGATAGAGTGGTGGACTAGCTGGATACCCCTGCCCTCTGGGAGCTTACAGTCTAGATGGGGAGGGGAGTCATTAATAATTACACACTAAGGATCTAATTACCATTATGATAAGCAGTGGCAGAGACTTCTAATTGCCCCCATCCCCGTTTACCCTCTTCTTTTCAGTAACACGGGGCATCCTGGAGTAGGAGCAGGGCAGGCAGTTGGAGAGGGCAGTGTAGTTCCCAGCCTCCCTTACAGCTAGGAGTGGCCACGCCAATCAGCCCAGGCTCATAGAAGTGATGGGCACCACATCCAGGTCCCAGCCTTACAATGAAAACAGGCTCCCCTCTACTTTTTTTCTTTTCCTTTCTCACTGGCAGGTAAATGGTAACAATTTAAGCAGACAACTGACATAGAGATGTGATAAGGCCATGTTGGGTGTGGCCTTGCCAACCTTGGCCCCACCCCACTGTTGTTATTATAACAGATTAGCTTTTACCCTAGACGAATACAGCAGTATCCCTGTGAAAAAGTACAGTGTGCCATCCGGACATATGACTAGGGAGGTTACCTGATCAAGGGCTGTTTAGCGTGACTAGATTCTGTCCTGTGTAACTGAGAGCAATACAAAGAGTTGGCAATCCACTGAGTTTGTATGTAGAAAAAAAAAAGAGTTGGCAAAACATAGATTATAATTGTTTCTTTTACTACTTGCTTTCAAAATGTCTTCTGGCTAAAGCCCTTTTATTGCAGACAAAAAAGGACTACATTAGAATTTCCAGATAAAATATAGGATGCCCAGTTAAATTTGAATTTCAGACAAACAACAAGTAGTTTTTTTTTTTTAGAATAAATGTTCCATGTAATCCTTGGGACATAGTTACATTAAAATGTTTTCATTGTTTATCTGAGTTCAGATTTAGCAAGATAGCCTGTATTTTTATTTGCTAAGTCTGGCAACTTCAGCCAGCTAAACTCCTTCTTCTTAAGATTTATTTATCTTTATATTGGCAATGCCTGGCATATAGTAGGAACTCCATAAAAATTAAGCCTCTGAGATAGCAATGGTAAATCACTGAAAGATCATCTGAAATGTAAAGCCAATAAAGGCTGAGGGTTGTGCATTCTTTCAATGGTTTTAATTTGCCGTGATTAAAGATACTTCGAGTTTTGGTTTTTCTACAGATCATCTCAGATTATCTGTCGATTCAGATAATCTTAAAAAATTCCAATAATGCTCATATCTTCCAATATCATCTGGGGACTAAAGGATTCTACATTTATTCTACAGATAATGGATGCTTAATTGTTTTATTTCATCCTTTAAATTTGTATTTTTTGCCATGAACACTCGACCACTGGAGAAGCGTAATCCTTTTAATGCTTCCAATTTAAAAGTTGCATACATTTTTTAAAAAATGGAAATCTTTAAAAAATATGACCCTTAATTTTCTGCTTCTTAAGCAGCATCAGACAAATTGGTAGACTTTATTTTTTATTATTTATTTTTAGAGACAGGGTCCCACTCTATCACCCATCTGGAGTGCAGTGGTGCAATCATAGCTCACTACAGCCTTGAACTCTTCTGCCGTTTTGCCTCAGCCTCCCTAACTGTTGAAATTACAGGTGTGTGAGCCCAGCCAAGTTGGCTGACTTTAGATCAAAATTTATGATCTTTCTCCTTGCCTAATCTCCTGCCATAATCTTTGGTGATTTTGATGTTCCTCCCGGTGACTCTTCTTAACACCTGAAGCCCCAGCTCTGTGTCCCCTGTCCCTATGCCCTCCAGGGCATCAATCTCATCATCACTTGAAATGGAACCACTCCCAGGATCTAAAACTTGGAATTGTCCTCTTAACCATGGCCTATTTTCCCCTTCTGTCATGTCCTCACTTCTGCTGGCTATTCTTTGCATTCACATTGTAACTTCTTGACTTTTGGCCCTTTCCTGTGTACTAGCTCATTACCTTTCCTGCCACTGTGCCAAGTCAGCCATTCATTGATGACACAGTGCCCAGGCCTGGCTATCTCACTTGTGGCTTTGCTGGAGAAAGACAGGAGACTAGAGAGTGATTACACCACACAGGCTTGCTTTTGACGCTTAGGGAGAATTTACAGGTGTCTAGTGGTCTTTCATAAGCACTTGATGCCGTATTGATTTATTCTCAGTGAATTTTCCAAACCTTTTCTAATTTCTGTAACCATCAATCGAAACTTTGTCCTGACCCTCGTTTCTCTACCTTCTCCCTCCAATACCTATTACTCCCCAGCATCAGCTACCACTTCTAAGCCGATGACCCTTATATTTCTGTCACCGGCTTCAACCTCTCTGCCAAGATGCAAATTCATTTCTGCTATCTTTCTATTTTTATTCCTCAAATCAGCTACTTCTCTTTACTTCCCAATTTCTGTTAATGGAGGTGTTTAATGGGAAGCACTTTCAGGGTATAAACCAAGAGTTATTTTTATAACTTATTGTTTCTTTTAACTTCTGAAGAAGTAAGTGGTCCATCTTCTGCCAGGGGGTAGAGGAGGCTGATAACTCCTCTACTCATTCTTAGATAATAGAAAGCTTGTCACAAGACACAGTCTTGATACAGAAATTAGAATGTCCAGTCTAAGACCTTAACATATCAGTTTTCATTAAGCACTTCTTTGTCCGATGAGAGCTAGCTGTGGGGGCCAGGGGAGCATTCCTTTGGGGGTAAGGGTATGATCAGCATCTACTTTTCTCTCACCTCCTCCTAGACTCCCCAGCTGCTGCTCCTGAATCCACCAACACTGAAGAGACTAGAAATACGTAAGGAAAGGTACATTTTCACTTAATAGACATTACCATGAGATGGCTTCATGCTTTCTGGGCTGGGCGGATGTTTACATTTGGCTCTTTTTTTCTTTTGCGGGCACTGCTGTGGGCTCTTTGCAAATCCCATTCTGGCACCTCTATCACCCCTAGGAGGTGAATGATGCCTCTCCATCAATGGCAGCTGCTGATACCCAAGGATATTCTGACACCAAGGTATTAATACATTCTCCAGGCTATCATTGTTGGGCTCTGGTGGCCTGGAAGGCCATTCTCTAGGGCAAAATCCCTTTTATAATAGCCCCAGGCTCACGTTCCTGCTGCAGGTTCCACATCTGATTCCCCAGGATCCCATGTCTTTGATATGAGGAAAGTTTAATTACTACCCAGCTATGGCTCTTTAGTCTGCAAAGAATGCTCTAGTTTTCTCAGGCAGACTCTGAACCGTGTCAAAGTGTCTGAGCAATGCCCACAAAGGCCCTGTTACTGGGTTACGGTGAAGGGAAAGTTTCTCTTATACGTTCCCTTAGATGGCTGGCTACTACTCACCGCAAGGCTTCTTCCAAATACATTCTCAAAAATTTTTCTCAGATTTCAACTCTCTTGAGTCTTTTATGTCCTTGAACTGAATGAGGATCCCCAAGAGGTGTATAACTGATTCTCCAGCATTTCACTTGAAAATTTGCATTTCGTATCAGCTAAATTAATTTGTGTTTGTATTTAGCTGGTCTGTCTCACACATCTTTGTTGGTATCTAGTATCTCTCATATCTTGGGGCCTCAATCAAAACTTCTAATTTAACATCTGGTTTCACATGCCTTCCTCTGCCATGCTGGTTTGAAATCTGAATCATCTTTGAGTCATCCTTCTTTCTTAACTCCCACATCCAGTTAGTTAATAAATTCTACTGATTTTATGTCTCAAACCCTCCTTTTCTCTCTCACTGCCAGCACTCTACTTCAGACTTTCATTATCCCTTGTACATCGGCTTAGTGGCAAGGTGGTGGTGTGACTAGGTGAGTAAGTGTTTGTGCTCTGGATCCAGTTTGGCTGGGTTTGAATCCAGCTACACCACGTGTGTGTGTGTGTGTGTGTGTGTGTGTGTGTGTGTATGTGTGTGTGAGAGAGAGAGAGAGGGAGATAGAGAGAGAGAGAGAGAGTTTCACTCTTGTTGCCCAGGCTGGAGTGCAACAGCACAATCTCAGCTAACTGCAACCTCTGCCTCCCAGGTTCAAGTGATTCTTCTGCCTCAGCCTCCCGAGTAGCTGAGATTACAGGCATGTGCCACCATACTTGGCTAATTTTGTATTTTTAGTAGAGATGGGGTTTCTCCGTGGTGGTCAGGCTGGTCTCAAACTCCTGACCGCAGGTGATCCACCCACCATAGCCTCCCAAACTGTTGGGATTACAGGCGTGAGCCACCACACCTGGCCTAAACCACTTATTAGCTTTGCAATCTTGGCTAAAGTTATGGAATTTCTCTAAGCTTCAGTTTTGTCTGCAAAATGAGGATAATAATTTTTTCATAGGATTGTGTAAGAGTTGCATGTAGTAATAAAAGTAGAATCCCTTGAACATCACAAAAGAATGATGGAAATATGATCCCTATCATAATTATTTTTGAATTGTTTTCTCCATGTTTAGTCTTATTCCTTCAATCCAACGCAGACACTACTATCTGTGGTGGAATATTTGGAAAATCGCCAGTGAAATTCCACTCCCTGTCCCTAAGGCTTTGTAGTTCTCTCCCACACTGACTCTGTTCTTGGCTATTTAATTTGCTATGGCCAATGACACAATAGCAAATGTGCCACAGGCAGAGGCTTGAGATGGATTTCCACATAGGAGCTTGCCTTCTTTCACTGCTGGGACTCCTTCTGGTACCATGGGAAAAACCTGGCTGGTCTATTGGAGGCACATAGTTCATTGGACATTCACCACCATCTGACTGCCAGCACCAACTGCTGTACATGCCAGCTAAGCCTATCTAGACCAGTCAGTATCTGCAATCAAATGCAGCTGTATAAGCCTAGGTAAGGGGCGTAGAAGAATTGCCCAACTGAGTGTTGTCCAAATTGCCAACTCACTGAATTTAGAGTTAATAAATTATTCTTGTTTTAAGTCACTGTCTTTTGGAGCAGTTTGTTATATAGCAATGGCTAACTGATACACTACTGCATTAATTATATTAAAGAACAGCTCTAATCACATTGTCCTCCTGCTTAGGTGACCATCCTCATTTGCATGGAATAGTCTTGGTTTACATCTGCTGTCCTAGATGGTAATTGATAATGCCATCTTTGACTCTCAATATTGCTAGTTTGGAGGGCAAAATCAATGGTCACCCTGCTTCTGCTCAAAATCATTATTATTTCCTGTTGTTTTAAATAAACTCTTTGGCTTAGTGTTCAAGAACTTCCATGAGCTGGTTTAAACATATCTTTCAAAAAGAGTCTTCCCCTGCCCCATTCCAAGCTTCAAACAAACTGGGCTGTGGCTGAATCTCCAAAATATATCCTTCACTTTCCGCTCCTGCATCTAGTCTCTTCCTTATGTTTCTTCCTATGTTTGTTGTTTTCATCCATCTTAAACTCCTACTCCATCTTCGAAGCTCCTGGCCAAACACTGTTTCCATTTCATCTGTCCATTTCCCTCAACTGGATGTTGGGCAGCTGATGGAACCTCCATCCCTAGTTCCTTCTCCCAACCACCTACAGTGGTGGTGACAATGAACTTCATCTTATAATACCTTAAGCAGTATATCCTATCCTTAGGTAGTTTTAATCACCTTAAGTAGAACAACAGCAGCCATAGACAATATGTAATTTGCCAGATTCTTGAGGGCAGGGATTGCATCTTGCCCATTTTGTAATTTCCTATAGTGCCTGGTGTAGTGCCGTGAGTCTAGGAGGTGATCCACAAGTGTTTATCGAGTTGTTTGAAGGCTTAAAGACTGAGGCAGATGCCAATTGCCATGTTCTTTATACACTGTCTTTGACTGGGTTCCTTGGAAACAGACACTGAAGTGGGTAGTTGCTTGCAGAATGATTGCTTTTGGGAGATACACCTGAAAGGAAGTGAGGATGACAGGATTGAGCAGAGGGAGAAGCTGATCTGAACATGGTTGTAACCAGGGCCTCAGTCAATCCTTTGGGGGCTCTGGAGCAGGGTTGGCCCTTCAGAGTTGTTTGCCATTGAGGCAAGGGGGTTTCCAAAGCCCACTTATTTGACAGTTCAATCATAGGGACTCCTTTTAGCGCTTTTAAGTCTTCTTCCTCAATATCAGACCAACAGTGACCACTGCCTATTAAGGTCAGCATGCCCAGTTTAAGGATCTCTTTCCCCTACCACCTTTCTTTGCTTCCAATCTACTGTGTGAAAAATATAATTTCTTATTTTCTTAAAATTTAGTCTAAGTTTTTAATTTAAACGTTTTATGTAAAGGCCAAATAGTAAATCTTTAAGGCTCTGCAGGCCATACAGTTTCTCTCTTGACTACTCAACTTTGCTGTTGTAGTGGAACAGCAATCACAGACAATATGGCAACAAATGAGCAACTGTGTTTCAATAAAACCTTATTTACAAAAGCAGGTTACAGGCTGGGTTTGTCTACAGGCCCTTGTTTGCTGATCCCTGGTCTAAATTAAGACTAAATTCATTCAAAGTGGAAATTTAAAGAATTTTCTCATAAAATGCTGTGGGTTAAAAACATGGAGTTTGGGATTAAATTTTTGTTTTTGCAGAGGGGTTGAGGGTCTACCTTCTGTGGTTCTGTCTTTGTTTTGAATAGTTAGTATTCCTGATTAAGTCACTAACCTCTAAGGAAGAAACATAATTCTCTAATTATGTTTGATATTTTGTGTTTCTGCTTTTGTTTGATAAGAATGTTTCATAAAAAAGTTTTTTTCCCCAACAACACTTATTTTAAATTATCTATAGAGTAGCGTTAGAGTATATTTGCAAACTGAATATGAGAAAAAACAATTGTAATGATTTGTATTCAAGGTTGGCTCTCAACTTTTCTATTTTTTATCCTTTTATGACAACTCCAATTTCTTTATTTGTAAAAATAAGCTTCATAGTTGGAATAACTCTTAGGGAAAGAAAATCAATTGATTAAATAATTCCATGTCTTAAATCAGGTTACTAAAATGAAAGTTGTGCCTGCTGTAATGGGAACAAATGGTCATTTCCCAGTGGGCTTCAGTGATGTGTTGGAAGGAAGAGTTTGGAGTGTAAGCAAGCAAATGATCACGGTTGACTGTAGGTAAACAGAATCCTCATAGAAAAGTACATTGACGATTCTTTCCATTATGTGGAAAATAATACTAGTTAAAAAAAATCAATAGCTTATACTATGTATGTGGCCACCCTGAAAGGCCACATAAGCAGAATTTTGATATCCTTGGCATTACTTTCCAAGGTGACTTTGCATTTCACAGCTTTGAAACATTCTAAGACTTCACTTCTGCACAACTTGGAAAAATAATTTCCAGCTCTGTTTTGAGTTGTGCGTCTTATCAAGTGATTATGCTATCCCCAACCATCTCCCTTCTTCTATTATGTTGTGAAATTTAAAATGAGTTAAAACATTTGTTAAGAAGACTCTGGTGTGTCACTGGACCAAGATTTTTTTTTAATTAATTAATTTTTTTTTATTATGCTTCAAGTTTTAGGGTACATGTGCACAACGTGCAGGTTTGTTACATATGTATACATGTGCCATGTTGGTGTGCTGCACCCATTAACTCTTCATTTAACATTAGGTATAAGGACCAAGATTTTGTGGTTTACCTCTTGATATGCTACAGGAAGTAATCCTGTTGTGCTTCTCAAAAGAGGTTACCTAGAGCAGTGATTCTGAAGATTTTGGGTCTCAAGAACTCTTTGTAATCTTAAAAATTGTTGAGAATTCCAAATAATTTTTGTTTATGTGAGTTGTAGCTATTAATATATGCCATACTTGAAATCAACATTGGGAAAAATAGAAAATATTTCTGCATTAATTAATGAAAAAATAACATGAATACACCCATTATATATTAGCATAATTTTTTTTGAAAAATAATTATAGAATGAAGGGCTGTTGAATTTTGTCCAAGGCCTTTTCTGCATCTTTTTCAAAACAAAAGAATGTAGTGAGGAGGATGGCATTGTTTTACATTCTTGCAAATCTGTTCAATATCTTAATAGGACACAGCTGGATTCTCATAGCTGCTTCTTGCATTCAGTTTGTTGTGATATTGCATGTTATATATTCTGGAAAACTCCACTTACATTCTTTCTTTCTTTATTTTTTACTTGTACTTTTTTCTCATTCTCTTTTCTTTTTTTAATGATACTTTAAGTTCTAGGGTACATGTGCACAATGTGCATGTTTGTTACATATGTATACGTGTGCCATATATTGGCGCATACATTGGTGTGCTGCACCCATTAACTCGTTATTTACATTAGGTATGTCTCCTAATGCTATCCCTCCCCTCTTCCCCCACCCCATGACAGGCCCTGGTGTATGATGTTCTCCACCCTGTGTCTAAGTGTTCTCGTCGTTCAATTCCCACCTATGAGTGAGAACATGCAGTGTTTGGTTTTCTGTCCTTGCAATAGTTTGCTGAGAATGATGGTTTCCAGCTTCATCCATGTACCTACAAAGGACATGAACTCATCCTTTTTATGGCTGCATAGTATTCAATGGTGTATATGTGCCACATTTTCTTAATCCAGTCTATCATGATGGACATTTGGGTTGGTTCCAAGTCTTTGCTATTGTGAATAGTGCCACAATAAACATACGTGTGCATGTGTCTTTATAGTAGCATGATTTATAATCCTTTGGGTATATACCCAGTAATGGGATTGCTGGGTCAAATGGTATTTCCAGTTCTAGATCCTTGAGGAATCGCCACACTGTCTTCCACAATGGTTGAACTAGTTTACAGTCCCACCAACAGTGTAAAAGTGTTCCCATTTCTCCACATCCTCTCCAGCACCTGTTTCCTGACTTTTTAATGATCGCCATTCTAACTGGTGTGAAATGGTATCTCACTGCGGTTTTGATTTGCATTTCTCTGATGGCCAGTGATGATGAGCATTTTTTCATGTGTCTGTTGGCTGCATAAATGTCTTCTTTTGAGAAGATTCTGTTCATATCCTTTGCCCACTTTTTGATGGGGTTATTTGTTTTTTTCTTGTAAGTTTGTTTGAGTTCTTTGTAGATTCTGGATATTAGCACTTTGTCAGATGGGTAGATTGCAAAAATTTTCTCCCATTCTGTAGGTTGCCAGTTCACTCTGATGGTAGTTTCTTTTGCTGTGCAGAAGCTCTTTAGTTTAATTAGATCCCATTTGTCAATTCTGGCTTTTGTTGCCATTGCTTTTGGTGTTTTAGTCATGAAGTCCTTGCCCATGCCTATGTCCCGAGTGGTATTGCCTAGGTTTTCTTCTAGGGTTTTTATGGTTTTAGGTCTAACATTTACGTCTTTAATCCATCTTGAATTAATATTTGTATAAGGTGTAAGGAAGGGATCCAGTTTCAGCTTTCTACATATGGCTAGCCAGTTTTTCCAGCACCATTTATTAAATAGGGAATCCTTTCCCCGTTTCTTGTTTTGTCAGGTTTGTCAAAGATCAGATGGTTGTAGATGTGTGGTGTTATTTCTGAGGGCTCTGTTCTGTTCCATTGGTCTATGTCTCTGTTTTGGTACCAGTACCATGCTGTTTTGGTTACTGTAGGCTTGTAGTATAGTGATGCCTCCAGCTTTGTTCTTTTGGCTTAGGATTGTCTTGGCAATGCAGGTTCTTTTTTGGTTCCATATGAACTTTAAAGTAATTTTTTCCGATTCTGTGAAGAAAGTCATTGGTAGCTTGATGGGGATGGCATTGAATCTATAAATTACCTTGGGCAGTATGGCCATTTTCACAGTATTGACTCTTCTTATCCATAAGCATGGAATGTTCTTCCATTTGTTTGTGTCCTCTTTTATTTCATTGAGCAGTGGTTTGTAGTTCTCCTTGAAGAGGTCCTTCACATCTCTTGTAAGTTGGATTCCTAGGTTTTTTATTCTCTTTGAAGCAATTGTGAATGGGAGTTCCCTCATGATTTGGCTCTTTGTTTGTCTGTTATTGGTGTATAGGAATGCTTGTGATTTTTGCACATTGATTTTGTATCCTGAGACTTTGCTGAAGTTGCTTATCAGCTTAAGGAGATTTGGGCTGAGATGCTGGGGTTTTCTAAGTATACAATCATGTCATCTGCAAGCAGGGACAGTTTGACTTCCTCTTTTCCTAATTGAATACCCTTTATTTCTTTCTCCTGCCTGATTGCCCTGGCTAGAACTTCCAACGCTATGTTGAATAGGAGTGGTATGAGAGGACATCCCTGTCTTGTGCCAGTTTTCAAAAGGAATGCTTCCAGTTTTTGCCCATTCAGTATGATATTGACTGTGGGTTTGTCATAAATAGCTCTTATTATTTTGAGATATGTCCCATCAATACTTAGTTTATTGAGAGTTTTTAGCATGAAGGGCTGTTGAATTTTGTTGAAGGCCTTTTCTGCATCTATTGAGATAATCATGTGGTTTTTGTATTTGGTTCTGTTCATATGATGGATTACATTTATTGATTTGCATATGTTGAATCAGCCTTGCATCCCAGGGATGAAGCCAACTTGATCATAGTGGATAAGCTTTTTTAATGTGCTGCTGGATTCGGTTTGCCAGTTTTTATTGAGGATTTTTGCATCAATGTTCATCAGGGATATTGGTCTAAAATTCTCTTTTTTTGTTGTGTCTCTGCCAGGCTTTGGTATCAGGATGATGCAAGCCTCATAAAATGAGTTAGGGAGGATTCCCTCTTTTTCTGTTGATTGGAATAGTTTCAGGAGGAATGGTACCAGCTCCTCTTTGTACCTCTCATAGAATTCGGCTGTGAATCTGTCTGGTCCTAGACTTTTTTTGGTTGATAGGCTATTAATTATTGTCTCAATTTCAGAGACTGTTATTGGTCTATTCAGGGATTCAACTTCTTCCTGGTTTAGTCTTGGGAGGGTGTATGTGTCCAGGAATTTATCCATTTCTTCTAGATTTTCTAGTTAATTTGCGTAGAGGTGTTTATAGTATTCTCTGATGGTAGTTTGTATTTCTGTGAGATTGGTGGTGATATCCCCTTTATCATTTTTTATTGCGTTTATTTGATTCTTCTCTCTTTTCTTCTTTATTAGTCTTGCTAGCAGTCTATCAATTTTGTTGATCTTTTCAAAAAACCAGCCCCTGGATTCATTGATTTTTTGAAGGGTTTTTTGGTGTCTCTATCTCCTTCAGTTCTTCTCTAATCTTAGTTATTTCTTGCCTTCTGCTAGCTTTTGAATGTGTTTGCTCTTGTTTCTCTAGTTCTTTTAGTTGTGATGTTAGGGTGTCGATTTTAGATCTTTCCTGCTTTCTCTTGTGGGCATTTAGTGCTATAACTTTCCCTCTACATACTGCTTTAAATGTGTCCTAGAGATTCTGGTATGTTGTGTCTTTGTTCTCATTGGTTTCAAAGAACATCTTTATTTCTGCCTTCATTTTGTCATGTACCCAGTAGTCATTCAGGGGCAGGTTGTTCAGTTTCCATGTAGTTGAGTGGTTTTGAATGAGGTTCTTAATCCTGAGTTGTAGTTTGATTGCACTGTGGTCTGAGAGACAGTTTGTTATAATTTCTGTTCTTTTACATTTGCTGAGGAGTGCTTTACTTCCAACTATGTGGTCAATTTTGCAGTAGGTGTGGTGTGGTGCTGAAAAGAATGCATATTCTGTTGATTAGGGGTGGAGAGTTCTGTAGATGTCTATTAGGTCCACTTGGTGCAGAGCTGAGTTCAATTCCTGGATATCCTTGTTAACTTTCTGTCTCATTGATCTGTCTAATGTTGACAGTGGGGTGTTAAAGTCTCCCATTATTATTGTGTGGGAGTCTAAGTCTCTTTGTAGGTCTCTAAGGACTTGCTTTATGAATCTGGGTGCTCCTGTATTGGGTGCATATATATTTAGGATAGTTAGCTCTTCTTGTTGAATTGATCCCTTTACCATTATGTAATGGCCTTCTTTGTCTCTTTTGATCTTTGTTGGCTTAAAGTGTGTTTTATCAGAGACTAGGATTGCAACCCTTGCTTTTTTTCTGTTTTCCATTTTGTTGGTAAATCTTCCTCCATCCCTTTATTTTGAGCCTATGTGTGTCTCTGCACGTGAGATGGGTCTCCTGAATACAGCTCACTGATGTATCTTGACTCTTTATCCAATTTGCCAGTCTGTGTCTTTTAATCGGAGCATTTAGCCCATTGACATTTAAGGTTAATATTGTTATGTGTGAATCTGATCCTGTCATTATGATGTTAGCTGGTTATTTTGCTCGTTAGTTGATGCAGTTTCTTCCTAGCATTGATGATCTTTACAATTTGGCATGTTTTTGCAGTGATTGGTACTGGTTGTTTCTTTCCATGTTTAGTTCTTCCTTCAGGAGCTCTTGTAAGTCAGGCCTGGTGGTGACAAAATCTCTCAGCATTTGTTCGTCTGTAAAGGATTTTATTTCTCCTTCACTTATGAAGTTTAGTTTGGCTGGATATGAAATTCTGGGTTGAAAATTCTTTTCTTTAAGAATGTTGAATATTGGCCCCATTCTCTTCTGGCTTGTAGGGTTTCTGCCGAGAGATCTGCTGTTAGTCTGATGGGCTTCCCTTTGTGGGTAACCTGACTTTTCTCTCTGGCTGCCCTTAACACTTTTTCCTTCATTTCAACTTTGGTGAATCTGACATTTATGTGTCTTGGAGTTGCTCTTCTCAAGGAGTATCTTTGTGGTGTACTCTGTGTTTCCTGAATTTGAATGTTGGCCTGCCTTTCTAGGTTGGGGAAGTTCTCCTGGATAATATCCTACAGAGTGTTTTCCAACATGGTTCCATTCTCCCCATCACTTTCAGGTACACCAATCAGACGTAGATTTGATCTTTTCACATAGTCTCATATTTCTTGGAGGCTTTGTTTGTTTCTTTTTACTCTTTTTTCTCTAAACTTCTCTTCTCGTTTCATTTCATTCATTTGATCTTCAATCACTGATACCCTTTCTTCCACTTGATCAAATTGGCTACTGAAGCTTGTGCACGCATCACGTAGTTCTCGTGCCATGGTTTTCAGCTCCATCAGGTCATTTAAGATCTTCTCTATGCTGTTTATTGTAGTTAGCCATTCGTCTAATCTTTTTTCAAGGTTTTTAGCTTCTTTGTGATGGGTTTGAACATCCCCCTTTATCTCAGAGAAGTTTGTTATTACTGATCGTCTGAAGCCTTCTTTTCTCAACTTGTCAAAGTCATTCTCTGTCCAGCTTTGTTCCGTTGCTGGTGAGGAGCTGCGTTCCTTTGGAGGAGAAGAGGCGCTCTGATTTTCAGAATTTTCAGCTTTTCTGCTCTGGTTTCTCTCCATCTTTGTGGTTTTATGTACTTTTGGTCTTTGATGATGGTGACATACAGATGGGGTGTTGGTGTGGATGTCCTTTCTGTTTGTTCGTTTTCCCTCTAATAGTCAGGACCCTCAGCTGCAGGTCTGTTGGAGTTCGCTGGAGGTCCACTCCAGACCCTGTTTGTCTGGGTATCACCAGTGGAGGCTGCAGAACAGCAAATGTTGCTGCCTGATCCTTCCTCTGGAAGCTTCATCTAAGAGGGGCACCCGGCTGTATCCACTTACATTCTTGAGAGAATGAAGGTAAAAAAGGTAAGTAATGTTTTAATATTATTATGAAAATAGTTGTGACTCTGTGAACCCTGTAAAAGAGTTTCAGGGACCCTCAGGTGCCTCTGGGCTATACTTTAAGAGCCACTGGTCTGGAGGGATAATACCAGATCCAATGGAGCATGTCCTTTGTTACAGGGCTGCCTTACAGGTCCTCACAAGAAGCCATGTATACTTATTTTATATGCAACCACAGAATCCCTGGTTATTTTGTTTTCTGAGTCCCTAGTAGATTAGAAGCCAGAGGATTTGAAGTCTGACATCCCAAGTTGAGAAATGGTCAGTGACAGCAAGGGAGGAGATACAAATACTACAGACACAGGTACAAATCCCAAAGGCATAACATACTCCAAATAAGAAGGCAACAAAAAATTTATGTCATTTTAGAGAGACTGTGGAGAACCAAGATTTCTTCCTGAATAAGCCCACACACCCCCAGCAGGTTTTCTGGCATTATGCTCTCTGGATCTGGGGCTCCGTCTCCTCATAGTAGAAGGTGCTGGATGTGAGCACAGCTTCCCACAAGGCCTCCAGAGCTGGGCATCTGGTGATCCTGGCATTCCTTTGCAAAGGTGGCACCCAAACTCAGACAGTGTGTCCTGATTATGAGACAGTTCTATTCTTCTTCTAAAAAAGGGAAAGTAGTAGAGATCTGAAGCTACCTCCTGTAGCACAGATGCAAGTTGTGTCCAGCTGTGCTTGGCCCACTGGGGCCTCACCATGGGCTGTTGAGTGAACAGTAAATGCGTGCATTTCTTGCCTGTTGCCTGTGAGTTTCAGCCTGCACCTAGTAATACCCTGGTGTTTACCAGGACCCTCTGCTCCAAAGACATTCATCCAAATGGATTAAAACTTGAGTGTGTGTGTGTGTGTGTGGGGGGTGCAGGGGGGGTGAGACCTAATGTAGTTTTTAACTTATGTGGGATCCTTCGTTCTTCAAGGATTCTGGATAAATGAAGCATAATAACATATTCTGTTGCTTCAGAGTAGAAAGTCTTAAAAGATAATTACTTTAAAGCCATTTAAACACATTGAAAGAATTTGAAGTGTTCTTTCTCCAATACCCTCCAAGTAAATTAGAAGTTAGAAAATGAGGTGAAAGAAATAAAAGGTTCTAACACTTATATTTAGTGGTTAAGAAAATTTCCTTTAGTGCTTTTGAAATATTTTCAAAGTAGAAGTGCTTTTGGCTTCTACGTAGCTTTGTAAAGTACTGTGTTCCAGCGTGAAGTGGCTGTGTTTAGTAACACTGCTGAGTCCCTGCATGAAAAATGTGCCCCAACCACGTTTGCCTTGGTCAGTCAGACTGAGTTAAAAGGATTTCCAACAGCTCTCCCCCTCCAGGCTGTCTTGAGGGTGGGCTGTAACTTTTGATAAATGGCCCTAATCTCAGTGCTGTAGTAGCTTAAAAATAGTGTCTAATATTCCAATTCAGTAGAAAAATTAATATTTCCCTTAAAATGTTCTCTTAGATTTTCTCTCAATTAAAGAGAAATGGAAGATTTTTGAAGGACTGGACAATATTCAACTGTGTTTGTGACAGAATTTCCTCAGCTGTTGATGTATGGTGGTAGTTTTCCCTTGTAATGTCTATCATTGAACTACATACTGGAAGTTTAAATGAAACTTTTTTTTTTGCTTTTGTGGCTCTATAAACAATAAAAAGCAATATAGTGCTGCCCAGTTTAAAGAGAGCAGAGTAAAATGTCCCAGCTCCATCTTCTCTCTCAAATCACATCAAAGAAACAGAGAGAATAAGAAATGGACATAAAAACTCAATTCTGTTAAAAACTAGGAGAAGCAAGTTGATTTGTTCTACAGGTAAACAAGTTAAAGTTCATTACAGGAGATCCAGAAATTGATAATAAAAATTTGCTAAGAGTTTCAATGGGAGGAAACTTAACAAAGAAATAATTCAAGACAATTTCTCAGAACTGAAGGACTTATGTCTCCATATAAATTTAAAAATATTCTTTCCTGAGGCACATCATTATAAAATTTTAGTTATAGAGAGAAGATTCTAGAAGCTTTCAGATATTAAAAAATAAGTCACACATAAAGAGTTTGTAATAAGGTTTCAGATATTTCAAACAACACATGGGAAACTAGAAGACAATGAGGAGGGAATTTTCCCTCTAAATTCTGAGGGAAGCAATTTTCTAATGAGAATTCTATGCACAGAAGAACCACTCAATCAAGTGTGAGAAGAGAATAATGTCACCTTCAGACATGCAGCATCCCAAGCATTTTATTTCAAATTTCAAATGTGTACTTTCTTAAGAAGGCACGTCGAAACAAAGGAGCGAAGTAAGACATGGGAGCCAGGAAATGTGGGGTTCAACACAGCATATTAATAAAGGAATTCCTAATTTTACAAATAATGAGGTCCCAAGATGATAGCTGTGCAGCAGAGTGTTAGAGAGAAATCAGTCCACTTTGGAGCAGGAGGATATGGAAGACTTTAGGAGGGATGTTTCTAGAGAAAATAAAATGGAACTTATAGTTAACCATATATATTTCTGACCATGTGGGAAATAGTATTGATATAGGGGCTTTATAAATTCATTGCAGAGTTTGAATTAACCATATATTGGCTGTAACTATATTGTATGGAGGGAAGGAAAGGAGTGAGGATGTATAAAAGAGATTTGCAAGGCAGGAAAGTTGTGAGAGAACTAAGATATTATTAACCATAATAGGAAGTTAATAGATAATGTCTAAAACGGATGAATCCAGGGATATCAGCATAAGCATATCATTTGAAATATGCTCAAATGATATATGAGATATGATATTTGAGATATGCTCAAATATGCTGGAGGTAAACACCAGAAGAAAGAGCTGGAAGTGTTTATTGTATTTCTTGGAGATGCAGGATTAAAGGATGGTTAGAGTGGGACAGATGTCTCCGGCTGTTTTGTTTTATTTTATTTTATTTTATTTTATTTTATTTTATTTTGAGACAGAGTCTCGCTCTGTCACCCAGGCTGGAGTGCAGTGGCACGATCTCAGCTCATTGTAACCTCCGCCTCACAAGTTCAAGCAATTCTCGTGCCTCAGCCACCCGAGTAGCTGGGATTACAGGCACATGCCACTGAGCACATGCCAATTTGTTTTGTATTTTTAGTAGAGCTGGGGTTTTCACCATGTTGGCCAGGCTGGTCTCAAATTCCTGACCTCAGGTGATATACCCACCTCAGCCTCCCAAAGTGCTAGGATTACAGGCATGAGCCACCACGCCTGGCCTATTTTTATTATTTTAAGGCCCATACCTAATAACTCTGATATCTCGGTCATCTGTTGTTCTGTTTCTATTGTCTGCTTTTTTCTCTTGGACCTGTCTCTTGGCATACAAGGAAATTTTTTATTAAATGCAAGACGTTGTGTTGAAAAATGATAGCTGCTTGGGCGATATTATCTTAGCCAAAAGAAGGTTTCTTTAGTTTCTGTCAGGCAGTTAAAGTAGGAGCACATTGCTTTAATTCAGTCACTGAGCGGATTTGAAATTGGATTTTAGTTTTTGGAAGGCTTGGTCTTTTTAGATTCGACCTTACTCTTAGGATGTAATCCTTCAGCAGTCCTAATTAAATCTGGGGGTCAGAGTCCCTTGACCTTAATGGTTGTGAACTCTGATTTATATTTCCTCAGTTTGTGAGACTGCTGATAGCTTGTTTTCCACTTCCTTACAGGTTTCTCCTGGGAGAATTTACTTAATAAATAACTTGCACCTGAATTCTTGGCTTAGATTCTGTTTCTGGGAGAACCTGACCTAGGACAACCTCTATCAATAAAGCAAAATTAGATGGGCAGACAAAAGTAAAACTTAGGGATAAATAAATCCATCTCTCAATTATACTCAGGCCAAAACAGCCTACAAATTTCTGTGTTCCATCTTGAGGACTGTAAAAAAACTAACCTTGTTTTATTTTATTTTTGTGATTTATTTTATAGTTGCCCATTTATTTATTTATTTATTTATTCAGAAGTTGAAAGGAATAGAGGAAGAAATGCAGACTTAGATATACTGTCAGATACTTTGGTTTCTTTTTGGCTCGGCCTAAGTCTGGTATGAAAACGCCACAGCTAGGGCCTGCCATCTAGGTGTTTTTCTAAAGAGATTGACTCCAAAACATTTGAACTTCTTACTCACAATTTCTCAACCTGCTGTGCGCATCTGGAATTTGCTTTTACATCAGAGTGATTTTTTTCTTCCTCATTTGGGCCCACGCTCATCTTCTAGTGGGCTTCCTGCAGGGTGTGGGACTGGCTGAGCATGACTTTGAAGCAATACTGGGGATCCTGTAAGTTCTGGAATATTTTCTCTGTTATCTTTAGAGACAAAATAACTTTAGTGACAGTTTTATCTTGACTTCCATTTTGATCTCAGGAAAAGCAAAATAGTTTTCCTGAAGATCCTCAAATCTACATTCAATAAAAGAGAATTTACACAGAATATAAATAAGAGATTTAAAATAGATTTTTTAAAGAAAAATATAAACTGGTTTATTGTACCAAATCTTAAATTTAGATGGTGTATTAGTCTTCTCAGGCTGCCTTAACAAAGCACTATAGCTGGGTGGCTTAAACAACAGAAATTATTTTCTCACAGTTATGGAGGCTGGAAGTCCAAGATCAGGGTGCCAACATGGTTGTGTTCTAATGAGGGCTCTTTTCCTGGCTCGCAGATAGTTGTCTTCTTTCTGTGTCCTCACATGATGGAGAGAGAACATAGAGAAACAGGAGTGGAACTGAGCATTTGTCCTACTTTTTTTTTTTTTTTTTTTTTTTGAGATGGAGTCTCTGTTGCCCAGGCTTGAGTGCAGTGGTGTGATCTCGGCTCACTGCAACCTCCACTTCCCAGGTTCAAGTGATTCTCCTGCCTCAGCCTCCTGAGTAGCCAGGATTACAGGTGTCCACCACCACACCCAGCTAATTTTTGAATTTTTAGTAGAGACAGAGTTTCACCACGTTGGCCAGGCTGGTCTTAAAACTCCTGACCTCAAGTGATCTGCCTGCCTTGGCCTCCCAAAATGCTGGGATTACAGGTGTGAGCCACCACGCTCAGCCTTGGCCCACTTCTTCATGTAACGTTCTCATACCTTCAGGGCCTGCTTGAGCTTGATCACACATACATTACTTCCATTTGATGATGAAGTGCTGCTGTGCACACCCAACTTTATGGTGTGGTGAGTCAGATAACACCCATTTCCTGATGGGCAGCTCAATTTGCATGGTAATTTGGCAGCCCATGGATAAATGTTCAATCTCTACTAGGACCTAGCAGCAGGCCAAGAGCCATTTCTCAAAAGGAGAGTAGTTAACTGCAGAGTGTGGCAGGGCTTTGTTTCAAAATCCAAAGGACCGGTGCTGAAATTCACCTACAGGTGCCTGCCAAAGGCTCCAAATAGCACCCACATCTCCACTGACGGTCCAAGTATCATTGTACTGGGTCATATGGCTCAAGTGGTACAGCAGTTTACACAGTAGACTGGATCTGTTGCAGAGCCTTCTCTTGTTCTGGGCTCCACTCAAAATAAGTAGCTTTTGGGGCCACTTGGTAAATGGATTACAGTAACACACCCACTGTGGAATACCTTGCCTCCAAAATCAAAAGAGACCCACTAGGCATTTTATTTTACTTTTTGGTTGTAGGAGGAGTCAGATGCAGCAATTTGTCATTCACTTTAGGAGGAATTTATCAACATGCCCCTCAACACTGTAAAATAAAAATTTTACAGAGGTAGAAGACCTCTGAGTTTTTGTCAGATTTATTTCTCATCCTCTCACAAGCAAATGTCTTACCAATGGGTCTAGAATAGTTGCTACTTCTTGCTCACTAGGTCAAATTAGCATAATGTCCTCAATGTAATGGGTCAGTATAATACCTTGGTGAAGGTGATCAAAGGGAAACGTGATCAAAATCTCTGCAAACCAAATTTTGACATAGGGCTGGAGAGCTGACATACCTCTGAGGTAGGACAGTGAAAGTGTATTGCCAGCCTTGCCAGCTGAAGCAAACTGGTACAGCACATCTGGTACAGCAGCTGTAATTAAAGTCACCACCTGGTTAAGCCTACGATAATCCACTGTCATTCTCCAAGACCCGTGTGTTTTATGCACAGGTCACATAGGAGAGTTGAATGGGGATGTAATGGGAATCACCACGACCTCATCTTTCAAGTCCTTGATGATGGCACTAATTTCTGCAATACTAATCTGTATTGCTTCTGATTGACTAGTTTCGTAGGTACAGGGAGGTCTAGTGGCTTCCCTTTGGCCTTTCCCACCATAATAGCCCTCACTCCACAGGTGAGGGAACCAATGAGGTGATGCTGCTAGCTGTTGAGTAAATCTGTTCCAATTATGCATTCCAGAACTGGGGAAATAACAAGATGGGTTCAGGGATCCACTGGACCCACTGTGAGAAAGACTTGAGCCAAAACTTGATTTATCATCTGGCCTCCATAAACTCCTACTCTGACAGGTGGACCACAGTGATGTTTTGGATTCCTTAGAACTAGAGTCGGTTCAGAGCCACTGTCCAGTAGTCCCTAAAAGGTCTGATTATTTCCTTTCCTCCAGCACACAGTTGTCCTAGTAGAAGGCTATATGTTCCTTTGGGAGAAGGCCGACAGAAGAGCAATAGTTTAAATTTTTGGCTGTATACTGGGATCCTTTCTCAAGGAGACCTGGCCTACTCATCATTCAAGGTACTCTGGGTTTGTAAACTAGCTTAAGTTTGTAAACCGTAAATTGAGTAACTGTGACTCTCTATGATTATGATTCAGATTAGTCTTTTGTTCACTTGACCTAGAACTTTTCTGCTTATAAAGATCAAATAAGCATTTAATAGGCTTCCTATTTTATTTCTAGGGACACTCTAATCAATTGGACAATGCTATAGGTCTGTGTGAGTTAGACTATTCCGATTGCTGCTCTGACTCTGATGTTCATTATATATCCATACCCATCTTGCCTTTGGCAGTTGAGTCTTGCCATCTGACCCCTGACACCCTAGGATCCAACTACTCCCATTGCATTTAGGTTTTCCAATTCAGTGACTGTAGTTCTTGCCCTGGGGTCTAGCCTACAGGGAAGAGAAATCATAGGGCTCTTTGAGGATGCTGGAGCTCCTCTTACACATTTACTTTTCATAGTCATGGTGGATAAGTAGTTCTTAAATGACAAATCCACTCTAATATTTCAGTCTCCCTAAGCCTTTGAATCACTTCCTCTATATTAAACCAAGGCAGGTCTAGCATTTCCAACTCATGCACTGTGGTCTTTGGTCCATGTTTTAGCCAATGAACCAGACTATTAGACCCCTTGATCTCTGAGCTGCAACATTAAATGCTGAATCTCTGCATAGTGAGACCATATCAATAAATTTAGCTTGATTCAACTTTATGTTCCTTCTATCATCATTTCACACTCTTAATATCTGTTTCCACACATATTCCTTAGATTTCTGTGTACATTAGAAAACTCCAGTTACTCTTTTGGAGCGTAGCACACTTCCTCATGGGTCACCTTTTGTACTTCACCTTTAGGGACCTACTGGGACTTGAGTCTAATTGTAGGTTTAGAAGCAAAGAGAGTTGGTGATGGTAGGTTCTGAGGAGACTCAGCATTGTCTTCGATGGCAACTGCCTCATAGGAGGCCACTGGAGTTTTTTAGGCAATGCAGGGTTAATCTCCTCAGATAAGGGTACAGAGGCTTATACCACAAGGGATGGGGAGATGACTCCCTTCTGGAGTAGGGAGAAATCTTCCACTGGCAAAGAAGACTCATCAGAATTTAGGGGCTCAATGACCCCAGATTCAACAAGGTCTCCCTGCATGTCCCCATTACAATTTTTCAGAAGCCCATTTCTTCCCAACCAATGCCTTCACCTTAACAGTAGACACCCTGTGAGGCTGGGAGTTCAACTTGTGTTGTAATTCAGCCAGTCATAGGGTGAGGTTCTGCCTTTAATTTTCAGCAATCTCAGCTCTGCAGCTATTGGAGATAAGGATATCCTTTAGGGCAAACATAGAAGCTTTCCAGTCATTTATGCAACACTTGGGGCTGGCAACTCAAACCCCTGAGCTCATCCTTTTCTTTCTCCACTTTGTCCAGCAGTAGAACAACCAACCAATCTCATTACATTTGTTAGCTTGCCAAAAATATTTGAAAGTACATACACAGTTACCAAGCTCCTTGATTCTTGTAAGTAGTTGACTAGGAGTATTCAATGGTGATATTTTGTGTATTTTTATTGCCAGATCACACTATGGACTTTCAATGCTCTCTTTACTACTGGAAATAGAATCATTAGTGTCTTTAATTAGGTTAGAGAGTCTATTCCAAATGCCTCAAAACCAATTCAGAAAACTCATTCTTAAAATTATGTTCCTCTAGGACCACTCTTGGTACCAAAATCTGTATTAGTCAGGGTTCTCCAGAGAAACAGAACCAATAGGATATATATGTGTGTGTGTGTGTTTGTTGATTTATTATGAGGAATTGTCTCATATGATTATGGAGGTACAGTGCAGTTGGACAGCTTGAAACTCAGCAGAATCTATGGTGTGGTTCTAGTTCCTGAGAACCAGGAGAGCTGATAATGTAAGTTTCAGTCTAAAAGCTAGCAGGCTTGAGACCTAAGAAAGGCCAATGTTTCAGTTTAAGTCTAAAGACAGGAAAAGTCTGATGTCTCATCTTACAGCAGTCAGGCAGCAAGAGTTCCCTCTTACCTAGTGTTTTTGTTCTACTCAGGCCTGCAATTGACTGGATGAGGCCTACCCACATCAGGCAGGGCAGTGCCCTTTACTCAATCTACTGATTCAGATGTTATTCTCATTGAGAAACACTCTGACAGATAAATACAGAATAATGCTTGACTATATGCCTGGGCACCCTGTGGCCCAGTCTAGTTGACATATAAAATTAACCAGTATGGGTGGGCTTTTACATAATCAATGCTTTACAGTTTATATTGACTGTTTATTCATAGCTCTGAGATAAATTATTTTTGTAACAATTTTGTAGGTGAGGAAACTAGGTCCAGAGAGATACCCAAGCAACTTGTCCACGAATGAGCCAAGTCCAGAGCCTAACGATTACTGACATTAAATTCAGCTTTTTCTACCACTTTATAATATAAATGTAGAGGTGGTATTGTGGATATAGTGGCTTAGAAACTGGGCTTCGAAATTATTCTGCATGGGTTGGAATGTCACCTCATCTACTTATTAATCGTGGGGCCTTGGGAAAATTACTTAGATTTTTTTAAACATTTGTTTCCAAACCTTTACATTGGGATTTATCTAAAATTCGTATGGAAGATAAAGAGTAAAGATGAGGCAAGACTATTTCAAAGATGTCAGCGATAGGGAGGGATTAATTCTGCCTGATATTAAGACTACTTATGAAATTATCGCATTAAAATGATATAGTATCAGCCTAGAGATAGATCAGTAAAAGCAGACTAAGAAAGCAGAACAAAGAGCCTAGAAACAGACCTACAACATGTGGGAATCGGCATTAAGTCAAAGGTAGCATTAAAATCAGTGGAGAACACATAGATGGATTAATCAATAAAGGGGGCTCAGATAATTGATCATATTGGATAAGATAAAATTAAATAACTACCATATGTAAAGATACATTCAGATGTACTAAAACCTGAATGTGGAAAGGAAAATATAGAAAAATATTATGATAATTGGGTAGGACAAGATTTGTTATACAAAGCAAAAAATGGACACACACACACACATAGAAAAAGGGAGGATTAATGTATCCATGGATATTAAAAATAAAGCAAAAACCAAACAAAACTTCGGTTCAACAAATGACACTGTCAGCAAAGACAAACTCAGACTAAGATATTTATAATGCATATAATCAACAGAAAAATGCAATCTATAAATAGAATATATATAAAAGTCACAAATTAGTAAGAAAAAGGCAAACAACTCAATAGAAAGTAGGTAAATGTTATAAACTGGCAATGTACGGATGAGAAACCTGAATAGTCAAAGCACATATGAAAAATATTGAAACACATTTGTAATTGGGCTTATGAAAATTGAAACATTCATAAGAAATTATTTCACAACCATCAGATTGCCCCAAAATTAAGAAATTAGATAACACCAAGTGTTTTCAAGGATGTGGAGAAACAGTCACTTTTATACTTTGCTGATGGAAGTATAAACAGGTATAACTCATTTGGAGAAAGAAAATAGAAATATATAACAAAGCTGAAGATGAACATACTCTATTTTCATGTCCTACACCAGGGGTCAGCAAACTATGGCCTTCAGGCCAAATCTGGCCCACCACCTGTTTTTGTAAATCAACTCTTATAAAAATCCAGCTGTGTGCATGTTTATTCATTTACACAATGTTGATGACTGTTTTCATGCTACATGACAGAGTAATGGCAACAGAGACCATATGGCCCACAAAGCCTGAACTATTTGCTACCTGTCTCTTTACAGAAAAAGTTTCTGATTCCTGCCCTTGATTTTAGAGAAACTCTCGTATGCATACACACTGAAAAATGCCCAAGGATATTCTTTGCTACTGTTTTTGATTAAAAAAATAGGATATATCCTTTTTTCACCAATAGAAGAAGGGATAAATAAAATGTGTTCTTTTTTCTTTTTTTCTTTGTTTTTTTCTATAGTAGAATACTATATAGTAATTAAAATAACTAGACATGTATGAAATAACTAGTATAGATATCAATATGGATAAATTTCAACATATTGGTAAGTGGAAAAAAGCAAGTTTCAAAATATACTCACTATTATAACTACCTTGTTCTTCTCCTCCTTGGTCCCATGAAATAATTGTTTTACACAGTGGTTGTCAGTGGATTGGAATCATTAGTTATAGATGGGGAATGATCACTATCATGAATGTCACTATAGATGGAACAACAACATATTGGGTAACTCCTGATGTAATGCATTTATAAAATACACTTTGTCTATGAAATGTTTTTGACAAAAAAAAAAAAACTAAATCTAACCAAGCTTCTAGAGTTAATTACACTACAGAGGAGCAAAGGGACACATTTGGGATGTGGGGCATTATTCAGGAATATTATGTGGATTTTGCAAATCACAGGGAAATGCTAAAGGGAAAAAAGTGTGTGTGCGTGTGTGTGTGCGCGTGTGTGTGTGTGTGCATGTGTGCTCCTTTAGGTTGAAAGAGACTCAAACATACACAAATGTAGTGTATTACATTGTTCATACCTTGATTCAAACAAATCAACTGTGAAAGAAATTTTTAAGACAATTAGGGAAATTGGGTTATAGTATGGGTTGATATCATAGAGTTATTGATAATTTTCTTAGGTGTGATAATGTGATTGTATTTATGTTCAGATTTTCAGAGAAATGCATACTGCATACAATATGTAGCCATGAAATTATACAACGTAATTTTTTTGAAGAAGCGATTTTATTTATTTATTTATTATTTTTCTTCCAACTTTTATTTTAGATGTAGGGGATATATATGAAGGTTTGACAAGGATAAATTGCATGTCACTGGGGTTTGGTGTACAAATGATTTTATTACCCAGGTAGTGAGCATAGTACCCAATAGATAGTTTTCCATCCTTCTCCTCCTCCTACCCACTACCCTTAAGTAAGCCCTGGTGTCTATTGTTCCCCTTTTTGTGTCCATGTGTACTCAGTGTTTAGCTCCAACTTCTAAGTGAGAACATGCAGTATTTGGTTTTTCGTTCCTGCATCAATTTTCTTAGGATAATAGCCTCCAGCTGCATCTGTTTTGCTGCAAGGGACATGATTTCATTCTTTTTTATTGCTGTGTAGTATTCCATGGTGTATATGTACCACATTTTCTTTATCCAGTCCACCATTGATGGGCATGTAGATTGATTCTATGTCTTTGCTATTGTGAAAAGTGCTGTGATAAACAGACAACTGCATGTATTTTTATGGTAGAATGATTTATATTCCTTTGGGTATATACCCAATAATGGGATTGCTGGGTCAAACGTATGTAATTTATTTTAAAATACTTCAGCAAAAAAACAAACAAACAAAAAAAACTATGAAAAAACGAGAGCTGGTTAAGCAAATGTGGCAAAGTTTTGTTAATTATTGAATTTGGGTGATGAATTTATAGAAGTTTGCTGTGTTACTCTCTCTACTTTTTTAATATTTGAAGATTTTCATAACAAAAAAGGCTCTTTTCAAAATTTGACCATTTTCTCACTCCTTACACTATTACTATCCTGGTTCAAGCCATCACATTCTTTTTTTTTTGAGTATTTAAGTTTTATTCAGGTTTCACTTTACATTATATTTTAGTGTTGTTTGAGTTATTTACTTGAAAATGTCTGATACTATTTTTTCTTTTCTTATTATTTGTATTTGCATATATTTTCACAAATTTTTATGTAACTTCAAAGTAACCATTTTCAAGACTTAAGTTTTTAAGAATATTTTTAGGTTCACAGCATAATTGAGAATAAAGTACCAAGGTTTTCCATATATCTTCTTCCCCCACCACTGCACAGTCTCCCCAACTATCAACATCCCCCACTACAGTGGGTACATTTGTTACAATTGATGAACATGTATTAATACATCAGTATCACCAAAAGTCCATAGTTTATATTAGGATTCACTCTTGATGTTGCACATTTTACGGGTTTTGACAAATGTATAATGACATGTATTCACCATTATAATATCATAAAGAGTATTTTCACTGCCCAAAAAATCCTTTGTGCTTAACCAATCTCTGGCGACCACTGGTCTTCTTACTGGCTCCATAGTTTTGCCTTTTCCAGGATATCGCAAAGTTGGAATCACATAGTATGTAGCCTTTTCAGATTGGCTTTCTTCACTTATTAATATGTATCTAAGATTCTTTTTTTATTATACCTTAAGTTCTAGGGTACATGTGCACAACGTGCAGGTTTGTTATATTTGTATACATGTGCATGTTGGTGTGATGCACCCATTAACTTGTCATTTACATTAGGTATATCTCCTAATACTATCCCTCCCTACTCTCCCCACCCCACAACAGGCCCCGGTGTGTGATGTTCCCCATCCTGTGTCCAAGTGTTCTCATTGTTCAATTCCCACTTATGAGTGAGAACATGCAGTGTTTGGTTTTCTGTCCTCCCGATAGTTTGCTCAGAATCAAGCCATCGCCTTCTTCCTATTGCAATCATCTTCTAACATGTTTCCCTACTTCTACCCTTACCTTCATATAGGCTAATCCCAACATAGCAACCAGAGTGATTCTTTTAAAATGTAAGTCAGACCATGGCACTCCTCTGTGCAAAACCCTCCAGTGGCTCTCATCTCGGAGTAGCAGCTAAAGTCCTTACAGAGCCCTACTGCTCTTCACCATCTGGTCCCCAGAGCTCTTCAGCATACTTCTCTGCCCTCATCTCACCATCCTCTTTTCCTGCCTTGCTGTCCTTCGATGTCATTGGTTTCCTCCTTATTTATTCTTTGGACACATCCAGCATGCTCTCACCTCAGCGCCTTTGCACTTCCTGTTTCCTTTTTCTGGATTGCTTTCTTGCAGGCTGTCTGTGTGACTTCCGACTTCCTTTCTCACTCACTTACCCAGATCTTTGAACTCATGGGCTCAAGCAATCTTCCCACCTCAGCCTCCCAATTTGCTGGGATTACAGGTGCCAGCCACAGTGCCTGGCACCAGATCTTTACTCAAATGTCACCTTTTTTTTTTGAGATAGATTCTTGCTCTGTTGCCCAGGCTGGAGTGCAGTGGCACGATCTCGGCTCACTGCAGCCTCCGCCTCCCAGGTTCAAGTGATTCTCCTGCCTCAGCCTCCCTAGTAGCTGAGACTACAGGCACACACCACTATGCCCAGCTATGTTTTGTATTTTTTTAGTAGAGACGGGGTTTCACCATTTTGGCCAGGCTGGTCTGAAACTCCTGGCCTCAAGTGATCCACCTGCCTCGGCCTCCCAAAGTCCTGGGATTACAGGCCTGAGCCACCGTGCCCACCCTCAAATGTTACTTTCTCAATAAGGCCAACCCATATCATCCTATCTAAAATTGCACTCTGCTTTCTACTCCTTGGTACACCCCTTCCCCTTTCCCTTTCCCTGCTTTAATCTCCTTGTAGCATTTCCCTTCATTTGACATACTATATATTTTATTTATTTATTTATTTCAATGAATATGCCAATGTATTTATTTATTTATATTTTTAATTTTTTTCCATAAGTTATGGGGGATACAGGTGGTATTCAGTTACATAAGTTCTTTAGTGGTGATTTGTGAGATTTTAGTGCATCCATCACCTGAGCAGTATACACTGCACCATAGTCTTTTATCCCTCGTCCCCCTCCCACTCTTTCTCCCAAGTCCCCAAAGTCCATTGTATCATTCTTATGCCTTTGCATCCCCATAGCTTAGCTCCCACATATCAGTGAGAACATACGATGTTTGGTTTTTCCATTCCTGAGTTGCTTCACTTAGAATAATGGTCTCCAATCTCATTCAGGTCACTGCAAATGCTGTTAATTCATTCCTTTTTATGGCTGAATAGTATTTCCTCATATACATATACCACAGGTTCTTTATTCATTCATTGATTGATGGGCATTTGGGTTGGTTCCACAATTTTGCAATTGTGAATTGTGCTGCTGTAAACATGCGTGTGCAAGTATCTTTTTTGTATAATGACTTCTTTTTCTCTGGGTAGACACCTAGTAGCAAGATTGCTGGATCAAATGGTAGTTGTACTTTGAGTTCTTTAAGGAATCTCTACACTGTTTTTCATAGTGATTGTAGTAGTTTACATTCCCACCAGCAGTGTAGAAGTGTTCCCTGTTCACTGCATCCACGCCAACATTTACTGTTTTTTTTTTTTAAAGTTTTTTATTATGGCCATTCTTGCAGGAGTAAGGTGGTATCACACTGTGGTTTTGATTTGCATTCCCCTGATCATTAGTGATATTGAGCATTTTTTCATATGTTTGTTGGCTATTTGTATATCATTCTTTTGAGAATTGTCTATTCATGTCCTTAGCCCACTTTTTGATGGGATTGTTTGTTTTTTTCTTACGATTTGTTTGAGTTCATTGTAATTCTGGATATTAGTCCTTTGTCAGATGTATAGATTGTGAAAATTTTCTCATACTCTGTTGGTTGTCTGTTTACTCTGCTGACTGTTCCTTTAGTCTTGCAAAAGCTCTTTAGTTTAATTAAGTCCTAACTATTTATCTTTTTTTTATTGCATTTGCTTTTGGGTTATTGGTCATGAAATCATTGCCTAAGCCAATGTCTTCAAGGGTTTTTCCAATGTTATCTTCCAGAATTTTTATAGTTTCAGGTCTTAGATTTAAGTCCTTAATCCATCTTGAGTTGATTTTTTTAAGGTGAGAGATGAAGATCTGGTTTCATTCTCCTACATGTGGCTAGCCAATTATCCCAGCACCATTTGTTGAAAAGGGTTTCCTTTCCCCCACTTTATATTTTTGTTTGCTTTATTGAAGATCAGTTGGCTGTAAGTACTTGGTTTTATTTCTGGGTTCTGTATTCTGTTCCACTGGTCTATGTGCCTATTTTTATACCAGTACCATGCTGTTTTCGTGACTGTGGCGTTATAGTATAGTTTGAAATCAGGTAGTGTGATGCCTCCAGATTTGTTCTTTTTGCTTAGTCTTGCTTTGGCTATGTGGACTCCTTTTTGGTTCCATATGAATTTTAGAATTTTTTTTTCTAATTCTGTGAAGAATGATGGTGGTATTTTGATGGGGATTACATCGAATCTGTAGATTGCTTTTGGCAGTATGGTCATTTTCACAATATTGATTCTACCCATCCATGAGCATGGAATGTGTTTCCATTTGTTTGCCTTGTCTATGATTTCTTTTAGTGGTGTTTTGTAGTTTTCCTTGTAGAGGTCTTTCACCTCCTTCGTTAGGTATATTCCTAATTTTTTTTTTTTTTTTTTTGCAGCTATTGTAAAAGGGGTTGAGTTTTCCATCTGATTCTCTGCTTGTTCGCTGTTGGTGTACAGAAGAGCTACTGATTTGTGTACGTTAATCCATGTATCCAGAAACTTTGCTGAATTCTTTTATCAGTTCTAGGAGGTTTCTGGAGGAGTCTTTAGGGTTTTCAAGGTAAACAATCATATTGTCAGCAAACAGTGACAGTTTGACTTCCTGTTTGCCAATTTGGATGCTCTTTCTTTCTCTTGTCTGATTGCTCTGGCTAGGACTTCCAGTACTATGTTGAAGAGGAGTGGTGAGAGTGGGCATCCTTGTCTTGTTTCAGTTCTCAGAGGGAAAGCTTTCAACTTTTCCCCATTCAGTATTACAGTGGCTGTGGGTTTGTCATCGATGGCTTTTATTACATTGAGATATGTCCCTTGTATGCCTATTTTGTTGAGAGTTTTAATCATAAAGGATGCTGGATTTTGTTGAATGCCTTTTCTGCATCTATTGGGATGATCAAGTGATTTTTGTTTTTAATTCTGTTTATGTGGTGTATCACATTTATTGACTTGCATATGTTCCCTGCATTCCTGGTATAAAACCCACTTGATCATGGTGGATTATTTTTTTGATATGTTATTGGATTTAGTCAGCTAGTATTTTGTTAAGGATTTTAGCATCTATGTTCATCACGGATATTGGTCTGTAGTTTTCTCTTTTGGTTATGTCCTTTCCTGGTTTTGGTATTAGTGTGATGCTGGCTTCATAGAATGAATTAGGGAGGGTTCTTCCTTTCTCTATCTTGTGGAATAGTGTCACAAGGATTGGTACTAATTTTTCTTTGAATGTCCGGTAGAATTCTGCTGTGAATGCATCTGGTCCTAGACTTTTTTTTGTTGGTAGTTTTTAAATTACCATTTCAATCTCGCTGCTTGTTATTGGTCTGTTCAGGGTATCTATTTCTTCCTGATTTGAGCTCGGAGGGTTGTATTTTTCCAGGAATTTATCCATCTCTTCTAGGTTTTCTAGTTTATATGCATAAAGGTGTTCATAGTAGCCTTGAATGATCTTTTGTATTTCAGTAGTGTCAGTTGTAATATCTCCTGTTTCATTTCTTAATGAGGTTGTTTAGATTTTCTCTCTTTTTTTTTCTTGGTTAATCTTGCTAAAGGTCTATCAATTGTATTTATCTTTTCAAATAACCAGCTTTTTATTTCATTTATCTTTTGTATTTTTTTGGTTTCAATTTCATTTAGCTCTGTTCTGATCTTGGTTATTTCCTTTCTTCTGCTAGTTTTGGGTTTGGTTTGTTCTGGTTTCTTTAGTTCCTTGAAGTGTGACCTTAGAATGTCAGTTTGTGCTCTTTCAGTCTTTTTGATGTAGGCGTTAAGGCTGTGGACTTTCCTGTTAGCACTGCCTGTGCTGTATCCCAGAGGCTTTGATAGGTTGTGTCAATATTGTCGTTCAGGTTGAAGAATTTTTTTTTTTTTTTTGAGACGGAGTCTTGCTCTATCACCCAGGCTGGAGTGCAGTGGCACGATCTTGGCTCACTGCAAGCTCTACCTCCTGGGTTCATGCCATTCTCCTGCCTCAGCCTCCCAAGTAGCTGGGACTACAAGATCCCGCCACCACACCTGGCTAATTTTTTGTATTTTTAGTAGAGACAGGGTTTCACCGTGTTAGCCAGGATGGTCTCGATCTCCTGACCTTGTGATCCATGCACCTTGGCCTGCCAAAGTGCTGGGATTACAGGCCTGAGCCACCGCGCCCGGCCCAGTTTGAAGAATTTTTTAATTTCCATCTTCATTTTGTTTTTGACTCAATGCTCATTCAGGAGCAGGTTATTTAATTTCCATGTAGTTGCATAGTTTTGAAGGTTCCTTTTGGAGTTGATTTCCAGTTTTATTCCACTGTGGTCTGAGAGACTGCTTGATATAATTTCAATTTTCTTAAATCTGCTGAGGCTCATTTTATGGCCTATCATATGGTCTATCTTGGAGAAAGTTCCATACACTGTTGAATAGAATGCGTATTCTGCGGTTGTTGGATAAAATGTTCTGTATATATCTGGTAAGTCCATTTGTTCCAGGGTGTAGGTTAAATCCATTGTTTTTTATTGACTTTCTGTCTTGATGACCTGTCTAGTGCTGTCAGTGGAGTATTGAAGTTCCCCACTATTATTGTGTTGCTGTCTATCTCATTTCTTAGGTCAATTAGTAACTGTTTTATAAATTTGGGAACTCCAGTGTTAGGTGCATATATGTTTAGGACTGTGATATTTTGCTGTTGGACAAAGCCTTTTACCATTATATAATGTCCCTCTTTGTCTCTTTTAACTGCTGTTGCTTTAAAATTTGTTTTTTTTCCGATATAAGAATAGCTAGCCCTGCTCACTTTTGGTGTCCATTTGCATGAAATGCCTTTTTCCACCCCTTTTAAGTTTATGTGAGTCCTTTTGTGTTAGATGAGTTTCCTGAAGGCAGCAGATGGTTGGTGAGTTCTTATCCATTCTGCAGTTCTGTGTCTTTTAAGTGGAGCATTTAGGCCATTTACATTCAATGTTAGTATTGAGATGTGAGGTACCATTGCATTCATCATGCTATTTGTTGTCTGTGTACTTTGGTTCTACTGTTTTTTGTTTCTGCTTTTTAACTTGTATTTTTGTTTCACAGGTCCTGTGTGATTTATGCTTTAAAGAGGTTCTGTTTTGATGTGTTTCCAGGACTTGTTTCCAGATTTAGAGCTCCTTTTAGCAGTTCTTGTAGTGGTGGCTTGGTAGTGGTGAATTCTCTCAGCATTTGTTTGTCTGAAAAAGACTGTACATTTCCTTCTATGTGATACTTAGCTTCACTGGATACACAATTCTTGGCCAGTAATTGTTTTGTTTGAGGAGGTTGAAGAAGATAGGGCCCCAATACCTTACAGCTTGTAGGTTTTCTGCTGAGAAATCTGTGGGAAACTTCTCCCGCAAACAGACCTTCAGTTTCTCCAGGAGGGGTGTGTGTTCGGAAGAGGAGGATATCCCTTTCCCACTTCTGCAGTTGGAGCACTCACAGTGTTTGGGTGTCTCCTGGGTCCTGCGGGAGCAGTATGCTTCCTTCAGAGGGTCTGCGGGCCCTCTCAGGATTGCTGGTTTGTTCTTGCAGTCAATCTGGAGCTAAAATCCACAGTGTGAGCCTCTGCACACTACTCTGTTCAAGTCAGAGCTGCAATCTAGTCCTGCCTCCCATCTGCCATGATGATCCTGCAGCACATACTGTATATTTTACCTATTTATTCTTCCACTGACTGCCTTCACCCTCAAGAATAAGAAGAGAGATTTTTGTCTGTTTTGTTCTTTGCTTTGGACTTAGTGCCTAGAATAGAAGCTGGCACCTATGAGATATTCAATAATTTAAAAAAATCTTGTTGATTGAATCTCATTTATTTCTCATCATTAATGAAAGATAGTATTGCAGAAGACAAGAAAAGGGGTCTTGATTCACAGAGGTGTGGTTTGAATTTCAGATCTGCCATTTGCTAGCTAGCAATGAGGCATTGGGTGAGCCATTCATGCTCTCTCAACCTCAGTTTGTTCATCTCTGAAGTGGAGAGAACACTTGTCCCTTGTGCTGTACGTGATTGCTATTAGGATCAAGATGAAAATTACTATTCAAATGTGAAGAATTATTACTAATAGGTAATGGTAATACTTACCATTTACTGAACACAATATGCTCCAGGCACTGTGTTATAGTTTAATATATAAAGTATATGTATAAAATTTCATTTAATCATCACAATAGCCATACAAGCTAACTTAAAATTTAATTTTACAGATGAAGACACTGAGGCTCAAGGGTGTTAAAATGGCTTGTCCAAAGTCACTAACACAGTAAGCTTCAGGTCAGATATTTTACTTGAGGCCTCTCTAAATCTTCTGTGTTGTAGAGCTAGGTTTTTATGGCTTTGAAAGTCATACATTTCTTCTTTAGCTAGTATGCTGCTGCTGTTTAACTCTAATTTTACTAAAAACAATTTAAGAGTCTTAGACAGCATTAAAATGACAATGCCTTTTTCTTAGTGCCACAGAACTAGCTCTTGAGTATGAACATTTGAAGAAAAGAAGGGGCTCAAAGATGAAATAGAGACAAATCTTTTGGATAGTTCTTTTTAGACTATATTTAAATATGCCCTAATGGCAAGGACAGAAGAAAATTCAGGGCCAGAACTGCTGCTTTAAAAAGAAATATTATCTTCTAGGAAATGCCATGATGGTCCTCAGTTTGTAAGAACCAGAGTTCAGTTTTAAGGGTGCAGGTAGATTGTGAAGTTTGGGAAATATCAATGTCTTAGATCTTACCATAGCTGAACACTGTTGTTTATAGAAACCTGGTTCCCACACCAGCTTTACCTTTGCCTATCATGTGGCTAAAGCTATTGAAGATGATCAGAAATTTGAAACAGAGACTGCCATACCCAGGGAGGTCTCA
The DNA here is from genome assembly GCF_028885655.2 of Pongo abelii. Lineage (NCBI taxonomy): Eukaryota > Metazoa > Chordata > Mammalia > Primates > Hominidae > Pongo > Pongo abelii. The sequence continues at coordinate 130,590,446 of NC_085928.1, read as the reverse complement.
TGTTTTCCTTGTCAAAATGCTCTCTATTGGAGTATACATGTGGTTATCTTGCTCAAATAAAGAAAACAAATCAAACTCAACCTTCTGCTAAGAGCAATCATTATGCTTCCTGCCAGGTGGATGGGAAAGGAGGGAATGACAATGTCAAGAGAAGAACCATGGATGGAATGGGCAGGAGTCCGCAGAAATGGGATTACAGGCTACTTTACCCAATTCAAATTACTTTGGCAAAAGGAGGAATACATTAGAAGGCACATGTGTGCAGAAGAGGAGTGGGACTGAAGCCATGGCTCAGAAACCAGAACTAGGACCTTCAATGCCATCAGGACATGCATTTCTGCATCTCTCAGATTGACTTCCTCCACATAGCTGGAGGTGTGGCCACGGGCAGTGTCATGCCACACCACATCTCACAACTTCAGGACCAATGAGGGATGCATTTCTCTCCCATGGCCCAGTTGGAAAAATCCAAGGGAAAAGTCCTCATAGGCCTTGTGGAAGTAATATGTCCACCCTTGGACCAATCATTGTGTGCTGTAATTGATAACCATCACTAGTACCACATGGTTGAAGTTGGGAGAGGAGGAACTTCCTAACAGAAAGGGAGAGTCATACTCGAACAAGAAAAGGATATTTGGACATCTGTACTGTGTCCTTTACAGATCATATAGTGTAGCCATGTGTATGGTTAGCTGATGCAATAACATATTACTATCTTTGGGTTATCAGTTCCTTGCATTTATAAAGCAGTTCATGATTTCCAGAGACTTTTCTTAACTTTATCTCATTTAAATCTGTATCACTCTGTGAATTAGGTCAGGCATCCAGATATTTGGGCTCAGGGGAGGTGTAGTGATTTGTCCAAGACCATCTGTTGAAATACTTAGTTTGGATCATTCGTGCTACCTTTGATCTATTCACTCAGAGAAAATAAGCATCAATTCACCAATGCCATTCTAGGAATCTGTTCTGAGTTAATATTCACATATGTGCAGCATTGTTCATTGTAGCAAAAAATTAGTCACCTTCAGGGTTCATCAACAGAAAAGTGGCTACATAATTTATAGTACATCCATTTGATGAAACACTATGCATATGTACTAATATGGAAAGACCGCCAATATATTTTTAAATGAAAAAGAAAGTTGCAAAACAATGAATAAAACAAATCTCATTTATGTAAAAGAAAGAACAAACCCTACATATGTGAAGAAATATATTGAAAAGGACTGGAAGAATAGACTTTATAAGTAGTGGCCAATGTTGGGGAGGGAAGTAAAAAACAGATGGAAACTTGGAGGTCCTTTATATTTTACTCTGTGTAGTTATGTAGTGCCTGAATTTTTACAAGGATGTATCCACATACTACTTACATAATAAAAAGCAAACAGAACAAAATCCAAAGCATCCCCCAGGGGACCCACTGGGCTGAGATGAAATTTCTCTAGGTCTCTGACTGTGTCATTTAAAACCTTGTGCATCCCTTATGGGTTGGGTCTGACCCCATTCAGTTTAGAGCAAAGTTCTTATAAAACATCCATGGATCCATCCCTTCTAAATATCTACTACATGCATAAATATATGTGGCAAATGACGTACCAAAAAAGTCTAAGTAAAGGTTTCTGTTCTCAAAGAGTATATAATTGGAAAGCAAATATATAAGTTAAATATTAATAAACTCTGTGGAGTTCTTAGTACTGGAACTTTACCAGCCTCAGTTTTGCACTGTGTAAAATGTGGACTAGATGGTCTCTAAGGGGCCTTAGTTTGGGTATTTTGGAATTCTGTGATTATGTTGTAGGCTGTTCAAGATTTTTTTTTTAGAGTCATGAGGAAACATGGCTAGTATCAGACTCCAAACCACAGGGAAAAAGAGATGTTAGAAGTCAGCCAGGATGGAATTCAACATCACTTTGGGTCACTTGGAAAATATTTCTGTAAATATAGAAGACACATATATTTCTCTTTAAATATAAGACTAAGGAAGGTGGCTGGATAATTACATTGCTGTATAATCCTCTGCCTAAGAGCTGCAAGTACCAGTGGAGAAACAAAAGGAACAGAAAGCTAATCGGTGAACTCTGGAAAGCTTGCATACAACCAAGGCAAATGGTTTCTCTACTCAAAATGGGACTTTCAATCCTTGGCTAAACAGTCAAACAAACACTCAAGAGAAACTCAAAACCAGTTGCAAGGTAAAAGGTGGAAAAGGATTTTTGCCCACTCAACTGGGCTTAGAGCCTTTGGAGAAGTGCTTCAGGGCTTACAGATGAGACAAAGGCAACAGAGGGAGCTGTGTTGGAGGGAATTAAAAGCAAAGGCATAGAGTAAACAGGTTTCAACATGACAGTCTTTATTGTTGAAAAGCCACTCTGAACAAAATCCTGCTTTTTACTTCCAAATTACTGCAGCAGGAAGCTCCAGGAAATGAACAAGACTAGCAAATGTTAACGTTGAATACCCTCCACACACATCACCTTCCCATTGCCTTCTTTTAGTCTGTGAGAAATATGTTAAAACACCAAAATAATGTACTCCTTCCCCATTATAAAGTAGCATAAACGAGAAGAGCTATCTTTGGAAGACAGACAGGATAGCAAAGGAGATAAAATTTAAAATCAGGCAAGCCTGATGTGTTGCCTTGAGCACGTAACTTAACCTCTCTAAGCCTCAGTTTTCTCATCTGTAAAATGGAGATAATAATGGTACCTACCTCATGGGGTTGTCATAACAATTAAATAGGATAACTGACTTCAAGTGTTTAGTACAAGACCCGAGACATTGTAAATAAACACTCAGTAAACAGTAGATATTATTGTCATTATTATTAGTTTTATTTTAAAATCTGCTTTGGTGCAAAAATGTAACTTTGCTTTAGCTATTATAGAGAGTAATTTTTGATTCCTTTACTCTGTGATTCGAGGAATCTCTACATATAGCTACAAAGTCACCCAGGGAAGGACAAGCTCATGGAGGGCTCTTTCCTGCCCATTCGCCTCATTTAAGTGCAGCCATCCTTCAGGCACTTGGTTAAGCTTCCAAGGACCCTTTGGGTCAAGGTATGTTACCCCTTTTGCATTCCCAATTGCTTACTACAATTGTAATTAGGTGGTTATTTATGTAATTATATGTCTATTTTATCAACTGCTTGGTTTTCAAAAAAGTTAAAAATGATTTTCATCCAAATGTGTAGTGAGTGCATGCCAAAGACTGATCTAACCCAGGAAACTAGAAGCATAATTAGGCTGGTTCAAAGAGCATTTGTAAGTTGTGGAAGGTATGTTGAAGCAAGTTTGCTACATTATAGACAAAAATCCTACTCCTGTCTCCTGAAATATTCTATAGGCAAAAAAATTATAACCTTTGGGGTTGTCTTTTGTATTTCACTAGACAAAAGTCTACAAAGTAACGTATAACTTCACAGAGGCTCCACTTTAATCAGTGGTAAATAGTGAATCAAATAAAGGTACATTCTGCTAGATGATGAAATAAGCACTGGAGTAGGGGCAGGGACTCTTAAGTGAAGTTTTGGTATGACTTTGAAAAGACATGCAGTCCTCTTTTGGCCTTATTTCCAAGACTTGAATAATTTTTCTTAATAAATGTCTATCTCCTCCGGTAGAGCGTAAGCTCCACGATGTTGGAGTCTATGTGGTCTTGTAGTCCCAAGCCCTGCACGATGCCTGGCATGATTGTCTAAACCAGGGGTGTCCAATCTTTTGGCTTCCCTTTGCCACATTGGTAGAAGAGAATTATCTTGGGCCACACACAAAATACACGAACACTAACGATAGCTGATGAGCTAAAAAAAAAAAAGAATCGCAGAAAGATCTCATAATGTTTTAAGAAAGTTTATGAATTTGTGTTGGGCCACATTCAGAGCTGTCGTGGGCTGCAGGTTGGATAAGTTTGGAGCTTGGTAAACCAAGCCTTCTGGGTCTGGGGTAAGGTCTGTGATGTTTTTGTTGCAATGTCTTGCTGTGTCCTCTAGGGTGCTCCTTGTTCTCTCTTGGAGCCAGTCCCTGCTGCAGAACTCGTTCTGTAAACTTACACTTTGTATCCTAGATTTTATTTTCAATTTTCGTATTTAAGTTCACAAGTGAATTGAGCTATCATTTAATTTTTTTGTTGGTATCTTTAGGTTTTGTGATCAAAACCACATTTACCTCATAAAAATCAATTGAGTTACATGCTGTTCTATTTTGGAATAGTTTTGGTAACAACAAAAGGAGTAAATTGTTTTTAGAAAATTTAAGAAAATACTTCAGTGACTTCATTAGTACCATTTTGAAGGGGGGCATAAACTTTTTATAACTGTTTCTACTTCTGTGATTAGTTTATTTGTGCATTTGTGTTCTCTGTTTTGCTATGACCCATTTTAGTATTTAATACTTTAGCAGCTATCCATAGAGTATTGATAATGATAATTATTCATACACAGTTTAGAATATTATCATCCCTACTTTAAAATGGTTGTTTCTATCCATTGCTGATATCTTACCTCTCTACCTGCATTTTACTATTTTTGATAAATTTGCCAATTCTCCTTTTTTTGTTAATTGGAACATGTCCTCAACTTTATTAATTTTTAAAAAGCCAACTATTAATTTGATTTACCAACTCAACATTTTTTTTTGTTTTTTGAGACAGAGTCTTTTGCTGTGTTGCCCAGGCTGGAGTGCAGTGAAGTGATCTCTGCTCACTGCAACCTCCGGCTCCCAGGTTCGAGCAATTCTCCTGCCTCAGCCTCCTGAGTAGCTGGGACTACAGGCACACACCACCACGCCTGGCTAATTTTCATATTTTTGGTAGAGACAGGGTTTCACCATGTTGGGCAGGCTGGTCTTGAGCTCCTGGCCTCAAGTGATCTGCCCACCTCGGCCTCCCAAAGTGCTGGGATTACAGGCATGAGTCATTGTGCCCGGCTTCAACTCAACTTTATAAGCATTTTGTTCATTTATGTTGTTAGTTTTATTATTTTCATTTTACTATTTTCTTTTGGCTTTTCACTTTAGCCTCTTAACAGATAAAGGCTTTGCTTTTATGGTGTTTTTTTTTCTTTCTTCCCTAGTTTAGAAAAATGAGTGTTCTTCTAAGCAGTGCTGTGGGAATACTCCATCAATTTTAATACAGAAATATCATTTCAAAATATTCTGTAGTATAGGGACTTTTTTTTCTTTTTTCTTTTCTTTTTTGATTCATTCAAATATTTATTGAGCAGTCAAGGATACCCAAAGGTGATTAAAACATGGTCAGAGAGGTGAGGCAAATGCGCAAGTAACAGAAAGCAAGGGGCTAGGTTCACAGAATCACAGCCGTCAAAAGAAAGTGCTTTAGGACATGAAGAGTGAGTTTGTTTCCAGCCTGGAAGGAGCATGGCTGGCAAATCAGAAAAGGGGATTCAGATTAAAACAGAAGACTTCAGTCTGGATGGCTGATGATACTCAGCATGGACTATATTTCTCTTTCCTCTGTCCCCATCTTTGGACTTAATTTTGCAGTATTGCCCAGGACTGTTCAATGTGCTTTTTCTATACTTGCTTGCATTTTAGCTTTAATGTCTTCTATAGAACTAGGTCCTTTTTGGATTTTTAGGAGTTTTTTCCTGTTTTTTGAAGTATTCATGACCTTTTGATCTTGGTCTTGATAGTTTTGAGTTTTTCCATTTTGGTTTGATTTTGGTGCATTTTTGGCTGGAGTGTCTTATATAGATTTCTTCACTGGAGCTTTTTCTTCAATTTCTTCATCATCAGAATTATCATCATCATCATCATTATCTTCATCATCTTCATCAGCAGCAAGTTTTACTTTTTTTCTGTGGAAACTTGCTGCTACCTCCAGGGGAAGATTGCCTTCCAGATATATTAAATACCTAAGAGTTTCACATCCCCCTCCTCTTCATCTTCTGACTCTGCCTCTCCCTCCACAGCTGCTAAGTGCTGCCCACTAATATGCACTGGCCTTGATCCACACTTCAACTGTAATCCCACGGCTGATGTTATTTCAAAGCCCCCAAGGGAAACCGTTGGCTGTACTGACATTTTCAAAGTTGCCAGTGTTACTTCAATAGGACTGCCTTCATAATTCATTGCCTCTGCTTCAACAATGTGCAATTCATCTTTTACACAGCCCCTAACCTGACCGTGCTTAAAGATAACTGGTACTCATTTTCATCGTTATCCACCCTAAACCGATCATCTTCATCGGCCTTTAGTTCACAACCAAAAGATAGTTCTGGAGCCACAGGGGGCTTGTGTCCATGTCCATTGAATCTTCCATGGGGTGGTGACATACACTTTGGTGAGAGAGAAGGCAGACGGAGATAAACAACTACCGCTCCAGAGAACAGCTGCACAGGACAGAATCACACCAGGCACAGAATTATTTTCTTGATGTAGGAAGTATTTAGGCACTTAAAATTTTTTTATGTGATGTGGAGATTTTTTATTCTGCGTGCATTGAAAAACTCTAGTTCACCGAGATATGATCTATATACAATAAAATTTACCTTTTCTAATCAAAGAGTTTAATGAGGTTTTACAAGTGTGTAAAATTGTGTGGCAACTGGCTGGGCATGGTGGCTCACGTCTGTAATCCCAGCACTTTGGGAGGCCGAGGCGTGCGGATCACAAGGTTGGGAGATCAAGACCATCCTGGCCAATATGGTGAAACCCCGTCTCTACTAAAAATACAAAAATTAGCCGGATGTGGTGGTGCGCCCCTGTAATCCCAGGTACTCAGGAGGCTGAGGCAGGAGAATCACTTGAATCCGGACGGCAGAGGTTGTAGTGAGCTGAGATCATGCCACTGTACTCCAGCCTGGGCAACAAAGCGAGACTCTATCTCAAAGAAAAAAAAAAGACAAAAATTAGCCGAGTGTGGCAGCGCTTACCTGTAGTCTCAGCTACTCGGGAGGCTGAGGCAGGAGAATTGCTTGAACCCAGGAAGTGGAGGCTGCAGTGAGCCAAGAAACGCCACTGCACTCTAGCCTGGGTGACAGAGTGAGACTCTGTCTCAAAAAAAAAAAAAAAAAAAAAAAAAATTTGTGTGGCAACCACCACCATCAAGATGTAGAACGCTTACGTCTCTCCATGAAGTTCCCCATGTCCCTTGGCAGTCAACTTCCTCTCCTACTCCTGGTTCCTGGCATCACTGGTCTGATTTCTGTCCCTATAGTTTTTACCATTTATGGAATGTCATATAAGTGCAATCGTACAGCATGTAGTCATTTGTGTCTGGCTTCTTTTGCTCAAAATCAGATTTTTTAGATCCGTCCATTTGTTGCATGTATCAACACAATGCTCTTTTTTTTTTTTTAAATTGTTGCATAGTATGCCATCGTGTGGACACACCACAGTTTGCTTATCCATTCAGTTAGTGAACATTTGGGTTGTTTTCAGTTTTTGGCTATTATAAATAAAGCTGACATAAATCTGATTGAACTTTTAATTTTTAATTTTATTGTTTTAATATTGTGAAATATTAAACTTTCTGACTTCTTTTTGTCTACCTTCATCCATAATATGATAAATTTGTATACATCCTTATATTCTTAAAAAAAAAGTGTATTCTATTCTACCTTTTGCCTCTCTCCATTGTCTAACTGATTGATTCTCTTGATCAACTCTGCAATGTCTTCTATTATTTTATTATTTATTGATTATTAACTTTCTGATTATTTCATACTGAGAGGCAACACACTACTGTGGTTATGAGAATGGGCTGTGGAGTTAGACAGACTTGAGTCTCAGTCGTAGCTTCACCTATTACTAGCTGAGTTTTCTTGGCAAAGTCACTTAACTTTTTAAGGTCTTTGTTTCCTATCTGTGAAATGGGGAGAACGATAATAACAATACCTACCACGTGGAGTTGTGAGGATTAAATGAGACAATGTATGTAAAGTGCTCAGAGCAGTACCAGGCAGATGGAAAAATCTCAAAAACTGGTACATTTGGCTATTTTTATATTGGAATAGTTACGTCTGTAATTTCAGTCTATTTCTTCCTGTTTTCCTTGAATTTCAGATATTCATTTAATTGTATGTGTTATGTTCATCTGTTGTTTGGGGCATATAATTCAGAATTGTTGAATTTTTATTCTTTAATTTACTGTTTATTATGCTTATTTAATGACGATTTCATCTCTCAATGCTTCTTTCTCCCTTCCTTCCCTTCCCTTCTCCTTCCTTCCTTCCTTTTCTTTTTCTTTTTCTTTTTTTTTTTTCCCAGACAGTGTCTCTTTCTGTTGCTCAGGCTGGAGTGCAGTGGCACAATCATAGCTCACTGCAGCCTCCAGCTCCTGGGCTCAAGCAAACCTCCTGCCTCAGCCCCCCAAGTAGCTGGGATTATATTATTACCCTGATCCATGTAATCCTCCTCCATGGACATGCTGAGAACCTTACTTTCCTGGAAAGGATCATAATATTAGACATAGTTTATTGAGTACTTATAATATGCCCAATACAGTATTAATAACCTTATATATTAATACATTGTCTCAATAATCTTTTTTTTTTTTTTGATACTGAGTCTTGCTCTGTCACCCAGGCTGGAGTGCAGTGGTGTGGTGTCGGCTCACTGCAACCTACGCCACCTAGGTTCAAGCGATTCTCCTGCCTCAGCCTGTAGCTGGGACTACAGGTGCCCGCCACCATGCCCAGCTGACTTTTGTATTTTTAGTAGATATGGGGTTTTGCCATGTTGGCCAGGCTGATCTGAACTCCTGACCTCAGGTGATCCACCTGGCTCAGCCTCCCAAAGTGCTGGGATTACAGGAGTGAGCCACCATGCCCGGCCTCAAAAATCTTTAGGATGTAGATGTTACTATTATTATTATTACCATTTTATAGATGAGAAAAGTGAGGACCTTGCATAGGGTCTCATGTCAATTAGTAGCAATCAGGACTCACACCCAGATAGTGTTAAACATTATGTTTTACTGACAGGCATTGATAATACAGCAGGAACCAAACACTCTTTGAAATGAATATATGCCCTCAACATTTGCATAAATACATTGGAGCTCCATTTATAATTCCTTGGGCTGCTGGCAGTTCATTCTATATGGACTTTGGAAGCCCTTTAAAGTAATGACTTTCTTTTTTTTTGAGACAAGGTCTCACTCTGTTGTCCAGGCTGAAGTGCAGTGGTGCTACCACAGCTCACTGCAGCATTGACCTCCCTGGGTCAAGTGACCCTCCTGCCTCAGCCTGAGGATTGCTCTGGCCGAACTTGAACTCCTGGGCTCATGCGCTCTTCCGGCTTTGGCTTTCCAAAGTGTTGGGATTACAGGTGTGAGCCACCATACCCACCCTAATAATGACTTTATAATTTGGCTTCATCCCACACATATTCCCACTGCTCCCTGAAATGCTCCCTTACTGTTTTGTTGGGAATCTTGTTCTGATCTCCAAAATATAAACACTCTTGGCTCTAGTGAATAATCATTACAGATGATATGACAACCTGGGTGGCTTTTAAGTCATATGCTTATGATGAATTTTGAATCAGATGCTCTCTCAAGGGGATTCTTCTTCCAGAATCCACAGTCTCGACTCTGCCTTCATGTACTCGTAGCCCAGAATCCCTGCAGGGGCTGGTGTGCATTTCCCATGCTTGCTGATCCTGCATATATACTTTGTAGAAAACACTTACATTACAGTTGCTCCTTTAGCTTCTGTGAATTAAAGTAGTTTTCCATTTTGGTGCTTCCTCCTAGATTATGACATATGTTGAATTTAGCTCAGTTAAAGGGCTCATGGGAAGAGTTTTTGTTGGGACTCTAATTTGTTTACTCAAGATGGAATGGAAGACCTCTTGGCACATGTCCCACGAAGCTGACTGGCCAGCAGTAGCTATATTGAGCAAAAAGTCCATTCAGGTTCTGGAGTGGAGACTGGATCCAATTGCTTATCAGGAGCTCTGGGAAGGGATGGGGCCCAGTCTATTATTGTCACCAGAAAAGAAGCATATGAACTTCTTACTTTTGACTGTTCCTTAGGAATATTCAATGCAAGACCTTTATTAATATAAAGCTTCCCTGTGTTTCTTCCTCTCTCGTCACTGAATCTGTGGATGATGCAATGACAGGATGCCGACATTCCAAAACTTATTAACTCTGGGCGGATGCATGCTCTAGAATGAGAGATAGAGTGAGTATGCTGCTAAATAGGCACGTATTGATCACAGGTAGAAAGGGCTGCCAATGGAACAACAGCAAACCAAGGCCGACGGTAATGAGTCAGGGGTTTCCTTTTCTCATCTCTTCCTCTGAAGGGCTCACCTCTCCAGGAGGGAGGGCTCACCTCTCGCCCAGGCAAATGTGCTGGCCTCCAGCTGGGTCCCCCGCCTCCAGGCTGTCCCCCTTGGATCCGTCCTCTCTGTTCAGAGTCTCTTATCTCTGTGCTGATACCTTCTACCTGGTCTACTCCCCATTTTGTGTTGCTTCCAAGCTCTTGAGGGAGGGCTCTTTCATGCAGAGGACTGGGGTAGTTGCTCTGTGAAATGTGTGGAACAAATGAATAAATGAATGAGAAGAGAAGGGGATAATTTTTCTGGGCAACACCCTCCATCAGTGGTTCTTGGTCTGGGGCCACATCTGAGCTACCTGTGGATGTTTTCAATAATATCCAAGTCAGGACTCCACTGCAGACCAATTGATTCAGGAACTAGAGTGAGGAGAGGACAGCTGTGTGTTTGAAACACTCCAGCTGATTCGAATGTGCATCTCTGCGTGGAACAGCTGCCCTAGATTGGTGGGTCTCAAACTTGATTGCACATTGGAATCATCTGGAAAGTGTTCAAACAGTTTGTTTGTTTGTTTGTTTGTTTTTTGCCCCACCCCAGTTTCTGATTCAGTAGGCCTGGGGCAGAGCCCATTACATTTCTGACCAGTTTCCCTGCAATTACTCGTGTTGTGGGTCTGGGGCCCACATTTTAAGAACCAACACGCAAGAGTTTTCAACAGCTGTAATGCTTTGTGTTAACAGTACTCAGTCTTTAGCTGCATATTAAAATCATAATGGGAGCTTTCACAACATACTGTTGCCAGAGTCTCACTGTAGCTAATTATAACTGAAATATGTGGGAGGAGCCTTGGGCATCTTTTGTTTGTGAAATTTCCCCAGGAGATTCTCAAGCACAGTGAGGTATGAGAAATGCTGCTCTAGATCTTTGCCACTGAAAGCATAGTCCTGCGACTGGCAGCACTGGCACTATCATTGTTTGGGAGCTGGTTAAAAACATAGAATCTCAGGCCTGACCCTGGACCTACTGAATCTGCATTTTAACAAGACACGTGGGCAACAAAGTTTGAGAAGCACTGCTCTAGAGAGCTCTGTTCATCTCCTATGCTCAAAGAATGATTTGTTTCTTATCTCCAATATTAGAGTGCAAATTCCCTCAGGATAGGCTTCTTGATTAATTCATCCTCAAGTCCACAGCACCTAACACAGTGCCTTTTTTCATACAGAGGTGCTCAATAAATATTTTTGAATTAATAGATTTTCCTGTGAGTGTTATCTCTAAGGTACTTACACACTTTTCTTCTTCCCACCATCTGCTTCTGCTACCTTCCAGGTAACATAGACCTCACATTGTCATATCACTTTAATCACCTCCTGGTAGACTTTGAATGTTTTCACTCTCTGAATCTTATGTTGGAATGCGATCCCCAGAATTGGAGGTAGGGCCTAGTGGGGGGTGTTTGGGTCATGAGGGAGGATCCCTCATGAATGGCCTGGTGCCTTCCTCATGGGAATGAGTGAGTTCTTGCTGTTAGTTTACAATTTAAAGGAGCCTGGCACCTCCTTCCCTCTCTCTTGCTCTCCCTCTTGCCATGTGACATGTCTGCTCCCCCCTTGCCTTCTACCATGAGTAAAAGCTTCCTGAAGCCTCACTAGAAGGAAACTATAGCCAGCGCCAGGCAGAAATGTGAGCCAAATAAACCTCTTTTCTTTACAAATTACTCAGCCTCAGGTATTCATTTATAGCAATGCAAAACAATCTAACACACCCCCAAACTTAACATCATTAAAAATATATCTCATGGGTAGTAATCATTTTAGACTTGCTTGATATTTCAAGGAAAAACAATCTGGACTCTTTAGGCTCCATTTTTCTAGAACTCATTGCCACCCAAAGGTTTGCTGTGTGGGCCAAGGCTTTGGTTTCATCTGCTCTCACATAATGGAAGTTAACATTCTTCTCAGAATTTCCATCACCATGGTTACTGGCACTGAGTGGCTTCCCTTAGCATCTCAAAAACATTCCTGTAATTATTTTTTTCTGGTAATGTATAGAAATTAAAACAAAAATTAAAGATGCCCTATCACTGGGCACTGTTCATTTGCCTCACCACGGTAGAAATGTTTTACCTTTAGAGCCATTTCAATGCTCTTGAGAAATGGTCAAGTTGAACATCTTTGGGAATGAGTCAATCTCAGGAGGCTTCTAGAAGCCAAGTGTGGTCAGCAAAAGAATGCCCCTCCAAGTCCCAGTTAGTCCTAATTATTCTACATCTTAATCATCCCCCTCTTCCCAACATGTGAATATGTTACCTTATCTGGCAAAAGGGTCTTTGCAGATGTGATTAAGGTTAAGGACCTTGAGATTGGGAGCTTATCTTGGATTATCCCAGTGGGCCCAATGTCATCAAAGGAGTTCTTAAAAGCTGAGAATCTTTTCTGGCTATGGCAAACCGGAGAGATGGCAGGGTGAGAAGAGCTTGACCTGCCAGGAATGGGGAAAAGGGACCAGGAGCTAAGAAATGAGCATCGTCTCTAGAAGCTAGAAAAGGCAAGGAGACAGATTCTGTCCTAGGGCTTCCACAGAGGCACCAGCCCTGCTGACACTTTGATTTTAGCCTAATGAGACCTGTGTTGGACTTTTGATCTACAGAACTGTCAGACAACAAATTTGTGTTGTTTGAGCCACCCAGTTTGTGGTGATTTGTTATAGCAGGAATAGAAAACTAATGCAGAGCAAGGCACCTTTTTGTTTCTAGGTATGTTTGGAGGTAAAGACAAGGTTACAAGCATCCAGTGAAGAGTCTGTTCTGTTACATTCTTTTGCATCACATAGATCTCAGTTATCAGAAAATGATTTTGTATTTTGGAATAAACTCTGTTTCTAAAATTTCCTTCCTTCCCCTCCTCTGATGTGAAGTAAACTTCAGAGGATCCAGTGTCGGGATGGAAGGGTAATGAATATGGCAAGTTGTGTTGGGGTTTGAAGAGTATAGATGTGGTCTCCTGCCCCCAAATATCTACTCTCACCCGATGTTTGAAATTTCATTATTAGAGACCCATGGCTTGCATCTTCTTCAGTTTTCCTCTATTACAGGCACTTATACCTCCAGAGAGGTAACTGCTATAAGCCCTTGTAGGAGAATTTGGTTACTTTACCACTCCCTGTGGGATGGATATGAGACATTATACGGGAAAGGTAAAGGAAGGAGCAACATTCCTGCCATCATGATTTTTTTTTTTGTTTGTTTATTTGTTTGAGACAGAGTCTTGCTCTGTCACCCAGGCTGGAGTGCAGTGGCGCAATCTTGGCTCACTGCAACCTCCGCCTTCCAAGTTCAAGTGATTCTCCTGCTTCAGCCTGCCGAGTAGCTGGGACTACAGGTGCACGCTGCCATGCCAGGCTAATTTTTGTATTTTTACTAGAGACGGAGTTTCACCATATTGGTCAGGCTGGTCTCAGGAGTTTGAACTCCTGACCTCAGGTGATCCACCCACCTTGGACTCCCAAAGTACTGGGATTACAGGCATGAACCACCATGCCTGGCTGCCATCATGATTTTGTCAAGAACTATTTATCTAAGATAGTCAAGGAAAGTTAAATGAGATGCTGAAGGAAAATTGTGTGTGTGTGTTTATCTAGTGCCTATTCAGTGCCAGGTGTTTTATTTAGGCTACTGCATCTAGCCTTTCAACAGCTCTGTAAAATGTCAGGTGAGGGGTTTTCTTTTACCCTACTTACAAGCTAATAAATTAACCTATTAATGTTTAAAATGTATTTTCCAGTGAGTATTAGTCTCGTATTTCTGATGCTAGCCAAAGACCTGAGACTCCTAGGTCAGAGACAAAGAACTTTATTACTCACCATCACAGCAAAGAACATCAGCATCAGCTCCCTTTGCTACTAAGATTCAGAGGGCAAGCTGACACAGATCCAGAGGTATACTATACCCACAGTGGGTTTGTGTCATAGCCAAGGAACATTGAGCTTGGAGAATCTACTACTTGTATAGCAAGTAGTAAGTAGTTGTGTTCTTTGTTCCAGGGTGGGAGACATTACTTTGTCCCTCAAGTTGCTCACTGCAAGCACAACCCTGACAAATAGCCTGGATAAAGAGTACACAGGGCCTTGGATTCTTGGCATACCCTATGCACTGCATATGGGTTTGAGAGATCCATGGAGAGAACTGTCTCTCCCAACACAAAATAGGTACTATTATTCTTATTTCACAAACAGGAAAGTTGAGGTAAAAGAAAGTTAAACAGCTAAGGTAAGGAAACAAGGTGTAGTGAGACCAGGATTCAAATCTGTATCTATATTCTGAAGCCCATGATCTTTTTACCATATGTTGCTGTCTACTGGGAGGGCTCTTGGAAAAATAATTATACCACATTGGTCTTTTATTATGATTCACAAGATAACAAATGCAAACTTAATATTAAAAAATGTCCAGAAGGCGCTGAGATTTCTGATGGGTATGCAAAGATATGTATGTATTCATCCATTCATTTACATATATTTCTAAAAACCATCTATGTATCTGCCCCTGTGGTAGGAATGGATGGAGAGAAAGGAGTAGAAAAATTAAGAATTTTTTCATTTGTGAAATGTCTCAGTGCCACTTAACACAACAGTGTTTTAAATTTCCAAATTCAAAACTTAAGAGTCTGTAGAACTTTGACATTCAGAAAGGTTGCCTTTTCTGAACTCCTAATTACTTTAAATTGAAAGTCACTTCAATCTCTTTTCTGCAGCTTCTCTGGATCTTTGGTTTCATTGAAGTATAATCTAGGCAGCCTCAGTGGGAATTTATCACTGTACTAAGGAAGAAGATACATTTTGATTCTGGAAAACTCTATCTCTTTTTTAAAGGTCCACATGTAAAAAGACATTTGGAATAAATTTTAATGTGATTCATTGGAAAAATTCTTTCAATTTGAACTCTCTGCTCATACAAAAGGATGAACTCATTAAGTTCTCCAGCGTCTCCAAGGAAGATGGTGATAATGGAGGGCTAAATTGTGGCACTTCCGTGTTTCTGATAAAAGCTGAGAATGAAAAAAAAAGTGACCCCTTTGACATTACTTATTTAAACACATTACTTATCAAAAACAATTATGGTTGTGGGCTTTGGAGCAGGGAAATTCTCAGCTTCCAGAAAGCCTATGGAAAATATCATTTAAGTGTAACCCCTTTCACTCGCCCCATTCCTGTCTCTTCTATTGATCTGATTTTGAGATTTTATATTCCTTATGGATGAACTCCTAGAGATCTTTGTCTGGAACCAGGTCTACTTTGAAAGTTGAAACAGTGATTAATATGCCTGTGTATTATTCATATAAAAATGTCTGGAAGGATGTCTGTCCACTCACATGTCACCGTGGCTATCCTGGGGCCATGGACTCACAGGAGGTTCTTTTGCATTCTCACCTGAGGGTGGGTTACTTCAGGTGGAGCAAGAATTCTCTCCTTGTCCCTGGCTTTCCAATGTGCAGTTCACTTTACCCTGGGTTGTTGCCTCCTTTCTTTCTTGCAAATAGCACATGCGTAGTTCTTCCTTAGTGGGTGTTTGGTGGTGAAAGAGAAAGGAGAAGGTGGGCATGCAGAAACAATTGGAGCTGCCATGCTGGTCAGGCTGTTTTCCCCCAGGCCTCTTTGGGTGTTGGTAGGCATAGGGTTGTTGGTACCTTGGGCCAGCTGGACCTTTCTTTCTCTTCGTTCATTTCACAATTGTTTACTGAGTGAGGGTATGTGCCAGATACTTCCAGGGGATATAGCAGTAAACAAAGCAAATTTCCTCTTTCATGGAGTTTACATTCTAGTAGACAATTAAAAGATAAAAACATCTAAAATATGAAGTATATCAGGCCATGACAAGGGATGGGAAGAATAACAGACCAGGGTAGAGCAGATGGAGAGTGAAGGAAGATGAAGGTAAAGGGAGCTATTTTTTGCAGGTGAAGAGGAAAATCCTTCCTGACAAGGTGCTATTTGAGTGGAGGCCTGATGGAAAGGATGGAAGGGGCTCAGAGGCTGCTATTTCAGGCAGAGGGAACAGTACACAGAGTTCTGAAGTGTGAATGTCCTTGGGCTTTTCAAGGAACAGAAGATAGTTCAGTGTAGCCAGGGCAGAGTGAGTGAGCTGGGAGTATAGGGAAAGAAGACAGGGGGTTAGCTGTGCCCCAGGCCCTGTACAGCCTTGCAGGCCACAGCGTGAGGGCCTGAAGATCTTAGTTGGGTAAGCAGGAAGCAACAGGGGAATATTGAGCTGAGAAGTGACTTGCTAGCATGTATTTTAGAAGAAACATTGTTAACTTGTCTTTAATTTATTTAAAATATTTTATACTGGACAGTGGGTTTTAACACTTAATGACCTTTTTTCATTAAGTATTGAAGAAGTACATCACTATGTTGTTGGGTATATTTAATAATTACATTCAATATTGTAGTGAAATAGGGAAGTGATGCTTTCCAGAAGAGAAAATAATCAAATAGAGATTTACAAAGCCATTTGCTCATATCTCCCTGACGGACACAAACCTTAGTCTCTATGCACAGGTGTATGAGAAATGTAAATCTTTATCTTCCCATCAATGTACTCCCAGCATGAGATCCATTATTCTGGGAGTTCCTTCTTCTATCTGAGTTTCATGTAAGTCAGGGGGCTAGGATGCAACAGAACAGCGATTCTCCAAGTGTGGTTTCCAGAGCTGCAACATCAGCATCACCTGAGAACTTGTTAGAAATGCAGATTCTCACTCTCCACCCCAGGCCTGCTGAATCAGGAACTGTGTGGCTGGGCCCAGGAATCTGATAACAAGCTTTCTAGATAATTTTGATGCACATTAAAATCTGGGAAAATTTTCTTATGGTGTCAAGTCATGGGTGAGGACAGCTAGTCTGTAATGTCATCAGTCCACAGTCCACAATGGTATCAGCTGAGATGTTGTCTTCCCCTGTTGATCCACTCAGGGTCCAGCTTTGCTCCTCATGCCTGACTGCAAGCTCTTTCATGTCAAGTTTTCTCTTTCTCTCAGCTAATTTTTGGGCCATTCTTATGGCCCTGTGCATATGACGATTCTATTATTTCTCTATCAAATTGAGCTATGGGAAATTTTGTGGTTGTCATCTAAACTCAGGCTACTTTGGGCCTCTCTCAACATCGTGAAATTATCCTGCCATTTCCTTGTTACTCTGAGGCTTGGAGAACTCATACATCACTTGTCCATTTCTTTTATGGGGTCTTGCTGTCTTCATAGCCTCAGCTCAAGAATGGGAGTCCAAGTCTTCTTCACTCTCAAATTGCCCCATACTTAACTGAAGTTTCTTTCACTTTCCTTCTCCCCTCAATAGTCAAGAGAATGTTTTCCTTCTCCCCTCAATAGTCAAGAGAATGTTTTCTAGTCTCAGGCAAGAAAATTTGCCTTGTTCTAGATGAATCTCACCTACAGCACAAGCTATCCATCATCAAGGTAGATAAAGACACCTGGGGAAATACCTCAAACAATAGCTTCTCTCGTTGACAAAACACTTGTGCTGTTTTAATTTATTAATTGAAAAACATTATTGTTAAGTGTAATACATCTCGTTTTAAAAATGTGCCTGTATATGTGCCAAATGCCTCTCAGGTGGTTCTTAGATGCCTCAAATTTGGGAAGTCCTGAACAATATCCTCAGCTGTGATAACTGAAGCTGCCCACCTCTTTTCTCTTATTGATTACTAACCTTTCATGGACCCAGTGAGTCAGATTCTGTGGGTTTGGCTGTGAACTGTATCATTTATATATTGTCTGCTTTTCTTTTGTCCTCACTAGCTTGCAACAATTAAAGGCAGGTAATTATTATTTTAGGCACTGTCAACATGAATACAAATGAATGATTGAAATTTTATTTGGTTTTGAGTTGATCTAGATGATTAAAAATATACGTAAGTTTTTAAAAATTACACTTTAAGTTCTGGGATACATGTACAGAACGTACAGGTTTGTTACACAGGTATACACATGCCACGGTGGTTTGCTGCACCCATCAACCCGCCTAATGTTATCCATCCCCTAGCTCCCCATCCCCTGACAGGCCCCAGTGTGTCATGTTCCCCTCCCTGTGTCCATGTGTTCTCATTGTTCAGCTCCAACTTATGAGTGAGAACTTGTGGTGTTTGGTTTTCTGTTTCTGTCTTAGTTTGCTGAGAATGATGGTTTCCAGCTTCATCCATGTCTCATCATCACTGGTCATTAGAGAAATGCAAATCAAAACCACAATGAGATACCATTTCATGCCAGTTGAAATGCTGATCATTTAAAAGTCAGGAAACAACAGATGCTGGAGAGGATGTGAAATAGGAACGCTTTTACGCTATTGGTGGGAGTGTAAATCAGTTCAATCCTTGTGGAAGACAGTGTGGCAACTCCTCAAGGATCTAGAACCAGAAATACCATTTGACCCAGCAATCCCATTACTGGGTATAGACCCAAAGGATTATAAATCATTCTACTATAAAGACACATGCACATGTATGTTTATTGCAGCACTGTTCACAATAGCAAAACTATATGTAAGTTTTAAAAATTACTTTGGAATGAAAGTGGAGATTAAAAAAATTTTTAATGAACATTTTGTTAACATCTGAGAATAAGTTCTCAGAAACCCAGGGATACTTGGGTTTAAGTTAAGGATATACTGGTTTTGAATCTCTGGAGTCAGTGGTTTTATTTTTGTATGCCATGGACACCATGCCTTTTGGAATTATGGCACTTCCTTCTCCTTGCCACTTTTGCCCCAGTATCCCTGTCTGTATTAGATATATTTGTGCATTTTGTTTTTTCAGGGAGAAATATGGTCTTATTTTTGGAGAGAAAGAAGCTGCACTTGGATGGGGAATGAAAGGATTCCTAGAGATGATGAAACTGATTGCATTTGCAATGTTTTTGTGACAAGCTGGATATCATCAATCCTTGTAACTATGTGACTCGTAATCACTATTTTGGAGGAAGAAGTTGCACCAGCACATTTTTAGTTTTGCTTATAATCCACAGTAATTTAAAGTGGTCAGAATCTAATTATGCCCATTTCTGATAGACATTCAAAATAAGCCAGTTTCTTAGCTCTAAAGCTTCATGAGGCGCCCACGCAGGAGTAGCTGAGATCTTATAAGATGGACAGGAAAATACAACCCCCTTACCCTGTCTATTTTAAGGCAGCACTCTGTCAAAGTGCACTTTTCATTTCCCAGATACCTTTCCATGGTGAATGACCATGGCATTGAATGAAAGTGTTCTGAAATGTGGAAGAAGAATTAACTCCTTGTGGAACGTGTTTTAAAAGTTCTGTCTCTGATACATGAATTGTCAGAGAATCCTCTCAGCCTGCCCACTGGCTGTGCTTTTGGGCTATATCATTAGTCAGCCAAGCTGATTAAGACTAATTTTGGTCAAAATAAATTCGTGCCTGAGCAAACAACCCATGTGCAGAATCTCAACCAAAGGCAATTAAATCGAGATTCCTTTTATGATGGAGACTCAATAACTACTGTGGTTTTTGATATCATTCTAATGAACCAATGGCAAAGAAATGTCCCCAGTGTATCAGACTATCCTAGAATTTATTTTCTATATTTTTTCTCACTTTAGAGTTGCTCTTTGATTCTGGCACATCATTCTCTCTGATAATGGTTTCAAATCAGCTTGTCTGATTCATGGCTGCACAGAGAAGGTTTTCTCAGGAGCTAGTGGAATGGTTATTAAAAAAAAACATGGAAAGGCAGATGGTAGACTATTTTACTGGCTCATCTGCTTTTGCAGGGAATGATTATACATTCAAAGTAAGTGGCACCAGAAGTCAAATCTAACTGAGGTTGATCTCACATGTTTCCTTGTAGAGAACATAAAATACAGCAGCAGAGACAGCCTAAAAGCTGATCCCTGAGGACATAGTCATGGTCGTGATACAACCTGGGGCTGAAGCAGATCTGAGAGGTCATTTATTTGAGGCTCCAGCCTTCTTACAACCTCATTGTCATGATATTTCAGTCTTTGCTTGAACACCTTGAGTGATGGGGGAACTCATTATTTCCATCTGTAGGCAGTTAAGTGCGATATAATTCTTCCTTCTTTTGAGTTGATATTGACTTCTGAGTAGTATCCATTTATCCATTCGTTAATCCTGGCTATGCTCTTTGGAAGCAGCACAGAAAAAATTCATTTTCTGTTCCACCTGGCAGCTAGCTTGGGTGTGAGCTAGAATGCCATCTCACGTCTTCTACACGCTAACTGTTCCCAATTCCTTGGGTCATTCCCCGTATGAAATGGGTTGGGTACTGTTTCATAAGCCTCTGGACTGGGGGAAACTAGGAAGAGACAGAGATAGTTTAAACTTGCTTAACCCACATACATGACACAAACAAATTGAACATTCAATACCAGGCCCATAAAAATGAAAGACATTTGCCAAGTGGATTTCAGAAGATAAAGTAGGAGTAGTGGCAACAAAGACTGTCTCTCAGGTTTCCTCATCCTTGTCCTAAGCAGCGTAGCCTTAGGTCCAGTGTCTCTGTAGACTGATGATGATGCAAAGGAGACTTAGTGGTGCTACTCTGGCCCTTTAAATAAAGTTGACTCACACACTCAGCACCTAGACTTGGCTTAAACATATAAGAATTTCTAGTGAGAGGTTTCCAGAACTCTACTGGAGATTTAGGGATCCCTAGAGACAGATTTACTTTGGGGACTTTGGGGTGGCTGAATGGCCTTTTCTCTCTTATGTATTGGAGTTTCACATTCAATAGTGTTGATTGGAAAAATAGATTCTGCGGCTGGAAGACCGTCTATCAACTAGGACTGTCTACTACTTTCTCTTTTTTTTTCTCTCTTTTCTTTCCATGTCATCTTCAGGCCATTTTTAATGTCATCTTCCTGGCTCCAAGGCCATAGATTGTGCTTCTCACCCAGGATTCTGTTATCCAATCATTTAATGTCCATTTTCTTGCAGTAACTGCTACAACATGGGTGACTCAGTAAAGAGATGGTTAAAACCTGGCAGTTTTGTGGGGAATGGCCTTAGGTGCAGGGACTTGAGATAATCAGACTCCGTATTTTATGATGGCTACAATTTATTTCATTTTTTTCCCTTCATCTCTTCTATACAGGCACCCAGTGTAAAGTGCTTGATGTATGTCCTTGGTTATATATGATTCCATGCAAAATGTATGGTATTCCTTTGTGTTTGCAGTTTACATAAATAGTATTGTGTTATAGATCTTTTTGTTTTGTTGTTATTTTTACAAGTTTCAATATGCAGGTCTATTTCAATGCTTTCTATGCTGCAGTGATTTCCATGGTAGGTATCCTTCCACCCAGTATTTATCTCCTCTTGCCTTGTCTGAACTCAGCTCCCTAATAATGCAAAGTATGTGATGCTAGGATTCCTATGCCTATAGGTCTCTGTAAGAGCTTGAGGTATTTTCCCAGAATGGGAATCCTGGCTCTAGGAAAAATGGGCTGAACCAATTTACACTCTCACTAGTGGGAGATGGGGTCCTTATCTTTTTACATTCCTGTTAATGCTTGATATTTTCTGTCTACCTACTCTGTGAGTATAGAGCGATATCAGTTTTCATATTTCTGATTACTCGTGAGCTGGGGGATCTCTTTATATACTTTTTAGCCATTTGGGCCTCTCCTTCTGTGAATATTCTATTTTACTATGGCATTTTATGTATTTTTCTTGTTGATTTGCAAAATCTACCTGCATATTCCTGATGTTAATTCTGTGACATTTCAGATATTGCAAATATCTTATCATAAAAAATTCTCTTTTTAATGGATCTGAATTTGTTTTGCTATATTTTGTTTAAGACTTGTTTTCCTTTAATTGCAGGTGTGAGCGAAAGTTGGGCTTTTATTATTGCTTTCCTGTGGAAAATTCCACAAGAACCTTCAATTTACTAATTTATTCCCACGTCTAAGTACAGTCTTAAGTAAACGTATCTACCAGATGTCAGCTAGAGCCCTCTCTTTATGTAGCTAGAGCTACATGAAACTGCTTTGAAAAGCTCTTCTCTCAATTCTTTAAAACTAGACAAAGTAACTCCCAGAATCCTATGCATTCTGGGATAATTATATTATTAAGATCCCCTTTGTTTTGGTGCTCACCAGTTCTATATAAACATGATACCTGAATGTCTCTCTTCATTTGTTTCCACAAGAAATTCATCTGCATCATGCATTTGCTAATAAGTTGATTATCTAAAGTTGAGAGAGCTACAGCATGGTGTCATATCTTGAAACATAAGTGTTTCTGTCATCTTGTTTGCTTGCCCTCCCCACCTCCAACCTCCATTACTGTAAATTCTTTTTCAATTATGCAGAGCAATTTGGCTCTCCCAAAACTTGATCAGACCCTCAAATGCTTAGCAAACTAAATGTCCTCTTGTCAGCTGACATATCTAGTAGCCAGCTGGGTTATACATAGGTCCTACAAAGAGAAATTACATTTTATGTTGCAACACCAATGAATGGTTTTGCAATGGACACAATCTAATGAGAGGTCAGGTAACCTTCCTTTATAATGTCCTTTTTTTTTTTTTTTTTTTTTTGCATTAGAGTAGGTGAACCTTTTAGGAAGGGAAATGACAAACATTTCCAGAGCAGACTTGCTTTTTTGTTTTTGTAAGGGGCTAAGGCTTTACCCTGGTCTCAGTGCAGGTTGTAAAAAGAACATGGGTCTTGGAACCCCAAGATCTCTGACAATTGGCAATGGTGTCATCTTAGATAAGTTGCCTATTCACACTGAGTCCTATGTCCCTATTGTCAAATGAGAATACTAACACCTACTTCCATATTTGTTTGGAGGATTAGAGGTAATATAAAGGGTCTAGTATGATTCCTGGCATAGAGTAGGTGTTCATTACATGCTGGGCAATTATTACATACTCCAACAAGATAGTGAAGAACTCTGGGAGGCAGCACAAACACCTAGCACATCCTTTGGGGTGGTTGCTGGGACTCTTGAGTGGAAAGTAACAATGAATGGAACTTTTGTCAAAGTGCTGGGGAAAACGGAGGTGAATTTTCTGAAATGTTCAACCGGATTCTCACAAAGTAGTTCACTTACCAATGAAAAATCTTTGGTGATCTCAAATTTTTCATCTTATTTTATTATTTATTTTTTATTTATTAAGAGACAGAGCCTCATTCTGTCACACAGGCTGGAGTGCAGTGGTATGATCACAGCTCCCTAAAGCCCCGAACTGGGCACAAAGGATTCTTTTGACTCAACCTTCTAAGTAGCTAACTACAGATGCATGCTACCATGCCCGGTGAATTTTTTTCTTAGAATTTTTTGTAGAGACAGGGGTCTTGCTATGTTGTCCAGGCTGGTCTCAAATTCCTGGTCTCAAGCGATGTTCCCATCTCAGCCTCCCAAAGTGTTGGGGTTACATGAGCCATTGCACCTGGCAGGTTATTCATCTTTTGATGTAACTTATTACACAGAATCTACTTGGCCTTGACTTTATGTAGTGGAAAGATATCCTAAAAGATCTCTTTAGAGCTAAAAACTCCCACTGGAAAAATCATAAAATTCTTGGAATGCAAACCCACCCGAATATCTGCAACAAATAAGACTACAGCCTCTTTCTAGGACTTAGGGTAAAACTGAGGAGTGTTTTTCATATCTCTGTATCCATTGGGATTTGTGGGCATAAGAATTTTCTGATTTGTAACTTGAAGGTGTCTTATTCTATATGCATCTTCCTCATTGCTATTAGTGTTATGTACAAGAAAGTTAAAACAAAATATACAGGACATTATCAGTCTGTCCTGAAAGAAAAGGAGTGTTTATTTCAACTTCCTCTGACTTTACTCTTTATATGCATTGTTTCCAAAAATGTCTATACCAAGTGAAGTCTTATATGGAAAAATAAAAAAATTTTATTGGCTTCTATAAAACTTTCAGATAGGTATTCGTATAGAAAAAATTGTCCTTGAAATGAAACAGCTCCAAGAAAAACTAAGGTAGTGTAATTAAAAGATTAGTTTACATGTATTTAGAAAATGTAACTAAGAGGACAATTAATTTACATGACCAGTTTATATTACATTAAAAGCCCCTATACAGGCAGGTCCATGGTACAGTGAAATTTAAGTTTGATTGTCTATTGAGCTTCATGATTCTCTTTGGAACCTGACGGCTCATGTACAGATAATTGGAAGAACTTGTTGGCTGAAGGAGCCCTTGTATCAGAAAATTGCAGAGCCTCTAAGTTCCACGTATCTCCTGAGGGCCCAGGGCCACTTGTTTCACCCCACTTGCCACCTGATCTGCCAACTAGTATAGGTGGGGTATGCCCATCTGTGGAAGTAGAGACCAAGTTTCCCCACGTGCGGGATTGCTTTAACTACTGAAGCATGAAGCACCACGGGACCTGCTCTGTGGCCAGGTACATATAACCTAGACATGGAGGGAAGTTAGCCCTATTTTTGATAATGGGAGAGCCAGTAGATAAATTCTTTTTTTTTTTTTTTTTTGAGATGGAGTCTTGCTCTGTCACCCAGGCTGGAGTGCAGTGGCATGATCTCGGCTCACTGCAACCTCCACCTCCCGGGTTCAAGTGATTCTCCTGCCTCAGCCTCCCATGTAGCTGGGATTACAGGTGCACACCACCATGCCTGGCTAATTTTTTCTTGTATTTTTAGTAGAGACAGGGTTTCACCATATTGGTCAGGCTGGTGTCGAACTCTTGACCTTGTGATCTACCCGCCTTGGGCTCCCAAAGTGCTGGGGTTACAGGCGTGAGCCACTGCACCGATCAGTTTAGTTCATATGGCCCCTTAGAAGATGGTCTTACACAATTGAGTACTCAGTTGTGTTTGGTACTAAGTGTGGCCAACTTAGCAAAGCACTTTATATTTATTCTCTTTTCTTCTATGCCTCATTCACTTTTGCCTCCACTCCTTCTTCCTTGGGTGGTATAATGCCTAATAAAATTGCAGCATGAATTTTGCTTTCTGGGGAACCTAGGCTAAGGCAATTCTCTTCTTATTTTAATATAGCCTTCGGGCAATATCACTGTATAGATACAGACTTCATTTATGATTTCATCAATGTATGGTGTAGGTAGATTGTCTTTAAAGAGTATAACATGGCACTTTTCATCAAGTAGTCAGTGAATTCTCTTGAGATACATGCTCAAATGGTATCTGTAACATTCTGCATTTCAGTAGTTCTACTAAGCTTTGCTTTGGTTTAGACAGCATTTAATGTGTCAGAATTTGTGTACATAAACCTAATGACAATTCCACTTATTTACAAAGCTATGGTGCCCTGAGTGTCTAAACATAAAAACCAGAGTGAGCTGTCATCTTGAGGGTGGAGAAGCAAACCAACTTTGTCCTCTGGCTTCTCTTCATAGATTATTAGACTTTTCCAGGTTTGTGACATGACAACAGCTTCTGGCTTTGCCTGTGTAAAGGGGTTAAGAATTGTACCTAGCTGGAATATATATGTTCCAGCTCTCCACAATAAATGAATCCAGTAATTTCTTGGAGGAGGGAAATACGTTCATTAGGATGCAGTTGGGAGGTACATAATGTAGACAAGAGATAAATATATAAAGTTAATCTTAGTCATTTGAATATAGAGTAGAAAAACTCAGAAAATAGTACCCCGAACTGATCTAGCCTAGGGAAATAATGATGCTTGCCCCATCTTACCTGAACTGGTGTTTTCACGAACCAGGAAGAATGAGATCAAACACTTTTTTTGGAAAGTGTTTATTTGGTTCATGTCCTGGCCAAACAAACACTTTGAGTTGAGCTTCCTCTGTGTGAAGCAGAACCGCTTGCTGTACTGAAATGGGATGTGGTTTTAGATTTACCTTTGGTGTGGGCACTGGTTGCTTTTGCTTGCCCACCATTCTCCTCCATTTATAGCAGCAAGACTTGGAATTTTCTTTGAGGAATCATCTTGCCTCAACTCTCAGTTCATAGTTTAGATGAGGCTGACTGTCCCTCTTTCCCCTCACCCAGTTCCAGGATTCCTGATGATAAGGTTGGTTATGCATCTGTCTTCCTTATCACAGTGATTGGCTCAGGAATGGGCACATGACTCAACCTGGGCCAATGAGAATTAGGCCAGAATTTTCATTAGAATTGTTGGAGAAAAGAAATTCTCCTTTCACTATATTTGGAGCTGTAAAGCTAATCCTGGAACTATTGGAGGCCGGTGAAAGGCCATGTGAATGTTAAGTCTACATGAATGACAAGATAAAGAAAGGAGCTTCCTGAGAATACTGAGTAAGTGCACCCAGATCCAGCCATGTCTGAAGCTTTTGTGTGCAAATACCCTAGATTTCCCAGATATTAAAGTCAATAATTAGCTTTATGCTTAAGCCAGTTTGAGTTAGCTTTTTGTTACTTGTCATAGAAAGAATCTCAATTAACATGTGTTCAGGGCAACTGAGATTGAGATGTATGTTGGCAGCTGATGTTAATATAATTCCATTAGTAATATTCCTGAATAATTTGAGATGAGAAGATGAATGTTGTCCTTGAGCTGCAAAACTTTACCTCTCTCCTCCCTTCATCTTTGTGGCCCCTTCCAAAGAGGTAACCGCCCATCAGCATTTTACTTAGTTTCTTCTCTCCCTCCATACTTTCTTCTCAAGTAAATTTGCTTATTCTAGTAGATGTTTATTTATGAAATAAATGTCCTTACATCCTTGGTTCCATCTTTTGGCAGCAGCTGAAGTGAGAAGAGCAGGCAACTCTTTGCCTATGTAGAAAATAATAATATTTAAAGAAAGAGACAGGAAAGTATATCTGTTATAAGCTTTTTCTTTTTTAGAATTTAAGCTTATGAGTTTATCTACGCCCACTATATTCATAATTACAGTTTTATATCTGCATACAAAAGCTATGTAAAAATCCATTTTTCCCAAATATACAAATTTTTTTTGGATAGTTTAAAACATTTTGATCACAGATTTCAACAGAGTTTTAGGCTGAAAAAAATATCACCATCTAGCAATATCACTTAACACTGTTTGCAAAACACAAATCTTCCAATGACTGTAAATCTTTTTCTATTCTGTAGTATTTTTCTGATTCTCAGGGCATGAAAACATTATGGGAAAAAAAAAGGATTTTCTATGAAGAAAGCATGGAGAACTAATTTGGCTCTATGGTCAAATTAAAAATGCCAAGTTAATAAGGGAGAACCAAAAGAAAGAAGTGGCGTAATGTCACATCAGCTCATTCATGCCCTGATAATTTCTGTATCAACAATACATATGTAAAGTGTCTCCTTTTGTCTTACGTTGTGCTCCATAATTTACATGAGTATTATCTGCATCCTGAGGAGGACAGATTTATATTTGATTGTCTTGTGCATAGGGTGGGTCAGCTTTAACTGTGCAACAGAAAGCCACAAACAGCGTTTTACCTGCACAATATTGCTCTTGAAGGCGGCATTAATTAATGTGGAAACACACTATAAATGCACACTTTTTGCATTTGCAAACATTTATACAGCACAGTAAAAATTCTGTGATAAGGCCAAACCTTTTTTCCCCCAGTCTGGTTTTTTTTTTTTTTTTTTTTTTGAGTGTGTTTTTAATGCATTTTTTTTAAAGATTAAAGTAAAATGTCTCAATTGTAAAAAATACACACCGGGCAAATCCTTACCTGGATAATAAATATCTACATCACAGTACAATAAAATTTCTTCTCTATAAAATTTAAATATGGATTATAGTCTATCACTATCAAAAGAAACACTATGCTAATATTTCCATATTATTAAAATAACAGGAAAAATTACGAGCTTATTTTAGAACCTGATGCCATAGCCGTTGGAAAGGGCAAAGAGATTCAAATGTCGATCATCACTCTCCATTTGAAGAGGAACTGTGGCTTAGTTATTCACTTAAATTCAGTTCATGAAAAAGGTTTAGCCTTACAAATGCTGGCTACATTTCAAAAACCGTAAGACTGATTTCATAATTTATGACTCATGCAGCAAAAGGTCAATATGACACGAATAGGTTAGAGTTCCATAGAATAAAAAGGTATCACTGACAATGACATGCTTCAAGGGTGCTCAGCGGTTCCTTGGAGGCTGAGTCTGTGGGGGGCTTAGTGTCGAGGAGGGGCCAGGGCTTGTACCCCTGTTCATGGAGGAGCAACAAGAACGGCGTTGCTGGCACAGAGCGAAGGCCTGGCAGTCCACCCCAGGCCTGCACTGCACACTGAAGAGCTGTCGCCCGGGGCACAGGTGAGGGGCTTCGCTGGGCTGAGGCATCAACAGGTCAAGCGCGTCATTGAGGACCGAGGCTCTAGAAAAAGCTCTGAGGCGGCACGTGGTGTTTTGAGCAGAATCATAAAGAAGAAAACATCTTACTTTTTTCATTGTTTCTGGAAATACTGCACGTCTAAATTGAAGAGCAAAGTACACTTGAGGGTCACACACGCACGCGCACACACTCACACGCGCACACGCCCCACACCGCTCATCCCTAAAAGGGAAGTGATTTATAAATACAAATCCCAGCATAGTGGGTGTGTTCTCCTCTACTGAGACGTCTCCCTGCCGAGGGGGTGGGAGCGCAGGTGTGAAGGGTGTCTCCATCAGGTCCACACTGGATTTGCAAGTCTGGACAATAGATGAAAAAATGTTTAGAAAAATCTAGAGCAAATCCCTCACAAATGAGTTTTATGAGATGGAGTCTTGAGATGCACTAAGTACCTCTGTCAGCTTCAGAAGGAAGGAGTTTAGTTTCAGAGTCATTATCTTTTGAGTCCTATGGCCTTTCCTTTCAACCTGAAGTGGGCTAAGGCTTGTCCTATTCCGCATGAAGTATTCAGCCTTCAATGAGATTTCCAGACCAGCAGTTTGCCTATTGAAGGCAATCATTTAAGGTGCCAAGGATCAAACGTTCCTTTACTTGCGGCTGGTTGGATGGCTGTTTATATGCCATACTATTTGGCCAGTTCTCGATCATGGTTAGTCCCCAAAGCATTCTGATTTAGCTTGAGATCAGGCTCTGAACTTCTATTCAAATCTGGGTGTCTGATGTACTGAGGACCCTGTCAAACAAAATGAGGAAACTTTCCCCAGAAGGCCTGACGCTGCAGGACCCTGCCTGCTTGCCTTCCTCTCATTCCCTTTGGAAAGAAAGCTTGCCCCAGACAGCAGAGCTTCTCAGGGTTACCCTGGAGCGCAGAGGTGGCTAAGTGTTTGTCTTCCAAAGGGCGGTTGGTTCCTCAAGGAGTCAAGAGAGGAAGCTGAAATATTAGCAGAGCAAGCACTTAAGGAGCCTGGCCAGAGGCCGCCTAGACAAAACCAAACCCCAAAACAATCTGTCTGTAGATAAAGCAGGTAATCTGCCAGTGAATTTCGTGCTTATAATTGTAAATCTTTTCACTTCCTTTCTCTGGGTAACAAGTTCCATAGCAACGTTCTTGTTTCCTTTTTCCCAGAAGCCAGTACAATTGCTTTCATGCATTGAATATTTAATTCCCCGCTCCCAGATAATTTCCAATCATACTTGGAATTTTCAGTGCTGTTCCTCTTCTTTTTCCAAGGCCTCTAAATGGTTGACTAGTATTGTGTCAAATTATTATTTCGAGTCAATACCAAATTTACGTTCCTTAACTGTTAAGTGGGCCATACTTCTTGTCTAATAAAGTTAGGAATTTAAGTGTTAAAAAAAATCAAAGGAACCAGATTTTTTTTTCCCCTTGAAATTCAGACAATATTAAGGGCAGGAAGGGTTTTAGAGATCATGACTTATTCACCAGGTAAGAAAACCAAGACCTAGAATTACAAATCTACCAGTTGACAGAGCACGAACTAGAACTCAGGCACCCAGACTTCTGGGCCAGTTATGCTCCACCAAACTTACAAAAAGCATCTACTTGGTTTTCACAGTGACTTTCCTTCCTTTGTTTTTAGGTAAATCTCACTGATATGGCTTATTTTCCCCAATATTTCCAGGATAAGGCAGTAAAAGGTAGGCAAAGGAATAGTTCATATCTACTATGCCAGTGGAGAAAGAGATACATTCAATTGCATGGGTACATTCTATGCCCATTTTCTGACACTGAAGAGATGAAGTGTCACCGTTTGTTTTCTGGGCACAAGCTATTCTAGCATGGGCCATTGGGGAGGCAGGCTGGCAGGAAAGGTCAGTGTGCACATGGTCTGCAGGTGTTTGCTATTGAGTATCTGTCAGGGTGTGCTATAAGAGGGACAGGAGGGTCAGTGGCAGGGCCAGTCTCTGTTTAGAGATAGTCAAGCTATTTAGTTCCTCAGAGTCAGAGGGAAAAAGGGGACTAGGAGACATTTGTCAATGAGGCAAGGAGCTTGAGGATCTAACCAGAAGGAAGCGTCCTCCAGCCATCAGGACACAAAGGGGCCCTCAGAACACTGCATTTCCTTCAACTCAGAATGTAGCTGCGCTAATCTCGCCTCAGAATTTCTCCAGAAGAAGACTGACATTTCACTGTATCTTTCCTTGATTAGAATATTTGACCCATAGAGAAATCTCTTGTCAGCTCAGCAAAGATACAACCTGGATAAAGAACTTCAGGAGCTTGGGAGATGACAGATCAGATGCCACAGAAAAGGGGTGCCACCCTGTAAATAGGTTTGATTTCTGTAAAAGTGTTCTCTGAGCCTAAATGGGAAAGAAGCCTTCCTACTGTGAGGTAATACTATGTGACTTTTTGGAAACCATGGAGTCACTGACATTGGTGAAGATTTCTAATTTCTCTGGGCTCACTGAAAAAAATTATTTTCCTTGTTGGCCTCAATCAGTCAATACCTGCACATCCTTGAGTCACACCCTTGTATAACTTGAATTAAATCATAAGGTTATAAAAATTATATTGGAAGGGCAGCTGATTTTTTTAGGACACAAGTATTCCTGTACATTCCAAGTTATGCTCCTAAGAGACCATAAAGAGTGCTGGAAACAGCATGCTCTTGAATAGATGAAAATTTGTTCGAGTCTTTCCCTAAAAGGCTGAAAGCCACATCTAACTAAAGGTGGTCTGTGCTCTGCTAACTTCAGCCCTGCGAACATCAGGATTGGGTGGAGGTGGTCGTATTATCTTGGTTTTAAGGCTTCTTTAGTGTCCTGCAGCGCCATTTTGCTGACTCAAGTCTTGGACCAGGGACGGGTGGGAGCTGGTGATGCTTGGTGCTGGTGAGTTAATGATTGTCCCCCACCCCACCTCCACAACCATAAAACCTTCAGAGCATTCACATCACAGGACCGGAGAACAAAATGCAATAGTTTCAAGTACCCGCATTCAAGGGGCAATTTCATCCATGTCTATGCCAAGGACTGCTTCCCTTTTCCCTCCCAAATAATCCCTCCCAACACAAAGAAACAAACAAAAAAGAGCTAGGCAATGGAATGAAATGACACCCAGTAGTGCTGTAGGAATTATGAGAATAAATCCAGTCAGTCTAATCCTCGAACACTTCCAAGAACAAAGGGGGGAAGAGTTCCGTGGGGCATTCCACCTTCATGTGCAGGAAGCGGCTGGCATGGCAGGCTCCTATCATCCGCAGGTCTGTCACCTTCATCAGGAGTTTTGGCCAAAAGTGTGTCACGTGGTGTTTTCGGTAATTGATATAGTGTTCAAAGGCCAGCAGGAAACTATCTTGGTACTTTTCTATTCTCTCAACACAGGCGAGCCCCGGGCGATCTGCGGGGAAGAGAGAAGATGGACATTGATTCAGAGATGGAAGGGGGAAGGCTTGCCTTGTCCAATTCCAGGCCTTTAGTGGGAGGTGGGCAGATCTAGGGTCTTCTCTCTTAGCCATGAGCATGGATGCAGCGTGAACTCTGGTGCTCCAGGGACCAGGTACCAGGGGAGTGGCATCATTTATATGAAGAAGGCAGTACTTTGTTCAGATGAATCTCTCTGTTTAGACAGATCACCTTCTTGAGTGTGAAAGGTGATGCCTCCCTCCTAGGGTACAGAAGGAGAAGCCTGACATAGCTGAAATATTCTGCAAGATGAGAGGAACAATTCTGAATTTTCACTGGCTGCCTGGCAGAGAGGAGAAGATGAGTGTGGACATGCATAGAAGGGGGAGATATATGAAGGGACTGGGGACATTGCAGCAGGCCTGAGGCCAAACGAGGAATGTGGAATAGTAAGACATTTTCTTGAGGACCAAGAAACACCATATTCAGTTTTGTGTTGTCTTCGAGGCTGCAATGAACCGGCCTTTCCCTTCCCTTATGCCTTCAGTAAAATTGCTACCAGTAGCAGCCTTGTATTAGTCATGATTTTGGAATTGAAATGAAAAGAAAAGGGGAGGGGAGCTGTGCCAGAGTCACCCCATGCAGAGAAGAGAACAGCTACAGTGGGAGCTGGAGTGAGAAGACACCGGGACCCTGGAAAGCCCAGGAAATCTTCCCAAGTCCTGCGCAGACTACTGGGCTTCCCACAGTATGTGGGAAAGGCTCAAGTCAGTTTCCAAAAGTGATAAACAAAGGGGTGACACAAGGAGGCTGGACAACTGGGGAATAGTTGGGCTGCAGACACTTGGGTGACAAAAATAATCTATAAACCTGGATGAATTCCTCAAATAGCTCCAGGAGGCCCAACACGCCCCTGCTAAATTCTCTTCAGTTTGTTCTCTGTGGCTCGATCAAATGAATTCACACTTCAAAGGTCCAATTATTGAGGTGTCTGTATCAGTAGGAATCTAAACAGGGTTCTGCTTCATTGGAAAGGAAGGATCAGGGCTAATGTCTTAATTCACCCTTCTGAGTCAAAACAAACTAACAAACCATAAGGGCTTTTGGAATCCCCTATTTAGCACAAATGGCAATTTGTGCGTTTTTATCTTGTGTTTTATCTTGTGTTTTCCTTCTTATTTGATGAAGCTGCTCTGCGGATTTACTGGTTCTCCCTCTCTCCCTCTCCCCTATCTTCTCTCTTTCTTTGAGTGTGCAAGAATTTTCTACAGGATCCTTTAATTTTTGACCCAAATAGAAGATCAACATACTATTGCTTTGGATGTATTCTTTCAAAGGGAAAAATATAATGTGGGTTTTGTGGCATCAAAGAGATAAAGATGAGATGGTCACATAAATGACATAGCGAGTACGAATTGACATTTTGATGATGCTTGAATCACACTGAACAGGTTTATGAAGAGAGAAACATTTTAAAGACTGAAGACCATTTTAACTCCTTAAGACAAAAGTTCTTAAAGAAATGTCTTTCAGATCATTTTCATTTTTTCTCTTTGCACTGTGGGACCAAGGAACTTAGAAGTAGTGGCTCTTGGAAAAGTCTTTGAAGAAAAAGTCTAAGATATTGTGTAACTGAAATGGCACACAAAACATGGGGCTTAGAACATCAGGCTGCAGAGGAATTGGAGACTTGGGGCCCTGACAGGCGGCAATCATTTGCCAAATGCACAATGTCTTGTAATATTTTTCTGGTCCTGGCAGTATTAATGAAGAGGGTCCACATCACTAGGGAGGGTGGATTGTGAAAAGTTATTAAGTTGTCCTGTAGCTGTCAGGCAGTGTCAGCCTCACAACATCAGAGAACTGGGAAGAATCATTCAGTTTGGTGTTTGATAGTGTTTGGCATCACATTCACGGTTTTTGTCATCTCCACCTACTTCTCCTTTTATCTACCTTACTTAGATTATTTGCTTAATAATCTGTTAAACTGACCCACTACGGAGGAAACATCTTATTATTCAGTAATAAAAATCCATTTGACATAAATAAGAAGATAACCACAAAAATGGATGCATGGCAAAAGCCTTTGTTACTTTGGAGATGAAGGTTCTGGCTGAACATTGCTCCTGAGACCTACTCTCTCTTTGTTAAAAAGGAAGGTAAGTGTTAAGAGAGGTGTTAAAGGCAGACTAGCACTACACCAAATCTCTCTCCTTGCCTTATTTGGAAGGAGATATAACCAGGAAGAAAACTGTCAAAGAAATAGCTTTCTCACGGTGTGATTCAACATTATTTAAAACTGTCTTTGTACCTCTAAAATCTCAGCTAAAAAAATTACCATGAGTCCCTCCAGAAATATAATTCCCGTGTATGTAGCTTAATTTCTTCATTTTAAAGGTCACTGAAGCCCAGAGAAGCTAGGGGTCACCTAAAGTCACACAAGGAGTCCTTGGATAAGCTATAAATTTTATTTCTTTGAGAATAATTCTCCTGAATGACTGTGGGCCCCATTTCTTGCTGGCTGTCACTGGAGACCACCCTCAGCCCTAGAGGTCATCTATAGCTCCTGTCACGGGAACTTTCCCCACATGGCGGTTTACTTCATGAAGCTGGCACAGACAGTCCCTAGAGCAAGTCTGCCAGCAAGAGGGAATCTTAGATTATGTAATGTAATCACAAGGGGGTGACATCAAATTTGCCATATTCCCTTGGTTAGAAGCAAGGTATGGGTCCTGCACACACTGAAGGACAGGAGATTATCCAGGGTGTGAACACTAGGAGGTGGGGAGTGTACGAGGCCGGTCTGCAGTCTGTGTGCTACAGTGTACATGGGAGTTCATTATGCTATTCTATCTACTTACTCTTGAAATTTTCCATAATAAAAAGAATTATTTCTTTTTTAAAAGTCTGCCATATCTAAATTTCCTATAGTAAATACATTTCTAGATTTGCTTATAAAAAGAATTCTAGGCCAGGGTGGTGGCTCATGCCTATAATCCCAGCACTTTGGGAGGCTGAGGTGAGAAGATCACTTGAGCCCAAGAGTTCAAGACCAGACTGGGAAACATAGTGAGACCTGTTTCTCTCTACAAAACAATAAAAAATTAGCCAAAATTAGTGGTGGTGTGTGCTTGGAGAGGCTGAGGCAGGAGAATCTCTTGAGCCCAGCAGGTCAAGCCTGCGATAAGCTGTGTTTACACCACTGCACTCCAGCCTGGGCAACAGAGCAAGACCGTGTCTCAGATTAAAAAATATATATACCCTACTGAGTTAACCAGGAAGCAGCAACTCTACAAAGAATTCTCGATGTACTTCTGACTGATATTTTACCCACATATTCAGCCATTTATCCAATAAGCATTTCTTGAATTCTACTGAACACTGGCCTAGGTGCTGGATGTACAATTAGACACATCTACGTCCTCAAAAAAAAGAAGTCCATAGGGACTTACGTGGACAAGTGAAGCAGGTAGTTACAGTGCAGAGTGACAAGTGCCAAAGCACAGCTACACTTGGGTGCCCTGAAAATGCAGAGGACTCTGAAACCACTTCTATTTAAAACCATCTTCCCTGAAAGGGTTTGATGTGTTGTGGCTTATAGACAGCTGCCCATTCTGTGCTATCCTCCCATCTACAGGGGGACTGTTGAGTCCTGGCTGGCACTCAGACTTGTTTGGGCCAATCCAATGTGGATGAAGTGATCCTGTATGATTTGAGACTGGGCCTCATGGGATCTGCAACTTCTGTTTTCGTGTGCTTGGGACTCTTTCTCTTGGAAATCAACAGCCAAGTAAGAAGTCTACCCTGCCAGAGGAAAGGCCACATAGAGGGAGGCCTGAACCAGTGTTTGATATCCCAGCTGAACTCCAGCCATCTTGGATGTTTAAGCCACTAAGTTTTGGGTCAGTGTGCTATTTAGCAACAGATAACTGAAACTTCAGTTGTAGCTAAGCTATGAACAAATTCTAGCTTGCACCCATGGTTTCCACACACAGAACTTAACACACAATCGTGTGGTCACTCACATCCATATCTGGCATACCCCAAACCAGAAGGAGGCAGGTTTGGCCAAAGACTACGAAGAGGGCTGCACAGTATCCACCAAAGGCGGATCACTTCGTAGAGTCTTTAAGATGGCTCCTTTGGGTTCTTTCTACCCTGAGACACTGCAAAAAGCATCAGACATCTGACACCCCCCTTTAAGTTCCCAGTCCACTGGCAAACCTGCAATTTCTTACTGAAGAAGAGTGAGCTATGTTTCTGAAGCTAAAGGGGGACTGAAAACTCAAGTGATTGGAATTAGCGCTAGACAAGCAAAAGCTCTTTGGATGCCCACTAACGAGTCTAGGCGTACTCACCTGAAGACATCAGCAGGACGGCCTGAAGGAGGGCTACTTCAGTGTCATCCAGGTTGAAAGAAGACAGAGACATGCCCAGGTCAAAGATGGCGTCTGACACCACCCCAAGACCCCCATTTTTCAGCTGGCCCCGTGTCACTGCCATTTCCCCATTCAAGGTTAAAGTCTCACTTTCTGGGTCATAGCGCACAGCAGCGCGAAGGGACATGATCTCCATGCAGCAGCCTTTGAGGAGGATGATCTGGTCTTCACATGGCAGCTGAAAGAACCAGCACATGTCAGCAAAGAACAAATGGAAAAATGCCAGTCAGGAACAACATACAGTATCTTAAAAGCAATAGGAATAACCTTCTGTGATTAACATTTGTCCTGCATTCTTTGAGCCCATGGTTTTCCCTTCCCTACTTGGCTGCAGACTTTCAACAACCATTTTTCATACTCAAAGTTGGCTGTAATCTTCACCAACTTTAACCTCAGGAGTTTGCATTGTTTTTATGACAGATACAGTTCTCCAACTGCTATTACAGTCATGTGTGAAACTGTTCTAATAACCCCTCAGTTTGGGGGTTTGTATTATAACTTCAACTGATAACTGCTTGAGAGCAGGGTTTATGTTAAACTCTCCATTTTTGTTTGTTTGTTTTTTTGTCTTGTAGCTTGAATAGGTAACATCTTACCCTACTGTTTAGCTGGCAACTGGGCTTCCTTTTGGTTTTTGAAGCACGTTTGCTCTTGGAGCCTCTTGGCACAAAACTAGAGGGTTGTTGGCAGAGATACATGTTGCCCATGAGGCCCAGAGATATAAGCTTCATCTAAAGTCACCCAGGGACTTAAAGGCAGAGGGGAGAGCAGAATTCAGACCTCCTGACTCCCAAGGTTGTGTTCTTCTCAGCACCTTAGACACAGGATTACTCAACACACTGGGTCTTTGTGCCAGTGTTGCAATCTCCTTTTAACCTCATTTGGTTACCCTGTTAATTAAGATTTGTGAGAATGTGGCAACGTTAATAATAAAAAATACCTTTGCTTATAGGCAAAATAAGAATTTTATTTTCTGGAAGGGGAGACTATTTAATTAAATGCCATTATCAAAGGAGTTTGGAGGGCTATTAGTAAATGGGTGTGTTTGATGAATTGGGCATCATGCCCAGATTTCCATGCATCACCTCATTTAATCTTCACAGCAGTATAATGAGGTAAATATTCTAATTCCATATTGCTTACAGATGTGGAAATCCAGGCATTGAGAGGGTAACAAGCTGGGTGGGGGCGGGGGTGGTCAAATGAATGTTTCATGGGTGAGGCTAGGATTTGAAACTGGATCTGTCAGAATTCAATGCCAAGAGAAGAAGGAAACACAACTCTTTTTTTTTTTTTTACCATGGATATGACTAAGTTTCCATAAACAACAAATATATGAGTTACACCTAATATCTGTCTCTTCATTAGAGCAGTTACAAATTCCTTTTGGGAAACGCTCTTGGCAATACTCAACCAGTCCAATTTAGGTTATTATATAAAAGTAATACAACTGAATTACATCTAAAATACTGGGCATTTTATGTTTTTTACTAGCTCAGCCTAGTCACTTTACCATTTAATTTCAAACTGCTTGGCTTTTTCTTCAGAATAAAAGTCATTGCATATTTGATTCTGGAATCCATACATATGAATTCTCTCCTTCCACTCATTTTTTAAAAAGCACTATGATTTGCTTTTGCCTAGGTTCTGATTGTTAAGCACAGATTGCTGGCCCCAACCCCTGAGTTTCTGCATTTCCCCCAAGTTCCCAGGTAATGCTTATGTTGCTGGTTCACAGATCCCACTCTTGAGAACTACTAGCACAGAACAGCAACAAGAAGTTACTAATCAGATCAAACCATTTATTTTTAAAATGTGTCACAAAGTATGCAAACTGGGGCAGGCCCCACTTTTGAAACCAATTCTGATTATAGATGAAGTAGAAATTTTCCTTTCCAAATTTCTAGTTTAAATACTAACTGTTGAAGATTAGTTCAAATTTAAATAAAAGCGGAATAAGTATTTGCAAAGGATCACCAATGGTTTAAAAACTAGGCCAGATGCTTTTTCCTTTAAGAGGGATTTGTAGGATCCTGGTGAGATTTGTTTCAACACGTGGGCAAATAATCTCTTAGACACCTGCCAAAATGCTTTCATTGTGAGAACACTCAACAAGGGCCTGACAGGCAGAGATGCAGGGATACTCCCACAGGTTCTTCCTGCTTCCTTAGGAGAGCATCACTCAGGTTGACTGGCAAAGACGACAGGGCCCTGCACTCTAGGAGTGGTTTTGCATGTTGTTTTGGCAGCTCTGCCAGTGATGATTTTAGATTTTGTGAAGCCCCTGGTGTCATGCCAGTCTTGTTTGGTGGGTTGGCATGGATCTTAGAAGAACAATTATCATGAACACAGTTTGAATAGCGTATGTGATAAACTGCCTCTGGCAAGAGACCCCTGGCTCTCAAGACCACCTGAGATCTCCAGCCCACTCCATGGGTAGCTCATGAACCTATATATTTAATTCACCTCTTTTGGGTTTCAAAGAGAATATAAAAGGCTAAAGGTCATCAGGAGGCCTCAAAGACAGAAAGTACATGCAAAGGTGCTTTGCTGTAAAGGTGCTTCCACCATCCCGCCGCCATCGTCTTTTGTAATTGGCAGCCCACACGATATCAGGGTAGAAGGAGAGATGGAATCAAAAATGAAACAGGCTTGGACTTTTAGGGAAACTTGGATAGATAAGCTTGCCACAACCCATGCTTGAAAAGTTCCATGTTGACCCCTTGCCCTTGCCGTGGATGAAAGTGCGCAGTGTGTTTGCTCCTGGTGGCGGAGATGGCTGCTGCTTCTGTTTTCTTCCTTCAACTGAAATATCTCTTCAGTGGTTTACATGAGCTTTACATTGAAAAAAAACCATCTCAGGGGCGGGGGGGGGGTGGTGGGGGTGGCGTTCAAAGGGCACCATATGACTGGCAGGCTGGCTGGAATTGTAGGGGTGACAGACTCAGTGGAGTTCCTCCTCAGACCCAAGAACTGGGGGCAAAGGGACACAGCCAGAGAGAGGACCAAGAGAGGTCCAGGAAAACAAAACCATCCCCACAAACAAAAGAGAACGATGACAGCCAGAACTGGCAAGAGTGAGGGGAAACAAGCCCGTCGGTGCAGATGTGAGAGTGCACATACCTTCTTGAGGGCAATTTGGCAACACATGTCAAAAGCCTGTATATCTCGGGCCTTAAATTCCATGTCCAGGCTTTACCCTTCAGACATAGTCAGTGATGCGGGCAGGATATAGTTGCCAGAACATTCACAGGAGCATATTTTTATTAGTGAAAAATTGGAAATGAACCATAGATCCAGTAAAAACAGATAACATAATTTATGGTAGATGTATTCTTTGGAATACTATGTGGTCATTGAAAATCATTTTGTGAAAAAATATGTAAACGCTATGTCCTCCCATTGAAGGTAAAAAGTTGGTACAGTGACAGGTGCTGGTAATGATCTGTTTCTTTTGGTGCCGATCATGTGGGTGGGTTCAGTTTGTAAAAATTTATTGAACTGCACTCTTATGACATATACACATTCTTTAATAGAAAGTTAAAAATAATTTCATACACAGTACATTGTGGTATGCATTATATTAAATATGTTTTATACTTCATATATATGTATGTATGTGTATATGTGTGTGTGTACACACACAAATATTTGAAAAAAGACTAAAATAGGTGCCAAAATCTTGTGGTAGTGTTACCATAAATCATTACCTTTACTATGTTGTATAAATAAACATCCAATGAATATGTATAATTTTTGTAATATCCTCTAAAATGTTAATAGATGTCTACTTTTAAAAAAGGCGTCAAAGGCATGGGAAGCTCCATGGCCAACACAGAGATATAAGTCAAAGTCCCTTCCTCAGTACCTACTGACTTCTTTAGGGGTGGGGCATGAGTCATTGCTACTGCAAGGCTGTGGGTACTAGCATATCGAGTACCCTGATGCTATAGACTGAATGTCTGTATCCCTTCAAAATCTGTATGTTGCAACCTAATCCCCAGTGTGATGGTATTGAAGGCAGGGCCTTTGGGAGGTGATGAGTCATGAGAGTGGGGCCCTAATGAATGGGATTTGTGCCCTTGTAAAAGAGATCCCAAAGAGCTCCCTTGTCCTGTCCATCATGAGGGGACACAATGAGAAGACAGCTGTCTATGAATCAGAAAGCAGGCCCTCACCAGACAATGAATCTGCTGGTACCTTGATCTTGAACATCCCAGCCTCCAGAACTGTAAGACATAAATTTCTATTGTTTTTAAGCCACTTGGTCTATGGTATTCTGTTGTAGTGGCCTGAACTAAGACACCTGGCCCCCACCACAGTGAAACTGGGGCCAAAAGGGAGGCAAACGTGCTCTCACAGCTAGGTCTAGGGGCAAGATATCTGTTTCTCAAAGCCCACTTTCCTGTCCTTCTGGGTATGGCTTCTGTGGAGGCTCAGAAATTGGCAATGAGAAGTGTCCTCATAATGTCTGAGGTCTCTGTGTCCCTCTGATTCCAGGTAGGCTCCCATTATTGCAAACTCAAAGACACAAGAGGGCTGGAAGCCAAGGCAGCAGGAGTCATTCCAGGTGAGGAAACTTAGCTTCTTTTCAGGTGAGACCAGGATCACTCATCACTCAGCCTGCTTACCTAAGAGGCTCACAGCTGTCCGTGACCCTCTCTATTTGCTGTCTTTCTGGGTCCCCTTGAAGGTATACAGAGCAATAGACAACCACC
Organism: Pongo abelii; assembly: GCF_028885655.2. NCBI lineage: Eukaryota > Metazoa > Chordata > Mammalia > Primates > Hominidae > Pongo > Pongo abelii. The sequence goes on along the minus strand of NC_085928.1, from coordinate 130,549,327 downwards.
TTATGAAATTTTTTTTTTAAAGTTCTCCAGAAAACATAACCCCATTAGATTAAAAAAGAGGAAGGTTAGAGGCAGGATGGAAATGTAACAGATAAAATAGAAGCAGTATTAGCAGCTAAACTATGGAATACTTATTATAACCCAGGCACTGTCTAATCACTTTACAAATATATTATCCCACTTAAAAAACCTTTCAACAGCTCTAAGAGGTAGACACTATTGTAATCCCCATTTTAAAGATGAGATAAGTGAAGTTTGAAGATATTGGATAACTTGTTTAGGATTCTTGCCCATGTAGCTGACTGTAGAGACTATGGCATCTGCCACCACACGGCAGGCCTGATAAAGTTCAAGTGTCCCAAAGGGAAAGTCAAAGAACTCTGGTGGGACAGCTCTACAGGGTGCCCTGAAGATGGGACAAGCAAGAGTGAGCTTATAGGAAAAGAGGAAAGATTTGTGGGGATATTAAGAGCCTGGTTCTGTGAGGGGCATTTAACTTATTCTTGAGGATTAAGAAAAAAACCACACAGTCATCTCACTGGGCAGAATACAGACCTAGGTTCCAACCATGATGTCACATTTGGATAACTTAATATCTTTGATCTTGATTGTCCCCATCGAAAATGGGGTTAATACAAGCAACCCTGCAAATCGGTTAGAAGGATTAGATTGAATGTGGGCAAACCTGAGTACCTGAGTGTGGTAACTAGGACAGCATAGGTACTGAATAAATGGAATCTATTGCTATCATTATTTCTCAATGCCTGGAATCAGGGGGATGAATAGGATCTTGATGGGCCTTACATGGACAAGCTAATGAATGATGACTAAATACAGAAAGTGGGAAATTCAAATGAAATAAAATGCATTTTCATTTTGTACTGACGTTGCTTTCATATGATTAAGTCCCTACTAATTAACATTAAATTGTAAATAATACCCAGTATTCCTGGAAACTGATGAAACTATAATTAAGAATAATGCAGAAGGAAAAACAACATCCTCACCTCACAAAACATAGGCAACTTTTTGGCAAAATCCACCACTCTGGTAATTGCTGGTGTGATGATTTTTGTAAAATGGCTAAAGGCTTCCAAGTCAACCTTTCCACCTTCTGGGGCATTGACTATTGGTGCTTGTCCAATGTCTTCTGGCTAAGGAGGAGAAAAAAGAAAGATTTAAATGAAGAAGTTGAAGGGAGCTTTATTTATCATAGTTCTTATGTGGCAGAAAATCTCTTCTGAACTGACATCCTGTACAGTTTCCAGTTTTCACATCATTTATTAACAAACTGTACAGTTTACACATCACTTATTTCTTTGAGTAAAGATATATGTTCTGGCCATTGCTTTAATAGGCCCTCAGTGACAATGTTTACAGGACTGTTGCTGCAGAAAGAGTGAGAGAGATAAGAAAAAGGACAGGAATTTGGCTCCTGCTTCTGAATGCACAAAGGGTGTATACTTAGGTAAGGTGACATAAATTCCAGGGGCTCTGGGATGGCATTTTCAGAGCACTGCACATGCTGGTGTGTGTCTGTGTGTGGGAGGTGGGCATACCGTGGGCAGTGATAGAGCAGAGCGATGGGTGGGCCCTAGCAAACAGCACCCTGTGGATTCTTGCTTCTGACCCAGCTGGGGCTTGAAGCGCCCCTCTGCCCTACAGACTCCAGTTTGAGGTGGTCTCAGCTGAGGGTTGAGGGGGAAGATTGCTAGGCTGTCTACAGGAAACTTTGCAAACCTTAGGGCAGAGTGGCGAATTTACTAATATTTAATGTCCCTAGGGCAGTTCTCTGCTGTTTACTTGCTCAAGAACAATCCATGGCCTTGCTGCTCAAAGCATAGTGCAGCAGCCTGGGTGTCACCAGGGGACTTCTTCTCAGGCCCCTCCCCAGACCAGGTGGTGCAGAATCAGCATTTTAGCAAGACCTCCAGGTGACTTATGTGCTTCCCAATGTCCACAGTAGCCATCTAACTCCTAAGTTTCTCATTCAGTGACCTCCCTGATGTGATCTGTGTCCATGTATCTCCTGCTGTCACCCAGTGCTTCCTTCAGGAAGAGTCTGCTCCACTTCTCCTCCTTGTCTTTGTGATGATCATAACCACCATTTATTTGTGGCCTACAAGTGAGCCAGCCACTTCGCACACTACCCTGTCTCAAGTAGTCCTCATTCAAATCCTGATTTGCAGGTGAGCAAACTAGGGATCAGAAAGGTTAAGAGCAAGCTGCTGAGGCCAGGCCTGCGATCTGGGTGGCCCTGACTCCACACAGCAGTCTCCCCAGAGCTCCACACCTCCTCACCCCTACTGCAAGGCTTTTACTCCCTGTGGACCTTTTGACACTAATGAACAGAGTCTCTACTCCTCTGAACACCCTCCTTGCCAGCCTCTTCAGCTGTCTCCCAGGAAGATGTGAATGTGACCAAGGGAGATCACAGACTCAAGCCCTACCCAATGGTGGTCACCTTTGCCTAGAGCCACAGTGAATAGACAGGAACAAGGCCAGTTCTCTTTTCCGCACCCAGGTGCTTGGAGATGGGGGTGGGGAAGGGGGATGAGAATGAGGAACTGACACTGTGAGTGAGTTGAGCAAAATAGAATTCCTCACTTGCAGAGCGGTGAGGACGCTACCAGTGGTGAGACTAGCCTAACATAGTGGCCCCCAAACTTCACTGTGCGTCAGTATCACTTGATTTCTGGGCCCCATCCCCAGTGTATCTGATTCAGCAGGTCAGGGATGGAGCCTGGGAATCTGCATTTCTAACAAGTTCCCAGGGTGTGCTGATGAAGCTGCTCTGGGCCCACTCTTTGAGAACCACTGAGTTAGCAGTAACCAAGCCCAGCTTAGAGTAACCCAGTTCCCTTACCTCCTCCCGCATATCTCCTGTTACTGCTCACATCACATTTTTAGCAGAAGGAAAAGCAAAAGATGATTCTTTTACTCTTCTTGGTGCCAGAGCACCAGGGTCAACAGGAGCAGCCCAGGAGTCATGGTTACAGCCTCAGGGGAAGGTTTTAAAAACATATTATTAATACATAACAAATGCTGGCAGCATTTAACTTTTTTTGACCATCCAGCATTGTCTTCTGTTGATTTTTTACTTTATTTTATTTTTGTGTGTGTGTTGCTGGCAGTGAGTGGGTGAAACCTGGTTTCTGTCGTGTTTCACAATGATTGACAATGTTTTGGGGCAACTGTTGGCATAGCAAGCCCAAGGAAGGCCACTGTTCAGCTGGCTCTCTGGGAGCAGACAGAATTGATGAAACAATCACATGTACAGCCTCCTTCTCCTTCCCTCTTTCTCACCTGGATTGTGCTAAAGGAAAAGGTACCTCTTTTTCTCCTTTGGGTAATGCTGCTCCCTGCAGCCTTCAGATATCCCTGCTCTTCTTTATAATTTCTTCTCATTCCTGAAACTGAGGCTCATCTCACTGACCTTGTCTACTTGACAAGTCTTTTATGAAGATCAACGGATAAAAGGAATGTGGGCACACACTCAAAAAGGTAGAGAGTTTTATATATATATATATATATATATATATATATATATATATATAAATAAATAAATTATACAAAAATATATATTAATTACATATCTATATAATTATATATATGTAGGATGAACTTTTTAAAATAAAAATAAAATTAAAAAGTGTAATAACGTTGTTTTGGCCTGGTTGAATCTAAACATCTCTCAATGAATACTGATAGAGCTAATCTGATGTATTTAAATGGCACTCAGTGTCCTTTGAAATGTTGGTGGGTTAATACTGATGTTAATTTTTGCATTCAATTTGTGGGTGTGTAGGTTATTTGAATTCCACTCGTGACATGTGTAAAGATTTGAAAAAAGGAGAGAAAGTATGCAAGGAAATACGGCAATTTTAAGTAAAACTAAACCCCCAAATGTAACAAGCTCACAAGTTTTCTGCTGGAAATATATATCAAGGTAGAATAAAAAATGTACTTTTAAGCCTCTGGCTATTTAATGGACTATAAAATTGCTAGAAGTAAAACTATGAACAAAGTAAAACTCTTTGATTTTTTATCATTAAGATTTTTTTCCATAATGGATCTTAGATACCAGAACAACAAAAAAGACTCTATCTATCTGTTTGTCTATATCCATGAATTGACCCGAGTTATTATGAGGTTAATCAAGGTTGAGCAGTGAAACCCTGTTTGTTACTTCCCTGAAGATTTTTCACCTATAACAAAAATATATAATTTTCTAAAATATTTGGAAGATGTTAAAAATAGAGTATAAATATTTCACATTAGTTAAACCCATTAGATATCTTATTATAGCTAATAGCCTCGTAAACTACTATATGAAATACATTTCTCATATACACATATATATTTATGTGCCCAAGATCAAGCTCCAATACTGATGGTAAGTCTCTAGCTGGCTTGTAGATTCACCACTGTAGACCTGTGGGGAAAGCCTGCTTTTTGCCTCTGTGGATCCAACTGCCTTAGCTAGCTCATGGTGGTATTTTCAACTCTCATTCTGATATCCTCTCTTTGCCCTAAATGAACCTCCTGAGCTAGCCCAGCTGTCTGCTCTATGTCTCCCCTACAACTTGCCTTACATTTTCCCATTTCACTGCTGCCTTCTCTCCAGACTTTTGCTTTCTCCAAAGCCGCCACTTCTGTCTCTCATCTCTGTCTTTTCCAAATGCTATTTTCTCTTCAAGACCCAACTCAAGTTCTGTCTTCTCCTAGATGTTTTCCCAGGTGACCTCAGTTTGAAATGACATTTACCTCATTCGAACACACATGGTGGCCCATGGCTATGAGTCATATGGTATTTAGGCATTTATTACTGTCACTTTTTATTATAGTTATGTAAGTACACACCAAAGATATGAACTTAAGGGGGTAGAGAATGAGCCTTACTTGTCTTTGCCTACTGTGTACAAGGCATTGGGCCAAGTTACGGAGGATAGAATGCTTATTGGTTGAGTGAGTGAATGAATGTATACTTATACCAATATTTATTGAGCAGGTACTGTGGGCCAGGCCTAGTTTTAGATGCTGAGGTTACAGCAATGAACAGTGTATCCTCAAGGACCTTGCATTGTAGTGAGGGGAGATAGACAATAAATAAGAAACATGTATTCATGGAAGAATTTGTGATACGTCTGGAGGTGACATGATAATACATGGGGAGGCAGGAGAAAGGAAGGTCAGCCAAGGCCCCTTTGAGAAGCAATGTGTGGACTTTGACTTGAGGAATGTCAAGGAAGTAGCTTTCCTTAGGGCCAGAGGAAGAACACTCAAGGTAGAGAGGAAAGCCAGTGCAAAGTCCCAAAGCCAGAAAGGAGGCCCATGTGGTTAGAGCCCAGTGATGGCATCAAATGAGGAAGCGGAGGTAGGCAGGGGGGACCCGTGATGTTAGGCGTTGTAGACCCTGGAAAGGAGATGGGCTTATTCTAAATGCAATGGGGCATCTACTGAAGGGCTGTAAACAGGGCATAGACACGACACGATGGTTACTGCATGGAGAAGATATGTGGGGAGCCAAAGGAAAAAACAGGCAGGAAACAGCTGTTGTTTGGGCAGGCTGAAGTGCACTATGGGGATGGCATTAGAGATGGAGAGGCCTAGAGAATTACAGTTGTATATTGGCAGCTGAAAATAGGGGCCAAAAATGGACTGGCTGTAAGGAATCCAGAATGACTTCTTGGGGTAGTGGGGGTGGAGGGTGCAAAAGGAGAGATTCAGGTGTGTGTTCAGGGGTGACCTCAGCCCTTGCTCAGCACGGGTGAGGCTGGTCTTATACAAATCACGACCAACTGGCTTTCTGCTTTGATTATTTCATTAGTATTGTTCAAGGTGAGTAGGAAATGCTGCCAGCTGATCTCTTTGCTGAGTCCTTGGCTCAGAGCCAAGGACTTCTTGGCTTGAAAAGGTAACTCTCTGGCACATGCAGAATGGAGTGGGGCCAGATGGGACTCTCACTTCTGCACTTGTTCATAGGATGTCTTCTTGTACCTTTGCCAGGCTAGGCAGGAAGACCTGGGCAGATAATAATTCAAGGTCCTTGGGCCATGGGATACGACTACAGCCTCACCCTTTTCCTGGGATGAGCAGGAATAAGATGGTGGCAGTGCAGGGTGTGGGGGTGGTAAGGATGGTGCATGTAGTAACCACTTATGTGGTTGCTAACAATATGCCAGGCAGTATTAACCCACTTGTATCTATTGCTTTATGCCATTCAGCAAGGGCATAAGGCAACTGAGCCTTAGAGAGGTGAAATAACTTGCCCAAAGCCACACTTAAAAAAGCAACAGAGGCAAGCATGGAATCTGGGCTGTCTGGTTCCAATCCCCATTCATGTAACTACTAAATTATCCTGCCTTCTTCTGATGTTATTCTAATAACTTGGGGTGATAGATGCCTTCCTGACATGATTGCACTTGTCCTATGAGCTGTGCACACAGACCATGTATGGCCTCATCACTCACCCTATCTGACCCTTCTGCTTATCCCCTTGTCTGAAGCTACCCCAGTTGAGTGTGTGAAATCAGACAGTATCTCTGCCAGGGAAAAAGTAGGAAAGGTCTCCTCTGAACCTAAAGGTCGCATTTTATACTTGGGTAGACATTCACCCAAAGCTACAACTTTGCATGAAAATTGAGGGAGCAGAATAATGATACAATGTCAGCAGACAATAATAAATGATGTCAATAGACAAGATTGTTGCTGTCAGGGGCTGCTACTGGAGGTCGAGAAGTGAGCTGCCCTTGGTGGAGTGACCTGCTTTCCCTTGTTTGGCATCAGATGCTGCTTGTTCTCTTCTCAGCCTGCTTCTGCTTTTCATCCTCACTGACATCACACATGAATTGTTGGTGGTGAAATTAGGCATTTCTGTAGCCTCAGAGATTTGAGAAGATTGGAGAAAACTAGAAAATTATATGATTTAAATGCTTTTGGGAGAAGCTTTAAAGAGTGGCTTTAGATTTATTATGAAAATCTTAATGGCTTTTGCAAAAGTTCCTCATTTGCCAAAGACTGTAATTTTTTCAGACCCAAATATAGATTTAAAATCCAGATCAAATCACTGTCTCTGTTTCTTTTTCTTTCTTTCTTTTTCTTTTCTTTTCTTTTTTTTTTTTTGTTTTTTTGAGACAGGGTTTTACTCTGTTGTCCAGCCTAGAGTGGAGTGGCATAGTCACAGCTCACTGTAGCCTTGACCTCCTGGGCTTAAGTGATCCATCTACCTCAGCCTCCTGAGTAGTGGGGAACCACAGGTGAGTATAACCAAGTCTGGCTAAATTTGTTTATTTTTTGTGGAGATGGAGTCTCGCTGTGTTTCCCAGGCTGGTCTCACGCTCCTGGGCTCAAGCAATCCACCCACCTTGGCCTTCCAAAGTGCTGGGATTGCAGGCATGAGCCACTGCGCCCAGCCCTGTCTCTATTTCTGACTTGAGTGCTGGTCTTAAAGTGAAAATGGGTCCTGGTCTTAGACTGAAAACTATGTCAGTAGCTCCTTTTAGGGAATAATATACTTACCCATTCCAGATAAATGAATACTTTCAGCTTTAATGACAACATGTAATCCCATATGACATATTTTTATACTATTGTTAACATGACAGGCCTCCTCGAATTCTTTTTTGGAACAAAATGGGACATCAACACATAAAAAATAAATAACGTGGCAGTGTTGCAAGCACAGGAAAAGGGGTATTAGCACACAGGAGATGCAAATCCTAATGTACAAAAAGCCTGTTTGGTACATGATACCTTTTAGTACATGAATACCACTTAGCAAAGCTGTCTTTAAGTAAAGATTCTTAATGTCCTTGCAGGACTAATTCACTACTCAGTGAAATTTTCATCCTGAGCATAAATACTCAGTTGGAGTCACTTTTCTGCAAGAAGTATATGTAAATATGTAAATGGCTAAGACAGAGGGCTTAACTGTACTACCTCCAAGGATGGGTGAGTGGAACTGTATGTTCAGTTCAACAAATATTTATTGAGCTCTGTTCTGGTTATTTATTGTTGTATAACAAACTAACCCCAAACTTTGTGGTTTAAAACAACAATTTTTAATTTTCTTTCTGAGTTCTGGGGATTGATTGGCACAGCTAGGGGGCCCTCATACAGCTGCCATCAAATGGCAGTAGAGGCTGGCGTCATGTAAAGGCTTCTTTACTCATATTTCTGGTCCCTGGGCTGCTTGGGAATCTCTCCTTCTGTGTGGCCTTTTTACATGGCTAGCTTGGGACTCCTCACTTCCTGGTGGTCTCAGAGTAGTTGGACCTTTATTATTATTTTTTATTATTCTTATTATTATTCCTATTTTTTAATATATAGTCAACTGCTATGAGAGACCAGGTGGCTTCCCTCCCCCAAGATACCCAAGTGGAAGCTGCAAGGCTTCTTATGACCCGACCTTAGAAGTAACTTAAGTATCACTTCTGCCGAAATGCACTGTTTAAAGGCATCAGATACCAGCCTAGATTCAAGGGGAGAGGGGAAAAGACTCTACCTTTCCCGGGGAGAGAACGGGCTGTGTATACAGGGACGAGAAATAATTTGATGGCAGCCATCTTGGAGAAAAGCTACCACAAGTTTCCATCACACATAGCATAGATAGTCAAGTGTGGAGGCTGAATGGAACATTGTTCTCCTGCGAGGAGATGCAGGGGTTATCCCAGGCACAGAAGGGGATTGGCTGACAGAAATGAAGTTCATTGTAGAGACAGACAGGACAGTGGAGGAGTTCTGAGCCTCCCAATAACCCTCTAGGCTTGGAGAAGCAGTTATTTACATTTGAATCAAGAGGGACAATTTCTTGAGCAGATTAAAGATCTACAAAAGATACATTTCATGTCAGCCCTACAAGGAGAAGAAAACTCTCTTGTGCATGGGTAATCTCATGGTTCTGACGGAAGCCTAATGGCAAATCATTCTGTGCCATAGATTCTTTCCATAGATGGTCAGGCTGGTGAACTGTTAGGAGCCTTTAAGTAAACAGTGCAGACCTCAAGACTAGTTCTAATGACTAGATATTGTGACCACACAGCATGAAGATATTTGATTGTATTTTGCTTTATAGAGGTGGTTTCTCTGCTTCCAGACATAGCACACTGTCATCTCCTCAGAGATGCTTCTTCTGACCACCATGTTCAGAGAAATTAAGTCTCTCCCCACTTCCAGTTCACAAACCCTTTGTCCCATCACACTGTTTATTGCCTTCATTGCACTTACCATTATGTGCATTTATTTTATTTGTTTATCTCTTATTGTCTGTCTCCCACTAGAGGAATGTGCCTGACTTATTTACTTTCTGGCACATAGTATCCACTCAATAAATGTTTCTTAAATAAAAGAACAAATCTTTAAAGTCTGGAAAGAAGCACCTTATGACTACTTAAACAAGTTTAGTTGGACTAGTATCCATTCTCTATGGGGAGTAAAGACAATAAAAGTATAAAATTCCCGGGAGAAGTCCAGGATGAACTTCAAATCTTCTACCTTACTTGGAATTCAGCTTGATCACGACTTGAAATCAGGAGACAGTGCCAGGCCTGGAAGCGGTTTCTACAACGTCCATTTATGGGTGACACATTTGGGGAAAGGATGGATTTAAGTTTGCAATTAGGTAGGACTCTGTCTTGCTATGCCCCAAGTGTACTGTGTTAGAATTGGTCTATCAATCCAGAATTACTGCTTTTGAATTTTCTGGCAGATATACCAGGGTGGGGTGAAGATGCAAGATCAAGGCACTGAGAGGCTGCTCCTCCAAAGAGCTGGGATCTTTCAGAGGCGTTTTGGGTTTGTGCAGGTGCCAAGATTGCATAGGGTAGTGGGTAGAGGCATAAATCCTGGAGCTGGCTGCATCCGTCACCACTATTTACTAGTTGTGGGAGCTCAGGCAAGTTTCCTCAACTTCTCTGCCTTAGTTCTCTCTTCTGTAAAATGGAGATATTAACCACATCTACCTACAGGATTGGTATAGGAAGTTAATGAATGAAAAGCACTTAGAATAGTACCTGGCATATGATAAAGGCCATCTAGATATTTGCTAACTAACATTGCTGTTAGTGAAAGCCATCAACAAAGTGCTGGCATTATTGTTTCATTACAATGAAAGTAATTGTGTCAGTACAGGTGAATTATGCATAAGCTTTTTCTTTCCAAAACTTCCTTTAAGGTTGTTGTTATGTTGTTTTAAGAAAAAGATCCACTATCTCATTGTGATGTTAATGTTGAGGTACAAGGATAATTATACCACTATATCTTCTTGTTCAGATGGGGAAGTACTCTAATGTGCCCTAGGGATACAAATGAAACCACAAAATATCTGTTGTCAGGCAGGTACTTGAAAAGGGTTTTTACATCATAAACTAAGAGCAGAGTCAGTCTCTGAGATGGTCCAGCACTAGTAGGGCAGGTAGTCTTTCTAATGAGGTGGGTGGAGAGCCTGGACTTGGAACCAGAAGACCGAGTTGGCTTTGGTGCCTGGCTTTTAGCAGTGTGATCTTGGGCAAGCGGCTTAAGGCCTTGGGCTTGGTTTGCATGTCTGTAAAATGGGGATAGTAATTCCAGCTTACCTCAAAACACTATGAAGTCTGAATAAGAAATTAATGGGAAGAATTTTCACAACTGGTAATTTTTATAAGAATATTAAACATCAATATTGCAAGGGTCTGGAAGGTCTTTTTTCTCTGCACACTTGTGCCCCCCAACCCTATCCCTACTCCCTCATTCCCATTGCCCTTCTTGAGTCAAGCACATTTAATTTAAGCTAAAAAATTTTGACTTCTGTTGACATAAAAATATACTTGAGGTCTAAAGGCTATTATAAAGGGAATATTTGGGATTGAGTTTAGGGACTAAATATGCATATACTGGGCATCTGAGGAAAGAAATGGGTATAAAAAGTAAAAGATGGCAGACAAAACATTTTACTAATTAGTTGGTCCAGGAGTGGTCTTTCTAACAGTAAAAGCAAACTGATATAATGTGGCCTAAGAAACTGTTTTAGAATTCAGCAGATCACAAAGTAGATGATAGGAGTGGCCTTTATTCTCACACAGACCTAGACTCAAATCCTAGCTTTACAAGTTACTCAGCCTCTCAGAGCTACAGTTTTCCTATCAGTAAAATGAGGCAATAACACCAGTATCCCAAGGTGATGAGGACTGAATAAATTGAGGTAGAAAACACTGGCGTGTAAGTGAAACTGATCGGTGCAAGGAAGCCTTACCAGGAATTTCCGTTTTTGCTTCCAGTGGCTGCCTTGGGCGTTGGTCGCCACATGGGCTTCGGTGACAGTTTTGATGAGCTCCCATTCCTCATCTGTGGGCTCTGGCTTGTGCCCGATGGACTTCTGCAGCTCTTCCCGCCGTCTCTTCTCCCGGTTCTCCTCTATCAGCTTTCTCTTGGCCAGCCTCTTGCTATCATCCAGCACCACTGGGAGGGGGAGAAAGATGAGACAAGGCACACAGATGCTCCCAAGACACACAGCAAGCTGCACTTCCTGGAGCCTCAGGGGTGGGACCACTGATGCACAGATGGCTCATTGGGTCCTTCAGGGTGGGTCACGCTGGGACATTTTCTCTCGTCACCAGCAAACTGCCATTGACTAGTCTTGTCCAACATGGTCTCTAGAGCCAAACTCCCCATGACCGGCCAGCTTTTCAAAACAAAGGCCCCAGAGAACCTAGACACTGCACACTCCAACTCCACAGAAGGTGGTTCTAAAACAGAGTGAAGCAGAGAGAGGTAAAATCCATACTACCCACAAGATCACAGAGAAATCTGTCCAGCCAGTCATCTGAATTCAGTCTCTGGGTTTCTATCCTCCCCGCTTCCCCTAAAATGGCTCTTAGTAAGGAGAACTTCAGGTTAAAGAAAAGTCATGGGAAGAAAAAAAAGAAACGTTATGGAGCAGTAAGTGGGAGGCTCGTGATCCCTTTTTTTAAAAGGAAAAAGGACCCCAACTCTTCATGGCTCCCTTAAGGGCTAATTGGAATGTGGCTGGGCCTCACCTGGGCCTCAGGGTATTCACTGTGCATTATTCTCTACCTGGTCCACCCTCAAGGGTGGTTAAAGAGTCCAGGCTTTGGAATCTAGAAAGATGGGTTTGAATTCTGATATTATCACATTCTAGCTGTGTGACCTCTGGCAAGTTCCTCAGGTTCTCTGAGCTTTCATTTCTTCCTATACAAAATGGGCTCAATAATACCCACTTCACAGAGTATCCAATGTGATAATGCATTATAAGTGCTCAGTAAATGCAGTCCTGACTTCTATCATTTGGGTGAAAGGAAAATCAGAAGGGCAGGTAACAAGAAACCTATATTTCTGTGGTTAATTTCCAAAAACAAAACCGTTTCACTAGACTTGGTAACTATCAATGGAATGGAAAGGCTCAGTTTTTACATTGCAGAGTCATAGTATTTTAGAACTGGAAGAGAACTTAGAGGTCATCTAGTCCTACTCTCTCTTTTCACAGAAAGAAGAAGAAATTGATCCAGAGAGGTCGTGACTTGCCTAAAGTCACAGAGCAAGTTAATGGCAGAGCCAAGGCAAGACCCAGGACTCCTGACTCCAGTTCTACGACATCACTGTCCTAGGGCCATTTCTTGATGAAGGTGTGACCTGGTAGGAAAAGAAAAAAAGCAGACATAGCAAGAGAAGGAGAACCAAGGTGCCTAGCTAGTCCACCATTTAAATATTCTAATTTAAAGAGAATATTAAATTCCAGATCATTTAGATTTGATTGGATTGTCAAAGTCATGTGAGCGCTTACAAATGAGGAAAATATGAATGAGCCCTGTTATGTCATTTTGGTTCAGTTACTAAAGGGAAAGGAGGAACGGTAATAATACCCTCAACCCCTTCCCAAATGCTTCCGGTGTGCCAGGGACTGTTGCATTTGATGAACATTGTCTAACTTAATCTTGAAAACAACTCTACAAGGTAGGCAATGATTTCACAGAAGGAAAATCTCGGCTTAATTCCAAAGGTCACACAGCTAGTAAGTGACAGATCTGGGACTCGAACAGAAGTTTTTCTGATTAGAAAGCCTGAGCTCTTAGAATCCCTCACAAGCAAGTAAAGGGCACTCAAAATTTATTTCCATACAGTCTAGAGTAACACTGAGTTTTTAAACCTCATAGACACTCGTATCTTAAACTTCTCAATAAAACACTGAAGTGGATATTCAATAATAAGTTTGTCATAGTGGCATATCTAAGTATTTGGCTCTAAGTCAATCATATTCACATATCCTTATCAGGCATATTGTTGGCAAGGGCTAAAGGCCTTTAAGAGATAAAGATAAAGAAAATACTCAGCCAGAGGTGGGGATTAACCCAGGATTTCCAGCCTAACACCCTAACATAACCCTCTTCCTTTTTAAAGATTCTCCCTTCCTTCTTCTTTAATGGGCAAACCAGAACATTTCACAGATTTTTTTTTTCTCAGTGAAAGAACTCTATTTCTCACATAAAATGTGAGCCATGATTATTTCTTCACCAGGAAAAATCCTCACTGTATTTTCTTTTTTCTTTCTTAATTTTTTATCTTTCTTTTTCTTTTTAATTTTTAACTAATAGTTGGAATCTCTCACTGATATGCAAAAAATTTATGCCAGTAGAAATCATTAATACTGATGCCTGGCAAAAGGGAGGCCACATATTCTGAATGACATGATTCTTATTTTTATGATTAGATTAATTAAAGTGACTGGTGTAAATCCCTCGCACAGTGTGGGGAGAAGAGACCCCAAGGGCTAATCTCGCCACCATATGCTGTAGCACTTTGAAAACTGGGTAGGACGACTTCAGCTCGGAATGTCTTTATTGCTAAAAATATAACAAACAACCAACTGCAGGATGACTCATGCAATAGCACTCAACTTTGCATTCTTCAGAAATTTCTGAACATGATGTTTTCTGCCAGCGCCCCGTCTCCAAAAATGTCCATAAAATAAATTCCTGTCTTTGCTCTTGAAAAAATATTAGGACTAGTCCCTGAGGCTCTACCCCATGTGAACACTATGTATAGAATGAGACCTTATCAAGGTAAATGGACCAGACCTCTCATTTGTAATCTCTGTCTCAAACAGAGTGTTGCTAACAACTAGGCCTGCAAATGCGATAGGGATAATTTAACCGCATTTCCTCCTCCATCATCCATACTTTGACAGTTAGGAGGTGGTATGACAGGGTAGGATGGAGCCCACCCAGCAATGGCTCCCACCTCCCTTTCAGGGCAAGCCTGGATGTGGGGAGTGAGGGGTATATGCGAAAGTAAGGTATTCCCTTCTCTGTCTTCATGGGTTCCTGCTTTCTTTTCTGCCCAGTCGATCTCCTTGAACCAAACTCTTTCCTAATCAACATTCCTTGAATACGAAGCAAATGAAGATCTACTTACAATCTGTTGCCATGCCAACATAGATGCATTTCTTAAAGCGACATTCCTGGCACTGATTTCGCGTGACTTTGTCTATGACACATTTTCCTTCATATTTACAGGAATAGGAGGGATGGAGATTTTTCTGAATGGTTCTTCTAAAGAAACCCTGTATGAAAGACAAAGACCCAAGACAACAGTTTCATATTTTCTTGAAATCAATGATTCTGGAATTTTGTCTCCATATAACTATGAGATGAATCGTTTTGGACCTTAACCTGTTTCTAGGCCTCTAGCTCCACATATTCAAATATAAGACAGTTGGCCCAGAAAGATCTAGAGAGTTCTAAATCTGAGCTGATGATGCCATAGGACTACAGAGTCAAAACCTTTTTTTTTTTTTTTGGTATTTATTCAAGGAAAAGAGGCTAGTAGGAACATCTAGTGCTTGTTTTTATTTTTTCTAAATATTGAATATATAAGTAAATTTTATTGTTCTATTTCATATAGTGACATAATTGTGTTGCTAAATTAAGCTATGAGGAGTTTTGCTACTTTATACTGGGTAATAAGAGAGCTCCAAGACCAAGAAGAAAGTGAAAAAAATGAAAAGACATGGACACTTGCAATACTTTATTAATTAAAAATCTAATAATTTAGTAATTAAACAGATGTACTAGCTGGCTTCACGGATTTAGTTAAATACTTGTTTTTGAATCTTGAGACAGCCATGATCAGCTCACTTAGCCTTTCAAACAACAGGACTCAGGAAGTAGAACACTCCAGGTTTTCTACCAAATTTTCCCCCATAGCTCATTGCATTGAGGTTTTCCTTTTATAACACTCTTTCTTTGGTATTTATAGATATACACCTACAGGTTCAATGATTCTTCCTTACTTAAGGCATGAGAGAGCACCTCTGTAGCATCTGGGGACACTATTTAGTTCTAGGTTTGGGTGACTTAGGTAATATTCTCGAGAACGTGCAATACTAGAATTTTTCTGGACATGATCCTCAAGTTGAGGCCAACTGTCATCTATATTGTAGAAGTTAATAACAGCAGTGAGCACTTATTGTGAGGGCACATTGCTAAGTGCTGTAGAAACATTCAATATCCTTCTATCTTCCCTACAACCATGTAAGGGAGGTGCTCTAAATATTTCCATGGTAGGGATTAAAAAAGTAAACCTCAGACAGGTTAAATCGCTTGCCCAAATCACATGGTAAGTACATGTGGGAACTTAAGGTAGGATGGAAACCACCCAGCAATGACCCCCACCTCCCTTGCAACCCAGGAGTGGCACTCCACATCTTACTTGCTTAACTGCTTATATGATGTATAATGAAGTAAATTTTACTGTATTACTTAAATGTTTTAGATGAACAGATTATAAACAGTCCTGTCCCAGACACTTAAAAAGTTCATTTTATCTGTTGGTAGGGTAACAAGGCAAAATGAGAGTTTTAAAATGTAAAAAAATTAAAAAAATTTTTTTTTTGAGACAGAGTCTCGCTCTGTCACCTAGACTGGAGTGCAGTGGCGCGATCTTGGCTCACTACAACCTCCACCTCCACGGTGCAAGTGATTCTCATATCTTAGCATCCAGAGTAGCTGGGATTACAGGCGTGCGCCACCACACCTGGCTAATTTTTGTATTTTTAGTAAAGACGGGGTTTTGCCAAGTTGGCCAGGCTGGTCTCGAACTCCTGGCCTTCAATGATCCGTCCTCCTTAGCCTCCCAAAGTGTTGGGATTATAGGCGTGAGCCACCACGCCTGGCTAATTTTTGTATTTTTAGTAGAGATGCGTTTTTGCATATTGGCCAGGCTGGTTTCAAACACCTGGCCTCAAGTGATCCTTCTGCCTCCGCCTCCCAAAGTGCTGGGATTACAGGCATGAGCCACTGCACCTGGTGGAAAAACAAGTTTTGACAGATGTTTTCTGCTAAGGCCTAAAGGGGGCCTCTAACTTTGCTAGATAAATGGTGGGAAATATCAGTTGACCTAGATTCCGCCTAAATTTTTATTATCCTGGTTAATGTTCTTTGGGTTTGATTATATACACATACTCTATTGCATATTCCTCCCTCAGACACAAAAGCTCTTTCTTATTATGAAAATGCCCAAGGTAGGATTTTATATTGGGCAAAGCAGAATAAAATAGAAAAACATGAGGAATAACTGAGACTAACAGACTTGATTTTGGGGCATATATGCAAATCCCTTATTATTTCCATTGTTCAAGTTCTAACAGAAAACTGTCATATTATATTTGGGTTCTGTGTTAATAAGCACTTGAGACCATTAATTTGAGTGATGTTGATATACTGTTATAAGATTCACTCAGTCACACACAGGGCAGTTGGTGGAGATGTCAGCAATGTTTTCCTGGGTGTGCAGGGTGGGCAAATCTTGCCAAAGCATGAATGTCAGAGCAAGCCATGAAAGTGAAAAACAAGTTTCCCTGCAAACCTTGCTTTTCTCTTTGCTACCCTCTGACCAAGGAGGGCAAAGGAGAACTGAAGAAACCCAGAGATTCCTGGCAAGAAGATGTATGTCAGAGACAGGGAGGAGAGGGGTAGGGTAGCACGCCTCCTTCTGGAGGAAACAATAATTTCCTAGAGGTAGAAATACCAAAGTCCAAGACATCCAGTAAGAATGCTGACGGCTTACTAGGATAGGAAGATTGTTAGTCTATCTGAAGTGGGGGAGACCCTTGTCTCCCTCATACTCTGATGCTGACTCATGTTCAGGGGTGGGGTTAGGGCAAGGAGTACATTGACCAGTAAGACCACGCTAAGCAGAGAATGAGGTGTGACACACCAGACACTCCAAAAAGTCACTCTGTTCACTTTTTATTGGGATGAATGAAATAATTTATACTTTGCTTATTTCCACGAAAGAGTTGAGATAGCTAGCTCTACTATACACTATGCCATCTTTTCTGTGGCCTATCTCTGATGACTTTTCTTGGGCACTTCATGGACCAAATCCTTTTAAAGATGTTGGCCTTTTTTTTTCTTGATTTTTTTCTTGAAATGTTGGCCTTTCTTAAGCTATAATTAAAGCATATTTTGATGTATGATAAGGAACCACTTCATTTTAAAAAGTAACAGAAATTAACTCTTGGAAGTGGACTTGAAGACATTTAAAACAGTCTACTTATTTAAAAAAAAGAGTACTTTTAGAGATGAGCTGACAAAAGAGATGCCCTGGGCAATAAATAAGGACATATATTTCATTGATGATTTGTTGGTAAGAAGAGGTCTTCCTTTTATAAATCAATATCAGACATGTTTCTTTGTATTCTGAGAAGAACTGTATCCATTTTTCAGTACTTTGAGATGATTCACTGATCAATGTGAAAAGGAGATAACTCACTCTTCTAGTTCACTATTTGGGCAGCTGTTGAAAAGCTTTCATTCTTTCTCCAAAAATAGTTTGCTGTGGGACAGTATCAACATCCTTTCTACAAAAGATGTGTAAAAACTTGGATATCACAACAGACATGACATCTCCAAAAGATTTCACTCTTCTCAGGGTGAAAATTGGCAAAAAGGATTCTCTCCATACACATTGCAAGTATGGAGTAGAAATATTTTTAAATTACAGGTTTGAATAAACAATATAGGAAACAATTAACCCTTTCATCTTTCACCACTCTTAAAAACCATGTTTCACTTGAAAAACTCGTCTGTCTTTTTCCAAGATGCTTTGTCATTATATTAAGTGATCTGCACGAGTACCCTGGGAAGGCTCTTTTCTGATTTTATGATGAAGGCAACCCTAGAAACAGGATTCTGACCTGAGACAAAGGCACAGAGTCTGAAAAAAATCTAGATTTTGCTACACAATTTCTTCTTTTAAGAAAATCTCAGCTGATCCAGGCTCCAAACATCCTGTGATCTAGGGAAAACAGGCTAGTTGATTTCTTGATCATCCTGAAGACATATGTGAGGTAGGGATATAGGTTAATAGGCTCAATTCTCTCTTTGTTTAAGTCAATCACTAATAATGTATTGTCCGCTGTAAGGCACATTCACTCTTTAGAGTCATTTTGGGGAATTAAGTATTAAAATGAATTCCATATTAAATGGAATTAAGATCTCTCTCCCAGAATTCTAAATTTCCCATTATGCACTGATTTAGAAGAACCTCAGTGTTGCAACTAAGGTAGGGAAAGCCTTATGAATTGGGACTAATTTAGAGAAAAGTCTAGCTTGAATTATTGAACTTTTGGAATGAGAGTAGGTACCTAAAGTTATGTAGTTTTATTACTCTCAAATCAAGCCAATAAAACTACTTTCAAGAGACTGTCTGCAAGTCTCTAATTAATAAATAGCCAGGACTTACTTGTAATTAGATTCATTAAATTCCCTAAGACATTATTTTCATAGATGTAATGGCAACCTTTAGCCCAGTCTTTGTTAAAGGACTACGAATTCCAGATCAAAGGGGTCTGGATAAATGAGAACATGTTACACCACATTCCAAAAAACAAGTCTTGCAACCTTAGAAATTACCCCTTTCCAATGGATGTATTATCTCAACATTTTTAGCAGCCTTCTCCTAAACGTTTCCTAATTTCACGTACAAAACATAGGGAATTTGCACGGAAAATCTTCCATTAGGGAAAAGGAAAACACCTTAATTTGAAACTGAGCTAACATGTTGATTTGGGGGCTTTAGGAGCAAGGGTAGGAACAAAGGGGGGCAGTTGGAGAAGAGGAAGAAGAGAAGAAGAGGTAAAGAGGTGGATGAGAGGAGGGAAGGTGAAATGTTTTACACATTTAATACAATTTTTGCTTTAGGGTTTACATCTTCTGATAATTTAGTTTTAAATATAAGAGGTAAAAAAGACAAGGTATTTAACAAGTAAACAATTTTAAAAGTCCTTCCCTGACTTTAAATACTTCTTTATTTATGAAACATTAGCTGAACAGACACTAAATACAGCACTGGGTCAAGCTTTTTCCTTTATGGTAGATTTCATTTTCAAGGCTGGATTGTTGGACCAAAAGATATTTTCCAGAAACCTTATCTGAATTTTGTTGATGA
The DNA here is from genome assembly GCF_028885655.2 of Pongo abelii. Classification (NCBI taxonomy): domain Eukaryota; kingdom Metazoa; phylum Chordata; class Mammalia; order Primates; family Hominidae; genus Pongo; species Pongo abelii. The sequence continues at coordinate 130,529,884 of NC_085928.1, read as the reverse complement.
AGTCTTGTAAGTAGGCCAATTTAGGTTCAGTTTCAGGAAGTGAATGGACTGTTGATCACTGGTATATTCTTGTCAAGTATTTCCTGCAGATAGGACTGCACAGCACAAAATTAGCTGATGGATGACCAGAATCTACTTAGTCACTGCAGGCTGTGCAAAAAGCCAACTTGGATAATTTCAGAACATAACTGAATCTAAGTAGCCTCAAAGATATTCCCTACTGGAACCCTTGAAAATGAGCATATTCGCTCAGACTAACAGCAGAAAACAGCCTGTGGTAGAGTAAACTCTGTCTCCTCCAACACTGTAGATAAAACAAGAAGAGAAACAGTCATTTCTCGGGATGACAACATACTAAAAAGGACCTATGCTTTTTAAACCAAAGTAAGAGTTTTATTAATTTCTTTTTATTTTATTGATTCTCTTCCTGTTTTAAAAACACTTGTAGAAGTAAAGAAACCAGACATCACACTCACTTAGTTATTTATGATTTGGGAAAAAAATTCAGTTATTGAACATGTCAAAAATGAAGAGCACAACCAGACACCTGGATGATCACAGGCCATGGATGTTGGAATTTGGTTTTAATTTGAACTTAAACTTAACGTTGCATTCTGGAAGAGCACTGGGAGGGGACTGGAGCTGGGCTAAGCTCCGTGCTTGTGGACCCAGGGCAATTACCTTGCAGCCTTCACACGTGATACAGCGGTAGTGATACCCGGTGGCTTTGTCACCACACACTACACAGAGCTCGTCCTTGTCTAAGTAACTGGGGATGTACCCTGTGAAGGAAATAAAAGAAGGAATATTAAAAAATAATATGTTAACATCAAAGAGACACTATAGCTAAGGTTGCTAGGCCAGAGACAAAATTGGCTTGCCAGGAAGAGGTGACAACGGTAAAGACTTAGTGAAACCAAACAGTAAGAATTTTATACTCATAGAGTTAACACAGGCCCAGGATTTCAGAATGCCTTAGAAACGGCTCACACCTATAATCCCAGCACTTTGGGAGGCCGAGGCAGGCGGATCACCTGGGGTCAGGAGTTCAAGACCAGCCTGGCCAACATGGCAAAACCCTCTCTCTACTAAAAATACAAATAATTAGCTGGGCATGGTGGCAGACACCTGTAATCCCAGCTACTCAGGAGGCTGAGGCAAGATAATCACTTGAACCTGGGAGGCAGAGGTTACAGTGAGCTGAGATTGTGCCACTGCACTCCAGCCTGGGTGACAAGAGTGAAATTCCGCCAAAAAAAAAAAAAAAAAAAAAAGAAAGAAAGAAATAGCTGTGATCACTTGCTGTGCAGGTGGGAATGGCAGGAAGGCTGTAGAGCCAGTGACTCAGGCAGAGAGGCCAGGATTGAGCACTGTGAGTTCTAGATAACACAATCTATTTAACAAGGCTTATTTCAAAACCTGTTTTCAAAAGATTTGATCCACTTTGGAATCACAGTACCATGCAATAAATTCAGAAAACTTTATAGCTGGAAAGGTCCTGGGAGATGACGAAGCCCTTGTAAGGTGAAGAAACAGGCCTGCAGAGGTTTGGCCTTCCTCAGGGTCACACTGGAAATTACAGGCAGGACTAAAACCCCGGTCTCTTAATTTCTAGCCCTCCAGTATAATATGCTGGTCTTTTTCTAAAAATGGAGAGTTGACTTTAAGTAGAATGAATTTTGCCACCTAAAAAAGTTAGGTAAACTTGTGATATTATGATATGAAATCCAACAACAGTGGATAGTGTGAAATGACAGAGGTTTTGTTTATTAAGAGAAAAGGAAAATCCAACTATGATAACTCTCTTTTTTAGTGGACAGTGAGTTTATTAGTTTAAATTCCTTGACCCAGGAAGCTAAAAAGCACAAAAGCAGAAGCCTCCTGTTTCCCTCCTGTCTTTGCTCCTTCAGCTTCCTGTGGAGAGGATGCCCAGACACAAGATGCTGATTCAGGAGGGCAGGTTCATTCTCCCCTGTATCAATGATTTACCACTGATAAATTATGTGATACATAGAATCACACAGCTTCACATAAGACCAAACAATCAAAATGAGGCAGGACTGGTTGGGATGTGAAGAAGGAAGAGGCTGAGAAACAATCCTTTCTCCCTGTCATGGTCCTTATGAAGTTTTTTGACTCAGTTCAGTAAAGTCTTCTTTGTTCCAATAAAGATTAGCTAGGTTGAAATGACTGATGCCTTACTGTGTATTTTACCATGACATTTCATAGACCTTTTATTAAACTAGGTCACTGAAGTCTTGCTTTTCAGAAAAAAAAAAGCCATTAAGGAAACAGAATGAAATAAATCCTTTTCATAATTTCTTAGAAATTATTTTGCTCAAACTTTAATTTAGAAAAATGTTCCTTCTTGGGAGGCAGATAATTGACTTGAAAGTGAGGTTTAGTAATGTACAGGATTATATTTTTAAATATCACAGCTTTTCTTAGTTTACTTTTGCATCATGCAAACCATGATTCATCTGTTGAGTTCACTGCAAGGGTTTCAAAACTCTTGTCAGTCATTTTTAAAAAGGGAATTCTGGGAAGGATCTGGGCAGAGAAAAAAGGGAACTAGAATGCTTTGTGCTTTCATTCAGTCATTTATCTATGAACTGAGAAAACATGTATTTAGCATCTACATGTGCTTAGCATTGTTCTAGGTGCTGAAAATATAAAAATGAGTAAGACATGGTTTCTTCCTTTGGAAACTCATAAGCTGAATTCTGTTTCTGTAGCCTTGGTCATTCTTCAATGAGAAAAAGAGAGGTGAAAATGAAGGGAAGAACATGAAAAGATGCTCAACATCATTGCCGGGATATGCAAATCAAAACCACAACGAGATACCACTTTACACTCACTAGTGTGGTTTTAACAAAAATGACAGTCACAAGTGTTGGTAAGGAGGTGTGCTCATGTGCTTTTGTGGGCATATAAAGACCTACTTATAAAACACAAAGTAACTTTTAAACCACAAAGTAACTCAATTAGGAAAACAGGCACCTTCCTGGTAAAGGCAGATGGAATAGGTAAAGACAGACCCGTACTGTCAAAAATCTACATCTTGACTTCTTATACCTCGAGGTTATATACAATTAATCCAACAGAATGAAGACTTTCAAGTGCTTGGTATCAAGTACGGAATGCAGAGATAAGGGAAAAAGAGGTACAAGTCATTTCTGTCTAATCTCAGGCATGAGAACCAATTGTGATACAGTTGAACACTGTTGTACTTGTGGGACATGACTTGGGAGGGGTCAAAACAAGGTGTCCAAGAACATTAACCAGAGTTGGGAAGATGCAGGTAGTTCCCCCTCACCTCATACTCCCCCAACCTATCTCATGAGACCTGCTGGCTTTATCTTTTGGTACTGGCAGCTGGACACTGAAGATTTATTCCTACCTGTAGTTCAACAATTTATGTAGATGGTGTTTAAGGTTCTTGTGGAATCCAACAATCATTCAATCAGTGACTGGAATGGACTCCTTTCATTTACTGACTGCTAGGCTGAGAGGTGGTGTGCTTTACTCTCTTATTTCTCCTAGATTATCTTCTTCATGGGTGGAGGTGATTAAATGTCTTTAGTTAAATCATCAAACCTTCTACAGAAACATCTACTTAAGTTGGTAGCAGCTGCTTACATGATCATACTAGTGCACCCCACCCCTTGCTTTCTTTTCTTTAATGTATTAACTCTGAACCATCTTATTTATCCAAAACAGTCACCACAGGCAATGATACATCAATCATTATGCCTAAGTCCATTATTCTTCATTAAATAACTTCCATCAGGGAATAACGTCCCACACACAGTGACTAGGTAGGTGAGGATTCTCTTAAAGTTACTGAACATGATTGACAACATTACATACTAACCAGTTCTCCTAGAGAACTTAACCATTTCTTGCTGTTGTATTTCCTGTTGTATTTAAGTGTCTCCATCATTTTCCTTTGTCATACTCACCAAATGAGTTACACAATGGTCAATATGCCAAACTAAGGAAAATGCACAGGTATTATTAGTTTTGTTGCCAAGAGTGGACACTAATGAGTGTCATAATGTCAGTGTTGGGTTCTGCCTAGAAACAAATACTACAGACACAATCCTGGAAGCTACAAATGTTCATCTCAGGAACTGCATCTGCTAGTTGTCCCAGGTGACTGCTAAAGAAGCCTGGTCAATAACCCTCCAGAAAAAATTAAGGTCCATGACAATATATGATAGTTCAAAAATGATATATTTCCCCCAGCTCTTGTCTGCTTAGATGTATTATTTTTCAGATTAATATATTATGCTGCCACTTTATCAAGCATATTTTTATGAAAGCAAACTCCATCTGTTTGTTCAACAAAGGACTTGAGATTTTTTCAGTTGACATTTGGCAATGTCTGGTTAATTGCTACGTATTATCTTGCATATCTTACAGTTAATGCTATTTAAAAAATATTCTCTGAGGGACTTGTCAAGTAGAAGGGGAAAGTTTTGTACATTTGCACTACAAAGCATGCAACAGGTAGTAAGCTTGGCTTCTTGGTTGAAAACAGATTCAATGCTTTCTTCCCTATGGGCAAGATCAGAAGGCTGGCTAGTTTAATTCTTTTGAGTGAATTATAACAGCATCTCGGGTCCTAGGAGGAGAAACACTGGTTCCTCTTGTCACCTTGGCAGATACATGGCCCTTAGGGAATAGAATATAAAGCAGATTAATCTTGAAGGTAGATCTAAAATATAAGGTGCTGCCTAGGAGAGCAGATGTAGCAGCAAGTGAGAAGGGCTGAGTTCAGAGATCTTTTCCAAACTGGCAAATCTTACCATCTGTATAAGACCACTTGCCTAGCAGAACCAGTCCTGGCATCTTAAGGGAGGGGCTGTGATTTGTGGTAGTGGGAAATACTTTGGGTAGCTCAGAGAAGTGAAGAAGTTCCATGCTGCTGATTCCTCTTGTGGAGCTATCAACTCAGAGCCAGTAAGTATCTGATCTTGGGACGGGATAGAGGATGAGACTATATTTTGTCACCCTTCAGGAAGCTAAGTCACTAGCATGCTTAGTCACTCTTCTGATTTTATACTGAACCTCCTCAGTTCATCCTGCAGCTCAGACCTGATGATTTCAGCTTGTTTTCCCCACCAGCACCTTCCCTATGTCATTTCTTTACATACCTAAAAACCTTGAAAAGCTTATCCTTTAGCCTTTCCCCAACATACGAATCCTGATTCCTTTTATATTTAGTTCTTGGCATTAGGCACCAAGCTTTATATCATGTTAATCTTTAACCCTGTGATAGACACTATATTAAATTAAACCATGCATTCATCCATTTGTTTATTTAACAGCATGTATGGGTGTAGTGTGTGGAAGACACTTGGTACAAACTTGAAACAGCATTAACTTTGGAGGCCTTCATCCATTGCCCTCTGCAAATTATTAGCAGAGCTGCCCCAGGGGCTCCCACTTCACACAATTCACAGTCTTTCCTCAGAACATCCACTGTTTTCCCACCCTGTCTACCCCTGCTTGGAATCTTGGAGTCTCTTTCTTTACACTTTGCCCTCTGGCTGGCTGGGCCCTGGTGTTGGGGGACAGCACACAATGGCTTGCCAGGCTTTGAAGACTGAAGCACTGGTGGGCAGAGGAGGGGCGAGCAGGAGGACCAAGTAGAGGTGTCAATCTAGAAAAGGGGATGAGGATATGATGCCAAAGGACCCTGGATTCTCATTGGAGGCTTTACTGCAGAAAAAGGGACAACATGAGTTTTGGATCATTTCTTCTGATTCAAGAATTCCTGAAACTAAAACATATTTTTAAATTACAATTTTTTTTAACTTTTGTTTTTTGAGACAGGGACTCACTCTGTCACCCGGACTGGAGTGCAGTGGCATGACCATGGCTCACTGGAGCCTTGAACTCCTGGGCCCAAGCAATCCTCCCAGCTCAGCTTCCTGAGTAGCTGGGACTACAGGTGCACGGCCACCACACCTGGCTAATTTTTAAGTTGTTTCATAGAGATGGGGTCTTGCTATGTTTCCCAGGCTGGTCTTGAGCTCCTGGGTTCAAACCATCCTCCCGTCTTGGCCTCCCAGAGTGTTGGGACTACAGGCGTGAGCCACAGTGCCCAGCCTATTTTTTAATTTTTAGGGCCAGGTTTGGGCATAGTATAGTTGTAATGTATAAGAAGAACCTAGTGAAATGTTCCTTTTGCCGTCCCTGTACATTCAGATCCTTAATAGCTGACATAACCTTTCAATCTACAATTAGAGGGAAAACACTTGAAGATGCAAATCACTAAGAAAGGGAATACGTTGATATAATGCGTTTGAGTTGGAATATTAATCAAAAGGGCACACATTCTGGCAGTCTACAACATTTGGCTTACAGAATGTTTTTAAAAATCTTAGCCAGTTTTTAAAACCAGGAAATTTCATAAAACATACAGAATTCTTGCTTCATTTGAAAAACAGGAGGAACTGGCAATACTGAACCCAAATTCTCACAGTGTAACGATCAACTGAACTAGAAAGGTAGCCCTACCTCCCAAGAAACAGACATCCTTTTTAGCGCTCCACAGTCAGAACCTCTCCGGATTGTGTGCATCAGTTGCTATTTATTTTTGTTCTTGCATTATGCCTTTTCAGAAATAAAGAAATATTTCACATAATTCTTTATCAAGAGTGGAAAAACAAAAGTAGTTTGAGAAAAATGATAACTTTTTTTTTTTTGGGACAAGTTTCACTCTTGTTGACCAGGCTGGAGTGCAATGGCACGATCTAGGCTCGCTGCAGCTTCCACCTCCTGGGTTCAAGTGATTCTCCTGCCTCAGCCTCCTGAGTCGCTGGGATTACAGGTGCCTGCCACCACGCCCAGCTATTATTTGTTATTTTTAGTGGAGACAAGGTTTCACCATGTTGGCCAGGCTGGTCTCGAAATCCTGACCTCAGGTAGTCTACCAGTCTTGGCCTCCCAAGGTGCTGGGATTATAGGCGTGAGCCACTGCTCCCGGCCCGAGAACATATTTCTTCATAGAAGTGAGAAATATTCTTATCATATATTATGTAAGCATTATGTGTCTTTGTTGAAAAATTTAAATTAAGCAGCCATTGTAAGACAGCTCTTCCTCTCTCTCTCTCTCGCATAACTTGGAGGCATTGGAGTTGTAGAACCCTGGTATTGATGAAATCATTTCCTGTTTTAAAAGAGGGCATGAATTAGAAAGCAGGAAGGCAAAGTCATCAGAAGATTAGGGGAGGGAGCAGAAACAGTCACTAGAGATGGGTGATAGTTGCCTCTGATTTTGCTGTGAGAAGCAATTTATAGCTTTGGGCTCATGCAGAAGCACTCACAGTTATGTCATATCCTGAATCCTTGAGAAAAACAATTGTCATTTCTTTACCTGAAAATCCATTCAGAATGGGATTCAAGGTTATAGCTCTAAAAATGTGGGCTATCAGCCCTTCAGCCTTATGTTACATAAACATACATAAAAGGGAAGGAGCTGTTGCATTTGTCATCAGAACACCATCACTGTCGTTATGAGCTGTACTGCTCTCCCTGCAGGTGTATCCTGCAGTCACATGGATGTGCGCTTTAGGGAGTGCAAAATAAAGAAGGTTGATGCTTTCGTGGTGCTTATGATCTGGATAGATTTGACATAAATAAGCAAACATGATGAGGAGAACCCAAATCCCAACAATGGAAATGAGCTATGACATATATGTATGTGTTATGTTGCACGTATATATGGTTATGTAGGTTCAGGTGTACTCCATTTTGACAGAAGTCAATATATGAACATTTAAATATGATATTTGGAAATGGAGGAGGGATTTTAACATTATAAAAAATTCTTTATGAAAGATCCTTTACTTCAGATATTCTCCAAGTAGTAAGTTCTTCACCATTAATGCAGTGGTCCTCAAGTGGGGGTGATTTTGCCTCCCAGGGGACATTTGGCAAAGTCTGGATACATTTTTGGTTGCCACAGCTGCTCTGTGTGTGTGTGTGTGTGTGTTTGCTACTGGTGTCCAGTGGGAAGAGGGACCAGGAATGATGCTAAACATCCTACAATGCACAGGACAACCATCACAACAAAGAATTACGTGGCCCCAATGTCAACAGTGCCAAGGTTAAGAAACCCTAGTCTAATATACTTTATATATAATATAGTACTTTTCAAAGGTGATTTACACAAGTGATTCAGAGCTATTGTATAAAACAAAGGATATCTGCCTTTGAGGGCAGGGCTGGTTGGGAGCGGGGGTGATGAGAGAATGTGTTGCTGGGTAATAGAAGAGGCTGGTGGGCTGTGAGCTGAGTTGGTGACATAAAGCGATGCAGGCTGACAGTGGCAAGGTGGCCCACCAGGGTGTGGCTGGCAGTGGGTGACAGCTGGAAGAAAGCATACTGGTTCAGGGATGGAGACTAGGGTGACAGAGAGAGGAACCCATGGGGAGACTGGCCAAGGTTTCTGGAACAGAGGGTGTGGGTAAAAGCACAAAGCCAGAATCAAAATTGAACTCTTGAGGGCAGGGAAAAGTTGGTGGAATTTGTGGTAATGGAAAAGGGCCCAAAACCTTGAGACGGAGCCCTGTGGTGGTGCAGAGTATGGGGAAGAACTGCCCGAGTGGCCGGAAGCAGAAGGCTTTAAGCAAGACAGGGTGAACCTGGAGGGAAGAAAGGCAGGAAAACATGGCGGGAGCTATCTGCAGATAAGGAAAGCAGGTGTGTGGGGTGACAGCTCAAAAGCACATTCTAGGAGTCTCTGAGAGAGCTGAGGAAATTCTCTATAACAGCTGGTACCGAGGGAGCTGATGAGAGGGAAGTACCAAGGACAGCGCACGGGAAGGTCAGCATTCCCAACGCTCTGGAAACAGGAAGAATACAGATAACCAAGTGGGCACTGGTGAAGCCAAGGACCCATAAGATGATGGGATCATAAAAGCTGGACCAGAGTGGGTGGTAGGGTGGGAAGCAGCTTGACTTCAGGCTGAATGCACTTGAGTGCTGAGAAAAAAGTGTTGTGCTTGACTATGAAAAAGTATTCATGGAGGCATGTGAGGTAGTGGATATGAACTCCATATGCAGAAAGTCAGCAGTCTCACCATTCCTCTGTAAGCCTGCCAGGTGTCTGAATCCATTTGCTCATGCTTTGGACTCCTACTGTTAGCTTTCATTGTGAGTAAGGGCAATGCATGCTCTGGATGAGGTTAGGGCATTCAGTGAAATCTCTGAAGGACATGTCTTTGATGAGACAGTTAATTCTCAGGAAAGAAAAGGAAAGAGTCAGCTCATGCTTTTGTCTGCACTGGGACTTGGTTTGGAAACGATTATTGCTCCTTACTTTGCTTTCATTTCTGGGTGCCAAGAGGCACTTTCATTTAATCTTTTGTACAGTGAATGTGTTCTGTATTTTTAAAAGTTGTGGTATTGTTTTCTGGAGTGGTATTTTCTCTGAACAGCATATGAGTGGCAGTACCTAATTTAAAATCCTAACTTTCCATCAGCATCCTTAAATTACATACACATTGTTGAAAAATCTATGATTGCATTAACCACTTAACTATTACATTTAAAAGAGATTATTTATTTAGTACTCAACAGTTCACTGGGTGGACTGATCACATCTGTGTTTAAATTAAAAAATTCAAGTAGAAGGGAAGAGTAAGGATGGGAGAGAGAGGGAGAGAAAGAGAAGATAGAGGAAGAAAGAGATGGAGGGAGAGTAGGAGAGAGAGACAGAGGGAGAGGAAGAAGGAAAGGAAGGGAAAGATTGAGAAAGAAACATTCCCCAATTTGCCACTTAATTTTCATTTCAAATGCCTGTGTAATTGTTCACCTGGAGTCAACAGAGCTACAGAACACACACACACACACACACACACACACACACACACACACACAAAGACAGAATTCTATGTCCAAGTCAGAGGGACAATGAAAGCAGATTCAGAAAGCACAGTCCTGTGTGGAGTTTCTGCTTCAGTTATTAATTTTTCTTCCTGCACAGCTAAAAATATGGTTGTAGAGCAACAACATATACAATCAGAGCCAAAACTGAATAGGACAACCCTCCCCCACCCCCACCCCCACCCCCATCTCCTTGATCCTGGCTTAAAACCAGGAAATTCTTATTCTCTTGGACATGATAAGCAACTCTGGCAACTTTTCGAACGTTCAATTCCTATCAAGTAAGATGGCATGTAGAAGGTCAAGCAAAGAATCCCGTGGAGGAGAGTCGCCCAGGGCAGACTCCTAGGAAGGATTCTGTTTCAACAGACCCGGCTGGCCCAGACTAAATCGAGAGGTTGACCTGCAAAGCTGCCTTCAGAGCAGCCAGATGCAGATGCAGGCTGTTGGGGAACTTCGGAACGTAATTAGTATTTGTGATGGAAACAGCCAGCACTTCCACCCACAAAAGGATTTTTTTTTTTTTTTTAAAGAAAGAAAAGAAGAGAAAAAAAAATCAACTTTTTACTTTGCTGAAACCTCAGCCACAGAGGAGAAAGCACAACAAATAACCTGGCTGCCAATTCTCCTCCATCTGATTCCAAACTTATTCCCTCCTTCTCCTGAATTTGCGGGGGCCAGAAGTGTGCAGCCAGCACTGGCCCCGTGAGGACTTAGCATAGCATTTTACAGCTATGTCACTAGAATTACAGTAAATATCATATCTTCTGAGTGAATGATAGGGTTCTTTTCATTTGTCCCTAACTTTTGAAAATTAAAAATTTGTTTATTCATAATCCATATGAAAAATAAGACAGACATTACATTCTGCATTTCAGCCCTCCTCAATGTGAAAATTACATCGGTTTTCCCCTCCTCAATTCTTGAAGCTTTATTTTAAATGTGATTCAATGAACTGACATCTGACTCTTCCTTAGTTCATGTTCTTAATGTTTCCAGAACTTGACAACTTATTCTGTCGGCTATGAATGCAAAAAAAACTTTGTAGAAAAACAATCCAAGGAAAACTAAAAGTTATTCTAAAGTCTACCAATTAAGATAACCATTCTTAACATTGGGTAGTGTAGCCTTCCTTTATTTCACCAGTTTGTACCTATAATTTTTTTATAAGATTGTAATTTTTTTTTACAAGATTCTCTGTATATTAGAAAATAAAGGCTAGGAAATAAGCCATCCTTAAAAAAATAAAGAAAAAGTTAACACAGCTGCAGTATTGGAGTTTATAAAGCTGTAATGACAGCAATGAACACAGATGAAGCAATTATGAACTTTTATCTATTGTGAATAGATAAAAATCCAATTGGAAAATGAGGCCTACCCCACTGAACACCTGTTTATAGTCTTAATTTTGCCTTAATGAGACACTACTGATGTCTTTCAACACAACAAAAATCAATAGTGGATCAATATGGATAAACATGTTGGGTACAACCTTTTGTCCTAAGAGACAGTTAACAGCTGGGTTTAGTTTTACTGGGATTTACTTGAAGACTTGTAAAAGTAAATAATGGTGCATTTAAGAATATTTGCCTGTTTTGATTTAGTGAGTTTGGCAGGTGGCGGTGGCCTTTCAATGACATATGGCTTTGAAATTACATCAATATATGCATACAGTGTGTCTTTTCCTTTAGTTCATGCATCAAATTAATTAATAAAGAATCCCTGGTTTAACATTTTATAAGCAAATATTCCCCAGTGTTGGTTGAAAAAATACAGTGAAAAGATAAGAGAGAAAAGAGCCTGAAATGTTCTGCAGGAATTTTTAAGAATAGCAGAATGAGCACATAGATTGACAGGTACCAATATTTTCTTACAACACTACAAAAGACATATCCAAGTATGTTTAATGAGGCAATGTTAATTTCTTCTTTTCAAAGTTAAATTACTTATACTACTAAATGAAATAGCACATGTTCAATCTACCTCAAATGTTTCAATTAGGGGACTTACCCTGTGTATCCCTTGTAATAAATGAGATGCTGATGACCTTCAAAAGGATGCAAAACTCTATATTTATAAATAAAAATCAAGATGAGCAACTCTAAATATATTTTATGCTGTAATCCCCTTAATATTTCATGATTGGAAGTTATAGAATAACATTATATATAGTAAAAATTACAGATTCTAGTTTGTGTTTTTATAAAATTTTGTTCATTTGTTTTCATGACAGACTACTTTCAATTATAGAGTCACATTAAGAAAAGCAAATGATAAATTTTATAGAAACCACAACTAAATAAACCACATTATGTTTTAAGATTAATTTAACAGAGAAATTTACCTTTGAGGATCAAAGGGCATCATGTTTTTGTAAATTATAGAAACTTGTAAATTTGGTTCTCTATGCAATATCCTATAGATTATATACAAAAACATGAGATTCTGGCATATCTGCACTAGCATTTACACTATTTTCAAAAGCATTCCTATCTGGCAGTTGCTACTAAATGTTCTACCTGTTTGCCTCCCTTATTTTATTTTTCAGTATCTTATTTTTCAGTAATACATGAAATGTTCTATTGACAGAAATTTAAATAGCATTATAAAGCCACAGTGTCTATTAAGATAAATGGATATTGTGCTGGTTTTAATATTGGCTATTTTGAAGGGTGTTTCACTTGCTTTCATAAAGAGGATTCACTTGATATGATTACAGATATGTTCAACTTTAGGGACAAAATAGCGAGGTAAAGTTTCTCAGTTTTTGAGTTTTACATTCCTACAGTTTGACATGGTTACAAATAGATTCTTTACTGTTTACATGGATAAGTAAATACATTAAAATGAACATTTACAGATCCTAGCAAATCAACATTATTATAGTACTGTTAAAGAAATTACTAAATCACTAAATATTTTACTAGTTAACTAGTTAACTAAAATAAACTTTCAAAATGAAGTGCCAAGAAAAAGTCAAATGAGTTTTTAATCTGAACCTGAACTAGAGAGAATTATCCCACTTCAAACACCACGACACCTACCCGCCAAAAGGAAACCTTTCACATATTTTCTTTTGCAAAGAAGCCAACAACAGTCACTTTGGGCAATATATATACACACATGCAAAATAGAGAAAGGCAACTCACTCCAGCCTTCACAGATGAAGAAAAAAAGTGCTTGGAAATCTTGATGTTCACAGAGTCCTTCAATCACCTAGCAACCCCTCTTACTGCCGTTTTTAATTTCAAATATTTAGCGTTCAAATTCAAAGATTTGACGAAACTGATGTAAACTGTAACTTTAAAATGAAACGAAAACAAACAGTGAAACTTTGAACAAATTTAAGCAAAATGGTCCCTACCTTTTTTTTGAGAATACGATGGCGACTGCACTTGAGAAAAAGTAGGCTTTTCTTCAGTGAAATATTCAGGTTGGCTGTATTGATTCAGGGCCATGTCCAAGTCAGAGTCCTTGCTTTTAAACATGTTTCCAGGGTAACTACAGGTATAAGGCTGATTCACTGCCCAGGCCTGTTCCATATATATGTTGTTACTGGGCACAGCCTGAGCATCGCAACCACTGTAACCCGGACTATCTTCAAAATAAGCGTAATAATCAGTGGACTGCATGTAGCAATTGCTGCCGGCAGCTGGGTGCACTTCATATATTTCTTGCATACAGTAGTTCATTTTGTTTCCCTGGTTCAGTTTCTAGTTTACATATACACACACTCTACGCATGCATTCTCCAGCCCCATACAGCCTGAGAGCTGGGCATATACGCAGAGAAGCATACATACATACACATGAAACGCGAAGGGAAAATGAATAAACACCACCACCAACACAGCAACCCAGCCTGCTTTACTTTGTAATAGCACCTGATGTGCTAAAATCCTATTTAGACCGAGGTGTCTTTTGAGCTCTTCTGCCATCCAAACATATTGGAAAGCAGATTTATGACTATCAAAGGTCTTAAGCTGTGCATGCAGCTAGTTAATTCCTGGGGAAGATGGCAGGCAGGTAGGAATGACCTCCACCCCGATAGGGAAGCGACAGCGAGAATGTTACTCTGAAGCTGCTAAGATGCATTTTATATGCTGTTTTTAACCCCTTTCAACATGATTATAAAACGATTACTCATTGTTATATCATTTTGGTTGACAGCTTAAGCATGAAACATTATAAAGACATCTTAGAGAATATCCTTGGATACAAAGAAAATCCTAAAATCAATAATCCAGTTTATTAGCATGAACCAGAGAAAATCCAGTAGTAATGAGCCTGATGACTGACTGACTCCAAAACATTAATCTAGCTGTGCAAATATTAGTGGTTGAATCTGTTGTTGAATGTTACTGACTGGCTTTTAATACTAGGATCCAACCATCTTCCCATGACACATAGGTCCCGCTGGTTTTTAAAACATGCCAAGGAAGTACGTGGTTGAAAATGCTGCTGATGTCTGCATGTGAGTTTTATTCTGTTCCTTGCACATGATTATTTTCTACCTCATAAGCACTAATCTACGTGAGACCTAAAGCTTACATTAACTGTTCAATTCTGTAATTTATGTTTTCTTTATAAAGGCATGAGAGTGTATGCCAATGCCCCTACATGAGGAATACCCCTATTATATAGCAGCTTTCCTTTTTTGTTGGTGCTTAACAGTACTCTGATCAGTAGTGCGTGGAAAACTGTAAACACTTACCACTTTATTCCCATTCAAATCTGCCTTTAAGATTATTTTCAGGATTTAATGTGATTTAAGTGGTATTCATGTACTTAAAGATAGTGATCAAAAAGGGAACAGCATTTTCTGTAAGAATCATCATATCTTTTAACTAAGAAGTTAACAAATACCAAATTAGATTGTAAATGCTTGCTAAGATGATTACTAATGGTATTTTCTCCCTGTGGATGGTGGCCAGTGTGTGCATGTCACGTATATGCATAGTTGTAGATCATGACATCAGGAAGGGCGGATGCTGCTCTTCTACACTAGGGATTCCTTCCGTTTCTTAGGCAGCTTGTTTTCAGGGCTGGGCCTCAGGTGGTTACGTTTATATTTGGCTTCCTGCTGGTCCATGAGCATGTGACCTCGTTGGTATTTCCCTCTAAAGGACCATCAACAATGTAATATTGTAATTTTCAACAGTGAGACCTTTGCTTTGGACATGTAGCTCCAGTCATCAATTGCAATGTGGAATTCTGGGGCAGGGACATATGGCAGAAGTAAGGAGGGTATTACAGTCATTCAACAAATTATGGGGTGTCTGTTAAGTACAAAGCAAGGAGTTGGTGGCTACAGAGATGGCTGTTCAGAAAAAAAAATCACCGTCTCTGTCAATAAGTAGCTTAATAGCATGTGTATTAAATATACAGTCAAGTGGACCATCATTGTGCTGTCTTTAATTGCTGACTTTTTATAAATGTAGTAAAGGAGCCATAGACTCAAGGGAAAAGGTGGGGAATTATAGAATGAGCAAAAGATGTGACAAAATTAGAAAAGAGACCCAGGCAGACCTATGTGGAAGATAGTAATAAGACTCCTTTAAAAACTGCAACTGATATAAAACAAGCAAAAGCATGTTCTTCAGTTGGTATATATTTGAACCTGGAAAATGAATCACATTATCCTAGAAAGCATGAAACGTTACCATAAGGAATAAAGAACACAGCTAACATTTTAATCGTGTTTTTACTTTCTGATTACTCTTAAGACAAATAAAAGATTTATTCAGTGTTATTAAGAACACATACACAATATTACAATTAACATTTCCTCCCTACTGGAAATGTCAAAACATTTCATTGGAAGCAATAACTATTTTCTGAAAACCCCAGGAAAAAGGATCCAGGCCTTATGTTTTTTTTGTCTGATGTCATTTATTTATCTCCAGTTTCCCAAGCCTAATCTGAAAATTAACTTTTCAATAAAGCAGTTTTCTTTTTTGGCAAATGCACATGTTCCAAAGTCTCTTTTTCTGGTTAAGAGCTGCGTGTTGAATCCATTCGATTTTGCAGTTTTGCCCAGTGCCTTTCCTGGCTCCCTCTCTTTCTCATTAAAGGCAGAAATCCAAGCAATTTCTTGCTTTTCATCAGTAACAATATCAACGAAAATCAGAGACTCAACTTTTATTCCAAAGGAACACTTAAAAATAATTTTCAGAAATCTCTAAATATGCTTGAAAAATTGGAGAGTTATTCTTCCCTGGAACTGGATATAAATACTGCAATGAAAAAGGAAAGAATAGCTGCTGAAAAACTTTCTCTCTCTTTTTACTAAACATCAGAAAGGTCAACAGTATTTTTATTGAATTTAAAAAATCCTGAATTCCCTCAGAAATCTTTAAATTAAAAAAAGTTTCAAAACATATTTAAGAGAGCTCACTTCCTCCCTGACGTTTATTGTTTGGAGAAAACAGAACAAAACATTCTGAAACACACTCCTCATACCAAGTGGGAATACTCTTTACTTGTAATGAATGCACAAAACTCTCATTACTATTAGTTGAAAATGGAGCTCAACACTCACATTGAATTTGAAATATGGCCCCTCACATCCTGATAGAAGCAATTACATCTGTCACCTGTGATTCAGTCTTGCATGCTTGTTTGTAAAGTCAATAAAGCAATCTAAACATATTATGTGTCACAAATGGGGTAAGCTTCAGTGACGTTGCTGTCTTATTTTCTTGATTGCCTGCTCTAATTATTTAAAGAGCAGCTTAAGAGTTATTTCACTTATAGTGCATCCAACTGCCTTAAATAAACTCAGGAGGACTTTAATAATTCCGATTAGAAGTGTTTCAATCAATAATTTATATATATATGCACCTAGGTGTGACTTATAGAAAGTCCACTTTAATAATTATAGGATGAAACTTTAGCATCAAGATTTTTAAAAGAAGTTCCTGAGGTTATTTACATAAGTAGCAACATTTGAGAACCACTTGTTCTACTAGGTGTCTGACCCCAGTCCCTTCACCAAGGAGCAGGGAATCCTGTGTACTAACTCCTTTTTCTTCATTTGAAGCTTCACTACATATTTCCCTTAGTTCTTAGCAATTTACCCTCCACACTTCAACCAGGCTTCACCTGCCTTTGAGTTAACCAGTCAAGCAGGGGAGGCAGCACAAAAGGAGGCACGCTAGGAAAGAACGAAATACAAGGAGAAGGGTAATAAACTTGGCATGGGGACACAGGAGTAATCTGCCTAGAGTGCCAGGGATGGCTTCACAGAAGAGGTGACCAGTGAGCTGGAAGAGTATGTAGGACATCATCAGTGGAAGCCTAAATTATGAAATGGCTGAGCAGAAATGTCTTAGGAAGGGTGCTATCAACTAACTGTACTTGCAAAAAGGCACATAAAGATAATTGATAAGCTTTAAAGCAACTGGTGAGAGCCTTTTAACTTCCACTCTAATGATTGTTCTCCCTTTCTGTTTTAGTAATTGAACCTCTAAATTTTAGTTGGGCTCATGGCCCCTGAGAAAAAAACTATATGTCCCAGTTTCCCATTTGTCAATATGTGTCTGTGTGACTAACTTCTGGCCAATGAGATGTAATAGAAGAAGTGTTGCAAGGCAATTTCTAGGAAACTTAAAAGATACATTAAAAGACAACTGGTGCATTTCATTTGCCTCTCCTTTGTTTTGACTTTCTGCTCTCTGCAATGACTGGAGCCCCAGCCATCATTTTGGTCCATGAGAGTGAGGACTATACTGTAGGGATTGTGGAAGAATGATCTGGAAAATTCTAGGTTGCTGAAATACACAGAATTGCCATACTAGCTCTGGACTGCCGACTTCTGGACTTCTTTTTTTCTCGAGACAGAAATAAACTTATTTAGGTCACAGTTTTCTTATTTGTAAAACAGAGATAACAGTACTCACTTCATTGGTTATTGTGAAGATTAAGTGAGTTTATATAAGTAAAGCACTTAGAATGATGACTGGCCTAGTAAGTGACATAATTATATATACATAATAATTATAATATATATTATATATATATTATAATATAGATCTCTTAGGTCTTGTCTTGGGCTACTTCTCAGTCTACACTCTAGGTCAGAGGTCAGCAATCTTCAGCCTGTGGGCCAAACATGACCCACCACCTGTTTCGTAAATAAAGTTTACTGGAATACAGCTTTTATTTGTTACATATTGTCTGTGGCTGTTTTTGTGCTACCATGGCAGAGTTGAGTAGTTGCAAGAGAGATCTTATAGCCTGCTGAAAATATTTACCACCTGGTATTTTGGAGAAAAAGTTTGCCAAGCCCTGCTCTAGGTGATCTCATCCTGTCTCACAGCTTTAAATACTAATTATATGCAACATCCATGTGGACATCTCCACCCCAGGTGTCTCCTCTGAAACCAGGATCCTATATCCAACCATCAACTTGACAACTCCATTTGCCCAACCAGGGCATCTCCAACTTAATTCTTTCTAAAATCCGTTCCTCTCGCAGTAGTCCCATCTTGGCACCACCATCCACCTGGGAGCTTAAGCAAAAAACCTTCAAGCCAACTCTTTTCTTCCCTTCACTACCTAAATCCAATCCATTAGCAAGTTCATTGGTTCTTCCTCCAAAATATATGTTTAATCCAACTACTTCCTTCTCTCTGCTGCCATCATCACAGTCCAATCCATCATCATCTCCTAACTGGACTCCCTTCTGGCTTTCACATTAGCCTTGGGCCACTTTAATATTTTCTTGACGCAGCCACCAAAGAGTGATGTTTTACAGGCTGCAAATCAGATAATGTTTCTTCCTTGTTTAAAACCTTCAGTGGCTTTGCACTGTATTTAGAACAAAATCCAAACCTCTACCAAAAGGTGGTCCTTCCCCACTACTTGTCAACCCTCCTGCTTCCTTGACATAAACCAAAATAGCATCCTCATTGTTCCTTGAGCACTCCAAGTTTTTGCCTGCCTCAATTCAAGGACGCTGCACATGTTCTTCCCTCTGTCTGATATATTCCTCCCTTTAGCTCTTCGCAGGACGGAGCCCTTCTCATTTGTTTGGATGGAGCCTAAATGACATTTTGTGTGTCAGGAACCTCTTGATTCCATCAGAGGCCTGAAAGCCCTGACACTCTTCACATACATAACAACACTTGCTCTCTCAGAAAAAAGATGGAGGACTCTCTGTGCACCAAAATCCATGTGCATTAAAAAAAAAAGATAAAATGTTACATATTGCAATAAGTGGATTATCTTAGGCTTGAAAGTTCTTGGGAGATATCTGTCTGTCTAAAATCGATCCAGTTTGTTCTTTTATACCTTCGTCACAAGAGAACAGAGATATAGCTGTTTATTAAACCTACCTCAGTTGAGGTTATGGAATTACAAATAACGATCATCAGTGCCAATCATCTCTGCCCCAAAAAAGATTATAAAAAGGATTGAGACATTTCCTGCCCTTTGAAGTAACTACTCAAATTGAGGAAAGTTCCCTTTAAAAATGTAAAGAAGTATGAGTCTCGATCTTACCACTTAAGTGCTGAAAGCACATCTAATACATTTTGGTGGAAACCAAAGAGGTGCACAAAACCTTTTTGACCATACTTTCTTGGATTGTTGAGGCCTGGAATCTTTGGACTCACTGCTTTTAAAAAGGACTTCAAATCAGTTCAACTCCAGAGATGTGAGCAGGGCAAGCTCCTGGAACTTCCAGACCACTCAACTTTAAAGCAGCCCTCCCTCCAGACCCTAACACATATGGAACATTTATGGAGGCTGAGACCTGTTTTAGGTTTTCTTAGGGTCCTAGGATATTACAGCAGGAACTTCTGAGCTGTGCATTCTACATGTATTTTATCTGATTATGAGAAAACTGAATCCCAAGGGGATGAAGTGACTTGTCACATGGTAGGTGGTAGCCATTGAGGCTGTGACCCACTCCTGCTTTGACTGTATCATTTCTCCTATTGTAGGTGGGACCTTTATTTTCCCAACTGGGCCTAGTGTTGTAGGGTTAAAAAGGTGCTGTGGAGGAAAGGGAGTAAAGGAACTTGTCTCAGGCCTGGGGATTGACTGTCCTTCCTCAGGATTTCTGCCAAATTATATAAAGCCTTGAGTCACTAGATCATGCAAAACTCTAACCATTTTAGAAACTTTTACTTCCTCAGTCCTGGGAGTGTTAATTAGCATAGCTCCTCCTCCCCGACCACTACTGTAATGGTGTAATTCTTAATAAATGAACACCATGGCTACTGGGTTAATATTCAGATGGTGTTCCCTAAGTGTTCCCATAATACAGTCCCAAGAGATGATCTAAACAGAAAATAATAAAAATAAACTTTATGATCAAATGAGTTTGGGAAATGACACATTAATGCTCCTCTCTTGGAGATTCACACACACACAACTTTGAATGACTTTGTATAACAGCATTTCCTAAACATTTCTGATCATAGAACCCTGTGTGTATCTTGTAACATTTGTTACAAGTGTTCCATGAAACATACTTTGAAAAACCTAGTCATCTGCTCTGTTGGATATATATGCTGGAGCTTAAGGCACGGATACATAACAGTGTATTTCTCAGATTACACACCAAGAACCGAGAGAAGAAATCTGCTGAAGGGGAGTGTCCTTTTTAGGGTCTTTACCAAGGAGGAAAGCTGCCGGCCAGAAGAGGCAGGCTGGACACATGGAAATGCAAATCCCCAGGTGGGCACAGGACAAGACCAGGGCCTCTGGGGCTCTTGAATTAAGTCTGTTTTGGTAGGAATAGAAACTCAAAGCTCTTCTCTTTTAAAACATATCGTACACTGAATTTGTTTCTAATTTTTTCCCTTGGCATTTCATAAAAGCTTTTGATAGTTCTAGCCCATTACAGCTCTACAAAAGGGCACTAAGGGGAGACTTTTGTTCACAATCGATCACCAAGCAGAATATGCTTTTACAAAAATGTGCTTGAAAAAGTGACAGTGTTTTACTAGTATAAAGGGAATGGATTCTGATCTGGTGCAGTGGAAAAAAAATGGCTCTGATTAGAACATTGAAGTAGGAACAAGACAGTCTTAGGGACCAAGCTGATGGAAGCAGGCCCAATAATTGAACTGAGAGATTTCCAAAGGGCAAGAGACTCTCATCAAGGCAGTCCTGGTGGCTTCCTCAACCTGGACACCCTCTTTGTGGGTCTAAATTTTGGAGTTGCATGTTTTATTTCACAAAGGTGGAATAATTGCCTCAGCACACTCGTGCAAAAGATACCACAAACTTAGCTACAGCAGCCTTTTACTAGATGAAATAAGTCAATTTCTAGGATGAGCAAGTTAAAAAGAACAGCCTTTTGTGGTTCCACAAAGATTATAAAATAGAGTCCAAAATGCTTAGGTCAGTGATTCTCAAATGGTGGTTTCTGAACCAGCAGCATTAGCATATCCTGGAACTTCTTAGAAATGCAAATTCTGCAGCCCACCCCAGACCAACTGGATCATAAACTCTGGGGGGTGAGGACAGCAAGCCCTCCAGGGGATTCTGATACTAGCCGAAGTTTGAGAACCACTGTCTTAGTAAAGCCTGAAGTTGCTCTAGCTAGTCTGTGTCAACTTTTCCAGCATCACTGGCTGTTACCTTGAGCCCTGGATTCTCAAAACTTCTGTCTTCTTCTGTTTCTGTTTTCTCCTGGTCCTGGCAGGTGTATTGACTTTGTCCTTGATCTAAAACGTTTTAGGCCTAATTAGGCTAGGAAGAATGGCGTGCTCCACGTGGCCAATGCAGCTCAATTTTCCTGGCCTCTACTTTGAGTTTTGGTGACCATGTACTACCAGTACCATAATACATAACAAACTTTATCACTGTCACTCCAGACTCTCAACAGGAGCAGTGATATCTGACATTTTTGGGTCTTTGGACATAATACTATCACAAGAGCACAAGCTCTCTGCTTCCACCTAACTCCACAGCCAAACCTATTGATGGTATACCAGAAACCTGCATGTCATATAGCCTTTTCCCACATGTCTCCTCTATCTCTGGATAGTTCTTTTCAGTCATCTTCAAGGGATGATCTCCTCATCTGTCTTTTACAATTGGCCATAACTTTGGTTCTATTCTCAGCCCTCTTCTAACCATACATATTCTTCCAGGTGAAGCCATCAATGTCTACAGCTTCAGCTATTGCCCGTGTGCAGATGGTGCTTAATCTCTCTTGTGCCTTCCAGACCTGCATTCCAGCCACCTACCAAACCCCTTTCCGTGGATGCCAATGTACCTCACATACCAATTCTAAACTCAGTGTGTCAGATTCTGTGTTGGGTGTTTATATGCATCATCTTATTTAAACATCACAATAGTCCTACAGCAGCTATGGCTGGCCACATTTTTTTTAAAATTTTTATTTTACTTCAAATTCTGGGATACATGTGCAGAATGTGCAGGTTTCTTACATAGGTATACATGTGCCATGGTGGTTTGCTGCATCTATCAACCTTCATCTAGGTTTTAAGCCAGGCATGCATTAGGTATCTGTCCTAATGTAGCCACATTTTTTCAATAGATGAAAACAGACCTATTTGTCTGAAGTGGCACAATGGTAATTTGAAGAGTGAGGATTCAAATCCAGATCTGTTCAAGTAGAAATTACATACTTGGACTTTTCATTACAGCTTGTTTATCTCTCTGTAGCTTTGCCACAGCCTCTAGTCACAAAGGGCCAACTATTCTATGCTGTTACTATTTTAATGAAACTAATCATTTCATTTTTAAGAGAAAACTTGCCTAACCCAAGAGGTTTCTATACCTCTCATCTTACTCTGATCTTTCCATTCATCCTCCACATTGCAGCTAGGGGAATTGATTTTAAAGGAGAATCTAAAGCATGTCACCTATTGCCCCTCCCACAACCCCAATCCTAGCTTGCAATAATCTTTAGTTTTTAAGATAAAGCTTAAAGACTTAGAAGTCTTTTGTAATGTAGCTCCTGACTACTTTCTACTCTTATCTCTTGCCACTTTCTCATATGACCTGAATGCTGGCCATTTGCAATTTTGTTGAACAGCATCTCTCTGGCTTGGTCACACACAGTTTCCTATGTACAATGGCCCATGCACTGTGCTAACCCCTTTCCTGTAGATTATATCATTTAAGCCTCACAGCAATCCTGCTCGTAGATATGACTGTTCCTGTTTTAGAGATAAGGAAACTGAGACTCAGAGAGGTTCCGTAACTTGCCCACAGTCATAAGACTGATAAGTGGTATTCTCAATGCATGCAAATACCACATTTATGTCCAAAATGGTATGTCTCTGTTTTGCTGCCCTTATGCCATTCAGCAGCTTACACTGGAGTCTGGGAAACTGTAGGGCTATAGTGACTGACATGCAGTGATTCTTCGTGGTTTGTCATCTGTCCTCTTTGATGAGTCCAGAAACTTAATCATGTCAGACAAGGGAATTTGTACACTCAGAAAATTTCTAAACAATCTTTGCTGGATGTTTAGTCCATGAAATCCTCTTTTGCATATTGAGAAATAATATATAGTCTGATTTCAGCCTAAATTCAAGATTTGTTCCATTTAAGTATTCAAGTAATGGATTGTAGGGTTCAAAACTCCCAGACACGTTTGTACTATTCCAAGGCCTTTCTCGCATAGTATTTCCAGTGGATGGAACAGTGCCGATTAAAGACTGGAGTCCTAGCATAGTGTCTTTCACATAAGAACTCTGGGATAACGATCAAGGGTTTTATTCTGACTGATATTTCCTAAGACCAAAGGCAAATTATAAAGTCTTCTTGTGCTTTGAGAGAATGAGATACTATTCAAAAAGAGCTCAGGATCCAAACCAAAAGGAAAATGCACATATGCAAAAGTGAACAGAATAGTATTTGTAAGGCTGGAGATTGAAAGAAAAGTGAAAAATTTGAAATATACTTCAGACCACTGTTATCATCATTGAAGTCTTCTATTTGCTAAGCCAACAGTGGAATGTCTGCTCTTTTTTATAAATGAACATTTGATTCAAAAGCAAACCTTAATGAATCTAATATAGTCTGATGTGGCTTGAACATCATGGCATAGAAAAAATGCAAAAATATTTCAGTTTTGGTGTACCTTTAATTAGACAATTAGCTACATAATAATGATGAGGTCTATTGCATGGTGACTTTATAAACAATAAGATTGCTTGGGAAGGTATTTCCATTCATTTTGCACAGTGGAAAACTGAGGGGTGCTTTTCTTACTGTACATAATTACAAAGGGAAAAGGTTAGTATTGAAAATTTAGGCCCTCAGGTTACTATTCTAGAAATCACTTTTCCCACTTTCACGCTATGCTTTTCTAAGTGGAAAATTATTTTATTGTTTTGGAATTTCTGGGTGACTAATAATGTGTTTCAACACAAATTCTAAGATCACTTCAATGATTTATCTGTTTTTCCAAAGATGTGCTTAATTTAATGTCATATTGTATATTTATTATAGTCAATATGTTTCCCTGTATCTCTAGAAAAAAATGCTCTTCAATATTTTGTTTTTTATAAATATCATTTATGTTTTGCTTGAATATCACATAGCAACTCATTTAGTGTATTTTTTAATTTAATCATTAGAGAAAGTAGATATGTTTCCCCTTAATATGTTAAGATAATTATTTCATTGTAATTCACAATGATCGACTTGATGTGAAAAGTTGAGTGGTTGTTTAAGTGGAATAATTTTGACATTTAACAGCTACAGTATACTTTCTTTATCCCAGAATAACATGTCAGAGATTAATTTTAAAACAAATTTCCCTAATAATAGGAATAATGAATGAACAATTGAATCACCTGCATTTACTTTGCTTTTTCACCCTTAAGAACAACTAGTGCAAAATTTAGACTATGCCACAACTGATGTAGTTTCAAAAGATTTATTCTTTGTCAGTACAGGCTCCAGTCCTACATTATACTTGAAAATGTTATAAAAATAATAAAAGGTAAAAAGTTCAAAGTACTGATACATGCTACATTGTGGGTGAATCTCAAAAACAGTATGCTAAGAGAAAGATGCCAGTCATACAAGACCATGTATTGTAGCATTCCACTTTTGTTAAGCTTCAGAAAAGGCAAATCTACAGGGACTGAAAGAAAAGTGGTTGCCAGAGGCTGGGCACAGGAATGGGGAGTAACTGTAAATGACTCAAAGTTTCTTTTGGAATGATGGAAATGTTCTAAAATAAGATCCTGATGATGGTTGCACGCCTCTGTAAATATACTAACAATCATCGAACTATACACTTAAAACAGGGGAATGTGATGGTATGTAAATTATATCTCAGTGAAGCTTTATAAAAATAGATGCAGGGCTACAAATAGCTTGAGTTAATTAAGACTGATTCTCAAAATAAAATAAAGTTTACATCATTTATGTATCAATACCATGTATGTTATTCTCCCAGATCTAATGGAGATACACCATAGAAGGAAGACATGGCCCTGACTCTGAAATTTGCAATCAAACTAAAAATACATATCAGCAAGCAGAAAACAGTATCCCACACACTGAATACTTCAAGCGTTAAGTGAACATGGAGTAAAATGGAATTATTATTTTTGAAACAACGTAGGTTACATTCTTCATTATTCTTTCCTAAGACAAATGCTAGCCAGCCAATAGAATTTTCATCATCGCTTGGTTGTCAACAGAGTTACTGCTCATTGCAAGCCTAGACTTGAAGCTCTGCCAACATTTTCTGTTTGAAAATCCTATGAAAAAAGGGGTGTGCATTTAACTTTTTATTCTCAGCATATAGTACAGTATTGGACACATAGAACACACTCAATTTAAAACATTGTCAGTATAAATTATGATGAATTCACCATCTGCAGTGAATCAAACAGGCATGTTTAGAAGCCACAATTAAATAAGGCAGAACACAGTGAATACTTGTACAAAATTTCATCACAGCATTAAAAACAAAAATCCAAATTCATTCTGATGGGGCATGGGGACACACAGAGGAAGCGATATCTGAATTGGGCCTTGAAGGATGAGTAGAGTAAAAGGATTTGTAAAAGTTTTCGAAAATAGGATCTACTTCATGTTGGTACCCTTGAGATCCAAATCCAGAAATGGCAAATTGAAATTCTTCATTTTATTTCAAATGTCAAAATGTTCTAGAAAGATACACAATAAATATCAAGGTTAACTTAAGACATACTCTGATCTTAGTTGTTTTGTAATGTAATATGATTGGATTGTGGAAAGAAAAGAATGTTTAGTTAAAATATGAGAAGAGAATAAAATGGCTGTGTCTATTTTTTTATCTTCAGAAAAGTCTTCAGACCGTGGACAATGTGCTCTTTGTCCCTATTACGGAGAAAGGTGTTCCCTAGGTAAGTATCATCCTATGGTTCCAACCTTAAAAATGTCACAGGGGACAGAGAAACAAGTAACTTTTTCTTCTGACATTCACCTTTAGAGGATTGAATAGCTGCTTATTAGAGGACTTTTAGAAAATATACTTTCTTCTAACCCAGTAAGATAATGAGCCAGCTCACCAGTAAAGATCTAGGCCTGCTCACACTAAGATATAAGTGGTTTGGAAGATTGAAAACTATTTCTGCATCATATAATTAAGTTCAAAATTTTATAGGAACAAACACCGTGTCATATAATTTTTTAGTATCTCTGTTCAAAATGTATAATCTGATTCTAATCATGAGGAAAGGCTGGGTGCGGTGGCTCATGCCTGTAACCCAGAGCAAAGGAGGCCAAGGTGGGTAAATTGCTTTAGGCCGGGAGTTCAGGGCTGCAGTGAGCTATTAGCTCACCACTGCACTCCAGCTTGGGCAACAAAGTGAGACCTTGTCTAAAAAAAATCATGAGGAAACATCCGTCAAACTTAAATTAAGGGACATTCTAAAATAATAATCAGCCTGTATTTTGTCAAGAAATATTTCTTCAATGGTGTGAACGACAAAGAAAAACTGTGAAATGGTTCCAGACTAACATGAACCTGGAGGACATTATGCTAAGTGAAATAGGCCAGGCACAGAAAGAAAAACACTGCATGATCTCCACCATATGTGGAATGGAAAAAGCTGAAATTGAAGCAGACTAGAGTAGAATGGTGATAACTAAGGTCTGCAGCAGGGAGGGTAGGTAGAATGGGTAGATGTTCGTCAAAGGGTACATAATTTCAGTTAGATATTGCTAAAATGTTCTCACCACAAAAAATGATAAGGATATAGGTGATAGATATGTTGATTAGCTTGATTTAATCATTTAAAGATGTATAATGTGTCAAAACATAACATGTACATGATAAATACATACAATTTTTATTTGTCCATTATACTCTAATAAAGCTGCACAGGTGGTGGGAGGAAGAAGCAGACTAAAGAGATAAAAAATAAATAAATAAAATGAATGATCCTGGCCTGGATCCCAGACCGGAAAATAAGACTGGTATAAAGGACAATTGGTGGTGGCCTCTCCCAGCCCTATCTAGAGGAACGAAGCCTGTGAAAACCTCTTAGAGACAAGCCCTCTCTCCAGCCCTGGTCCTCACCTCAACTCCCCCTCCAAGGGGGTGGCAGGAAGGATAATTTGTAAAATGTAAATAAAGTCTGTAGATTAGAAAATAGTATGCATCAATGTTAAACTTCCCAATTCTGATAATTGTGCTATGGTGTCCTAAGATAATTTCCTTAGTTTTAGCAGGTATTTAGAGTTAAAAGGGCATGATGTTTATAACTTACTCTCAAATGGTTTGCAAATGGCATAATAATAATATGTATATACGCAAACAAACACATACAGAGAATGAGAAAAGAAATATGGTAAAATGTTAACAATTGGTGAATCCAGGTGAAGGGTATGGGAATTATTTGCACTATTGCAACTTTTTGGTAAACCTGAGATTAATTTAAAACAAAATATAAAAAGGAATTTATAGGTCTGCCTTAGGAGCCCTTCCAAGAAAATGTACAATTTACTCAACCTTGAAGACTTAGTGGTCCTTTGCCACCAATTTTATTTTTCCACTTCAACTCTTAGAAACAGAATCCAACTCAGAAAGTAAGCAGATTTTCAATAAAACAAGTAATAACAAATAGCTTTTGATTCATTAAAAAAGGAGGTCAGATGATTTGCATAATTTTATTTTTCAGTAGTGATCACCAGGCTTATATTCCTGATATCAAAAAGTCTTAAAAAATCATAGAACGGGCTTTCATTTCTTTTTTTGGGAGAACAAATAAGACTCAAGCATAGAATAATTGCTTCAAAGGAAATTTAAGAATGAGCATGTCGTGTGTAACCAGGAAAAGATAACAAGAAAGAAATTCCCTATGTCTTGTCTTAAATATTAAGTGGGATGAACCCATTGCAGATACCTGTTTCCCTGGAAACCCATTCAATTGAAATTGCTGCAAAAATTAACATGTATTATTTTTCCCTTAAAGGGCAGTAGCTTCTTTTACTTACACAGTTTTGACCTTTAGTTTTATGTCTTAGTCTTATTATAAGAAGTTATTTCCAGAACTAGGCAAACAAAGAGCTGAATACATATCTTTTCATTAGTCCTGAGGCTTAACTAAAATAGTATGGCCTTTATAGCTGTACTAGATATCTGAGGCAACTATGGGTGGTTGGGGTACAATCTGCCAGTCATAGAATATTGCAGTCTAGACTAATAAACCATCAACCCACACATGATATTCTTACTCAAATGCCAAGTGTCTTTATCATATAGACAATTGAGTTAAACAGTCACATATGCAGCACAGCTCTGTATTTTAAGAGGCAGTAAAGTTTAATAAAGCCAAGTCCCTTGTATAAGCCCATACTGACAAATGTCATGGGGACAGAGGTTCACAATATATAATAATCCTATGTCAGGTCAGTGCCATGGAGAATAGCTCTGGACCATGGAGGATTTCTGACTCTAATCTTACTTGAGAAGCTCAGCTGTTTCTGAATTTCTGGGACCCGGGCAGTGTGGATAGAGGCTCATATTTGTTCCAGTTCAATCAAGAAGGCTGAACTGGCCAAGACCTGAAAGATCAATCTGTAAATACAGCTCACAATTAGAATTAGCCACAGAACAGAATAACTGGAGAGATAAACCAGCCCTGTGCCAGGGCAGGTCGTAAGCACAGGTGATACGGTTCCCCCATGTATGTGCTTCCTAGACTGCAATGCCACTATCAGAGGCTACCTTTGGCATGAGGTCGCTGCATCTCCAGGAGTACTCAAAACTCAAAGCCTCCCTGCCCTGGAGAGGTAAGGATGTAAGTCAGTACTGGTCACCAACACCTTCAGGGGAATAAGTTTTTTTAATGGAAAATGAGAATGTTTTCAGAAACTGAAGAGGGAAGAAGCCTAGACTTTGTAGAGACTGAAAATGGGTTTGGATAGCCTGAAGGGGACTCCTATGTTCCTGGGAAAAAGATATCCTCAAGGGAAGTAAGGACACTGAAAGCGATGGTTTAAGGCAACTGATTTCCCAACTTATCCTGGAACTGGTATTATGTTTTCATGATGATCATAGCTTGTTTTAGGGGGCTGGTAATGATTTAATGTATTTTTCCTTGTCTTCCCCACAAGCGGAAATATGATTATCATATTGGAGGGCCACTTTAAAAATGGAGTGTAGATTCATCTATTTGATTTCTTTGTGGTCAATTAATCTCTGACTACATTCTTTGTTGGAGAGAATTATTGATTTAGCCAAGGTTAAATAGCTGGTGAGTGTCAAAGCCAAGAACCAATGGTCATCTGTTCTAAACATTCTCCTATGTGTTTACTAAGTGCTGGGCAACATCCTTAAGATACGATGCAGCAGGCCAGCTGTGTAAGGTGAAGCCTTTGGGGGATATCTTGATAGCCTGTGATCATTATGCCATTCACACATTTGTCTAGATTTGGCTGGAAACTCTTTGTAGTTTAAACCTATGCTCAGGGTCAGCCCTTGACAAACAATGAGATAGGTGACATTTGTCTTTAGAGCCTTGACAATGAAGTGAGTGCTGCTCACAACCTGACAAGCTGCACAGTATTACTTGTTACTTGGCAGTCCTGTTCCTTATTATTATTCTTTTCTTTCTCTCTTATCTATTGCTATCCTTACCCTGTTCATGGCCTTCTTCTAGTCCCATTCTTTCCATTGTCTTTATTGGACCCTGTCAAGAGTAAAAGGAATCTTATCCAATTCATCCATTTGAAGAATCTAATGACTTGATAAGATATTCAGCCAGTAAGTTTGCATTTTGAAAGACCACAGTGGGGCCGGGTGCGGCGGCTCACGCCTGTAATCCCAGCACTTTGGGAGGCCAAGGCGGGCGGATCACGAGGTCAGGAGATCGAGACCATCCTGGCTAACACGGTGAAACCCCATCTCTACTAAAAATACAAAAAATTAGCCGGGCATGGTGGTGGGCGCCTGTAGTCCCAGCTACTCGGGAGGCTGAGGCAGGAGAATGGGGTGAACCCGGGAGGTGGAGCTTGCAGTGAGCCGAGATCGCGCCACTGCACTCCAGCCTGGGCGACAGAGTGAGACTCCGTCTCAAAAACAAAACAAAACAAAAAAACAAACAAACAAAAAAAAGAAAGCCCACAGTGGAAGGGCAATGATAGAATTATAAGCATTCAGGGCAACTTGTAGGAGATGTCCTGGGGAAGAGAAAGACTGAATTCCAGTGATCACCTACGATGTCTTTGTAAGGCTGACCCTCCCAATAACACCTTTCCAACTTCAATGCTAGGTACATTAGCAATCTACTTGTATCTGATTTTGTCTGAAAACTACCTGTTGGAAGAGTCAAGGGATTTGGCTATTGCATCTGTTCTGCCTGCGTCCATAATATTCCTGGCTTTAGAAACTTCACTCCTGTCAGTCACAATTTAGTGGTTATTCTTACATGGGCATTCTACATTCCTAACGTCCAATGTGGTTCTCATAGTCTTTCTGGCTCATTGTAAGAAAAATAACTCTCATTTATCGAGCTTTCACTGTGTCCCATGAGATCATTTAAGAGTTTTTTTCTTTCCACAATTCTGTGAAAGGGGGTCCACATTTTACAGATGAGAAAACTGAGGCTCAAACAAACTAAGTGACTTGCCCAAGTTTCAATGGCTGGTAAATGGCAGCACCAGAATATGACCTCGGACTGTGTAAGTAGATACGTGCTGACCTCTACTGCTCCCATCACAGCAGGTCTGACCGCCCTGCATCTTTACCTGACAGTAGAGCAGTATTTCCTCCGCAGTTTCAAATTCTTTCCTTTGGGTCTGGAATATTCTTACCCTTTAGAGTCACAGGGGATTATAACAGTAGAGAGCTCTGACCCTGGGGCCAGATTGCCTGAGTTAGAATTCCAGTTCAGCTACTTCATTTTCCCCTTGATTTCTTATTTAAAGTTTTAAATTTTAAAAGAGTCTGCAAAAAAAAATACTTTCTTTGTTGCTATGGACTTTTCTTTCAACTGTTTATGCCTCTACTAGAGCTGTGCACATAATGTTTTGTTTTGCGTCCCTTCATTTATTTTTATATAGTTCAATGAATTTCAAGGTCAGAAAGGCTGGCAAAAACTGGAGGAGGTGGGCACAAGGCTAAGAGGTGTGTTTATATTCTAAGAACAGTTATCATTGTTTAGTTTCTCTTAAGTGCCAGGCACTATGTTGGGTGCTTTATACAGATTATCTTTCATCTTTTTTCTTTTCTTTTTTTTTTTTTTTTTTTTTTTTTTTGAGACAGAGTCTCACTCTGTCGCCCAGGCTGGAGTGCAATGGCGCTATCTTGGCTCACTGCAATCTCTGCCTCCTGGGTTCCAAGCGCTTCTCCTGCCTCAGCCTCCTGAGTAGCTGGGATTACAGGCACACACCACCATCCCCAGCTTAATTTTTTTTGTATTTTTCGTAGAGACAGAGTTTCATCATGTTGGCCAGGCTGGTCTTGAACTCCTGACCTCAAGTGATCCACATGCCTCGGCCTCCCAAAGTGTTGGGATTACAGGTGTGAGTGACCGCGCCCGGCCTTTCATCTTTTTATTTTTATTTAAAAAAATTAAATCCTTCATTGAAATATCTTTCATCTTTACAACAAATCTGAAAGCTAGATATTATTCCTGTTTAAAACTAAGTGGACTGAGGGTTACAGAGGTTAAAAAATTTTCCCTGAGCTGATGATTTAAAGAGCAAGAAATAAACTGAAGCCTAACTGTAAAGCATATGATCATAACATTAAACAAATTATGCACATCATTATTCATTAATACATTAATTTTTATTAATACATTCTTGTAAAGATTTTTGAATGTGGTTGCATATGAAGTTAATCCTTCTTATTCCACCCTTTTCTAAGGTATCTACTGAAACAAGTTTGATGTATATCTGGGAACTATTTTCTGTGCACATTTGTAAACACAATTATATAGACTTTTAATGCTATAAATGGGATTACACTATTCTTAATGCATGCTTACTTTCATTAAGTATTCCTAAAATCACTTCTTTTAAAAAAGTCTGTTTTTAATTTTTCTAGTGAATGCTTTGGATATACCACAATTTATTGGAACATTCCCCAGTGGACAGACATTTAGATTGCTTCCAGTTTATCAGTAACAAAAAACAAAGATGCAAAGAACATGTTTGAACAGACTTGTGCCCTGTGTGAGTACTTCCCTGGAACAGAGTATGATAAGAGGTATGGTTGGGTACATCTGCATCTTTTGGCATGACAGACACTGTTCAGTTGGCCTTGGAAAGCGTGGGGTGGTCCATCCCCTGCTCCATGTGCATCTCAATGAAAACTGAAGTTAGATGAACCAGGGCCTTGAATTTCTGATATCTACCTCCCTTTGACATTGCTGTTTCCAGTTTTTTGTTTTTTCTTCCCTCCAATCTCGTGGGTAGCTTTTTTCCCCCTTGCCCTTCTATTTCTGTCTGCCCCAGTATATGTATGGGGTACTCGTCCCTGCCTTTGAAGTATCAAATCACACAGCTATCTGACATATGCCCAAAGTGGGGAGAGAGCCATTGTTCTCATGTTGACTGCTAAGGTTCCCAGAGTGCCCTTGAGGTATATGAATCACTGGCACTCTCAGTTGGGACTGCAGATCCTGATGTATGATGAGTGGGGCAGAGTGGAGAGCAGAGATAGATGGAGCAGATGATAGTACTGGCGGAAGGGCACAAGCTTTTTAATCCTCCACCTTCTAAAATACTCATTCACCTAGAGATGCCCTTGTATTTTACTTAAGGACAAAGATAGCAATCATCTACTGAAAATGTGAATGTCTAACGTGAAGGATTATAATGCACACAATGACTTGCATTTATGTCTCCAACTTTTAAGACACTTTGTTATTTTGGTAAATGAGAATGGCACATCATTTGAAATTGTCATCACTGATTTGATTCATTTTTTTGTCTTTATGAAGAGCATGAATTAATAGTTTTCCCCTTGCTGACATAAGATATTGTTTAAAAAATTACTTTAACTTGTCTAAATCTTGAGGACTGGTTTAATAAATTATGATACATCTATAAACAAGAATAACCTATAGCCAATAAAGTCAGGACTCAGAATATTTAATGACATGGGAAAATGTTCATGATATATTGTTAGGCATTAAAAGCTGGTTAAAATGGTATGCCTAGTATGATCCCAGGTTTATAAAAAACACACATGCACAGAGAAAAGACTGAAATATAATAAGAATGTGCAGTGCTTACCCCTGGGGAATAGAACTTCAACTGATTTTAAAACATTATTTGCAATTTTAAAAATTTGTAGAAATTTTTTTTCTACCATGAACATATATAGGCTTTTACAATGAGAGGAAATAACTTGTTCTTAAAATTATTTTAACTCATTCCCTCTTGCCTTCCTGGGTATCTGAGAATCAGTTTTAAAAATATTAAGCACAGAGACATTTCTGTGAGATCACTGACTGCTGCTCTCCTTTTTCTGAGTCCACCAGGGAGGTGGGTGAGTCCCTGCCTTGTTTCTCTCCTTGGGTTTCACTGTTTCAGGAAGGTCCCTGATTGACATAAAAGCGTAGAGGCCTGACTGCCTGGGTTCAGCAGGGCTGGTTAGGTCCAGCTCCAGGGATCCAAGCATCTGCCTAGAGCCCATCCTTGTGGGACTGGGGAGACCCTGTGGTTCCCAGAGAGAAGTACAGTAGGGCATGAGAGGGTAGAGGGGTGAAGCCTTGTAAGAATTCAGGGGAGGATCAGGGCCCCAGTCAAACAGTGTGGGGTTCTCAGAAGGTCTCAAGTCCCAGGGTGATCTGTTATTAGGCTGTAACTAAGCAGATCTTCCAGCTGGCAACTGAGATAAGCCAGGCCCAAAGAAAGGCCCAACCAAGAATGGAGGGACTTAAGTGGCTCCCCCACGTGCAGTCAAGGAAGGGAAGAAAAATGCACATTTCCTAAGTGCCCACCAGGTGGCAGACCCTTTCCTGTGCAATGAGTTGAAGAGTATTTTCAAGCTCGTCATGATACCCAGGTATTAAGAATCTGCACTGGGCTGGCAAGAACATAGAAGCCTGGGCCCCCTCTCTAGAGATTCAGTAGTCTGGGTGGGGCCTGAGAATCTTATTTCTACCGAGCTCCAGGTTCTCCTAGTGCCACTGGTTGGTACTACCACATTTTCAGTAGCACTGGATATATCGTCTCAGACTGGGAAGGGAGGAGGAGGACAAGGAGTAGGATGTGGTCCTTATGGCTGAGCAATTGGTTCAAATTGTGATTAAAATGCCAAGGAAGTGTGGCATGGAAAGAGCGGGTGTGGGTGGGTGGGGTGAGTTGCAGAAGGGAACGGGTCACTTGCTCCTGGTTAAAATAGCCTCTGATACTCTAGCAGATTCAACTTGTGGGATCTGCAACAGAATGTAAGGGCTCCTCCATAGCTCTCATTTTAATTAAATAGGTTACCAATTAATTCACTTAGGATGCCTACAGCAGACAGAAGCATAGGTATATGCAGGTTAAAATAAAAGCAGTAAGGCCAGGTGCAGTGGCTCATGCCTGTAATCCCATCACTTTGGGAGGCGGAAGTGGGTGGATCACCTGAGCTCAGGAGTTTGAGACCTGCCTGGCCAACATGGCGAAATCCTGTTTCTACTAAAAATACAAAAATTAGCTGGGCATGGTGGTGCATGCTTGTAATCCCAGCTCCTCAGGAGGCTGAGGCAGGAGAATTGCTTGAACCCGGGAGGTAGAGGTTGCAGTGAGCTGAGATTGCGCCACTACACTCCATCCTGGGCAACAGAGCAAGACTCTATCTCAAAAAAAAAAAAAAAAAAAAAAGCAGTATTCAGAACAAAATGAAAAACAAAATCTCAGATAGCTACCCAAAACCCTAAAGAAACAATATTTAAGAGTACTATAAACTATTTGAAGTGAAAGACTATTTTAAAAATCTGGTCCATTATGGAACAATACATGGTTCTACTGCACAAGACTTTTACATAGTTCAAGCCACATGTGACTGACCAGGCAAGTTTGACAACGCCCAACTAACTGTCTATATCCTGTTCAGTGAAATGAATTCACTGATCATGCATTTGGATGCCAGTGGCAATGTCAAACTGCTATAAAAGTTCCTAAAGCTTACTCTCAGTTTCTGTATTTGCATCAATAGAAATGGTAATGACCACTTTGCAGAAGAGTGCCAGTCCCCAAACCATGCTTAGAAGTGCACTGGTCTAGCCTGGCTAGATGACTGATCTGGCAGATGGGCTCACTGCACAGCTTCAAGGAATCAATTTGTTCTTTGGATCCTGTTGTGCAGAATTAACTTTTGTATCCTCAGAACTATTTTGTTCGTATCATTTCTACACGGGGTCCTTGGAATAGGGCTAGTCGGATGTCCTTTTGGCCCTGTGGCCATTTTCTTATGCTTGGACATCAAGGGCAATATCCTGTATACAGCAGGCACTCAATAAACACCGATGAGTGAATGCATGGATTACTAGCCCAAGACTGAGATGTCAAGCATTCTTGTGGGATAGACAGCCATCTAGGAAATAAATGCCCAACATGGATGAACATCAAAATAGAACTCTCTTCATAGTAACTATATACAGCTGACAAGCAGAGCAGATGGAGAACCAGCTCTATAAGGAAAGACTGTATAATCTTGTTGCTGTCCTGGACTCACTGCTGCCTCACTCAACACGTGTCCATTTTGAATGAATGGTATTTAGTTTATAAGTTTCTTGGACCATGATGACATAGGTTTCCTGGTGACATTTTTATGCTGAACCAAGGCATTGCCTCATGCCTTTGTCAAGGTGGACCTTGGTGGTTACTCCGGAAAACATGGGAGAGTTATTTTAGCTGTTTTCCTGTTAATATTAGAATCTTGAGGGAGGACTTTAATAATTTAATTATATTTTCTTATTACATCTCTGACTTTCAGTGAAAAAGAGCTGAATGAATGCAAAATAAATTATCAGCTCTAACCTCCCTGAAGCCTCATGTCCTACCCCACATCCATCTGAAATTCTCCTCTTGCTTCATTTCTTACCAGGCTCACAGCATAGTTCAAAGTATTTATATGACTTAATGATGCATAGCTAATAATAATGATCACAGTAATAATGACAGTTGCTATTCAGAGAGCACTATAAGTCAGGTACTTTGCTAAATGCTTAAATACATCATCTTATTTAATTGTATTAACAATCTTATAAGTTTGCTCAAGGACAGAAAGTAGAAAGGCTAGGATTCTAGCTCAAATAGATCAGTCTCAAATATCTGTGGTCTTATCCACTCTACTAAGCATCCTGTATCCAAACAGAGACTGTTTCCTTTTGCTTTTAAGATGGCCAACAAACTGAAATGTGTGGTGTTGGAAACTCTAGATAAGTAAGGCCAAGGTTTATTTTAAATGATAGAGACGTAGATGGACTCTATGAATGAATAAATGAATGAATATGGGTACCAGTTTTGAGTGAATCAAATTGGGTTTATGACATTATTAGATCACAAGAAGCTAGAGTTTTCTGTTGGCGTTTCACCGTAAACTTACATGGTTTTAGTGCCAGCCCATATAATTTTGATATACAATCTGGCCACATATGCTAAGACTAAATCTCAATTGTATTGCAAACAAATGTATTTTGCGCATGCACACACGTGCACACACACACACACACACACACACACACGTCCTACATCCTGACTCCTTTGAAAAACTTTATTTTGCTTTTTTTCTATATAGCCCTTTCAATTTCTCAGATCTCCTCAATTTTATATATTATATATATGAGAAAGAGTCCAAATACAAACCTTTCCAAAGGGACATGTATAATTTTGACTGCACTGAAATCAGAGCTCAGAACACTATTTCACTATTACTTTTGAATAACTCTATTTCCAACTGAAACACTCAATTTCCCAGCTAAACTGGTAATTCCCAAGAGCTTTCAAAGTATTTTCAGAAAACCTAAAAGACCAGTTCTTTTATATGAAGGATAAATATAATCATGTGTATATGTTCATAGTAGAGCAGCTGTATAAGTCCTTCATGCCTTGTAAATGGGAGTCTTTGCAAACTTTAATTATTATATACTGGTATATGATTGTGAGATTTTCAAAACACAATTTAAAACTTTGTCATGAGTCACAATCCTTAAAGAAAAACTAAATAGACCCCCCCCTTTTTAAAAAAAAATACCACTAAACTGAAAAAGAATGGGAAATTAAGTGAACTTAGACATTTAAAGATACAAACTGATCTCTTGGACATTGAAAGACACAAATTGATTTAAGAAGCAAAGATTTTGGGGAGCCCTAAGACAATAAAGCGATCAGCACAAAGACATCTGTCAGGGTGGAGGCGACCTGAGGTAAAGAACAGTTAAATCTAATGCAATCAGGAACTTAGGCCAGTTTAATGTTTTTTTTGCCTTATGAGGTGACAACCTCCTAACACCATAATCTCTCCTTTCAGGTTGATGACACAAGGATTTAATGAGTAGAAGACAACAACTTAAAACCTCTCATTTGAGCATGAATTGTCTAGGTTAAAGGTAGGCATTGAGATCCCATTAGCTACTGGCACACTTGGGAAAAGAAATGTACACATGCACAGACACACTTTAAAGCAAGACGTCCTAAAAATACAGCGATGCCTGTTTCTACTCAGACCCAAAAATGGAATTAAAGCCAAAACTTACAACCCCTCTACTAATTAGAGAAGTAAAAATGTCTTCACCCCAAGTGTCCCAGCACAACGTGAAACCGAAACAAGCTGCCTTTCTTTGGATTCCACTTATTTATTTATGTTTAAAAGAATATTTGAAGAAAATGACGCCTAGTAAAAGAACAGTTGGAGAAAACATGGGACACCATACATTGGAAGAGAAATGTAGGTGGAGTACACAGCTACAACAGGGATTTTTTTTTTTTTCTTGTTGAAACACATGATAATGGGCTAATAAAAATCTAGTTACCTTTGCATTTCTTCTCCTCCGTTTGGAAGGTCTGGGCACTTGAGACACTCTGGTCGTTCACATCATCATGGTCCAGATGGAATATTGAGCTAGTCCAAGTGGTCTGGATGAGATGTGGCGACGACTGTTCATTTTTCAACGTGCTGCGCCTCTCTGAATGGCTTTTCCTATGTAGGCAGGCTTCAGACATTCCTACTAGCTTCCAGTCGTGTTCTCGGTCTGGACAGTGCTTCGGTTTGTCCCAGGCTGTAAGGCCATTTTCTAAAGGGTTGAAAAACACGAGATGACGAGCTGTTGGCATTGTCAAGATTTTGCTGAGATGCAGAGTTTTGGAAGGCAAGTTGTTTCTCAATTCTTTTGGGCTGACAGTATTCACATGCCACTTGACGGTAGTGATAAGATGCAGAATTTGTCAGCCTTGGGCATTTAGCCACTGCAGTTGGGTTGCCTGTCGGAGTAATCAACACATTCCCCCTTATTTTAAATGCCTAGAAAGACATTAGTTCCTGCATGGCAAGGCTGTACTTTCGCCAGTCCCACTTCCACAGCAATGGCCCAGGAGCAAGTTTACACACCAATTTATGTTACTGCTTAGATGACCATTTGAGGTCTTGAGGGTCAGGGCTGGCCGTGAACACTTTTCAGATCCTTAGGACATAAAACACCCAGGATTCAGCCTTGTTTGACTTGGGTTTTATCACAAGCTGACCTGAGGGACACCCTGTTACTTAAGTGGGACGTGCTCACGTGGCCACACCGAGAGTGGCAACTCTGTTTTTACCACCTTCTACCTCTGATGGCCTACAAAAAGAAAAATAAAAAAAAGAAGAAGGGAATCTTACAAATAGAAGTTTTGTAAAGGGCTTGAATACAGTCCCAAGTTGGCAATAAGAACCGATGAAGGAAAGCAGATAGTATTTTAGCTGTGGGACAAATTAAGAGCCCTAATGATAGAATGATGAACTTAAATTCTTTGGAGTACAGCTGGTTAATTACTTATGTATATTATATATATTTTTTCTATTTAATTTATAGGGACTTGAGGGTCTGGCCTACAGAAAATGGGAAAAAATGTAATAATATGATGAAAAATTTCTGACACTAACCTTCCTTGGTGGCAAATTTTACTTCCTTAAATATCTTTACCGTACATGGATATAGAGAGCAAAACCATACATGGATATAGAGGCAAAAATGAGCAAGCTAATATATATATACATATTTGTATGCATGTTGTACACCTTAAAAAAAACATAATCTGGTCATCCATATTTTCAGAAATTCTTAAGCTACTGTTTGTCAAAATTAGAAAAAATATAAT
The DNA here is from genome assembly GCF_028885655.2 of Pongo abelii. Classification (NCBI taxonomy): domain Eukaryota; kingdom Metazoa; phylum Chordata; class Mammalia; order Primates; family Hominidae; genus Pongo; species Pongo abelii. The sequence goes on along the minus strand of NC_085928.1, from coordinate 130,490,249 downwards.
ACAAATATGTGAGTCCTCCTTTTCAGAGTTTATATGGTCTTTTAAAAGTGATCATAATTCATAAATTTATATGTGATTTTTTTTTAACACTGAAGTTACCAGAAGACCATGGATACCCATATCCCTGGGGCTTAGAGAGACATGTCTATCCTGACCTGTGCACAGCACAGTGAATTTTAAGCTGACTTTCAAACATTTAAAGTGAATTTTAAATTATTTAACATGAGGGTTAAAAATGCTTTAGGTTTTCATAAGCACCCTCTCGAAAGCTACCAGATGTCTTCAGCTAATGTTGGTTAGGATGGTTTCTCTAAAAGTGTAAATGACTCAGTCACTTTTGAAAGTTGCATTTACCCTTCCGGGTTTTCATATTGCTATGAGAAAATTCCAATGCCCATGCACACTGTATTTCTAATCCAGGAGAAAACCATGAACAATAGTAACGAAGTAATAATCAACACACGATTCCTTTGTCATAGTAAATGGAAATGCTGTGGCTTGAAATAGCTTAATTTGGCCAGTAAGCAATAAGTCTCCTTTTAAAAATTGTACACTGTGCTAGCTTTTGGGTGTAACATTTGATCTCATTCAGAGAAGAGCTCGGAAAATTCACTCTATGAAAGGGCTGTGCTAAGCATTGTATTAGGTACATTATATAAACATAGATTCTTCCTTTTCAGAGTTTACATGGCATTATTCATTGCATGGGAAATCAAAAAGGTGTGGACTTCTACCACTTTCGACTGTGCTAGCTACTGGTGTAATTACAGGCACTTATTCTCACTATCCATTAAAAGGCAACAACAGATTGAGATCTCGAAAGATTGTATTGCATTTCGAGCTAAACATATCCATGTGTAACTCATTCAAGTACCATTATCCATAAGGGCTTGAGGTTTTCATGAGCTAAATATAAAGTTACTGAGGGCAGGGGTTAATTCTGGGCCCAATCAGATTGATTTTATTTCTATAGACATGAAAATTCTTCTCAGCACGCATGTTTTTATGGTGTCTGCTTTATTTTCAGAGACTCTAAATCCTCAGCAAATTGCATCTTGCAAAGCTTAATTTAAATAAGGTTAAATTTCTCAAACTGTTTTGAAAAGCCTTTAAGATGTGATTTTTCTGCAGAAATTCCTAAAATTTGGTATTAATTCCCTTGACCCCACAGAAATTAAGAAAAACAGCCAAACTGGTTAGTCATTACTCCCTAGGGAAACAATGCTTGGCTGAGAGATGCTGACAGGGGCTCCACTCCAAGAGGACAATGTCCCTTAAAGTGCAGCCTATTAAAGCTTGCTTAGCACGTCCCTTGGGCCAGCAAGAAGGGGGTTTCTTCTAAGCAAGGAAGGCTACACTTGGAGTGAGGCAAGGGATAGGATTGCTTTCCATTTTCCAAAGAAAAGCAGCTGAGATGGTTTGGGAAAAGGGGCTTCATTCATTGGAGGCATTTACAAGCTCAAAATTACTGTCTGTAATTACATTCGTAATAATGATATTCAGTTGCTTAACTGGCAGGTTTATTGGTTGGGGCACTGCTGGGAAACCTGGAGACTGAGAAGTCCCGGTTGGGTCACGAGAAAACTCAACAGGAATTTATTTAAGGAAGATTCTTGATTCTGATCCTCGCAAGAACAGGGGGGCAACATGCAATTCCTATTCCATTCCCAAGGAAGGATGAGACTCCCATGACACTGGGGTCCTTAAATTCTACCTACTGGATATGCTGTTGTTGGTGAGAACTACAAGTTACCTCCACATAGCTGTGGTTGGCAATAATCGTCTTCAGTAATTTCCTATGTCTAATGCCCATATGCTTTTGTTCCTTCAAAGCTCACACAAATGGGATATTTCTTTTTAGGGAGATTAACATCCCAAAAGGTTAAGTCAGTGATTCTCAAACTTTGATGTGTATCAGTATCACCTGAGGCACTATTAAACAACACTGAAGACCAGACTTTTTGAAATTTGGATAGGGTGTGGGCATGCATAGGTCTATCAAGTTCTCCAGGTGATTCTGATACCCAACAGAGTTTGAGATCCACAGGGTTAAGATAAATTTAAGGTAAGAAAATAAATTAGTGACAGATTTTGAATAAGCATGTAGTTTCCTCAGACTCCAATATTTCACACAACCTCAGAGTAAATTTTCATTATCATTCAAAAAGTAATCTATTGTTTTGAGGTCTACTGAGTGAAGCCTTAAAAGTCAGGTGTTAATTAGATATTATCTTGTAGATTGCAGGTATGGATGTAAATAAGTATTTACTCAAAAAGCCTGTTGTCGCTATGGAAAACAGTGTGGAGATTCCTTAAAGAACTAAAAGTGGGTCTACCATTTGATCCACCAATCCTACTACTAGGTATCTACCCAGAGGAAATGAAGTCATTATATGAAAAAGACATTTGCACACACATGTTTATAACAGCACAAATTGCAATTGCAAAAATATGGAACCAGCCCACATGCCCATCAATCAACTCATGGATAAAGAAAATGTGATATATATGTACACACCATGGAATACTACTTAGACATAAAAAAGAATGAAATAATGACATTCATAGCAACCTGGATGCAAGTGGAGACTATTATTCTAAGTGAAGTAACTCAGGAATGGAAAACCAAACATCATACGTTTTCACTCATGTGTGGGAGCTAAGCTATGAGGATGCAAAGGCATAAGAATGATACATTGGACTTTGGGGACTTCAGAAAGGTCAGAGTGATGAGGGACAAAAGACTACACATTGGGTACAGTGTACACTGCTCGGGTGATGGGTGCACCAAAATCTCAGAAATCACCATTGAAGAACTTATTCATGAAACCAAACACCACATGTTCCCCAAAAACCTATTGAAATAAATAAAAAATTAAAAATAAAAGCCTGTTGTTCTGAGCATTATCTGAGACACAATGCACACAGTAGTAGAAGTAATTTTTTTTAAAAAGGAGCATTCTAGAAATCATCATATCTTGTTATTCATATAAATTATGAACTGTTTACTCTTTAATGAATCCCAGCTAACATCTGGCTTTCAATACTTCACATTCTAGACATCAACACAATTAATCAATTTAACTAGTTATGATGAATTAAAAATAAGTAGGACAAAATAAAATAATAACTAGATAGGGACATGTGAACTGCATTGGCTTGTGTGTCTCAAGGGAGTTTAGGCTTGAATGATTAGGTTTGCATTCGATGACCACCATTCTGATGGCTTTGATTGACACAACACTGATCCAAAGTGTTCTTTTGCAAAAGAGAAACAAACATAAATCTCATTAACATAACTACTTACATCCTATCTCTGGAAATTTCATTAAAAGAGATAGAAAACAAATCTGTCCATCAAAAAAGGGAGAATTAGATTAAAATATTCAAGTATTTCAGGACACAAGAGCGAGCTGATACCTTAGAAAAGAGCTAAAGCAAAGGAAATAGGATTATGACAAAGTGGTCAGAAAGGGTAAGCTGCGTAGGCTGGGATTTCATGGCACTCATTGCAAGAGTTTAGCTTGCATTAAAAGGCCATTAATATTAGGTACTGAGACTGACTGCAAACCATATTCTGCATTAGGGGTGTGTGTATAAAACGTGCTTTGTAAACTCAGAGAGTGTGTAGAATTATCATTGTGTAGCATCAGACTATTAGGTATGAAGCCTCAAATTTCCATTTTAATTTTTTTACTTCAACCCATAAGGTTTAGCCTTGCTGAATTCTCAGACTATGTACGCCTCAACTGATTTTTTTAGAATTGTGCAGGACAGAAGAATAATGTTTGGTTGAGCATTTACTATGGGCCAGGAACTGAGCTAGACACTTTATCTTCACAAACATCCAGGGAATATATACTGCTTAATTGACAAGGAACCTAAAATTAAGAGAAGCACTTCACCTGCTCTTCTTTGCCTTTTGTGCTATTAACCGATATGTTCTCCTTATCGCCCTTAGTTTGATGAGTAGTAATTGACCTATTAATAGCTATTGTTTTATTTGTGCTTTGAAAGTTCTTTAGAAATTGTACTTACTACCTCATTTAATTTTCCCATCACTCATTTATATTCATAACAAATCTGCTTGCTTTTGCTCTCAGCCACTTATAATCTATTTTCCACAGAGCAGCCAGAGTGAGCATTTAAAAGTATAAACAAGAGTGTATTTCTCTGGTGCTTGAAATAATCTGATGACTTCCCACCAATATTAGAATAAAATCTTCAGGCCTTACAGTGGCCTCAAGGCCCCACTGAGCCTCCCTCTGGCTGAGCTCCTCACCCATGGTTCTGCTCCCTTCTCTCTATCCTCCAGCCACATGTGCTGCCTCTAACATAGGAAGCCCATTCCCACAGCAGCATCTTGCAGAAGCTCTTTCCTATGCCTGCAGTGCCCCTGTCCAAATCCTTATACCACCAGCTCCCTGTCATTGAGGTTTGAGGGAGGCTTTTCCTGACCAGCTCTCCCACCATTTTCTCTCTGTCATCTTACTTTAGGTTCTTCATCATACTTGTCACCAATGGGAACTGTTTTGTCTGTCCTCACTGGAAATGTAAGCATGACAGAAATAGGGATGAGCACTGTTGTGGTCATTACTGTGTCTCTAGCACTTGCAAAAGAGCCTTATGAATAACAGGTGCTTGGCAAAATTTGTATGGGGGTGGGGAATGTGGATAGAATTATCATCCCTCTTTTACATGTGTGGAAACTGAGTTTAGAAAGTGATGTGGATGTACATGACGGACCTGGACTCAAACCCAGGTCTTCTGACTCTAAAACCTGACCTGACCTTCTATAGTTCAGTTAAAGTTGCTTCTGGTTGCCAAGGACTGTAAACTTTGACCTAGTCCAGAAGCCATTTGAAGGAATGGCTCATCTCTTATATTTCTTGGTAGCCTCATGAGAGGTGGTCATTAGAGAGGCCAAAAAAATAAAAATAAAAATAAAAATAAGAATAAAAAAAGTTGCTTCTGGAACTTTAGAGATGTGGGTTTTCTGTAAAATGGGAATATACTATTGTTTTGATGACCAAATGGGTTTATATATAAAAAGGTCTTGGAACAGTGTTCTGCACATTGTAAGCATGCACTAAGTGTAAGTTCTTCACTTATGCATCCGCATGACCTCTCTTCCCTTGCCTTACTCTCCAAACTCTTCTCCTCTAAACATGATTTTTAAAGAGCATCCCCCCCGCAAAAAAAAAAAAGAGTTTGATAAATGACTCCACACCACTATATTAATGACTAAGAACCTGGGATGAGTCACCTCACAGCAGAAGTTGTGTTTTAAAGAGGATGCCTGGAAAGCATTGGGTCATGGCCCAAGGAATGTATCTTTAAAACTGGATTCCTAGATTCTGTGCAAGGCAAATGGGAGAAGAATTTTGGTGAAGTGAGCATTTCCTGCTAGGTTTGCCTGACCATCATTATATCTGGCTTGATTAGCCTGGTAGCTCAAATAACATAATAATGAAGACACAGCTTTGATCCTTATTCAACCTTCAAGGTCTAGCTCATCATTTAAGCTTTCTTGAAGCAATCCATCCACCCTCCAAACTTCCATCCCACTTTCCATGTATCTCTCTCCTCCATGTGCTACCTTCTACCTTGTGATATATTCATTTACATACATGTATATAATTTTCTTAACACTCACAGTGGCTAGCACAATATCTGAAGTAATATTTATTGTCCTCTCATAACTTTGCAAAGAGAAAACTATTTCCTAGGCACATAATCCAGGAACTTTGCAAAGCCAAAACTATTTCCTAGGGACATAATTCATGCCCAATTTCGTATTCAAAAGCCACTGGTCTGCTAAGAGAACTCATCATTACAAGCAGTTCAATATGGACTACAAATAGTATTGTTCTCCCAGAAGTGCTGGCAAAAATGAAACCTATTTTGCTTTTCAGAGGCAGGAAAGATAGTGGGTAAGAATACAGGCTCTGCTTGCCAAGGTTCAAATTCTGACTATGCCATATATTAGCTGTGGTTTGGGGCAAATTGCTCTACCTCTTTGAATCTCTCTCCTGAATTATTCATAATATTTGTCTATGTCTCTTCTATAAGGCAAGAACTTACCATGTCCTCCTTGTATCATGTCAATGGTACATGCGCCCTTTTCCCTTTTATTGGACTCTAATCAATGTATCCATCTCTTAATCTCCACAGCTCTAAGCACAATGCTATAACATGATAGGACCTCAATAAATATTATTTGGAAATAATCGAACATAATAAGAACAGATCAAAATATCCCTGAAACTGAACAGAGCACATTCAGTTTTTTATTTATTTAGGAATTTCTATTTACTGAGCAATAATGTGCTCTATGCAAGGCAGAGTCAGCCATAACTGGTTAGCATCAAACTTCTGCAACAAAAGGCAGCTCAGCCATCAACAGATACTGTAGCATAGCCTTAGACAAGCTCTGTGAACAGGGAAGACAGAAAGGGCAGCTAGATGGCTTTATTCTTCCTTGTCCTTAGGCTGTGTAAACCAATCGTGTTTTTACTTTGGCATTTGTATCAGATGCTGGAGCTGGTATCTCAAGGCCATCTTTCTAAGACCTCTGAAACACTGACTTAATCGGTTAGTCCACTAACATCTGGGATGGGGTGAGCTGGTCACCAGAGGGCAGGCTCCTGGCTTGTGTTTCCCGGTGCCTTTGAATCTACCCAGGTGGCTTTGCCTGGCCTGGGAACCTTTAACAGTAGCCTGAAGCTGCAGTGCCTGCTCGCTTCCATTTATGTAAGTCTCTGCAGGAACTCTGCCCCAGCTGATGCCATGAGACTTGTAAATTTGGAATATTTGGACAAGGGAGGAGAGACATCTCCAAAATAGTGAAAAGTTAAATTGTTGGCTGTTTCTAAAGGAAATCTGCTATTACTACATTCAAGAATTGCTATGGAAGGGTTATAGGTTATAGGACCTCGCAGTGTTGGTGTGAAGTACTTTCGTATTTCGCAATGTTGATGTGAAGAACACATGAGCCAACACACGGACAAGGTCTAGCCTTGTGCAGAAATACAGTAAGTGCTCAAAGTGTCTCCCCACGCCCCCCCCCTTTTTTTTTTTTTACTAGTAGTAATTACAGAGACCAAATCCATAATTCTCAACTGGTGGGAAGGAGCCTGTAGGATCTATTCTCATGCTTCCTCTTTCTCTCAATTTATACGAACATTCTGGACTCTCCCAGCTCAGTTTCAGTCCTATCCACACAGCTTTCCCTTACTATTCCAGTCTGTGGTGAGTTCTTTTTCCTTTAAAATACATTTCTTATTTATTCTAAGCTCATGCAATCATGATCATTTCTGAGCTTTTGTTGGTGTATGTTAGTGTTCCCAAAACGAAGACTTAGATAGCTCTTGAGATTGTGAACAGATCCTACTTTGGTATTCTCAACAATTTAAGTCTGCAAAATGGAGTGAAATATTCTGGTCATTGTTAGACTCATGGAGGCATGGGCCATAGCTGGGGAGGGTGTGTCTTCCTGGCCACTGGCTCCTAAGGGAATTGAGGATAGAGTGGATGAGAAAGGGAGGGAACCATATTCATTATTGTGTACAAGGTAGCTGAAGGGCATAATCATAATAATGTTAGTGATAGCTCAGATTTATGGAGCATTTATTTAAGTCAGGCTACATAGACTAGGATCCATAAATTAAAATTACTACCAACTGAACACCTACTACATGCCAGATAGCATCCGAAAGTACTTTTCATACATTATTTTATCTAACTCAGATAATGTGTTTTGATATACCTAATCAGGGTGCACTCATCTCAAGAAGAACTCTGCTGCTTCACTCCTGAGACTTTATCAATACAGTCTGCTAAGGCCCATGTTCAACTTTTGTCCAGTTACATAAACTATGCCTTCAGAATATCTTCTTTTAGGCAGTCTTGCAAAATTAGCCTCTTTGTTCAAGTACGCTGCCTTTCATTGCTAAATGGTTTTATCTTTCTTTTACTGAGCACCTGCCTATTAATTTTCTCTCTTGTTGAGACTGGGCTTTTCTGTCCCTGTGTGCAGGTGAATTTAAGTTTGCTATCACAGAGGGCTTCTCTTATTTCATTGGCAGGGATTATCAGTCCATTAAGTGGGTGAGATTTGGGAGCTGCTAGGAGATAAACAAATCTTTTCCTTATCTGGCTGCTCCCACTTCTCTGGTTTTCCTGTATATTCCATTAGGCAATCACTATCCTAATGAAAAACAATCATCATGACTGCAGAAACCTGAAATAATTACTCTGAAACTAGAAAGTACAATGATTGATAATCTTTTGATAAATGAAAACCATTAAAACAATTTTAAAGTTTGTGTTTATAACATTTATAGAGGATGCTTATTAATCTGAAGTGCAACCTGAAACAAAACTAAAAAGCAAAACAAAACAACATGTGTTCAAAGACCATGGTGTAAATGCCATTTGGCTGCATGAAAACATGGCGGTAACCAGGTTCACAGGCAACATCTTACAATTATTTAACCACATAGGAACAAGCTGACTGCTGAACACTGACCAGAGGCCCTGAGCACTGGGAAAATACTTTCCGGAGGACACAATGGAATCCTCCCCCAGGAATGGTCATTTGATTTTCCATAATTCATACCGGATTTAATCAGAGAGTCCTTAGGTTGGATGACTCAAACTTTGAGGTAATTACTCTAAAGGCCACAGAGATTCCATTTAGGATATTAGAAAAGCTACAGTGGTTGCAGAAACATTCATATTAACGAGCCACAAATGCACATAAAAGGGAACAGATGTTTACTGCTAGGATTAGGTTTCTCCTGTGCAAAAGTTCAGAGCATAATGTTTATTCTTGATGCCAGTCTGAACCCACATTTTTCAAAAAAACCCAAGATATCTTTATGAAATTCGCCCCATTTTATGTTCCCAAACATGAAATACCCCTTTTCAAGGTAGAAAATACATGTGAATCTTTTCTGACTTTGGAAACTAGGACTAGGGTGTGATTTGTGGACAAAAATCAAAACTTAAGATTTATAATTTCTCAAATAAAAGACAAAATATGACTTCGGTAATCAGATCAATGGTATACATCACCCTGTAAAAATCTCAGTACTTGGCAGCAAAACACCCATATTCTTTCAACAGATTACACTCAGGGATTAACAAAATCCACACATATATATGCTAGTGTTAGCAGAGTAACATATAGGTCCTCCTCTGGGTTTTCATAGAATCTCACTACAATTTCCCACTTTTTTTGGTACCCGGGTGAGACTAATTTTCAATTTTTATGTGTAAAAAAATAAATAGGATCAAGATCATGGCAGATAGTCGCTTAGGGAAGAGACATTTCAATCTGGAAAAGTTTGGTTTTTTCTTTGGTTCAGGAATAGAAGCACTGCCACAGCATGCACAGCTATCTTGTTCTTGGTTATAATAGCAGGTGAGGTTTTTACACTGGTGAGATCCCCTTGAGAGCAGGAGCTTTTGGGATATTTTCAGGTCCTCAGAATACTTTTAAATACACCAAAAACATATTTTATGAAATGGGCCTTAGTGGTATGACTTAAGTACCTGCAGGGTATGTAATGCTCCCCTAGGAGGGTCTATTTTAGTACCTGTACCTCACTGATACAGTCCCAACAGGACAGAGGGGAGAATTAAATTGTCTTCTACCTGCCTGTCTTGTGGAAGATAATTTAGAACTGCAGATGGCTCAAATTGCTTGGTGTAATCTATTCTATGATTTTTTTTTAAAGTTTAGGAAAAATGAAGAGAAGCAGGTAGGGTTTTGGCTGTCTTTTCCATATCTTCCTGTTATTTTTCCCCTTAAACATTTCAATTTCTTAAATTAGAGTTGGCAAGGCTGGGGCTGGAGAGGGGGTCTGGCAGTGAGTTCCTGCAGGCCTGCCCCTCTCCAACCTGCTTGATCTCTACTTGGGCCAGGTGTGCCCCCTGCCTCCTCCATGCTCAAATGGCTTGTGAATATCTATGGCCCTGTTACTCAAAGTGCAGTCCAAGGACCTGCAGCATCAGCATCTCCTGGGAATTTGTTAGAAATGTGGGATTTCTGCCTCCAGAACGGGTGAATCACAATCTGCATTTTAACAAGATCCCCATGTGACTCACATGCACATTAATGTTTGAGACATTCTGTTCTAGGGGCACAGTCTCCATATAAAGTAGACAGAATTTGTTAGACATGTGGTTACCCAAGTGAAATGTTGGTGGGATTTAACATATACCACATAGTGATAAGAGCCATGATTTTCCTATTCAGAAATCAGTACTTGATGAATTGTAGGTTAGGGAAATTATACATGCAGAAATTAAAAGACAGCGTATTTGATGTCTTTATTTCCTAAGTGGTTAGTTTGGTAAATTTGGTTCATAAAATGGAAAAATCCAAACACCAAGATTTCAGATTATACTTCCATTTTTTTTTTGTCGATTTCTCCTCTAAAGACAGCCAACAAAATAATAAAAGCAATAGCTAACATTTTATATATGCTTACTATATGTTAGGCACTCATTTTGATCAGTTTTCATTTAATTTTCATGATGACTCTATGAAGTAGACTGTTATTCTCATTTTTTGTATGAGGAACCTGGAGTACAGAGAGGTTAAACAACTTGCCCGAGATCACACAGTGGATAAATGACAAAATCAGAATCCATGCCCAAGTAGGATTAGCTGAACATGCGACACTCTTTATGGGAAGTCAACACTGGATGGCTTAGATGATCATCTCAGGCAAACAAAAACAAAAACTAGATTCCATGGGCTGAAATGTGGCTCAGAGAGGTCACATTCTTGCTCAAAGTGACTGAGATGGAGGAAGAGCTGGGATGAGTCTTGTGATTCTTCATCCCATAATCTTTTAATTGAAAACATACGTTTTTGGTATACAACAAAAATTTATTGCTCAATCTCAATGCTGTTTCAAATTCTGATATTTGAACCCTACACCTCAAATACTAAGAGCTGTTTTTCTAATTAAGACTCCTTTTTTTTAATCTAGCAAATTAACCACACAAGAGACAGCTGTGCAAGGAAGAATTCTGTTTCCCATACTGGTTGCTGCTGATGATTTTTAAAAAGGTTAGCATTTATGATGGGCTCTGCCTCCAAATGGCCAAACTTAAAAAGAAGGCAAAGACAAAGCAACCAAGGTCATGAACAATCAATTTGTTTCTTAGCTGCCATCTAGAAGGTTAAAAAGCTGCCAAATCATTTAGAACTGACAAAAGGATAATTTTGAGTTTATGATATTGAGCGTCAATGCTTATAGAGGGCCTACTATGTGCCATTTCATTTACTGTTTCATTTACTCACTACAACAACATTGTGAAGGAGATGCTGTGGTTAGCCCCATTTTACAGATGAGAAAACCTTGGCTGAGAGAGCAAAAGATGTTACCCAAAGTTACGGATAGTAAATAGGTAGCTACTTTCATAACACCTTTGCTATCTTCTACAGGTGAGGCAATTGCAGCCCAGAGAGATAAAGCATTTGTCACAGTCACAAAAGTAATTTAAGGGGAAGTGCTGTGCTTGGAATCTTCATCAGGATGGGTCGACCGGCCTGATGGCAAATGGGAACTCTTGTAATTACTATGGGCCATTTCAGCAGGACTATTGCTTTGAGAGAGGTTCATCTATTTCCTTAGCAAAAACCACTTCAAGAAGCAAAATCTCTTCTGGAAAATGAATGGAGGAAAGGGCATTTTTCTTTAGAAGCCCAGCCGGGCGCAGTGGCTCATGCCTGGAATCCCAGCACTTTGGGAGGCTGAAGTGGGTGGATCTCTTGAGCTCAGGAGTCCAAGACCAGCCTAGGCAACATGGAAAAACCCTATCTCTACCAAAAATACAAAAAATTAGCTGGGTGTGGTGGCACACACCTGTGGTCCCAGCCATTTAGGAGGCTGAGGTGGGAGGATTGCTTGAGCCTGGGAGGCAGAGGTTGCAATGAGTCACTGCACTCTAGCCTGGGTGATACAGTGGGACCTTGTCTCAAAATTTTAAAAAAAGCATATAAAGGACATTATGTCTAAATGAATAGGGTTGTCTCATTTTGCCCATGGAGCAATAGTGTCTGAACACTGATGCTTCGGAAGTTGAAAGATGTAAGTTTTGGGGCGGTTCTAAGATAGATGAATAGGAACAGCTCCAGTCTACAGCACCCAGCGTGAGTGACGCAGAAGATGGGTGATTTCTGCATTTCCAACTGAGGTACCAGGTTCATCTCACTGGGGCTTTTCGGACAGTGAGTGTAGGAGAGTGGGTGCAGCCCACTGAGTGTGAGCCAAAGCAGGGCAAGGCATCACCTCACCCGGGAAGCACAAGGGGTCAGGCAATTCCCTTTCCTAGCCAAGGGAAGTTGTGACAGACGGCACCTGGAAAATCGGATCACTCGCACCCTAATACTGCGCTTTTCCAGTGGTCTTAGCAAATGGCACACCAGGAGATTATATCCCGTGCCTGGCTTGGAGGGTCCCACGCCCACGGAGCCTTGCTCACTGCTAGCACAGCAGTCTGAGATCGAACTGCAAGGCGGCAGCAAGGCTGGGGGAGGGGCACCCACCATTGCTGGGGCTTGAGTAGGTAAACAAAGCAGCTGGGAAGCTCGAACTGGGCGGAGCCCACCACAGCTCAAGGAGGCCTGCCTGCCTCTGTAGACTCCACCTCTCGGGGCAGGGCATAGCTGAATAAAAGGCAGCAGAGACCTCTGCAGACTTAAATATCCCTGTCTGACAGCTTTGAAGAGAGTAGTGGTTCTCCCACCATGGAGTTTGATATCTGAAAACAGACAGACTGCCTCCTCAAGTGGGTCCCTGACCCCCGAGTAGCCTTACTGGGAGGCACCCCCCAGTAGGGGCAGACTGACACCTCACACGGCTGGGTACCCCTCTAAGACGAAGCTTCCAGAGGAATGATCAGGCAGCAACATTTGCTGTTCAGTAATATTCGCTGTTCTGCAGCCTTCGCTGCTGATACCCAGGCAAACAGGGTCTGGAGTGGACCTCTAGCAAACTCCAACAGACCTTCAGCTGAGGGTCCTGACTGGTAGAAGGAAAACTAACAAACAGAAAGGACATCCACACCGAAACCCCATCTGTACGTCACCATCATCAAAGACCAAAGGTAGATAAAACCACAAAGATGGGGAAAAAACAGAGCAGAAAAGCTGAAAATTCTAAAAATCAGAGTTCCTCTCCCCCTGCAAAGGAATGCAGCTCCTCACCAGCAACGGAACAAAGCTAGTCAGAGAATGACAAGTCGAGAGAAGAAGGCTTCAGACAATCAAACTTCTCCGAGCTAAAGGAGGAAATTCGAACCCATCGCAAAGAAGCTACAAACCTTGAAAAAAGATTAGACGAATGGCTAACTAGAATAACCAGTGTAGAGAAGTCCTTAAATGACCTCATGGATCTGGAAACCATGGCACAAGAACTACGTGACGAATTCACAAGCTTCAGTAGCTGATTCGATCAACTGGAAGAAAGGGTATCAGTGATTGAAGATCAAATGAATAAAATGAAGTGGGAAGAGAAGTTTAGAGAAAAAAGAATAAAAGAAACAAACAAAGCCTCCAAGAAATATGGGACTATGTGAAAAGACCAAATCTACATCTGATTGGTGTACCTGAAAGTGATGGGGAGAATGGAGCCAAGTTGGAAAACACTCTGCAGGATATTATCCAGCAGAACTTCCCCAACCTAGAAAGGCAGGCCAACATTCAAATTCAGGAAATACAGAGAACGCCACAAAGATACTCCTCAAGAAGAGCAACTCCAAGACACATAATTGTCAGATTCATCAAAGTTGAAATGAAGGAAAAAACGTTAAGGGCAGCCAGAGAGAAAGGTCAGGTTACCCACAAAGGGAAGCCCATCAGACTAACAGCGGATCTCTCAGCAGAAACTCTACAAGCCAGAAGAGAGTGGGGGCCATTCAACATTCTTAAAGAAAAGAATTTTCAACCCAGAATTTCATATCCAGCCAAACTAAGCTTCATAAGTGAAAGAGAAATAAAATCCTTTACAGACAAGCAAATGCTGAGAGATTTTGTCACCACCAGGCCTGCCCTACAAGAGCTCCTGAAGGAAGCACTAAACATGGAAAGGAACAACCAGTACCAGCCACTGCAAAAACATGCCAAATTGTAAAGACCATCGACGCTAGGAAGAAACTGCATCAACTAATGAGCAAAATAACCAGCTAACATCATAATGACAGGATCAAATTCACACATAACAATATTAACCTTAAATGTCAATGGGCTAAATGCTCTGATTAAAAGACACAGACTGGCAAATTGGATAAAGAGTCAAGACCCATCAGTGTGCTGTATTCAGGAGACCCATCTCACGTGCAGAGACACACATAGGCTCAAAATAAAGGGATGGAGGAAGATCTACCAAGCAAATGGAAAACAAAAAAAGGCAGAGGTTGCAATCCTAGTCTCCGATAAAACAGACTTTAAACCATCAAAGATCAAAAGAGACAAAGAAGGCCATTACATAATGGTAAAGGGATCAATTCAACAAGAAGAGCTAACTATCCTAAATATATATGCACCCAATACAGGAGCACCCAGATTCATAAAGCAAGTCCTTAGTGACATACAAAGAGACTTAGACTCCCACACAATAATAATGGGAGACTTTAACACCCCACTGTCAACATTAGACAGATCAATGAGACAGAAAGTTAACAAGGATATCCAGGAATTGAACTTAGCTCTGCACCAAGTGGACCTAATAGACATCTACAGAACTCTCCACCCCTAATCAACAGAATATACATTCTTCTGAGCACCACATCACACTTATTCCAAAATTGACCACATAGTTGGAAGTAAAGCACTCCTCAGCAAATGTAAAAGAACAGAAATCACAATAAACTGTCTCTCAGACCACAGTGCAATCAAATTAGAACTCAGGATTAAGAAACTCACTCAAAACCGCTCAACTGCATGGAAACTGAACAACCTGCTCCTGAATGACTACTGGGTACATAACAAAATGAAGGCAGAAATAAAGATGTTCTTTGAAACCAGTGAGAACAAAGACACAACATACCAGAATCTCTGGGACACATTTAAAGCAGTGTGTAGAGGGAAATTTGTAGCACTAAATGCCCACAAGAGAAAGCAGGAAAGATCTAAAATTGACACCCTAACATCACAATTAAAAGAACTAGAGAAGCAAGAGCAAACACATTCAAAAGCTAGCAGAAGGCAAGAAATAACTAAGATCAGAGCAGAACTGAAGAAGATAGAGACACAAAAAACCCTTCAAAAAATCAATGAATCCAGGAGCTGGTTTTTTGAAAAGATCAACAAAATTGATAGGTCGCTAGCAAGACTAATAAGAGAAGAGAGAAGAATCAAATAGACGCAGTAAAAAAATGATAAAGGGGATATCACCACCAATCTCACAGAAATACAAACTACCATCAGAGAATACTATAAAAAGCTCTACGCAAGTAAACTAGAAAATCTAGAAGAAATGGATAAATTCCTGCACACATACACCCTCCCAAGACTAAACCAGGAAGAAGTTGAATCCCTGAATAGACCAATAACAGGCTCTGAAATTGAGGCAATAATTAATAGCCTACCAACCAAAAAAAGTCCAGGACCAGACGGATTCACAGCTGAATTCTACCAGAGGTACAAGGAAGATCTGGTACCATTCCTCCTGAAACTATTCCAATCAATAGAAAAAGAGGGAATCCTCCCTAACTCATTTTATGAAGCCAGCATCATCCTGATACCAAAGCCTGGCAGAGACACAACAAAAAAAGAGAATTTTAGACCAATATCCCTGATGAACATCGATGCAAAAATCCTCAATACTGGCAAACTGAATCCAGCAGCACATCAAAAAGCTTACCCACCACGATCAAGTGGGCTTCATCCCTGGGATGCAAGGCTGGTTCAACATAGGCAAATCAATAAACACAATTCAGCATATAAACAGAACCAAAGACAAAAACCACATGATTATCTCAATAGATGCGGAAAAGGCCTTTGACAAAATTCAACAACCCTTCATGCTGAAAACTCTCAATAAATTAGGCACTGATGGGACGTATCTCAAAATAATAAGAGCTATCTATGACAAACCCACAGCCAATATCATACTGAATGGACAAAAACTGGAAGCATTCCCTTTGAAAACTGGCACAAGACAGTGATACCCTCTCTCATCACTCCTATTCAACATAGTGTTGGAAGTTCTGGCCAGGGCAATCAGGCAGGAGAAAGAAATAAAGGGTATTCAATTAGGAAAAGAGGAAGTCAAATTGTCCCTGTTTGCAGATGACATGATTGTATATTTAGAAAACCCCATCATCTCAGCCCAAAATCTCCTTAACCTGATAAGCAACTTCAGCAAAGTCTCAGGGTACAAAATCAATGTGCAAAAATCACAAACATTCATATACACCAATAACAGACAAACACAGAGCCAAATCATGAGGGAACCTTCATTCACAATTGTTTCAAAGAGAATAAAATACCTAGGAATCCAACTTGCAAGGGATGTGAAGGACCTCTTCAAGGAGAACTACAAACCACTGCTCAACAAAAAGAGGACACAAACAAATGGAAGAACATTCCGTGCTCATGGATAGGAAGAATCAATATCGTGAAAATGGCCATACTGCCCAAGGTAATTTATAGATTCAATGCCATCCCCATCAAGCTACCAATGACCTTCTTCACGGAATTGGAAAAAACTACTTTAAAGTTCATATGGAACCAAAAAAGAGCCCACATTGCCAAGACAATCCTAAGCCAAAAGAACAAAGCTGGAGGCATCACACTACCTGACTTCAAACTATACTACAAGGCTACAGTAACCAAAACAGCATGGTACTGGTACCAAAACAGAGATATAGACCAATGGAACAGAACAGAGTCCTCAGAAATAATACCACACATCTACAACCGTCTGATCTTTGACAAACCTGACAAAAACAAGAAATGGGGAAAGGATTCTCTATTTAATAAATGGTGCTGGGAAAACTGGCTAGCCATATGTAGAAAGCTGAAACTGGATCCCTTCCTTACACCTTATACAAAAACTAATTCAAGATGGATTAAAGACGTAAATGTTAGACCTAAAACCATAAAAACCCTAGAAGAAAACCTAGGCAATACCATTCAGGACATAGGCATGGGCAAGGACTTCATGTCTAAAACACCAGAAGCAATGGCAACAAAAGCCAGAATTGACAAATGGGATCTAATTAAACTAAAGAGCTTCTGCACAGCAAAAAAAAAAAAAAAAAAAAAACTACCATCAGAGTGAACAGGCAACCTATAGAATGGGAGAAAATTTTTGCAATCTACCCATCTGACAAAGGGCTAATATCCAGAATCTACAAAGAACTCAAACAAACTTACAAGAAAAAAACAACCCCATCAAAAAGTGGGCAAAGGATATGAACAGACTCTTCTCAAAAGAAGACATTTATGCAGCCAACAGACACATGAAAAAATGCTCACCATCACTGGCCATAAGAGAAATGCAAATCAAAACCACAATGAGATGCCATCTCACACCAGTTAGAATGGCAATCATTAACAAGTCAGGAAACAACAGATGCTGGAGAGGATGTGGAGAAATAGGAACACTTTTACACTGTTGGTGGGACTGTAAACTAGTTCAACCATTGTGGAAGAGAGTGTGGCGATTCCTCAAGGATCTAGAACCATTTGACCCAGCCACCCTATTACTGGGTATATACCCAAAGGATTATAAATCATGCTGCTATAAAGACACATGCACACGTATGCTCATTGTGGCACTATTCACAATATCAAAGACTTGGAACCAACCCAAATGTCCATCAGTGATAGACTGGATTAAGAAAGTGTGGCACATATACACCATGGAATACTATGCAGCCACAAAAAAGGATGAGTTCATGTCCTTTGTAGGGACATGGATGAAGCTGGAAACCGTATTTTCAGCAAACTATCACAAAGACAAAAAACCAAACACCGCATGTTCTCACTCGTAGGTGGGAATTGAACAATGAGTACACTCGGATACAGGAAGAGGAACATCACACACCAGGGCCTGTCATAGGGTGGGCGGAGCGGGGAGGGATAGCATTAGCAGATATACCTAATGTAAATGACGAGTTAATGGGTGCAGCACACCAAGATGGCACGTGTATACATATGTAACAAACCTGCACGTTGTGCACATGTACCCTAGAACTTAAAGTATTAAAAAAAAAAAGACCTAATTTTTGGGAAAAAAATCACAGCTTAAGATACAAACATTTCTAGTAATGAAAGTCTGGCCTGAGATATTTTCTGACCAAATAGTAACCAAAATAAGAAAAAATATTGTGCTGTTAACAATTATTCTGTTTGTTCTGGTACGTGTCTACAGATGACAGCTTCTGCGGAGAGAACAGAATTAACAAAACGGTGGAGTCAAAATGCTCTCCAACCTAAATGTGGCATGTTTCTCTTGTGTATTTTCATTGTTATATTCACTTAGGACAATGTGGCAAGTTCAGGGGATGGTGCTGCAAAATGGTCCATGCTTACTACACCAAGGAGAATTGGCAATTTGCTTCCTGGGAGGCCCTATCTACAACTGCCTCAATTCTCAGGATACATTTGCCTAGAAAGACGAAAAGATGGGGAGGGTGGGAGGAAGCTGCCAAAGTGAGGAAGCTGCTCTGGAAGAAAAATTCCATTCCTGCATATTCCCTTCATATGAAAATTATTTGTTCGATCCAAATAATTGGATCCCTGGCTGGGGAGATCCCCGGCTGGTGGCTCTCACCCAGGTTGGTTTATTTGTTTGTTTTTTTTGCTTCTGTGGGGGATAGCTGCCAATATCTGGAGACATTTTCTGGTGGTCACAACTTGGAGTGTGTGTGTTACTGGCATCTAGTGGGTACATGCCAGGGATGTTGCTCAACATCTTAGACTGCACAGGACGGCCCCCACAACAAAGAATTATCTGTCCCCAAATGTCAACAGTGCTGAGTCTGAGAAACTGTGAGGTTAGTGAGTTTCCCATGCTTCTGATTCAAAGCGTTCTTCCTCTGACGCTAGGCTACCTGGCACTGGAGTTCCTAATTTACACCTGTTATCTCCTTTCTATCAGTCGGCATGACTGATTCCGGGAGGGAATGTCTGGTTGACAGTAAGTAAGGTATGAATGACTGACAGGTGTAGTGCTGGCAGAAACCTATTTTAAGTGGTCACTAATTGAGTCGAAAGTCAGCTTCAATCAATGGAGTTTTTGGGAGGGTTGCATAGTAATGTGGACATTTGTTTTTGGAAGATATAAAAGATGGTGGGGCCAAGTGTGGTGGCTCATGCCTGTAATGCTAACACTTTGGGAGGCCGAAGCGGGTGGAACACCTGAGGTCAGGAGTTCGAGACCAACCTGGCCAATATAGTGAAACCCTGTCTCTACTAAAAATACAAAAATTAGCCAGGTGTGGTGGTAGGTTGCCTGTAGTCCTAGCTACTTGGGAGGCTGAGGCAGGAGAATCGCTTGAACCTGGGAGGCAGAGGTTGCAGTGAGCCAAGATCGTGCCGCTGCACTCCAGCCTGCGTGACAGCAAGACTCCATCTCAAAAAAAAAAGATGGTGGGATTTATCAAGCACTATTCCCTTTTAAAAGTCATAATACACATAAGTATATCTGTGATGTGGTGCTTGTGAAATACAATCATGAATGCTTTTTTCTTACAAGCAATGATTTGCACCTGGTATTGATCACAATTGCTTTCCAGCAAGGTGATAAATAGTACAGGAAACTTCCTGTTCCCTCAACAAACCTTACTTTCATTTCCCTTCATTGCTAATATTGACTGGTAGGCTTTGATATGATACAGCCCATTTGTTAGGTATTCAAAATGTCCTGTCGCCATAAACCTCAGGCTGTCTTCTCTCTGGACTGCCATGGACCTATATTTGGATGGCACACTGTGTAGGCTTTTATCTTAAGCAAGTGAAGCAGACACAGCTTGAAAAAATAATGAGCAGTGGGGATGCACTGCAGAGATGTCTTCTAAAATGAGAAGGCTTAGAAACTGAAGATTGTATTCTTTTTGCCAGCTTATGATGGTGCCAAACCAAAGTGATCCTACCTTGGCTAAGCCACACTGGAGTGACTTCATGAAGCCTTTATCTTGTTCTTCAGACTCTTTGTTTTTCTGACCCTCACCTAGGGACATGTATGCTAAGACGATGTGCAGCAATATTTCATGCCCAGTTTCAGAGGCAAATTAACCAGATCAATTGGTCCTAGTTCAATGGGCTCTGAGTAGTAAAATTCAGAGAATAGTTGCAGGCTAAAAAGGACCTTATTACCACACCAGTTCAACTTTATTTATAGAAAAGGAAATTGAGGCTGGGCACGATGGCTCACGCCTGTAATCTCAGCACTTTGGGAGGCTGAGGCAGGCGGATCACCTGAGGTCAGCAGTTAGAGACCAGCCTGGCCAACATGGTGAAACCCTGTCTCTACTAAAAAATACAAAAATTGGCCAGGCGTGGTGGCTCACGCCTGTAATCCCAGCACTTTGTGAGGCCGAGGTGGGTGGATCACGAAGTCAGGAGTTTGAGACCAGCCTGGCCAACATAATGAAACCCCATCTCTACTAAAAATAAAAAAATTAGCTAGGCTTGGTGGGAGGTGCCTGCAATCCTAGCTACTTGGGAGGCTGAGGCAGAAGAATTGCTTGAACCTGGGAGGAGGAGGTTGTAGTGAGCCGAGATCACTCCCTTGCACTCCAGCCTGGGTGACAGAGCTAGACTCCGTCTCAAAACAACAAAACAAAACAAAAAACGAAACAAAAATTAGCCAGGCATGGTGGCGGGCGCCTGTAATCCCAGCTACTTGGGAGGCTGAGGAAAATCGCTTGAACTTGGGAGGTGGAGGTTGCAGTGAGCTGAGATCGCACCATTGCACTCCAGCCTGGGTGACAAAGAACGACTCCGCCTCAAAAAAAAAAAAAAAAAAAAAAAAAAAAAAGGAAAAGAGAATTGAGATCCACGAAGGTGATATGGTTTGATCCAGGCCACTTGGAGAGTTACAGGCAAAACCAAGCCTTGATCCCCTGCTATTATGCTGACACAGAACACAACCGTCCACCAGCAGCTTTCCAGATAGTACAGGGAGTGCTGAGACAGCCTGGGAGAAAGCTGGGTGAAGGTAAAAAGCCCTCATCTAGATGAAGCGACCTCCTCATTTCAGTTACTGGATTCCTCTGTCTTCTGTATCTAATTTGTCCTCAAGATTAAGGCAGCAGCTGACTATTTAGGATTAAATAATATTGAGCCAAAACATTCAGATGATTCCTTCTGCCAAGATAACTGGCAGACGTTTTAAACCAGTGTGCCCCTGGGGAGTGGCAAACAATGCCATTCTTTAAGCAGAGTGAGCAACTCTAACAATATGGTATGACACGAACAATGGGAGTGGAGAACAGTAGCAAAAAACTGTAAGGGTGCCAAGTAGACCAGACCCTTAAATGGCAAGAGTTTCTGAGAGAGAGAAGAGAAGAACAGAGAAAACTGATTAGGAAGTGTGTTTGGTGAAATTATCACTGGACTGGGCCAAGCTGTCCCAGATCCAGGAGCCTCATACTGTAGCCAGTTTAGGTTTTGTCCTCTTGGCCAGTGCATGTGGAGATCAAAAGCCTTTATTTAGTTGATTTGTGGCACATGGAAAATTCTTGAGAAGGGTTGAGGCTTGACAGGGTCAGGAAGCAAAGCACATTCTTAATCTTGGAAAGTTGGAATCTTACCCAGGACTCTATTAATTAAACATGCTATGGACTGTGTACTTTGGAAGGAGAGGAAACTTATCATGGATAGAACTGTCCCTGCCTGAAACAGAGAGAAGGCTAATCCCAGCCCTGGTCAATATTTCCAGTTCTCCTAAGAGAAGAGGGTAGAGAACAACCACATATAGAAGGATCTTTAGAAAAATCCTTATCTGGAAAGGAGAAGACAATATAATCAGATGTATTGTGGAGGGAGGCCCTAGCAAAGGATCCGGGAGCTTTAGTCATAGACTTTCAGTGACGACTTCTGCACAAACATTCTAAAAGGATTTAAAAAATTAATGGGTAATTCTCAAGGATCAGGCCTGGAAAGTGTGACTGGAAGACTCATTTCTAAGCCAAACCTGTGACACTTTAGTGTTTAGCTGTGGAATGGGTTGTTCAGGAAAACTGGATGGCATTTGGTTAATGGGGAATATAAAATGTGTCCTCTAAGTTTGAAGCAAGATAACAAGACAGCTGCATTTGTTCCCATCACAGCTTTTCTGGCAAGGTTGGTGCATTTGGCCTGCAGATATGGTCACTGTGGGGGATCATGATGATGGCACCTGTCATTTATTATTAGAGGCTCGCTACCTACATTCTAGCCATGATGCTATGCACATTCCGTTATTCCTTTTGACCCTCACGTGAATACTGACATAAGTAATGATCATCTCCATTTCACAGGTAAAGAAACTGAGTATTAAGAAAGGGAAAGCAACTTGCCCAAGGTCACAGCTGAAGAGGTAGAGCCACAATGGACTTGAGGTGGATGTGACAAAGCCTGTGCCTTTAGCTCTTCTGTGGCATTAGGGGTCAGCAATGCAGCTGTGGTTTAGGGCATATAAAATGGCTGATGCAGGGCTAGCTGGAGTCAAGATGGTATGTACTTTGGTTTGAAGACCCATCATCCTCATTATGTGCCCCTTTTCTCCCCCAGACTATTCTGCATGTAAGGTAAAAAGATAAAAGAGAAGTAAAGAGAAATAAAACAGCTTCCTGGAAAGCATGATGCAAGAGAGGAAAAAATAGGCAGGCTATCAAACAAAACAAATATAAAGGTCCTCTGCTCTATTTGGAAATCATAGGAAACAATAAAACGAAAGCTGAGAGACAAGAAGGAGTCGAGGAGCACTGAAGGTGACGGTTTCCTCAGGCAAAAACCTTCACCAGTCTCTGAATCCCAAAGACCAAGGCTGCATCGGTGGCTGAGATGCCGACATAGTGTTATCCTCCTTCTCTTGGGGACCTTGCATGCCCCTTCTGATCTGTCAGTGAGTAGGAGGGGCTGCTGCAAATTCACTGCCCTTCTGGTCCTCAGGAAGCCACTCACCATCTCTGAAGACCCTCCTCCTCTCATTTGTAAAGGAGGCTTAGCAATGGAAAGACCACCAGTCTTGAAGAGGGCTCTCCAATTTGATGTTTCTCTGTTTACTCTTGTTGGGACTGAACAAGTATTTGTTTGCAGCTCAAATCATTATGTTTTATGCCCTTTCAAATTAAACATGCTTCATAGACATAAATATTATCACCCCATCAAATCAATTTCAAAGAAGAGGAACAATGGAAACATTCGAAATGTTTTCCACTCGACCTATCCATCTTACAGATCCATCATTCACTAGTTTATTCTATCTAGAATTTCTGGGGATGAACATATCTTCACAGCTTAGCTATAGAGGGCCAAAAAAGCAAGAGCACTAACATTTACTGAGTGCTTTCTCATGCCAATAACTGTATATACATCATTTATTAATCTAGGCTCTGTGCCTTTAAAAAAAATCTGCTATTTCCCCAGAGTGTACCATAGGACTTGACATGTAGTAGGTTCTCAATAAGTGTTTACTAAATGATTTAATTAATTCACACCACAACTCTAGGATGCTATCTGCCCCCATTTTACAAGGAGAAAATTGAGGCTTAAGCAACTTGCTCCAAGTCACAAGGTTACTTAGCGGAAAACTGGGGATTTGAACCCAAGGACACATGACTCCAAAGTCTGTTTTCTTTTCACTACTCCATGCCAACTCCAACAGCAACCAGGAAAGGTGGGTACAACAGACCATCCTAGCCCCGTCTAGAGATGTTGGTAATACCTGGAATAGGGTCACAGGACTGAAACAGACACTTTCTAAACAAAAAGATGACTTCACTATAAAGATCAAGCCCTTCCTGAACTGATCTCCATAATGTTATTAGGCATTTGTGTAGCCCTTTATGACACAGACTCATCATCAAAATCTGCATACTCTTAACTTCCTGGGCAAACAGCTAGACTGCATTTCCCAGCAACCTTGCAGTGAGACATGGCCATGTGACTGAGGTCTAGCCAATAGAATGAATGAAAGCATTGGGCACTATTTCCAGGTCTGGCCTCTGAAACACCCTTATGTGTTTTGTTTCATTGTCTTTCTCTTGCCTCTGTTTAGTGGAGAAAATTCTGAAGTCCTAGAGGTAGATGGAGATGTAAGAAGGAAAGAACCTGGGTCCATAAATGACCTTGACAAGTGTCACCTGCCAACCAAGAACATGTGGTACTAGACTTAACATGAGTTAGAAATAAAATTCTGTTGTACTAAGTCACTGAGATTTTGGGGTTCATTTATTGCAGCAGAGAGCATTATTTTGCTAATAGATGCTTTACAATTCCAAATAGCTTGGCTATCTTTTATATCATTCAATATTTTAAAAATCCAATCAGAGTCAATGGAAGCTTAAGGTGTGAGAAGTGTGAAGGCAAACAACTGAATCGTCTGTGTGAGGCACTGCTGCAGGGCCACACATTTATTACTTTAAGTTAATGGGCTTTGTTTCTCCACCTGTAATTTCATGGCATTGAACTAGATGATGGTCTCTAAGATTCCTTCCAATGCTGAACTTCCATGAGTCAGATGTTAAAAATATGAATTGCTGGCTGGGTGCAGTGGCCAGTAATCCCAGCACTTTGGGAGGCCGAGGCAGGCAGATCACGAGGTCAGGAGATCGAGACCATCCTGGCTAACATGGTGAAACCCCATCTCTACTCAAAAAAATACAAAAAATTAGCCGGGCCTGGTGGTGGGCACCTGTAGTTCCAGCTACTGGGGAGGCTGAGGCAGGAGAATGGCGTGAACCTGGGAGGCGAAGCTTGCAGTGAGCCGAGATTGTGCCACTGCACTCCAGCCTTGGCGACAGAGCGAGACTCTGCCTCAAAAAAAAAAAAAAAAAAAATGAATTGCTGTGTTTAGAAACTGTGATCTCTTGACTATGAGCTTCTCAAAGGCAAGAACTATTGCTCAGTCATGTTTATATGTTTAGTATGTAATATCTGAGATGCTCAAAAAATGTTAAATTGTATTAGAATTTTCTGTTGAGAAACTTAAAGAATTTACGAATGTTCTGATTTATCCCAATAATTTCTTAATCTAATTTAGAGCATGGTGTTAAATGATTAAACTTCTCATGAATATTTTCATTATGCATTACTGAGTTTGATGGGCTATTTTATATTCATTTACATAGACATCTTTGAAGAATGATTTTATAATAATACTGAAAGACTTTTTTGATGAAAGGTAATGCCAGCAGTAATTGGTATTCTGATGGCTTCATTTATGGTTCCATAGTCCTTGTACCCCGATTTTCTCAACCCTAAGTAGGAATTACACTCTTATAATATTAAAATATTAAAATAATAAATATTATAAGAATTATAAGATATTAATATAATATTTAATTAATATAAGAATGTAATCCTACTTAGAGTTGAGAAAATTGGGGTACAAGAATATTCAGAATTTTCTTATTCAAATGTTTCTAACCTGAGGTCTATAAAAGCAGTGTCAGAGGAAACTATGAGCCATTTAAAAAGTTTGAAAAGGCCCAAGGGAAGTTGTACAATAATATGAGGCAGTCTGTGACACTTCCATGAAAAATGCCTTCAGATTTTTGAAAAAGATACAGAAATTTTTCTATACATCTGTATAGCGTGGGAACGTTGATCATTTCATTCTGCTCATTGAAAACATCAGATTAGTAACTAAATATGTCTTTGATGATTAAAAACCAGTCAATGAATGCTATTACTTCATAAAAGCGGTTTGGCTGGTAAAATGTTTGAAAGCACGGGATTCAAGGGAGGTGTGTGTTGGGAGAAAATAAGAGGATCTTGGCAAAAAAAAAAAATGTTGAAAATCACAATTTGACACCGTGCAAGTAAAATGAAATTGAATTATGGGAAGCCAGTGCTTTTAAACACTTTTTTATTGGCAGTAGTGGGAAGGCATGTTTCCCCTCCCGTTTTCTGCTATGACTTCCTACATGATGTGATTGCATCATGCTAAGTCCTACATCCTGCAGGACGCTGGGCATTCAGGAAAACACTGTGTGGTGTGGTCCCTTGCCTTGGCTGGCCTAGGAACTGATGCCTGTTAAAAAATTAAGCAACAATAATAATCATAGCAACAAATGTTTAAAGATGCTTATTTTATCAGGGATTGCAGAAAGGAAGAGATTGTATGAAAAACTATCTACTTCCTTTTGCCTGAATTGTTTGCTTCAAATCTTATGTTTAGATTACTGCTTCATTAAAAATATCTTTCCTGGCCAGGCGCTGTGGCTCATACCTGTAGTCCCAGCACTTTGGGAGGCTGAGGCAGGCGGATCACGAGGGCAGGAGATCGAGACCATCCTGGCTAACACCGTGAAATCTCGTCTCTTTTTTTTGTATTTTTTTGTAAAACCTGTATTTTTTTGTAAAAAATACAAAAAAATTATCTGGGCATGGTGGCGGGCGCCTGTAATCCCACCTACTCGGGAGGCTGAGGCAGGAGAATGGCTTGAACCCAGGAGGCAGAGCTTGCAGTGAGCCGAGATTGCACCACTGCACTCCAGCCTGGGCGACAGAGTAAGACTCCGTATCAGAAAAAACAAACAAACAAACAAAAAAAACTTTCCATAAAGTAATAAAGAATAACAAATATATTTTTTGTCTCTCTCTTTTTTCTTTAAAAAAGAAAAGTCCTTAGCTGTACGGAAAATTCTTTTAGAAAATTCTAGCTAGGGTGCTAAATTTGAATGTGACACTGGTGAGAAGACATGAATTATGGGAATGGGCTAAGCAAAGCTATAGACATTTAAGGTTAGCTGCAAAACAAACTTCTTAAAAAAGTACACTCATTTACATTTTTTTTTCCATTGTAGGATCATAATTCTGTTGGCTGTTTTCTCCACAGTAAATTAAGTTAGCGAGTATCTGCTATGTGCCAGGTACTCCCTCATAATGGCTGTTGTATGTTGTGCCCCAGTGCTCCAGACTCTATGTTAAGTGATTTATATAAATCTTACATCCTCACCACAATCCTTTGAGAAAAGTTCAGCATTTTCAGCACTGGAATTGTTAAGATTTCCCCAAGTGAGTTAAACATGTAGATCAGGCTGAGAACAATAACCCTATGGGGACTGCTCACCAGAGTGCTATATTCTCTTCAGACCCCAAAATGGAAGTCCTTTCATTTATTTTAAAAAATCAAAAATAATAAGTATATAAATACCTCTTCCCATAACCAAAAGCACCACACATCTAAAAACAATACATTAAAGCAGCATAGAATAGCATTCTAAAGTCGGGCGTGGTGGCTCATGCCTGTAATTCCAGCATTTTGAGAGGCCGAGGTGGGCAGATTGCTTGAGCCCAGGAGTTTAAGACCAGCCTGGTCAACATGGTGAGACCCTGTCTCTGCAAAAAATAATAATAATAAAAAATTTAGCTGAGTGTGGTGGTGTGTGCCAGTGGTTCCAGCTACTCACAAGGCTAAGGTGGGAGGATTGACTGAGTCTGGGAGGTCTCCTCGGGAGGAGGAGGTCACTGTCTCCACAGCAGTGAGCTGTGATCACACCACTGTACTCCAGCCTGGGTGACAGAGTGTGAGACCCTGTCTCAAAAAAACAAAAACAAAAAAAATAGGATTTTAAGCTCGATGCCTATAAAATCATTTGTGGGACAGAGAAACAAGTTTCCTCATGACTGTTCCATTTCTTCAATGAAAAATGCTGGCCTTGGAGTGCAGGCCTGAAGGACTTAGTGATCATTTGAGCCGGAGAGTTTGCTGTTCGGATGAGCCATTTGGATAAGTGAAGATGCTGATGTTCACTGGTCAAATGCATGGTTTCAGGAACCATGAGTTTGTCATTTGTGGGCAAAAGTAACAATAGACACTTACACAGTCATCAGGAGTAGAGCATCACTAATTACATTTCAATTTGCCCACCCTAGGTCAGGTTAGGCCTAGATTAAAGGGTAATATTTTAGATTTTTTTGTAGGTAGGTACTCAGATGGCCAAACTAACATTTTCTGTGGAAAAAACCAAAACCCTCTACATCAGTGATTCTCAAACTTCTGTGTGCATCAGAATCACCTGGAGAGCTAACTAGGCACAAGAAAAGCCAAGGCACTTGTCATTAGGTAAGATGGTTGGCTAGAACTTTTTTCTTTTTAAGCTAAATTTCCCAGTGATTCTGATCCCACCACCAAGTTTGAGAACAACAGCTCTTTCCTTAACACCAGATGCATAGCAGAATCACTTGAGGAGTTAAAAAAACAAAGCTACCAGAGGTTTCACCTTAGACCAATTAATTGGAATCTCTAGGGGTGGGGCACAGACACTGGTATTTTTTAACAGATCCCCAGTTGACCTGTAATAGGCAGCAGGGTTGAGAACCACTGTGTCCCACTGGGTTGTACTTTAGAATTACCTGGACAGTTTTAAAAGAATGCTGAGTCTTGGGCCCCCACCTGGAGATTACTATTAAACTGGTCTAGGATGGCATGGACATCAGGACTTTAAAAAGCTCCTAGAGTGGCCAGGTGTGGTGGCTCATGCCTGTAATCCCAGCACTTTGGGAGGCTAAGGGGGATGGATCAGCTGAGCCCAGGAGTTTGAGACCAGCCTGGGCAACATGGCAAGACCCCATCTCTACAAAAAATACAAAAATTAGCTAGGTGTGGTGGTGAGTTCCTGTAGTCCCAGCTACTCGGGAGGCTGAGATGGGGGAATCACATGAGCCTGGAAGGTGGCGGTTGCAGTGAGCCGAGATCATTCCACCACACTCCAGCCTGGGCCACAGAGTGAGACCCTGTCTCAAAAAGAAAGCTCCCAGAGGGATTCTAATACGCAGCCAAGTTTGAGCAGGACAAACTTAGGTCCTCTTCCAAAGAGATGGATCAAATTTCTGGTCACCTGGCTGTCATTTTGGAAACTGAAGTTGTTCTAGAAGCAATTGTCCGAATCTATAGGAGTTTTGAGGGAGGTTTTTGCTAATCTGACTAAATTTGCTGAGATTTTATTAATTTGGTCTCAGCTTACTAAAAAGGAGAAGAAAGAATGCTTAATACATCTTCCTTGGAAATACAGCACGAAAAAGACAAAGAACTTCAGTCAAGGTTAAAAAAAAAAAAAAAAAGAAACATAATCACCATTTGAAGCCATTTAACCCACAGTTTCCCAATCTTTGGGAACTGATGGTCCAAATACTCAACAGTCTGCTGTGGTGGCCCTGGGCAAGACACTTCACCACATTGGCTTCAGCCTGCTAATGTGTGAACCATGGCTTAGAGAAAATGACTCAGTTCAATTACAGAACCAAGACAAGAAAGCATCTGCACTCTGCAGGCTTGGGGAACCGGCATTCCACACTAGTTTCCTTTTTACAACACAGCCAGATTCCAGAGCGAGAATGTCATCATAGCCAAGACTTGAAAGAAAAGCAAAGATGGATAAAACAAGCGCCTGGGACTTTTCAGATGGCAATGGTGGCAGGTGGTGGTGCCATATAAAAATAACTCTTGGCTCACTGCAAACAAAATAACACCATATAGTCATTAGAAACCAAATTCTAGTTGGGAAAATTGTTTTCTTTTGAAGGGATTTGCACCTATATATGTGCAACTGCTGTGGACTTTAGTGGCATTTAGGAGACTACAGAGGAAGATACATCCCCACATAACAGAACCTTGTTACGTTATAGTTGTTATTTGTGACTGTTAGGAAAAAAATTAGGTAGAGATGTGCTGGACAGCTCTTGGTTACAGCAGGGCTTGCAGGAGACTGAGATGAGTTTAGCAGAGTGGTGATGGTGGGGATGATGGGGATGATGATGTAGGGGGGCAATGATCATAGTGGAGGTTGGTGTGATGATGATTGTGGTTGGGGTATGAGAAGAAGCCAGCTTTGTAAAGGGTGCCTTCTAGGAAGGGTGCCTTCTGTAAAGGGTGACTTCTAGGAAGAATACAGGAGTTGCTGAGAAAGAATTTTTTTTCACTCTTCTGCTCCCATCTTCTACTCTCTATAAAGTCTTGTCCTTTTGACATTTCAACTTCCTGATTACCTAGCTGCTCAAATTTGGAAACTGAAGTTGTTCTAGAAGTAATTGTCTAAGAGTTGCTGGGAGATTTGAGGGAAGGTTTTCACTAGTCTGACTGGATTTGGTGAGATTTTGTTAATCTGGTCTCTTTCAGAAAGCTCCCTACTTTTCTGTAGTAAGTTTCTCTTCCAAGAGAAGCTCATGAAGTTAAAGAGGAGGGATGAGAGGAGGACAGAGACAGCCAGAGCACAGGAGGACCAGTCCTTCTTCAGGTAGCCTACAGGGCATCTTTTACCCAGTCATACCGCATGAAGAGTTACTGTTCCTTGTTTCATGAGGAAAAAAGGAGCATTTGCTCTTGTTTTAAAGAAAAAGGTGATGTGTTAGCTGCACAGAAATTCTTCCTGGTGGTCTCTTGATTTGCCCCTTATTATGGTGAAACTGGAGAAACTGGAGAAACTCGTGGACTGAGGTGCTGGTCTCCTCTCTTCCCTAGTCTGGATGGAAGCCATGGAGTGATTTTCATCCTCTTCTACCAATTTGTGTGTGACAGGAAAAAAAAGTAAGATGACAAATATTTATGATTTTCCCTTCCTTTGCTTTCCAAGGTAAGTGAGGTCCCAAGGAAGATCTGTTTATTTTGCTGAGTGGGGTTTTAAAAGGAAATACATATCGAGGAAGGGGAGAGAAGAGGCTCACAATCTTGAAGGTGGAGGTAGTAGTGGGGAGAAGAGGGAGGGGAGCGAAGGGTCCAGATTCCTGACTGCAGTGGGGAGGGGAGGCAGTGTGTACAGCAGACTCATCAGGGTTTTAGCCTCTGGGGAGAGAGGGAGAAGAGGATGTGAGGTTTCAGCAGTTCCTGTGAGGCATGGATCTGTGGGAGAGATGTCTGAGCATGAATTTAAAGACTTTCTGTGTGATGTGTGCAATAGCCTCCCTTCTGCCCTCAAGGAATTTGGGGGAAGAAAGATGCTTCCTTTCTAGCCTACTTGCAGTGAGATTTTTATTTCTTTTAGAAGTGACAGCATGCAGAGGGAGGAGCAAAAAGGCCCCCATCACATTGTGTGGTTAAATACCCAAGAAATAAAATCAAAGCTTAGCCAACAGTAGAGCTAGCTATTTGGACTATTTTTCTTTCTGCCAAACTATTCATGGCAACATTTGTAATGTGTATAGATGGCTGTATGGAATCCAAGGCCACGTTTTATTTTTGGTCACATCTGGGGAGACAGGAATTCAGGAGAAAGTTCAATAAACCTCCAGATTTCCCTTCAGAATGGCTATGCCAGGAGTGTGTCCATCTATCTAAAGCCTCCCAGCTCTATGGCACTGTGGGAAGGGGAGCCGGGGGTCGTGTTGGCATTCTGCATTGCTGCTCTCCTTTGGCTTCTGTTATTACTTCATCTACACCTGTAATCAGTCCTAAGGCCTGGGGATTGGCTGTCCTGACTTTGGGAGAAGGGACAGAAGGACCTCCACCAATCAGGTTTGCCCCTCCCTTGCCTCAGAGGCTCACCACTTTGTGTGAGTGTTTGGTGCACAAAGGTAAGAATGCAAGTGTTAAAGGTAAGTATGAGAGAGAAAAATCTTCAACCTTAAGCAAGTCATTCCTGCGTCTAATTAAAAATAACTACATGTTGAAATAACAGTGCTAATACATTCCAAAGAGCCCATTGAGGTCTATCCCTCAGTACTCATCAGAAGATATTACTAAGCTTGACAACAAGGAAATAAATCATAAATGACACCTCAATAGAACTCATTCTATATAAACTAAAAGCTTTTGTATGACCAAAAATGCTATGGAACCATATTTACAATTTATTTGTAAATGGTTTGAAATAAAAATTAGATAGAGATGGAAAGAGAGAGAAAGAAGATTAAAGCAAATGTGATAAAATTAACATTTTAAGACTTAGGGTAAAGGATGGTTTGACATTCTTTGTATTAATTTTGCAACTTTCCTGTAAGTATAAAATTATTTCAAAGGAAGAAAAATTTAGAAAGGTTAAATATTGCCATTAACAAAAAGAAGAGATATGTACTAAATTGAGAAAAATATATATACTGTTTATGATAGAAAATGAATTAATTCCCTAATATCTAAATCATTAAGAAAAAGACAAACACCATAATAGAAAAGTTAAACAAACAGGTTAAGTTTGAGTCACCAATCAATGTGTGTGTGTTGGGGGGGTATATAGTCAAATTTATAATCAATAAGAAAAATATAAAGTTTTGAAAGGCTCGATACAATTTTGCCTAATAAATTGCCTCCTCAAAAACAAAGAAATAGGCTAACTATACCAAAAATTTCTACATTTGGAGGGTATATACTTAAATGGAGGCTGAACTGCTGTTGGATGTCTCAATTGGTCCAATAATCTGGCTAAAATGTGAAAACAGAAAAAGTTTTTAAAGCTGTTCTGTCCCTTTGACCCATCATTTCCCTTAACATAGTAGAGTTTATCCAGAGGAAATTGTCGGAAAGATGCAAAATTATGTACAAGGCAGTTCATTATATATTCATCATGTCAATATGTAATAAATATGTATTCATCATATATTATTTATAACAATATTATGTTAATAGCCTAATAATCAGGGACTATATCACCATATGATGAATTACTAAGTAGCCATGAACAAAATCCCTTTGAGGAAGTGTGTTTATTGACAACAGGAAGTGTTAACAATATGTACACTGTTAACATTAGTTATTTTTGAATGGTGTCATTATTTTGCCGTCAGTAACCTTCTGAAACCATGGAAAGCCATTCTATGTAGGTTGTAGGACATATGCACCACTGTGACTCTATTTCTGAAGGAAGAAATGGCCATTAAGAAGCAGTTGAAAAACCTAAGGGACACCTGAAGGTCCATCTTTGAAAAATGGCATGGGCTTCACAATAAAATGCCGAGTGTTTTCCCAACTTAAATGTTTTGTCTGACTCTGAAAAACTTGTTCAGTAGGACAGTCTCAAAACACAAAATGCATTGCCTCAGTGTTCACTTTTTCTTTATACTCAACCATCAGTGTATGTATGCCTTACTTTATGAACATGTGATTTATAAATATTCAAATTTTAGAAGTGGAAGGGGAACTAGGGATGAACTGCTTTCACTTTCTCATTTAATAGATAAGGAATTCAAGATCCAGGCAGATGAAGTGACTTGCTTAGTTAACTTAGCAAAAGAAGACTCTAACTTTGATATTTAACATTTAGCATATTCACATCTTAGCATAAGTTCCCCTATGCTGTTGATCATGGTTTTATCCAAAATAGAGCTCATATATCCATAACACATAAACAGGTTCTACAATTAATGAGAAAAAGACAAAAACTACAGTGGGCAAATGGACAATAACTATGAACAAGCAAGTTACAGATGCAGAAATGCAAGTGGTGAATAAACATGTAAAAAATGCTCAACCTCAGTTGTAATAAGGGAAATTTTAAAAAACCTGTGTTGTTCTCAGTTTTGCTTAACACATGAGCCCCTCCCAAAGCAAGCTCACAGGAAACACTACAAAGATCACATGGTGGGAAATTTTGGGGTAGCATCTGAAAGCTCCTATCTATCTTGGCACACATCCCTTCCCTGCTACTGAGGGATACTCAAGAATAATGCCTTGATAAAGAAAATACCTTCCCACAGTAGGGAAGTTAAACAAACAAGCAAGTCACAAAGAAGTCCGAGTTAATAACTGAATGGGGAATACATTATTCACATTAAAGGCGTCATAATAGAATGACTTTAAATTACTGGAGGCCCAGTTTCAATGAAAATGTCAAATACTTTGCCAGCTTTATGCCATATCCTAATATCATACAGCCAGGTTTAGCGCAAACATAATGGGTCTTTGTTTTTGCCTCTTCCAGCACAGTTTGAATACTTGGTTTCCTGTTCAATCAAGGCCAAAAGCCTCTAACTTTGGTATTTAACATTTTAGCTACTCATATCTTAGAACAAATTTCCCTATGCTGAGGATCATGGTTTTATTAAAAATAGAGCTCATTATATTGTCATCAATGTCAGCAGAATTTCCCTCAGATTATCTAGGAAGTGATGCTTAATTCCAGACAGATAAAATATTGTATTAAGGTACTTTTTTACTTCCTTCTTTAAGAATTGTATTTTTTTTCTTGTTTCTGCTGAGGTTGGAAGGAATCGCATTTTTCAATGAATGATTTCATATAGTCCTAATTTCAAATTAGGTGGCGTAAAGCAGTGAGAAAATTTTGGCAAGACCTGACTCTACTGTAGCTGATATTAAGTAATCTCAAAAAATAAACAATTATTCATTCGAATTAGTGCAAAGTACATAAATTTAATAAGTATTACGGTTGAAAGAGCCTACAAAAACATGCCTCATTTATCTGAAAATGCTGACCTGTTCTGTTTTAGGAAAATAGATTCAATATTAACTACTGACCATTTAAAAAATGATTTTCTTTTCATAAGGGTTTAATTGATTTCCTGTGTTGAATAGCAGTAATATTACCTATTATGCTCTTCAAAGGAAAAATATGCATATTTGGCCTTTGAAGTATGCTCCTAGAGCAAGCACTTAGTTCTGACAGCTTACAACTTCATTATGGTCTTCCTTTGGGTTTCTTAAAACATATACCCCTGAGCCCACTGCAATCGAAAGAGGGAAAAGAACATTGTTTTATCTCATACACAAACAAGGGCATCTAAAGTAATGCTTTTCTCATATGAGCCCACTAACATATACGGTACATATATGTGTCTGGAGTAGGTTTCTTTTGAAAATAGAACTACAATTAGTTTCTCCACTATGAAGCAAACGCTGGAAGTGAAAACTCCCTCCTCCACTAGGAGGCAGCTGGGGTTCTGGCTCAGTCTGCAAGGAAAGCATCCCAGCTTCCACAAGATGCGCTGAAAAGCTGGCTTACCCTAGAGCTGTCTAGGAGTGGGCCTAGATTCCTAGCTCAGTTCTCAAGCTGACTCAGACTTGGGGGTTCTGCTCAGTAATAAGATAATTTGTAGCTAGAAGGGAACTGCCTGGACCACCCTGGGCTCTAGAACAAGGGTCCACAAACTATGGGCCAAAGCTGACCTGCTGCCTGTTTTATAAATTTGTAGTAAACCACAGACAAGTCTATTTATTTACATATGGTCTATGGCTTTTCATGCTACAATGGCAGAATTAAGTAATTATGACAGACACTCTATGGGCTGCAAAGCCAGAAATATTTATTCACTGGTCCTTTACAACAACAATAAAAATTGCCAGGCCCTGATCCAGAGGAGCTGGAATGAATGGTCACTCTACCTAGATGAACTGCACTGTACCTAGAACTAATCCCCACAGCAAGCGAAGACCATTTTATTACCTACTTTTACACCATGTTTTGCCATTTCATATGTCTTGGGGTATGTTCTTTGAGTCCAGATCTTTGGACACTTTTTCAGGTGGGTAAATTATCATGGAGTAGAGAGCCATCCTTATAGCACCTGCTCTCACACTGTCCTTTATCAGAAAGGAATACTGTCCCTCCATTTTGCAGCGTGGCTACCTGCTCTCTGGTATCTGTGTGCTCACACCTGCGTGTGCCTGCAAAGACTTAGGCCATCACTCCTTCTGACTGAGATTCCCATTCATCCCAACAGAAACATTGACGCTGTAGCTAAGGTTGAATGTGTTGGTTTATGACGTAAAAGGAGTGCGATTTTAGTGGCGGAGAATTTGACCTAGTTGGCTGTGGAATAGATGTGGGAGTGGGTGCGTTTTGGTGCCTGTTGATGTGAAATAAGAAGATATGTGTTTCTGATGCCCTCAGCTCCTACAGGTGTGAATCATTGTGGTTTGCCCAGGCATCCCATCTTTTTGCTGTATCAGGAGCTCCAGTATGGGTGGGTAGAGAAGCTGGGCAAAGACGCTGGGAGAGATAAAGTTTATGGTCATTGGAGGCTTCAAAACTTTCAGAAGGCTGAGTGGCAACTTCTAGTTGCTTCAGTTTCTCAGGTCTACTGGAGAATAAGTTCTTGGAGCAATTTGTCCTGCATGTTTAGTTCATCATAGGGTGGGGAGGTGACATGAATAGATAATCAAAGGTCAGGCTGCATCCTCGACACACAGAGGTCTATGAGGACCTGTGCTGTTGCCATGGTAACAAAAAGGACAGTGGTGGGCTTGCTGCTAGGCTGGAAGGTATATAGCTGAGGTCATAAACTGACAGCTCATGGGTTGATTCTAGTTAGCAGACATATTTCGACTGAGCCATAAGTCTATAAGATTTTTATAAGTTATTTGCTAACATTTAAAATTTGGGATATTTCATTTAAAATCTGAATTTCCAACTTCTCTTGCAAATTTGAAATCTCTGGACACATGGGGCTTCATTCCTTCTTGTCAGTGATTGCTTAGAGTGGGAGATGGCTTCCTTTTAGAGAGAACCAGAGTTCTCCAGCTTTGTTTACTTGTTTTTCCTTTTACCTAACCTTTGTCATCACTGGTGTTATCGGCCTGTTCTCTGGCACCACTGGTACAACCATCGCTCTATAAATTGCACAAAGAATTTGCACTATTGCAACCTTGTATTCCTCCAAGGTCATTGTGTCTCTCCTTTGAGCCTTGCTAAGAGTTTTATAACTGACTTATACCTTACATGACCTACTCATATTCCATTCTCACTCTACTGCTGAATGGAATAAACAGCCAACTTCTGAAAATATACACTTTCTGTGGCCACAAAGTATATAGAGCCATTTATTATATTAATTGGAATGACTGTAAGAAGTAAACATACACTGGGTGCAGTGGCTCACTGTAAATCCAAGCACTTTGGGAGGCTGAGGTGGGAGGATCACTTGAGCCCTGGGAGGTTGGGGCTGCATTAAGCCGTGAGTGCACCACTGCACTCCAGCCTGGGTGACAGAGCAAGACCCTGTCTCAAAAAAAAAAAAAAAAAAAAAAAAATAGTAAACTTAGTGTGCAATGGCTAAAGGATGGCTAAAAATGAATAGTCATTTCCTCTCCATCACCTTTCTGGTGAGGATGCATCTTACATTATCAGAAGAACATGGAAATACATTTGTAGGGATGTATTCACAGGATTTAATAACACTTATTGGTTTGGAAATAATGGTTGCTAAAACTGGCAAGTTAATCTTTAAGAACCTATAATTTCAATTTAGATGGAACAAAAATGGAGGCACACAAAGAAAATGTAAAAAAAAAAAAAGATACCTGTCATACTGTTGGGAGTCATAGGTTAGTAATCATTCTGGATCCCTTTTTTCACTGACATCTCCTACAAAGAAAAAATACAAAAAAAATCACAGATTATAATCTGCATTTTCCATAATGGTTTTGTTCCAAACAATATCATATGCATTAATTACCTTGAAGCAATATTTGTTACTCTCAACTCAGAACTGGGGACATTGAAGCATAGGTGGGCTATGTGATATGTGTAAATTTGTAAGACCTCTTAATTTTCATCGCAGGGTTCCTTCTATAAACATGTTTTAAAAATAAATTTTTTTTCAAGGTCACATTTTTCCATCTCAGATTTTTAAGAAAGCTACCAGCCCACAGATTTGCTGTTTATCCTAAGAGTGGCTAAGATGTATTAGCATCTCTAATCTAGGTCTTGCGTCTCAAGGTGTGGTCTGTGGGCCAGCAGTCTCGGCATTGCCTGAGAGCTTGTGAGAAATAGAAAATTTGGGCACCCCCTCAGTCAGAATCTGCATTTGGACAAGACCCCCAGGTGATTCATGTGTGCTTTAAAGTCATAGACACCCTGTCCTAGAGAACTGAATCCATATTCTCATCTGCCCATTTATGACTTGTCCTCGTCAGAGAACTCCCCGCCTCACCACTACCTTAATGAGATCCAAGAGTAACAGACAGACTTGGCCCTCAGGCTGGGGATGGAGGCCTGGTACGCATCAGTGGCCAGAGGTACACTGACCCAGGGAAAAATGCCAAGAAGGCCGCACACAGATGACATCACTGGCGGGTGATGAACCTGGGTCACAGTCCTTCAGCATATTGCTGGAGACAGATAAGGATTAGGTTTCTTTTTCTGGAGTGTGTTCTGTGGCCAGTGGTAGATGGTGGTAGCATGTTGGCTTAGGAATAGCACTGAAGCCTGAGGCATAGGCTTGAGGTCCAACGTTGTAATATACTGCTAGCTGTGGGATCAGAGGAAGTAATTTCAAAGCACTGGAAACACGATTTCTTCAGTGTAAGATGAGGAAACTAATACTTGTCCTACTTATTTCATAAGGCTGGTATTTCTGAGGTTTGAAGACGATGTGAGTGGAAGTGCTGGGTAATCTATAATGTACTGTGCACATGAAAGGGAGGAACAATCTTGTTAAATAACTGGTTGGAGAAGAAGAAGGAGGCAGAGGAAGTGTGTGGATTATGTTTACAACACAGATTTATACATAGCCATTCATGCTCTGTCTCCACATCTAATGCTGCAGCAATGACTTCAAACCTTGATCATACTTCTTGTCCCATTCTGTGGAAATTATATGTTTACATGGCTGCCTTTCCCACCACACTGTAATCTCTTTATGGCAGAGACTGCCTTTCTCATGTCTATATCTTCTACACTGAGCAGAATGTCAGATACATAACAGGTACTCAACAATATATGTTGAACAACTAAATAAAATAAGATGAATGAAGTTGACATAGCATAGTGTAAGCTGCCAAATTGGCAACTGATGGAGGGGATGAGTATTCAGTGCTAGGAAAATGCATTCTTGCCTCTGATCAGCTCGTCAAGGGTCTCTACCACAAGCCCTTTGTCCTATCTTTGTTCACCTGTCCAGCAGTGTTTTGAGTGAGAGGCACCAGGTTCTGAGCTGCTGTAGGTGAGAACACAGGTCGTACCTACAGCATTGCGAGTCCTGACTCTGTTGCTCCTCTTAGAAACTGTGCTGCCATTAACCACCCCCTCCGAACCCACAGAAGCTGCCATGTTTTCACGTGCTACCACTCCTGAATATTCTAAAGAGGTGGAGGAAATTGGCTTGGACTGTGCCCCACCACAGTGCCCCACCTCTGGCCAAACTGGCTCAAGACTTGAGGTGGACTAATAAGATGATTTTTCAGGATGAAAGAAAGGGAGGGAGTGAGGGTGAGAGAAAGAGATATTATCTAGTTCCTCTCTAGGGACAGAATTTATCAGAAGTTAAAACTCTAAAACTGAGACCATATCTCTCAGCCACCTGGAAAAAGTCCATTTGAAGGTGAGAGAGAGGATCCATCTGACATTCACAGACAGCCTGAAGTGGAAGGAGAAAGCTGTGGTGTCTGTCGGCTCTTCCTGAGGCCCAGCTGTATCCTCTTCTGCTCCTCCAGGGATTTGGCTATTCAGTCCTTCCTTGGATGCCCTCAGTAAAATATTACCCTTTTTACAATATGCTGGTTTGACTTAGGTTTCTGTCACTTGCAACCAAAAGAATCCTGACTGATAATATTAAAATACAACATTAATACAAATGTGTCAGCATAGTTTTGTATGCTTTTTATTGTCTTGAAGGCGAAGCTATAAAATCCCAGTTATGTCCTTATGATATTATCAGTTAAAAATATCTTCATTTTCAAAATTCCAATTGAATAGGCATATGAACCACAGGAAATTATTGTGTGTGGGGCAGAAAGTATCTAGGAATGGAAAAAAACTCAATTCTTACTAAGACTTAAAAAATAGTGTTATCACCACAAAATTTGGTACTAATTTTTCTGTTTAGTACTATTTTCCTTCAACCATAGTACAATTTAGTACTTCAGTATTTTAGTGTTACTGTTACTATATAACAGAAATAGTATTACTAATACTATTAATAGTATACTAGTGTTACTTTTACTGTAGTATTTTGGTATTATTTAGTATTTAGTAGTATTTAGCACAATTTTCCTTCAGTGAGCTCTAGAGTTTTCAATGTAATTCCAGTAAAGCTTCTAACAATCCCCCAGGGAAGGCAGGTGTCCTGGGGCCTCCTTTCCTGGTCTCCTATCCTACATGGTGGGTGTCGGTAAAATGCTCTGTACTGAGGAGGGGAATCCCAAGATGGTCCTTTCCACAGCCTTGGCAGAGGCCTGGAGATCACCAGCAAATAATGGGATCAAAGGAGAAAACAAAGTCCAAAAGAACTTAAAAGTAAAGCAAGCTGAGTTTCTTTATTTGCCAGGAAGGAAACAAGCACAGCGAAGGGCTTTGTAGGTCAGTGAGGAGGAAGGGTCAAGGAGTTGTTGGGTTAGAAAGGGGTGGCTATGCTATTGAAGGATTGATACCTAGCATCTGTGTGTTATTCATTAAAACATGCCCTGTTTCTCTCTGGTCAGGGAAGCGTTTTCAATTAGATCCAGTGAGGGTCTGTGTACCACAGCCCTTCAAAGTCGATGGTCCTTTAACTGCTTCAACAGTTCAGCACTAGGGGAAGGGAAATGCCATTCCATTTAGTCTTCTAGGCAAGTGCTACCCAAGTGGAGAATATCCCTTTGACACGGGTCATTCATTTGTTTGGTTATCGCGAGGCCTTGGTTGAGGCTACTCTGTTTAGGCAATGCCCTAGGTTTTGTTCAAAGACAACACTATGGCCTGTCCACAAGCAGCTTCTAAACTAACAGAGGGAGAGAATTGCACCAAATAAATGCAAAAATGTATACAGGTTTCACCTTACCTGTCTCTTCAGAGTAGACTGAGGCCATGAGAGAAGGACAGGTCATTTCTACTTGGGCTTATCTGGGGAGGATTTTGAATGGAGGTGACCCCAGGCCTTTAGGCCCTTCTTTTAAATAGACCTCTCCCCAGGTTATGATTCAACCCTTTGTTCTCATCCTTGTGCTCCTAAGGCCCATGGACTACTCTGCAAGGAATAAGCTTCATACTGAAAAACTGGGTGGTGCCTTTACATTACGCAGGTTTTAAGCAGAGGCATGATATGACCCAATGTGTGTTTTTAAAGCTTTACAGCAGCTCGTGAGTGGAGAGCAGACTGGTCAGGCCATGGCAGGTCCAGAATAGAGAAAAAGGTGCTGGAACTTGAGTGGAGGTGGTGGAGATGGTGAGAGGGCTAGGTGTTTAAGTGACATTTAAGAGGTAGCTACAAACAAGACTTGTGAAGAATGTGGTATGAGCATTTAACACTGGGATAAACACTGCAGATGCAGATAGGTTAAGATTGGAGGCTCTCTGCCCTCAAGGAATTTACAATCCATTTCATAAGCTGGTTGGGAAGGAACAGCTAAAAATAAAAGTCACAGATGCCATGTGCCAAGGGGTGGTGCTGAGAATCATGCAGGTGGAGCCTTCCTCTGCCAGTTCTACCCATTCTCAGCCCAGTGCTGTGTCCCTTAAATAAAGCTCATTCCACTCATTGGAAGAGTAGAAAAGCAGGCATTCACCTCTCAAACACACAAAATGTGTTTGTATTTTAAAAATACAAATGATGGTAAAGTTATTATTGAATCCTCTGAAACTGAAAAGTAAATGGAATTATTATCAACACTTAGTAAATAGGTCCAGGGACTTCGGAAGGCCTTGGGTTCCATGCCACACTGTGAACTGTGGCTGCTGCTAATTACTCTAACAGCATCTTGGGCTGCATGGACAGAAATATAGCCTGTAGCTGGGCACAGTGGCATGCATTTCATACTCTTAGCTACTTGGGAGGCCAAGGTGGGAAGAGTGCTTGAGCCCAGGAGTTTGAGACCAGCCCGGGAAACATAGTGAGACCCTGTCTCAAAAAAAAGGAAAGAAAGAAATGAAGAAAAGAAAAAAAGAAAGGAAGAAAGAAAGAAGGAGGGAAGGAAGGAAGGAAAAGAAAGAAAGAGAAAGAAAGAAAAAGGAAGAAGGAAAGAAAGAAAGAAAGAAAGAGAAAGAGCCTGTAGGACATTGGTCAGACCACATGTGGGCTGCTACATTTTAAGAAGGATGTCTCATGTACAATATCCTGGACGATGGAAAACATCTTAAGGAAACACTGAAGGAAACCTAGAAAAGGGAAGA
Organism: Pongo abelii; assembly: GCF_028885655.2. Taxonomy (NCBI): domain Eukaryota; kingdom Metazoa; phylum Chordata; class Mammalia; order Primates; family Hominidae; genus Pongo; species Pongo abelii. The sequence goes on along the minus strand of NC_085928.1, from coordinate 130,448,096 downwards.
GTCACATGAGGGGCAGAGACTGGTCTTCAAATATCTGAAAAGCTGTCACGTGGAAGAGAGTGCAGGCATGTTCAGTGGACAGAGGACAGGTGGAGAGATGCTGTTGGAGACTGCTGAGGGGCCTTTCCCTGCCCTGCCTGATGTCTAAGAAGATGCATGTCTTATAGGCTGGGACAGCCACACAGAAGAACACAGTCTCCTTACCTTGCACTGCTTTTTGCTCTCAGGGCATGTTAAGCTTCTCTTGAGAAGACCTGGGTCTTTAAGCTGCAATAAAGCAGGTGCTGTGTGTACGAAATGGCTTCAGGGACAAGCTAAAATCCTGCTCCATGTCCTTCACTCCCTTCAAATTCTCCTTTAAAGCTTCATTCTTTAGCTGAGTGATCTCAACTATTAGGGAGTATGCTCTCCTCAAGAAATGTAATGAAAAATTACATTTCCATTTAATTATATCACTTGCTCCTCCTCTTGAAAAATGGGTAAGCCGTTTGGTATATATTTTCAGAGGGTTCACAGATACTTTACACGTGCAAAATCTACTCACAGCTGCCATATTAAGCTTTGGCTATGGACTTTGATCATTCTTAAAATGCAGATAGCTAATGGAAAAGATATAAGTTGATGTAAATGTGATCTAGTGAATAGAATGGAAAGGAGACACAAGAGTTATTTTTGGTTGGGAGCAAAGAGAAGAGAACCTACAAGCAGTAAATTCCTTTGTGGGTGGAAGATGAGTTTCTAAAAAACAAGCCTGGAGGCTGAAGAGGAATCCATCAACCCAAGGATCTGTCTAGGGCTGCCCCATTAATCCCATCAGACACCAACTCAGGCTTTAGATCATTCAAGATGAATTACTCATGGAGCCCACTCCTGCAAGGCTTAGGTGAAGAACCAACCTGTAACTCGGGGGCAGAAGAGCTGAACAAGAGGGATAAAAGATGTGTTTGAAGGCACTGAAGAGACTGTAATTAATTACACCTGTATGAGGGAACCCAACGGTGATATGTGAGTTTGGCTTTGGAAAAATGGGCTGGGATTTTTTTCCAGGCAGGGGATGAAAAGCATGGCTCAGAAGTACCGAAAAAGCACAGGGTATGTGATTGTAGGAGCGGGGCAGGAAGTGACCATGAACGACACTGTAAATGTAGTTTCAGGCCAGATGGTGAAGGGTCTTGAAAGAGTTGCTGTGGAACTTGGGCTTTATCCTGTGAAAAATGGGGAGCCACGGAAGGTCTTTAAGCAGTGATCCAGTGTGAGAAAGGCAGCCCTGCTGCAGTGTGGAGGAGGCCTGCTTGGGAGGCTCACCCTTTGGTGGCACCTCTTCGAGTGGGATCATTGCTATTAGGTTGATGCAAAAGCAATTGCAGTTTTTGCCATTACTTCTAATTGCTTTTGTTTTTGCACCAACCTAATACTTTCCTGTCTCAGTATTCAAGGTCACAAGGCTAGCCCAGTGCCAGAGAGAACACCTCAACTCCTTCTTGTAGAACTCCAGCACGCTTGCCCTGACCACACACCTTTGTCCCCTTGTGTTTCCTTTCTCTGTATCGAAACTACAGCACTGAAGGGGCATCTGTAAAAATTACCCCATGAAAAATCTTTCCATGTAGACCTGGTGAATCATTGTTTATCCAACCTGTGCACTGAATCAAAACATGCTTCCCCTCACAGCTCATCATCAACCTTTTCGGAGGAGAGGGGTTTGTGGCCTTTTCAAACTGTCTTCCTTAGTTTTTCTTCTCCTTGGCTCTCTCAGGAGGAAGGGTAGCAGAGTGTCATGCAGCCTGATGTATCAGATGATGAGATTTAACAGGGCTCATCTATTAATACTTCAGCAGGTGCTTCATGGGCAGCCCAAGGAAGCCATGACTGACTGGGTTGGGGGCTGTGGGTTGGAGAACCTTCATTAGCAATTCTCTTGGTTCATTTTAAAAGGTCAGACCCATGAGTGCGATGTTATTACATGCCCTAGCCCAAGACCATTAAAACTGGGAAGGCCTTCAGAGAAGGACATATCCATCTTCTCACCTGGCATTGAGCAAATGTGACTAGATGCAGAATCAGTGGACACGCTAGATTTCCTAGGAAGTTGCCGTGTAAGAGGGGGGCATAGCTTGGGGATGTGTCTTGAAGTTGTGTTTAGGTAGCAAGCAACTATTTTTATGAAGTTTATTTGGTATTGTGGGGTGCTGGGCATGACTGGAGTTCATGGGATGGGGCTGAACCCCTCACCCCACCCTGTCCCCACTTGAGCCTTCCCACAGCTCTGTCTGTGGCATCTGGAAGCACAGCTGAATAAATGCAAATGGCTGTCCCCCTAGGTGGGCTGCACCCCATGCTAGGAGGGCAGTGAGGCTGTGGATCTCTTGGGGGTAAAAGTGGAGTTTCCCCTTCTTTTCCTCTTCCCCCTCATAGGCGGAGAAGGACAGCTATACATCAAACCTCTGACCCTGGCATTTGGGGAATATTTTTAAAGAACAAGTACAATCCCAGGTATGGAGGAAAGGCTCCTGGACTGGGCATCATTCCAGATGGCTTTGGGTCTCAGTTTAGTAGTTTGGGGATCATGGACAAGTTCCTTTAACTCTTCAAGCCTCATTTGTAAAGATAAATCACAATTCCTGCCCTCTCAGGGTTATGCTGAGGACCAAAGGAATTGGAAAATGCCTGTAAATTTAAAAGGAGGACACAAATGTAAGGTATTGGGAGACTTCTTTATTATTATAGGCATCATCATTATTATAGATGATCTCAACTCCTGGCCAGCCTCAATCATCCCAAAGGCATGGGGAACTGAAGCTCTTGCCAGGTCTAACTTTAAGGTTACCTGAGGTCATTTAAAGACTCAAGAACAATACAGAGCCCACCTCCCCAGATGCTGTCATTACCAAGATTAAAAGGAAGTGAAATTGCATCTCCTTCACCTGCCATTCTCCTCTTGCAAGGTTGAATTTTTGCGAAAAAAAATTTTCCCTTTCAAGGTTACTTTGCATGTTCATTTAACCTTGTTATGGGGAGTAAGAAAGTTTGGACACAGAAATAAATTTGTTCCCAAGTCTATAGCATCCTGAGTGCAGCCCCAGTTGTCCTTCCCCGAGGCCTTTGCATTTTAATATTAAATCTAGGACCCAATGAAGTGAATAAATAATGGTTGAATTTCTCATGATAGGAATCAGTTAAGAACTCAAATAGGAGAACAGAGGCAAGATGTTTTCAAATCATACCACGCTGTGATCCACCTTTTGTATTCAGTAAAACTAACCCTATTTGGGAATGTAGTATCAAAAAATCAGTAAGAGAAAAAATATGAAAAGCTAGCATAGTTAGACTGGGCATGAGGCTAAAGAGGAACATAAAACTCTGAGTTGGTAAAAATGCGGAAAACTAGTGAAACCTCTGTCTGTCCCGTAGCCCAGGTATTAATCTGAGTGGGTCACCTCTTGGAGGGGAAGGCAGTCAGAATTTCTCCACTGGGTGTGGCAGGAGACTCATGCCCCACATAACAGACTTTAGCAAATGACTGTTGAATGGCAAAGCTATACTTTTCATTTCAGATTTTCAGGCAGTCTCTGTAAGTGTTTTGCCTTCAGGAAGGGAAATAATTCAACCAGGGTCTGTGGTTGAAACTGAGCTTAATTTGCTGTTGCTGATATTTCTTTTTGTTCTTAGTAAAATAATTCACTTTTACTTCCACTCCACCTACTCTCTCAACTCCAGTTCAACAATCTCATTCTAGAGTTCCCCCTACTCTTTATGTTAGTCAATATCCAGGCCAAATCATTGTCCTCTTCTCTCTCTTCCCCTTCCCCTCTCCTTTTCCACCTCTCTCCCGGGCAAAGTCACCATGGCATGTTGCAAAGAGCATTGGCCTTGCCACTTAAATATGGGATACTGAGTCAGGAGTAACCATTCCTAAAATGGGAATAAGGCCGTACATCTCAAACGGGACATTGGGTTAAGTGGGACGTGCACACTTAATCCATGGTAGTATTCTACACCCTTCAATGCTGGGTTCTGGGGCTACAAGCAGAGTAAAATCCGATTCCTGTGTTGAGGACTAGGTCAGCAGTGGTAGAGGTGGAGTGGGCCTTAAAACAAACAAACAAAGCCCCCTGCAAATCTAAAAGCATCATCTACATCTAATTTATTGTCACATTGAGTGAAACATGGAGCACTTTTAAGCCAAATAAGGTAGTGATAGAAAAGTAAAGAAGATTACAGCCAGTAAAAGTTTTATGAGACCAACCTGAAAGGACCAGCTTGGCCACCTGCTGTTTATAGTGCAGTTTCCTTATGGCTGTCTTTCTCTACAGGTAGACTATCATCTCTGAACACTCCTAAGAAATGGAAGATAGTCCCTTAAGAGGACAGCCCAGAGGTAGTTTGAGGAAACGTCTGACAGCAGGAAAAACAACTTCAACAGATGCCCCTTTGGCCAAAGCATGCTGTTAAAACTGACTCTACTGACACCTGGTGGAGAGTAGGGTAACTTCTCCCTGCTAAAGAGGGTGTGTGTGTGTGTGTGCGTGCGTGTGTGTGTGCGTGCGTGTGTGTGTGTGTGTGTGTGTGTGTGTGTGTGTGTGTGTGTGTGTGTGTGTGTGTGTGTGTGGAGTGTGTGTGTGGTGTGTATGTGTGTGTGTGATGAACGGACTGGAAACACATTCATCATGTCAGGGAAATTAATTCCTAAGGAATGAGGGTACCATGCAGAACCACCAGATGCCAGAATATATAATTGCGGTTAGGTGACTCACTGAGACACACGCACGAAAAACAACAAACAAGAATGTGAAAATAAAACATTAAGACTGCAGCAAATGATTTATTATTGATTTTTAAAAAGAGTTTGATCATGAGTAAGACAATAACAAACAATCCACTCCCTCCCGCAACCCTGGATGGCGTCATAAGAAAAGACTCTAGTACTTGACCCCTTGATAATATCATCTGAAATTTAAAAGAAAATTCAATCTTGTCCCAGGGAGACAGTGTCTCTCAGTCTGAGCCAGTGCTCTGCTGCCTCTGGAATCTGCAGTGAGCTCCTTCAGATTTTTAACCCTGGGATGAAAAGAATAATCTTCCTAAATGGGGTGTTATGAAGACTGCTGTGCTCCTAAAATTCCCTTGAAGATGAAAATAAAATTATTCTAATAAATATAGTTATAACTGTTTACTACTTCTTCAATGTCAAATGGGGGGCAGGGGACATGGGGCTACATTGCAAAGCTCCTGCAGAAATTGACTTCGGAAACTTTGCCTCCATTCTCACGCATTAGGTTCTTTTGTTTTTTCAGACAGAGTTTCGCTCTGTCACCCAGGCTGGAGTGCAGTGGCATGATCTCAGCTCACAGCAATCTCTTTCTCCTGGGTTCAAGCAATTCTCCTATCTCAGCCTCCTGAGTAGTTGGAATTACAGGCACAAGCCACCATGCCTGGCTAAGTTTTGTATTTTTAGTAGAGCCAGGTTTTCACTATGTTGGCCAGGCTGGTCTTGAACTCTTGGCCTCAAGTGATCTGCCCACCTCGGCATCTGAAAGTGCTGGGATTACAGGCATGAGCCACTGCATTCAGTCACACATTAGGTTCTTGTTTGATTCTGCTTGGTAAAGGTTCTGTTGGCTCTTTATCAGAAATTCCAGTGGTTTTCTGTGAGGTGTCAGGTGCATGGTATAGCACACACAGCCTGAATTTGCCTTTCAACAGTGTGTATCAAAGGTGATTTTCAGGAATGCACCAGAGCAATTAGAGCAATTATTAGTTCCAGTTTGCAAGAATTAATCCATCATATTTGGGACACTAAATGAGAATTTAGATCATCATTATTATTATTTGATGGAGTCTTGCTATGTTGCCCAGGCTGGTCTCGAACTCCTGGTCTCAAGCAATTCTCCTGTCTCGGCCTCTACCCTTATTATTTATTATTTTGAAAAATCATAGGAGCCTTGGTTAAGGGTTGTCTCAGGGAGCTAGGATGGGTAGATCTGGGTAGGAAGGTTATAAAGGAAAGAAGTCCCTCAAAGATGCATACAGTTCTAATTTTCTTTCAGCTTCTCCCCTGCTAATATTTAAATTTAGAATGTGTATTTCCTGCAATGTGATGGCTTGAATTCATGATCCTGCCAGAATGTGTACAGTTAAACTATACCTGGGGACAGTCATGCTATAACAGAGATTCCCAACTTTCTCAGTGTATGTCACTCTTAGTGTTTCAGTAATATTTTTTACGGTGACACTAGGTCAAAAGAAATACTTAAATGCCCTGTTTATGAAGTTATGAGGTCCAAACAGCTTGATAGTTGGATTTGCATGGTGTCTGACAGTTGTTTCTGGGTTTCTCTCAAAAATTAAAAACATCCCACTGTATTTCTGTGGGGTTGCTGTGGTACCGAAGGTGCTCTGGTACAGATTTTGGGAACCATGGCTATAACAGCTTTGAAAATCAATGAAAAGTCTAAAAGTGTGATTTGCATTATCTCCTTTCACCCCTCACTCTTTGTGAGACCATGGCCACAACATTTGACCTAAAGGTGCCATTTAAAAGTTTCATATAGCCAAGTGAGTTGGCCTGGCTTACCACTTGCTGTGGAGAATATGAGAAAGAGACACAGAGTAAAGTCTTAGCAGGATTTAAGGCAGTCCTGGGAATAAATCAGGCTTGGTTATTATTCAGTAGTTTACTGAGCCCGCATCAAATGGGGAGGCTGTGACGAAGAATCTAAAAAGTAAAAGAACACAGCCCTTATATAATCTGAGAAGAGGATGCAGTAAGTCAGATTATCACTGGAAATTACACGGATGCCAACCATAGCTGAGAAGCTGGCTAGATACTGAACACTTCACATTCTTAGGTGAAAATCAGACAAATGAGCACAAGATGTTCATCATGCTGGAAGAGTTGTATGAATACCTCAGTAGATGAATAAATGATCAGTTGCCTGCATTCCCACTCTGTGCTGCTTCTGACTTACAGGTAGCAATGAGCTACCTATAGCATAAGCTAAACTAGTGTCTTTCAAACTTTGGTGAGCATGTGAAGGGCTTGTTAAAACCAATTGCTAGGCTCCATTCCCAGAGTTTCTGATTCAGTTAGTTTGGGGTGCCTGAGAGTCTGCATTTCTAACAAGTTCCTAGGTGATCGGGATATACTTTCCAGGGCCCACATGTTGAGAACCACCAGCCCGATCCATTTAAGAACATGTTGGAGGAACTAAGGTGCCATCCTGGTAGGCTGTACTCACTCAACACATGGCAGGCACCCCCACCTTTCCATCCTGACCAGCACACGGTCAGCCTTCTCTAGAATATTTCCAGTGAACGGCAGCTTACTCTGGCCAACACATCCAGTTCTGTTGGTGGACTGTGCCCACTGAGGGCCACTTGCGTTTTAAATGGGCACACCTGAATTTGGGACGCTCAACTCCTGTGGCAACAAAATGGCAATGAGACACAATGGGAAGGGGAGTGTACCCACTGGGCACTTTGATTTTGTATTTTCCAAAAGATTGGCTTTGCACTCTGCTTACTTGTAAGTATGGGGCACAACCACAAAGGATGCAGAAAAAGCGTTCTCAGTTCTCAAGGAGGGGTTTTCAGGGCAGAATCATCTGAGGAGCTTTGCTCACAATCTCCAGGCCTGGGCCCAATAATTCGTACTTAGAAAAGCCACTCAGGTGATTCCATTGAGACCTTCTGCTCATGGGAGAAGTGCTTGAGTTTGAGAGTGGAGACAGGTCACCCTACTGTCCTCTTAACCCTACAGCCATTTGCTCTGCCACTGCGAGCCCACATGTGTATGTCTTACTGTATTATGTCCTGCTCAATTTTCTCAGGCCTACAGAGAAATCTATTCTTGTGCCTCTTGTCACCCTTCCTTGGATGGTGGCAGTCATGGCCAGTGTGGTTTATCCAAAGCACATTGCCAATTAACACTCATTAGCTAGGTGCTAGAGAACAGATCCAAAAAAGCGTACCTGCTATTGCACCAACAAACCAAGTGCACCTTTCTAGTGGACTTCTATATTGAACCCTCCTTGCCTGCCCCTTGTACTTATTTTCTTAGAGCAGGGTTCTCAAAGTATGCAGACAGCAGAATCAGATCACTTGGGAACAAGATAGCAATGCAGATGCTCCGCCTCTATCCCAGACCTAATGAATTATAAAATCTGAAGGTGGGGTTCGGGTCCTGTGTTTCTGATGCATGCTTGAGTTTGAGAACTACTGCTTTATAGTATTGGTGCACTCCCCTGCCCATCGCCACAAATTAGAAGGTCTTCAAAAGGTAGGGACCACTCTCCTTCCTCCTCCCACAAGTTAGCACAGTGATCAGTGCATAGTAGGAACTCAAAAAACATGAGTTATTTCTTGAAGCTAGGGCAGCTGTACTGCCTGCTCACAAGAGTGAATAAACACTCCCTTGGCATGCCACCTCTGAGAGGTTGCCAACACTGGGTCTAAATTATCTCCCATTTCTTATGGGTTGTATTTTCCATATTTACAAATCAGCTTTCCCTAAATCCTCTCCAAGTTTTTTACATTCTTTTCAGCTCAGGAAGCCAAAAACAAGACGGCATGTTTTAGCCAATGTCTGTTTCCTGCTGGGAGGGGGAAGGGCATTTCTGCATGATTCTTAAATTCCATACTCCCAGCATGGTGATTATTTTCCGAACAATAGAACCAGATTGCTGATTCATGTTCGGCTCACGGCTCCAAGCATTTTTTTTTTTTTCCTGCTGTACTTGTGCCGATGCAACACAATAATGTTCTATTCATCCCTCTGAATTAGAAATGCCAGCAGCTCAGATATGCAACTGAAGAATACCCCCTCCCCTCTGGCTTATTTAAAGCCTTTCCACAAATAACACATTTTGAAATATTAGACGGTGCTCACTTTGAGCCATTTGGCTTGGGCAAGGACAGTTAAACCTTATTTTTTTCTCAGCTGCTCCTTGCACAATGCCTGGCACACTGTCACTATCATTCTTAAACACTGTTTGTTGAGTGAATCACATACTCTCTTCTTGAGGTTCAAGCCTTATCCTTCTCTTCTGCCCTGATATATTACAATAAGCCCTTTCTTAGGTGCAGAGAGAAAGCCTCGCTCTCACATTCAGAGGCTCGTGTTTGGATCCAGCCAAAGAATGAGATTGACCTCAAGGCCTGATGATCCAGGTGGGCTCCAGCCAGCCCCATCCCAGTTTGCACACTGTCTGCAGCACCAGTCCTGCCACTGCTATAGCAGCAAGATTTTTGGCTGCCTCTCAGCACAGCTTTGCCAATGAGCAAGAGGGGTCATCTGCAGGGTTTTGTTTCCTAACTGCAAAGTCAAACCAGGGGGACTACTTAGCGCTCTGAAAGCTCTCATGGTCAACCTGGCTTTCACATCAAAATCACCTGTGCACCTTTGAAAAAAAAAAAAAAAAAAAAAAAAAAATCCCAGTGCCCAGGTGCACTCCAGGCCAATTAGTGTCTGTAGCTCAGGCCTCAGTTTGTAAAGCAGTGTGGGTGATTCTCATGCGCAGCCAAGATTGAGAGCCACTTAGGTTTAGAGGCCCTAAAGTAGCCTCTAAAGTAGTATCCAAGGGTCTCCTGCATCTGCCCTTGCCCCTTCTCATCTCTGTTTAAAATGGCATTCCAACAGTTAGAATACGATTCCGCTCCTGTCACCCCTCTGCTCAAAATCCCACGGTGGCTCCCACAAGGATCTGCCCCATCTACCTCTCTGTCTCTCCTCTCCCAGTTTCAGCTTCACCAACTCCTTCCTCTTCCTCGAACATGTCATATGTGCCCCCTGCAAGAGTGCCTTTTGTGTCAGGATTTTTTCCTTGCCTGAAATGCTCATGCCTGCAACACCTACCCGCTTGGGTCCCTCCCTCACCTCCATTAAGGGTTGAACACCTGAACTTCTCGGGGATGCCTATTTGAATATCCCAGTGCTGTCACCCTGCCCCTTCCCTGGGCACTGCACTTCCCAATACCCCTTATCTTCCTCTCCTGTCCCTCTTTGCCATAGTACTTAGTGTCTTTTAACATGCTGTACATTTTACTTCTGTGCTTTGCTGCTGCTGTTGTTAACTGTTTTTTCTCCCTCTGCTAGGAAGTCAGCTCTATGGGGACAGGGATCTTTTTCGTTCTGTTCACTGATGACCCCAAGTGCTAACACAGTGTGTAGTTCATAGCAGGCCCTTAGTAAATACTTGTTAAATGGAGAACACCCTTGTTGGGGGTGCTAGGGACAGGTGCTGAAGGAGGAAGGGAGGCCCAGTGACACAAAAGGAAATAAATTTTCTCAAAAATGACAGATTTCGAGGAAACGCTTATTAAATTCTAATTATGAGGAGTTGCCAGGCAATGTCTGGGTTAAAAAAAATGCACACTATAGAGACAGGAAGTGGACGAGTGGTCAGCTAGGGCTGGGTGGTGAGGGTGGGGGATTGGTTTAAGGATGGGGAGTGACTGCTCATGGATACAAGGGATCCTTTTGGGGTGGATGAAGGTATCCTGAAAGGAGATTGTGGTGACGGCAGTATATAAATGGCTGTAAACATACCAAAATCCAGTGAGCTATATATTTTCAATGGGTAAACTTTGTTATATAAATTATATCTCAATAAAACTTAAAAATACACACCTAACTGAAGCATCATACAGGGTGTTAAAGACAGAGCTGAAAAAGAAATAGGCTATTATTATTTCTTGTCAGGCATGTGGATTTTCTCTGGCTTGAGTTTTGAATTGGGAGTGAGAGAGAACCTTCCTTTGCTGCCAGAGATGGTAAAGAAATGTAACTGAAACTGCTTGATCAAGGCCTACCTCAAGAGCGATTTATTTGGATTAAATGGCTTTCCTTAATAACTTCCACATCTATCAAAATTCTGCAGTGTTTTCTAGGCCTCCAGGTCAGTTTTGGAAAACAAGCAGCTACTTTGTATGAAACTGAACTTTGACACTTTTGAACTTATAATGCCAAGGAAAACTCCAGGTATGTTGACATCAGTACCATCTGCTGATGGGCAATTGCTTCACACAAACAGAGCTCAAAGTGTCTGTGGCAGTGAACTGAGATGTTGCTTAGCTAGCAGCCCTGTGAATCTTCCTCCCGAGAACTCACTGATGTTATGGTAATCTAATAACATATATGGAACAATAACAGCACATTGCAATGAAAATGATGCATGGTTACAACTCAATGAAGACCATTCTCCCTCTTCTGGGAGCTTAATAGCATACCTTGTTAAGCTGTGAATGGGGAAACTTTGTTTCTGCTCTTCTGCCTGTTTCTCTGCTCAAAATCTTGACATGTGCCCATCAGTGCACAAACGGTCTGTTTGAACAAAGGTCAGGAGGCTATCCAGAGTCCTGGCTTCAACCTTCTCTTTTGGGAATCCCTAAGATGTGAGCAACATGATGATATGAGAAGACTCTTGGGGACTGCTGCTATGTGTCTGGAGAACTCCTGAGGAGGACACAGTCACTATGCCATTAATAATTAGAATGTTTGAATGAATGGATAGGTTTTCTGCTCATTGATGAAACAGAGGGCCAGAGGACTGAGAAACTTGCCCTTTGTGACCCAGCTGGCAAGGGGAAGAGTTAGACTGCCAACCATAACAAGTGCTTTTAACTGCTAAGCCATTCTGCTTCCCACCTGCAAGGTGCACATCGCTCAGCTGGGTGCCATGATGGGCGCAGAGATGACTAAGCCCCGACCCTTTCCTTCTGACAGATATTGACTGGTAGAGAAGACAGGATGTGCACAAACAATTCTAACTAGGGGAGGCTGTATTTGTACTCTGTCAGAAGTGCAGAGGGCCATGAGTGTGTGTGGAAGGGAAAGAATAACAAAAAAACCCAAATTTACAAAACATGGACACTCCACAGATTACCATGCCTCCCCGCACACGGACTATGCCAATTTTCTCTGTCAAGATCCAGCTATAAACTGAGGGTCTGGGCAGGTGTGGTGGCTCATACCTGTAATCCCAACACTTTGGGAGACCAAGGCGGGCAGATCACTTGAGGTAAGGAGTTTGAGACCAGCCTGGCCAATATGGTGAAACCCCATCTCTACTAAAAATACAAAAATTAGCTGGGTGTGGTGGCATATGCCTGTAATCCCAGCTACTTGGGAGGCTGAGGCAGGAGAATCACTTGAACCTGGGAGGCAGAGGTTGCAGTCAGCTGAGATAGTGGCACTGCACTCCAGCCTGGGCAACAGAGCAAGACTCTGTCACAAAACAAAATCAAACAAACAAACAAACAGAGGGTCTTTCATAATGTGGGTTATGTAAAGTGTAGTTTATTGGGTTGGTATAATTCTGATCATGCAATCTGGATGCTTGGACAGAATAGCTACATCAGCTTGTTTTAATATCATTTGTACATGTGTCCCCAAAGAAGATAGCATGTCCCTTACAGAGATGTTGTAGGAATTAAATGAGTTCATGCAAGAAAAGGGCTTAGGATAGTACCTTGCACATAGTAAGTGCTCAATAAATGTGAGTTGTTATTGTTATGCATAGTTAATCCTAGGTTCTGGAGAATTGAGTACTGGGTACTAGAGACCTAATTCCATAGGGTCCTGGTCATTTTGTTATACACCAAGAGAAGAGCTGGCATGTGAAGTGTGTTCCTTTCACGGGGGTTTCAAGAAAGAAGGCAGTGGAACACTCACTAAGTGCCACTGCTGCCTACTGAGAACTCGATTTACTTCATGCACTGGTTGTAGGGTTGCAGTTTTTGAAAAGGGCACGGTATCGATATTTCTCAGTGTGAAATGATTTCTTATATAATAGTTGGTAACATTAGGAAAGAGTGCGATTTCTATTCTCTAGCATGATACTGAGTAGAAGAGATTTAATGACGGGATAACCCAGTTCTTTGGGGGCAGCAGCATTTGTATAACTGACTCTTTTCAGCAATTCTGCAACAATTAATAGGAACCATTTGATGTCTCTGTTGGGACTTCAACTAACGCTTTCCCAGTGAGAGAATATTTAAAAGAATATTTTCACAACTTTACTTTCCCTCAAAAAATATAGTTTTGATCCCAAAATGATAGTTTTTATAGGTGTAATTTGGAATGCCTCAGTTGTACCATCTCTAGAGTCAAGAAAAAGTTTATCATAAACAAGGCCCACTTAATGACTAATTTTGTACATGAAAAGGAAAGACAGTGGATCTTGGTCATCAATTTGTATTGTTGATTTTACCTACTATAAACAAACATGAACTATTTCATTTTTCAGAAAAAAATTCATGTAATTTGAAAACAAAGATTGCCAGAGAAAGAGGAATTAACGTTTCTAAAATGCCAAAGAAATATTGTGGATCTCATATGATATGCTTGAATGTGTTTCTGGAGTCACTTCTTAGCTCCATGGCAAAGGCCAACTAGACAAAACCTGGCTCTTGGCTTTGAGTAGAATCTACAACAAATGTAAAGAGTTTCTATTTGTTTTGTTCAAAGAAATTGAGTACAGAAAAAAGAAAATAACAATACTTCTTTATGATGAATAAATATCTTAATCACCATACATCTTACACATGTGTGCACGGTTTCCTAAAAAGTAAGGATAGTAATGATGATAACAATAAAGGCAATAATAGCAATAGCAGCTAGCATTTGTTGAGTGCTTGCTATGTTCTAAAGGGTTCTGGTAAGTTCTAGGGAACCTGCTAAGGATTTTGCTGCCTACTTTATTACTCTCATTACTTGTATTCTCAACCTATGATGTAGGTGGTACCATCCACATTTTACAGTTGGGGGAACTAAAGTTAAGAGAGGTGACTCCCTTGCCCAAAACTGCAAAAATTTTCAAGTGGGAGAGACAGGAAGCAAATCCTTTACGCTCTAAATCACTAAACTTGACTGCATCTTGCAAGAATAATAACGATTACGTGCATTTATATTGCCTTTTTACACTGTATTTTTTCATTTGATGCTTACAACCTCATTTTATCATCTCTTTTACAGATGAGGAAGATGAGGCTCAGATGTTAACTGTCTAAAGATAAATACTGGTATATGGGGAAGTCAGGACAAAAATATGCCTCCTGACCCCAAATCCAAGCTTCTTTGTGAAGAATTAGAGCTTCAATCTTTTCTGAATGAAAGGTCCTAAGAATTTTCTACAATTTTTCTATGAGCAAAAATCACATCTATGGGATATATATACTTCAAAAATAAAGTTTATAGCTCAGAATATCAAGGAACTACATTTTTAATATATAAAGCACAGGATTTGGCTAGGCTGAAACCAATTATTTGAAAAGTTTACTCTTGATGAGTCTGGAATTTTTTCACATGGCCAACCCTATATCAGTGAGACACATTACTTAAGTGGCAGGAAAACATTTCTTGTTGGATATGAGACATTTCTGAGTTCAGTAAAGGTTACATGGTTTCTCAGAAAATTAGAACTTCTATTAATAATCAGTGCTCCATTTGATTGAGGATATTATTCCTATTACTTTGAGGTCAAATTCATAAGAATGAACCCTAACAGTATACAAATTGGGTAGGAGTGTGTACAAATGAACTGCCCTTGAACCCCAACCCCATGCATTGAGCTATCAGCCTCAATCTCATACTGATGCTGCTGGAGACATTTCTAAAGGGATTACACGTGAATACTCCTCTAATAAAGAAAATATTCTTTTCTCGAAAAGCCAAGAGATATCTGGAAATTTAGGACATCAGTAGTTGTTTAAAGGAAAGGTTTGGAATAGTACAATGAATAAAGCTGGCTAGCTGCCATTTATAAAACTACTGAGTTTTTGACCCAAAAGCTGGGTGCTAGTTTGTTACTTGTTGCCCCTCAGCTCCAGATCCACCCTACTTTGCTCTGTTCTGTGATGCTGGGGCTGGGATGTGGTTATTTCCCAGAGTCCCTTGCCAGAGGGCTTTCTATTTACTGGAAGAAGACTGGAAGGTGAGGAGAAGGAACTTCCTTCCTCCTTTTTCATTCCCCAGGAGCATCCTCCAGTAGTCACTGCTGGCTGGAGTATCGGTCTCTTTCTACATTTCCAAAACCAGTCCCTTTGCATCCCTCAGAGGTTCTAGCAGCAGCTGGTTGGCTTCCTTTCTTAGTGGTCTGAGCACCAGCTCCACAGGACTACTTCCCTGAGTTCTTAGGTCCTACTAATTTCATCTCCTCTTTTTGTTTCCCAACTCTGAGGGTGACAGCTACTTCTTGCAATTGGGTTCCCTCAGTGTTCCTTTTTGCTCTTTTAGTGCTCCAATTCCTATATAACAACCAATTCCCTGAACTAAATCCTTCTGTTTGAATTGCCTAGTGTGATTTTGTTTCCTCTCTGGATCCTGACTGTTGCATGTCAGTGCTACACTTGTAAAAGTGCAGTAGCAGAAACAACACCATTGACTTAATTCAAATCTGTTTCTGCTAAGTGTGAGAAATTATTATTTCCAGCAAAGAGCAAGCATGTGTGAGAAATAAGGCTCAATCCAAAGGATAGTAGAGTAGAAGGCTTCAAAAGATCAAACTTTTAAAAATTATTATTTTTTTGCATAAAAATGATTCCTGATCACCTTGGAAATGCTTGAAAACAGAAAGTATAAAGGAGAAACAAATTAAAACCCACCATAGAGTTAACCACTGATACTTTGGCATATTCTTTCTGATCTTTTCCCCCTTATACTTCTAATAATTTAAGATGATACTTATTTTAAACCAACCCTTGCTCTCTCATATTTTCACATGGCAGTATGAAGAATTAAACTCTTAAAGCGATATAACCTTGCCACATCACAAGAAAACTTGTTCCTTGTACTTTGGGACTGGATCACTCTGGCAAGGGCTGCTTACCTCTAATCCAGAAATTAAACAATCAATGGCTAGGGCCACAGACTCCCATCTCTGGTATATCTGTTAGGCCTTCTCAGTTGGATTCATAAAGTAAACAAGAAATCTGTACACATTCAGGAGAAATACTTAGTACATTATGAGCTGGCGCCAGGAATGAGTCTATGAAAAATTTTGAAAGAATATAGAACTCAACAGTCTGCTCTATAAGGAGTGGCATGTTTGGACAGAGAGGTGGGACAAATGTCTGTGCTAATTAATTACCCTGGTCTGCAACACATATTTCATATTTTGCCACTTCACTTATTCATTTATTCACAACTACTATTAGGCTGGGGCAAAAGTAATTGCTGTTTTTGCTAGTATTTCCACATGGCACCATGAAGAATTAAACTCTTAGAGTGATATAATCTTCACTATTACTTTTAATGGCAGAAACTGCAGTTACTTTTGCACCAACCTAGTACCAGAGTATCTACCAAAGGTGAGGGCAAAGCACTGTGTTAGTTGCTGGGCACACAAATAAGACATGACTGTTGGTCTTTTTACACAAAATTCATAGTTAGAAGAAACAAAATCCAGAAAGAAGAAATTAAAAGATCAAGCACATATATCCTCAGGTCACTTTTCTTAATTAATAAAACATTCTAGTATTAGATGCATTTGTTCTTGCCTAACTTGCAGGTATACCTGTCACCAATTCCCTGTACCCCTTGAGAAGTCTCCAACTTTGAGATCTTCTCATAGCTCGGAGGTAGAATTGACTGCCTGTTGGTGCAATGTTTCAGTCTCCATCTGCCTTAAAATTATTTATCAGGTAGAAAATAGATATAATCATACATTATGCTCCAAGTAACATAGCACTGAAATGTATGAAGTGCAAGGCATGGTAATTCATGCCTGTAATCCCAGCACTTTGGGAGGCTGAGGCAGGAGGATTGCTTGAGGCCAAGAGTTCAAGAGTAGCCTGGACAATATAATGAGACCTCATCTCTACAAAAATTTTAAAATCAAATTAGCTGGGCACAGTGGTGTATGCCTATAGTCTCAGCTACAGGAGAGACTAAGGTGAGAGGATCCCTTGAGCCTAGGCATTTGAGGCTGCAGTGAGCTATGGTTGCACCACTGTACTCCAGCCTGGGCAACAGAGTGAGACCCTGTCTCTTAAAAAGAAAAAGAGAAATATATGAAGTCAAACCCTGTAGAAAATTCAAGGAAAAATACATGGAAACACAATAGTGGTTGTTTAACATACCTTACATTCCTTGAAAGATTAAGTAGATATAAAATAAGAAAGAATATCAGAATAATAACATCACTAATGTTAATCTAGGATCAGATACCAAATTTCATATCTGAAAAACAGAATACTGCAAAAAAAAGAATAATTATAGCATGTGACCAAAGGCGATAAAGAAACTTTCCAAGAGTAGAAATAGGTAGAAATGTGACAAAACAATCTCCCCAAAATATACTTAACTTAGAAACTAAATAGAAAAAAAAGAAAGAAAATCAGACACATAAAAAAAGAAAAACTGCAATTAACAGGAAGCCACGAAAATTATCTCCTAAACAACTCTTTGTCAAAGAGTAAATAGAAGCCTCATTGCTAGATATGTAAAGAATAATTATGATCTAAATAACAAATGTTAAAACCTATGTGAGACCCTCAATGCTGTACTTAATAAAGGAAATATCTTAAATGTCATAGTTTTATACATTTTTATGACTTAAAAATAAATGAGTTAAGCATTTGTAGAAAAAGAACCACAGATAAAAGAAAGCTGAAAGAGAAATTAATAAAAGTCAGAAAGCTTATAGGACTAGAAAACATTTTAACAGGTCTCATGTGTAAAGATATCCCAAAGCTGATTCTTTGGAAAAACCAAGAACAAAACAACAAATAGATGAACTAGCAGTTAACCTAGTGGAGAAAAAAAGGGAGAAATAACAAATTCACAAAATTAGGAAAAAGAAAGAGAATTAGTTACATATACTGAGGATTAGAATAATTATAAGAGATGACTTTCAGTAACTGTGCAAATACATTAAAAATCTTGATGAATTGTTTGATTTTCTTAAAAAACATAAAGTAGGAGAAAAGACAAATTTGCATAGACTGAAAATCATGGGAAAAACTTCAACACTGTCAAGGAACCCCTCCTCTCCCTTCCCTGAAAATGCCAAATCCAGATGGTTTTGTGTGTGATTATTTCATAGATAAAAAATTATTTAAACTGTTTGAAAGCACAGGGAAAAAATAAACTTCCTCAATTACTTTTGTAAATCAGCATAATTCTGATACCAAAAATTTGGAAAAGACAGCATAAAAAAGAAGTTTGCCCAGATGACTTATTTTAATTGAGACAAAAAATCTTAAATAAAATATCAGCAAATGACTCTTAGAAAAATTAGAAGAACAATACACCAGAAAAAACGGAATATTTCCAGGAAAGCAAGGATAAGTTAACATTAGGAATGCTGAAACTGCTCATCAGAGTAATAAGTCCACTGAATAAAAAAGTATTTGATCTCCTTGAAAGACACTAAAATGGTATGTGATAATATTCACTGCTTGTTCTTGATGACTTAAAAACCCACAAGGAAGTAAGACTATGTGAATGTTATCCTGAAAGAATATTAAATATATGAAACACTTTGAACAAAAAGTAACAGGGAGAATTGAGCCCACCAGATATGAAAGCATAGTATAATGCCTTAGTAATTAAAACAGTGCAGTATTGGTGCATGAAAAGTTAGCAGATCAATGGAGCCAGACAGAAGTTCAGAAACAGACCTCAATATACGTGGAAATTTACAATATGATAAAAGCTGGCTTATTTAACTCCTAAAGATGAGATAAACTGTAATCATCTAGAAAAAAAATCAAAGTTGAATCTGTAACTCATACCTTATGCCTGGTTAAATACCAAGTATATGAAAAAATTTAAATGTAACAAATAAAAGCCCTAGAAGAAACCACAAGAAAATCTTTCCACAGCTTTAAAATGGTGAAGACTTTCTAACTATGGCACAAATCTAGAAACCACCCACAATCTCACTTCTTAAACACCTGTAACAACCATATATTGAATGCCTATAAAAGGAGGTATGTAAAACACAAATGTCCATCAACAGGAACTAGTTAAATAAACCATCTGGGAATAAATCACCAACTGGAATGCTGTATAAATGTAAAAAAAGAATAGAGAACGTTTATGGAATAATATGAAATAATCTTTAAGAAATATGGTTAAGCGAGAAAAGCAAAGTGCATAGCAGTGTACGCGGTATGTGACCTCCATATATACAAAGAGAAAGAAGAATATAAAAGGGTATCCAAAGAGTATCTGTGGATAGACACAAAGAAACTAACAACACTGCCTATGAGAAGGGGACCTGGATGGTTAAGGGATGAGGTTTATTGCAGACCTTTCAATACATTTTAGATTCTGGACCATGTATAGAATTTGGTATCTATTCAAAAAAAATAAATGAATACAATACAATACAATACAGTGAATACAAATAAAGGTGGGAATAAAAAAACAAAGGTGGAAAAATTTGAGGGAACATTCAGAGATAATGTACGTTTTACAAAATTGCTGGGGAGATGAAATGCAATAACATAATAGAGGCATAAAATAAATAATATAAAAAAGAAAATGAAAAGTATATACGGTATAGATTTTGTATATCTATACAAAGGTAACCATTTAGTCTTCTTTTCTACAAAGTGCAACTCTAGAGCAAAGGTTGCAAACTCTACTGCTTACAAGGGCTAGACATTAATTCATTCAACAGATAGGCATCAAGTGCCAGCCATGCCCCAGACAATGGAGATACAGCATTGAACAAACACAGGAAAAAAAATCTCTGCCCTCACTGAGCTTTTGATCTAGAGGGAGATGACACAGGCAATTAAACAAATAAATGTCACATAGAATAAGAAGCAGCAAAGTGCACTGGGAGTACAGTATTTAAATAGTGAGGTCAGGACAGACAATGATAGCAGTGAGAGCTGCTGGCCTGTCTCTTTCATAGAGGAGGCAGCAGATACTCTGCTCCAGGAGGGAATTGTCACGTAGGGCTGTGGAAAGAGTTTTGCCAGATCTTCAGATTTTCCAAGGAGATAAGAAATTCAGATTTGTACTGGAAATCTCCTGATTTTTCAATCCTGACTCAATTTTTACAGAAAACCACTACGTTGGCCAAATAAAACACATCTTGCTAGCCAAGGCTGGCCAGGTAGATGACCAGTTCAGATCTCTAAAGAAATGAGATTGGGTTTTAAAACAAACACAGCAGAACTTGTAAGCCCTGTCATCTTACGAAGCTATGCATGTTTTCCATTTCTTCAAACATTTCTGGAACTCCTCACCGAGAGAGAACCAGTTGTCCCTCAGAACCATTTTTTTTTTTTTTTTTTTTGCTTACCACACAAGGAAAGCTGTTATCATTTTGAACTGAAATCTTGTTTGGACCCTGAGTCTATTCACTAGATTTGATTATTCATAACATTTGGGTTTTTCTAAAAATCAGATTTACCGGCTGGGCGTGGTGGCTCACGCCTATAATCCCAGCACTTTGGGAGGCCGAGACAGGTGGATCAAGAGGTCAGGAGATCGAGACCATCCTGGCTAACACTGTGAAACCCTGTCTCTACTAAAAAAAAAAAAAAAATTAGCTGGGCATGGTGGCAGATGCCTGTAGTCCCAGCTACTCGGGAGGCTGAGGCAGGAGAATGGTGTGAACCCCGGAGGCAAAGCTTGCAGTGAGCCCAGATTGTGGCACTCCAGTCTGGGTGACAGAGGGAGACTCCGTCTTAAAAAAAAAAAAAAAAAAAAAAAAAAAAGAAAACCAGATTTACCTTCCAAAGGCTCAGGATGTGTTTAATAATACATATACTATTGGCCTTAAAGGTAGTCCCAAAAGAGTGGCTGCAAATATTTAGAGTAAGAACAGTGTCACTAAAATAAATACGCATCTTCCAAGGTAATCATTGAAGAAGATTGCACTTAAATGTGTAGGAGTCAACACAAGTCTCCCAGCCTTATAGGCATTTAATAAAACACTCAATACTTTGGATTCTGTTGATTGCTATCAGGGTTTTTCCTCTTCTTCTTCTGCTACTAAAGGGCTCAGTTCTTTGGACCTGATTGAGTGCTATAAGGCAGTTCATTCTAGGGATCCTTGGAATGCATATACCCAAACAAAGGCCTTGTGCCAAACATAACCAGCACATACACCATTTTTATTTTCCTATGACCAATGACTTAGTTTCTGTGGTCAGTTAATGACATTAGCCATGTAGAATCACATTGAGGAAGAATGCAAAGCTTTCCATGAGCCCCTGACAGCTTCAGTTTTCCTCTCTAATAATATGTATGAATCAGAAGCCACTAGTTTGCATTTCAGAAATATTTGTGGTAGTTAAGAAACACACTGCACTTATTGTATTCCCATAGAAACAGAGTGTCCTTGGGAAGAATGGAAAAATGGCACTGAGACATCCACCAAGATATAGGCTTTATCAATTCCATTGTTGTCTGATGCTTATGCCTCCTTTGCTCTTGGTTACTGGAAAGTCTGTACAACATTCATCCTACCGGTCTAGTATTTTTGCTAAAGCACAAATCTTAGATCAAATATGCTATAACTGTTTGTCTATCCACGTATCTACTCTTCCCTCTATGCATCCTTTTGTGAAATATTCTTTGAGTGCCTTTTACTGATTAACCCCTGTGCTAAGTGCTAGGCACACAGTGTAAAACAAAAATAACATGTATATCACATATATAATACAATATATACATATACAATACAACACATATACAATAATAATATCTGCCTTTAGGGAGCTTGCTGTCTTTTGGAGAGAATAGATATTAATGAAGTTAATTATGCAAGCCAATGTAAAATTAAAGCTATGTGTCATTTTCCTTTATGGCCAAAATGTGGGCTCTGACTTAGGTAAGGCTTTCTAGACAAAGTGATGAGTGGGATGAGACTCCCAGAAGTGCTGAGTAGAATGAAGTCAAAGGATGAGTAGGAGTTGCCCAGGTGGAAGGAGAGGGAAGGGCAATCCCATGTGTGGGTTTCATGGAGAAGGGAGGGAGCCGTACTTATGTACACGGTGATGGATGGCTGATGTAGGCGGAGGGGTGAGGACAGGGAGCCGGAGAGAGATGAGTCTGGACAGACAGGAGACTGGCCGGGCAGGGCCTTTTAGGCCATAGACAAGATTTTATATTTATCCTAAGTCAGAAAAGGTTGAAGGGTCTTAAGTGAAGGAAGTAGCAATGATTAGATTTACATTTCAAAAACCACTGTATATCCACTGTGTTGAAGGGGTGAGGGGAGGCCTTTATTGTCATATAGGTAAATGGTAACTGAAGGTGTCAACATGGATGCTATTGCTTTAGAACTGCAGCTAGAGCAAGAAGAGGAGCACCCACTATTTAAAGAACTCTAATATTGAAAAGTCAGGAAGAAACAGCGAGCTAGTGAGAGAGTCTGAGGATCAAGTGAGCTGGCAAGAGTCTGTGAGGTACAAAGAAATCCCAGAAAGTTTTGTGTCATGGAACTAAGAGAAGAGACAAGAAGGAAAGAGTAATCAGTGGTACTGAATACTGCTGAGAGGTCAAGGGAGATGAGGTCTAGAAAATGGTCACTGGATTTAGCAATATGAGGGTCATCAGAGGCCTTAATAAGTATTACTTGGTTGGTGGAAGAGGGCCTGAAGCCAGACAGATGGAGTTGAAGAGTAAATGGGAGATAGGGACACAGAAATGGTGCACATTTATTCTCCTCTTCCCAGCCAAAGACTGGGAAGCCAAACTTTCAGAAGTTTGGCTGGGAAGAGGAGAATAAATAATTGTGTTTGTTGCAGGGAATAAGTGGTGATACGCTTTAAAAAAATTTAACGGAAGATGTGGACATGTTTAGAAGGATGATATATTAATAATAATAATGATAATAATTTGTTTTTGAGAGAGGGAAAAAGATAACTCATACTGAAAGATCCTGGGAGGGAGTCCCATCTGGAAGGAGATAGATATGTGTCTCAAGTATGTACAAGAAGGGTGGACACCTCTACTGTACTTGGGAGGAAGGGAGGATGGACACAGATGTAGGTAGGCTCATGTGTCTGGTGTCAGGACAATTAGAGAGTTACAGAGAGATAGGTTTCATTTTCTCTGAAGGAAAAGGTGAGATTATTTGATGAAAGCAAGGGAGGACAAAGAGATGTTAGAGGTTTATGGAAGATGAAGTCTGAAACAGCATTACAGAAAGTGGAAGAGTATGTTGAACAGAGATATTTAGTAGGATTCAGGGAAATGTTGATGGCCCATTTGAAGCTGGTCATCTGAATTCATAGTAGCACCAATCAGCTCTGTTCTGTGACCTTTTTTGTTTTTGCAGGACTGGCAAAAGCCCTTGGCAGAAAGATATGAGTTCTGGGTTCTCGGTTGTGATAGCTGTAACTTGCCATGTGACCTTAAGCACATCCTTCTCTGGTTCTCAGTTTCTTCAATTTTCCAAATGGTGAGATCAGTTTAGATGATACCTGAAGTCTTGTTCCAGCTCTAAACATTCATGATGTCCTCAATATTCATGGAGAGGCCCTTTAAGCTTATCAAGGTTTTTCTATTGATGCCTTTAGTTTTTATTTTAAAATGAAATAAATTTTTTGATTTTTTTTGGTATATCAAAAGGTATTTTTTGATAACTTTCATTAAATAATTCTACTCTGGGAACCAAAAAGTCCACATGTTTATTATATTATCCAAGTAGCAAAACAAAACAAAAGCAAAACTCTGAGAAGAAACTGTCTTAATTTTAGGTTATAGAATATGAAATAGATCTTTTTGAGATCTATAGGAAAATACATGCTTCATAGTAAAAAAAAAGAAATTTAGATAATTTATATGGCTATTCTCTATAGACCTATAATATCTGATGTCCACATCTAAATCAAGTGTTGGCAAATTTTATCTGAACAAAGCTGGATAATAAATATTTTAGGATTTTTGGGCCAAATAGTATTTTTTGCAATTACTCAACCATGCCATGCAGTGTGAAAGCAGCCACAGACAATGTTAAGTGAATGAGCACAGCCCAATAAAACTTTATTTACAAAAACAGGCAGTGGGCACTTTCCACAATTTATTCTACAGTGAATTATATAATGCATTCAACACACAAACAAAACAAGTGAATGCACACTGTTAGACACAAGTGGGACAGCCTCCTGCAGTCACTGTGAGGCCTTGAGCATTCTAGCAGAGGCTAATATTCCACAGCCATTCATTCAGCTTCAGCTTGGAGAACTCTGCAATTAGAAGCTCAGTTATGTGGCTTGGCACCTCACACTTGGAGCAACACTTCCAAAATAGTGAGTGCATGAACAATAAATGGACTGCATGGAGAATCAGGGTCTGTAGTTTTTTGAGATCAAATTGGTGACATAAATCAAAACACTCCCTTTGTATGAATCTATTCACCGCAGGGCTGGAGATGAGTGGCTTTGAACAGAGAAGAGAGGGAGGAGAATAAGGTGAAAGGAAGCATGCCAAGAGGCAGGATTAGGCACAGAGGCTGGGGCCTCGGACTCATGTGGGGGAAGATGGAAAAGTTAAAAAGGGCACCCAGCAATGCAAGCGACGCCTAAGAACCAACAGAGTGGGAGGCCCTGTCCGTCTGAGGCACAGAGACGGGAAAAGGCCGAAGGGTCTGCTGCTTGATTCACTCCCCTGGGCAGGCCTGATTTCAAAACCAAAATAAACTTAGGAGAGCCAGAGCGGAGGAAGGAAAGAAACAAACAAACAATTGAAGCTTCAGCTTATGTTTTCTCCCAACCCACAGTCCAGTCCTGCGCCAAGCTGCCTGCAACTCCAGTTCTCCTGTGGCATTGAACCTTCCCCTGAAGGACTGCTGCTCTGTACTTAGTACCATACGGGTAATCATCTCACCTATGATAGGTTTGTTCCCCAGCTAGACTAAAAGCGTGCAGGTGGGGCCATCTCTTCTGCTTTTGTGTTGAGTACAGATGTATACATTACCGCATACGCTGTAGTGCAGGCTCAGTGTGGATCTGTGCGAGCACATCATTACTGTGAACACCAACAGCCTTTATTCTAGCACGAGTCCTGTGATCAGTAACTTACAGCTCTACCTGGGCAGCAGGTATGATTATTATTTCCTTTTTCAACAGTAAGTCATTGATACATACAGAGGCCAAAGAACTAGAACGAGGTCACTAGCAAGTAGCAAAACCAGAATTCAAACCAGGTCACTCTGACTGGAGGCCCCAGCTCTTAACCTCTCAGAAGTACGCTGCCTTTTCTAGAGTGTAGAGTTGGAAGGAACTCCAGAGATCGCTTGATTCAGTCCTTATTTTTAGATGTGGAAATGGAAAATTAAATGGCTTGCCCAAGGTCACAGAGCCACTGGCTGAGAAGCTAACTTGGCCTCCTGATGTTTCCTTCGTGCCCCCGCTGCAGTCCCATGCCTGCTCCATGAGCATCCAATAACTCTTCCATAAAGATTTATCAAAAATTCGAGGACGGAGGATCAGTCTCGACAGAATTTATTTTCAGGTGCTGCAAGGCAAGACTGTACATGGGCTTGGGACTGTTCCTACACAAAGACAAACTGGCCAAGTTGAATGATTCAGGAGTTGCTTTAAATCACCAGATACACGAAGCAAGTAGGTGGCGGCATTTTTCTAAACAGGGACAAGTTCCACATTTCAACTACAGCATGGAAAAGTGTGTCCTTCCCTAAGCTTAGAGCAAAAACGTTCATGCAAAAGTGGAACCATGGACACTATTAGTGCTCAGACACAAAGCTGACAGAAGCAGAAATGAACATGTTCTTAACAGTGTATGTGTATGCTGCTTTGACGAGAGAGGAACACACTGCCTGAAGACTCCTGGGAGCATTTGTTTTGAAGGGTCAGAAAGACTCCGGCTTTGAAAAGTAGAATTAACAGCCACTTTGGTCCAAGTTTTTCACAACAAAGCACTACAAAATGGGAATTAGCTCTGCTTACCTTTTTTTTTTTTTAAAGGAAAAAAGCTTAACTCCTAAAAGTTATTTCCCATATCAGAGACTAGAAGTTTGTTTGTTTGTTTTTAATATATTGGAAAGCCCTCAGCATTTAAAGGAAGTTCTATTTGTTTAAAGATAGGTACAAAGAAATTCAGTTATAGATTTAAGTGATTTGGTTTATTTCCATTAACAAGTCCTTGTTTTCATCTATACAAATAGATTAATTAAATGTGTGTGTGTGTGTGTATGTAAGTTTTAAAAACCAGCTTTATTGAGATATGATTCCCATATCATACAATTTACCCACAGAAAGTATACAGTTTAATGGTTCATGGTACATTCACAGAGTTGTGTGGTCATCACCACAGTCAATTTTAGATCCTTGCCACTAGACCACCAGGGAAGCTGACAACAGTCAATTTTAGAACAATCTCATCATCTTAAAAAGAAACCCCGTACCTTTCAGCTGTCACTCCCTTATCGCCTCAACCCTAAGCAACCACTAATCTACTTTCTGTCTCTATAGATTTGCCTATTTCATGTAAATGGAATTATATAATATTGTGGTCTTTTGTGTCTGGCAAGCTCTTATCTATATAATAATTTTGTCCAAATAGGAAAATACAGTTGTCAGGAGAGAAAATGAAGAAATGTTTTTTTCTGGGCACTCGGTGACTCACACTTTAGCTCTAGCTGACCAGTTTGTGTCTTACTAGCCAGGCAGCCCTTGCCATATCCAGCACTCTGGACTCATGAGCTGTGTGGCAGCACCAAGACTGTAGACATGACTCTCACCAGGAGGCAAGTAGGCTGGGGTTGCAGGGTGGATTTTGGACTGCAAGAATAAAAGGTAAGGTGGTCTTCAGGAAATAGTACAATTTCCATGCTGGAAAGCAATGTTTGCCCGTGAAGCTCCTGTTTATGAGATAGTAGTCATTTTATTCATTTACTCTTTCTCTGGCTTTCTCTTTATCATCATGTCAATTCCAGCTGCACATCGCTGGAGAAAAAGACACAGTCATACTGATGGGCTCCAGGTAGACATATGGCCACGAACTCAGGAGGGCACTAAATGCTCTCAGGCACTCACAGTTCTTCCCCAGGTCACTGGCTCTTCCATTCTCCTAGACAACTGTATCAAACTTCTCCTGTCTCCCCAGATCTCCAACAACTTCCCTCCAGTCTTAACTCTCAGCTATGTCCTGTCTTCCTATTTAACTGAGAACACAGAAGCAACTGGAAGATAATTCCCTACATTCTTAGGACCACATCTACTCTCGGACCAGGATCTATACCTACATATTCTGTTACCACAGATCAGACTTTACATCAAAATCACCCGGAGGGTTTGTTAAAACAGGTTGCTGGCCCCAACTCCAGAGTTTCTGAATCAGTAGGCCTGGGAAGAGCCTGAAAATTAGCATTTCTAGTAATTCCCAAGTGATGCCGATGCTGCTGGTCTGGGCCCACACCTTGTCCTATCTAAGCTCAATCTCTCTTCTTGTGCATGCGACCCCAAGCCCTCCCACTTAGAGAAATGTTCCAGAAATTCTCTTCTTTACCTCTTGCCTCATTACTTGGCCCTTCTTTACTTGGCCATCCTATCAACTGACAAACATGTTATTTCCTGAATCTTCAAAAATGCATCTCTCGGCCAGGCGCAGTGGCTCACGCCTGTAATCTCAGCACTTTAGGAGACCAAGGCAGGCGGATCACGAGGTCAAGAGATTGAGACCATCCTGGCCAACATGGTGAAACCCCGTCTACTAAAAATACAAAAATTAGCTGGGCGTGGTGGCACGCACCTGTAATCCCAGCTACTCAAGAGGCTGAGGCAGGAGAATCACTTGAACCCGGGAGGTGGAGGTTGCAGTGAGTGGAGATCGTGCCACTGCACTCCAGCCTGACAACACAGCGAGATTCCGTCTCAAAAAAAAAAACAAAAAACAAAAAACAACTCTCTAGACCCCACTGTACTCTTCAGCTTCCACTCCATTTCCCTGCTCCCCTTTAGAGCAAAGGAGTTGTCCTTACTCCCTGATTCCAATTTCTTTCCGGCCTTTTTCTCTTAAAGTCTCTCCAATCAGACTTAGTTCTCTCCCCACTCTTCAAAACTGTCCTAGTTAAGCCAACCCATGATGCTCATATTGCCAAATCCTATGCAATTCTTGGAACTCATTTTATTAGACCTATCAGCAACACTTGGTACAGCTAGTTGCTCACTACCTCTTCATATCTTCCTCCATTTACGCTCCAGGATGAGACACTTAGCTGATTTTTCTCACTGAACAATGCTTTTCAGACTTTTCTGGTTCTTTTCCATCCAGCCTTTAGAAGCTACAAGACTTACGCCTTGGATACCTTTTATTCTTTAATTCTCTATCTGTACTTACTCCCTTGGTGATCTCATTCTGTCTCATGGCTTTAGATATTATTCATAAGGTTATATTTCCCAAATATGTGTCTCTATAGACCCCAGACCTCTCCTTGAACTCTAGACTTGTATATCTAATTGTCTACTTTAATAAACTTGATATGTCCAAACTCGATTACAGAGCTTCCCCAGGCCTCCCTTAAAAGTCAAACAAACAAACTCGTTCCATCCTCCGTCTTCCTTAATCACTATAAATTATGATTCTAAATAATTCAGAATCAAAACATTCTTTCTACCTCCATCATTACTGTTATCATCTCTCACCTGGATTTTTATAATAACCTGGTCTTTCTGCTTTCATCTTTGTCCCCCAACATTTTATTCTCAACACAGCAGCCAGAGGTAGTCTTTTTAAAACACAAATTATGTCCCGTGACTCCACTGGGCAAATTATATGTCAGTTAATTTGATCCCTGGGTGCCAAACCCCACAATGGCTTTCCTATCACACCGGGGGTAAAAACCAAGTTCCCCATTCCCTCTGATTGTATCTTCAGCTGTTGTTCCTCACTCACTCCATTCCAGTCTTGCTGAAGTCCTTCTGTTCCTCAAACATATCAAGTGTTGCTCTCACCTCAAGACCTTTGAATGTGAGCTCTCTGCAAAGCTTCTCTCCCAGATATTGTCAGAGATCTTATACCAACACCTTCTTTAAGTCTTTGCCCAAATGTTACCTTTCAATAAGATTTTGCCTAATCACCCATTTAAATTACACCTCTCTTCCTAATCACCTTTCCAGTTTCTCTCCAGAGAGCTTTTCACCTTTGAATATACTTCTAATATACTGCCTATTTCCCCCTATTCCCTACTAGATGGTAAACACTATGAGGATGGGATTCTTTTATTTTTATTTTTTCTATTTTGTTAATTACTCTATCTCTAGAAACTACAATGGTGCTGGGCACACAGCAGATACTCAAAACATTTACGTGTAGAATTTGATTCTTGCAAATGTTCTTTCATCCAGTTTAGGTGGCTGGCTAAAACTGAACATGTCTTCTAGAGTATCTGGGCCCAGCATTGAAAGACAATAAATATTAGTATGACATAGAGGGGTAAACCATTCCATTTTTGGTTTTAAACATAATAGAAGAAGACATTATTCTTGAGCTTTTTTATGCCTTTCAGTCATTTATGTGCAACATTAAAATATTTTGCTACTTTTGGCATTCTTCCAATCCCAGCTTGCCTGCTGGACTGCTTCCAATTTTCTTTTCTCTCCTTTCCTGTTCTTTTTCACCCAACAGCTGCCATGTACTGAATGTGTATGCCAGACTCTTTATACACATTATCTTATTTAATCCTTACAAAACCACTGTGAATTAGGGAGCATTATCTCTGTTTACGAAATGAGGAGACAATTGCACAGAGAGGTAAAGTGGCTTGCTCAAGATCACATAGTTAACAAGAACTTGAAACAGAATGTGTCAGATCCTAAAGTCCATGCTTTTAAAATTATATTATGATGTCACCAATATACATAATATATCTTCACCAATATGCATAATATATCTTATATGTCCAATTTCCTAGCATTTAAATTTTGGCTTTTCACCCTCAATTATTTTTGGAGATTACACTGGAAATGACTTAATGACACACTAGATAGTAAACTTCATGTGGATTGGGGTTACAGGCCTTTTTTTTTTTTTGCTGGCATTCCTTCCATACCAGCACCATGGCCTAGACAGAGTGGGCACTCAATAAACATTTATAGAATAGATACTTGCTGACTTAAATATAGACATAGATAATTATACTAGTACATAGCTTGTTTTTAGAACATATCTTTCATTCATAGATTAAAGATGACCTCTGGAAGCTTTAAAGAAGTAACTTTGTTGAAAAGCAAGGGTTTTAAAAGTATTAATGGACAGTTGATACTACATGTACTAAGTACACAAGTCCTATGTCATCATCCAAAGTGATGTCTTAGTTCTTAGAGTTTTGGAGGCACTGTACTGAGGAAAGATGAAAAAATGATGTTTTGTTTCTGCTTGGCATTGGCAGAACACATTTATGTCTTACTGACATTAACATCCATTGGCCAAATTACCTGTCAGTTCATTTAATCCCTGGGCACCAAACCCTGCAATGCTTTCCTATCACACTCAGGGTAAAAACCAAATTCCCCATTCCCCCTGACTGCATCTCTGGCTGTTTTTCCTCACTTGCTCCATTCTAGTCTCACAGACCTCCTTCTTTTCCTCAAATATATCAGTGTTTCTTGTGCCTCAGGACCTTTGAACATGAGCTCTCTGCAAACCTTCATTTTACATTTGAAGAAACTAGGGCCTTGAGAAGACAAATTTCTAAACGACACACAATAATTAGGGTCAGAGTTGAGTAGAGAACCCAGGACCCTTTGGTGCTTAAAAAAAAACTGTGTTTATTGTACCGCTTAAATTTTTTTTTTTTTCCCTGAAAAGTTGTAGACAAAGTTTGGACATAAGGAATCAGCTTTACCCTGACACTTGGAAAAGCTTTCTTTATATGTCTTAAATTATCTCCTTGTTTTCCCAGCTGAAAATGCGTAAGCTAAATGAGATAATATATGAAAAATTACTTAGAACAGTGGTTGATACTGAGAAAACATTCATTAAACAGAACTATCATTATTACCAAGGTCATTTCACATTTTAAGTTATTCTTGTTCCAGGTAGATTAAAAACTTCAATTAATCAAAAAAAGAATAAGCCTGAAAATCAGTAAGTTTCAAATATTTGACACTTAGAGAACCCCCTAAAACAGCAATCTTGTTGCAAAAAAATAAAACTAGCCTCTGTGCTTTTAGTAGCAATATCCGAAAAGTCCACAAGAGGGCAGTCCTCCTCACAGCAGAGGGCACCAGAACTGTATGTGGGTGGAAGGGAATTGTGGGTGATGAGGTAAACTAATAATACCATCAATGGGAGCCATTATTAAGATACTTTTGAGTGATAAGGCATACTATGAAGAAAATAAAGCAGAGTAATTAGATAGAGAATGCCTCGGGGGGAAAGTTAATGGGAACATTAACTGAGCAGAGAACTGACCCTTGGATAAAAAAGGGTTAGCCATCAGTAGACTGGGGGGAAGAGTATGACATTGGAAAAAATAGGAGGGGCCAAATTGGACATGGTCTTGGTCTACCTGGGGGACAGAAAGAAGGGCAGTGAAACACAGTGAAAGAAAGTGAAGAAAGAGGTGAGGAGGGAACATTAGATCATGCAAGTAATGATGAGCTCCCAGGCCTTTCTGACCCTGGAGTTTGTTCACTGAATCACTATGCTACTTTGAACTCTGAAGAAAAAGCCAAAGGGCACTGATCAAGACAGTAAAAGTGGTACTTTTTGGAAATAATGAAAATAATTTAGGAAATGTCTCAGTGCTTCTCAATAAATAATTTATCAGAAATCACATGATTTTAGACCTTGAAATTATGAGGAAAAATTAGTAAGGGACATATATTTAAATTTATTCAAAATTTTATGTTCTAAGTCTAATCAGGTGCAGGATTTCTCTTTATCTACTTATATGGTACTGTAAATAATCAAGGTTTATAATGATGTCCATTAAATTATTTTGCTAAGGCAAAGAATACTTATCTTAGAAATGTCTTCATTAAAAACTATTACTAACATATTTTAAAGGAAATACCTCCTAAGATTTATATAGAAGGATGTTCATTCCAGCATTAATGTTAATAAAAATTATAAATAGCATAAATGTCCAATCGTAGATTATTTGAATATATTAATTTGCTTCAAAATTATTAAAATATCATTTCAAAGAACATGTAAGGCTACGTTACATACTCACAGGGTACTGTTAGAGGAAAGACAAGCAACAAAATAAAAACGATATATGAAGTTTGAACCCAATTTTTAAGAACTATGCATAGATAAGCTAATTAGTATAAGAATATCAAAAATAATATGAGAATGAATGTCTGTATTTTCTTTATAATACTTTTTTGTATTAAAATTTCTGCAAAGAATGCATCTATTTCACAGTCATAATAATGAAATTAAATATTTGGCATTGAAATTTTAATCTTCCCTAAACTTTCAAAATCTGTTTAGTGCTGTATTTTGTATAGAAATTGATAAGGTTTTTAAGATGACAGGGAGAAAAGACAATTTTGTAGAGTGAAGTTAGATCATAGAGTCTCTGCCCTCTTTTAACACTTAATGAATGAACAAAAACGTATATTAAAATAAAACAAGTCAAAACACAGTGTTGCCAGGAGCCACAAAACCAAGAAAGGAGTGTAACGCCATATCCTCATCTTAAAATGTTTTGGCTAAAGAGTAGGAATAGCTGGGCTGTGGCAGTGTGGTTCCAACTCCTCCACCTCTGAGACAATACTGAGGAAAGAAAGGGAGTGGGCCGAATCCAAAGAATCTCTAATGATGACTTTAGACTTGGGAAGAAATGATCTGAGGGTAGTGAAGAGGCAGGCTTGGAAAAAGTCAAGAAAAACACCTTAGAAAACAGGAGCTCTTGTGTACAGTCATGAAACCTTGGCAGAGGCAGGGCTCTGACCCAAATTGGTGAAAGAGCTGAAGCCCACAGCCACAGGATCCACTGCAGCTGATGGAAGGGACTCCGGTTTGGCACATCAAATGGGATTTAAAGAGGGAGCCAGCCAAGCCCAGGTCTCCAGCAAAGGCAACACACTGATGTTGGAAGCTAATACTCAGTCCACAAAATGTACTCAGTGAGGAAGATGAAGGATTTTGAGATGACATGGAGAAAATGCCAATAAAATTTCACCCATACTCTAGTAGAGTGAAAAAATCTGGACAGACCTTCCGTATTAAACATAAATAAGATGAAAAGATATAGCATGAACCTATGGATGGAGGAGAGAGAGGAAGACAGAAGAGGAGGACAGGAGGAGGAAGGGAGGGAGGAGAGAGGTGGAGGAGAGAGAGAGAAAAAGAGAGAAGAAATAGAATAGCTCCATCTATAAAGAAAACATAACCCAAGAAAAATAAGAAAGTTTCCCCTGAATATTTAATTAAATAAAATAAGATGAAAAGAAGATTATAAAAGAACAGAATAAGATGAAAAGGGATGAAAAGGGGGGACAGAACGACAGAAACAAACTGAAAACCAAAATGCCATAGTTACAGAAATAAAACTATTGAAATAGTGAGGAATATAAAGCTAACATAATGACAAGAAGAAAATTTCATAAAATAGTCAGTGAAGAGGAAAATGACAGAATTTGTAGCAGTTACATAAGTGGGTAGAGGTGGAGAACCAAGACAATAGAACATAAGGATTAGTGTTTCTAGAGATGAGAAATATAATAGAAAATGTATGTAAAGGTATAATGTTAGAAACTTTTCCTGAAAAAAAAAAAGACTTGAATCTGCAGATCAAAAAAACTACAGTGTTCCAGGATAAAGAGTGATAAAGAATGACTGACCACTGACAAAAATTCTCTGCTGCACCAAAATTTAGTCAGCCTCCTGAAGCCTCTCCTGGGCTCATCTATGCACTTCCTTGTAAAATCCAGTTTTAGCAAAGAACCCTGCTAAGTCAGTTTAACCAGAACCCCTTGTCCTTAATATCTGATCACCGTTGATATTTGATCAGGTTCCTCATCCTCCACCAACCCTCAGGTCATGTCTAACACTCTAGCCTGTCTTCAAAAGAATCCTGGTAGGTTGGTTTAGCCAGAATCTCCTGTACACTTGATGTTTCCTCTTAGTAATTTTCATCCACTGACCACACTCTGCCCCTTGACTATAAATTCCCACTTGTCCACGCTGCATTTGGGGTTGAGCCCAATCTCTGTCCCTGACTGCAACACCCCATGCTGTGGTCCCAGTACCCATCCCAATGGTCCTGAAGAAAGTCTTCCTTATCATAAATTAAGAAACATCATTGAGTAACATTTCCTCAACACCATTAGCCCTATCCTAGATAAATTATGAATTTCAGGGTCAAGAAAATAATTCTTTAGTCAATTAGGCACACAAAGAAAGTTCTCTATAAAGGCAATACTTTTGTTCAGCCTATGATGAACATTCAACCCCAAAGACAATGAGACAAATATCTACAAAATTCTGAAATAAAGTGAATGGACACAGCCAACATCATCGAGATTATAAAAGACATGCATTCTCAAAAATGGAGGAACTTAGGAAATTAAGGCACCCCTCAGTGATTCTTGAAAAAACAGCCAAACAAACAAAAAGAACTGGACAGTGAAATCCAGTAGTGAGCATCACCTATTTACCTATAGAATATGACTAAACAATTGGTGAAATTAGAATGCAAATGTTGTAAACCCTGACAAAATAAAAATAATGCAATATAACAAAAGCTGGAAGATAGTGCAGCGAGATGGGAAGAAATGAGATCCTTTAAAAAATTGCTGTAGTTAATTAATATTGTTTCAAGTTGAAACAATAGATTAAAAAAGACCTCATTTAGAAAAATCTTTTAATTTTATGGGGATTTTGAAACTTAACATCCCTTGGGTGAAGTACATTTAACTGAAATTCAGCAATTTCTTCAATTTCCTTTTAGTTTTTCTCCTGATAAATTCAAATAAAATTAAACACATTTTAAAATGGCATTTATAATGTGATCCTATATTTATAAAACTATTTCTATTTACCCATCCTTCCTTTCTCCTTGTTTTCTCTTATTTTGTACATATGAATGGATAAGTAATCTAGAAAGAATGTTCTTCAAATGTTTGTGCCTGTTATTTCTGGGTGTTAAAGCTTTGAGTTATTTTCTGCTTTATTTCTTATATTTTATGTTATATTTAAATTTTAACAGGAAGTGCTACATTCTGTTATATAAATAATTAAACAATATACATTATTATATTTTATAAAAGTGACATCTTAAAAATGAAAAGAAAATAGAAAATTTCTTACATACTTTTAGCACTGGCATTATTAATGTAAATTCCCCTTCTGGGTAGGCACCATTAGCCATCCAGACAACATGGCCCATGTCCTCAGGGTATTATATAGTTTGTCACAGTGACCTAGTCCCACAGATGGACATGGAATTATGGCAATATCAACATATTGCTTTATGACCAACATATTGCTTCAGTCATTTTACCACAATTACAAAATGTTGCCTTCTTTCTAAGAAATGTCAATTTGATTGAAGTCACAGAAACATAATACAAATGGGAGAAGGATTAAGGTTTTAATGATTTACTAATGTTATCTCAGGAAATAAGGGCAGACATTCCCATAGGCTTATTAAAATGGATACACCACACACACACACACACACACACACACACACACACACACACGTGTTATCTTTGCTCTGTTGTCCAGGCTGGAGTGCAGTGACACCATCATAGCTCATCATAGCTCACACACACACACACACACACACACACACACACACACACATGTTATCTTTGCTCTGTTGTCCAGGCTGGAGTGCAGTGACACCATCATAGCTCATCATAGCTCACACACACACACACACACACACACACACACACACACATTTAAGTTATCTTCGCTGTGTTGTCCAGGCTGGAGTGCAGTGACACCCGTCATATCTCACTATGGCCTCAACCTCCTGGGCTCAAGTGATGCTCCTGCTTCAGCCTCCCAAGTAGCTGGGACTATAGGTGTGTGCCACTACACCTGGATAATTTTTAATTTTTTTTTTTTTGTAGAGACAGAATCTCACCATGTTGCCTCAGTTGGTCTCAAACTCCTGGACTCAATCAATCCTCCCACCTCAGCCTCCCAAAGTGCTGGGATTACAGGCATGAGCCACAGTACCCAGCCTTAAGTTATTTCTGATTAAGGGTAATGGCATCAGCTTCTGGGTTCCATCACTATTTTATTCACCTTGACAAGCATTTTGAGCAAGGAGATGCCCACTTTATCAGTAAGAAATTAAGTGTAATTTTTAAATTTTGACATGTACCTTTATAATTTATGCAAAAAGAATTTTGGTCCTTCCTTCTTTGGCTTTTTCTGAATTGTTTTCTCACAAAACTCTTAGCTTTTTTTTGCACCATCTAATGTATTTGAGCATCAAAAATTAAACTATGCTATTTATCGTTTTACAAATAGGTAGTGTTTACTCAGATTGGGAAATAAACTTTTTTTAATGTGGTCACAGTGATCAGAATTTTATATTTTGAAAACATAAAAGCTAAAAGATGGTTCTATGCAAAATAAATTTTAAAAACTGCAACTCTAAGGCAGTATTGCATCTTTCTTTTTAATAATTGGTCTTGCTTCACATCTTTGAAAAGCAAACAGGCCATTAAAGGCACGCATGATGTGTTAGACACTTAACCAGGTTTACTACTGGACAGGGTGCAATTTTATTAATCTTTAAACACATTTTAATGAGCTATGGGTATAGTTTGTACTACTAAACTACCATGAATTGCTCACTCCCTGACTCACTTTAAAAATGAAAAACAGGTGTCAGGTCAGAGATGAGCTGGAAATCCCATTTAATTATCAAAATAACAAGAATGAAAAGAGATCCATGTTGCCATTTAATCAAGTGAGCCTGCAGCTTAGGTGCTAACATTATGAGCACCTATCTATAATGCCATTACTCAGACTGGCTAGAAATTAGATAGGTCCCAGCCCTTGCAGCTGGAGCTTAAGAGAAGCATTGTTGGCATCCATGCAATTCTTGCAAGGGTCTTGAAAAGACAGCTAACGAGGGTCAGTTCATCAGGTCATGGAGATTTAAATCAGACAGTGTCCTGGAAATTTACAGGCCTGGGAGTGGGCAGAGTGAATTCTAGCCTAACTTCTGCTCCCAATCAGCCAGGGGCTCTTGGGAAAATCCTTTTGCCCTTTGGATCTTTTTGTAAAGTGGAGTGGCTTGACTAGTTTATTTCTAAAGCTCTTACCTTCTGTAACATTTCTTGTTAATTAAAAAGAATTGAGTTTTCATCTAATCTCACACAGAAATGTTTAGGATTCTGCCTATTTAGTGACCCCTGACAAGGTTCATTACAATGATGCAAGGGTGTGAAAGGCTCCCCCCCTTTCCACAATACCTTCTCCCTTGGATGCGCTGGTCTAACAAATTTTTCCTTTAGAGATAACATCCAAACCATAGCCCTCCCTAGGCATGTGAGGATAACTTGTCACTATTTTCTCAGACAAAATTTTTTACTGGATATTTTCGTTGAGTATAGAAAGGCAGTAAAAAAGTTCTATATACCAAGAGGATATTTAGTGCTGGAACCAAAGTGTCATTCCTTCTTTTTTTATTCTTACAAAATCAAACAACCATTTGTTTTTAAACCAGGGCATTTTATTCCTGAAACTGTATGCATGCAGCTTATGAAAATACTAAACAATCAGAACTTGCTCTTTTTTCTCTATTCTATCTCTCAGGATCAGCAGCTCAAAAAAAAAAAAAAAAAAAAAAAAACAGGGGAAAGAGACTAATGAAGATAAGACTTGGACCTTTCTAGAATGTCCGTTCCTGAGTGTGGCTAAACTTGTAAAGCAAATGGCTGTGGGAACCAATGCTGTGGTGTGAGGTTTCTACAGGGCTTTTGCAGGGCAAAGAGAGGGCTTCTCTGATATCCTTTAAAACGAAGCACTCTGAACTTGATCAGGGATGAACAGAATATTTCTATTATTATTTTTTTTCCTGTTAGAGGATCTCATTAGAAGAAAATACACCCACCTGGGCCCTCTTTGAATTCCAAGAAGCTCCTATTCTTACCAGAATTAGAATGTAATAACATTTTAGCTTAAAAGCTTGTCCTAGCTATTCCTCATAGCCTAATTTCTTAATCAAGTATACACTGTATGTCTCAGTATACACTACATGTACTATTACAATAGAATTTTTTTCTTGAGAAAATTTAATTTAATTTAATAATTAATTTAACAGTAGAGTACAGGTATGTAAGCTCTAGGGAACTTTGTTTCCCAATAGGGGATAGAAGGGAAAATATTTATCACATGGTAAATGATGTAGAGAAAAGGATACAGGTCCTAAGTTAATATTTGATTATTAGCTATTATGATTATGATGGTCTTGGGATTATTATGTTTAGAAGATAATGGCTACTTATTAATAATTTAGCTCCATAATCTTTGGATAGGATTGCAGACAATTAAAAATTTTCCTATAGTCTGGGCACAGGGCTCATGCCTATAATTCCAACACTTTGGGATGCCACAGCAGGAGGATCGCTTGAGCCCAGGAGTTCAAGACCAGCCTGGGCAACACAGCGAGATCTCTTCTCTACAAATAGTAATTTTAAAAATTAGCCAGAT
The DNA here is from genome assembly GCF_028885655.2 of Pongo abelii. Classification (NCBI taxonomy): domain Eukaryota; kingdom Metazoa; phylum Chordata; class Mammalia; order Primates; family Hominidae; genus Pongo; species Pongo abelii. The sequence continues at coordinate 130,409,527 of NC_085928.1, read as the reverse complement.
GTGGTGGCCCGCACCTGTGGTCCCAGCTGCTCTCAAGGCTGAGGTGGGAGTATCATTTGAGCCCGGGAGGTTGAGGCAACAGTGAGTAGTGATCGCACCACTGCACTCTAGCCTGGGTGACAGAGCAAGACTCTCTCTCAAAACAACAACAACAAAAACAAACAAACAAACAAAAAACCAACCAAAAACCCTCTCAAAGCCCCCCAGAAAACCAAATAAAATTTCCCTATATACCATGTTTGTTAAGTGCCTACAGGATTTTGTCTTAGTTCTGAAAAACATTGCCAATAATTTGTAATGCACTCACGTGTTCCCCTCACTTAAAGGATAATGATACTACCTTACCCTTATTTGGGGGTACATCTTTTCCCCGGCAAGGAATTTTTGCTCATTGACTCACACTTTTCTCAAAACCATAGCATGTAAGTCAAGACAAGAGGACAAAACTAATTCATTTCTGGTAGGATTAGGTCACAATTACACTAATTTCTTTTTTGACATCATATTTCACCTAGCTGTAGTCACTTTTGTTGTGACCATGTAAATCATTTCAGATCCCTAGCACTAAGCAATTTCCTTTTCAAATTTCAAATATTCATTCACAGGATTATTTTACTGTCCCTATGGTCTTTCCCCCTTTTAAAGTTCATTGACCCTTCACCTATTTTTAGAACCTCTGGATCCAAAATAGCAAAGAAAATTAAATATTCAGTTTGTTTAAAAACAAATATCAGTACTAAGTACTTGTTGGTTTTGACTCAGAGTTTCAGATACCTCAGTATATGACATCATCACCTGGAGCTCCCTTACCCAAATTCTGTTTACAATGGAAGAACCCGTGTGAAGCATTCAAATGTACACCTGCTTTTTCTAATAGAAAGAATGTAACAGGTTGCTCTGAATTAAACACACACACACACCCCCACACACACCACAACTCAACTCTTTCTATCCATGACCTGCCAACAATAATTTTAGTATTTGCAGGAGGCTGTTAACTTGCAAATCTTTCATTTATTTAAGAAATACTGAGTAGCTACGATGTGTCAGGCACTCTGGCACACCTTTAAGTGCTTGGGGGTAATTCAGTGGACAACATAGATTTCCCTGCTTCATGGAGCTTACATTCTAACAGGTGTCCATTTAGAAATCTCTCCAATAAGATTAAAGTGGAATATGACATTAATTAACATCTCTTATCATCTACCACACGGTTATGGTTATAATTGAATAATTAGAATAAATTGTGCCTGTCAGAAAGAGTGGTCCCTGCTCCACAACAAAATGAGAAGAAAAAGGGCAATGATATATATGCACGTAATTCCTTAGCTTTAATCTCAAAATCCTAAAGCTTCTGAAGACAGAAAGCTTTTTCATAACTTAGTTGGTGGCAGAAGCTAACCTGATTTCATATGAGTGTTCCATAGTCTTTATTCATCCAACTTAGTGTAAATATTTGTATGCTTCACTGCAGAAATATTAATGTGTTTGCAATGGGGCGTTCCCCCAGATGTCACTGGGGTAGAGTTCTACCCACTGCAGTAGAGCACAATACTATCTTCCTGAACACCCCCACCCCTCAAAAACCCAAGCAAACAAAACTGAATTATTTCTGGCAAGGATTTTGGATAAGGAACTATGGCCTGTATATATGTATCTTTTTGAATCTACCAACCATATTTTCTCAGAAAGGCCTATCCTTTATTTTTCTTGCTTTGGGGGTAGGAAAATATTATTTCTTTATGTTGTGATAGCATAAAGTAAATATTGGTTTGTTCTGTTTTCAGATAGCTTTATTTGGCAAAATAGAAAGATTGGCAATCCTCTATTTTTTTTTTAACATTATGCTCACCTGTGAAATGTGAAACTCAGGCGATACTGACCTGATCTAACAAACTTGTTGCTTAGACATTCATATTCTAGACATCTGCCCTACTATTTATACTTCTTTACATTGATCCACTTAAAAAACTGAACTATTATATCACTACCATAAATGAAAAGCCTGTATCACTTGCCATGAATAGCATCTGATGGCACTTACACAGGCCTAATAATGGCATATACTATATTGAAATACCGTTTATATGGACTTAAATTATAGAATGTTCAGAACAAAAAACAAGAAATAAGCAATTAGGGTTACCTAGGGAAGCAAAATAGTGCTATTTTGAAGATCCTATAGATTCATTTGTGTTCTCTTTCTCTGTGGGTTATATGCATGCATAGTATTATCAAATATTAAAAAATTATCTCAAGAAGCCAGGAATGAGCATGTGTCTAAATACTTTTTATAGCCTTTGTAATGAACAATTTCGGTGACTTTCACTCCTTTCCATTTTCTTTTCCTTCTCTCTTTCTTGTCTATTTCTTTTTTTAAATTATCATAATCAAAAGTAATTATACCTTATATATGACATACAAAGCAGCTCAATTTCACAGGTGTCTGCCTAGAAAAAGTGAAGGAAAGATTCATCTTATTTGGCTCACTACCTCAGTGTGGCATTGTTGCTTTCCCAGTTGGTGGTTGTTGGTTAATTAAATTTTAAAAAACACTGAGCCTAATAGAAAACTTTACTTCCAGCAAAGGTTTCACTTACATATCACATATATTATTTGCCTTTCTATTTATTTTCTATGAGAGAGACAGTTTTTTTATGTTGTGTTTTATGAGCTTTGTGTACTTATAAAATGTACAATATCTAAACTCTAAACTATGTGTATGTATGAGAATTTGTGCATCCATCTATTTTTCCTTATCTATCCATCTACTCATCAATTGAAGAGAAAAATGAGAAAGAGCAAAGAAGTAAGTAAGCTTAGTTCTCGATTTACATGGCAGCTTGTTGAAACAGGAACTTTGCATCTTGCGCTTTAAGAAAAGCATAAATATTTGTTTGGAAAAAGAATATGGAAAACAATATATAGCAGTCATTTTTAAATTCACACAAGGATAAATAAAATGTCTTATTTTCTTTGTGCAAAAAAGATTTATAGTCTTGGAAAACTAAAAATTCAATAAAAGTTTTTTTTTAAATGCTCTGTGCATTTTCCCAAAGCATTAGTAACCACTTCTAAGTTTATGCAACATTAAAATTGCCACACCAATGGGTCCCACCTTCTTCATCTATTAAATGAAGTTGAAACGAATACTCTCTCAGGACATTCTGAACTTTCTTAAAAATTCTCTGCTTTGAGGGGCCAGCCTACAGTTAGGCACCTTTGTGGCTAATGTATCTGCTGTTTGAAAACTTTGACAGTTTTCTTCTAAGGGGAAGGGGTCAGGGGGAAAAAGCTGATGTTTGAGGCAATGGTTTGGAGAGCCATGTTTTGCCACCATCATCATGTCACTGTTTTGGGGGGCCATATTTCTGTTTCGTATTAGGCTCCAACATGAGCGAGATGAAAATGTGTATTTTTGTTTGGGTTTTTGAGAGCCATCCAACTCTGGTTTTTGCCGGCTTCTTTTCTGTCCCCTTCTTTGGACTTTATGAACTGACTGACAGGAGACAGTGAAATGCATTGGCTCTCAGTTCTTGGTGTACAGTTGAATCACTTGAGGACCTTAAAACACTACATGAAAGACTGGGCTATGCCCTTTGAGATTCTGATTCTACAGTTCAGCTTCACCTCCCCATAACCCTCTACATTTCAAATATGCCCCCTCCAGGTAACTCTGATATACTCCAGAGGCTGAATAACTACTGGATTTTCACACACCACAGGCTTTACTCATCTCCCAGATACTGAAATGTCCAGGGACTGCAAGAGAAGAAAGGAGTGTGGGAAAACTCCCTGCAGTCTTCTACTTTTTTTTACTAACCTCCTTTCCATGCTCTTATAGACAGCCTTCTGAGTTAAGCCATTATCATACTTGGAGACTCAAGACAAGTTTAAACATCTATTGTATATGACTATGCTAAGTAGCATTGTTTTTAGCAGTTGCTAAATCATTTCCCCAAAATATTGCCAGTTAGTGTATAATAATTGGTATTCACATTGTACAACTGGTTGACGAATGAACTTTTAGGTAACTCATCTGAGAGCATTCACCATTAGCTCTTAATAGTCAATTATTCAGTCATTCATTTACTAACTTAATCGTGAATGCATTCACCAAACATTTATTAAGCACTTTTCAATAGTGCCGTGATTATTAGCAGCCTGAGCTCAGAGATAAAAATTCCAGGGTTCAAATCCAGGTTGTATCATTTCTCAACATTTTTACCTTGAACAGAGTACCTAATTTTACAAATCTCCATTTTGTTATCTGCAAAAGGAATAATGATACAGCCTGCCTCATTGGTGAAGGTATGAGAAAATGAATTTGAAAACTCTTGGCCCAGTGCCTAGGACATGGTGACCATACAGACATGTTAGCCATTATTATTACTACAATGTGCAAGGCAGGGGACTAGGTCCGGAGGATGCAGTGATGGATATGATTACGTGATTTAAGACTGTAGAAGGGAGGAGGCAACACCAATGCTATCATAGACGTGGAGTAAGTGTGCAGAAAACACCTGGTGGACCCAGTGTCTGCTGGGAGTGGGTAGGGGAGGGAAAGTCGTATGTGCTCAGGGAAGCCTGAATGATACGATGTTGGAGCAAAGTGTTGAAGAAGGATTCGTAATCAACTACATTTTATAAAACATATTTACTCTTGTCTTTTATATGATTAAATGTATACCATTTATAAAAGTTATATGCAAACTTTAAAATAAAAAATATACTTAAAATATTTAAGTTTCCAGTAATGATTTTGGAGGAGGGGTATAAGTTCTAAATTCCATGACTTTCAAAGGCAGAAGGGAAAGAAAATATCTTACGCTGGTAACAATCGTAGCTGTCAACGTTGCCATAGAAGAGATTCCTGTGTCAGGGTTGGAAGTTGGTCTGGAACAGTGGTTCTCAATTTTGCAATTTTGGGAAGGGAGCAATTTTGCACCTTCCATCCCACCCCAGGGTTCATTTGGCAATGTCTGGAGATATTTTTTATTGTCATGACTGAGGAGCGGGTGCCACGGGCATCTAGTGCGTAGAGGCTAGGGATGCTGCTAAACATCCTACAATACACAGGACGCTCTTTCACAGCAGAGAATCATCTGGTTCAAAATGTCAATAATGCCAATCTAAATCAGTAATATTCAAAATATAGTGTACATCAGAATCACTTGGAGAGCTTGCAGAAACCCACGTTTCTGAGTCCCACCCCCAGAATTTTTGATTCAGTGAGTCTGGAGCAAACCCAAGAATTTGCATCTCTAACAAGTTCCCCGGTGATGCTGATGCTGCTGGTTGGGATCCCATTCTGAGAATGACTGGTCTATATAACTATATATTCCCTCTCAAATCTAAAATCTATGATTTATGTGAGTTTTTTCATCTATACAAGATTTTGGGTGAAAAGTTACCAAAGTTATATTTATGTCATTTACCAACAAAGGTTATTCAGTGAGTTCTAGAAATATGTAGAATTAAGCTAGTTATAAAGTTACCCCAAATTTCAGCTGCTGCCTTCTGGATGCCTTCCCTCAATAGCTTTCCTGGCCAAAAGTCATGTTACATATAAGTATGAGGTATAAAGAATTACTGGCAGTCTCTAAGATTCAAGCTTCTTACAATAAATCAGCCCTTTGACATTTACCAAATAATTGATGCTCTCAATTAAGGGGTGACATCATTAATACTGCATTCACCTGCAATAATTATGGTATGATATTTGCCCCATGCATGGACACAGTTTCATTATGCTTGGTTTTTCCTCCAAATAGGCAGAAGTCTAGTTCTATTCTTCTAATCTGATGAAGGGCTTGGGGATTCAAGGTGGGTTAAAGAAATCCATAATGATGTTAGAACACAGAAGATATGCAGAAAAATTAAAGGGAACTGAACTACAGATTACACAACAGAAAGATTTGTAATGCCTCACAAGTACATTTGTTCACTCTCTCACTAATTATGATTTATTTGATAAAATATATGAAGTATATAAAAGCCATAATGATGTCTGGCTAATTTCCATTTTCAGGACTGGCAGAAGCAGGCATAAAGTATGCTATAAAGAAACTGGAAAAGAAATGAGAAATAATTTGAACAGTGTTAAAATTGGTAAGACTTGCTGAGAAGTTATGTAACATATTAAAAATCAGGCAGATTTTGTTCCATTTGTGTGGTCTGCAAATGCCTGGCCCAAAAGCAGGGGTATAGAATATTTGACCTCTATAGCTCTGTTCAGCATCTCCAGGAAAAACCTATTTTTGATTCTGAATAGAAAGCGTAATATTATCATTTATACAAAATGATGACAGATTTTTCACTTACAAAGAACCTAGGATTATAGAAAATAAAGACATATCACAACCCTCTATTTAAATTGCAACATTTGAGACAACAAGATAAAAAAAATTACTCATCACATGGTATTGAAATTATCTTTCTACTTCTAACTGTTTCCAGAATTTTAACTTCTTGTGGGCAAGAACTTTGTCTCAAAATGCCTATAATTCCAGTAAGCAGCACAGTACCCAATGTGGCAGCTGCTCAGAACTGCTCACTGATGAATATGCACCATTCATTCCTTATATTTATATTACATTTATTTGTTTATTATTTATTTTTAGATACAGGGTCTCACTCTGGGTCCAGGCTGGAGTGCAGTGGCACTATGTTAGCTCACTGCAGCCTCGAACTCCTGGGCTCAAGTGATCCTTCCCCCTCAGCCTCCTAAGTAGTTAGGACTACCGGTGCATACTACCATGTCCAGTTAGTTTTTAAATGTTTCATAGAGATGGGGCCTCACTACATTGCCTAGGCTGGTCTTGAACTCCTGGCTTCAAGTAATCCTCTTGTTTTGGCCTCCCAAAGTGCTGGAATTACAGGTATGAACCTCTCTGCCTGGCTTACATTTTAATTTTCAACTTTCAAAGAACATAATTTGATTGGTACCTTGATTCCAAAAATGGAGAACTGGAACTATTTACAATAGAAAACGTGAACATGTTTGCTTGCCCAAGAGAAAAATAAAAACATCTAATACTGAAAAACACCTGGAAAGTTCATGAGAGAGAAGTGAATCAGTGAAAGAAGCTATGGTTTTTGCAGTCATTCTCGGGCGCTCTCTCCTCAAGCATTGCAATGAGTTCGTTTTCCTTTTTTTTCTTTCTTTTTTTTTTTTTTTGAGATGGAGTCTCGTTCTGTCACCCAGGCTGGAGGTGCAGTGGTGCAATCTCAGCTCACTGCAAGCTCTGCCTCCCAGGTTCACGCCATTCTCCTGCCTCAGCCTCCCGAGTAGCTGGGACTACAGGCACCCGCCACCACGCCCAGCTAATTTTTTTGTATTTTTTTTAGTAGAGACGGGGTTTCACTGTGTTAGCCAGGATGGTCTTGACCTCCTGACTTTGTGATCCACCTGCCTCGGCCTCCCAAAGTGCTGGGATTACAGGCGTGAGTGAGCCACTGCGCCCGGCCAAATGCAATGAGTTCTTGTGCTACTTTTAGATCACTTCAAAACTTTGTATTTCATCCTCACATTGCCTTGTAAGACAGTAATTATAATACTGAAAAATTCCTTTTTAAACCTTATTACTCTCCCTTACTTATCTCCTGGTAGGCTTCAAGTACGAGGAGTTCTTAATCTGTGATCCATGGACCATGGTCCCCAAAGGTCTAGGGATAAAGCTCTGCTTCAGTAGAATTAGTTTCCTTTGTTATGTATTTTATCTTACACATTTAAAAGAATTATTCTGCGAAGGGGTCCATAGACTTCACCAGATAGTTAACAGGGTCCAGCGCACAAAAATGGTTACAAACACTTGGCTGCCTTAGCTCAAAGATAATTATTTATTATCTTTCCCTCATAAGCTATATAACCAATTTCTGATGCCATATTAATCTTATTTTCTTCCAGGAAGACTGACCATTTAAACCTAACTACCTGGTAACGTCCTATGTCTCAAATTTAACTAAAATGCCCAAGAAAACAGTGCTTCTGCTATCATATAAACAATTGCTAAATTATTACCTATTCTTAACCTAGAGTAAAAGTGATTTTGCATTACATTGATTATTAAGGTTAGAGTCTTTTTAGTGCTTTATAATGTTCACTTGGAGGGTTATGCCTTGTTATAGGCTAAATATTTGTGTCTTCCTCTGCCCAAATCCACATGTTGAAGCACTAACCCCCAATGTGATGGTATTTGGAGGTTGGGCCTCTGGGCGGTAGTTGGGTTAGATTAGGTCTGAGGGTGGGACCTTTATGATGGGATTAGTGCCCTTATGTGAAGATGAAGATGGAGAGATTTTGCTCTTCATACACATGCACCAAGGAAAGACCACGTGAAGGCATAAAGAGAAGACAACCATCTGCAAACCAGGAAGTGGGCCCTTACCAGACAGTGAATCTGCTGATATTTTCACCTTGGACACCCAAGCCTCAAGAACTGTGAGAAACAAATGTTTGGTGTATAAGCAACGTAATCTATGATATTTTGTTACAGCAGCCTGAACTATGACATACCTCTTCCCATTTATAAGCCTTTATTGGCAAAACAGCTTCAACAATACCAACATGCTTTCATAAAACAATAACTTTCTAAGGAAAGCATTATATTTTTTTTACTCTTTTTAGCTTGGTTCAAGAAGATATTTACAGTTGTGAAGAAAGAAAGAAATCCCAGACATGCTCCATTTCTTCACTGCTCAACCCTGTCACCATCATTGGCTAAGTGGCAAGGGAGGAATTTTGTACACAAGAGACTTAATGCATATGGTTTAAGATTTCAGCCTCAACTGTTAGGTTCTTCTCCAAACATCTCAAAAATCTGCATTTGGACCAACAGCTAGATGGCTTGTAGATATAGCTGAAGAATGTTGATCCACTCTTAGGCTGAGGACACTCAATTCAAGCTCGACACATTTCACTAGCAGCTTTGTTTATTCATGTTGAAACTCAGTTTCAAAGCCCAATAACCATAGTATGACTAGATAAAATAGAAATTTTATGTCAAAGTTTTCTCATTGCAACATCTCCTTCTATGAAAACACCATTTTTTTATACCTTTCTTTACCTTTATTTCTCTGAGGAGCAAGCATGAGGCAATGAGAACGGCATGTGCTACATTTTCTCACTGTTAGCCTGGGTGGGATGGGGTTCCAAGAGGAACACGGGAGTGGGGCTTAAAATGACCCTTCTTTTAAGTTAGATGTGCTCATGTAACGTAAGAAGTTGAAGATCAAGTTAGACAGAAGTTGAAGTTGGGTAAATTCCAAGGAATAAAATTTAACATTCACAGATAAGTACTCAAGCAACCTTTTGAAGGCCCCAAAGCTCGTGGAAATCCAGGCTTTTGGAGAGTTTCAGAATATCTACCACAACTTGCAGACCCAATGCAGTGGGTTCTACATAGGTATCTTACACGTTTCCTTTTCATATTCTTTCCTTTGCCACCGAATAACTCTGTTCATCCCCTACCCAGTGCCTTCAGCTTTACCCACTCTCCTTTAAGCAGATCTAAGACCTGCACATTTACCTTAAAAATCAGATTCCTAGGGCTACAAGGACTTAAAAGACTTCAATTTAGGTCTGGATTGATCAAAAACAGAAAAAGAAGCTGCAGTTGGACTGTATGTTTGTCACAGTATTTTTATGTGCATTATTTTATTTAAACTTTCATTCATTTTATGAGCAATGTAGGCCAAGAGTGGCTTTCCCAGCCTAGAGAAGAAGAAAATCAGTTCTAGTGAAGCATAACTTGTATGAGGCCACTGTTCTTTAGTTTGTAAGTGAGATGAGAGTTGTTCTGGGATTCTGATATCCTGAAAAATGCTCTTCCAGCTCTTCCTGGTCAACTTGAAAGGGAGAGAAGAAAACTAACTTTCAACAGGAGAGTTGTCCCAGCTTTCTGCAATTCTAGAGAATGTTTGAGAATCTTTATTATCAGAGCATTCTTTTGATGGCCTTTAAAATGTTTTTGGGGTGATGTGGGGAGCAGGAAAGTTTGAAGGCAGAACCTGATGTTGCACTGTAGGAAAACAATTCAAATGTAGGCTCCTGGACTGATTAGATCCAGTTCACTTTCTATTGTCAAATGATAAATTCCCATCCTACTTTGGCGTGAACTTTAAAAGGAAACACCAGTAGCCAAAGGCCAAGAAGAGAAAGGAACAACATTTACTCATATAAATACTGAACACTGCCAAGCACAGAATTTACTGTGCACTTGTCTTGGATTTTCTCCACATTATAGCTTCACAAAAGCTGTGGTTCCAAAGTTGCACTGAATAGGATTCTGATTTGGTACATTAACACATCATGATACCAGTAGCACCTGATACGTGACTTCCTCTAGGTTTTAAGAGCATCTTTTATTCTGTCCCAAATCCAGAAGGCAAGTTTTCTACCAAGTGGCCAGAGCAGGACAAATTGTGACCCAAGGTAGTAAAAGGAAGGCTGGGTGAAGGCCAAGATGTGGATGAAGACAGCCAGTGGCTGGAAGCCCAGAGAAGTCTCAGTTCCTGGCTTTAACAAGAAATGAAGTATGATTGGCAGCTGCAGAGCCAGGCTTTCTAAACCAACATTGTGAGTTTTCCACTGTCTATATCTGAACTATTTACATATTCCATACTACCTAGAAAACAGGCTAACCTGTTGTTCTCAGCTGAGAGTCGTGCTTGGACACAAAGTTCTAGAACTAGGTTCTGCAGGATTCTGTCTACTTTCTGTGAGTATGTGACTGCTCTTTTTTTTAACCCCTTGTTATTTTTTGGCTGAGGCTGTCCTCCATTAATAGTTTTAATACCTGTTTATTTCCACTGCTATTAAAAAAAATTTCTGAAGGCTGCCAAAGGATGTTTTTACCGTGTTCCCAGCAATGAATAGTCCTGCCTTTTTCTGCCGATATAAGCAAGCCTGTGATTGACTGCCAAGACTTAAAATTCCCGGGTTGAATCAAGTACACTAAAGCAGTGTTTTTCAAACTATGGGTCCCAACACATAAGTGGGTTGTGAAATCAATTTAGTGGGTAGCAAGCAGTGCCTTTTAAAAAATGAAATAAAGTAGACTGGAAAGCGTCAGTTCACTGCATTTGTTAAGAGTTAGGATTGTTTTGTGAAACTTTTGTTTGATTTACAAACACACACCATTTGTATGCCTGGTCGTTATGTAAAATGTATTTCTTACTGTGGGCTGTGGTCATCAATTGGAAAGCCACTGCACCAAAGCAATGCCAGAAACACTGAAAGAAGTGACTTGCTTAAGGAAATAAAGCCCTTCTGATTTCTGACTGTTGTCCAGAGTGCTGGCTAAGAAGAGGGAGGGGATGAGGAGCCTCATGAAAAATGGACAAGAGCCCAGTGTGGGGTTTCAAGCCAGAGCTTGCTGGCCAAATGGGAAGGCTGGCAAGTGGACAGACAAGGGCTTTATTACTGTTGCCTATTAGCTGCATGAATACTAAGGAATTTTTAAAGAAATGAAACACATAGGATTTAAAGCACCAACAAGATCTTTAGGTAGACAACTTCACTATGAGAAAGATGTTTCATAAACTGCATCACAAATTTCTAAATGTTTAGTAAAGACAAACACAAGTTCAAGTGTGCTTGGATGCATATTCTTTTAGGTTAAAACATAAAAAATTGCCAACATTCAGTCATTTTAACCTACAAAAATGGCAACTTTGTATAGTTTTCCCTTCAAAGAGATTGCATTCCATTTTTTTTTCTTCAGGTAAACAGCAAGTGCATCAGTGTCTACTCATCCACTTACCCATCTACCTATCCATCCCTCTATCAGTCTTTTCTTTTTTTGGAGTTGAGGAGGGAGGGACCAAGAACTAAAATACAAGTTGCCTTTCAGAAATGACATGAAAATTAAAATAACACTTGGCTTTTTATTATAGCAGCTACTCAAAGAAAACCTAATTATTTTGAGGAGTCTGTTTCTTGGTTATTGGATATTAATTGCAGCCTAGGCTAAAATATCTAAAAGGCTGTCACATTTTTTCTTTCATGAAATCTCTCTAACATATTTTTAAATACCCTGAGACTGAAGTCAATCTCCCTACTTACGGACATGACTAAAAATTCATTATATCTATATCTATACCTGAGAGTATTGGGATGTTCCCTAGCATGGTGACAAACCTCAAATCTCTTCACCTTTACTTATAGATTCCCCCATCCCCAGCAAAGGCCTCCAGTGTCTTTCACTAAAAACCTCCTTACTTTTAAAGTCAATGCCTAGCTCCTCTCTTCTGATTTTTAACTGTGGCAGACAACATTTACTCTTCTGGACATTATTTCCTATAGAAAAGAAATGAATTAGGTTGTGCTTTCCCTGTTTCCTCAGCCACCCAGAGACATGTCTGCAAGGCAATAAAATTTTCCATAGTGTCTGAGCTGCAAAAAATGAGCCAAGAAAAACCTCAAAACACTAGCAGAAAGAAAAATATTTGGTGCTTAGTTACATTTCTTTTGAGATATGAAGGGGTGGGGTTGGGGGGATAAATCTTTCAGGAAGTTTACTGAGTTACTTTGACTAAATGCAAGGCCTGTGTCTCTCTTGGGCCATACATTTGGAGTGTCTGCCTGCTATGTTCTGCAAACAACTGAGAGGCACCAGGCCGAGACCCTCTTTGGGCCTATCTGAAATGTCTGAATTAACACGGGAGACATCTTGTAAACAAAATGCTCTCTCAAGTCAGCATCATATCCTGGGCACGTTCACTGTAAACTTCAAAAACTGTACTCAGCATTTTGAAACAAAATGATTGTGAATCAAAGTTCCTCCCTGGTTACATTCAAAGGACTTTGGTCATTAAAGTTTTGATTTTCTGAACTCAATTCAGTTTCTCCTCCAAGAGACAGGATGCACAATCAAGTGGTTAAAATACCTTAATTAATTAGATATTAGGGGAAGAAATGTATTTTTTCGACAAGAAGGCCTGATTTTTCTAGCAATTGTTGATCCTGGGATGGCATTAAAATCAGTCACAGCAGCAGAATTGCATAGTAATGACTAACCTTGAAACCTTTTTCTTGGAGACCCCAAAGCAGTCGTCTAGCCCTAGAAGCTAATATTTTTCTATGCTCTGCCAGGCATGAAATAAAATACCTTAAAATAATTCTTGGAATTTTCTTGACTAACTTGACTGTAGGGAGGTGGCATCTGTTACTCAAGTAAGATGTCCTGTTCTCATGAATTTCCATACCAAAGAGGAGTGGTTCAGGCAGATCAACAGAGCCCAGGCTTTGGGACTACAGAGGACTGTGCTTAATTAAGCAAAAAACACTAATTGATCCCCTCCAACACCCCTCCCATTTTCCTTAATATACCTTTCCACACCTTACCACCTGAGAGCGTTACCCAAAAGAGAGATCCACAAAATAGGTTCCTGTTACAGCCTTCCTCTCACAATAGGAGATTAGAAGCCAGGTTCTACTTGAACTTTGTAATTTGGATTTAGTAAACTAAATTCCTATGATGCAGCAGTTTAAAGACTTTAGAAGAAAGACACAGAAAATGGGAGGCCTTTTGAATATTGAGTTCTGCCACTTCCTTTTATTAGCAAATGACTCAGGGCTCTGCCTAGACATATTTAAATATAAAGTGCAAACTCCTCTTTGCTTTCAAAGCTTCATCAGTGTTTCTGTGCGCATATGAGTTATTGTCCAATGTCCCTTGGCATCTGTGGAGGATTGGTTCTAGGACCTCCTTTGGACACCAGAGATGCTCAAGTCCCTTATACAAAAGGGTATAATATTTGCATAAAACCTACAGACATTCTCCCATATGCTTTAAATAATCTCTAGATTACTTATGATACATAATGCAATGTAAATGCTATGTAAAGAGTTGTTATACTGTATTGTTTAGCAAATAACAATAAGAAAAAAGGCTTATGCATGTTTAGTATGGATGCATTTATTTTCCCAAATATTTTCAATCCATAGTTGGTTGAATCCATGGATGCAGAATCCATGGATATGGAGGGCTGACTGTACATTTCTTGCAAAATAAAACTGGGGCTCTTTTGCACATTGTCAACAAGACTGCAAATTAGTTCAACATTTTGGCAATATCTGACAAAATTCCAAATGTACATGCCTTTTGACACTGTGATTCTACATCTTGGAATTTATCCTGCGGACATAGTCATTTATGTAAATATATATGTATATGTATATGTATATGTATATGTATATGTGTATATATATATATATGTTCATTGTAGGTTTTATGAAATTGCAACATTCTGGAAATAACTTAAATGTCCATTAACAGAAGACTCAGTAAATAAATTTTGGTACATCCAATCACTCAATGGACTAATATGTGGCTGTTGAGAAAAAAGAGTAACATAAAGTGAAAGTTATATAGAGAGGTATGAAAAGGTGCCAAATTTTATTATTTAAGGAAAAAATTTAATCTGTGTTAAATTCAACGTGTGTGCACATATTTGTGCTATGTCTACAATATTTCTGGTAAGGTGTACAAGAAAATGAAAAAATGCAACTAGTGGTAACCTATAGGGAGTAGGGCTGGAAGATAAGGAGGGGGCCTTCTACATTTCATTTTATATCCTTCTGAACTGCTCAATGTTATTACTATTTTTACCATAAACATGGATTGCTTTTACTAAAATGCTTTTTTAAGTGCTCCAGGGCCATAGTAGCTGTAAAAATTAAGTCTTTCAGTCCCCAGAAGCATCAGGGACACATCCAATTCTAATATTTGTATTTTTAGGTGGTGGCGAGGCTCTGAACTGAGATGTAGGTGCTGACCCCAAAGTGTGTTGTGCTGGTGCCCTCCTCTAAGCTCCCTGTGCTCTCCACTGTGTGCATCACCTTGTTTCAAGCCCTTCTTCCTGGCTGGATGTTAAGCTTCCTGCTGGGGGTCCGGAACCATCTTGTCCTCATTAATGACTCCCTGGTTCTCAGCACTGTGCCTGGCAAATAGTGGACTCTCAATAAATCTTGTCGAGTAAAGAAGTCAGTGGTCTCATTTCAACTACAGTTCTAACAGGATAATTAAATGTTAGAGTTAAGAAAATCAATAACAATAACAGAATGCTATAACCAAGGGATTTTAGCTGCATGTTTGAACCAGATCCCTCGGCTCCTGGGCCCTCTCACTGATCTACGGCAAGGGAATCTTGGACTATATAAAACATTGGGGTCCCATAAACTACACTGAGGCATTTCAATGAAAAAAAAAAAACAGAACTTTGGCTAAAGTTAAAAAAGTTTAATTTATTTAAAATTTAGTCAATTTTATCAATTTTCTAAAAATAGCATTTGATAGAATTTCTCAGCTGCAAAGTTTTTGTTTGTTTGTTGCTCATAATTTTTTGCACCTGCTACCACTCACTGGTCTGTCCCAGAATCAAGTATAAAATATAAGCTGGTTTTACCCAAAATTAGCCATGTTACTTTTAAAAGTTCCTGGCATCATCATTTTGGGGTGGTCTGAAAGGGTATCATGACTTCTACAAACTCTGATACCTGAATGGATTTGAGAATGTTGAGACGTGTTGATCATTAAGCTATTGAGTTTTCCCTAGAATGTGAAGTCACCCATCCCAGTATCATTCAATCATACTGCAGAGTTCTCCCTTCCTAGGCTTTGCCCCTAGAAAGAGAAAGAAATGAAAATCTGGAGAAAGGAATGAAAGTCAACTAGAAATGCCTTTCCCCTTCTTACTAAGAAAACTCTAGCTCATTATGGTAATCTGTCATTTTATTTAAAATTATATACTATGTCAAACATGCAAAAAAGAAAAGAGGACAATATTGCAAAATCCAAGGACATGCTACCTCAATTAATCAAATTGTATCATTTTGCCATAATGCTGAATTTAGTGTTTATCTGTCCCATGAACATTTTTATTCTGTTACAAAGGTATAGTAATCTATTCTTTTACCAACTAAAACTTTCAATAAAATGAGGCCAAATGAATTCAGTTCACTCAAATGGAATTTGGGTATAGGGTATAATTTCCTGAGCATGGCCTGATTACATTCCCAAAGGCCATCTAGGGTAGGGAGGCTTAACTAAAATAGGCTGTGTCCAGGTTGTGATCAGTGCAGCAAAGCAGATGCCATTGTGGCGGCTGCAGCATCAAGTTTAGTTTAGACTCACTGTTAATTACCCACCCTACTCAGACTCTTTCTTACCATCCATCTTCTTTTCCTCCAGAGTCTGAAAATGCCTGGTACTTGGATTTCCAGTGTGGTAGATTGTTTCCACAAATGGCTGCAATAATCACTGCCACCCTGCATGTCTCTGGCAATGTGACTTTGCCATTCCTTTCATCAAGAGAAGTGGACTCCTTCTGAATTGAGCTGACCCTGCAGCTTGCTTTGATCAACAGAGTGCATAAGTGACACTGTGTGGCTTGAGACTATGTTTTAAGAGGTTTTGTAGTTCCGCTTTTATACTCTTTTGGAAACCAGCTACCATGTAAGCAGTCAGACCATCCTGAGGCAGCCAAGCTGTGAGGAAGCCCAAGCTAGCTACACGGAGAGACCATGTGAAGAAAGTTAGATGCCTGGCCAACCCCCAGGTCATCTTGGATGTTGTAGCTCCAGCAGATGCCACGTGAAGCAGAAATACCACATTGCTGAGCCCAGCCCAGACTGAAGAATCATGAGAGGTAAAAAATAGTTGTTTAAAGCCACTAAGTTTTAGAGTGATTTGTTACACATTATTGAGTAACTGACTCACCCAACCTCCCTTAATGCTAAGGTATGAGCACATGACCCAATTCTGGGCAATTAGATGTAAGAGGCAGTTTGCTAGTGGTAGTATGAGGACGGTTTCTGGAAGAGATATTTTCCTTCCTGTAATGAAGACACATGTGATGAGACACTGCTTCTCTTTTGGTCTTTGGATGTGGCTGTGTGAACATATGCTGCCTAGAGAGGTGACCCTGAGGGGACAGCCTGGGAACAAAAGGCAACATGGAGACAATGGTAGGGCAACAAGATGGAGGGCACCTTGATGATCTGTCATGCCACCCAATTAACTAAATTAAACCAACTACCTCTGGAATTCCTGCTTTGTGAAGGAACTCCATTAAGTCATTTTGGGTCTGGAATTCTGTATTTCAAGTCAAATGACACAAATCTTATTTATTTGACTCTAGGGAATAGCAAGGAAACTTTCCCTTAATGCTAGCAGCATGCTGCTTTCTAATAATACACTGGCTCTCAGCACAATCATCCAAGGTGCTAAAACAAACAGGATAGAGATGTCTTCACTGAAATGTAAGAAATCACCTGTGAATTCAATAATATCCATGTTAGCTTTCTGAAATACTATGTCCAAAAATGTCCCTGTAACTATGACATCAACTCAAATTCCTCACATAATTATATTTTAAATGCTGTCCTAGGTCTGAAAACTCACCACCTGGAAACCCGATTTAAATATACAAGGGGGGCTGATATTCTTTATAGGAGGTCAAACATGGGCACAGCATTGTATTATTGAAACTAGCTCAAGATAGAAATATGAAAAAACATTTCACAACATTTGGAAAAGCCAAGTAATTAATATCTAAAGATGGTAAGTGATAGCCCTAACCACATGCATGTATACTTAGAAGATGAAAGAAGGTACATTTTTCTTTGGGGACTATTTTACTATACAATAATACAGTATACAATTACTAGGGCAGGCATTTAAATAGGCACAAATGTGTGCATCTGAGGTTATTGATTAGTATGCAACTTCTTCACCTGACATTAAATTGAGTGATTGAATGGTACTTTTTACTGTGACATAGCTTAGTGTTTTGACTTAAGTACAAAGACAAGTTTTTGTTCAGAAGTTAAGTTTTCCACTTAAGACAATTATTGTGCCACGATTTTTTTGCTTGCAAATTTTATTTCAGTAAGTTTGCCTGTATTACACTACTTAATGGCTACTCTGCACTTTTGAATTCAGTTGAAACTTGCTAGCCCTCTTCATTTTCTTTGGCTTAGGAAAACCCTATATCACAGAGTGTTATGAGGCCAGCTTGGGATTCCTGAGGCTTGGGTCTCAGGTCTAGGCCAACTATGAATCCTTGGGTCAGTCACTGAACTTCTCCAGCTGTCAGGTTCCCTATCTGTAAAGGGATGGAATTTATCAAGCGCTGTCCAATAGAACTTTCTGTGATAATGTCAATGCTCTACATCTGCACTTTCCAATATGGTAGCCATTAGCCCTGTGTGGCTACCAACCATTTAATTTTATTTAATTTTATTAATTTACATTTAACCACCTTTGGCTAGTGGCTGCAGTAATGGACAGCACAGATAGGTGATCTAGGTCCTTCTGATCTAAAGATTATTTGCTCCTCCTACCCCAAATTTCCACTTAGTTTTCTCTTTCCTACCTTTGCCTGTGTAACAACTCTCCAGTCTTTTTATTTTACTTAGAATTAAAGGTCATATATGCCTTTATTGCCATTCCAGCCTAGAGTCAAGAGCTTAGAATTAACTATAAGCATTAACCCACTTCTTGAAATGCAGAAAAGGACCAGCTCTTAGAGGCTCTTTGATCTTCCATTAGAGCTCAGTTGGAGAGTCAAGAGTTATTTGGATGGAATAAGATCTGACATTTATTGAGTCAAAAGGCAGCGTTGATGTGGCTTCCTATTTTAGGATAATGTCAGCTTCGGTTAGAAGCTTTACTTTCCAAAGCTCCTGCTAATAAATATGGCCACATTGTTAGGACGGGCAATTCTTTTGCAAACACCGTCTACTGCAATTATGTGGTGTGACCCCTACTATGTGCCAAGGCACAGGACTGAGTTCAGAGGCTGAGAATATGAGTAAGTTTCCCTCCAGTAATAAAAGCCTAGGTCTAACAGAAGAGCCTGACCAGAAGATAAATATTTATAACACACTGTGACACATCCTATGACCAATACGTGAACAAAAGTGCTGTAAGAGTATGGAGAACAGAGCAAGCCCTGTCCTCCTTTCTGGTGAGCAGGGAGAGCATAAAGGAGGTATCCTGTGGAGGGTGATCAGGAGTTAACTCCAGCACCAAGGAGGGGGAGGACGTTCCTGGCAGAGGAGCATGGCTCCTTAAGGGATGTCAGTTAAATAGGGCTATCCACACACTTTAGGTTTGAGTTTCAGGGAACTCAGCAAGAACTGAGTACTGATTTTGTGACTTCCTGCCGAAGAGCCCTTTAGCAAGATGATTTCTCAAATAGGTAAAATGATTCAAACTTTGGGTTCTGAATCTTTGCTGATTTCAAGGAGCAACTTTCACTTCCTTGATAAACAATGAGTGGCCCTAGTACTTCTAACCCCATTTAACTCTACCCGTATAATATGAGAAATCACAAGGCATATCTGAGGGAGGACATCTTTTGAAGGCACTGAATGCCAGGTAGAATCCATGGGTTAGAAAGGAGACAGTGAATTAATGAGAAGTGTAAGTGATGAGTGAGTAATAGGAAGCATAAATTTTTCCATCAAAACAACCATTTCTTATCACCACAGAGACTGATTCTTGGAATACATACCTTACTTCCAACAGTCTAATGCTAACCTCTGTGAATAAGAGGCATTCAGTCTTCAAGACGTTTGTTTTTCTGCATTTCCTCTTCCTACAGTGAAGTCACTGGGGGCAGATGAAATATAAAATGCTGGAGTTTGCCTCTCTGGCGAGCTGCAGAAAGGAATTTCTGCATTATTGTGATCATCTATTTAATCGTAGCACTTAGTTGCTTATACAAAGCAGTTCTCCTGTCCTTGCCCCTGCCATTTAGAAATTTACAGGCTAAAAAGAGGATGATGACCCAGACGAGTTATGAAGGCCCTATAAACAAATGCATACTCATTACAGAAACATATAGTAAACATTTGCCTTACGTGGCATCCACAGGCCAGGTAAATGGTGGGATGCTGGCGGATTTGTCTTGAGGCAGTTAAATGATGTGAGGTTCCCTCACTGTTCTCAACTGCTGTTGATAAGTAGCTATAACAGACTTCCAAGCTCCTTCCCTCTGTTTTAGAGAGCTGTTCCACACTTGATGCTGCACATTATAATCACCTGGGAGCTTTAAAAAACCTGGATGCTCAGGTCACACATCCCAGACCAATTAAATCAGAAGCTGTGGGTTTGGACCCAGCCCATAATGCATTTTAAATGCCTCAGGTGATTCCAACTTGTAGCATGTGTAAGGGCCTGTGCTTTAGACTTCAGAGCAGTGGCTCCTAACTTCTGAATTTAAAAAATACACATTTCTAGGCCCCACCCCAGATCTACTCAATCACCATCTCTGAGGGGCAGATTTTCATGTTACTTTCTAATAAACTCTTAGGTCAGTTTGATTCCAGCCCTTAGTTGAAAACCTTGTTCTAAAGCATTGAATTTCTATTTCTTCTTTGATGTTGTGCATATGAAATGTGAGAACATTAAAATAGGTCCATTAAAGACTACATAGAGGATATTTATTTATTTATTTTGGTTTCAACTTTTTATTAAAGTGTCACTTACTTAAAAATAGACACATGCAGAGATTGAAAGTGAGTGCCTTGATGAAGGATCACAAATTGTGTCACTGGCACCCAGATCAAAAACCTGAAGCTTACAATCCCCTACAATCCTTCCCTTCTAGGTACTATCCACGCCCCATGGGAACCACAAACCTGATTCTAACATTTCTCCCACCTGAAGTTTTATTTGTTCCAATTCGGTACAATTGCAGTAAAGTTGACTTAATTTCATGCAAATAATTATTCAGATATAATTAAGAGGCCAATAGTATTTTGAGGACAAATGGCCTAACACATCTTGTATTGCATTTGTTCATGATTATTTTAAACAAGGAAGAAGAAAACGAGGCCAGGAAGAAATACTGTCTCTGATTTTCATAGATTGTTAGTTACTGGGTACAATTTTCAAATACTTTTTACCCTAAGCCTTGTAACAACTCTGTACAGATAAGAATTATCGTCATCTCTACTTAACAGACGGAAAAATAGAGCCTTAGGGAGGAAGTGAATTGCCAAGATTTGGCCTCATGTTCCTCTTACATGGAAGGCCTTTCCCTCCATTGCTGCATGCACACTGTCTCTCACCTTTGTAACCAATTGAGGCTTTAGCCTCCTGTAAGAAATCAGCATGAAAAAGGGTCTCTAGACATGATTATGGATTGTGACTCATTTGATTGTTTTTTAAAAACTCATTCCAAAATACTTTATGAACTATAGTTCTCAAATCACATAGATAAGTTTTTTAAGTTAATATTTTTTTTCTGCTTAGAAAAGTAATTCAGGCCGGGCGCGGTGGCTCATGCCTGTAATCCCAGCACTTTGGGAGGCCGAGGCGGGCAGATCACGAGGTCAGAAGATCGAGACCATCCTGGTTAACACGGTGAAACCCCGTCTCTACTAAAAATACAAAAAAATTAGCTGGGTGTGGTGGCGGGCGCCTGTAGTCCCAGCTATTCGGGAGGCTGAGGCAGGAGAATGGCGTGAACCTGGGAGGCTGAGCTTGCAGTGAGCCGAGATAGTGCCACTGCACTCCAGCCTGGGTGACAGAGCGAGACTCAGTCTCAAAAAAAAAAAAAAAAAGAAAAGTAATTCAGTTTCACTGCAGAATAAAATAAAAATGTAGAGGAAACTAAGAATCATGCATTATAACTAAGGGTTCTTTAAAAATAGGAAAGACCTTAAAGAGCCTGGGCTGTGTAGTTCTCTAGCCTTGCCTGGGGGAAGGAGAATGAGTAACTTGATCTTTGGATGCTTTTCAAGAAATTTAATGTGAATAACTTATTTCTAGGTGTCCTGTAGTTGGTACAGATCCGATGCTGTATCCTACACAACATGCAAAAAATTTGAAAAGATCAAGAACTCTATCTGATCTGTTTTTCACAGATTACCAAGTATAACTGCATTTCCCCCACAATTTTTTAAAACAGTTCCTGTGATCATAAAAACTTTCTTTTTTTTTCCTATTTGTTAATAGAATTGGCTGAAATTGTGGATTTAGAAATTTATCATGAGTACATCTGAATTCTTAACAGAAATACAGAAATTCCAGGAAGCCTTGAGGTTTCTGGGGAAGTATGCTTTTTTTTTTTTTTTTTTTTTTTTTTTTTTTTTTTTTTTTTTTTTTTAGCAAACATACCAGAGTTTATACCTTTAAATGCATGTGGTTTTCTCTGGAGGAGGAAGCAGTGTACTTTTTCAGTGTGTTCCTATTGCTGAAAATACTCCAGGGGAATTACAGGAAAGAGGAGCAGGACAGCTTTGAGCTGCACATCCCAACACTGACTCTCAATTCCTAGACTAAATGGCATAAAATTTTTCTCACTTACTCAGCAATGACTCTTCAAAAGCCACTGATTACATCTCTAGATCTGTCCAGTCAACACAAAACAATATTTTCCCTATGCCTGAGGGAGGGCAGAACACTTTGCTACTCCTGGAATTTAGCATATACTCACAGGCAGTGCCACCTCCTCACCTGAGGCTGAGCAACCAGAGACCCAGGGTGGCTGGTTACACGTGACTTTGCTCAGTTACACCAGGAATTAAGGACAAAGTTGATACACTATTCCAGGTGTCGTGACTCAAAAGAAAGGAATTTTTTTCACTTAAATCCTCAAACATGGATTCTTGCATGATCTACCAACCACTCTGGCCGTGATAAAACCTAATACTCATCCATCCATGTAGTTCTCAAATCTCTATGTATACAGTATATAATATCCATGATACATGTGCACCACATTTATTTCCCAACTATTCCCCAATTTCTGGGCATTCGCTTGGTTTCCAGATTCTTCTTTCCCTCCCTACAACAATGATGCAATAAAATTCCTGTACACAGAATCTTGCATATCAATGCTTTTATTTTTATGGGCTAGCTTCCAAAAGCTGGGTCATATATGATATCTCTCTGTGTTTTTTATTAATAGAGCTTGCTAGATTGCTTTTCAAAAGTTCAAAGACCACAGGAATGTATTAGACTCCCCCCATCTCTTCATCTAACTGCAGTGGTGGATATTATCACTCCTTAGAAATATTTGCTAATTATTTTTTAAATTTGTAATACATATATTTGGTAGATTTGTATTTGGAATATATTACAAGCTTGTATATGTCAATGAAAAAAGTTAACATTTTACTAATTTGATGGGAGGGGTATCTCATTGTAGTGACTGAATGGTAGACCCCCAAAAGATATGTCCATGTGGTAATCCCCCAAAAGTATGAATATGACCTAATTTGGAAAAGGAGTCTTTGCAGATATAATTAAGGATCTCTACGTGAAATTATCCTGGCTTATCTGGCAGGCCCTAAACTGAACGACAAGTGTCCTTATAAGAGATACACAGAGGGGAGACACAGGGAGAAGAGGTGAGGGCCATGTAAAGATGGAGGCAGAGACTGGAATTACACATTCATAAATCAAGGAACACCAGGAGCCACCAGACTCTGGAAGAGATAGCGAGGGATTCACTCCTAGAGCCTTCAGAGGGAGTGCGGCCCTCTCAACACCTTGGTTTCAAACTTCTTCTCCCCAGAACTGTGAGTATATATTCCTGTTGTTTTAAACCACCAAGCTCACGTAATTTGTTACTGCAGCCCTAGGAAACTAAATATACTCATTGTTACCATAAACTTTTGTGTTTGTCTGAAAACTTCTGAGGTTGAGTGTATTTTCATGTGGTTTTAATGATCATTTGAATGTGCTTTTCTGTGAGTTAACTACTCATATCTTTTCCCCATTTTCCCTACTGATTCTTATGAATGCTGTGACAATACAGACATTAACACTTTGCCACATGTTGTAAGACACCTATCTAGCCTGTATTTTTGAGTTTGTTTATGATATGTTTGGTCATGCAATTAAAAAAATTACATGGTACAGTATGCTTATCTTTTTATCTATCCCTTATTAATTAGCTCTGTATTGATTATAAACATTTCCCTGACACTTGGGTTATAAAATTATTCTCCCAAATTTTCTCTAAAATGTTTGTGGTGGGCACAAAGATGGTTCCCCAAAAAGTCCATGACTTTATTGCCAGATCCTGTGAAAATGCTATCTTACATGGCAAAAGGGACTTTGCAGATGTGATTAAGGGTACAGATTTCGAGATGGGGATATTATTCTGGATTATCCTGGTAGGCCCAATCTAGTCACCCGAATCCTTGAGCGGCAGATGTCACTATGGAAGAAGGGTTGGAGAGATGCAACATTGTTGACTTTGAAGATGGAGGAAGGAAGCCAAGGAGTATGGCTGACCTCTGAGAATGTCAAGAAAGTTGATTCTCCCTCAGAGGCTCCAGGCTGAAACCTAAGCCCGGTGAAGCCTGTATCAGACTTCTTCCCTACAGACTGCAAAGCCGTAACTTGGTGTTGGCTAAGCCGCTAGGTTGGTGATAATTTGTTATGGCAGCAATAGCAAATCAATACATGTTTGCTGCTTAATTTAAATTAATGTGTACCATTATCCACCTATCATTTACTTTTGAATGTATTAGCAAGTAGGGCTACAACCGTTCTAGATGTACCCTCCAATCTGTTGTACTGATCAATTTGTTTACTCCTTTGCCAATATCCAGTCGTTTTGATATAGTCACTTCTACATGTTCAAGTACCTGGTAAAAGACAAGTTAGCCTCCTCTGTTCTTGTTTTGTTTTTTAAATAGTTTCCTTGGGTTTTTACAGATTTTGTTTTATGTCCTCTAAATAATCATTTCTTGTTGTATCTTATTAAGTCTTTTAAAATTTATGTTGTTATGGTAAAAATTCCATCTCCATTTGTAATTGATAATTCTTGTAAATAAAGTGTACCACATACAACGGTGTCTCAAGGCCTTTGAACTTGCTGTTCACTCTGCCTGAACTGGAATGTGCTTGTCACAGTTGTCTGCACAGCAGAATTTGTCACGAACCTCAAGTTTCTGCTGAAATGCCAACTTATTGTAAGTGAAGCCCTCCCTAATCACCTCATAGAAAACAACACACCACTGCCTGCCATCCATTCCATCAGCTAAGCATTTACTATACTTCTTCTCTGGCTTTGTATTTTTCCCCGTAGCACTTGCCACCATCTGGCTTACCTACTCATTTATTTTCCATTACCCCCAACTAATATATAAGCCCTATGCAGAAAATGATTTTTTTCTTTTGTTCACTACTGTATCTCTAGGGACCAGATGAATGCTTATTATTCAGTGAGTGTTTAATAAATATTTGTTGAATGAATGGCTATAAAGAAGACTTACTGATTTTTCTACATTTATTTTTTAGTCCAACGGCCTTGTCAAATATTCTTACTGATTGTTGCACTCCAGTTTTTTACTGGAGTCCTTCCACTCTTAGAGGTATACAATCACATCATCAACAAAAAAGGTAATATTTCTCATTTGGTTGTATTCATTATGCCAATTACCTCTTGGCCCACTAAAATCACAGGGACCCCTGAAACAAAGATGAATAATGTTGGTGGAAGCAGAGATCCTTATTTGTTTTTCACTTGATAAAACAAATACAAAGAAAAAACAAATACAGAGACTCCTCCCTGTGTCTAGGCCCTGTGCCATGAATCTTTGCTGTGAATCTTTGCAGTGCCCTCATATTTTGAATCTAGGCTTAGTGAGGTGAGTGTTTGGGCCAAAAGGTGGTCAGCAAACATGATGCCTGAAAAGTGCTTCTCACAGTAGACTTGCTCTTGCTTCTCGGCCGCTACCTGGGCTAGCCTGCTGCAGGAAGAGAATATGTTGTGGAGTTTTTCCAGTGTTCTAGTAGAGGCCATCCTCAATCAGCCCACAGCTAGCCAGCCCCAGACAGCAGACATGTGAGCATGCCCAATTATCATCGCAGAGCTGCTGAGATGATCCATAGCTGACCACAGATGTGCAAGCAGGCCCAGCCGAGATCCCCTGATCCCCACTGTGAGCCACACATGTTAATTATCACTTGTCACTGAAGTTTGATAGTTATATGCAACATTACTGGGACAAGAGATAATTGATACATTCTCTTATGTCTAATTTTACCACAAGGAGCCTGAGAGTTTTGCCATTAGAATTCTGTTACTTGTTAGTTTTTGGTGGATAGTCTTTATCATGTTTAAGTGAAACAGAAAGATACACCGACTAAGTTTTTTAAAAATGGCTGCTGAATTTTACAGATGCATTTTCTACATGTACTTTCATAATCCTTTTCCTCCTTTAATTTATTGATCAGACAAATATTGATAGATTTCCTAATTTTTAATGATGTTTAATTCCAGGAATAAATTTTTCCTGATCACAGAGTATTCTTTCTTTTGAGATGGCTTTGGAATATACTTGGTAATATTTTATTCCAAAGTTTGCCCTTATGTGTATATGTGAAAGTAGCTCATATTTTTTTTTAGTCTGTATTTTCTTGGTCAGATTTTAGGATAAAGATTATATTAGCTTTGGGAAATGATTTTGAAACTTTTGGAAGTGATCAAGGAGCCCAAATACAAGAAAGGACATAAATATTTGAATAACATATTCTACACACTCAATCTAATAGATTTGTACATAGAACTCACATCATATGAGTTAATAAAATAGATTTCTGATTGTCCATGGAATATTAATAAAATATAAATCACAAGGTTAAAATGAACATCTTTTTTTAAAAGTAGATATTTTGATAGGATATAATCTTAGATCGTAAGCAAAGAAAATTGATTTTAAATAAAGCAATAGCTAGTAAATCTTATCTACTTGAAAAATAAGAAACATCCTTTATAATAGCTCTAAGATTCATGAGAAAAGCAAAATTAAAATCATAAGCTATCTAGTATCAATAAAAAAGAGAATATGTTCCATCCAAAGTTATGAAACACAGCTAAAGCTATACTCAGAGGAAAAATGTGTGGCTTATAGCTATAATAGCTTCATTACTGAAGAACTAAGACGTTAACATAGTACTAACCTTAGTAAGTTTCATGAAGAACAAAAATATAAACCTAAATAAAGTATGAAGAAGGAATTAATAAAGATAAATGCTGAAATATAGTGGAAAACAAAAATAGTAGAAAGAACAAATACATTCAAAAGCTGGTTCTTTTATAAAATATATAACCATCTTATGAATATGATTAAAGGAAGAAGAGGGGGAAATACTAGGATTGAGCAAATAGAGAAAAACATGCACACAAAAATGAAAATGATTATTAAGAAAGTACTAGAACTAACCCCATTGTAATAGATGTGAAACCTAGAAAAAATGGATGATTTCTTAGCAAAACAGAAATTAACTGACCCAAGAGGAAGCACTAAAATGTAATAAGAAGAGACAGAAACGGCGATTAAAAGTCTATCATTTAAATGGGGGGAAGAAGTATCAGGATTACATAATTTCACAGCTGGGTTCCATTTAACTTTTAAAGAACAGATAATTCCAATGCTATTTAAACTAGTCTAGCCCATTGAAAAAGATGAAAACCTACTGAGTTCATTTTATGAATTATATAGATCAGTGGTTCTCATAGTGTGTTTCCTGGATCAGCAACATCAGTGTCAGTATCATATGGGACCTTGTTAGAAAGGCAGATTATCTGTCCTCCCCCGAGACCTACTGAATCAGAAACTCTGGGGTTGGGCATCCAGGAATCTAAGATGATTCAAGTGCATGCTAAAGTGTGAAAACCATTGCTGTAGAGGTAGCTGGCCTACATTTTATATACAAAAGGCTACAGGTTGGGTAGGGGTGGTGGACGTAGCATCAACACCCTAGGGTTGGGACTTCCTCTAGCAATAGAAGTTGCATGTGTAGGGTAAGGTCAAGCGGGATTACAATTACAGTGTTAATATTAGCAGCTGCTTATATAGTGGTAGAAATCATAAGTGGTAATTGATCCAAAACTAATTTAGACATGGCCATTTGCATACTGCATTCTCGTTACCAAATGAGAAAAAGTATATTTTCATTGTAAAAGCAAACTGGTTATAATGGGATGGAAGCATTTTAATATATTTTAATAGTGACGTAAAGAGGTATGTGAGTTTCACACCACAAACTTCAGGCATTTCACATCCATTCTTATCCCATTTCCCTCTGTATCTACCATAAAAGTATTATTAGCTCAATTTTTTAGATGAGGACAGAAAGGTTCAGAAAATTTCAGGAACTTTCCCAAGAATACCTAGTTCTATGCAGCATTCAAAATCAGGTTTACCTTCCTCTAATCGTGCCTTGGCATCTCCTACTAAACTTCTTAGAACTTTTTTTCCAAGACTGGGCTGACTCCCAAGAAATCTGAGTCTATCTCCTCCCCCAATGGGCTTCTAAAAGTGTTTCTTCCAACAGATAACAAACATACTTCCTCCTCTTGCTAATTTAGACATGTTTCAAAGTAAAAGTCCTTCAATTTTTGTTGTTGTTGTTGCTTTACCTCAGAAACTAACAAATCTTTACCCAGGCTATATAATAGAAACAATTTTAATATTAATAGCCCAGTCATTTGAAGATTAAGGGCCTGGGGTTTGCTTTGGCATGCAGAAGGAATATTGGTTACCTGCAATTCTGGTTTTCGGAAGGTTCATAACTGTAATAGATAGCAGCTCCCCCGAATCTAAATTTCCTGGCACATGCCAGGCCTGCACTGGAAAGCTCAGATTTCCCTGCTTCAGACCACCCACAGGGAGGAGGCAGGAATCTGTCAACAGTGTGGTCTCCTCTATAAAGCTGCCTTCCACAGAGGGCTCTGGTTCCTCACACTGAGATGCAGTGCACAGGCCAAGATGATTGGGGCGTCATAAATATAGATTCCCTGAAAGCAGGAATTATAAATGGGCTGGGGAACGAGGGAAAAATTACCCCAAAGAAAAATAGCATAAATATTCTTCGTATTTTCCTGCATGTATCTGGCTAAAATCGACTCTAGGAATGGTGGTGGCTGCATCACAAAATTTGCAAGGTGATCAGAACAACTGGTCTCAGGTTTTTTTTTTTTCTAAGGCATAGCATACTTTGGCTACCGGGTCAAGAAACAAAGTGTTAGGCTTACACCCTCTGCCTCCGGCCCATTGTTCAAAGTCTTTGAATTGGCACATTACCGTACCTTGCAGAATGTGATACACAACCCTGTAACCATGTAGGGTTAGAGTTTGATGAAACTTCTCAAGAGAGCTAAAATCTATCTGGATGTAAACAGTTTTCTCTTTACTTTCCTACAATTAACTGATAGAGTTTAGTAATCACTTAGGTAGGCACACTATTTATTAGGAGCCAATTAATTAGTCTATCATATCTCATTCTAAAAAAAGTCATATTTTAAAAGCAAACCACAATTACAGATCATTCTTTTTTTCTCAAAATAAAAAAATGAATCATATGAGAGTTCTTGGCTGTTTTTATAAATATAATAATAAATTATAATAAAATATTAATATTACTTTCTTACTTGGCAATGATTTTTAATTAAACTAAACAAGTATATACTCACTGATGTTGGCAAGCAAATTTTGATATCCTACGCAGTGCCATGTGTATGCTGAACACTATCTGAAACCATGAATTATTTTTAAATTTACTGAAGAGAAACAACATGGTAAAGTCTGAGCTAAAGTTTATTTGTTTAGAACATAAAAGGAACACACACTCATTGGAGAAAAAATTTAAACTACAGAAAAGTATTAAAAAATCACTAGTAATGCAACTATTCAGATCTCTCAATTCTTATTTCCTTTAGTTTTTTATGCATCTGTTTTTTATATAGTTGAAATTCTATATAAATTCCCTTCTTATTTTTTTCCACCTAACATCATAACTGAATCATTTTCCCATGCTATATAATCTTTTCATAAACAGCACTTTCAATGACTTTATATACTTCACCATGTAGATATAACATTAAATATTTAACATTCTCCTATGGAAAGATATTTGGCTGATTTCCAAATACAAATAATGCCACAAATAACTTTCTGTGCCAAAATTTATTTCTGAATTCTGGATGATTTTTTTTAGGAACTATTTTCAGAAGTGTTCCAGAAGATCCCAAAATTACTGCTGGAAAGAATATGAATAGTTAGTATACTATTGATATGACTGCAAATTGCTGTCCCAAACCATTTGCTTAAAGGGTCCTTCAAGAATTTCCCTGTGACTTTGCCCTGTCCATACTCAAAGATTTCTGCCAGGTTCCAGTTGCCTTGAGCTGAAGTATAAAAGGTTGCCTCCAGGAGTTTCAGGCCATTAGCTAATGGCCTGTTTCCATAGTTCACTGTGGTTAAGTTAAGACTATGAGTCTATATGGGCAACCACTGAAATAGCTTTTGTTGCCATCGCTGCTGCCTCTGTGAATTTTGCCCACCCGGCAAAGAAAGTGAGAGGTTGAGTTTTGAAGAAGGGCAGGCTGTAAGTTGTCAGAAAGGTAGCGGAAGGGATATTAGGTAGGACTATAAAATAAGAACCACCATGGCACATGTTTACCTATGTAACAAACCTGCACATCCTGCACATGTACCCTGGAACTTAAAATAAAAGTTGGAGGAAAAGAAAAAAATAAAAATTAAAACAAAAGAAGCTCTAGGCAGCTGAACTTACTAAGGGAGATAGCAAGGAGATAGAGTGTATTAAAATAATGATATTATCAATAACAATAATGGTTAGAAACATAGGCATAACTACTACCAAAGTGCAGGCTTTAAAATTTGGAATTCTATGAAAGAATTAGGGAACCTTAACAATACAAGGTTGGGGCATTACGAAGGTTTTAAGTGTCTTTGCCAAGCCTTGTTTGATGTCCTACGATGTAAAATCACTGGTGGATACAGAACATCCCTCTCTTTTGAAATATAAAGTAGAGTAGGTAGCTAAATAGGCAGAAATCATTTTGGAGTGAATGAAATCTTTGTTATAAAAACAAATAGAGAAAAGTAAATTTGAGGCATGTGAAAAACTGCCTTGTTAAATGGGAGAATGGAAAATTGTTTTATTAATAGGTAGATTGTAATCTTTGGTCTTTTGTGTAGATATGTACTTAGAACTCTATACTTACATTTTCAAATTTGTGTTCTTCTTTAAATACACCATAGTTAACACTTTGCCCATGGTATAAACTCAATGAATATTTGCTCAATTTTAATTGAATATGTTTTCTTTCTATAATTATTTGAATTGGAAATTTTCTAGGCCTTTGAAGTGAAACTCTTCTTTATTTATGGAGTAGGTGCATGTTCCCCTTTTGTTTTTGTGCCTCTATCAACCAAAAGTTCTAGAATCTTTCTTCCTGGGAAGGAAAGAAATAAACTGTTTATTTTCTTTGCCATTTAAACTGCCATACCCAAGCTACTCAGGCCCCAAACAGAACCTTTGCCCTTGCTGCTCCCTTTGTTTGGAAAGCTCTTCCCTACCCTTTCCTCTGGCTCCCGTTTTTTGGCCAGGTCTAGCTGGAATACTGCTTCATCAGAGAGGCGATCTCTGACCACACAGCGAAAGTGGGTTCTACCTCCTTGTACTTCACATTTTTGTTATTTTCTACCTTACCTCCTTGGCCTTTTTGTATATGTATTATGATTTAAAATGATTCATTTATTTAAGTATTTTAAAACTCCAATATTTTTCAAACTTTATAAGTTGATAATGAGAAATGTTTTACATTGATTCATGCACACACACACATAACTGCAACAATAGTTTGACAAAACAACATGCTTAAGAAGTGTTAGCGGAATAAAGTTGTTTCTTTACTCTCTTTGAGTTTGCTAATTAAAGGAACAATCACAAAAGCTGTTTGTATCCCATTAACTTGATCTCATAACCCACTAACAGGGTGCAATCCAAAATTTGAACTATTGAGTTGTTTTCTGTCTGTTCTCCCCACCCCTTCCCTTCAGCCTACAGAAAAAATGTAAGTTCCATGAGGTAATAAAATTCTATTGCATTTGTCTTATTTCTGGTACACAGTTGATATTCAATAAATATCTTTTGAACAAATCAATACATAAAAATGAATAATTAATAATGTCTAAGTTCATCTTCCTTATTTTGTTATGCTTTTAACTAAAAATAATTATTTAAGTTGGAGCATCGTTTCCTTTTTTGATAAAAGTATTTTTGGAATCTAATTTAATGTTCAGGGATCCATTAAGCATTTCAAGGAAGATACTGACATTACTAAATTGTTCAGCAATGCACAGAATTTGAAAATACACTTGAAAAATAGAACTTCGATATAAACTTGTAAAATACGTAGGATGTATTATAAAACCACTGATTAAATAAATTAAAAAACTCCATTTCCCTATTCAGTGCTGTGTTCGGTAGAAAAGGGGTAAGTGAACAAACAAGTGGAAAAGAAAGTTAAGGAAGAACATAGAGAAAAGGATTGCTTTGCGCAGACATCTGGCTTTGCTTCCCCAAAGCTATTGAGTAGTGGGGCAGGCAAGTGAGCTTGCTACCCTAAATGGGAGCCATATATCACATTGGAAGCTCCACGTCACAATTCTATTCTACTTGCAAAATGTTTCTCTGTGTGCTTATTTAAAATCTCTCTTTGTCAATGTGATATTCAATCATGCTACTACTTACTGTTTAATCTTTGTGAACTTGGGAAAAAGGAATTCTGTTCAGAGTAACAAACTTTTCATGTGACTTATAAATTGTTTTCTATCTATAAGAATTTTCCATGATAGGAAACGATTTACCAATAACCTTTGTTTTTTAAAAATAAAATGATGTACTTTGATTTCATTTCTTAAAAGGGAAAGGAAAACAGAAGAGAGAAGACTTTCCTTTAATTCAAAATCTTTCTTTATGTAAACAACTACTTCTTCCAGAACTTCAGTGACCACTCATTTGCTCTAGAGCAGTGATTCTCAAACTTCGGTGTGCATCAGAATAATCTAGAGGGCTCCTTAAACATAGATTGCTGGGCCCCATCCCTAGAGCTTCTTTCTCAGTAGGTCTGGGTTGGGGTTATAGAATTTGCAGTTCTAACAAGTCTTTAGGTGATGCTGATGCTCCTGATCTGAGTACCACATTTTGGGAATCACTGCTCTAAAGCAATGATTCTTAACTAGGGGAAATTTTATCTCTCAGTAGACACTTGGCAATGTCTGCAGACATGGGTGATTGTCACCATTGGGTATGGGGTTTCTCTATTGGCATCTAGTGGGTAGAGGCCAGAGATGCTGTTAAATACCCTACAATGCACAGGACATTCCCCACCACAAATAATTATCTGGCCCAAAATGTCAATAGTGCTGCTGTTCAAAAATCATGCTGAAAAAGGAACTCTCTTTCTCATGGCAGGACATTGTTTAACAAGAGTTTAAGTAATATGTAAAACAAGAGCTACTTATTTCAGAAGCCTTCAACTAAAGTGGGATGATGTCACAGACATTAATTGGGTGGTGTCTCAAGCAGATATCTATGGTCATCTTTCTCTGTGTCTGTCTCTCCCACATTCACAAGTCCATTAAGCTTATAAAACACCACACAGCCTAGACACTTACTCATCCAAAATGTAAATGAGGATCTGTGTATGGCTGAAGAGGGATGGGAAGCCAGCTGGAATGAGGAAACACTTTTATTCCTCAAGGGGCCACAATCACTTTGTCCAACGTAGATAGAATTCCGATTGAGGAAAATGTAAATCCCAAGCAGGACAGAAAATGGAGTTGGAAAGGCTTTGCAGTTAACTAGAAGATGCAATATTTCTTTTAAATACTGTGTATTAATGAAAGAAGAACTTGCTTGACATCTTGGCCAGGGCTTAAGCAAAATTAGGAGGGCTTCAATGGTTCTCTATGATGCCCTCTTGTCTCTCCTCTCCATCTTTCATAGACTCTTCCATCCATCTATTTTCAGAATTTCCAGAGCCCATGCTACAAAGAAAACCTGATCTTAGATTAGAAAAAAGAAAGGCATTTCACTAGCAGATGTGACATCTCCCTATCTTTCCCTAAGCCCCTTTTTTACACCTGAGTCCGTATCTTAGCAAATGGTCCCCTGGGAGGTGGAAACTTAGGAATCATTCTTATTGTTCTTTTCATTTCTACCCCTATGTCATCCAGTTAATCTCCAAATGTTGTGAATTCCCCTTTTTAAATTTCTCTTCTGGACTCTTCATCCTTGCTCCTTCAATGTTGGTTCATACCAACATTATTTATCACCTGGATTATAGAACAGCCTTGCAAATGGCCTGCCAATTTTAGCCCCTCTTCATACTCTATCCAGACTGAGCTGTCTACAACACTTATGTAATCTCACTGCTTAAAACCTTTCATTTACTAGTAATAGGTCCAAAGACCTTGCAATGGCTTATAAGGCTTTGTACACACAGGCCACCAATTACTTCTCATACCTTACTCCTCTTCTCTCCACTTCCTCCATCTTGCCATTGTGTTGCAACCATCCTGAACTTTTCTGGGTTCCATGAAAGTGTCATGTTTCTCCTTAACACTGTCTTTTTGCATGTGCTGTTTCCCCTGCCAAGAAAACTTGAATGCTTGCCCTTGCCTTCTGCCCTACTTCCCACTATTTCAATTCTCAGTTAAATGTCCTTCCTTTGGGAAGCTTTCCCTGACCTCTCAAGTCAGAGTTAGGTGCCCCACCCATGTGTTCTCATGGCACCTTGTAAAACTCCTCATTGTAATTATCTTCTGTGGTAATTGTCTGGGTCCCCAGTAGTCTGAAAAGCAGCAAGAAAGTAGAGTCCTCATGTCTATTTTCTTTTTATTTTTTTCATCATCATAGCTCTTGTACCTAGCACTGTACCTGGCACAGAGTAAATACCAACCTTACTTCCTCATAGGTGGGAATTTAATGAAGTATATTATCCTGGAAAATAATTTAATGAAACTGGTGAAAGAGCTAAGTTTTGAGATACAAAAGGTTCCTTCCCAGAGGTCCTTGAAATCAAACCATGCTTCCTACGTATATGCCCACATTTGTGTGGCAGAATCATTACATAAAACCGAGCTCTCCTGCTAATTTTGAGAACTGATCTCCTTCTATAGCCTTCAATAATTTTCACATTCTTTTTTTCTCTATTGTACATCTACCTAGATCAAAGAATCATAGGAAGCCAGCGTGGCTCAGCCATGGTGAGTGAGGGGGAGAAGAAGAGGGGGTGAGATCTGTGAGTCTGGGCCACATCACACAGGGCCTTGTAGGCCATGTGGAAGAGCGAAGATTTTATTTTTAGTCTAATGGAAAACCTTTAAAGAGTTTAAATCACAGTGGTGACTTCATCACTCTGGCTTCTTTGTGGAAAATGGGTTGGAGGATGATCCAAAAGTCCAAAGAGAGAGACCAGTTAATAGACCATTGGAACGTTTCAAAGGGAGGATGGTGGCCTGACCCAGCAGGACAGAAATGGAGATGGTGGGAGTGTGCAGACTCAGGATCTATTTTGGAGGCAGAATAGGTAGGAGTTGCTGAGAGTTTGGATTTGGGGGTGAGGGAAAGAGGAAACAAGTATGATTTCTAGGTTTTGGGATTAAATACCTGGGTGAATGGTGCTGCCATTTACTGAGATGGGAAGACAGCACCTCCCAATTTTCAAGGCTCAGCTCAGTCCTCACTTCCTTCATGAAAGCTGTCATCAGCTCCAATCTCCACTGTCTCTCTTTCATCTCAACCACTTGGGAAATCATTGCCTGCACCACTCATCTTTTCAGGAGTATGTGCTGAACTCCTCAACCTAGCTCACATTCCTTGAAGGTGAGGGACCCCTTTCACATCCAGCAGTGCCTTGGATGTAGTGCTCCATCAAATTTGCTGCTTGGGGAATTAAAGACAATTCCCATGTAGCAAACATCCTTGAAGCTGCTAAGAATATCCTGCCACCCACGGGACTAAATGTTCACATCCTCCAGTTCATATCTCAATTGAACATTTTAAAAAGCCCATTACCAAAAGCCATTGAAAAATATGTTTCTCTCTAGTTCTTAAAGAAAGGCATTTAACGTCTATTATACACTCTATTATTATTTAGTATTATCCCTTTTCACTTGATATACAGTTACTTTTCTTCCCCATTATTAAGTATTACCTTAAAATGCAACCTCATTTCCTCTTGTATTAAATAGAAATTGAGGATAAGTTTCTCCTCACTGAAAACACTTTGAAATATTTCAAGTACATTTCCTTTTCTACACTGTTCATTCACAGTTTGGTTCAAAAGCTTTTTTTTTTTTTTAAAAAACTTTAAGATACCATAATATCACCTTTCAGTTCATTTTTAAAGTTTTTCAGAAATATAAATCTGATGCAAATTTGGAATTAGACATTTATTGTAGCTTCCCACACAAAGCTAGAATGCTGTCTATAATATTCTTAACAGTAAAAAGGGAACATAATCATGAAGAACTTATGCAGAGGCAGGAATTAGGCTTTTTCTTGTTCTTTTCAATTCCTGACCTTTGAGAAATACTAAGAAAAGTATATTTTTGTTCATAATCTACTGTAGTACTGAGATAGGTGTTTTATACACCTGCTGTCATTTAACTAGCCCAATCACCTAATGATAGATTTTTATCTCCATTTCACAGATATTTGGCAGGATTTAATGATTTGTCTGAGGACACACAGCTAGAAGAAGCAGGTCTGCATCCAAATCCAGGTCCTGGTGAATCTAAAGCTCGAGGTATTTTTTCTACACAATTATTCATTCAGACTGTAGGGATGAGGGAGGGAATCACCTTAGGAAAAGCCTAGTTCCATTGCAGCAATAACCAAACTATTTGTAAATTCTTCCTTAAATCAAGCCAAATCCTGAAATTTTTATTCACTGTTGGTCCTACCATCTAAAACAAGAGATCTTTAAATGTATTTTACAGGGTCCTGTGAGATCCCCGCTATTATGTGGCAATTTTGCATTTTATAATAAATGTATTTTCTGAGGAGAGGTCTTTTTTTAAAAAACATCGGACTGCCAAAGGGATCTGTTATCCCTCTTTCCCAAAGGATAAAACTCTTTTCCTGAGGGAAATACAGGACAAGTGTCTTCCTTGCTCTGTGCTTCAGTCCTTCTCATGCTTAAAAATAGCTGTAATCATTCCCGCAGTCTTCTCTTCTCCAGATCGCACACTCCCAATTCTTTCAGCCTTTCTTTGTAACATGGAACACCCCAAACCTCCAGCCTCTACAGAGCCATTCTTTGGAACATATTCCAGGTGTCCCCTCAAGTATGGTACTCGAGGAAACTAAATGTCTCTCAAAGGATGGCACTAGGAATGGATTACACATTTTTTATTCATATATTCCTGCAGGGTCTTATTTCAGAATAGGAAGGTAATTTAATTTCATTTTACAATTCTCCTTAACATTTTTAAAGTTTAAAAAACACAGGATTATAATCTGTATCTCTGTATTACCCTCCTTCTTCTCCCTACCTCCAACAGAAAAGCTTGAAATTTAGGAATTATATTTTCTTTGTCTTTTAATTCCAATTCAGGACACATGAGAATTACTGGACAAGTACGTTTCTGTAATCCCACCCTTAGGAAGGATACATTAGAACTTTAAGAGAAGTTGGCCATTGGAAGCCCATGCCCTGATGGACACGTCTTGACCCACACATTAATTGCAACACAATCTCCTTCAGTGTTCACACACACAGCATCACGGGGGTGGTTTGACACTTACCCTGCTGTCCGCTGGGCTTTCAGGACTTGCCGACATCGCTACACCCTCAGCATGAGCTTCTCATTCTCTACTTCCAAGTCAGATAGAATGAAGGCATTCTAAACAAATAAACCACCTGGGACCCAAAGCCACGTCCTGCACTTACGCGGCTAAGCTATCCCAATTATATGTTCTTGAAATGCACCTTAGATGCCCGTGGTGACTGACGCTTGGCTGGCGTCATGGCTGTGTGGATTTTGCCACATAACGCACCCAGGCAAACAGCTCACTACTCCAGGCTGCTCTCTCTGGCTCCGGATTCTACACTGTGCCTCCCGGCCTTCTATAGGAGCCAGTATTGCAGCAGGAAGATGAGCAAAGCTTGTGGTAACCTAAACCCCTAGTGAAATGAGACTCCTATAGCACTGGGAGGCTGCCTGGACAGCTAACACCTGACATGCTACCTTATCCACATCTACATACCCTGTTACGATTAGAACTTTACTCCCCTCTCAACCCCAGTATACTTATACCAGCCTGATAATAATAATTGCAGGGAGAAGTAGTTCACTCCACTAATTATGCTGCTTATAACTGGCACAGAGAGCAGCGATAATTTGGCTTAAAGTAAGGTTTTATGATCCTCATATGTTTAAAGTTTCCTTGGGTTCAAAGACATTATGATTGAGGCTTGACAACTGTGAGGATGAATTTCAAATATCTCTGTGTGTTTCTGTTTTGTTTTTGTTTTTGTTTTTGTTTTTAGAAAAGCATTATTTTGAAAGTGCTCCATGTGACAGCTCTTGTTTGCTCCTGAGGGGCCCAGCTATGAATTTAAATGCTTTATTGCACTCTTTAGAACATGTTTCTGCTGGTGTGTAAGGCCTGGAAGCTGTCTGCATGCCAAGGCAACACCCCCTAAATGAAGTCTTACATAAACCTGACAAAGTATCTTTAGATAGAAATAATCTCAATGGGCTACTAAAGAGTCATGAAAATAATGGCTGGTCAACCACCAAAACAAAATTTGGCTGAGCACATACTTCTAAAAGCCTGAATCATAGGACTATCATACCAGTAACATTTCATCATAATACATTTTAAAAATATACTGGCATATCTTTTCTGTCCTCTTTCCATTCTTTCCTTCCTTTTTTCTGTCTGTTTTCCCTTCTCCCTCGGTTCCTTCCTTCCTTTTTTCCTTTCAGAAGACATTGTGCTCACCCTCTCCCCCTTTCTTCTTCCTTCTCTCCCTCTTGCTCTCACCCTTCTTCCTCCTCCCCCACCACATGCTACAGTTCAGACTCTACATTTAATTGTCAACTCACCTGATGCCCCTAGAGTCTAAACAACCTACACTGCAAATTTTCATCCTCTCTTGAATTATTGCAATGTTATCCAAACCGGATCTCTCCAGAGGGTGGTTTATCAACTCTCTCCTCTACTTAACAATCCTCAATGACTTTCCACCAGGTACAAGCTAAAGTCCTACTTCTCAGCTTCACATACCAGACCCCTGCACCAAGCCCCAAGTACCACCTTCCACCAGTCCTATTCCTAACTTCAGTCTCCACAGCACACCTTCAAACATCTTCCACCCCCCAGAACACTTGACACCTCCCAAACAAGCTCTGCCTTATCACGACTCAGAACTGCCCTGTCTGTTCACTCCTTTTCGTGAAAGGCTGAGCCCGTATTTCAGGCAGAAACCCTTCCCTAACTTCCTCAGGCAAAGTTAGTGACTTTCCTCCTCAGGTTAACATTGCATTACAAACATTTATTACTATCTGTCTCCCCAGATCGGTTAAGAGTTTCTGGGGCAAAGGTGTCACTGACTCACCCACCAGGCAGTTGCTCAACAAAGGTTTGCTGAATGAACTTTGTTCCTTTGAATTTATCCTGTATATTTTATAAGTAAAAAGAAGCAGCATAGTATGGTGTCTATGAGTTTGTGGGTTCAAATTCCACCTGTGACTTGAGCAGGTTATTTAATATCTTGGTGCCTCAGTTTCCCCATATGTGGAAACTTTCCAACTCTAGGGTGCTTGTGAGAAGTAAACAAGTTGCTACATAGCTGGGCATGGAAAATCAAAAGAGGTGCATGCTACCTGAGTGTTTCTTAAATATAATGGAGGTAATTCTGATACCCCATGGCTGCCTCTGTTGTGCTCAGGACAGAAGGTTCCTGACACCATCAGGACTTGCTTGATTTCAACGAGCAGATCTTTTATTAGAAATGTAAGTGTCTGCCTTACTCCTCCAATAAAAAGAGAGATGCTAACACCAAGAACATTACTCAATCCCATAAGAAAACTAAAAGTGGGCTTATGCCACACTCAGAGCCATTGCACTGGCTAGGGTGTTGGGTCTGGAAGGCATACGAAACACAACACAACACAACACAACAAAACAAAACAAAACAAAAACCTAGTTAAGAAACTACAATTCAATTCTTAGACTACCATATATGGGAAAATTCACATTGGTTTTAAACTGTTAAATAGAAAATATGTCTATATTCACAGAAGGAGATGGAAAGAACTCTAACTTCAGCCAGGTACAGTGGCTCATGCCTGTAATCTCAGCATTTTGAGAGGCCAAGGTGGGCAGATTGCTTAAGCCCAGGAGTTCAAGAACAGCCTGGGAAACATGGCAAAACCTCATCTCTACTAAAAATGCAAAAAATTAGTCAGGTATGGTGGTGTGTGCCTGGAGTCCCAGCTACCTGGGAGACTGAGTGGGGAGGATCACCTGACCCTCAGGAAGTCAGGGCTGCAGTGAGCTATGATGGCACCACTGTACTCTACCTTGTCTCAAAAAAGAATGAACGAATGAAAAGGAAGGAAGGAAGGAAGGGGCCTAATTTCATGCAATTTGGCTTCAAAAAGTGAGTAGAAGCCAAAATTCAGTGTTCAGAGACAGTCAAAGGGAAGTATTGATTCTTTTTGTTTGCAGGTAAACCAAAAGGGAGATTCTCTGGGTTGAAATTCTGCAAAATATATTTCACTTAAGTACATCCTTCATGATCAGCCCTGTACACATCCTGGCTATATCTTTTGCAAGTGCCTCCTGCATTGCCTTATGCTCCAGCTGTGCCAACAACCTTCGAGAAACCTGCGCAGAAGCTCACCTTCACACCTGTGCTTGGTAACTGCCTTGCCTGAGATGCCCCCTTCTTGTTGTAACACTCACTCAGGTGTCCACTTTTCCTGGGAAGACTTTTTCTTGCTCTCTTCAAGGACCTTTGCTATGAGCCTCCAAGCCCCCTGAAAATACATACACATTTTGCAAAGCATTTATCACATTGCATGACAATTGTATGTACTCTTTCTCACTCCCTCACTAGACAGTGAGTCTTTCAAAAAGAGAGGGACTGTGTCTATTTCCCTGTTGCTTTCTCAATGCCCAGCACAGTGCCTGGAACAAAGTATGTGCTCAATAAATGCTCATTGGATATTATTGAACAGACAGGATTCCCTGTGTATGGAGAGGCAAATTCATTGCCAAATGCCTATGGTAGCAATGTTGGGTCCTCCCCTGTACATTTTTTATCAAGGCCATGCCATGGGGATACCACACTAGGGATGTGGGTGAGGAATTTTCACATCTGACTAAGCTGAGATGATTGTACAATTACACATCACTTCTCTCTAGAAAGAGAAATAGTTAGGATTCCTTAAAAGGGTTAGGAATTCCTCAAAAACCATTGCACATGCAGTAGCCTGAACCAAGAATTTAAAAACTTCTACATGACATTCAATGTTTATGACTCACCCATTTTAGGTGAAAATGCAAAGGAGTAGGCATATTAAAGCCACAATGAGAGACTATTACAAACCCATTATAATGACTAAAATTTAAAAAGACTAACATTATCAAGTATTGTAGAAGATACGGAGCAACTGAACTCTCTTACACTGTTCAGGGCACTGTAAATTTCTATAACCACTTCGCAAAGCTGTTTGAAAGTTTTTAATAAAGTTAAACATGTATCTACCCTATAGCCTAGCAAATCTTCCCCTAGGTTTATATCCAAGAGAAATGCATATGTCCGCCAAAAGACAGTCCCAAACTGGAAACAACCCAGTTTTCTGTTACACAAGAAAATGAATAAATATACTGTGGTATATCCATGTACTCAATACTACTCTGCAATAAAAAAGAATAAAATACTGACATATGTAACAAAAGGTATGAATCTTACAAATGTCATATTGAGCAAAAAATGTCAAATACAAAAGAATGTGTATTATGTAATATGTAAAAGAAGTTCAAGAACAGATAAAAACATTTATCAATGGTGATGAAATTCAGAAAGGTGGTAATCCTGGTATGGGGCAGGCAGTGACAGAGAGGGGCATGGGCAAACTTCAGGGTTGCTGGAAATGTTTTGTATGTTCTTCCAAGTGGTAGTTACATGGGTATACAACTACATAAAAAAATGGAGCCTTATATGCTTTACTATATGCATGTTATAGCACACTAAAAAGTTTTCATAAACTCGATGGAAAGATCCCCTAGACAAGCAGAAGGGACAAAACACCCCATCACTCATATAAAATTCAGAGAATGGGTCATATACACCCTTGTTTGTTCAGGGAAAAAGATCAGCACTGAATAAAAGCTGACACATGTTCCAGTGGAACTGGCATGGTTGTGGAACACAGCATTATGGCAAACTCAGTGTATTCAAACAACCGAGGGCAAAGACATCCACTGCTCTAGAGGTCACACCTGTAGAATAACTCCCTTTTGGGGATGAGTGGACATCTCAGCTATGCTCTCCGTTGTGGGAGTCTAGCAACAGAGGCCCTTCTCAGTCATATACTTTCAGTCAAGTCATTGCTTCGGGTGCCACTTTTTGAAAGTCATTTCATAAAAGAATAATGCTAAAACCCTCTGAAGAATGTAAGCATACTAAAACCAGAAGAGAGAAAATAAAGAAAAACTTTGCAGAAATGTGAGACGACCCTAAGATGATCAGAAATCTCAAATACTTGAAGCCTGCTGTGTCTGCTATGCCTGTGCAATCGAAAGGAAAGAGATGCTCCAGAAAAATGTATTGTCTTCTATTTACCAAACAGGGTTTTGGCTCCTAATGAGAGTTGAACCGGATTATCACGTGAGGACCTGCAGAATTTCTTTTACTCTTTCAGTGTTTCTCAACAAGGACATTATGGCATTCAGGGCAGGACAAATGTTTGGGTGCAGGACTGTCCTTGTTCTGAATGTCCTAAAGGCCAGTAGCATCCCAGCCCTCCCATCACTGTGATACCAACAAAATGTATGAACTTGTTTCTGAGTTGAGAACCAGCACTGATGTTTTGGCAGAAGACTTAGTTGGCATCCTGATGGCCTAATTCACCCTGAATTAGAATCTACAGTCAGTCTTCTGGTTGGTGTTTCTAGTATTAAATATCAAGTGTAAATATCTAATGTCAAATATAACATTAATAACAAATTAGTCAACATTTGACAAAAAAAAGGGGAGGACTTTGTTCAAAGGTCCAAATTTCCAGTCCCTCAAGAAGTGACTCATTGAACTTATCCACCCAACCCTTGCTGGCATTTGCATTTGCAATCTTGGACTTGAGGCCTATGTGGCAGGAAGGTCCAGGCACTTATTTCCTTTCTCCTCTGTCCATTGGGTCTCACCAATTAGATTGTGAAAGGAGGAAGCTAGCAGAGAATATGATAGAAAGAGCCATCTCTTTAAGGCCTGGAGCAGAGCTCATCTAAGCCACTACTCAGGTCTCTTTCTCTTACCAACTCTTTCCCCCAAGAGGACAGAGTTTCAGGTGTATCTTCTGGCAAACAGAGCCAGGGAAGAAAAATCAGCAGAAGAAAAGTATTTCTTTAGATGTATTTATTCTAAAGTCCATGAACCTTATCAAAGTGAATGACTTTGCCCAGTTTTACACCCCCAGTCTCCATCTCACTGTGCAGGCTTAAATAACATAACCAGTTGTGTTACTATAATGACCTAATAGCACATCCCTGCAGATTTCACTTCATTCCTGCATCCATTCAGAGGAGGCCCAAAAGCAGGGCCTCTTCATCTGGTTTCCAGATCCCTAGGCAGTGTATCCCGAAGAGTGATATGAAAGATAAGTTTAGGGGGTAGGTTTATGAATTTTTGAAAGAATAATACTAATTTTTTTACAGTTATCTTTTGCTTTTAATAAATGATACATTTTTCATTTATAGAAATAATATAGGTTCCTTTTAAAATAATTTATGTAAATACAAAAGGTCAACTATAAAAAAAGGTGAGACTGGAGATGAAATTATGGCAGTTTTGAGATGATTTTTACCTCAGGAGGGTCTAAGACGGGCTTCTAAGGTTTCATAAATTCCTTGAAAATTTATGGGGGATTGTATGCTAATATAATTTTTTTTTCTGGAAGGAAGGTCCACAGTTTTCATAAGGTTCCCCTAAAGAACCTTGAATACAAAATTTTAGGAATGATT
The DNA here is from genome assembly GCF_028885655.2 of Pongo abelii. Taxonomy (NCBI): domain Eukaryota; kingdom Metazoa; phylum Chordata; class Mammalia; order Primates; family Hominidae; genus Pongo; species Pongo abelii. Next base: position 130,365,470 of record NC_085928.1, on the reverse strand, counting down.
GTCCTAGAATCAATGCTGTGCTGTTCAACACTGTAGCCACTAGTCACTAGCCACACATAGCTACTAGACACTTCATACTTGCCTAGTTCAAATGAGATGTGCTATAAGATACACACTAGATTTTGCAGACAGCATGAAAAAGAGAATGTAGAATATCTCATTAATAATTTTTCTACTGGTTACTTGTTGGAATACTATTTTATATATTGAGTTAGAAAATGTAGTATTAAAATAAACTTCACCTGTTTTTTTTTAAATGTGGTTACTAGGAAATTTAAAATTACATATGTGAGTTGGATTTGTGGCTCACTTTATATATTTAGTGGACAGTACTGGGTTATAGTATAAGGCCAAGAAAAATAAGATAATCTCTGAAGTCCAGGAGAAATTAGAATTATGAATATATTTTAAGGCATATTTATAATGTAAGAAATGAGATAAATTTTGAGAAAAAAATGAACTTTTACAAAATATTGATTTGGAGAGAAACAATTATACAGGCATACATTTCACTTTGTCCCCTTAATCACTTTGCCAGGAAAATAAACCAGTAGTAGAAGCTTAAACTGTTCTATTCTTTCAAATTAAAACTATACTTTCCATAGATTCAAATGAAGGTAGGAAACAGTAATGGTTTTAAAGTTCCTGGGAAAAGTAGGTAAATTATTTAAGTATAATTTTCTTTTGTTAACATAATCTATATCCACCAAATAACAAAGAGTTTATTGTATTTGCTTTGGGCCAGGCCCACCTCCCATCTCTGTTTTATGGCCCCTCACTAGGATAATTAAAGTGCCTAAGTCTTTTTTTTTTTTTTTATACTTTAAGTTTTAGGGTACATGTGCAGAGGAACTCCTGAAACTCCTTTCTTTGCCTGGACAGCAGCTTTCATCTCTGGGTCTGCACATCTTGGGGCATCACGATCTCTCTTCAGCATTTCCTTTCTGAACTGAAAGCTGATTCCTTCAATGTATAGTTGCTCAGGTGCAAAGGAATATTATTGTGAATTGTTTTCTTTTCCATTGTTATTATCAAGGCAATGGCTCATCTAGATCTTTCTACTGGAAGTCATTTCTTGTTATAGAAGCTTGTGTTTTCTATGGCTGAGCAATATGTGAGAATAGTCTCATGTTCATTTTATTGCATGGTCCTGCATCTAATCTTTCACAGAAAAGATTAGCTCCATCTCTCCTACCTAATATCCTGCCATCTTTTGTAACACAAACGTGGTTTGGGTGCTAATAAATGTGTCAGTCCCAGATCAGTACAGATACAGAGCTCATGAGTGAATCTGGCCATAAGAGCATTTTTCTTATGAGCATTACATTCATGCCCACTTGTTTCCCATTCACTCCCATTCTGTTCCTCAAAAATCTATAGCAGAAGGCCTATTGGTGTTTAGGGTTTCCATAAAGTGATGTCATTCAGATGAGCTTTAAGTGGCCCACAGATAATGTTACCATCATGTTTTCTTCAATGAGATAACTTGTTCTAACTAACTCAGGCCCCAGGTAACCACCATTGCTATGCACGTTTTTTTTTTTTTGTTTTTTTTTGTTTTTTTTTTTTTGGATCCTGTTCTCTCTTTACTTTCTGGGAGCAGCATTTCTGCCCTTTAAAATGGCAACTGCTCCCCAAGCCAAGCAAGACAGGAGCTGTTAATGTCTCTGTTCTTTTTCAAATAGCATTCTTAGGGAGGAACAACCATCATACAATACATCTAGCTATGTGGAGTGCAAGAGCTCCACTTGCATGTTGACTGCATGTTGACTCAGCCTTCTCCAATTTTACTGTGCATAAAAATCACCTGGGATCTTGTTAAAGTACAGATTCTGATTCATTAGATCTGGAGTGAGTCCTGAGATCCTGCATTCCTAACCAGCTCCCTGGTGGGGCCAATGCTTCTAGCCACAAACCATACTTTGAGCAGCAAAGGATCATCTCTAAGAAACTTTCCATGTTCATGGTTCTATAATTCTGTGTGACCAGAAACACCAATAGTTGGCATAAGCAGATGAAGATTCTCCCCAGGACATCCACTAAAATACTCCAGAAGTCATAATACCAGTTGTAGAAATTTATCTAAATAGGAGGATTTAGAAATTAAGTATGGGAGTCAATTCCCAAATCATTTCAGTATCTTGAAATAAAGCAATCAGTGGACCAAACTTACTATCTAATAGTTCTTTCAAATGTTTGAAATGTTAGGTTTCTCTTTGAATTTCAAATGTTTGAAATGATTATGTTTAGTCAAGGATTAAAACATAAGCAGTACTGTTATAAACCACCATAATGTGCTACATCTGTTAATAAAAGACCTCCTCTTCCAGCTTCCACCTTGGTCTGAACACCTAATATGAAAGTTTTCTACAATCCCCCCAGCCACCTTGGATACCACCCCTGTGGGCACTTGACCTGCCTCAGTCTCACCCCACACTTCATCTCAGTTTCAACTGAGTCACAGGTAGGTCATTTCTACAGCAGATCTACTAGGATCACACATCACACATCTCAGTTTCTTTATTGAGGACCTGAGAGGTCATAGAAAGGAGTCACTTTGTTAACTTTATAGACTCCTGTCTTCTCTGTGGTGCTTCGTCCAGTTTGCTCATTCATTCATTTCCATCCATCCATTCATTCTATCTTTATCCTTCTCTTCTTTAGAGTAATGGCCAAAACCTCCCCTTGTCTACAGCAGAACAGTTCCACTGTCACCCAGATCCTTTAGAAATTTATCTTTTTACTTCTAAGCACACTGACCAAGGCATTTTTTCCAGACAAACAGCTCCTCTCCTTGAGAAATTGTGTTGCTAGTTGTTACTAGATGTCATTTGCCCATCCTGTTACAGTTACTTTGTTTGTTCTAACCTCTTTTTTATTGTGAAATATAATATACATACAGAAAACTGCATACATATCAACTTTTTACCTTCAACTTCTACTCTCTTTGAATTTTAATGGAGAAAACAGTTACTTTTCATTAACAACATGTTAAATAAAAACATAAATCATTTAGTAACATGGCTATAATTGTAGTCCACAGATCCAAGATGTAAATGAACCAAGGCCAAGCTTAAATGAGAACACTAAAGGTCCATGTAATCTGTTGGTTGCTAAATGGGATATGCTCAAATCTTTGTTTCTTATTCCTGATTGCCAGAAAATCAAGTAGGTAAATGCTCTTACAATGAGCAGATTCAATGCTGTGTCTACTTGCTGAAAAATATGTATTATACTATTTAAGATTAAATGAGAACTGTAAAATATGTACAATAGGATTTTGGATTAAATGGAAACATCAAAATAAAATGAATAAAATCGATAATTTCAGCAGGCTCCTATGTAGTCAGGGTCTGTCTCTTCAGACTGTGTATTAAATTCCTGCTTCTTGCTTTTGGCTGTCTGTCTTTTATAATTTTACAGACAATAAGAAGCAGCAGCAGAAGAGAAAGAAGTCAAACACATAGTCTATCAGATGAAATTATTATTTATTAATCATTCTCATGAAAGATTTGTTGGGGGAGAAAGGTAAAGCTTATTACTACATGGTGTTCCCTAGATTGAGTGAGATAGGTAGTTCATCACTGCTGCCTCAGACCCTGTTAACATTGATAACTAATTGCTGGTATGATGCCTGTCATATTAAATGCTTCCTCTCAAAGGAAGAAAAACAGCACTGAAAGAAAGTAATTGCTTCACTCTCAATTAATTGCAAATGGTTTTAAAAGAGCAACGAGAGGCCGGGTGCAGTGGCTTATGCCTGTAGTTCCAGCACTTTGGGAGGCTGAGGCAGATGGATCACCTAAGGTCAGGAGTCTGAGATCAGCCTGGCCAACAGGGCAAAACCCCATCCCTATTAAAAATACAAAAATTAGCTGGGTGTGGTGGTGCCTGCCTGTAATCTCAGCTACTCAGGAGACTGAGGCAGGAGAATTGCTTGAACCCAGGAGGCAGAGGTTGCAGTGAATTGAGATTTTGCCACTGCACTCCAGCCTGGGCGACAGAGTGAGAGACTGTCTAAAAAAAGCAAGGAGAACGCTTGCTGTTGTCTTTGATGATCAGTCTAAATATAACAATCCCTGCCTGTTTTTCTTCATTGATTAACTTCAATTTCAAAGGTATGTTAGTGTGCCAAATGTTTGAGGTAGAAATAAAAAATTTTCCAACATGTAATAAATCATAATATAGCAACAGTCCAGAAATGATACCAAATTGCCTTCAATAATGAAAACAACAACATGAGAACAAAACCTGTTAAGTGGAGAAAATAGGTTTTAGGACTGATAGCCCTCCCTCCCTCTCCCTTTCTCCTCTTTAATAAAAGTCAAATTCCACTTATTCTTCTAGGCTTGATACAAATTCTAATGCCCTCAGTAAAGAATTCATAGATCACTGCAGTCCACCATCATCTTTCGCTCTTCTTAATATCTTGACTATGTGATATCTGCCCCATTCATCTGTAGTTGCCAAAATATAAATAATAAATAACTAGAATGATTGTTCACCTTTTTGCGAATATGCATGCTGATTCCCCCCCACCTCCACCACCACGGTTAGTAACAAATTTCTTTTTCTTTTATTTTTTGAGATGAAGTCTCATTCTGTTGCCCAGGCTGGAGTGCAATGGTGCAGTCTCAGCTCACTGCAACCTCCGCCTCCCAGGTTCAAGCAATTCTCTTGCCTCAGCCTCCCAAGTAGCTGGGATTACAGGTGCCCACCACCATGCCTGGCTAATTTTCATATTTGTAGTAGAGATGGAGTTTCACCATGTTGGCCAGGCTGGTCTTGAACTCCTGACCTCAGGTGATCCACCTGCCTCGGCCTCCCAAAGTGCTGGGATTACAGGCATGAGTCACTGCTCCCGGCCAGTTACAACTTTCTTAAGGGAATTGGCTGTACTTTTTAAACCTCCCACTGGCATAGCATGGTGTTTTGCATAGAGAAAAGCTTAGTAAATATTTATTTGACAACGTGTTTTCCCAAAGGGAGCTAGTAAATAGCTGTTCCCTCTGTTATTAAGCAAACTCCCAAACCAGAAATTGTTTGGCCTTGGTATGGTTTCTTCACTAGAAGCTGTCCAGTCTTTTTTTTTTTTTTGAGATAGAGTCTTGCTCTGTCACCCAGGCTAGAGTGCAGTGGCGCAATCTCGGGCCACTTCAACCTCTACCTCCTGGGTTCAAGTGATTCTTCTGCCTCAGCCTCCCATGTAGCTGGGACTACAGGTGCATGCCACCATGCCCAGCTAATTTTTGTATTATTAGTAGAGGCAGGGTTTCACCATATTGGCCAGGCTAGTCTCAAACTCCTGACCTCATGATCCTCCCGCCTCAGCCTCCCAAAGTGGTGGGATTACGGGCGTGAGCCACTGCTCCCTGTCAAAGCTGTCCATTCTTTAGTGTGGACTTCTAATATGGTTGCCATTGAGAGTGTTCATAAAATAAGTCAACATAACATAGGAATGAACAACTACAAAAACTTGTGTTTAGAATAAAGTAGGTAATTAGACGATTTTGTGAGAGAGATGAACATTTTTTGATGAACTATTTTGTTCATCCAAGTAAATGCTCAGGGACCCCCCCCCATTCTCCCACTTCTAATTGATGTATTTAGGAATTAAGAAATTTGAATTTTGTTTCTAATTCAATCAAAGAGTTGCTGTAAGAGTATTGGAAAATCCTAATGGTAAGTGTTTAAATCAGTCATCAGTAGACAATGGAATAAACCAGACATTCCAATCAGATCCTAAAGGATACGTTTATATGGATTAAAAGTTGAAACCCTAGGACAATAAATGACCACATAAAAGCAATTAATATTCACTTAACCAATAGATACTAAACTAAGCACCTACTATGTGCCAGGCACAATTCTAGGTACTTGGGATATATCTGTAAATAAAACAGACAAAGATTCCTGTATCCTTATTCTCAAGGAGCTTACATTTTAGTGGATGGAAACTAACAACAAAATAAATAAACTATATTTTATGTGTAAAGGTGAAAGATGCTATGGGATCAGAACTGTCAAGAGCTGTCCTTGTTGGGGATTTGAAGTAGCAAATAGAATGGACCTTAATGAGAGGATAAAATTCAAATTAAGACTTTGCAACAGGCGAGTGAGTGAGCCCAATAGGCATATTGGTGGGACATCTGAGAGTATTCTACTGCTAGAGCAAAAGTAAATGAGAAAGTAGAACAACACATTTGCAATGCATGAGATGGACAAAGAGATAATATCCTTAATAAAGAAAAAAAGAGTTCTTAAAAATCATTAAAAAAATCAATATCCTATAGAAAATGGGTGCACGACATCAACAAATAATCCTTTAATAAAGGTCAACCAAAAGAGAAAAATGTCCAACCTTACAAATAATCAGTAAAGTACACATTAAGGCAGCCTCACTATTGGAGTTTCTAGTTTGTTAAGATTAAATAATGTTGGCGAGGCCATAGGGAGGCAGACATTCTTCTACAATGCTAATGGAAGCATAAAATGACACAACGTCTTGTAAAATAATTTTCCTATATTTATCAATAGCCTTTATTTTAGAAACACTTCTTATGGAAATAATCAGAAGTTAAGACAAAATGTATATATAAGTATATTTACTGCAGCAATATTTATAATAATATATAAATACAAGTGATTAATATCTAGATATTATCCAAACTGAAGTTTGCAGCCCAGGAAATACCCATGAGCATTTGATGCCGCCACATAAATGTTCCATAAATACCTTAAACTCCAAATGTCCAAACCGAAACTCACCTTCTCCAGTCCCTATTCCGGCCCTTAGATCTCTTCCCCTTGTCTTCCCCAGTTCAGTGAATGTCACCTACTTACACCCACTGCTTAAGACACAAACTCAGGACTCGTCCTTGACGGCTTCTCTCTTGCTTCCCACATTCTATCAATCCCCATGTTTTGTCAATTCTAGTGTAATATTTCTTGAATACATCCATCTTCTCTATTCACACTGGGACTGCCCTAGCACAGCCCTCACCATTTTATACTTAGGCTAATGAATAGCTGCTTACTTGGCCTGGTCCACTGTGGCCAATCTTACCTGCAACGTACCTGTCTTCCTTGCCCTATAGGACTCTTTCTAAAATATAAAACTGGATCAAACAATTACTTTGTTTACAATTTTAAAATGGTTCCCTACTGCTATCAGATTATATCCAAACACCTTAGACTTTCATGATCTGACTCCTGATGGTCAACTCTCCTGTCCTGCCAGCATGAATCTTTCTTCTTTTTTTTTTTTCTTTTTGAGAGAGGGTCTCCCTCTGTCACCCAGGCTGGAGTGCAGTGGCATGATCATGGCTCACTGCAGCCTCCAACTCTTGGGCTCAAGGTATCCTTCCACCTCAGCCTCCCATGTAGCTGGGACTATAGGCATGCACCACCATGCCCCTCTAATTTGTTGATTTTGTAGAGATAGGGTCTTGCTGTGTTGCCTAGGGTGGTCTCAAACTCCTGGCCTCAAGAGATCCTCCCACCTTGGCCTCCCAAAGTTCTGAGATTACAGGCATAAGCCACTGCACCTGGTCCAGCCTGAATTCTTAAACTCCATCTATTACCATCTTCTTACAAATTACATTTCATGTCTTTTCATATTCTACTTCCCCTGCCTGTCCTCCTATACCTTTACTGTTTTTACTTTACTGTTGGCCAGATAACTTCTCTTCACCTGTGTAGACTCAACTGAGGTATCCTATCTTCCAGGAAGCCTTGCCTGACTCCATGCTCCCAATTCATTTTTGGGTTTCATTGTTCTATTGATCTCTCAAAGAACATCACGCATATTTATATCATAGCATATGTTACACTGTTGTGCACACATTGCTTTGTTTCTTTGGTAATTCTTTTGACTGCCACATCTGGCTAAGCTGTAGTACTCCAGTGGGCACCATTTACACAGTGACCAAACTGCACAACTGTATTGAACAGCCACGTATCCTTTCCACCACAGACAGATAATCTTTATACATCCATGCACAATAATTGGCCCAGTTCAAGTGCTAGAATAGACACATTTATATAACAGACATTTGTTTAATGAATGAAAAAGTGAGCAATCAACAAAACTCTAGTTGTCTTGATGAAAAATTCCTTCAGACCAGTGATTCTCAAAGTGTAGTCTCTGGATAAGCAACATGCATCACTGGGGAACTTGTTAAAATGCAGATTCTCAGGTCCCACTCCAGACCTACTGAATCAGAGACTCTGGCAATAGAACCTAAGACACTGTTTTAACAAACCATCTAGATGATTCTAATGCATGCTTTACTTTGAGAAACACCATCTTAGACTGCTCAAAACTAAAAGTAAAGATTTCATTTCAAGGGCTTAAATCACTTTGCTTATAAAAAGGCCATTTACTTAATTTTTTAAAAAGTTTAAGTTATAAGGCAGTTCACACATTCAAGGTATATAAAACAATATTACAGACACACATGTACCCACCATTCAAATCTGTGGGTATTGGATCCATCACCCTAAAAGACATAAAACAGCAAAACACTACCAACCCATCTCTCTCGCTCCCCTCTCTCTCATCTCTCACCAAGCTAACCACTGTTTTACAGTTGGTGTGTGTTTTTCCCATGTGTGCTTTTATACTTTTACTACGTAAGTGTGTAGGCATCTAATTATTAATGAGAGACTTTGTCCAGGATGTCAGAGCAGAAATCACAACACTTGCCCCAGCAAGCTGCATGGGAAGACACCTGGAGTAGCCAGCAGCCAGTGCCAACAAAACCTGTCCCTCTCCAGCATTTGGTGGGAAAAAATAGGGCTCACATGAGCTCTACAAAATGCAATCAGAGGGGGTTAAAATAAGAAAACCAAGTTATACTTATTTAACTGTTGCTGACTGTAAAAGCTAAAATAAAAAGTAGGTTTTGCCTTGAAGCTAAGGGTGTCAAACACATAGTACCAAGAAAGTTGTACTGACAAACTTCGCCATTTTTGTGTAGATTACACACACAAGAGATGTGTGTGCCTGCCAGTGTATCATGCATCTTGGATATAAAGAGTTCCAAAAGAGCTATGCTCTTTTTTTGGATATAAGGAGTTCTGAAAGAGTTAGCTCCAACTGTCAACACCATAGATGAGTCTTGATTTTGTCATCTGTAAAATGGCATTACCTGCTGTTTTATGGCTTAACAAAATGGAGTGATGATGACTTGAGTGTTAATTTCTTTCTTATTTGGGAGCCTATAAGTTTATGACAATATGATTACCAAACTCATAAGTCTACTCCTCCTAAAATTAAAAAATTAAAGACAAAAAGAAAGAAAAAAAAGAAGGGGAGAGAGCAGGGAAGGAGGGAATAAGAGAGGGAAAAAGGGAGAACAAAACTTAACAACTATTTTCTCCCCGTCCCGACTTTCCTACTTTCTCCAGCTTGGTTTCTTATGATGACTTCCTACTCATCTTTACAACTGGCTTCTTATGATGATCTTTACAATTTCTCTTTCTCACATCCTCTTTCAAAGTCTGTAATTTAGTCTCTTTTTCCAGGTGATTCTTAGGGATACCAAAGTTTGAAATCATTGCTATTGGTGGTATGGAGCCCTAGAAAAGTTTTACATTGTTGTTTTTGTTTTATGTATGCATGTGTGTATGAATATACATACACATATATAGTGTGTTTATATACATACACACACCTCCGTGTATGGGGGGGTGGGGGGGTGTGTGTGTGTGTTTAAACACAGTTCACAGTTTTGGATGGCAGCTAATGAATAAACACATTCTCCTTGGTCAATTTACTCTACAAATTTGATCACATGCATCTATTTTCTCCTATCCCTGATACCATCTCACTAATACCGAGCTTATCACCACAGACTACAGTACTTGAAACCACCTTTCATCGTTCCCCTTTTTATCCATCATACACTTGGCTACAAGATCAGTCCCTTGAAAACCCCACCTTGACCATTCCTCTCCGTACTTGAAGGGCCTCCAGTAGCTGCCTAATTGTGACCAAGTTTGCTAGGTGTCTCCGCAATGTTCCCTCACAACGAAATCCCACTTTCATTCTGGGTGGCAAGGTACCCAGCCACATTTTCCCGCTTCCTTTGCAACTACGAGTCGGTAGATGAGATTGTAGATAGAAGGTGCTTGATGGGCATTCTGGTAAGACCCCCTAAAGAGGAAAAACACAGCTCGTAATGGGTGCCTTTTTCTACCCCTCCCCCTGTGTTGCTGTTGTCTAGAATTTATACATGAAGGCTAGCACCCCAGCAGTTACCTTGAACCAAGAGGAAATCTTGAGGATAAAGCCATATGCTAAGAATAGCAATGCAGAATCATAGAAGGTACCTGAGTCCCTGCTGACCATAGAACCACAACCCCTGCTTTGGAGAAAAAAATAAACCTTTGTCTGTTTAAGTCACTGTTTTTTATGGTTTTCACTATGGGCAGGCCCAAAATAATACTTTGATCTCTTCACAAATTTAGCTATTTCTCCAATTTGGCCAATGTATTACGTTGGTATACTTTGATCTATTGCTTCTCTTCCAAAGAACAGGGGCTTGCAGATAGAGCCATCTGAGTTAAAGCCCAGCTCTGCCACTGTGACAGTGAATTCTTTAGGCACTGCTTCTAACCATTTTACCCTAAGTTTCTTTGTCTACAAACAGAGAATAAAAATAATATACACATTGGGGTATTTGTTATTTTTCTTTCAACCTGCTTTTAAATTGTTAATAGCTCAATAGCACCAACAGGGAAAACATCTGGGGAAAGGAAAAGGAGATAAAACTCAAACCCAGGCCGGGCGCAGTGGCTCACGCCTGTTATCTCAGCACTTTGGGAGGCTGAGGCGGGCGGATCATGAGGTCAGGAGATCGAGACCATCCTGGCTAACATGGTGAAACCCCATCTCTACTAAAAATACAAAAAATTAGCCGGGCGTGGTGGCGGGTGCCTGTAGTCCCAGCTACTCAGGAGGCTGAGGCAGGAGAATGGCGTGAACCCGGGAGGCGGAGTTTGCAGTGAGCCGAGATCATGGCACTGCACTCCAGGCTGGGTGACAGAGAGAGATTCCATCTCAAAACAAAAACAAAAACAAAAACAAACAAACAAAGAAACAAAAAAACCTGAAACCTGGATATATTTTCTAACTTGTGAATAGCTCTTACAAGCAGTTTGGTGGATGAAAATGCATACTGTTTAAAAAAAAGTGGAAAAATGTCAATAAATTGGGCTTTAACAATTGACATTTTACCCTCCCATTCTCATGAATAAATGGAATCTGACTACACACATGTTACATTAGCCACTTGACCAAGGAAGAAAAAAAGCAAGAGAGAGAAAAGAAAGAAAGAAATTTCAAGAACTTTGGCTCTAGGAGGATCAGTTGCCCAAAGTCCCTGGAATGGAGAAACATATGATTTATAACTTGATATTTTCCATTTGGTTAAATTGACTCTTAATGACTTGAAATAGGTCCTTTCAAATAGAATTGCAAAAAAGTAAATTCTGCTCAAACTCTTATATTGTGTAATTTCATTTCTGCTCTCATGCACATTAAACTAAACTGGTTGGAGAAAAATCTCTTGCTAAATTAAATTTGGTTTGATCAGGAAATTTGTGTGCCTCTGCAGGCAAAGCACAGTATGTGTGGGTTAAAAAAATGTCCTGGTTATTTAAAGTGTTCTTTTTCATGGATGATTCAGTTTTACCATAGCTTCATTAGTGAACTAAATTTGTGTTAATGTGGATCTGTGTTGTGAGCGAAATAGGCTTTGGCCCTCTGTTGGGAAATCACTGAAGTAGTAGACATTTTGTCCTTTCTGAAGAAAAATAATACAGCCTCAAAGGCTGGAACCTTTGAGCATCTTTAAATCCTTCCTTCTCCAGCTCTACATGACTCTTCTTGCCATTTCCTAACGCCGTCATTATTTCCTTTTCAAAAACCTTTTCCTTTCTCATCCCAGTCCCATTTCACTCATCAGGCTCTAAAACGCAGAATTGGCCCCTGGGTCCCATCTGTCCTGGCCTATGTCCTTAGCTGTATTTCTGCCACAATAATTACCTTCCACTTTACTACCTGACTTTTAAAATATACAATAGCAAAATTTAAATGAAGTTGTTTCAAAGTATTTCAGGGCAACGAAAGTGCTTTTTAGAGGGTCAAAATGCCCTACTGCAATAACACAGGTACAGGGCCCATTATTTGATAGTTCTTGATGCCCATTGAAAGCAAAAAGACTGAATTCGCATGTAGCCTGTTTGACAGGTACCACTGAAGGCCTTTCAACCTCAGTCACCAGAAGTTCCACTCTGCTAAGATATAGGAGAAGTCTGCATTTTATAGGGCATTTAAAAAGCAGTCAGTTAAGTTGGAGCAAAGGATTAAAAAAATTATGAAGAATTTGAATTTGATGAATATTGTTAATAGCACCTGTTAAAGTAATGCATGACAAAAATGAGGTTTATATCAGTGAAGTAGAGATTACTGAACAACATCCAATCCCAAATTAAAGAAAGGCATCTTTGGGATCCCTGCAGGATGGGGCCTCACTATGGCATCTCATTTCCCTAGGCAATGAGCAGTATGGTCTTGGATGGAGAGCCAACGACAACCACTTACATGCTCAGCGCCTCCAGAGGGCCCCAAGCTTATTTTCATCTTTCCTCTCTTTCACAGTATTCCCGATTGCATCGAAATTCTGGAAAGGGGCTCAGGAGGGACATTTCTTTTGGGGGAGTGGCTGAAGCTAAGACTATCCATAACTCTTAGTGTGAGTTCAGATCAGTGTGACCCTGCAGAACCATCCTGAATGTGCCAGACCTGGCCCATATCTTTCTGTACAATCTTAGGAGGCAAAGTCCAGCATAGTTAAAAGGGTAGCATTCCATGTCATCTGGCTGATTAAGGAAATACACCAGAATGGGTACACAACATGTGTAACGTTTGTCACATGTTTCTCACTTGTGGAATTCTTTATATACTTGGAAACGGATAGAGAAGCCCAATACCTAAACAGATAAAAGTCCAGCTGCATGTTGGGTGGTGACCCACATGGTCTCTACACACCAACACTCCTCCCAGCAGAGACTTTTAAGGGGCTTCTCAGAGCCCTAAAAGCTCAGAGGACCCCATCTGGAATATGGTGCCTTTCTAAACCTCCTGGGAGCCACACACTGGGAGGGCAATGATTCTTGGCCTCTGTGGTCAGCGGAATCAAATATTGTCCTCTGAATCTCCACTCCCAGAACTTCCAGGTCTCACATCTTAGCCATGTTACAGGTTTCATTGCTTGGAATTCCTTGAGAGTTTTTTCTTTCTGGATTTGGTGATTATTGAACAAAAAATATTAGAACAGCATGATTTTCAATCTTCAGAAACTCTGTGTAATGACTTTAGACTGGATCCAATAAACAGCCCATATAGCTTTAAGGAAATTGATCAAACTCAAATATTTGGCTACAGTATTTTCATTCACTAAATGCCAAATTTATGTTTTCTTTATTTTCCTCTTTGTTTTTATTTTTAATGGAAGTACAATTTATATAAAGTAAAATGCACAGGTGAGTTTTAACAGATGCCAGGTAGCCCACGGTTCTATAAACATTTCCATAACTCTAGAAAATTCCCTCATGCCCCTTGCCAGCCAATCCTCTCTTCTCCCCAAGATAATCACTATTTTGATTCTTATCACCACAGATTAGTTATTCCTTTTCTAGAACTATATAAAATGAATTAATACAGTGTTCATTCTTTTGTGTCTAATGCCTCAAGTTTTCAGCATTTATAGAAATCTCTTCTTAGTTTCCTTATCTGTAAATTGAGAAGAATGCCTTGTAAAAAGAGTGTGCAAGTATTGGGAGGTGCCCCCGGTTTCCTGGTGGGAATGGAAGACCTCTGAGGTCACCTTGATTGAGGTGGGATGAAGAAGAGGCTGGGGACTGGGGTTGCAGGAGCCTTCTCATCTTTAAACAGAACAGCTGTCCTTTTCCATGCTTTAGAAATTGGGGGCCACTGAAAGATTTCCAATGGGAAAAGGAGAGGGCTATTTGTAAAGATGAAAAACACTTAGAGAACCATAGGTCTTGAAGATTCTTAGTGATCTCTTTTTTGAACATTCTATAAATTACAAATAGTGTTTTTTGATATGAGAACTATGGCTGGTCCTCTCTAGGGAGGGCTGGGAGACAGAGGCAGCCAGACAGGGGGCCCCAAGGGAGGGCCTGGGCACTGAGTGCTGTAATACTAGCACTGGTTACAATCAGATAGCACCACCCCAACCCAGGAGCCTAGACAATAGGCCAGAGGCCATGGGCAAGAGGAGGCACAAAGACAGCATTCAAAAGGCCTGGCTCCTGCAGCCAGCGAGCATTTCTATAGACTCTGCCAGACCCTGGCCAAGCCTGAATGTCACCTTATCACCAAAAAGCCATTTTTCCATAGTTAGTTTTTAAACTGCTAAAAATAATAAACACAGAAAGAAAAGTTCTGACACAACCTTATATGCAGAGATAAACTGAAACTGTGTTGTTATAATAATGTAAACAAACTGGATCCTAAATTATAACCCAGTGATCTGAATGGTTGCTTGATATGACCACATACCTCAGGACTGAAAGGCAAATTCAGAAGACTTGCTAGTCAAGTGGATCTTTACTGCACAGGTGCTTGTACCCTATCTGACTCGCTGGAACCAATGGGTTATCTAATTCTCAGGCCTTTTTTTTGAGATGGAGTCTCACTCTGTCACCCAGGCTGGAGTGCAGTGGCATGATCTCTGCTCACTGCAAGCTCCGCCTCCTGGGTTCACGCCATTCTCCTGCTTCAGCCTCCTGAGTAGCTGGGACTACAGGTGCCCACCACCATGCCTGGCTAATTTTTTGTATTTTTTAGTAGAGACAGGGTTTCACCATGTTAGCCAGGATGGTCTCGATCTCCTGACCTCGTGATCCGCCCGCCTTTTTAGCACTCAAGGAAAAGACACATGGGAAAGGATTGTTGGATCTTCACTGAGCACAATTTTCTGGCATAACAAGTGAAAATGGGCTCTTTTCTCTCACTGCCCTGTTACTCTTCTTTTCTCGAGTGAATTAGTATCATTGCTTTTCTGTTATGTTTTTAGTTCATTTAATGCTTTATATTTTTTCTGAATACCTATAGAGTTCAAAACTACATTAAATAACAACAGTAGCAACACTACACATTAGGAGATAATTCCAATAATGCTAAAAAGGGACAATTAATAGCAAATATCACAAGTCTGCAAATAGTCAAGCTGACATCTGACCTTCTTATTCATTAAATCATGTGTGGAACTTGGCACCCACGCAGGACAGCCAACCAGAAGGAAATCGCAGATCTGGAAAAAAGGAAACACAGAAGATAAATATAATTTGTTGTTTTAAAGTTTCCCAACATTCGATTAATCTACAACTGTTCTTATTTCTATGTTTAAATAGGGTCTGGTTTCAGAGCTATCTCTGATTTTGAATAAATGCAAATGGACTTAGATAAAATCTTATTCTAAAGGGGAGATGGTTTCAGGGAAAGGGACTCTAACACAAGGACTGTAAGAACACATTACAGGCATGGGACAACTTTTGTGAATCTCAGAGATGTACATTTCTGTGGAGTTTTAGTGACAAGACCCAAGAGCTTTGGATTGGCAGTCTGGGAAGATGAATAAAACGCAAATGTGAACCTCAAACTGTTTAGCCACTTTGTGTTAAAGAGAATTCTGCTTTATCTCAGTGGATGGTTCCTGGAATAGGTCTCAACATATAAGAGCTGCAATTGAGCCGTCAGGGTGGGGCACTGCCATATGAAACTTGTGGGGAAGCGATGGGTTCTTCACCAGGGTATGCATCTGAGCATGAAGCCATGCAGCTGTCTAGATTGTGCTAAATGCAATCATATGGTGAACACTTCTCCCAGGTACAAACAAGATGAGAAAGGCAACCAAACAGACCACGACACCTGCCATGCCGCAGAGGATGTCGCCGAGTGGCTGTCTGCATGGCAAGTAAGAAGCCACTTTTCAACTAACTGCAGTCCTACAATTTTTGTTGTTGTTGTTGTTGTGAATAACATAGAAATTTTAGAAAAACAGAGGTTAGCAGGGAAAATGTCTGGGTTCCCACTACCCAAAATATAAACCATTGCTAACATTTTGTCACCTATGCTCTAATTTTTTTTAATTTAAAAAAGCGTATATTTTAAAATAACATGAAGAATGCCTTTTTTTTAAATTAGAAAAATTAGAGCATAGGTATAATCTCCCTGACAACCCCACACCAAGCCCAGAATGTGAGCTGGTTTGTATCTTTCAAGACCACTATTTTTCTTTTTTAACATTCACATACATAAATGCATATCCAAGGCAATGAACAATGTTTGTGTATTTTTAATTTACCTATATGATATGAATCTCTGTTTGTGTATCTTTTGTTCTACATTTTTGACTCAATATGATGGATGTGGGCTTGAACCACGCTAATCTATACCAGCTCATTCCCTTTAACTGCCACATTGAGTAAATACATACTCAGTTGTTGGCTTTTCACCCAATATCCAACGTTTATGGCTACATAAAAGCCCTTGCTATATCATTAAAGCGATTGTTGGTTATGTGTGGGTGTGCATATGTATGTGAACATAAGCAAATTTTCTCTGCTCTTGACTCTGGGCTTCTGAAGAAGCTGCCCTGTCTTGTTTCTGCAGTGGTTCTTCCACCCTATGACTCCATGCAGTGGACACTCAGTATGTTAAAAGGAAAAATATATTTATTAAAATTGACTTGCTTATTACTAATTTTCTTCCCTTTTAAAACAACATTAAGGAAGACTTTGGAGTTGTATTTATTTATTTTCTTCAAAATCTCTCTGCACCACCCATTTCATAAACCTTCAAGTCCAAAACCTTTAACTTCACCTCACCATTTGGCTGACAGTCAGAAACTCTGATAATGTGCGGCTGAAGACCAAGGCAATTAAGAAGCTTATTCAAAAAGGATTCTCAAAGACTACATTAATAAAGCCAGGAAGGCTTGTGTTTGTAGCAGTTGTTATGAATTTATGGCAATTATGTATACATATATACCATTACCCCTGACATTAATATATAAATACAAAACTGTATATATATATATATATTTTGGATGCAAAAATTGGACCTCAATTTTTTTTTTGAGAGTGTAATTTTGATTTAGGCTTTGAACAATATATCTGAACTTGACTGTGAAAAACCTAAAAATTCTCATATAATTAATAAGCATTTGTATACACAACATTTATTAAGCACATATTATGGACTGGGTTGTTCTAATTACTTTGTCTAATTTCACATAAGGTAATCCTCACAATGACCATATGAGGTAAGTATTATAAATAACCCCGTTTTCCAGATGAAGAAAGGAGAGGAGAAGAGTTAAGCATTTTGCCCAAAGACAAACAGTGCAGAAGAGGCCAGCCAAGAATCGCACCCAGGCAGTCTGATGTCATGGGCCTTGTTCTAAATGATTGAGAACAGATTCAGGTTTTAAAGATAAAACTGCAAAGAAGAAAATGAAACACTGTCACTGAGGTGGCATCCAACTTTTGCTATAATACAAACATGCGGCATCTTTTTCGTGGTGTGCCTCCAATTGAGAACAAACCAAATTAGAGTTCTTCAAGTAGACAAATTGAAAGTGATTTCCCAGTGATGAAGGAAATTTAAAGCAACAAGTTCAAGCCCCAAACCCTTCCAACTTAAACATACCCATTTTCAGTTATTCTCTTTAGAAAACAGGGGCTGTGAATTTCTTCGTGGCTCAAAGGAGACTGCCTAGTTTTGTTTATACAAGATTCAAAGCAAAAATGAGAATCACTCCCTGGGACAGCTTTAGCTCAGAATGTGTGTTCTTTGCACATTTTTAATTGGGGCACAAATATATTAACAGTGTGGTTATTTTGTAGTTTCAAAGGAATCTGTTTTGTAACTGATTCATATTTATATTTGGAATATATTTATTTCTGGGCATGAAACAGTTCATTTGTTAAGCCATCTGACCTGAGGTGAGGTTGGCACTATTTCCCATGACTGCTCCCAATTAATGCAAATTGAAGGTTAAAGGATAAATAAAGTCCCTTTAACTTGGTTTACTAATATGTTATTTATAAATGGCTCTTTTCTTGGCCTATTTTTTTGACAGTAACTTTGTATGAATGAAATTGCACAGAATGAACTAGCAAATACATAATGCATATTTTGTTGCAAAGCATTTAAAGGGTTAAATTTAAATGAATTCAATTTTAAAGGGGTTAATATTAGAGCAAAATTAATTCCTCCTCCTTCTGCTTCTCCTCCTTCTCCTTCTCCTCCTTCTCCTCCTCCTCCTTCTCCTCCTTCTCCTCCTTCTCCTCCTCCTCCTCTTCCTCCTCCTCCTCCTCCTCTTCCTCCTCCTCTTCCACCTTCTTCTTCTCTCTCTCTCTCTCTCTCTCATCTCTGGTTTTTCACTAAATCATATGAAGCCTGAGCTAGACTGATTGCATTGTATTAGTGGCCTTTTTTTTTTTGTAAAGTGCTTATTCATTCTTTTAAAGTTTTATTTTGACAGTTAAATAGTATCCCACAATATCACACTTATTGAAGGCCAGTGAAGTCTTTTCTTCTGCTATCCAAATAGGACTACAAAGCATAACATCGTATAAGTGCCAGTTCTCACACATACAAGTTAAAATATAGAACAAATCTCAATAGAATTGGCCATTCAATGGGAATGCACATTTTACATTGTGATTGTATTTCCAAATTAGATTCTATAGAGGTTGTTTCAATTTATGTCTACGTCTGAAAGTCCTGTTTCTCCATATCTTTGCTAATATGTTATTAAACATTATATTTATCTACTTCATAGCAGATAAATGGAATCCTAGTTAGAATTCACATATATCTTGGGTAGGTAAAGCTGTAAATCTTCTGATACGTTTAAATATTATTTGTATTTCTTACTGTGTGAATTTTCCTCCCTCTGTTTCCTTCCTTCTTTTTTTCCTTCCTTCTTTCCTGCCTTCCTTTCAATGATTTGCCCATGGTTTTCTGCTACGTTGGTGGACATTTTGTTATTGATAAGCCATCACATTATATCTTCTAGAGAAACAAATTCCTTTTCTTTTGGCTTTGCTTTTGGGAGTTTTGTCAATATCTATTTTTTTTTCTAATTTTTCCCTCCTTCCCTCCCACCCTTCTTTATTTCCTTATTCCTTTCCTTCCCTTTCCTCTCTTTCTGTGGTAAAACAATTAACATGAGATCTACCCCCCCTTTTTTTTTTTGAGACAGGGTCTCACTTTGTCACCCAGGCTAGAGTGCAGTGGTACAATCTTG
Source organism: Pongo abelii (assembly GCF_028885655.2). Classification (NCBI taxonomy): domain Eukaryota; kingdom Metazoa; phylum Chordata; class Mammalia; order Primates; family Hominidae; genus Pongo; species Pongo abelii. The sequence goes on along the minus strand of NC_085928.1, from coordinate 130,346,118 downwards.
GCTCACTGACACTTCCACTTCCTGGCGCAAGTGATCCTCCTGCCTCAGCATCCTGAGTAGGTGGGATGACAGGCGTGTACCACCACACTTAGCTAATTTTTATATTTTTGTAGAGATGGGGTTTTGCCATGCACATTGCCCAGGCTGGTCTCGAACTCCTGAGCTCAAGCGATCTGCCTGCCCCAGTCCCCCAAAGTGCTGGGATTATAGGCATAAGCCACCATGCCCAGCTTATAAGAAATTTTTAAGTGCAAAATACAGTATTGTTAACAATAGGTACAACACTTTACCCCTCACTGCATCTACCCTTTTATCATGTAACTTTGTAGTTCCTCTCACTGAAGAGGTTAAGTCTATTCTCCTGTGCTTTTTGATTCTGTTTTTGGCCATGTGACTTGCTTTGGTCAATGGAATGTTATCAGATATGCTACATATAGAAGTCTGAAAAAGTTCTTGCTACATTTAAGTATTTTCTCTTGCTCTCCTGTGATTGCCAAGAGAATATGCCTTAGATAGCTTGTTATGGATGAGAAACACATAGCGGAGTTGACTCACATTAGTTGTCTCCACCAAGGCTACCCCAGGTCAGCTTAGACCAGCCAAGTCCCATCCATATAAGACAGCCCGGGGAAGATGAGCAGAGTCACCTAGCTGACATACAGCTGACCACAAATGCATGAGTGAGCCCACCCAAGACTGGCAGAATCACCCAGCCAACTCTCATACTCATGAGCTACTGAATGCTAATCATTTCAAACTATGTTTTGTGGTAATTTGTTACTTTCCCTGGTAATTCCAAATAATGCCATTATGCACTAGATAAGTGATAGAGGGCTTATCCCTGTTGCATTCAGAAAAAAAAAAAAAAAAAGAGAGATGCCTGCATAGAAAATGGTTTAAAAAATTCAGCAAATATCCATCAAACACCAGCTGTATCAATCAGGGTTATCCAGGAAAACATAAACTGGTATAAGTATTTAAACAGAAAGATTATAATGCAGGGGATTGATTATGTAAGTGAAGGAAAAGATGTGAAGTCGAACAGGAGAGAATGAGGCATCCAGCAGGAAACCCCTAAGCTATCGAGACGAGAATGGAGGTGTTGATATTGGAGCCCTGGGGTTGGGGTCATTCAGCAGAAACTGAAAGCTTTAACTGGCCACTCCAGTAGGAACTGAAGCCACAGAGGAGACACAACTGTTGTCAGAGATATTGTCTGAGGCTGAGAGTGGAGAAGAAATACCCTGGCTTCTCCCTTCCTTCAGTCCTCCGATCTTCCTCCAAGCCCTTCCAATGGCTGAAACCAGAGGAGGCACATACCTCAGGAGGCAGCCCCTCAGTAATACAGAGGCAGGGCATGGAGAGGATCTGTGGGCAAGCAGGTGAATACACAGTCATGCTGTGCAAGGTACCATACAAGGTGTTGCTCGGTGCTTTTGTGACATCCTTAAAAATAACAGAATCATAAAAGATACTGGGCTTGAAGGTTAGAAAGGGCCCAACTAGGTGGAAATGAGGGAAAGAATGCCCAGGCTGCAGCAACTATAGGAGCGAAGTGCAGGAAATACGGAGGGAATGGCAAGTATTCTGGTTTGGCTTAGAAGATTGTGTGTTTGGGAGAGGGAAACAGAGGTAGAGAATGGGTGATGAGGCTGCAAAGGCAGAAACAGTGCTAGAGCTTGAAAGACTCAGTTCTAATCCAAGCAGATTAGACTTCTGTTCTAAAGGCAATGGGAAATTTAATGGTTCTGAGCAAAGGATAATATAATACCTGTTGTGCATTAGGAATATTAGCCTGATAGAAACTTGAAGGATCAATTAAAGAATGACAAACTAGACTAGGGGTTATTAATTTAAGTGTAGACCTCAGGGAATTCACAACCCTCCTTAAGTAATTTGTAGAAGTTTGTTCGAGCATTCAATTTCCTGAGAGATGGTGCATAGCTGTTGCATGGTTTTCAGTGGAGTCTATGACCCCTGACCCCATCAAAACTGTTTAAGCACCAGAAGCAAGGAAGTCATCTAGAAAGCTTCTATCATAATTTCTTTAATGAGGATCAAAAACATAACAGTGGCAATGGAAATAAAAAAGGAGAAAATGGAAACATTTATGAGGCATGGACTAAACAAATAATCTAGCTGAACCTGAACAGAAATGAAACAAGCGCAAGAGTACTGAAAGGCTTAACTATGGGCAACATCCATCTGTTATTCTTTTTCTTCCTTCTATAAAATAGACAGAGCAATTCCTGTTTCCAAGATACCATAAAAATTTACTAAACTAGAAAGTTCTAAGATAAACATAAAGCATATATATCATCACTGCCCATCTCCCATGTTCACCACAGAGATGACTAATCCATTGCAATCTTTCTTTACTGCTGAATCCAACCACAATCTCCAAATCCTTCTCAAACAGCACCCAGACAGGCATTGCCAACCAGTTTAAGAAGAAACTTACATGCCATCTCTGCTGTAAGGCGTTTTCTAGAGCTAGTAATTTTATTAATATTTATTGTATTGACTGTTCTTTAGTTTCATAAAGATCTAGTACCAGTGAATGGGTATATTTGGCAGAATGTATTACATACTGATATATATATATATTTATTTATATATTATATATTATTATATATTATTTATTTATATATATATATTTATTTCCTACATGTGGGAAATTTAATTACATACAGTTGGATTACTAACTAAGTCTTACCCAAGTTGGTGAATCCATTTAATGTTAATTCAAAGCAATTGACACAGATTTTAACTAAGCTGAATTAGGAGGGAAAACTGTATTTACATGAAAACTTACTCTATTATCCAATTATCATAGTAAAGTTTTAAAAACAGCACATGTCATCACAGTCAACTACGAGCAACTACATTGTTTGGCAAATTCTGAACTCCAATCATTGGCAAGTAGGTATATAGTATTGCTAAAAGCCACCTGTGTTTTAAAGGATGGTGACTTTTGGGTTGGCGTTTGAATGTCACTATGGTGATTTTATTTCCTTGGGATGTTTTCTATCTGACATTTGAAAAGACATGTAATTTCAACATAGAACCACAATAAAGACAGATTCAGATAAGCCAAATTTGTTTTCTACTTGTAGTTGATCAACAAGAAAATTACTACTCTCTACATCAGCATGAAGACTTTCCCTGCTCCCCTGAACATCAAATTCTGAAGTATGACTTGTTCAAACAGAAACAAACAACATTTGGAAAACTATCTATATAGAAAAATATTCTCACAAAATTGGAAAAAAAATCCTCTAATGTACTAAATTCCCAGCAGTAATTATTTGACCATGATCCACAATAAAAAATAATGTTTTAATCTGTAACACACACATACACAAATATGTAGGGATATATATATCTCTGAAACAAAAGTTCCACAAAATAATATTCTTACTCCTGTGATACACTTGGATACCTTCTATTCCATTTAACTCTACCCTATTTTGTTCTATTTTATATACTATTTCATTTTTTAAAAAGTTAGTAATAATCTGCTAAATTGATTTCATTAACCACTAATATAGCCCAACCACAGTTCGAAAAATACTACTGAAGCAAAATGACTAAAGTACTCTGACTTTATTCACCAGTGTAAACACATCCACAAAAGACCAATCCTGAGCAACTTAGCAGCGGAAAAAAAAAATCTCTTGGCTTGCTCCCTAGTATCCTGGATGAAGCCAAGGTTTGCTGAGCCAATTTTTGTAGTTTGTGGTTGACAATGACTGAAAACTGAAAGGCAGAGATCAAATCCTCACTTTCCCTCTCAACACATCTCTTCCGCTGGGTAATTTATACAGTGCAAGTATCAAGCTATTCAATTTTGCTGTCATTTACTGTTCTTTTTCCAACAGCAATGGAAACACAGCATCAGTTTACTGTCTTCTCTCTTAGGTAGAATTAGATTATTGTCCCTCTTACCCCTTTAAACAAGGATGACATTCACCACTTCAGAGAGTTACTCCTAGAGGATCGCCAAACAAAGCATGGCAGGGAAACCACTATCCGTGAAGGAGCAATAGCAGAATCTGGGGATTGAGGTTGTCAGTCAAGGTTATATACAAGAACAAGCTTTATAATGGTTCTTTTGATTGAGTGGACACAATTAGAACTGAAACAACATAATTAATAATAAAAACAAATAGACACTTTAGGCATGCAGAGTGAAGCAAACTACTCTGTGCCTCTAGTTCTGTAATAGGACAATAACAATACTTAATTTATAGAGACGTGATGAGGATTAAATTAGTAAGTTCAATATTAAAAATGTATAAAGTGCTTAGAAGAGGGCCTGGCTCAAGAAAGCATGCTGTAAGTGTTGTTTTTATTATTATGCTGGCCCAGGGAATTGGCAGATATTGGTCTAGTTCTATGCTGAACTCAATGCAAAAACCCAGGAAAAGAAGGGATGGTTCTAAGTGCCCCTAGAGTTATGCTCCACATTTAAAGTGTCAAACTGGGGCACTTTTGAGGAGTGTTGGATTGGTTCATTGTAATGATTGTGGGGATGCTTTAACAGCATATACATATGTCATAACTTATCAAATTGTATATTTTAAATACAATTTATTTTATGTCAGTGAGACTTTAATAAAGCTAATAAAGTTTGCTTTAATTAAAATTAAATAAAGTTAATAAAGCGGACCAAAACTAAAAGAATATTTAAAGAAGTATACTTCCAGTAGAAGGAGAAATATCCCAGATGGGAGCTTGGAAACACAGGAAGGAATGATGAACAACAGAAATAGTAAATACGCAGTAAATCTAAATGAATATTAACTATTTAAAACAATAATTGTTATATCTTGTGGGATTTAAAACATATCTAGAATTGAAATGTGAGACAATAATACAAAAGGGAGGAGTGGTAAATAAAATTAAGTCCCTTGCATTTTCTGGAAAGTAGTCAAAGTCACAATTTATATTATACACTAATAAATTAATGATTCACTTTGTAATTCCTAGGGTAACCACTAAAAGAAGAGTAAAAGAATAAATGACTAACAAGCCAGTAGAGGTGAAATATTTCATTAATTTAAAATATGGTAACAAAGGAGAGGAAAGGGAACACTAAATAACTGGGGCAAATAAAATGTCAGAGTAATATGATGGATTATAACCCAAATAGATCAGTAATTGCATAAAATACAGAAAAACAGTTCACAAAATATACATATACTAAATTATTTTTTAAATCCCAGTTAAATGCTGCTTAACTGAGACACACTTTTGATATTAGGACACACAATTTCAAAGAAAAAGGGATTGAAAAAATTACATGTAAATTATGTTAATATCAGATACTGTAAACTTAATGACAAGGGATATTACTAGAGATAAAAAAGACATTTCATAATAGTAAAGGAATCCAATAGAAAGATATGAGTGCTAAATCTGAATGTACCTAGTTACTAAGCCTCAAAATATATAAAGCCAACATTGCTAGAACTAGAAAAAGAAATAAGAAAATCCACAATTAATGTGGGAGGGTTTAATACACCTCTCTCAGTAACTGGTAGAACAGGCTGTTAAAAATGAGTAAGAATGTAGATAAGGATAAGGTGATGAACACATTTGACTTAATTGATTTATAATATTACAGCCAACAATTACAGAATACACAGAATACACATTGAACATTTACCAAAATTTATGCTGTGTTGATAATAAATGAGTCTGAATAAATTTCAAAGATCAAAAATCAAACAGAAGATGTTTTCTGACCACACAATAATTAAACAGAAATCAATAATAAAATAATAACTAAAAATTACACAAATATTTGGAAATTAAGCAATGCCCTTCTAATTAACCCATGGGTCAAAGATTAAGCACAATGGAAATTAGGCAATATTATTAACTGAAATAGAAGAAAACATGCCATCTCAAGTGTGTGAGACGCAGCTAAAGGTACGAGTGGAGGGAAATTTCTATACTTAAATGCATGCATCAGAAAAAAAGACAGCCAAGGATCTAATAAGACAATCAATGATTTAAGTATCCATCTCAAGAAGTCCTAAAAATAATACCATATTAGGGTCAATAGAAGTGGAAAGGAGAAAATAACAAAGGTCAGAAATTAGTAATACAGAGAATAGAGTTACTGTAACAGAGAAAATCAATAAAGTCAAAACCTGATTCTTTGAAAATACTAATAAAATCATAAACCTATAGCCAGATTTATTAAGATAAAAGAAGAGAAAGGAAAAATTACATGTATTGAATAAAAAAAGAAATCACTATAAATCCTACAGACAATAAAAAGATAAGGGGATATATGAACTCTTTATGGCAGTATTTGAAAATGTCAATGAAATGGACACATTACTTGAAAAAACCTTACTCAAACAGGAAAAAATAATAAAAATGTGAATGGTACTATACTGATTAAAGAAATTGAATTTGTACATACAAATCTACTCACATAGTATTCTCTAGGCCTAAACTGCTGGAGAGTGAGTTCTACCAAATACTTAAAGGAAAAACCACACCAATTTTACATAGTTCATTCAGGTTATAGAAGAAGTGGGATCATGTCTCAACTCATTTGACGAAACTCATTTTATAAGGCCAGCATAGTCTTGATCCCATAACAGTATAAGGGTATTATAAGAAAAGAAAATTATCAACTAGTATTTTTTATGAATTTAGAAGAAAAAGTAAACAATTATTAGCAGATCGAATCCTGAGATAATTTTAAAAGGATAACACATTAACACAAGAGGGTTTTCTTTTAAAAATATAAGGTTGGTTTAATATTAGCAATCAATGTAAAGCACTCTATTGACAGAAAAATGAAAAGCATCTGGTCCTTTAAATGGATGCATCGATCTATTCACGATAAAACACTCAGCAAACTAGGTGTATGGCAAATTTTGAAAATGCCTGAACAGCCCTACAATAGACTGTGAACACACCCTGCCCCAGTGACCAGGTTGTACTAGTGTAATAAGGCTGGTCCCTGCCACAAGTCCCCCTTCTTTCCTTCCCCTGAATGTCACCTAGTGACATTCAAACACACCAATGAAATCCCCTCATGCCTTTTTCTTGTATATGCCTTCCTGACCCACTAAAGAGGCACAGTTTGTAGGTCCTCACTCTCTTGGCTCCCCAGTTACTTAGTGAGCCCGCTCATCTGGCCCTTCTCCCATGGGGCCTTCTGCACGATGTGCTGTGCTTTCCTTTCTAGGACCTGCAAGCATAATGATCATTTTATTGCATATGCCCTTCATAGTATTTCCATGGCCTTACTGAAGTGATCCTTAAAGACCTCACAAGGGGGATTTACTCTCCAATTGACAACACACTGGGATTGGAAGAAAATGCTCTCAATTTGATGAAACCGTATAACAAACATGCTAATGACGAATATTGAAATTCAAGGATAATTTCTATAACCACCTCTATAAAACATTATACTAGAAATTGCAGGCCTTGCAATTAGGAAAAAAAAAAAGACTGAAAAAGGAAGAGATAAAACTGTGGTTATTCTTTGAAATCATAATTATGTATGAGGAAAACCAAAATATCCTCCAGATAAATTATTAAAACTAATAAGTTAATAAAGCCACACCACTGGATATAAGATCAACATATAAAAGTCAATTGGAATTCTATATACCAACAACAAACATTTAGAAAATAAAATTCAGTAAATCATACCATTTAGATTGGCATAAAAATATCAAATACTTTAAAATGCATTTTTAAAAGATATCCAATACTTCTAAATGGGAAACTACAAAACTTAACTGAGAAAAAGCAAAAGAGATCAACACATGATCATAGATTGGGGGCCTCAATATTGTAAAGACGTCAATTCTCCCTAAATTAGTATATAGATTCAATATACAGTAATCCCTATCAAAATCTCATAAGTCTTGGGTTTTTTTTCCGGTGGAAATTAGTAAACTAATTCTAAGATATATGTGAAATAGCAATGAGCCAAGAATAATCAAGGCAAAATTGAAGGAGAAGAATATTAGAGGACTTAACACTACCAGTTACAGGATTATAAATCTACATTAATTAAAACATTGTGCTATTGACATAGGATAGACAAATAGATCAGAAGAGCTCCAAAGAGAGTACAGAAACAGAAACACATAAACCATCATTAATCATTAAAAGTGACACTGCATTGTAGTGAGAAAAAGCATTGTCCTGAATAAATGGTGGTAGGTTAACTGGATATCCATATTGTAAAAAATATTTTTGTGCCTCACTTCACATGATACAGGAAAATCAATCCCAGGTGGGTTGCTGGTAAAAATGTAAAAGGTGAAACACGAAATCCTCAAAAAGAAAACATATGGGAACATATTCATGATTGGGGGGTAAAAAAAGTTTTCTTAAACAGGACACAAACAGCATTAACAAGAGAGGAAAAAAGAAATAAGTAAACAATAAATGTTAAAAGGAGATAATAAAGGAAAAGGTAAGAAATTAGATTATATTAAAATTAGGAACTTCTGTTCACCAAAAGACACCATTATGAGAGTGAAAAGTGGGAAACAATAATTGCATTACAGATGACTTACAAAGGAATCATATTCAGGATATATATTGAACTCCTGTAAATCATTAAGAAAAAGGTAATCCAACATAAAATGGCCAAAAGACTTGGATATTCTCACACAAGAAGATACTCAAATGCAAACCAACATATAAAAAGTGCTCAACCTCATTATTTATCAGGAGAGTGTGAATTTAAAACACAATGAGATATCTATACACATCCACCAGAATGGCTAAAATTAAAAATACCTAGTACTGGAGAAGATGTGAAGAAACTGGAATTCTCATACGCTGTTGATGAAGTATAATCATTTTGACAGTTCTACAATATCTCCTAAAGCTGAATACACATATATTATTAACCAGCAACTTCACTCCCAAACCTAACAGAAATGTGTACACATGGTCACCAAAAGACCTGTACAAAAATGTCCACAGCTGCTCTTTGCATCATAACGAAAAGCTGAAAACAACTAAAATGTTCATCAATAGTAGAAGAGATTAAAACTTGTAATACAGTGCAATTCAAGTCAGAAATGATAGAGTCTTCCAAACATAATATTGAGCAAAATACACCAGACACAAGAAAGTATATTCTATATTAGGCCATTATATACAGCTCAAAACAAAGCAAAATTAACCTCTGGTATTAGAACTCCAGGGAGTTCAGTCTCTCTTTTGGGGAGAGGCTGAAAGCAGGTGTGAAGAGAGTTTTTGCTTCTTGTCAATATTGCATTTCATGATCTAAATGGTGATTATATAGGTGGACTTGTTTTGTGAAAATTTATTAAGCTGTATGCTAATGATTTGTGTACATCTCTGTGTGTATGTTTCATTTTAATAAATAGGTTTATTTAAGGTAATTTCTTTAAGAAATATCAATACTTTTTTTTCTACTTAGCATTCATAAGAGTACAAACATGTGGCAGGGAACAGTGATGGGACCTACAGCTTACATCAGGGTAAATTTCAGACATCTTATATAATGTAACATGGTGCTGTCATCCTGCACGCAGTATCTATATGAAATGGTATAAAAGAGGAGGCTAAAAGAAACAGCATTAAGTTTTCAGGATTTTCTGTAAATACACTGCTTAGTGTGTTATTCATTTTCTTTTTCTTGGTGAAGAACAGCAGAACTTTTTTTCTTGTGTATAGTTGTAGATCAGCACCCCAAATCATGCAATCAATCAGTTTCTTCTCTTCCCACTGGCTTCTAAAAAACTCAGCCCTAAATTTGTGTATACCCTTAGATCAGTAGTTTTCAAACTTTCTTTACCATGGCCACAGACAGAAATTTTATATCATGCCCTAATGCACAAACACACATATAAATCTGAAACTTACATAAAGGATATAATACCCTTACTTTGTGCAATGCCCTACGATATTCTGTTCTCGCCTTCACATCCTAATCCTTTAAAAATGATGGGCACTTACTAAGATGGTTTCCCAGGCCATTAATGTGTTGCAATGAAGTTTGAAAAACATTGTCTTCTAGACAAGGTACATATTAGGCATTCAATAAAATGTTATTGAATGAATAGTGGTATGCATTTTGTTAATTTGGCCTAAACTCCAATTTGTTGTTAGCCTTGTTTTCCTTTGCCTTCTCACCTTTTGTTCTTATTTATGTCAACTTCTTACAGTGTACGTATCTTTAGAAATTGTCTTAATCTTTTCCAGAACAAGTCCTTAAAACACACTCTCAAAGTCACCCAGTAAATCAGTCAGAGCAGAGACAGGAGAGAAAAGGTCATCCCAAGGCACCCAAGGTGCTGGGAATGAGAAGCTCAACACCTGTAGGACAGACACTTCCTGTCCCACCTCTGTAACAATGTCTGCAGTGCTAGACACATGAGAGCAGATGGTGATTGGAACTAAGTGCCTGGAGCTCACCTCTAACCTTACAGGGAACCCTATATACTCTTGCTTTCCATGAAGTTCTCTTGCATTTCCGACAGATGGGAGAGAGTGAGCCAGCTCATTCTGAGAAACACAAAGACACTTTTTGAAAGAGGAACAAAGGGTTCTGCAACTGACAATGAAGAATGGTGTGAGCATCTATGTGTATCACTGTGATAAAGAAGCTCATGGTCTTGAGTTTCCTTTATCTCTCTTTTCAGGGTGTAAAGTCTTTCTCAGGCCATTGACATTTTGTGTCAACAGAAGAGCTAGCAAACATGTTGGAAGGAACTAGTTCAGGCATGTGAGAATAAACCTTATCTTTCTAACACAGGAACAAATTTAACCTTAATAAAACTTTTATTTTAAAAACATTCCTGTTGGTACTATTAAACAAAACTTTCATACGAAAAGTTCTTGGATCACTTTTGGGCAAGTTGCCATTCTGGCTTATCTTCAACACCCAAAGAAAGGAAAACATGTTTTAGGCCAAGCACCATGGTCCAGTTCAGTAATGCTGTCCCTATGAGGATAGGGCTGTGGGCTAGAGAAGAGAGGTGAACGTGACTGGTCATTGCTTTAGCTAGAAAGGGTCAAAAATGACAAGGAATGTAACAGGGTTTAATGGACCAGAAGCCAAAAATGCAGTCTAAGATTTGCCTTCACAGATGTCTACAGGAACATTTGTTTTAGCAGTATGAAATCAGAAGCAGCCTGCAAATTTCAAACCGGGGTGGTTGGTTTTAAAAGGTCTTTGTACAGCCATTCAAACTCAAACCTACAAACTCACAATGCAAGAATTCATCACAACAAAATATTAAATGTAAACAGCAGGATGAAAAACTATATACACAAAATATGAATTCAACCATATTTTAAGCATACACATATACTACATAGCCATAGAAAAATTCTTGGAAGAAACACTCCAAAATATTAAGAAGAGCTATAAACACTGGCTAGTGAAATTAAGAATGAATATTCAATTTCTTTTTTATTCTTTTCCTTATTTTTCAAATTCCCACTTTAGGTATAGATTGCTTTGATAGCTCGATAAATAAAGCTATTTTAAAAAATGTAATAATGTATTTCTTTATAAACTCTAGTTTTTTCATTCATTGATTGACAAATATCTGGATAAAATTTTGTCCATTTTCTGTTTAATGACAGCTTCAGGGGTTAAATTGCAACTCAACAAGGAGAGCAGGCAGACTGAACACAAGAGTGAATCACATGCAAAGTAAAAGTGAAACATGGATTCTTACCCCCCAAGTATATTTGCATGAAGAAAAACCAACTTAAAAAACAAAAACCTCTTGTCAGAAACACTCTCTGTCTTGTATATTTTTTTCATGTGGGATGTGTAGAATAGTTTAAAACTGTAGTCCATAAGTAACGCTAAAGGTTTGGATAGCCTAGCCTACACACAGTCAGTGTAAATGTCACACAGCCATGAATTGCTTGGTGTAGAGTTTCACAGTTCTACAGCAACTCATGTCACCCAGCTGGCTACAGGCAAAACTGAGCAATAGACAAATCTCTATAGACACTTGACAAGGAAATGAAGGCCGCAGAAAGAAATGAGGCTGTGTATTCAAGCTAGGACCATAGACAATTCACTGCGAATTAGCAAGCACAGCAGCATACAAGTCAAATAAAGTGTCTTCATTTTTCATGTGGTTTCTAGTTACTTTGCCACTTTCCTGAACTGTGCAGGTCAGTGTGGATATCACCAAAGGCTCAGTGTTGCATTGCCAGGTGCAGGAAGGAAAAAGGCAGGTTAATCTGTTTTATCATTTATTCCTCTGACTTTATATATTAGGCGATTCCATATGATAAAAAACAAAACAAAGCAAACAAAGGAAAGAAAACTCCTATAAAACTTTGTACTAATAAGCCCCTTAATTTTAAAAAGTAGGTTTGTTTTCTATCTCTTAATCTAAATAATGCAATATTTAATAAAGCAGGTATGCATAGCAAATTTTAAATACTAAGATGAGGGCAATTCATCTCAACCTGTTGCTAAGCATTGCTAAAATTAAAAAAAAATCTTAGGAGGATACTAAGTACATCATTTACAATATGGTAGTCTTGTGCCCTGATTTCAATTAAATGTTTCTATAAAGAATTTTAAAGGTTGCATAGTATTCCATGGGGTATATGTGCCACATTTTCTTTATCCAGTCTATCACTGATGGGCATTTAGGTTGGTTCCATGTCTTTGCTATTGTGAACAGTGAGGCCATTATCCTTGGTAAACTAACACAGGAACAGAAAGCCAAATACTGCGTGTTCTCACTTATAAGTAGGAGCTAAATGATGAAAATACATGGACACATAAAGGGGAGCAACACACACTAGGGCCTTTTGGGTGGAGGATAGGAGGAGGGAGAGGATCAGAAAAAATAACTAATGAGTAGTAGGCTTAATACCTGGGTGATGAAATAATCTATACAACAAACCCCCATCACACAAGTTTACGTATGTAACAAATCTGAACTTGCACCCTTGAACTTAAGATAAAAGTTAAAGGAACTTCAAATGCTATCACAAATTGGACAGAAATATGTTTACTTTGGAAGAACACACAAAGCATAATGAGTGACTAGGATCTAACCACTGGGTTTTCTTGTCTATACTGGGAAAGCAAACTTTTTCAGCATCTTAGAATGTCTGCCAATCTTAGGCTAAGACATTGGCTACCGAGTTTGGAACTGACACTTGGGCTACTGAGAGTACACACTGGAGGAAAGAGAAGGAAATCTGAATGGAAGGGTAGAAGGGGATGAGTTTCGGCTCTGTCTGGATTTCCACTCTCAAATAAAGGATTACTGTGTCAACTCATGAGTAAAAGTGAAGAAGAGCAAACTTCTAAGTTAATTAAAAGAACTTGGTTTGGAAACAAGATTTTGAATCCCCCAAGGCTGTGAAGACTTTCCTTTCCATCCATCCTCCAATGAGGAGCTCACAGAAGGCTCAAGATAAAAAAGTGGATTTCTCCATAAATCCACATTGATATAGATAAATAAATACATGAGTAAACAAACAGATAAATAGAGGAGAAGGGAAAACTCTTCCTCAAGATAGAATGGATATTAAAACTAGAGGTGAAAATTTAAGGAGGAAAAGACATTTGTATGGTCTTAAGGTATTTAATTTCACATAACATATATTAATTACAAAGAAGAAAATAGTAACTTTCCAATGAGAAGACCAGACAGACAGCACCTTAACCAAGTGATTAAAACTAACGTCCTCAATAATGGAGTAAAGTGGCATCATGTACTTCCTGATATGATGCACTGAGGACACCAGATCATTAATGTGGTATTTCCTTCCAAAGGCACATCACCTGAACATATCATTGAGGAAATATTAGAAATACACACTGGAGACATTCTGCAAAATAATTGGCTTGTATCCTCCAAAAATACCAAGGTCAGGAAACACAAAGAAAGGCTGAGGAAATGTTTCTGTATAATAAAGGAGCCTAATGAGACATGACAACCAAATGCAGCATGATATCCTGGAATGGATCCTAATTGGGAAAAAGAATTGTTACCAAAGACATGATTGGACAATGGACAAAATTTGAACAGAGGATGTCAATTCAATAATAGTATGTATCAATGTTGAATTTCCTGGGTTTGATAACCAGGCTGTAGTTATGTAAGAGGCTGTCCTTGTTCTTAGGAAATACACAACGAAACACTTAGGAATGAGGGCATAAAAGACAGTAAGGTGGGTGACAGAGACTTAGTAGTATAAAAAATGCATTTTCTCTACACTGGAATTCCTTCCTGGCTATAGCAGAGAGAGGCCAGTGAGGTCAGGCCAAATGGGCAGTGAGGTTTAGTGCATTCACATGAAGGGAGAAAGGGTGTACACAAGGTATATGTATATTAGTAAAAACACACGGCAGGGTCATCTGTGGGTCTGGAAAAGTTTCTATAATCTTAGCACTTGTATATCAGAGTCTGGTTTATCATGGAAACTTCTACACATTAGCTATATGAAAAATACATTCATTCTATTCCAATGGTTCCCCAAGTCTTAACTCATTCTGGCATCAACTCTAAGGTCCAGAGTCTCATCTAAATATCATCTAAATCAGATATGAGTGAGACTTGAGGTATGATTCATCCTGAGGGAGAATTCTTCTCCAGCTGTGAACCTGTGAAACCAGACAAATTATGTGCTTCCAAAATTCAATGGTGAGAAAGACACAGCATAGACATTCCCATTCCAAACAGAACTAGGAAAAAAGGAGAGGGTGAAGGATCTTGAGCAAGTCCAAATCCAGCAAGACAAATTTAATCAGACTTTAGGATTGAGAATAATCCTCTTTGGTTTGATGCTCTGCCCTTCTGGTCCACTGGTGTGGTGGTGGTCCAGCCCCCAAAGCTCCAGGTGGTCCTGAACTGCCTCAAAGATTCCACAGGACAGTCCTAGACCCAAGACTTGGGTGGAAGGCTGTCTGGCCTGTTGAAACTGAGATGGTGGCCCTGATGATCTCTGAATCGTCTTTGCAGGCTCTTCTCCCCTTTTCTTAAGAATAGTACATGCTCACAGCCAAATAGTTCTATGGTCCAGGCCAGTCAAGTCTAAAATATGCAACAGGCTTCTTTCATTCTGTCCTGCTTTGTCTGTCTCTAGTTCCAACTGGCAGTGTCTTTGCTGATACGATCCCATTCTATTCCTGGCTTTGCTAAGACCCCACTAGAACTGCCCTTAAAGTCTATAATTCTAGCATACACCTCAAAACTCTTCCAGCCTCTACCCCTTACTCAGTTCCAAAGCCACTTCCATGCTTTCAGGTATTTGTTATAGCAGCACCTCAATTCTTGGTACCAAAAAAGTCACTAGTAGGGCCAAGTCAGACATGATGGTGAAAACCATTTTCTCAACACTGGGATTCTTCCCTGGCCATATGAGAGAGGCCAGCTGAATATGCAAAAAAGAAGGAACGTACACAAAGGAACCGAGGCTTTCCTTCTCCCGCCCTCCTGTCAGACTCCCTTACACCAAAGATGGTCTCTGATTGCCAGTCATGAAAACTTTCTTTAGGGGAGATGGGTTATAGGAAGGTAAAGACATAGAATAAATTGTTCTTTGGCAATATATACAGACTTAGACTTAAAAATTTTCAGCACCTAGCCATGATTCTCGGTGACCTACGGCCAATAATTTAACTAAAAATGTAAAGGCTCTTATTTATGGTGAGGCACCTGACCTGAAGATTGAAATAAAATGAGGTGGTATCCTTGACTCAATTTTGTTGGTTTTATGTTTTTTTGGTCTTCCAAAATGAACACCAATATTTTAGGCTCAAAATCTCAGAGCTTCAAGGGATGTCTAAAGATAATTTCATTCAAATTCCTCTTTTCACAATTGGGAAAAGCAAGGAGTCAAGCAGAAAGGTAAAGTGACTTTCTCAGTCTTAATCTTGTGCCAGGACTGGAATCCTTGTCTCTCAAAAAAAAAAAAAAAAAAAAAAAAAACACCACAAAACTATTACCATTTGAATAGAAATAAAACATTATGTGGTTAAAAAAATTCAAAAAGTTCAAAAGAGCATATCTGAAAAATGAGTCTCCCTAGAGTTTGTGACCCTCATTAAAACCTTATTTATCTTCCCAGAAATGTTCCTGGCATACACATACATATATACCTGTGTATTCTTTTTTTCATAGAAGAGTATTCATATTACAACGTTATCTTTCTCATTTTGTTTGGCCCTTAATTTGAACTCTTTTCATATCAATATACTCAAATTTATTGTCCACTTCTGAGGGGGTTACACAGTATTCCATTGTTCTTATTCCATTTATAATTTATTAAAGCATTCCCCTAGTGACAGACTTTTAGGTTGTATGCTGTTCTTTGGGATTACAAACTACACTGTACTGGTGGAATGAATGTATTTTAACAATGTGCGTCTTTTCATACACTTCTGTCATTTTGTTTAGCAACCACTCCCCTATTCATTCTTTACTTCCTTGCCTTGCATTAGTTTCCCTTGCAGATTTATCACTGCCTGAAATAGTACTTGATTGTTTATTTTTTGTCATTTATATCTGTTGACTAGAATGGAAGCTCCATGGAATTAGGAACTTCGTTTTATTCACTACTATATCCTTAGCCCAGGGAACAGTGACTGGTTCCTGGTAGATGTTTAATAAATATTTAATGAATAAATTAATAAATGCTTTGCACACTTTACTATTAGATATTGTTTTTCTTACTAATTCATAAGAGTGCTGTATATCAGTAATTAAATGAACCCTTGTCGTTTGTGTTACCAATATACTTTCCAGTGTATTTATCTGACTTTGTTGATGGCATTATATTTTTGCCATAAATAAATGTTATATAGCCAAACATAACATAACTGTCCCTTATTTTGTAGCTTTTGGGTTTTGTGCCTTGCTTAGAAAGGCCTTAGGCACTCCGGAGTTATTTTTAAAAACTTGTCTGGTACTTTAATGGTTTGTTTTTATGTTGGAGTCTTTGATTCATTTGGAATTTATTTTGGCATAAGTAGCTGTGTATTCAGCTTTGTTATTTTTCCCAAATAGCCCATTGACCCAACATTAACTAAAGAATAATGCATCCTTTTCTCATTATTCTGAAGGTCATCTTTATCATATACCAAATTCTCATAAATATTTACATCTATACTTTCCAGTCCCTATTATATTTTGTTCATTTGTCTGCCTATTCCTGTGTTGGTATGAATTTGTTGTAATTCCCCTTGATTTATAGTGTATTTTAACATTTGTGTTAAGACTGGGTTCTCCTCTTTGTCTCCTTTACATTGCAATTTTCTTGTCAATTCTCGCATGGTTATTTTTCCATAAGAACATCAGAAACCACTGAACCAGTCAATCTGCTGTCAAAACATCCCCTTAATATTTTACTGAGGTCAGATTATCATATAGATTAATTTAGGAATAAATGACATCAATAAAAGAACTTAGCTCTCTTGAGTCTTGAATGTTCTTTATGCTCTCACGACTTCCTTGATATACACAAATAAAATTTAATTTTCCTCAATGGGAAGAAAGAATGTGACTCTTATACTAAAACTAAAACAAAACCTTCTGTTCCAGTTATCTATTGCTGTGAAGCAACACCATGCCACCCCAAAATTTAGTGGCTTAAAACAGCAACCACTTTTATTACGTCTGATGATTTTGTGGGTCCAGAATTCAAGCAGGGCTTCGTTGGATGGTTCTTCTGCCTTCACATGGTGTTAATTAAGGATACTCAGTGAAGTTCAGCTGGTGGCTGGGCTGGTCTGGAAGTACAAGATGGCTTCACCCACTTGCATGACACCTTGGCAAGGATGACAGGAAGGCTGAGCTGAGCTAGGATTATCTCCCAGAGTTCCTAGATGTGGCCCCTCCAGCATGGCAGCTTCAGGGTAGTTGGAGTTTTTAGATGGTGACTCAGGCTCCAAAAGCAGGTGTTCCAGAGAACAGGGAGGAGGCTGCATGGCCTTTAATGGTCTAGCCTCAGAAGTCACTTAGTGTCTCTTCTGCTGTATTCTCTCGGTCAGTGAGGTCACAAGCCTGCCCAAATTCAAGGGGAGGGGATATAGACCTTTATCTCTTGATGGGAGAATGCCAAAGAATTTGTGACCATGTTTAAAAACCACCATTCCTTCTAATAGTAGAAAACTAGACAATTTTCTCATTAGTTTAATAACTCCAGACTTTTCTACAATCTTTTTTCTACTTCCCTCACTTCTGTCACTGGAAACATTGCCATGATTCAAAATTATAAGTATTTTATTTTTAAAAACACATTTTCAGTTGAGTTGTATTCTTTGCCCATGTGCATGGGGACAGCCATGGCACTCAGCATGACTTTGGCTTTATCTGTCCACTCTTTCTGCTACCCACTTCTGGCCACTTTACAGCTTGCTGGTGCCTCCACCAGAGGGTGACAGGAGGAGAGAAAGTGAGTTCAAATTTGTCCATTTAAAAAAACTTGTTATATGGCAGCAGTTTTGCATAAAGGCAGAAAGCAAATTAAAGCTGAAAGCACGTATTTTGAGGATTAACTGTGAAACTCAACCAATCATTACAAAGAACACTGGAGCTGGCCATTCTTTCTACTAATCCAAGGCCTTATTTCAAAGACCCCTAAAGATGTGCTCCAGTAATCCTCTTCATGCCTTCCTAGATTATGCCTTTCTTTTCTAAATTCCAGTGATAATAGCAACATTTATTGATTATCTGCTGTCCCAGGTGCTTTACACATGTTTATTATTTCATTTAACCCTAACAGCACTCCAAGGGTGGGAATTGTTATGCTGATTTTTAAGCCAAGAACACTGCTGCCCATTGAAATTAGCTGCTAATGTTCACAGAGCTAAAATGTAGCAAAGTTTATTCGCTACACCCTTGTCTCCAGATGTGTTCAGTAGACCAGGAGCATCAGAATCACCTGGGGGCTTGTTAGAAATGCAGAACCTCAGGTCCACTCCCAGACCTTCTGTAAAAAGCTGCATTTTAAGAAGATCTCCAGGCGATGCATATTAACATTAAAGTTTTTGAAGCCCTGCTCTCTATCCTGCTTCTCAAACATTCCTGCACACTGGAATCCCATGGAGAACTGCTTTTTACGGATACATAATTGTTCATGAAGGACTTTTTAAAAATGCTAATGCCTGAGCACCTTTTCTTCCTCCCAATTCCAATGTAACTGATCTGGGGTGCAACCTGGGCATCAAAAGTTTTCAAAGCTCCTCAGGTAGTTCTATTATGCAGCAAAATTTAAGAACCGCTGTTTTATATAGTTCACTTGGTACTAAGCATATTCTATATCTGGTATAGTTGTTTATCATTTTTATACACATCATATGTTCCCAACATGAATATATTTTATATATCAGCTCTCTTTACAGAGTGGCGATTTCTTGCACAAAATATGCACTCACTAAACATTTGCTGCTATTGCTGTTGTTGAAAATGGTGCTTAATTGGTCTGTGGTGGGGCTCGAACATCAGTATTTTTGAAAAACCACCTCACGTGATTCTATTGGGCCGCCAAGGTTGAAAACCATTGGGTTGGCTCCTACAGCTCCAGCTGATGGTTGCTATGGAGAAATTTGGGCAGAGGAATGCTAAGTGTCCTGATTTTTGAAGAAGATCCTTAAAACCCAGATTTTTATAATAACTGTTGACAACAAATTCAGGTTTTTGAAAAAACTGTGTGAACAAAATAAACCACATCTGCTGGTCATGTGTGCCTGCACATGCATGAGCATACACTTGTAAAGGGATATGGGATACTCAATATATTTATGGTTATGCACTTGGAAATTCATAACTCTAAGTCTGAATTATTATAAATGCCACCACTACTGCTGCTTTGGAAAAACACACCATCATCATTGCATAACCATCTAGCTTAAAAAAGAGTCACCATATTGTTTCTGTCGATATACATAATACACAGCCCAAAATAGAGATGGTGAAGTCTTGGAGAATAAATAATCTGTGCCTCATTTTGTTCTATGCAATGCCTAAATATGCCAACAGAACAAGAGGATGTGTCCCAAAAAGAGGGGGCAGGAGGCATTTGGAAATTCCGGGAAGAAAGATAGTCTATAAGAGCAGGGTACTATTGTTATGAATTCTACCCACTGCCTGAGCACCATTCAGTGATTAAGGAAAACCAAAGAAAGGAGACCCACGAAGAAAAACTAGAACAAGAAATAAAGGTATGAAAGAGAAATATGGCCAGAAGAAAATTTCCCATCTGGTTTCTTCACCACTAGTGGCTCCTTATGTATGGATTTGTTTGCCAGAGCTAATAAACAGTGAGGGTCTCTAATGATGTTAAGCTGGGTGGTAAATGCACTGGGGGCTTACGTCATGCAGCCAATGATGTGTTGAGTGAAATATACCACATGTTGAATTTGCTGGCATCAGCACCTTCTGCCAATTTAACTTATGGGCAGATGATAGCAGGCCCAACACCCAATACTACTTGCCCATATCCTTGCTTTCATTTCAAAAAGCAAGAATAAAAGAGAGTCAGTATCAACATCAAAATAAATACTACTAGTAATATTGATGATGTTACTTTTACCACCAATAATAATAGCAGTTATCAATTACTGAATGCTTACAATGGGCCAAGCACTGTGCTAAACACCTTACGTATTATATCTCATTTATTCTCAAAACAATAGCCACACTGATTCTTTTAAAAGAGATGTCAGATCTTGCTTTCACCTCCTCAAAACCCTTCAGTGGCTCCCATTTTACTCAGTGCCACAGGCGAAGTCCCTTTCACAGTCTGCAAAGCTGTATGTCTACCAACTATCCACCCCCTTCCCTACTCAATATCTCTCTGACTCCAACTCCTACTCCTCTTCCCCTCTCTTAATCCATTCCAGCTAGCCTAATGAACCTTCTATTTCTCCAACATGAAGCCTCTGCACTAGCTGCCCCCTTCATAAGAAATGCTCTTCCCCTAGATATGCATAAGCATCATTCCTGTCACCTTCTCAGTGAGGGTTTCTCATACCAAGCTGTTTAAAATTGCATTTCCCCATTCCTACATTCCCTTTCTTCTTTTTTCTCTCCACAGCACTTATCACCTTCTAATATCCAACATTGTACTTATTGATTTTTTAAATGGACTCTCATCCACTGGACTGTAAGCTTCATGAAGGCAGAGATTTTCTTCTGTTTTGTTCATTATAGTGTCTCCAGTGCCTAAAGCAAGGCCAGGCACTTATCTGGCACTTGATAAACATTTTTAGAATGAATAAATTAATGAATTTAATCCTCACAACAACCATAAGAGATAGGTGCTATAATTATCCTGCTTTAACAAATATTGGGTATGAAGTTTAGAGACATTACACTTGCCCAAGATCACAAATGAGAAATTGTTAGAGGGATGTAAGCCAAGGACATCAAGACATGTATAATAACATTTGTGACCTGCCTTGTTGTTATTTTAACACTTTGGGCCTTACTTGGAAAATGATATACGTGACAATTGGAATCTAGAAGTGGACCTATATTGGGTGCAGCTGGGACTAGGACAATTACTGGGAGCCGATGGGAAAATGAAGGGAAAACTCCAAAATTGACTATTTTTATTTCCTGTGGTTAGGGTAATTCTTAATTTTTAGAGCAGTTGATACCATTTTTTGGATGATCATTTGTAGAGGAGATGGATCTTCTGAAGTATTATGGTCATGGGAAATAAATCAAGGCTTAGCAAATCGTATTTCCTTGGGGGTAAATAAGTCAAGGGCCAATTTAGATCTTAAATCGCCTAAGAAATTTCATCCAGTGAGAGCCAACTGCAGGAATTTAAGAGTCCAAAGACACTGTAGGAAATTATCACTGCAAACATGTCCCCAGGACTCTTAAAGGCTTCTGCAGAAAGCTCATTAACTCTGTTTTTAATGTTTCAAATACTCTCTCATCCAAGAATAAATCAGATAGAATTCAACTCATGCCAAACACAGGGTGCCTGAGCTAGCTAATTGTGCCTAAAGCCTCAGGGGAACTTGGTAAATATTAAGCAATCCACTGGAGCCGGAGCTTTCAGTGGGTCAAAGTGCTTAGTCCACAACACATTCATTTGTATGGTGTTTGGCTAACCAAAAAGCGAAGTTCAAGGAATAGAAGATTAAAATATTTTCTCTAGATCAAAAAAAATTTTTCAAACACTTTTTGAAGGTTGTCTGAAGAAAAGATATATAAGCAGGAAACATCTTTTGGCAACTCTGTGATGAGTTTGACAGACAAGAGTTTCTTATGTCCTTCATACAATTTAAAGACAAGAAATATGCTAGTGACTTGACATTTTAAGCTCATTAATTTCAAGTAATACACTTAGTAATTTCCAAAAAAAGTCATGTCTGTGTATTCGGCTTGTGGCAAAGTCTAAAATTCTATGCTTGGAACAAAGAAATTAGAAAAATGTGGCAGTATTCTTTCTCTAATATACATAAAAACACTTAAACAATTTGTGATTATTTTCCATTTCTTATATGAGTCCCAAATTGTGCACTTTATTACTAAGGATGGATGGAGTCTGAGAAGTAATACAAAGTTCAATCCACGTATCCAAAATGACTGTCTTGAACTGCAAACATTAGAATTCTACCTAAGTCTTAATGAAACAAAGTACATACTGGGTTCAGTTATCAAGGTCTTGCCACTCTTAATATCTATGTTTATTCATTTAAGGCTACATGGCAAACCAATATGGAAAAGCATATGGTGGTAAAAAATGAACCAGGAGATAGGGGGTAGCTTTGGAAATGGCATCAGAGGAGCATGAGCAAAATGTAAACAGAGATCAGTTATAATCAAGAGTTCTTATCAGTATCCTCAGTCATTTGATATATTAATGGAATGATAACTTGATTATGCCAACCTGAGTGAAGTCATGCAGTGGTTGAAGTATGGAAGAAAATCACATTTTCTAAATGTCTACTATATGTCAGGCACTTTATATTTTTAGTAATAATAGCTAATAGTAAGGATCTATAATATAAAAATAACTTTCCACAAATGAATTCTAATTCTTACAGTAAAACTACGAAGTAGGTGTTGTCATCCCCATTTTACAGATGAAAAAACTGAGATCTGAAAAGATTGAATAACTTGTTCTGTGTCACGTAGGTAGTAAACAAATCAGAATTCAAACTTCATTCTAATTCCAAAGCCCAAAATCTTTCTGCTTCATCATCCATGTATCAACAAGACATAATAATTTGGTGTGATTTACACTGTTCTCTAGGGAGAGGGCTCTTGGGGGTACTTATGTGAAAAATTACAGGGATAAAAATAAACAAATAAAAGAAAGCAGCCTCTACAGGTAACGTTTTTTGGACAAACAACTGAGAACAATAGGTTTTGAAAACTTCTCCTAATGAGGATATTTTAAATATTAGAAAGCTTAGTTTTGCTTTAGAGAAATACAAAAAAGCAAATTATATAATTTTCAATAAGATTTTAGCTCACAGACATGTACATATCTATGTGTAAATATCTAGGTTTTTCATATCAGAATGCCCGTTTTCAAAAATCTTATGCACTTATATGTTACTTCCAAATATATACAGAATATGCCAGAAGTGGATTTTGTATACCTTGTATATTACAGGTAAACTGCTTAATTCAAAAACATATTTCTAAACCCTGTGTTTATAAGAAAAATCATTTACCTGCCACGTGTATTTGCCTGGTCATTTCTTATCCAGGAACATAATTTCCTGCCTTGTTCACCAACAGTTACTTGAAAGAGTACACTAATCCAGCAAAGAGTCACTGCATCAAGTTTACCCCCCTACCAACTTGCAAAAGCTTGGGAGTGTGCAGGAACAGGCAGAGGGCAGAACAGGCACTCCCTCTGCCCATGTTTGCAAGCTGACAGACTGCAGGGAGGAAATGATTCATGCCACAGAATCTCCAGCCAACTTTGTGTCACTGGACTTTATAAAAACAAATAAACTAAAGCTTTTCAACAGACTAGAACTGCTTAAACAACTTTAGTAACATGGTTGCTTTATAAGGTCCCCGGGCAGTTCAATCTTTAGAAACTTGGGCCATAGATAAGATACTTTGTAAAGAGCAAATCCATTACCAGCTCATTATTGTAAACTGGATTGTCACTTTGGGAATCACAAAGAAATATGATAACTGTAAACAGCAGCAGTCAATTGCCATATGGATAATTTTTATCAGCTGGAAAAAATTAATTTGATTTTCTTTGAAACCTTAATTTTATTTTCAAGAGTTTGAACTTTAAAAGTTTGAAAACTGCATGGTACAATTACTTTATGGAAGTCTCATCAATTATAAGTATACCTTATAATTCTTATACCTTATATTTCCTTCCTTATTGACTACTTATTTTATAATGGCTTCTAGAAGCTCATGAGGAATACTAATTCATTTAGAGTTTATATTTCTCCCATCAATAATCTCAATCTATTGTCAAAGCAATGTAAAAGAAAATTCAAGCAACTTCTGTCACATTTGGAAAACTTAAGAGGAGGAAATAAGATATTCTAATCGGGCATATTTTGACTTCAACTAAATTTATTGGATAAAATCCTGTGCATTTTGAAGGTCAGAATTGTTTACTTGGCTATGTCCAATATTAACCAGTTAGGTTAGGTACATATTATTTGCACATTGAAATGCATTATTACCTTTTCCAAATTAAAAAGCAAATTATGTCTGACAATACTACCCCACCCAGTTCCAGTTTTTGGCAGTAGAGTATACACATATGTCTATGGTACTTATAGCTATCAACCATCGTTGAATCAGAGCTGACACTATTCCTATATAACAAGCATTCTCTACTTATCCTAATTGTAGCCACCTTGCCTTCTGGGAACATGGAAAGAATTGCCAATCTTAGACTAGAAAGGGGTGAATCCTAGCCAGAAGTCCTCTTCTACTTCATTGTTATCCCCATGCTTCAGGGCAGTCATGACCAGGTGGTAGCGATGGCGGGAGTGAGGGACCAAGGCCTAACCGCTGCTGATTGCTCTCTTCACTCATGTCTTTGCCCATCAACATATCAGTCTCTCTACTTCCTGGAAGCATGTGTACTCTGATTATTTTAAGGATCTAGGAGTCAAGTTATCTGAACTGCTATTCATCAGGTTTTCTGATTTCAAATCCATTTTTTTCTGTGACTATACCACAGCCTCTCACTTCTTTTTTTTTTTTTTTTTTTTTTTTTTTTTTGAGAAGGAGTCTCTCTCTGTCACCAGGCTGGAGTACAGTGGCACCATCTCGGCTCACTGCAGCCTCAGCCTCCCGGGTTCAAGCAATTCTCCTGCCTCAGCCTCCTGAGAAGCTAGGATTACAGGCACATGCCGCCACACCAGGCTAATTTTTGTATTTTTAGTGGAGATGAAGTTTCACCATGTTGGCTAGGATGGTCTTGATCTCCTGACCTTGTGATCCACCCACCCAGCTTGGCCTCCCAAAGTGCTGAGATTACAGGCGTGAGCCACCGCACCCTTCCTGGAAGTCAAGTTATTTGTACTGCTGTTCATCAGGTTTTCTGATTTCAAATCAATTTTTTTTTTCCTGTGACTAGACCACAGCCTCTCACTTTTTTATTATTATACTTTAAGTTTTAGGGTACATGTGCACAATGTGCAGGTTAGTTACATATGTATACATCTCACTTTTAAATAATGCTAATCAACATTTGAAAAACGAATGACACATTCATAATTCCTTCAACAAACCTGTGCTAAACACTAGTTGTATGGCAGGGACTGATCTGGTACACAAATGGTCAGAGTTACTACCTTCAAAGAACTTTCAGCATAGGCTGGAAGCAGGACATGGAGATGTTTCACAGCAATTAGAAGTAGGGACAGAGTAGTATCTCTAAAGGGTACAATGAACTAAAACACAAAGAGTAAGTGGTGAGAAATGGGTAAACTGTGATTGCCATGGGGCCAAATGTTGAATTAACATTGTGATGAGAAGCCTAACGAATACACTGAAGAGGGATTGAGCATTTGTACATGGCAAGAGATCGGGGAAGCCTTCAAAGTCAGACTGGTGGTTAAACATTCAGTCAATTGAGGGATGATAAAAACCCTTTTATGTATCAAACAAAGATTAATTGCTCTTTGGTTTAGAAATCACAGCCAGGGTAGCAAACCCTGTGGTCTTCATCAACCACATTGGGATTAGCAGGGACATGAAATAACAATTCCTTAGGCTTATTTCCTCAATGGATACATACCAACATTCAGGCTTGATATATTGGGTTACTGTGCAGTCTAGGAAGCTAGCCTTTGGGTTCTGGGCTCAGTTTGACCAGGTTCAAGTCCTTCTATGCCATCTAGAACTGATAGACAGTAGAAAAGTTGCTTGAGTTCCTGTTTTCAAAAATGGAAATTTTCAAAGCATGTTACATGCACTGTTGTAACATGCTTTGTTGCTACATGCACTGTTGTAACATGCTTTGAAAATTTCCTTTTTTGTCAGTTGGCCTGGATATTCTAAGGCACTTCTCACAGCAATACAAGTAGATTACAACAAGAAATGTTTACAGTACTGCCGGGCTTGCAGGACATCTCTAAAGGGTACAATGAACTAAAACACAAAGAGTAAGTGGTGAGAAATGGGTAAACTGTGATTGACATGGGGCCAAATGTTGAACTAACATTGTGATGAGAAGCCTAAGCCTGGGGCTCAATACAAGGAGGGAGAGATAAACACAAGATTTACTTTAAGCCCAAATCCTTACAGGGACTAGAATAGCTCCCAGGTTAGCACAAAAACAGGTGGAGAGCCAGAGTTGGTCTATGGGTCATAGGTCACTCACTAATCCCACATACAAGATAACAATGCTACTTAACATATGTAACTATTTTATGATTTATAAACTCTTTCCCCTTATCTTATCCAATTTAATCCTTATACAACTCTCGTAAGGTAACCAAAAGAATTATATTCTGCCCTTGGTATGCCACTGCCCTGAATTCTTTATTTTGAAAAAAAATACACAGATGACTTTTCTTTCTGGCATACTCTATTACTTCACAGCACCCCAGGGTCCTCTTTGTGCCCCCTGACTTTACTGCGATATTGTGACAAGATGACCATGGCAGGACGTGTGTACAGTGTGCACAAGAGTGTGCACAAAGGAACAGGAGGAGAAGATTCTTCTTTATCCTGTCTAATACAATGTACCATTAATAAGACATTAGTGTACCACTAATAAGACATGAGGCACTAGAAAATTAATGTTAGATACAAAGCAAAAAAGACTAGACACGAAGCTAAAACTTCATAGAAAGAGGAGATGGAAAGGTTGAAGAAATGCTGAAAATGCTCTTTTGGGTGGGACAACTAGCATCAGTTGAACTAACCGCAGAATAAAATGGTCTGTTTTTGCCTAGTTATGTTGCATTTCCTTTCCTCTAAGTATGTGTGTCCTTTACCACAGAAGCCAATGAAGGCCATGAATCAACACACTGCTGATGCTTACCTTGATGATTCTATTTCCCTGGTAATAGCCAGGAAGAATAGGAAATTTATGTACACCAAAACTTACAATGTCCAAGCACTTCCTCTTCCCACTTTGAATATGTTATAATGATGTCATCCATCTAGGCAAGATTTACTCAGCATTGTAGACCAGGACTATGGCTCAGAAATTTTCTCATTAAACCCTTGCATTTAAGTGGAGTCTATAAAGGTTCAGAGGGGACAGATCAGGTTATAAACGGTGATCATATATTAGTTGTTGCACAGATGAGTTGTAAATACGTAGAAATTACTTTCAACTCACTGTAATTCTTTTAAAATTATTTATTATTTAATTTTTTTGAGATGAGGTCCACTATGTTGCCCAGGCTGGTCTCAAACTCCGGGCCTCAAGCAATCCTCCCTCCTCAGCCTCCTGAGAACTCACCATAATTCTATAAAGACATCTTATTTGTTTGCATTGGAAGATATAAATAAATGCCAATGCTGGAAAGATAAGTAAAAAGGTGGAGCCAGAGGGGGAAACTAACATCATATCTACTATATGAAACATATGGCACACACTTTTCATGCTACATTGAATTCAGTTATCACAACTCTGCTGGGAGGTTTGACTCTCATTTTGCAAAACAGAAAATTAAGATTTAACAACACATCCCAGGCCATCAGCTTGTGAGTTGCAGAGCTGAGGTTTGAACTCGTCTATATCGGCTGCAAAGCACGTATTATTGCACACATTGCCTTCACAACAAGGAATTCTACATTTTGGGAATGATTATAGAAAGAAAACATGAGTAGAAAGTAATATAAACAACTTCAATTGTAAGATGGCATATGATAGAAGTCTATCCATTGGTCTAAATATCACACTGCAGCAGTATTTTACCCCTATGCTGGGCTATTTTTTTAACACTGCTCTCCTCTCTTGAACAAAACTTTTTCAACAACAATCAAAAACATTTCACCACCAGTGCACACTCTGTTTCACTGTTTTAAATTTAAAACACAAATGAATATTCTAGGTTGTCACACAGTATGACAAAACTGAAACAAATGAAGATGTATTTCTTTGACTGCACAATCATTGGCTATAATCATTTATTTTGAATCTATTTAAATGCCCAATACGTAGTAGCCCAAGGGTTAAAGACACAACCTGTACCAAAAGTACTGAACATCATTCCAAAGTTTTAGGAACTAACTCTGGAAACTAATGTGTGGAGCCAAATCCCATGTTTTAGGGCTGACTACATAACTAGGAGTCCTCCAAATTGACTTTCATGTAAATTTGTGTTTATTAAAAGATAAGTATTAAAAGGTGCTAGTTTGGAGATGAAACACATGTTACTAAAACTCAACAGTAACTGCAGCAGTTGTTTAGAACTTAAATCAACACAACACATTTTTTAGGGGGATATGTTACGACTGAGACTGCTTAGAATGGCGCACGATAATAATAAAAAGTCAGCTGACATTTTTGTCCATTTTATCATTGTTGTAAAATTATTTTCAGATAACTTGTCCCCTTCATTGTCTGCAGTGCCTTGGACAGACCATTCTCACCATCCTGCCCACGGTGTATCACTGCCCTGAAATCTTTATTTTGAAAAAAATACATCGATGGCTTTTCTTTCTGGCATACTCCCTTACTTCACAGCACCGTGGGGTCCTTTTTGTGCCCCTCTGTCACTGGCTTTACTGTGGTATTGTGTCAAGATGATCATGGCAGGATGTGTATGAGGTGTGCACATGAGTGCGCACAAAGAAGCAGGAGGAGAATGTTCTTCAGTATCAGATACAGCACTCCACAGAGCTAATCATCTATGGAGTGACTTCCTGGGAGGATCAATGCTCCACTATTTCAGAACAGTCTGTAGTAGTGACCCTCACTAGTCTGGGGAGAGTCTTCTAAACCAAAATGGATAATGATAGGGAATGCTGGGGGATCACACCAGGCACAATGCCACACTTTGGGCACTATATCACTACTCACTTATCAACGCTGGCTTTACTTCTGACAAATTCAGATGGGCACAAGGGCTCCCCAAGGTAGGAGACTGTTTGATTTTAGCTTTGGCTACTCTGGCTCCAGCTTCACTACAATGGCATTGCTGGTCAAGATCCCAACTGAAGTCATCATTTGAATTTAGGCCAAATCACCCTTTGATTCATTCTTTAAAGAGGTTAATAGCCTAACATTAATTAAGCTCTGTTTGCATGTAATTTTCAAAAGAACTGTAGAAAAGGGAAACTATTATTTACCTCATTTTATGGATGAAGAAACAGAGGTTTGAGGAGAATAAGAAACTTGCACCAAGTCAGGAAACCAGTAGGCAACAGAGCTGGATCTCCAAGACAGTTCTGATTCCTAAATCCATTCTCTTAACCTGTATAGTATATTTCTGAGCAATAGAGTGGTTAGAACACCTATCTACATTAGGCAGACATCCAAACTGATAAACTTAGCTTAAGATTAAAGCACTCCTCCCAAAATGGTATAGGTTTGTCCTTTGCAATACTTATGAAGATATTCTTACCCAAGAACCCTAGAACCTAGGTAACATCATCCAGAGCACAGGTCCACAGAAAAGAGAAAGGTTATAATTGAAAATACAACTATTAAACATAACATTATGTTTCAGACATGATTCCTACCATGTCTTCAGGTAAAGAATATCACATTCCTTGAAGTATACTTGATGGAGATTTTATGTATTATCTTATTAATAATAATCATTTACCTGTAAACCATATTATTTGGGAAGTTTCCTTTAGATTTCATCTAAAAGCCTCTGTAGAAATGTCGGCAGTGTCAGAATTACTCATGGTTACCATTCCACCCAGCTCCTAGTGTGGATGAGTGTTGGCCATAAATTCAAAGACTGTCTAGCTTCTAGCCCCTTCACGAAGGAGAAATGCAGTTCCAGCTCCTCATGTGTGTTGTCATAGAATATCAGCAGAAGCATCTCCAGGGCTGGAAGCAGGACACTTTGGAAGCTGGTGCTCAATGTATTCCTATATTCAGTGGTCCCAACCCTTGGAAGGCGTTGAAGGCATTTTCTTATATTAGTCTATGGTTCCATTTTAAAGAATGGTTCTAAATACATTTCAAGGTAGTTCAACCTACATTTGATATTTATGATTCTTCAAAAGTATGTACAATTTTGTGTTTATAAGATGTGAGTGGCACTTATTCTGTTTCTTGAGGGAAAACAGGGTCAGTTCATGCTTGCTCCTCTTGTTGTTTCTCTATGCCCCCAATAACACCGGAAATCATAATGCTGCCACTTCCAGTGGCATCTGTTTTGCTTTGGTACCTTCACACATATTTGGACTTCCATGACAAATCTGTGAGACAGATGGAGCAGGTATTGTCTTCCATATTTAATACATGAGAATACTGAGGCTTAAAATATTTAGGAGTACTGGGTCTATAATTCAAATCATTCTACAATAGCGTGCTCCCCTTCCCAAAACCCCAATTTATAGTATTTGCTGACTTTCAGGTGATAGTAATTCTACCACAGCTAATTTCAAGCTACCAACATGATGTTACCACATGCAGAGTTAGGATGAGATGTAGAAAACTGGCTCTCTTGAGCCAGTACAGCTAGCTCCAGTACAACATGGGATCCTTCGACCCCTACCCCAGTGTTCTTTATATGCCATCGAATTAAGTATTTATGATGTTAATTTAAACACATATCTATCACCATGTCCTGGAGAGGATGCCTTACGTGTATAAGCATGCACAATATTAAGTTCCCTTATGAGAAAATCAGTTAGAGACATTTCTTCTGCATTCATTGACATGCTCAAGTTTTGATCATCCTACTCTGGTTACAATCAAGTGTACTAGAGAAGGTGGCCCTGAAGTAACCCAGGGCTGTTCCTTTACACAGGGATGAGTCGGAGATCAACAGCTCATTTCAGTCAATCCCATTCACATAATATCTTCTAGCCAAAGATCTCGAGGTGTTTTCCATGCTTCTCTAACCATCCCCATTTTACAGACAGGAGAGTCCAATGTCCAGGAAATTAAATGACATGCTCAATGTCACACAGTACATAGACCTGGAGTCAAGACTGGAATGCTTCTCTACTGCACCAGCATGCTTAGTCTATCACCATAAAAAACAAAGACTTCTAAAAAATGTGGCAGAGTTCAGAATACCTATCAGAGGCAACATAGATATCAAAAGAGAGAATGCTGTGGGCCAACAGACATTCCAGAAAGCCTGTTTTTGTCGTAGTTTTTAGACTATGCTCCATGGAGCCTCAAGGGGCCGAGGGGCCTAGCAACATAGAAAGAGATCAGCCTAAGGGGGCAAGACTCTGGAGTCCCCCAGCGAATGTGAATTAAAATCCTTTGCATTCCTCTGTTTTACATACTGGGAATCAGATTAAGATTTCATTTGGAAAGAGGGTTCTATGATTTTTAAAAAAAGTTAGAAAACCCCAACAAAGACCAAAGTCTAGACTGTTAATTTTCAAACAAAGCTCTTTGGTGAGAGTTACTGGCTCTCATAAACTGAAGGAGCCTCTGGCTGCTCTTTTCTCACGATCTGGAGAGATAATGTATGTGCAAACACACTGAAAATAAAGAAGGTGTATGCAAACTGAAGTCAACACAGGCCCTTTAACCCCAGTCTGATCCTTTTTGAAAGGCAGTGGGTATTTCAGTGCCATGTAGATTTTTCTATCATATGACTTCCCAAACATGCAGACACTCCAGGTCCTCAGCTGACATCTTGGAGGCCAGCCATGACTTCTGGCTGCCTGAACAAGTTCACAAAGGTAACTACTCTTCCCACACTTGCCGGTGTGACACTATCATAGGCCACACAGACCTCGACGAGCCCTCTATGAAAATAGATGAAGCGGCTGGGAATAACAATAAGCACCAGGTTTTCAGACCTACAAATATGCAGCCACTTCATACTGCATTCCAGATGAAAAGCTGAAAAAACTGTTAAAGCCAACTAAATATGGCCTGAGAAGGATTCCGTACTTCTATACTTGAGTCCTTGTGGATGAACTGTAACCTAGCTTAATAGTCAGATTGAAAACCTAACTTAGGAGTATGAGCCTGTAACAATTGCTAAGTCTTGGCCAATACCAGTGGCCATACTGCAACCATTCATACACTGCTGAGTGTTCAAACTGTGTTCAAATAAGGCAAACGCCAAGCTATAACCAATCCAGCCATTCTGTACCTCGCTTCCAATTTCTGTACGTCATTTCTCTTTTTTTTTGTTTATAAATCTTCTTTCACTACATGGCTGTGCTGGAGTCTCTGTGAATCTGATGTGATTCTGGGGGCTGCCCGATTCACGAATCGTTCATTGCTGAATTAAACTCCATTAAATTTAATTCGGCTGAAATTTTTCTTTTATCAAAACAAAGAAAAATGTCTTAAGTAGCCAAAATAATTCAATTATTTTAAGTAGAAAAGAGACATACAGGGAATGTACTGAGTCAAATGGTGTAGATTTAGCTTGTACTATACTATATTAATGTAGGCTCCACTCAGAACCAATATTAAGTACTAAATATTGTCAGAGACAATATTATAAGCATATAAAGACAGACTTATACTCAAGAACACATTTTTAGACAAATATTCATCCTGAAGCTACAATGCAAAAATACATAGGAAGAGAATACATATATATTGTCTATTACTGTTACGGTTTAAAGTATTTAAATGTTTGTATTTGTGTATAAAACATTTAGCTATATGTTTGTTTATGTACGTGTATTTATAATGTTGTTTTAAAGACTACTAAAATGTTACATAACTTTTTGTTAGCATAAATAGACTTTAGGGCTGATACTATTATTTAAAATGCAATTAAATATCTTTAAAATATTCAAACCATATAAAATGACTATGAATTAAAGCATTTGTGGAATCAAGGTTGGAATACTAATATCTATTAGGATAAGGATTATTAAATATTTTGTATTTTTCTAGATTTTGATGAAGATATAAAGTGAGGCTAAAATTTAGTTTTGGGCTTATCAAGGCCTCCCCATTTCACTGTCTTTTAAGATGATGTGCACTAAGAGAAAATGCTTGAATCATGTTGGTTGCTAATAAATGCAACAAATTGAGAATAGCTGTTAGTGTCTTACTAAAAAATCCTTACTAAAAAATGCAGGCAGAGATGGAAAATATTCCTCTCTATTACTCTCAAAGCTTAAATTTCACCATACTTACCAGGCATGTAAAAAGTTAATCTTTAGCAAAGCAAATGTGCTTAAAATAGTCTATTGTTCTCAACAAGTTATAAACCTGGATTATAAAACTGTTAAACACTAGAGATACAAAAATACACTAATTCTTCGGCACACTTTTTTTTCATTCTATGTTACTTTCCTTTTATAAAAGCTCAGGTTTTATGACTGACGATTTAAAAAAAGAGAGAGAGAAAAGGAATGCAAACTTCTATACAGAAAGCCAAGTGCTAAGAGCCATGCTTTAAAGCAGCATACACTATCTTTTAAATTACAATTTCAGATTTGGCTGCTTTGTTGTAACAAAACACTTCATGTTCAAACATTTTATTAATATTATGTTTAGAAATATAATATTAATATATTATATTTAGACATAATATTAACATATTATATTTAGACATATAATATTAATAAATATTACTAATTATATTGATATACAGAATAAAAGAAAAACTCAAGGAATATGCTAAAATGTCCTTTAAAGCTAAATTTTCTTAGACCCCCCCAGGCTACTACTGATAGAACATAACAAGAGTGGAAGATATTCTCAACATCATCACAGCCCTGAAAAGTTGCTATTTTTACCTCACTTTATAGACGGGCAACCTCAAGCCCAGGGGCATTGAGGTCTGCTGGAATTTTCTTTTCTTTTCTTTTCTTTTCTTTTTTGAATCCAGATCTTCTGATCCCAAGTCTTTTTCTTTTCCTACTTCTACAAAATTGTTTCAACAGATGACCATATCCCAATTTAAAAGAAAATAAGGAGGTAATTTACAGAAATATAGACAAATTAGGAAAGGACTAAATTATTCATTTCTCACAAAGGATTTACCCCCAGATTAAGTTATCAGCTCCTATAACTCCTCTAGAGGCCAAAACTTGTCCTCAGTATTTGAGAAAACTTTCTGTAAATATGAAGTAGCTTTGTAGATAGAGCCAAGCTTGGCGAGTGATCAAATTTATGTGTGCTTCAGTTGCAGTATTAAAAAAAAAAAAAAAAAAAAAAAAGGTTTTAAGTGTGTCTATAATGGAGAAAGGGACGCAAACAACTATAAACATGGACACAAATATTTGAAGCCACAATTTTAGGCACTAGACAACAGTCCACGGCTGTGATCCTTGAGAGGAAGAAGACACAGGAGATAAGCTTTATGTTTACCTTGGCTTTTTGCCTTGGGGCACTTTTCAAATTGCAACTTGGGGAAGTGGAACCCAGAGAGCAGCTGAGTGAAGAAAACTGAGACCTGATTTTTGGGTGGCAGATATGGTAGGAATTTGTGGAGCAAGGTATTAGAGAGGAAGCTGCACAAGAAAAGAACTCTAGAAACATGTATAGGGGGTTTCTTGAGCCTTTAGACAAATATTAAGAAAATCATTTGTAAGACCTACCCCAAACAGCTATTCTGTTAGCAGAAAAGGGTGTTTGAGGGCTACAAAATGTCAGATGTTGGAGTTCCAACCAGCCAAGGAAAAGAGACGTTGCTGAACACTCTCAAGATTCAGCTGAGACTCCAAAAACGGCAATGCCTTAGAAGGACTACTCTAATCCTAAAATAAAGATCACTCTAGATTTGTCCTAACAGAATCTAAAACCAGGCCTCCACTATTTCCAGCTTATCTGCCAGAAAATTAAATGCCTGCCAGAACAAAACTCATTACTCTTTAAAGGAAGACAATGACATCTAAAGTTTTAACATTGTTACATCTACAGTGTCCACCATAAAATAAAAAATTACTACATATGTGATCTGGCTGACATCTAAAGTGAATAGTTGCTATTTCTGCCTGCCCAAAATATCTGTCTCATACTTTTTTTTCTTTTTGAGATAGGGTCTCACTCTGTCACTTAGGCTACAGTGCAGTGGCATGATGGCGGCTCACTGTAGCTTTGGCCTCCTGGACTCAAGCAATGCTCTCCCCTCAGCCTCCCAGGCAGCTGGGACCATAGGTGAACACCACCACACTTTGCTAACTTATTTTTTATTTTATTTTTTTGTAGAGATGGGTCTTACTTTGTTGCCCAGGCTGGTTTTGATCTCCTGGGCTCAAGTGATCCTCCTGCCTCGGCCTCCCTGTCTCCTACTTTTAAGAACACAAATTCATAGCAAGAGAATCTTTCTGTCCCCCAGGGAGCACACTCCATTTGGTTCAGCCAGGGCCCATTCTTACTAGTGTCCAAGTGACCAAAGGAAATAGGATGTCCTATTTCTTGGACACACGGAGGGCACATGACCCGAGTTGGGCCAATGACTGTCCTCTTTGGCATATGTCTATAAAAATGTTGTCATTCAAGCTAAGTGATATAAGGGTGAGGGGGTTGATGGCATTATGTGTGCTACAGGAAGTGAGTCTGTTCTAGGGATGGGGAAATAGAGATGTGGCTGTGGTGATTTCATTGTGCCCTTGGATTTAGCCCTGTCAAAAGGATTTTGCAAACCTGGTATGGTGAAATTCAGAAGTGTTTTAGTTCTGGATTATTAACAATAACAGTTCTGATAGAGTCTTAGATGCTCAAGTTAGCACACATGCTACACTGTGACCCAGAATGTAACTTTCTAGTGAGAGAATCAACATTTGATAGCTGAAAATTGATAGTCCTGGCTCCTTGTTAAAAAGCTGTGTTATCTTGGGCCAATCTCTCACCTTCCCTCCTCCTCCCTGTACACTGAGAAGAGAGACCTTCTAGGGCTCTTTCTAGCGGCAAAATTCCATGAGTCTATGAAATAAGGGACTTTCCACAGTCAGCTAGATAACAGGTTTAATGGTAATTTACAAAAGTGACTTATTCAAGCCAACAAAGAAAAGGTGTAAAATGAGAGATACAGGAATCCAGCGGCAAAGCTTAAAGAAAAAGCTCATATAGCCTTTCAATATCCCAATTTGCTGATTCTTTGACCAATTTTTCTCCTTTTGTTTGCAAGGTTGAATTAGACCAATTCTATCATCCAGTAATTTGGGATCCTGAGAAACTCACTGTGATTGAGGCAGAAACTGAATCAGGCAGGGGCATTATTGTTTTCTCTCAGCCCAGCTGTCTCTTAAAGATTTTGAAAAAAATCACGTTTTTCCAGTTCCCACTTTCTAATGTGTAAAATTACTCATGATTATTTAAGACTGATATTACAAATAAAAACAAGAAAAGACTGTGCAGGTATTTGGATAAATGTAGTAAAATTATATTTGCTCATCATCTCTGCACTTGTTAGGATCACCAGAAAGACTAATAAATCTAATGCTTTAAATGGTATTTAATGATTTGTTTTAATGAAAACATGCTCAGTGGGAAATTCCTACTGTATTTGCAAAGAGACTATGTTACCTATCTTTTAGCCTTGTGATCACGGTGATCATGGAAAGGCTAGTTCTTAGAAGTGAGAAATAGAAATATGAATAAAGATAAATCCTAGTGACCTATAAAAACACTGTTATCTGTTTCCTGCCATGACGGTGCTCAAGGTTGGGTGTATATAGGCCATTGAGCCTTTCCTCTTTAGAAGTGGAGCAGTTGAGAAAGGGCTTCAGGGAGACACATGGGAGGTGCCACAGACAGGAAATACATGAACTGAGAATTTCCAACTAAAAAGCTCATTAATAAACATGTGTGAATTATTTTCTATTCATAAATACTATTCTAGGAAACTAACTTTATTAATAAAAATTTTACTATATCAATCTTATTATCATGTGTCTTTTGATAAAGAATATTAGGGAGAAATCTAGAAACATATATAAGCATAAAGAAAACAAAATTGTCCAAAATCCAGCAACTCAAATATAACTGTCTTAACAATTAGGTATATACTTTTCCAGTTTTTAAAAAAATGCCAGCACCATTTGAAAGCACTTTATAATCATCATCTCATTTAACCCTTATAGCAACTCAATGAGGAAGTTATTCATATTTTTCCCACTTTATTAGATGAGAGTCACACAGCCCTGCCTAATTTCAAAGCCTGTGCATTTAAGCACTAAACCACCTTCGATGCATATATGTAAATATATACATTGTATATACATATACATATTCATAGATGCATTTATGTGCTCATTTCTACATTCCTATAAGCACAAATTTGTATAACTGTACCCTAAATGTTATAACTATA
Organism: Pongo abelii; assembly: GCF_028885655.2. Lineage (NCBI taxonomy): Eukaryota > Metazoa > Chordata > Mammalia > Primates > Hominidae > Pongo > Pongo abelii. Next base: position 130,308,299 of record NC_085928.1, on the reverse strand, counting down.
TATAGTAATTTGTAATTTATATTTCTCACAACATATCAAGCAAAGGTTTCCAATTAGGTCACAGGAAGCCACAGACTGAGAGACAGGAAAGGACAACTGCTATTTGTTAGCTGTTGAGCTCCCATAAGGGAGAGTCAAGGGTACAAAATCTTGAGACGAATATTGTCTGACATGGAAAAGGACTCATGTCTCAAGCCAAGAGAAACTCCTAAGTCTGCTCAAAGTAGAAAAGTTTTTGAGCTATAATAGAATGTGTTTGGGTGTTTGTTTATTATTCATGTTGTCTGAGCCACTTTCCGCCTTTTAGGAGTGGAAGGGACTATAAGGGAAGTCCCTATTCAGCATGAGGATTCTGTAACAAGTCCCTAAAATTGAGAAAGGTGACTCAGCAAGAAGACCTGAGATCCCTACTCAGCCCCATAGAGCGGAGCATAGTCAATGAATGTTTTATAAAAGTGATGCGTGACACCTAAGCTTCATCTACAACTCTACAAGTGACAAATCAACTTAGATCCTTGCTACTGCAACTCAACAGTTCACAGCAAACTAATTCTCGTTCTCTCTAAACCCTGTTACTTCCAGGTCCCCCCTTGTCCCCTTTCAAAACTCATTGTTACCATCACTATTGCAATCTATCTGGCAGAAAAATTTGGACCTACCTCTTACTCTCCCTTCTTCATTCCTCCCTCCTCTCCTCATGTAGTAACTTTATATATTCTTCCTTTTTGATATTCTGGCATTGATTCCATTGCCTTGGCCCTGGTCAATGTTCTTATGATGTTCTTATAAATATTGTCATCATTTTACTATGAGCAGCATTAAGAAGAAAATAGGCCACTATTAATAATTGTTCTGGAACAACAGGTTTAAACTTGATTGTCCTGGCATACTAGATGTATGTTTACCTACTTATGCAACCCCATCATCCTCTTTCTCCCTCTCTTCATTTTTCCTGCATACTACTGCCACATCCTTAAACATAAAGTGTAAGCTTCCTTCTAAGGTTTTTGTTAAAATCAAATCCAGGCTTTATACTGCATTCAGAATAACTTCCAGATTTCTCAGTCAGGCCTTTATAATTTGGTGCCTCCTTAACCCTCTCAGTTTTTCTTCTGTGACTCTTTTCCATGACCCTGCCATTTCAATTAATTGTGATACTCAGCATTCTTTAAACATACCAGGTATACTCCATCCACTACTTCTTTGATTGTACCCTTCCCCCTCCTCTCCACCAGAGAATTCCTAACCCTTTCAAGTTCATTCATTTTTCACAACAGCCCTAAATACTGCCCTATGAACACATATTCTACTATTTTAGTGCTCAGAATATATCATTCTATTCTTTACTTTTGTCTCTGTGTATCTCATCTAGACAAATAAGAGTAAGAATAACTTATACCTAGAAAGAACTGTACAGTACACAAAGCACTTTCTAATACATTATCTGACTTGATCCTGAAAAACAGAAGGTAGCAATTACTTCTTCCAGTTTTACAGATAAGAAAACTGAATCCAAAAGGCTAAAAGATATTGCCAAGGTTACACGGTCAAAATTCCCTTTTCTGGCTGGGCGCGGTGGCTCACGCCTGTAATCCCAACACTTTGGAAAGCTGAGGCAGGTGGATCACGAGGTCAAGAGATCGAGACCATCCTGGACAACATGGTGAAACCCCGTTTCTACTAAAAATACAAAAATTAGCTGGGTGTGGTGGTACGCACCTGTAGTCCCAGCTACTCTGGAGGCTGAGGCAGGAGAATCACTTGAACTCAGGAGGCGGAGGTTGCAGTGGGCAGAGATCACGTCACTGCATTCCAGCCTGGTGACAGAGTGAGATTCTGTCTCAAAAAAAAAAAATTACCATTTCTAAATTTAGTAAAATGAATAAAAATGTCAAACATTAGACAAAATATACCAACAACATTCAAACAAAGGAACAGATACACTCTGGTAAAACCAATTTGAAAGATTGTGGCCAAGGAAAGGGAGATATGACAATACAAAGACCCAAAGACCAACACTAACTTCTAGCTCCAAAGCAGTTCCAGGAGAGAAAAACACTTCTAGGAGAGTTGAACAAATTTGGGGACAATCTTCCAAATGCCCTACAATCCAGAGGGCAGGACTCTGAGGGGTCAGTAGGCAGTTAGAGAATAAGCTTTTTAGAGTAGAAGTCCTGGCTCACTACCAGCACATTGACCCACCTAAGGTGAGAATGACTCCTTGGAAGGTGAAGCTATAGCAGGAGAAGTAAGTACCTAGAACTAACTGTCTTTATCAAAAGCAAATGTTTCAAAACTCTCTCCAACCTATAGAATAATTTGAACCCAAGGGTTCTCACCGGTAAGACTGAAATATGACCTTGTCTTTAAAAAACATAGATCCCCATATAAAATGTTAAATAAAATTGCAGAACAAAGAATAGAGCCCAAATTAACCAACTATAACTAGCCATAATCTCAGTTGAGTCCTCTTTCCTACTCTCAAGCAAAAGAAAAGTCCTAGTGCTACCCATCCCACGAAGTTTAGTTCTCAGAGAAAACAAAAAGGTCTCGGGGAAGAAGCAATAAAAGTTGAGTATGATTTACAGATACAATCTTTAGAAAAATAGATGGTCTAGCTAACACTTTCCACATTAAGTATGAGAAAGAAAAAAATAAATGACATAGCAACTATGCAAAGATTTTTCAAAGCATAGAGGAAAGAGGAAAGAATGTGAGGAAAGGAGAAAAGTATCAAGCAAATACTGATGAAAAAATACCTTCTAGAAAAAAAAACAGTGGAGAAACAGAAAAATATCCACTTTGAATCATAAAAGACATTACAAAGAATGGGTCTGATGAAAGAATAAAGCCAAAGATGAGATGAACAGATAACAGAATGACTAGAAAAGAGTGAGTTTGGACCTTCAGATACAAAATTAAGACCAAAACACCACTTCTGGAGAATTGATAAATTCTAAATACAAAGCATCATTAGGAAAAAAAATAAAATAAGGTTGGTAAATTTTGTTAAATGTCTTTTTGGTTTCTAATGCATCTATGCAGGTGACTGTATATTTTTTCTTCGTTTGCTAGTCAAAGGATTAATATCCTTAATAAATAAATATTTTACAAATAAGGAAACGTATCATTAAACAAATGGATAAAGATTATGAACAAGACTGGTAAACATTAACGACTATGTTAAAGTTATCGATGGAATAGGAAACCAAGCAATCCCAAATTTGGTTAAAAGGATTATAGCATATTTGTACCATGAAACACAAGGAGCTCATTAAAAAGGCATTATTGAAATGGGGAGGGAATCTTCAAAATATACTATTAAGAGGAAAAATGCAAAGTCAGAAAAAGTGTAGAAAAATTCTACATATATTAAGAAAGAGAGAAACAGAGAGAAGCCATCTATATCCTTATCATCTTTCCAATCATTACTAAATCATGTGCGCTTCATTTTCCAAAAGATTGAAATTCACCCATTTTTCTCCAACCACATGCTAGTCCAAGCTACTTTCATGCTAGTCCAAACTGCCTTCATTTTTCCCCTTTCACTTCTGCAACAGCCTCGCATCTGAATTCCAGCACAGCACTTCTCCCCTTCTACGCAGTCTACACTCTAGCCATTCCAGGTACCCCCAGTTCCTTGAATGAGCTATGGTCCTGCTGGCACAGGGTCTTCTGCATACTTTCTTGCCTCTATCTGGAACACTCCCCTCTAGTCTAACTCAGTCTTCCATTCTTCCTTCAGATTTCAGCACAATCATCCCTTCCTTAGAGAAACTCACATACTCTTTTATGTTGTATTTAGTTTATAATTATACATTTACTTGTTTGCGACTAATATCTATTTCCTTTTGCCAGACTACAAGCTCTAGGAAAGTTGGTAATATGTGTGTTTGCTTAACATTGAATCTTCAACAAAGTACCCGGCTCAGAAGACAAACAAACAAACATTTCAATGTCTCTTTCCCCATTTATCTACCTATTCACCTGTTTGTCCATCCCTCATCCATTCATCCATCCACATATCCATCCATTCTCTAGCTGTATTAAAAATATCTGGAAGAAGACATTAGCCATTATTAATATCTAGGGATTGGGGCTGAGGGAAGAAATGGGGGTGGGTAGAGACTTGCTCTTTATTTTAAATATGTGTATTTATTTGCACATTTATTAATAGTAGGTACACTGAATAATTAAAAAATAATTCATATAACAAAACTACTACTTTCTTGTTGATGACACGAAATCAAGTATATCTTAAAAATGTCTTCAGTCTACAAAGGTAATTAGTAGTATCTTCATATCCTGTCACTAGGACTATAATCATGTCTCTGAGGGACATGCATACTAACACAATTCTCTTTTCTTGCCAACTCAATTCAGTTCTATTTCAAGTATAAATAGATCTTCTAATAAGCATTCTTCTGCGTGTTTGTATACTCATGCAAAGACATCTTTTTTCTCATTGAAGGTGTTAGAAAATTCCCCCAGGAAATTCAGTCACGTTGTCATAGTCTTTTCACAGAAAGGAACAATGTGTAGGAAACAGATTCTCTTGATTTTGATTAATGAACAAAGGAAACTCTAACCTAATTTGCCTTAAAGCACCTTTTCTTGATGGAACTACTAGCTCCTACCAACAATTCAAGATGGTGAATTCTCAGCAATTAGGAAAGAATTCTTGAAATTAATAACTTAAGGGATCTTTCTTGGCCTCGATTTCTACTTAACTTACCGGCTAGTATCTTTTGGTTACCTTTTTGGTTTGGAGGATTAACACAGCAGCAATATGGGCCATACCATGTCTTTCCACCTCTATACATGGCTACTGTATATCCTTTTACTCATCAGACTTGGTTGAAGAAATGGGCCTCAGACTTCTAATTTTGGTTTCTAAACAGGGCAAGTCTGGATTTAGAATACAACCACAGAATACCGCTGCAGAATGAGCCCTGTACATTAAAAGGAAAACTAGGCCTTTTGGTGCTGTTTTCAGGTTTTCTAAATTGTTATATAAGGGAGATGATCTTATCTAACCATTTATCAAATTCTGCATTCTTATGTGTAGGATACTGTTACAACTTTAAGAACTTCTGGAGATGAAGATGAGCCACGAAGTATGATAAGAAATCATTCATAGTAAAGAAATCTCATTCAGATAACATCTAGCAGAACACTTGGGGGTGGAGCAATGGTGAAAGGAGGATAAAATTTAGTAGGGATTTGATTGTGTGAAAATCTATGACCACCTTTAGAGGACAGAAATCCATAAAATCATTCACCCTCAGTATAATTTCCACCCTTAGTATAATTCACCATTAGTTTAATTAGAATGTGCCACTTCTGATTGCAAAAGTCCAAGGATTAGTCACTTGAATAGGAAGAGTTCTTCTTATACAGGGGATCTCTGGAAAAAAGTCAAGATTACTTCTTAGTACTGTAGCACACTCCAAAAAAACATTTCAGAATTTATTGATACGGAAACATTGTACTTAAAATCCATGCACCCCTGACCTATGTCATAGCAGTCAGAATAGGGGTTACCTTTGGAAAGAGATATTGACTATGAAGAGGCATAAAGGAAGTAGCCTCCTGGGTTTTGGAAATGTTCTAAATTTTATCTGGCTTATGGCTCCACAGGTACACACCCATGGGAAAAGTCATTGAGCCACACATTGATGACTTGTGCACTGCATGAATATAATACCTCAATTAAAACAAAATTTAAGTAAAAGTATAATGGTTTTCTGAGAAAGAAGGTTAGGGAACTCTGCATTGAAGAAAGTATTTTTAATAAGAAAAACAATGCAATCTGATTGTCATTTCTAAGGTCTAATAAAATTTTATGATATAATAAGAATTCCATTACAAATAATGTTTTGCAGATGTCCTAAAGATGGGGCCCCATTAATAGCAGCAGGAGAATGAGAATGTCATTTGAAATGCTCAATTTTATTAATGATCAAATACAGACAACTGGCCATCAGCCTGCTACTTGGGAGAATAAATTACTTTGAAAATTTTTATAACAGAAATTTCTTTCCAACCTCCACTAATATTTAAAGGAGCACCAAAATTATTAAAGTATTGCCAGAGAAAATCAACTACACTACAATTCACACACACATACACACACACATACACACACACACACACACACACACACACACGGGGCATTTGTGCATGCTGAAGGAGCAAGGAGCAGCTGGATGTGTTGTCACACTCTCTAAATGTTGGGGAATTGCTCCCTCCTTTTCCACCCAGCATAATCTGCCTTTAAATCCTTGAGAGTTTGGACTACATATTGTAAACATGGATCCTACAATTACATTATCATTAGAGTATAGGTAATAATGCACACTCACTCTAGCAACTAAGAACTAAATAATATCAGATGATGGTTTAACAAAAAAAAGCATAAACCCAGAAGCCAACAAATGACTGAGACAACTGAACTACCCGAGTTCATTACCATCAATGGGAAGGCAGGTCTGTGTTCCCAAATGGAACTGACCTATAGAGCTTCTAGAAAATTTCCAGATAAATCATCATGCATGAATCCTGCCCTTTTCCTGGAACATTTTGCCCAATCTTAAATATCAACTCCTACCCTAAACTGAAAGTTCACATACTTCATTTCACAGACCATAGCCACAGTGGCAGGTTACTTCATGTGAAATGACAGGACGTACAATATGACTTTTTAAAAAATTACTTCTTTTATCCTCTATTTAAATGTGTACTTTCATACTTGTCAGCCTACATAGTGTTTCTTCAATAACCTCAACTTGAATCCAGCCAAATCCAGCATCCACCTAAACTTCCAAGGAGGAGGTTCCAGAGTCTCTTCTAGACAGAGCTTCCTGAGGCCCACGCCTCCATTTCCACAGGCTGAATCTGAGCTCCTGCTCTCTCTACATGCCATCTTTACCTTCATCTTGCATTCTCAATATCACAGACAAAAATCTGAGCCAAGGCAACAATCAAATTGTCTTCTATTTCTTTCTACTTGCCCTGTTCTTATCCTGCTTGCAAAGTGCCTCCCCAACATTTAGGGGCCTGCTCCTCTCTGCCTAACCACCTCTAGTCCCTCTATTCACCTATCTACCCTTCACAGCCGGAGTTACTGTTTCAAAATACAAATATTACCACTTGTTTGCTTACAACCTTCTATGGCTCGCCATTTCACAAGGAATAAAAACCCCAACCCCTTAGCTTGGTATTTAAGGCCATCTGCAAGGAAACCACAGTCTAACTTTCCAATGCTCTCACCTCTCTACCATATCTTCCATATGGTCATATCTTCCATATTTCCTCTCAAACTCAAAACATCATCATACCTTTGCAAAAACAGTTCCTTTCAGTTTGAATGCTCTCCTCTCCCATGCATGTTTCAATATCGATTTCAAGTGAGAAACAGTATAATTTTGTGATAAGACACCAGAATTTGGCTTCAGGCAACCTGGTTCAAATCCAAGGGCTACCACTTTCTTGTCATCAAATCTTAAGCAAGGTGCTTAACCCTGAACAGAAAGCCTCAGTTTCTTCATATCTATACAAAGAGGAAGATAACAGCCTCTATATTGCAGGGTTGCAGAGAGAACTAAATGAGTTAAAGCACAGAAAGCACTTAACACAGTCCTTTGTACTTATTAGGCATTCATATTAGCTATTATTGTTATGGACCTTCAAGTCATCATCATTATTATCCGCCTCAAGATTTTCCTGCCACATCAATTGGAACTAATACCTTTCTTCTCTTATCCTCTCTCTAGCATGCTCTCCATGGGCTCTACATATAATAATTGTCAAAATGTGACACATATGATAGTTATTTATGACTGCCTTACTTCACAGGGAGGAATATATTCCATAAACAGTTCTTAGCACAAAACCACATCTTAATCATCAGCAGTGATGGTTGTCTACCCAGTGCTTTGCATTTTTTCCCCTCAGTTATGCCATCATTCATTCATGTCTTCCAAATCTACAGTCATTTAGGCCTGCAACCTGGACAGTAGGTTAAAGTCCTCACTTCCCCGTTTATGTACACCAATATTCACTAAATCTTGCAGAGTCTACTCCATTAACACCTTATAACCTGACCCTCTCCAGCCCAGCTGGCATTGCTTTGGTGAGTTGTTGTTCACAAAGAGTATTATAACTGTTTCTAACTACAGATTTTTAATCAAAGTAGCCTCCCAAAACAACACTTCTGATCACCCCTATGAGAACACCTACCACCCTAAAATTGTCTGCTTATTCATCTGCATTACCAACTAAATATCAAACTTCTTGCATGCAGGAAACATCTTTTGTTCAAAGTGAGTAGCTCGGTGCCTGGCATGCAGTAGGCTATCAAAAAGCACATGTTGCAAAAATGAGTGCATCATTACATTCCATTACAACTCTGTCTGCTTAGGTTGAAACTGTATCCTTAGAAACGCTCCAAATATGGATTGTAGGCCACATCAATATAGCTCTGAGGTTGGGTCAAGGGGTTAGGAATTCCTCAGGGGGTTTAGGAATCCTGTTCCACTAGCTTCTGTGGGAGACATACAGGCCAGCAAAATTAGGGAAAGAGACAAGCCCAGAGACAGGATGGGACCAGGAGAAACAATGTGAGATCATCTATCTTCTCCAGGGCATGATTGTCAGGTCAGTTCAATGTTGATTGCAACCTCATCCTTGTGTTCAGGAGCAACACAGTCCATGTAGAAAAACCTACCTACAACTATGATGGGTATTGTCACGCACCACCCAGATCCCCTTCAGTAAGAGACGACTGATTTCCCAGCTACTGAGAGTGTGGCTGACTCTGATGCATATTCCTTTGGCTGAAGAGAGCCTCCTTACCCAAAGTCATGCTTCTTCCCAAGCAACCCACATCCAGTGATTGGTTCACGCCAAGGTATAAAGGCCCGGCCCTGTCACCCAACTTGGAACAACTCTGAAGGGCTACCCAAGTTTCACTGCTCCTTAAATGTTAGCAGAGACATTTACTGAGACTCCATCACAGTCCAACTTCTCCCTCTATCCACACTCCACACCTGCTTCTTTACCATTCCTACCACAGACAGCTATCTGAGTAAACCTCCTGCTTACTACACTGTCTCAGAATCTGCTTTCTAGAGCACCTAACCTGTAACAGCCTGAGATAAAGAATATAGAATGGAATTTTAAGACAGCACATATCATAACCCAAAGTTTGGTCCCTAGAACTGTTTTGTGTGGACTTCATAGGGGTAAAACACTGTGAACTAGCTGCCAACATTAAAAAATAATTTTCAAAAAGCCAAAGTTCTGGCAAGAATGGGCTGGTATTTGCTCATGGCACTGAACAGCTGTAGTTGAGGGATAGTGTTCCATCTTGATGGCTCTCACTGGCTACACTGTGTGACAGTCCCTACTGGCACCCTTCTTTTATTTCCTTACCTGGCCAACCCTGAGGATATTTGAGCTGATGGGTCATGACTGATGCCAGGATTCCCATCCCTAACCTCAAGGCAGGCTACTTCCTTGATTAGCCTACTGCTTCCCTCAACAATTTACATCTCTCATCTGACTTTTCCCACAAAATGTACTCTCTGTGGGCTGGTTCTGTGTAGTAGTAATTTTGGTAGCTCTACCCTAGCAGATGCTCTAGGTTGGTGGACATAGCAGCTGTTCTAAGCATGCTTGCTAAGTGAATAAAATTTTAATAGAAAACTCCCATCTCTACTTTGTGATAACTGAGTAGTATCTATTCTTCTGCAATATTCTGAAGGAGACTGTGTGACTATTTGGATGTTTGAAGATGTTTTCCTGACACACAGAAAGAAGCTGATCTCTCCTTTGCAGAAAGCATAGCCAGCAGTGTGTTTTCAAGGTATAGGGATGAATACAGATTTTTGGAGTGGTTGAAACCCCAGTAAGTAGCTCATATCATAGAATTCCTTTACTGACTGAAGTCCCCAAGAGCAAATCCCTGGAGAACTCAGCAATGCAGAGCAGGTCTTGGCTGTGCTGCCCGTGTGTAGGTAAATGGCTTAAGTAATTGCTGTCCTTGGGCAGTCAGTCAAAACGCAAGAGTTGAGACTATAAAAGGGCAAGTGCTCCCACAGAGTAAAAATTATAAACTATTGTTAGACAGAATAATATGTGACTGCTGACATTTCACCTTTTATTATTATAGCAACGCTTTAAGAAAGAAATGTAGTTAAGGTTGTCAGAATTTCATTTTAACCCCCTCCTTCAAGGCTGTTAAAAATTCACTCATGCTGAAACTTGCCTTTCAGGTTCTCAGCGAGATTTGTGCTTTGTTTTTAATCCGTTGTTCTCTAATGGAATGCAAAATGTAATTTGGGGGAAAGGGTTTTTCCAAGGATCTTTCTACAAACTGCTTCCTATCTCAATTCCCCCTTTTTTTTGTCTGCCCCATTCTCTGCCAAAAGGTTAGCTGTAACAACAAAAACAACCCCAAAGATACACTCAATTGACAGAGGATTAAAGGCTTTTGGCAGTGCTTATAAAAATAGCTTCAGCAATAAGCAATACTCTACAAGCAGGAATCTGTTCAGTGGCAGTTACTAAAGGCAATCACAGTCTTGAAGTGCCATAAATGTCCACAAGAGATGCAGTTGAATCAACAGGTATTTGTGGAGCAGTCACTGAATAAAAGGTAGCTGATGACAGTATAAAAATGTCTCCGTAGGTGTGACAGAGGGGACAATCTGCTAGGAAGGAGGAACCAGAGATGTCTCAAGGCTATATTTGTATAGCAAACCCACAGCTTTAGACCATGTGCTCTTGGTACTCAAAGCTCCCCATACCCCTACCCATAAGCCATCTCCCACTGATGACAACATGCTAGAGGAAGGGGGAAAGAGGCAATGATTCATTGATCAGCTACTAGGTGCTAGGCAGAATGCTAGGCACTTTATAATTATAAGGTACTGTGAAGATATAAAGAGTCATGAGCCTTCTCCCAATCCCCACTCTCCAGCTGAAACACACTTTAGGTATATTCACCTGAGCATAAGTGGTTTTCAAACACTCCTATGCTTGCTTTGCTTATCTTAAACTAAAGCAGCTGTCCAGCTAGACTTACTATGTTGATCAGCATATGACATATCACCATATATAATATTTACTTTTGTAGACATCCCGCCAGCTCTTTGATAAATGTGTTAGGTCTTGCATGTGCCATCATTCCCATTATACTAATCCCACAACTTGGGAAAATGCTATAATTAGCCTTTTATTATTATAAGCATTTCTGTAACACTTTCCATTTAAAGATGGCTTAACAACCAACTCTACTCTGTATGTCTCACAAGAAACCAGATAAGTCAACACTTGGTAGCTTTGCTTTATGGCCTTGAATCCTCAGGTTCAGGGTTCAAACAAATCAAGAGTTATTGTAGTCAGCTTAGACTTAAGACCAACACAGCTGTTCTCTTTTTAGCCAGCCTCTCAGCCTGATGCCCAGCTGCTTCCCAATCTTTACTTTGTAAAAAAAAATATATATATATATATATAAAAAATATTATTTTTAAATTCTTGGAATTAAAAACTCATAGTTAGAATATTGGCCCCAGTTCTCCATTTTTAGTATGAATAACTCACATCTTGGGCTTTTGCCAGGTATTGCTGGGATGATTTTGGCAGATCTAAGGCAGCCCTGCAGACAATTTCCCTCAGCTGGTGAAAAAGCAAAGCTGAATCTTTTCAGGGTCCATTTCTCCCAGCCTGCGTCACAGGCAGAGTGCAGGTGCACTGTCCAGTCTGGCAGAAGGAGCAGTGGTGCCCTTGGGACAGGTGAGCAGGGGAAGCAGGTTGGTCTTGGGAAACTTCTTTGGAGAGCAATATGGCTGCTCAGGGATGTGCATCATGGCCACAAGAAGGTAAGACCCAGGTGGTTCTGGTTTCTCAGTGTGGACTATTTAGCCACTGTTTTAGAACATGGGTGGTAAAATATGGTCAAAAGCACAAAAGAATAATTATAATTCAGCTTCAGAAAAGGTCTGTGGAGAGATGTCTCTTTCTCCTTAGAGTCAGCCTGTTTTATCTACCAGTCTTGAATCATGCTGTCATCCCACATTTGTGTGGCAATGAAAACCTTTACTCTCCTACATCATCATCTCATAATCTTTGTGATACTTGCTATTAAATCTGGAGATAGTTATTCCTTGTTAAACTTAGTCTTTAAACTAGAATCTTCATGGCTCCATAGTATATGTGTAATGATTGTTCAAAATGTTTTATTTTTAAACGATGGTAAATGTTGCTAATAATATTTCTGCCAGTACCAAGAAAGACACTTATCTCAATTTAGAATATATGTATGAACAGGGCATTCATTTCCATTTAAATTCCAAACCTAATTAATGTCTATTATTCTGTTTACTCCTCTTTAAGCTTATTGGGTCAGCTGGTCCGTCCCCCATTTTCAGAATCGAATACTTCCTCTGTCCTCTCCTTTTCCCCCAAATACAACTGCACCATCATTGTCATCATCATCACCATTATTGCTTGAGCACTTTCCATGTGCCAGAAACTGTCCTGAGAATTCTACATGTACTAACTGACTTACTCTTTGTAGCGGTAATGGCAATTATTATGATCCCCATCTTAGAGATGTGGATCCTGGCACACAGAGAGGCCACATAATTTGCACAGGGCAGCCATGCTGAAACTGGCATGCTCACAATCTGGCTCCAAAGCAACGCTCCTTTCTTCTGTGCTCTACTGCCCTCATGGTGGCGACCCCGCTGAGAATTTTGCCATTTCCAAAGCACTTTTATGTGCATCTTTTTATTGAATCTTACAACTACACATAAGGTTTTGTTTAAACTGGAAACCACCATTATATTACTTCCAAGTCTGGGGAAAATATTTAACATTTTATTATGGTTTAATTTACTGAGGGTTTGGCTGTTTTTTTCCCAGATGAAAATTCTAGGTTTTATCGAGAATTCTATATTTTTCTATTGATATTGATACATATTTTTGGGGTATACGTGATATTTTGATACCTGTAGACAATGTGTAATAATCAAGTTGGGGTAATTGAGATATCCGTCGCCTCAAAGGTTTATATTTTCTTTGTGTTGGATACATTACAACTCTTCTACCTATTTAAAAATATATGATAAGCTATTGTTTACTATACTTTCCCTGCTATTCTATCAAACACTAGAACTTATTCCTTCTATATAACTGTATTTTTGTACCCCTTAACCAACTTAAGTAAAACTATGGACTTCACCTAAAAAATTTAAAGTTATATTCAACTGTAAGTCATCCTCAAATTACTCTTCATGGATTCTTTTCTCCCATTATAAAGCCAAGTTCTACACTTCTTAAGGGGATGTGCTGACCTCAGCAGAAATGGGAAGTGTATTTAAATGTCTTAAGCTATAACTGACTGCATTTCAAAATCAAGTATTTTAGTCTTACCTAGTTATAGTTATATGAGTAACATTTGTACTTATATGTTTAGATTTATATATACCAGGCCAAATTCCAGAAAGGATTTTCATAGATTTAGAACATATACTGCTTGGAATTTATATGTACCTCTATTCTCCTCTTTTGATATGGGGAATAAGTACTTTATTCTACTTTTTATTATCTCTATTTATACCCAGAAAGTTTTTTAAAAGGACATATATAATAATGTGGCCTAATAAAAATAAATGCTATTGAATTAATTTCCCTTTTTCATGCTTACTTGTTTGTAGTTTTCAAATGTGTTGTTCCCAATTTTTGACACATCTTCAAGCAGACTTCTGAGTTTTTTTTTTTGTGGAAAACAACTGGACTTAGTTCCATACAAATACAAATAATACAGATGTCACTAACTGAATCTATACATTGTCCTTGAAAGGAAGTCCTTCCCTGCCTTGCTTGTTATTTTACATCATAATCTGCAGAACATTTCAGGGAGGCCCATGAAAGAGAAGATCAGTTATTTTTATATCATGGCAATGGAAGTCCTTAAGACGGTTGAATACCCACTATCACTCAAAGAACCATGCCAGATCCCATCACTCCTTACAGTAACTTCTTCTGAACAGAGTTTTACATACTTGTCTTGCTCAAAGGCTTTTTCCAGTCACATAAATACTCCTGCTGAACAATTAACCTTTCACAGAAAAGTAGCTGAGGGGAGTTTGGGCTTAGGTGCAGCTTCTTGGCCCATAAATATCTGCATAAACAAGTTCTAGGGGCACCTGGGAGAGGTCAGTGCACAGACCAAGGTCACAATACATTCCATTGCTTAACCTAACCAAATGACATAGACCAAAAAAGCGTTTCCAAAAACAGGCAGCTACATTTCATCCTTGCATATTCAGAGTAAAGAAAATAAATATCTGCTGTTTTAAACAACTGGGTACTTCACTGAAATGCTGATGTATCAGCAAAGTCATGGACAGTAGCAATGTTTTACTTAAGGTGGCAGGAAGACCCCAAAAAGTGAGGTCCTATCCTCTGCCAAAGAATGAAGACTTTACAACCACTTAAGGAACAGAATAATGTAGGAGATGGATCTGATGTGTCCAGTGGTAAATCCAATGTCCATTTTTGCTAATGGCCTTTTAAAATCTTTGAATTCAAGACTAAAAAAATGAGATTTGAAACTGGGGGTCCACCATATCTTTGGTATTGAAAGGGAGGGAGGAATAAAATATATTGAGCTCCCAACTTGGTCCAGGAATTTTACATTTGTTTTTCTCAGTTAATCCCACAATGAACTTCAATAGATATTTTTTATTTTTATATCATAGAAAGGGAAGATAAGGCTCAAAGAAGTTAAATAATTCACTGAAAATAATCCAGATTGTGTGGTGGGGCCAGGATTTGAACTCAGATCTATAAAATTCTGTGCCTATTTTCCTTGCTTGTTTCTTGAGATAAAAGAGTATTTGCGCAGAGCCTTTATGGGATGTGAGAGAAGTTTCAACATAGTCTCTTAGAGTATATATTAACGTGCCCCTCTTAAGCCAGGAGTGCAGAAGGACATTAGAGAAGTACAGAGGCCATTTGTGAAAGACAAATCTACCTGAGTGAGAGCCAGTACTTTTAGAGCTAAAGAGAGGAAAGTATTTGACTTATTCCTTGACTTGGGCTCTCGGTCTGGTGGCCTGCCTGATGAGGGTTTCCCTACTTCCTGGGGAACTGTTTCTAATTCTACCTGCCACCTCCCTACAGCAGCACAGAACATTGGGTATGGATCATACATCTCTACTTTGGACCTTTTGGAGGGATGGTTCGTCTGCTTTTAAGCAGTTTCAGAGAAGAAAATGTCATAACCTTCCCAGAAGTAACTTCTGACTCAAAATTTTCAGGAAGGGTCGTTCCTCACTCAAACAGGCAGGAGCATAAAGCAATGAAACATCATCAAATAGCACCACAGCATTCAGCAAGGCACTTCCTGACTCACAGGTCACACACTGTAGTTTAAATGTATTTGTGTGGATTCATGCAATAAAGGAAGCGCAATTCCTTTGAAAACCTTTAATGCCTGATATCATGCTTCACTTAATTCCCAAGTGTCCCCTGCAAGCAGAGAAACCTCAGCTTACTAGACAGAGACTATGTAAATGTGTTTGTTGGTAGCTCCAAGTGTGTGTTTAGACTTTATACCAGTGTATAGACACTCTGGCAGAGAGCAGAAGGAAGCTGGAACTCTCTGGAAATTTATTATTGGCATAGATGCCTCATGTGCTATGCCCCATGAAGTTTGTTACATTGGTGAGGAGGCTATTTTAAAAACTCACTCTAGAATATCCACATGCAGAAGAATGAAGCTGGAACCCTTCCTCATGTCATATGGAAAAATCAACTCAAAATGGATTATCAAACTAAATGTAAGGGCTAAAACTATAAAACTCCTAGAAGAAAATACAGGAGAAAAATTTCATGACCTTGGGTTATGCAAAGCTTTTTTTAGATATGACACCAGAAGCACAAGCAACAAAGAAAATATAAAATTTGACTTCTTCAAAATTAAAACTTTTGTGCTTCAGTGGAGGCCTTCAAGAAAGTGAAAAGACAACCCACAGAAGAGAAGAATATATTTGAAAATCATATATCTTATAAGAAACCTGTATCTAAAATATGTAAAGGACTGTTATAACTCAATAATGATAAAATGAATAATCCAATTGG
Organism: Pongo abelii; assembly: GCF_028885655.2. Taxonomy (NCBI): domain Eukaryota; kingdom Metazoa; phylum Chordata; class Mammalia; order Primates; family Hominidae; genus Pongo; species Pongo abelii. The sequence continues at coordinate 130,292,144 of NC_085928.1, read as the reverse complement.
AAAATAGGCAAAGGATCTAAATTAGACGTTTTTCTCTAAAGATGATAAACAAGTGGGCAAAAAGCACATAAAAAGACGTTCAACATCATTAGCCATGCAGGACACACAAATCAAAACCACAGCGATATACCATTTCACACCCACTAGAATGACTATCATCAAAACGAGATAAAAACAAGTGTTGGCAAGGATGTAGAGAAATTGGAACCCTTATATGCTGGTGAAGGGAATGCAAATGGCGCAACCACTTTGGAAAACAGTCTGGCAGTTTCTCCAATAGTTAAACATAAAGCTACCATATGATCCAGCAATTATACTCCTAGATACATATCCAAGATAAATGAAAACATATGCCCACAAAAAAACTTGTACATGAATGTTTATAGCAGTATTATTCATAATAGCCAAAAAGTAGAGCAATTCAAATATCCACCAACTGGTGAATGGGTAAACAAAATGTAGAATTATATGGTTCCGTTTATATGAAATATCCAGAATGGGCAACTGTATACAGACAGAAAGTAGATAAGTAGTTGCCTAGGGGTAGAGTGGAAGAAATGGGGACTGACTGCTAGTGAATTTCTTTTTGAGGTGATGAAAATGTAAAATTGATTGTGGTGATGGTGACACAACTCTGTGAATATACTAAAAACCATTGAATGTACACTTTTAATGAGTGAATAGTATGGTATGTGAATTGTATCTCCACAAGGCATATATATATATAGGCAAATATATATTTTTCCTATATATAGGCATATATATATATACACACACACACATACCTCACTATAGACCTTAGTTCTCAGCTACGGCTGCCCCTTAAAATCATCTGGGGCACTTCTCAAATCCCAATGCCTGGGCCATACCCTAGACCAATTACATCAGAATCTCTGTGGGTAGGACCCAGACATTTTTCTTTGTCCAGGTGATTACAATGTTTGGCCAAGGGTGAAAACACTGAGTTTCCTTTCAAGAGGTAAAATGCCACAGTATTCACTTCACTCTGTGGGTGTTTCTGCCTAGTGTTTCAATAGATGACATCTTTGAAGTGAGGTGTTGCCTCCAACTCTTGCCAGTTTTCACTGTGATGCTAACTGTCATCTGCAGGGTCACTCTATAGTAGAGACCAACACTTGTGAGAAGACACTGCACCTCCTTTCCTGGAAAGAAACTATGCACCACTGGGTGAGCGCTCTAAACTAGGGCCTCGGATTTCCTCTGTTTTCACAAGTAACCTGTGTGTTTAGGCTTCCATGGCTCTTTCTTTGGAATCTTTGTAAAGCAGTGTTCAAAAAGGTGTTTTGAAATAAAATGCACAGAACCAAAGCATTTATTGAATTACTTGAGGAGTTTCACTTTGTTTCTTTTCATTTAAAATCCCAAAGTTTCACAACTATAAATTTAATGCTGGGAAAATGCAATGCATTGGATACAAGGAAAGTGGAGGCTGTGTCTAGTGCTTTGCTGGCTATCAATACCAGATATAAAAATGTTGAATGACCAACTGCATTCTTTTTAAAAATTTACCAGTTCTTTTTTTGCTATTCTTAAGCACAATTGGAAATTCACATACCAGTTTATGTGACTTAAGAAATGACAACAGTATGCTCCCCAGTCTAAAAGTCAGGACCCAGGGCAACAATTAGAACTCAGCATAGAGATTATCATTTAAATTCAGTTTAGTGAAATAAAAAGATAAAATATTTTAAAACATTCAGATGCTGTTAATATAATTAAAAGTCAGCTCTGATCAATTTTTAAACAAGTGGAATAAAACATTATGAACTGAGGGCAAAAAGAGCATCTTGGAAGATTACAAACACTGGGTTTGCAAAAGAAAAAGTTTGAAGATTAGTTTGAAATAGACACCCCAGAGGGGCCCACCAAAACAAATTATTGCCATTGATGTGATATGTAACTTGGCCATATAGTTGCTTAGAGATTTGCTCCAAGTTTCTGAAACCAGACTCATAACATAAAACTCCATCATCCATCAGCAGATACCTAAAAAACGTTTTTTCCGTCTTTTGCTCTTTCATCCTTTAGCACACAATATTGTGTAAGCCAAGAAGCCATATGTTCCTTGCAGTCACAGAGTAATTTTTATCAGAATTAACATAGACAATCAAGCTGGCCCCTGCGTGAATGCACATCTTAGCACCTTTAGCAAGTCTTTTTTTTTTTTTTCTGAGATGGAGTGTCACACTGTCGCCCAGGCTGGAGTGCAGTGGCACTATCTCGACTCACTGCAACCTCTGCCTCCCAGGTTCAAGCAATTCTCCTGCCTCAGCCTCCCGAGTAGTTGAGATTACAGGCACCTGCCACCACACCTGGCTAATTTTTTTGTATTTTTAGTAGAGACGGGGTTTCACTATGTTGGTCAGGCTGGTCTCGAACTCCTGACCTCGTGATCCACCCACCTCGGCCTTCTCAAAGAGGGAAGTGGAGCTCATCTGGTCAGAACAAACCAGCTGCTGAGGGAAACAGCCCACATAGCACATAGAGAGAAATCCCTCTACTAGTGGCGTCAGACCAGAGAATTCTCTCTCGTTGTCAAGCTATCGTAATTGTAGCCTCTGAAAGAAAATAAAAATATACAACAAAACAATAATTCAAAGCCAAAAGCATCTTCTATCTTATACTATAACTACTTATGTATCAATGGACAGAATGATGTTGAATGGACAGACCGAAAATACTTGGTAAATACCAGTAATTAACTCTCATTTTTTAAAAAATGGATTGAGGTGGGGCAAAGAAGCATAGAAGAGGGAAAATGTGGGCAATCAGAAACTTAGGTCATTGAAAATGACGCCAAAAGATCTAATTAAACTAAAGAGCTTCTGCACAGCAGAAGAAACCACCATTAGAGTGAACAGGCAACCTACAGAATGGGAGAAAATTTTTGCAATCTACTCATCTGACAAAGGGCTAATATCCAGAATCTACAAAGAACTCAAACAAATTTACAAGAAAAAAACAACCCCATCAACAAATGGGCGAAGGATATGAACAGACACTTCTCAAAAGAAGACACTTATGCAGCCAAAAGACACATGAAAAAATGCTCATCATCACTGGCCATCAGAGAAATGCAAATCAAAACCACAATGAGATACCATCTCACACCAGTTAGAATGGCGATCATTAAAAAGTCAGGAAACAACAGGTGCTGGAGAGGATGTGGAGAAAAAGGAACACTTTTACACTGTTGGTGGGACTGTAAACTAGTTCAACCATTGTGGAAGTCAGTGTGGTGATTCCTCAGGGATCTAGAACTAGAAATACCATTTGACCCAGCCATCCCATTACCGGGTATATACCCAAAGGATTATAAATCATGCTACTATAAAGACACATGCACACGTATGTTTACTGCAGCACTATTCACAATAGCAAAGACTTGGAACCAAGCCAAATGTCCATCAATCATAGACTGGATTAAGAAAATGTGGCACATATACTCCATGGAATACTATGCAGCCATAAAAAATGATGAGTTCATGTCCTTTGTAGGGAGATGGATGAAGCTGGAAACCATCATTCTCAGCAAACTATCTCAAGGACAAAAAAACAAACACCATGTGTTCTCACTCATAGGTGGGAATTGAACAACGAGAACACATGGACACAGGAAGGGGAACATCACACACCAGGGCATGTCGTGGGGTGGAGGGAGTGGGGAGGGATAGCATTAGGAGATTTACCTAATGTAAATGACGAGTTAATGGGTGCAGCACACCAACATGGCACATGTATACATATGTAACTAACCTGTACATTGTGCACATGTACCCTAGAACTTAAAGTATAATAAAAAAAACCAAAAGAAAATGTCCCCAAAAGTCCACATATATAATTGTGTCAAAATTATGCCTCCCTCAGTCTACCTGAAGGACATAATGGTGACAAAAGTGACCAATTTGAGGTTATAATTCCTTTTCTCTTTTCCACTAGCAGATGAACTGGGAAAAAATGTATTAAAAAGGCAGCACTAGCTATATGATTTATCTGGCCTAGAGCAAAATGAAAATGCAGGGCCCTGTTTAGGAATAATGAGAATTGTAAGATGGTGACAGCACAGCATTAAACCAAGTACAGAGCCCCTCTGAGCTTGAGGCCCTGTGTGACTGTGCAGGTTGCAGCCCTTGAAGCTGGCCCTGTCAAAAGGTAACAAATAAGGAAGGCACGGGTCTGTGTAACCCTCATACGATCTTCTAGCTAGTTTAGCTTCTCTTGGAAAAATATACATATTTACAGACTTTTCTGGCTGAAAAACAGCTTAAGAATGACCTATGTCACTTTCTCATTTATAGAAACCAACACCCAGAGAAATTAAATGACTTGTCTAAGGTCACGCATTGAATACAGAGCCAGAACCATATCCCAGGTGTGCTGACTCTACACTGACATTCTTTTCCTTATACCACATTCTTGGTCTCCAGTTGAATGTAAATAATCAGAAAATATTAACTACCAAAAAAGGAGGGGAAGAAGGTAGGGGAGGACGTTACTTCACCAGAACTTTTTTCTCTCAACTCTTCTGCTCAAAGAATAAAATGCAGTTATAAAAACTGTTTTCAAATTCCTTTTCTGAGTCAACACTTCCAAGTCCTGGGGTGAAGACATCAAATGACGGCTTCAAACACTGAGGCAAATTTCTCTTTGCCAAGAGTTTGCTTGAGCCCTAGGAGTTAATGATCATAGGCCAAGGTGGTTATTAGTGGATAGGCAACACGTTAGTAAACTAATCAGTGTTCCTGTACAAATATTTAAAATAATTCCAAGATAATTTGAACTTCAATACTGAGCTAGCCAAACACATTTGTAATCTGAACCCAAGGTTCTAATGAGTTACTGCCTTTTGGATGTCCTTCAGTGTGAGGGACATTTTTAGAAAGATTACCACTTTAGTGGAAACAAAGCCTGATATTTTAAATGTAAACATGAGACCTAGATTTTTTTATGCAAAACAAAATGCATCTCCTTTCCCAACTCAGGTATGTGTACAAATTTACTACATCAAAATATCTGTTGCAAGGACACAGTCATTGAAAGATACCACACAAATTAAACATAAATGAAACAGCAAAAGCTTATGAAAAACACTCAAAAAGAGTTCAAGGTAGACTGGCAATAGCATGATGCAATGAAAAAAACACCTTGCAGGAAGGCAAAAGACAGGCGTCCAACCCCTTCAAACAAGGCACAGTGCTACTAGCTGTAGGGCCAGACAGATCTCCAAGTTGAATCGTAGGTCTATATATATTTCATTGTTGTAAGCCGTGGCTAATTCACCAGCAAAATGGGGTTGATATTAAAGCCAAATGGCTAGATCAGATGCTTTCTAAATGTCTCTGTAAACTCTGAAATCCGTGATTCATATACCTTTAATTTTACCTTATTGAGTTGCCCCTCAGAACTTTCACTGGGGGACTAAAATTAGCTTTGAAAGTCCAACACTTTCCACAACTTCATGCTCTGTAAGTAGTAATAAGAAAAAACAAAATATTCTCTGGCTTGGATAGATTTTTGGCATAATTACAGGTCTGGTGTTTGGAAAATGAGGACCAGATGAAAATGGTGCAGAGACATGAATAACCCAAAGTGTCTGAGACTACAGTACTTACATCTCATTAACTACCAATTATCACATTCATAATTTAACACAAAGAGGAAAACACAAAAGAGCTTTTAAAAAAAAGTCCATCCCTTTTATATAGACTTCAGTTTACACCTGGCCTCTAAAGGCACGATTAATGCACAAGGTTGAGAAAGGGAGTAGTTAGATTGAGCAATAAAAACACTTTTGATAACATGTGAGGCTATAAAAATGGCTGGGCTAAAGCTATTAGCCAAAGATAAATAATACCCTGCAGGAGGAAAAGAAACAGCTTTTTCTGGATCATAAGGTCTGGCATGTTTTTAAAGACCTTGCTTTCACTGAAAATGTTAACATATCCATTTAAAAAGAATTTTTGCATTCAAAAGATTATCTCATGTTCAAGAGCTTTGTCAAAACATGGGAGGAAAAATAATCCCTATTTATTTTATTTCGTTATTAATTTTACTATTATCACTAGGCCTTTTATTATTATTGCTTTCTAAGGATTACCACTACTACTAGCAATGCTGTTACTGCTACTGCTTTCACATCTAACAATAACTCTGCCTAGCCTCCTAATGAGGATATAGTTTTAAGTTTAGTGTTCTTACTGCATTTCTAAATTCCAGTGAATAACATTTTATTACTCAACCCCCTTGTGTCCCAGGCTGGCTCTCCACAGTGAGTCTGATTTGCTCTACTTCAGTGTAGTCCCCAGACCAGTAGTTTCCCTATCACTTGGGAGTTTATTTTAGATGCAGATTTCTGGCTCCTTGTCAGACCTACAGAATAAGAGGCTCTAGGGTAGGGGGATAAATATGTGTTTAAAAAAGCTCACCCAAAGATTCTGATGCACAAATTCGAGAAGCTCTGCTCAACAGAGGAAGTGGCCCAGGTGTTAGAGAGAAAGAGGGCTGGGAGAGAACTGAGGATGAACACCTGAGCTACCACCTGCAGGCTTTACCTTGTCTGCTACAGGGCAGGCTGTCAAAGCCAAGGAAAAGAAAGCAAAGTCTGAGGCAGATTAAGCCAAGGAGAAGAAAGTAAAGTATGGGACAGGTTTTTAGAAAACAGAGCTCTGCTCCCAACCCCACCATCAGGATGTTACAGAGGCTCCTGCCCTCAGCTTTCGCCGACACCAGAAGAGGCACCAGTAGAACTTTTTGCCAGCCACTGTTTGATTCTTTTGCCTGCAGAATATTGAAAACTACAAGACTCCTTATGGTTCATCAATGTAGGCATATCAGATCAAATTAGTTTCTAAATTAGTATTTCTTAATATGTGAGGTTTATGCATTTCAGGGTGTCATTGATCCCCAATCTGACCAAATCAACACCTCGAGGGGTTGCCACAAGCTCTCTAATGTATCTGTGCACTGTCAAATTTGGGAACTGCTGTTCTACTTTTTTGGTCTGATTTGACACTTAATTTGGGATGAGGTTTCAAAATATTCACCAACCCTTCTTTCTCTTCTTTCTTCCTTTTTTTTTTTTTTTTTTGGTAACAACATATTTCCTCAATAACAAAAGTAGAAAATAAAAAACACAAAGAAGAAAATTAAAATTTCCTATCACTCATTTTGATAAAATATAAAATGTATCAATTAAATACAATTGGATATAAAACGACTACATTATCATCAACTAAAAGATAATACCATTTATTTAACTAATTACCTATCATTAAACATCTAGAAGCTGTTATCCAGGTTCTCAGTTTTATAAATAATGATAGCCAAATGACCATTATGGTCAACTCTTATAATTTTTGATCCAGAAATGTCAACTCCGCCTTTTTATGAAGTATTTGATACGCACTGCCAAATTATCTCCAGAAAGACAGTACCAGGTTAGAACCACACCATGCTGTAAATTGATAAAGCCATGTTGGAGACAACTTGACAATATAGATAGAACAATTGATAGCCTAGAGTGACCTTATTTAAAGAAATATTTAAAATAGTAAAAATTTGGAAACAATCTAAGTATCCATTAATCCAGGAATTCATATATTTGTCACACAGCAATAAATTCATACATTTGTCACACAGCAAGAAAAATATATGAACTAGATCTATACATAACAACATAGATCTCTGAAAAACAGAATGTCATAACATTGAGTGAAAAAATCTTGGTAAAAGCATACATACAGAATGGAATCATTTATGTAAAATTTTTTCAAAACAAAATAAAAATATACTGTTGTGGATCTTTACATACATAGGGGAAGGATAAAATCATGTACAGAAAGAATACTCTTACTTCAACATAACGGTTAATCTCTGCAAAAGGAGACTAGGGAAGAGATGTAGGAGTTTTAGCTGGATCCATAATATTAATTTTATTAACAAACAATTTTGGAGCAAATAAGATAAAATGTTAACATTTCTCAAATCTAGGACACAGTTCTCAATGTGTCCGAGAAATTCTGGCGGACTCCAAGCCTCTTGTAGGATGTCTGTGAGGCCAACATTATATTCATAATACTACTAAGGCATTACTTTTTCACTGTGTTGACATTTGCACTGTTGGTAAAAGCAGTAAGGAGTAAATCTGTGGCACGAATCAAGGTAGTGGCAGCAACTGAACACGTAGTCATTATATGTCTCACACCATACAATTGCAGAAAAACAAAATAAGCCAGTTTCACTTAAAAATGTCCTTGATTAAACAGTAAAAATTATTTTAATTAAATCTCAACCATTAAGCACTATTTAAAAATTTTCCAAGCGACGAAAGGACAAGTATACATATGGCACTGCTGTTGCAGATAGAAGTTTGAGGGTTGTCTTGAGGAAAACCACTTGTGTGATTGATTAACTATAAGCTGAACTACCTGCTTTCTTCATAGAACATAATTTAGTTTTTCTTGAAAGAGTCACTGAGAAACAAACTTTGATTTTCAGACTTGGGTGTTTCACTTTTTCTCAAAAGTGAATAAAGAGTCTGTCACTTCAACAAAAACAACTGACAGCATTTGTCGCCAATGATAAAATTCAAGCTTTCAAATGAAAATTAGAATTTTGGAAAATTCATATATACCATTGTGAGCTTGATAGATTCCCATAGTTAAAGACTTTACTCAGATCTGTGGAGATGTAATAAATAGAATCCTGAATATTGTATTATATAATGAAATGTGTCTACATCTGGAAGATCTGCATAACTCAGTGAACCAATATTTTTAAATCAATGCATGATATTACAAAATCATGCATGGGTAAAAGATCCATTGAAAGTGCAAGATAAACAATGCACTTTCAATGCAAGATAAACAATGGATTTTAATGTAACAGTACAAAAAGTTCAGTGATAGGGTTTCAAACTCCATATTGCAACTGTCCTTGAAGAATCTACAACTTGTTGAGTTTTGGTGTAGTATCAAAGCAGAATTTTCACACTTATCATAAAAGGCTAATAAAATACTCTTCCTTTTTACAATGCCATAACTGTTTGCAGATTAATTTTCTTCATATACTTCAACAAAAAAGCATACCACAATAGAATGAATGCAAAATGAGAAGAGATATGAGAATTCAGTTGACTTCTATTAGGCCAGACATGCAAAATTGTAAACAATGCTGCTCTTCTCAATCATTTTTTGTTTTTGTTATTTTTCCTTTGCAAAAATTTAACTATAGTCATGAAAAATGTTATTTATGGCAACATATAAAGAATTTATTATTACTACTTTAAATGAATTAACAAATATTTTAAATGTTTCTCTTGTAATTTCTAATGTGGTAAAGAAACATTAGAAACATTAATAAACACAATTTCTTTGGAGTTCTCAACAATTTTTAAGAATAAGATCAAATAATTTGAGAACTGCCAATCCAGGGCAAGACAGATCTCCTTATATTATTTTCTAATTAATTAATTTCTTATTTATGTATATAACTAAAAAAAAAAGAGTAAAAAAGCCTACCAGTAGCATATGAGGCTATGCATTAGTCTATATCCTTACCAAACCTAAGAATGATCATTAAAGAAAAAACAAGCAGATCTTGTGAATCCAAGAGTAACCAAATGTTATATCATGATTTTAATTTGCCTCTTTCACTATGTGAGTTTGAACAATTTTATATGTTTACTGGTGACTTTAGTTTCTGTTTTTGTGGGTTGTTTTCTTTTATTTACTCACTTGTTCATTCAACATATATTTGTCAAGCATCCTGTTTCTCAACAAGCCTCATGTTGAGCATGCTTGCTTTTAAGTGTATCTGGAATATAGGCAGCGAACATGTCACAGGTCTATTGCAGGCATTGGCACGCTATATTCTGTGGGCCAAATTTGGACCACTTCCTATTTTCACAAATAAAGTTTTACTGTAACACAGTCATGACTGTTTGTTTACACACTCCATATGGCTGCTTTTGAATTACAAGGGCAGAGTTTAGTAGTAGCAAAATAGACTGTGGCACCTGCAAAATCAAAAGTATTAGCTATTTGTCCTTTACAGAGAAAGTCTGTGGGCCTTTGGTCTATTGGATTCATAGGAATCCAGTCTCTTTCCTACATATTTGTAATACTACTTTATATATTTAAAAATTATGTCTTGTAGATGTTTTCCCATTGCATTTGTAGCCACTTAATTTTGTTTACAGTTTTTTTCATTGTATAAGGCTTTATATGTTATGTAGCAACTTGATCAAGTCTTTTCTTTTGATATAATTATTCTTAACCTTTTGGGAACATTGATTACTTTAATAATTCATTGACTATTTTGCTTTTTTTTCTTCCACATGAATTTTTAAAGTATTTTGTCATATTACTGAATGATTCGCTCAGTAATTTTGATTTCAGTTGCATTAAATTGTTGGATTACTTTGGGGAGAATTTATATTTCTAAAATATTGATTCTTTCTGTCAGAATATTTTCTTATTAAATGTCATCTTCCAAATTGTTTTATATATATTTTAAAGTGGTCTTATAAATTTCTTGTTATATTTAGTCCTAGTTATTTTCTATTTTAGAGTTGCTAATGTGATATGTGTTTTTTGTCTATTTTCTAATTGATTATGACTAACAAGTACACTTTGATTTTTAAGTAGATACTATATTAAACTCTTGACAGTTTTAATAGCCTTTTTCAGTTGATTCTTTTAAATTTTCAGTACAGACAAATGGAGATTTGTTTCACTTCCCTAATCACACGACCGTTTTTTCCTTGTCATTATATTTGCTAGACTTTTGAGAAAAATTATCATTAATTTATATTCCTTCTTATTTCTCATTTTGAAATATATAGAGAATTTTATAATTAAGTGGATATTTAATTTCTTAAAAAAGAATCTTTTTAAACTAATTAACCTTCTATGTTTGTTAGATTAAGAGTTTTTATCAGCAATGTATATTAAGTCAAGTACTTTGGTCACCTATAAAAATCATAGAAATTTTCTCAATTAACCTATTGATAGCATCTATTGTAACAGCAGATTTCTCTAGTAGTAAAAATTTCTTGCATTTTTAAGAATCTGCTCTTGTGGTCATGGTTTGTTACTGTTTATAATGTCTGCAAGACTGAATTTGCCAGAATTTTACTTGGAATTTTTTAAACTTGTGAGTTTGATTTATAGGGGTTTGGTATCATCTTTGTTAGGTTTGTCTTGTACTCTAAAAAAAAAAAGAAATTGAGATGGTCACATGTTTTTCTATCCCTAGAATAGTTTAGAGCTGTTAAGACGATATACTTAGGCAAATTATAAATAACAAAGTGAGATATATAAAATAAGATTAAAAATGAGATTTGGTATAAATGTACTCCACTACATAATAGAGAAAGACATCACAATCATGCAGTTGAAAACAGCAACAAAACAATTAGAATCAGATTTAGATTTTAATTTCTTGGTAAGTGGGGCAACAGTGAAGTGCCCTCCAACCATCTACATAACAAGTGAATATGTAAAAGAATAAGGTTCTCCTGCAATTGAGCTAATTAAGTTAACACTTCTAGGTCTATGGGAATAGCCACTGGACTAAGACCAACTATGGAGCTTAATCCATGATATTAGCACATCCAAAGAAAGAAAAGGTCAACTTCTGGGGCATGGCCACTTTAGATAAACTGAACTGAGAAAACAAACTTTGGCAGTGGGTATTGGGCACTGTCCACAAGAAGAAAACACAGAGCTCAAGAGCTAGAAGCATCCAGTTATGAAAAATGTGTCCTCTAGCGATGGCATAGGCATTTCTCCAGACCCTACCATGCCCTGGAGAAATGTCCCTCAGGAATACGACCCTTTGCTGATTCCACGTACATGTCAACTTTCTGTTTATGAATTCAGCAATCTCTGCTGATCCTGGGAAAGGTTGTGGGAGGTGCCTAGATCCACAGATTGCAAACATTTTTTTTTTTTCGGTAAGAAATATCACCCATATATTTTCATGTGTGATTCATTCCCAGACATATTTCCAGGGGATGTGTATATAATACCAGACCTACCAGCTGACACTGCACTTCTTTATGATTTGAAATTCTGTTGAGTTACTGTGACATTTTTAAAAGGATAATTTCAAATCCATTTTAATTTGTAAAAGAATGAAATAATTAGCTGATTTCAGTACTTTGAACATTAGAAACAAATTGCATACAAGAGACCTTGCTGCTCATGGCAACCTATTCATGTGAATCTAGACTCTCTTACTGAGTCACTGAGAACTGTTGAGGTGGATAATCCCAAAGGCATTTTCATTCTATGAATTGATGTGCCATTTTGTCTCATTGTAACTTTCTAGCATGGTATAGGAGGATTTCTTAGAGGAGTTATCATTTGGCCACCATTTACTTTTCTCTTTACTCTTGTCTATTAGCCAAGGTACCAAAGGATACAGAAATAATTGTAATTCTCATCTTTGGTGAAATTTGCTAGTGATGATCAACTGCTCTATCTTGAGCACCCATGAGGGAATTCATGGATAAAATATATTGAAAATATTTGACTCATAAACAAGTTATTCATATGAGTGAGGTCCATCTTTAAAGTTATGCCTTTTCATATGATTAAAAAGTATGCCATCTTTTAAAAAGTACAGCTAGAAATAAATATTAAAAGGAGAAAATGAATACAATAAACATTCTGTCAGATTGAACAACTGAATTTGCTAATACTATTTTTTGATGAATGATAGATATATTTTGATCTATAGGGCAGAAACCATCAAATATCAGCAGTTTTATCTAACATGTCTCAACCATTAAAGGTTTGTCAGCTTATTTTCTCTTAGAAGTGAATAGAAATATATCCATCAATTTACCAATGACAAGAAAGTCAGACTGAAACAAACTGGTTTTATTTTTCACTCAATTATTCAGACATAACACTCTGAGAAGGCAGTAACATTTGTTTTATGATTTGCTGTCATTTGGCTTCTCTTCCTGCATCAGAATGAATGAAACAATATTGTACCATTCTGCTGTTGTGATCACACCAAATTTCGACATATGTTTAGTATTTGGCTCTAAGTGCCACTGTGTCACCAGGTTCACACTTGGATCCATACTTGAGTGCAAGTGTGAGCACGTGCATGAGCATGTGTGTGAGCTGGTATGCAATCATATTTGGACATTTGTTTCCTGCTAACAGAAACCCAAGCATATGTTTGAGACCAAAGCTTTCCTTTTTGACAGATTTTCTGTGATTAGATGCATTAAGAAATACAATCAGCATTAAAAATTAAAGGAGGTGTGTATTTGTAAACATCAACTGTGATTATGGCAAAGACCTTTACGTCAACTAAAATGTGTCTGCTGGAGTCACAATCCAACCAACAAGACACATTTTCATTTACTTTATAACACAGTTCAAATCATTACAGAAGAAAAAAAAACCTTTCCATAAAAAAATAAAAATGGTGAAATAACACAGGGCTTATTTGAACATTAAACTATCCTCTATAAAAATGTCAGCCTAACTGGATTACTTCCATCAATGCTGCAAAAATGGAATCAGCAAATGAGATTTTGATGGTGGCAGTTGAAAAAAATTTTTTTGGTATTTCATTCTTGTGGTTTATGAGGTTACTAAAACCCTCAATGTAATTACAGTTTGACACTTTCTATCATTTTTTATTTACAGTCTTCTAAAGGACGTGGTGGAAATTCCATTCTTCAAAACATCATTGAACATGTTTTAAGTACCCGAAATGTCATAGGGAGTGAAATACGATGACTCAAAACATGAACAAATCCCTGGCTACAGATTTAAACGCATGAAAACTAAAGATAAAGGCCCTACTGTAAGTTAAATTTGCACAGACAGGCTCCACTCTATAGGAGTCTTGGTTTGGTTGATATGAAAGATATTTGGGTATCATTTTTATTTGTTTTAAATCAAGTATGATGAAGAAATAAAATTATGTTATTATTGGAAATAAAAAATAATGCAAACCGTTTGTGATAATGACTTCTGGGAGGCAATATAGCATAGCAGTTAAGAATATGGGTTCTGGATTCATACAGAACTAAGTCACATTCTGACTCTGTCATCTGTTAGTATCAGCTGTATTATCCTGGGCCTCTGACTAACTTCTACCCCTCAGTTTCCTTAGCTGTACAAGAAGAATTACAGTAGCTAGCGTATGCCATATGGCCACTGTAAAATTAAATGAATTAAATGAACTAATCCATAAAAGTGCTTAGCACAGTGCCTGATACACAGAAACACTTGAAAAATATTAGGATTTTTAAAAAGAGGAGAACATCATGCATTTTGAAACGAGATTCTGAACACAATGCTAACAAATAAGCAGGTGGGAAAATGTGGTACCCATGCAGCTATAACTGTAGAAAATAATTTCAAAAAAAACCCTGAAAGCCAGGATTCCATATGTTCCTGAATTCACTGGGTAAGAAACAGTCCATGGAAATATCTGTAGACATTCTTGCATTCAAGGCTCAATCTTTCTGGTTTACCTATTGATATTCATTCAGATTATTTCAATGTGTTAAGCAGATCTTTGATGAGTTGAGGTAAATGCCAATTTCTAAAAGCTATTTTCTCCATAGGCTACTAAAGTTGATTGCATTTTGATGAATACATTTTGAATAGAAGAGCCTGAAACTGAATATCTATTCATTACCAGAATATACTACCAACACTGCTGGTAAAATTTCTATGCATTTCTTGATAAGCCAGAAGAAAAATTTAGAAAGCGGTGAGAAAGGAAAATCATTAGAAAAATAATATTAACCTCCAGAAGCTCCCCACTGGGAAAATGTGGCTTGGATTGGATGAGTATGATCAAAATTCAAAGACCAGAGGTAAATAGAAAGAAGCAAATGTGTCTTAATTCTGAAATTGAGACTATAAACCAAATTGGCCTAGTTTCATGGGTCTCCATTGAATTCCATGCAGTAGGTCAGCAGCAACAATGCAAATATTCCAAAAGCAGAATTGAGTACAATCTTTGGAATAAAAAATAGATGCAGAGAACCATATTTCCAAGGTGGCTACATTTTGTATAACACATACATTAATATTAGGAAAATTTGTCCCAGGGATCCCTGTAAATACCCCTTTGACAATAAAAAACAAATACTAAATGCAAGTAAAATTCAATCTCCATTTCAACACTTATACAAGTCTTCCCATTTCAGTGAAGAAAATTACCTGATGAGCCATTATATTTACATAATGGCAGGCAAATTTATGCTTATTTGACCCATTCCTTTAAGTGAACTATTAGGAAATAATTTCATGAGTGGACAAAATGTACTTACTTCAAATGTATGGTTAATACTGCAAATTCAAAAACAAAGTAAAAGTTATTTAAATACCTTCTAAAACTGCAGCTATCCTATTTGTTAATTCACAAAAAAATTTATAATAAAAAAGGTCTTTGCCTCAATGATCTATGTTGGCTATAAAGGGAGCTCTGATTTAGAGAGTACTCTTCATTTTGTGTTTCTGCAGTGAATTGGTGTAGGAATATAATGCAGATGGTTCATCATCATCAAAGAGATATGACCTTTACTTGTCCAGGCTAAATGGTCCTGGGAGTGCTGAGTCGGCAACATTCTCTGTTCTCATCTTTCTTTTGACCATTGGCTGAGTGTGGTGGCTGGGGTTAGCAGTTCAGTCTGCTGCTGTGAAGCTGGGTTTTTCTTCTGTGAAGCTAATTGAAACTGCAACATTGGCCTCATTATCATCTTGTAAAACCCCTCTGAGCTAACTGGCTCAGACAGCCATGGTTATATGCTGAAGTCAAAGGCAAGATGATTCAAAGAATGATGGTCTTAAAATTTGGGCCATTTTCTCAATATCAAAAAATATTAGATTAAAATTCAGGGCATAATTCATTTGCATGTACCAATATGGTTATCAAATTGACAACTTTTCAAATTTACCATCGACATAGGTTAAGTAGGGACAGGTGAGCCAAAAGAGATCTCTGAGATGTTTTACTTTGAGCAATCATAATGTCACTGTTCTTACTATGGTCATATTTAAATCACATGGCAAAGCAGAATGCCCTGGGGTTAATTTTTGTGAGCCCAATGATAGTGGACCATTGTGCAATTAATTGGGAGGCTCTAGATCTACCCTGATTGTATTACTAATCTTATAAATAATAACAATAAATGAATAAAAGTTAAATTTATTATGCTACATGCTGCTTGACTACTTTTATCTCAATCAATAACTCTCAGTGGGGACAGTTTTGTCCCACAAGAGACATTTGGCAACATCTGGGAACATTTTTTGGTTGTCACACTAGGGGTGGGGATGGGGATGGAGAAAGAGAGGATGGTGCTACTGGAAACTAGTGGGGGATGTTACTAAACATCCTACAATGTGTAGGATACAACAGAGAATTATTTAACCCCATATATCAACAGTGCCAAGGTTGAGAAACCCTGATCTAAATAACCAAATCAGAATGCAGGGATCTGATCAGCTGAGTAGCATCGGGTCATTACTGTGGCTGAGGCAGAAAGAAATCAGCACCCTGAAAGAGTTTTTGTCAAATCAAGTTTTCAGGACATTTCTAAATACAGTATATTATTTAGCAATGAATTTGGAGATAGCATAGGTGCAGGAGAGGGAAAGATATAAACATGACATGTATAGAGTACTCCATTATGAGTTATTAAAAAATATTAGTGCTAATTTATAGCAATAAAGACTGACATTAATTATTGGCAAGACAATTCATATGCTAGCTAACTTGCTTTTATAACATGGATGACAGCATTTTATCTAAACAAAAGTCTTATCTGATTTAGAGACAAATGAAAACTTCATGACCTGATTTGCTTATATATTAAAACATACCTTAAAATTTCAATAATTTTAGTCTCTCATATTGGCCAAAAATAGATAAATGCGATAAAATACATGTCCTCCAAATAAACCCCAGTTTATATGAGAAGCTTTAAAAAATTATAAAGAAGTCATCACAAATCAACAGTAAAGAGATGGATTGCTCAATAATAATGATTTTGAGATAACTGTTTAGGAGCTTGGGAAAAGTTTGGAAAAAGTTATCTCACTTCTCTTCATGTATCAAAATAAAAGTACAGATGGATTAAAGAGTTACCAAACAAAGCTAGGAGAAAATTAAATGGACTTGCTCTCCAAGTATGGGAAGATTTTCTCATATTCTCCTACTGTATCAGTGGGAGAAATACTAAGGAAAACCTCAATAAAGCATCCCAACATAAATGAATAGGGATATTTACATTTGTCCAAACCCCAAATTATCAAATTATCACAAATTATCAAATTCAAGAGCAAACCACCAACTCAGAGAAACATTTACAGCACAAATTTAAAAGTCACTATTTTTACAATTTAAAGTTCATACAACATTATTAAGATATTTTTAAAAAGCATTAGCCAATAGATAATTGGTCAGAGGACACAGAAAATTTTAAAAATGAATAATATTCCATTTAAAATATATGAGAAAAAAATCTAATTTTATTAATGCTCTAAGAAATACAAATTTAAATAATATACCATTTTCTACTTACCAATTTACCAAAAAAAACTTTAAATACAAAGGAGCAGTTAAAGAGGCTTTCTTATATTACAGGTGGATTGTAAGTTGGTACAACCCTCTGGCCCACTGAACTCACTTCTAAAAATTAAGGAGGAAACAATCTCAAAATATGGAAGAACAGCTTTATACACAAAAATGTTTACTGCAATATTATTTTAAATAGTCAATTTCTTATGTTCAGCAATAGTTGAAGTGATCATTGTGATGCATCCAGCAAATGTTAAGGACCATTTGAAAAGATATTTGCAAAGAATTTTAATAAAATGAAAACATTCTTATGTTACAATATGAGGTTAAAAAGTTGCTCAGGATAGGTGTAGTGGGCTGAGGGGTGGTCTCCCCAAAGATATGTCCACATTCTAATCCTCTTCAAAGAATTCAATATGGTAAATCTTTGGGGATTAAAAAAAGGGAGAATATGTTTATATTTAAGTATTGGCAGCAGCATTTGCCACATATATTTAGTAAAATAAAGAAATCCAAATGCCAATCAATAAGTCTTAATATTCACAATTGAAATTAAAAACATTGACCTATTAATTCTTTTTTTTCTTTTTCATCTCTGTTTTTTTTACTATACTTTAAGTTCTAGGGTACATGTGCACAACGTGCAGGTTTGTTACATATGTATACATGTGCCATGTTGGTGTGCTGCACCCATTAACTCATCATTTACATTAGGTATATCTCCTAATGCTATCCCTCCCCCCTCCCCGACCCCACGACAGGCCCCAGTGTGTGATGTTCCCAACCCTGTGTCCAAGTGTTCTCATTGTTCAATTCCCACCTATGAGTGAGAACATACACCATGGAATACTATGCAGCCATAAAAAAGGATGAGTTCCTATCCTTTGTAGGGACATGGATGAAGCTGGAAACCATCATTCTGAGCAAACTATCGGAAGGACAGAAAACCAATTACCTATTAATTCTGCAAAACAGGAAAGATAAAAATCACACGAGTTTGTTACTGTTAATTGAGCCTGACTCCATATTTTAAAAATTGGACCCCCATAGTGTATTTGCATTTTCAGTTATGTTTCAAATAGATATATAGAGAGTAGCAATTAACTTGTACAAGCAAATGGAAACAGTGCATTCCATCAACTTCACCCTGATAGCAATGGCACTGGTGCAAAGAGGGAATTCAGGAAAGACGTTGCATAACTGAAACATAATATGCAGCCATGAAAACACATCTTTTTAAAGAGAAAAATCTGTTTCCAAGAACAAAAATCTGACTGTGAATTCTTTATCTTAATTCAGAAGATGGTAAATAATCACTCCCAGTGTTAAGCATGTCAAATTTACTTGACAAAGTGAATTCGGCAGTAGCCCAAAGTTAATGGTAAAAACGTATTTATTGGTTCTCCTTCCTGAGTCCTTCCAGGCATGTTAAATAAACAGAACATATCTATGTCTTAAAAGCTCTACAATACAATCAAGGGAAAATATGCTTAAACACTTGTGTGATAATTCAGACCAAAAAAAAGTTAAGTAAAATATTTTCCTTAGCCATCCGGACATAGCCAAATTACAAGATATTTTTAAAAATATACAAACAAAAATATTGCTGCTTCAGGATATGCTTCAATGTTCCCAGAGAATTCAGTTTTGAATTTTGTCTTTCAGAATACCTAAATCTGCAACAGCCACGTAATTCCTATACTAAATGATCACTTAAAGGGGTAAAATATAAAACATCTCTTCAGCTATATTCTGGAGAGAGATGCATTATATTAGAAGGAAAATAAAGAAAAACAAATATTTTCATGAATACTGTATTATCAGTAACCTTAATAAATGGTATCCATTCTGGTAGAAAAAGTGACTTCCTAGAAAATCTATTTTCTAATAAATAAAATGTCTAAAATGAAACGGCATTAGCTGAAACTCATCTCTAAAAGGCTCAAGTTAATGTGTTCAAAAACACAGTATTTTCCATGGCATTTTTGGTGGGCAAGTTTCCACCGGTCTTTCAAGTTTCTGCACATCTTGTGAATAGAGGTTCTGACTGCCTTTGTTCCAGAGTAGCTTTCCAAAAATGTATAGTGAAGAAACTTGAAGGATAGAGACAGTCTCTTGCCGCATCAAAGGCAAGGCATACTTAAACATTCCATTATAAAAGATTCAGGTTTGGTAAGCTCAGAGTACCTTCCAGTAATGCAACTTGCTGCATGTACAGGTGTTCCCTGGATCTCTGTGCATTACCTTGTGGGAACTGGGACTCAGGGAACAGGCATAGGAAAATGCTGACACTCCAGCTACTGCTATTGCTGTGACTAACAAACTCACCTTCATATCTGATCCAAGAATATCATACTTTCTGCCATCATTTATGAAATGAGATAAGCTAATTTGTTAGCTTGCAAACAGGGTAAAAATCTTATCAGGCAAGAGTCCATAAGGAATCTATCCCCTTTTGATTTTGCAGGATTGACTCTACAATAAATTTAGTGTTCTCTAATCAAGTTGACTGTTTCTGCCTAGTTTTGGATAAATACTTGTTTTTATCTCAAAGGAAAAGGCCTAGTTCTCAACACCACAGAAGCTACTTTTGTTATGGACTGTTACCGAACAATTTTTAATGAATTCAACGGCACACGTAGTTGAGAAAAAAGTTATTTCAAGAAATCCAAACTATAAGGTATTAAAGGACTGCCATTCTCACAGAACCATAAAAATAAATATTTATTTCAAATTAAGGAATTCCAGCAGTCTGGAACAACGGTAGTAGAATTATACAGTTCAAACATTATTCAAGTATCCTGTGCCTTTTTGCTATGGAAATACTGAATGGATAGTATCCTAACTTAGTAAGTGAACTTACTGAGTTGATACAGATCCAGACAGACTCAGCTGATACTTACTCAATAAGTGAACTCTATTGGATTTTGTATGACAGACCCAGTTAATGCTTAATGACTTTAGTTTCTGAACCACTAATCTAGACTCATGATCCAACAAGTATGAATATGTATTCATGGTGCTCATGGAATGGAAATTTGAAATCCAAACTATTTCAGAAGAGTTGTTACATAATATAATTACGTTGTATATTCAAGAGTGCAATTGTGAAATTTCACGTCAATGACCTTGAGGCAAATAAAAAGTATGTTAATAATACTGCCTTATATAAACATACTTTTAATTTTTTTTCTCCTAAGTGCTTTCATACGGAGTCAAGGACCTGTAAGGAGTAGATACAAGGAAAGACACAGGGATATAAGTTTAGAAGAAGAGATACTTGAATCCAGAGTAGCCAGCATCCGCTATCAGGAAGGCACACAGGATAGAATACAATAGCCAGTAGAAGCCTTCTCCAGGGCAATATGTGTAAATGGCTCGCTAATGGGATGAAGATATCTTCAAGGGCTCCAAGTGACTCCTAAACTTCACTGGGAGCTGCTTTTCAGGAACTGTACTTGTAGGATGAAGTACTAATGAGCAGTAAAAGGGATTAAAAAGGAGGAACAAGGGCAAGAATCTGTTCGCTTTCCTTGGAGTCTGTCCAATGTATAAAGCGCTCTATTTATAAAAGACTAATCCAGTTGTTTAATAGGTGCTGCTTTTGGTTTTATATAGGATTCTCCCTTCAGAACAGTATATTCCTCTGCTCCAATTCTGTATTAATTGAGCAAACTATTAACCTCCTTCTATCCCTGAATGAACCATTCAGGCTAGAAGGGATAAAATGCAGTTTCTGAAATTCTGATACTTAGACCACTTGGATCAGAGTCACTTTGGGTTGTTAAAAATGCAGATTTCTAGGCCCTGCTCCAGACTCACAGACTCAATTTCCTAAGGTGAGCCCAGGAATCTGCATTCTAAAAAGCTCCCCAGTTGGATAATGGGTCGAATTTTGAGACTCAATAGACTAGATAGGGTTTATTTCTATCTGCTTTGCTTTAGAAGTTAATGTTTGTGAACATGGACTCAATTTGTCCAATAATTCTTTTTATATAAGAAAGCAGATATTTCTTTTGTGTCAGAAAGAAAAGTAGTTTTTACAGGCTCAAAAGGCACCTCCTAAATATATTTTCATTTATGCATATTTATCCTCCACTGACTCACGAAATTTTAAACCAACACACACACACACACACACACACACACACACACACACACGCAACATGTTATGACTGCTTTATCTGACTGGACGCCCCCCTATTAATAAAGCACATTTTCTACAGCTGTTTAAGAGTGAATTCATTAAATACATATAATTGTGTATTTACGCAAGTAGGCTTGAGAGAACACGCTAATAATGTAAAATAAATAAGAAAGGCCAGGCTGTCAGTGCCACAATACACTGTTCCTGTCTGGGCTTCTAATTCCAGAACTCCCACAAACAGTACTTAAGTCTTTGACTCCTTAATTTTAAAATATCATTGAAGATAAGAAACTTATGAAACAGTTTCCAACTACCGTGTTTGCAAGATATGTCACTAGGGATTTAGTTATTTCTGTATCAAAGACCTTTTAGGACGATTGATGTATGATGACCTTGGAATGTGCCTTCTCTAATGATATTTCATCATCACTGATATAATGTTAGAGTATTAGTAAGTCTAGGGTTAACAAGGCATTCCTCAGGTATAAGCAACTGAGCCTTGGTGAACTTCACACTTGCTCTCATAAGAAAACGATTCCACATTGGAATAACTATATTGATTAGCTACACTTCAAAAGGGAAAGTCATTCTAGCTTTGACTTCTCTCCCACAAATGTCATTAATTGAGAGCTTGTCGCATGCCAGCACTTTATATTTGTTTTCTTTCTTAACTCTCATCGCCACTTGTGCCACTGGTTGAGTTAGTTCTATCCTTATCCAGATTCACAAATGAGGAAACGGGGATCTAGAGGAATTAAGTAATTCAGTCATTACCTGTAATCAGTCAGAGGACTAGTCAAGTGGCAGAGTCACATTCAAACCCAGGTTGCCTGGCCAAAAGCCTATGTGCTTTCAACAATACTGTCCTTCTCTCATGTGATTATTTGTTTGAGTTGGAGTACCTCTTCTAAGGCCTTCTAAATATTTGTCTTAATCTTTTTTCCTTCCCTCCTCCTCCCATATCAACTTAGTCTTGTTTAATTATCTCCCAGAAGATGACCCTTGCTTAAAGTCAATTCTACCTTTCAACCTTTCAGCTCTTGTTATAGTAGTCTGCAACCCTGTTCCCCTTTCATGGTGTGCACCTCTATGTGCACATTCACATGTCAAGGGTATAGGGATTAAAAAAAAAAAAACCCTGTATTTCTGTAACCTTGCCTAGTGTTACTTGGTTGAATAAGCTATGACCATAAGACTTTTAAAAGACTTTTTTTTTGTCCTTAAGCTTTGTTTATCTAGGTCCCAAGTTTTGTTTATGTAGACCCCCACCCCCACTTAACACTGAAGAATTTATTTAATCATACTATGTGTATTTTACAAACCCCTACTGAATTCCAACACCGTTTGAAAACTGGTGCTCATTCCTAGTTTAGATTATGATATGGTAAATGAAAATATTGCCGATTTAAAAAATATAATTTTTCTTACCCAGTCTTATAAAGCAATGGTTCTCCCACTTCACATGGACACCCCCATCCCCAATCACTGAGGAGATTTGTGAAAATGCAGATTCCTAGGCCTTACCCTCCAAAGATGTTGTAAGGAAGTAGGGTGAGGCCCAGGAATCTGCAGTTTAACAGAGCTTATTAGATAATTCTAACACAAATACTCTGTGATCCACATGCTGAGAAATCAACAGAAATATAAATGGTTTTCACGTACGTAAGGCAATTCCCTCAATTAGCTGGAAACTTCTTAGCTAACTTTTGGGACTACATTTTTTCTAATAGGTACAACAAATTTAACACTGACAATAATGGCTGTTCAGCCATCCAACAAATATTTCTGGAAAGTCTACCTTAATCTAGGAATGGTGAATATCTAATAGACGAGATATGAGGCACATCTATCACCCCCCATACCTGCAGTGCCCATGACAGACATCACTTATAAATCATGGGCATTCTTGTCAGCTGAGCATAGACCCATGACTGTGAAACCACTCCTAATCAATCTTAGAGCAATAGCTAGGACATGGCCACTGGGTCTTTGCCCATAGGGCATCGAGATAAAAAGAAAGCAAAAGAAATTGAGAACTATTGGGAATATTGGCTAAATTTAGAGCTTTCTCCCTTCCTCCCTTCTCACTGAGTACCCTGTACTATCTCTGCGGCTTGGTGGCAGGCTCCATGCTATCCCAGGTCAGTGACCCTAGCTACTGGAGGCAGACAGCTAAAGGCCCATGGACAGGTGAGAAAATTGGCCAAGCAAAGAACTTTCAGGGTATTGAGATAAAAGATCCCTCCTCTATTCTCATTCCTATCCTTCCTCTTAATTAAGGACCTCTCTCCAGATGGAAAGCCAATCCAGGCTTCCTGCCCTGGGCAGTAAAAAATTCTATTTAGGGTTCATTTATGATAAAAAACCTTTTTACTATGGCTTTGGATCTTCCCCTTTTGATTCCTATTTGAGACTCAGAGAAGCCAAATGACTTAGCCAAGGTTATCTAAAGTTAAAAATAGAATTCAGTTCTCTGGACTCCGAGTTCATTGCTCTGCAGAGATTTAAGAACCTTGATGCAATTAGCTTATCAAAATAACATTGCATAGTCCTTTGTCCAGTAATTCTGAAATAACTTGGTCATATTTATATATCACAGCTTCTATCTTTGAGAATCCTTCATTAGGTCTGTCTCAACCGGGAATAAGTTTTGCAGACAGCAACTCTACATTATTGTAAACTATATGCCTTTAATAATATTTAATGTATTTCTGCAGAGGTAGAAAATTGCCTCATTATAATACCCCCAGGAAGAGGAGGTATTTATTTTCTCAACCACGGCACAGTCTGGAGGGTTTAAAAGAATAAAAGCACTGAAGGCCCTGAATCTCAGCTCCACCTCTTCCCAGCTGTGTAACCGATGCAAGTTACTTGGCCTCTCTGAGAACCTGTTTATCTATAAAGCGATGAACTTATTTATCTTGTAGAGTTTTCCTAGAAGTGAAATTAGTTAATGGGTATAAAAATGACATAAATTTATGCCTGGCATGTCATAGTGCTTAGCAAATGTTAGCTCCTTCTTTCTTTTTCTCTTACACATGTTACCTCAGTGTCTCCCAGGACCAGCAATATTTGTGAGGTCCAGTGAAAAATAAAAATATGGGGCCATTTGCTCAGAAGCAATTAAGGACTTCAAGATAGAACCAGCAGAGCAGTCAACTCAGCATGGGGCTCTTTTGAAGAACTACCCAGGACACATGTCCACGTAGTCCAGCGCTGGCGGTGGGATTATCTCTGGAATGAATGCTCTCTAATCTTCTCTGTGGCTTTGTTTAGTCAGTGCTGAAGTTCATGGTGAGCACTTGAAGTACCAGCACAGGGTGAGAAGTGTGTTAGATTCAACCTCAGCTGTTCTACTTTCTATGAAACTTCTACACCTCAGAAACCTCTTTAAAAAGTGAGCAAAGGACATGAACAGACACTTTTAAAAAGGAGACATACATATGGCTAACAAGCATATGAAAAAAAGCTCAACATCACTGATCATTAGAGAAATTCAAATCAAAACCACAATGAGACACCATCTCACACCTGTCAGAATGGCTATTACTAAAAAGTCAAAAAGTAGCAGATGCTGGCGAGGTTGCAGAGTAAAAGGAACACATGCACTGTCGGTGGGAATGTAAGTTACTGCAACCATTGTGGAAGAAAGTGTGGTGATTTCCCAAAGACCTAAAAACAGAAATACGACTCAACCCAGCAATTCTATCACTAGGTATATACCAGAAGGAATATAAATCGTCCTATCATAAAGACACATGCACATGTATGTTCATTGCAGCACTACTGACAATAGCAAAGACATGAAATCAACCTAAATGCCCATCAATCGTAGACTGGAAAAAGAAAACGTGGTACATATACACCATGGAATACCATGCAGCCATGAAAAAGAATGAGGTCATGTCTTTTGCAGGAACATGGATGGAGCTGGAGGCTATTATCCTTAGCAAACTAAGGCAGGAATGGAAAATCAAATACTTCATGTCTGACTTATAAGTGGGAGCTAAATGATGAGAGCATGTGGACACATAGAGGGGAACAACAGACACTGAGGCCTATTGGAGGGTGTAGGGTGGGAAGAGGGAGAGGATCAGGAAAAATAACTAATGGGTACTAGGCTTAGTACCTGGGTGATGAAATAATCTTTACAACAAACCCCCATGGCAGAAGTTTACCTATATAATAAACCTGCACATGTACCCCTGAACCTAAAATAAAAGTTACATTAAAAAAAAATAAAACCTCTTTAAGGCTCGTAGGAGTCTAATAATAACACTTTCTTCACAGGGCTCTGGTGCAGGTGAAAAGAGATTAAAGCAGGAAAAAGTACTAACCCAAGGCCCTAGCACTGAGGACTCATGTGTTGGCTGTCATTATAGTGTCTTTCTTTCCCTTATACATCTCCCAAGTCTTCAGGCTTTACTAATCCAATAGGTTGTATGTATGACAGTTTCCACAGGAAGTGCCACCCAGGACCCTGCCAAGGCACCCATGCCCAGAGAGAAAAGCGTGCAAAATGGACAGAATCTCCATCATTGATTATTTTAATGCATGGACACTTCAGAACTAAGCATAGTGAATTGCCTTTATTACAACATAAAATGATGATGATGCTATTAATGAAATTAATGAAAGTAAGATATCTGTAGCTTGTAGTGGCAATTTGTTTTCTAATATATTTGCATCACCATCTCATTTAATGATCCCTTCCTCTAAAGCACCCTGTCTGCAGATTACATTATCATCTCCATTTTACAGGTGAAGAGATGAAGTTTCCAAGACATTTAGTGATTTGCTCCAAGGCGCACGCTAATCTGATTCCTAGTCTAGTGTTCCTTTTCCCCATCAACAAGAATGTGGTTAAAGTAGCATTTATGTGTCTGTCTCATCTATTCCTGTGCATAATTGCTTTACTACTTCAACCAACAATGACTATACAAATAATTTCATGTAGTTTTCAAAAACAAAGGGAAATTGGACAAAGTAGTAAATAACTCATTTTACATTTAAATAGGCTTGAGGAGCTTGGGAAAAATGTTAAAGTTTGAAATTCTATCTAATTGTTCACAAAGCCTGTGCTATGCTATCACAGTTTCCGTTAAAAGTGGTCATTTGGGAAACTTAGTATCCTGGATGGATAATTTCCCAGAGTAAAAGACCCACTAACAAGGAATTGTGGTCATCTGGACTTGGGACATGTATTTTATTCGTGCAATAATTATGGGAGAGTTGTCATTTTCCAACCCCGTTTTGGAGGTGGAGGTGAGTGGAAAAAGCCATGTCAGCCCTGCACTGCCTGCCTCTGAACTTTACATGAGGAAAATAAACTCCCTTTTACTTCCCTTTATTTTGGGTTTCTGATATTCCCAGCTAAATCTAATCCCGATACAGCCACTCTCCTCAATTTCCTCCTCAGATGAAAGCTTAGATTTCCATTTCTGGCAAAATGGGAGCTAAAAGACAGATGTGCGTGGTGAATGTGCATTCACCATTCTTTCAGCTGCTGCTGAAGATTTTTCACCTCCCTGGCCTCTGCTGAACTTACTTGTGGCGACACGACCATATTGGTGGTTCTACTCTGGAGAGTTCAGGCCTTACATCAGCCTCCTCCAGAATCCAACAATGAAGGGGTGACATAGAAAATAATCTCCAAAGATGGCCACCATCAATTTTTTCCTTCCCTATATGCACATGCCACCCCCTCTTGAAAAGGGGGGTCTATTTCTCCTCCCTTTTAAATCTAGGGTAGCCATATAACTTTGACCAACGGAATGTGGAGGAAGTGATGTTCTGGATCTTGAGACTTCCTATCCCCAGGCTTGAGAGAGGACTGGAAGTTTCCTTTTTGAAGCCAGCTTCTGTGTAAAAGGCTGACTACCCTAAAACCACCAAGCTGTGAGAAAGCCAAAACTAGCTATGCAGTGGGCCACATGAGAAGCACCAGCTCACCATATAACTAAGTAAGTCCTTCTTGGGGCTTCTATCACAGCCCAGCCACCAGCAGAATAAGGCTGAGTTCGGTGACCCCCAATCAATGACCAATGAAGCAAAAACTGCCTGGCCAATCTTACCTGAAGTCCTGACCCATAGAATTGTAAGAAATAATAAATCATCATTATCTGAAGCCACTAAGTTTTGGCATGGTTTGTTATATAACAATAGATAACTGAAATAGATGGGGAAGCATGAGAGAACACTTCTGAGGTAAAGAAAGGGAGAATTGGTGAGAAAACTCTACTCTGCTGTCAGTTTCTCCTGGCTCCCAGTCTCCCAGCACTGAGATTTTTTTTTTTTTAAAGTGGAAAGCACAACTATTATTTCCATAGACAAGTAAATTCTGCATTCCCAAGAGTTGACCTACAATGAAAATTTGGAACACAACTTGTTCAGAAGTTGGCAACTTATTCAATGCCCTTCAACACTCACTCATTCTTGACATACATGTGATGTTGAGCGCCACTGTTCATTTATGTGTCAGACTAATGCCCTGTATGTGAAGCAGACATGAATATCAGGTTAGTCCTGAGCAATTCCAAGGACAGTAATAGTACTATACAATTGTCTGTGTACTATATCTGGTGTAACATGATTATGGGTAATTATGTTAATCAGTACTTTTTATGGCCATCTATTTATTGAATTTGGTTTCTTTCTAAAAGAAAAAATGAATACCAAGGTATATATGATCTACTGAAAACCTTTACTTATTTCACCACAAAAGGTTCTCAGAGGAAAATTCTCTGTTCCAACCCAGCAGAAGACAAGATATTTAAATAGAGAAATTTTTATAAACGTGCTTTCCAGGGACGTATTAAGCATGTCAATGGAGAATCATTTTACTAAAACTATCTGCTTGGTTCCTAAGGATCATCAAAGTATTTATAGTTTAGTTAATTTAAGAAGAGGACTTCAGTTTTTTATTTTCTGAAATTAGTACAGCTTTTTAATTTCTGAAATGAATATTAGAATAGTAGCTTGAAAGGGTTCTGGTGGACAAAAGTTTTCAACCATGATTGGCTGCTAGAAGCATCTGGAATCCTTTCATTCCCGCCCATCTACCCACCTTCCACCCACCTTCCAGAGGTTTCAGTTAATTGTTCTGGGGTGGACATCAGGCAACAGGATTTTAAAAAAAATACTCCATAGGATTCTAATACGTAGCTAAGACTGAAAACATTGTTGAAAGAGTGTGGGCTTTGAAATAATCCCTAGGATTGAATTCCAAGCATCAATAGTTTTATAACCGAGGCAAATGGCAAAGCCATGGTAAGGTTCTATGGCAGTGGTTCTCAAAGTGGGGCTCCTTAGTAAGCAGCATTGGCTATATCTGGAGAACTTACTGGAAATGAAAATTCTTTGGTTCCACCCAGACCTACTGAATCAGAAAGTCTAGGGTAGGGGGTGGGGCCCAGCCTCCTGGTGATCCTGCCACAGGCTACAGTTTGAGAAGTACTGTGCTACATGATAAAAATTACAAGGGCTGACTCCATGTACCTTCACGGTTCCTCAATATCTACATAAATTTTCACAGCCTAGAATTCTTCTCTCTCTCCTTGTCAAGGTATCTTGCTTTTTAAAAAATTGTAAAAGTCTAGTAGCAAAACTTCAAAAAAGTAAATGCATTGTTTTATTTCTGATTCTTTAATTCACTTTTATTGTGTTATAATTAGAAAAGCAGAAAGAATAAAAAACTCCTACTTTGCAATGTTATTAACATTTGATATAAATTTGGTTTTTACAAGAAAAGATCAAATTTTGCATACTGTTAAACTTCTTAATCTGCTATTTCACACATCTTTTACATGCATCTTTTACATGCTACTATTTAATATAATATTTGTATATATCAACATATCATATTTTTGGTGTAGACTTATATTCCATTATATAAATATACCATAATTTATTTAATCCATCCTTTATCAGTTGATTATAATGTTTGCTTTTATAAATAATGTTCCTATTAATTATTAAAAAATTGTTTACATCCATGATGCCATTCTTGGGATCAGTTTTCAAGATGTGGTATTGCTGGATCAAAGCATACAGTGGCTAGTGATGCACGTTGACAAATTGTCCTTAAAAAAAAACTGCACCCTTAGCAAGGGATGAGAATGCCAATTCTTTTGTACCACAGTTCTTGCTATATATTACTAGTTTGTTTAATCTTTGTCAATTTAATACAAGGATGACTTCACAGTGTTTTTCTTTAATGAAGTTAAATCTTTTTGCCATTGTGTTTTTGTTTAATGCCTATTTGTATTTCTTTATTCTCATTATTTGTCCATTTTTTTAAAAATGTGAGCATTCACCTTTTTTTCCTATTGAATTGTAAATGCTCCTTATATATTAAGGATTACTTTTAATAACAATTGGAAGTAAGAAAAATATCATAAATACTCAATTGAGTAATATCAGAATGAGTTAATTTCAATTTATTATTAATAAGAACTATAAATAATTTGGTTGGATTACACTATTGCAAATCTGGCAACAATCAGTATCCATTTCCCTTTCTTAGGCCTGAGCTATGCTGAACAAAATTTAGTCCTTCTCTGATTGTTAGATATCTTGTGGTGCCTACGGGGGATTATTCTAAATTTTCCATTGTGCAAAGAGAATGAGACACAGAAAGCCCAAGTCCTGGCTCCACAGGCTGCCAGTTGGACAACCTAGACTGGGGCAAGTAATTTAACCTCTCAGTGCTTTGGTTTCCTCATCTTTCAAACAGAAATAACAAAAATAACCTCTACCTCATATGATGACTATGAGAAACATAAGCGTAAGAGTTAAGTACACAGATTTCAGAGCCTTTCTGGATTTGAATTCCCATTCCACCATTTAACAGCTATTGTCTTGAGAAAGTTCTTAATCCCTCTGGTCCTTAGTTTCCTTACCTGTGTAATGATGAAAATAATATAATTTACCTATTAGGGTGGTTGTAAGGATTAAATAAGTAAAACCTATTTACCTACCTATCTATCTATGTGTCTATCTATCCATGATACCTGTTTACCTATCATCCATATAGCTACCTATCGATAATCTATCTGGCATTTAGAACAGTAGTTGGCAGGTAATAAGCACAATAATCATTATAATTAAATAAAATAACTTTATGTTATGTCCTTTCTTAACCACAGCCCCTCACAAATGTCACTGGTAGGGACTATAACTGCTACAGGGGCCACCACAATATTGGTAGTTATATAAAATTGGGTTGAATCTCTACCAAACCCAGGACATACTCTGGAAATGGGTTTCTGAATAAGGCTGTAGCATCAACTTGCTTTTTTGGTGATTCACCTCATTTTATTAAATGTGAAGGGCAGGAAAACCAATCTGGCTTTTGTTAGCTGAATAATGACTGCAAAGCTAACCATGTGAATCGATTTTTTTGCTTCCATCCTAGAAACCCAACTTCAGCAGACAAGCCATAAAAATAGTGTACCCAAGATGCTCTAAGACAGGCTTATGTCGTTTCCTCTCACAAGGCAGAACACTGAATTGATTTTTAGATTAATTGTCTATAGTTGGGTTAACTGAATTCTGTGTTCTCTGATTCATGCTCTGTACTAGCTCACAAGAAAATTTTTGGTCTTAACACTTAATATGAATCATAATTAATGCAAAAGATAATTAAAAGAATCTCTCAGCATTTTGGTCATTTTATCAGATGAAACTCCCACTTTTATCCCCATGATTTACACTGTATAAAAGAAAATATACCCATATGGAATACGCTTGTGAATCAAAAACAAAGCCAGTGCCCAAAATACAAATCAAAAACACTGTCTAGAACAACAGGCTTCAACTAATGAATTAAAATGATTGCTGGTTTCTTTAAAATATTAAGCTCATCGATGCTTGCCAAAAACCCCTTGGCTAGCTGAGGGATTCAAACTGCATTGTTCAGCTAGAGTTTGAAATCCTTCCATTCATCATTGACATGTGAGAGACAAGACAAGGTTTTTGACAAAAAGGGGATGAGGCGCCAGATGGTTTCCATCTGTATCTCCATTGATTGTACAATGAAAACCCACCTTCCCTAATCAGAAGGCTGTGCCATACATGGAAAATGAATACCCAGTGTTTTTAAAGAAGCACAATCACCCCTTCCCAACCATAGATGTATAAATATTAATGAACACAATCTGGTTCTAAGCAAATTTAGCATGAACTTTTAGCAACCCTCCCTTGACAACTTCCTCTCTTTTTAACTGAATTAAGTTTCTAACTTCTGTGATTAAAAATAGCAAACCCTGCACTGAAGTTGGATCTGTGACTGAGGTAAACCTCTCCCTTCCAGCTAGTAACCAGTTAACGTAGCTCATATGATTGTGTGCTTTTTATAACCAAAAAAGGGTCTTTTTATAACCAAAAAATTAATTTGAATGGATGCTTAGCACATATGAATAGTGAGATATAGAATCCATACAAATAAGCAGAAAATTGATAAATTAACCTATCATTTATGCCATGACTATTTCCAAAACTACTTGAGCAAATTTAGAGATTATTACACACAATATTGAGATAGTTGCTAAATAATTTTATTTCTGTAAACCCCTGTACTACATCATATATTGACTCATATTTTAACTTTCCTGTAAGCTAATAGAGAGTATTAAGACAGTTTAAAAAGAAAATAGTAGATTCCTTCCTTGGATGTTTGAACTTGAATCATAGTATCACAGTATCTTTAATCAAGAAGATTTGGTTAGTCTTATTCTTTCTTGATTCACTTCCTGAGGTTTTCCTCGAAATATCAGAAGAGACTTAGATTTGAAAATTTCCATTAATTCCTTCCTCTGTTTCTTTTCTTCTTAGTTCAAACTAGGAAGGTTTGCATACTTGCTCCAGCTTATGTGTCTTTAATCTGTTGAAGCAATGCATTTTCCAAGAAGCATATTCCATGTTTTCACCACTAATGGTTCCCTGTGGATCAAAGTGGTAAGTCTTTTAAAGTAAAATATATCAAATCAGTCCAAAGATAATATGAAAAGTTAAATCCATATACTAAGCTTCAGTCTTCATGTGACTGGAAGGAATTAATCTTTTTCCTCTCCTGCAACATGCATTGTCCTCCTGCTGTCAATAAACAAAATATTATTGAGTACCTACTATGTGCCTGGCATTAAGCTAAGCACTGAAGATTGACACATTGGACAGTGTTGCTATTCTCAGACACAGATGCTATTTCAGAGCCATCCTACAGAGATTGGCTAAAGAATGTTCTTTGCTGTAGGATAGCAACATTGTGCACAGAGCTCATATGTATTTCCATTGCAAGTGATCAAGCCTGTCGCTTAGCCCCCCATTTGCCTTTTGGGAATAAGCACGCAGTGGAACTTGCCAGTGTTACCAGCAGTGTTGCTGTTTGTTTAAGGTTCAGTTTCACCAGGCCGTGGCAAGTTTTTAAAACTCTTCCTAGCCCAATTTGTTTGTCAGCAGCATGATCAGATATCAGAATAACATCAATAAAGCTGGAGCAAAAGATGAGCTAAAGCTGCAGAGAAAATGCTGAGCTTATCAAAACGCGTTTTTGGTTATGTTCGAGGCAAGAAGAACAGGAAAGGCTAGACCCACAGCTTGAGCCAGATGGTGCAATGTTAGCATTAGACAAAGAGGAAGAGAAGCAATGTCTCTCCTCGTTTCTTTTGTAATTTTCATCAAGAAGAATACTCTCCAAACTGCAAAAAAGATACCTTAAATGGTTCATTTTAGTAGGAAACTGAAAAAATAGGAAGATTGAAGATAAGCCAAACAAAAAAAAAAAAAAAGAAAAAAAGTAAGCACATATATGTGTTTAAGTCTCTAGGCTCAGATGCATTGGATCTTCAGAAATAATGGGAAAAAACAAATAAGCAATAAATAATTTTTTTGATATATAAGAAAATTAATTTTTTTCTTGATTATCAAAAGAAGGAGCTGGGGCAGTGAGGGGAGAAATGTAGGTTTGGAAAACAATATCCCATAAAATAGCCATAAAACCCCTAATTCTATAAGTTACATTTAAATACATGGTTTATGAGTACTATTAAAAGAAAATTATGAGGTATTCAAGAAGAGGTAGCACAGAGTTGGGGAGGACACATAAATATGTGACATATGATATGTGGTATTTGACATATATACAACATGTTATATTACATATACATATATATCAATATATGTAATATATTTACCTTGATATATATATGTAATATAACATATATTATATGTAAGTTATATGCATATATGCAAGGTTGCATCATATCCTATTTCAGCAAGGTATTTGACAAAGTCTTACAAGCTATCCTCAGGGTAAGACTGTAGAATATGGCATGAATGACAAAGAATGAATGAATGAATTGG
Organism: Pongo abelii; assembly: GCF_028885655.2. Lineage (NCBI taxonomy): Eukaryota > Metazoa > Chordata > Mammalia > Primates > Hominidae > Pongo > Pongo abelii. The sequence goes on along the minus strand of NC_085928.1, from coordinate 130,258,048 downwards.
ACAATTGTTAATTAATTAATCAATGTCACTTGAGGAAATGGTATGTAGAAATATCCCATTGAGCTCTGTCCTGTCAAAAAATTTATTGATTTGGGTGAAGACGAGAGAATTATCATCACAATTGGATGGTTGTAGATAGTCGACATAATCATGTTTCAAAATGAATCTGAACAAATGGGCAAAAACAAATCAGATGGAATTTATTTGTGTAATTATTCTTCTAGAGATAGGGCCTTACTATGTTGCCCAGGCTGATCTTAAACTCCTGGCCTCAAAGTGATCCTCCTGCCTTGGCCTCCCAAAGTGCTGTGCTGGGATTACAGGCATGAGCCACTGTGCTCGGACTCAGATGAAATTTACAGAACAAACTATAAAGTACTGCACTGAATATCCAAAACTTAGTTAGAAATTACAGGATGCAGGGTTTGAGGAGACAGGATGACAGCAGTTTAAAATAAAAAATTTAAGTTGACACAGTGGTATGGTGGCAAAGTTGAAAAAAAAATTGTTAGTAGGATCTTAGAGAAAGAGTAACAGAACATGTTTGTCCTCTTCACTCCAATTATTAACTGTCATCCTGGTGATGATGAGGACTATATCACATACTAGCAAGTGCTACAAGGAGAAATTACCATGAGCAAGAAGTGGCTCTGTTTGTTAGTGATCCATTGTGGAGTTTATCAGGATGATCCTCAGGAACTGGCTGACCTGGGACATAAGTAAAGTATGAAATGAAATATCCAGGATCCTTAAAGGAAGTCTAAAGAATAGAAAACAAAAGAGAGAAAGTAAAGCAAGCATGAGGTATGGAAATAGAAATAGACAAAGTGTTCCATGACATAGACCAAAAGCAGCTTCATATGTGAAAGCTTCATTTATGAGAGGCTTTGCATTGAAGATCAAAGGGGAACTCATAGACTGCTCAATAAGTTATGCTAGCACAATTGTTTTTCATATGAGAAAAATGGAATCAGATCCCTACCTCATGCCATATAACACAAGAATACATTCCAGATGAAATATATGCTTAAATGTAAAGACAACATTTTTAAAGAATATAACTTTATTACCACTGAACTCTATACCTAAAATGCTAAAGATAGTGAGTTATATGTGTATATATTTACTTCAGTGAAACCTTTAAAAAAGACATTTAAGTCCTAAAAGAAAGAAAGAAAATATAAAATAGAAAGAAGAGAATTTCTTAAGAAAAGTTGAAAAATTACTAACCATAAAAGAAGAAATTGACAAATTTGACTACATTAAAATTCAGTCCTAGAAGAATGACTCCCACAAACAATAATGGTGAGAAGAAGAGCTATTTTGCCTTCAACAAGGTGGTGACCCAAGAATACATCATCAACATTTACAAGGGCATCCAGGGAGTGGGCTTTAAGAAGTTGCCCCTTGAGCACTCAAAGAAATTTGCCATAAAGGAGAAGGTACTCCAGATGTGTGCATTGATGCCAGGCTCAACAAAACTGTCTGAGCCAAAGGAATAAAGAATGTTCCATACTGTATCCATGTGCAGTTGCCCAGAAAATGTAGTCAGAATGAAGATTCACCAAACAAACTCATGCACTGGTTACCTGTGTACCTGTCATCACCTTAAAAATCTACAGTCAGTATGGGTGAGATCTAACCACTGGCTGTCAAATAAAGTTTATAAGACTGCCAATGAAAATAACATATGTTCATTTAAAAAATTCCATAAAGTGAAATAGTAAGCCAAAAATTGGGAGAACTTTGCAACACCTAAAAATGACAAAGGATTAGTGTCTCTCTCTCTCTCTCTCTCTACACACACACACACACACACACGTTTATAATTACTATGAATCAAAAGAGAAGTGGGTGAAGACATGAACAGTATTTAACCAAAAAAAAAGAAGCATCAATGGTAAAGACAGATAGGAAAAGATGTCGAACCTCATTAGAAATCAAAACATGCTTTTTCAGATCACAATAAGGTACACTTTAGATGGACAAAATTTAAAAGCCTGACATTACCAAATGTTAGCAAGGATGTGGAGCAAAAAGAAGCCTAATGCACCACTTCTTGGAGGGAGTGTTGACTAGTTCAACCATTTTGAAAAATACGTTTGAGTTACCTAATAAAGAATATATCTACCCTCTGATACAGCAACTGTACTGCTAGAAAAACTTACTCAACATGAACCAAAGACACATGGAAGAAAATTCACAGTAGCTTTATTTGTAATAGCAAATCACTGGCAATAAACTCTCCAAAGAGGAAATAACCCAAAAGTCTACACAGACTACACAGAACAAAGTGATACATTTGCCTAGCAGAATATTATACAGCAGTGGAAAATGGACAAATTGTAACTTTATATTTTGGATGAATACATCTTAGAAATACAAACATGAATGAGAAAAGCAAGTTGTAGGAACATATATATGACATGCTACCACTTTTATAAAACCCACAGACAAGCCAAATTTTAGAATATATTGTTTAGGAAGATATACACACATATGTAGTACAGCTAAAACTCATCCAAATGATAAACACAAAATTGATAATAGGGAGGCAGGAGATAGGATCAGGGAGGAATACTACATATTTAATATCAACATTATTGGTAATATTCTACTTTCTAAAATGAGTGTTGGCTTCATGGGGGATTTATTCCATTACCAAGCTTCATAGCCTACATATACGTTATAACACATACATTTATTCATACATAAAACAAGTTAAGGAAAGAAAAGAAAAAGAGAGACCAAGGAAGGCAGGCCTCCTTAACCCCATCAAAGCTATGTAGGCACTGGCAGGCAACCCAAGGTGTAAAGAAATATTTTGCTTCTTTCTCTGTATTTCAAATGGGTTATGAGTCAACATACAGCTTAAAATTGGATTCTTTCTGGAAATGGGCTAGTCTGTCTAATTTTCCATTAATTCTATGTCAGTAGGGCAAGGTTACAGAGGTACGTACACCTTCTAGTTAAGAGAGGGGAACCTCTCACCATATTCAGCACTAAAGCTATATCTGCAATAGCATGTTCAATTCTTGGAACTATATTTTATGAGAAGTATTTGAAAAAATAAAGAGCTTCCCGGGAAAGTTAATGTAGACGCTGGGGTGTTGAAAATCCATTTCACACGAATGGCTAAGTGAACTTGAATTTGAGATATTCAACTGAGAGAAGAGATTAGGAGAACTGTGATAGCTAACTTCAGAAATTAAAAAGAAATGCTGTGAAATTTTTTTAAAATTTTAGCTTTATACTGCATATAGAGTGGCTCCCCGCTGCCAATGGATAGAAATGTACTGAGGCTGATTTAAGGTTTGAAAATTAAAATATCAGCTCACAACAGCTAGTTGGATGACTGACTCTGGATGGTGGCCTATTACAGTCCAACAATTTCCTAGAGCTATGAGAGAATGTTACCCTTTAAGAATGTTTAGAATTTCCATTTTTCCTATAATGGATTATATTTTATAATTCAGACCACAGGCTTAGTATACTTTTGGTCTAAAAATATCTAATAATATGATATAATGTTTATCTTGAATTCAGTTATATCATTTATTTTTTATTTCTACTAACTCAGTTCCAGAGATAAAGAATGAAGGACTCTGCTTCTCAATAACTACCTAACTCTGTGGAATTTACTTAATCTCTCAAAGCCACAGTTTCTTCGCTGTAAAATGGGAATAATAACAACACCTATCTGTAGTGGTTTAAATAATGACCTCCCAAATCTGTTCAAGTCCTAATCCCTGGAACCTGTGAATATGTTATCTTGCAAAGGGACTTTGCAAATGTAGTTAAGGATTTTCTGATGAGGAGATTATGCTGGATTATCTGGTGGCCCAGTACGGTCATAAAATTCCTTATAAAAAGGATGCAGGAGGGGTCAGAGGCAAAGGAGATTATGTGATGATGGAAGCATAGATTAGAGTGATGCACTTTCTAAAATGGAGGGAGAAACCAAAAAATCAAGGAGACGTGTGGCCACTAGAAGCTGAAAAAGGCAAGGAAATGGATCCTTCTCTTAGAGCCTCCATGAGGAATTAGTTCTGCAGACCCTTTGACTTCAGCTCTGTGAAACTCATTTCTGATGTCTGATCTCCAGAACTGTAAAATAATACATTTGTGTTGTTTTAAGTAACTAAGCTAGTGGTAATTTGTTACAGCAGCAACAGGAAATGAATTCACCATCTCATAGGGGTTTTGTGGGGATCAAATGAAATAAACCAGCAAAAAGTTCTTGGCCTCTATTACTATTATCATCGAACTTATTTTCTCAAAATGAAGATTCAGCCTCGCAATTCAGTGACTGCCCTCAGTTATTTCCCTCATAAGGCATTTTCATACTCCATGTACATTAATGACATGGGGAAAAGACCCTGGATGGGAGTAAGGAATTCACAGCCATAACGCTGAGGGTCCTGACAGCTGCTTGACTTCTCTAGGCCTCTATCCCTCAGCTATAATCAGAGGCTTGATTGTTCCAGCTCTAAAATGCAAAGATTATGTGCTTACTTAGGTAGTCCAATAAATGCTTTCTAAGTCCACCCTCTCGTTCCTCTCTGATGGTTTATCTTGTAGCTAGTGTCTGAATTCTCTAGTGCCAACTGCTCCTAGGTTATCTTTACTTTGGGCACTGATTAACCAGGCAGCCCTAATTCCATGCTTTAAAAAAAGGAAGATGAAGAGAGGACTAGCATTTCTCAGCTTAAATTTATGTTTAAAAAATATATTCGGTGTTTTACAAATGATGTTCTTTGCAAAAAATCCTAGCTTTAAGGGTCCATATAGATTTTCCCTGGAGCCTTCTGTTTTTAATTCAAGGCAGTTGCTTTCAAGAACAGGGTTGACTGGCCATCCTCACCAAGTGTTCTGCCAAGGCTCTTATCCTCCTAAGTGGCAGGACGTTTGACACACTTTCCTTGTTGCTAAAGGTGTAGATAACAGTACATAGGAATCAAACATGACCAAAATAGAACAGACACCAAAGTAATGTTGAGCACAAGCTCTCTCTCATATCTCCACTGTCTCCAACTCACCATGGAGAGAAGGACTGAAAAGGCTTTGCCATCCATAAATTATTCTTTAAATGCAAACATTCCTACTGATTTGAACTCAGCATAGGGTTGGATGTTGTGATAGAGACTCAGACAGCACTCAGTTGACATACAGAGAAAGTGCTACTTCAATATGAAGCAACCCTCAAAACTTCCTCATAAGAGGGTCTTCAAAGAAGAGTACATCTTTACTAGCTGGAGAAAACAAGAAGGACATTTTGGGGAAAAAGAATGATGAGTGCAAATGCAGAGAGGCTTCCTCTAAAAGAAGAAGTTACTGTGTTTGGCATGTCATGGGGAGGGAACAGAACACTAATTGAAGATGATGCTAAGGTCAGCTGCTACCAGTCTGTGCTTGCCATACTGGTCATCTGAATTTTACTGTGTAGCATTCAGCAATTAAAGAGACAACTATCATGAGGAATGGGGCATGTTCAGATAGGATTTTTTAAGAAAATAGGTAAAATCTGGTAGAGGTATCCAGTATGTGGCAATAATTGAGGTCTGGGAGAGGGGCTGTCAGAGTGAAAAGAGGGAGGTGTTGAACTGGAGCTGCCTTCATTGAAAACCAAGTGGATGTTGGAGAGACAAGGTCTATAAGGACCTGGAGGCTTCCAGCTTGGCTGATTAGGTGTATGGCAGCATCACTGGCCATGCCATGAAAAACAAGGATGGAGGAAGACAGAACAAAGGTTGGGACCACAGACACTAAACTGAGTGGGTAGATAGAAGGCAAAGAGAAAATCAGAACCCTAGAGAAAAGAACCACTTGGGCAAAGTAAGGCAAGGAAGCAGACAGGAAATGCGTAGGCAGAGGGACACAGGAGATTAAAAAGGATGATGTCAGAGAAACCAGATGCAGAAAGATGGACATGGAGGTGCAGATCAGCTGCTGTGCCAAATGTGGCAATATGGTCTGCTAGGTAAAGGACAGAAATGGGCACCACAGAGCCACATCCAAATCCCCAGGGCCCTGAGCATCCCCATGTGGAGGTGAACACGTCCCCTCTCCCTAACTTGATGAGATACCTCTCACGACATTTGACATGTGCCTTGTACAAAGTATGGGTATATTTGCTACATGAAACCAAGGGGAATGGAAGCTTTCCCATATTCCCACAATGCCAGAAGGCAGAGCCTGGCTCTAGCCACCCCCACTCAACTACTTAAAACCAAATCAGTCCCCAAAGTATTGAAAAGGCAAGATAGGAAACAATGAGTAATGTGGGCCCAGGAATGAAACCAAAGCACGCAGCAATATGCACACATGCAGATGCAACGTTGGCCTCCTCCTCCGCGGCCCTTCCAAACTGTTTAGAAAGAATAGACGATTAGGCCTCAGTATAATTCATTCTCTTTCACTGAAGTAGAAATTAATTGCCGCTTAAGTGACTAGAGAAAGCAAAAAACTACATAAATGCTTATACACACAATAATCATTAAATGTGCCCTTCAGAGCAGTCGTGGGAGAAAGTGGGGATTGGGAGAGAATTAAAAATGACACTTACGTACTGAGACCTCAGGGTGAGTCAGAAAACAATAAAATTTCTGCTTAAGGAAAAAGAGAGGAAAGAAATAACACTGGTATAACAATGTATAGTATATATCTGGGGGCAAGTGCAGGAAGCTGTGCTTTTCTCATGGTAGGGAATACCTAAGGGAGATCCAAAGAGATACTGCCTTTCTAAGGAAAAGAAAAAAAAAAAAAAGAACAGAAGAAGGAATACTGGCAAGAGACTGAGTCACAGAGAGGAAAGCCTAGCACTGTGAGGGAACATAAGAACTGTACACACCACTCCACATTCCTCATAGACTCCGAAAAGGATGACCCAGTTTACAAACGCACAGCAGTAAACAAGACACGCCTCGATGCACGACTTGATCATGAAAGACGGAGTCAGAACTCAAAGTTCAGGTTTCTTAAAATATATAGATAGTATGCACACACACACACACAAATGCAACACACTTCTCTTTCTCAAGTTTCAAAAAGTGTATCTGCTTGAGTAAATGGGAAGTTTAACAAGAGCAATGAGTGCTTTTTAGCTTTCCTCTGAGCCTGACCGTCGAAAATAATTCAAGTTACCAGAACGTATTCTACATTTCACATTCTTGCACTGCCCTTGAACACAGATTCTGAGGAATGCATTTCTATGCGTAGAGCACACATTATTTCCTGGTGGAGTGGCCTGGAAGATCACGTACATTTAACCACCTGGGCCAAGCTTCTTCGAAATGCTCTGAGCACTTCTCATTTACCAGGAAATATTCTCTTCTTCTGTGTGATATATAATAATGTGAATCTCTTCACATGATGATCAAAGAATCAGCTAATCAATGCTAAAATTAGGTACAGATAGAAACATCCCAGTTCTCAGGTCTGGCCAATGTAGTAAAATCCACTTTAGGAAATGGAAACCCTTAAGTCTCATTGCAGAGGGTTGATGCAAAAGAGATCATCCAGTCCCTGTATCAATGAAATGTGTATGGACCTGGCGCTTTTCTCCATTATCATAAAAATGTGTGTGTGTATATATATATATATATATATATATATAAAATGAAATATTATTCAGCCAAAAAAGCATGAAATCCTGTCATTTGCAGCAATATGGAACAGAACTGGAGGTCATTGCATTAAGAGAAATAAGCCACCCACAGAAAGAGAAATATCGCATGTTCTCACTCATATGTGGGAGTTACAAAAGTGTATCTCATGCAGGAAGAGAGCAGACTGGTGGTTCCCAGAGGCTGAGAAGGGTAGGGGGAAGATGAAGAGAAGTTGGTTAATGTGTACAAAAATACAGTTAGATGGAAGGAATAAGGTCTAGCACTCGAAAGTACAGTAAGGAGACTATAGTTAACAATTGACTGTATATTTCAAAATAGCTAGAAGAGAACTGGAATGTTTCCAACACAAAGAAAAAATGTCTGTAGCAATGGATATACTAATCACCCTGATTTAATCATTACACATTGTACACATGTATCAAAAGACCACATGTACAAAAATATGCACAACTATTATATATTAACAAAAAAGTTTCCTGAAAAAAGGCGGGTAACAGATCTTTGTTGCTTTTCTGGATTTATTCAAGGATCCTCCTGTCTATGTATGCCAAGCCAGAAAGGAGATACAGGGAAGAAAATGAACACACTTTTGGGCTCAAAAACTAAATTTACCCAGCAGGAAATGGGTTTTCCCTTCTCTGAACTCCTATACAACTCTATACCTCCCTGATGACACAGATCATCCCCCGCCTTAAATAATTTTTATTTGTGTTTATGTCTCAGCTCTCCTACTATTTTGTAAGCTCTTCACAAGCAGGACTGCATCTTAATATCTTAGCTGAGTAATCTCTCATGTTTTTCAAGGGCTTTATACTTTCCTAATATTCCTTCAGATGCACTATCTCATTTGGTCTTCATGAGACTGTCAGTTAGGTGAGGCAGGCACAATTTATTTTATTTTATTATTATTTCACTTTATACATACAATTGAGATTAAGAAAGGTGAAATGAATGGAAGGTTACATGGCTACCCGGCTTCATTCCAGAGTCCAGAATGAAGCACATTGATCTAGGCTCCCAAACCAGGCCTTCATCCTCCACACCAAGCTTTTCCTCCTGCCTTCCCACATGCCACCTTATATGGCTGGTGGTCAGCCAGGTGCCCATTACAAGAAAGACATCTAGAGAGAAGAACAAAGAAGCAGAAACATAGAGCAGTTAAAAAGAGAAAAAGAGATGGACACCAACTGATCTTCATGTTTTTCTAACCTGAAAAGCCCCTGGAACACTGTTGCTAGATATGAGATGACGCCTATCTTTTTATCTCCATAACAGAGTCATGTAGTAATGCCATTGTCAGAGGGAACAAAAAGGTGTTTGTGTGTGTGTGTGTGTGTGTGCAAGTGTGTGTGCACATGCATTCTTTCTTTAAAGAATAAAGTGGCATTATGAGATCCACGGGATCATTGATGTTGGAGTGGGGAGGGCCCTCAGGGGGCATCTGTTCCAGTGTTGCTGGAGACATCCTCAGACAGAACAGAAAACTGGAGCCTGCTGGGGGATGCTCCTGGCAAAATGACTTCTTTGTTAGTTATAAGGGAGTGGTATCTTGGCCCCTCTACCCTCTTATCCAGTTACTGGCCCTCGGTAAGAGAGTAGATGAGAAGGTAGAAGCTCCTGTCAGGTAGAAGGATGGAAGTACAGCGGTAGAAGGACAGAGATCAGAAGTCCCTCTTAACAAGGAAAAGGCAGTGTCTTAGGTAAGGATCCCCACAAGCAAAGCCGGAGAGAACAATTCCTAGGCAAATCAGGCTCTTAAATGGAAACACATGAGGCAGTAAGGGAAGCGAGGGAGTAAGGGAAGCAAGGGGGGGCAGGGGAAAAGACAAACAAAGATGTGGTGTTAGAAGTCTAGTCTGATCCCACAGGGAGCTCTGGGGTGTAAATTACTCAGAGGTCATTCTGCACAGAGGCAAGGGGCCTGAGCTGTTGTACCTCAGCATCAGGCGGTAACTGGCCAAGGGCTGTCCTGTGGCATGGAGGCTGTAACCTCCCATGCATGACGTAGATGAGGTAGATGTCATTGTCTGGATGAGGTAGATGTCATTGTCAAGGGCAGTCCTCCAGAGGATGGTGCAGATAGGAGGATATGACAGCCAACAACTGCAGCAGCTGGAGGGCAAGGGGACTAACCCTGTTAAGGAGGCCTGGGTGGGGCACTAACAGCATCTACTATAGGCTTCTTCTCACACCTACAGGAGCTGAACTCCAGGTAGGTGGTCTAATTCAGAGGCGGATGCCGTCTCACGAGAACTATGGCATGGGATCCTCTGCCTGGGATCTGTTGTATTACCCCCTACTTTACAAAACCATATCCATATGTTTCTATATTCTTTACACTTAATGAAACTTTAGAGTCTCCATATTTGTTGGTGTCTTTCAGTCAATCACTACCTCCTTGTGACAACACATGCAAAAGACTTCTTCACAATTCTGTTTTCCTCCACCCAAATTTCTATTTGTACATCTCAAGGAGTATGGGGTCAATAACTCCCAAAGGCAACCCACTCTATTTTGCTATTAACTACATGTCGGTAACTTTAATAAAGTAAAAATCTATTTCCTTATCATTTCCATTCACCAAAGTGATGAAAAATTGGTCTAATTTTTAGATATTAAATACCTTCTCTTCTACAGGTGAAAGAGCCACAGTTCAGATTGTTCCACCATGTAGGACATGATTGCAAATCTGTTTGCCCATCTGGTCCCTACCCAATGAAGAAATTCCAGTTTGTCCATGACCCCATTTAAGGAGGTGCCCAGAACTACCCAGGAGTCATGTGACCTACATAGATCAAAGGAGGATTATCCTTTTTGTTTGGGACACAGCAGTTCAATTAATGCAGTCTAAAATTAACTTCATGATTTAAATAAACCCTACTATATGATCCATTATGCCACTGATTTAAACTGAATCGTAAATAACAAATCTACATATATTTGCATGTGCTGTCTGTCTCACCCCAACTTTAGTTTCTAGATTTTTTTAAACTTAAGTATAGGCTTTTATACCTGTTCAATTAAAACTTAATCTTGTTCCATCACTCCAATCTGAAATGATCTCTCCAGGTAGTAATTCTGTTACCCAAAGTATGTGCCATGCTTCCAGGTTTCATGTCAATCATAACGTTGACACATATATTATCTATACCCTCATCAAAATCATTGATAGAAAACAGTACCTTGATGGGGCTAAGAGTGGATCCACAATTAGAGACCAGCCCCACACAGGAGCCATTCTAGCATGCACACAGTTTGATTCATGCCTTTTTCAAGACCCAGCCTCAAGGTTATGATCAATACATTTCTTCAGTATTGATCATATATTTTGATATACTGAGTATATTTTGATATACTGAGTATACTGAGTATATTTTGATATACTGAGTATACTGAGTATATTTTGATATACTGAGTATACTGAGTATATTTTGATATACTGAGTATACTGAGTATATTTTGATATACTGAGTATACTGAGTATATTTTGATATACTGAGTATACTGAGTATATTTTGATATACTGAGTATACTGAGTATATTTTGATATACTGAGTATACTGAGTATATTTTGATATACTGAGTATACTCAGTATATTTTCATATACTGAGTATACTCAGTATATTTTCATATACTGAGTATACTCAGTATATTTTCATATACTGAGTATACTCAGTATATTTTCATATACTGAGTTGTGAAGAATACAAAATAAATTATAAAATACTTGTAGTCACATGTGTTTATTAGAATATAAAAATAGAATATAAAGCCAGTAGTAGTTTTACAAATAAAAATAATCCAAGGAGACAAAGGCCAGAATGACTCAGAGGTCATTCTAGGTATATTCTAGGTATATAGAATATAATTTCAGAATAAAAAGATCATTTTTTTCCCATGTAGAATAAGTTGATAAGTCTGAGGGGGTGAAAGGGATGATGACTGAGCTCTGGATAGGGACACATGGAATACAAATTGTACTAAGGGAAACAGGTGATCTGAGATAAGAGAATACAAGAGACTAAATGACTAAATTAGTTACCTATTGCTGCATGACAAATTCCTACCAAATTAACAGCTTAAAAGACCAAAAGTTATTTCACAGTTTCCATGGGTCAGGAGACCGGGCTCAAGTTAGTTCAGCCCTTTGTTCAGGATCCCACCAGGCTGAAATCAAGGTGTTAGCTGAAGCTGCGAACTCAGCTATGGCTTGGGGTCTCCTAATCTCACTGGTTGTTGGTGGAATTCAGTTGTTTGCAATTGCAGGAAAGAGATCCCTACTTTTGTTGGCTGCAAGCTGAGGGCTGTTCTCAGTTCCTAAAGGCCACCCACCATTCTATGCCATGTGGCTTTTTCCACTGTATGGCAATTTGCTCCTCAAGGCCAGTAGGGGAAACACTCTTCATTCTGCTAAAATGGAGTCCTATACTAAGTAAAGTAGTCAAGGGAGTGATTATCATATTCACAGGTCCAGGCCAAGCAAAGAGAGGAGATTAGAGACAGTGTGTACACCATTGGGTAGGAATCTTTGGAGCCATCCCAGAATTCCACCTGTCACAATGACTTAATGCAGCTGAGGCATAGTGAGGAACTGTGGTAGAGGAGGGACCTGGAGAGGGCTTTTGTGCCCTGCTATGGAGTTTGAATACTATACTGAAAGCAATGGAGGCACATTAGCAGATGCCTCTCCCTTTGGGGAGGTACAAGAAAATGTTATAAGTAATAGTGGCTCAGAAAGTATTCTAGGAAGCATGGCGCTTGGAGAGAGTATTATTGAATGAACTGAGGCAATAAATATAAAACATAGCATAATCCATATATACACTTGATTCTGTTTATAGTTTACCCATCCCGCTTGCCTACATGACCACTGTGAGAAAGCAAAACCACACCTTGCCCTGTTGCCCTTGTGATTAAGTGTGCCCTTCACATACCAATGACAGATGAAACAAAAATATTTTTGCATCATTAGAGACTCCTTCCAAAACAGAAAAACCCTATCTCACTCTAGTCTCCCCGTCCAAAAACATTTTTAAAAGACTTGAGCCCCTTTCCTGTGAGTTGCTGGCTCCCTCAAGAAAAAAAATCTTTATCTCGGACTTTGGAATACAGATATCTGCAGATATGTGAGGATCCAGACAGGTAGGATAAGCATGTGAGAACTGCTGCTTTTTCATCAATGAGGATTTTGAACAGATTACCTAACTTTGTGTGCTAATTTTTTTTTTCTTTAAATACCTGTAGTATCCTTTTTTCAGGGACTCCTGTGCTTCTAAAGGCTGGACAGCCCTCCAAACATTACAAGTAAAAAGTACTACAATGTTCAATTTGTCTTTAAGTTTTTCATTCACAACTGTGTCTATACCCTGTATCCTCAAGAGCAACCACAGTGTTTATTTTTAAATATAATAATAATACTATCTATAAGCTACTTATTATATGCCAGGCAAGGCACTGATCTCAGAGCTTCATATCCTCACAATCAGATGAGGAAACCACGGCACAGAAAATTCAAGTAACTTGTTGGAGTTTACATAGGTTGTTAGTGGTGGAGCTGGGATATGAATCCAAGTAGAATATTCTGCAACAGTTCACAGTCTTGGAAAAAAATAGGCACTTACTACTCTTGTAAGGGTGACCCTTGAGGCACTCAATACATGATTGCTGATTAACAATTACTACTTTTGAGGTGGCAGAGTCAAAAATATTTTAAAACTAAGGTCTAGCCAGGTGCAGTGGCTCACGCCTGTAATCCCAGCACTTTGGGAGGTCAAGGCGGGCAGATCACCTGAGGTCGGGAGTTCGAGACCAGCCTGACCAACAGGGAGAAACCTTTCTCTACTAAAAAATACAAAAAGCCGGGTGTAGTGGCGCATGCCTGTAATCCCAGCTACTCAGGAGGCTGAGGCAGGAGAATTGCTTGAATCTGGGAGGCAGAGATTGCGGTGAGCTGAGATCGTGCCATTGCACACCAGCCTGGGCAACAAGAACGAAACTCTGTCTCAAAAAAACAAAAACAAAAACAGAAAACTCTCTCAAAAATACAAAAACAAAAACAGAAAACTAAGGAAGAATAACTACAAGATTATGTCACAGAAGTAAGGTGCTGGGCATGGTGGCTCACATCTGTAATCCCAGCACTCTGGGAGGCCGAGGCGGGTGGATCACTAGGTCGGGAGATCGAGACCATCCTGGCCAACAATGGTGAAACTCCGTCTCTTCTAAAAATATAAAAATTAGCTGGGTGTGGTGGCACATGCCTGGAACCCCAGCTACTTGGGAGGATGAGGCAGGAGAATTGCTTGAACCTGGGAGACGGAGATTGCAGTGAGCCGAGATCACACCAGCACTCCAGCCTGGCAACGGAGCGAGATTCCGTCTCAAACAAACAAACAATACTGACAGAAGGACAATTTTTAGATATAATATGAATTACCAAAATTGCCACAAATAGAAGTAGAAACACTGAATAGATGAATTGATTAGAGAAAACAATCTGATAACAACAAATAGAAACAACAACAGCAAAAATCTTTGAAAGTTATAAAAGTATTACCTGGTTCAAAAAGTAATCCTGATACAGAGAATTTCAGAGAAAAAAAAATTGCCCATGAAAACATAATTTCCATAGATGCAGAACACAGAAAATGATAAAATCTTTCTAATCATTACATAAAGTTTACATAATTTTGATATCAAAACTAATAAGATAGCATAAAAATTCAACTAAAGACCAAATCATTATGAAAATTGATGCAATAATCTCAAACAAATATGGAATACAGAAGTAAGTTAAGAAAACATTTCATCAGGGCCAAATAGGCTTTAGTCCAAGAATAAAAAGATGATTAAATATTAGGAAATCTGTAATTATAGTGCACCATTTTAATAGATCAAAGGCAAAACTTACGCAATAATTCAAAAGAAACTATGATACTCCCTATCAAGTCTGGTGTTAAACACATTATAAATAATTCTTACTGGATACTCATAATATCCTCACAAGATATTCACATGATTATCTTCATATTACAGAGTAAGAGACTGAAATTGGAAGGGAATAAATAAATTGCTTAATGTTACACAATTCTAAGAGGAGGAGGTATAATTTGACTCCAGCTCTGTCTGGCCATAAATCCCATACTCTGGCTTCCATGTTAGATTCTCCTCATGGATGATAATTTACCAAAATCATCCAAAAGGCATTTTATAGTATTCCAAAACTCTTTTTTTTAATTTTAAAAATTCTCAGCATATTAGGCATGCAAAAAAATTTCTTTAACATGGTTAGAAAAAAATCTATCATCAAATAAATAGTTGTTAAAATCAGAAACAAGATAAGAGTAGAATGCCAGTGAGTATTTTGAACTTTGCTATGGAAATTCTGGCTAATGTTACAGTACATAATCAACAAAGAAGAGATACATTATTTGGAAAGATGATAGAATCATTATTTGATTACAATATAATTGTTTATAAATAAAAAGGAGAACTAAGTGAAAAATAATTATCATTAACAAATAGAATCAAAAGACAAAATATTAAAAGCAACAGCTTTCATATAACAGTAACCGCCAATTAGAAAACAATATTTTAAATAATATCAAAAATAATTAAATAAAAAGTATCTAATACCTAGGAATAACCTTAAAAAAAAAATGCAGGACCTCTACAAAGAAATGATTGTTTTTTCACATCACATAAGACTTGAAAAAGAGATATTTTGAAATGATTGAAAATTGTGAAGACGCAAACTTTTCCAAAATAATTCATAATTTGCACATAATTCTATACAAAGTACAACAAATTTTGTTTTGTTTTGTTTTGTTTTTTGAGATGGAGTTTCGCTCTTGTTGCCCAGGCTGGAGTGCAATGGCGTGATCTCGGCTCACTGCAACCTTCTGCCTTCCGGGTTCAAGCCTCTCAAGTAGCTGGGACTACAGGCCTGTGCCACCATGCCTGGCTAATTTTGTATTTTTAGTAGAGATGGGGTTTCACCATGTTGGTCAAGCTGGCTTGGACTCCTGACCTCAAGCGATCCACCTGCCTCAGCCTCCCAAAGTGCCGGGATTACAGGCATGAGCCACCGTGCCCGGCCCAAGATTTTTTTAATTTGAAAATTAATTCCAATACTCACCTTAAAGAATGCTGAGACAATAACTGCTAAAATAAATTTAAAATACAGAAAAATGAAAGAGTTAGGGGCCACCACGTCAGAAACAGACTATAATACAAATTATAATGGGACATATAAACTATAATATGGTTCTGCTACAATAATTAATAGATGGTTACAGAAATAGAGAGCCCAGATACAGAAATGTATATACCAATTAAAAGACAGATTTAATCAAAAAATCAGTGAAGAAAAGAGCACTCATTTAATAAATGGCATTGAATTAACTATTTGAATAATTTAAAATGTATGTTGCTATCTCATACTATATGTTAAAATAAATACAGATAAATGTTATGTTAAATTTTAAAATAAAATAATAAAGGATTTTGTAAAATATAGGTGGTTATTTATCAGCTATTGGGCCTAGCAAATAACTTCTAAACATAAAGGTAGTGAAATGTGTCAGAGAGTAATAGTAGATTTGACTGGAGTAGCAAAGGTGAAACACATTTATATATCAGAGAGCATAATACTCAAAAGGCAAACACCAAACTGGAAAAATAATTTCCAGAGACATAA
The DNA here is from genome assembly GCF_028885655.2 of Pongo abelii. Taxonomy (NCBI): domain Eukaryota; kingdom Metazoa; phylum Chordata; class Mammalia; order Primates; family Hominidae; genus Pongo; species Pongo abelii. The sequence goes on along the minus strand of NC_085928.1, from coordinate 130,241,721 downwards.
CACACAAAGGTAGTTCATAAGCAAAATATTAACATCTCAATGGATAAATGGGCAAAGAACACAGATCAACAAGTTACCAAAAATCCTTATAATTATCCAATAAGCATTCGAAATTTTTAAATTTTTTTTAAAAAAACTAATGCTTAATGCTGTTGAATGTGAGGAGAAATAGTCACAACACTGACAGTTGGTGTGTAAATTAATATCTTTGGCCACATCTATGAAGAATCATAAAAATGTCCATGCCCTTTGATTGCCTCTCCTAGGAACTGCCCAATAGAAACAATTAAGAAGGTGAAAAAAGATGTAATGCAAAGCTATTCAACAAGGCCATATCATTCATTCTAGGCAGAAGCATAAACATTCAACCATAGAGGTACATCCAAAAGTGCAATATTATACAGTCATTGAATAATCATGTTTTGAAAAATATTTAATCATGAGAAAATGTTCCTAGTCAAGTGAACATAAGTAAGATATAAAACTTTGTCTAGACCATAATTGTGATTCTGTGATGTAACCATATATGCAGAGAAAAAAACTGGAATATGCCAAAATGTTACAGCAGCTATCTCTGAATACTAAGGTAGGCAATTTTTATTTTATACACTGAATATCAGAATAAAATTTATTAAAGAATAAAAACAACATTGTCATGAGAAATCAGAAGCTGGACACACTGGTCATGACCTTCTAAGGATGTAAGGAAGCCTTTGCCTTTTATGTTCCTCTAATTTTACTGCATGACCTCACAGGGAAATGAGTGGAGCAAGTGGCCCATCAGCCACCTTGGCCTCTGAAAAGAATTGTCCCAGAAGCCATCTCTCTATCAAATCTGGCTAATTTCTTCTCTGCTCCTTCAGCTCTGGCCTCTTCCTGCTCACCTCTGCCAATCTCCTTTCCTTCCACTCAAAGTCTGGCCACAACAAAAAAGAAAGCAGGTTTGGAGAGAGGTCAGTATGATGGGTTATTGTCAAAGGAATTATGTGTGTTTGTGTGTTTCTGCAAAAGTGCATTCTGCTGCTGCTAAATTATCATTCCATACACCATCTACATTGGAAAGATCTTTCTCAAAAAAAAAAAAAAAAAGAAAGAAAGAAATATACTTTTGAAAATTCCTGCAATGCCTACTGTGACGGTGACATCAGAAGTCTATTTCTCCTTCACAAGTATAATTCATGGAGCTTTATTGAAACCATATCATTTGATCACTCAACAATATTCAGCAAATCTTTGTGGGGTGCTCTCTATGGTTCTGGGAAATATAACGTGAGCGTGGGCAGCTGAATCATGGTCCTTAGAGATGTCCATACCTTTATCCTGAAACTTGTGAATAAGTTACCTCCTATAGCAATACTTACACATGTGATTGAGGTAAGGATCTTGAGACAGGGAGCTTATCCTGCAATATTTGGGTGGGCCCAAATAATCACAGAGATCTTTACAAGGAAATAGGCAGAAGAGTCAAGATAGTTGTTGTCCTTGCAAAGTATTTTTTGCAACTTTCCAGTCTCCCATCATTACAGGGGACACAGTTATGCAAATATAGCCTCCATTTTTATAAGAAATGAAGGAATTAAAAAATAGAAGTAGATGAAGACTCTTTAGCAACATATATTTTAATTATAAAATTAGGAGGCACAGATTCCCCTTTCCAATTAGTTTTTAAGTCAAATCAATCAAATTTCAAAGAGCAGTTATGCATTTATTTTTAAAATTTAATTAGGAAGAAATTTGAAGCAATTAATGAATGTTATCAATTATAATGCATTACCATGAGAAAACTCCAACAACCCTTAAGTATGATTGAATATTTTGTACTCTGTAATGATGAACTAGGCTTAGCCATTTAAGAAAATTAACTCCTGAGCTTAAAATAATCTCAACAAGTCAAACAGGTCTAAGTGAACCTGCAGTGAACCTAGGAGAGAACTTTCTCATGCTACACCCTTCTTTGCAGTAATGGGAGGGTTTGATCTCAGAGGGAATACCTTTTGTTTCATCGTGTCCTGTTAATATATTAATAAGTTCAATTTCCAGCTGTTCATTTTCATGATGACACAGGGATATCTTTATTTCTATTTATCCTGTACATAATCAGGGGCACCAGGACCCTCTTCTTTGAAATGAATGATTTCAAGCTTAATGGAAATTTAAAGTACTATATAGCAAAACTCTATGATCTGAGTCCTGGAGGGGAAGGGGTGAGTAGGCATTAGATAATAAATCACCAATGAAAGCCAAGAAAACTTGAGAGAGCCTGACCATTTTGGTCCATAAAATGTGTCAGGGGTCAGTGCTCTACAAATGGGAGGAGATGGGGAATGAAGGTTTCATAATTTAGTGATCACCCAAATGGTATCGGAGGAGTTTGAACTATAAAGAGAAAAGTAGTTGCCTCTTGCTGCCCATCAAGATTGTTACAGGTTTCAAGGAAAGAGAGCACTAGTCATCACGACCACTTCATTTGGTAATTATTTATGAAGTACCTTCCTGCCCTTGATGACGAATTCTTTCTGTCTTCGAAAACTGTAGCAATCTTGTTGGTCAGCAAGAAGCAACTACTTATTTCTTTATAGTTCAAACTCTTATGATACAGTTGGGTGACCACTGAATTATGAATCCTTCTTTCCACATATCCCATTTGCAGAGCACTGACCCTTGACACATTCCAAGTACAGAAATGGTCAGACTCTCTTGAGTTCTCTTGGTTTTCACTGGCGATTTATCATTAAGGATGTAAGTATAACTTAACTTTAAAAAAGACTCATATATATGAAAAAATCAGCATAATCACGTAGAAACGCAATTCAGGGATCAAAATGCTATTTTAAAAAAAATCTTTTAAAAGTCTCCACTGTAAAAACGATTACTGCTCAACTCTGAGAAAAGTAATGATACCAAAAGAGGTTAACCAGAATGAAATGTACAATGTTGGTAATTAATGATTACTTTAGATAACTATATAAACATTTTTTCAGAGGCACTTGCTATCAATTAGGAAAGCTAAAATACACAGATAAGCAGGCCTTGTCCTGGTTTGTTCCATCGGCTAGAAAAGAAGCCTTTAGTTAGGGGTCTTTATTAAAACAGACTTGTATACCTCCCATCTTGACAACCTAAAAGTTCTTTCCCTGAACATAAACACAACCCATTAAGTACCCGTCATGAGGTTATTACAAAACATATAAAAATATGAAACTCGATCTTTGAACATTTATAACAGATTCCCGTTGTTTGGCTAAATGTATATTAAATGTTCAAGAGTCAGCAAGTTCTGGGTATGAAAACTAATATTTAAACAATAGAAATTCCTTTTCAGAGAAAGAAGACCCTTGCCACTGGCTTTGGAGAGGAAGAACACAAGCCAGCGGATGACAGGGAAGGACTCTATGCCACTAGTTAAAAATAAATGACAGAGAAGCCCATGCAAAAGCAAGCCAGAAAGGTGTGAATTTAGAGAATGGCAAACAAAACAGCCAAAATAAGGTCAAGGACAGATGTAAGACAGAAGGAAGTCAAAGCAGGAATGGCTTGAGTTTGAAGGCAAAGGCAGAATTCTGAATTTGACAGAAGGAGTGATGGGCAGCCATGTGGCTAGTTAGAGGGTGATTGTAAAGTTGGCCAATGAAAGACAAAGTATGAAAGGGAAAATCAGTTCTTTAGAAATGATTATTAAAAATTCTTGAAGGTAAGCTACGTACAGGCATATTTCAGTAAAAGCATGGTGAACACTGTATACCAATATAAGGAGTGTCCCTTATTTTAAATCTATTCTCATCTATTTGCATGGATTTCACATATATATGACCCATTTCTGACATCAGGGAAGGTCACTTTCATATTAAAATTCAATATGTCACACCACTGTCATATTAACTATCCTCAGGCAGGTCTGATGGCTGGTTGACAGAAATGGGCATTTTGAGAAGAAATTCCCAGAACCAAGTAACCCAGCTGGAGAATACCGCTGCAGGAAAGACAGCAGTACTATATATGAACTCAGCAGGGACAACAGCTAAATTGTTCTTCCTGCTTATTAATAGACCAACATTTAGTCCAACAGCTCTAATTTTCTGTGGAATTTTTGACTTTCTCTCTTGAAAACTGAAAGTCATGTTAATGGTTTTCTGCATAATGCTTGTCTACAAATTCTGTGACTATTTGCGTATGGTTTAGGGATGTGAGGGAAGATTTTTTCAAAATAGGGAAGACATTGCAAAGAATATTAGCCTTATCTTTTGCCTAAATACTATATATGTGAGACTATCTTAATTCAAAGGAGGCAATATAGTGAAAAGCTTTTCTGTGCTAGTTTTACTAATAACTTATAATAATGGGAAAAAAAGATTAAGTTTGAGTGAATAATAGGTAGCTAAAAAAGAAGATACTAACTTGGCCCTTAAGATTTTAGTGGGACTTACTGCTTTGATATTTAAGTAATAATCATAGAGGCAGAAATGAGACAATCTAACATCTAAGCATTCAAATGAACATTTTAAGAATTAATGAGGAAGGAAGGAAAGGAGGGAAGAAGTAGGAAGGGGAGAAGGAAGAAAGGAGGGGAGTTAGCCGGGAAGGAAACAGAGGGAAGAATGGAGAGAGAAGGAAGGAAACTAGACACTCTTAAAGAAAGCATCATAACATTATATTTAAGATTCTTATTTTATACAATTGAAAATCTCGTTTAATTATTTAAGAAAGAAAACTTCCATGGGTATAATGTACAACTGTACCTTAGAGACCATGTGATATGTATTCATAGTCTGAAAAGTCTTTGTATTTATTCTTGGGAAATTAGGACTAAATACTCAAAAAGAAATTCCTGCAGAGAGGCAGGTAAATGGACAGCACAATTTACAGCAGACCCCACATTTACACATTGGCAACCCTCACAAAAGCTGATATGCCCTGACATTTATTTCCTCTGAACATTTACTTATGAGTGTCAAAGTCTGAAAGAAAGCTCATTACAAAAAGTGACATTTTATCTCCATTTGTGCATTTATGAACGTATTCTACATTTTTCTGAAGTGTTATTTATTCTTTATTTTAAAAACGTACTACCCAATTTATCTATGAGGTCTTTCAGTCTCAATTCATGACAACCTTTGTACTTACTGTTCCTAAAAACTCAAAGAACTTCATTCTTCTGTACAAATTAAACCAGGTGTTATAAAGTGTAGTTAAATGAAAAACTGGGGTTAAAAAGAAAAAGATACCAATCTATAGTAGGCTCAGCTTTTTTTTGAGAGAGAGATTAAGGTGCATATAGTCAACTGGTGTGAAGGTCACCAAACAAAATGTTGCAATCTTAAAGTGCCACTGACATGCAGTCAGTCAGTGTGCTGCAGCAGCTCAGGACTAATCCATGCAGCTCTTTCTCTTTCCTTGTTATTGTTTCAGAATCATTCATAAATGTGCATTATGAAGTCTGTTATATTTGCAGGAAAACGTTCTAAAAATTAGACAAATTTTTCTTTAAATTGAAATAAAAATATGTAAATAATATAACTTTTAAAAATTTGGTTTCCCACACCCAGGTTTTGTTATAGGAAAAGTGACCCACAAGCTCAAAACTCCATAAATATTTCCTTGTGATATATATGAGCTATGACAAGTCTGTCCTTAATTATTTATTATCCACTTACTAACGATGTCTAAATTACCAAATATTTCAGTTGAAGATTTTCTGATTTTCCTGGGAAACAGCTGAAAGTCACAAGCCACTACATGTACTTTTTTTTTTTTTTTTTTTTTTGAGACAGAGTCTCGCTGTGTCACCCAGGCTGGAGTGCAGTGGCACGATCTTGGCTCACTGCAACCTCTGCCTCCCAGATTCAAGCGATTCTCCTGCCTCAGCCTCCCGAGTAGCTGGGACTACAGGTACCTGCCACCATGCCTGGCTAATTTTTTTTGTATTTTTAGTAGTGATGGGGTTTCACTATGTTAGCCAAGCTGGTCTTAAATTCCTGACCTCGTGATCCACCCGCCTCAGCCTCCCAAAGTGCTGGGATTACAGGCATGAGCCACCACGCCCGGCCTACATGTACCTTTAGCTTTCAAAAGTCAGAGTCAAAATCAGAAGGAAGCATTTCTGGTTCAGGGACCTCTATTCTCTTTCACCTGCTCCTGACCTGCTGTTTTCCTGTTGGTGATGACAGCTCCTCATAAAGCAAATAGCTCCCCACTCTGAATGGAAAGGCTCATCTCAGTCCATGTTGCAAGCACAAATCTCCCTGATAGTCATTTAGGGAGTGAATCAGACTTGCAGCCAATAAGCACAAAGCTGACCTTTAAACCTCAGCCTTTAATAGAGCATTGGGTTATTTTACTTTGCGTTTGCTCAACATTTCCAGGGGTCAAAGGGCCTGGTTTACTGACGTGGGGTGAACCAGGGAACCTTGCTTCAACTTCTATGTTGCAACTGATAAAAAAGCATTGGGGGCTGGGCTGGAAGGGGCCTAAGCCCCAACCTCAAGTATGCCCAGTATCACAGGTGTTAGAATACATTCTGAAGTCTTTAGCATTTAGAGATGACTAGATTGCCCGAGGCTGAGGACTAGCCCTTAGCTAACAACTATGGGAGAAATGAGAAAGAGTCTTGGGGGCTGGGGAGTAAGCTTTCACCCTTTCCCAGTACTGCACCAAATGACAGATCTTGAGGTGAAAGGAGAAATCAGTAATACTGATTCTGTCTTTATTTAAACATTAATATTTATTTTATCATGGGTATTTGTGCATTACTTTTGATTTTTAAAAGTAGTGCATTAAAATAATATTTGTTGTGATTGTCTGGATTTTTGGCACCCCCTTCCGTTTGGTGCCCAAGGTGCATGCCTCACTTCCCTCACCCTAGTCCTAGCCCTGGTCTGTCACCTCATGGTTCCCATCCAACATTTTCACCTAAAAATGGGGGTAGATTTAAGCAGGCTGGTGGAGATGCTTACAGCAGGGTTGAGAAGGGAAGTGTCCAAGTCATCCAAGAAAATCATTACTGAGCATGTAGTATGTGGCAGATGTACATTCCTTTGGTCATCACCTATGAGGAAGGCCTACTAATCTTCTGCTGAGAAAGACGAGGCTCCGAGAAACATGCTTCCTTCCACTTTCCTCTATCCCAGGAACTGGCTCTATAAACCACCTGGTGCTCAAGCAGAAACCTAGGGGCTGTCCATGACTCCTCCTCTCTAACCCACCTGTAACTATTTATGATCACTCAAATAGTAAATGGAGGGGTAAAGTTCAAAAGATGGTCTTTTTGATGGCAATGTCCACACTCTTTTTGCTATATCTGCAACCTCTCCCAAGAAAATTGGGCTTGTTAAATTGTTCTGGCATCCTATTGGCTGGTCCAGGACAACGCTAAATTATTTTTAAGCGCTGTTTTGCAAATTTCTCCAGTATATTTCAGTTTGAATTTGAATACCAGCTCTATCTCTGGCCCAGGATGCTACTTTGAGCCCGACATCTCCACTCAGATATCTCACATCCATCCAAACAAACAACTCCAAAATAAGATTCTTGACCTTCCTCTCAAACCCTGATCCTCCCCAATTTCCTCCATCTCAGGCACTGGCACCACCAAGTGCCTTGTACACAAGCCGGATACCTGTCAGTTGTCTTTGAAACTTCCCTCCTCTTCTCCATCCAAACCATCACCAACTCTTGTCTATTTCAGTATTCAAAACAATTAATAGCAGCAACAGTTATTAAAGCATTCACTATGTGCCAGGTACTCTTGTGATGCATACACAGCATTATTAACTCATTCGATTTGCATAACAACTTCACACGATGGCTCCTATTATTATTTTCATTTAATGGTGGCATAGGAAAATTAATTTGCCCAAGGTCATACAGCTAGTAAGAGAGGAAATTAGTACTATAACCCAGTCATTCTGGCTTCAGAACACGCACTTTTAACCATGACACTCTATCTCCAAGATAATCCCCAATCCATTCACCTTACTCGTTTTCCACTGTCTCATTTTAGTTCAAGCTCACTCATTTCAGTCATTGCTCACTGTAGCAACAGCAAAGGTCTCCCAAGTGGTCATCTTGGTTCTATTTCTACCTCATTTTCACACATCAATCTTCATGAAACAGCTAGCAGGATCATCTTAAAGTTTATATTGGATCACGCCATTTCCGCTGCTAAAATCCACAAAACCACTCAACTACTTTCTGAATGAAATTCAGACTCTTTAATGTGGTCTCTAAGGTGTATGTAAACCGGCCCCTTCCTTCTTCCCAGACTTTGTCTCCTACCCTTCTCTACCTTACCATCTTTCTATTCCACTGGCCTTCCTGCTCATCTTTAAACACAGCAAATTCATTCCTGTCTCATGGCCTTTGCACATGCTGTTCCCTCTGCCTGCAGTGCTCTCCTCGCCCTCAAGATGGCTCCACCAAATCCTCAATGTGTCTCAGGGTACTTTCTTGACCCCTTTCCCCAAACTAAAATAACCTCTGTATTATTTTATCTTAGCACCCTCTCTCTACTTTCATGGCAATAAAAAAATGCATTCCAGGAGGAAATATAAAATGAAATAAAAATTTTGCAAATCATATCTCTGATAAGAAACTTGTATCTTGAATATACAAAAAACTCAATAGTAAAAAGACAAGATAATTTAAAAACAGGCAAAGGGTCTGGAATATTATTAAGCAATATAAAGAAATGAATTTTATTGATACATGGTATGACATGGATAACCTTTGAAAACATTATGCTTAGTGAAAGAAATCAGTCACAAAAAGTCAAACATATTGTATTATTCCATATATATGAGATGTCCAGAACAGGAAAATTCATAATTCATACAGACAGAAAGTAGATTAGTTGTTGCCCAGAGCTGGAGAAGGGAATGAGGAGCAAGTGTTAATGAGTGTGAGGTTTTTGAGGGGAGTGATAAAAATGATCTAAAATTAATAGTGGTGATAGTTGCAAACTGAGAATATACTAAAAATCACTCAATTGTGCGCACTTTAAGTGGGTAAATTGCATAGCATGTGGATTCTCAATAAAGCTGTTTAAAAATAGAATGGAATATAGTTTTTACTACACTTTAAAATGGACCTGTTTGGCATTTACAAGGCAGTTGTGGCTTAACTGAAGAGTATCTACAACTTGCTTTTGATAGGAGAAGATAAGTTTTAGATGAAACTTTCTCATGTAGAATTTATAATCTCTCTCTCTTCTCATAATTCCTAGTCTTTTTTGTCTTTTTCTAAAGATATTGTTGAAATCTCAGAATAAGATGTATAGAATTTTAGCATGGGACAAGATATAAGAGATAATGTAGTTTCTGATTTTAGAGGACAGAAAACATACTCAGAAAGAATAAACATCCTTTCCAAGATCACAAAGATAATGAGAATGAGAATCAGAGCTTTCCAGATCAAAGCTTTATTTTTTATTTTTCAACAGCACCATAGAAAATGTAGAGTAGTGAATGGTATTTTCCAAAATATCTTCTTGCCCAAAGTCGCTAACAATTGACAAGGATGAAGTCTACACAGAGATTGCTTTTTATTGCAGTCATTCCCTCAGTAGCCCTTGACCAAGTGCTTGGTTTGTATTAGTCACTTTGGGAATAAGGACTTACTTTTTTTTTTTTTTTTTTTTTTTTTAAGACAGTATTGAGTAGGAAGTTTAGATTGGAGTCTCTCCCTCAAGAGTTAGGTCTTCATAGGTACTGAACACTTACACCAATCACCTCCATTACTCAGCTCCTAAGCAGAGATGGAAGCCTCCTGAGTGGAATGTTGAATTTGATTCTGAATTCTGTCTTCAACATTTTCAGCATAAAATTCTTTTCCACTCCTAGATAATATGACTTTTCTATCTTCTCTTCTCTGTCAAACACTTGGCTTTGAGATCCTGAGAGGTCTTACTTAGTTGTGGGTCTTTGATTATCTCAGGTTTTCTTTTGTCAGCATCAGTGGGAAATAAGAAGTGAAAAAGTGATTTCGTTTCTTAGTGTGTCTGTGAGTTAATAATGGAAGCACAACTTTAGTTAAATCATTACTTTTGATTCAAATTAAAACACTGGTATCAACATAATACTTCCAAAAATAATCAAACTAGACAATCTGTTCAGATAAGCATTTGACCTCAAAAGTATTTTTTACTTCTATATTCCTTGACTACCTCCCCTTTCCAACTTTCCTCTATTTCAGAAAGTTTAAATTGCCTAAAAGAATTCCAGCTTCATTCAGTGGGGTCTTTTATTAATAGGCAGAGAAAAGAGAACTGTATTATAAGACTCAATGACATATAGGATGGATTTTTGCTACTCCATTTCGTCTGGCTGATGACAAGAAATGAATGTGTCCATGCTCAGTGTTGGTTTAGGTGGGCTGGAGAAGGTGGGGCTACTATTTTGACATCACTATTATTGCTCAGTTCTCTGAAATATATTTTTAAAGCATTTTATCAGCTGCTTCACTGAATTTCTCTGCAAACTATTGTCTTCTCACATAATCCAGTAAAAAAGAAAGCACATAGTCCTTTTGGATTCCCAAAGAATTTAAAAATAAGTTCGGCCAGGCATGATGGCTCATGCCTACTACCCCAGCACTTTGGGAGGCCAAGGCAGGAGTATTGTTTGAGGTCAAGAGTTCGAGACCAGCCTGGGCAACATAGTGAGGCTTAATCTCTAAGAAAAAAAATTTAAAAAAAATTAACTGGGTGTGCTGTCACACACCTGTAATCCCAGCTACTAGGGAGTCTGAGGCAGGAGGACTGCTTGACCCCAGGAGGTGGAGGCTGCAGTAAGCCATGATAGCAACACTGTAATCCAGTCTGGATGACAGTGTGAGACCCTGTCTAAAAAAACAAAAAGTTGAAAATGTTTATGAAGCTTATAAAAATGCATTCATTCAATCTGTTTTGGTTGTCACCTAATGGAAATTCTTGAAAAGGCAACCAGGTTCCTCTCTACTATATGGGACTATGAAATAGTTTTGTACATGATAGTGAATGATAGTAATAAATATGTTTAACCATCTTGCTATCATTCAGTAACCAGTTTGTATACTATCTTATACAAGATAAGTATTATCTTGTATTAAATATTAAAAATATTAATTAAAAACATTAAATTAAAATTTAAAATATTAGTTTAATTAAAAATATTAAATTAAAATATAAAGATAAGTATTATCTTGTATAAGGCAGTAAACAAACTGGTTACTGAATGATAAGTATTATCTTATGCTTATCTGATAATATTGTATAAGATAGTGTATAATATACACTCTTATAAACTATATATATCTTATATATAGTGTATATATAGTGTACTTATAATATCTTATACACTATCTTATTATATAAGATAAACTTACTAATAATTCTCTTTCAGAGTTTCATTGTACCATTAGTTAGCATCTAACTTATGTAGAGAGTAAAGAGGCAAAGGTGGTGAACTGTGATTCTGTCTAATTTCTGATTTTTTCATTCTAGAAAAAGTTTAGGCGAAAAGAGAATAAAACTAGTGTAAATTGTAAGGTTTGGGGCTTTTTGGTGTCATCAATTGGCAAACCTCTCCTAATTGTGTTACTAGTTAAGCTTTGTTGGACTACACAATATTTAGAAGGGAAGAAAAAAGAGAGGGAGGAAGAAATTATTAATTCACAGAAACTCGATTTAATTGCCAACAGTTAAAAACCTTAAGATTTCAAACAAAAATGAAGATTTCTATTTTTTCTTCTTAAAACAAGACGATATAGTCACCCTAACTAAGCCTGTATTACCACAGGACAATACTGAGGGGTAGCTGTCCTGTTTAGGCAAGCTATACTCACCCTTCACCTTTTCCTGGCCAGGCTCGCTAAATTCTTTTATCCTCTTGATCTCTAAAGGCATTTTGACCATGAGACCCTTCTGATCTAGGCCATCCTTCCTAACATTCTGACCATTAAAATGAACACTTGGCATTTGATTAGCAGGTATAGATGCATAAAAGATGAATGAGAGAATATATGTCTTCTAGTCTGACTCTGACCTCAGAATCTAATGTCTTCCTAAATAAGAAAATACAGCACACATACCCACTTTTTAAACTATTTTCATCAGCTGACCAAAAATCTGGATTTTTCTGACATTGTCTTAAAAGGCAACAAACTAGTGACATGCGAACAGAAACCATAGGTTTAAAGAACATTTCTGAAAATATTATATCTTTGGTATCTGTGCAAGTGTTTTCTCAGAGTGCTTTCACCTTTCCTATTTTTATTTTTTCTAAAAATAGGGCTGTTTTAATATCAATATGTCATCAAATAATCCATTTAAGCAGCAGATTACCAGGGAAAACCAAGAAACATCAATAGATAGGAGTATAAGACACTGTGTAGCCCTGTACTTCTCTGAAACAGCAGATCAGATTTCCCAGTGAGGACATTTGCCTTTAGGGTAGAGTTAGGCGCATTTGAAGGCTATAGGAGCTCTTCAGAGTCATGATGGTAGCAATTACTCAGTAATTGCTTTAGTGATTCAAAGCAGAGCTTCTCAAACATGAATGAATCACCTGGGCATTTTGTTAAATGAAGATTCTGGTCCAACAGGTCTGGGGTGGGGCCTAAAATAGTGCATTTCTGACAAGTCCCCAGGGGAAGTCTATGGGGCTGGCCTAGGGTCCACACTCGGAATAGGAAGGTTCTAAAGAAATACAGCATTGTAAAAGGAAAAATAAACATTTTGAGGCTAAATGACAGTAGTCATTGTGGGCTGATAATACCTGCCAGACAAATTATCTCAGCATTATTTCTTGTTCCTAGGAGTTGAAGCAGCCAAAGTTGGCTGACTGTGTGCTAGCTCTCTTTAGAGATCCTGAGCAGGCTGAAGACTCTGTTGTATTGCGTAGTTCTGAAGCACAAAAGACCACAGAAGAGTTTTTTAATCAAAAAATATTTGAGGAAATCTCTGAAATGCTTACAGAAGACTGCAATTTGGTCTGTAGTTTACATTCAGAATAATTGCATTTGAAGATTCAAAAAAAGAAGGAGCTTTGAAGAATGCCCCATTTGCAACATCATTGCCTCTCAACCAGTTAAACATTTTCGATTCTTTCAGTCCACTCAGTAGGGTCCTAGTTAATGCACTGGTTACAAACAATTTAGCGATTAGTTTCAATTTCCTCCACCAAACGTTTTATAAATGGTAAAATTGACTACCTCAGATACCCACTCCCCGCTCCCCTACAGTGCAGCAAATGTATCAGCATCCTGAAGGAAAGAATGTTCCTCCATGAACACCCAACTTAACTGAGGAGTGATTTAAGTACTGAGAAAATTAATCTCATACTATTCGAAAAGAAGAACCAAACTGCAAACCAATAGTCACATTACAGAAAAGATAATACTTAGATAAAGCTTCAAATGTCCATGTAGGATGGCCTTCACCTTGAAATATGTTAAATATTATAAATATTCTAAAAGAAAAAAAATCAAGGTTCAGTTTTTTCTCTTTTATTTTATGATATTTATGTATTTATTAATTATTTATAAATATTTATGTATTTATTATACTTTAAGTTCTGCGGTACATGTGCAGAACGTGCAGTTTTGTTACATAGGTATGCATGTGCCATGGTCGTTTGCTGCACCCATCAACCTGTCACTTACATTAGGTATTTCTCCTAATGGTTATCCCTTCCTTAGGCCCCCACCCCCCAACAGGCCCGGGTGTGTGATGTTCCCTTCCCTGTGTCCATGTGTTCTCCTTGTTCCACTCCCACTTATAAGTGAGAACATGTGCTGTTTGGTTTTCTGTTCCTATGATAGTTTGTGATAGCTTGCCGAGAATGATGGTTTCCAGCTTCATCCATGTCCCTGCAAAGGACATGAACTCATCCTTTTTATGACTGCATAGTATTCCATGGTGTATATGTGCCACATTTTCTTTATCCACTCTATCACTGATGGACATTTGGGTTGGTTCCAAGTCTTTGCTATTGCGAGTAGTGCTGCAATGAACATACCTGTGCAAGTGTCTTCACAGTAGCATGATTTATAACCCTTTGGGTATATACCCAGTAATGGGATTGCTGGGTCAAATGGTATTTCTAGTTCCAGATCCCTGAGGAATCGCCACACCGTCTTCCACAATGGTTGAACTAATTTACACCCCCACCAACAGTGTAAAAGCGTTCCTATTTCTCCACATCCTCTCTAGCATCTGTTGTTTCCTGACTTTTTAATGATCGTCATTCTAGCTGGCGTGAGATGGTATCTCATTGTGGTTTTGATTTGCATTTCTCTGATGACCAGTGATGATGAGCTTTTTTTCATGTTTGTTGGCTGCATAAATGTCTTCTTTTGAGAAGTGTCTGTTCAGATCCTTTGCCCACTTTTTGATGGTTTTTTTTTTAATTGTAAATTTGTTTAAGTTCTAATATCCAGAATCTACAAAGGTTTGGTTTTTATATAGGTACTTATAAATATTTTTATTTGAAAATGTATTTGTTTGTATTTTGGGGGCATAATATCACGCTCTTATTAATATTTTCACAAGACATTTTGGTAAACAGAGCAGTTAAATTTTAGCCATTCAATTCTAAGAAATCACTTCAAACCATATAGGTTAGGCAGTGCCTAATGTTTTACCTGCTGTCCTCATTTCTTCGCTTCCACTTCCTCTAAAAGATTATTATTCTATGCTCATTAAGGACATTTTATTTAGCACATTTTCTAAATGGCTTTTGAGAATGTACTATCTGGTGAACTCTGTCATTTAAACACCAAAATGGAAAGGTTAAAGTGACAGGCTTATCTATCCAAGATGTATCTTTCTAAAAATACAAGAAGGTTATTATTTTTTTTCTTATTTCATACCATACTGGGAAAATGAATCTTTGGGTTTAAATTATAAAGAAACATCATCAGGAACATCATAGAGTTCAGAGATGATCAGACAAATTGCACTGAAAAAGTTTACCCTCAATTATCTTTATCAGCAATGGGAAAAGTGACAGGATACATTCAAACCACTGTGTTGGGTTTGTAATATTCATGATTATTATTTTTGAACCAGATTTCTTTGTATTTCCTTAACATGTTGTACAGACTAATATTTAAACAATTTTCTTTCATTCCTTTAATCTACTGTAATTAAAGGGAAGAGAACATAAAAGCTTAACTTTATAATTCACTAAGTAATGATTGGCTATCTTGAGAATTATTTGTCTGTGAGATCGTAGCTCCAGAGTTATGCTGTAGTTATGACTGAGTGTCAGGTACTAAAACTTTTAGAGGATTCATCCAGAACTGCCTGGTCATAGAAAAGATGGGGAAAAGGTAAAATTTGTAACAAGTGCTTCCAGTAATCTTAGTTTCTATTTACCAAGATTCTGCTCCAGACAAAATGTCACAATTTTAGTTGATAAGCACTTCATGTGTTCTCTCATACGGTTATGTAACTTCATGTAACTCTTACAGGGTTATTTGTATTTTAGCAGAAGATTTTCATTTTAGCAGAAGATTCCAAAAGCCTGGAAAGTTGTAAAGCCCCCAAAAGTATAAGAGCCTCACTGGTCAATTGTAGGGGTTTGCAGGCTAGAGGCTATGTATCTCTAAAATTTAATTCAAAACTGTTCACATGTTTTTATGCACACCATTTTCTAGGCAACAGTACAGACTCTTAAATGGTTCTGCAATCCCTAAAAGGTCAAGAACCACTGCTAATAAAGGAATATGAGTCATTAAGAAAAAAGAATTCATCAGCATCACTTTGGAGAGGTTGGCTACAGTCTTGGGTTTTGAAGTGAGGCAGGCCTGGGGTCAAGTCTGTAGTTTGCCATTTAGTCACTGTGCCACCTCAAGCAAGTTACTTAACTTCTCTGAGGTAGGTTTTTTCCCTTTATAAAGTGGAGATAAAAGTAGCACCTACTTCAGTGGGATGTTGTGAGAATTAAGTGTAATGTTTATCAAGATGGTGGTACATAGCTGGTATACTGTATACCCTCAATAAACAGTAACTGCTACTCTTAGTACTCTTAGTATTACTTATTTTATTAGCATTATAAAATACATTGTGAAGGCAGAGGACTTATCTCCCAAGTTAAGGCAGATTATTCTAACTCTTCTTGCAGCTGGTTAATAAAATAGAGAGGTGGCTAATTAACTTAATGATTAATCCATCGTTGACCAAGTCAAAGCTTAACAGATTTGTTCTTTAAAAGTGATCTGATTTTATTTGCATTAACTATAAGCCAACCAATCTAGTGAAATGAAATAATTTAGGGTTTTAAATATTCTCTGGTCTTCTAAGAATTTCCTAAATTATAAAATGACTATGATGTCTATACTAAGGGGGCATGTCATACAGCATGCAAAAATAAGCATAAATTTATTGTCAGCTATGTTCAAGACAACATCTTAGTGTTAAAAAACTGGTGTCTTCCCAAATGGTCATCAATGAGACTTATTAGGTATTATGGCACATCTTTAGCACAGATTGCCATGCAACTATTAAAAATAATTTTAAAGAAAAATATTCAATGACATGGAATAATGTTCATGATACATTTAGTGAAAAAGGATGTCCACAAAATTATGTAAAGCCTTATCCTGTTTTTGTACAATGATGAGCACAGAAAACTGCCTAGAAGGAAATACACCAAGATTTCAACGGTGGGTGACAACAAAATAGGTGAGTTTCTAAAATGAGCATTCATTACTTTTGTCATCAGAATAATAATAAAAAGCATTAGAACATAACAGTTAAAAAGAAAAAAAACTTTTCAGCAGCATGTTATCCCAAAAAGGGCCCCAGATGGCAAGGACTTGGGCTTGAGCCCAAGACACAGGCACCTTTAAGGGATAGCCTCAGACAAGTTACCTCCTTTCTTTCGGGCCAGATATTGTTCCTTACAAGTAAGAAGGTTTGACTAAATGATCTCTATGTATCTCTCCAGTCTTACATTCTAGAATTGCATGTCTCTTGCTATGAGAAGAAGATGAGTTTTTAAGAAAATTCAGACAAGTAGTCCTTCAAATTAAGTTGGTTCTATTACTCACCGCATTCCAGGAGTAACGTATTGCTGAGGTCATAGCCCTGTTCTAAACTATTACATATTAGAAAATTATCTATGTGATTAAATTTGTTCTGTGGTAATACAAAGTAAAGAAATGAATTTACTTGGAGCTCCAAATCAAAACAGAACAAAACATGTTTTAAACTGCTACCTTTTGGCTCTCTGTTTAAAATGAAGGCATAAAACCTTACTTTCCATTGTCCTTGCAACATACAGAGGGGAGAAAATTCCTCCTTTGCTCCTGCCCAGATTCTTCCCTTTGGAGCCAGTGGGCTCTTCAGATGCCACTGAGGAGTTTCCTTGAGGTGCTTTTCAAATGGCATTGAAAGATGGCAGCAGTGACCCAGAAGCCTGGGAAAAATACCCAGTTTCTCAGGCTACAAAACTCACCCTCATCTGGGCAAGGCACTCAGCTGAGTGGCGCTAGTACCCAAAGGCTGATCTGCTTCTATGCATGAGCAAGAACAATTTTCCACTCACTCCATGTAACCCCATTCCTGTCACTGCTGTAGGGTCACACAACTTGGCTTCCCTCCTGGACAGAGGGGAGACTCATTCCACAGTATCTATTTGGGCTCTGCTATTGACAAAGAGCTTGATTTGGCCTGATGAGTAAGACAGCATTGTTTCCTATAGCCAGGGCTGGTTAAGGGAGAAGGAAGAAATACCTGAAATCTTAACAGAGTGTTAAGGGCTTAAGATTTCTATGTAACTTTGTTACTAGGAAAAGTGTTGAAAGGAGCAGGGAATGGCTTTTCTCTTCACACCATCTCATTTCTAAATTTGATAATAATCTTTTTATTTTGAGACAGTCTCATCCTGTAGCCCAGGCTGGAATGCAGCAGTGTGATCATAGCTCACTACAGCCTTGACCTCCTAGGCTCAAGCCATCCTTCCACCTCAGCCTGCCAAGTAGCTGGTACTACAGGCACATGCCACCACGTGTGGCTAATTTCTTTATTGTTATTATTACTATTATTTTGTAGAGACAGGGTCTTCCTGTGTTGCCCAGGCTGCTCTTGAAGTCTTGGGCTCACCTCAGCCTCCACAAAGTTCTGGGATTACAGGCATGAGCCACCCCGTCCAGCCTACATTTGATAATAATCTTTCAAAGACTCCCCGATAGTATATTTTTCAAAGGCACAGGTAATTATGTTACTGCCACATGAAGCAAGTTTAAAATAAAATATGCTGCTTGGGGAATTTTCACTGTGATTAGAAATTGCTTCAAAAGTATACTTGATTTGGACTTAGAGTCTCATGGTAGACAAACTATTTCCCAGAAATTAGAAAGGCAGACTTGAAAGCAGTCTGTCAGCAAGCATTGCCAACTATTCTGTAAGTATTAATGAACACCCATGAGTGCAGAACTATTAATTTATATCACAGTGCCACCACTGATGACACTGATGCAGTAATCTGTTAAATGCTATCCCCTTTGTAAGAGTTATTGACACTTTGAAAATGCAGTAAGAACACCCTTAAGAAATGGTTGCATTAGCTTGGTTAATATGGCACGTTACAACACAAATGCACAGATAAAAATAAGTCTATGTCATTAAACTTTAGCCCAAATAATCAATGGTGATGACAGTCTTTCTAAGATCTTGACTTAATATTTTATTTTGTCTAATATGAATATTGCCATTTTAGCTCTATTTTAATTAGTATTTATCCAATGTAGCTATTTCCATCTAATTACTTTCAAACTTTTTGAGTTACTGTTTTTAGGTCTGATGCTTGTAGACAGCATATACCTGGATTATGGGTTTTATGCAATCTGGAGGTCTTTCTTTTTAAGCTGAAGAATTTAGTTCATTTACTTTTAATGTGATTAAATATATATTTGGACTCATTTCAGTTGTCTTATTTGTTGTTATTGTTTTCTGTTGATCACACTTTTTTTGTATTTGTTTCTTTCCTGATCTCTATTGAATTGATTATTGAATTTATTCTCCCCTACGGGTTTGGGCGTCAAACATTTTATTTCTGTAGAGATTATTTCTAAATTTGTAAACCAACCAAAATCTAAAGAAAATCATTTTTTATCATTCTCTAAAATAATGGAGACTGTGGAAGTTATTACTTACAGTTCCCTCTTGCTCCATGCTGTTACAGAAGTTAAGTTCTGTATTTTTTTAACAAATACCCACAAAAAATAGTTACTAATAATGTCACTGTTATTTTACAAACAGTACTTATTTAGATTTCCCATTATGTTTACAAAATTCTTCACTCACTATTTTTTTTTCCTGTAACCTACACCTTCTTTCTTGGTTCAATTCTGTTCTCATTCAAATATATTCTTTAGTAGTTATTTCAGCAAGGGTCTCTGAGTGGTTAGGTAGCTCAGTCTTCTTTATCTGAATCAATTTTTAATTCATCCTTAGTTCTGAATTATATTTTAGCCAGTATGGGATTTTGGGTCAATGATTTTGCTCAGGATTCTGAAAAGCACATTCTGCTGGTATCTAGCATCTATTGTTGCTAATGAGAAGTTAGCTGGCTATTTCATTGTGATTTCTTTGCAAGTAATGTTATCTCTACTTCAACCCCATTACATTTGATTGGTTCTATTCTCATCAGGATGAGGTGAAGTGGGAATTTGCCTGGGGTTTAGAATTATTTTTTGAGACTGAGTCTCCCTCTGTCGCCTAGACTGGAGTGCAGTGGCATTATCTCAGCTCACTGCAACCTCCAACTCCCGGGTTCAAGTGATTCTTCCTCCTCAGTCTCCCAAGTATCTGGAATTACAGGCATGCACCACCATGACCGGCTTAATTTTTGTATGTTTAGTAGAGATGGGGTTTCACCATGTTGGCCAGGCTGGTCTTCAACCCCTGACCTCAAGTGATCTGCACACCTTGGCCTCCCAAAGTGCTGGGATTACATATGTGAGCCAGCGCACCCGGCTTAGAATTTTCCTTTAATCTGAACCTCTAAGTCCTGGCTGTATGCTACGTGATTTCATCAGCACTATCTTCAAGTTCAAGAGATTTTTTTCCCCATATTTATATCTAGTCTGCTCTTTAAACAGACTTTAAAAATTGGCTTTGGTCCTTATTTTTATTAAATTTATACTTTCACGTAACTTAAAATGTCAAATAATTTTATAAATTTGTTATGAAGAACTACTCTCCCATCTCCCCCTTCCATTTCTTCCTTCTTAGAGATAACCACTCTAAGCTCTTTATTTATGAGAAGGGAGTCTTTACCTCCATGTCCATAATAGCATGACTGTATTATGTGATATTTCAGTTTTAGGCATTATCTATTTACTCCCCACTATGGAGAATAAGCAATCAGCTGGTTTTCCTCTGTGCCCAACATACATGTGCAGCCTTCTGAATTAGTTTGTAAATGACTTCCTTCTTTCTATTTTTTATTCTGTTCTCCCTTCCTGATATTTCTCTTATTAAGATGTATGGCTGCCAAAACTAGTCATTTGATTATCTTGAGTTTTATTGTTTTTCTTCCTCTTATTTACAATCTCCATTTTTTTCATTCTTTCTGGGAGATTTTCTCAATTTTATCTTTTACTTGTAGATTGATATGGTTGGGCAGAATTGAGGGTACCCCCAACTCATCATCCTTAGTTTCTATCACTTGGGCTACTCAAATTTCCCTTAGAAGACTTATTTTCAAACTACCACCTGGAGAGTGAAGGCTTGGATGGTAGGATTCTGGAAACCCAGTGGGGAAGAAGTTCTGATGGCTCCGTGTTCAGTATGCACACATTTACCTAATTCTTGTTTAGAGTACCCACCAATCTCAACTACAGGCCAACTTTGGAGATATTGCAGGTACGAATTTAGACCACTGCAGTAGCAGATATTGCAATAAAGTGAGTCACATGAATTTTGCTTCCCAGGGCTATAAAACTTGTGTTTACTCTATAGCGTAGTCTATTAAGTGAGTGATAGAATTATGTCTAAAAAATAATGTATGTACCTTAATTTAAAATATTTTATTGTGAAAAAATGCTAATGATTATCTGAGCCTTTAGTGAGTCATAATCTTTTTGCAGGTGAAGCGTCTTGTCTTGATGTTGCTGGCTGCTAACTGATCAGGGTGATGGTTGCTGAAGGTTGGGGTTGCTGTGGCAATTTCTTAAAATGAGACAATAATGAAGTTTGCTGCATCAATTAACTCTTTCATGAAATGTTTCTCTGTAGTGTATGATGCTGTTTGATAGAATTTTGCCCACAGTGGAACTCCTTTCAGAATTGGAGTCAATTCTCTAAAACCTTGCCACTGCTTTATCAACTAAGTTTATGGAATATTCTACATCCTTTGTTGTCACTTCAACAATATTCACAGCATCTTCACCAGGAGTAGACTACATTTCAAGTGACACCTCTTTCTTTGCTCATCCATAAGAAGAAACTTCTTAACCACAGAAGTTTTATTATGAGATTGCAGCAATTCAGTCACACATTCAGGCTCCACTTCTAATTCTTGTTCTCTTGCTACTTCCATAGCATCTGCAGTTCTTCCTCTAAAGTTCTCGAAGTCATTTGTGAGGGTCAGAATCAACTTCTTCCAAACTCCTGTTAATGTTGATATTTTGACCTCCTCCCAGGAATCACGAATATTCTTATTGGCATGTAGAATGGTAAACCATTTCCAGAATGTTTTCAATTTAATTTACACAGATCAATCAGAAGAATCTCTATCTATGCAGCTATAGCCTTAAGAAATGTATTTCTTAGATAATAAGACAAAAAGAGTCAAAATTACTCTTTGATCCATAGACTTCAGAATGAATGTTGTGTTAGCAGACATGAAACAAAATTAATCTCTTTGTGAATCTTCATCACAGCTCTTAGGTGACTAGATGCATTGTCAGTGAGGAGTAATATTTTGAAAGGAATGTGTTTTTTCTGAGTAGTAGGTCTCAATAGTGAGCTTAAAATATTCAGCAAACTAGGCTGTCATCCAGGCTTTGTTGTTCCATTCATATAGCCTAGGCAGAGTAGATTTAGCATAGTTCTTAAGGGCCCTCAGGTATTCATAATGGCAAATGAGCATTGACTTCAACATAGTCATCTGCTGCATTAACCTCTAACAAAAGGGCCAGTCTGCCCTTTAAAGATTTGAAACCAGGCATTTACTTCTCCTCTCTAGCTATGAAAGTCCTAGATTGGCCTCTTCTTCCAACAGAAGGCTGTTTATTCTACATTGCAAATCTGTTGTTTAGTGTAGCTATTTTCATCAATTATCTTAGCTATATCTCCTGGATAATTTGCTGCAGTTTCCACATAGACACCTTGTACTTTTATGTTATGGAGACAGCATCTTTCCTAAAACCTCATGAACCAACCTCTGCAAACTTCACATTTTTCTTCTGCAGCTTTCTTACCTCTCTCAGCCTTCATGGAATTAAGAAAGTTAGGGCTTTGCTGTAGATTAGGCTTTGGCTTAAGGGAATGTTGTGGCTGGTTTGATCTTCTACCCAGAACATTAAAACTTTTTCCACATCAGAAACGAGGCTGTTTCACTTTCTTATCATTCATGTGTTCATTACAGTACCAGTTTTAATTTTCTTCAAGAACTTTTCCTTTGCATGTACAATTTGGCTGTTTGGCACAAGAGGCCTAGCTTTTGACCTATTTCAGCTTTTGACATGCCTTCCTCACTAAGTGTAATCATTTCTAGCTTTTGATTTAAAGTTTAAAAAACGGGTAACTCTTCTTTTCACTTGAACACTTAGAGGCTATTGTAGGGTTACTAACTGGCCTAATTTCTACATCGCTGTTTCTCAGGAAATAAGGAGGTTTGAGAAGAGGGAGAGAGATGGAGGAACAGTGAGTCAGTGCAGCAGTTAGACACACACATTTATTGATTAGGTTGGCCATCTTATATGGGCGTCGTTTGTACTGCCCCAAAACAATGACAATAGTAACGTCAAAGATCACTGATCATGGATCACCATAACAGACACAATAAGAATTTAAACATTTTAAATGTTGTGAGAATTACCAAAATACGACACAGATAAGTGAGCATACGCTATTAGAAAAATGGCGCCAATAAATCTGCTTGACACATAGTTGCCACAAACTTTCAGTCACATAGTTGCCACAAACTTTCAGTTTGTAAAAAAATAAATTAATATCTATGAGGCGCAGTAAAGCAGGGTTCAATAAAATGAGGTATGCCTATATATCTGAGGTCCAAACTCCAGTGATACACGCACAAACACACAGACACATCCCCATGGCTTTGCCAAGCTGACTACTACTAATTCTTCAAAACAAATTAAGCATCACCTCCGCTGGAATGTTTTCCCTGATCGCCTCAGCAGACATCCCAATTTAGATGTGTCATAGAAGATAGGGGTTCCCTCCATCATAGCAGGTATTCCCTGCCTCTTTAATTGCCTATCAAAACATCTATTTCACTCCAGAACCAGCTGGATCCATCTTGGATTTCTGGGCTCACAGCACAATTTCTAGCATACGATGAGCTCCATAGGTTCATGAGTTATTAATTAATTCCTAAGGCAACCCCATTAAGGGAGTTGCTCATATGCACAGGAGCCACCCAGGAGCTGGGAAAACACCTCAGTAAACTCCACTGATGCCTTTAGCATCAACATGAGCCCTATCCCTGACTGTGCAACTCCCCAACAAACCAGGGAACCCTAGACAAGCTTTTCCTCTCAGATGTCTTCCTATGTCTCAGATGTTTTCATTACTTGAAATATGTAAATCAGGGAGAGCATTCAACCTACTTCTGAAGAGTATAATGAAATATCTATGAAAATGATTATTATTGCTTTAAAACACACTGGTGTTAGATACATGCAAAAATCAAGCTACACTACAATGAGGTGTAAGAAAACCAGGCAAGAAATAGCTACTGTATATAAGAATACATTTTATTAACTTATTTAGAGAAAAGTGTTGAAGAGCAACAAACTATGAGCACGTGGTAAAGAGTGAGTTATGAGTAAAGAATGGAAAACAGTTTGGGTAACTTATTTTTATACCTGCTTTAACCGTGACAGGCATAACATTTTAGAATCTGCATAAAGCTTCAAGTGAGCAAAGGGAAACAATGGAACAATCTGATGAAGACTGACACTTCAAATGAATGAAGTCAATGTTTTTCATAGCGTAGAATTTTAAAGTCAGAAGGTTAGTTAGTCCAGCTTCCTCCTCTAGGTGCTATCCATGACTGTCCTTCTAGAGGGTCATTTAGAATCTAAGAGATACTCCCAAAGCTGAAGCCCTGGCACCTTGCTGGATCCCATCACTGATAGGTTTTGTTACCCTTGAGTCATGTGACTCACACTAACTTTACCCACTGCTCCTAGCTTTGCTTGAATATCACAGAACTCTAAACACCAGACACTAGATAGGCACATTACGAATACTCTCTCTTTGACTATTCTGAACAATTTATGAGAAACAAGTTGTCACTATTTTGAAGATGAAGGGACTGAGTCACAGAAAAATTAAGGATGTTATTAAGGACTCACAGTCAACAACTGGAGAGGAGCCAATAGTGGACAGGTAGTACGATGGAGTATTTAAGAACTTACACTCCACGTGACTGCCTGGATTCAAATCCTAGTTCCACCATGTACTAGCTATGTGACCTTAGGAAAGTTGCTCAACCTCTCTAAATCTACTTTCTAAGGCTGTTATGAGGATTAAATAGGTTAACATACGTAAAGTACTTGGAATGGTGCCTGGTACTTAATAAGCCCCATAGAAATGTTTGTTGGATATATAAAAGGATGGCAGAACTGGGAATCAAAGCCAGGTTTATCTGGCTCCAATGTAGAGGCTTTTTTTTTTGAGACAGAGTGTCACTTCTTCACCCAGGCTGGAGTGCAATGGTACGATCTTGGCTCACTGCAACCCCTGCCTCTCAGGTTCAAGCAATTCTCCTGCCTCAGCCTCCCCAGTAGCTGGGATTACAGACACTTGCCAACACGCCCGGCTAATTTTTGTATTTTTAGTAGAGATGGGGTTTCACCATGTTGGCCAGGCTGGTCTCGAACTCCTGACCTCAAGTGATCAGCCTGCTTTGGCCTCCCAAAGTGCTGGGATTACAGGCGTGAGCCACCACACCCGGCCAAGACTTTTAACTAAGACACTTCAACATGTCAATCTATCAAGTGTTTGAAGGTTGCCACATATCTCTGAAGTTTTTCTCTTCTCCATATATTCCTCTTTCCTCAGTGGTTCTTAACATTAACTGGTTGTCTGAATTTTCTACATCCTTCTGGATTTTGTTCTGACTGAAAGAGTGAGACCCAAAATTGCTACAATACTTCAGCAGATTACGATAAAAATATTACCTCCCAGATCTGAGTAGAATTGTTCTTCTAATGCAGTGGTTTGTAGAAAGTAGAAGTTTCCAGGAGCATCAGCATCGTCTGGGAAATTGTGTGACAAGTAAATTCTCCAGTTCCACCCTAGACTGACTGAATCAGAAACTCTGGGGATATGATGCAGCAATCTATATGTTAGCAAGCTCTCCAGGTGATTATAATGCTGCTCAAGTTTGAGAACCATTATTTTAATGGAGCTTAAAGCTACAATAGGGGTTAAGGCATCTACATGCTTATCAGTGCATACTAAATTGATAATTGATAGTCTTTTAGAATTTGGGCCTCCAACATGTATCTTATGCAATATTGTGGTTTTAAATCCTTTTTCAGGCCTTCTTGATTTGGACCCACCATTCCAGTCCCTCAGGATCTCTCTAAACCCACACTCTGTAGTGGAGCATTTTGGCTCTCCTTCCCAGCTTTGTGGTCCCTGAACATTTGGTAAGCATGTCATCCATATCTTCATGGTGTCCCTTACAAAACCACAGAGAGGACTGAGGCAGAGAGCCAGAGGGCTTTGGCAGATCAACCCTCTCTAGTCTGCTGTTAATCCACAAAAACATCTCATGCATATGGTTGTTCAACTTGTGAAATTTCCTAACTGCTATCAGCCTGCATATCTCCATTTTATCCAAGATTACACCAGACTTACTTTGTTCTAAAAATAAAAGCCAGAAACAATCCTTATGAGTAGGGAAGCTATGGATATTCTTCTGAGGCTTCCCTTTGTTCCTCCCTTCTCCTACTCTTTCCTGTCCCCACATCCAGAAGAATATGGCCTGGAAGCCAGGCAGACCCTCAAAACCTTCAGACCAAAGGCACGCCTCAGCTAAGAAGAGTTTCTTTTCTCTTTCAGGTATTTTTAGTCTTCATAGTCCTACAGAGTAGGACATTTTCCTTAAAAACATTTTTACAGAATTAGAAATTGAATCTCAGAAAAATTAAGCAATTTTTTCTCAGATCTTATCACCTAGCTAGTGGGGACACCCATATTTATAGTCCAGTCTGTCCACCAAGGTTCATACTTTGCCTGCTATGTTATATCAATACTACTGTGTCTATACATGCCAGGACAAACTAAAATGTTGAGGATCTTTGAGACCCTCTTAATCTACTCTTCATTCCAGAGACTACTAAACTCTATTACTGATGGACAAAACAACACATATCCCAGCTACCTGAATGGCAATATCTTGAAACATCTATAGGAATCTAACTCTCAGTAACTTCTGCAAGAATCCCCTAAGGCGTGAAGACTCATCTGGCCACAATTCCTTTTGTCCTGGAGACTACTGACCCCTAAAAAGGAACGTCAACTGTGCAAGGAGCTTTTACACAAAGCCAATTATCTCCTCCTACTCTCTCTGCCAATCTTGGAAAAGTCAAGTCCTGGACTTGTTAAAGAAGGTGATTCATCTCTGTATGGAAAGAATGCCAACAGCAACTGTATAAAAGATTTCTTTCTTCACATCCCTAATTCCTGAGGACCTGATAGTCACTTACTGTAATGTAAGTAATTGTGAGCTTCCAGGTTTGGCAGACAGTTGAGTAATAATGGAAGGGAACACTATTTAGACCTTCTCTCAAAGACAGGTTTCAAGGGAGTCCAATCAAATTGACTGACAGAAGATTCAGTTCTTCTTGGTGAAATAAGAAACACAGGCTCTGGAGACCTTCAAGCAGCAAATTTGCACTCTTGTGCCCTTTTATTCATAAATTATAAATTTTTATAAATTCTTAATATTTATAAATTATAAATTTTTATAAATTCTTAATATTTATAAATTTATACATTATTTTATCTTCCTATCTTAGGAGACTCAAGATGAGCTTATCTGTGACTCATCATCTGCCCTATGCTCTTATATACAATCTACTTCCTTCCTGTTCTTCATGTAAATGGACTGGCCGAAGCTTTCTGAGAGGATGAGTATTGTAATTAAGAAACAGAGTAGACAATAAGACAAATGATAAATTTCACAAATAAACATATAATAGAGACTTTAACATTTTAACATGTAATAGAAAATATTATTTATAATTTTATTCTGAGAACCTAGCATGTTCTTCTAAAAGTTTCAACCATTTTGGCATATCAATTTTTAAAATACGATTGGTGATGCATTTATTCATAGTCTCAGGACTCAGAAAACCAAAAGAGACAATTAAAAAGTTCATTGTATTTCTCTAATGACCAGTGATGATGAGCTTTTTTTCATATGTTTGTTGGCCACATAAATGAGATACCACCTCACACCAGTTAGAATGGTGATCATTAAAAAGTCAAGAAACAACAGATGCTGTAGAGGATGTGGAGAAATAGGAACGCTTTTACACTGTTGGTGGGAGTGTAAATTAGTTCAACCATTGTGGAAGACAGTGTGGTGATTCCTCAAGGATCTAGAACCAGAAATACCATTTGACCCAGCAATCCCATTACTGGGTATATACCCAAAGGATTATAAATCATTCTACTGTAAAGACACATGCACACGTATGTTTATTGCAGCACCGTTCACAATAGCAAAGACTTGGAACCAACCCAAATGCCCATTAATGATAGATTACATAAAGAAAATGTGGAACATATACACCACATATACTATGGAGCCATAAAAAAGGATGAGTTCATGTCCTTTGTAGGGACATGGATGAAGCTGGAAACCATCATTCTCAGCAAACTATCACAGGAACAGAAAACCAAACACCACATGTTCTCACTCATAAGTTGGAGTGGGAACTCATAAGTGGGAACAAAGAGAACACATGGACACAGGGAGGGGAACATCATACACTGGGGCCTGTTGGGGGATGAAGAGCTAGGGGAGGGATAGCATTAGGAGAAATACCTAATGTAGATGACGGGTTGATGGGTGCAGCAAACCACCATGCCACATGTATACCTATGTAACAAACCTGCACGTTCTGCACATGTATCCCAGAACTTAAAGTGTAATTTTAAAAAAGTTCATTGTATGCTTTGTTTTATGTGGTATTACACTAAACCTGCCAATCAAGAAACACTCTTTTGTAGTCTCTTTTATTTACAAACAATTTTCCTGGTTAACTGTTAAAAATAACATTAACATATCTTCAGAGCAAGTACAGTACTCCTTCAAAAGCATGAAGCATAAAGCCAAAGGCAATTCAACGGGATACTGTCCACAAAATTTAGTTTTCCTTTGGTATGGGCACAGGGTAAGAAAATGCATGGCATTTGGCCCATCGTACTCCTATACTTCCTCCATAGCAGACATTACTAATCAATCACAATATTTTTTACTGCTAACCTCAGAGATCTGGCCTTGTAATACTTTCAAACACATCAGCCCTATCAGTCACCAAAACCTACTGGAGTTGGCATAAAACTATTTGCCATCCTAGGCTTTGTGATAGGTCTACCAGAATTTGTAGAATCAATGGCTACTGTTCTGGTTCAGGTTTCCCATGTAAGGAAAACAAAATCAAACAAAATACAGCTACAGCAATTCAAATACACAATCCTTCCAGCAAGGATTCTTTGATAGTTCATTTAAAAACAAATCCTCAATTTTTCAATGGCTCAGAAGACTGCTGCAGACCATATGTGCTACACGTAGGTAATAATGGAACTGGAAATACAGGGAAAAGTTCAAGCCTCAAACATAATTTACAGATGGGCAAAGCTGATTCAACTGTGAGGACCTGTATCAGATGGGTGACTGCTGAAATACTTGCTTTTCTTACTAATTTGAAAAGTATATATGAAATTTGTCCAATACGCTGTAGGTAGGAGAATGACTTCATATGATGAACTGCACTTTTTAATTGAAAGAACATTACATCTATGATAAATCACAAAGGAAAACTACCACACTAATATGTGGCATTCTATACCTCATGTTCTAAAAACAAAATGTTCTATTTGGCATGGGCCTCAAAATTCGTCATGTTCTAATTAGTCTTGAAGGCAACAGGGCTACTTTCTACAACTGTAACCATCACGCAACAAAAAGTGAGAGTCTGAAATATGAAGTAAGGATTTTTTTCAAGTGAGCAAAAAATTGCTAAAAATATATTGTAACAAATATGAATAGCTATAATTTGATATTATTTAAGTTAATATTTTATTTCGTAGAATAAAAATAATTTATGAAAATTGCAATGATCAAACACAATATTGAAGAACTATAATTTACTTATTTAGAAATAAATAAATGTAAGAAGTTGTTACAAGTGCTACCATTTGTAATATCTTCAATATACTTTCTTACACTAGTTTTCAAATTACACATACTTAATATATATACAATGTTAGAATTGTTTTTCTGTATATTTGTATAATTTGTGTATGTGTGTATATATGTGTGTAATTTGAAAATTATATATGTCAATATATATAGATAGATAGATAGGTAGATATAGATAGATATAAAATCTGAAAGGCCATGCACTAGCAAGAAGATGACACTACTAGTGACTAGTTCTGGAACAATTAAACATGACAGTTTTTTAAGAACGAGCAAAACCACACACTGTAACACTTATACCTAGGCGAAAACACCAGGTATCTCATCTTCACTATCAAGCAAATTATTTTAAAATTTCCCCCAAAACACATCATCCTTAAAGAATATGAACAGCATCAATTTTTTAAAATGTCTAATAAAGTAAAGATTCTATATAACAGACATCCTGATTACAAAAGCTAATAAAGAAAACATGTTCACAGTTCCTTAAAAGCATATGTAAAATCATGTTTAATAAAATACTGCTTTAAATAACTCACTCAGGTCTTTCTAAGGAATCTCTCAAGTAAACAATCATTTCAGGAAAATCTGAGGCCCTGAAGATCAGGAAACGGCCTGAGGGCACAGTTGGGAAGCTCAGAAGGAGCTGCTAGGTCCACCCAGCTGCTGCTTTTCGGGGGCAAAGGCACTTTCAGAGACAACTCATTGTCTGGCACAGATTCTGCCTGCAAGATCAAAAGTACTTCCCTGGAACTGCGTCTCAGCCTGGCATTAGCACCCCGCTGCACAAACCACCTTGGTTTTACCCCATGGACTAGTTCTTTCCCACAGTGGTGAAATCTGACTCTCCAAGGGTTCTCTGAGGCTTGGCTTCACCCAGATCACACCTGAAGAGCAACTGGGTTTTCTTTCCCTCTACAGGGTGTTCATAGCTTCAGAGGGATTACTGCTACAAATGTACAAATTAACACAAAAGTTTTACTATCTAAATTTAGGTACTCATTTAGGTTTGTTAATTTTGTATAATCTTTTAAACTTTTAAGGTATTGTTTCAATGGTTGCCATCTTCAATCAGAGGAACTGAAACAAAAAAATTAAAATGAAAAATTTACTTTTTAAATCTGCAAAGCTAAATGAGTGTTGAAAAAATGTAAATGATTAAAATTCCAAAAAATTAGTTGCAAGTTTGTATCATTTACGCTTCTAAAGATATTAAAACCGCACTACCAGTTTGGGAACATCCTGTGTCTGCCATAACCTGGTGAATTTCTTTTGGATTCAAAGTTATTATTCCTTTCAAGTTAATGAATGTCCTTTGGGCAGCCTACATTTGTTGTTTTTCTCTTGATTTAAGATGAGTGTTTCATTAAAGGTATGGTTTTTGGGATTTTGAGAAATTATCTGATAGAGCATTGTTTTCTAAAATTAAGAAAAAAATTAAAATTCTTATTGTTATTGCCTTGCATTTGAGACAATTTTAACTTTCCTATTTGCTATTTGGACATCTCATTCAGGAATCTCAACTGAAGAAAATGATCTCATTATCTCAATCATGTGGACAAACATCATCAAATGCTTGCATTTGAATACTGGCCAATATATATAAAGAGACATTGGGTATTTATGGTAGTTGTTTTCAAGATTTTTTTTTTTTTTTTTTTTTTTTTTACTGTAACCCCAGTCAGAATTCCATTTTGCAATCACGATCCAGGACATACATATAAAGGGTCGTGTGTGTGTGTGTGTGGTTTCACATTTTCTGAATTAAACAAATGTTTCAAATACATTTGATATACTCTAATACTTTTCTATTTTAGTCTGTTTACTTAAAACTTTTGTTGATCGTGACTTATTATGTTAATTCAAGGCCCACTAATGTGTTGGCAGGTAAGTCTGTAAAACAATAAACTAAGTATAATGGGTTAGTCAATACACAACAGGGTTACCACATTAATCCTTTTATAGTTTGTTTTCTGCACTTTTTAAACTTCATTAGAGGTAGAAAAGTAGGAGAACAGAAGTGCTTCTCAAACTCCAAAGTGAATCCAAACTCCAATGCAGATGAATCCCCTGGGGACCTTGTTTAAATGCAGATCGCGGGTCGCGGGTTCAGCAGGTCTGGCCTGGGGCTCTAGATTCTGTATTTCTAATCGGCTCTTGGTGATGCGTATACTGCTGGTCTGGGGGCACCACACTCTTGAGAAATGAGGATATGGAAGTCAGTCTGAGGAGACTGAGAGGAACAGACCTAACAGAAATACAGAAATAACTGCATGGGACATTCCACTACTTTGTAGCTAACGCTGCCAAAACAAGGATCCTAACACAGGATATGTACAGCACACACAAGGCAGCAAAAGAAGGCAGCATCGGGTCAGTAGATCTCTCAGTGACACGGGCACCATCATAATCTTCTTCTCTGTGATCTTTATCCAATTTCCTTTCTCCATAACCTACACCCGTCCAAAAAAGTACAAGCAATGCAATCCTGTTTCTGATTGCTTGAAAGCTACTTAGGAATAGATTACCTGAATATGTGGACAGCTACTAGATCAGACAAAGCAGAAACTGGTTACAGAAAACCAGCAAAAGAGGATCCAAACAAAGAGTGTGGAATATGTATTAACATTTTATTTAAGGAACTTAAACTGTGAAATTCACTTGTCAAAATGGTCTATGTTCCTAAAAATATGTTTTAATGTGAAGAAGTAAATCCTATCATTCAAAGCATCATTTCATAATTCTAAACGATATAGTTAGAATTACCAAACTAGGAAATGTTGAGCCAGTCATTGTAACTGTTTCTGGTACAATACTGGGTTTTTGTACTTTCAGTCTCCAGATTTTGGAGTATGCATATATTGATAAAATAAAAATATTTTTAGTTTTGAGGAAGCTATCTTTTATGTCATCATTTTTTGTATGTATCTGGAGGGGCAGGGAGTATGTTGTTCACTACTGTACCCAAGCATGCATCTGGCACATATTTGGTGCTGAATAAATATTTGATAACAAAAGAATGAATGGATGAACATAATTTTAAAAATAACACATTACATCTTACTATATACTTTATTAGCTAATTTGCCGTAACATATTCACTTTATTGTACTGAGCAGAAACCTTTAAAAAGCAGGCAGAAGTGAAAAGTGGAATTCTCCAAATTACAATTGTTTACAATGCAGATGGGGAAAAAAGGAAGGAAAAGAAAAAAGAGATAGAGGAAAAGAGGGGAGAAGGATAGGAAGAGGCAGTGAGAGACAGAGTACAAGTGTAGGACAATGATTTATGATTTCTGGGTGGAGTAGAATATTGGCCCACGGAGCAGGAGGTGTGTCAGAATCAACCGGAGAAAATGTTCCAATTTTCCAGATTTGGAAATATCTCCCCCTACCCCACGAGGGCGAAGATCATCATGATGAAAGAGCAGCTATAACTGATGAAAAGCTTAGGGGGTGGGGAGAGATTAAGAGGTAGAACTAAAGTCTAAACAGTGGTTTCCAACAGGGATGATTTTGCCTCCAAGAGGATACTAGGCAATGTCTAGAGAAATTTTTGATTGTCATAACTGTGGCAGGGGATAGGGGGAGCAGTGCTAATGAGATCCAGTAAGTAGAAGCCAGAGATGCTGCTAAATACCCTATAATGCGGCCGGGCACGGGGGCTCACGCCTGTAATCCCAGCACTTTCGGAGGCCAAGGCAGGAGGATCACGAGGTCAGGAGATCGAGACCATCCTGGCTAACACGGTGAAACCCCGTCTCTATTAAAAATACAAAAAACAATCTGCCTGGCGTGGTGGTGGGTGCCTGTAGTCCCAGTTACTCGGGAGGCTGAGGCAGGAGAATGGCGTGAACCTGGAAGGCAGGGCTTGCACCGAGCTGAGATCGCGCCACTGCACTCCAGTCTGGGGGACAGAGTGAGACTCCGTCTCAAAACAAACAAACAAACAAACAAAATTCCTAAAATATCCTATATTGCACAGGGCAGCCCCTCCGCCCCCAACAAATTATGTGCTCTAAAATGTCAACAAGTCTGAGGCTGAGAAACCTTGCTCCAGGGGAGCACGGGGGCATGGTAGACACAAGAACAGAAGCTATTAGGAGAGACAGCATGCACTCACCATGACCAGTAGGCTGTCTCAGGTGGAAAGTAAGGTCCTAGAGAATGAAGACAGTATGGGAGGAAGATGACGGGGCTGAGGAAGGCAGTGGGAGATCTGGCTGTGACTCCTGTTTCAAGGGGTCCCTCTTTAGTAGATCCCAAATCAAATGCTGGTGTGGTCAGCTTGGTGTTCCAGCTAAATGCAGTTTGCTCCTCATGAGAACCATGCAAAAGACCAAATGAGGCCAACGATCCTCAGGTGGAAGTGGGGGTTACAGGCTGCCCTGCTGGTAGATGCTGCTGGTGCCTTGACTATACTCCCGTGGCACCACTTCAGCACCCACCACCTTGTCTTCTCACTGCCAACACCTGCATTCCTTTGCCTGGAGGATTACTCTTGGCTGCCCAAGTGATAGTCCTGAAATGACAGGGTATCATTTGCCTCTGGAGGCAGTCCCCAACAAATGCCTGACAGATTTTGGTGAATAAATAAATACCTACTCCCTTGCCTCTAGGATGGGTCAACCACGAGACAAGCATTCCATGCTGTATAAGAGTCCCCCAGTGTGACTAAGCTCCAGGGGCCCACAATGCTTAACTGATTTGATAATGCCCACTTTACTGGCTGCTGTCCCTTCCTGGCTGTTCCCCAATTTCCTACCGGTACTTTCTTTACCCCACCCCTAAAAATCACTTGCACTTGAATTTTCATCTCAGAGTTTGCTTCTGGGGAGCCCAAACTGATGGCCAGTCTTTTGAAAGAATATTGCACTGGAAAGCACATGATCCTCAGGTTCCTCTGATGTAAGAGCTCTCTGGGTCCACAGTATCCCTTCCCTTAGGAGGGGCCTCAGGATTACTAGAGATTGGCCAATTTTTCCATCCCCAAAGTCCCAGGCACAGAATCCTCAGAGGACCCACTTCCTTCAGACCATTAGAAATACAACTTCAGGAACATTTCATTCTCTCCCATTGACAGAAGCAGCAAAACCACATATTTTGCTCAAGGATGGCAGGGATCAAATGACTCTGGAGCACAAACATACTCCTTATTAGGGCCAATGTCCCTAAAGTAAAACTTGTACAAGAACTCTAATGAGTAACACCACTTGACTCCAAGAAGGGACTCTTACTCTAATTCTACGAGGCAAAGAGGAAGAGTGACAACTGCCATGGTTCAAATGAAACTTGAATGAATTGCTGGTGGGGATTTAAAACCACAAAAGAGCCAAAATGAAACAGTTATTTCAAAACACTGCTAGACAATGAAGAGAAATGCATAATAAAATCCATTCAGGGCAATGTCCAATCACTCATCCTCCATGTAATGGAATTCTGAGATGCTAAAAATCTTAAGAAATAAAAGGCCAAAGAAAGCTAGGCATTGTGAAGCTGCCACAGGAGCTCTGTGTCCAAGGAGTTCCTCCTATCAGTGAAAAGAAAATTTAAAAAGCGATGGAGCTTGACACTTTCTGAACAGTCTCACAATATCATCCCTGCAGAAATTTGAACCTGTCACCTAAGGAAGTTATTGCTGTCATACAAGTTGAAGAATCAGGCCACCAAGCTCTGGGTCTTTTTGCCATAAGCCATTCTTAAGCAAGTTTCCTTACAATCATCAGATTGTGGATTTTTGCTAGGTTTCATCTTTGCAGAGAACATCCACTTTGGGGCCGTGGTTCTTCCCAACTTAGTTGAGGAACTGAGAAGATCTTCTATCTCAGTTCTTATGTGTGTGGATGGGTTTCTTTTTTTTTTATGGAAAAAGAAAACAACAGCAGAGCTTTTCTGCAGGACAACCTATTCCCTTATTTATAATGCAGGACAGCAGGGCCTTGTAAGTGTATATTCTGGTTCATCTGAGGACACACGGTTGCTCATTTTAAAATTAGATTCATCCTAATTATATGAAAAGAGCTTACATGTGGTTGGTCAAAACATCAGGAAAGTATTACTCAGCACCTACCTGCTGGGCTTGCCTTCTAACCTGCACTGAACTTGTTTAACACACAGTCCTTGCCTTCTTAGAACTTAAAATCTAGCAAAGAAATATCTCATTGACAAATAAGGGGTGTGGACACTGAATAGTGAAGAAATATAGATATATAGCAAGTGACTAAAGATGTAATACTACCTGTGGACAAAGGGGTGAGGGAAAGTGTCATTGGAGTGGCATGTTTCAGTGGGGCAGAACCAGAGAGAATTTTAATCTCAATTCTAATTAATCAGGGCAGGATTTCAGGAGCTCCTTGAATAAAGGATATTGGGAAGTCAGACTGAAACATAAGTGGGGGAAAATAGGCATTGGACTTCAAGGGACAAAAGTTTGAATATGGACCGTAAAAAAAAAAAAAAAAAAAAAAAAAATCCAGAACAAGGGAATCCTGAGCAGGCTGGAATCCTGAGCAGGTAACTGAGTGCCTATTATTCTCACCTTTTGCAAACCCTGAGGGATCATTAACTTGGACAACTGACCACAGAGCACCCATCTTTGAGGACGAAAAATACTAGGTCATCTATAAAACAGAGATTGTTATCAATAAACAGATAGTAACAATTTAAAACTAAATAAAGAGTAACTTATGCAAAACGATCGAGTAAATTTGGAGTCTGACTTCTGGGTCTCTCTCTTGATTTCCTGCCTCTTGAACAATCGTGCTCCATACCTCCAAGGTAGAAGTTTACTCAACAAAATTAATTTTACTACTTCCACAATAATGAAATAGTAATAAAATTGTTTTCCATGTATTGAGCATTCACCAGGTACTATGTCCTGGCTAAGCAGTTTATAGCCATTATCTCATGTAATTTCTTCCACAGTGCTGTGAAGTAAATACCAACATTATTCCCCTTGCATAGATAGAGTAATTGAAGTTCAAAGAGATTAAACTTGCCAGAGACCATAGCTGGAAGGTGACAAAGCCAGGCATCCAACTCAGTCTGCCTTTCAATGCAAGTGTAGATGCCTACCCTTCCCTTCAACACCACCTCCTGATTCTCTCTCTCTCTCTCTCTCTCTCTCCCCAATGTCCTAGCTCCCAACCAATCCAGCACCCAGGACCCCCAGCTTCCACCCTCTCACAGTACACTCAACCAAGAAGAGAAGTGGGTTTCTCTTCCCTGCTCCGTGACAGGGCATTAAAATAGGACATAATTGGAGCGCACTGCTGTGGGATATGCTGAGTCCTAGAGACCTTAATCACAGACCACAAATACACTGGGGATTGAGAGCATTATTTCTCACCTATTATGGGATATCAATAGTTGGCAAGATTCTGTACCTGAGCAACATTCTCAGAATTAACTTCTTAATATTGCAAGTTTTCCTTATAAAAAATATTTAAAATCAGAAATAGGCTTGTGAAGTAGAAGACAGCCTTATCCAGTCAAATAGAAAGACACATACTGTTTATTTTTCTTTTATATGTTCTCTGCATGATACTTCTTATCATTGGTTAGTCTTATTTCTTAATAATCCAAAATGCATGTGTCCTTTGTGTCTTACTTCTTAAAATATTTAATAATAATAAAATAATAATGTTTTCAAAAAGGTAAAATATGCATAGTTAGAAGAAAAGATTTTCTTTGTTCTTTTTACTTACCTCACTTTTATTATTCATGTCCCTCATATTTCTTTCATTTCTATAGGCCTGGCTGAGTATTTAATAAAACACACTTATAATTTGGGAAGAAAACAAGCAAATATTCTTTTGGATTAGAAAAGTGTGTGTCCCATTATAGTAAGAAATTATAGAGTAATTACTAGGTTAAATATTAGGAAAATTGGTATTTTTAAGTCAAGATATTATGTAAAGTCATTTATTTAAATGATCTAAAACTCTTATAAAATTATTCCATGAAAAATGGCTTCAGTACTTCTGTCAACATACCAAGAATCAGGTCTGGCCTTTGCTTTCTGACATCTCTATTTTAAATTTTAGTTCTCTTTAAAAAAAACAAAAGCATGTTAATAATGTGCTGATAATGATATGAGGATTCATCAGCAAGTTCCCAACACTCTTTGCATACTATGAACTACATAGATTTATCAAGGAAATAAAAATGATGGTCAAAGACAAAAAGGTAAAACCAGGTCTAGCAAGGTTAAAGATGACCCCATAAGGGTGAGAAGGAAGTAAGGAAACAGAATTAGGTCAGATAGGAGGGTGGTATGGCACCATTGAATTAAAAAATAGTAGCACAGTGTGGCAAAGACAACTCACTGCTCACCAAATTCTTGCTCCCCTTTCCACAGTATAGAGACATGGCTGAAAAGCAGCTTCCCAGTGGGAACTATATTTCCCATCCCATCCCACTTCATTTAGGTAGGGGACATGTGATTTATTCTCACCAAGGGAATGTGAGCAAAGTGATTATGTGTTTCTTCCAGGCCAAGGTGGTTAAGAAGCCAGCGTACTCTTCACTTTCTGGTTCCTCTTTCGGCAGTCTGATGCAATGAGCCCATGACCTCAGAGCCATGTCCTGAAGATGGAGGAGCCCAAGACCAGAGGAACCCCTGAATCACTGTGGAGCAGAGCCATCAATCAATCAGGAACAGCAATTTTCAACTCACATGAGTGAAAAATAAACTTCCATTTGTTTGAGCTACTGTGCATTTTTTATTTTATTTTTGAGTGTAGATGGTGTTTTACTAACCAATGTATCTGGCGAGAAAAAGAAAATGTCTCAATCACTTGAATTAATGATATAATTTACTTTTTCATGGAATTTGATAGAATCCCAGAGTTTTAACTCTAGAGTCCTGTCATCAAATTACAGTAGCTACTAGCCATAAGTGGCTATTAAGATGTGCTGCAAGTGTAAAATACACACCAGATATCAAAAGTGTTTTAAAAGGTAAAATATATTCTTAATATTTTTATATTGATTACATGTTAATAATATTCTAAATATATTAGGTAAAATAAAATACAGTATTGAACTTAACCTTACTGGTTGCTTTTCACTTATCTATAATGTGGCTACTAGAAGAATTTAAACTACATATATGGCTCACGTTCTATTTCTGTTAGACAGTGTTGGGCTACCAGGGGTTAATAAACTATAGCTCATCGCCTGTTTTGTAAATAAAATTTTATTGGTACACAGCCACACCATTTGTTCACATATTGTCTATGTCTGTTTTTGTACTACAATGGCAGACTTGGGAGTTTCAACAGAGACTGTGTGCCCTGAAAAGCTTCAAATATTTATGATATAGCCTGTTATAGATAATGTTCGCCAACCCCTGGCTAAAGATAACTTTGGGATTATCTAATATACCTACAAGTATCATTTTATGACTAAAAAATTAAAGCTCAGATAAGCCAAGAGACTTGTCTGAAATATTTTTATTCTTAATTAGGTGATATTTCCATAATGCCACCCATTCCTGCATTCATTCATTCATTCATTGTCTTCATCCATTTCTAATCTTGATCATTAAATAAATAAAATCCCCATCAGTTAGAAAATCACTTAACATTAAATACTGAAACACTTCACACTAAATAATGAAACTCAACACGACAATGTCAATGCTATTTCAATGTAATCATATAGAAATATGTTTCTGTCAGACAGAGGAGCTATAGGCATGTACATACAATGGCAGAGAAACCCTTGAAGTAATATTCAACTATGAATAGGCTGTGAGATGGTCTTTAAATTAAGCTTCACTTGAAAACATTTTAAAGAGAATCTATCATGTAATCTGCTTTCAAATTAAACTTGAAATTCCCCCAAATGTAGAGCTAGCTTGCTAAAAATATTCATTATTGGAATTAAATTAGAAAAATTTTGCCACATCTCAGAGAAAGTGAAATCTGTTCCCAAAGACATCACAGCAATATATAACTGCCTCGGCTCCAGCAGGCATCATCTCTCAGTGGACTATTCTAAGAGTCTCTAACCGGGCTCATCACCTCCAGTCTCTCTCTCACTCAAGACCTATCCCAAAGAACTCTTTTAAAATAAAAATCTGATTTGCTGAACATTCTTAAATTTCTTCAAGCTATCAAGACAAAGTCAATCTTCCTTATTGTTCCCAGGAAGGTCCTCGCCATCTGGCTCCTGCCTGCTCCAATGGCCTCATTTATAGTCCTTTGCACATGAGTCAGGTTGGGCTCCTTACAATTTCCCAAATGCTTCATACTTTTACTTTCACTTCATATGCATATCATATTTATTTCTGCCTAGAACCCTCCCACCCCTATGGGTTCCCACAATGTACATTGTACTTAACTATGTCATTGGACTTACAGATATTTTAATTGCCTGCTAAAGTATTAATGCTACCACTACTATAAATAGCTAATATTTAGAAATACTTGACTGTGAGTCAAGCACTATATTATTTCATTTAATCTCCACATATTATAGATGAGGAAACTGAACACATGCAATGAAGCCAGGTGAAACCAGCATACAAATCCACACATTTCCCACTCCACAGCCCCAGTTCCAAACCTCTACACCCACTGTTCTCAATAGGAGCAGTTTTGCCTCCCAGTAGACATCTGACAATATCTGGAGACATTTTTGATGGTCACAACTGGAGGGTTGGGGGAGCTATTGGCATCTAGTGGGTAGAAGCCAGAATGCGGCTAAACATCCTGTAATACATACGACAGCCCTCCACAGCAAAGGATTATCTGGCCCCAAATGCCAATAGTGCAGAGGAATTATCAGGCTCAAAATGCAAATAGTACCTGTGCTGAGAAACACTACTCTACACTAAATCACCTCCTGTAGATTGCCCCAGAAGATTCCGAGCATCTCATCCATATGACAAGAATTTTTAAATGCTCTACCATGGTGTCTTGGCACCTACCATTGTGTCTGGCACCTGGCAGATGTCCCATGCATTTGTGACCAACGGACAGACTCCAGAAGAAAAAAATTACTTATTATAAGGCTTGATTTTTGTGGCAACTTCAATAAAGATGAATTGAAACATATTCTTAATCAATAATACATGAATGCATGTGCACCACATTCTAGTGCGTGCCTTCACTTTAGCAATACCTTATATTTATGAACCCATAGAGTGGGAGATAGATTAATAAGCCAGATGCCTAGGATTTTTTTTTTCACAAGTCCTCAAGGAGATAAGATGCTTTTCAAATCCCATATAACTGCTACATTACAGGACAAATGTATAGGTTCATCATCTACATAGGTCATAACTTGTTTCAAAAAATATTTTCTGTGTAAGGTTCCCTTGGTTCCTTTTTTTTTTAAGAAAAATAACACAAGAATAAACAACCTTATTCTATTCCCTATTGTAGCTACAATTCAGATATAAGTACTTTATTCTAGATCTCCAGATGTTAGAAGTATAGCAGAAATTACAGTGAAGCCTAGGTAAAATTTTAAAAGTAAACAGAAATACAGCAGAAATAAACCATTCTCCAGCTTATATAAACTAATACACCTAAACAGCAGAAACAAAGTCAAGGAAAGATTATGATTATAATGTTGTCAAAGGGATAGAAATTCAGCAGGACTTTTACATTCTTGCAAAACACTTCAACAACAGGCAGCATTAACCAGTGTTGTACACAAGTTGCTAGGGGTTTCTGTGTGTGTGTGTGTGTGTGTGTGTGTGTGTGTGTGAAAAAGCAAAAAGGTTCTCATGTGGTGCTAGATACTGCTCATTTGATTTATCACTTTTTATGAACTGTATTAAAAGGTTAAAACACATGAGCCTGATTTTTAAAAAGTGTGATATAGCGAACTGTTCCTCACAACCTATTGTGCTGAACTTTTGCCACTTAAGGTTTTAGACACACACAAGCACACACACACACACACAAAGCAAATGGTGATCAAATGAATTTTGCTACCTGCTCTCCCCTTTCTTGGACATTTATAATGCATGCTAGTATAAAAATAGGCTCTGGAAACTTTTACAAGTTTTTAAACTCAAGATTTCCCAAACATAATTGAGCCTAGAGTAAAATAAACAAATACAGCAGTAAAAGAAGTAAAAAGTAATAATATAAGACCAGGATCTGTCAACATATTCAGGAGCAAGTAGAAGGGACTGAAAACAATGACAGGGTTTGTGGCTTGGGACATCAGGGTGACTGTAGCATTTCTCACTGTGATTTAGAAGCTGAGCATGGGAATCACAGCAGAAGCTAGAGACAAGCAGTGCCTTTTCCACTGTATGTGAGAACATGACACACACTTGTCACAGAGACAGATTCTGCACGTATGGACATGCCAGTTGTTAAGACATTTATGACTGTGAGACAGAAATGTGCAAAAAAGATGACCAAGCCCAAGAAACATTACGATTGCTATCATCAATCATTATTTTCTGAGCACCTGCTTTGTGTAGACATTGATGAAATCAGAAAAAACAGAATCCCAAGAGAAACAAATGGCAAAGGGAAGAAGTATATCTGAACCATCTTGAGAACCAAGGAACAACATGTCACAAGAGTTAGAATACTCAACATGTTCCTGAATGTCAGGATCATATATTATGCTACTAACACCATGACTATCTTCTCAACATTCCTCATCACAAACATTCCTGAGCCTCCAGAGG
The DNA here is from genome assembly GCF_028885655.2 of Pongo abelii. Taxonomy (NCBI): domain Eukaryota; kingdom Metazoa; phylum Chordata; class Mammalia; order Primates; family Hominidae; genus Pongo; species Pongo abelii. The sequence continues at coordinate 130,199,440 of NC_085928.1, read as the reverse complement.
AGTCAAGTAAGTATATTCCCAAATAAAGAAGATATGCCTGCTTTCAGTCTACATTTCTTTGTCCACACTTTTGTTTTAATAAACTTGTCACTCATGACTTTCTTATAAATGCCTAAATTCTTGATCACAGAAGAGAAGCCATGACTCCCTGAAGACCCTCTTTTGGAAGTAGGAAGTTGAATGAGCAACTCAGTCCAGACCAGTCCTTTCCTAATTATATATGCCTCGTCTGCAGTCCACTCTTAGAACACAGAGACACATATGTATTGAGGTGTTTGTGCATGTGTACACATGATAACGAATAAACTATATAAAGTATTTGTTAAAACAGGATTAGGAAAAATAAAAATTGGATAAAACATGCAGATCAGCAAGACAAACGTAAGTTGAGATATGTAAGCCACAAGTTTCTTCATTGTGATGAGTTGGACCATGAATTTGCCTTCTGTTTTGTTTTGTTTTTTTTAATCTCTAAATCACGATTGTCTCAGAAGATCTGAGACAGATGTCAATGATTTGCACATTGTCCATTGTTCAGTAATTTTCAAATAACTAGAACAAAATAAGCTATTCAATACAATTCAATATTTCTTAACTGTTAAAAAAAAATACTTCAAGATCCTTCACTGCCTTAAATGAATGAGTAGTAACTGGAAAAATAGCTTTAATAGACAGAAGGCACTGTCTGACAAATAGCAAATAACTGTTTGCTTTTAGCACATAAAGTGGTAAGATGATATCACAGAGGGTTTTTGTTAAGTTCCTTTAAATTATTTTGCCATAAAAGATTATTTAAATAAAAAATATTGCTTCTTAGAATAATTTTAAACATATTGATGGATGTTGGTCAATCAATAAAATCAATTGAATGATTTTAGTGGTGGCTCATGCCTGTAATCCCAGAACTTTGGAAGGTTGAGGTTGGCAGATCACGAGGTCAGGAGATCGAGACCATCCTGGCCAACATGGTGAAACCCTGTCCCTACTAAAATTACAAAAATTAGCTGGGTGTGGTGGCATGTGCCTGTAATCCCGGCTAAGGCATGAGAATCCCTTGAACCTAGGAGGTGGAGGTTGCAGTGAGCCAAGGTTGCACCACTGTACTCCAGCCTGGCGACACAGCAAGACTCTGTCGCAAAAAAAAAAAAAAAAAAAGTAAGGAAAAAAAAGATTTAAACCACTATACCAATATCATTTAATTTCTCGTTAGCACTGACCAGCAGACAGTACAAGATTATCACAGATTATCTTCTTGCAAAAGCCTCAAATGCAGGTATTCTGGGTTGCTACAGGTAGATCTGCCTTCTGTGCAAATTTAATGTTTCTGAGCAAGGGAGATGAGCCCTATTATCAAGCACATCTACATCTATCAGAAACACCTTCCAGGGAGTATATCAGATTGTTAGGACTGACTGTCATGATGGAAAAGCTACAATATGGTTCTCAGGACAGTCAAGGTTCCTAGGTCCTAATTCCAGACTCCCCTGATTTGCTATTTGGAAAAGATCCTTAAGTTCACAGCAGAACTCAGTTTCTCAACTCAATAAAAATAGCACTGCACAAGAAGAGCTGCCAGTACATAAAGACTTCAAAGTCCTTTGAAATTAGGACAGTAGGGACCAAACAACATTAGCATTGAGCATAGATCACTATTCTAGCTGTCAGTTGGCCAGGTTCCTGAGAGGAAGATATGGAAATATATTACTTGTGACTCAGTGATTTGGATACTCCCCCCCACTTGTTTAAATGCCAAAATTGACTAACAAGTTTGGGAACTTAAATTGGAGAGTGAACATTTTAAATCAGAAACTCACTGGTCTAAATATATTCAACTCCCCTACTACTTGGATACAAGAGATTCTTGAGTGAATCTCACTGGAATTTACATTAATATACATGGGCTACAGAAATCACAATCACCTCCTCAGATATAAAATAACTATTTTTAGGGGCCATATGAGAGACTCCAATAGGTATATCCATCTCAACACAATGGAGACAATTTCAGAATCCTTTTGTATTAATATGTTGTCTCATAGGTCACTGGGCTGCATGCTAAACTGAAAAATGGCTAGCAGGGCCAGGTACACAGTAGATACATAAATATTTGTAGACTGAATGAGGAATCAAAGCAAAGAATCAAAATGACTTTAAATAAAGCAAGGAGTTAACTTGCCATCCATTGCTCAACCAGCTTTGACACTAGAACAGGCCCTTCAAGCAAAACAGACAGCTGTGATCTGGACATATGATGCAATGCAGGCAGCAAACGTTCACTCTGGACAAATCCAAGTCCAAATATGACACTTAATACCAACCCAGAAGGGAAAGAGAAGCACTGCCCTTTCTACCCTTCCATTCATTCTTCCAACAGTGTTTCACCTGTGCCCATGTACCAAGCTCTTTGCTGGGCTATGGGGAATCAAAGATGAATAAACCCACGCATCGTGCCTCATCACAACTTAGAGGTGGGAACAGAAATGGAAACAAACTGCCCTGCAGGGGGGTAAGAGCTATATAGACTAAAGCCCAAAGCATCAGGGGCTACATGTTCAGGGGTGTTTATGGCCATAGGGTCATTTTCAAGTAACTTGTCCTGTCCTCTCAAATTGCTCTAATCAAAAGTTGGCTGAGACGCTAGATATTTGGGAAAATTAGCTTACAGAGTGTGGTAACCACTCATTCCTCTAGGTTTCCTGAGCTTTATTTCTGCATTGGGATTCATCACCAGAATCTCCACTGATAGGCCATAGTAGCTCAGGCCCCCAACAATAAACATACTGGATTACTTTTCATTATTATGTCTTCTGCATTTTTTTTCCATTCCAGAGTTGGTAAAAGACAAGATCATATAAAGAACCTGATTTCACTTTATGTAGAATTGAAGTTCAAGTATTATCCATGATATAATTTGATATTTCATACGAGTATATACTAGTTGGCAAGCACCATGGCAGGCACTCTACATGTGTCATCCTTACAAGTTTAATGCATGCCACCTCCAGACCCCCTTTTTTTCTGTTAACTTGGCTACTACTAAGAAGCTCAGAGCCAAATTAAATACTCTAAAGCAGTAAGCACTTAGGATTGTAGTTTAATTATCTTCCCTCCTCTACAAGATTTTGATCTTTCTTCCCCTCCCATTTTTAACAGTCTGATTTTGTGAAATTTTTACTATGCATTTAGTCAGCACACTTATGAAAGTCGATACTCTAGACACAAAAACAAATCACCATAATCTTCAATTATAATTTCCTTTTGCTCTCAATTGGCAAGAGTTTCCATGAATAACTAATTTGAAGATGACTCCTTTGATATTATGCTCTGGTCACTTGAAAACTCAAATAATGCAGTATTTCCCACCATCATTTGTTTCAGAATACTTTTATGAAGCGGCAAAAGAGGGCAAAAAGAGGCTGGCTGACTTAACTAATAACATATGATAACTATCAGGTTATTTTCAAATCTATCACTAAGACCTATTTATTTCTATCTTGTGTTGGATCCTGACCATTACATTTTGCCCCCTCACCAACCACCACTTTTGCAGCCCAAATTGTACCACCATGCACTGGCTGGTCCACTTAGGGCTGCCATTGCCAGAGGCACTGCCAGGAACTGCTGAGTGAGAAGACACTGCTATCATGAAGTGAAGTCAAGTCCCTGGAATTTCACTCTTAGCACTGGCAATGCTTCTGGAACTCATAAAGATTCTGCTGAAATTCAGGGAGTTGAAGGTCAATGTCTTCCAGGGATCAAGGTAACATGCCAGAAAAATTCTGCTGCTGAGGATTTCCATGTATTCAAGGCAAATGCCCTTAGGAGGAACTCGCAGAAATAACTCTTTGCATTGTCTCCACACAGAATGGAAGGCCAGCTTTTATTTCAAAAAGAAAGAGAGAGAGAGAAAAATAAACAAAGAGTGAACCATATAAGCATGGCATGTGTGCAACACACACATACACACGCACACACAGAATAGATCTTGGCATGCCCAACTGGCACCCACTTAGGATGTGTAGTCAGGTATTTTTGAGAACATAATATTTGGACACAATCATTAATTTATTCACCAAAGATTTATTCAGCACCTACTGCGTGCCAAGTATTGTTCTAGATGCTGGAAAATAAGAGTGAGTGAGGCAGTCAAGAGTCCTGTGCTCCTGGATTCTATATTCTAGGCAAGGAGACAGGTGATCAATAAGCATCAATTGAAATGAACAATTCAGATTGCAAATATAATAAAGGAAAGAAAAAGAAGAACAAAACAAACAAACAGAAAAACCAGTGTGATGGGTCTGAAAAGGAATGAGGGATCGCCTTTGCTCAAGTGGTCAGGGAAGGGCTTTCTAAGAAGGTGACACATAATCTTACACTAGAATGAGAAGACCGGGCTGAAGAAACCAATCACCTTAACTCTGATTTCCATCAAAAAGATGGGCTTACTAAAAAAAGAAAGATGCTATACCATTTGTGGCTCCACACAACTCATGCTTTAAACAACTGCAAAAACCCCAGGAAAGGAAAGGAATCCACAACTTCCTCTGCTTTTAAGGCGATTTTAAGAAATCACCTTTCCCAAAGATAATGGATTAAAAAGAAGTTGTCTTAATTCACCTCTAATTACGGCAGAATTTACTACAAAGAAACTGAAAGGAGAGACATGGAATATTCATTCCTCTTCGTAATGTCAGTTGCTTTATGTAACAATATTCCAATGTCAATAAAAGTATACCTTTGCATTGTAATGCCAACAGAAATTATTTCACTTTAAAAAACCAGTTCTGTAGCTATACTCAGTATTATTTACTTTCACTGGCTACAAAATAAAACCAAACTGTATTTACTAGCAGATGGTCTCATTTCCAATATATAATAAACCTCTGAGATCAGGTAAAAATAGATTCTGTTAGTATTTCTTTAACATGCTCAAATAATAAATGATCGTTCACCAATGTCTTTGTATAAAATACTCCAAACAAATCACTTGGTACCGAATTTCTGTTTGACTCAATTAAAACACTTAGCGACCCGGCATGAAAACATCCTAAAAACATCAACTGCTTAAAATACTTTGCAGTGAAACACGTTTTTCATTGTTTTCTAGCCTCTGACTGATTTCGGAATTAGAAAGAATTAAGCAGAAGTGAATTGGGGAGCAGGTCAGTCACTGAATATTCAGAGTGAATCATGAACACGTATACTAAAATGCAATTTTTATTTCTTTGCAGCACTGCATGCTATACATTCCTACAATTTAAATAAGCATACTAAACTAAGGCCAAATAATGTGAAGATTGCCCAACAGGTCTACATTACCTAATACATTTATCATTATATAAACTGCTGGGCTTGATATTAATACACTGTGCAAGGAATGCTTAATTTCTTGAACTTCCAAACAGGTCTTTAAAACTGAATCTCACTAGTACCCAAGACCAATAACGTGCTGAGGAAGAAGGTATTTCAAATATATTTACTGATTACACAGTGTTTGAATCTTCAAAAATTCTCAATTTATGTGGAAAAAGGAGAATGGAGAATCTGAACTTGGCTGTTCATGCAAACTCTTTCCTTTCTTTGACTCACTTTATGAATTGTTATGTTTCTAGATCCTTCTTTTAAAATTTTTCATTTGGGGAAACTTGTACATTTTTAAAAAATTCATCTCATTTCCTCTCTCCCCCTCCTTAAAATAAATAAGAAGGCTTAAGAATTAGCACTAATAATAATCCCACAATGGTCATTGGGAAATCCTCCCCCAAAGTGACAACTGCCGCTAAGAAGGGCAAAATCCACTAAGAATGAAAATTCCCCCAAATGAGTCCTTCTCCGAGGGGGTGGAGGTCACACAGCTGGCACAACTGGTATCACAACCAACTAGAGGCGACCCAGAGGAAGATGCTGCGCCAAGAGAAGCAAAGCGAAGGAGCGCGACCCAGGAGGCTAGCGAAATCCCCGCCAAGCCCCCAGGAGGCGGAGAGAAGCCCAGTCGCCAGGCACCGGCCACGGCGCACGCCAACATTCAGGATAATTCTCCTTTCCAAGCCCCGGAGTTCCGGGGCAGGCGAAAAAGGGGGGATGGGAGACCTACAGTCCCTTTAACCCTCCCCCCTGGCCTGCCAACCTTTTCCGAACCCCCATGTCACACAACTTCCTCATCATGGAAACTTCCACTGGGTTCGGCGCTGAGGATGCCAAACTCCATTTCACAAGGAACATGTCAACAGCTGGGCTTGGGGTTTGAGGAACAGAGCCGCTGCGATTGGAACAGAGCCCGGCCACCCTGTTCCACCACTGTCCACGCCGTAGCTCCCAGCCTGCCGCCGCGCGGTGCCCGAACACGGGAGGGCACCTCCTCCCAGATCCGGGGCGCAGAAGCCCCGCGGAGGCAGGTAATCAGGCTGATGACACCCCCACCACCCACGCTCACCCGCCTGCCCGCCCGCGCGCGCTCGGCTTAGCCGCCCGCACCCCTCCGGGTTCTTGCGACACTCCGTCACCATCCCGCCCACCCTGTGGACAGTTGGAACTGTCGCCCCCTCCTCCTCTCACCCCGCTGCCTCCGCGCGGTCTTCTAGCCAAATTACCAGTGCCCTGGAGCCGGTTGGGTTGAGCGCCCCTGCCCGGGGAAGGTAGCCTGCGGGCTCTTGCCCCGAGCCCGCGGAGCAGGAGGTCTCTTTTCCAAGCGCACTCACATTATTCATGCAAAGTTAATCCCCGCCGCGTCACGGCCGCCCGCCCGAGGATGTGCGCCTTCCTTGGCCAAGCCCCGCAGTCTCCACCCTCCTCCGCCCCCTCCTCCCGGCGGCGGGGTCCCGGGGAGCGCCGGCGACTGGGCGTCGCGCGAGTCCTGCAAAATGTCAACTCCTTGGGCGAAGAGAGGCGGCCGCAGCCAGGGCCGCGCCGCACCTCCCGGGTCTCTCCACTTTTATAGGCGTAGGAAGCGAGTGTGGCTGGGGCACCAGAGTCCCCGCCTCTCCGGGTCCTCCGCGTGCCCGGCCCGCCCCGGCCCGCTCCCCGGGCGCTGTCTTACTCCGGGCCCGGGGCGCCTGCTCCGCGCCGCGTCTGCGAACCGGTGACCTGGTTTCCCCTCCAGCCCTCACGGCTGTCCGACTTGCGCGGCGGTGGCGGCGGCGGCCAAGAGCAGGCAAACCGGGCTCCGCCAGGGGCGCAGCGAGGAAATGGCCTCCTGGCCGCACACTCCGCCGCCGCCGCCGCCGCCGCCACCGCCCCGGGCTGCCCAGCCGGTACTGACGCCCCCTGCCAGGCTCCGGGCCAGCGCTCCGACGCGCTTACAGCGCCCGGCTTGCCGACCCCGACCCCGACCCTGACCCCCGAGTCCTACGCACTCGAGGTCCCCGGGCCGGCCGCCGCCGCACCTGCCTCCCCAGGTGTGGGCGCTCCCCCTCCTCCTAATCCCGGCCGTGCTCTCCCAGGGTTGGTGACGGTGCAGTGGGTTTGGTGGCCGCGCGTCCACCCACCCGATTGCCTGCGCGCATAGGTGCGGGTTTGGGCGTCATTACTCGAGTTGAAGAAAAGGAAAGAATGGGGAACGAGTGACACCGGGACCACAGGGCGAGTCTTCCAGGAGCACGTCCCGGCCTTCTTTGCCCGGCCCGACCGGCGCGACCCGTGCAGCCGCGCTCCTCCCTCCGCTCCCAAACCACTTGTGGCGCGTGTTGGGAAGACAGGGCGCTCTGGCTCTTCCTGGGGCCTCTGCTGGTCCGGCCATCTGGCGGCTCTCTTAACCACCACCGCCACCCCAAGAATGGAAGTTTGGGACGTGCCTGGGTTGCCCTTAAGGAGGACACCCCCGCCCCCACCGCCATTATGCATATCGTGGAAGAGGTGCGTAGAGGGCGAGACACTCCTCAGGTCCCAGAACGGCCGCTCTATTAATTTGTCTTTGCCCTGGAAATGTATAGATAAAACCAGGAAGACAAAAATAATGTATACTTTTCAAGAGATCTTTCCCGGGCAAATATAGGTCTCTCAAATGCCCCCGACCTTAAGTCCTGGAGACCAGGAAGAGACTGCTTTCTGAGCTAGAAGGATACTTGGAAAATACCGAGTCCTCACTCAGAAAATACCGAGTCCTCACTCAGCTAAAAGGTAGTCAGTAAGGAACTATAGTTGCAACAAAACTACTTTGACAACAGAGTACAATTAATTTCTTATAGACAATATTAAAATAATTCCGACATCATAATTTAATATTCATATCTATTCGTGTAACACGCAATATAATAGAGTTATGACGATATGGATCCTCAGCTGCCTGACAATGTATAGGTTATTTATTGGAAGGTTCTCTAGATTTCCAGCCAGTGACATGTATGTTTTATTCTCGCTTCTTCTGAGCGTCCCAGGGAAAGGGGTGGGAGGCCCCCCCACCCCTGCTGACAGCATTAACAACCACCCCGCTGGATGAGCAGAGTTTCACTGATGCACTTTTAAGAAAGTTGCAGGCCCCAGAGACCCCATTTCCCTTTGGTCCTCGGTGAGAAATCCGTGCTTTCTTCTCTACTCTTAATAAGGCTGCACCATAGGACTTGCAGGCTTCTGTAGTTGGAGAGCTGTTCTCCTTTGCAGGGAAGTTCCTGGGCTTTGCTCCAAAGCTGCCCCGGAATGTTTTGGTTGGTTTGGAGAAAAGCTGTGGCGTCTACACCACTTGTTCCAAGCAGGCGGCCCCCTGGTGGCTAACTGGGGGTGAAAAAGCTGGCCAGTGAGGAGGAAGTCTGGCGCAGGTAGGCCCCAACAGTTGACAACCTAGTCTTCGGGTCTTCTTCACAGCGTTTGTACAACTTAGTATTACCGCGGGGAGGTTGCGGGGGTGAGGTGAAGCAAATCTTCCTTCAACACGGTGGATCATAGGCTTCTCGGCCTACTGGAACTTTTAATTTTTTTCTCTTCCTGAGTATAACTTGGAGCTAAATTATTTAAGAAGGAGACATACAGAGGACAAAATGAAATGTAACAAAAACTGTTGCTTCTCTTTGTTCAAGGGCTTTGTCTTTCTGATCTCATTTTGCCCAGAAAATTCAGAAATGAGCCAGTTAAAGCATGAAATAAATAAAGGGTGTGGCATTACTCAAACAATTCATGAGACTGTGGTGGTAACAATGTTATATAACAATGGGGAGGGCAGTTTTACTGCAATGGTAATGATAACGTGAACTACTAGGGTTCCATTTTGAACGGGACCTCTGAGGGCTGTCCTACAGTCTGCATGATGATGGTAAAGAAGGGTTACCAAGAGATCATGGCATTGATTTTTCTTGTTTTACACAAGGTAGGACAATGGAGGAGAATGTCATGATGACTTGATTGAAGGAAGAACATTTATTCAAACTTTAGATTATGTGGTCATGTATTCCAGCTGACTTGAGAGGGTGTCACACCAAGGCTGTTTCCAGGACCCATTCCCATATTTCACCATAGACATCCTCATTACCAGGATTTATACCTTTAAGCTGATGACTCAGTTCAAGAAAGCAATTCATTCGTATATTCATTTATTTAGCAACTACTAGGGTAAGCAAATGAATGAAACAGAGCCTCATAGGGCTCGGATTGGGCAGAAGTGAGTGAGGCCAGTGGTACCAAGTGCAGGATCTGAGCCTGTTTTTATTTAAAATTTTGATGTATTGTTCATCATGAATAATTGTTGCATTAATTTTGATTTTTAAAATAGTGCATTAAAATATTTCTCCTGATTTACTGAGGCTTTGTTTTTTCTTTTTTGGCATCCCCTTAAATTTCACACCAGGGATGGGTGCCTCACTTGTCTAAACCTAGTCCCTGCCCTGCTATGCCCTCAGTGTTACCAGAGTCTTTTCAGAGAAGCAAAGTTCAAATTAGAATGTCCTAGATGTCAAAGATAATTAATATATAGTAAAGGATTTGGGGTCAGGGAGTTAGAGACGTGGGCATGAGGGGAGGGAAAAATCAGGGAAGATTTCATGGAAAGTGGTGGCACTTGAACCAATCCAGAAAAGATGGACCACATTTTGCCAGGGAGTATTGGGACTGGAACCCCTGGTATTGTTTTGCTTATTCAGCTACTTCTCAAGCTGGCTGTGCAGCCACCTGACCTAGCCCTGGAGATTCTGATTCTGTCTGTTCATTGTTAGTTCTTGGAACTTATTTTTTCTATGAGGGCCCCAGTGATTCTGGTCCATAGCAGCTGGATAAGAACTCCAACCCTTCAGGAAAGACAGCTTCTTGGGGAAGATGACAGGGTCAAAATTATCTAATTCAAGTACAGTCTAATTCACAGCACAAAACTAACTTTTTATTTCATATCTTGATATATGCCCGTTTTTACCAACACTCTGTCTTTGGCTTACTTTTGAATAAGGGAGACCAGAAAGGAAAAGGAACTATAGGTTGCCCTATCTTTCTTTTTCCTTCTATGTCATCATTTTCAAACTAAGTGATTACAGGGAAGTATTAACATAAGAAAAGACAGAGAAAGTTTCCTTGGTTGTTACCTTCTTTTTGCATTCAAATCAGGCTCTGGCTGGAATGGAAAGCATGGCAAACCCCATTTTGGGGTTGTCAGTGTCCTCACTTAGTCATTGATGTGACATGCTTACCTCATACTCAATTTGAGTTTTGCAGAACTCCCACACATTGTGTGCCCACAGGGATTCCGTGCTCATGGGGCAACAAGAATGCTATGTGTGAGTGAACAAGTAAAGAATGGCAGCAGCTATGCATGTTATCTGTATTTCCTCTGCTCATGCACATGCTCCATTGTCCCATCAGCCTTCACTTACAAAACAAAAGTTCAAAGATAAAATTATTAGGAATTTCATTATGGTGACAACAGAGCATTAAATGAAGTGCCAGGCCCCAAGCACCAAGCCCTTCCCAGCATGGGTTGTATGCAACTGTCCAGATCACATGCCCATGAAGCTGGTCATGGGGAAAGAACTTGATCCTTTATTGTGGTAGAAGCCTAGGGCATGTTGGAGATGCAGTAGACATGCTGGCATGGCTGGTTATAGCAAGGAGTACATAACATAGCTAACATGTATTAGACATGTATTATGTTTCAGGTACTGTCCTAAATATTTCATACATCTTTTAAAGTTTGCCAGAGGACCCTGTGAAACAGTATTATTATGTACTTCATTTTCCAGATGTTAAAACTTAGGAAGGCTAAAACTTAGGAAGATCAAATAATCTGCTCAAGCTCAGGCCTGGGTACTGGGTGACAGAGGGTATACTCTTAACCAGCTCATCATGCTACCTGCATGCAACACAAGGAGTTATTGGATAGGCACATGAGGCTGGAAAAGGTGAACATGTTCTGGCAGTCATGAGACATCTCTCTAGCCCTTCACTTAAGGAACTACTGTGCACTGGGACGATCAGAAGAGCCCTAAAGAAAACATGTTATGTCATTGGCTAGAAAACTCCCTAATCACATTCTCTTACCTTGTTTTCTAACTAGAGGTAGAAGATTCTGAGGCCCTGGGCGGGAACTAGTAAGCCACAATCTGGAAGAGTCTTTTATCACCATGTGGAGACCTAGAGCATTCATGTTGAACTATTACTGAGATAAGCAATCAACTTCTTTTGTGTTAAGTCACTGAAAGGCAAGTGTTAATTTGTTGCAGTAATTGGTGCTCCCTTAACACACCTGTCAGCCAGGCCAAACTCTATCACAGCATAAATAATCTTTTCCTTAAATAAATACAGGTAAGAGGATAAAATAGACCTAAGTGCATTAATATGAATATAGGCTCAAAGCAAAATGTTGGGCTGAAAATGTTCAGAGTGATAATTTTTTAAGTTGATGTGCAATTTATGTACAGTAAAATAGATAAAACCTAAATGTTCAGTTCAATGAATTTTTACATGTTCATACCCCTGTATAATCACCTCCCAGAACAACATAGAAAATACTTCATATAAATGGAATCATACAGTGTGTTTTCTCTTGTGTCTGGTTTCTTTCACTCAGTGTTTTTGAGGTGAATCCACATTATTGTGTAGATTAGAAAGTTGTTCTCTTAAAATTTCTGTTTGACATTACGTTATATGAATATGCCACAATTTGTTTATTCATTCTCCAATTGATGGACATTTGGGTTGTTTCCAATTTGGGACTATGACAAATGAAGCAGCTATGAACATTCTTGAACAATTATTTTTGTGGTACATGCACTCATATCTCCTGGGCATATGCATAGGAGTGAAATTGATGGTCATATATTTATCTGAGTTATTCTATTAAAGCTCTCTGAGGTACTAGCACAATTATGAACAACTAGAAAAAGGTCAGTTACCACTTGCTGACTTCTGTTCATTCTTACAGTTTTCACAAATAAAATATTCAAAGTTATATGGAGTCTAACTTGAGGGAGTAAATATTCTTCAGCATCACAAATAGAAAATCCTCAAAGTGATCAATATTCAAAACTACTGTTGCCTTATGTAGCAATTACAAGCTCTGCTTGCAGCTGCAAATCATTTTTATGAACTAAGCTACATATTAAAGCCTATGTAAAAATGAAGATGCTGATAAAGTATATCAAGAAAAAGGTGAATGGCTGAAAGGAAGGTAAGAATACCAAAACATTTCTAGATTAAATCTTACTTTTCAGCTGTTTGAAAGATAGGTTTAAGACATGCTGAGTAATTGCTAATTGGACTGTAATAACCTATGTTCATTGTGAGCGCACAGAAGTACAGTACATTGTTAAATTCTTTGTCAATCACAGAAGAAATCTAGTGGTTCAAGACACATCTTCCCAAAACATGCCAATTAAGTGTCCTTCCTTTTTGAGTTATGCTTATATGCATCAAAAATGGAAATGTAATTGTTAAAAATTTGGGGAAAATATCCTTTTTTAAAGGAAGGGAATGAGGTAAATCTTATTCATTTTCATGGAATAAACTTTAATATATCTAGATATAACAACACATATAATAAAATGCTATGATTATGGGCTATTTTCAGATCCTTAAAATCCCTGAATGAGTCATATCTGAAGTGACAGTCATAACTTCAGATTTGCTTGCCTTTGTCAGTTATTTTAAATGAAATTCTCAATTTGAGGGCAAAATGGTTCTTAGTGACACCTCCTATTTTCATATATTATAGCTCTCTTTCACAAATAAACTTGCCTCATCCTGTTTACAAAGTATTGCGTAAAATGCTAGTCATAGCTCCTACAAACACAACTGTAGAACATATTTTGAACTTCTATAAATGATACATTTGAGGCAAACAAATCTACAGCTAGTACAAGAAAGGATTGAGTTTTCATTATGCAAATTTAGAACAAAACCCTGCAATGTAGTTCATACCAGATAATGAATAACAATAATTTGAGTTCCAGGTTTGTGTCCTTTCTAATCATGTGATTTGAGCATGTTACTTAGCTTCTCTAAGCCTCAGTTTCCACAACTGTAGAAATGAAGAAAACCATCGTACCTACCTGATAGGGATGGTATGAGGAATCTGTGGTAATAGATGGATAATGCTACACACGGTGCCTGGCACACAGTAGGTGGCTCATTAATGTGATCCATCATTATTATTTTGGAAAAATATAATTTATGGTATTTGAAAACACAAAAATGGCAAAGGCAAAATTTTTATCTTGAAAGATACTTTTTTCCTAAATCAATTATTCAATAAATATTTACAAATATTTGTAACAATACAACTGCCTACTACCTGGGCAGACAATTCTAGGCTGTAGAGAGAGAAGAGTGGGCGAGAACATAAAAATCTTTCACGTTGTGGTGCTTACTTGTCATTGAACAGGATGCAAATTCTTTGAAAGAGAAGGAGCACTCCTATCTTTGGCAAGGATTGAGCACAAACCCAAACACGTGGCTGAATTCAGACTTGCAGAAATAATGTCTCTGGAGACAGACTCTTTTGCCTGTCTATGAGTTCAAGCCCTTAACCGTGTTTTTTTGGAGGAAATGACTCAGTTCTTAGAGAGAACTTTTAGTGAATATTTTCCCTGTAGCATTTCCTAACTGCTACTAATCTCTTAAGTTTGAATGCCCTTCTCTAACATCCAGCTTCAAGAATGCCAGGAATATTTTTTTTTTTTTCCAATACAAGAGAAACTATTCTAGAGTCATCTAGAGATTACCAAATGTTGGATTTGGAGCCAATCTGATTTGAGCCATGCTCATAATTACTTGTGTGCCCTTGCCTTTGTCATTTCTTCCCTGGTTCTCCTGTATGCATGCATAAATGCCAGGACCAAGTAATGCCTAAAATCCGTCTCAGCTCTTACATTCTAAAAGTCAGTGCAATTTTACCCCCATTCAATGATCAGATAAAGATCTTTATTTTCTGGAGTGCTCCCTATTCCTTTTTAACAATATTTTTGTGTTCATTATTAGCTAAATGAAGAAACTTGGGATGTATAGATTTAAGTTCCATTCCTAAAGGCAGCTTCTTTTGGGAAGGCAGAAAAGCAGCTTCTTTGTTTTTCTGATGATTTTAATGCATTTTTTATTAGGCAGGTAAGTCAAATGACAGGATGATTTTTTCATTAGTTTGGATAAACCACAGATTGAATTTACCATCACTTTTGCTTTAATTAATTTAAATCAAAATTAATTTAATTTAAAGCAAAAGGTTTACCATCACTTTTGCTTTAATTAATGGCCAGAGGATCTGTAAATTCAGGTCATAAAATGTTCTTTGCTGGTATTTCTTTCAATGATTCCTACTCATTCTTATACCCATTCATGAAATTTGAAATATCATAATAAAGTATGATCCTTCATATGAGGACATTTGAAATTTCTGAAGGTGATGATGGACGTTTTCTCTAGCTTACTTTTCTTTAACCCCTTTATCTATGACCATAAAAAAATGATATTGATTCACACTGTTGGACTGATTGACATGAACATGTCCCTGCCAGGAAGTGTCTCACTCTTATCATTTGTATGCCTCCTCCTGGATTCTTCCTCTAGGCCTCAATGTGGTATCTGAAAAAAGGCTCTGTGGCTGCTGAGGTTAGAGGAAACACAGGCAGTGAGAATTGATGTTGAGTCAGTCACATTATTGCCGTAAGATCCATTAGCTAACTTCCTTGTGCCCCAGCTTTTTTTTTTTAACCTGTAAAATGAAGAGATTCCCTCTTGCTAAGGAGATTAACTAAAATCATAGTTTTAAAATGTTCAGCAAATTGCCTGGATCTTGGGTGATCAGTAAAAATTAGTTTTCCTTTTCTTCTCACAAAGCTCCTTTTCCTTTACTTCTTTCTGAGTAAAGCCATGCAGTTTTATGATTGATGGCAAAAATAAAGTGCACCTAAGAGACAGGCAGAGACCTGAGACCAAATTTCCTCAAGAGAGGCAGTGATGGGAAGATTATGAGCTTGTCTCCAATCCCCTGCTCCATGATTTACTACGTACTTGCAAGAGCTTGGAAAATCAGGTTGCCTATCCAAAGAAAGACCACGTGAAGAGAAACAAAAAGAAATGTTTGCTGAGTATTCATTTCTCTGAGTCTGTTTTCTCATCTGTAGTATGGGTAGATAGTTTCTGTCTTTCCTGCATCAGGAAATTAAATTATGAAGATCTAATGAGGTAAAGAATGTGAAAAACATCTCCCAAATGTAGACATTCTAAAAAACATAATCCATTTTTATCTGGGAAAACCCACAAATACAAAAGGAGCCACATTGAAATAATGTGTCTTAACCTGAAAAATCACAGATCCTCCTACAAACCAGAAGCAAGACTGTGAATTTAAGTTACACCAGTTCTGGTGTCAGAATGGAAACCAGTAGACCTCAACAAGTGAAATGTGACAGATGAGCAGGTTCCTCTTATGACTTTTGGCCACTAATTTAACCCAAGCTCCTTAATTCTCAAAGTTCTCTTTTAAGAAAAAAGGAAAAAAAAAACTGTTTCTAAATGTGAGTCAGGAAAATAATTCAGCTGAAAGCTGGACCCTGGACCCCAGTAGGTGCTATAAGCCATAACGTATGAAAGATAGTCACTCATAATTCATGCTGTAATGGGTGACAAGGACTATGGCTCGCTAACATAGCAATGGGGATTAAGAAAACCAGTCCTTGCTATTCCTCCAGCACAAGTTCAATTCTGCCTCAGGGCCTTTGCACACACTGTGCTCTCTACTGCAGCTGTCTTCCCAGATTCTCACATGGCTTCTCCCTCACTTCAGTGAGGTCTCTGATGGTCAGAGAGGCCTAACCTTACCATTTTATCCAATAGAACAACCTCTTATCATTCTTTAGCCCACTGGTTATCCAAACACAGTCCTCCCTCTAGCAGTATCAGCATCACCTGGGAATTTGTTTGAAATGAAAATTCTAATTCCCTACTTAAGAACACTGAATCAGAAACCTTGGGGGATGGGGCCTAGAAATCTGGATTTTAACAAATCTTCCATGTGATTCTGATGCAAGCTGAAGTTTAAGAACCACTACTTTAGCCCTTTACTCTGTTTTACTACACAGTCCTTATTACCAGCTGACATTATATTAGCTATTTGTTTCTTCTCAGATTTATTGTCCAGCTCCACTGCTGGAATACAAGCTCTGTATTGGAGCTTAATTATGAGAGGGTATGTAGAGTCGCTATATTAAAGACTATATTAGAGGATAAAGACTTGTTCATTAAGGTATCCCTAACACTCTTCAAAATAGTACCTGGCATAATGGTGGCCCTCAAAAAGGATTTTGAGATGAATTAATGATTTGCCACTACGGCATTGATACAGCCCATCAGAAACAAAATATAATGAGATAGAAATACAACTAAACGTATATCAAGACAGCCTGGGCGACAGAGTGAGACTCTGTCTAAAAAAAAAAGTATATCAAGAGACATATAAAGATACATATGTACATATATTATATATATATAAAAATGGAGGAAAAAAGAATGTGACAGATAAGGTAATGTATGAAGGTATTTAATTTACATAAAATAGTCATGGAAGGCCTCTCTGAGAAAGTAACATTTCAGTTAGGAGTCAAGGTATGAATAGAATATATTCTTATATATTTGGTATATATATTAACAATATATCATTTATATATTGTCCATATATGTATATATATTAATGATTAATATATGATTATGTGTATATATATACACATGTATACATATACATATATATAATGTGTACATATACACACATGTATACATATACATTATATATGATGTGTATATATACACACATGTATACATATACATTATATGTGTATATATACACACATGTATACATATACATTATACATACACACATATATAAATACACAAACACACACACATACACACGTATATAAATGAAATAGAAACTGGGAGTAAATCAGAAAGGATAGACTAAAGCAACAGGTAACACGTAATTAAATGATGAGAGAATACACCAGAATGTGGCCTGAAAAAGAAGAGAACTAACATTCAAATCATTATGAAAAATATAAAACCCTTTATCCTGAAGCCCCATCAATGTTTCCCCATTTTTTCCCTTTTATCATATTGCTGGATTTGAGTGAAACATAGTTTAGAAGAACATCTGCTTTAAACTATCATCCTGTTCTAGAGGCTGTGATCTCTAAGCAGAATAAAATGTGGAAGGATTGCATAGACTCTGTCAAGTTAAAGATCACATTTAACCATTAGTTGATGCACTATTGGAAAAGGGGAGAACATATTTCATGGTGTTTGGTGATGCCACATTCAGATTTTACAGTTCATTAAAGTTAGGAATAACAAATACAACAATGTTTAGAATTAACACGTGGTCATGATTCACTGTAATGTAATAGTCCACGCATGTGTACTTCCTAATGACATGCGGAACACAAAGGAACAAAACGTTTCCTCTCTTCTTGTACCCTAGGTTGAGTTCCTCCTTTAGGGTTGCTTTATTTCCACCTTTGAAAAGGATCTTGACCCAGTGTGTAAAGTTCAGACTGCCTGCCTCATTTTCATTTGTATTTGTATTGAAAACAGAGTTGTAGGCCCAGGTTTCTCAGTCTTAGCACTATTGACATTCTGGGCTGGGTAATTCCTCATGGTGAGCGCTGTGTTTTGCACTGCAGGAAGTTGAGCAGCACCCCTGGTCTCGACCCACTAGATACCAGTAGAACACACTTCCCCTGACCCCCTCAGGTTGAGGCAACCAAAAATGTCTCCACAAATGTCCCCAGGGGCCAGAATCATCCCCAGTTGAGAACTTTCTGTTCTACCTTCTGCTGTCAGAAAATTTGAATTTTGTTGCTGCTGCTTAAATAATTTTCTAGATTAAGAATCTGCTGTCTGGCATGTTTTAGCACCTTATAGAGAATAGAGAAAAACATGGAGCTTATTAATAACATATATTACTTAATACATTTCTATCCTAAAACAATTCAAACAGAACCTTAATGTTTTCCTCAAAATAGATAAAAAGAAAAAAATTCTGAAGCATGACATTTCAAGTAATATATTTCTCACAAATTGCCCAATAGACAGAAATAAATGTACCAAAAATAAGGTTATTTCTACAAATATTGCTGCAAAGAAAAAAAAAGCGCATTTACTAATTATGAATCATCTACAATTCTTATGTTGGCAGTTAGTCCCCAGAAATGTAGCAAAGGAAACTGATAATCTAGGAAACACACAGTACCCCTAGAATACATCTGAATATTTTATAGTATCACCTTGCTCCCTTGTATGGAAGTCTCTGAATACAGAGCCAGTGTATTTAAATTTGTAACTATACTTCTTCCTTCCTCACCCACATGATACTCTATTACTCAGTGGAAACATTGCAACATAAAACAATTCATCTTTTCAGAATACATCAGCACTTAAAATAGTGTGATCAGATTGAAAGGACTGTAAAAAGGTTCATTTTCTCAGATTGGGGATGAGACAAAGTAATGCATACTTACTACTACTGCCAATCTCATAAAATCATGAGAGCAAAAAGGACCTAGTTTACCTACTGGAGGTTAGCTACGCAATGATGATAAATTAGCAGGGAGTTGTTAATGTGCCTACATGACCCATGACTAGTTAGCAAAATGTTTACCTCTGAAATAAAAGCCCAAGTCAGTGGAACATTTACAGGTCATTAGAAAAGATAAATGAAAAACCTATCTGACCCTAACCCAGACTTGACTACACACACCTATTGCCTATGGGAAATAAGCGCAAATCAGACAGCCTATCAAATAAAACTCATGTATTGTTAAAAGGGTCCTCATTAATATGTTGCCACTCAGGGAAAGAAGATGTGGAATAATGAAGTAAAGTGAGATTTATTTTAGTTTCCTCCAAATTCCTTTCTATTTAAAACATTTTCCCATCTGTCATTAAGAGCTATCACCTTGGCAATAGCAAATGAGAAAGCAGGGCTTATAGGGTATGTGTATATACATGAATACAAGGCAGTTGTCTTAACATTGTGCTTGCAACCATATTTAATTGAACAATGAATATATTCGAGCAGAATATACAGCATTATGTGTTTCATCTTCTATTCATTTGTAGCAACCTTTTGATAAGTCATCATTTAATAAAATAAATACAATTTTCTCTGAAATGTGAATGATAATTGAGTAGATAGTTGAGTCTCTTATACCAACATATGAAAGCTCAGGAGGCCAAAGATTGAATCGTTTCATTCCTTTGGAACATAAATGTAAGAGAAAACACTCTCTGAGACTCTAGAGCCAAACTCCAAACAAGTGGTTCCTTATTTTCTCCATTGGTCTGCTCACTCTTGTTGCATTTATATTTCTTGTCAAGTCTAGTTATCTGGTTTCACGGACACTTGTAGAGACGAAAGAGCAATCTAAGAGCAGGTTGAAAGAAGACATACGAGAAAGGATAAAATTTGGTTGAGCAGCAAGAGATGTGTTCTTGAAAATTAAGGTTAATTTGCTGTCATCCTGGAAGCAAAGACCAGAAACTCTAAGGCAGTCACATACCTATTTTGGCTATTACACTACAGTATCATAACAGGTAATCAAGTGATCATAACTATCAGAGAATCAGAGTTCTGGATTGTTTGGGCCCTCAAAGTCTCCTCTGGCTCTCCTTCACACCCTTTCTTTATTGTCTGTCAAGTGGTCTTCTTGTCTATGTTTTCATACCCCTGAGGAATGGGAATGGATTATGTTCTGGCTCATCCAAATAACTGAGAAAGAATTAGACAAAGCCAAAGACAGAACCCTCTGGCACTCTACAAGCAACATCTACCCAGGATGGCACCCATCCATTAATCAATTCAACACATTTTGGTATTGCCTGGTAAGCCTGGCTAGTCCAATATCTATGCCTATACCATTTCTCCAATTTACCAATCTAGTAGTCATAACAATAAAAGAAATCAAGTGAGCTTTACCTACTTATTCTCAGGGAACTCGTGCTGACTGGTAAGCTTCACTACTATCTCTTCTCGGGATCTATGACTGTCCCTTCAGGAACACAGTCCGGAAATATTGCTCAGGTTAATAAGTTCATAAGTCAAAAGGCCATGCTTATTTATCCCTTCTGAAACCAAGAGGAATTATATGATAACTTCAATCAAAAGAAAAGCTAAGTGGTATTTAAGAGCCCCTTGTTCACATATATAAGAATAAAAATGATACATTTTAGAAAAGTTTTCATCAAAAAGGAATTAAAATGAAAGTGTCGCATCTGAGGTAACCTTCACTTGTGTGGAAAATTTACTTACCAAAGATTCATCAACACTTAATAATCATGCCAGTTATAGGAAGTAATTTTGTAGATTGTTGGTTCTCAAAATGTGGTCCCCAGACCAGCAGCGTCATATCACCTGAGAGCCTGTTAAAAATGCACTCTTAGACCCCACCTAAGATCTACTTACAGAATCAGTATCTCTGAGGATGAGGCCCAGCAATCTGTGTTAATAAACCATCCAGTTGATTCTGGGGCACACTGGAGTTTGAGAACCACTGTTGTCAAAGCTAAAATAGAATTAAGATTATAATGGTTAGCCTTCGAGCATTCCTAACGTAATGCTAATGGTGATGACGATGATGATAATTTTAATAGACAACATTATCTGGCCACTTACCTGTGCATGTAAGCCTTGTGCTAAGTACTTTAGGCCCTATATGACTTGACAGTAGAGCCCGACAAAGTACTGCTATTCCCATTTTATAGATGAGATAATGAAATTGACAAAAATTAAGAAATTTGCCCAAGGTCAGCCATTACGTTACAGAGTTGAGATAACCGTCCAGGTATAGTTGATTACATACACATGCCCCTCCTCCCCTCACACACACACGCACACCCTCATTCTTCACTATGATGCCATGCTGCCTTCCAGAATCAAGAAAAAAAAAAAAAGCTTTCCCAACTTAAAATGCCTCTATCCTGAGGACCTCATCAGGAAACATCCCCCATTGTCCACCTTCTCAGCAGCCAATTATCTGACCCTTCAGATGAGTCCTGACCTTCTCTTCCAATCTCTTGGGGCTCTAGAGACAAAATTCCCATGTTAATATGAGATTAATTTTTCTGAAAAGTGAACCTGAATTTTTCATTCTTTCTTTATATACAAAAATGGGCCAGTGTCTTAATTATAAACTGGATTGAAGCTGAAAGAGACACTCACTGGATATCATCTGGATCTTTACTACTCAATATGTAGTACCCAGACCATAAGTACCAACCTCATTCTGGAACATGTTAGCAGTGCAGAATCTCAGGTCCCACCCCAGACCCGCTGAATCAGAATCTTCATTTTAACAAGATTCTCAGGTGATCGCACACATATTGACATTTGAGAAGCATTGGCTTATCTAGACATATCCTGAGGAAGATGAGATCCCAGGAAATTGAATGACCCATTCAAGGTCACAAATCTAATTACCCTCCCACTGAATATGTTTTTTTTCTATATCCCTGCAGCTTTCAACTATGTTCCATAAAAATAATGTTACTGCTGCTGCTGTTGGCTGTTATTGAGCACTTCCTATGTTCTGGACATTGTGCTAATTACTTTATATGGATTATCTCATTTACTCTGTTACCACATCCTATGAATTCAGTACAGTTCTATTATTATCTCTTTTTTTTCTGATAGGGAAACCAAGGCCCAGACAGATTTAAATACTTGCTGTAAGTCGTGCAACTTCCAAGTGGTGAATCAGGGTTTAGAACCCATGTAATTTGACTTTGAAATAGGCCTGTACCTACTGGCCTGCATGTGTATCTTTAACTTTTCTCATCACTTTCAAAGCTCTTATCATACATCTCAATCAATGAATCAATCAATCAATCAATCATATATCTACCTAATTGTTTCGAGGGCAAAAAGTTTATAAGATGTAGCCAGGCCGGGCGCAGTGGCTCACACCTGTAATCCCAGTACTTTTGGAGGCTGAGGTGGGCAGATCGCCTGAGGTCAGGAGTTTGAGACCAGCCTGGCCAACATGGTGAAACCCCATCTCTACCAAAAAGTACAAAAATTAGCTGGGTGGTGCATGCCTGTAGTCCCAGCTACTTGGGAAGCTGAGGGGGAGAATTGCTTGAACCCAGGAGACGGAGGTTGCAGTGAGCCCAGATCATGTCATTGCACTCCAGCCTCGGCGACAGAGTGACACCCTGTCTAAAAAAAAAAAAAGATGAAGTCATACTGCTTGATGTTTATTTTCCGTTTATCAATCTCAGTAATAGCAGTTCTTTTCTGTAACTGCTTAGAAAAGAAAGCAAAAGGCCCCTTGCCTTCCATCCCATCATCTCATCCCTTATAGCTCAGTTGTCCTACCCTTCAGCTGTCCTTCCCAGCCCCTTTCCCGTCACCTCAGGAGCCCTGGTTTAGCAATCATTGTGACTTTGATGTTGTAAAGTCCTTGCCTACTGAGTTGAAAAGACAAGAGGGCTGTTGATTCCCCACTTCAGGAGTGCTCAAAAGTTAGAGGGAAAAAAAATGTAGTTAGGAACAGTTATGACAGAGCCATATCTTAGATTAATGAATTGCTTTTGTGTGCTTTCTTGAAAACTTAACATGTAAGAGGTTATTTCCAGTAGCAACTTTTGCATACCAATCAACTTAACATCTGAAATGCAACCCACGAGTAAATTAGAAGGAGTCTATGTTATGTTCCAAAATGATTATAAAAGTTCCGTTTCTCTACAGCACCTTTAAAAAGTGTTGAATGTTCTAGAGTAAAATGATTTTCCTTATAAGATGCTGGTACTTTCCCCTCACACTATAGACACACACATTCGATAAGTAAAAACAATATGAGAAAAGCCCAGATCTATAAAAAACACCTGAATTAGAATATGACTTTAAAATTTGAATTTGAGTTAACAATTAAGCATCATGAAAATAGTCTTCCATTTGCACAAAAGCCATTTCTACATAACTTTTCAGACTCTGGCTAGTATATGTTAACAAGATGAACTACAGATACTTTTGCTAGGGTCACTGTGGATCTAGACAATAAACAAACACTTTAAAAATCTTTGCTATGTGAATCATAAATAATATGACTGCACAGATTTGTAACATTCCCAAAGAAAAGTATTCAAGAATTTTATTCATATCTGGAAACAAACTCAGTTCATTTATTAGTGTTCTCCATAAAGCACGCACACACACACACACACACACACACACGCACACACACACACACACACACACACACACACTCTTTCTCTCTCTCATGCACACAAACAGACACATGGTGCTTGATTCTAAATATCTTCTTTTAGGCTTCAATATCCTCAAAGTAAAGGCCTTTCCTTATTCATGTTTTAATTTATTTTACTATGGCTACATGTTTTCTTGTCTTACTAAATGTTTGCTGAACTGAATAACACACCTTAACTACATATATCTGGAATTTCTGTTGTGAACTTTATTTAATGGCAAATGGAAATGATTTGTGGGTTTTGTGGGGCTATCATTTTCAAACTCCTGATTTTTGTGATTTTTCGGGGCTGGCCATAATGCTATAGAGTTCTCTGATTTTATTTCTTTGGTACAAAAAAAGCAAAATGAATGAATTGTGATTGAGCCATGGAACCCAGTTGCTTGCATATGTAATAGGGATTCTAAATTACCACATAAACACAGCTGCAGTTTTTCAGTCCGAAGGCCTCGAGAAGCATGCCGACTGGGGAGTGGGGGTATTTGGAGCTCTAAATTTAAGTGCATTATTATGAGCTGTGATAGACAATCATCCCTTCTTATTTAAATCTCTGGGCAACTATAAAACTAGACTGAGTCAAGTTTATCTATGCCCAAATCTGAACAAGCAAGCTTAGCTCATATCTTAAAAGTTGACAAATTGTA
Source organism: Pongo abelii (assembly GCF_028885655.2). Taxonomy (NCBI): domain Eukaryota; kingdom Metazoa; phylum Chordata; class Mammalia; order Primates; family Hominidae; genus Pongo; species Pongo abelii. Next base: position 130,175,139 of record NC_085928.1, on the reverse strand, counting down.
CTTTATGGTATGTCATCGGCTGCTACATTTATGAAGCTACCAGAAGGTTAATAGTTTAGGAACAGTTTATATTTTAATTATCTCATAAAAGATATCTCAAGTCATCCAAATTGATATAAATCATGTTTTCTTGCAGGGCAATAACTTCACACAGGAAAATAGATGTTTATTTACATATACAGACACATATATACCCACTAAAACCTTTGTGCATGAATTTCAGCTTGAAAACAATAAGGAAAGGTAATTTTAAAATATATTTTCTTGCTAGCTTTCGAGTCACTCATATTGGAGGAGAAAATATCTCTAAATAAACGTGTTTACTAAATTTGTTATTTAAATTAATTTAACAAGAAATATGTTTCATGATTTAAGCAGTGCTTTCATAAAGTTTATATAGTCAATGCCTTCTTTTAATATGCTTAATAATATTTAAGATATTTTGAACAAAATTAATTACTCATTTATGGAAAACAGAATCCTATGACTATAGTCCCTTAAAGTATTCAATTGCAGCAAATCAAATCAGGAAAGTTTTGCATACAAAATGAAATGAGAACTATCACCATGCCTTAATACTAATTAAATTAATTCAATAAAAAATTGGAATCAGAGTCAATGTTATAATGTGGCCATTTTGTGTGTGTGTAAGGCTAGCTAGATTTAAGAAGAATCTAGTGACAAAAGTCAGGATTGGACAAACTGAATTATAAATTATCTACTTTGTGGTCTAATCCTAGCAAATTATCAATCCAAGTTCTTTTCCTGTGGGTAACCAATACTGTTATGGGTTATCTTCTTTCTCCAGCACCTTGGGGAAATTCAATCTAAATCTGGAGTTAACTCAAACACACTGACAATAAACAGTATCACAACAAACAGACAAATGAAACCAAAACAGGTGATCTGTCCTTTACTCCAACCATTTCAAATCAGATAGATTTAGGGAGAAGGGAATAATAAGTTAAATAATTTCTTATTTTTTTGTTTACCATTAAACATGTTTGTAATTGAGGATTATTTGTTTTTTATTGAAGAAGTGTTTGTTTTTTATGTTTTCTGAAAAGAAGTGATACTTCTTTCTAACATTTTTCAGACCACACGGTTAATTCAAATAACCATAAAAAGTTTACATGTTTCCATTATATTAATATTTGATTTTTCACAAAACAAAGGCATCAGATACACAAAGAGTCAGCAAAAGCATCACTTTCTACTGATTCCAGTTAAGCCAACTTTAGCAAAAAGAATCATTGCAGGAAAATTGGTCTTCAGCAAAATGTATTCATTTATAACAAATCAAATACAATCAGCACTTTTGAAAAATGAACAGTTATACAATCCCTCATGGATGTGTAGAGATTCACAGTACTCTAGAGCAGGAAGGAATTACAGAAGTCACCTAGTAGGAACTCTTGTTTGACAGTTGAAGAAAACTGAGATACACAAGATGGAAACCATTGACCTCAGACTGCTGTAAGCCCTCGAAAGTGGAGCACCTGTGTCTAATTCTGTGTTTGTGAAAACTATATTGTCCCTCATTATATTTTTCCTCTTCTTCCTTGGCGGTAAAATTTCTAGCTGGACATATGGCTCCCCAGAATGAAGTCTGTGCTCCCTAGCATCCCTTCAGCATCTTTGGGGCTACTGGATAAATTCTGAGCAATGGACATATATAGAAGTGTTATGTGGTTGCATCTGGGAAGTTTCTTTATGCTTTGTCCCTTATTTTTCACCCTCCTCTTCCTGATGGCTGAACATTTGTACAATGGCCAGACCTGGAGAAAACATCTTGGGGAACCTTGGGAATGGAGGTCCAGCCTTGGGGAGCAACAAAGTCAGAGGATCCTAAATTTCATGAAGGAGGATCCTGGAACTTGGGCTTATAGACTTTTAAATGAGAGAAGATAAAAAAAAGAAAGGCCTATTTCATTTAAGAAATGACTAGTTTTTATTTTTCTATTACTTCTAGTCAAACCTAATCCCATTTCCTATTTGGCTGTGACATCAGATCCTTGTGCAGTGACTGACACATAGAGGCTGTTCAATAGATGTTTGAAGCAATCTGGGAGGTATCCCTGATACCTTCTCCTTCCTCATATCCAACTCAGCATTGATGTCTATCAGGTTTACCTTCTGACATCTCTCAAATGTGTGCACTTGTCTTAATCTCCCTCCACCCATGTGAGCTGAAGCTTCTCTAGACCTTGTGTTGCCTAGGCTACTCAAAAGCCTTCTAAATGGTCTCATCATATCACATTCTTTTCCATTAAAAATTTGATTTTTGTTTTTTTTAGGAGCCAAATCCTTGACATAGGCTATAGGTCTTATTTCACATCATTTTTAGTCTTACCATATGAGCTCCCCATTTCCTTCCCACCTCTTCTGAATTCACTTCTAGGAATCCTCAGGCCTACCCTTAGCACTTCCTCAGGAAAGACTTCCTCCTGCAGAAAATCTCTCATTATCTTCTTATAGCACCGCACATTTCTGTATGTGTCATAGCCTGTCTCTCCCAGTAAACTGTAAGCCCCAAAGAGGCAGTCATTGTGGATGTTTTACATACTTTTATATCCTTAGTGTCTAGTATGGTGTCTGGTACATATTAGATGCTTAATAAACATTTGCTGAATGAATAAATGGTATTGCAAGTGCCATTGTTGGGATCTGGAAAAATCAATGGGTTGGCAGTGACTGGGATTTAAAAGACAGAAAGAGAGGAGGAAAGAGAGAAGGGGAGGAGAGAGAGAGAGAGAACTTTTATGTTTACCTTATAAAATAGCCATTTAGCTCATTAGCTTAGTCAAATTCTAAATAATCTTAACTCCCAAGATTGGATGGACTAAAGTTTGAAGCCTACTGTCTTCCCATCACTGTCCTGAGCCTGACATCTAATAATTAGATCAGCAGTCATCAAAGTGATTACAAGACCCCTGGTGGTCCTCAAGACCATTTCTGGGGGTCCATGAGATCCTGCCTTTCCAAGCTGGATATGGTCATATTTTCTTCACATACTTCAACTCAAACAACATACTGCAGCAGATTGAATGCAGAAGCAGTTATGGGACTCCAGCTATACTATTAAACTAAACACTATGGTTTGAATGCTCACTCCAAAAATCATGTTGAAATTTAATTGGATAAATTAATTGGGACATGGGGCCTTTAAGCAGTAGATTAATACCCTTATTGCAGGAGTTAGATATTTATCTCAGGAGTGGGCTCCTGATAAAAGGATGAAGTTTGGTTTCCATTTTTCTCTCTGCCTCACGTGCTTCCTTGTCCTTCGGTCATGTTATGATGTAGCAAGAAGGCCCTACAGATACAGCCACTTGATCCTGGACTTCCCAGCCTCTAGAACTATGAGCCAAATAAATTTATTTTCTTTTAAAATTACCCAGTCTGTGATGTTCTGTTATATTAGCAAGAAATGACATTTAAACATTTTGCAAAAATGTAAAATAATGCCTTTTGTTCACTAAATAGTTTCTTGTTTTGGAAAATATAGTTGTTTTTTAAAAAACATGTTCTTTACATTAACACATAAGGATTTATCATTGCTACTTTTAAATGATTAGTAAAAATATTTTAAACATTGTTCATTTTCCATTCTAATACTATTGCTGCTATTTATAATATCCTATTTATTGATGCTATTTATATATCCTATTTATAATCCTCAGAATCAAAGCTCTTTAGGGTCTTCAATACTTTTTGAGAGTATGAAAGGGTCTTGAGACTGAAGCATTTGTGAACTGCTGCATTAAAAAAAATCATTTCTTTGGTTTAAGACTTAGTCTCCTTAGTCTCTCAAACTACAAGTAAGTAGGAATGCAGCAGTAGAAAGAACCTAGATTTTTGGCATTAGTCAATGTGGCTTGGAAAGCTGGTGTAGCCTCTAACTGGTTGTGTGAACTTGGGAAAGTCAGGTAACTTCCGAGAGTCTCATTTTTCTCTTCTTAGGATAAAAACACCTCAGTAGGTTATTGTGAAAATAAAAGAAAAACATGAGAAAGCACTCGGCATAGTGCTGGCACATAATAGGTATGTGTTTGGCACACAGAAGTATTAAATTTCATTGTCAACTATACATTGGTGTGAGTTTGTTAATCTTTTTTCAAACAGCTTTTAAGGGTCTGGTGATGCAGTGGTACGTGGTAAAAGTTTAGTAACTAGCTCTCTGGAAATAAAGATTCCTGTTTTTTAGAATTTGCTGATTCCCATGCTGTAAATATTTCCACCTTGGCTGATTTTAATGTCCATTTGGAGGAGATGGGCTCAAATCACTTGTGAACAGGTATGAGACAGTTTCAGCATAAAATGTTCTGGGCCCATGAGTGGAATCTAGAAAAAGAAGACACATAAGGTAGAATAAGAGTCTCAGGACGTGATGGTGAAATTTCGGCTAATTCAGTATTTTGCCTCAAGCCTTTCCTTTAACGCTTAGAGTTCCCGGTTTTCTTTTTGGTTGGATTGAATCATTGGCATCACCAAGAGGGTGCCATGAAGACTTTCGTATCCAAGTTATCTGCCACCGAGTCTCATATTACCACCAGAAGAGTAACTATTTGGGGAGGCATATTGTCCAGATAACCTAGTTAAAATAAGGGATCATTGACAGATTAGTCTGGCTTAGATGTCACAGGTGTAATGCCCTAAAATGATGCTGCAGAACAGTGGATCTCAAAGAGTGCACCCCAGACAAGCAGCAAGGTATCACCTGGTTGTTGGAAATGAAAATTATCAGATCCCACTCAGCCCTATTAAATTGTAAATTCTGGGGGTGGGGCCCAGCCATCTGAGTTTTAACAAGCCCTTCCTAAAGAACCCCTGGTGTAGGAGAAGTTCAGGAACCCAAATAGGTGGGAAGACTGCAGTGTTTGGAACAGGGAGTGATCTGGGCATCCTGGGTATCCCAAGGGAACCTGGGGCAAAGACAAGCTGAGACTGGGCACAGTGGGTGCTGTTGGTTCCCAGCTGGAGCCCCTTCACTGATCTGGTACTTCTTTCGCCTTCTGTGGTGTGTTGGTTGCTAAGGACCCGAAGATGTTCCCTTCTCTGGAGAACTGCCAGGGCTGCATGACAATAGCTACAAAAGCCTCCCCATTTGCTTCAAAGTGAAACTAACTCTGTGATGTAGTTCATGTTCCTAGTGGGATAGACTAAAGCCAGTCTCCAGTAGGGATGAGAGTCTTGCTCACCTTCTCGCCTGCCCAATTCTGCTCCCCCCACTCTTCTAAAAGCACTCCTGACGAAAATCGCCTCAGCATGAATCTTGGTCACAGGTTCTGCTTCTAGGAAACCTGACCTGAGACCGGGTTTCAAAGTTACACAATTCTGGGTTTGTGTCTGGACTTCCCTGACTGTTAACTATGTGACTTCAGGTTTGTTGGGTAATCTCCCTTGTCTTAGTTTCCTTAGGTGTTAAATGGAGATAATGATGCCCACTTTGCGGGTTTGCTGTGGTAATGAAAGGGACACTGTATAAAAGTCCTCAGCACTGTGCCTAGAGGGTGGTATGGACTGTCCAGAGCCTCCTTTGATCTTTCAGCGACTCGCCTTTTGGCCTTGGGCATGTTAATGTTTTCACGTTGTCTGTTTCCTTTGTAGGGACTCACTGTGTGTCTAACACCAGGCTACCTCACCAATAACTAGAAGTGAGAAATATTGGTTCAAGTGGTAAAGTACTTGGCAAAATGTGGAGTGCAGGCATAAAGCATAACGGGCACTAACCATACAACAGAAGGTGGAGATATTGGGAAAGAAGTGTCTGGGAGTTCAGAGGCTGGGAGAGGTGGGTGCTCTGGCCAGAGGCTTCCTGGGATTTTCCTCCCCCTACCACCTCCCAAGTAGCAGCAGCACAGTGAACTTGAAGACCTTGGAAACTGCAACTTGGTTCTGCCCAAGTCTGAGGAGTCTGATAAACCCGGAGGCAAAAAAAGGCAGGAGAGATTGGGGTGACTTCCTGCCTAGGCCCTGTCTTTATCTAGAGTTCCTTCTTGTCTTTGAGGTCTAGACTCAGTTGTCTCTTCACAGAAGTCTTCTCCAACCAGCCCATTTTAAGTGCCCTTCTCCGTCTCGTGGCCCAATTCTACTATTTTCCCAGCACTTACCTCCACTAGGCGGTAGTTTGTCTGGGTGTTTGCTGAGGTGTGTATAGTCTGTCTCCTGTTGGAACTCCTGAGGGTAGGGGCTCAGTGTGTCCTGCTCCCTGCTCTTTCCCAGCTACACAGTAGGTCCTCAATCAATACTTGGTCTTGGAGTCACTGGATTCGAATACATTGTTGATAAGTGGTAAGCAGGTGCAGCCGTTTGGAAACCTCTTGGGCATGTCTACCAAAGCTGAGCAAATGCCTTCTCAAGATTCAGCAATTCCATTCCTAGTCATTTATCTACAGAAATGCAAAAGTGTCCACCAAAAGGCATGTACCAGAATGTTCACGGTAGCATTTTTTGTAACAACCCCTGTATCTTCATTAAAATTGAATAAACTAATTGTAGTATATTCATACAAAGAAATACTGTGTACAGCAATGAGAAACAACCATCTTCAACCATAAGCAAAAGCATGGATGAATCTCACTAACATGCTATTGAGTGAAAACAAACCAGAGACAAAAGAGCACATTCTGTATGATTCTATTTACATAAAGTACAAAAACAGGCAAAACTAGTCCTAGTGTTGGAAGGCAGGGTAGGGATTGCCCCGATTGGTGGAAAGAGCTGAGGGGGCATTGAGAGTGGAGGTCATGTTCTGTTGCTTGGTGTGACTGCTAGTTACACAGGTGTGTGAAGTTCGTGAACAAGCATCTAGCTGTGCACCAGGCACCTTTGATACTGCAATGAAATATACATTACAACAATTGCATGGGGTTTTCCCCAGGACAGTGTAGCCGGTCTCAATAATATTTCCATTAAATAAGACTTGCTGGGAGCTTGGAGCCCCAGAGTTAGGAGCTCACTCCTGCAGAGATCCGCGCGGCCCCACCCTCCCTGTTCTTCCGACGCACTGCCAGGCCAGCGCGAGGGCTCACCGGGCTGCCTAAGGCGCAGCGGTAGGGACTCGAGTCCCGAGACCCGGGAGGGGCTGCCCAGCGCTCTCAGCCGGCTCGCGGAGCCAGGGCCGGGCTCAGGGAGCTTCAGAGCAAGAAACACCGAAGGTGTAAAGCCCGAGCGAGCAGCTCGAGTCTCAGTCCTGCAGCCTAAGGCAGCCCCTCCAAGCCGTGGGCGCCGGCCGTCCGTCTCCTCACCGTGGCGCCCTTTACCCGGCCACCCGGGGCACGGCCAGGGGCTTCACCGAGCCCTGGGTCTGCCGTGGTCGCGGCCGCCGGTCGCCAGGAGCCCGGAGCCGGGACGCGAGGGTTGGGGGTTGGGGATGGGTCCCAGTGTCGCGCGGGAGTTCAAAGCCCGGCACTGGCACGGGGCTCCGCCGCCGCAGCCGCAGGAGCCTTGGGCTCCCGCCGCGGGCAGAGCGGGGGGAGGGCGCCTGTCCCAGAGTGACCCGGCGGCGGAGGAAGGGCGGGCCGCAGGCGGCGGGCCCGGGGGACCGTGAGCGGGCGGGCGAGGAGCGGGTGAGACCGAGGTCGACAGAGTGGGAGGCCCACGAGGCCGGCCCCTGGTCGGGAAGAGAGTAGAACTCCCCCGCCAGCTCACACCCGGGACTGAGGGAAGAGACACTCCGAGTCCTGCGTCTCCAAGTTTTGCTCCAATGCCCTTGGCATTGAATACATGTGTGGCGTCTATCCTGGCGCAGGCGATTTGGTATTTTCAATAGGCCTAACCTCACCAGTGGCGTGCCCGGCCCGGCTGGCTGGCGGCTCCTGTCCCCAAGACCCCCGCCTTGCACCCACATTTACGCAGTCACCAGGCCTTTGCACTGCCCAGCGCTGGAGGGGGCGACCAGAGCCTTGCAGGCTCTACGGTGGGCGGGCTCTTACCTCCTGACTTATTCCTCCTTGCGCTGCAGGGGGAACTGAGGTCAGGTGTCCGGTGGGAGGCTGGACTGTGTGTGTGTGTGTTGGGCGGAGGCGTGGAGGGAAGGGAAGTGGGGGGTAGGTTGCTGAGCCCAGAGTTTGTAACAGCAGCACATCCCAGGTTCCACCCCCACCCACAGGGCTGGTAAATCCTCCCCTCTCCTGGGGTCTGTGTGAGAGGAGAGTACAAAGGTCAGATTGTCCAAAAGGATAGTGGGTTCTGCTGTGAGATTTAATTGTGAAGGCATCACCAAATGGCCATTGAATTTCTCGATCATTTCACAGAGGAAGACATCCTATTTTGAGTGTCCTGAAGTGATTTTAATTTTCATCTGGGCAGGTGGTGATAACTTCTGGAAACACCAAGGACTGAAAAGAAAGGAAACTGCAGAAAGTGGAGGGCCACAGAAGCAGCAGATCACAGGCTTTTTCTCAGGGGCTTGTCTCAGCTAGTGTTCCAAGACTAGCAATCCATAAACATTGCTTGCCCTGGGGGGAAAATAAAGATTTCGCCAATACCGCATCTCTTCGATTTTTACCCATTTCCTTTACTTGGTCCTATTTTTACTTGGTCAAAGAAATACCTGTATCATGTACTCAGAATTTCCCCTTAATTATAAGTTAAAAAAAAAAGTCAATAAAAGACAAAATGGGAAGTGTTGAAGCACTGTCCAGAAACGATAGTAATAGCAATATAAAAAGAAGAAGGGTAGTGAACTGACCTTAGCAAATTTGCTCTGCCACTGATTTGCTAGTCAAGTGACCCTATTTTCCTGACTCTGTTTCTTTAGTAAAATGTGGATGTTATCATAGGTGACCGCAGATCCCGAAGTTCCTTTGTGTGTGTGTGTGTGGGCGGGGGGTGAGATTTAAAAATTTGATTCAAATAAATTTCCATTTGCTATATGGTTCAATATTTAATTCCCTGCCTGTTTTAAGCTGAGGAATAGATGTCTGAACATACATTTCCTCATCCTAAATCCCTTTGATCCTCTCATAATGCTCAAAGTGCAGTGTTGATGTCTGGCAGGCTTTGTGTTCAGTTTGTACCATTTGCAAATGTAGTGAGGATTACAGTGGAATGGAGGAAAGAATGGCTGCAGGATTTCTTGGACCAGAGAAACTCACACTTCTCTTTCCATTTTCACTCTCATTAGCACACAACTTTTAAAAGTTGGCCTGGGCACAGCAACACTTTCACACATCCATACTAAAATCCATGCTAATCTTTCCCATGGGATGTAATTCAATTGAATTGACATTCTAATAAAATACTGGCGAAGACACAATCACAGTTTCCCTGCAATGCATAATTAAAATAGCACTATGCAGTTGCTTACACTTTAGATAATGGCTTCCTACATATTGTTGGTTATGAAATTTCAGGGTTTTCATTTCTGTATGTTAATAGAACATTTAAAAACGACCCTTTTTAGCAAAGTGGGTTGTATTCTTAGTTTGTCATTGCTAGGAATGTGCTAAAGCCTAAGTCTGCTTTCAGATTGGTCTTGGGCAGTAACTTAATGTATCAAAAACTGCCTTCAAATCTGTGCTTTCTGTTGGTAGCTTACTGAGCCCCCTCTCCTACCTTGAAATCATTGGCACAGATATACACATGCTTAGGAGTGGTTTGAATCTACCATATATACATTTGGGAAGTCTTAACTATCTTCTAAAAGACTAAAGAGTAAGGGATGATTTACCTTTGGCAGTGAAACTCAGATTTTGCTGTTGTTTTTGTTCCAAAGTGTTTTATACTGATAAAGCAACCCTGGTTTAGCATTGCCGTTGATAACACTGTGCAGAAATACTATGCACTTTGGGTTCCTTCACTTCACTTAAAATCTATGGTTGCTAAATTGTTGATACTCTAGGTTATGAATTAACCAGTAGTCAAACTGAACCATTCCCCATTGACAGTTTTTGTTTAATGGCCAACAACACCTGAAATTTGGATAAAGGAGCTGGAAAAGAAAAGTGGGCCCCTTTGTGAATTCCTACATGTTTTAGGTAAAGCTTGATTAGTTGTTCCTCACCTATATTATGGGGCTATTTTTAGCAATGCCCTTAGCTAGATGTATTTACTCATGGGACCTAACCTTACTGATACTGTACATTTGTAGTATTAACAATCTCTGACTTAGGAATATGGTCTGAGTCATAGAACACCTCAGAAAGTGGGTAAAGCTTATTATCAAAGCTGGGAAGGGCCACATCCTTTATTGGGGCTCAAGGCATTTAATCACCAATGATTCACACATGAACTCTAAACTAGGTTTACCCTCCAAAGTGGAGATAGGTCCTGGGTGCCCAGACCAGTGAGGAGGGAGAGGATTGAACTGTAAACTGTATTGAAGTATATTCCCTACAAGTACTTCTCTTTGAGCAGAGCTGTATATTTAGGTAGACTGCTCTCAGGCAGAATGAAACAAGATGGCACCCGCCACTCACAACCAGGAACCAAACAGAAAAGAATCCAAATTCTGTGTTTACAGGGCTTTCATGCTCAGTAAAATGCATAAGTACTTTTATTAGGGTTCTTAAAATTAGAAAACTATCCTCCTATATTGCTTTCATTTTCCTTTGGGATTTAAATAAAGCACACCTACCCTCCCCACCCTCTGACCCCAAATCACACCCTCTTTTGGCTGTGTTAACAAAAGTTAGGTCCAGGAGACAGAAGGGGTTACACATATTTGTGGGAACTCTGCAGAGTGAACAGTATTGGTAAAAGAAAATTCAGCTCAAGACAGAAACTAAATGGAGATGTGGAAGAGCAAGGCTAAGCTAGACTTTCAAGCAATTGAACATTTCTCATTTGTTTTACAGTGAGAACCGCTGCCCTACCAGACCAACAGTATTTTAAATGTGAATTCTGTCTCCTTACCAGCTGTTTCAATTAGGCAAGGTAGCGGTGTAACAAATAGACCCCAAGATAAATAATGGCACAAAAAATAGTCAATGATAGTTTTTCTTGGTTGGGGTGTAGTGGTGGCTATTCTCCTTCATGTTGTTACTCTAGGACCCTGGCTTTTCTTATCTGTGGCTCCACTGTCCCTTTGATGTAATCTTTTGCATCTAGGTAGAAGAGGGAAAGTAGGGTCAAGGAAGCATTTGCTTGAAAGCTTTGAGCTAAAAGTGGCACACATAATTTTTGTTCACCTTCTCTTGGCTAGAACTCAGCCTTGTGGCCCTACCTCCCTGTGAGAAAGCCTGAGGTATACAGCCTAGCTGTATGACAAGGAAGAGAAGGGAACGGAGCCTTAGTGCACAGCCAGCAGCCTGAGCCACATCATCTTGTTGTCCCAAATGCTGTAGTCACAATAGCAAATATTTATTAGTGCTTATTATGTGCTAAAGGCTTCACATACATTTTTTCCCCACTTAATCCTCACAGCAATCCTATGAAGTAAGAAATATCACTCCCATTTTACAGATGGTAAAACTGAAGTTTGGCAAGCTTAAAAAAAACTTGCACAAAGCTGAACAGCAAATGGAGAGTCAGAACTCATACTTAAAATGCGCTTTGTCTGAGGGATCAGAATTCTTTTCTAAGCTAGAGAATTGGCCTGAACAGGGAAGCAGAGACAATAGCTCACAAGTATCTTTCCCTCTTTTGCAAAGAACCAAAGAACTGTTATTTCTTCCTCCTTTGCCAAACCTCCATTTGGAGATGCTGAGAGGAGAGAGGCTGGTGGAAGAATTGGAGGAGGGAGGTGATTAAATCACGTTAAATCTGTTTTAAAAATCTCCATTTTCAAAAGCTTTCTGTATTTAACAATGCTTGACTGTGAGAGACACTAGCTCCTTTTTGGGGCCAGCAGAGTAACAGAACGCAACTTCTAACAGACTGGCTGGCGTGCTAAGGTAGCAATTGTATTTAAATTTCAGTATCAGTAACTCTAGCTGGAACCACCTAAAGCAAAAGGAAGGAAGGGTATCAGGGCACATTTTCACTCCTTCAATTGCTCTGGGGGCTAGAAATGGACAGTTTTATGTGACAGAGTTTATTTTTGCAGCTTGCAATTTTCCTCTCCTTTGAAGATTAAGGTGGCCTAAAAGAGTCTTATATGTGGGCCAATACAGCAGCAAATTTATGAAGTGAAAAAATAAAGGTTTTGTGGTGTCATAAGCTCACCCACACTATACATAAATTTATTACTTAAAATGCTCCAGATTTAAGTTTTATTATGGAGAGAGTGTGTTATAAGCAAACTAACTTTGGATTTTGGAGTTTTTGGAATTAAATAGCAGCTCATGGTGTTCATGTAATTTGTTTATTTTTATAGCAATATTATGTCCTGAAAATAAATAAACAAACAAAAATTAGAGTCTGAAAAGCTTCAAGGTTTGTATGTACCTGAACACAGAAAGTTAGAAAACATTCACTTTTAATTAAGCCAACATTTTAAAATGTAGAAATTCTTTTAAACAAAGTCAAAATTTGGATGATGATTTTTAATGCTTAATTATACGTATACATATATATGTATATGTATATCCATAAGCTATGAAAGTCAGTTAACAAAGGCATAGAAATAGGATGAAAAGTGTTCTTTAAAGGCGATTTTCTAAACTTCCTCACGGAGTTCTGTTTATCCTGACCTGGCAAGGCTGCTGTATTTCAATTCAGGGCTCTTTTGCATACAGAAGTACAGACTTGCTGAGCTGAGCCAAATCTGTCTATCCAATTACTGGGTAAGAGAGCTGACTGTAGCTTTAGGCAAAACCTGTAATCTGTAAAACTCTATAGTATCAGTGACAGCCTAATCACAGGGAAGAACCAATAGAGTGTATATGTTACTTGAGTGTTACACAGATGCATAGTTCTCTCTACAAATAACCCAATTCAAATCTAACACCAAAGAGCAATGAAATATACAGAGCCTTGAAACGAAATATCATTTGCTATCTCTACAGTAATTTTTGGATAGAACGGTTTTCAAAGGGAAATAAATTCTCAGCAATGTATTGCAGATCACTTAGCTGAGTACTAGTTTAAATGCTTTTATTACGTTCAATAAAAATCTGGTTTAGCAACTGTTGCTCTCAACATCTAGCTATTTTAGTGACTTTATAACATTTGGTAAAATTATATTTTGCTAGAATTTACATTGTTTATAAGGAGAATGAATTCAAGGGTAATGTTTGATTATATTTTATCACACAAAATCCAGTAATGATTTAAATTTAAGATGAAAAGTTAATCTCCATAAAAACATAACGTTCAGTGAAAGCAGCAAGATACAAAACATGTACACACTGTATATGACATAAAATTAAAAGGCAGGCAAAAATTTATTTATCTAGCATGTTAGAGGTCAGGAGAAGGAATATCTCTAGGGAAGAAGACAGGCAGAGTGGTTGGGGGGAGTAAAGAAGTGGGCTTTTAGGGTGATGATAATGTTCGATTTCTTAACCTAGGTCCTGGTTATACTGGTGTGTTCATTTGTGATAATTCACTGAGCTGTAAACTTAAGATTTGTATATTTTTCCATATGTGTGTAATAAACTAATTTAAAAAGTTAAAAAAAGTTCATCTCTACAATGTAATGTTAATGTTTTAAGAAAGAAAGGATTATAATTATGAGCATAGATTGGGTATTTTTGAACCAAATATTAGTCTTATAGTCACAAAAGAGCTAGTCAAAATTTTTTTTTTAATTCAGATTTCTTCTCATTTTAGTTTATAAAAATAACTCAATTTCTATGGAAAAAGTGAAATAGATTTAATCTGTATGGCTTACAATAGGAAAGTGAAATCTTTTTTTCATGCATGGAAATATGGGCAAGAATAAAATCAGGGCAGGGTATACTTAAGAGGATATTTTAATTCATGTTATCAGTATATCTTATAAGAAACCGAAAACCCCTGTAAGCGAGATTTTGCTAGGCCCAGCGTTTTTAGTGGTAATGAAGTTTCATGGCCATTATCATGATCATCTGGTAATCAATACCTGGGATATCTACTCCAGTGGAAATAAAAACCCTGGTAAAATGTTTCCATTTATAGTTTTTTAAAATAGAGGAGGGAGCAGATAATAGATGACTTAGCAAATGTATGTTAAAATGGTTAAGTAGCCATACAATTTTTTAAATAAATTATGGCTTAAGTTTGATTTAGTTTTTTATGTGTGTTAATTTCTTTTAAAATAACAGCAAGAAATTTCATGTGAATTTAGCCTCATTTATAATGGCAAGCCAAGTAACTTAATGCTTTTATCCATCCCCCAACATTTATTGAGGGTCTTCTATTTGCCAAGCTACTGAGAAACAATGGTGCAGGAAACACATCCTTCACGAGCTTACAGTTTAAGAGGAAGAGTTAATCTGTCTCCCTCTCTCTCTTTGTCTCTGTCTGTATGTGTCTGTCTGTCTGTCTCTCTCTCTGTCTCTATACACACACACACACACACACACACACACACACACAAAAGCATTTACTATGTGCCAATCTCTGTTCTAGGTTCTGAGGAGCTTCAGAAAGAGACAGCATTAAAAAATTCTCATCTTTTTAGGAGTAACATTCTACTAGGAGAAGATGAACAATGAACACGATATTTGAAGAATTCTTCAAATATATATTTATAATTTTTACATAAATATAGATATATAAATATAGTTACATGTATTTAAAGTGTGCTTCTGGTAAATAGGATGTAGCTGGATCTTGCTTTTTTGCCTGGTCTGACGATCTCTGCCTTTTGATTGGAGTGTTTAGTCCCATTGTGTTTTCTGGTGCACATGTCTCACAAACCAGGACACTCCCCTACATACTCACAATACCACCATTGAAATCGGGAAATTAACATTGATTTATTACTGCTACCCAATCTTCAAACCTCAGTCAAATTTTGTCAGTTGTCTCAATAATCTCCTTTATATAAACAAAAGGGTCCATCTTAGTATCCCTTTCAGTTCTTCAGTCTTTACTTGATTTCCACAACCTTGATGCTTTTGAAGATTAAAAGTAGTAATTTCATAGAATTGTTCAATTTTTTCCTAACTTGTTTTCTGAACTCATATGGTGCAGATTACACATCTTTGGCAAGAATATCCCAGAGGTGATGTTGTGTCCTTCTTGTTGTAGACATCAGGTGGCACACAATTTCAATTTGACCTATTACTGATGATGTTCACACTGGCCACTTGATTAAGGTGGTGTCTGTCAGGCTTCTCAACTGTAAAGTTACTTTTTTGTCCTTCACAATTAATACGTGTTTTATAGGGATATGCTTTGGAAGTAAGCAAATATTCAGTTCTTCATTAACCTTGAATTTATTCATTTATTTATATCAATATGGACTCATGGTTTCCAGTTTTAGCCAATAGGTTATAATCAATGACATTATTCTTCATTTTGTTGCTTGAATTTATTCTGCTGGCCCTCCAGCTGGCTTCTGAGTTTTTTCACATGTCCTCATCTTTCTTTGGGTACTTCCTTGTTCTCTGGTACAACAAAAGTTCTAGGTTTGTCTATTATTTTCTCTGGCCCAGTCCTAGAATCAGTCATTTCTCTCTTTCCTTGAGTGAATGTCTTCCTCACTTGTCTTAGGCTCTGATTTCTTATGGTAGGCCCTCCCCTTGTAGGGACCCCTCCTCACCCTGCTTTTACAGTTATTCACACATTTCCCATTTCCAATGCTCTTCATTCCCTTATGTAGATTTAAGTTTCCACCCATATCATTTTCTTAAAGCCTGAAGATACTCTTTTAACATTTCTTATAGAGAAAAATCTGATGGTGGTGGTAAATTCTCTAGGCATCTGCTCATCTTGAAATATTTTTAGTTTGCCTTCATTTTTAAAGGATATTTTTACTAGATACATAATTCCCGGGTGACAGCTTTTTCCTTTCGGCACATTATAGATATCATAGCATTGCCTTCTGACTTGCACTGTTTCAGGTGAAAAGTCAGTGGTAATTCTCACCACTGCTGCCCTGTATGCATTAATATGTAATGTGTCTATTTTTTTCCGGCTTCTTTAAAATTTTTCTCTTTGCCAAGGTTTTAAAATTAGATTATGAAATATCTATATGTAATCTTTTTTTTTCTTATTTTAAAAATGCTGCTTATAGTTAATTGAGCTTTTTGTTGGTAGTGTTGTTTTTTCCCTCAAAATTGGAAAAATTCCAGTCACTATTTCTTCAAGAAAATTTTGTTCCGTCCCCTCCTTCTGAAACCCTGTCTGCCTGTATAATAGTCGGCTTGCTATTTTCCCACAAGGCACTGGTTTGTCAGAACCCCAGTGACTCCTGGCCTTGAGCCTCTCTAGAATTTCTCTTCAGCTCGTCGTTCTCTGGCATTTGTTTTCTTCCAGCCTTTATGGGGTATTGTCCTCACATGCATGCCTTAGTATTCAGCTAATGACTAATGGGAATCTGTGGGAACTTTTGGGGAGTTTCTTCTTTTGCAGGATTTTCTGCTCTGGTACTCTGTCAGTCACCTCAGCACCCCTGAAGTCTAATCTCTCTTTCCTTGGTTTGGCAAGACCACCATGTTCTGCTTGGGTTCTACCCACCTGTGGTTTAGAAAGCACCTCCAGACAGAAAGCCAGAACTACTGTGGGGCTTATCTAGAAATTTCCCTTCTTTCAGTGACCATAACTCTGTTACCTATTGTCCAATATCTGAAAATATTTGTTTCATATATTTTTTTCAGTTTTATAGGTATATATGTGAGTAGCATTAGTTTGATACCAGTAATGGTAATTTGATACCAGTGTTAATTTGATACCAGATATCACAGCCAGGAATGAACACGGAGTAAATTCTGTAGTGTATTAGGAAGTGATAAATGCTCTGAGAAAACAATAGAATACAGTTAGGAGGTTGGGTAATGCTGAGTGAGGGAGGTACAAGTTTAAATTCCATATCAGGAAACAGGTATTATAATTCAGCATGAGTATAAGGAGAGGGTACTTTAGGCACATCAGTGAAAGAAGAAGGGACATCTAAATGATCTAGGGGTATCTGGGAATATTGAGCAGAGGAAGTCATATCTAGTCTAAGACCTGAAGGATTAGGAGTTAATTGGGCAATGGAATAGGGTGTGAGAGTGTTGGCATGTTTTCTAAGATACTGGTAACTTTTTAAAAAAATTTTTTGAGACAAGGTCTCACTCCGGTTGCCCAGGCTACAGTGCAGGAGTGTGATCTCTGCTCACTGCAGCCTTGACTTTCTGAGCTGCAATGATCCTCCCACCTCAGCTTCCCGGAGTATCTAGGACTACAGGCACACGCCACCACACCCAGCTTTTTTTTTTTTTTTTTTTTTAAGTAGGCATGAGCCACCATGCCCGGCCCCTGGAAACAATATTTTTAAAGACTCAATAAGAAGCGTTAAGAGCACATGGTGAGACTGTCAAATATAAGCAGTTGCCTATGGATGAAACAATTGTGCTGTAAAGCAGAGGCCAAGTCATTAAGGGCCTTGCAAGCCCTATTGCCAGGTTTGCATTTGTCATGGGTCTTGGAAAACCATTAAAGGGTTTTATGCAAGTGTGAAACTTGATCATAATCTCTACATTTCCATATTTCTGTCTATAGAATGAGTATATCAAACATAATGGCATCAGTTGTTTATTTTAGAAATGATTATACTTTTTAAATTGAGGGTTCAAGTTTTGTATCCATATGAAAAGCCAATGTCCCCTGCCTAATATAAGGCCTTGAAAAGATAATGTTTTTCCGTCAGGTACGGTGGCTCATGCCACTGTAATCCCAGCACTTTGGGAGGCTGAGGCGGGAGGATCAGTTGAGCCCAGGCGTTGGAGATCAGCCTGGGCAACATGGCAAAACCCTGTCTCTACAAAAAAATACAAAAATTAGTTGGGCATGGTGGCACATGCCAGTAGTCCCAGCTGCTCGGGAGGCTGGTGTGGGAGGATCACTTGAGCCCAGGGGGTCCAGGCTGCGGTGAGCCAAGCTTGTGCCAGTGCACCCCAGCCTGGGTGGAGCAAGATCTTGTCTCAAAGAAAAAAAAAAGATATTGTTTTTCAAACAAACCTGTGGACTACATATTTTCTAAAAGATAAAGTGATCTCAACATAAAAAGGAAATTGATTGTGAAACTAAAAACAGAACACAAAACTTTGATTTCTCAATTATCACTATTAAAAGATGTAAAAGATTGAATTATAATAGTCAATTGAATTATGATATTTATGAGTATATAAAAAACTAGAAACAGTGAATAAAGGTTTGGTAGAATCACAAAAGAGAGAAAAGGAAGAGAATAAAAAGGAAGTCAGCAAACGAGATATCAGTCTTTTTATTTCCATGCCAGATGGGCCAGATAGAAAAAAATGTTGGTTTTTCTTTTTTTTTTTTTGTATTTTTTTCAGCTCAATTCAACAAACATTTATTGGCTTTCATGCTAGGTACTAAGGGAATGAGAAAAAAAAAGATGACTAAGACTGTTCTCACATCAAAGTCATTTATAAACTTGGGGAAGCAGATGCTTCTAATTATTTGTTACAAATGGCAGAATAAAATGAATGGGTTCCACCTTGAGCTAGGAGAAAAAAACATGTGAACATTTAACTATACGAGAAAGCACACAGAAATAAATGCTACAAGAGAGGTACAAACAAACAAGCTCCCATCGGAAACCCAGGGTTAACAAATTCTGACTTGAGGAGAGAGAGAACTTTCACAGAAGACAAAGGTTTGGACTGTATCAAAAGTTGAGTGGTTGTTGGATAGTTGGACAGAGTAGAAAGGTTATTCCAGGAAAGGCATGAAATAATGGATGGACTGAGCATATCTGGAAAACATCATGTATTCTTGAATCATATGTTTTTTCTCTGTGTCCCCATCCAAATCCTGTTTCAAATTGTAATCCCCATGTATCAAGGGAGGGACCTGGTGAGAGGTGATTGGATCATGGGGGCGGTTTCCCCTTGGTGTTCTCGTGATAGTGAGTTCTCTGGAGATCTGATGGTTTAAAAGTGGCACTTCCCCTTTCCCTCTCTCCTGCCACCTTGTGAAGAAGGTGCTTGCTTCTCCTTCACTTTCCACCACAATTGTAAGCTTCCCGAGGCCTCCCCAGCCATGTGAAACTGTGAGTCAACTAAACCTCTTTCGTTTATAAATTACATAGTCTCAGGAGGTTCTTTATAGCAGTGTGAAAACAGACTAATAAATTGAATGACTGGAGTTGGGGGCAACAAGGTGAGATATATTTGGAGATGGTAGGAAATATTGCTGCCCTGGTCAAATCCACTTTAGTAGGTCATGCTCCTCTCCCGCAGCTGCAATGACTGTTGGCTGCTAATAAGATCACAGCTGTATCTTTTTTTTTTTTTTTTTTTTTTTCAGAGAGCTGCCCTCAGCTGAAATGAGAGCCATCTCAACAGAAAGCTTAACTTCCCCCCATCCTTAGCCCATGGTCCGTGACAGACTGTTGTGGGGTTATAAATGAGCAGCTCCCTTTGCCTCAAGGTGGAATTAACTCTGCATTGCAATTCATGCTCTGGTGCCCTCTGTGGAATTAGGCTGAAGCCGGACTTCAGCCAAGACTGCATCCTTGCTTAGTTTATTTTCTTGCCTTTTTCTACTTTCCTGGATTGCCGTCTCCTGAGAGCACCTACTCTCCCAGTAAATCACAAGTACCTCCGTCTCTACTTACAAGCAATTGGAGCTAAGATGGATTGAACTGGAAAGGTAGGTAGAACACAGGCTGGGGAGAGTCTCAAATACCATGCTGTTTAGAGTTTATCGTCAAGGCAGTAGGGAACTGACTATGGAGGCTTTTTGAATGGGAGGAGGACTTGCTCTTTGAAAGGATAGCTCTCACAGATGAAACATTGCAGAAGTAGAATTTTTAGGACTTGATAGCTGGATATGAGCCAGGAAGGAAAAAGAGAAGAAAAGATCATCTTGAAAGTTCTAGTGAGAGTTGTTGAATTTGAGATGCCAGAGGAAAACCAATGTGAAAATGTCCATCAAGCAGTTGGAAATTCAACCTGTAGTTCATGGACAGGATTGGAATGTAGATTCAGGAATTATCACTCATTAATGTAATAAATGTTGATTTAGCATCGCTGTGTTTTACAAATATAAGGACAAATTAGACATTGTGGAAGACAGAGATGTTAAAAATATTTCAACCAGAAGTGTTAATTGTGTAACACACTTAAATACAAGATGGTGGTAGGGTACTTTATTAGAACAAGTGAACAGTTCACTAAAGAGGCATAAAGTAAATATGCAAAATCAATGGCTTCCTTCTGCATCTGTATCAAATACTTAGAAAGTGAAGTGAAAATTATTCCATTCACATTGACCACGAAAGTATCAAATATCTAAGAACAAGTTTAATTAGAAAGGTACAAGAGATTCTTTGAAAAAATATATAAAACATTATAGAGAGATGTAAAAAAAATTGAATAAATGTACAAGCAAACCATACTCCTAGATAGGAAAGCCATATTGGAACAATGTCTGTTCCAAGCTAATATCTTAAATTCAATGAGATTCTAATGGGAACTCCAATGGAATTTGGGAAAATCTTATCAAATTGATTCAAACATTTTTGTTTTTTTAAAAAAAGTCTGGGCTGGGCGTGGTGGCTCACACTTGTAATCCCAGCACTTTGGGAGGCCGAGGCGGGCAGATCGCGAGGTCAGGAGATCGATACCATGGTGAAACCCTGTCTCTACTAAAAATACAAAAAATTAGCTGGGCATGGTGGCGGGCGCCTGAAGTCCCAGCTGCTCAGAGAGGCTGAGGCAGAAGAATGGCGTGAACTCAGGAGGCGGAGCTTGCAGTGAGCCGAGATCGCGCCACTGCACTCCAGCCTGGGTGACAGAGTGAGACTCCGTCTCAAAACAAACAAACAAACAAACAAAAACAATCTGTAAGAAAATAAACAATATTTTGAAAAAGAAGAATGAGTATGACACTTTCACTCCTGGATAGTATAGAAAACAAGAAGTTATGGCTGGGCGTGGTGGCTCATGCCTGTAATCCCAGCACTTTGGGAGGCCGAGGCGGGCAGATCACTTGAGGTCAGGAGTTCGAGACCAGCCTGGCCAACATAGCAAAACCCTTCTCTGCTAAAAGATACAAATTAGCCAGGCATGGTGGCAAATGCCTGTAGTCCCAGCTACTCAGAAGGCTGAGGCAGGAGAATTGCGTGAACCTGGGAGGCAGAGGTTGCAGTAAGCAGAGATCACATCACTGCACTCCAGCCTGGGTGATAGAGCAAGACTCCATCTCAAAAAAAAAAAAAAAAGAAAAAGAAAAGAAAAAACAAGAATTTATAAAGTTTATGATACTAGCATGAAAGCAGGTAATTTCAGGCAGCAGTATAACAAGTTCTACACAGATCAAAGAATATATATCAATCTAATATATAAAAAATTTGCCTCAAATAAGTGAGGAGAGGACAGATTATTCAATAATTTGTGTAAGAATATTTGGCTCTTTGGAAAGAAAATAAATGTAGGTCCCCACCTATAAGACATATAAGTATATTGGGCATGTATTACGTGTTGTTGTAATATTATTCTTGTATTATTAACTTGGATAGGGAAAATGCCTTCTTGCAAGGTATGAAATTTTGAATCCATAAAGAAAGAGATATAACTACATAAAATTTAAATTTCTATTGTGTTATGAACTGGTACAGAAAGACAAGCAACAAATTGGAAAACCAGGTGCAACACATGTAACAGACCGATGGTTCATGTAGTTAAGATTCAAAGAGCTTCTGCACAGAAATAAAAATATACAATATAAAAATGGGCAGATTATAAAAATAGGCCAAAAATATAGATGGCCAAAAACACATGGAAAAAAACTTAACTTCATTCATAATTGCAGAACTAAAAATTAAAACGATGATTCCATTTTTTTCTATTAAATTGGCAGTTTGTCAAAATGTACATTTAAAATTAGTAATTTGGCAAATGTATTATATTTATACACACAAACACACTTTTACCTTTTCATTGTTATTTGACTTTGTTTACTATATTTTTTCCTGTAAAAATGATAAAGTTTTATTATTTTATCAAATAGTTCAAACTTTGCTTGTTTGATTTCTGGGTTTTCACTTGTTTTCTTCTAGTTATTTTGAAGTTTCATCTTAACAAATTTACATCTTCTATTGGTCTGGGATTAATTTTGTTATAAGAAACTTAGTAGTAATCCTGCTAAATTTTCCACCTACTAGTCTATTTTAAAATACCTTTTATTACATAATCTACCTTTGCTCCATTGGCTAAAAATGCCATGTTTATTATAGACTAAGTCCCTTTATGTATTTGGATCTGTTTCTGGATTCAGTTCCATTATTATGTCTGTTCACTCTCCTACCAGTATAATACTATTGTAAGTATTGTGACTTTAAACTTTTTAAAATGCAGATAGTGCTTGTCTTTTCTCTTTACGTCTTTTTTTTCAAGTTTCTCTTAGCTATTTTTCACATATTCATTTTTTCCAAAGGAATTTCAGAATTATCCAGCTTCTTTCAGGTTTCTCCTCTCATTTGCAAACTTTTCAGTGTTTTGATTGGGTTTTCATTAAATTTAGAGATTCAGTTTTTGAGATTGCATTTTTGGCATTTTCTGT
The DNA here is from genome assembly GCF_028885655.2 of Pongo abelii. Lineage (NCBI taxonomy): Eukaryota > Metazoa > Chordata > Mammalia > Primates > Hominidae > Pongo > Pongo abelii. Next base: position 130,152,588 of record NC_085928.1, on the reverse strand, counting down.
CCAATGTCAAGATATATCTTCTGTTATTCGTCACTTTTATTGCCCTCATAAGAAGCTTAAAGTTCTATGTACTACACAGAACTTTTGAAAAGTATTCACAGATTTTTGCTATTATAGATAGTACCTTTAAATCATTATATTGTCTACCAGGTTATCATTTGTATTAAAAAAAAGCTGTTGATTTTTGTATAATTATTTTGTAACTAATGGGTTCCTGCCAGGATCTTTTCAGCTCAAGGTTGTTGTTGGTTTTTTAACATGCAAATTTCTCAACCTTTAAAGATCAGATAATTTCAGTCCAAATAGACTGAATGGTTTAAAAAAAAAAAAGAAGAAGAAACAATATCCAAATTCCATTTGCAAGGCCAGCAAACACTATTCCACAGACAGGCCCTCCAAAGGAAAGCACAGTTCAGTATTGTTTGTGAAAATTATGCCAAATGACTGAAAAAAATCTCATTGTTTCTAGGTTTCTTTCTTCTGTTGATGATCCTTAATTTTTTATGCATACTGGTATATCCTCTGCAAATGACTACAAGTTATACTTTGTCTAAATGCATTGTTTAGTACTTTGTGAGCAATAGGAAACTGGAATTTCTTTTCTTGTTCCTGACATCAAAGGAAAGTGTCCTTATTTTTCTCTATCAAACATCATGATGCTGAGATGACTATTAATGTGTCAAAAAAGTATCATCCACTTCTATTTTGCTTAGAGTTCAATTTTATTAAACGTCTTATTTGACATCACTTAAAGCACCCATTGGAATTTGTTGTCTTATTAACATGCTATTTTATTTTATTTATTTATTTATTTATTTAGAGACCGGATCATACTCTCTTGCCCAGGCTATAGTGCACTGTTGTGATCATAGCTCACTGCAGCCATGAACTAGCCTCAAGTGATCTTTCTACCTTAGCTTCCTGAGTAGCTGGAATTATAGGCATGAACCACTGTGCCTGGCTTAATGTGCTATTTTAAACAAATAAAATTCTTAATATTGAATCATTCTTGCACTTTTTTCCCACTTTTATTTTATTTTTATTATATTTGTTCATACTTTATTTAGTATTTTTGCGTAATTTCTGCAAGGGACATTGACCTAATGTTTCTTTTTGGTGAGATATCTATGTCAGGTTTCTTATCAATATTTTGCTAGCTTCAAAAAAGGTAATTGAAAGGTTTCTTTTATGTTTTGGAACAGTTTAAATAGACTGATCTTATCTGATCTTTGAAGGCTAAAAAAGCTCATTTCTTAAAAAAACCTATACCTGAAAAAATTCTGGCAGAAAGCCCACTAGAGGTAAAATGACTGACTTTGCATATGAGCTTACCTGCAATTTTTCTTTTCTCCCTAGTTTTCTAAATTTGGGCAATTTTTGAAACAAACATTTTGTAGTAAATATGAGAGACATAAAGCAAGGAAAGAAAGAGAACGAGGGAGGTGGAGGATAGTTTTTATAGGATGAATAGTAGTTATTAATAGTAAAACTGGCAGCAGGAAGATGATTTAGGGAAATATTATAAAAGTCCAGGAAAAAAAAAAGGTAAGAATATATATTAAGGGAATGGCCAAAAAAGGAGGGAGTGAGCAGGGTTGATAAATAAAGCCTTGAGGCTGGATGAAATAACACAAGGAGAACTTGTAGAGATAAGAGAGAAAGTGGAGCTGAAGTTAGAACCCAAGGTCAGAGCCAAGCACATACATCGCACTCAATAGTTACATGTGGTATGTGTGAGTAAATAAACCTAAGAAAGATGTGACCAGGAGCCCAAGTCCTAGCAAAGACACCAAGGGGAAATGATCAGAGATGCTGGGAGGAAAGTGAGACGACACTGACTTGAGCCAAGAAAGAAGAGGACTTCCAGAAAGAGGAGATGGTCCTTAGGGTGAAATGCTGCATGGAGATCTTCTAGGGTTACCAGATCATTGGCATCTTTTGAGAGAGTAGTTTTAAGAGAACAGTGTGGAACCAAACCATGAGTCAGTAAGTGAGTTGGTGGGAGAAGGGGAGAGGTTTTCAATATAAGTGAAGGGGAAAAGAGATGTAAGTGTAACTTAAGCAGCATTAGGTGGAGAGAGGGATTTTTATAAAGGGGGAAAATTGTAGAGCAAGGGGAAGACCCTACATTCTTGGCTAAAGTAGACTGGCTTTCTGTTGCTGTGGATTTTTTTGGCGACCCTAAATGCCAATTAGAAAGTAATTTATTTCATTTTTACACTGGATCCAGCTGAATCAGTAAGATGACAAGAATAACTCAGGAACACATTTTTTTTCTTCAAGATCTAAAAAGGTCCCCATGCTGGTCCAAAATATCAGGGAAACTGTTATTTCTGGGCTTTGTAGAATTCTGATTATAAGCAGTCTATTTACTGGTGCACCCTTTATTTCTGTTTCCCTGTATCTTCTAAGCAGTACAATGGAAAAGTTACATTAACTCTTCCAAAATAAATGGAACATTATCTGCGTAATCTGAAGTTGAGATTTTACTCTCCTTATTGAGAAGGGAAAAGAAAAAGAGGCACAGCTGTTTTGTTCTTGGAGAGCCAAGTTCTCCAGCAACTGTGCCAAGGTTCACCAGCCAGTTCCTTGTAAAGTGGTAGGCTTTATCTTGGCCTCTCATGCTGAAAGTGCCCTGCCTTTGGAAGTTGTCATGAATGTCACTCGGGGAAGTGCTGCCTTGGTCACTGACCTTGCTTAGGGCCTGGGAAGTCCTTGGTTTGATTTGACAATTGGGAAAAGGCCAATCCTGCCCTACAGTATTTTCAGAACTTCACAAACACCAACAAATATTTTCTGAAGGATACTACTTATGTTTTGTAGGTGACCTTGTAGGTAAAAACTTGTAAGTTTCAGATGCTATTTTTCCAAAAAGATATTCTATAGCCCTGTATAATTATTGTGAACACATTATGCTTGTACTACTATCTTATTTCTAGGAAACCCGGGACATGAAGTGTATAGGATACTTGTAACATTCTTTTATTTCAAAATAATGGAATCACATTCACTGAAAAACATTGAAAAAAATTATATGTGTATCAAAATATTAAGTATTTTCAATAATGACGTTTAGCAATCTCATACTCATCTTCCCTTTGCAAACATGAATAGTAAACTCAGTTTTAGGCTTATATGATTCCCTGTGAGAGTTTTTTATTTTTTAAAACCATATACTTTTTCATCACTAAGACCTAAATGAAGACTTTGTAAAGATTTAGATGCCTTTTTAAAGACATTTGATTAATAGAATATAGATAAGCTTCATTTGAGATACAAACATTGATAATAAGCAATTTGTCAAAATTTTGAGAAAAGCCAGGCTTCTCAACGAAAGCTCAAGAATGTACAGATCTCAACTAATATTTTTATTACAAAGACAGTTTTGTAAACCGATGTGTTCTGGTGTCACACTTTACTGTCAGAAACATGCTTTGAGTGGCAAAAGTAATAAAGAGGCCTGAGAGATAGATTCCAGGAGCTCTTGTATCACTGAGCCCTCTTCCCTCCTTTTCTTCAGAGTGTTGGGATCTGTGGCTTTTTTTTTTTTTTTTTGGTCAGAAGGGTACACTTGTTTCTGGATTGCTGGTGTTCAACAGGCATCTTGTATATAACACATGGCTATGCATGGAGGCATTGCCCTGACTCCCAGGTAATGGGGCTACCCAAGTCTTGGAAGCATGGCCTGCTTATTTGGGAAGGGAGTAGGTGATGCAACGTATATGGGTGGTCCCTGTCTATCTGAGAGTGGTCTGTATCTGAGATAAGTCCCCTGGCTTTTCCTGCTACTCAGCCATTGTTTTTACCACCAATAAAAAGAAGACTGGAATTTCTCCTAACTCAGTCTTCTCCAGGAGGGCTATGTTCAAAACTTTCTTTCAAAAGTTTTGTTTTTGAAGATACTTCTGTACTTATCAGCTAAGCAGAATTAAACAATCAAACCTGTTAGTGTGCATCAACAACTGAGGCCTTGTCCTGTAGAAGAAGGGGAACATTTGTTCTTTTATTCTGCATTTCTGAACGAGTGCCTACTATGAGCAAGGACAAGTTAAAGTTGCAGAGAGGCACAGTGATGAACTGTAAGAGGCATTCAGAGAAAGAGATGCAGTTACTGAACATACTAAGTGCCAGGAATTTGATGTTAATATAATTAACATATTTAATATCCTCATTATATTTCATCCTCTTTGCAACAATAAGAAGCAAATATCATTATCCTTCTTTTCTACAGGAGAGAAATTGGGAGTCAGAGAGGTTAAGGTTTGAACAGAGTCACCATTTTTCATACCCGTGAGAGATACCGTTCAATAGAATACTCAATAGCCCTTTATGAGCCTCTTCTATAAGGGCTAGAAGTCTGGCACTTACTTTTCCAGCCACGTTTGCATCTGGGGCTGGCCACATGACCTGAGCTCGTAATCAAAATGTAAGCAGAAATCTGGTGTTGGGGCCTCTGGAAAAGCTTTTGCAAATGCTTTCTGTAAAGATCCAGATAGTAAATATTTTTGGCTTTGTGGGTCATATGATCTCTGTAACAACTGCTCAGTCCTGCCCTTGCAGAATGACAGTAGTTGTAGACATTACAATACATAAGCATGGCTGTTTTCCAATAAAGCTTTATTTATAAAGAATAGGCAGTGGGCCAGGTTTGGTCTGCTGTTTATATATCTGTCCCTCAATATTCTCAGGGGATTGGTTCTAGGACCTCTATCTATACGAAAATCTGAGCATACTCAAGTTCCACAATCAGCCTTGCAGAACCTGTGGATACAAAAAGTCAGCCCTCCATATATATGGGTTTCAGATCCAAATACTGTATTTTTGATCCTCGTGTGATTGAAAAAAATCTGTATATAAGTGGACTCAGGCAGTTCAAACCCAACCATAATTTGCCGACCTCTGGTTTAACGGAATAGCAAGATATTGTTGAATAAAATAATTTGATTTTTAAATATCTGTCCATTTCATATTACTGCAACACTGAGCAGTTTGAACAGTTAGTAAAACATAATCCACGTAAAAACCAAAGTGATCTTTTGAAAGTACAAATTACATTGTTTCATTCTCCTGACTAAAACATTTCCTTGCTAAGGCTCATATTCATATACAAGGACTGAATTCCAGTATTTTTATCTTCCTAAGAAGTCTTTTCTATTACTCAAGATAAGTTTTGCCCCAACCTCACTATTTTCTCTCAACTACTTACCATAATAAGTAGTTGTATTTTCATTTATGTGTTTGTTTATTGAACATTTGTTTTACCCATTAGGTCTGGGACTATGGTTTTTGGTGTCCACATATTGCACAGCCCATAGAGGATATGCAATAAATATTTGTAAAATATGTGAATAATGTCACAGAAGCATCCTGTCAGCTTCTAGATATGAAATTTTAAAACACTTAAACAAATTACACAAGTAATGCATATTGATTTTTGATAAATTAGAAAACCAAGACTTTGTGAAGGAATAGAATTAAAAGGAGGGAAACTGCAAAGCTACTATGAGGCAAACAAAGAGCAGAGGACGTAAGACTGACTGACTTGGACTTGTGTCAATCTTGGCTGCCTCAGCACAAGCAGTGAGAAGGGCAAGGGAACTATGATCATGATACTACAATGAAATAACCACATTCAAATTAAGTGAGTAGGAGAAAGGAGCCTCATGTGGTCTTGTCAACTCCATCTTGGAGGATGGTCTGAAGGAGAACCCTGGAGGTGTTCAAGCCACACAGAGAAGTAGAGGACAGAGGGAAGGAAGTTGAGCTATGTAAAAGTGTAGAGCGAGTTTATGAACCTGGAGATGGAGCAGACTTGTCTCTCTGCTAACACAGCCACATTGTCTTACCTGTGGAGGCAGATTACTGAGAAGCTAATTATTTATGGAGGGGTTTTAGGGGGTGACAGAACTGGGTTTTCTTGTTTACTTCTGGCTGACATTCATACATCAGCTTGAAATTAGAGCAATCAGGGCAGCCTGATCCTTAGATTGTATCCCTTCTTTCAGAGGGAAGTGAAGAAAGTAGGAAGGGAGGGAGAGAGGGAGAAAGGGGAAGAAAATGATCCATTATTCCTATACCAGTGATAACCAGTGTTAACATTTCTGAATATATACTTCCACATTTCTTTCCAACTCACAGACACGTTAGATGTACTTGTTAGAGATGAAAATTAGATTTGAGGTTGAGTAATGTTTAATGAATAGTGTCAATCTTTTTTTTATCAAAGAGCCACTTAACCTTTCTATATTGTAGATTATCTATAAAATGTAATTTGTAGACTAGAGAGTAAGAGAACGAATAATAAAGAGTTTTCACATTTTTTTATAGACAAGGCTCAGAGACATTCAGGGACTTGCTTGATCGCATAGGTAGCAAGCTGGAGAACAGAGGTGAACTCAGTATATGGATCTCCAAATTTCATGCCTTTATTGACCTGGAAAGTATCATGGAATTCAGTGGTTTTTAAGCTTGACTACATATTGAAATCAATTGGAAAATTTTAAAAAGTCCTGATGTTTGGGCTCTACCCCTAGAGATAATTATTTTGTTCATCTAGAGGATGGCCTGAGATTCAGGATTTTTTAAACCTGTAACCAAAGTTGAGACCCACTGTTCTAGCTCTAAAATGTTATTACATGACTAGAAAGTGATATTCAGCTTTAGATTTGGAAACAATTTCTGTTATTGATTGGTAAGTGTATAGAATATGTAAAGTCCATAAGCTCTACCATCTCACATAAAAGCACTTATCTTTTTCTAAAGACCTTTGAAGATAGTAAGTGTGCCTTTCCAACAATCATTTCAGGATGCCTGACTATTAATAGCGATGTCTCCATGATTACTTCCTGTCAAATCAATCCATGCATTATATTGTCCTCTCTGAACACTTACCTTTTAAGTTTCCAGAAAGTTTGCCACAAAAACGAATTGTAATAATTTTACTAATGATCTCAATCTTCAGAATAAATATGGTATCACTTGTCAACCTAAGTAACAGAGAGAGGTTCTCTATAAGAAAAGATATTTATTTGGGAATACAACATTGCAATGGGAATATGCAGGGTATAGTAAACTTTGTGCATATTCTTGGAAGTAAAAAAAAAAGACAAAGATTTTTAAAGGAAAAAAATGAGGAGGATTACATATTTTTAAAAATAATAATTAGCCTTGGCTACAAAGATCAATATCAAGGGTGATGCCAGTCAGGTTGGACAGGCAGTTACTGGACAGATGTTCTTGTAGAAGTCTTTTTTGTGTTAGGTTGCAATGGCCTTTGTGCAAGTTTGTAGTCCTTGCAGTCTTTATGATAGTTTTTGTTATCAGGCATGCAAGCATGAGGACCTTCTCTTTGTGGCCTTCATTGGCTGCATTTGTCAGAGTTTTCTTAAGATTTGTGACTCCGTTTTGGTTCAGACAACTTTCACACACTCTTCCTTTCCTCTCACACACTCTTCCTTACCCTTCACAGTGTCCTGTGTTGTTTTAGGACCCTTGAAAACATATTGTGAAGTGTTGATGGAAGATGAATCAAGTAGAAGGGGTGATGGTATTCAGTGTCTACTTTTTTTTTAGAATGAGAATTGAAGGAAACATATGTGTAAGACCCCTCTCTTTCATATGAAATTTGCAAAGCTGATGCTCTTTGACACCGTGGCTTCTCAGACTCTTTCTACATTGAAGAGACATATGACTTATTTTTACATTTAGAATATTCCACTGTCTGTCAAGAGTACATTGGGGTTTTTGAATCTCAATAACTATTTGTTAAATGTTGATGATGGTGAAGGATGAGATACAAATTGTACTTTTTCCTATATGTAGGCTCCCCTTATTTTGGGGATGTTGAATCCCCTTTGCAGACTTTGAGGAATAGAAAGCTATTTATTCCATCACAAACTCCTCTCATAGATAGTAATCTGTGGGGAAATTTGTTGTCTCTGGGAAGAAGGAACATTGATTAGAGGACATAAAACTAAATTTATGATTGCTATAAAACATTTTTATTCTTTTAAATATAAAGGGGATAGTAGCTGCATTTTATGTCTGTGGGAGAATTGGGATTTTAAAGACAATATGAACACAGAATTCATTTTCTTACAGAAATTACAGATTGGAGAGCTAAGACAAATAAAATACATATTTATTTTTGGAAATACACATTTTGAAAATGTGGAGCATTTTATTTTCTTGTCCCATGAAAACTGAGAATGTTAGCATATCTACGAATAATGGTTCAGGGTATATGTACAAGTTTAGGTAGTTTTCCCCTAAATTTCATGTGCTTTCTGAAACCTCAGAATGCGAACTTTTCTGGAAATTGGGTTGTTACATATGTAATTAGTTAAGTTGGAGTCATACTAGAGTCGGGTGGGACTTTAACACATCATGATTGGTGTTCTTGTAAAAAGCAAAGAGACATGGGGGATGATGGCCATATGAGATGAAGACTGGGGTGATACTGTCAAAAACCAAGGAACGTGTGAGGCTACAGACGCTGGAAGAGGCAAAGGAGGATTCTCCCCCACAGGATTCAGAGGGAGCATGGCCATGCCAACACTTTGATTTTAGACTTCTCCAAGAACTGAGAGAAAATATAGTTTTGTTATTTTAAGCCATCCTAGTTTGTGATACTTCTTTATGGCACCTTAGGAAGCTAATACAGTGCCTAATCATAATGTTTATATTTTAAAAGTCAAGACAAATGTCTAAATGTTGGGAAGTGACTTAGTTAATTGCATTCTATCAATAAAATATTTTATGGCCTATAAATCTGACAAATATGTGTACTATAGAGACACATGGAAAACTCTTTGCTAAGTAATAAATAGCAATCACCTGGCATGTGCACAATGATTACAATCATATAAGAGCCATATATTTATAACAATGGAGGTTTAGAGTAAGACCTTGGCTTTTCCAGTTGGTAAAATATGATAAATATTTCTTGTTACTATTTTTTAAATAAAAATAATACATATTTGATATAAAAACTTCAGAAAAATTAGTGGCAAAAATAATTTGACATAAAAGTCACTTTTTAAAACTGACCTAAATTATTATTTGAACCACATTTTGTTCATGCATGTGACTTAATCCATTTTTCTCTTTTGTTATTGATTTTAAATCTGAACCAGTAGCATATTTTATAATATGAGACAACTAGCCGTTTAAAGAATTAGGGCTTGTGGAAGATCTATAGGTTATTTCAACTCCCTAAAATGTTGACCTTCCTGCGGAGTTAACAACAATGGAGTAAACAACAATAACAAAATAGAATTATGGCCAAGCAATTTAGGAACCAACAGACATAGAAGCTTACAGCTCATTCTACTTGTTTTTGTAGAATCTAAACAATAATTAATACTTCAAACCCACAAAAGGAGTGAGATTGGAGGGCTTGGCTTCTGGAGAAATACTTGCAGTGAAAGTTAAGAAGCTGGTGAAACAGCTTATTAAACTAGACCATCCCATATAAATACCATAGTCCGAGTAGTGATGAAATCTTGTTGGAAGCCTCCAAGTGAGATTTCAGAGCCTGGGTCAGTTTTCATTATACAACTGAAGTTGGCTCTTTTTCAGGCCAGCTGACCTCTTTTTGCAAGAGTGTGGCCCTTCTGGCTTCTCTAAAAATAAATATTTGTTCCTCTCTCTACAAGGACATTTTTGGAAATCGATTTGTCATTTTGGTGAGTCACAGTGGTATCAATGAATGGCAAATGTGGAAGAATTAGAATGCAATTTAACTTAATAAGGAACCCGCATTATTGATCATACCCACATGAAATTCAGTTGCCATTTATTTGTAGAGCAAAACAGGAAATAATTATCTAAGCGAACCACTTATTAAGAATCAGTTTACATAATTATTACATCTACTTCATAAAACCACCAGTATTTAAAGCAACAAATGCTTTCTGAATTTTCTAAGATTTTTCTTCCTGGCAACTGGAAGAAGATGGACATTCGGGAGCCACACTGTGAACAGTCAGGTCAGCTACTTAACAATTTTCCAGGAAAAATGCCATCAGTGACAGAAGCAATCAAGGCAAAGGGTACTGTTCTAATTGCAAATTTGGTCTTCTTTCTCTACTTGGGAGGGAATCTATATGGCAGCGTTTTGTGATCATCAGTGCAGCCATATTATGGATTAATCTCGGTAAAATCTCTTTCAGAGATTGTCTTAGGAAATGAAAGTACAGAAAAAATAAAGCACTATAGGAGCAGAAGAGACAAAAATATTCATATACTTTTGTACACATTCAGCCTAATTTTCCAATATATAGTAAAAAGAGTGGTCTCTGAACTTTTCCAGGATGAAAGTCTCAATAGGATACTAGTTCTTTGGGTGATTTAGACTCTGGACAATTCTTGGTGGGCATATGTACATTCTGGAAGCCCCGGCTGAAACCGTTTGGCCCACAGAGATCTGACGAGGCGCATTAATAGGATTATTGAATCTAAAGGTTAACAATCCCCCTCTATCCAAAGAGGAATCTAAGCATCGTTCAAGAGACATCTAGGTAGAAATGGAATCTCGAAACTAAGGTTCTTGGTGTGAGAATGTATTTTTCATTCGAATAGCCCTAAAAAGAAATAGTTTCAGTCCCTTTACCTAATGTTAAAATGATTGTTATTTTTCTGGTGTCATTTTCTTCTTTTTCTAACTAGGTTAGATGCTCCCAAGAATACAAAGATAAAGAAGATTGCCTGCAGTTGCCCAGATGCCTGGTGTGTAACCTCACTGATTACTTTTTCCCATTTTAAAGATATTATTGCTTAAGTGGTGCTACCTTCGCAAATGACACTAACTGAAACTTTATATCTTTTTATGAGGGGTGGTTTTATTTGATTGTCAGTAGAGACTATTTGGAACAGACAAGTTCTAGGTTTTACATATTCTTCCAGGCTCATAGGGCATGAAAAGGGCCATTTCCTGTGAGTATTTTGCAGACTGAGGAATTATAATGTTTTATTTTATTGCCAATTTCCAGAAAAGAAGATTCTGGAACACATCTCAGTGCTATCAATTTTTGGTCCGAAAATTCCAAATGAAGCTTATTGAAAGTAACAAACATAATTTTTAGGCTCTTTCTGAGGGTTATGGAACTTTTTTGATGTTCACCTTGTCTAACAGCCTCCATCAGTGACAAAAGGCAATATAGGTTCTTTTGACAAAGAAGATTTTAAGTGAGATCATGTTACTGATGGGACTTGGTCCTAACTCAGAGGATGTTACTCTCATCTCCAATAATCAAAGAGATAAAAATACCCAGGGAAGGGCATTTTGTCATTTAAGTCAAACTTAAGAATCTTCCTGTTTTCTTACTCTAAATAATTCTTGAACAATAGTTATTTTTGTATTTTTGGCTGGCCTATAAAGCAAAACATTGTAGGTAATGAATGTGGATTGGCCAAATGATCTGTCCAAAAACTGCATTCTTTAGTACTAATGAACACTATAGATAATCTACAAAAATAGATACATATATAGATACATGTATGAAAATAAATAAATGTCAAATCTCAAGTAGCAATCTAAGTGGATGTTTTGAGGTCAGGGAATATAGAACTATCCCAGGCTAACTAACATTCTCACATTGTATGTGGGAAACTTCAAGTTCATCATTAGCTAGTCCTAACCTGAAACATAATGATCCATGATAATGAAAATGCCAATTAACATCTGTTAAGGGTGTGGACCAAACAATGTGTCTTTCAGGCATTCTTTTCATCTTCCTTCTAGCCTTGAGAAGACTGAACAATATCTTCAGCAGAAGTAGAGAATTGTACATTTAATTCTTATTTATTTTATTCTAAAGTATAAATGTCACTGAATTAGAGAATACTGAAAATGAAACTAGATTAAAGCTTAAGAAAATATTTAATGAGTGATCTCATAGAGCCACTCTTCTAGTCTGTTCTATGATTTGCTGCACAGATGCTGCTGAGTGTCCAGGGTTCTGTGGCACATTTGAGCTTGTGCCAAATACCAAGGAAATATGAGCAAGTAGCTTCCAAGCTAATTTTGGTAAATGAGGGCACATTTTAGAAATGAATAATCACTTCATCAAACTAACTTTATTTTATACACTTTCCCCTCATTCTACTCTTCTCCATGGACTAATGTATTGTTTGCTTTTTAAATTTGGATGGTAATTCACTAGTTAGATTGCTTATTTAATTTAATGCTGCCAAAGGCATTAGTCCTACTTGACTCAAAATAACAAGTAACAATCAACAGAAGTTTAAACTAGAGTGACTACTACATATTATTAATTCATTGTGCCACCACTCTCCCAACTACTTTATAAGCATTGTTCCATTTATTACTCAGAGCAACCCCAAGAGGTGGATAGATACTATCACTATTGCTGTTTTGTAGCTAGGGAAACAGAGTCTCAATGAACTTAAGTAACTAGCTCAAGGTCCCAAAGTCAGTAAAATGTGGAGATCCAGTACTTGAAATCAATTCTGCTTAACATCTGAGTCTAAAACTTAACCTCTACATGGTATCACATCTTTGAGAGCAATACATGCAGTTCTTGATATCTCTGGATGGTCTTTGTTATGGCATCTTGTTCTTTTTTTTCATGGTGTCACTATCTTCTCTCATGTCTCTGATGATACCAGCAATAACTTCTTTAGAGTTGTCATTTCCTTGCACAGTCTCTGTTTTCTTTTTTTTAGTTTACTCTTTTCTGATTGTTTTTGTCTCTAGCTTCCATGTTACAGGGAAGGTTTTTAACACTAGGCATGATCAGAATCACCTAGGGAGCTTTAAAAAAATGCTGATGTGTAGGCCACAACAGGCAAGCAAACCCAGACCTCTGCTATTGGGACATATTTCTTCATGGCTTACCAGTTGATTCTAATGTTCAGATTGGGTCAATCCTTGGATGTCTGTATGTCTGTATTTAAGAGTGGAAGACCAAAAAGCTAATCAGGAAACAGGCCCACATGGCTTAATTGGTGAAATCTATTTAGCATTTAAAAAAGAAATAATACCAATTTTACACAAAATCTTTCAGAAAGTGGAGGATGACAGCCCTATTGAACTCATTTCATGAAATCAATAACACCCTGATACCAAGGCTAGATAGAAGCATTAAAAATATGCACTTAAAAAAAGATATAAATGTATATATACATACATATACATCAACGCTCATGAACATAGACCCGAAGATTCTTAATTAAATGTTAGCAGATAAGTTCTAGGAATGCAAAGCTGATTTAACATTCAAGAATCAATCAACTAATTCACCATATTAACAAAGGAGAAACAATTATCATTTCAATAGGCATAAAAAGAGTTTGAAAAAATTCAATATCCATTTATGATAAAACATTTTATCAAATTAGAAACAAAAGAAATTTCCTTAATCTGGAAAAGTCCATATATGAAAAATGCATAGCTAACATCATATTTAATATTGAAAGATAGAGTACTTATTCTCTAAGGTCAGGAACAAAACAAGGATGCGGACTCTCACTACTTATGTTTAATGTAGTTTTGAAGAACCTAGCCTTTGCAATTAGGCAAGAAAGAAAATAAAGTCTAGTCGCAGATGACATGATTGATTATGTATTCTAACATCTAGTCACAGATGACATGATTGATTATGTAGAGTATTCTAACAAATCTACAAACAACACTATTCACAATTGTTGAGCTAACTTAGGAAGGTCACAGACTATGAAGTAAATATACAAAAATCAATTGCTTGCTTATACACTAAAAGCTAACCATAAACTCTTGGTATGAGAGTGGGGCCAGTTGACATTTAGTTTCAGTTTAGGATAGTCAGCTAGGTTGTGTGTTGGGACAAACCAATGTCAGTATTTTATATGTTTACTCATGGGCTCGTTAGATTCCTCTGAGAAGTGTTTTCCAGTCGTCTCCCTGCAGGGTAAAGGTCTGGCTGCCCAGTGTCCTGAAGATTGGGAATTTCAGCATCCAGAAAGCATATGTTCAGTTCATGCCCATTTTTGGTTCAAAAATTATATTCTCAACTATGCCTGTAATTCCCTGTACAAAGTCCTTCCATTTGCCCTCTCCAGAAAATAAACTTACAGTCTTTTGCTAGGGTGAAGGAAGAGCTTTTACTCAGTAGCATGGGATAGTAAAGAGGTTTTGAGAAAGTAACTGCTTCTTACAGTGCCTTTACCCAATCATTTTTCTTTTAAGTCCCTGTTCCTTCACCCTCTTCCAAAAGCGCCTGTTGCTGCTCATCTCTGAGTCCTTTGAGAGTTCTGTGGCATGCAACAGGTTTGGTTTTCAGTGTTTGCTGTTGCTGACTCAGGATTTAGGCTTGCTGAATTGGTATTTGCTCATCTGCCCACTTTCTAGCTTACAGTATGTTTATTGCTATTCTCTCTTCCTCTGTGTTCCCATCCTTGTATGTCTTTTTAAAAAGCTTCCTTTCCATCTTTTTCATGAAATACCAAATGGATATTTCATGAGAAATTGAAATATCAAGATCACTGGCTGATTTAAAGGAATGAGATTTTATAAAAAATTAAGTTACATGTTTTCTTATAGTAATGCATTACACTTACATAAGGAAAAATAATTGAGCATCTTATTTGTAGAATTGAGAGTAATAGTGTTTTAGATGGAAAAATTCCATTTTGGACTAGACAATTTTGTTACCTCTATTTAAAACAACTCCAGTAAGAAAGCCAAAGTATTAACTGGTTTGCTCAATATCAGTGAGGTACTTTTCACTTAATTCTGCCTATTATATACCACTCATGTATACCTTACATTTTCATGGTAGTTTGAAAGAATTTTGGTATAATTGTAGCCATGGCCCTGAGGAAGTAAAAAGCTACATTTTATGTGCAGTGCTAATTAATTCAACAAATCTTAATTAAGTACTCACCGTGAGGTAGGCACTGTTTCTGCTGCTGGAATTGGAGAAGTAAACAAAATAGACCCAAATCCCTGTCCCTCTGAGGATTCTATTCTGGTCAGTAGACTTCTGGTATTAAAACGAGCATATAGGGCACCACAAAAGCTTGTTCAGTGATTCCCATGGAACAGGGTCCCTGTGTTTATACACACGGGTATTTCTTACTATGTTATTGCTGTCTGTGTTCTTGTTCTTGACTTCCATAGTAGATAGGAGTGGCAAATTGGATAATGATTTAACTATGTTGCTTTGTTGTTGCTATTGTTTGTTCATTATAGCATCTCTTTCTAAAGATGATTTAAAACAGATTTTCAAGATATATAATGTGTCAAAACAAGTCAAAGTCAGTCTGAGAACTGATTCAGAGTGAGAATATGAGTAGGAAAATAGAATAAAGCTGAGTGACCACAGTGTACAACATGCATGTCCTGAAGCCCTATTCCTTGCCAAGATGACACATTTTTCTGTGTTTTTCACAGACATCTTAAAAATGAGAACATAATCAGTTTCCATGAATTAAAAAAAATCGCCAGAGATTTAGTGATATAAAAATACAGAAAGTTCTCCTGTGGATCTTCATAAGGAGATATTTGTTGAGAAATGTAGCAAAAAATATTGTTACAAAAAACACAACCACCAGTTCCACTTGACTATTTCTTCTACATCCTTCCTGTAGTCCAACTACATTAGCACAAAGCATAATTTTGTAAGAGTTATTACGCTAGATATCTAAATTAGGAAAATTTGAAGCCAGGCACAGTGGCTCACTCTTGTAATCCCAGCATTTTGGGAGGCCGAGGTAGGCAGATTGCTTGAGCCCAGGAGTTCAAGACTAGCCTGGGCAAAATAGGGAGTCCTCATCTCTACAAAATAAAAATTAAAAAATTTAGCCAGGCATGGTGGCACATGCCTGTGGTCCTAGCTACTTGCCAGGCTGAGATGAGAGGATTCAAGGCTGCTGTGAACCATGAATGCACCACTGCACTCCAGCCTGGATGGCAGAGTGAGACCCTATCTTAAAAAAAAAAAAAAATAGAAAATCCCAAATATAGTCACTTGAAAAATACGTGAATTTTGCATTCTCCATGTAGTTATAATAAATATACTAACATTTGCAACTTATCAAATACTTTCATATGCATTTTCTTCCAAGACAGCTTTAAGGCAGCTATCATATCATCATGATGCTGTATGTTTCAGTAGCTGGTTCTTTTTTTTTTAAAGCAGCTTTATTAACACCTATTTCAGATACCATAAAATTCACACATTTAAAGTACACAGTTCAGCAATTTCTAGTATATTCAGTTGTATAATTATCATCAAAATATAATTTTTAAAGTTTTTTAAACCCCCAAATAAATCTCAAATTATCAAATTAGCAGTGGCTCCCCATTCCTGCCTATATGCCCCCTGACCCTCAAATCTGCCCTAGCTCCAGGTAACCACTAACCTACTTTCTGCATCTATATGGACTTGCCTGTTCTGGATATTTCACATAAATTGAATCATAATATGTGGTCTTTTGTGACTGGCTTCTTTCACTTAGCATAATGCTTTGAAGGTTTATCCTTTTTGTAGCATGCATCAGTATTTCATTCTTTTTTATTCCTGAATAATATTCCATTTTCTGAATATATCATGTTTTATTTATGCATTCATCAGTTGATGGACATTTGAGTCATTTCTATTTTTTGGCTATTATAAATTGTGTTGCTATGAACGTTCTTGCAGAAGCTTTTGTGTGGAAATATATTCTAATTTTGTAGGCTGTATACCTAGGAGTGCAACTGATGGGTCATTATCTATGTTTAACATTTTTAGGAACTGCCAAACAGTTTTCTACAGTGATTTCACCATTGTACATTCACAGTAGCAATTTACAAGGGCTTCAACTTCTCCAAATCCTCACCAATACTAGCTATTGTCCATCTTATTTGGCTATAGCCATGCTAGTGGGTATGAAGTGATAGCTCATTGGATTTTGATTTATAGTTCCCTAATGACTAATGATGTTGAGCATTCTTCCATGTGTTTATTATTGCCTATTTGTATAGCTTCTTTGAAGAAATGTTCATTTAAATCTTTGCCGAGATCACAAAGATTTACGCTGATATTTTCTTCTAGGAGTCTTATAGTTTTAGGTATTAGATTTATGTATATGATCTGTTTTGAGTTAGCTTTAGTGTAAGGCGTGAAGTAGAGGTCCAAATTTTCTTTTGCATGTAGATAACAAAATTTACAGACAACAATTACTGGAAAGATAATTTTTTCCCATTGAATTATCATGGCACCCTTATTGAAAATCAATTGACCATAAAATATGAAGGTTTATCTCTGACTTCTCAATTCTACTCCATTGATTTTTATATCTTTTTTTTATGCCAGTACAACATTGTCTTGATTACTATAGCTTTGTAGTAGGATTTGAAATCAGGAAATGCACGTTCTTCAACTTTGTTCTTTTTTGAGATAGTTTTAGCTATTCTGGGTCCCTTATTTCCATATGAATGATAACATCAAACTGTCAATGTTTTCAAAAACGGGCAGCTAGAACTTTAATAAGGTTTGCATTGAATCTGCAGATCAATTTTGGGAGTATTTACTTCTTAACAATGTTAAGTCTTCTGATCTGTGAATATGGGCTGTCTTTCCACTTATTTGGGTCATATTTCATTTCCTTTAATAATGTTTAATAGTTTTCACTATATATGCCTTGCATTTCTTTTGTTAAATGTATACCTTGGTATTTTGTTTTACTCCTTTTGCTGTTATTTCAAATGGGATTGTTTTCTTAATTTCATTTTTGGATTGTTCATTGCTATTATTTGAAACTACTATTGATTTTTAAAAGCATTTACCTTGTATCCAGTCACATTATTAAATTTGTTTATAATTAGTTCTTTTTATTTCAGCATAATATTCCATTATCTTTTTTCCTGTTAAGGAACATTTAGATTCTTCCCAGTTTTTAGACATGCTGAATAATGCTGATATGGACAGTTTTGAACATGGATTTTTGTGGACATAGATACTCATTTATCATGAATATATACCTTTAAGTGAAATTTCTGTATTATAAGCATTTGTTTAGCTTTAGTAAACATTGTAAGTCAGTTTAGATGATTTGCTTTTATTTCTATACTTTGGCTATATCAATAGTTAGAATTAATTCACAATGACTTCTAACTCATTAGTGATTGATTGGTATTCATAAAAATGGAGAAAATGGAAAGTACTCCAAAAGACTGGATTAACATTAACGTGGTGAGTCTTAAGGTGTCACATTGATAGAAAGGTAAAACAAAGAATCAGAATAAGGAGAGGAGAATATGTAGCTTAAAAAAGCATATTCGATAGATTTTGCTTTTGTAGCATAAACTATAGAAAGTAAAAACTGGAAATTATTTATCAGGGTGAGAAATCCTGATTTAGTGGTCATTTACAGACATGGTTAAAACAGAAATAACATACCAGCTCCTTCCTACCTGCCTAGGTTTAGAGGTCTGCCCTTTCCTCTATTATATAGCTATGTCTTACCTAAATTTGCCTTAAAATGCTGCATGAGAAGTAGTTAAAAGACAAAGTAATTTAACCTAAACGTAAAGAAATGAGTTTATACAAGTAATTTAAATGCTATTTTCCCCACACTGTACCATCTTGATGATAAAAAGAATCAGAAATATGTAAAAAATTAATTCTTCCATTAACCAAAGAATGGCAGTGAGGTTAACTTTTTCTTGTTTGAAGAAAATTCTAACCTGTTTGGGAGAACCTTGAATAGGTTACCCAAGATCTTTTTACATGGGAACATAAAGAAAAAAATCATGAAAATGTATTTAAACTTTAATTTAACTAAAAATAGGTAAAACTATACATTTCAACATTGGCAGGATTTCGGCTCCTAATGAGAAATGAAAAGGAAGCCAAATTTGAAGAAAAATTGTTAAGCATATTTAAAGTTTGAGTAGTTTATTTTGTGGGCACTTTATAGAACATTCTGATTTAGTATTTTTGGATACAGATGATGGATTATAAAGTTCTTTCTTTTAAAAGTCAACATAGTTAACACTGTAAAAGTTTAAAAGTTTTTTTTGAGTTTAAGGGCCTTATTTTTATTAATATCATCTGTATTTTTCTATACATCTTTTCTTAACATTTTCTTTGGTTATTTTAGTATACATGTTTATGACTTTTTCAATATGTTAAATCTATAATTTTGTCACCTTCCTTACTTTCCAACAACCTCTCTAGGCTCTTTATTGCACCTGGTAAGTGAAGACGTCTGGGTTTGAAACTCTGCTCTTGAACCACTACTTCCATTCATCTTTCCTATTGTCACTCTTACAAAATCTGTTCTCTCTCATTAAAAAACTTCCCTGTTCCAGCCCTGGTTGTGGAAGGTGACCATAGTCATAGTGATGTTTTAGCAGATAAGAGTGAGTGTGGGCAAGTTGCTCAACAATATCCACAGGTATAATTCTGAGAACCTGGCCTCCCTGGGGAGCTATGTGGAGATACAGGCCAAGGAGAATGCCTATGATCTAGAAGCCAACTTGACTGTCCTGAAGCTGTACTAGTTCAACCCAGCCTTCTTTAGACCGCAGTCACCACCAAGATTCCACTGAAGGCCTTCACTAACCCATGCCACACCAACTTCACCCTGTGCAAGGACATGGTCATCCAAGCACATCAAGAAAAGCAGCCGATCCAACAGATTTTGTACCTGGGGGATCTGCTGGAGATTTGACACTTCCAGGCCTTCTGGCAAGCCCTGGATGAAAACATGACCCTTCTGGAAGGTATAACTGGCTTTGAAGGCTGTTAGAAAATTTGTCTGCCATGTCATGGATATCACTCAGCCAGCACATTTACTGCTGGCTGCTGGCTGAGATGCTCGGGGATTTGACAGCCAGCCAGCTGAAGATATGGATGAGAAAATATGGCTGAAGCACCAATGAGTCAGGGCAGATCTTCATCTGTAGCCAAGAAGAAAGCGTGAAGCCCAAGAAGATTGTGGAGAAGATCGACTTTGAAAGTGCATCCTGGCTGGGCGCGGTGGCTCACACCTGTAATCCCAGCACTTTGGGAGGCTGAGGCGGGTGGATCACGAGGTCAAAAGATCGAGACCATCCTGGCCAACATGGTGAAACCCTGTATCCACTGAAAAATACAAAAGTTAACTGGGTGTGGTGGCACGTGCCTGTAATTCCAGCTACTCGGGGGGCTGAGGCAGGAGACTCACTTGAACCCAGAAGGTGGAGGTTGCAGTGAGCAGAGATCAGGCCAGTGCACTCCAGCCTGGTGACACAGTGAGACTCCTTCTCAAAAAACAAACAAACAAACAAAAAAAACAAAAGAAAGTGCATCCAGCATCATGGCCTCCTCCTAGTAACTGCAGGTTTTAATAAAGATTTGTTGACTTAGGAAAACAAACAAACCAAAAATCCCTTCCCTCTCTTATTTCCAAATCCTCTAGCATCTACCAGAGCCTTGCTACTTTTTTTGTAAATCATTATAATTAATGTTCTTGATAGCATCACAGAAATAATTTCTCCTTTGACTTTCTAGCTTGTGGGCTTTGCTGATTCCCAACTTTTGGTGAACACCAAAATCTGTTCCTTCAGCTGTCACTTCTGGAGACTGAATTCTCCTGGAGGAAGTCACATAATAATTTCGATTGGCTGAGTATTCCAGAAGAAAGCCATATGAACTTTCTGATTGAATTCTTCTGTACATAGAGCCTCAGTGTTCTCATAAAGCCACGATTCATTTGACACTTTGTTCACTTCCCTCTTATAGCATGGGCTATTGACATTTTCCAATTTCAACTCCTAATTTCCACCTGGGTCTCCTCTGTAATTTTCTAAAATAAGGCAATTTGTCAACCTGCCTCTTGTCTTTCTCAAAATCTCTTCACCTCTGCTTCCGTCCTTTCCTTTCTATAATTGCCCCTTTTTCCCCTCCAAAATAAGTTCCCACATAGGTGCCTTTAATCCCATCTGCTTGTTTGCAATCCTGCCCCATCATTGACCTTTCTTCCAAGGTCAATTTCTTGAACTCACTTATTTCTTTAAGGAAATATTTCTTTCTGTAAGCCAGTAGTTCTCAATTGGAGGTGACTTTACCTCTTAGACAATATTTGGCAATGTCTACAGATACTTTTGGTTGTCACAGCTGGTATGGGGAGGTGCTACTGTCCTCTGTTAGTTGGGGACCAGGGATGCTGTTCAACATCTGCATGGGGAAGATCCTCCTAACAAAGAATTATCCAGATCAAATGTCAGTAGTTCCATGGTAGAAGAACCCTGCTCTAAACCTGAATCAAGCCCAAATTTTGCTTCTCCAAGAAATTTAAATAATATGTTTTTATGACTATGTTTACTTCCTTGAGTTCTTCATTTATCTCCCACTTTTACACTAGCAAACTTCTAGAGTGGAAGTCACTATTTCTGGCTTAATTTCCTTGCTATACACTCCTATAACTGAAAAACACATGATAATGTTAAAAATTGCTACCCACCAGAAATCATTAAGGTCCTTAACAGACTCAACTTCTTCTCCTCGGTGCCTCACAATGACCTAGGGAGTGAAGAAAACAGATGGGAATACATTCTAACTTGTGAATGAATTCTTAGCAACAGGAGCCTATGCCCTTGAACTTAAATACTTATTTATTTATTTATTTTTATTATTTTGAGATAGTCTGTCCCTGTCGCCCAGGTTGGAGTGTATTGGCATGATCTTGGCTCACTGCAACCTCTGCCTCCCATGTACAAGTGATTCTCCTGCCTCAGCCTCCTGAGTAGCTGGGCTTGCCCAGCTTATTTATTTATTTATTTATTTGTATTTTTAGTAGAGACAGGTTTTTGTCATGTGGGCCAGGCCGGTTTCGAACTCCTGACCTCAGGCAATCCACCCCCCTCAGCCTCCTGAAATGCTGGATTGCAGGCATGAGCCACTGCACCCAGCCTATATGCTTATTTAAACATTTGTTAGGGTGGATAAAAAATTATTCTTGCTGATTTTTTTGTGCTGAGAAATCCTCAACAGTGGCTTCTTGAAACCAGTATTCTTGAAGACACATTTAAAATCCAATTGTGGAAAATAATTTTCTAAAACACATGAGTGTTTTTCAGGAATAAGAAAATTGATTAAAAAATAGTCAGGCTGCTTGTACAGAGAGGGCTACATTTGAAAGGCTGTGTTGTGGGCGTGGTTCCTCACACTGAGGGCATCATGCTTCTTGAAAATGTCAACAAATGCTGCACTCTTCACAAAGACACCTTGCTCTAAACATTTCCTTCCCAGTTTTCAGTGTTTAATAGAATAATTGAATACATGAAAAAAAAACCCTCAAATTTTTAGTAACATAGGAAATAACCCTAAATTCTTTCTCTCCCCTGTTACTCACATAGTCAGTGGGAGGAGTTGCTCAGAATACTGTGCACTCCGGAATGAATTCTTATTTCCCTCCTTAGAGGAAAAATGATGAAGCATCATAGAGCAAAATCCCAGACAGAAGCCTTTGTCCTAATGATAAAGAGTAGCTTGCAAGGTTGGATTTTTCTTTCACAGATTTTATTTTATTTTTTGATTTCAGCTCTATCTGGAAACTATTCTTATACAAATCAAACTCTGCAGTGAAAATGCAACTTGTGATGAAAAGAGAGGCTCTGAGGTTTGATGCTTTAGTTCTTATAAAAATTAATCATCAACTTACTTGTTTTCACTAAAAAAGGTCCTTGAGAGTATTCGCTTAAGGAAATAAGGAGACTTACTAGAGACTCAGAGACCTTTTCTGTCCATTTCGTAACCCAAGTGGCATGGACTCTTACCAAAAAGAGACAGTGAAACTTTTATGAAAAGTAACCTGAATGTAAACAATCAAACTCTATTACATTCCATTTCAAAAAAAGGCAGTCAATATAATAGCATCTTATTTATTCTCCAGTGATATAGGTAGGGAAAACTTTGTGGATGAGGGGCTCAACTAACTTGGTGGAAGACTCTTGACAGTAGAGGTTATGAGCTTGGACTTACATCAAGATAGCAGTCAAACCTTAATTCTAAAAGTGACACACGCCATTAGTATTGGTAGATTTGTATAATTTTCCCACATATAGAAATGATTTAATTCACAATCTCATCTTCTAGAAAGTTGGCATGTAACTCTTTGTACTGTTTTCAAGGAATTTGTTCAGAAAGTGAGAACATGTATTATGAATGCCTTCAAGTCATTTACCATAACTATTCAAAGAAGGAATGATAAAATTTATAGATGACAATTTCAGTTCTCTCTAAATTATTCATTTTTAAAAATTCAAAATCAAGATAAAGAGGAAAATAGCTAAAGAAATCCAACAGAATTCTTGTTTGACAGTAATTGGAAACCAGTGATTGGAAGCAGTTGGTGCAATATGTTCTACAAAGGACTTTTTTAATTTTATTTTTTTGGTTGCTTTCACAGCTCTTCACCCTTTCAATGTTGCTTAAAGAAATGCAAGTGCCAAAAATGGTGCTTAAGAACTTTCCTAGCTGGACAGAAAAGTTTTGAAAAGAGAGCTGCATTTTTAATAGACTAAATTATATCTTATTCAAATTTTAGGAAAGATTCTCTCATTGTGAGTTTCTTTTTTTTTTCTGACAATGAGAAATGACTCTAGAAGAAAATACAATCTGTGAACATGATTCAAGGATTTTCTTGCCACCCATGCCTGGTTCTCTGTAGGGCTAAAGTGATAGACACATGATAAAAGGTACCCTCCCCCACCCCTATAATGAGCAGCCAAGCTCTTACTCTTATGGCTCTTTGTTTCTGGGGACTAGAGGCAAAGGGTACCACTTTCAGGCTAGCACAACTTTCTTCCATTCTGAACACCTCCCTCCTCCAAATCCTACTATGTTCTGGCAGATATAGTTTCAACACGATTGTAAAGATACTAGGCATCCCTTTGGAATCCCGGAAAAGCAGAACTGTGCAGGAGAATGTCACTCATTTTGGTTATTACCCCAGATCTGTGAGGGGAAATGGAAAAAGGATGAAGTCTCCTACTCCATTTTTTCCATTCTTTTAAATAAGGGATTCTGTCTTACTTAAGGACAAAGCATCATTGGGCCATCTGGTTTTTCTTCAACTAGTTCCATGAGCCTTATAGTTAGAAATACATTCCTAATGCTGGCCTTAGATAAGTTGTATTAATTTTCAGCATTGTTATAAGATCTCTGGAACTTCAAAGATATTTGAGTTGGAAAGCGAAGAGGCTAACTCAACACGCTTTTAAATGAAAAAACCTAACTTTACCAGTTTTCACATTAAAGAAATTTATGTCTTTTGACCACACACACACAAATCCACCAAGTATTGAGTGCTGAAATTGGAATTTTCATGAGAGTTTAAATCAGATCCATATTTTCAATCATGACTATTTTTCCCTTTTTCATGGGCATGTCATCAATACTGTGAAAACCCTAAAGGAGAAATAAATGGAGAAGCATGCCAGAATCACATGTGATGTTGAAATGGGTTCTAATGCTTTTCAAGATCTTACTGTTCCTTTTTCTCATATTTATCCCAAGAGTATAAAAGTTCAGTGAAATGCTTTCCTGGGGATAAACTATTTTGTGTTTTTGATCTATAGCAATTCTTTGTAATTTTGTATAATAAAGTATGTGGTAATCTAATACAAATTAATATTTTCATAGTTTTCCAGTGTTGATAATAAACAACACAAATATGTTCTACCTTTTATATTCTGAAGTTTGAGACAGGGTTTTGTTTTGTTTTGTTTTGTTTTGAGATGGAGTCTCGCTGTTGCCAGGCTGGAGTGCAGTGGCATGATCTTGGCTCACTGCAACCTCTGCCTCCCGGGTTCAAGTGACTGAGACAGAGTTTTAAACCAAAAAAATTACCTTCTTAGTGGCCAATGATTATCTTTATAAATTCTTACAGCCAGGTCTCGCCTTGTTATAATCACCAATAGGAACATAGACTTAGGAGCTAGGCACTGTTATTTAACCATGAGTAAATATTTAAGATTTCTAAGCCTTAGCTTTCTAATATGATTAGATATAAAATGTAAATTGTAATAATATCTACCTTATGGGTTTCGTGTGAAATTTATAGACTTATCTAGCATAGTGTTTACCATAAATGAATATTCCTTTCAAGTTGGATATTGTTAAGTGTTATTGTCCTTAGGAATTATACCAAAGACTAAATGAAGTTTTCTTCTGATTGTATGTCTTCTAGAATATATATATTTTCTAATCAAATCGTACTACATACTAATAAGCTACTTATACACCGAATCCCATAAATGTACACTGAATCCCATAAGTGAAAAAAGCTAAACCTGACTTATTTTGTTGGGGATGGTCTTGGAGGAGACTTAGAAAATCATAAAATAATGCCTGCACTTGGAGTCTTAGATAATGATGACCAAATTGCAATGTGAGTGTTATTCGTCCTATATTGAGAATGGATGTACATATAGCTTTTAGAAATATGGCAATCAATAGCTGTGGAAAAATATTTTTCCATCCTAAGACAATTAGGACCATACAGTATAGGTTATTACAACATGAAGTTGGGATTGTGTCTTTCCAGGAATTTTAAACATCTAGTGTCCACTGAGGCTCATACCTGTAGTCTCAGTGACTCCTGAGGCTAAGACTGAGACAGGAGGATGGCTTGAGCCCAGGAGTTTTAGGCTGCAGTGAGCTATGATCACACCACTGCACACCAACCTGGGTAACAGATTGAGACTCTATCTCAAAAAAAAAAAAAAGTTAAAAAACCCCCAAATCTAGTATCTGCCTCAAACATCTAGTTTCTACTTCAAACACAATTCCAACAAAGATATCTATTCCCTATATGTTAATACAGTATGCATAGAACAACATACTGACATACAATTTCTTTTTTTTCTGAATGAGTCTCCTGGAAAAGAGAAGCGGTGGCCAGCATCCCAGGTTAGACTCACACCCTGTGCTATGGGAGAAAGACTGAGGAAGGTCACTGGTGGTAATGCTTCCTCTCCTCCACTGCCCTAAGAAATTAAAAAGTCTGGTTTCAAACATGCATCCTCTACCGTTATATAACAGCACCTAGCCTCTTTCATTAGAAGTTGGCTTAATGATGCTCAGTGATTATGCCTATGATCAGGCCATATAGGAGTCTTATCTCTAAGTGGTTTATTAAATTATTCCTACAAAACACATACACTATTGTTCTTTTTATAATAGCTATTGTTGCATAATGAACTGCCTCAAAAGTTAGTGGCTTAACGTAAAAATCATTTTATTTTTTTCATGATTCTGTTGTCCAGAATTTAGGCAGAATTTGGCAGGATGACTTTTGGCTAGCCACTCAGAGGTATTCAGCTAGTAACTCATCTGGTCTAGGGCATTCAAGATATGCCTGCTGCCTTACAGAATGACTGCAAGGCCAGGCTCCTCCGGGCCTTCTCTTTCTCCATACAGCTTCAGAGCCCCTCCACATGGTTTCTACAGCAGTGTAGTGGGCTTTTTACATAGCCAGTGGCTTTCTCAGAGTGAATGTTCTTAGAAAAAAGGTGGAAGCTGTAAGGCTCCTTCTGATCTAACCTCTGAAGCCATGCAGGGTCACCTCCATCTCATTCTGTTGGTAAGAAATGAGTCACATGTACAGCCCAGAGTCAAGGAGAGAGCAGATGAATACATGTGAGTATGAATACCGTGAACATTGTTCTTTAGCTGCCGGCATTGCTCACTGGAGAGCTATCTTCAGGGACTAGTCTCTCTGGGAGGAGTCTAGTTAAAAACAATTATTTCAATTTGATATAATTCCAGTGACATTTTCATAACCCTTATAAATTGGCACCTTGGAAACTGCCTGGTTAGCTCAGTCCTTAATCAGTCTCTGTCCATGCCAATGACCTGTACTAGTTGTTCTGTGAGATATGTCTATAGTCTTTCTTGTGGGACTTTGGTTGACTTGAGTTTATTTCAAGAGCCTGTCATGTGTGAATTGACAAAAGACCCTCTAAATTTGCAAAACTGAGGATCAGGTTATCAACTGCACACCAACCACCATGAAGGTCTAATTGGAATATTTAGCTTGTCTCATTTTATTACTATATAGCTTAGTCTGACACACGCTTAATATATACCATCCCTTCAGCTTTGTAAGTCACTGTAATTCAGATCTTACATAATTATTGTGCAGGACCTGCTGATTTCACTGTTTGATGCAGTTTATTGTTGAAACAACCTTCTTCCTATTCTCTCTACTTCAGTCCTTTCTCCCTAAAGTCTAATCTATTGTAAATATAGTGATCCATTAAAATCTAAGACAAATCATGGCACTTGTCTGCTCAGATCCCTTTAATGGCTGTGTTTTTTAAAAATAATTTTTATTGTGTATAAATAACGCATATAACATGATGTTGTGGGATGCATATACATGGCAGAAAGGTTACTATGGTGAAGCAAATTAACATAATCATCATCTCACATAGTTACCCTTCTGTCTGTTTTTGTGGCAAGAGCAGGTAAAATCTACTCATTTAGCATGAATCTCACATACAGTACAGTTTTATTACCTATAATTCTCATATTGTATATTAGATCTGACCTGTTAATCATACATATTTGCCACTTTGTATTCTCTGACCTACATCTCCTCATTTCCTGCCCTCCCCACATCCCTGGTAACCATTGTTTGTTCTCTATCTCTGTATATTTGATTTTTTTAAAAGACTCTACATATAGGTGAGTTATTCATGCAATATTTTTGTTTCTGTGTCTGGCTTTTTCACTTAGAATAATGTCCTCTAGGTTCATTCACGCTGTGGCAATGACAAGATCTTGTTCATTTTAGGGCTGATTAATATTCCACTGATACAGGTACTACAGTTTATTTATCCATATGTCCATCTATAGATACTTAGGTTGTTCTCATATTTTTGCTTTTGTGAATAATGCTGTAAGGAACTTGGGAGTGCAGGTATCTTTATCACGTGGTGATTTCATTTCTTTTGGATATAATCTCAGAAGAGAGATTGCTGAGTCATATGGTATTTCTATTTTAAATTTCTTTCTGTAGCATTCTCATTCACAAATAATGACCTAAGTGAAAAATAAATCAAGAAAATCCCACTTACAATAGCATCCAAAAATGCCTAGGAATAAATTTAAGCAAAGAAGTGAAAAATCTATATAGATGCTCCTTATGATAAAATTACCTTCTAATAAGCCCATCAAAATTTGAAAATGTAAAGCATTTAATAAACCTAACCTAATGAACATCATTACTTAGTATAGATTACCGTAAATGTACTCAGAACACTTACATTAGCTTACAGTTAGGCAAAATTGTTTAAAACAAAGTTTATTTTATAATAAAATGTTGAATAGTTCATGTAACTCATCGAATGCTATACACTATGTTGAAATTTTGATGGTTTTGCACCACTGTAAATTTGAAAAATTGTAAGTCAGACCATCATAAGTTGGAGACCAGGTATACTGAAAACTATAAAACATTGATGAAAGAAACTAGAAAAAAAAACACAAATGAAAAGATATCCCTGAGTTCATGGATTGGAAGAATTAATATTTTTTAAATGTTCACATTACCCAAGGCAATATACAGACTCAATGCAATCCATCTCAAAATCCCAATGGCATTCTTCACAGAAATAAAAATAAACAATCCTAAAGTTGTATGGACCCATGAAAGACCCCGAATAGCCAAAACAATTCTGAGAGTATATACCCAGTAATGGGATGGCTGGGTCAAATGGTATTTCTAGTTCTAGATCCATGAGGAATCGCCACACTGACTTCCACAATGGTTGAACTAGTTTACAGTCCCACCAACAGTGTAAAAGTGTTCCTATTTCTACACATCCTCTCCAGCACCTGTTGTTTCCTGACTTTTGAATGATTGCCATTCTAACTGGTGTGAGATGGTATCTCATTGTGGTTTTGATTTGCATTTCTCTGATGGCCAGTGATGATGAGCATTTTTTCATGTGTCTTTTGGCTGCATAACTGTCTTCTTTTGAGAAGTATCTGTTCATGTCCTTCGCCCACTTTTTGATGGGGTTGTTTGTTTTTTTCTTGTAAATTTGTTTGAGTTCATTGTAGATTCTGGATATTAGCCCTTTGTTGGATGAGTACGTTGCGAAAATTTTCTCCCATTTTGTAGGTTGCCTGTTCACTCTGATGGTAGTTTCTTTTGCTGTGCAGAAGCTCTTTAGTTTAATTAGATCCCATTTGTCAATTTTGGCTTTTGTTGCCATTGCTTTTGGTGTTTTAGACATGAAGTCCTTGCCCATGCCTATGTCCTGAATGGTAACGCCTAGGTTATCTTCTACGGTTTTTATGGTTTTAGGTCTAACGTTTAAGTCTTTAATCCACTATAAATCATGCTGCTATAAAGACACATGCACACGTATGTTTATTGCGGCATTATTCACAATAGCAAAGACTTGGAACCAACCCAAATGTCCAACAATGATAGACTGGATTAAGAAAATGTGGCACATATACACCATGGAATACTATGCAGCCATAAAAAAGGATGAGTTCATGTCCTTTGTAGGGACATGGATGAAATTGGAAATCATCATTCTCAATAAACTATTGCAAGAACAAAAAACCAAACACCGCATATTCATTCTCACTCATAGGTGGGAATTGAACATTGAGAACACATGGACACAGGAAGGGGAACAAAACACTCTGGGGACTGTTGTGGGGTGGGGGGAGGGGGGAGGGATAGCATTGGGAGATACACCTAATGCTAGATGATGAGTTAGTGGGTGCAGCACACCAGCATGGCACATGTATACATATGTAACTAACCTGCACATTGCACACATGTACCCTAAAACCTAAAGTATAACAATAATAAATAAAAAAAACAAAAAAAAAACAACACAATTCTGAGAAAAAAAAAATTGGAGGCATCACACGTTCTGATTTAAAATTATATTACAAAGCTATAGTAGTCAAAACAGCATGGTACTGGCATAAAAACAGACACATAGACCAGTAGAACAGAGTAGAAAGCCCAAAAATAAATCCAAACATATACAGTTCACTAATTTTTGAAAAGGGTACCAAGAGGACACAATGAGGAAAGAATAGTCTCTTCAATAAATGGGGCTGGAAAAACTGTATTTCAACATGCAAAATAATGAAATTGGATCCTGAAATCATACCCCAACTTCATATAAAATGGATAAAATACCTAAATATAAAACCAGAAACTATAAAACAAAGGGGAAAACTCTTGAACATTGGCTTTGGCAATGATTTTTTTTTTTTTTTTACTATTACACCAAAAGCTCAGGTCACAAAGGCAAAAACAAATAAATGGGACTGCATAAAACTGAAAAGCACAACAAAGGAAACAACAAAGTAAAACAACAGCCTATGGATTAGGAAAAAATATTTGCAAACCATATACTTGGTTAGGGGTTAACATCCAAAATGTATAAAGAACTCATACAATTCAATAGAGGAAAAATAACCCAATTTAAAAATGGATAAAATACCTCAGTAGACATTTCTCCAAGGAACACATAAAAATGGACAATGGGTATATGAAATATGTGATATTGCTCAATATCATTAATCATCAGGGAAATGCAAATCAAAACTACTATGAGGTATCACCTCACACCTGTTAGGATAGCTACTATCAAAAAGTCAAAAAATAATAAATGTTGGCAAGAGTATGGAGAAAAAGGAACTCTAGTACACTATTGGTGGGAATGTAGATTGGTATGGCCATTAAGGGAAACAGTCTGGAGGTTTCTAAAGACATTGAAAACAGAACTACCACATGTCCCAGCAATCCTGGGCTGCTCTTTTTACTCACTAAAATCCAAAGTTCTTACAGTGACTTACATCTTCTTCTTTCTCCCTGTTCTCATACATTCATTTATTCAGCATATATTTGTTTAGTGTTTACTATATATTGGACACTGGCTGAGGGTACAGCAGTAAACAAAGCAGAAAAAAATACCTGCCCTTATGGAATACCAACTAGCTTACTCTTCTCCATCTTCATTGGCCTCCTTGCTATTCCTAGAAAATTCTAAGCATGGTCCCATTATCAGGCCTTTGCAATTGCTGTTCTCTCTACTTGGGAAATATCTTCCCCTGATAGCTACATGGCTTGCTCTCTCACTTCATTTAATTCTTTATGTTCAAATGTCACTCCCCAAAGTCTATTTCTTGATTACCCGACATAAAATAGTACCCATCCCCATACCATAGTTCCTTCCTCCTGTTGTCTTACTAATATTTGCACCATATCACACACTATATATTTAATTGTGTGCTTGTTTCTTATCTGGCTCTTTCCACTAGAACGGAGGCTCTATGAGGGCAGTCCTGAGTATGTTATTCAGTATTATAGCCTAGTGTAAATCATAGTAGGCTTTCAGTAGGTGCTTGCTGAATGAGTTTTTAGATCCAATAATATAAATTCTGTCAAAAAACCAGATAACTCGGTGATCAACGCAGAAGTCGGGTGATGTCTGCATTTCCAACTGAGGTACCTGGTTCATCTCATTGGGACTGGTTGGACAGTGGGTGCAGCCCACGGAGGGTGAGCTAAAGCAGGGTGGGGCATCACCTCAACTGGGAAGCCCAAGGGGTCGGGGGATTTCCCTTTCCTAGCCAAGGGAAGCCGTGACAGACTGTACCAGGAAAATTGGGACACTGCAACCTAAACACTGCGCTTTTCCAATGGCCTTAGCAAATGCCACACCAGGAGATTATATCCTGCACCTAGCTCAGTGGGCCCCACGCCCACGGAGCTTTGCTCACTGCTAGTCCGAGATTGAACTGCAAGGTGGCAAAACTGGCTGGGGAAGGGGCGTCCACCATTGCTGAGGATTGAGTAGGTAAACAAACCCGCTGGGAAGCTCGAACTGCGGGGAGCCCACCGCAGCTCAACAAGGCCTGCCTGCCTCTGTAGACTCCACCTCTGGGGGCAAGGCATAGCTGAACAAAAGGAGCAGAAACTTCTGCAGACTTAAACGTCCCTGTCTCATAGCTCTGAAGAGAGCAGTGGTTCTCCCAGCATGGTGTTTGAGCTCTGAGAACGGACAGATTGCCTCCTCAAGTGGGTCCCTGACCCCCGTGTAGCCTAACTTGGAGACAACTGCCAGTAGGGGCCAACTGACACCTCATATAGCCAGGTGCCCCTCTGAGACAAAGCTTGCAGAGGAAGAATCAGGCAGCAATATTTGCTGTTCTGCAATATTTGCTGTTCTGCAGCCTCCACTGGTGAAACCCAGACAAACCGGGTCTGGAGTGGACCTCCAGCAAACTCCAACAGACCTGCAGCTGAGGGACCTGAATGTTATAAGGAAAACTAACAAACAGAAAGGACATCCACACCAAAACCCCATCTGTAGGTCACCATCATTAAAGACCAAAGGTAGATAAAACCACAAAGATGGGGAGAAACCAGAGCAGAATAGCTGAAAATTCTGAAAACCAGAGCGCCCCTTCTCCTCCAAAGGATTGCAGCTCCTCACCAGCAATGGAACAAAGCAGGAAGGAGAATGACTTTGACGAGTTGACAGAAGTAGGCTTCAGAAAGTTGGTAATAACAAAGTTCTCTGAGCTAAAGGAGGATGTTGAAAGCCATCGCAAAGAAGCTAAAAACCTTGAAAAAAGATAGACGAATGGCTAACTAGAATAAAAAGTGTAGAGAAGACCTTAAATGACCTGATGGAGCTGAAAACCATGGCACGAGAACTACGTGATGCATGCACAAGCTTCAGTAGCTGATTTGATTAAGTGGAAGAAAGGGTATCGGTGATTGAAGATCAAATTAATGAAATGAAGCAAGAAGAGAAGTTTAGAGAAAAAAGAGTAAAAAGAAATGAACAAAGCCTCCAAGAAATATGGGACTGTGTGAAAAGACCAAATCTATGTTTGATTGGTGTACCTGAAAGTGATGGGGAGAATGGAACCAAGCTGGAAAACACTCTTCAGGATATTATCCAGGAGAACCTCCCCAACCTAGCAAGGCAGGCCAACACTGAAATTCAGGAAATACAGAGAACCACAAAGATACTCCTTGAGAAAAGCAACCATAAGACACATAATTGTCAGATTCACCAAGGTTGAAATCAAGGAAAAAATGCTAAGGGCAGCCAGAGAGAAAGGTTGGGTTACCCACAAAGGGAAGCCCATCAGACTAACAGCGGATTTCTCAGCAGAAACCCTACAAGCCAGAAGAGAGGGGGCCAATATTCAACATTTTTAAAGAAAAGAATTTTCAACCCAGAATTTCATATCCAGCCAAACTAAGCTTCATAAGTGAAGGAGAAATAAAATCCTTTACAGACAAGCAAATGCTGAGAGATTTTGTCACCACCAGGCCTGCCTTACAGGAGCTCCTGAAAGAAGCACTAAACATGAAAAGGAACAACCGGTACCAGCCACTGCAAAAACATGCCAAATTGTAAAGACCATCAATGCTAGGAAGAAACTGCATCAACTAACAGGCAAATTAACCAGCTAACATCATAATGACAGGATCAAATTCACACATAACAATATTAACCTTACATGTAAATGGGCTAAATGCCCCAATTAAAAGACATAGACTGGCAAATTCCACAGAGTCAAGACCCATCACTATGCTATATTCAGGAGACTGATCTCATGTGCAGAGACACACATAGGTTCAAAATAAAGGGATGGAGGAAGATCTACCAAGCAAATGGAAAACAAAAAAAAGCAGGGGTTGCAATCCTAGTCTCTGATAAAACAGACTTTAAACCAACAAAGATCAAAAGAGGCAAAGAAGGCCATTACATAGTGGTAAAGGGATCAATTCAACAAGAAGAGCTAACCATCCTAAATATATATGCACCCAATACAGGAGCACCCAGATTCATAAAGCAAGTCCTGAGAGACCTGAAAAGGAGACTTAGACTCCCGCATTATAATAATGGGAGATTTTAACACCCCACTGTCAATATTAGACAGATCAACGAGACAGAGGGTTAACAAGGATATCCAGGACTTCAACTCAGCTCTGCACCAAGTGGACCTAATAGACATCTACAGAACTGTCCACCCCAAATCAACAGAATATACATTCTTCTCAGCACCACATCACACTTATTCCAAAACTGACCACATAGTCGGAAGTAAAGCACTCCTCAGCAAATGTAAAAAACAGAAATCACAACAAACTGTCTCTCAAACCACAGTGCAATCAAATTACAACTCAGGATTAAGAAACTCACTCACACAGTGCAATCAAATAAGAACTCAGGATTAAGAAACCGCACAACTACGTAGAAACTGAACAACCTGCTCCTGAAAGACTACTGGGTAAATAACGATATGAAGGCAGAAATAAAGATGTTCTTTGAAACCAATGAGAACAAAGACACAATGCACCAGAATCTCTGGGACACAGTGTGTAGAGGGAAATTTATAGCACTAAATGCCCACAAGAGAAAGCAGGAAAGATCTAAAATCGACACCCTAACATCACAATTAAAAGAACTAGAGAAGCAAGAGCAAACACATTCAAAAACTAGCAGAAGGCAAGGAGTAACTAAGATCAGAGAACTGAAGGAGGTAGAGACACAAAAAAACCCTTCAAAAAATCAGTGAATCCAGGAGCTGGTTTTTTGAAAAGATCAACAAAATTAACAGACCACTAGCAAGACTAATAAAGAAGAAAAGAGAGAAGAATCAAATAGATGCGATAAAAAATGATAAAGGGATATCACAACTGATCCCACAGAAATACAAACTACCATGAGAGAATACCATAAACACCTCTACGCAAATAAACTAGAAAATCTAGAAGAAATGGATAAATTCCTGGACACGTACACCCTCCCAAGACTAAACCAGGAAGAAGTTGAATTGCTGAATAGACCAATAACGGGCTCTGAAATTGAGGCAATAATTAATAGCCTAGCCACCAAAAATAGTCCAGGACCAGACGGATTCACAGCCGAATTCTACCAGAGGTATAAGAGGAGCTTGTATCATTCCTTCTGAAACTATTCCAATCAATAGAAAAAGAGAGAATCCTCCTAACTAATTTTATGAGGCCAGCATCATCCTGATACCAAAGCCTGGCAGAGACACAACAAAAAAAGAGAATTTTAGACCAATATCCCTGATGAACATCGATGTGAAAATCCTCAATAAAATACTGGTAAACCAAAAGCAGCGGCACATCAAAAAGCTTATCCACCAAGATCAAGTCGGCTTCATCCCTGGGATGCAAGTCTCGTTCAACATACACAAATCAATGAATGTAATCCATCAGATAAACAGAACCAAAGACAAAAACCACATGATTATCTCAATAGCTGCAGAAAAGGCTTTCGACAAAATTCAACAGCCCATCATGTTAAAAACTCTCAATAAACTAGGTACTGATGGAATGTATCTCAAAATAATAAGAGCTATTTATGACAAACCCACAGCCAGTATCACACTGAATGGGCAAAAACTGGAAGCATTCCCTTTGAAAACTGGCGCAAGACAGGGATGCCCTCTCTCACCACTCCTATTCAACATAGTGTTGGAAGTTCTGGCCAGGGCAATCAGGCGAGAGAAAGAAATAAAGGGTATTCAATTAGGAAAAGAGGAAGTCAAATTGTCCCTGTTTGCAGATGACATGATTGTATATTTAGAAAACCCTGTTGTCTCAGTCCAAAATCTCCTTAAGCTGATAAGCAACTTCAGCAAAGTCTCAGGATACAAAATCAATGTGCAAAAATTACAAGCATTCTTATACACCAATAATAGACAGAGAGCCAAATCATGAGTGAACTCCCATTCACAATTGCTGCAAAGAGAAAAAAATACCTAAGAATCCAACTTACAAGGGATGTGAAGGAACTCTTCAAGGAGAACTCCAAACCACTGCTCAACAAAATAAAAGAAGACACAAACAACTGGAAGAACATTCCATGTTCATGGATAGGAAGAATCAATATTGTGAAAATGGCCATACTGCCCAAGGTAATTTATAGATTCAATGCCATCCCCATCAAGCTACCAATGACTTTCTTCACAGAACTGGAAAAAACTACTTTAAAGTTCATATGGAACCAAAAAAGAACACAATCCTAAGCAAAAAGACAATCCTAAGCAAGACAATCCTAAGCAAAAAGAACAAAGTTGAAGGAATCACACTACCTGACTTCAAACTATACTACAAGGCTACAGTCACCAAAACAGCATGGTACTGGTACCAAAACAGAGACATAGACCAATGGAACAGAACAGAGGCCTCAGAAATAACACCACACATCCACAACCATTTGATCTTTGACAAACCTGACAAAAACAAGAAATGGGGAAAGGATTCCCTATTTAATAAGTGGTGCTGGGAAAACTGGCTAGCCATATGTAGAAAGCTGAAACTGGATCCCTTCCTTATACCTGATACAAAAATTAATTCAAGATGGATTAAAGACTTAAATGTTAGACCTAAAACCATAAAAACCCTAGAAGAAAACCTAGGCAATACCATTCAGGACATAGGCATGGACAAGGACTTCATGTCTAAAACACCAAAAGCAATGGCAAAAAAAGCCAAAATAGACAAATGGGATCTAATTAAATAAAGAGCTTCTGTACATCATAAGAAACTACCATCAGAGTGAACAGGCAACCTACAGAATGGGAGAAAATTTTTGCAATCCACCCATCTGACAAAGGGCTAATATCCAGAATCTACAATGAACTTAAATTTACAATCAAAAATCAAACAACTCCATCGAAAAGGGGGCAAAGGATATGAACAGACACTTCTTAAAAGAAGACATTTATGCAGCCAACAGACACATGAAAAAATGCTCATCATCACTGGTCATCAGAGAAATGCAAATCGGAACCACAATGAGATACCGTCTCACACCAGTTAGAATGGTGATCATTAAAAAGTCAGGAAACAACAGGTGCTGGAGAGGATGCGTAGAAATAGGAACACTTTTACACTGTTGGTAGGAGTGTAAACTAGTTCAACCATTGTGGAAGACAGTGTGGCGATTCCTCAAGGATCTAGAATTAGAAATACCATTTGACTCAGCCATCCCATTAGTGGGTATATACCCAAATGATTATAAATCATGCTTCTATAAAGACACACGCACACGTATGTTTATTGCAGCACTATTCACAATAGCAAAGACTTGGAACCAACCCAAATGTCCATCAATGATTGACTGGATTAAGAAAATGCGGCACATATACACCATGGAATACTATGCAGCCGTAAAAAGGAATATTATGCAGCCATAAAAAAGGATCATCATATCCTTCATAGTGACATGGATGAAGCTGGAAACCATCATTCTATTGCAGGACATTCTATTCTAAGGACAGGAAACCAAACACCGCATGTTCTCTCTCATAGGGGGGAATTGAACAATGAGAACACATGGACACAGGTTAGGGAACATCACACATTGGGGCCTATAGTGGGGTGGGGGGATGGTGGAGGGATAGCATTAGGAGAAATACCTGATGTAAATGAAGAGTTAATGGGTGCAGCAAACCAGCACGTCACATGTATACATATGTAGCGAACCTGCACGTTGTGCACATGTACCCTAGAACTTAAAGTATAATAATAAAAAAACAGATAACTCCTCACTGATCATAAGTCCCCTACATATATGTATTTTTTATTTATCTAGACTGTTAGCTGTGTACACTAGATAGAACCTGGGGACTTGGCTCCTTCTTTCAAGGTTGAATACTTTCTAATTTATTTTAAACTGTAGTAGCATAATGAGAGAGGCAGCAGAAATCCTAATCTGTGGTTCTACAGAACAATTAAAAGCCTCCTTTCTACTTCACTGGGAGAAAAAATACACGAAAGAAGGACCCTGAGTCATCAACTTTAGATTATACAATTTTCATATTCATGCATTACTCTCACTCCTAATTTATTCTGTTAGGCAATGAAGCAGCAAATGTTAGTTTACTTTAATTAAAAAGCTACTCAAATTAAACCAACATCATTTAAAGTTACATTAAATGAACCATCATACATCATGTAGTAATTACAACTATACACATATAATGGAGAACTGGACAGAATTAAAAAAAATTGTTACTGATGATGCCCAAATTGATCAATTTAGGCACAAAACACCATTTATTTGTTATCCATAAATTTAGATAATGACTTGATATGCCATGATGCTTATGTAGACAGATTAATTTCATTTTCCACCTTTCACTTTCAAGTTACATAGGATTTTGAGCTATTAAAACAATATTAGTTAAAAAAAGAAAAAATATAATAATTGATGCTGAGCTCTTCCAGTAGATTTAAAACAATATAAAATAAATTGCAGTTGGCTTTTGAATAACAAGAGTTTGAACTGCGTGATCCATTTTTACTAAGCTTTTCTTCCACCTCTGCTTCCCCTGGGACAGGAAGACCAATCCTACTTTCCTCCTCCTCCTCCTCCTCAGCCTACTCAACAATGACGACCTTAATGATGATTCACTTCCACTTAATGAAAAATATATTTTCTCTTCCTTATGATTTTCTTAACAATTTTTTCCTAGCTTACTTTATTGTAAGAATACAGTGTATAATACATATAACATGCAAAATGTGCATTAATTGGCTGTTTTTGTTACCACTAAGGCTTCTGGTCAATAGTAGGCTATTAGTAGACAAGTTTTTGGGAGGTCAAAAGTTAAACACAGATGTTCAACTGCATGGAGGGTCATTGCTCCTAAACCCTCAAGTTGTTCAGGGTCAATTGTATAATCATTAACTATGATGGAAATAGTAGTAAGATTCATGATTTAATAAAGGGCTTACCAAATTAAGGCTGTGATATTAATCTCTCTTGCTGCCCATTTGTGTTCAGCCAAAGAGCCAAGTACAGTATTACATTTCTGAATGGTTGAAAAAAGTCAAATAAAGAAATTTTTTTTTCTTTCTTTTTCTTTCTTTCTTTCTTTTTTTTTTTTTTAATGGAGTCTAGCTCTATTGCCCAGGCTGGAGTGCAGTGGTGCAATCTTGACTCACACCGCAACCTCCACCTCCCAGGTTCAAGCGGTTCTCCTGCCTCAGCCTTCCAAGTAGCTGGGATTACAGGCATGTGCCACCACGCTCCGCTAATTTTTTGTGTTTTCAGTAGAGATGGGGTTTTACCATGTTAGCCAGACTGGTCTTGAATTCCTGACCTCAAGTGACCCGCCCACCTCGGCCTCCAAAATTGCTGGGATTACAGGTGTGAG
Organism: Pongo abelii; assembly: GCF_028885655.2. Lineage (NCBI taxonomy): Eukaryota > Metazoa > Chordata > Mammalia > Primates > Hominidae > Pongo > Pongo abelii. Next base: position 130,113,406 of record NC_085928.1, on the reverse strand, counting down.
CCACTGAGCCCAGCCAAATAAAGAAATATTTAATGACATGTGAAAGTTATATGAAATTCAAATTCAGTGTCTGTAAGTCGTTTTATTGGAACACAGCCACAACTGTTTGTTTACATATTGTCTATGGCTGCTTTCATTCTAAAGTAGAGTTGAGGCCGGTCGCGGTGGCTCACGCTTGTAATCCCAGCACTTTGGGAGGCCGAGGCGGGCAGATTATGAGGTCAGGAAGATCGAGACCACAGTGAAACCCCATCTCTACTAAAAATACAAAAAATTAGCCGGATGTGGTGGCGGGCGCCTGTAGTGCCAGCTACTCGGGAGGCTGAGGCAGGAGAATGGTGTGATCCCGGGAGGCAGAGCTTGCAGCGAGCTGAGATCGCGCCACTGTACTCCAGCCTGGGCTACAGAGCGAGACTCCATCTCAAAAAAAAAAAAAAAAAAAAGCAGAGTTGAACAGTTGAAAGAGAGATCATATGGACCACAAAGTGTAAACAAATAAACGATCCAGACCTTTTCAGAAAAAGAGTTTTCTGACTCTGACTTAATATACTGATTCCCAGAATTTTGTGTAGACTATGCGCATCAGAACTAACTGTTAGGAAAAAAATTAAAAGTGCAAATTCTTCATCTTTCTTTCAGACATTCTTATTCAGTGGCTCCAGAGCAGTTTTAGGGCTCAGCCTCTGGGCTTATCAGAATCTGTAGAGAAGTACAGGGCATCAGTAGGTTTGGGAATTACGGACTCACTGTGCGTAGAGTGCTGCCCTTGTAGTAAGTCAGTATTTCCTGGTTCGTCCTATATCATTCATTTTGCATATAAATATAAATGACATTTTAAGAAAGCTAACTCTCATTAATAATGACAATACATTTTTCTCAGAATCTGTTTTGTTTATATTCTTAGAATATTTTTAGTTACACCTTTAGGTTAATAGGCTGATTTAAATAGGCTAATATAATTTAAGGAGACAAAATCCATAAGGTGATATTACAGATTAAACTATTTGCCATCTAGAACAGATTAAGTACCAATATTCATAAGCAAAACTATCACTAGTATCCCATTAATTTAAATTTGACATGAAAATAGTGCTCAATCATGAATTATGCCAGGAAAAGAAAAAGGAGATTGGGATCACTTATTGACTAAGACATGGAAAGCCATCCAAGTGACATTACATAGACTGCAATGGGTATTAATCCATGTGTTCTGAAGCTCTTGCTCTGTGTGGAGTCTAGGTAAGGATTTTGACCTAAATTGTCTAAAACAAGATTAGAGATCCTCCTAGATACATGTGAAACCCTTATTAAATCTCTCTCTCAATTTCTCTCTCTCTTTTTTTAACATTGCTGTCACTTATTTATCAAATAAAAATTTTTAGTTTATAATGTAATTGTTATTTTCTTCAGGGGTTATTTAAAACCTTAATTATAAAAAATTTTTATGGGCCATATATGTAGTAAATGTTAAATAACAAAATATAATTTGTATAACTTTTTTTTTTTTTTGACAGAGTCTCGCTCTGTCGCCCAGGCTGGAGTGCAGTGGTGTGATCTCGGCTCACTGCAAGCTCTGCCTCCCGGGTTCACACCACTCTCCTGCCTCAGCCTCCCAGCAGCTGGGACAATAGGCACCTGCCACAATGCCCGGCTAATTTTTTGTATTTTTAATAGAGACTGGGTTTCACCGTGTTAGCCAGGAAGGTCTCAATCTCCTGACCTCGTGATCTGCCCACCTCGGCCTCCCAAAGTGCTGGGATTACAGGCGTAAGCCACCGTGCTGGGCCTAATTTGTATAAGTTTTTAAATAAAGGGGAAAAAGTGAATATTATGAATGTAATGTAGAATAATTAAATCAAGCTAATTAACATATTCATCACCTCACGCATTTCCCAATTTTTGTGGTGAGAACATTTGAAATTTACTGTTAGTGATTTTTGAAATGTACATTATTTACTATATTCACCACATTGTGCAATGTATCTCAAAGTAAAAAAAAAGTATTTTTCCTGTCTAATTGGGGTCTTTTACACTTTGACCATCGTTTCCCCATGACCCAAAATCCCCAGCCTCTGATAGGCACCATTCTGCTCTCTACTTCTTTGAGTTCAATTGTTTTAAATTTTACATATGAGTGAGAACATGCATCATTTGTGTTTCTGTGTATGGCTTATTTGCTTAGCATAATGTTCTCCTATTCCATCCATATTGTTTCTTTTCTTTTTTCTTTTTTTTTTTTGAGATGGAGTCTCACTCTGTTGCCCAGGCAGGAGTGCAATGGCACGATCTTGGCACAATGCAACCTCTGCCTCCTGGGTTCAAGCAATTCTCATGCCTCAGCCTCCCGAGTAGCTGGGACTACAGGTGTGTGCCACCATTCCTGTCTAATTTTTGTATTTTTAGTAGAGACAGGGTTTCGCCATGTTAGCCAGGCTGGTCTCGAACTCCTGACCTCAGGTGATCCACCCACCTTGGCCCCCCAAAGTGTTGGGATTATAGGTGTGATCCACCGTGCCCATCCTCCATACATGTTGTTTCAAATGACAACATTGCTTTCTTTTTAAAGGCTATTATTCCATTGTGTGTATACACCACATTTTCTTTACCCATTCATATGCTGAAGGACACTTAGGTTGGTTCAATAACTTGGCTATCGTGAAGAATGCTGCAATGAACATGGGAGTGCAGATACCTCTTTGATATACTGATTTCAGAATTTGGGGATAAATACCCTGAAGTGGAATTGCTGGATTATATGGTAACTTTATTTTAGTTCTTTTAGCAACCTCCTCATTGTTTTTCATAATGGCTGTGTTAATTTACATTCCCTTTAACAGCACGCATGTGTTCCCTTTTCTCCACATTCTCTCCAATACATGTCATCTTTTGCTTTTTTGATAGTAGCCATTTTGACAAATGTGAGGTGATAGCTCATTTTGGTTTTAATTTGCATTTTCCTAATGATTAATAGTGTTGGGCATTTTTTCATATATGTGATGGTCATTTGCATTTCTTTTTTGAAGAAATGTGTATTCGGGTCCCTTGTAATTGGTGTATTTAAATTCTTTGCTTTTCAGGTAATTATTAATTTGTTACTGATTAAATCTGCCATAGTATTTGTTTACTTTTTTGGTTTCCTTTGGTTCGCATTCCCATGTTCTTTTCTCTTGACTTCCTGTGGTTTACTTGAATACTTCTAGAGGTCCATTTTGGTTTATTTACACTGTTTTTGAGTGTATCTCTTTGTATAGTTTTCAGATTGGTTGCCTGAGTATTACACTAAGTATTACATGTGACTTATCACAGTCTATTGGTTTCAACATTTTACCACCTTAGTGGAATATGAAAACCTAACTTCCTTTTAGCTTCCTTTACCTTCCTCACTTCTAAATATTGTATTGAATATGAGATGCTATATAGATTTCTTTGAATAATCAAATGTAATTCATAAAAATCATGAGAAAAATGATAGTCTATTTTATGTACCTATGTTTCTCTTCTTTATGTTTTTTCCTTCCTTCCTGAGACTCCACGTTTCCTTTTTTTACCATTTTATTTCTCCTTGAAGCACTTCCCTTATTCAGTCTTTAAGGATAAGGTCTGTCAGCAACAATAACTTTTAAGATTTTTTTTCCATTGTCTCATTTTAATTTTCAGAGGTTTAATTATGATATGTCTGGGCATTGATTTCTTTGAGTTTATCCTGTCTGGGATTGACTCAGCTTCTAGGACCTGTAGGTTTATGTGTTTTGCCAAATTTGGAAAAATTTAAGCTGTTATTTCTTTGAATATTTCTTTTTGTCTTACTCTCTTTCTCCTCTCCTTCTATAACTCTGATGATCTAAATGTTGGATTTTTTTCTTACTGCCCCATAGATTCCTGAGGTTCTGTTCATTTTTTTTCTCTATTTTTTCTCTATTGTCAGATTATATACATTTTATTTTTCTGTCTTCAAATTTGCTGATTCTACTTTCTGTCATGTCCCACTCTAGTAAGTCCATCAAGTGATTTCTTGATTTCTGTTATTGTTGTTTTAGTTCTATAATTTCCACTTGATACTTTTTAATAACTTCTCTTTCTTTCGTAGGGTTTTCTTTTCTTTCCACTGATTTTAAGGAAATTTGTACTTGATTGGAAAAACATTTTATGACAGCTGGTTTAAAATCCTTCTCAGATAATTCCAACATCCAATTTATCTCAGGATTAGCATCAGTTGATAGTCTTTTCTCATTCAAATTGTAATTTTTTTGGTTCTTGATATGACAGGTAATTTTTATTGTATCCTGGACATTTTGTGTATTTTGTGAAGAGATTCTAGGTCCTATTTACATCTTCTAGTTTAGCATGCAAGTCACTCTGTTTAGTTTTATCCTGCAGATCCTGGCATACTATTGTGGGCTGTGGTTCCAATGACAGTTTAATTTTTAAAGTCTTTGTGGTGTTATTTTGGTCTGCTTGGATTTATCTGGTGCCACTGGGACTTCTATTAATCCCTACTGGTGCTGCCTAAGGGGTGGGAGAGGTTTCTTCACACTGGGGCACAGATGTCTCTTGGTGGGAGAAGGGAGTCTCTGGCTCATGAGGACAAAGAGGCTTCCCCGCTCTCATAGTGATAGGATCATGCCTGCCTGTGGGAGACAGAAAGCATTTCTCAGGCCAGGAGCTTGTTGTGGCAGGATCTCCCCTAATGGGCACTCCTGTTTTTCTGGCTGGTGGAGGGAAGTCTCAGGCCTGTGGAGGCAATGAAGCTTCGGCCAGGCTTGTTGTGGTAAGATGCCTCTTGCTGATGCTGCTGGGCCCCTCAGTATCTTTTGGTGGGGGAGGGGAGTCTAAGCACAGCGGAAAAGGGGAACACTTCTCCGGCCAGTTTATTGTTAGTGGGGCTCCCAACCAAACCGCTCTTACAATGGGACTAGAGACTTACCTGGTTTTGTCAGAAGGTCTGTTCGAGCCATAGGAGGAATGACCTTACCTAGACTGCCTTCTGTTGCTTGTTTAGAGTCAGAAAATGTTGGGTCTGAGCCACCTTTTTCTGTTTGGTGGGGAATGTAAGACACCCTGCTGCTGTATTTTTCCTCCAATTCTGGATCTCAAATGAGTTTACCTTCTTCTTCATGCTTTTTGCAGTTTTTCTTTGGTTGTCTCTTGTGCTATTCCAAGGGTTCATAATTTTACTGGGCAGAGAGGAGCAGAGAGAAATGGACCTATGCTATGCCATCTCATCTAGGACTTTTACCCAAAGTCTTAGGTAAACATCTTATTCAAATGTAATGCATCTATAGAGAAGGAATATTCTATACTATGGTTGAATTGTGGCTCCCAAAGAGATGTGTTCAAGTCCTGATCCCTTGTACCACAGAATGTGACTTTATTTGGAAATAGGGTTGCTGACATTGTAATGAATTAGATGAGGTCCTACTGCAGGACGGTGGGCCCTTAATCCAATATGACTGGTGTCCTCACAAGAAGAGGAGATTAGAACACAGAGATGCAGACACAGAGAGGGGGACATCAAGTGATCATGGAGGCAGAAATTGGAGTTTTGTAGCTGCAAGCTAAGGAATGCCAAGGGTTGCCAGTAAACCACCGGAGGATAGGAAGAAGCAAGGAAGCATTCTCCTCTACACGTTTCAGGGAGAACATAGCTCCGCCAACACCTTGATTTCAGAATTCTAGCCTCCAGAATTGTGAAAACAATACACTTCTATGGTTTTAAGCCATCTAGTTGGTGGTATTTTGTTACAGCAGTACTAGGAAACTCATATACTCTATATTTTGAAAATCCCTCCCAGCCAGAGGAAATATGGCCTGATGGTGATGTCAAACAACTGGTGTGTCACAGAAGTGTCAAATATCTTCCTAGTCTATGACTAAAGTAAGTGCTACTAGCCATTATATGTATCCTAAGTATTCAACTATTTCTAAAGGAGGGAGACAGGACAGAGTGGTTCCTACATGTTTCTTTTTATAACATATTCTATTTGAATACCTACTTACTGTGATGCACAGAGACAAAGCCTTCCCTGCTGCTTGGCAAACCTTTTATTCATCTCTTATTGACTCCTTGTCCATTTTTCTCAGATTTTTTCTAAATTTCTAATTTTCTAAATTTCTCTCACACTCTGACTCTCTCCAGATGACCTGCCTTCCTACTCATTTTATGAAATGGGGGATTCATAAATGCATCCTCTTAACTCTCCTCCCATCATCTCCCAAGCAGTGTTCAAATCAGCATTGTATCTCCTCCCACATATTTCCACAAACATTCATCTTTGAAGATAAAACTCAGCTTCAGGACAGCTAGGTCTATCTGGGGAGAAAGTGTTGGGAAAGTACAAGCGGAAGTATATCATTTAGGTATACTTCCTGGCATTTCTGGACCTTCAGGTTTTTCATCCATAAAAGGAGGATATGGGATTAGATTATCTTGAGATTTCCTTCCAACCCAATTTCAAAGATCACTTATTGTGATGGATAAATTTGAGAGACAGGCTGTTAGAAGAGAGCAGAAGATCTGTCCAAGAGAATGTGGCAAGTCATAGACCATCTCCTTCTATTAGTTATACTTTACTTTCTGGTGGGAAGCAATGAGCAAAGAAAGGAATTAGGATGGAGTGGGAAACCTTTGGAGAGTCAGTGCACATGACGTAAGGGAAGACGTGTGCAAAGTGAGATGCAAGAATCCTGGAGACTCAATAACAGCCAGTTTTGTAGTCATGCTCTATTCCAGCACTGCCATATAGAAATGTCATATGAGGCACAGAGATGAGCCACATACATGAATATCAACAGATGAAATCCACGTTAATAATATATCTGAGTTAACTCAACATACTCAAAATACCATCATTTAATCATGTAATCAATATAAAAATTAATGAAATACTTCACTTTTTTTTTCTAAGTGTTTGGACTCCTGTGTGTATTTTTCACTTACATCACATCTCAATTTGGCTTGTGACGTTTCAAGTGCTCAGTAGGCATGTGTGGCTAGTTGCTACCATATTTAACAATGTAGGTTTATACTACATACTATTGGTGACTTCTGGTTGTGTATATATTACTTTTTTCAGTCATCACTAAACTATTTGCAAATTATTCCTCTTCTTTTAGGTTTCTTCCTTGCTATCCTTATTGCTGGATATTCACCTTCATGTCTGCTATTAGAACCCCAAATTGGAGTTTACAAGGATAATAATGATGCCTCTCAATCCTTCCTTACCTAACGAAAATGAGAATATAAAAGAAAACATACTGCAAAGAAGCCTATAAGTTGTTTTTATTTTATCTTAGTTTTATTTTTGAGAAGAGTCTCCCTGTGTCACCAAGGTTGGAGTGCAGCAGCGTGATCACAGCTCACTTGCAACCTCAACCTCCCAGGCTGAATCGCTCCTCCCACCTCAGTCTCCCGAGTAGCACTACCGGTCTGTGCCACCACACCCAGTTACTTTTTGTATTTTTTATGGAGACAGAGTCTTGTGTTGCCAAGGCTGGTTTTAAACTCCTCGCCTCAAGTGATCCACCCGCCTCAGCCTCCCAGTGTGCTGGAATTACAGGCGTGAGCCATCACTCCTGGCCAAAAACCTCTAAGCTGTTTAAAATGCTATTTAATGTATTTGTAGTGTTTGATGATTTGCCACGTGTTTTTGCTACAGTGCCTTATTTAATTTTCACAGTCATGTGGTGAGGTTTTCCCACCAGTGTTTCCACCTGCTTTCTAGGCATACCTAAGATGTCAATATGTCAAAAGCTAAAATAACAGTTCTTTATTTCTATGCTTGTTTTTCTTTCTGTATTCTTGATCTTAAAAAGAGTTGTATCATTATTTGCCACACTGGCCTATCTGGCAAACAATCAATACTACTGTACTTCTCCCCTCTCTCCTCTTTAAACCTGATATCTAATTAATATACCATCAAGTCCTACTGATTCTATCTTTTGAATATATCTTAATTGTATATGCTGCTTCTGCTTTTTAAAAAATATTCTCATTTTGATGTTTGAGTCTGTAATGTTTCATGCCTAAACAGCTGTCATATCCTTCTAACTGGTCTGTGGCTCAATGCCAGTCCCCTACTCAATCCTCTACAATCCCCTTTCTAAAACACAAATTTATCATGACACTTCCCACATGAAATTCTAATGACTCCCCATTGTCTAGACTCATGCCTCTCCAAGTTTAATGTGAGCTCAAACAATCTGGGCATTTTGTTAAAGTGCAGATTCTGACTCAATAGGTCTGGGCTCCAGATTCTGTATTTTGAACAAGTGATGACAATGCTGCTTGCCCACGGACCACACTTTGAGTAGTAGCGGTCTAGGGGATAAAGTTACAAACTCCTTGGAATTGCATTCACTAAGCTCTAAAGACCTGGCCTCTCTCTTGTTCTCAGCCTTAAAACCCATTTTATTCATCTTCAATCAGCCTAAAGTATTTATCTACTTTCTAGACTCTCCAGTCTAGAGATAGTCCTTCATTTTTAGCATGTGAAAAAAAGTTCACTTGAGCTAAACCCCCCCCAATTTCAAATTCCAGTAACTTTTTGTCTACCCTCACGACCCCATCACTGAAGGCAGCTGAGACAGGACGGGCAACAAGCCCCAACCTCAGCATTCATTCTGCCCTCTTGTGGCTTCTGCTTTCAAATAAATCCAAGGTGAATTTTTTGCTGAGCTTTCACAATTCCGTTTATTGCCAGTCCAATTCAGCATATGGTGGGTTGGAGTTGGGGATTGGGAAAGAACTACTCCAGATCCCCGAGGCTGACACTGGTGGATCTTGTTGAAGCTGCGTGATGGCCTGGATCCTTTTGGGGCTATTCCAGACAGCTCTGTGATAGATGGTATCTCTCCTCTCTCCTTTCATCACCATGGCCCTTTAATGTCGGGCCGCCAATATTGTCCTGTTGTCTGGAATTTTCCTTAGTTTTGTCCGATGCATAAACCTTCCTTCCTCTTACCAGTCAAGGTACCGGGTCAAGTCCAATGTCCAGCTCTCAGTCTTTCCTCATCCACATACCCAGAGTGCTGCTACTTTTATGTGTTTCTTAGTTCTCATTCTAGAAATCTTTGTAGAGCAACTGCTATGTGTCTGACTGACTCTGTGCTAGGTACTGAGGATATAGCGATGAAGAAGGTAGTCATGACTCCTACACTTAGCTTAAAGGCTGTGAGTGAGACAAACCACTTAAACAGGGAAACAGACGGATGTGTTAAAAAAAAAAAAAAAAGAAAAGAAAAGAAAGGTAGAGTGATTTGGGAACCTGTAGCTTGCCCTATTAGCCTGGAGTTCTGATAATTTAACTCACCCCAAGATATTGATATGTGATGATTACTTGCTGTGCCACAGCTACAGTAGCATTGCCATTTAAAAGTCATCTTTCTTTTTATTATTACGATTGTTACTGTTAGTTATAATTATTTATGATCAGAGGTCAAATATTTTAACTACATTATTATTAAATAAGTTAACACCATGTATTAATCAATTCCTCATTTAATTGTAAAAATCAGAACCCAGCCTGAAGTACTTAAGCAAAGAGGAGGAAAGCATGATAGTAGTTGAGGGCAAAGTTGAACAACCAACCCATGGGAGAAACAGAGGGGCAGGTGGATTCATAGACAATGGGAACTTGGTACTTGAACATCCTCCTCTCTTTCTCTTTATGCTCCTCATCTATGTCTCTCCATGCTGCTCATCTGTGTCTCTCCGTACTGTTTACATTTCATAGCTTCTGTCTTTAGGTGGAAGTAGACTATTTTTCCTAGTTCCAATTTGAAAAAATTCAGAGGAGAACTCATTAGTGATCATCTTTGGACCAGTCATGTGTGGCCAGGGGAAAGAGCATGACAGCTTTTACTATGGCTGTGTGGTGGGGAGGGGAGAAGGACATGGGTCCAGGAGAAGGGAGGAGTGCTGGGCAGACAATACTATAAATGTCTGTTTGCTATGCCTGGAAGGAAAATTGCTAGTATTTCCAAGTTCTGACACATTTTAATATTTGGAATTCAGAAAAAGAAATTGGAATTCTTGGGAATTTCCAAAATTACGTTATTCTTAAAATATGTCCAACAGTCTTCATATTCTTAAAATGCATGATTGTGGCTACCTAGACATATTTGATTAATAAATAAAAAATATTAAGTTTAGAAAAACATTTACTAAGAACTGTAGCCTACAGTGAATATTTAAATACTGGAAAATGGTAGTGAACATTGTTTGGTAGTATTCAAATAATGTTACATTTACATCTTCTAGCAAGTTAACAACACAATACTAAACTACGTGTCTAAATTCCCCACTTAAGGACATATTTTGTTTCTCAAACTTGATAAATGGAATGCCTCTCACAGGATTTGTGTGAAGGATACCATACGTATAGGCTATGAGTACACATGACACGGCAGCTGCAAGCGAGAGTGACTGATGAGACTGGCTGTTTCTCTCCTATGTAAACCTGTTATGGTGCCTGAAAACCTTGACTTTTACCTTCAGTCTTTTGTGTCAGTTTTTACTTCTCTTGCTTCTGATTTGATATTTGTGCCTTTCTTAGAACCAATGAGGTGTCTAGGTTGATTGGTAAGGTTTAATTCTTGCAGGAGAATTATAATTCTTTTCCCTATTTTCCTGATTTTTCAATTTTTCTTGGAATCTAGGATTTGGAAAATGGTTTCTCATGAAATTCTGGCAAGAAATTCCTACCTGAAAACACTGCTATTTACACATAACTTCTAGAGAGAAATGTATTTCAAGTTGCACATGACTAATTTACCATTGTGAAAATTCTTGAAAAAACCCTTTTTGTGCAAAGAGGCTTTACAACATGGCCCATGTGGTTATTCTTCTTTTCCCTAGAACAGAGATGGAATTACTATATTATGATCACTGTTCCTAAAGCGGACTTCTAAGATGCTCCAAATGTCCCTTCTCAAATTAATTATATCATAGTGCAGCAAAGTAAGGAAACCTGTCATGCTCTGTGAATTTCCTAGGTAAGCTTTGTCCAGACATTATACTTGCTCATAGGTTTAACAGTGGTATTTTTAAAAATGGGGAAAAAAGAAGCCTTTTCCTCAGTTTCTTGAAAAAACTTAGAAAGTGTGATTCAATATCACGCCGTACAGCCCCCAATTTTTGCACCAGCAGAAGCTATAAAAGGGATCAAAACATCGCCTTGCTTTGAAGCATGTGTCACCAGGCTTGGCTGTGTCCAGTGGATAGGTTCTTCTGGGGCTGACCATTATCCCTGAGCATCCAAAATGCTGCGATATTTGAAAGAAGAAAATAATAATCCCACTAGCAAAGAACTGAAAGTGTGGGTGATATGTGGACTTGAGGAGATTTTCATGAGAACTGCAAATAAAAGAGACAGAAAGTGACAAGTCATGAACATCACAATGATGGTCCTGATAGTATACTTGTGTACCCGCCAAACACATGGGTTGAGTGATTCCTAAGGGATTAAACACTGTAATATGGGCAAACAGAAAAACAATTGAAGTCAGGTGCCTGGCACGCAGACATTCAGGAAACATTTGCTGTATTGAATTCAAGTGAGTGCCTTCCCTATATTGCTTTGCAATATAACTGCACTGGTGAACCAAGTCAAAATTGAAAAACTCTTAAAATCACATCTAAAGAAATTTATAAGCAAGGGCAAATAAACATAGGGTAAACTTACCACTGCTAAACCTCAACTCATCATAACCATACTAACCACAGCCCTTAATTATCCCTAGAGTTTTAAAGAAAGAACAGAAACATTAGAAAACAAGCTGACCTTAGTGTCTATTGAGAATCTAATATTCTGCCTTCTCTAATTGCAACAAAAATAGTACACAGTGAAAAATAATATGTTTTGAATGATCAATTTTAAATGTGAAAATGGCTCAAATAATGAATAAAATGTGTCTGTTCTTTAGACTTTTTAGCGAGGTGAGAAGATTTAAGAAAATTTAAATAAGACTTGAAACAAAAAGGTTTTGTAACCAGAAAAATTAAATGAAGCAGAGTGATTAATCTCTACCCATTGTGGTTAATTGAAGCTGCTTTATATCTGGGTGCCAGTGGGAACTTGGAGTAATCATATCATAGGAGCTTGTAAACCTTCTGGATTTGCAGGGAGTTATGAGGATTACCAAGATTTGACTTTAGTGATATGGTAAACCATTTCTCTAAAATCCAGCCTTCCAACTGATACAGCTTTCTACCAAGCTCCTGTGGGTCTCTGGAATTTTCATTTGAACCAAGCAGTTAGTGGTAAATGGAGTGCATTGGGAAATTTCCACCTGGGGGGATCTGATATCTGATTTCTTCCCTCCAGTGCACCCTCTGGGGTACTCTCAAGTGTGGCTTAGGGTCATTTGAGCAGTCTCCTTGGACTTATCTCCCATTCTATCTGTCTCAGCCCCAAAGCTGCCTTGGCAGGTAGTTTGGTAACACAGGATTAGGGTTGCAGCAGCAAGGGAATAGCCCTTCTAGAGTCTATACAAAATTCTGGACAGTCACCAAGAGAGAAGTGCAGAGTAGCCAACCTTTCTCTTCTCACCGTGCACATGCCCCTGCTGCAAACATGGAATACCACAGCAGTCCGGCAGCTCAGGTACAGTCAGCAAGGAGCCATGGGAAGGGCTGGAAGCCTGGAATAATTCTCGTTCCAAACCCCTATTGAAATCAGAAACCCCGAGAAACCCAAGAGTGATTTCCAACTCCCTGACCCCTTTTACTTAAAAGCAAATTGTAAAAAACTTTTAAAGCAAATATAAACAAGCAAAGTGAGTAAAGGAAAGAAGGAAAGGGAGGAAGGAAAATGGAAGGAAGAAAAGAAGGAAGAAAGACAGGCAGAAATGAAGAAAAGAAAGAAAGGGAGAAATGAAGGATAGAAAAAGCTAAAGTTTTTATTTCCCAGGACTACAATTACAAAGCTAATTATGGAAGAAATAAAATACAAAAATGATAACTAGGCAATCCTTATGGGAGGAATCAATACCTCTCCACTAGGAAACTACCCAGAGGACATCCTTAGCTGTATTTTAAAACTTGTTATTGAATAATAAGATTATTACCATCATCAACATAATTTTGAAAATGATGGTGGTAGTGTATTGGGCAGAAAACAGAATAACATTGTTCCCATTTCCTACTATGAAAGCTGTTAATGAATTCTATGATATGACGTGAAATGATGCTATATTATATTTAAATTATATAGCTTGCTACAGGGTTTTTTTCATGGAGGCAGATTGCCCATGGAAGATATATTTCTGAAGTAGGAAAAAAATGAAGTTGAGCATTTATTTTTAACTAAAGAAATTATTTGATCTTTCACATGAAACTAAGCTACCCTGTCTGGTTACTCTAGTCTTTGACTCACAGTTCATACTGTGTCTTCCCCGGTAGCAGTACTGTTGGTGCCCCCCTCATATCGCCTCAGCTCCCCATTTCTGGGCACCCCAACTGGTAAGCTCTTGTGACTTTTCCCCCAAGGGTTTTCTCTGGCCCCTGGGATTCACCTAGTCCATGCGTGGGGCAGAGCAGAAATGCCTAGGAGGTAACACCTGAAAGCCAACTTTAACCAGGACTGAGGAAGGTGGAGAATAACCCAGATAATAACGCTCTTGGTGGAGAATAACCCAGCTGCCTCCCACCTTAGTTGGGACAATACTGAAGTGTGTTCTACACAGTTAATCAGAATTCCCCAAAGGCAATGGTCCTAAGTTCTCCACCTGCTGGTATTACCTGCTGAATAGCCTCTTGTACCACATCCTTGTCTCAGGATATGTTTGGGGGAAACCCATGCCAAGACATTCATCAAAGGCCCAATTTCACCCACTTTATCATCTTTCTCCCTGAACTCTTACCCCCAGTCACCTATGGAGCAACAAGTCTCAGAAGAACTTTGGCCTAAGACAGAAATGAAGTGCTTAACTGTCTTCTTCTCTCTTCTGGCTTGTACACATTACAGACCCTACTGTACCCCCATTTTCACCTGTAGTCCCTCCGTCCCCCCTAACCCAACTCTTACACTCCTACCTGTAAGCTGCCACTCATGGAAATGGTAACCACTGCTAATTCTTGTTCTGAAAAATGAAGCTTCGTGGATAAAATAATAGATGGAAAAGACAAGTACATATCAACTTCCTGCATGCAACTCTTCCCAATTCATTAAAACTGGAGTTTCTGAGGAACATCCGGAAATCCAGACATTTCCTATAATTGTTGCAGCTAAGATAAAAGCAAGCAGAGCAAGCCTCTGATTCTATGCCCACTACCCTCTCTTTCCCTACTCCAAGATAATAAATTGTTTTAATAGTTTGAAAGTACCATTGCTTTAGCTCTTATGATATATTACTTCTGTTATTGCCTTCTATTTATATCTCTAGTCCAACAGTTCCTGGAACTGTTGATGTGTAAGGTTTAAACCAACTGCAGCAATTCTGAACAAAACTGACAGCTCTCTCTGCATTCTCATATTAGGAAAGTCTTTAAGGCAAAGAACTGGGTAAGAAGAGTTTATTATACATTCCTGAGCAGGTACGTACTTTGTGATCTGAATTAGTAAGAGATATTTTTCCCCATGATTTGCCCTATAAGTTATTTTTATTCCATGATGATCATTTTTTAACCTCTTTGTTCAGTGGGCCATAGCTTTTCTCCGACTTGCATTTATTCTCTTTCTCAGTCATTTGATTCCCCAACTCACAGACTTTTGGACAGACCAGTGAGTTTAAAGAGTTTCCTGAGTTAAGGTTCCAGGCCACCTGAATCAGCATGACATGGGGCAGTGATTAAAGTGGCAGATTCAACAGGTCACTCACAAATGACTTGATGCAGCTTTAAAGGAAAGGCAAAGTGATCCTTACGTACAGATACATTTGAAAACCACAGATATGAGTGTGCAAATATGACAAGAAAGTTTAGACTATATAAAGCTTGAAACTAAGTTTTCCTTCTCTCTCCCAGGACTGAGTTCATGGCATTGACCTCATTAGCTGGCTGTAGTGAATTAAGCTAATAAACTTTTACACCGATGCTTATTCCTAGGAGTGACAAAGATTCATGCCAATCTCTTCTGCTGGAAAGTGGAAAAAAGAAAACAAAGAAAAAAATTGCTTACAGAGAGTAAAAGGCACCCACACTTTCTAATGGAAAAAATATGGCAGTGTGTGAGCATAACACTTTAGGGGGAAGGAGCAGGGCTCATGTTTTCATTATTTTGATGAACTTTTCCTTTGGGAGCTAATCTTTGAGCAAAGAAGTTCTAGTTTCCTAACTGAGGTGATAGAAAAAAAAAAACCAAAGAGATTAATTTGCATTCTTATTGGGAAAAAACTATTCTTGTTTTTATTTTTTATTTTTTTCTAAAATCAGTGATCATGTGTTTTTGTTGATATCTTTAGTTCAAATCTCGTGTGGTCTATGTAAATTCTCTCTCTTTTTTTCATCTGTCACGATGTTATTAAGTAAATTCAGTGTCTTTAGAAATAATCATTGTTTCCTGGCCCTGGGTTTGGAAGGATTTCCAAAGAAGATGACAGAAGCTTGGATCAGAATCACACTTGGCCTTGTTGAGACAGGATTCATTATAGGCATATAGAGTATAGCTCAGCTTCAGGAGGAGGGGGGCTTTACTTTAGAATCCCATAGTGAATATGTTTGTGGATGTCAGTAAACCATTGTGAGAAAACATACATGACTCTGTTGAGTAAACAAATACATTCTTTCTGAGTAGAGAATGAGTGTGGGATCACTTAATCTATGTAAGAACAGAACAATACTAATATCTTCTTAAGACTCTCAGTTTGCAGAGCAATGTGCAAAATACACATCTTTGATAAAGGATGTCACATTTGCTACTGGTGAGAGTTGGCAGCATGTGACATTTGCCCATGAAATGTTTATATTGTTCTTTGGATATTGCAGAGTGTCCCTATATCCATTTTAAATAGAAATGTGACTGACTAAAGGATCGTGGACCCTTGCCCTCTGAATGGCTTTATAAGCTCTACTGTTTTTCTAGCCTGATAAGTTACACATTCCCTATCCTGTAGCTCTCTAACTCTTTTTATCTCACCAATAATTTTCTAAGTCACAAGATCTGGAAATACTTCTTTATCATTTCAATACCAGCAACATGAATGAATAATATTCTGCACAGATTTTCTGTTGATGAGTCATTGACCCAAGGAACATAAAGCAATATTTCAGTTTCTATATATTTGAATCTTCGTTTCTCTCCTCATAATTAGTGTCCATTGTGTTTCAAAAACCTATTTTAATTTATTTATTAATAGCAAAAGTATTAAATGAAACCATAGAAACCTCTGGAGGAGAAGCAGTTCTGTTTCTTTTTAAAAACAAGTAATTAGCTTAACTTATTTTCCAGTCAAATAGAAAGCTTTAACAGTTAAAAATTATAATTTCGTGACTAACTTTTTTCTGCATTTAATCTCTTTGAACTGCGACCTCTACATATAGTCAGCCAACTCTTTGAAAATAATTATTCTAATTAATTAAAGTACTTTTAAAAAAGTTTACAAATTATATACATGTCTTAAGTTTTATGCTTTATTCAGTAGATGGATTTCTGAAATGTTATGTTAAAATCTCATTTTTAAAAAGTAGTTTTCATTTCTCCATCACTGGTATAATTGAACTGGTTTGTTAGTTTTGTTTTGGCTTAAGTTTTTTAAATGTTGACTTTTAGATTTTCTGCTTCAATGTCATTGTAAACCTAACACTCAAACTTCAGCTGAATTTGATAATCTATAAACCATTGCCACTAAACATATGGTCTATGGACCAGCAGCATCTGGGAGCTTGTTAGAAATGCAGAATCTCAAGCCCCAACCCAGATCTGCTGAATCAGAAGCTACATTTTAACAAGACTTTCTAGGTGACTCTTGACATTAAATTTGAGAAGCTCTAGTCAGCCTAATACTTCCTCTTTATAATGGTATTTCCAAATTAAAGGAACTCAGTATAAATTAAGGTATCTTAAAAATATACCATTATAACCTGAAGATAGTGAATCTTCAAGGTAGAAGAACCTGGATGGTTTACTCTGCCACTGAGCATCCTCCTGGCAGCTCAGCCAGGGCTGCAGGTTGTTAAGTGCTATGGCTTTTACATGGTGAACTCCTGGCACTGTACTGGAGACATGGTTAGAATGTGTGTGGTGAGGAAGCTCACAGTCAAGAAGGAGAGACTCATAGGTAAATACGTAAATATAATACCCTTCATAGTAGAGATATAGAAGTAGGACAGAGGGAGTGAATAATCCTGTGGGTGGAAGGTGGGGCAGAGGACAGAATAGGAAGGTTCCCAGAGAAGATGACTCAGTTTTAAGCATTTCACCCCATGGGCAAGTTGGAGGATGTTCCAAGCAGACAGGCCTAAAGACAGTGAGGCAGATAAGCATCTCTGAGGAAATTCTCATGGTTTGATTTTGCTGAACAAGGGGTACATGTAGGTGAGGGGAGCAGCAGGTAGGAGTGGACCCACGGAAGTGGTGGGAAATAAGCCTGAATAATAGACACAAATGGCCTATTGTGCGAGTGTGGCTTTTGTCAAAGGAGGCGTGAAGAATCCTAAACAGAATGGTATGGCCAGAGTTGTGTTTTGAAAGGTCATTTTGGATGTCGTGTAGAAAATGGACTGGATTAGAGTCAGGAAGCTGAGTATGTAGGTGGCTGCAGGGGCCCAGGTGACAGATAATGACTATCTGGCATGAAGTCGTGGCAGGAGGATGGACAGCTCAGAATAGAATCCAAAAATAAAGAGGAGGAATTCCTTTTCTGATCAGATGTTGATCAAAGTTGACCCTTCTGCCATCAGCCACTCCTTCAAACCTTTGAGGACAATTGTTATTTGCTGAGTCTTTGTTTATTCAGAGCAAATGTGTCCAGGTCTTTGAATTGCTGCTCATGTGACATGATTTTATATCCTTCTTCAAGTATTTCAGTGTGTTTATATTCCTTATACATTGCAGTTCCAAGAGTTGAAGAGAAGGTAAGATTGGGTGGGGAAAGGTAACAAAAAATGACCAGGTTATATACAAACCAAGTGCACCACAACCACTGGCTCATTTAGTTTCTAGAACCCTGCAAAATGTATTATTACCTCATTTACAAATGAAAACAATAAGGCTTTGGAGGTTAAGAGTCTCACTTTCGGATTACCAGCTACTAGTAATAGAATCTGAATTTGTACCCTGAGATGTGTGTTTCGTATATTGAACTATCTGCCCTGCAAGGATGCTTACAGCATCTTAAACTACCACTTCGCTATGGTTTGCTGTGACAATAACAAGGACTTCTTTGGCTACCAACCTTGCCCATTTGATACATTCCCAAGAACTAGATTGTAAGTGGAGAAGACCCCTAAGCAGCCAAGTAGATGGAACAAAGTCCAAATTCTCTATTTATAAGAAGGGACATCACCTTCAGAGCTTGTTTACTTTGTTTGTACACAGTTCTCCCAAGCTTGGCCATATGTTTCTGCAACCCACAGATGATTAGAAACAACAAATTAAGACTGAGTAGGAAGCAAGTGAGATCTAATAGCTGATAAGATGACATCAAGGGAAGAAACATAAAAATGTAAAGAGCCATATATATAAAAAGTCAGGAAGCCTTGGTAATAGTTTTGGTCACTAATATAGAGAAAGACAAATCCATCATCTCAAATAGTCCTTGAGGGCACTTTGATTATAGCAAAAATAATAGACCTTTAGAGTCAGTATAAACCATATCTCTCACCTGAAGGAGAAAGTCTCAATATGACATCCTGGGCCAGAGGGATATTTATTTTTTTGTCTCTACTTAGGTCTTAGTGGAGTAAGGAATGCATCGCTCTATATGACAATGTACATCTCTTTTTTTATTAGAAGTCATTAGCAATCACAGAAGTTTTTTTTATTTTTTATTTTTTATTATACTTTAAGTTCTAGGGTACATGTGCACAATGTGCAGGTTTGTTACATATATATACATGCGCCATGTTGATGTGCTGCACCCATTAACTTGTCGTTTACATTAGGTATATCTCCTGATGCTATCCCTCCCCCCTCCCCCATCTCCCCACCCCATGACAGGCCCCGGTGTGTGATGTTCCCCTTCCTGAATCACAGAAGATTTTTATAGTCTGCCAACCCAAATCTCTTAGTAATGTTTAGTAATGTCTGCCAATTGGCCAGTGTTCGGTGCTTTTCTATATAATAATCATCCAAATATGAGGAGACAAGAGTTACCAGTGTGGAATGGTAATCAGAAACTCCAGGATCACAGATAGTCTTCAAAGAGCATCTCCTCTTTTGTCTCCCACTTCCTTTCAAGTCTGCTCAGAGGCCTTCAGCCCCATGCAGTGCCATGCCCAAGCCATTTCTGCTCAAACTCAGGGAATAAGATATTCTACAGTCACTTTAAATTATAAATACCAAAATAATACAGTTATTTAAAGTGTCCCAATCGAACATATTAATTGATTTTTCATTTTCACTGGAAGTAAGTCATCTTCCTGTTCTCCACACTCCTGCCTCCAGCCTTTGAGGATGAGAGCGTGGCAGCCTTCTCCATGCTCTCCTTTGCTTATTTTCCAACTCTATAACTGCTGCTCCCAAACACAGAGATCTCAGCAGGGGAGAGAGAAAAGTTAAGGGGGAACAGGAAAGTTCTTGCTTGACTAATACCACCCCAAACCAGCTCCTAAGTCTTAAAGTTTAATGTGCACATTAATCATGTGGAAATCTTATCACAGTGAAGATTCTGAATCAGTACATATGGGATGATGTCTGAGATTCTGCATTTAGAATAAGCTCCCAGATGCTGCAAATGGTGCTAGCCTATGGTCCATGCTTTGAGTAACAAGGATTTAGAGAGTTCCTTTTGGGTTCACTCACTATAATTCTTTTAATACAGAAAAGGCTGCTCCTTCAGTGAGTTGTCTTTCAACTCCAGCCCACAGTGTTATACATCATTGCCCCTTACTGCTGGGGACCCTCACTCTGGCAGGCCACCCCCTTGGTCACAATACTTTTCAATATAACCTCAGATTCAGTTTCCACAGATAACACCTCTGGTCCTTGGGTTTCACTAATTTTGATCTCCATTTTGACATGAGTACTGCTGCTTCCTAGACAGCCATTTTTTTCTGAGCATCCATAGAGCTCTGTAACTTTCCAAGAGATGAATCAGGCCCCAGTCCCTCTGTCCTTCAGGTGCAGAAAATGCACATCCATCTCTCCCACCACACTGAAGAACACTCATTGGGCTGGGCTTGGGAATGAGGGGATTGAAATGGAATGTACAACTGTCTCTGAAGAGGTTGCTTCACAATTTTTCTTTCCTTATACAAAAGCTAGCTCTTTTAAATTCTTAATCTAGATGAAGGGTCATGTATCCTGTAACTTGTTCTCAATATTTCACTTGAAAATTTGTTTCTTGGTGATTGCTCTCACAGCTAACTTTAGTATCTCACAAAGTACAATATATGTTTGCTCTATTCTATAACAACCATCCTGTTTCTGCTTAATACAAATTTTGAATATTTACTATTTTCTAGAAGCCTTTCTATTTGTCAATATACTCCATGAAATGAGGGTAGCTAGAATCAGACAGTACTCCACATAGAGACTGAGCAGCCCAGAGTTCACAGGGAGGTATGTTGCTGTCTTTTATCTGTTTGACTTCTGTTAGGGCTCTGGGAAGTTAAGTGTATAAGAAAGAGAAAAAGGAAAAAAGGAAGGAGTCAGTAAGTATAGACTCTTAAGCTTAAACTACCAGAAAAAATGAGATACCATTAATAGAAAACAAATAAATTAAGATAAAGAGATTAAATACAGGGAGAGGAGTTCCGTTTTAGATATGTTGAATTTGACATGCCAGCAGGACCCTGTATGGAAATATTCAGTAGGTAGTAAGCAAACTGGAGACTGGAATATACTGGAGGTTAAACTTAAAGAGAGAGAGATTTGGGGATTATCTTCATGACGATAATATATGAAGTCTCAATAAGAGAGGATATATTCAGGTTGAGCTTGTGGGGCCTGAAGTTCAGGCCTGAAGGTGGTGAAGGTTCATCCAGATTTGAAGAGAAGGCAACATATTCTCTGGAACTCTATAGCTACTTAGGTGAACTAAAAGTATTTCTACCACTGGCCTATCATATTGTCTGAAGTTTCCAACCACTTCATTTATTAGGGTTCTCCCAAAGGCGAGGAATGCATTATGCCACCTAAGAGGTGGTCACATATTGGTTGCCTGACACATCATAAGGAACACATTTACCTGATTGATAACTCATTGCCACTCACTATAAAACCAAACCAGAATCATAGGAGAATGGGACATGGGGTTTGGATTCCCAGGAGCAATTAGAATTGAGCTCTGGATCAGTGGGGAGAAAACAGGCTTGAGCAGCCAGGGATCCAGGGAGTGAGTGAGTCACGATAGAGGAGTGTTTGCAAAACATGACAAGGAGGGTTTATTGCTTCAGGGAAGTAGTGTATATTTAAAACGAGTTTAGAAATGTATTGAGTAATCCTCACCTAGCCAATGATTTTATAAAAAAATTATGTATTCTAGTTAAAATCACTTTAGGTTTACTTTTTTCCTCCCTTAAAAAAAATTGGATTCTATTATAGCAGATGTTAGTCTATTATATATTTGTATATAATAAAATGTGTGGTAATGGCAGTTTACAGTAATGCATGAAGAAATGATATAATGGAAGCTTGTTTTAAAGAATATCGATAAATCTTTTTGCATTTTTCTATTTTGAAAAGGTACTTTTCTACTTGAAGCTGACATCAAACATCTAAACTTCAAAATATAAATACCCATTATAAGTTTTGATTATTGTTTTAATTTCCATAAACAAAATACATGAGATAACCGGTTTATTCTAGTATTCTATTAATCTTTTGGTTGAAATGCTCATCAGCTGTCATCTTGACTCTACAAGCAACCTTGTGATATACGAATATCTTTGCAGTAGATGTAATAATCCGTTCTGAAAAATCTTTGTTCAGACCTGTTATATCTTTTAAGAGAACATATTCAGTAGCATAATTCCTGTTGGAAACTTTTTTTAGCATTATACAGACCTTCATAAATTGATAATGTCTGGCAACCTTTGACATTGCTTGAAAATGCAAAGATGGACATCCGAATTTTGAGGATTCTTCAGGAAGGTGTGAGGCATGTACCAGACTCATGATAATGTACCACACACATAGCTTTGAATAGCCAAGTTTTTAATTTTCCAAAGTTAGTCATCTCCAAATACCATAGTCAGGGTTAAAAACATGTGTAGAAAAGGCTGGCTTATTCAGCATAGTCAACTGAAACTGTCAGCCAGCTTGAAAAATTGTAACACAGTAAGTAATCTTCACAATGATGATTCTCAGGATAAAAGTCTTAGCTATCATTTCTTTTATATCTACTGTGTGGCAGAAACTTTAATATAGTTTCTAATGTAACATATTGTTTAAGTAACAAAATGTCTCTATGAAATAGGTGGTATTAGATAGTGCTGTGTTCTCCTGAGTCCAAGGAACACTTATGTTCTAAAATTTGTCATTTACTCACGCTTGGAAAGCTGGTAACCCATATTTGATAAATTAGAGTACTTTACTTTCAACCATGTTAGATAAGAATATTTATTTGTATTCATGTATATTGGTTGTCCCATCTATGCAAATGTAATAACAGCATGGTCAATAGAATACATGTTGCAAGTTATTTTTTTCCACTGTTAATGATGGCTTTGGGTGCCATTGTCCATCCAGTGTCTAGATCTATTCATCAGTCCTCTAGTGACTAACAGACTTCCAAAGATGGAGGTCCTGAGCTGATATTGGAGCTGGTGGCCATAGCTTGGAGCAAAGTGAAATAATTACTTGCTTGACTCCGTGATCTAACACATATATGCACACAGATGAATGGAAAGATTTAGAGTTTATATATAATATAGATTTGAGATATATTTAGGAAGTAAAATCAGTAGAATCAAACATTTGCTTCTAGTGATTCTATTTTCTAAATATATCCCAAATCCTTCTACTTCTATCTGTTTCCACAGCTGCTACCCTAGTCCAATTCATCATCATCTCCCTTCTGAACCAACAACATCCTAATTGGTCTCCTTCCTTTTAGTCCTGTCCCCACCTCTTCCAATCCATTCACCCCAGTGCAACTAGCGTGCTCTTAAAATGCAGATATTATCATGTAATTTCCCTGACTAAAATCCTTCACTGGCTGCCCACTTAGAGCCCACCAGATTTGACCACTGCCTATCTCTTCAGTTCTCGTCTTGAGCTTTCTTTACCTTGATTTCTTTACTTGAGCCACACTGACTTTCTTATGGTCTGTCTTATTTACTAAGCTCCATCCAGCTTCAGGACCTTGGGGCATGCTATTGTCTTAGTGGGAACACTTCTCTTCCCTCTCTTTACCTAGCCAACAGGTATTGATTCTTGAGGACTTAGCCTGAATGTCAGTTTTATTAGAGCAACTTTCCTTGATTCCCAGAGTAGGCCATGCCCGACAATCATAGACTTTTACATCACCCTGTCTCTTTCATAGCATTCCCAATAACTGTAAATTAAATAATAATTTGTTATTATATATTAAAGCCCATCTCTTACACTTAGTTGTTAGCTTCATGAATTGTTAGCGTCTGAATTTTTCTTATACACTATTGTCTCCCCTCACCCTTGGCATGGTGCCTGACATGTAGAGGCACATTTTGCTATGTTCAAAATATTGAGATTTTCACCCTGTAATTATATAAGATAAATGTTGGCCTATGTCTTAGAAATGTCTGCAAGCTCTTGTGGAATTAAATATTTTAATATCGAGAAGTTGGCCACATGTACTCAGGAACATATCACTAAGACTGAAAGGCCATTGTCAACTCAACTTCCTTTATGTTTGACTATCCATTAATAATGTCACTTATTGATCGTTAAATAAAGGAACTAAAAGGACTTAGAAATGGGAGATGTTGAATAAAATTAGGAAAACAGGAACCAAAGCCAAGGATGAAAGATGAAGGTAGTATCAAACACCAAGGGGCTAAAAGGAAGAAGTTACATGGATAAAGATGTAAGGGATAAAGATGTAAGGGAAAAAGATGTTTTCAGAAAAGAAATCCATTGAATAGACAATGTTACAGATGTGTCAATAAGTTTAGGCTGAAAGCAAGAAAATTCAGCTTTTTTTCTTTCTTCCTTTCTTTTGCCCTTCCTTCCTTTCTTTCTTTCACAATTAATATACTACTCATGAGAATGGAATTTTTTTACAAACACTGGGACAAAGGTCAAGGCGTGGGCAATGCTAAAAGAGAAAAAAGGGTTTCGATTAGGTAATTTGCTGGTAACACCTTCAGTAAATAAATGTCAGAATAATACGGGGTGTTTGTCATTACAGTGAGTTTTTAATCAAATCCATTCACTAGAAAAGCTGTAAAGTAATTTGCAAAGTGCTTTGTGATAATGAAAGACTATATAAACACAGTCTTAACCTAGCAACTGAAATTATAAAACTATTTGTTTTAGGGACTTCAAACTCTGGCATTTTTATCTCCCTTGAGTAGTGAGAATAAATTGATTTATGACCGTGAGTGTTTCTTTATTTGAATTAAATCGTTCTATAAGTATTTACACTGATGAACTGTTAGGGGACGTACACTGCTAGCAATAACTTTACTTTTGCTTTTGCATTTCATTTTAAATTGTTCAAGATTCCAAAAAACAGCATTTTGTGAACCACATCTGGTGTTCAGGACATGGGTGAGCTTAAGCCTGTGCTTTATTGGCTTGATAAAAATGAGAGCGAGAAAATACAAACAAAAGCCCCAGAAGCCTCATCTTCTAAATGCATGGTTGGTAAGTAACTGGAGATGAGTAGAGATGTCTAGCAGACTGATTCCATTTTAATTTTTTCCTGTAATTAAAAGAAGAGAATCTTCATCAAAACTCATAGTTCAGTTTCCCTTTTTGTAATTTATTTACTAGGGGCCACTTGCAGAACTGGAGGTTCCCAAGTTTCAGAGAAACCATAGAAGCCCATAGATACCCATAGATACCCATAGATACCCATCTCAAGTCTATGATGAGTTTATCTGCTGGTTCATAAAATGCCAAAGACTTTGTGGGAAAAGGGACAACAGCATCACACTTTTATTTGATGTCTAACATAGAGGTTCCAACTATTTTCAGCATAGTCTATAAAATTAGAAATTTACCATACTCAAGATGCTTGGGACTTTAAATTGGTCATTATGGTGTGTTAAGAAGGTGCTACATTTAGAAAAGGAATATGCCCCATGATCTCAATGGGAGGGAAGTATTCATAGAGGCTTAATTCTATCTATTGTTTTTCGATCAGGACTAGGTCACAATGTCCCAGTCCTGATGTAATTTTAGGGAAATTAAACAGGAACAACTGAAAATTACATCATTAATTATATTCAGTATCAATTGAAATTACTACTTGTTACAATCCTGGCAGTAGAACAGATAGATGAGATTAGCTACTCACAGCTTCATTTGTTACTAGGCCCTAGCATATTATAGATTAGCTAAAGAGATAACACCTAATACACACACACACTCACACCTACACACACATTGCTTTATTGCTTTCCTCCTAAAAATCTCAGGTTAACAGTAGGTTTTAAAACTAGGCAGTTGCTCTTGTCCTGGGCTGGGTGGTTAAAAGTTCTAAAACTTGAAGTGTTTTAAAAAATATATTGATGCCAGCTGGGGCGGTGGCTTATGCCTGTAATCCCAGCACTTTAGGAAGCCAAGGCGGTCAGATCACCTGAGGTCAGGAGTTCGAGACCAGCCTGGCCAACATGGTGAAACCCTGTCTCTACTAAAAATACAAAAATGAGCCGGGCATGGTGGTGGGCACTTGTAGTCCAAGCTACTCAGGAGGCTGAGCCAGGAGAATCACTTGAACCTGGGAGGTGGAGGTTGAAGTGAGCTGGGATCGTGCCACTGCACTCCAGCCTGGGGGACAGAGCAAGACTCTGTCTCTCTGTTTCTCTCTCTCTCTCTCTCTCTCTCTCTCTATATATATATATATATATATATATATATATATGCCAAGTCTCCACTCTCAGAGTCTGAGTCAACTGGGCTAGAAAAGGGCCTAGACATTCCCATTTTTTAAACGGTTGCCAGGTGATTATACTGAGAGCTCAAGATTGAGAACTACAGATAAAAGCTCTTTTATTCAGTCCTCTTGATAACATTAATAAGTAGGTTATGCCATTACAATTTTGCATATCAAGAAACTGACACTCAGCTTAAAGCTAAGATTTGAACCCATGTCTTTAGATTTTTAAATCTGTGATTTTCCCCATCAATTCATATTTCTTAAAACTTCTGGTGAGACCAGGGAATTTCCATGGAAAGCTGTGCATAACTATTGAGAGAGAAAGGAAAAAGAAAATTCAATTATTTAGGTTAAAAATAGAAAATGTATTTAAGCTTTTGAGCAAAAGTGTTGTAGCATATTCACTGAAGTTTTACGGGTTTGCTGCAACACAGAGCTTAATGAATCTTACCTCATTACATGATGTTACGTTGGAAAAAGCTGGCAATGAAGTATCACATCCCTCCCGATTCCCCTGGCCAAACTTTTAAAATGAGGCATAAAAAGATAACATTTCAGAGAGTTTTTTCCACATATATTTTAATATTATAGAAAGCAAGATTTTTACATCATATTTCTCTGACATGTAATCTCTTTCATAAAGAATGGACAATATGAACTGTTATGTGTATCTTTTGTTACTATCATTATTGGGTAGTTCCTTTGAATCTCTGCTCCTCATTTATGTATGGGGACATAAGGGAAGAATATTGTTGAATAGGCAAAATATTATCATGGGCATCTTATCCCTATTGTACCCTCAAAACACCAGTAATTAACCAAATGTAAAAATCTAAATCTGATCTTTAGGTAGGTCAGTTTTATCTAAAATCAAGTACAACTGCCTCCCCCTCCTCTCCATTTTCATTTGCTCTCTTCGGCAGAGCTGCCAGCAGCAGATGTAGTAAGAATGTGTAGGGCCGCCAAGACTCTTACTCAAGTCCTTGTGATTGTTGTGGCTGTCATCTCAAGTTTCAGATTCAGAAACACGACTTTATTAATTCATCTACCAATGATCAGGTTCTTGAGGGGGAGTAAAAATTTGTATTGACAAAACTTATGAGCAATCAATTTATAAATCATGACGGCAACTTGTTAAATTACAACAGAAAAGAATCTTGGCCCCAGATCAGTTTGCTCTCCGGGGTTGTATTCTTTTTGGTTTGTTCATTCTATCAATAACAAAGTATTGAATGCCTGTTTCTTGTAAGATACTTTTTTCATTGGATTTGTCTTCACAGGGTAACTGATTGTAAACCAGAAGTGGTTTGGGTTGTTTATCGGTTGCAAAGAATGGAAACTCACTCAGGCTTGTTTGAGTTAAAGGGGATTCATGGAAAAATAACGGACACATTCAGAAATAAAGTACAGAAGTATAGTCAGGCCTTGAAGACATGGGAATGTTACTAGGCATCTCTCCCTTCTCTCTCTCCTGCTCTGGTGCTCTCAGGCCAAATGGTGTCTCATGTCTACAGTCCTCTGCACATTTGCCCCATGACAATCAGGCTTGCTTTGCTTGCATACAGCCTAACATGTCTGTCAACCCAATGTGGCCCCTAATTCAGATCATACAAGCCCTTACAGCCAGCTTGCAGTGCCCATGCCCTCTCTGTCTGCCCAGTCTCTAGGCTTCTTAGTGAATATCCTCTTGAAAGGAGTCTGATTGGCTTCACATAGACCATGGATATTTCCCCAGATCATGTGTCTAAGTCTGGCTCAATCACACTTAACATACCTGGCTCTGGGACCTACCCCTTCTCTGGGGGGCTGAGAATTCTATTTCAATGGAGAGAATGTGGGTGGAGGACACTGGGGAGGGGCATCAAATATATTGGTGAATATGAGGCATTCTTTAGGTGTTCTCCTGTTGGGTGTAGGAGTATGCTCAATGAGGTCATGAGGACTGGGACCAAGCTGGTGGGGCAATGGAAGCAAGGGTCATTTCACCATGCCATTGTGCCATGGAAGAAAGAATAAGTCTGGGAGGCAGGGCCAGGAGAAAAGAGGCAGTACCCCAGAGATTTCCATGCCGGCAGGATACACAGCTACTGTGATGTGTCATCATTCAAAGGGTTTGTTTCAGCCGGTTCCCCCTTCCCTGCCCTAGAGAGAGGCTTTGTAGATAGCATCCCTGCAATGAGTTTGGGGAACAGGCAGGACAATACCAGGAGAGAAAGAGGCTAATACTCACAGAAGAGAAGGCACTGAGGCTTTCTGGAAAGGATCCCAGGCACTGGGTATAGTGGCCCCAAAAAGACATGCTCAAGTCCTGAACCCCAGTATCAGGTGAAAGGATCTTATTTGGAAATAAGGTATTTGCAGATGTAAATAAGGTAAGGATCTCAAGATAAGATCATTCTGGATTAGGATGGGCCCTAAGAGATAGGAAAGGAGAAGACACAAAAAGACACAGGCAAGAAGACCACATAAAGATGGAAACAGATATTGGAGTTATGCTGCCACAAGCCAAGAAACACCAGGAGACCCCAGAATCAGAAAGGAGCAAGGGAGGATTCATCCCTGGAAACTTTGGAGGGAGTGTGGCCCTACTGACACTTGGATTTTAGACTTCTGCCCTCCAGCACTGTGAGAAAATAAATTTCTATTATTTTAAGCCAACAAGTTTGTGGCAATTACTCATGGCAGCCCTAGGAAACTAATATACTGGGCTTATGACAGGCAGAGCTCTTCCAGGAAACTGAGTCTGAGATGAAGGAGGTAACAGTCAGGACCCTCAGGGCATTCCTCAGCTTTCCTTAGTAGCAGCTCCCAGACCATAAACATAGGGTGTGGGGCACTGAGCACTGGGTTTGGGGGTCCCAGTCTCAGTGAGGATGTAGACTCTAAGCCAGACTACACAGAAGGGTCTTTGCCTTTCCTGTCTTGAGATGGAAGTGCTGCATCCATGAAATTATGAAAAGATTAACTAGGCTTACAGCTCACTTTGTCACTGACTCCCTGTATATCCTTGTACAAATTCCTCACTCTCTGAGGACCTCAGTAACATTAATCATTTATTTTTAAAAATTACACAAGATGGCCTCTAAAGGTCTTTGTGCCTGGGATCTCCTTGTCCATAAGCCTATGTAGTTACAGTAAGGGGACAGTCAGGCCTGAGTCTGCAAGACTGCCTTGTGGACTGGCTCCCTCTATGGGATGTACCAGCTTGATAGAGCTATTGCCTCTTCCCACCACCCTGCTGGAATGATCCTTAGATCTGATCCTCCTTGTGTCTCAACTACTACCTGGGACCAATGGGTGCTTTGGGAGGATTTGGCCTTGAGTTTCTACGTACAGCCAATGTCCCTGCAATGCCTCTTGGGGATACATTTGGCACTCGAGACACAGCACACAGTTCCCATAGACCTTGCTGGATGTTCCATAAGGCAGACCCTGTTTAGGACTCAGGCTGATACTGGGATGCTCCAGGTGACTTTGGTGGCTTATGAGAGTGAGCTATAAGTGTCCTACCTGAGATCCTTTTCTGAGGGCACAGTCTGGAACTGCACTATTTAATATGGTAGCCACCAGCCAAATGTGGCTATTTAAACTTAAAATTCAATTAAAAAATAATTCAGTTCCTCAGTTTCACTAGCTTCATTTCAAATGCTCAGTAGTCATGCATGGTTAATGGCTAACATAGTGGAGCTTGTTAAGTAAAGAACATTTCCATTATCACAGGAAGTTCTATTGAACAGAACTGCTCTAGAGAAGTGCTTCAAATTATCTGAGGATCTTGTTAAAATTCAGATTCTGATTCAGTTGGTCTGGGTTGGGGCCTGAGAGTCTGTAATTATACCAAGCTCCTAGGTGATGATGTTGGGGATTCATGGACCACACTTTGAGAGGCAAGGATAAAGAAAACTACTGTATGCAAATTAGGACCATGGTGTGAGCTGTATGTCAAATGGGTAGGAGCATATTTCATCTGAAGGAAGTAGAAAAGAGACTAGGGTAGCTTGATTGAAGTAGAGGCTTCAAGGAAGAAAAAAATGGAAAGTCACTTGGCTAAGAAAGTGAGGCCCTAGGCTGGGCCCAGTGGCTCACACCTCTAATCCCTGCACTTTGGGAGGCCGAGGCGGGTGGATCATCTGAGGTCAGGAGTTCAAGACCAGCCTGGCCAACATGATGAAACCTCATCTCTACTAAAAATACAAAAAGTTAGCCAGGCGTGGTGGTGGACACCTGTAATCTCAGCTACTTGGGAGGCTGAGGAAGAAGAATCACTTGAGCCTGTGAGGCGGCGGTTGCAGTGAGCTGAGATCATACCACTGCACTCCAGCCTAGGCAGTAAGAGTGAAACTCCATCAAAAAAAAAAAAAAAAGGAAGGAAGAGAAAGAAAGAAAGAAAGAAAGGGAGGCCCAAATGTCATTTCAAGGAGTACAGACCTTCTCCAATAGATCAAAGCCTTCCAATTAAGGGGAGAGATATATTAGTGCAAGGGTTGGCAAATTTTTTTTGGTAAAGGTCCAGATAGTAAATACTTTAGGCTTTGTGGGCCATACCGTCTCTTTTGCAATTACTCAAGTGTTCTGTTGTAGCATGAAAGCAGCTATAGGCAGCACATGAAGAAATGCATGTGGCTGTATTCCAATACAACTTTATTTCCAAAAACAAGCAGCATGTTGGATTTGGCCCATGGGGGCATAGTTTGCTGATTCCTCTACTGGTGGGTTACATTGGGTGAGTGAATTTGTAGTGAAGTTACAGCATGTCAATGAGCAGTTCTACATAGCGCAGAACGTGTCTTAGTCTCATTATTAGTTATAGCTAATAAAATAACAGTAAATGTCAATTATTAGTATAATTGGTTTCATTTCAAATTCAAAGCAAGAATTCTCTAACGCATACGAAACATTTCAGTCATTATTGAAGTTGAATCATGGTACGTAGAGATTAAAAGCTGCCCCAGAAACACAAAGTGAAACAAACTCTAGACAATCAATTTAAAAGCAAAATCCACTAGCTGGCCCCTTCTATTATCATGTTAAAGCAGAAAATTATCATCTAAATCCCAGATTGTAGAATTGCCTTATTTACCGTGAGGGGAAAATAAAGGCCTGGGGAGAGCCACTGGTCCAATGTCCACAGTTCAATGGATGACCAACTTAGGATAAAACTAGGGCTCATATTTCCTAAACATCATCTAACCCTTCTGTGACATAGCCTCTACAGAGTAAAGGAGGCACTGCTCAAATACTGTTCAAGTGCAAGGTGCTCCTACTCAGAGAAATGGCACTAAATTGTGGCTGTAAACACAAGCATAGATATTACAGATATTCATTGAACATTTCATAAATCATTTCCTTGTTTTCTTTGAGTTTTGGGAGAAGGATCTAGATGATAAACATGTCTCTAAAGGGCTATCTAGTAAATTTTAAATGAAGTCTTTAGTCATTCGACAAGAATTTCTATGTGACAAGCGAAAAACAGAAATCAAGATTATTTCATTTATAATTATTTTATAAAGAACAAACTACCATTCCATGCAACAGTTCTGTTGGAGGAAGCACTGAGCAAGATGTTAAGAGGTCTTAGATCAGTTGAGGCTTCTGATGACTTAGTTTTCTGAGATCTAAATTTCAGATCACCATTATCTTCCCTCTCCTCCATCTCTGCCTGCTTCTCCAACATGTCTTCATTGTAAACACATTATCTTCTCAAAGACCTGCCTTTCTTCACACAGTTCAGTTGGCAGTCATTCAACCAAGCGCAAGATCACCATAAGCTTCAGGGAAAATCACTTCGACAGTACCATGAAGGGATTCGGGTTAATGTTAAAGGGCTACGATCCCATGACACCTCTCTGAGGCATGCAGAACGAATAGTATCAATCCTATTTCATAGATGAAGGAACTGAGGCTCAAAGAGTAGCAGCAACGTGCCCAAGACCATTTGGAAGGTGTAAGACTGCCGCCACTCACATCTGCTGTCTCTAAGTCCGGGCCTCCTCTCCCGTGCTTCTTGATGGTTGTGGCAGCTTTGTCATTTTTCAGGGTATGGTGGGACCTTGGATGGGGACAGGGCCCAATCATGACGGAGACAGAATGTCCCAACAGCCTCATGAGATGGATGAATTCAGGGTCAAAATTATTTTGATGAAAGAAAAAAGTAATATTTCTTGAACCTTAGTTTGTGGACTGATATTTACCCTCTGTATAAATGAACAAGAATTTATATGTGAGAACAGTTGTTTATTGCAATGGAAATGTCTTTATCTCAGCCAATAAGCCAAACCAGAATCTGGGAGTCAACTTTGACTCTTTATCTGTCCTAATTCATCACAATAATCAATCACCCATTTAATTTTAAAACAGTGCTTTATTGTTGGATTTTTAAAAAATCATAAAAGTAATTACATCCTCTTTAAAACAAGTAAAACACTATAAAGATAAATGAAGAGAAAATTAAAGTTCTGCTCTTTCATCTCCGTTTCTCCCCCTGACCTTGAGGTAATTAATTTAACATTTTGGGATGTCTCCTCCAAAACATACATATGCATAGCTAGGGCCTTTCTCTCTCTTCCTTTTTTTTCTCTTTTTCTTTCTTAAGAAAACAAGATTATACTATAAATGTAGTTTAAAAACCTATAATTTGCTCTTTTTTCTTTACAAAAAAATTGCCTCTTGCTGTTATTTTAATTTCCCAAACAAGAGTGAGATTGAGCATATTTTCATATGTTCAGTCACTGTTTGTATTGCTCATCTTTTGCTCACTTTTGAATGTTAATCATCAATATGTTGCACTTTTAATATATCATAGATATTGACCACAAGGTGGCAAATAATTTCTTCCAGTCTAACATTTGCTTTTAGTTTGTTTATGGCATCTTTGCTATATAGTTTTTCATTTTGATGTACATTAGTCAACTTTTTTTTACTGTGCTGTCTGGGTTTTTTGTGTTACTTAAAGAGACACTTTTCACCTACCCTTAAATTATGTGTATAGTCACCTATACTTTCTTCTTATATTTTTATGCTAGAAATATTAGCTCCTTTTAATCCACCCATTTCTGTTTATATAAGGTGTTAGAAAGGGATCTACTTTTATTTTTTCTAGATGGATAAGCAATTGACCCAACTGAGTTAACTATAACATCCATCCTTTCTCAGTGAATTGGGATGGTGGCTTAATCATATATTACCTTCCCATATATTATAGAATATATTTTTGGAATCTCTTTATGTCCTACTCATCATTTTATTGGTTCATTTGACAGCTGCCTTCTCTTAAAAGTTTCCAGAGCAGAAGCTGTGACCTGCTCCAAACTCCTATTTTGCAGATGAACTCCTCGGCAGACACATTTTTTCTTTTCTATCTGAAGCCTAAAGGATTCCACATATTTTAAACAAACATAAGGAAGGGGCACCAATGTCTTAAACACGGTGATCTACTTCCCTGTGACTTCAATAAACACTGAAATCTTATCCCAATATTCTGAAAAGAGAAGACAGAAAGATTCTCTTAGGAAAATGAGCAGCAGGGCACCATATATTCTCTCAAAATGGCAATCCCATTAGCCTTTGTCCCTGATTGAATCCAGTTTTTCTCTAATCTCATTAGTCCCAGGTGCCATGCCTGGAGTCTGAGGCCTCATCCATCCCACAACTATTTGTGTAAGCCCTGATCCAACCATCCCCATGAATGAGACACCACAGAATGTAAGGAGATCAGAAACTCAACGCTTTTGCCTTAAGTGCTTTGAAAATTAAAACAGAAAAAAAGGCAAATTTTCCCCGTGTATCTGAAGCCCTATTTTGAAAACCATTTTAAAAACTTGGATTGATGATAACTTCTGAGCTGTTCTCTAAGGAAAAATAGTAATAGCAACAATAACAAAGATAATAAGATAAAAAATTGCTTTAAATTATTTTAAGCAAGGAAAAAAAAAATCCCTGCAGCTTTTTATCTCTTCCCCTTGCCACTTTTCCTCTCAGTCTCACCAGGTACCTTGAATTCCTATGTAAACATCAATTTTAAGTGTGCAGAGATGCCACCCTTTGAGATGGAAGGTCTCAGTGTAGAAAGCAAATGTATTAAATTACCAAGCAGAATAGAAAACAAGGAGTCTGCCTTTCACACTCTTAAATCTCTCTCCAGCGTGCCAGAAATTCTTTCAAGATAGCTTCAAAACACAACAGCTTGTGAGGGAGCTGCATGGCCGCTAGCCATCACAGTTTGGCATCCAGTCCAACCTGTGACCGTTTTCGACCCATCCTCACCTAGAGACTTCAGGGTTTTAGAGTCACCTGTAAAGGTGGATTTTCACCTCCTCAAGGCTCTTGTATGCCAGCTGCTTCCCCCAAATGGTTGAATCAGACATTTCTGGTTCCCAAATCCCTTCCAAAGGATATGGAAAATGGATATAAAATATGCATGCAGATCCAGAAAAAGGCTCCACCTCTGTCTCCTCTGAATCATGGGGACTTTGTGAAATTTATTGCCCACAAGGGACAAAAGAGCAAAACAGATGGTGAGATTTCATGCTTTTTTTGGAGAGTTAAAAATATCATCAATCATGTAGTTAGAAATTGGCAGTAACTGGATTTTTGTTATTCCATAATTTGTACCACACAGAAAGTTTTATATGCAAAAGAGCACAGATGAACCACCTGAAGTAGACATTGTTGATTTCTAGCTGCCCAGTGTATTGGTAGAACCCCAAAACTTCATTCTCACTTTCCCTTGCAGCTGTAACCACAGCATCCTGAGTTCCTCCATTCAGACACATTCACTATGACACCTCAATTTGGGAGTGAGCAACTTGAGAAGGAAGTGCCGTACAGACTCCATGGCAGGGTGGCGTGCAGAGGCCTCCAGCTTCAAGGGTGGCCACAGGTGTGAGCCTGAGCTTTGTCCCAGGAGTGACACTGATGGATGGCAAGAGCAGTGGTCCTTCTCTCCTCACCAGGTCAGTTCTGCTGTGGAGTTTTGGACATTGTTCCTGGAAGCTGAGCTTGGATGTGGATTTCCATTCTCCCAGTGATTCTGTGAAATGGACAATATTATTTTCGTAAACTTCTTTTCTGCTTTACAAACCAGAGGCAACTTCTGTTGCTTACAATTAAGAATCCCAACTAAGATAACACATGGCTTTCATTCATGTATATTGGACATGAAAAAATACTTTGATTTATCCTGTCTGGATGAAGCCATGGATACATTTAACCAGACAAAAGAGGTCTAAGATGCCAACATTTCTTCTAGGGTAGGGAGATCTTTGAGCTCCCAGAGATCCTGCTCAGGCCTTTGAAGGAACCTACAATAAGGTGACTGACGTGGGTCAAGAGCCCTCAAAACCTTCTCTCTGAGATGGAGCAATATACTCAAAATATCTCGTGTGCCCCAAATCTGGAGAATGGATGAGCCAAGGAGATATTATTTTAGACATTTGAGCTGTTTCTCATTATCTTTCTTTAAATCATGCGGGCACTACTCAAATAATTATGCATTAATTATGTTTGATGTGGTTGCTTCTTCTATACAAGATTGAAAGGCCTATCTCTGTGTGTGAAGAAGGAGGAGGATGGAACAGATGCCTAGCATCTGATGAGATGCTTGGGGAAGACTGTGGTGAGCTGGATACTTTTATTTTCTCAGTAAAAATTGTGAAATGTAACACACATACAGAAAAGAATATAAAATGTATATGACTTTTAAAGAATTATAATGAAGCGAACACACATATTACCATTGTTGTAATGAGACCAAAGAATATTATCATCTACAAGCCGCATGTCTGACCCTGGTGGTGTTTCCCCTTCCTCCCCTTTTAGAAGTAACCATTTTCCTAACTTTTGTGATAACTATTCTTTTGCTTTCCTTTATAGTTTGTCATCTACATATGCATCCCTAAAAATATTGTTCAGTTTTTTCTGTTTTTAAACTTTACATAAATATACTATATGTATCCCTTTGTGTTTTTTCTTTTGCAAAACACTATGGTAGTGAAATTTGTTCATATTGTTGCATGTGGTTGCACTTCATTCATTTTCATTGTTGTGAGGTATTTTGTTGTGTGAGTACCCTGTTATTTACTTATCCATTCTACTGTTGATGAACGTATGGATGGTTTCTAATACTTAAAGATTGCAAATAATGTTGCTGTGAACATTTTGAGTGCATCTCCTGTGGTACACATACATGTATTTTTGTACATATAAACCTCACAGTGGGGTTGTGGGATTATAGGATAGGGATATTTTAAATATTTCTGAGTAATATTATACCGTTTTTCAAATGGTTGTATCAATTTACAGTTTTGGCAGAGAGAATTCCCACCTTCTCCCCCACACTTGTTGATGTTTGTCATCTTGTAGCTTTATAACAGTACCTGAGGGCGGTTTTTAGTTGCATTTTCCTGATAATATATATTACTGAGGCTTAGTATATATTTTTATTTATTAAGTTATTGGTAGCTAATTGGTTTCTTAGTAATTTGAGGTTTCTCTGAAGTACCCTTTAAAGTCTTTTATCCATTTCACTGTTGGGTTTTTATTGTCTTAGCCCAGGTTGCTCAGAGAGCAAAAGTTGCAGCAAATGAATGTGCACTAGTTCTTTGTCTTGGAGCGTCCTTGGAGATGCTGGAGTATGGGGAGAGGAGAGTGAGGCCTGGGGACTGTGAAGGCACATCTAACATGTATGTGGGTGTTTTGCTACCACAGTTTACTTTTTCTGCTTAAACAATAGATATATAGTTATAATAACTTAATAACCATCTATAATATTTCATTAGAAGTGTACCATATTTTTATTAAGATAACTCAGCATGGTAAAGATGTCAATTTCTACTAAATCTACTCAAATTTGACCTTATTTTCAAGAGAAACCAATGAGGATTTTTTTAAATACAGAATATACTTGAGAAAAACAAAATGTATAAAATATTGGAAAAAAACAGTCATGAAGAAAGACTTGCCCACTATACAATAACATGTTAGCTGGCACAGTGTTAGACACATTGTCGAAGGCCCATTTAAAATCAATGAGGCAAAACATAAATTATTCTAAACCAGACCCAGGCAAATCAAAATAATAACTTAAAGCTATACTTCAGTCCTCGTATCTCCCCATCCTGGCCACCACCCTCGTCCAAATAACAAAGGGAGAAATGGGGTGGTGGGCTGTAAGAACACTCTAATCACAAAAGCTAGGAACTATATGAAATTGGTGGATCTGGCTACAAAAAAACCTTAACCTCTATGTAGAAAAGCATAATATAAAATAAAGTTTAAAAATAACCTAGGTAAAACATTTGTAATACATAAGCCTAGAAAAGACAAAGAAGCTTTTTAAATTAAAAAAAACAAACACCAAATCAGAAAAAATAACTTCACAAAAAAGTACAATGGTAATAAACATTGAAATTATGCACAGTCCACACTAGAAATAAAATATTTTTTTTCATTTTATATATTTAGAAAGATTTTAAAAGCTGACAAAACTCAGAGTAGGAGAGAATGTGGGGAAGCAGAAACTTTCACCCAAGTTTAGTGGGTTCAGATGTTATAACTTTACTTCAAAATGGTCATGCCTCTTGAATCAGTAATTCCACTTTAGAAATGTAGCTTAAGGAAATAATCAAAAGATTAAAAAAATATAAGGACAAGGATGCCTGTCAAAATGTTGTTTATAATAGTGAAAAATAGAATATATAGCAACGACTTCTGCACCA
This sequence comes from Pongo abelii, assembly GCF_028885655.2. Classification (NCBI taxonomy): domain Eukaryota; kingdom Metazoa; phylum Chordata; class Mammalia; order Primates; family Hominidae; genus Pongo; species Pongo abelii. The sequence continues at coordinate 130,075,568 of NC_085928.1, read as the reverse complement.
ACTTAATAAGAGATCGTTTATAGTTTACTCATATAATAGAATTCTATTCTGCCTTTAAAATTGATGAGGAGTAGAATGAAATAAAAACTCAAACTTATGGTCAGCCAGAAATAAATAGTTTCAAATGAGTAAACAGTCTTGCATTAAAAAAAAAAAAAAAAGAGCTAGGTCAATTTACCTCTAACTAGTATCCATAAGATACAATGAAAAGTAAACTTGTAGTTCTTTGCAAAGTTTGGGTCTTAGAAGCAGAATACGGTTGGCATACATTTGAAAGAAAATTATTTCTATTAGGACAGCACAGGGACCAGGCCAGGTGTTCTAGGACCTCAAGTCTTATTAGCATGCCCTGGGCATTCAAGGAGGTTGGTCTTTGAACCTGATCTGGGCTCTGAAATTGATGGAATGCACGGTGGTACAAATAGTAAAGAATGGGTGAGATCCTAAGCCGAATCATGAAGGAAACAATGAAAGAGAGGCTTTAGCATCAGCTGTGTTTGTCTATGCAAAATTTACATGTGAGGACATATCAGAAGTCACAGACCTTTTGGTCCTTCCATGAATCCAGGCACTAATCAGCTAAGTAAGCATGTGATATGATATTTTGGGGTCTTTGCTGCTTTCGACCATCAGTATCCCTGCAAATTCTGGTTCTTAGGTTGTCAGAAGGTGACATTCTTGGCAGTATTTGGGGGATAAGTTGGGATTTTAGGGATCCTGGAAGGATTTCTACCTGTTTTTATACCTGCAAAGATAGGGAAACTTTATGGAACACAAGAGGATTTGTCAGCCTTGACACTATTGACTTTTGAATGGATACTTATTTTGTGTTGTTGGAGACTTTCCTGTGCATTGTGGAATGTTTAGCAGCATCCCCATCTTCTACCCACTAGATGCCAGTAGTACATTTGCCCCTAGCTATGTAAACCAAAAATGTCTTCAAATATCATCAAATGTTTCCTGAAGGAAAATGGCCTCTGGATGAGAACCACTGGAACAGGGACTAGATGATATCTTGTTAAGTGGGATGTTATCTTTAAGTGAAAAAACAGTAGAATGTGCACCAAGATCCTATTTTTATTAGAGAAAATAAATATTCATATACAGATATACATTAAAGTGTTTATGAGTGCCATTTTATTCTATATGTGTTTTTGTCTTTCCTAATACTTTGACAATAGACATGTAATTGTTATATTGAAAGAAAAACATGTATTTAAAATCTTAATAATATTTGCACATATGCATACAAATCCTGAAAGGATATATGACAAAATGGTAATGACAGTTGTTCCTTAGCATTAGACTTTTTGTTTTTTCTTGTTCTTATTTTTATTTTATAAATTTCTTACAGTTTACACATACTAGTTTTGTAATCAGAAACAAAGTAAATTACTTCAAATGTAAATCCTAAATTTCAACTAACCACTAGGTCTCTGCAGATAATTAAGCCTATTAAAATGCATACTTCTAATTTCAGTTGCTTAATTCTTTATAACTCTTAGACAATGGTTTAATGACTATTCCCAGTGGAAAACCCAAAAGTATGTCTCACAAATGTTCTCCAGTCACCTCATCACATCTCCATCTCAAATGAAGAATCATTTCTTATGTGATGTGAAACAGACGCCATTCATTGTGATCATCTTCAATTTTTGTCTTCTCTCCTCAAAATCTCTCTGCATATTGTCTTTTCTTTTTCTCAGCATCTGCATTTTGTAGAGAATGGTCTATGTATTTTTTTTTGAAATGCACAAATAAGTCTTTTCTCTTTTGCTTTTCCTACAAAAACTAACAAGCAAGTCCAGAAAGGAAATAAGGAGGAGGGTTTTTCTCACTCTAGGACGGTGGTTCACAACTAAGGTAAGGAACCCAGGATTGACTTGGAGAGTTTTCCCTATAAGGCATGCTTCCTCTTCTTTCATATTTCGTTATAGTGAGAATCTAAGGATGGAAAGTAGGCATGGTATGTGAAGCTTGAAAAAACTTTACCCCACCCCATGTGATTTTGATATCAGCCTCTGGTTCAAGCAGTTTTGCATCTCCCTCCAACCCCAAAACGTACCATGTGATTCCTTCCACAGTCCTCCACCCCTATCACCACAGGGGTGATCACATGTTTCAAATATGCTGATCAGATTTCCTCTCCCTGGAATTTAAATCATAGGTGAAGACACATAGGTCAGAAAATAGTTAGGGCTGAATTATCTGGTGCAGGAGATCCCTGGAGCTGCCACGGCTCTTGAAGGGTAACCACTGTGCATACATAACTATTCATGCCTTCCCAATACTGTCCATCCCCAAGAGAACCCTTTCAAGTTCTAGTTTATCATATTTAGGCTATAAGAAAAATCTCAGCTTAAGCTTAAGCTAAATTTCACAGCAATGGAGAGTAGACTGTAGTTGTTTCTGCAGGTTTAGTAAGTTATTGGAAAAGTCTTATTCCTACCAGGTGAGAACATGATTGGCTACAGCTTCAAATGGAACTTTAACCTGAAAAAGAGAGATAACTCATATTTTATCAAAGGCTGAAAACATATCAGTGATGAAATGAGACAGGGGCTCCCCAGGATATGGAGCTGTAAGTGCTAAAACAGGAAAAGTCCTAGGCAGACTGTGTTGAGAGTTCAGGCAGGCATCTATTTTAACAAACAGAGTGTATTTAATATAAAATTGCTAAGATTTGTGAATTGCTATGATAAACCAGAGAAGAGCTTTTTCCACATCTTTTTTTCCCCAGCATCTACAAGTCTTAGTTTTATGGAAAAGGAGTTTTAGAAATTACCTTATTAAAACATTTCTACTACAGTAGAAATAGAACTACAGGATAGCTCTTTTAATGACACATTTCCAAATTGTATTTTTATTGCCTTTGAGTATAATACACGTTTAGGAAAAGCTTAGTAAGCTTACTTGTTAATCATTTACAACAACAGTTATTGTTGTTAACCCATCATTAATTTTCACAATAGCTGTTGTTTTATGACTCAAGTAATTAACTAAATGATGTTTCACAAGCATTTTAAACAACTATTACATTAAGGGCCTTAATGTGTGTAACAAGAAACTAAATTAACAGGTTTATTGGCACTAGGAAAATTTTTGCCTTGTCCTTGGGTGTCAGGAGCTTAAGAAATTTAGTCATATCAGACATTTGGCTGCTTTGATACTTAACCTCTCAGTCTTCCAAATTTAGCTACCAAGTTATTTGCTTTTCAGAAACTGACTTCCATTCTTAATGGAAAAGTTTATTTCTAATCCTGTATTTTTCTAAAGCAGAGCATATAAGCTTTTCTTCAACATTCTGTCAATTTTGAGGCTTATTTCAACACCATCTTCCCTCAAAACAAAATCTCACAAATTGACTTTAAAGCTCCTTCACCCAATCACTCCTATTCATCCCATAGGGCTTAGTTGACATGACACCTCCTCAGAGAAGCCTTCAGTGATTTTCCTATTATGCCTGCCTATAGCATCATGACAAGTTTTGTAGCAATAGAGACATAATTGTGTAATGTCAGTTTGCTTTTAGAATAGAAGATCCATGAAAGGATCATGTCTGTTTTCCCCCTAGTCACTAGTGCATTGCTTAGCCAATAGAAGGTGCTTGTGGTAGCCAGCCTCCAAGATGACCCCACTTATTTCCACCTCTGGTGTCCACATTCTAGTTAGTCCCCTCTTACATGTAGCAGGATTGATCTGTTTTGTAACCAGTGGAATGCTGTGGAGGTGACAGTACATTACTTCTGAGATTAGACAATAGAGTACTGCGATTTCCATCTTGGGTGTGCTCTCTCTTCTGGGGGAAGCTAGCTGCCATGTGGTGAGAAACACTATAAAGAGGCTCATGAGGAAAGGAACTGAAGCCTTTGGTCAACAGCAGAAAGGAATTAAGCCCTGTCTACAACTGTGTGAGTGAGCTGAGAGGTGGACTCTCCAGCCCAAGTTGAACTTTGAGATGACTGCAGACCAACACAAGTGAACGAACAGTTTTTCTGCAACCTCTGGGGAGGGGCATTTCACCTAGCTAGGATGCTCTTGCCTCCTGATCCTCAGAACTGTGATAATAGATGTTTGTTGTTTTACGCTGCTACATTTTGGGGGTAATTTATTATGCAGCAATGAATACCTAATAAAGGGCTGAATAAATATGTGATGACTAAATGACTAAAAGGTCTAGGAGGTAATATGATTCATTTAGAACAATTCATTACAAATAATGTATTTCAACTTCTGTGACCTTTATCTTGCTTGTGTCAGAACAAAGACTGACACGGATCTGGAGCAAGAAAAAGAACATGTCATTCTTTCAGTATCTTAAACTTTTCTTTAAGATGATATTGTTGTATCATATATAGGCTGATAATCAGATTTGCAGGAGAAATCAGTTTCCTTTCACCTTTATTCACTAGTATTTTCTATATTGGAGACATTGTGGTCAATGTTGGGGGTGACTGCTTAGTGAATGCTGTAGAATTCCCTAGGAAGTAAAATTGAGATACATATTAGCATGCAAGAGATGTATTGGTGAACTCTCTCTTGAGATCGACACCTTTGAGAGGAAAAAGGAAGTGAGGAAAGGGAAGGAATCAGGATTGGGTAGAGGGAAAGTTGGGCTGTAATGTAGTCTCAACAAGGACAAAGCCGGACCTGGAGCTGAGATGGCTCTTTGTAGTTGTTCAGAGATGGGGTAAGGGAAACTGTCCATTATACCCCCATGCTGATTAGCAGTTAGGTTGCTGGCTGCCCCAGGAAGGAGGTATGTCCTTGGACAAGGTGGGTCTCTTTCACAAAGGCAATTCAGGAAAGGGACTGACAGCTGAGAATGGTTATCTGTCTGTCCTCCCAGCAAAAGGGAAATCTTGGCAGTACATCTTAGAACCCACCACATGATCAATAATATATATATATATATTTATAAAGATAGCTTTATTTTTCTTGGAATAATTTCTTAACTCTTTGATGTATTCAAGATGATAGGTACACTGAATTTTTATTCTTGCATCATTTTGCTTATAATATTTTGTCATTATGCCAAGTTAGAAGCAAATGCATTTTAAAATAATTATTTTCTAAAGGATTACAGTTTCTAAATACAGTCCTTTAGAAAATAATTATATATAATTATATATGATATATCCTTTAGAAAATACATTATTTGTAATGAATTGTTCTAAATGAATCGTATTACCTCCTAGACCTTGTATTACACAGTCTATACTTTAAAAATAATATAGATAATTTGTAAAAGAGCATGGCTCACTGCCTCTAACTGAAGTTTTAATGATAGGATAGCATGACCTCCACTTTCCCACTGTGTATTTGATAACGGTTGCAAATTTATACTTGATAAATGTGTTTCAAATCAATATTTTATTTAATGTACTCCAATAATTCACTGAAGCCCAAAGATCATTGCATAGTTGTTGGAAGCTATAAAAAATTGAGTGGTGTCAAAGTTTTTGCTTTATTTTTCATTTATTAAGTTTAATAAATGTGCAGAAAAGAAATAAAGAGTTATCTATAGGTTTTATTTTTTAAAGCATTTTTGTTATAAGCTGTTAGTTTTCCATATACATTTGTGGTTTTGTTGTATCCCTGGACCCACACATTTTTTTTTGTCTAGATTTTGCTTTGGAAATTATCTTCGTTTCAGTGTGTGTGTGTGTGTGTGTGTGTGTAGTCATGTCACTGAAAAAAATTCTCCAAAATGTTCTCAAAAAGAAATATTTATATTTTAGAGAAACCATAAATCTATTAATAATTGCTATCTGGTTTACACTGTTTATGTCATAAGTTGAGAATGATTTAGAAATATTTATAATTCCTTAACCTTATTCTAAAAGATTTCAGTCACTGCTATAATTATATGTGTTTGGTTACATATTTTACATTCTCAATTACTGTAATATTTTGGTTTCATTGTTGGTATTCTGAATTGATATTCTGACTTAAAATAATCAAAATTTTTTACAGTTTCTGCTAACTGAAGAAACTTAACATTGTCATGCTTCTATAATATTACAGATGATCCTCTACTAGAAATTGAGTGTGAAAAAACAGGCAATTCATCTTAAAATTTATATGGCATTTCTAGAGTTGCTAGATAGCCATAACAATCTTGAAAAAGAACAAATTTGGATGTCTCATAAAAACATATAGTACTGGTATAAAGAACAACATAGACCAATGCAATAGAGTAAAAAGCCCAGAAATAAAACCGCACATATATGGTCAAATGATTTTTGACAAGTGTGCCAAGACCATTCAATGCAAGAAAGAACAGTCTTTCCAACAAATGGTGCTGAGAAAACTAAATACCTTCATGCAAAAGAATGAAGTGGGAATCTTAGCTTTCACAATATAAAAAATTAATTCAAAATGGATCAAAGACCTAAATATAAGAGCTAAAACTATTAAAATCTTAGAAAAAAACATAGAGGAAAAGCTTCATGCTATTAAATTTGGCAGTGATTTCTTAAATATGACACAAAAGCATAGGCAACAAAGGGAAAAATAGACAACTTAAAAAAAAAATTCCCTCAAATTTCACCGTATGGAATTCCTAGAAGTAGATTTATTTTTACCATTTGGAAGAATTTGTGTTTAATATTTCAAAACCTTATTACCTAGTTCATCTTCTGGAAAATTAAAGTTGCATGCTTGGAGTGGATAACATTCAATGAAACCAGCTGTTGTTTAATATTTGGATTACACTGCCATGTAATTCTGTCACCAGAAAAAACATTGATTTTAATGGAGACTTTTTTTTCCTCATCCAGTTTTCTTTAAAATTAGTATATTATGATTGAGGTGATGTTAGAAAATAAGTTCATACTTTGCTCCATTAATAATGTAACTGAGTTACTAGCTCTGAAAACAGAAATTATTAGAAATTTTGTAACAGAAGTTATTAGTTCTAAAATACTTTTCTTATATTCTAGCTATTTTCCCTCAAATTTAATAATATAAAGACTATTTTTAATTTTCATCTTAATACCTTGTCATTTTCTGTTTTTTGATCCTGACTTTCTATACAAAATTTTCAATTTTGCAACAGAAAAAATATTTTGTCTTGAATCTGTGACATTTAGCTTGCTCAATTTTAAGTGATTATTTTTTATACTAATGAAATTTCCATTTAAAACACAATGACTAGAATATTAGTATGATTATGTTTATATAATATGTATTTATATATCTTTAAAGGTAAATGAATTCGGTTATTACACAATATTTAAAGACATAATTAAAGTAGTTGTAGAGTTTAGAATATATAAGTAGCAATCCCAAATATCAAACTTAGCCAACACACTGAGAACAGCATTGAAGAACAGCAGCTACATTTTAGTGGCAAAGGTTACTTGAGGAGTTGTTAGATCAACAAGCTGTTTTAATTGTTAAAATTGTTTCTACTTTTAAGTTTTCATGAGCAATACATTTCAACCATGTTAGAGTAAAGCACTTTATTTCCATCATCCAGAAAACTCACAATATATACTTATTTGGCTAGAAGAAAAGAGCTTACTCCCATCTGTCAGTCAGCTTTAAAAATTATGATACAAAATTGATCAATTACAACCAAAACTTTTCAAAATAAGAAAAATTATGATGATATAAATGGCACCCTGTTAGAGGTGGCACCTGTGCAGTATACAGCTTGCAAAATCAAAGGTAGCGCCCTTGCAAAGAAGTCGAAGGAATAAATAATGCACTTGCGTTCTTGAAAAGATATCCAGGAAGACATATTTTGTATATAAGTCTTACATTTAGAGTACAAAATTGGAAATCCTTTCCTCTTTTTTGAGATAGATTAAAGATACTTTGGTTGAGGTTCATGAAGTCTGGGTTGATATTAAACAGTTAAAATATTAATACATTTTTTCCTTTTCTTTTGAGTAAAATAATTTATGTTTAAGGCTTTTCAAAAGCAGTCAGATATGTAGTAGATGTTGAATAAAATAATATTTGCTGAATAAATGAATCAGTGCTTTTTGAATATTTAAACGTGTAGTTATAACTAGATAAAAATCTTGTCTTCATTTGAAATTAAATCACAAATCATACTACACTATATATATATATACATATATAGTGTAGTATGATTTGTGATTTAATAATACTTAGGCATATATGGTATATACACGTATATACATATATATGTATATACGTGTATATACCATATATGCCTATATATGATTAAATAGTTTTATATGCTAAGGAAATAAGGAACTATTCATATATATTTTCAAAACCTCCTGTTTCCTTCAAGCAATATGTGACTTTTACAACAAATAAATATTGTAAAATTTTAATACACTGCTTTAAATAAGGCTGGCAGTCAGGGAGTATTTCTGCATTGACTGAATGTTTTGATAGATAAGTTTCACAATTACGTTATTAAATGTTTTATATGTTAAACATTTATCTTAAAAATGTAATATATTCTGTGTATAGTATATACTTACATGCATATATTTATATATATTTTAAATATTAATGTTAAAATTAATATTATGAATATTAAAAAACCATTCAGCTTAAGAAATAACTCAAAATTCTTATAAAGCTTTGATTTACTATACAAAAGTTGTGCACAAATACCACTACATGTATGAGAAATCAGTGTGTTAACCTTAAAGAAAAAGATCTTTGAAGGGAAATAGTAAAACGGTAAATTAAAAAAATATATTTTCAACTTTGTAAGGTAAAACTATCACTTTAATAGCAAATAATTCTATGAAACCTTTTTTTCTTATAATCATAAAACTTCCACAAACAACAATCTGATAGTCAACAGATATTTATATCACAAGTACTGGGCACATAGGAGATGATCCACAAAAATTTCTTAAATATTATTATATATTTATTAAATGTGATCTAAATGGAACATACCATAGTACATCATGTATTTCTTCTCTTCCCAATACCCACTCTTAGAATTTTGAAAGAAAGCTGTAATTTACTCCTCTCCACATCCCCCGGCCTTCTCTGCCAATGGCTGCCTCTAGAATTTCTAAAAGATTTTGGAATTTTAAAATTCCAGGCAATACATTTACCCCATTTTTGTATCCATTCCTTGATGGTTGCCTTCAACTTCTTACCACCAAAAACGACAGTGAGATAATAATCCTTGTAGGGTTCCTTGATTATAAATGTTCTGTTACTCATTTTGTAGCTGGAAGGGTCCCTGTCTTTTTCTTGTTAATTTACAGGAATTATTTGTACTTTCTAGATATTGCCCCATGGATTTTTTTTCTTTTAGTCTGTCAACTGGCTGTTACCTTTGTTCCTAATGTACTTAATTGAACAGAATTTTTTATATAATCAATTCCTCCTTTTTGCTGCCATAATTTATATTTTTTAGGGTTTTAATTATGAAGTTCTTTCCCTTAATCACGCTTCAGACACAAGAATATTCCCCTGCATTATCTTCTCTTACCTTTTTAGTTTTAACTTTCACACTTAGGTTTTTAAACCATCCTGAGTCTATCTTGATAAGATGTTAGCCAGCTATTCAGTTTTACTTTTCCTCATAGATGAGCCAGTTTTCTCTGCACTGATAATGGGTTCTTTCACATTGGTTTGTGATTTCATCTTAATAATAATGTTTTCTTATACACATAAGTTTTTTCCCCCCTGAACATTCCATTTTTTCTAAAGCTCAATTTCTCTGTTCTTGAATCAATATAGTCACGCACCACATCATGACATTTTGGTCAACAGCAACCCACACATACAACTATGGTTTCATAAGATTACAGTGCTGTATTTTTACTGTAACTTTTCTATGTTTATACATGTTTAGATACACAAATATTTAGCATTGTGTTACAATTGCTTGTATTATAATATTCAGTACAGTAACATGCAGTATATGTTTCTAGCCTAGGAGCAGTAGGCTATACCATACAGCCTGTAAGTGTGCAGTGGGTTATACCATCTAGGTTTGTGTATGCTTTATGATGTTAACACAATGACAAATTTCTCAGAAAGTGTCCCCATCCTTAAGTGACTCATGACTATAGAATACTGTTTTTGTAATTTTGGCTTTTTATGTTTAATATCTGGTAGGACAAGCTTACTTTCTCTTTTTAAGTTAACTTAGCTGTTTGTCACCTTTATTTTTTCACTTACAATTTAATTTATTGAATTCCTAAAAAAAATTTTAAAAATTTTATTTGGAGTGTATTGAATTCATATCATTTTTAATTGACATCATTGTATTATGAACTCACTCAGTTGAATAACATGGAATATATTCCCATTTATTTATATCATCTTCTATGTTTTTTATCAGTTTTTAAATTTTCCCCCTTAGGGTTTTTGTGTATGCTTTGTTATTTCTGGATACTTTGTAATTTTTGATCCTATCAGGACTGGTCTCTTATTTTTATTTATAATTTGTATTTGGTTATATACGGTGTAGAAAGATTTTTCCAAGGTGATATATTTACCAGTTTTACTAAGCACTGTAATTCCTATTCCATTGTTTTCTATCTTTGTTTTTCTGTCTTTTTTTGGGGTTTTCTTTGATGCTATTTTTCTAACTTCCTAAGTTGAATTTTTGGTGTGTGGTTTTTTAACCTCTCTTGTTTCCTGGTCAATGTACTAAAGCTATAAATCTCTGTGTGTTGTTTTAGCTGTGTCAAATAAATTTGGATATAGAATGTTTTATTGCCATTTAGTTTAAAGCATTTCATTATTCCTCTTTTAGTCCAAGAGCTTTTTGGCAATACATTATTTAGTTTCTACACATACAGGAATTTTTAAAATCTGGCTTTTTATTATAATTTCTAATTTTATTGCATTATAATAAGAGAATGTAGTCAATATTACAGAGAATCTATGGAATTTATTGAAGTTATTCTTGTGGCCTAATGTACAGTCAATTTTTGTGTATATCCCAAATGTGCTCAAAAAGAATGTGTTTTCTCTTTCTTGTCTCAGGATTTCATATGTATCTAATACCTTAAATGTATTAATTAAATTGCTCAATTTATTTCCAAACATCTGCAGACTTTTCATCTGTTTGATCTCCAAGTTTCTTAGACAGGGTATGTAAAAATCCTCAACTATAATTATTGATAAACGTATTTCTCACTAAAATTCTGTAAATATTCTGAAGTTGTGTTGTTAGGAGAGGATGCATTTTGGGTGGCTAAAATTCTTGTTCTATTAGGTCTTTTACCAGTACCTAATTTTTTTTTAATGCCTTATATTATCTTTTACCTTGAATTAAAATTTGCCATATATTAGGATTTCTATTTTAGCCTTCCCTTGGTTAATTTTTAAAACTGTTTTTATCCTTTTATTTTTTATTTGTATTTGTTTTATTTTAAATATATCTTTTGTAAACATCAGATTGTAAATCTTATGTTTTTAAAAACCTGTGGCTGACTTGCTTTGCCTCCAGTGCCTTCAAATAGCTTCATTGTTTTTTCTTTGTTTTTTTGAATTTTACACAAGTTTTTACAGATGTTCTCAGCAGGAGGGTTGGTCTGATTCTACCTACTCTGTCATATCCGGAAACAAGAGAAACACATTTTTAAATTAAAACAAAAACTCATTTGTTTCAAGTAAATGAGATGAAGACTATTTTTTAGGAAAACAGGATACTTTTTAAATAAGGATCTTGGTAGCAGTTAGACACAGGGCAGATAATACGTTAACTAATTCAGAATTCTTTAAATGTAAATGATTACAATTCACTAATCATTCTTATCTTCCATGTGGTTTTCAACCCCAGGATCTTCATTTAATGCAATTATCAAATACTATTTCCGAGAATTTATATTTTGAAGGCAATATAAAAATTAATCACATTCCCAAATTCACCCCCTGTGCACAAGGGCATTACGTATGTGGTATAAATCACCATCCTGGACATAAAGCTTCTAAGGTAGAGGCTTCTAAGTACACAAATATCCAAAAGCCCCACCCTTTGATATTTTATTCATTTATAAGTCTCTTAAATCCATATCTTTAATGGTCATTTTGTCCATAGTGGTAGCTAAGTTTTGTATCCTGTGATGAAATCATCACCAAAATCAAGTGTTAAATCTGATTTGGCGACATCAATTAGTACTGACTGTAAACACAGCAAAATCTATTCCAATGGTCTATTTTTAAAAATCTACTTAGAAATAGCTATTTGGTGATCATGAAGACTGCATCTTGCTAGAGGGAGAGCGCTTTGGATGCCAACGTATTCCCAGCATCTGGTGCAATCTCTGTCAGGTAGTAGGTTTACCAATGGAGGGCTGTACCATTAATTCTTCATGTTAATCATCTTACCCATAATCCGAGAACAAGTCCACTAATTTCAGGACTTGTTTCAACAAATCTACCATGTGTCTACCATTAGGATTAAAGCTGATAGATAAATTCCCTTGCAAAGTACTTAGGCAGAACTCTGGTGAAAATGACTTTGTAAATGTTATCTCCTGTAAATGAATGTTGATTGGCTTAAAATAGTCAGTGTACATTAAATGTGTAAGGTGACTTTAAAAATGTTCTCATAAAAGCTTTTTTGCCTTAAACATCCACTTAATCCATTAAAAAATACCTTTTAGAATACACAGAATTGCCAAAAGGGAGTACTGAGACAACAAGGTGATATGGTTTGGCTGTGTCCCCACACAAACTTCATCTTGAATTCCCATGTGTTTTAGGAGGGACACAGTGGGAGGTAATTATTCAATTACCATGGGGGCAGGTCTTTCCTCTGCTGTTCTTGTGATACTGAATGAGGCTCATGAGATCTGATGGTTTTAAAATGGAGAGTTTCCTTGCACAGGCTCTCTTATCTCATCTGCTGCCGTGTCAGACATGCCTTTCACCTTCTGCCACGATTGTCAGGCCTCACCAGAGGAACTAAGTCCAATAAACCTCTTTCTTTTGTAAATTGCCCCAGTCTTGGGTATGTCTTTATCAACAGCATGGAAACAAAGGCATTTGGTTTTATAAGGGAAGCAGAGTATAAAAGTTTGGAAAATTTGTAGGTTGACAATGTGATAAAAAAGAAAATCCCATTTTCTGAGGAGAAATTCAAGCCTGCTGCAGAAATTTGCATAAGAAATGAGGAGCCAAATGTTAATCCCCAAGTCAATGGGAAAAATGTCTCCAGGGCATGTCAGAGGTGGAGGTCTAGGAAGAAAAAATGGTTTTGTGGGCTTTTGAGTTAATGCCAAAATGAGTTAAGACTTTGGGGGACTGTTGGGAAGGCATGATTAGTTTTGAAATGTAAGGACATGAGATTTGGGAGGGTCTAGGGGTAGAATCATATCCTTGGCTGTATATCTACCCAAATCTCATTTTTAATTCCCACGTGCTGTGGTGGGGACCCAGTGGGAAGTAATTATTCAATTACCATGGGGGCAAGCCTTTCCTTTGCTGTTCTCATGATAGTGAATAAGTCTCATGAGACCTGATGGCTTTAGTCCGGGTGCAGTGGCTCATGCCTGTAATCCCAGCACTTCAGGAGGCCGAGGCGGGCAGATCACCTGAGGTCAGGAGTTCAAGACCAGCTTGACCAACATGGAGAAACCCTGTCTCTATTAAAATACATAATTAGCTGGGCTTGGTGGCGAATGCCTGTAATCTCAGCTACTCGGGGGCTCAGACAGGAGAATCACTTGAACCTGGGAGGTGGAGGTTGCGGTGAGCTGAGATTGCGCCATTGCACTCCAGCCTGGGTAACAAGAATAAAACTCCGTTTCAAAAAAATAAATAAATAAATAAAAAGAGATCTGATGGCTTTAAAAAGGGGAGTTTTCCTGCACAAGCTCTCTCTTCCCTTGTCTGCTGCCATGTGAGACGTGCCTTTCACTTTCCACCGTAATTGTGAAGCCTCCCTGGTCAGGCAGAACTATAAGTCCAGTAAACCTCTTTCTTTTGTAAATTGCTCAGTCTTGGGTATGTTTTTATTGTCAGCATGAAAACAGACTAATACACAAGGTAAATATAGATAGTTCATCCTCTGGCCTACACCTACACTCTCTTGGGCTCAACTCTCTGGGAAGATGATGAGGGGGCAGGGAAAGGTCAGTAAGACACAGGCTAGTGTAATCCTTAACCAATTTTTGAAAAAACCCAAGAATAAGACCTTGAGCTTCTCATCCAACATACCTTACTTGCAGGGATAACATGAGACAAACTAGGTGAGATAAACATATGTTTGAAACTGTGTCATTTATTTGTACTGACTACAACAAAAAATGTTGGAGAAAAAAAGTCTTCGCAATATCCAGAGCTCATACATCCAGGTCCAGTTTAACCACTTATATGTAAAATGTCAACCCTACCCCTTATAATCACATCCTTTGTCTATTGCACAAATTTCTTTCCATCTTTTCTCCAGTTTTTGCCCCAAGATGGAGCTGACAAAACTACCTGTTGTCTGTACTTGGTTAACTTTTCACATGATTTACATAAAGCTTTTCCATTTTAATGTCATCACGTGTAGAAGGTGCCCTTTTACTGCAGTAATTAGGATTAAGGTAATTTACAGACGCGATTGGTACATGCAAGTTCAGTCTTTGCCAGGACCTCTGTCTGCTCTAAGAAGCTGAATTTCAGCTGTAGTGTTAACTCATCGCATACTTAAAGTCACAGGTGTTGGAAAATACAAAATTTGCCTCCTTCCTATGTAACTAATTGACTAGGAAAGCATTCCTCATTATTCCTCCAACACAGTATTTTAATATATTTTCCAAAATTCCTTTCCTAGAATAAAAATATCTGATATAATAAAATTCTCTTCTTTCTATCTCCTATCATAGGTAGATAATTTCTTTGCTCTTTTTGATTAACATGGATAAGGCCAGTTTCTAAGGTTAAAAAATAAGTTAATAAATATGTTACTATTTCACTTAGGCATTACAAAAAATATGGTCATGTCATCTATGTGATTTGGACATTAGAATAAGTTTTTTTGTTTTTATAGTTTGGATAGAAATCAACCCTGGTCTTAAGTACTTTTTACAAAACTATGCAATGTTCCATCCACATTTAGTATAATGTGAATTTGGCCAAGTTACAAATCCTGTTTGAACAGAAAGGAGTAACCACTGTGGGATTATCATGTCCAAATTTAGACAACACAGAATGTTTTATTTCTCAAATTTAGAAAATATGCATTACTGAAATTATTAGTGCCTAAAAATAATTATAATCATAATTTACTAATTCACATATATTATACCATTTAGAAAAACAAAGATTCAAAGAAAGCTTATAGCAATTAAGGCTCAAAAGTAGGAGTTCAGTTGCAGCCCAATATAAGTTTTCAAATTAAGAAGGGAATTTCCAAAGAGGATCTTTACCAAAAAATAATAAGAGGAGAAGAGTTAAGAGACTTTATGTAATTTAGGTTTACTTTAAGGAATTATTTTTCAAGAATATGGCTTACCAGAATGTGTGACTGAGATGAGCTAAAAATCCATTATTAAAAACTTAATTTCTGAGTGTCTTTTAGTGAAGGGTTAGATTAAGAATGCTTTAAAAAAAAAGAATGCTTAACTTGGAGTCCATGTTCTGAGGGGCTTTACATATGGACTTCAGGGTCCTCAACTCTCCTGAAATGATATGCAAAGAATATACAAAACGGAAAATTTTCCAGGAAGAGGGCCTCTAACTTGTATCAGATTCTCAAAAGGGTCCATAATGATTCCTACGCTCTCCCCAAAATTACAAACTAGTAGAAAAATGACTTCATGGAGCTCTTTGTTAACAGCAGTAAGAATGAAGGGTTACGCATGCATTTCATCTTTTACTGCCAGGTACAATGAGTAAAAGTAATCCATATAAATGGATATGCAGAGCAAAAAGAAAAAAATTACAAAGGAAGTCCCCATGGACCTCTTCTTAAACATTAATAGCTAAATAAATTGCCACTTTTAGATATTATTACCTGACAAGTTTCCATATTAGATTGGGGTACATAGCCAAGAAAATTATTGAGCTTTAACTTAGACAAAGATGATACACTCTCTTTTTAAGGATTATTTCAATGTTAAATCACTGTGCAAGAAAAAAATTCCATTTTTGATAACATGAATCGGAAGATTTGAACCTGCAAATGAAATTAACTTAATCAATGGCATTTGAACCTAAATTTTTTTCTTGCCAAAACACTGTCATGAGCACTTCTGGTATCATTGTACTTTAGCAAGGTTATTGAAAGATTAAGTTTGATAGTTAGGTTTTATTATTTAAAAAGCTAAAGTTCTTGTTATTATGGCTTAGTTTTTATGTTACTTATTTTGCTTTTAGATAAGTAGGTCATAAACTACATAAAATATCACTTATCAAAGTCTGTTTATGACCTCTTTTAAATCCAGAAATCATACTGCTGTCAATTCATTTTTAGCAGCAACCTTAAGTCAACATGAGTCTATGCATCTTGAGTAATCCTTGGCAGGGTGCGGAGCAGTAAATCATATTTTATTACTCAAGATGGCAGAAGCTAGAGCTATCTGAAACTTTTTATCGCTTCTTCTTGTAAGGTCTCATTTGAAAATCTATGATCTAGAAGTTCTGAAGACATTTTAGAGTTAGTCGTTTGCCAGTATAATATTAGTAAAAAAAAGGTTGGTGTAACCCCTTCTACCCTCATCTTCCTCTCCCTCAGCCTTCCCCATCCACTCTAATTTTCATATCCCAAACTCTTTTCTTCTAGTCTTTACTCTTGAAGGACAGTCTGGCGGGCTGCAAAATGCGTGGCTTGCATATACGTTTCATGGGTATCTTGTAGTTGATCCACATGCTCTGGTATTAAACGTTGTAATGGAAAGGTCTGATGCCAGCTTAACTCTCTTTCCTTTATAAATGAATTGATCTCATCTCGATGCCCAAAGAATTCTTTCCTTGTGTTAAATTTTAATAATTCTAACAGTATATAGCTTAGCATTGACTGTTCTGGGTTAATTTGATCTGCATTATAGTGTTCTTTTTCAATGTATACATTTATTGAATTGTATTTTGTAAATTTGTTGAATTGCATGGTAAATTTTATTGAATTTTTTTTTGTTTTTTTGGCTTGGCGTGGTGGCTCATGCTTCTAATCCTAGTACTTTGGCAGGCCGAGGCCAGCGGATTACCTGAGGTTGGGAGTTCAACACCAGCCTGGCCAACATGGTGAAACCCTATCTCTACTAAAAATATAAAAAATTAGCTGGGTGCAGTGCACCTGTAATCTCAGCTACTTGGGAGGCTGAGGCAGGAGAATCGCTTGAACCCGGGGGGCAGAGTTTGGGTGAGCCAAGATTGTGCCACTGCACTCCAGCCTGGGCTACAGAGCAAGACTTTATCTCAAAAAAAGAAAAAAAAACATGATGTCAACATGGCTTATCATTGCTGATATCCTGACTGAGGTAGTGTTTGTCATGTTTCTCTACTGCAAAGTTATACTTGTCCCTCCTTTTCCCTACTGTACTCTTTGGAAGGAAGTTACTATATCTAGGTTATCCTTAAGGAGTAAGGAATTATGGCTACTTCTTTCAGGACACAGTATACATACATATAAATTATTTAGAATTTTTCTGCCTGTGAGCATTATCTCTTATTTATTTATTTAAGCATTTATACCAATATTAACTCATGGTTATTTATTTAATTTATTGGGTTATAATCCAATAGTACTTTATTTATTTTGTTGCTGAAGTTGTTCAGCCTTTGGCCATTGGTAGCTCTTTCAGTCAGCTCTTGTGTCCCTTTGACATATCTCTTTCATTGCAGGTTATTTATTTATTTGCACTTTCTTACTTTCTGACATTAAGCTGCTCCAGGGTTATCTTGTATATTTCCTGCCTCAGCCCTGGAATCCTCCATTTCTTCAAGGAGCCCTGGTTCCTTTCATTGGAGAATCGTGTTAGTCTAGGCACTATGTGTGCTTGTCACTACAGTGTTGTTGCTTCTAGGTCTTCTTAGATGACAGAACAAAAACAATATGCTTGTATACTAATTTGGATATATACACATATCTATAAATATTTCTACAGGTAACCATTGTATCTATATTCAACTGAATATCATTTCATATCAATGTTTCCAACACCAACCATTACCACATGGATCACCCTCCCCTTTCTTATGCATAACCTCTGGCTCCAATATTGAGAAACCTGGGCCCACTATCCACTATTCCATTTACTTAAATGTTCTGTATAATAGTATATACTAGTATCAAAATTGTTAATAAGTATCACCTCTATTGTTGATAAACAATCTTATTAGAGTACAGTAGTTATATATATTTATATATCTATATTTTAATATATTAATATGTATAAACAATTTTTTGTTTTAATATATTTTATAAATATAAAGACAAATATATAAATATATACATATATTATAAAGATGGAAAACGTTTATATATAAATATATAATTTATATATATAAACTACATATAGTTTATATATATAAACTATAATATACACTATATATAAACTATATATACACACTATATAGAAAATATATAAAAGTATATATATATATATATATATATATATGCCTTCAGTCTTATAGACTCCCTTCATTTCCCAAGTTTCTTAGGTCAGTAACTTTTTTCCTTAGTCCCTTAAGTAAGATTGTTTCATACATTTTTAATACAGTTAGATAATTGTCACATTCTACATTCCATCCTAAATGAGTTTTTAAATTTTTTAATACATTAAGGCTTAGTCTTGGTAATGTAAAGTTCTTTGGATTTTGACAATGCATAATGTTATTTCTCTACAATTATAGTGTCACAAAGAATAGTTTTGCTTCCCTAAAAATTTCCCTACCCTTTACTTATTTAACCTTCCCCAACTTCTTCCTGAATCCATGACAATCATTAATCTTTTTACTATTCCTATAATTTGCCTTTTGCAAATTATCTTATGATTGGAAATATATAGTATGTAGCTTTTTCAAGCTGGCTCCTATTTACTTACCAATTTGCATTTAAGATTTGCCATGTTTGCGGCTTGATCACACATTTTCAGTTTTTGCTGAATAATATTCCATTGTGTGGATGTACCATTATTATTATTATTATTATTATTATTATTATTATTATTAAGACAGGGTCTTGCTCTTATCACCCAGCCTGGAGTGCAGTGGCACAATCATGGCTCACTGCAGCCTTGAATTCCCGGGCTCCAGTAATCCTCCCACCTAAGCTTCCCAAGTAGCTGGGAGCACAGGCAGGAGCCACTACTCCTGCCTGACATACCACTATTTTTTAATCCATTGTAGTTACGGTTGCTTCTAGTTTTTCATGATTATGAATAAAGCCGCTACAAACATTCATGTGCAGATTTTGTGTGGACATATGTTTTCAAGTCAACATGATTGCTAGATCATATGGTAACTATGTTTAGCTTGTAAGAAACTGCCAAACTTTTTTCCAAAGTAGCTGTATGATTTTCTTTTCCCAACAGGAATAAATGAGAATTCCAACTGCTCCATGTCCTCACTACCAATTGGTATTGTCAGGTTTCAAAAATTTTTTAGTTTTTTGCATAGTTATGTAGTAGTGTCTTGTTTGAATTTGCAATTCCCTGATGATAAATGATATTGAACGTATTTTCATATGCTTTTTTTGCCATCTGTACGTCTTCTTTGGTGAGGTATCTGTTCAGATCTTTGGCCCATTTTAAAATGTGATTGTTTTCATATTGCTGGAATTTTAGAGTTCTTTGTATATTTTGGATACAAGTCCTTTATCAGATATTTATTTTGCAAATATTTTCTCCAGGTTTGTGGCTTGTCTTTTCATTATTTTAACAGTGTCTGTCACAGAGCAGAATAAAGTCCGACTTATCATTTTTTCTTGAATCATGTTTTGGTGTTTTACCTAAAGCCTAACTGGGAAATCCAAAGTTACCTGAATTTTCTCCTATGTTTACTTCCAGATGTTTCACAGTTTTGCATTTTACATTTAGACCTAATTCATTTTGGGTCGATTTTTGTGAAAGGTGTAAGATCTGTGTATACATTCATTATTTTGTATGTAGACATCCGGTTGTTTCAGCAGCATTTGCTGAAAACTCTACCCTTTCTCCATTGAATTGTTTTTGCTCCTTTGTCAAATATCAGTTTACTATACTTGTATAAGCCTATTTCTAGACTCTCTGTTCTGTTCCTTTGATGTATATGTCTACATTTTTCCTGATTACTATGGCTTGATTACTAGAGCTTTGTAGTAAGTCTTGAAGTCAGGTAGTGAGAGTTCTCAAAGTTTGTTCTTCAGTATTATCTTGACTGTTCTAGGTCTTTTGCATTTCCACATAAACTTTATATTCAGTTTGTCAGTACCTAGATAATATCTTGCTGGGATATTTATTGAGATTGCATTGACTATAGAGCCAGTTGAGAATAATTAATATTTTCACAATATTGAATCTTCCATTTATGATCATAAATTATTTCTCCATTTATTTATTTATTTATTTATTTATTTATATATTGGGGTCTCACTCTGTTGCCAAGACTAGAGTGCAGTGGTGCGAGCTCGGCTCACTGCAACCTCTACCTCCCAGGCTCAAGCCATCCTCCCACCTAAGCTTCATGTATAGCTGGGACTACAGGCTTGCACCACCGAACCTGGCTAATTTTTGTAGTGACAGGATTTGCATGTTGCCCAGGCTGGTCTAGAATCCCTGGGCTCAAGTGATCAGCCTACCTCAGCCTCTCAAAGTGCTGGGATTACCGGCGTGAGCCACTGCAACTATTTAGCATATAAATTCTGTGCATATTTTTTTAGATTTCCATCTAATTGTTTAATTTTGGAGCACTAGTTTAAATAGTATTTTTAAAAATATATAGCAAATTCCAATTTTTCATTGCTGGTATATAGAAAAGCAATTGATTTCAATATTATCATTTTTGATACATTAATGCACTTTTTGATATTGTTAGTATTTTCTTTTTTAAATTTTACTTAAAGTTCTGGGATATATGTGCAGAATGTGCAGGTTTGTTACTTAGGTATACATGTGCCATTGTGGTTTGTTGCACCTATCAACCAGTCATCAAGGTTTTAAACCCCACATGCATTAGGTATTTGTTCTAATGCTCTCCCTCCCCTTGCCCCACAACTCCCAACAGGGCCCGATGTGTGATGTTCCCCTCCCTGTGTCCATATGTTCTCATTGTTCAGCTCCCACTTATGAGTGAGAACATGCGGTGTTTGGTTTTCTGTTCCTGTGTTAGTTTGCTGAGAATGATGGCTTCCAGTTTCATCCATGTCCCTGCAAAGGACATGAACTCATTCTTTTTATGGCTGTATAGCATTCCATGGTGTATATGTGTCACATTTTCTTTATCCAGTTTATCATTGATGGGCATTTGGGTTGATTCCAAGTCTTTGCTATTGTAAATAGTGCTGCAGTAAACATACGTGTGTGTGTGTCTTTATAGTAGAATGATTTATAATACTTTGGGTATATACCCAGTAATGGGATTGCTGGGTCAAATGGCATTTCTGGTTCTAGATCCTTGAGGAATCGCCACACTGTCTTCCACAATTGTTGAACTAATTACACTCCCACCAACAGTGTAAAAGCGTTCCTATTTCTCCACATCCTTACCAGCATCTGTTGTTTCCTGACTTTTTAATGATCGCCATTCTAACTGGCGTGAGATGGTATCTCATGTGGTTTTGATTTGCATTTCTCTAATGACCAGTGATGATGAGCTTTTTTCATATGTTTGTCGGCTGCATAAATGTCTTCTTTTGAGAAGTGTATGTTCATATCCTTTGCCCACTTTTTGATGGGGTTGTTTTTTTCTTGTAAATTTGTTTAAGTTCCTTGTAGATTCTGGATATTAGACCTTTGTCAGATGGATAGATTGCAAAACTTTTCTCCCATTCTGTAGGTTGCCTGTTCACTCTGATGATAGTTTCTTTTGCTGTGCAGAAGTTCTTTAGTTTAACTAGATCTCATTTGTAAATTTTGGCTTTGGTTGCCATTGCTTTTGGTGTTTTAGTCATGAAGTCTTTGCCCATGCCTATGTCCTGAATGGTATTGCCTAGGTTTTCTTCTAGAGTTTTTATGGTTTTGGGTTTTACGTTTTTGTCTTTAATCCATCTTGAGTTAGTTTTTGAATAAGATATAAGGATGGGGTCCAGTTTCTGTTTTCTGCATATGGCTAGACAGTTTTCCCAGCACCATTTATTAAATAGGGAATCCTTTCCCCATTGTTTGTTTTTGTCAGGTTTGTCAAAGATTAGATGGTTGTAGATGTGTGGTTATTATTTATGAGGTCTTTTCTGTTCCATTTTTCTATATACCTGTTTTCTATATACCTGTTTCTATATACCTGATTTCTATATACCAGTACTATGCTGTTTTGGTTACTGTAGCCTTGTAGTATAGTTTGAAGTCAGGTAGCATGATGCCTCCAGCTTTGTTCTTTTTGCTTATGATTGTCTTGACTATATGGGCTCTTTTTTGGTTCCATATGAAATTTAAAGTAGTTTTTTCTAATTCTGTGAAGAAAGTCAATGGTAGCTTGATGGGAATAGCACTGAACCTATAAATTACTTTGAGCAGTATGGCCATTTTCACAATATTGATTCTTCCTATCCATGAGCATGGAATGTTTTTCCTTTTGTTCATGTCCTCTCATTTCCTTGAGCAGTGTTTTGTAGTTCTCCTTGAAGAGGTCCTTCACGTCCCTTGTAAATTGTATTCCTAGTTATTTTATTCTCTTTGTAGCAATTGTGAATGGGAGTTCACTCATAATTTAGCTCTGCTTGTCTATTGTTTGTGTATATGAATGCCTGTGATTTTTGCACAATGATTTTGTATCCTGAGACTTTGCTGAAGTTGCGTATCAGCTTAAGGAGTTTTGGGGCTGAGATGATGGGGTTTTCTAAATATACAATCATGTCATCTGCAAACAGAGATAATTTGACTTCCTCTCTTCCTATTTGAATACCCTTTATTTATTTCTCTTAGTTGATTGCCCTGACCAGAATTTCCAATGCTATGTTGAATAGGAGTGGTGAGAGAAGGCATTCTTCTCTTGTGCCAGTTTCCAAAGGGAATTCTTCCAGTTTTTGCCCATTCAGTATGATATTAGCTGTGGGTTTGTCATAAATAACTCTTATTATTTTGAGATATGTTTCATCAGTAACTGGTTTATTGAGAGCTTTTAATATGAAGGGATGTTGAATTTTATCGAAGGCCTTTTCTGCATCTATTGAGATAATCGTGTGGTTTTTGTCATTGGTTCTGTTTATGTGATGGATTATGTTATTGATTTGCATATGTTGAACCAGCCTTGCATCCCAGGGATGAAGCCAACTTGATCGTAGTGGATAAACTTTTTGATGTGTTGCTGGATTCAGATTGCCAGTATTTATTTTCCCATTGGTGTTCATCAAGGATATTGGCCTGAAATTTTCTTTTTTTGTTGTGTCTCTGCCAGGTTTTGGTATCAGGATGATGCTGGCCTCATAAAATATGTTATGGAGGAGTCCCTCTTTTTCCATTGTTTGGAATAGTTTCAGAATGAATGGTACCAGCTCCTCTTTTTACCTCTAGTAGAGTTTGGATGTGACTCTACCTGGTCCTGAGCTTTTTTTGGTTGGTAGGCTATTAATTACTGCCTCAATTTCAGAACTTGTTGTTGGTCTATTCATGGATTCAACTTCTTTCTGGTTTAGTCTTGGGAGGGTGTATGTGTACAGGAATTTATCCATTTCTTCTAGATTTTCTAGTTTATTTGTGTAGAGGTGGTTACAGTATTCTCTGATGGTTGTTTGTATTTCAGACCACAGTGCAATCCGATTAGAACTCAGGATTAAGAAACTCTCTGAAAACCGCACAACTACGTGGAAATTGAACAACATGCTCCTGAATGACTCCTGGGTAAATAATGAAATTAAGGAAGAAATAAAGAAGTTCTTTGAATCCAATGAGAACAAAGAGACAACGTACCAGAATCTCTGGGACACAGCTAAAGCAGTGTTAAGAGGGAAATTTATAGCACTACCTGCCCACATCAGAAAGCTAGGAAGATCTGAAATCGACACCCTAATATCACAATTAAAATAACTAGAGAAGCAACAGCAAACAAATTCAAAAGCTAGCAGAAGACAAGAAATAATACGATCAGAGCAGAACTGAAGGAAATAGACACAAAAAACCCTTCAAAAAATCAATGAATCCAGGAGGTAGTTTTTTTTGAAAAAGTTAACAAAATAGACCACTAGCCAGACTAATAAACAATAAAAAAGAGAAGAATCAAGCAGAGATAATAAAAAATGATAAAGGGGATACCACCACTATTAGTGATTTTAACCTTATATCCTGTTACCTTGCTGTGCTCACTTACTAGTTACAGGAGTTTTTTGTTGATTTTTTGTTTTGAGGGGTGAATTTTCTATATGCACATTCATGTCATGTATAAATAAAGACAGATTTGTTTCTTCTTTCCCAATCCGTATCTCTCTATTTCCTTTTTTCTAATTGTACTAGCTAGAATTTCCAGTATCATGTTGGACAGAATTTGTGAAAGAGGACACCCTTGCTATTTCCCGTTATAGAGGGAAACCATCCAGTTTCTCATGTTTAATTATGATATTAGCCATAAGTTTTTGGTAGATGTTCCTTATAAAGTTGAGTAAGCTTCCCTATTCTTAGCTTGATGAAAATTTTTTAAATGAATGTGTGTTGGATTTTGTCAACAGTTTTTCTGCATTAGTTAATATAATATTATTTTCTTCTTTAAACTGTTGATTGTCACGTCATTTTGGAGAATTGATGCTTTTATCATTGTGTAATACTCCTCTTTATCTCTGATAATTATTTCTTTTGTTCTGCAGTCTGCTTTGCCTGAAATTAATATAGCTATTCCAGGTTTCTTTTGATTAGTGTAGCATGGCATAGCCTTTTCTGTTCCTTTACTTTTAACCTTCTGAGTCTTTATATTTAAAATGAGTTTCCTGTAGACAAAATATAGTTGGATATTTTTTAATCCCCTCTTACGACCTGTTTTAATTAATATATTTAGACCATTCACATTTAAAATTATTATTAATATAATTTGATTAATAGCAACCATGTTTGTAACTATTTTCTGCACTTGTTCTTTGTTTCTTCCTCCTCATCTTCTTCTGTCTTATCTGGTTTGAATTGCACATTTTAAGTGATTTAATGTTATATTCTTTCTTGGCATATTAACTATACTTGCTTAAAAATTTTTGTAATGATTGCCCTAGATACTGTAGTATATATTTACAACTAATGTAAGTCTACATTCAAATAACTCTATATCACTCCATGGGTAGGACAAGTATCTTGTAACAAACTATTCCCAATTTCTTCCTCCTATCTTTTATAAAATTGTTATTCATTTCACTTATCCTTATGCTAAAATCACTCAATACATTGTTACTATTACTACTTTGAGTAAACATTTATCCATTAGATCAATTAAGAATAAGGAAAACATATTACAATTTACCTTTATATATTCCTTCTATGATGATTTTTCTTTTCATGTGAACATCTAAGTGTTAGAACTATCTGATTTTTCTTCTCTGTGAAGTACTTCTTTTAGCATCTCTTTTAGAGCAGGTCTGCTGGCAATAAATTCTCTCAGTTTTTATTTGTCTGACAAAATCTTTATTCTTCTCTTCTTGAAGAATAATTTTCTGGATATAGAATTCTATGTTGGTGGGGTTTTTTCTTTCAGCACGTTAAAATTTTCACTCTCTTCTTGATTCCGTGGCATCTGATGAGTAGCCTGCTATAATTCTTAAGTCTTCCCTCCAGCAGGTAAGGTGTTTTATTTCCTTGGCTTCTTTCAAGACTTTTTCTTTGTCTTTAGTTTTCTGCATTTTGAATAACATATATGTGGGTGCAGACATTTTGATATTTATCCTGACTGGCATTCTCTGCATTTCCTGTATCTATGGTTTGGTGATTGTCATTAAATTTCAAAAATTTTCATCTATCATTCATTTCAACACTTTTTGTTTTTTGCTTACTTCTCTCTTCTTCTGGTATTTCAACTACACTTATGATACATCCTGTAAAACTGTCCCACAGTTCTTAGCTGTTCTGTTCTATTTTTTTCTCATTCCTTTTTCTCTTTGTATTTTAGTTCGGGAAGTTTCTATTGACCTAGTTTCAGGCTCACTAATTGTTTCTTTTGCCATGTTTAATCTACTGATGAACCCATCAAAAATGTTCAGCATTCTTTATTTTGGTTACAGTGCTTTTGATTTCTAGCATTTCTGTTTGACTCTTCCTTAGAGTCTCCATCTCTCTATCTGTTCATATTATTCATCTGTTCTTGTATGTTGTCTACTTTTTCCATTAGAGCTCTTAACATATTAATAATATTTATTTTAAATTCTCCATCTGATAATTCTATAGTCTGTATCTGGTTCTGATGCTTACTTTGTCTCTTTGGACTGTTTTCTCTGCCTTTCAGCATGCCATGTAATTTTTTGTTGAAAGCTAGACATAATAAATTGGTTAATAGTAAATCAACTTTTAGTGTAAAGTTTTATGTTAATTTGGCTAAGAACTGGGCTATATTTCATGTTTTTTGTAGCTGTAGTTGCCGAAGGCTTCAAATTCCTCTGGTGTCATTGTTTTTGTCTTCTTATTGTCTTCAAACTTCCCTAAGAACTCCTCCTCTGAGGGCATCTTGCAGCTCTTATAGTTTAAATTCACCGTTCTACTAGAGTCCTGTTGTTGTAGTGGTAAGGCATGGGACAGGGAAAGCATTCTATAATCTTATGATTAATTTTTATTCTTTTTCAGAGCCTGTGTTCCTGGATTATGACCTTTTCAAATGTTTTTTAGTTTATCTTCCCTAAACCCCACCCTTTAGTTGAGACAGATTAGAGGAGGATGAAGTCAGAGAAGGCCCTTCCACTGCGTGGGATAAAGCTCTTACAGTTTCTTTCCCCCTGGAGAATAGGCTTTTGTTATGGAGAATACTCTGGGTATATTTCACAATAATTACTCTTTCTGCTTTCTCTTCCTAGAGTCATGAGGGGCTTCTTGGATCTTCACTGTGAGACGTTGGTAGGACTCCTGGAGGCAAAGCCTACCAAAGGGCAGTGCCCCCAAGATATTCTCATTCTCAAATTAGTCCACACCCAATCTCCAGCAACCTAGATTCACCTGTCTTTCCAGATTTCAGGGTGGTGACTCGCCTTGCAACCTCAGTTCTCTAATATATCTAAGATATGTTATTGATTTTTAGTTTGTTCAGCCTTTGTTTGTTATAAGGATGGTGTGACGACTCCTGAGCTCTTCACTTGTCAAAGCTAAAACTGAAAATCAGTTTATTTTTATTCCTGTTACCAAATTTGAATGACTTACATTGTCCTGGACTAGTTATTTGCAGAAGTTCCTCTCTCTGTGGGTACAAGGTGGGCGGTGGGAATAGATGAGTTTCCAGGGTTTTTCTGCTTCTTCTTCCTTTGTTGCTACCATGATGGATTGTTTCTTGCTGATAAAGCTGTGTAGCCAGCCTTCCTTTGGCTCTAAGAAACTGACTGGACTTTGGAATGCTTCTATCACCATTCCTGAACTCCTTAGGGTGCTTCACTGGCTGCTACTACCAGGAGACATAGCCCCTGTCTTCCGAAACATTCTTTCTTCTTCTTCTTCTTCTTTTTTCTTAAGGTGTCACTTTTTGATATTTGTCTTCTCTGGGTTCTACTCCAAATTTCCACGCCTTTCTCCATCTTCTCCAGCAATTATACTTTCTTATATTTAATTTGTTAAAATAAGTCTTCCTTAGAGTGGGATATTTGTTGATTTCTGACATTTGATACCAAAAGACCTCCTCTGTATTCCCTGTTCTACCCCAGTACACTGTGACAGCTTCCTGCACAGGACTTGCTGATCTCAGTTTCTTTTGGCCACACTTACACATAATTTGGAGTTTGTAGATTTTTCTCTGTCTCCTACTTTCAGCAAAAATGTATTTCATCACTTTATTTTTGTTCTCCTTGTTGCTCTTTTGGTTTCCAGGAGGAGAAGTGGGATGATCCAAAACTAAGCAGTCACCATGTTTCTAACCTCTGTTCCAAATTTGGAAATAACAAGAAACATTAAGAAACAATGGGAAAATGAATGCCAGGGTCACTGTGTTGCCTGATGTGGAATGCAGTGTAAATGGTGCCCTCTGGAGTGACATAATGCAATAGCCTTTATCAGTACACAACCTTTTCTCTGTACCCTTATTCCTGTGACCTAAAAATCATATGTTCTTTTTCTTCTCAAGTGGTCCCCACTTGAATTTTGATAAAGAAACAGGTAGTGATATGAATGCGAAGTAATTTGCTCTTACTTGGAAGTGTCAGGCTTTGAGAGCTTGACTTTAATGAGATAATACCGGTGAGAAAGGCAATTAAACTTGTTTTTACTTTGACAGAATTTGTTTTTCCTTCATCTGTGAACCATGACTATAAACAAATGATTGTAAGTGATTCTAAGTTTCCCTCCATTTACCTTAACACCCGTATATTCACATAGGGAGACTGCTTTTTCTATGTACACAGGCAGTCCAATAAAGTGTTTAGGAGAGAAATATTTCTTCAGTAGTCTATGCCAGTTTCCTTCTGCAAGGCAGACAATTTTAAAATAAAAATACTTTCAGTCAATATGGTTTTCACATTGCTTCTGACTAATTACTTACACAGCAATATCAAATATTTTAAATACATTTTCATTTACATATAATTAACTATATCCATGTAATTTGTGTTTAAAAGAAATCTGGTTATTTATTTAAGGGGCTAAAAGAAACATCAAAATCTGTTCTCAATAAAAATGATTTTATCGAGTTTTTTAAAAGAATGTGTGTTGAAGGAGAAATTTGGTGTCAGTCATATTTTATTTGGTGTCAGTCATATTTTATTACCAAATTAGGAATAAATGGCATAGTTTTCATTTCATCTTTAACTCTTCCATGGAGCCAATTTATTTTGACCTATACAGCCCTATTTAACTGTAATGCATTAGTTCTTGAGAATAAAGCTGCCTGCGCACATTTCCAGAGCCTCTCCCCATCTGGAAGACTTAATCACGC
This sequence comes from Pongo abelii, assembly GCF_028885655.2. Classification (NCBI taxonomy): domain Eukaryota; kingdom Metazoa; phylum Chordata; class Mammalia; order Primates; family Hominidae; genus Pongo; species Pongo abelii. The sequence goes on along the minus strand of NC_085928.1, from coordinate 130,046,504 downwards.
TTTCCTAGTCCTAAGAAATCTGATCTGGGTAGTGACTTTGCAACTGGAAACAAAATGGTCAAAACCAGACTCTAGAAAAAAAAGCTAGGATAGGCTAGGTGTTCTTTACCAATTATCTATCAAACAGGTAAAACCAGCAGGGGAAATAAGGTGCCAGAAAACACAAGGAAGATCCCGGAAAGCTCCTCCACAGTGGCCAACCTGGAAAAGAGTTAAGAAATAGGGGCAGAGATAGGGACATACAAAGCCCATGTGCTTTCTTGGTCTGAGCAAACGGTTTAAGCCTTTAGGAAAATGGAGAGAATTCTGGGTATAGACACAAGGTTTAGGAAAAACTAAAGGGGAAAGATTTGCTTTCATTTTTAAAACTAGATAAACAATTGCCTTAGAATTGGGAAAGTGGTGACAGGAAGTAATAAAATAGAAGGTCCTTGAGCCCAACTTCCTGGACAGAACCATTAGGAAGGAAGTAGCCTCTAAGAAAGAACTCATGCTTGGTTCAACACTCTGCTGCTGCTTTCTTGAAAATCTTAATGATTTTATCTTTGAACCTGATGGGAAAATGGAGAATGCCCATGAGCAGGGAACCCATTTGCCAGTGCACCATGAGCTCAGAATTCTAATGGCCTCAAAATAAGTCATGTTATGTCTGTGACTGAAGAAGCAGGGGTCACCGATACCCCCGAGTCCACAATTTTATTGGAACTACAACTCGATTCAATGCAGATAAAAGAGAATGGCACTCTTAAGAAACACTGATGACCAAAAGCAAGGAATTCACCTCCATTCTCCTTTCCCAAAGTTATTATTTTTAAAGCACTGGACAGGAGGGGTGAAATATATTTTTAAAAATACACTTCTTAAAAACACTAAAGGCATCCATATTAAGGAAAAAAATCAACAATGCCTTTTGACCTAAAAGACTCAAGATTTTATTAAGTCCATACACCTTAGACATTCAGACTCAATTAGAAGCGCTGCTTTTATAAAGGAATAGCATGGCAGATGTGGTGCAGAACTAACCAGTGACTGTTTTCCCTCAGCCAATTTTCCTTCTACAAAACTTACCTGTTTATATTTTGTTTGGGTATCCACTTTCCACCATTTGGCCCTGTTTTTAGGGCAGGACTTCTTAAACTTCAATGTGCATAAGAGTCACCTGGGGAGCTAGCTAAAATGCAAATTCTGACTCAGTAGGTCTGGGGAGGAGCCTGATAAACTGCATTTCTAACAGGCTCCCCAGTAGAACCAGTTCTGCACCTCTGTGAAGCACATTTTGAGGAGTAAGACTTCAGGGAATGCAAACCCATTTTCCAGCTCCAAGATGTGGATCCCGAGTAGCCAACACCAAACATAGCAATCTCATTCCCCTTGTCAATGTTTACATTAGAAATGGGAATGTGGGCCCGGCGCGGTGGCTCACACCTGTAATCCCAGCACTGTGGGAGGCTGAGGTGGGCGGACCACCAGTTCAGGAGTTCGAGACCAGCCTGGCCAACATGGTGAAACCCAGTCCCAACTAAAAATACAAACATTAGCTGGGCATGGTGGTGGGTGCCTGCAATCCCAGCTGCTAAGGAGGCTGAGGCAGGAGAATAGTATGAACCCAGGAGGCAGAGGTTGCAGTGAGCCAAGATCGCACCATTGTACTCCAGCCTGGGTGACAGGGTGAGACTCCGTCTCAAAAAAAAAAAAAAAAAAAAAGAACTAGGAATGGGACCCAGTTGCAGCCAATATGAGAAAGACAAAGGGAACTCTACTGGGTGGATTTTGAGAACAGCTTACTGCTCCTACATAAGCAATGAAGAGATGTTCTCTCCTTTCTCTTCATTGTGTTGGGCCTCATTGTGAGTCCTGACGATTCAGTGGCCATCTTGGGACCATAAGGTGAGCAGCTTGTGCGCAAAGCTACTTCACTGAGGAAGGTACCATGGGAGCACAGAAAGAGCCAAGTCTAGATGCAACTGCTGACCATGGAGCCATCTGATCACAGAGCTGGCCCCAAATCAGGACTTTATGTGGAGTGAGAGCACGTTTCTCAGGCCCACTTGCTTTGGGGTTTCTGTTACTTGCAGCCACTGCATCCCAATTCAGGAGGATAATCTCAAACAGCTCCCCTGTTAATGATGTATGGAAACATTTGTGTAAACAGTTAGAAGTTCTCAGTGGAGTAAATGTTGGCCATAGAAATGATGTATGATAAAAATCCAAACCTTCCTGTGAAGGAAATGTACATTCTGGTCTCAGATAAATTTATTGCCAACTTCTGAATCTTGCAGCAACTCGAAGATATTTATGTAATTTCTGCTTTAAGATTTCTTCCTTTCAATTCATGTTCAAAAATATACCGCATATGTAAAATGTATAGTTTGAAAACACAGACTAGAGGAAAAAATTCCTAAAAGTGGTCCATATCATTAAAACTTTAAGACATTTAATTTCTGTAAGGCATGGTTAACTCTTATTCAAGGGAGTGAAATCCCAATAGGTGAAAAATGAATTGAGCTGATAGTTTAATGAGTTTTGCTTGGTGGAGTGGGAGTGAGGGCAATAGATTTTCTTGCTCACCATAATAACAAGGCATCACCGCCAACACCATTGCTTATGGTTGTTTAAAATATACATATTTGTCAAGTAATTGCCATTTGTCACCTATATCTCTGGAGCAAACCCAGGAGACGCTACTAGAAAATCAGCTTTGACAACTGTCTTACATCCACCTGCACTTGTACACTCTGAGCTTGAACAAGCTGGTTCTCACTTCCATCTCCTGGCCTTGCTCTTTAGTTTCCCTCACAGGGTCCTTCCATTGGCAGATCTGGTGTACTGTTTCTCAATTTGGGCTGCTCATCAGAATCGACCGGAAACTATAAATACTGATGCCCAGGCCCTACTCCCAGAATCTGGTTAAATAGTTTTGGTGGAACCCAGGCATGAGTCATTTAAAAGATTTTTTTTTTAACTTTGATACAATTTCAGACCTACAGAAAAGTTGCATTAGAATAAAGAATTCACCCTTCAGCCAAATCCGTCTCTCTCCTGTTTCTCTCTCTATATATATAATTACTCTGAACCTCTTTGAGAGTACGTTGCAGATATGATGCTCTTTTATCCCCAGATATTTCCCAAATATGAGGCATTCTCATGCACAACCACAGAACAATAATTACAAATCAGGAAGTTAACAATACTATTATGTAATCTGTAAACCTTATTGAGATTTTGTAAATTTTTTCAACAACGTCCTGTATAACAAAAGAAAGCCCATGATCAGGAGTGGTTGTTTTTCAACATCTCTCACCTGATGTTAGTGTACAGCTGAGAACAAGTGGAAAACAAGCATGCGTTCAGCTGAAGCTGGAGGCGGTAGGAAAAGGTTCTGATGGTAACAAATCCTCCTGGAAGATTCCTGGCGCCCCAGGAGTAGGTATTTGCAGGGCTGAGCTTGAAAGGCAGCAAGAAAGTAGAGACAAGGAAGGGCAGACCCTGTGCTGGGAGCCCAACCCTTACCAGGGTCCCCCTGTGGTGACTCCTCCCGCCTGGAATTTGGGGGTGAGGCATGGACTGACCCTGAATTTCACCATTGTCACTGCCTCTCACCCCTCGCCCAGAAGACATAAAAATAAGGGTCTTGAAAGTCTTGGGTTTCTCTCCACGATTGCCTTGCAGCCCTCAGGGTGGAAGCAGGTGGGTTCATACAACTGAAGCTGCTTTCTCAGCAGTTGTCTGGAACAAGGCTGCTCACTCAGCCTGGGCACAGGGCACAGGGCACGGCCGCGTCACTGGCCGGGTACCTGAACCTGGCGGGGAGACATGTGTGTCCACAGGGGGCAGGGCCAGTGAGGAGGGCAAGAGCACATCAGCCAGTGCGACCCAGCCAGACAGTGTCTTCTGGCAACTTCCCTAGCGGGAGCCTCCACCATGTGTGCATAACAGGTGCATAGGGGCTGAGCAGGAGAGTAAGAGCTACAGCCCATATCAGCTCCTGTTGGGGAGAGGGAGGAGACCCAGGTGGTGTTGGTGGGGAGCCCATTCTCTGCTATCAAACAGCTTGACCTCCTCCCCCAAGTTTTGGTAGAGCCAGAGTGGGGAAATAAGCAGGGAATGCACATCATGCCGGTATGGTATACTTTCCCGGACTCTAGTAGTATTGGGTAAGCAACAATACAACAGAGAAAGCTAGAGGGTAAGGAATGGATAAAGGCAGTCTTAGTTAACCAGTAAGTATTTAATACAAGATGGCAGATACGTTTTCTCTATTTGTTTGATTATCTATTACTACAAAACAAACCACTCCAAAAGTTTGAGTTTAAAATGAGTATTTTGTTATTTCTCAGGATTTTGTGGGTTGACTGGCTCTTAGATGAACATTTGTTTATTTGTTTATTTTTGATGGTCTCAGTTGGAGTCTCCCAGATAACTGCAGTCAGATGGTGGCCAGGACTGGGTGTCATTCCACATGTGGTTTCAGGCCTCTTTTTCTTTCTCTCTCTCTCTTTTTTTTTTTTTTTAGAGACAGACTCTCACTAAGTGATTCTCCTGCCTCAGCCTTGCAAGTAGCTGGGATTACAGGAATGGGCCACCACACCCCGCTATTTTCTTTTCTTTTTTTTTAATGCAGAGATGGGATTTCACCATGTTGTCCAGGCTGGTCTCAAACTGCTGACCTCAAGTGATTTGTCTGCCTCTGCCTCCAAAAATGTTGGGATTACAGGCGTGAGCCACCACGCCTGGCCAGGCCTCCGTTTCTATATTTTCCTCTCCCAAGTATCCATCTGTATGGTGTCTGGACATTTTGCAGTGAGGCTCAGGGCTTCCAGAACTGCAGTGCTGGAAGTTGCCAGCTCTTCAGGCATAAGCCCAGATCTGATACAGCTCACTTCTGCCACAATTTGTTGATTCAAGTCACAGGATCAGTCGCATTCAATGTAGAACGGGGCTGCTCAAGAGTCTGAATACCAGGAGTCATGGTCCATGTGGGGCCCATCTGTGGAGATTAGTTACCTTTATTCACTTTATCCAGGGGCCACTGGTGATGTCCCAGCCAGATACTATAAAAATGAATGTTACTTGCAACAAATCAGAGAAAATGCTATTGGCTATCACCCTACTATGTAGCTAGACCTAAGCAGGTAATGGTCATGGTTAGCATCCAGAAGTGCTAACCTTACCCCTGAGTTCTCAGTGTCTGTAAATATTTCTGTGCCCCCAGAGTACTAACAGAATAGAGACTGTGTGAAGCAGGACAGTTTGGGTCTACGAGAAAACCTGTGTAAAACAGTTTGGTGATGACTAAAGACCTTTTCAATGCTTCTGTGCACTCTAACACACCTCCAAACCTTGGCCTAATCTCTGGGGTTTGGTGGAGGTTAGCTGAGGAGGCAGGAGGGACCCTAGAATAGCTAAGGTTGGATATCATTTCCAGAGGGTAAGGTTGAATATGCCACCAAGTTGATTTTAAGAAATTAAGCTAAAATTAAGATATATTTTTGCATACCTAGTTTTGTGGATTGAGACTGACTACATTTTTTATTTGTTTTTATAAAAGAGAAACAAAGTCCTAGATTCCTTGATGCTCTCATGACACATTACCGTCTTCCATATCTAGCAAGCTTTCCTGAACACTTTGTTACTACCTACTTGTCTTAGTTCATTTTCTGCTGCTATAACAGAATACTATAGACTGGGTAATATAAAGAACAGAAGTTTATTTGGCTTGCAGTTCTGGAGGCTGGGAAGTCCAAGATTATGGCCCTGGCATCTGGAGGGGATCATCCTATGGTGAAAGGGCAGAAGATGGATGGGTGAAACCCATGAGAAAGAGAGATTCACCAAGGACTAGACTCATTTTATGACAACCCACTCTCTCAATAACCAACCTGCTCTCATGATAATGACATTAGTTCACTCATAAGGGCTCCGCCCTTCACGACCCAATCACCTCTAATTAGATCACACCTCCGAACACAGTTGTGTTGGGGATTAAATTTCTGACACATGAACTTTTGGGAGATACATTCAAACCATAGCATTACTCTATTCCTACCTAGTAGGTTTAATTTTAAGAGGCCTGTGAAGAAAATAAAGGATGAAATATAATTAAATGTGATCTGAATAGTTCACCAATAATTTCTAGGCATATGCCAAGGAAAATAACACTGGTACTCATCTTAGCCATTTCTAGAAAAATAAAAAATTTAAACTGACACAGTCAACTAAGTTTTCACAAGGCAATTATATCTGACATCATCTATTCTTCTTTCTCTATCAAGACATTTATATATTAAATCATCAACACTTTAACTCAAATGTTAAGGTTTTAGTTATCTTTATAAACAATCCCTATATTATACTCTTATTATTTAAGTTTAGAATCTGAGCTGCACTAACATCCAAGTTTTTTTTTATCTTACCAGCATTAAATATTTATTTTATCATGTTCCTGAATAAGATTAAATAGCTATAGTTGTTTAAACTGGGATGCTTTGTGAAACTACATCGTAAAAAATTTAAAAGGCCAAAGTTTTCCATTTAAGAATTCTGACTGGTGGTCATCTGTCTTCGTGGAGGCGTTTAGAATCAGGGAAGGGATCAAGCAGCAGAAGTGAGCCTGTTCCTCTGGTTCCTCTTGACAATCAAAGTTATTGACAGTCCGTGTTGATGCCATCCTGAAGCAATCTGGTGCGATTGCTTTTGTTGGCAAATTATCCTCCAAAAATAACATCTTCTGGCTTCTCAATTAGAGCTTGCTAAAGAATGACTGACTTTATTGTATGGGGCATCTCTATGAGTAATAAATAGGCCCTTTTTCTTTCCCTAGGGAAACTAAATTGTACTGTGCTATTCTCAGTAATAAACAGTATTATGAGTCTTGTAACATAGGAAGTACATCAAACCTGCTTTGGATGATAGATTTTATGTCTCCAAAGAGGGTTAAACTGTGTGTTTAAAGCTCTTATCATGCTGCTTAAATTCTGTGTTGCATTTTAGAGTTTAAAAAATGACATAGTACAAAAATAGAAAAGAAAGAGAAGATGATTTTACAGTTTCTCAGGGTCAAGGCAGGAATACACAAATCAGAGAGGGAAAGAAAATTACATATAAATATAGAATACACTAAGTGAGTATTTTTACCTTTATTTCAAGCTTTATGTAAGTGGTTAAATTATAATTCTGCTGGGCAGATATACAGGCTATCATTTGTTATGTAGAAGATATAACTAACTGGAGGGATTTGTGCAAAGCAAAATTTGTAAAATAAGGAATATGGTTTAGGACTTTTAAAATGATAATTAGCTTGCAATGTGAATAAAATATGTAGTTTCCTTTAGAAAGTAAGGACTTAATATAGTTTGCAAATTACTCCCATAATGAGTCCATTTACAATGAATATAAGTTACTACTCTTTTCATAATGAATGAATGAGGTTTTAATGAATCACATTTACTTTAACATCCAGCAGAAATATGGAACAATATAAAATAGAATTGAAATATTTCTTATAATATCATTAAACTGAATTATTCCTTATGAACATTTTGGTTTTGGCATGTAGATTTTTAAAACTTTATTAAAAAATTATTCATTAAAACGTATCTTCATTAAATTGGTTTGAAGTTTGGTTAAGCATCATGTAAAGGTTAATGTCCAATGAAAAAAAGCAAAATGCATTTCGTAGTGTTGCAAATGAAAAGAAAAAAATGTGTATATCTGCTCTTTAATCACAGAGCAGGGCCAGCACATTTCTATAGACAATAGCAACAGTTTGGTATACATTACTATTACAAAGAATGGTTCATCTATCCATTCAACAAGTTTTTATTGACTGCCTACTATGTACCAATCCTTATACTAAGTACCATGCTTACAAAATTACATTTGAAGAGTTAGATTTCAGTTTTTCAGGTGACCCTCAGGGAATTCTCCTGACTTAGGGAGCCTAGGTATGTAGCATAATGCCCTAGTAAAGATTAAATTTATGCTTGTTTTATTTAGCTCTATAGAGAGGGTCAAGAAATTTTCTTCATCAGAGGAGAGCAAAACTCATCTTTGATGGATTGAGGATGATTTCTAATCTTGTTCTTCCAGCCTCTTCAACATCATCTGCATTTCCTCCTGCAGAAGTACAGGCCATTTGAAAAAGGAAGGGATAGTAGCTTTATTGTCTGGAAATGTACTGTAATGATATATTTTTTCTGCTTATGTTTCTAAAAATATAAGTTTCTAAACACCTAAGAGATAGGGGATAGGGAGGGTGGTGTAGCCTTCAGGTACTTACAGTTAGAGAAGCCTAAGTCCTCTTCCTACGAAGTTAGAGACCACAACCTTATTGTGACCTAGCAGTTCTCAACTGAGGGTAACACTGTCCCCCCAGGGACACTTGGCAATATCTAGAAACATTTTTGATGGTCACAACTGGGAGGAGGTGCTACTGGCATGTAGTGAATAGAGACCAGTGAATTGCAGTAAACATTTTGCAATTCACAGAACAGTCCCCACAACAAAGAATTGTCTGGTTCAAGATGTTGATAATACTATAGTGGAAAACTCTGTTGTGACCTGAAGGCTTAAGCATAGCGCCTTGTACATAGGATGTCAATAAATGCTTGTTGACTGCATGAATGCATGAGTGAGTAAATTACTAAATTATACTTTGCTAACACTACTTAACTTTAGAAAATGTTTATTTTATCAATTAAATATGTTGCCTTTTTGTCCAGTTGGACTGGGGAGACCAGCTCCAAATGGGCATTTGGAGATCATAGAAAAACTGGTTTTCTATAGTATGCTGTTGCTATCCTGCTATTTGTTGGAATTTATGATTCATTTAATTAGTTTTCAGGCTAATTTAATTATTCATTATTCATAATTATTCATTTAACATATATTTCTTAAGCACCTACTATCCATCAGATACAACTCTAGATACTATGTATAGAACTGAAAGAGACATCAATGCTACCCATCTTAATAGAACTGTAGTCTACTTAGGGGAGGGAAAGACTGATATATTTCTCCAGAAACATATATACAGATACATCTGGAGAAAACATATATTTCAAAACAAGGTTTAGTTCTAGAGAGTGGTCTAGGATTTGGGGTGTTGGTCAAGGAAGATTTTATCTTTAATGTTTGAATATTTTTTACAAGAATGTACTTGGGCATATTTGTATAATTAAAAATTAATGAAATTAAACGTTATTTCCAGAAAAGTAGTAATATATGCTTTAAAAACATTTTCTTTTGGTTAACATTGTTGTACTTCACGTTTTCTCAACATGCTATTATAAAGATTTTCAAACATACACAGAAATTGAAAGAGTTGCACAGTGAACATCCAGACATCCCAGCTCGATTCTGCAATTAATATTTCAATGTTTCCCTTATCACATATCCATGCCTCTAGCCATTCATCAATATATCATATTTTTGAGGTGTTTCAAACCAAGTTGCAGTCACCAATGTACTTCTCTCTAAGTACTTCAAGATACATATTAACTGGAATTCAGTATTTGAGCACAGATCAAACTTGCTTTTTACTAACACTCTCCAGTTATTTAACACCAAATGCTTGAAATAGAAACGTGAGTTCTGTTTTGTTTATAAGTCTACCACTGCTTCTCTTATGCAACCTGCCCAAGTAAGATGAAGATTAGAGGTCTGGCCTCTAAAATAGTCATTGTGATAAGACTTAAGGATACTCTCTTTTAGTCACTTTACATTTAAATCATTAATCAAAGAATCAATAGATAGAGCCATTATTCATTTTTCTGACTATAAATTTTCACTGTAAATTAGAAAACATTATAGTCTCTGTAGCATCATTCATTGAGCAGTTATGTTATTAGCTGAGAGAGGTGGTTACACATCCAGAAAGCACTATAGAGAGTGTTCTCTATGGCTTTGGAAATCCTACCACATTTGGGTTTGGTAACTTTTTCTGCATGGACACAAGGCCCTACTGGAATGAAGACAGGGGACTTGTCTCTTTTTCTCACAACTATATCCCCAGAACATAGTTTGATGACTGGCACACAATATATTCTCATTGAATTAATACATAAATGAATGAATGAGGGTCTCACAGACAGGTGATATGCAGTAGGTTTTTTGTGAAATTAATTAATAAACTTGAAGGTCTGTAGAAAGGGCAGAACAATGATGACCTGCTCTCATTCATACTTACAGAGCCTTTTAACTATCCTCACCTCCTTCCACGAACCTAATATGCAGAATATTATGAAAAAATTTTGGAAAATATTTAATTCAATAAGTTCATAATAGAAAGAAAACTACAAAGGTTCACCATAATTACTTGGGAAAATATTCGTTTGGTGACTACAAGTACCAGAATTAATTTTATGTCCTGGCTATTACATTGAATATAATATATAAACTTGTCAAATTTTTTAATTAAAGTGTGTTACTAATTTAGTTTAAAAAGTAGTATAGTGAAATGATATTGATATGTTGCAAATACCATATTAAAGTGTTATCAAAAGGACATTTTGGGTGAACATGAACATTTACATATATGGGATTTGTCTATTATTAAGTAGACTAGTTTTTAAAAAGGGAAATATCATGAAAAGAGTGTGCGCTTTGAAGTCAGAAAGACTTGAGTTCCAGGCATGGCTCCCACCCTGTCACACTTCCTAATCTACACATGAGGATAAATGTTTCTACCACTTTGTTGTTTCAAGAGTAAATGAAACAAATTGTTTAGCAGAGTTCTTGAAGGTAAACACTCCATATTGGATGGATTTCTTTTTTGTTCAAGAAAAGATGTGTTTGAAAACTTTTATGACAACAGTGAGAACAACAAATTATTCACTGTCTTTTTTGAGTGATAATTTGGTTGATTTGTTCTTTTTAATTTTTATCAAAATTGTATATGTAAATAGATTGAAAATTAAAATGTACTGCAAAGCTTAATGCTAATATAAATATTGTTTAAAATTTTTCATTTTCTGTTTGTTGCTGGATTATAAATGTAGTTGTTTTTTTGTAATTAATTTGGTATTCAGCAGCTTTGCTAAACTCTCTTAATAATGTTAATAACTTGTCCATAGATCCTTTTGGATATTCTGTGTACACAATTATATTATCAACAAATGATGTCAGTTTTATTTCTTCTTTCCAAGTTCTTGATCTTTTGTTTGGTTTTATTGCCTCTTGACTTCGGTTGGGCTCTTCCGTGCAGTGTCACAGAGAGGGAGGGGTCAGCTTTGCTGTGTTACCCATTTCAAAGGGAAAGGTTTAAATATTTTAATTTTAAGTATGATGTGGCTATAGGATTTTTTTGGGAAGGAGTAGTTACCTTTTATCATGTTAAAGAATTTCTTGTTTTTTGAGACAGAGTCTTGCTCTGTCACCCAGGCTGGAATACAGTGGTGTGCTCTCAGCTTATTGCAACCTCTGCCTCCCGGGTTCAAGTGATTCTCATGCCTCAGCCTCCCAAGTGGCTGGGATTACAGGTGACTGCCACAAAGCCCAGCTAATTTTTGGATTTTTAGTAGAGACAGGCTTTCACCATGTTGGTCAGGCTGGTCTGGAACTCCTGACCTCAGGTGATCCACCCACCTCGGCTTCCCAAAGTGCTGGGAAGGATTACAGGCATGAGCCATTGCCCCTGTTCCATATTAAGGATTTTCCATTACAGTATTAGATTGTTAAACACATTTGACATAATGTTAACTTTGATCAAATGCTTTTTTTCTACATCAGCTGAAATAGTCATATATTTCTCTTTTCATCTGTTAATGTAGTAAATTATGTGGTTGATTTTCTGACATTAAATTAATCTTATCTTCCTGTAATAAATTCAATTTGCTCATAATATTTTATCTTTTTTGTATATTGCTGGATTTTGTTAGATAATATTGAGTCTAGAGGTTTTGTGTTTATGGTTACATATGAGATTGGCTTGTGATTTTTTTTTCTTATTCTGTGTTGGTTTTCAGTATCAAGATTTTGCCATTTCTTTTTTTTTATTTAATATTATTATACTTTAGGTTTTAGGGTACATGTGCGCAATGTGCAGGTTAGTTACATATGTATACATGTGCCATGCTGGTGCGCTGCACCCACTAACTCGTCATCTAGCATTAGGTATATCTCCCAATGCTATCCCTCCCTCCTCCCCCTACCCCACAACAGTCCCCAGAGTGTGATGTTCCCCTTCCTGTGTCCATGTGTTCTCATTGTTCAATTCCCACCTATAAGTGAGAATATGCGGTGTTTGGTTTTTTGTTCTTGCGATAGTTTACTGAGAATGATGATTTCCAATTTCATCCATGTCCCTACAAAGGACATGAACTCATCATTTTTTATGGCTGATTATTCCCTCTCTTTGTAGTAGAGAATAAATGTTATTTTTTCCTTCGATGTTTGGTACCATTTTCCAGTGTAGACATCCAGAGCCTGGAGTGGTATTTTGTTTGTTTTATACTTCTTGTTGTGTGTGTGGGTAGAGGAGGGGTATCTAATTATAGATTTATTTTAATGGTTTTAGGATTACTCAGGGTTTCTATTGCATCTTTTGAATGTAGTTTTCTAGACATTTTTTCATTTATCTAATTTTTCAAAGTTTTATTCAGATAAAACTTTGAAATTTAATCTTTTTAATGTTTAAAGGATCCCCTATAATTATTTTTCATTACTGTTATTGGCTATTTGTGTTTTCCTTGCTATTCTTGATTAGTCTTGCCTCAGGTGTATAAATTTCATTAATCTTTCCAAAAAGAAAATTTTGGCTTTGTTGATTCCCTTTATTTCGTTTTCTATTTTTTAACTTTCTGCTTATATTTATTACTTTATTTTCCCTTCATTTGTAAGTTTTAATATGCTATTTTTTAAAACTTCTTTAAGTGGATAAATGGATGTATGCTTCCCTCATGAAGTTCAGTCTTTTTTTTTTTAATTTCCCTTTTCTTTGGAACACTGGTTCTCAACCTGGTGTGATTTTGCCTGCCTGGGGACATTTGGCAGTATCTCTAGACATTTTGGGTGGTTACACTAGGAGAAAATGCTTATTGGCCTTCAGCAGGTGAAACCGGGGAGGCTAAACATCCTACAATGCACTGGACAGCCAGCCACCACAAAGAATTATTTATTCCTAAACATCAATTGTGCTGAAATTGAGAAAACCTGATTTAGGGTGATAGTCTGTAAATTTTGAAATATAGCATTTTGTTAAAACTAAGTTAAGAATACTTTCTAATTTGCATTTTGATTACTTCTTTAATCATGTGTGATTTATAGCTTTAAGCTTTCATTTATAACCATATGAAAAATTTCTTCTCTTTCTTGATTGACTGAAGCTTTTCATTTCCTGCTTAAATGAATTGTGATTAGGAAACTCTGTATGTTATTAGCCCTTTGAAATTTCTCGATACATGCTTTGTATCCAAATAAATAATTAATTTTGTAAATGTTTTTTGTGTTTGAAAAGAAAGTGTTTCTGCAGCTATTGAGTGAAATATTCTATATATATTGATTAGTTATTTGATTAGATTATCAGTATTTTTGGTACATGTTTGAAAAAATGTCAAAAAAATTAAAAATCTTTCACTTTGTGGAGTTAATTTCTTATTGTATTTCTCTCAGATATTACTTATATAAACATTTGAAGTTGAGTTTATGTACATACAAATGCAGAATCTTTATCCATTTCTGGTGAATAATCATTAGGAATAGACCATCTTGATCCTAAATAATGTTATTTTTTGCCTTAAAGTTTACTTTGTCTGATATTGATAAAGCTACACAATCTTTCCTTGTTTAGTGTTTAAATGATTTATCTTTATCACTATTTTTCTTTAACCCTCATGAATCCTTATGTTTTTAGATCTATGTCTTATGAAATAATGTGTTTTTATGTGTATTTATACATGTATATGTAAATCTAGTCTGAGAAGCTTTGTCTATATTTCATTTATACTTAATGCAATTAGTGAAATATTTGGATTTATATCTACTGTTTTATTATCTCCTTTCCAGTGTACACCTTTTCTTTTTTTTTTACCTTTTTCTTTTCTTTAGGATTAGTACGTTTTTATTTTTATATTTTTTTTCTGTTTGAAAGTTAAATACTTTCTTACTTTTTTTTAGAGTACTCTAGAAAATAAAATCCTTCACTAATCAATACTTTATGTTACTTTTTCCTTGTACAGAACTTGGCTCTAGTGAGCAAAAGGAACTGAGAATACTTTAATTCAATATTTTTCTCCTGACTTATGTGCTATAATTTTGGGGTATTTTAATTTTTTTTTCTTAGATGGATTTTAATTCTATGTTTTTTATTATATAGCCCCATTCGACTGTTAATATAGTCAAATTATATTTAGTATTACTGATATAGTCATGATTTTGTCTGTTCTCCAGTCTTCTCTCTCTTTTCATTTTTCAACCTGTGATCATTTTTTTCCTTCTGCCTTCTATGTCTAATGTTTATTTTGTAATTTTTCCACTTTCTTTTTTCACTTTTTCTTCCACCTCTATTTTTTTAGTGTTGGTCTGCTAGCAGTAAATTCTCTTAGTTTTTGTTTGCCTGAATTTTAATATTTTTACCTCTAATCTTGAAAGACATTTTTTTCTTTGTTTAATATTCTTGGTTGTCAGGTTTTTAGGAGGCACATTGAAAATGTTACCCTACTATTTTCTAGTTTCTATTGTTGATGTTAATCTAACTGCTATCCTTCTGAAGGTAAAGTCTGTCTTAGCCTTACTTTTACGGTTTTTCTCTTTGTCTTTGAACTTTCTGGCATTTTGATATGATGTGTCTAAGTATGAATTTTTTCTTTTAAATTTTCTGCTTGTGATTTCTTGGTATTCTTGAATCAGTGTATTGGTGTGTTTTATCAGTTTTGAGAAGCTCTGAGTCATTATCTTGTTAAGTATTGCTTCTGCCTCATCCTTCCTTTCTTCTCTCTCTGGGACTCCAATTAAATGTTTACCTTTTTATTGTAACCTCAATGTTGCTCACCATCTCCTCCATATTTCTGATCAGTTTTTGTCTCTATATTTCATTCAGAATATTTTTTTTTTGAGACAGGATCTCACTCTGTCTCCCAGGCTGGAGTGCAGTGGCATGATCTCAGCCCACTGCAACCTCTGCCTCCTGGGTTCAAGTGATTCTTGTGCCTCAGCCTCCCAAGTAGCTGGAATTACAGGCACACACCACTACGCCTAGCTATTTTTTGTGTGTGTGTGTGTGTGTGTGTGTTTTTGTAGAGACAGGTTTTCACCATATTTCCCAGACTGGTCTTGAACTCCTGGGCTCAAGCGATCCTCCCACCTTGGCCTCTGAAAGCGCTGGGATTACAGGCATGAGACACCACACCTGGCCATTCAGGATAATTTCTTTGACCTACATTCCATTTTAATAATTTTATCTTCAGTTCTATCTCATCTTCTATAAAACACATTTATTGAGTTGTGTTTATTAAATATTGTTTAATGCTAGAACTTCTATTTAGTTTTTTGTCAGAATTTCTCTGGCATTTGCATGTCCTCAGTTCTCCATCAAAATTTCCAAATTTGTCTTTTATCTTCTTAGCCTTATTAAGCATAACTGTTTTAAAATCTGGGTCTAATAGTTCCAATGTTTGAAATCCTTATCTGTCTGCCTATATTGTCTTTTTGTTTCTGATTTTCATTCATCTCTTAGTTTGCCTTTATATAGAAACTTTTGAGCTGGATATTATAATTAATTATCTATGGAAATAATTTTATAATTTTAGGTTAAGAAAGATGTTGCTTTCCTCTAAGAAGATTTGTAACTTTTGCCAGGCACTTATAGGCACTAGCACCATGAGATAAACTTAATCCAATTCCAGGGCTTGATATTTTCTGGGCCACTCAAGTGACTCAGGCTGCAGTCTTCATGAGGGCTGTTTTACTTCCAAATTACTGTTGCTTCTTAGGTACAGTTTTGTTCTCCATGTAATCATGCAGTGATTAATGAGGATTCTTATTCTGTGCAAGTGCTAGTCTTCAACATTCATGCAACCAACTCTAAGAGGCTCTTCAAAATGAGCAATCCTAAGGGCAAAAGAGGTTCCAAATGCCAGGTTTATGTCTATACACTTCCAGTTTCTCCTGAAGATTGGCCTGGTAATTTCTTATTATTTTATTTGGGAATTTAATGCTTCTGAAATAATTTTGAAAATAGTTTTCCAGCATTTGAGTTTGCAGCAATAGACAATTAGCAAATAGCAATTTGATTAAATAATCTGGTATGTTATTAATGGGTTGTGAGATCACTTTTTGAAATTATTTGTATTTTTTTATGTTTCAATACATATAATGGATAGTAATCAAATCCAAGTAACTAGCCTATCCATCGCCTCAAACATTTATCATTTCTTTGTTTGGGAAATATTCAATATCCTCTGTGTAGCTATTTGAAACTATTTATTATTGTTATTTATAATCATCCTACAGTGGCATATAACACTAGAACTTATTCCTTTTATCTAGCTGTAATTTTTATCTTTTAAGAAATCTCTCCTGATTCTTTCCATCCCCTTACTCTTCTCAGCCTCTACTATCCTCTGTTCTACTTTTTATGTTTATAAGATCAACTGTTTTTAGCTTCCACATATTAGTGAGAACATGCAGTGTTTATCTATTCTTGGCTTATTTTACTTAACAAAATGTCCTCAAGTTCCACCTATGTTGCTGTAAATGACAGGATTTCATTCTTTTTTATGGCTGAAGAGTATTCCGCTGTGAATATATACCATATTTTCTTTATCCATTCACCTGTTGTTGGACACTAGGTTGATTCCGTATCTTGGCTATTGTGAATAGTGCTGCAGTAAATATGGGGATGCAGAAGTCTCTTTGGTATAATGATTTCCTTTCCTTTGGATAAATTCCCAGTAATATGATTACTGGGTCATACGATAATTTTATTTGTAGCTTTTTGTAGTTCATATTCTTATCTACAGTGGCTTTACTAGTTTACATTCCCACCAGCAGTGTTTAAGCATTCCCTTTCTTCCAGGAACAAAAAATAACAAATCCTCCCGAGCATTTGTTATTTTTTGTCTTTTTGTTAATAACCATCCTAACAGGTAAGAAGATACCTTATTGTGGTTCTGATTTGCATTTCCCTGATGATTAGTGATGTTGGGCATTTTTGTGTATATCTGTTGGCCAGTAGTATGTCTTCTTTTGATAAATGTTTTTTCATATCATTTGCCCACTTTATAAATCAGATTGTTTGTTTTTTTGATGTTGAAATATTTGAGTTCCTTGTGTACTCTGGATATTAATCACCTGTCAGATGAGTAGTTTGCAAATATTTTCTCCCATTCTGTAGACTGTTATTTCACTCAGTCATTGTTTCCCTTGCTGTGCAGAAGCTTTTTAGTTTAATGAAGTCCCATTTTCCATTTTTGCTTTTGTCACCTGTGATTTTCAGGTCTTAATTATAAAATCTTTTCCTAGACTAATGTCCTGAAGAATTTCCCCCATATTTTCTTCTCATAGTTTTACCATTTGAGGTCTTACATTTAAAGCTTTAATCCATTGTGAGTCTATTTTTGTATAGGGTAGGAGATAGGAGTCTAGTTTCATTCTTCTGCATGCAGACATCCAGTTTCCCCAGAACCATTTATTGAAGAGACTGCCCTTTCCCAGGATCATGCCATCTGCAAACGGAAAATTTGACTTCCTCCATTCCAATTTGCATGCCCTTTATTTCTTTCTCTTGACAAATTTCTCTGATAGAATGTCCAGTGCTATGTTGAATGAGAGTGGTAAGAGTGGACATCCTTGTCTCGTTCCAGTTCTTAGAGGAAAATATTTCAGCTTTTCCCTGTTCAATAAGATGTGAGTTGTGGGTTTGTTATATTATCATTATTAAACTGCGATTTCCTTCTATACCTAACTTATTAGGAGTATTTTTTTTTTATTATGAAGGGAAGCTGAGTTTTATCAAAAGCTTTTTCTGCATCAGTTGAGATGATCATATGGTTTTTGTCCTTCATTCCATTGATGTGATGTGTGATGTTTATTGATTTGCCTTTGCTGGGCCATCTTAGCATTCCTAAAATACATCTCACTGAATCATGGTGTCTTATCTTTTTGATGTATTGTTGGATTCAGTTTGATGGTATTTTGTTGAGAATTTTTGCATGTATATTCATCAGGGATATTGTTTTGTGGTTGTCTTTTTTGTTGTGTATTTTTCTGGTTTGGGTATCAGGATTATGCTGGGCTTGCATAATGAATTAGGAAGAATTCCCTATGCTTCTATTTTTTAAAATAGTTTGAGAAATATTTCATTAATTTGTCTTTAAAGATGCAGTAGAATTCAGTGGTGAAGCCATCTGGTCCTGGATTTTTCTTTGTTAGAAGATTTTTATTACTGATTCAGTCTTGTTACTTGTTATTGGTCTGTTCAAGTTTTCTATTTCTTAGCGGTTCAATCTTGATAGCTTGTATGTGTCCAGAAATGTATCCATTTCCTTAGGTTTTCAAATTTATTGGCATATGATTCTTTATAGTAGTCTGTAGTAATCCTTTGTATTTCTGTGGCATCCATTATGACATCCTTTTTTTTGTCTTTTGTTTATAATTTTATTTATTTGGATTGTCTCTCTATTTTTCTCAGCCTAAGTAATTGTTTGTTGATTTTGTTTATCTTCTTTTATCTCTTGTATTATTTTATTAGTCTCAGTATGGTTTATTTCTGCTCTGATCATTATTATTTCTTTTCTTCTGCTAATTTGGGGTTTGGTTTGTTCTTACTTTTCTAGTCCCTTGAGATGTATTGTTAAGTTGTTTATTTGACATCTTTCTAGTTTCGTGTTGTATGCATCTATTGCTACATATTTGCCTCTTAATATCATTTTGCTGTGTCTCATAGGTTTTAGTGTTGTGTTTCTATTTTTATTTGTTTCCATGAATTTTTAAATTTCATCCTTAATTTATTGCTTCACCCATTGGTTGTTCAGGAGTATGCTGTTTAATTTCCATGTATTTGTACAGTTTTTGAATGTTCCTCTTTTTATTGATATTTAATTTTATTTCATTGTGGTCAGATATGATATTTGACATGATTTCAATTTTTAAAAATTTGCGGAGACTTGTTTTATATCCTAGCATATGATTAATCCTAGAGAATATTTCATATGCTTATGTAAAGAATGTGTATTCTGAAGCTGTTGGGTGAAATGTTCTGTACATGTCTGGTAGGTCCATTTGGTCCATGGTGCAGTTTACAAATAAGCCAATGTTTATTTGTTAATTTTCTGTCTAGATGATCTGTCCAATGCTGAGAGTGGGGTGCTGAAGTCCTCAGCTATTATTTTATTAATGTCTATCTCTTCCTTTAGCTCTAATATTTTCTTTATACATCTGGATGCTTTGGTGTTGGATACATATATATTTATAATTGTTATATTATCTTGCTGAATTGATTCCTTAATTATTATATAATGTCCTTCCTTGTCTGTTTTTACAGTTTTTAACTTTAAGTCTGTTTTGTCTGATATAAGTATAGCTACTCCTGCTCACTTTTGGTTTCTGTTCATGTGGAATATTTTGCTCCATCCCTTCACTTTCAATCTCTGTGTGTCTTTATAGGTGAAGTGAGCTTCTTGTGGGCAGCAGTAGTAGAGTCTTGTATTTTCTTAATCCATTTAGCTAGGCTATATCTTTTTATTTGTAGTTTTTGAGAGACAGAGTGTCCGTCGCCCAGGCTGGAGTGCAGTGATGTGATCTCAGCTCACTGCAACCTCCACCTCCTGGGTTCAAGCGATTCTCATGCCTCAGCCTCCCAAGTAGCTAGGATTACAGGTGTGTGCCACCACACCCAGCTAATTTTTATATTTTTAGTAGAGACAGGGTTTCACCATGTTGCCCAGACTGATCTCAGACTCCTGACCTCAGGTGATCCACCTGCCTCGGCCTCCCAAAATCCTGGGATTACAAGTGCGAGCCACAGTGCCTGGCCAATATACATTCGAGGTTATTACTGATAGATAAAGACTTATTCCTGTAATTGTATTGGTTGTTTTCTGGTTATTTTTTAATTTATCCTTTGTTCCTTACTTCCTCTTTTATTGTGTATTTTTAGATTAGGTGATTTGCTGTAGTGAGATGATTAGATTTTTTTTGCCTTCTCCTTTGTGTATTGGCTCCATTAGTGAGTATTATAGTTTTGTAGTTGTCGTGAGGGTTATTGTCTTTTCACTTCCAGATGTAAGCCTTGAGCATTTCCTGTAAGCCCAGCCTAGTGGTGGCAAATTTTCTCAGATTTTGCTTGTCTGTGAAAGATTTGTTTCTCCTTCATTTGGGAATGATAGCTTTTCTGGGTATATACTATTCTTGGCTAATGGTTTTTTTTTTTCTTTCAGTTCTTCAAATATATGATCTCATTCTCTCCTGGCCTGAAAGGCTTCTGCTGAGAAATAATTGTTAGTTGAATAGGAAGTATCTTATATGTGACTTGACACTTTTGCTGCTCTTAGAACATTTTCTTTGTCTTTGACTTTTGACAATTTAACTATAATTTGCCTCAGAGGGGCAAATCTAAAGCTTTGTCATTTTTAAAGCTTCCTGGACCTGGATGTCCATTTATCTCCCAAGACAGGAAGTTTTCTGCTATAATTTCATTAAATATGTTTTTCTCACCTCTTCCCTTCTCTTCTCCTTCTGGAACACCCATAATATAAAAATTTGTTTGCTTACTGGTGTCCCATAAATCCTGTAGCCTTTCTTCATTCTTGTTTGTTCTCTTTTCATGTTTGGCCTGCTTGTGTTATTTCAAAAGATCTGTCTTCAAGTTTAGAAATTAATTCTTCTACTTGGTCTAAGCTGTTGTTGAAGCTCCTGATTTTATTTTTTATTTTATTCATTGAATTCTTCAGCTGAAAGAGTTCTATTTAGTTCCTTTTTATGATATCTATTTCTTTGTTGAATTTCTCAATTATCATTTTTCATCAGAAATTGTTTTCTTGATTTCATGGAATTGTCTATCTGCATTATCTTATATCTTACTGAGTTTCCCTAAGATTATTATTTTGAATTCTTTTTCAGGCATTTCATATATTTTCTTATGATTGAAATCTGTTACTGTGGAATTATTGTTTTCCTTTGGAAGTGACGTGTGCTTGCTTTTTTGTGATTAATGTGTCACTATGTTGATTTCTATGAATCTGGTGGAAAAGTCATCTCTTCCAATTTATGTAGGTTTAGTAGAGAAAAACTTATTTGTATTAATGAGTCCTGGGGTGTTGGTTTGGTGGAGTGCATTGGCCTTGGTTCTAGTGGATGCAATAGTGTGGTCTCTGTGTAGCTTTTTTAGCTGTAATTCATACTAGTGGTGTTTATGAGTTTCTCAGTGGCCTAGCTTGAGAGAATTTGTGGTAACAGTAGTGTGGCTTTACCAGGGGTAGGCTTGCTGGGCTGTTTCTCAAGTCGGGGGTATGTGCATACACACAGCGGTTCAGCCACCTTTGGGTCTGTCTCACTTGGGTTCAGGTCATGGGACTGTTACTCTGGCTGCAAGCACAGTCATATGGTTACTGAGGCAGCCTAGGGGTGTGCCTGCCAGGAGCAGCTTGCAGTGCTGTTTCTTAGGCCTAGGATATGGGCATACAGGTGCTTGGCTGGCCTGGAGACATAGCCATCAGGGGCAGCCCAAGGGATGTTTCTCAAGCCAAGACTCTTGGTTGGCCTAGGGGAGTGCCCACCAGGGGTGAACTGCAGGGTTGTTTGCACAGCTACACAGCTGCTTAGTTGGCCTGAGGGGTGTGTTTGCCAGGGGCAAACAAATGCTTCTTGGGCCTAAGCCATGTGATCATGGGTGTGTGTCTGCTGGGGGTGACTCCCTGAAGTCTGACAGGGCTGTTTCTCTGGCTCAGGACATGGGTGCATAGCTGCTCACCTGACATGTGGGTATGTCTGCCAGGTGCAGCCCACAGGACTGCTTCTCAGGCCTGTGATATGGCTGCATTGCTGCTTGGCAGGCCTGGTGGTGTTTCTGTCAGGGGGTGACCCATGGAGCTGTTTTGTAAGCCTACAGTGCAAGCACAGGCCTGCTCTGTTGGCCTGGGGGCATGCCCACTAGCGTTGGCTCATGAGGCTGTTTCTCGGGCCTGGGACATGGGTACAAAGCACGTTGGTCTGGCTGGGAGCATCATTTCCTGGGGGAGGCCCATGGGACTCTTTCTCAGGTCTGGGACAGAGGTGCAAAGCTGTTTGGCAGCTCAGGAGCATGTCTGCTGGGGGCAGACTGTTTCTCAGGCCATTACTGCAGGTGCAGGGCCATTGGGCAGACCATGAACATGTCTGCAGGAGACTGTTTTTTAGATCCTGAATACTAGTATGTAGCCACCCTGCCAGCCTGGGGGCTCAGAGGCGTCTCCTGCTTAGGGAAGGATACACAGTGATTTGGCTGGTTTGAAAGTAGGCTTGTCCTAGAAGATGCAATCTGGGTAGGGGACACAGGGCTGCAGAGGCTGGGTGCCTCCATACTGTCCCCTTGTACTTCCAATCACCACAGGTGCATCTCCACTCCCCCGGCTACACTCTAGAGCTCTCCCTTCGACACTCCAGCCAAATCTTATGTTTGTTCTTTGCCTTGATCCTGTCTTGTAGGAGAGAAGAGTGCCGGAATTCTGTAGTCAGTCATTTTGCTAATGTCACTCATGAGATTCTCTTTCTTCATTTTGTTATGTACTACTCGATTGGGTTTATTTTGCATTTTTATTCTAACTTCTTAGTCCATTTTTAACACAATCTTTGCCTTTTTTCTTCTTTATCAGTAATCATATAAGGCTATAAATTTTCCTCTACCACTTTGGCTATGTTGCACAAGTTTTGATCTGCAAATATTTCATCATTATCCAGTTCTAAATATATTCTAATTTTTATTTACAACTGTTTTTTGTTTGTTTTTGTTTTTATTTTGTCCCAGGGCTCTTGTTTTGTTTAGAAATATATGTGTTTTGTTTTCAAACTAATGAGATTTCTCTTAGTTTTGTTTTGATTTTTAATTCAATGACACGTGTGTAGTATGTTTGATACCAATATTCTGAAATGTGTTGAAGTCGTCTATGTGGCTTAGCTCACGGTCAATTTTTATAAATGTTTTATGTGGTGCTTTATAAGAATATGTATTCCTCAGTGGTGTAGTGCTGTGTTTATGTGTATAAAAGTTTTTGCCTTTTTTTTTTTTTTTTGAGACTGAGTCTTGCTCTGTCGCCAGGCTAGAGTGCAGTGGCACAATGTCCGCTCACTGCAACCTCTGCCTTCCGGGTTCAAGCAATTCTCCTGCCTCAGCCTCCCAAGTAGCTGGGACTACAGGCGCCAGCCACCATGCCCAGTTGATTTTTGTATTTTGTAATTTTGTATTTTTAGTAGAGAAGGGTTTCACCATGTTGGCCAGGATGGTCTCAATCTCCTGACCTTGTGATCTGCTTCGGCCTCCCAGTGTTGGGATTACAGGCATGAGCCACTGCGCCCAGCCAAGATTTTACCCTTACATTAGATAATGTATTTTTATTGGATATCTCAAATCTGTATCCTCAGTGATTTTTTTAGTCTATCAATTCCAGAGAGAGTTATGCTAAACAATTCAAGCATGGTGGTTGCATTTTCTGATTTCTCCTAATTTTTTCATTAAAGGAACTCTTTTGAGGAAAATATATTAAGTAAATATAACTTTAGAATATTTTTCTATCGTACAGAATAATGCACTTATTTCATTTGCCCTGAACCATTTTATTGCCATTTGTCTTTTTTTTTGTTTTGTTTTTTTGAGACAAGTCTCGCTCTATCGCCCAGGCTGGAGTGCAGTGGCGCCATCTTGGCTCACTGCAAGCTCCACCTCCCGGGTTCAAGCGATTCTCCTGCCTCGGCCTCCTAAGTAGCTGGGACTACAGGCGTGCGCCACCACACCCGGCTAATTTTTGTATTTTAAATAGAGACGGGGTTTCACCATGTTAGCCAGGATGGTCTCGATTTCCTGACCTCATAATCCATCCGCCTCGGCCTCCCAAAGTGCTGGGATTACAGGCGAGAGCCACCACGCCCAGGCCTGTCATTGTTTTCCTTATGCCAAATCCATCCTTTTATGTTGAATTTTTCTATGGCTTTATAGCTTATATATGTCTCCCAACACGAATAAATAGCTGGATTTGGTGTTTTAGTCCAGTCTGATGATTTTTTATCATTTAGTTGAGTGTTTAATCAATTTGCAATGATTGTGAATACTCATGTGTTTGGTTCTATTTCTGTTATCTTATTTTGTGCTTTCTGTTTGTTTCACTTTTTCTGTTTTATTTTCTCCTTTTATTTTTGAATGCTTATTTTTTATTCAAATTTTATCCTCCTATTATTTTGAAATGTATACTCTCTATATTTCCATTTTTCAGTGTTTATCCTACATCTGAATGTGTGACCTTAACTAAGTCTATTGTTAATCAATATTTTTGCCTCCTGCTGAAGAACACAAGGAGGGACCTTAGAACATTTTAGACCACCTCCTTCCAACTTAAGTGTTATTGTGTTAAACCATTTCATTTTTGTTACGTTTTTACCCCACAAATTAGCCATAGTTATTGTTCTAATTATTATTTCATATAGCCTTATTTGTTTAGATTTATCCATATATTTATAGATACGTATTCTATTCTTTCTTGCATTTTAGCATAATTGCAATAAGAATTTTATTTGTGCTTGAACAAAATCATTTAGATATTTTACTTCAGTGAGGGTCTACTGGTTGTAAGTAATAAATTTTCTCAGTTTTGTTTTGATTTGTCTAACAGTGTTTTTGTTTAACTACCATTTTTGCAAAGTAATTTCTTGAGGCATTTAATTCTGGATTGATAGTTTTTTTCCTCAGGATTCTGAAAATATAATTCCATTGTTTTCTGCTTTCCATTGTTGTTGAGAATTTAGCTGTCAGTGTATGTGCTGTCTTTTATTAGGTAATCTATTCTCTTTCTCTGATTTCTTTTAAAATATTTTCTTTTATCTTTCTTTTTCCTTTTTCTTTTTTTTTTTTTTTTTTTTTTTTTTTTGCTTTTGTACGGTTTGACTATGCTGTGTCTGTGTAGATTTGTCTTTTTATTTATCCTGTTTGAGATTCGTTGGGCTTTCTGAATGTGAGAATTTTTGCGTATTAATAAGCCTGGAAAGTTCTCAGGCATAATCTCTTCAACAGTGCCTCTTCAACATTCTGTTCATAATATTCTTCTAGAATATTCATTTGACATTTGTTATGTCTTCATAATATAGCCCTTGTGCTTTGCAACCTCTAATATTTTTCTTCTCTTAGTCTTTTTTGGTTCACTTTTGAAATTTGTTTAGGTTTCTCTTCCAGTTCACTAATAACTTTTTCATGCACGCCTTATTTGTTGTTTAACCCATGTATTGAGTTTTTAGTTAAATTTTTTAGTTGTATTTGATTCATTTTTAAATATGCTTTTAAAAATAGACTCTTGTTTCTCATCCATGTTTTTCTGCCTGCCTATCTTTAATGATTTTGAATGTATTCAATATATACTTATTTTCTACTACAGACACCAAAATTCCAATATTCAATGTTTTACATGTCTCATTCTGATGTCTGTGACTTCATCAGACCCTCAATCATGATGGAAGTATTTTGAGATAAGAATAAAAAGTTAATCCCCCCAGAGGAGACTTCAAAGTGCTTTTTTTTTTTTTTCTTCAGTTTCCTGGGGCTGGTCCTACCAATTGAGGATTACCTTAAATTAAATTTTGCCCTTCATGCTTTCTGTATTACACATGTAGCAGTAATTCCAGCTTTTGATGCTTATGAGGGTTAGCCTGAAAAGTAGATTTCCTGGGTAAATAATGAAGCTTTAGCTATAGGCTCCTGTGGGATTCCTTCCTTACAATGGCCTCTTCCAAGGCCTGGAGGAGTCTTAGCAACATGCTTACAGGGTCATATGTTTTATCAATATTGTAAAAGTACAATATTTATTCATTCATTATTATTATACATGTGTAACCATTTATTTTGTACATATAGATAAACATAAAACACTGGATCCTGGAGTATATAGATATTCAACTTTAGTAGATAATGTCAAGCATTTTCCAAAGTGGCTCTACCAATGTACATACCAAGTATCAGTGTATGAGAGTTCCAATTGCTCCACGTCCTTGACAGCATTTGGTATTGACAGTCACCGCAGTTGCTCCAATGTCTTTCTGTCACACCTCCCTTCATATTAGGTAGTATTGGAGCAACTTTGGGCTTTCTGGGGATCTGAGTAAGAATTGAGTTGGGAATGTAATAATTTTACTAAAATTTGAAGGATACTTTGGAATGCTTTAATAAAACAGAAAATTAATTATAGGCTTCTACTAGACATTGCTATGGTCTGAACATGTTTCCAAAATTCATATGTGAAAACTTAATTACCAATGTGATAATATTGAGGTGTAGCCTTCGGGAGGTGATTTAATCATGAGGGCAGAGCGTTCGCGGACGGGATGAAGGCCTTTACACAGGGGCTTGAGGGAGTAGGTTTGCCTTCTTGCCTTTCCATCCGTTCTGCCATGTGAGAACACAGTATTCCTCTCCTCCAGAGGATACAGCAACATGACATCTTGAAGCAGAGATAGAGCCTTCACCAGACACCAAACCTGCTGGTAATTCGACCTTAGACTTCCCAGCCTGCAGAACTGTGAGAAATAAATTTCTGTTGCTTACAAATTACTCAGTCTTCAGTATTTAGTTTCATTGGCACAAACGAAGACATATTTTGTCATCTTTAAATTTATTTCCTAAAATATTGAGAGATAACTCAGATTAAAAAAAGGAATTCAAAACAAAAGCAATAAAGATGACTAATGAAATTAAAAGAAATTACCCTGATATCGAGAATAAATTGTTTAACAACAAATCTGTTTTGAATCTATCATACCAAAAGCAGTATTTCATTAAGAGGATGAGATAAATTTCAAATGGAAATAGTGAATAGAATCTTGGATTGTTTTATAATCCAGCTGATGAAAAGAGATGAGACATATGAACACATTAAAAAGATTTAAGCTCTGTGTTGTTTTGACAGGTAATATTAACATTGAAGATGAAAACATAAAATGCATACTGTGTCAGTATAATGAGGACATAGATGACAAACTGCTTGATGAATATCATCAATTCAGAGTGCTTAAGACTGGTCACTATGCAAGAAAATACAAAATTCCCTGAAGCCCTCTAGATCAAAAATGAAACCATATAGGTTTTGCCGTACTTGACAATAATCTTAAAAATTTCTGTGTTACCAATAATAAGTTGTGAAGCAGAAGGAAGCTATTTTAAATATTGATTAAAATTTTGTTTTGGGGCCGGGTGTGGTGGCTCATGCTTTTGATCCCAGCACTTTGAGAGGCCGAGGCG
This sequence comes from Pongo abelii, assembly GCF_028885655.2. NCBI lineage: Eukaryota > Metazoa > Chordata > Mammalia > Primates > Hominidae > Pongo > Pongo abelii. Next base: position 130,019,101 of record NC_085928.1, on the reverse strand, counting down.
GGATGGTCGCTTGAGCTCAGGAGTTAAATGAGCAAACAACATGGCAAAACTCATCTGGGCAACATGGCAAAACCTCGTCTTTGTACAAAAAATACAAAAATTAGCCAGGTAGGGTGGTGTGCACCTGTAGTCCCAGCTACTCAGGAGGCGGAGGTGGGAGGATCGCTGGAGCCTAGAAAGTCAAGGCTGCAGTGAGCCATGATCGCACCACAGCAGTCCAGCCTGGATGTAGTGCAGATCCTGTCTAAAACAAACAAACAAAAAAACAAACAAACAAAAAATGTTTCTGATCAAACATGCTGGAATAAAGAGATAAAATTATCTTTCTGTCTTCTTAGTAGAACTGATGTGACAAACATCTTGGCATATGAGGAGGTAGTCAAGGAATTTGCAGCGAAAAAGTGTACAAAAATACTAGTAAAGTGATGTTTTAGGCAATTATTTAATAAAACATGCTATGTTATTCTGGATTTTCTGATGTTTGTAATATTTATGAGCTTTTAGACATTTATATTTCATTGTGATTTATTTTCTTAGTCTAAAACCTCATATTTGTAATCTTGTATTCTTCTTGTTAATGAGGCCTCCTCTCCTAACTTGCTGAAACTTTGGACCCCAGGAATTCTGGATCCACACCGGGCTGACTTACTATGAATTCTCAGGACAGAATTATTTTTCTGTCTAGTAGGGTTGAGACGAGACAGACTAGCATCCTCATTCTCTCATCTGTGTTATAGTATTATTTCTTAATAAGATGAGCCCTTTTGGATCCCTGCTTTTGCCTGTCTCCTGAATCATCATCAAACTCCAGAGCTCTGAGGTCACTGAGATTCTGCAGAATTCACAAGTGAACCTGGGAGCTTGCTTGTACCCCAGATTTCTCTACTTATTTTCTTTCTTTTTTTTTTTTTTTTTTTTGATTCGGTGGATTCCTTTTCTTTTTCTGACATCTTCACAATGTATTTTAAAAGATTTTAAACTTTTTTCCCCAAATTTCAGTTGCTTTTAGCAAAAGGAGCTTGAGGTATTTAAACCAATATCCTTTCAGAAATGAAAATGCCTGCAAATCTAATATAGGCCTACTTCATTTTATTGTGCTTTGCTTTATTGCACTGTGCAGATATTGCATTTTTTACAGACTGAAGGTTTGTGGCAATGCTGTGTCGAGTAAGTCTGTTGATGTCATTTTTCCAATAACATATGCTCATTCTGTGCCTCTGTGTCAGCCTTTTTAAACAATAAAGTAATTTTTAATTGAGGTATGTACATGGTTATTTTTAGACACAATGCTATTGCACACTTAACAGACTAAAGAATAGTAAATATAACTTTTATATGCACTGGTAAACCAAAAAATTCAGGTGACTCCCTTTATTGTGACATTGGCTTTATTGTGATGATCTGGAACCTAACCTGCAGTATCTCCAAGATATGCCTATATTTGAAATTATATAGAATATTTACCCAAGTTGCCAGGATTTTTTTTCCTTGATACATTAAAAAAACTCTTTCTCTGTAAGGTTGTTATAATTACAACATGATCTATAAATGTTCCCTCCTTCTAAGACAATATTTAACATATTTTATCATTTATTTCATGACTCTTACATAATAGTGATCATCAGCTATTGTAAGATGCCAAAGTTACGGCCTTCTATCAGTTCTCAGCCACCAGTAACCTACTAGAGTTAAATGGATCAGGCCGTTGATCTAATTTCGGATATGAGTCACTAAAAATATTAAAGGCGATAAATAATAATGGCATTCATATTCACATTGAGAAAGGAGTTAGCAAGCTGATTAGGTATCCCTAGCTCTTCTGAAAGGAGACCAGGCAGGGTAGGGGAAGCTGCTTCCCCCTCATGCCCCAACCTTCATTCAAGGGCTGCGGAGGAGGTTGCTGAAATGACGTGGCATTTAGGATTACACACACACACACTCTCTCACACTACACACATACACACACACACACGTGCACACACAGTATGAAGGCAGATGACGAGAGTGACCCAGATCAAAGGAAAAATGATTACTGAGATGCCTTTTCCTTCCCTCTCAAAAATAGGCTGCAGAAGGAATGAAATCTTCTTACTATTTTGTAGGTTGTGATAGATTGTGCTTAGCATCCAAATCAAATAATACAACATCTTCTCTCAAGAGGTTGCTTCAACGGCCAGAAAAATCAGGGTTCCTATGTCCTCATTTTATTGTAATAGCATCTGCATCAGCTCTACTTTTATTTCATGCCCAGCACAATGAGTCATAGACACCTGCCTGTCAGTTTGCATCTGCTCTTTTGCATTTTTGTTAATAAATGGTGAAGAAGAAGTATACTAGATCATTCCTATAATTTATGTATATATATATATTCCGAGGAGGCATTTCCACTCATTCAACTCCAGGCAGAAATTCACTGTAAGGACGGACAATCAACTGAATTCTGGGAGCAGGCAGTATTGCAAGTTGCTGCCACGGTGACATTGAACTTTGCCCTAGCCACTGTCATGCTGAATGAATTTTTTCATTAAGTCTCCTTCTGCATGGCATAGTCCAGAGGTGTACAAGAGCCATGCATTCAAGGCCTGCTGAAAGGGAAATCTTTCTTTTATGACTGTTGAGCACCAAGCACAGCATTATTACCCTTTTAAAATGACCGGTTGATCATTGGTTCTATAAACTGTGACCATTTCTTTTGTACTGTAGAGTCCGTGGTTATAGTGGTGAGTAGGGCAGAATTCCAGCCCTACAAATGTATACAGTCTAGTTCTAATAGAAAGAAAAAGGTAAAACATTAGTGAGAGCCTATCATAGTCTGGCTCTTTGTTTATGAGCTAATAAGATTCTATTTAAAACTCATGGTAACTCTATAAAGTGAAGCTCATGACTTAAGATTCAAACCCAGTTTTGTCTGATTGCAAAGCTGATATTTTTTCCACAACATCCATCTGCATTGGTCAGTTTTATATTTTGGTTGCCAGGTTCTAAATGTGGATAAAAAGACATTTTGGTCTTTTATCTTCCTTTCTTCTGAGTCATTTCAAAAGCTTGAAAATGCATGCGTATAACACACATTTGGATATGAAGATCACATATTTATGTGTGTGTATGTATACACATGCACATGTATATGGTAATCATGGAGTCAAGTGAAATTATTTGCATTTAAGTTCATTATTTGAAATTGTTATAGCAAAAGACATAAGTGGTAGACTTCTTTAATTTAACTCATAAATTAAGGATGTTATATAAAGCTTTTTCTGTTTGTGGTTGTTATATTTTGGGTGACTTTGGATCTGTGAGATGGTGGACTCATTGACATTGTCAATTGTAGTGGGCTCTATTTTACTTATTTTACTTGACATATAGTAAGGGAAATAAAATTTTATGCTTAAATCATCTGCTAACTGACTAAAATGAAGCTGAATTATCCTATTTATTAAGCTAATTGCTAAACCGCCAAGCCAAGGCTGTACATAGGTTTCATGTTGTGTGCCAAATTTGATGGGATGGTAGTAGGTGTCTGAAATAGAGAGATTTCAATTTTTTTTCAGAAGAACAAATTTGAGGTAATGTCTTGCTCAGAGGGAGAAAGTATGCTGGAGGATGTCAGGTATTTGCCTTTACTATTCTTGGTAAAATTATAAATAGAAAATACCTATGAATATGTCTTTTAGAGTTCATTAATTATTTAGAAAAGCCTAGTTGACCAGATACATCTATACAAATACCATTACTGGCTGGGTGCGGAGGCTTACGCCAGTAATCCCAGCACTTTGGGAGGCCGAGGTGGGGGGATCACGAGCTCAAAATATCGAGACCATGCTGGCCAACATGGTGAAACCCCATCTCTACTAAAAATACAAAAATTATCTGGGTGTGGTGGCACGTGCCTGTAATCCCAGCTACTCAGGAGGCTGAGTCAGGAGAATCACTTGAACCAGGGAGTTGGAAGTTGCAGTGAGCTGAGATCATGCCACTGCCCTCCAGTCTGGTGACAGAGCAAGACTGTCTCAAAAATCAAACAAACAAACAAACAAATGAAAAAAACCGAAAGACAAAAAACAAAAACCATTACTGAGGGAAAAATACCTAAAGCAACAGTGTTATTTCTGAATTGAAATTAAGGAAGATTGAGATAAGAATCTTGTTAATAAAATGTACCTTTATGGTTGAAAAATCAGATTTTATACTCATTAATGATAATCTTGCAACAAAAGAATAGTTAACGCAGATAAGTATCTTTGTTTCAGAATTTGATAAAAGAATCATCAATATTGGAAACTATTTTATCCTGATATAAGTGCTTTAAAGATTAAAATGTTAAGGTAATAAATTAATTAACAGGTTGTTTTCTGTGCCAACACATCTCCTTCATGAGATCTCTTTGTGTATCAGTTACGAGTGTGTTAATTTGCTAAGAACAGAAAATCTGATTTTTTTTTAGTGGTTTTAATAAAGAAAAGTTTATTTTGTTCATACAGTGAGAAGTGAGAAGTTGGTAGGTAAGGCTTGTGGGGGATTCCAGGGGATCTGGGTAGGCTATTAGTGGTGTCCCTACAGAGGCAATTTTAGTAATCCAGAATTCAGCAAAGATAAGAGATAGAGACAGAGATGATGTAATATAATATTAGCAAGGGAGGGAGAGAAAGGGGTGGGGGAGCAGAAAGAATGATGATTATGACAGTGGATATATAGTTTACATATTTTTAAGCTTTTATTAGGGAGTATTCCATGCTCTTTTCTAAATGGTAATAAGATTCTAAAATAAACAATAAACATATAACAATTTAAATTATAAAGATTAATATTTATCAAGAGGGATTGTTGCAGAGTAGAGAGAATCTGAGGCTTCTTTCTCTATGAAATTCAAAATAACACTGGTAGCACTCACCAGTTTTTAAAGATGGTATACAGATGGGATAGAAACCCTTGCTAATTCAAAGAAAGAGAGCAGACCAAGTGTGTAAACCTTCACTGAGAGCAAATCAGTGCTAAAGAGATAAACATGTAAAATGGCACTTGCCCCCAAATTTCATATATATCTTAATTAGGCCATTGTTTTTTTTGATGTTCCAGAAACAGTGGATTCAGTCTGGTTGCCCAGTAGGATTTAAAAGGTATAACTGAACTTTGTTTCTGCAATGCTTTTTACTAATCTCTCAGAGTTGATTTAATAATAGGAAGCCAACATATTAATTTTTCTGAAAGCTTGTTTGTTTGGATGCCCTTGAAAAAAGCAAATGGATGAATCAAGAAATTAGTTTCATTAGCCAGTATTAAAATTCTGCTATCTCATTGAATTATTTCGTTGGCTGTTCAAGTTGATTTCACTAATGGAGAGACTGGCTGGAAAAACATGTAGAAAAACACAGTGTACTGATATAATTCAGTAATTTCCTCTAAAGCGCCTTGGAGAAATGAATATCTGAAAATGGAATTTTTATCTAACAATTTAAAAATAGCACTTGAATAACTTAGAACAGGGACTTATCAATGAATTATTTGCCTAATGTATATTTTACAGAAATAGGCAGGAGTGGCATTCTGAAAGAATCTTCCTGTCTTTAGGAACTGGTAACGTTTCTTTAGAAAAATAAAATTAAGTTCCAGGATGTTCTATAACAGTGTTCAGGTATGTAGGAGGAAGTTATTGCTGGTAAAAAGACATAATGTGGAATGAGACCAGATATTTTACTTACTTATCCATTGCTTGCAGACATACCGTTGATTTCTCTTAGCTTTGACCTCATTTTTGGGCAAAAAAACACTGACAAAATCTTTCAAACCTTATCAATTTTGTGAAGGGGGAGACATATACATATGGTATAATTGGGCTGCTGCCTGCAGTTGTGCAAGCTCTCCTGCAAGACTGGCCTCAGGTCTCCATGATTAACCGTACTCTAGCTCCATAGGTAAGAGGAATCCCTAAGATTTAGAGCCTTGTGGTCAGCCGTTGTCCTAAGCTGGGAAGTGTAGCGGTGGGTGGGGCTTGAGGGACTGAAAGTCCCTTTTAGTACCTTCTGTGGTGGGGTAGGAAGTGAGACAGAGAGGGTAGAGGATGGTTAATGGTAATCTAAGCTTGGCTTATGGCACAGGTTGTTTTTGTTGTCTGTTTTTTTGTTTAACCAAGCCTCTCTCTATAATTTTTTTAGAGAAGATCTGTGAAATAGCAGATTAGTTGCTTGAGTTCAGTGGGAAAAACTGAGTTCTATCTGTACCATCAAAAACAACTGTCTCCAAAGTGAAATTTCAGCTAGTGAATAATTTTGTCTAATACTCAGTTTTTAAAGAAAAATTAACTAGCTGATTGTTTGGGTGTCAGCTACCACAAGTTAAGGTACTACTAATGCTATAAAGCAGGAGTGTCTCACGTTTTGGCTTCCCTGGGCCACGTGGAAGAAGAACTGTCTTGGGCCACACATAAAATACACTAACACTAATGATAGCTGATGAAACAAACAAACAAAAAAAATCACACACACAAAATCTCATAATGTTTTAAGAAAGTTAACAAATTTGTGTTGGGCCACATTAAAAAATGTCCTGAGCCACATGAAGCCCATGGGCCATGGGCTAGACAAACTTGTTATAAAGACAGTTTTATTTGAAATGCATATAAAGCCACCTATGTAAAATTCATGGTTACTTACCTGAATAGGAATCCCAATGTTACCTGTGTATTCGGTTATGAGTTCTCTGCCAGCTATTTGTTCCATTTCCCTTATTTATTGAATTTTAAAATGTCCTCATTCTTCAACCAGCACCCATCTTATCCATCAGGACTTGCTGCCAACTCTGAGTCATTGTGTGTGTCCTCCCTGCTTTCCTGCCCTTATGCTGTACACTTTATATACACACCTATCCTTAACTTCTTTCCTCCAGGCTCAAAGGGTAAGTCCCTCTTTCCCCTCAAGCCCATCTATGAACCATCACCTCCTGCTTATGTAGGATTGGAGAAACTGTGGTTAGAAATCTGTACACATATGTAAACTGATAAGCTGCTCCACTTTAGGCCGAGTTTCTCTCCAAATGAATCAAACCAACTGATCTCCCCTTGAATAGTACTATGAGACACCTGGAATTAATTTAATCCTCATTTTTCTATGTATCAAATTTTTTCACTGACCTTTATATAACCTTATTTGTTTTATTTTTCATAATACATAACATTTTCCTGTTTGTAACTGAGGTTTTATTTGTTATATTTAATTTAGACGTATCCTAGGGACATGGAATATAGCAGAGGTTTATTAATCTCATTAAATGTTGAATTTCCTCAAAGGTTGGAACTAGAATGTCTACCTTCTCACCTATACCTGCTTTGTAGGCCATCTCATTCACACTCACCAACTCAGGTACTAACCCTATGTCAAGTGCCCACTAATTTTTATCTCCAGCTCAAAACTCTCTTTTGAACTCCTCCTTACCTACCTATACTATGCTTGATTTGACACATTTTACCATCCAAAAGTGTTTGTTGAATGAATAAATTAAAGATTAGTTACATGTTTCTAAATCACACTCTCAGGGTAAACAAGAAGAGAAACAACATGTTATTTTAAGCACATCGTATGTACCTAAAACTCTAGGCCTTAGTGCCTTTTTGTCTAAAGTTACGTATGCATTCTTTATTTTTGTTTTGAGGTTTGCTATTTCTACAGACTCAAGAATAAGTTTTGCCTAAGAGTTGTCTTTAGCCTTTCATTGTAGATGGTGTATGCTGTGTTATCAGCTATTAAGCCCTTTCTGTCATGAAACAAACAAACAAAGAAAGAAACAAAAACTCTTACTGTGAACTTGGATTTGTCCTTCCTCCTGCCATGCTTCTTTCAGCACTATCTGTAGACTGCCTGAATGCCCATACACCCTCATGATATTCTGTGATATTCCAAATGAGGAGCTGACTTAAAGAGAAATAGGCTGATGCTGATGCTCATGGGATTGGCTGGTCTGATCATATACTCTATTTCCTGTACAGAAAATGACCCCAGAATGGTGGCATGGTTTGTTGAAACTCTGTTATGGAACCCACTAGGAGACTACACACTGTAGGATTTGGGTGCTCTCTTGTAAGATGTGTATATACTCTGAGTGAATGACCTGTATAAGATGCAGTTTGTTTTTTCATAGCCTACATAAGGGCTCAAGAACCAAGTGATGAGAGGGAGGGGGATGCCCATCACTATTTTTCCTAATGAATCAACTGGAAAAAATGTGGTTTCCTTTCCTGTGACTCTAAAATATGCTGGTTTAGATATATGAGCATGCTAGACATGAATGCTTCTACACAAAAATGCTTTTCTTGAATTGTAAACTGAAACTGCCACCTTTGGATCTTTTATCCTAGAGATAAAAATTAGTGAGCAATTCACAAAGAGTTAGTACTTGAGTTGGTGAGTGTGAATGAGATGGCTTAAGGAGCAGGTACAGGTGGCAAGAGTAGACATTCTAGTTCTAAACCTTGAAGAAATCCTATATTTAATGAGATTAACAAACCTCTGCTATCTTCCACATCCTTAGGAAATGTCTAAATTAAATATGACAAATAAAATCTCAGTTACAAACATGAAAATGTTATACATTTTTGCATAGGTCATTTTTGGCTCCTGTTGCCTTTGGGTGAACAAGTCAAAGTAGGCTATGGTGTTGTCTCTGATAATTGATAGCCAAGAAGCAGGCAGTCAAGGAGAAATTGGGTTGCTATTATACAGTGGGGGCAGGGAGGAATTAGTACGGTACTTGGGGTATCTCCCATGGTGATCAGAAGCCTCAGAAATGGAAGTCCAGGCCATCTTACCAGATAAAGAACTCTGAAGAGCTGAGGTTATAATAATTTTCAATGGAGACCAGCATAAGTCATAAATGTGGCCAAGGAACTAGTTGTAAAAAGGAGTAACATAACCTTATAGTTTCTACCTATTCTTCTCTCCTTCTAGTAATGTGTATGTGTATATATACACATATGTAGGTATATATATACACATACACATATATAGTATGTATATATATGTATACATATGTATGTGTGTATATATATATACATATATGTGCTAACTTTTACATTTATACTATTTATTAACTTAATTTTCTTTACTTTTCCTTTATGCTATTGTGTTATATATCGTGGGTTGGAAATGATTAACTATCCAGTTGAGTCCAGAGGAGAAGATGGAGAGAGAATTATGATAAAATAAGAATAATTTACCTCATCCAGAAATTCTAAACTAGATCTGGATGCAGTAAATAATGAGATGCAAACTTTTTCTCTCTGGGAAGAGTGAATTTTTAGATATATGAAGGGGAAATAAATGCATTAACCAAGTAGGTACAATATCATAAAGTTTGTAATAAGAAGTAGGGTGGTGGGCCGCTGATGGGGCAAACTGCAGAGGACATCATATTTTCTGTTTGCTACTCATTTTATGAGTCCTGATAGGGGACAGAGACTAATTTCTACTTATAATTTTAAAAGGCTGGATGCTCAATTATCGGGCATAATTGGCAACTAAGAAGCAGGCACCTGGCATAGGTTTGGCCAGTCACACTTGCTTGGCCTGGGTTTGAGTCTGGAGATAGAGATGCAAAGAAGCTAAAACCAGAGAAGAATATATTTTTGAACCAAGCTGCATCCGATTTTTAGAACCCACAGCAGCACTTAGGCTTTAGTGGAAGTGAAAGTGATGTCCCTTCTGGATGAGATCTGTGCCAAGGTGTGGTGTGGCTACTGTCCACTTTCTCTTGTTTTCTGTTGTTTAAGCTCAGCTCCCCGGCTTTCATAGTAATCCTGGAAGCTATCTAATATCTTTTCAATAAACTATGTTTCTGCTTATCTTATCCAGATTCACTTTCTGTTTCTTCCAACTAAGAAGCTTGAGTTATGCACTGAGAACGCCACAAACAGCACATTAAATCTCCTCTTCTGAGAGAGGAACATTCTAAACCCACAAGCATGTAGGATGCAGGCTGTGTTTCCAAAAGAACTCCAGGACCCAACTCACTCGAAAGCCTACAGAAAAGCCTGCTTGGTTGCGCAAAAGAAGTGTCTATATACAGATGTTTATCCTCAGCAGTTGAGGAGTGAGGTTAGTCCTGTGGTCGCCTGACTACATGATTCACAGAGACAGCCTTAATTTTCTGAGTCATAGGAAAACCTCAGGTGGGCTGTGGAGACCCAGGAAACATTTGTGGTATTTTCATCCTGATGTTGCAATAGGAATATGATCTACAAATCTTGCCTGCTGGCCTCAAAATGCCAAAAAAGCAATAACATAAGCTTTTTTAAAAATACGAATGAACCAAAGACGGGGCAAGTAGAAGAAAGTGAGATTCAGAAATATGTTGTTGTTATTTACTCACAACAGTAAAGATGAGCAAAGAAAGAGTGGGCAGTTTTTTGATATCTTACAGTGGAAATCAACAAGCATCTTATTATAGAAAAAGGAGGAAAAAGCACATGTCCAAATTAGCAAAAGATGGGTGAATCCTTTTCTGAGCAGCTTGTGAGCTCATTAGCTAATCACGGGGCTTGGATAAAAGGGGCAGTTTGAATTATCTAGTTGTTTGTTGGAAAAAGGTAGAGCATGGTTATCTGTTTTTTAATATGAAAAATATGTAAGTGTTCAGAATTTTCATGAGTAGGGAAGAACTACTGAAAATGTAACCATGGAAGGCAAATCAGATAATAGAGATGAAAAATGGGGTATGTTTATGATTTTAGAAAGATGAATAAAAGCAATTTTAGATTGAATTGGACCTAAAGGGTGCTGAAGTTCAAGCATTGAAAGTGAATTTTGCAGCAAAGCCAGAGAGAGGAAAAGCCAGCATTTAAAAAAACATACAAAGATATATTGTCAGTTACTATATACAGCTGATTTCACCAAAGGAAGACTGTTTTTGGCTGTTGAAATGCAAAAAAATCACTATATGAGAAGTGAAAATAAGGATACATTACTATGCATGGGCATAATATTTTGTTTTATATAAAACAATAGTTTACAAAATAGCTTATATTTGTAAAGATTAAGGTTATGGTGTGGTTGAGTGAGCAAAGATTTGAAATTAGTCATGTGTGGGTTCAAATTCTGACTTTATCACTGTATTTGTTTGCTAGGGTTACTGTAACAAAGTACTGCAGAATGGGTGGCTTAAACAACAGAAATGTATTTAACAAAGTACCACAGACCCAGTGGCTTTAACCACAGAAATTAATTTTCTCACAGTTCTGGAGGTTGGAAGTCTAAGATCAAGATGTGGGTGGGGCAGGTTCCTTCTGAGGGCTGTGAGGGAAGGCTCTGCTCCAGGCCTCTCTCCTTGACTCGTGGAGGGGCATCTTCTCCCTGTGTCTTAGCATCATCTTCCCTCTGTATGTGTCTGTGTCCAGAGTTCCTCATCTTTTAAGGATACCAGTCATATTGGATTAGGGCCCACCTTAATGACCTCAATTTAATTACCTCCTTAAAGACCCTATTTTCAAAAATGATTACATTCTGAGGCACTGGGCGTTCATACTTCAACATATCAATTTTTGGGGAGACAGAATTCCAGCCTATAACACTTACTTACTATGTTTTCTTGGGCAAGTCGTTTAATTCTCCTGAGATCTCTCCCTCATCGTTAATGTAGGGGTAAAATATTGTTGTAAGATGACAGGTAAATCATCCACAACTGTGGCTGACACAGAGTAAAAACTGAAAGATAATCAACAAATATTTTTGCTGTTATCATTGTGATAAAGTACAGAGTGAGTTATAGCTAGAAGCACAGAAAAGGAAATGCTCACTTTAAAATTGTATTTCTGCAGCATTGTCAGCGAGTCAAGATACATCTCTGTGTTCCAGAGAACTTGTCCTGATCCTCACAATCAGAGCTGTCTTGGAACAGATGTCACCTCCTCTGGTCCTTCCTGACCCACCGGCTCATTCATATCTCCTACTCAGCCAAGAAAATAGGTGTCTAGCTATAGAAAATAGTCTGATTTACTGCCCAGAAACTGTTTCCGGTGAAAAAAAAACAAATGAAAAGGAAGTAAAAGGAGAGAGTTAGAGTATATTACATTTCTTGAATACCTGCAACCTGCTTTTCCGATCACTTTTAAACCGGAGTTCTTTTTACAGCTTTCAGAGCTGGGCCCGTTAGTTGAAGCTCCGCCGAGAGAAGCCAGCAGAGGGCAGCAAAGTGCCAGGCAGTTGTGCCTGCGGCAACGCTGATTCACAGGTCTAGGGGTCATGTTACTTAGCAGGGAAGCTTCCCTCTACACCAGTGGTTCTCATATTGCTGCATGTCAGAACCTCCGGAAGAGCTTTAAAAAACTCCTGATGTCCATGTTTCAGTCCAAAGCAATTAAATCAGAATAGAAGGAGGTAGAGGTTATATGGAGGGGCTATTGGGGCATGTTCAGTCCATTAGAAGCCCAAAGAAACTTGGGATTTGGGGAAGGACTTGGATGAAGATAAATAAAGGGCAGCCAGGCTCTTTATTCAGATTATATCCACCATCCTAGAGAAGAGGGCCTTGACATTTTTAAATTGTGACCAAACTGGAAGAGATTTGTAGTACTTCGAAGGTTGCCCTACAAATGCATTGGAATCGTTGGCATTGCTAAGTGAGGTGATATTCAACAGGACTATTTGATGCAAAACGAAAGTAGATTAATTTAGTAAGATTATAAAAGAAAACAAATGTCACCCATCAAACAGGCAAAGGCAGGAGGTGAAAAGGAGCAGGAGAAAGACCTACCCAGGAGCCCTATGCGAGAGGCCACGCCCATCCTGCCCACTGATTGGGCCGAGGCACACCTTTGGTGTATAACTGGCTCTCTCTCAGGCAGGAGGAAGGTTATCTGAAGAAGGTTCAAAGAAGTGTTTATGTAGCTGGAAGTCTAGAAAGAAATGAACGGATAGAGGTTTACAAAGGATGTTTGTGGAAGGAGAATTTACAGATTGTAGATGATGGAGAAAGAAGAAATTCTGACTCCACTCGCTACACCTTCAGCTCTTGAGAAAAGTGAGTATGGACTGGGTGAGTTGAACATACAATATATGAAGAAAGATAATTTTGACAATTGAATCTGTTTGTTTGAAGTGTGACTGTTACCTGAGCGGGTGGTTTGAGGTGGAGGTGTTAAGACTCTGCTTGTCAACTCTTTGAAGAAAATAAAATGTTGTACCGTGACCCAAATTATATTGGACATTTTCAAGCCCTGTTGTCCTAGAATTATTTTTTTTAAATAGTCAATTATGAAATCTTGAGAGTTGACAGAATACAGATGTGTTTCTTTAGTGGTTTTCAAAAGCTACTGTGTGTTAGAAAGTCTGTTAGAAGACAAATAGCTGGGCCTCCAGAATTTCTGATTCAGTGGGGCTTGAGAATGTGGGTTTTTCTAGGTTCCCGAATGATGCCAATGTTGCTAGTCTGGAGACTAATCTTTGAGAACCGTGGCTTTAAGAAAAACATTCTTATTTTTGAAAGCGGCGAATTAATGACTGTGGAGGTGCGTGAAGAATGTATACCTCTCTGCTTGGCTAAGTGATTTCAGCTTTGTTCATTGGAATCATCTGGGTAGCATTACAAATACCAATGCCCAACTTCCACTCCCAGAGTCTGTCGTAACTGAGTCGGCAAGTGGCCTGGGTATCAGGATTTTAAAATCTGTGAGTGACTCAAATATGCAGCCAGGGTTAGGAACTATTAGCTAGCTAGCCACCATTCTGGTTCTTGTTGGTCTTTTCTTATGTCTCAGGATAGCCTCAGGAGTTAGGAAGTCAAGATGATGAATATTCTCAGCTGACATTCGTTGAAAGCTTTTTATGGGTCAGCACAGTTTGAAGCACTTCATGTGGATTAGCTCATTTAAACTTCACAGTGAGAGATGTATTATCTATTACCGCTACAGTCACAGTGTCTATGGTCTATGGCTCAACAACAAGGTATGAGAGACTTGGCGAAAACATGAAAGGAGGCCAGGCGCGGTAGCTCATGCCTGTAAATCCCAGCACTATGGGAGACCGAGATGGATGGATCACCTGAGGTCTGCACTTCAAGACCAGCTGACCAACATGGTGAAACCCCATCTCTACTAAAAAATAAAAATAAAAAAAATTAGTAATCCCAGCTACTTGGGAGGCTGAGGTAGGGGAATGGCCTGAACCCGGGAGATGAAAGTTGCAGTGAGCCAAGATTGTGCCATTGCATTCCAGCCTGGGCAAAAAGAGCAAAACTCCATCTCAAAAAAAAAAAAGAAAAAAAAAGATAAAAAAATGAAAGGAAAACCGCAAAATTGAAATTAATTAATATGAATCAATTTTACAACAAAATGATAAAATCCCTTAAATATTTTAAAAACAATTGCCTACATTTAATAAGGAATGTATGTCCTTTTGAAAATGTGCTTACTATTTTGTAAGGTAAGACTATCAAAGTGCTTATGAAAGTTTTATTGCCCTGCTCACAATAATTTTACTTAATAGAAATTATTGTTAACCCCACTTTGTAGGTGAGAAAATTGAAGCACAGACGCTTTAAGTAATTTGCTTTAAGCCATACAGCTAAGTAAGGGATAAAGAAAGAATTCAAACTTTGAAATTCTGACTTTGTGAGTCAAAGTCAAGTCATGTAATGTAACATATCATAATGTAATGCATTCCTCGTAGAGACATACGCAGACACACACATGCCTTTTCAAAAAAGTTGCCTAGGGAAATTATAAAGGAATTGCAATTTGGGGCTGTTGTAAATACTTTCAGAGAATCTGTAGATCACTAAGCTCTTTGACCTGCAGTTCAACAGGGCAGGGCCACTGAGTGCAGCTACTCAGGAGGTTCAAGGCATAACTGGCGGCTGCTGTGTTTGCAAAGATTGTATGACAATGGCACCCTGGAGTTGGGCAATGTGGCAGCTCTGTATCAAGGCCATTAACTCTGGAATCTTAGATAGCAGTACAGATCTTATTAAATATTGCCTAAAAGGAAGAAAAAGTTAGAAAAGTATTCAGAGGATGCCCCGTTTTTTAAAAAAAAATTATAAGCTCTTGAGTATTATGCAGTAGTTGATGTACTCAATTAAAAAAAAAACAAAAAAAACTGCCACCCAGAGAGCTTAGGTCATATGACTTGCTCCCAATCTTGCTCCCAGTTAATGGCAGGACCAAGACTACAAGGCCGACCCTGGAGGCCCCTGGGACTCATAGGTGTGATGCCTACCAGCATTTTCCATGGCTGAATTTCAGTTAAAAGATGCATCAAGTTTCCACTACAGAGGTTTTTGCAAAATGTCCTGAACTCCTGACTTAATTTCAGAGACTTTATATATCCTCACAATAGCTGGAGAGGAGGAAATATTAAGCTGACGGCTTAGCAGACAAATATTTACTTTAAAAAATGTCCCCCTCTGGCACGCGAACTGAGCATCTTGTCGCGCTTGGAATTCTTTTTCCTCTCCTGCCATCTGGTGGTACTTCTGAGCCACATTTTCATTCAATTGTGCCGGATCTCAATAGTCATTTCTACAAAATTTGTTTAGCTTTCAAGGTCTTTACTGCTCAGATCATTATCACATTCTTAGGAAACTTGGTATTTTTTATTTAATATTCAGGACAAAACAATGGTTTGTGACTCTTTTTATATACCAGAGTATTTCATTTCTGTTAAATATTTGTTTCTAAAATTTGTAATATGTGACATTGTTAAAAACATGACCATGAATATATATTAATTTACATTTTATATTTAATGGGAAACCAAGATGTAATTTTATTAAATTGGATATTTACTTAGAATCATTGGTTGCTGTGGTATCAGGTATTGAAAGAAAAAAATGCTGTTTAAAAAATTTCCTTTTGAAATGACCACTTGACTGTGGCTATTGTTGCTGATTTTCTTGTGTCATCAAGTATTTGCTCACATTACACTTGTAATTGATAGAACTCAGTTTCATTATCACTGCTAACAATCATTTCTTAGATCCATTTCTAGGATGATCCTCAACTTTTCTGCCCATCCACTAGTCATGGTGATTTTCTATAAAACTCCAGCTCTACAGCTTCTCTACAGAAGTAAGCCTGGCAAGCACTGGCCCACTCCTTCAGTTGCCACCTTCTCTGTAACTTGATCTATGGGACCTCTGCCTTAGGGATCTGACTTTGACGGGAGATGGGGGCGTTGAGTGGATGATCTCACTTTCTTTCTAATCTCCAGTCTCGCAAATGTTTTCCTGTAGAACCCAGGTCAATTCTACTGTTTTAGTGTGTTTTCTGCTGCTATAAGAGTACCTGTGACTGCGTAATTTATAAAGAACAGAGGTTTCTGACAATGCTGGAGGCTGGCAAGTTCAAGGTCAAGCAGCCCACACCTGTGAGGGCCCTCATGCTGCATCATCCTACGGCAGAAGGTGAAAGAGAAACAGACCATGTAAGAGGAGGGAAGAGGCCCAAACTCGTCCTTTTATCAGGAGACCACTCCCGCTGTAGCTCACCTACTCCCACCATAACAGCATTACTTCATTAAGAAGGGCTTTGCCCTCTTAAGGATTTCACCTCTTAACATTGCTGCATTGCAGATTAAGTTTCCAACAAATGAGTTTGGGTGGGTACATTCAAACCATGGCGCCTACCCATCTGTGAAGAAAAAGTCTGTTATATAAAAATCAAACACAAAATTATAAATAATGAATAAAAGGCTGAAAGAGACTCCAAATAATCATAGCCACATCTTCAAGTCAAAGTAACAGTTTAAAAAATGGAGAACAGAAAAATAAAATGCAGCCTTCGGAAGAGTTAACTGAATATTTTTATTTATCCAAAGTCAACATGTAATTAGTGTTTATTCTCAACACACAGTGGTAACCGGTACACAAAAGATGACTGAACAGGATTTGTTGATTAAAGGATACAATGAATAAATGCTTCAAAATTAGTTTGAAAAGTGTTAGTTGAAAAAATTTAATATTCAAATTGTTAGTCAAAAATTCATTGAAATGCTTGAAAATGATTAGTCTGCTAAAAGGTAACAACATAATTTGTTGATTAAAGAGCAAATAAATACTAAATGCTTGCAAATTATTAGTTTTACCTTATAGGTACTACTTTTACCTATTGTGAATTTCCAGCTTGCTTTCCCAGTCCTATTTGTATGATGCTTATGTATGGGATAAACAAAACAAAGCATCCTGAAGTCTTTCATGAAATTGGATTAATTAATTGCTACCAGTGTGCTCCTTGTGTTAATATACAATGTATTTTTGTAATGTCCTATTCCAAAGTTTTTAGCATCTTAGCCTAAAGATGTTTCTTTATCCTGAGAGTCAGGTTACTGTTTTCTCGTTGTAATATGTTTGTATAACTAGAAAACACTGAAAAATTTTCTACTATGTGAGAATCAATTAAGGACAGAGAAAGGTTTTGATTTACCCAAGATAAGCACTAGGAAAAGAGATGAAGTCCCAGGTTTCTGGCCTCTATATGCAGTGCACTGCCCTGCACAATTGTAAAGAAATTCCAGGCATAATGAACAATGTACATTTCATCACTTAGATGAAAATAAAGTCAATACTCTAGATTAATACTTCAAAAATTGGTCAGTTTTCCCATGCAGTCCCTTGATTGGGGACATTTTGCTGTGATTAATAAATTGGGTCAGTAATACAATGGCATTAGCAGGTTAGGAAGACAGCCAAACACTAGTCAACATGAATTTTCCTCTATGAGGTTGTCTTAGCCCGCTCTGGCTGTTATAACAAAATGCCACAGACTCAGTGGCTTATAAACAACAGAAATTGATTTCTTACAGTTCTGGAGGTTGGGAAGAAGTCCAAGATGAAGATGTTGGCAGACTTGGAGACTAGTGAGGGCCCACTTCTTGGGTCATAGATGACCGTCTTTTCACTGTGTCCTCACATGGCACACAAGGCAAGGGACCTCTCTCCAGCCTACTTTATAAGGGCACTAGCCCCATTCTGAGGACTCTGCATTCATGACCTAATTACTTCCCAAAGGCCCCATCTCCTCATACCATCATCTTGGAAGTTATGATTTCAGCATATGAATTAAGGGGACATAAACATTCAACTATAGCAGAGGGTGATTTGATGTCTTTGTCTACACACTGCTAGACTCAGAAATCTCCAGCTAACTACCTGATTAATTCCCAAGGCATTGCAGCTCCTGGATTGTGTGGAGGTCTCCAGGCTGGGGCACAGGTTGAGTGGATCATCCTGGAGCCACAGGACAGGAAGCATGCAGGACTCCAGGAGCCCAGAGTGGCCAGGGGCCCTGCAGATAATTGGTATTGTACATATGGTATTTTTATGTATTTTTAGCTTTGCTTTCTACAATTCCCTTTTCGTCTTGTGGCCAGAACAATTTTAAGTAAGAATTTTCCAAGTTCCTAGGCTGTGGACTGAGATCAGGGACAGTGTGATGCTGTGACTCACTCTTTCCCCAAAACTTACTGTGGTTTTGGTTTCCACATTCAGAAATTATGTTTTTAAAAGTGAAACATTAAATCACTTGCCCACTTTCTGATAAGCTTGTTGTTTATCAGCAGAAAACTTTGGCTTTTAGATGTGAAATCCATGCACTTGAATGTATAAAGTCATCCTTAACAGAATGCATATAGCTCAGTCAAACACATTTGCTCATAAACACTCTGGCACTTCAGTAAGCACTGAACCAGAGTTAGGTATATTCTCAGAGTATGTCGCTAAAAACACTCACATAAAAGCCTCTCTAGCTGCTCAAGTTTAGGTCTATGTATAATATAGCTTTTGTTCAGCAGTTTTATTTTTATCTAAATGTGCAAAGACTTTCAGCAACTCTTCTTTATGGGTCTGCATGCCACATAATGTTGAAAACCAGCATTTTATTGACACGTAAAAGCCTTCCTAGTCAAACAAGTAGGCATAGCTATCTATTTTTCCTCTTAATATGAATATGAATCTTGTATTTCCTAGTTCAGGTATTTGGAAACCTTAGAGAAGGTGGGTTATCGTATACTTTCTAGAAAATGCACCTACCTTGATTCTGCAGCTTATATCCTCTGCAGAACTCGGCATTTAAGGTAAGATTGCATTAATTCCCAACCCACCCTTAAACCAAAGTCATCTTCTGCTTATGGATGTTTGGGTTTTATTGCCATAGATCTAGAAACTCAAAAAACTTTGGTACCCAGGTGCCATGTAAGATGTGTAATCACACTGACGCCACACTGAGAGCACACGTGTAGCCACTTGAGTTGACTGCCCAGCTTCGTACCCAGCCAATAGCCAGCACAGACTCCAAGCCGTGTGAGCAAAGCATTGTCCATGGCCAGCTCAGCTGAGCCTAAATGACTGCAGCTGCTGCAGATAACCAACTGCAATCTTGAACGAAATCCCAAGCAAGAGCTGCTCTCCTCAGCATTTTGCCCAGAGAGAATTTGGAAGGGTTACTGGACAGGATCACTACTTAAAAGGTTGGTGAAGGATCCAGGGAGGGCTAATGCTGGCAGTAAGAATATTTGTATCTTAAAAGCCCATAATAATCTCAAACATAACTCCTACACTTCTACCTTTCAAAACAAAATCAGTGGGACCATATTTTTGCACTTCCACGTAAGCTCTATCAAAGTGTCTGTCACCATTTTGTGACTTTGGCTTTCCTTTTAGGTTTCACTCCAACTAAATTGTCCCATGAATGTTTGTGAGAGTGATGTTTACCCCCTCTGACCCTGTACAACAATAGGGCTGATGTCACGCCTCTCTCTGTATTTCTCTTTTACTTGCCTCTCAAGTGAAATTATTGAATTATTGCTGTTCAGTGATCTTTTTTCCTTCCCAATTCTTTGCCAAATTTATTTCTTCTTCCTCTAAATACTACCGATAACCCCCTTTAAAATGCAGCATAATCTGGACGTTTTATTTAGAACAAATTTACAGAATGATAATTGTTGAG
This sequence comes from Pongo abelii, assembly GCF_028885655.2. Lineage (NCBI taxonomy): Eukaryota > Metazoa > Chordata > Mammalia > Primates > Hominidae > Pongo > Pongo abelii. The sequence goes on along the minus strand of NC_085928.1, from coordinate 129,999,180 downwards.
AATATCTGGAGAAAGAACTTAACAATCATTTCATTTGGAGGAAGTATTGTTTAGAGAATTTCACATACCTGAAATAGAAAAGCAACATTCTTTGGTTAAACATAATATGATGGATACAGCTAAATGAGGGGCAGGGCATGAGGAGTGATTCACCTCCTCCAGCTTTCTGAAACAATCTGCAGGGGACTAGAAGTCATCGTTTTGTTCTTCACAAGTCTTGCTTTATATTTACCTGTAAAACCTCGACTTAAAGTCACCCTGTCTAAAATAAGTCTCTCACCATTATTATTTTTTTAATCCCAGAAATCTTTTTCCCTCACAGCACTGATTTCAATTTTGTAAGAACTATAAAAATTTCTGTGATTTTATAATTACTGTTTTGTAATTTCTATTGTTTAGATACGTAAGGGCTCTCTCCTCCTCTGGAATGTGAGCTCTTTGAGGAGGGCAGGGAGGCTCTGCTATCCTTGTTTGCTGCTGATTCACCAGCACCAAGCATAGATCTATGCATGCATAGTATGCTCAGTAAAAGCTTGCAAGCTAAATACTGGTAATGTAGTGTCAAGGCCATCACCACACTATTCTTGTGGCTGAAATAATTGTACATGTTACTGCTGCAGAAATTATGGCTATAATATGGGAGCTGGATTACCAGAATTATTTAATTGGTAATGTTTACATAAACAGAGACAAAGATGGTCATAGGCAAGTTCATTAAGAAGATAAAGTTTGGTTGTGGTGATTTGCATTGTTATATTTCTTCTTTCTCATTTCTAGACATGCTAGGAATATCTGAATATTAATAAGATGTCTTAGTTCATTTAGGTTGCTATAACAAAATACCATAGACTAGATGACTTATAAACAACAGAAATTGATTTCTTACAGTTCTGGAGGCTAAGAAGTCCGAGATCAAGGTGCTGGCAGATTCACTGTCTGTGAGGGCCTGCCTCCTAGGCCAGGGGTCCCCAACTCCCAGACCACGGACTGATACCAGTCTGTGGCCTGTTAGGAACTGGGCTTCACAGCAGGAGGTGATTGGCAGACAAGCAAGCAAAGCATCATCTGTATTTATAGCTACCCCCCATCGCTTGCATTACAGCCTAAGCTCTGCCTCCTGTCAGATCAGCAGTGACTTTAGATTCTCACAGGAATGCAAAGCCCTATTGTGAATTGCACATGCGAGGGATCTAGGTTGTGCACTCCTTAAGAGAATCTAATTCCTGATGATCTGTTACTGTCTCCCATCACCCCAAATGGGGTTCCCACTGATGTTACATTCTGGTTAGTTGTATACTTATTTCATTATATATTACAATGTAATAATGATAGAAATAAAGTACACAGTAAAGGTAATGCACTTGAATCATCCAGAAACCATCCCCCTACCCAGGTCCGTGGAAAAATTGTCATCCACAAAACCAGCCTCTGGTGCCAAAAAGGTTGGGGACTGCCGTCCTAGACCACTGTCTTTTTGCTGTAACTTCACATGGTGGGAAGGGCTAAGGAATCTCTCTGGGGCTTCTTGTATAAGGGCAGTACATAATCCCATTCATGAGGGCTCTATCTTCATGATCTAAGGTATCTTCCAAAGGTCCCACCTCCTAATACCATCACCTTGGGGGTTAGGATTTTCACACATGACTTTTGGGGAGACACAAACATTCAGACTATAGCGTAAGAACAACTCTTTAAGTAAAAAAAAAATCCTTTAAAATCCCAAGGAATTAATTGATTTTGCATATTATATTTAGGATATCATAATGGGAAGGGAGTGAGCAAGTGGCAAAGGGCTGGGATGAACTATTTTTAGGTGGTGAAACTTTCTAGCATCCCTCAAATCACACCACATTGGATACTTGCTTCTCTTCTAATCCATATGATTATCCTGAGCTAGTGATTTTGGTTTCAAAAGGAGGGATGTTCAGAAGTGGTTTGGGCAAGTGTGTCTGACTGACCCTGTTTTTTTGAACTTTGGAAACATCCCCCAATTTATAGGAAGTGGAAACAGGGCCATCTCAGCTGATTCCAGCAAAGTAGAATTCTGAAGTGAAGAGAACATGAGAACAGATAGACCTGGAGATCAAATCTCCCCTGTGCCACCCAACAAATTGTTGACTTCATTTAGCCATTTTAAGGCTTATTTTTTTCACCTGTAAATTGGAGATGATAATTAGGAAGTTTCAAATAAATCACATATGTGAAATGCTACCCATGGTAGGAAATTAACATATACCAATTACCTGATGAGTAATTCAGGAAATCGTAACATTCTATGATTCTGTAATTGTTATGAATCAAATATAAGTATTTACGCAAATTTTTATATAGAGCTGCTTTCCCCCGAATTAGTAAACTGTAGATAGCATGATTCACAAGAACAGATTAAATCTCACTTTATTCTTTTCACTTTGTACTTCCTTTCAAAGTACAATTTATTACACTATAAAAGTGCATAAATCTTAAGTTTATAGCTTGGCAGGGTTTTTTCAAGTGTATATGCCCATGTGGCCACCACCCATATCAAAATACAGAACATTTCCTTTCCCACAGATGGCGATGGCCTCATGGCCTCTCTCAGTCAATACTTTCCTCCAAAAGTAACCACTAATCTAAACTCTATTGCCATCAAATATATCAGATTTTGTATTTCATATGAACAGAAAATACTGTGTATTCTATTTTGTAATTAGCCCAACATGTCTATGAGATTTATCCATATTTTTATGTGAGTAATAACATCATTTTAAAGATCAGTCCTGGACTTGTCAAGAAAGAGTTATTTTCAGAAATAAAAATATCTCCTCACCTCCAAAAAACTGTCCATTTTTTTCTTTAAAATAGTCTAGATGGATTCACTTTTCTTTCTACTCCTTTCTGAGGAATCTTTTTCTGTTTGTCGTATCTGTGATTTACCCCTCTCCATTTGTGCCATTTGAAGGTCCTGCTCATCTAATTACATAAACCTCAGTCTGACTATTTTGTAGTTCTATCAGATAAATAGTGATGCTTTATATTTTATCAGTCAAGCACAAAAGAGCACAGAGAACTGAAATTTTCACTAGTCCCCTGGCAACGGCTTCCTGATACCCCAAAGGGGAAAGTGATTCATTTTTTTCTGCATTGCTGGATTCGTCATTCAGTTTGATTTCTTTAGGGAGCAGAGTGTTGAATGCCCCTCAGGGTCAGGTTTTGGAGTATTTTTACTTTAATTACTATAGACAAAGAGGAGGAAGTGAGAAAGTAAAAAGTACAGGAATAATAAATGTAACTGTTCCACAATATGGCTAACACAGCTCTTTTATTTTATTACAGACCTGGCACAAATCGGATTCTACTTCATTATATCAATTTTGGGTTATCAGGGCTTGATGTCATTAAACATTCAAATTATGACTAGTTGTTCTTATTTTATTTCCATGCTAAGCAAGAATTTATTGATTATAGATTGGAAACTCATGAGTTTTACCTTGTCAAATATATAGAGATCATTGCAAATTAATTAATTGATACGATTGCATATATCAGCCTTTGTGAACCTTATCAAGTTCAGTTAGTATCCTTGGTCAGAACAACTTTGCTAGGCTGAGGGTCTGTCACCAAGACAAGGGTGTACAGTTAACTTTCCCTAGGCAATAACCTTTTCAGGATGCTGTGTCACACTGTCCAGATTGCTCCATCAGGACTGAAGGATTCATTCACCCAGTTGTTGGGGAGGTTGTTAGCTGTTACCCATCTCCTGAATTGTCACTGCTAATGATAGTCATCTTGCCCCCAAATCATCCCCTTTCCTAGGTCAGCCTACATCCAGTGACTGGTCAATGTAAGAGAACAGAGGCCTTGTTCTCTTTTCCTAACTGGGGACAACTCTGAAGGACTGTCCAGTGCGAGAGCTTCCCACTGGGTCAGCTGAGGCCTTTGTTAAGACTGATTCTCACTCCCTCTTCTTCTGTACAATCATGCTTCTTTCTCCTCCTTTCCTCAGGTGTTGATCTTAAGGACACTTTCTAATAAATGTCTTGCATGCCATATCAGAATCTGTTATGAACTTAGTTTTGTTCCCCCAGATTCATATGTTGATGCCCTAATCCCCAAAGGGACTGCATTTGGAGATAAAACTTTTAGAAGGTAATTAAGGTTAAATGAGTTCATGACAGTAGGTCCCTGATTCAGTATGATTGGTGGCTTTAAAAGAAGAGAAAGGGAGAGATCTCTCTTTCCACATGCGTATGCACCCAGGAAAAAGCCATGTGAGGACACAGCCAGAAGACTCTGCAAGTCTGCAAGTCAGGAAGAGAGCCCCCACCAGAACCAACCAGGCTGGCACCCTTATCTTGGACTTCCAGCCTTTAGTATCATGAGACAATACATTTCTGTCATTTAAGCCCCCTAGTCTGTGGCACTTTGTCATGGCAGCCTGAGCTAATGAATATACCCTCTGTTTGATTTTATATCTTCTTCAAACTTTGAGAGCAATCAAAGATCCAAGCATAGTACTTTCTAGTCTCAGAACTCTTGTTCTTCTTAGGTAAACTATTTGTGGAAGTTCAATATAAATGAAATTCACAAATGATAAGTGTGGATCTCAATACTTTTTTTTGCAGTTTTAGCAAGGCTAAGTCTTGCTTTTTTTATACTTTATTATACTTTAAGTTCTGGGATACACGTATAGATTGTGCAGGTTTGTTACATAGGTATACATGTGCCATGGTGGTTTGCTGCACCCATCAATTCATCATCTACATTAGGCATTTCTCCTAATGCTATCATTCCCCTTACCCCCACCCTGCAGACAGGCCCCGGCGTGTGATGTTCCCCCACTGTGCCCATATGTTCTCATTGTTCACCTTCCACTTATGAGTGAGAATATGTGGTGTTTGGTTTTCTGTTCCGATGTTAGTTTGCTGAGAATGATGGCTTCCAGCTTCATCCATGTCCCTGCAAAGGACATGAACTCATCATTTTTTGTGGCTGCATAGTATTCCATGGTGTATATGTGCTACATTTTCTTAATCCAGTCTATCATTGTTGGACATTTGGGTTGGTTCCAAGTCTTTGCTATTGTGAATAGTGCCACAGTAAACATACGTGTGCATGTGTCTTTATAGCAGCATGATTTATAGTCCTTTGGGTATATACCCAGTAATGGGATGGCTGGGTCAAATGGTATTTCTAGTTCTAGATCCCTGAGGAATCGCCACACTGACTTCTACAAGGGTTGAACTAGTTTACAGTCCCACCAACAGTGTAAAAGCATTCCTATTTCTCCATATCCTCTCCAGCATCTGTTGTTTCCTGACGTTTTAATGATCACCATTCTAATTGGCGTGAGATGATATATCGTTATGGTTTTGATTTGCATTTCTCTAATCAACAGTGATGATGAGCTTTTTAAATATATGTTTGTTGGCCACATAAATGTCTTCTTTTGAGAAGTGTCTGTTTATATCCTTTGCCCACTTTTTGATGGGGTTGTTTGTTTTTTTCTTGTAAATTTGTTTAAGTTCCTTGTGGAGTCCAGATATTAGCCCTTTGTCAGATGGATAGATGGCAAAAATTTTCTCCCATTCTGTAGGTTGCCTGTTCACTCTGATGGTAGTTTCTTTTGCCTTGGAGAAGCTCTTTATTTTAATTAGATGCCATTTGTCAATTTTGGCTTTTGTTGTCATTGCTTTTGGTGTTTTAGTCATGAAATCTTTGTCCATGCCTATTTCCTGAATGGTATTGCCTAGGTTTTCTTCTAGGGTTTTTATGGTTTTAGGTCTTACATTTAAGTCTTTAATCCATCTTGAGTTAATTTTTGTATAAGGCATAAGGAAGGGATCCAGTTTCAGTTTTCTGCATATGGCTAGTCAGTTTTTCCAACACCATTTATTTAATAGGGAATGCTTTCTCCATTGCAAGTTTTTGTCAGGGTTGTCAAAGATCACATGGTTGCAGATGTGTGGTGTTATTTCTGAGGCCTCTATTCTGTTCTATTGGTCTATATATCTGTTTTGGTACCAGTATCATGCTGTTTTGGTTACTGTAGCCTTGTAGTGTAGTTTGAAGTCGGGTAGCATGATGCCTCCAGCTTTGTTCTTTGTGTTTAGGATAGTCTTGGCTATACAAGCTCTTTTTTGGTTCCATATGAAATGTAAAGTAGTTTTTTCTAATTCTGTGAAGAAAGCCAATGGTAGCTTGATGGGATTAGCATTGAATCTATACATTACTTTGAGCAGTATGACCATTTTCACAATATCGATTCTTCCTATCCATGAGCATGGAATGTTTTTCCATTTGTTTGTGTCCTCTCTTATTTCCTTAAGCAGTGGTTTGTAGGTCTCCTTGAAGAGGTTCTTCACATCCCTTGTAAGTTGTATTCCTAGGTATTTTATTCTCTTTGTAGCAATTGTGAATGGGAGTTCACTCATGATTAGGCTTTCTGTTTGTCTATTATTGGTGTATATGAATTCTTGTGATTTTTGCACATTGATTTTGTATCCTGAGAGTTTGTTGAAGTTGCTCATCAGCTTAAGGAGTTTTTGGGCTGAGATGATGGGGTTTTCTAAATACACAATCATGTCATCTACAAATAGAGACAATTTGACTTCCTCTTTTCCTATTTGAATACTCTTTATTTCTTTCTCTTGCCTGATTGCCCTGGGCAGAACTTCCAATACTATATTGAATAGGAATGCTGAGAGAGGGCATCCTTGTCTTGTGCCAGTTTTCTAAGGGAATGCTTCCAGCTTTTGCCCATTCAGTATGATATTGGCTGTGGGTTTGTCATAAATAGCTCTTATTATTTTGAGATACGTTCCATCAATATGTAGTTTATTGAGTGTTTTTGGCATGAAGGGGTGTGGAATTTTATTGAAAACCTTTTCTGCATCTATTGAGATAGTCATGTGGTTTTTGTCATTGGTTCTGTTTATGTGATGGATTACATTTATTGATTTGTGTATGTTGAACCAGCCTTGCATTTCAGGGATGCAGCTGACTTGATCATGGTGGATAAGCTTTTTGATGTGCTGCTAGATTTGGTTTGCCATTGAAGATTTTTTTGTTTGTTTTTTTGAGACAGAGCTTCGCTCTTGTTGCCCAGGCTGGAGTGCAATGGCATGATCTCAGCTCACTGCAACCTCTACCTCCCAGCTTCAAGCAATTCTCCTGCCTCAGTCTCCCAAGTAGCTGGGATTACAGGCATGTACCACTATGCCCAGCTAATTTTGTATTTTTAGTAGAGACAGGGTTTCTCCATGTTGGCCAGGCTGGCCTCGAACTCATGACGTCAGGTGATCCACCCACCTCAGCCTCCCAAAGTGCTGGGGTCACAGGCATGAGCCACCATGCCTGGTCTTCACTGAGGATTTTTACATTGATGTTCATCAGGGATATTGGCCTGAAATTTTCTTTTTTTGTTGTGTCTCTGCCAGGTTTTGGTATCGGGATGATGCTGGCCTCATAAAATGAGTTAGGGAGGAGTCCCTCTTTTTCTGTTGTTTGGAGTAGTTTCAGAAGGAATGGTACCAGCTCCTCTTTGTACCTCTGGTAGAATTTGGCTGTGAATCCGTCTGGTCCTGGGCTTTATTTTGTTGGTAGGCTATTAAATGCTGCCTCAATTTCAGAACTTGTTATTGGTCTATTCAGGGATTTGACTTCTTCCTGGTTTAGTATTGTGAGGGTGTATGCGTCCAGGAATTTATCCATTTCTTCTTGATTCTGTAGTTTATTTGCATAGACGTATTTATAGTATTCTCTGATGGTAGTTTGTATTTCTGTGGGATCAGTACTGATATCCCCTTTATTATTTTTTATTGTGTCTATCTGAGTCTTCTCTCTTTTCTTCTTTATAGTCTGGCTAGCAGTCTATCTATTTTGTTAATCTTTTCCAAAAGCCAGCTACTGGATTCATTGATTTTTTTGAATACTTCCTATTTGAAGTTTTTTATGTGTCTGTCTCCTTCAGTTCTGCTCTGATCTTGTTATTTCTTGTCTTCTGCTAGCTTTTAAATTTGTTTGCTCTTGCTTCTCTAGTTCTTTTTATGGTGATGTTAGGGTGTCAATTTCAGATCTTTCCCACTTTCTCCTGTGGGCATTTAGTGCTATAAATTTCCCTCTAAACACTGCTTTAGTAGTGTTTATGATAATCTCTGCAGAGATTATGGTACATTGTGTCTTTGTTCTCATTGGTTTCAAAGAACTTATTTATTTCTGCCTAAATTTCATTATTTACCCAGCAGTCATTCAGGAGCAGGTTGTTCACTTTCAATGTTGTTGTGCGGTTTTGAGTGAGTTTCTTAATTCTGAGTTCTAATTTGATTGCACTGTGGTCTGAGACACTGTTTGTTATGATCTGCATTCTTTCGCATTTGCTGAGGAGTATTTTACTTCCAATTATGTGGTCAGTTTTAGAATAAGTGCTATGTGGTACTGAGAAGAATGTATATTTTGTTGATTTGAGGTGGAGAGTTCTGTAGATGTCTATTAGGTCTGCTTGGTCCAGAGCTGAGTTCAAGTCCTGAATATCCTTGTTAATTTTCTGTCTCATTGATCTGTTTAATATTGACGTGGGGTATTAAAGTCTCCCACTATTATTGTGTGGGAGTCTAAGTCTCTTTGTAGGTCTCTAATAACTTGCTTTATGAATCTGGGTGCTCCTGTATTGGATGAACATATATTTAGGAGAGTTAACTCTTCTTGTTGCATTGATCCCTTTACTATTATGTAATGCTTTTCTTTGTCTTTTTTGATCTTTGTTGGTTTAAAGTCTGTTTTATCAGAGACTAGGATTGCAGTCCCTGCTTTTTTTTTTTCTCTCTCCATTTGCTTAGTAAATATTCCTCTATCCCTTTATTTTGAGCCTGTGTATGTCTTTGAACATGAGATGGGTCTCCTGAATACAGCACACCGATGGGTCTTGACTGTTTATCCAACGTGCCAGTCTATGTCTTTTAATTGGGGCATTTAGCCCATTTACATTTAAGGTTAATATTGTTATGTGTGAATTTGATCCTGTCATTATGATGCTAGCTGGTTATTTTGCCCATTAGTTGATGCAGTATCTTCATAGTGTCGATGGTCTTTACATTTTGGCATGTTTTTGCAGGGCCTGGTACTGGTTTTTCCTTTCCATATTTAGTACTTCCTTCAAGAGCTCTTGTAAGGCTGGCCTGGTGGTGACAAAATCCCTCAGCATTTGCTTGTCTGTGAAGGATTTTATTTCTCCTTCGCTTATGAAGCTTAGTTTGGCTGGATATGAAATTCTGGGTTGAAAATTCTTTTCTTTAAGAATGTTGAATATTGGCCCCCACTGTCTTCTGGCTTGTAGGGTTTTTGCAGAGAGATCCACTGTTAGTCTGATGGGCTTCCCTTTGTGGGTAACCCGACCTTTCTCTCTGGCTGTCATTAACATTTTTTCCTTGATTTCAACCTTGGTGAATCTGACGATTATGTGACTTGGGGTTGCTCTTATCAAGGAGTATCTTTGTGGTGTTCTCTGTATTTCCTGAATTTGAATGTTGGCCTGTCTTGCTAGATTGAGGAAGTGCTCCTGGGTAATATTCTCAAGTGTGTTTTCCAACTTGGTTCCATTCTCCCCATCACTTTCAGGTACACCAATCAAACATAGGTTTGGTCTTTTCACGTAGTCCCATATTTCTTGGAGGCTTTGTTTGTTCCTTTACATTCTATTTTCTCTAATCTTGTCTTCATGCTTTATTTCATTAAGTTTATCCTCAATCTCTGATATCATTTCTTCCGCTTGATCGATTCAGCTATTGAAACTTGTGCATACTTCACGAAGTTTTCATGCTGTGTTTTTCAGGTCCATCAGGTCATTTATGTTCTTCTCTGAACTGGTTATTGTAGTTAGCCTGTAACCTTTTATAAAGGTTCTTAGCTTCCTTGTGTTGGGTTAGAACATGCTCCTTTAGCTTGGAGGAGTTTGTTATTACTCACCTTCTGAAGCCCAATCTGTCATACTTATTCTCCATCCAGTTTTGTTCCCTTGCTGGTGAGGAGTTGTGATCCTTTGGAGGAGAAGAGGTGTTCTGGTTTTTGGAATTTTCAGCCTTTTTGTGTTGGTTTTTCCTCATCTTTGTGGATTTATCTACCTTTGGTCTTTAATGTTGGAGACCTTCAGATGGGGTTTTTGCATGGGCGTTCTTTTGGTTGATGTTGATGCTATTGCTTTCTGTTTGTTAGTTTTCCTTCTAACAGTCAGGCCCCTCTGCTGCTAGTCTGCTGGAGTTTACTGGAGGTCCATTGCAGACCCTATTTGCCTGGGTATCACCAGTTGAGGCTTCAGAACAGCGAAAATTGCTGCCTGCTCCTTCCTCTGGAAGCTTTGTCCCAGAGGGACATCCACCAGATGCCAGCCAGAGCTCTCCTGGATGACATGTCTGTCAGCCCCTGCTGGGAGGTGTCTCCCAGACAGGAGGCACGGGGGTCAGGGGCCCACTTGAGGAGGCAGTCTGTCCCTTAGCAGAGCTTGAGCACTAAACTGGGAGATCCGCTGCTCTCTTCAGAGCCAGCAGGCAGGAATGTTTAAGTCACTGGAACTGTGCCCACAGATGCCTCTTTCCCCAGGTGCTCTGTCCCAGGGAGATGGGAGTTTTATCTATAAGCCCCTGACTGGGGCTGCTGCCTTTCTTTCAGAGATGCCCTGCCCAGAGAGGAGGGATCTAGAGAGGCAGTCTGGCTACAGTGGCTTTGCATCACAGTGGTGGGTTCTGCACCCTGTTCACACTTCTCCAAGGCTTTGTTTACATTGTGAGGGGAAAACCACCTACTCAACCCTCAGCAATGGCAGACACCCCTCCCCACAACAAGCTCAAGCATCTTAGGTCAACTTCAGACTGCTGTGCTGGCAATGAGAATTTCAAGCCAGTGGATCTTAGCTCGTTGGGCTCTGTGGGTGTGGGATCTGCTAAACAAGACCATTTGGCTCTCTGGCTTTAGCCCCCTTTCCAGGGGAGTGAACTGTTCTGTCTTGCTGGCGTTCCAGGTGCCACTGGGGTACAAAAAACAACAACAACAACAACAACAACAACAAAAACTCCTTCAGCTAGCTCAGCTCAGTGTCTGCCTAAAGGCAGCCTAGTTTTGTGCTTGAAATCCAGGGCCCTGGTGGTATAGGCACCTGAAGGAATCTCCTGGTCTGGGGGAAAACCATGGGAAAAGCATAGTATCTGAGCCGGATAGCACCGTCCTTCCTGGCACAGTCCCTCACAGCTTCCCTTGGCTAGGGGAGGGAGTTCCCTGACCCTTCACACTTCCTGGGTGAGGCGACACCCCACCCTGCTTCTGCTCTCCCTCTGTGGGCTGCACTCACTTTCTAACCAGTCCCAATGAGACGATCCAGGTACCTCATTTGGAAATGCAGGAATCACCCGCCTTCTACGTTGGTCTCGCTGGGAGCTGCAGACTGGAGCCTTTCCTATTGGGCCATCTTGCCAGCATGCCCTGAATACATTTTTATAAAAGGAGCACAACTATAAAACCAGCACACAGACCAATAAATACAGTCTTCTTTTGTGTGTGATCTCAGTAATTTTTGTTCTTTTTGTTTTTATTTTTCTATATGAGGGCTCATCTTTTTGAAGAATGAACTTTTGACTTTGCCAATTTCCCCTATTATTTGTCTGTTTTGTATTTTATTAATTCTGCTTTTAAGTATTTTCTTACTTCTACTTACTTTATGTTTACTTTGCTCTTCTTTTTTCTAGCTTCTTAAGGTGGAAATTCACATAATTGTTTTTAGATTTTTCTTTATTTCTAATATAAACATTTACTGTTATAAAGTTTCCTCTAAGTCAAGCTCCTCCAAACTGTGGCCTGCAGGCCACATGCAGCCCAGGATGGCTTTGAATGTGATCCCACACGAATTCATATACTTTCTTAAAACATTATGAAATTTTTTTGTGCTTTTTGTTTTGTTTTGTTTTTAGGTCATCAGCTATCATTAGTGTTAGTGTATTTTATGTGTGGCCCAAGACAATTCTTCTTCTTCCAATGAGGCCCAGGGAAGCCAAAAGATTGGACACCTCTGTTCTAAGCAGTACTTTAAATGAATTCTCAATATTTGATATGTGGAATTTCAAAATATTCAATTTGAAATATTTTACATTTCTCTTGTGTTTTTTTTAACTCAAGGATTCTTTAGAAACATGGTTTAATTTTCAAATATTTTGGGTTTTTCTAGACTTTTTTTGGTTATACATATCTACATTTTTTCTTATTGTCAGAGAACACAATCATTATGGTTTTAGTTCTTTGAGATGTATTGAGCTTTTTGTAGTGGTCTGAAAGATGGTTTTGGTGAATGTACCATATGTTTACAAAGAATGTATGCCTTCCACAATTTTGGGGTGTAGTCTTCTATCAATGCTAGTTAGAACTAAGTGGTTAGTAATGTGCAGATCTTCTACATTTTTCTTTATATTTTTTTCTAATTCTATTAATTTCTGAGAGGGTATTAAAAATCTTCAATTATGATGATAGCATTGTCCACTTCTCACTTTAATTCTGTCAATTTTTACTTCATGGATTTTGGAACTATTCATCAGGGATATACATATTTGTATTTCTTATGTCTTTCTAATGAACTGACCCATTTTTTTACTCTTTTTCTTCTTTGTCATGAAGTTTCATTTATCTGATATTAATATAGTCACTTAAACCTTCTCAAGCTTACTGTTGTCATGGTCAATATGTTTCTATCTATTTACTTTCTATCTGTCTTGTAGAGGGCACATAGCTGGATCATGCTTTTAAAAAGTATTGAACATTTTTTTCCTTTAAATTGGCATGCTTATTTTATCAATATTTAAACCTGCACATGTACCTTTGAATTTAAAAGTTTAAAAAAAATTTTTGACAAGAGAAAATTTAACTCTACCATTTTACTTTTTAATTTTTGTTTATCTCCTAAGTAGTTTTTTTGTTTCTGTTTCTCCTTATGTAGTTTCATTTGGATTATCGAACATTTTTATAATTCTATTTTAATTTAATCATTTTTAAGCTGTAACTGTGAGGATTTTGTTGGTTGTTCTAGGGATTAAAATAAGTATTTTGTCGCAGTCAATTTAGCGTTGATATTGCACTAGTTTATGTAAAATATTAAAATCTAACAACCATTTATGTCCATTTACCGCTTTCTGACCATTTATGTTATAGTTTTTGTATGTATCACATTAAACTGTGTTTTAAAAAAAACCCGATAGATAGATAGATAGATAGATGGCTTTAATCTATCATAATTAAAGCTATTAAGAAGGGAATTATTTAGTGCTCTTCATTCTTTTCTGAAAATTTATATTTTTATTTGGTATCATTTCATCTAGCCTAAATCCATGCTTCTTTTAGGATTTACTGTAATGCAGGTCTGCTAGTAACATAATCTGTTAATTTTCTTTCATCTGGACCTATCTATATTTTACACTCATTCTTGAAGGATGTTTTTGCTGAATATAAGAATCTGGATTGACAGTTTATATTTTCTTTTAGCTCTCGAACGTGTTATTTTACTCTCTTTTGACTTTAATTGTTTCTGATGGAAAGGCAGCAATATTTTGATTTGTTCCCTCTATGTAATGCTACTTTTCTCTGGCTGCTTTTGAGTTTATCTTTCAAAATTAACAGCTTGGCCAAGATATATCTTGGTGTAGTTTTCTTTGTATTCTTCTTGTTAGAACCTTGCTAAACTTCTTGAATTCATAAATGTATGTGTTCCACCAACTTTGGAACATTTTTAGCCATTACTTTTTGTTTTTTGTTTTTTTTTCTTTTTTGAGACGGAGTTTTGCTCTTGTTGCCCAGGCTGGAGTGCAGTGGTGCGATCTTGGCTCACTGCAACCTCCGCCTCCCAGGTTCAAGCGATTCTCCTGCCTCAGCCTCCTGAGCAGCTGGGATTACAGGTGCCTGCCACCATGCCCAGCTAACTTTTCGTATTTTTAGTAGAGACGGGGTTTCACCATGTTGGCCAGGCTGGTTGCAAACTCCTGACCTCAGGTGATCCACCAGCTTCGGACACCCAAGGTGCTGGGATTACAGTCGTGAGCTACCATGCCAGGCCTGGCCATTACTTCTTTAATTATATTTTGTATGCTTCATTCTTTCTCTCCTCTCCTCTGGGACTCCAACTATAAGAAACTACGTATTTGGTTCATAGTCCTGAAATGTAATTTTAAAAACATGTTTCTTTACTATAACATTATTAAACATGTTGAAATATGAGTCTGTGTGCAATTCAATGTTTATTTTCTTTCCATAATGTTCCCAAGTATTGCAAACTGGGTGACTATAATGTCTGTTTTTATGCAGATTTTTAATTCCTGTCTTTCTCACAGACAATTATCTTTCCTTTGGACATTTTCCAGTGATTATAAGGTTTTGAGTTCTCTTGGGAATCTTCATGTGTGGGCAGATGTATTACCAAAAGCTATTAGTGGGAGATTAAACAGGTGTGATCTGAAACCTGGATTTAGACGACACTTTTGTTGTTTAAGTCATTTATTCAACCAGGTGAAAGCTTCTTAGACCAGAGGCAATTCTGTTATCTCTTTTTTAGGGAGTTGGAGCGTTGATATTTCATCTCCTCTTCATAAGATAATGTTGTCTTATTTTAATGTAACATTTCCATTTTTGGCCAAGGATAAATATATCAGCAGCATGTGTTGATTGCAGTAGCATTAGGTATATGATAGTATTATTGTTTAAAGTAACCACAGAGAACAAGACAGGATATTGGAACTATAAGGCATTGCTGTGTTATCCTACTGCTTCAGTATCCAACCATATAGACAAATAGGGACCTAACTCAGCTAACTGACTTTTTAAGAAAGGAATTCCACTCATTAGGCTTCTTTAGGATGTTTTTCTCAGGTTTACAGCTTATCATCAGCTGGTTATTTTATTATATAAAAACTAAATCTATTGTGCTCCAAAGAAGACAAATGTTACCTTCTGATGATATAAGGAAAGATGTAGAGATTTGCAATTTAATTATAGGTTTCATTTTTAAATAGGCATTAATATAGGAAAAATTAATATTGCTACAAAACAGCAAGAAAAAAAATCCATATTATAAAGTATTAATAGCTTGGGATTTCAGAGTAATCACAGTGCCATAGGTATGCACTATAATTTGGGAATAAAACTTTGCTTCCATAGTCGACCAGATTATCACTTCCTATTTTGATCACAACCCTTCCTGAGACAAAAGCAGAGACTGACCACAGAGGGAGGAGAGGAGGAACACAGTTAAGGATTATATCCCCATGGCATCAGCACTGTGATAAAGGAGGAATTAGGAGAGGAAGGGATGGAGAAAATAGTTGGGATTGTATTCCTGACCTATTTCTGGTTCTTATTTAATATCTGGGGATGAGATAGGTTTAATCTGGCCAGCTAAGAAACAGGCAGTAGCATACTATTTTCGTATATCATACCTTTGGGGCCATTTTTTAAATCAAGTAATTTACATTTAGTGTTTCTTAATTATTACATGTTATTGATTACTTTCATTATATATGAATATTAGAATGGTAAGTATGCTTTAAATTACTGGTTATAATTTTACCCAAGTTTACATAAAATCCATCCTAAGCACACTTAGATTCATTTTTTCAATGATGATTTTGTATTTTCTGTTATTTCAACACTTACGTTGATAACTGAGAGTTAACTGTGCTATTTTTTGCGTTGTCGATCCTTCCTAAAATGCAGAGAATAGTGAATTAACCATCACTTGGCAGCATCCTTAGCCTCTACTCAATGGATGCTAGTTAAATCCACCCATGGCTGTGACAACTAAAAATGTTTCCAGACATTGCCAGATGTCCTCTGGGGGAAAAAATTGTCCCCAGCTGAGAACCACCACTCTAGCTGCTCAGTAATGTCAGAGAGAAAACACTTTGAGTTATAATCGTATGTTAAGCTAAAGCAAGTATTTTATAATTCAAAAGTAAGCAATGATATCATTATTTTGAATAAAAGAACATACAATTTTTTAAAATTTCTAAAGTGTTTTAAATAGTAACCATTTCAATAAGCCATTTTATTAGGCTCCTGGTGAAGTAAATAATATACCATTTAAAGTACACAGAGTAAAATAATCTTTCACCTGACTGTATCCACAGGTATCTATTTCAGTTTGGCAAGCATTCTTGATATTCCTCCAAAATTTTTGGATCATTCACTTAGGAATTTAGCCATTTAATTCAATCCAATCCTGTCCTATTAAGTCCAAGAACTATTGCCATGAGAACATTGCCAACCTGGTAACATTCCAAAAGCCTTTTCTATTTCTAATGAAATTGTACAAACTTTTAAGAGAATAACAAGTTGCATGTGGTTATCAAATGAAAAGGGCTTTATAATACAGAATCAAAACCATAGAAGAGACATGTATAACTTACAATGTCATCAGCAAAAGGGAGTGTAAATAATGAGCAGGGGAGAAAGAAACTATATACCACCAGTATTTGTTAATATTTAAAGAAGCCTAAATTCTGTCATCATTACCTAACTGCATCAGTATCATTTAAATAAAATTGCTCATACATAATCAGGGGTAGAAGTTTGTCTCTGGAAGCTCTAACTTTCCTTTTTTGGCTGATTTTTCCAGCTGTATAGAATTTTCAGTGGCGTCCCATGGTCTTAAGCAAGCTACCATGACCAATGAGTCAAAAAGATCTGTTCAGATTCCTATCTAACTCTACTACTGGCATCAAAGAGGCAGTGCCTCATAAGAGGTGTAAAGTATTACCTGCTACTGAGATATTTGTGTTAAGCCAAACCCAAAGGATGAAGAAGAAATTGGGGATCGGAAGGTCTTCCTGAAAATCAGATCATCTTAGGTTTGAGGGAGAATCTTTAAGACAGACAAGCATCAGCATGAAAGAAGATGTCCAGAAGAACAAATGGAAGGTTTAAAATTTGTGTAGAATGGAGGAAGGCAGGCAGATACTGTCTCATTAGCACTCATGTACATTTGAGGCTAGTTCCACACAAAGAAACACTTGTATTAAGCCAGACCTTAAAGCAGCCACTACAATTAGGATGTACCTGAACATTAAAGAAAGAGAAAAGTAAACATAAAAGAAATTATTGGAGCATTTTACAAACTGGATCTATGGAAGAAAAGTCTTTAGCAAACAAGGTCAAAATATGGCATATTATTAAATTTTCCAGACATATCAGGGAACACGGATCTCTTGGGTGCTAATAACTCAGACACTTGCTTTGTTGCCTTTCAGTCAAAATACCTGTACCATAGGTATACATACTAATAATGCTAACATGTGTTGAGTCCTTAATATGTACCAAAATTATTTAATCCTTGCAACAGTACTCTGAGGCAGATACTTTTATCATCTGTACTTTACAGATGAGGAAGTTCACACTTAGAAAGGTTAAGTAACTTGCCCAAGGTCATACAACAAGGATTCACACCTAAGCCAGACAGATCCAATGCTTAAGCATTTGTCTGCCCTTAAATGATAGTTCTCTGGCAGAGGCAAGTTCTTCTGCAAAGTGAGAGACCGAGTGAGGAACCAAATCAACTGTGTTTCCCTGCATGGACCCACTTTCTTTCTTAGCCCAACACACCCTAGTCCCCAGATGGACTTCTCACAAGATTCGCCTTAAAGGTTTGGAAACCAGGGAAGTTGATGATCCCTGAAATGATGCCAGCTGTCTTATCGAAGCCAGAGTATGGTAGGAGTTGCTTTGGGAGTACTGGATGTAACTCAGAGAGACCTTGCAACTGCAGTGTGCCTGGTACAATTCTGGAACCTCATGAATGGTAGGGATTCCTTAGCAAATCTCAGTACAATGTGGGCAAAACCAGCCTATTCAACAGTGACTCTGAACCACAGTGGAAACAGTTCTAGGCTGCTGGTCATGGAGGGTGAAGAATTTGAAAATTGGCCCTTTGTTATCTCCTTGTGGTTTATAACAGCCAATTTGTTTTCTTTCTCTGGGACCCTTCATGGCATATGAGTGACAGCATACAAATATAATATCTAAAAATCTCTAAGAAATCTTGGATTCTGTGATCTCTGAAGTAGGATGAAAAGTTACTGAGAGAAAGCTATTATGATAAGTGGATATTCATGGTTCACTGTCAGTGAAAGCTGTCTGTAAAGTGTTGTTTTTGCAAGTAAAGAGAACATACAGGATTCCCTTCCCCACCTCCATGCCATTATATGCTGCATGAGGAGCTGTATGGATCTTAAGATTAAGAGTTCTCTTAATAAGTTGTGTGCCCTGACAACATGGCATGGATTAAGTTGCCTTTCTGTTTTGTGTTTCTTTTTCCCCCTATGTAGGTGGCAGTGTCACACAGTGGTGAGAACCTGGCATTTGTAGCTAGGGCAAACCAGCTTCTCGTTCTTGATTCTGTCACTTATTAATTGTGTGACATTGGAGAAGTTTGCCTGGTGGGAGACAGTCTTTATATGCTAATAACTGTACCTTTAAAACTAGAAAATTAATAACTGCTACCTGAGAATGTTAGTTAAGCAATTATATTGCACATTGTAGTAGTTCAGATTTGTAGTTGAAAATTGAAGAAGCTGAGCTCAAACTGGCTTAAGTAAAAAAGGGATTTTATTGGCTCTTGTAAAGAAGTTCAAGACCAATCTCACTTCAAGCATAGATAAATCCAGGTGCTCAAAGGATTTTTATCAGAATCTTTCTCCTCCTAGCTTCAGTTCTGCATTTTTACTCTTGATGTTGGCTTAATTCTCAGAGAAGCTCTTCTTATGAGGATGTAAGGGTGGTCACCAGCACCTCCAGGCTTAGTCAACCCAGCAGAAAGAGGGAGGCTTTTTGCCCAGCTAGCCAAACTCTCAGATTGGCAAAGTGTCATTTCCTTTCCTGAACCAATCACTGTAATTGGAAAGATAGGACTGGCCAGGCATGCCAGGATACTCTTAGAAAATGGCCAGGTGTGCCAGGGGTGTTTTAGAAAGTTTGGCTTATATGCACTCCAAAGAGGACCTTTGGACTTTTGTTATGTGGCAATTTTTCTTGGGCAAAAAATTAAAGGACTTTTGTTGGAAAATGCTTTGAGCTATTTCAGAGTTCTTCTCTACTTTATCAAAGAATCACTTCATTAATTAAAGCCAGGGAAAAAATATACTTAGACTCTTGGTCAAAGATGCTTAAAATATTAAGCTTTGATCCTGTACCTCTCCCAGGATCCCAGAGTGGAGTCTGCCATATTCAAAGCACATTAATTGAGGGTGTGGGAAAGATGAATACACTGAAGGAATGCCCTGGTGCAGTTATGAGAAGGGGGAAATGAATGCTGGACACGGAAAAACAATGTATACTCAATGTATACTCATCAAGTATAATACATTTTATATCTACACAATGTTCAATGAATATTTTTTTAGTACAGCAGATAAGGCATTCTCCTAGGTACTGGGGATATATTAAGAGAGAATTATCAAGAAGCTTACCATTGAATGGAGGAAAGAATGAATACAGAAATGTATCAGAAGTATCAGAAAAGAAGGTGGTTTGACTTAATAGGGGAAGAAGAAGTTGCTATGGGAACTACAGGTTGGGCAACAACATCAGTTCTGAGGCAGGAGGCAGGAATGACTTCCCAGAAGGAGGAGGTGATATTGAAGCTGAGATTCCAGAGGAACAGAAGGAGTTAGTCAGATAAAAGGAACTTCTCTAAATCTATGTGAGCTTCAAGTTTATCATCTTGTAAAACACTAGCAAAGATTAGATATCTTCAGTTCAGCTTTGAGTGTTGTTAAATTCAGAAGCTATAAAGAGAGCAGCTGGCTTTGAAGCAAGTTGTTGAAATTTCTGGAAACTACTCCCAGCAGAGTAGGAGAGTATCCTGAATATGAGTATTTATTTTGGGGATGCTATGGGAAGAACATTTTTAAAAAGAAGACCACCACTGTAACTTCATACACAAAATAAAACTTAGTTTGGATGTCAAGCAAAATGAAGATTTAAAATAAATAGCAATGTAAGATTTGTTTTCAAAGAAGAGGGAAGAAAAGGGAGACTTTCTAGAACAATGGATTTAGTCAAGGCTCCTACCCATCTGGATGCATGCAGTGTGGGTGATTATGAAACTAGGAGCTAGCTCAAATCGCAAGTATTTGGAACAGAGGAAATTCAGGCAGTTCTGGGGTAGGAGCGTGACTATGGGAAAGTCTTGAGCAGACAGAAAGTCAGGGAAGGAGCAGTAAATGGCAGGGTTCATCCGCGTTTCTGTGGACTTTGTGAATGTAAGTATTTGATTGAGAGTACTTAAGCTATTTGCTACTGCATCCCATGCGTCAGAAAAATCTGTTTCCAACATTCTATTACAAGTTATAGGATCTGACCAGCCCCAAGTAACTTACACAAGAACGTTGAATTTGTGAGAAGGATGCTGAATAGTTTATAGTTTGAGGGAGGCATTGGAAAACCAGTCCTCAATAAAAAAGGATACAGGGTGGTTCTAGAAATAATTAGTTATCAAAGTGTTATCCCTAAACCAGAAACATCAATATCACTTTGGAACATGTTAGGATTGGAAATTCTCATCCCCACATCAAACTTATTAAGCCACAAATCTTGGAGTGGGGTCCATCAGTGGTGTTATAACAAGCCATCAGGTGATTCTGATGTAAGCTTGAGTTGGAAAATCACGCCTGAAATTTTAGCACCAGAACACCTTCAGCTATTTCTCTACTGCATACTGTCCTTTAATGACTCAGCTCTAAAAACACTTATGTCTCTTGATGTAGCCACCCAAGAATCAACTCCTAGAAAGTAGAATGTGAATGGACACCTCTGGTTGTGTGCCCATTTCTGTGTCTGGTGGTGGAACTTGGTGACATGCTTGACAGCCACCAGAACATGGAATGAGAAAAGGAAGTTCCCTGTGGAAAAAGTGGGGAGAGGGGTTATAAACAAGCAACAGAATTCTGACCAATCAGCAGACATATCAGATGGAGATTTTTGAAGGGTAAGGTGGAATTAGTCTCTTGTCAAAGGGATTCTTGACCCCATTACAGGATGAGTTACAGAATCAAAAAATCCACAGAGAAAATGAATTTAGTGTTTCTTTTTTTTCCTCTCACTGTAAAAATTCCATATGTTTAAAATGCTTAATTCAACATTGCCTGATTTCAATATTTTAAATGATGTCAATAAGTAATGTTTTCTAAGCATTTTTTTCCATTGAAAAAAGAAAATGGCATAAAGAGCTACTGCCCATATACTGATGAACTTCTGAAATGTATTTCTCATCACCAGAGGTTTTCTTGTACTCAGAAGTAAACATAATAGAACACTAGAATATTAGAGCTAGGCATCATCTAGTCCAGCTGTTCCATTTTAGAGATGAGAATGTTGATGACTAGGAAGTTTGACAGACTTGCGCAAAATCACATCCCTGATTTCAGTCTTTATGGGGTGGTATGATAATTCATTTGGAAATGAATCCAATGTCTGTTTTCTTATACGTGGCCAACTAAGAGAAAACTAATCATCCGTTGGCAATGTCTCAGGCATTTCTTCCTTGTTTTGGACAATCTCACTCTCACCCGTGCTCTTTTCACTCCCTTCATTCTCCTTCATTTATCCAGTCACCAGACAGCCTGCTGGCCAACCAACCATCCAGCCAGCCAGCATTTAGCCTGCCTATTTAATTCTTCTTAAAATAGCTAATTATATAAAGATGAACAAGACATAGACCTTGTTCTCTGGCTCAGATCCAGACTAGAGCCCAAGCCTTCTGACTCCTAGTTTAGAGACTCCACTTGTTAGGCATTAAAGTGACTAATAGAATACTGGCTGTGGAGATATTACGGGAATATAGGCCACAAGCTTGACTTTGCCTTGAACTGCCCTTCTCCCTCTTGCAGTTTCTGTATTCATTTCCCTGGTGCAATGAGTTAGAGTTTTCTATACTTTGAGTTACTGGAAGGAATCTTTTTGTGAAGATAGTGCCAAAAAAGAATCAAGTAAAACTACTTAGGAAAATTCTGTAGTCCTAACTGAGAAAGAAAAACGTCATAGTATTTGGTGGCAGAGATGAAAGTTATCTACTCTAGAGATAGTGTTTAGTGTCTTCTGTAATAACAAATTATCTGTCTGTTTTGATCTTTGCAAGTGTCCTACATCTGGAAATCCAACCCTGAATGTCTCTATAAATTGTGAGAGATAGGAAGCATTACAAAATGGGGAGTTCTGTGTGGAAGCAATGATATTGCTTTTCATTATAGCAAATGAGATAGACCTAGTCCCTAGAATCTTAGATCTTTAGTTTCTCTACCTCTACTCTTAAGCTTTTCATCTTGATCTCCTCTGCCAAATGTACAACCTATGAAAGTGGCTCCTACACTATAGAGGGGACAAGAAGGATAACCGAACAGGACTTGTGCCCATTCCTTGAAAACACTAAAGTCATGGAGACTCACCTCAGGGATTTTTTCATGTGCTGCCTACTCTTCAGGGCAGGTTCGTGAGGCTTCACAAGGCTAACTCATCCTTAACTCAAAAAGTCACCTACCTCAAGAAGCTTCCGTGATGACTGTTCTCCAAGTAACCATCAAGTTACTGGGATAGACTGACTTCAAAAATGCTAACAATTTTCCATCCCTTTATGTACCCACACTTTTTGCCTCTCATCAAGAGGTAGAATCTACTTTCCTACCGCTTGAGTCTGGGCTGGTCTTGTAGATTTGATCTGGCCAATAGAATGAAACTAAAGCAACATGAGCGCAAGCGCGGCCTGCTGGAGGATGACAGCCCATGTGTAGGAGAGCTCAATTGTCTCAGCCATTGTCAGTACTGATTCCCATACATCAAACAGACTCACGCCAAGATCAGTAGAACCATTGACCCAATATACTACTGTCCACTGCCAAGTGATTAAGCCTGGCTGAGCCCAGGAGAACCCTTCGTTTAGCTGATCTGTAGCAATAGTAAATTCTTACTGATTTAAGTCACTGAATTTTGGGGTAGTTTGCTACACAGTATTAGCTAACCTATATGTAATCACTTCTTCATAGTTTTTATTACTATCTAAAGTTATGTTTCTCATTAAATTCAAGCTATATAAATTTCAAGCAAAAAAAGTAACATGCACAAAGTCCTATATATAAAAACTTAGAGTTTACTATATGTATATGTGACATCTGTGGACTGATCAAGCAGTTTGTTAGCTTAGAAAAAAAATACATTGTTTTAGGAATACTGCATCATTTTGATGTTATTACTTTTAGTAGTATATAAATACAACATTTTGTTCCTAGAGACACTTAAGAAATAAATGGTGCAAACTAAAAAGTCATAAATGCAAACTATTTATATGAACCAACAACTTACATTTACAGAGTCAATTAACAAGTATATACTGTGGCAGTTTCCTGACTTCATCCATTGGCAGAGCGTGCAACTCATGGATGGGCCTCAGGGCTGCTGTGTTTTTCTGTAGGACGTCATGCTTTTGGAAGACACTGTCACAGGATGAGGCTTTCAGGGCCCCTCCATCCTGGTCAAAGCTGAAACCTCATGTCCTCTCTGGTTCAGTTAAATGAAGCTCATCTTCTCTTCAGAGATGTGAACCAGAAGGATCAGGGCCTTCAACTGGGTCAAATCTTAGGAGTAGGAATGTTGAGGAAAGGTAATAATCCTCAGTCATACTCAAGGAAAAATTTGTGGTAACCCAATGGGGGACTAAGTTTATGTGGGGGTATTTTAGGGATAGAAATATAGCAAGCTATGAAGACTTAACCTTTTTTTTATACTGATGTATGTTTAATACACTAAAGGGCAAACCCTTGAAAATGTAGTTGTTAGTAAAAAGAACAACAAGCAAGGAACTGAGCTACTATGGGCCAGGTGGAATACTGTGGGAGGTTGACTTTTGAGGTCTCATTTAGTCTTCACAAACACCTTTTAAGGTATGCCAATATAACTATACATCTTACATGGCAATAAACTGAGTCTCAGAAAGTATGTTCAACCAAGGTTGTACAATCCTGACAAGGTCAAGCTGATAATTCCTTCCTCCACATCTTAGATTGTTACTCTAGAATTGCAACACGCTTTTATACAGTTCTCCGTAAATTCCCAAACTCTGTTGACATCATCCTTCATTTCATGGATGGTTTCTGAAAGAAACACCCATTGGCAATACCAAAGGTGTTTCCCTTTTATAATGGCTACTTACCATGTGAATAATAGAATCTATACTAATTTTGAATTAAAACCAGTGTCTAGCAGTACATAATATGAAATATCAGGTGATAGGAGAATTACTCTCAGAAAATAGCAACTTCAAAGTTGTTGGCCACTAAAAAAGCTTTCTTCTTAAGCAAAAGTAATGCCCTCATTGACTTTTATATGATTCTCACATCCAAATAAATCTGACTTTGGTATACAGTTCTCATTAAAAGCCAGTTTATCCATTTAAAAACACCGCCATTTATTTGTTTGCCTAGGAGGAAATAGAAAGTAAAGGCAAATATCACTTTTTTTTTGCCATATGGTTATTTTAAATAAATATTTGGATAGAAGAATGAGTAGCATTTGAATCCATTTCTAACTTTCCTCTAACTGCTTTCCTCTCCAGGAGAGGAGAATTAAACTTCACTTGCTCATATTTACCTTCTAGCCCTGGTGATTTCCTGGATTATTTGCCGTTGGTGGCTTTGATGGCATAGTGTGCAGCCCCAGGAGGCCTTCTTCCAGAAAACAGAATTCGTATTAAAATCAGTTGTGCATGACTTTTGTATCTTTCTTTTACAATAAGTCATTAGTAAAGAGTTTTTCTTTGAGCTATTAGTTATCATTTTGGTTTCTTCTCTATTGGTGATCATTGTTTTCCAGTGGACAAACATAGCCAAGAGAAACATTTTCACTCAAATAGGAAAACAAAATAATGTGTCCACATATATTAGCTTCAAGAATGCCCCTTTCATGTCAATGGAATATAGGTTAGAACAGCTAAAAGTAGATTGACTCTAACTTTTGCTTTAATCCTGACAAAATAGGCCAAATTTAAAACATTTCGAAAAACTAATTAGGGAAATACAGGGAGAAATTACCCTACTTGTTTTTGTGATATCAGGTTAAATGCCACATTGTTGCAAACAAGGTTTACAGGGGAAATAAATGTGAACGAGTTTGCCTTGTATGCCTCAATGAGACTGAAAACATTGGTAACTGGGAGCCAGACAAACAGAGCAATTGGAACTGTGGAAACATTACTGTTCCCAAACAAACTCCCTGCAATTACCAGCCCAGAGAACACCCACGGAGCTCTCAAACTGGGTACCAAAGAAGGTGAGGCTGCTAACTTCCAAGCAAGCAACAATAGGAAATGGAAAACCCAGCCGGGCTAAGCTTGCCCTTCTCAGCTGGCACCAGAATAACATTGCCTGAAGAAAACAACATGAAACCTGGCACATGGAGAGCCCCAAATAAAAGCTGTATTTTAGCAAATCCTGAGGAAAAGACATAGTCTTTATTTCTTAGACAAAATACCATGTTTGCAATGTTACTAATGGTATGTATTATGTCAAAACAGTCTCCTGCTAACCAGTGCAGAATTCAGTGCTGTATCCACGCATCGTTAAGATGTTTTTTAAAACACTGAGATTTCCTGGTAGCCTAATACTTATGGCTGGCTGTGGATTTACATATGGGCTCTACTAGTTGAGGCCATTTCAAGATGCTGTTGATTTGTGGGTCCTAGCGCAGCACTTCCTATGCTTTGATACAATCAGCTGGGGATTTGTTAAAATGCAGACTCGGATTCAACAGGCCTAGGGTGGGGCCTGAGATCCTGCATTTCTAACCAGCTCTCAGGTGACATTGATGCAGCTGCCCCGTAAATCACATTTTGAATTGCAGTGCCCTAGAAAACATTATACCAACATAATGAGAAATGGAGAAGGTAGATTTGGAACCAATTAGAGTACATACTCAGGATGTGGTAGGATAAGATGGTGAACTTTAATTAGCATTTGGACATGACTTTTGCAGTATAAGGAAAGATTACACTAACTTTGGGAAGACTTTTTGTTTTTTTTTCATGGAGCACAGAGGTTGCAACAGAGCAGAATTTAGAAATATACTAGTATCTTTGTGACAGAAAAGAGCTTAGATATCAACCAGAGGGTAAGGGCTTCCTGTCTAGTGCTGCTTCCACAGTTCCCAAAGGGTCTCCTCTTTTTATGTTCTGGATGAGTGCCCTGAATTTCCTCCTATAGTGCTGTATTCATTTCCTGTGGCTGCTGTACCAAATTACGACAAACTTGATGCCTTAGAACAGGAGAAGTGTATCCTCTTACAGTTCCAGAATTCCAGCACCATATATTACTTTGCTGAATTCAGTGTGTCTACAGGCCTGTACTCTCTCCAGAGACTGTAGAGGAGGATCTATTCTTTGCCTCTTCTAACCTGTGTGGCTGCGGGCATTCCCTGGCT
Organism: Pongo abelii; assembly: GCF_028885655.2. Lineage (NCBI taxonomy): Eukaryota > Metazoa > Chordata > Mammalia > Primates > Hominidae > Pongo > Pongo abelii. The sequence goes on along the minus strand of NC_085928.1, from coordinate 129,972,729 downwards.
TATGGCAGCATCTCTCCATTCTTCAAGGATGGAATCTTTAAATCTCTCTCTGTACCATCTTGAGATTGACTTCTTTGTGCATGTCTGTGTGGAATCTCACAGGATCTCAGTCTTTCTCTTATAAGGAGACTTATGATTGCATTCAGGGAACATCTGGATAATCTAGGATGACCTCCCCACCTCAAGACTCTTAATCACATCTACAAAGATCCTTTTTTCCAAACAAGGTAATAATTATAAGTTCTAGGAATGTGGATCTGATACTTTGGGAGACTTTATTCAACCTACTACACACAGCCAACTACTGTGGGATGTATAAATTGTACTCAGAAAGACTTATCAGCATGGCAGGTTAGAATTAGAACAAGCAGTCCCTGGAAAATTGTCAGCTGTCCGCTGAAGTACTAAGATAGCCATTCATGTAGCTCTGGGTATCGGTGTAGATAAATGTCTCAGATGCACATGAAGCCATGCTCCATTGATAAGGCATTTATAGATGACATCATCTGCAATAGAATTTAGGTTGCTGGGCAAGATGTCTGCCCTGCATGGTTTGCCTCTTGTGTCTCTGCTAACTAGCACTGCCCTGTGTTTCAAGCCAAAAGCTATTCTGTAGTACAAGAAAAGCCTTTTAAAAAAATCTTTATGAATATTTATTTTGAAATAATTATAGATTCATAGGATGTTGCAAAGAAATGTACACAGGACTCCCCTGCACCCTTCACCCAGCCTCCCCCAGTGTTAACATCTTGCATCACTGTAGTACAATACAAAAACCAGGACACTGACTTTGATGTAATCCGCAGAGCTTATTCAGAAGACTCATACTTTTAACTGACTAAATAATAACAAAAGATTTTTAATATTTATTTTAGAAACCTATGCACCAGAGGCCATTATTACAGCCTATTTCAGCACAAAGACAAAATGCATGCTGTGGATTAGAGGTATAGAAAAGCTATCACCAGGAGATGGCACCTTAAATATATGTTACGAAACTCATGAACCATGAAACCCATGCAGTCACTTCTTATTTCAGCTTCCCAGAATTTCATTTGCTACAATATAGCTAGTAATAAAATAAATTTAAAGACATGAATCCAACATTATATTCCACTTAGAGTATGTAGTTGTTTACATGTGTAGTTAGAGCTTTTTATGTGACAGGGTTTTGATTTTCATAGTGGAACTTCATGAATTGTAATGAATTGTAAAATATTTTTAGAGAAGGTTATTATTTTCTGTGAAAGGGATATTATACTTTGAATGCTAAGGTTTATACACTCTTCTTTGCTTCACATTTTCCACTTCTGATGTTGTCATCCTGAGGATAGGAGAAAGCATTCAGGAAAAAGATTGGACTGAGGTAGCAGCGTGGGCAATGGCTCTGGATTCAGCTGGCTCTCCACAGGGATCACCAAATGCAGGGGGACATTGGGAGCCAAAGATAATGGCAACTGACTAAGTCCAGCTCTCCAAAAAGCCCCATAATTATACAGATGAATGGGACGAACAAATAAGATTACACATACCCTATGCCTTTGGCACAACAGACTTCACGTTACCTGTGGGTAGAAAAATAAACACTATTTCACAGAAACTTTTTCTTGTGCCTTGCATATTTGCCTCAAGCTGGGTTAGAGTGGGGTAAGTCGTGGGGCCAGTGGGGAGGGGGGCGGGGGAGGCAAGCTCAAGTCATACAAAAAAGAAGACCAGATGCAATATTGGAAAAGGGTCCTGGTGGGTCAGTACATTGAGCCCAGGGAAAGGACTCAGAGAGGAGAGTGTTGGCCAGGGCAAGGCCACACTTCTGTGGGATGCTCCCTTTGGAAACTGTGTGGAGTTTGGGGGAAAAAAGGTGGGGGGTAGGTGGGATTGAGGGGAGGAAGGACTAAAGATCCTGTGAGGCAAAAGGAAACCAAAAAATCAAAATGACACATGACCCATCTCATCACTTCCCTCCACCCGAACATGGGAAAAACATCTAGAAGAGAGCCCTGGAGCATGAGTTAGTTACACCTTGGAGTAGTGCTGTGTGAAGCCATATTGGAACCAGAGGTAAAAGGAAATATTGATGATACTAATCCTGCCTTTATTTAAAATTTCTATATGTTGAATGTCATAGTTTTTAACATTCATTCTGAATTTTTAAAAATATCACCTTAAAATATTATTTCTTTATCTTGACAGCTGTGTTTTTGGTGCCCCCTTAAACCATGTACCTCCCTCATCTCACCCTTGTCCTAGTCCTGCCTCAGTGGTCTCCTAAACAGAAACAGAGGAGCCAGAGCCGTCACTAGGGATAAATTTCAGGGCTTCTAGGTCTCTGCAAATGCTGATAAAGCAGCTCTAGGAGCTTCCAAAAATCCTCTGAGAAAGGAACAATAGGCACTGACTGTTGGATCTGAGAGCACACAAAATGGTTTGGGGGCGGTGCCCCAGAAGAGTAAAAAAAAAAAAAAAAAAAAAGAGATCTCAGTGGAGATCTTGGGGCAGCACTCACATTATTTGTTACAGAAGCCATCTTCCAATATTGATTTTTCAAAAGTCCCTCCACTTAATCTCAGCACCAATCTCACTGTCCTCACCCTCAATAGTTCTATTGGCTCACTGATTTGTCCTTCTGATCATAGTGAGAGAGAGATATATATATATATATATACACTGTCAACACACTCAACCACAGTGTCCCTTGACAAGGAAGGAACAGTTGATTGGGGTAGGGCTGACAGAGTTGACTCTTGGAGAGCTGAGCCCTTAGAGTCTACTCTTTCTCAAAGACTTCATTAGAACCACCAACATAATGAGTTATAGATTCTTCTTTCTGTTCTATCCTCACAGAGTATATTCCTTAATAAGCAGCAGATCTGGCAGGGTCATCAGGATGAATCAGCACAAATATAGGGCCATTATTGGAAAACACATTCAAAGTAAATAACAGATTGGAAATAGATAAAAGGCATAATCTTTTCATTTGAAAACTGTCATGCATTTCTTATACAAACTCTCTGTAGCTCTTGTCTGTAGGACAGGAGACTTTATATTGGTGAAGATAACCAGAAACAATTTCCCCACCCTATTAGCAGCCATAGAATTTGGGAAGAAATTCAGAATAATATTCACATTTTTTTCTGGGAGTAAATAGTATATTGATGAATGGCATACCTTCAGAAATGTACAAAAACTATAAGTGTAAACTCAATAAGTTTTCATAAAAATGAACACACCATTGTGACCAGCACCTACATCAAGCACCACCAGAAGCCCCCTTGTCCTCCCAGTAAACAGCCACCATATGTAATCAGTCTCTTGCCATCTAATACTGTAGATTAGTTAGCCTGTTTTTTGTATTTTATGTAAACAAAATCACACAATATTTATTCCTTTATGCCTGACTTCTTTTTCACAAACATTATGTTTATGAGATTCATCTGTGTGGTTGTTTGTAGTAATAATGTGTTTATTGTCATTGCTCTAAAATATTCCCTGTGGGAACGTATCTCTATTTAAGTATGTTACAGTTGATGGGTATTTGGATTGTTTCTATTTTTGGGATACTAGGAATATGACTTCTATGACTATTCTTGTGGATAACAGTTTTCGTATTCTTGGACATCAGTGGGAACATATAACGATATTTCTGCTGGGTTATACTTAGGAATTTTTTGAAGTTTATATGAGTAGAATGATACATGTACAACTCAACTGAGGATTGCTTAAAACAGGCAAGATGCCTTCTCCCATAGCATGAGTGCATGGCCATCATTTAATTCAAATTCTATCATTGGGAGAGCATTTTCCAACTTGGTAACCCCTTCTAGTCTATTTGTACTATTACTGTTATATGGAGCACCTATCTTGTTAGGGAACTTAATAAATTATTATTTCTCCTATACAACGACACATTCTGAACCCATTTTCAAAACTGAAGGTTACAATGTAGCAGAATAGCACCAAATCCACTTTTAGCAGGCATACAGGTAATCTCCAAATCTTATCCATTATATTTGCATTAAATAAGGTACTAGAAATTGTGCTCACCTATTCAGAACTCTCATGTCATGCATTTTGTAAGAGTATTTTTTTAAAATTTGTCCAGATTATAAGACTCACCTGTAATACCTGTTCAAATTAGATTCTTAGACCAACTAGAGCACATTCTGTCAGGAGGGTCCTGGGAATAACTGTTTTTCAAAACCGATTTTCATGATCAGGCAAGATTTGGAAATCATACAAAGGAGTATTACAAAAAAATGATATTTAGCATTTCCTTGGCATATTTTGTATGCTCAAGAAATCATGTATGTGAAGTCTGGTTTCCAAAGCTTCCTTAAAAATAAAAAGACATGAACACAAATATGAGGAATCAATTTGTAATTCTTTAATTTTTATTCAGATCTTTGATATTATTGGTTATTCATGTAATGTTTTCACTAATTTAACATATGCTTATTGAGTGTTGTGTTAGGCCATTTTTGCATCACTGTAAAGAAATACCTGAAGCTGGGTAATTTATAAAGAAAAGAGGTTTAATTGGCTCACTGTTCTGCAGGCTGTACCAGCATGACTCCAGCATCTACTTCTGGTGAGGGCCTCAGGAAGCTTACAGTCATGGCAGAAGGCAGAGGGGGAGCAGGCACATCTTATGGCAAGAATAGGAGCGAGAGAGAGAGCAGGTACCACATACTTTTAAATAGCCACATCTTCTCATAGTGAGAACTCACCCATCACCAAAGGGATGGCACTAAGGCGTTCATGAGGGAGCCACCTCCATGACCCAAACACCTCCTACTAGGCCCCACCTCCATCACTGGGGATTGCATTTCAGTATGAGATTTGGTGGGGACAAACATCTAAACTATATCAAATGCTCACAAAGAAACATGTTTTTAAAAAGTTTCATGTAATATGACTCCTGCCTGAAAGAATTTTGAATCTGACACTCATACAGGTAACTAAATCATAAAGCATTATGATATTGTATGAAAAAAATACTGTAGGAATGTTCAGAAAGAGGAAATAATTCCTGTCCCTGTTTGCCTTTCCTGTTTCAGTTTCCACCCCTCCTCCATATTCACCATAGTAACTATTTCTAAAGCCCACTGGGATCCATATTAACCCTTATTGTTCATTACAAATGTATATTTCAGTGGTGAGGTTATTTTATACAGGTCAAATTCAGAGAAGGGAAAGAGAGTAACAAGTGGTTCATCTGCTTCCTGCTTAATTTTAAGCTTCTTCAAAACAAGAAAGAGGGCAATTTGCTCACTGGTCTTTCTCCAACTCCCTAAAACAGTGCCTGATACATAGTAGTTGATCAATAAATATTTTCTGAATGAAGAATGAAAAGATGTAACAGAACTTAACTACATTACTGGTGACAGAGTAGATTATGTGACCCTAAAAATTGGTCTAGCCTTTAACTATAACTCTACCTTGAGGAAAGAATCTGAAAGAAGAAAAGCAGGATTTATTTGGCTATACAGATTGATTTTCATTAAAAGTCAGTAAAATGAAAACTAATTTTCACTAACAGTTGGGTGGATTTGGATTCTGTAGTTGGAATGAACTTAGATCAGTCTCATCCTGCAACTTGGAAACTGAGTGAACTGAGGTCTTAGTTTCTTCATCTGTAAAATGGAGCTAACAATAACAGTTTCTATACTCGTACAGTTGTTGAGAGTATCAAATGACAGAATCTGGGAAAAGCTCCCTGAACAGAGCCTGACACATGGTAAACATTTAGTAAATAGGAGCAGCTCACCTTAGCTCAGTAATGCTAGCTAGACCAAGCTAGCCCTTATCCGGATAATTTCCTGCCATCTTTTAGAATATTGGCATAAGAAAGGTGTGAATCTATGGTGACCACAAGTGTGATGGCCTTTAGAATTGCGCCACATTCAAAGTATGCAACCATATGCGGCAACTCTGTGAGCTACTGTTATCACTATCCTTATTATTACAAATGTTCTATTGATTATAATTAAATTTTTAGAATAAAAAGGTATCCAAGATATTTCAGAAAGCTGGCTAATCTACATGTCGTTTAAGATATGACCATTGATACCTTTTATTGGGAGAAATTTAACATGGAAATATTTATAAGATAATGTTAAACATAATAATAGAACTCAAAATTGTACATAAACTGGACTACAAATATTTATAAGTATATGATTTAAAAAATAATTGTCAGATTCAACAAAATGAAATTGTAGACAGTTTCTAATTTAAAAACTGTACACTAATTCTTGTTATACTATTGGTATATATAAACATACATTTAAATATTTATATCCATTAGCTATAAATAAACTTTCAGAGAAAATTTATGAAAAATATATAATTTTTGGAGAAAAACTTTAAATGTTGAGGGAGACATGGGGATATGATGAAAGGAAAATGCGAATTTAAGAGGAGTGAAGATGGATAATGGGAATGTTAAAAAGATGATTCTTTCAAGCCACTGTTTTTTAAGTGTCCAAGTAATTATACGATATAGAATTTTTCCACTCAGTTTTCTTATGCTTTGCATTCATTGTCAATAATCAATTTTTAATAAAAGTTCCAGGAAAGCTAGGGGGTTCTGTGTATTACACATGAGCTTATGGGGACAGAAATAGTCCATTTTCAGAAGAGTGTATACTTGTTCCCCCAGTTGGGTTGGTTCCTTCTTTACACTTTGAGCTGCTTCTGTCTACCATCTTGGCATGCTCCCTTTTGGCAAAGGAGGGAAGAAAGGTCTTCTCTTGCATTCACCCAGTCAAATCAGAGTTAGTACTTGATTAATATAATATTTCAATTCTGTCTTGTTTTTCCCCATTTCTACCACATTATCACATTTCCTGCCTTTCAAAACAATTTAACTTATTTTACTAACATTTTGAGATCAGCTTGTGACATTTAATGTTCTCAATAATTAGAGAAGAATTAATTTGGTTAGCCTGGAATACACTCACTTGTGTTTCTAAATTAGTAAGCTCATTTTCATCCAGATAATGGAAGGCTAGAGGGGTCCCGCTTTAAGAGTAGAACTATTGGTTCTACCAATTTTGGCTTGGAGGCACTGTGTCGGTAAGAACCAAGTGGACCTGATCCTCAGCTCTTGGTGTGAAGTGCTTTGTAAAATTTGTCATCTGAATTGAATCATTACGGTAGAAGCAGTGTTAATAATACAGAAATGGTTGGCTCTGTTCACATTAATGATTAATAAATAAGGTTACGTTATTTATAGCTTCTGGAGTCCAAAGAGGACTTCTACTCATATTGTATCCATGAAGACACCACCCTCCACCCTTGCCCCGGCCTTGTGAGTTTAGCAGATGATCCTTATTTCAGTGGTGAGGATAATGAAACTCAGAGAGATCAAATACTTTTTCCAAGGTCATGGTGCTAGTAAGGGGCAGAAACTGGACTAGATCCCAGGTTCCCCAATTCCAAGCTTGTCATGCTGTGGTCAGATGCTAGCAGTTGGGATTTAGCAGATATAAATAAACTGTATTTTGGCCCATTTGATTGAGATCCCTATCCATGGCCTAAATTTGCCTTCTTTTCCGTGAGGCATTTCCATTTCCCCTCACCCATCGTTTTTGAGAATGTAAATTAATCTCTGCTAATTTTGCAGAATAAGCAGGCAGACTAATACAGTATCACTAGGAGAAATGAACTTTCTTCATTTAGTTTAATGGGGAGTTGATTTTGAGACTTAATTACCAGAAACGCTGTCCCTTTGCACTCATGATAACCTATGCAGAGCTGCAGAACACAATTAGTTGGTGTAATTTTATTCTATGCTTGTGTGAATATAGAATTTGATGCCTGAGGGACAGAGCTCAGAACAGAAGTTTAGGCATTCACTGTTGGTCTTTTGATATGGAGAATGTTTCTTTTGAGGCTTTTCTATATCAGGAGTTGATCCCCAACTCCTGGTCCTAGTGACTAAAATTTAAGAATATAATTCTTCTAAACATGAAGACGTATCTAAGTTGTTCGCTTGCATGTCTCTTCAAAGCCTCTGACAAAAAGTAGAGTCACATTTCTGAAAGACTTTAAATGTAGACAGTACCGTTTTCTCTGGATGAGAATATACCAGCAGTTTTATGGTATAGTAATTGAGAGCATGGGTTCTGGAGTCAGTTACCTGGTTTCCAATTCTGGCTCCACATCTTAGTACTGTGTGACTTCAGGCAACATGCATAATCTCTCTGACTGAGTCCCCTCAACTGTATGATAGGGATAATAACAAGTACCTTATGGATTTGTAGAGGGTGCAATGAGAATATGCCCTTTTAAGCAACAGAAACTATTAATAAACATTGACTATTATTATCTGTGTGATGTGATGAAAGTGGTATTCACAAAATGTAAGCATGTAAAACATACTGCATTTTTAAATTGTGCTAAATAACACATGACATGAAATTTATCCTTTTAAATGTCTGAGAGGATAGTACAGTATTGTTAACTCTATGCACATTGTTGTACAGCAAATCTCCAGAACTTTTTTTTTATCTTATGTGCTGAAACTCTATACTCATTGAACAGTAACTACCCATTTTCCGTCATCCCTCAGCCTATGGTAACTACTATTCTACTTTCTGATTCTTTGAATTTGACAATTTTAGATACCTCATGTAAGTGAAGTCCTTCTGTGACTGGCTTATTTCATTTAGCGTAACGTTCTTAAGGTTTATCCACACTGTAGCATGTGTCAGAATGTCCTTCTTCTTAAAGGCTGAATAATACTCTATTGAACATATATACATTTTCTTTATCCATCCATTGATTAATGGACATTTAGGTTGTTTCCACTTCTTGGATATTTTGCATGAGAGTGCAAATATCTCCTCGAGATTTGAGAAGCAGTAATTTTTATGAACTTGATGGAGCACTTCTTCAAACTTTGAGTGTACTAAAACTCGAGAAATGGAAATATTTCTGCTCTCTCTTTGGAGAATCACTTTTTGTAACTTTTTAACTTACCCATAGATTCATGTCTTATTTAAAATATCTTATTTAAGAACTAAGAGTAGAACTACCATTCAATCCAACAATCCTACTGCTGATCATCTAACCAAAGGAAAAGAAGTTATTATATGAAAAAGACATATGCACATGGATGTTCACAGTAGCACAATTTGCAATTGCAAAAATATGGAACCAACCCAGATGCCCATCAACCAACGAGTGAATAATGAAAATATGGTGTATTTGTGTGTGTGTGTGTGTGTGTGTGTGTGTGTGTATCTAAAGACCAACAGTGAAAAAAAAATATATATATAGGGGAATACTACTCAGCTATAAAAATGAATGAAATAATCTTTTGCCACAATTGGGATGGAGCTAGAGGCCATTATTCTGAGTGAAGTAACTCTGAAATAGAAAACCAAATATCGTATGTTCTCATTTATAAGTGGGAGCTATGTATGAGGATGCAAAGGAATAAGAATGATATAATGGACTTCGGGGACTTGAGAGGGAAGATTAGAAGGGATGTGAGGGATAAAAGACTACATATTGAATACAGTGTATACCACTCAGGTAACAGGTGCACTAATATCTCAGAAATCACCACTAAAGAATTTATTCATGTAACCAAAAACCACCTGTACCTCAAAACGATTGAAATAAAAAATATTAAAAAACCGTATTTAAGATCAACTAACATTCACACAAATGACTTAACAATGAAATAATGGTAGTCATTTAATTCATTCTGACAATCACTTTTAATCCCCCTTTCCCATGCTACTAGTGCATATTTGTGGAGCCACTGATAGCCAAAGTAAAAAATTAACCCTAAAAGCCAGTTCACATATCTTGCCATGATGCTTTTCTTGACCATTTCAGCTCACAAGGATTCTCTCCTTCCTCTGAATACCAACTAAACTGTAATTTCATGGTCACTATTTTGGTACTTATGTATTTCATTATATCTTTAGGCTTATGAGTAGGTAACTTTTCTCCTTCAATAGATTTCAAGATCTTTTAAAGCAAGGATGCTTTAGCAGCCCATGGGTCACCTGATGCCTCCCTGTGCCTCTGATTCATGTACCTATAACCATTGTCTCTGCTTTACCCCATGTGACTCCAGGTGTAAAACTCAGATGCCCTTATTATTTCCTTAAGACATCCATTTCCAACAGGCATTTCATGAGTTTCAGAAAAATTGATGGAGTTTTGGGGAGGGCTGAGTATGAGTAGTCATGCTGCAGAGAATGCATACACCCCTTCTCCGCACTTTCTTACTCTGTTGATCTTGTTGCCCTCTGCTCTCCCCTTATTGGATTGTCCATCCAGAGTTCCAGATTTTTCTCTTTCATATTTTGGGTTTTCCACACCTTCTAAGATGTCCATAGGGGCAGCCAACCCGCAACAAAGAATTTGGGTAAAACACATTGTCTCCAACATTTTACAGCTGTGGTTTTCCCAGAGCAGCAACTGGTAGAGTAACATGCGTGCAAAATACATTTGATAAATATTTGTTGACTGAAGATGCAAACTGCTTGATTATTGCAGAAGCAGTTTTAATAAGAAGGGGCAAATAGAATTTTCTGGGAAGGACTTTCTTGGGCATGGAATTATATCACTAGTAGGATTGCAGAGTAAAATCATCTGTTCCTGGTAACAGTGGAGGCATTTAAAAAAAGAAGTCCAATCTCAAATGGGCAGCTACCGTTTCTGTACCCAATAGCTTCATTTGGAACTGACAATCATGGGAAAGCTTATTACTCAGTCTCAAGCCATGTTAAATACTTGGAAGATTTTGTTTCTCTTATTCTCAGGCCTTGACTGTATGGAAAGGTCACAGGTATTAAAGGAATCCTAAACCTTCGCTTATATCCAAACAGTCTGACTGTGCAGCCTCAGGGATAAACAAAAAAGCAAGAGGTATGACTCCCTGTGCATGGCAATTCAGATCATGTTTCTTCATCTTTCCTTTGTGACAGGGCGAAAAGTTGAAGCTTCCCAGGACCTGGAGGGCAAAGAGGGTCCATGTTCTTCATAAGAACAGCTGAACAGAGATAAGCACTAGCTGGTTTCTAGAAGAGAGAGACTTGAAAATGAGGCCAGAACTCTACAAAAAAGGCCTGGAGAGGAGACGTTGTCTATTTATGACTGAAGTAGTTTGAGAGATAAAATGTTGTACAGACAAGTGTGTTTGAGCTAAAGAAAGGACTAACAACAGGCACAGGACTTCAGGCTGAGGCCTGGGCGTGACCTCAGCCTCAGGGCATTGTTGGAAGAATGAAGAGTACATATATAGGCCTTAAGGTTAGCATTTCCTCAACATTTTCATAAGTTCACATAAAAGCCACATCATAAATATTTGAGGATAGAACAGACCAGTGATACCCAAAGTGTGGACTGCAAGATGATTTTGGTGGTATACAGCTCATCTTTTTAATTATATATATATTTGTGTTTGCTAAGATATATATAAAGTAAATAGCACATCAAACCCATGATTTCACACATAAATGGAAAATAGTAAGAACTATAGATAATGTGTTCAAGCATGTCCACAATTGTTTCAAGCCTTTAATAAGTGAAGCTTTCATGAAAACCATCTGTACTCCTCATAGCAGATATGGACTGCTAGTGTGGACTTGTGTGAATTGACCTTCTACATTCACCATCATATGCTTTTTAGGGAGACAAGAGAAGAAGGGAATTGAGCTATTCAGGTATTGTCAAGGTAGTATGTGAATAGCCAAATTTAGGACACTAGGTCAGACAACCACTTGGTGGAGATGTTGCAGAGGAGATTCAAGCACTAAGTGGGATAAAGTGGGCTTTGAGGTTCCTTACCTGCTGGAGGTTGTATAACTCTTATGGGACCTGAGGAAAAAGAATTGATAAAGAAGGGATAATGTAGAGGTTGTCAAAAAATAAAAAATACAGGACTTCTTTAACTTTTCCATAATGATGAGCGCTGGCATTTTGTAGATCCAGGCCAGTTTTAGACATCTTACACTGTACGGGGGGCCCCACAATGAACAACTGTGTTGCATCCCACACAACCTTCCAATGTCCTGGGCATTATGTCTAGGTGGAAAACTTTTTTTTTTTTAATCTTGGTTCAGATTTATTATAAACTTGTAGTAATCAGCACAGTGTAGTATTGATGGAAACGAAACAAATCAAAATAATCAATGGAACAGAATGGAAAGTGCAGAAGCAGACCCATGCATATGTGGACAATTGACTTTTGACAAAAGTGTAAAAGCCGTCTAGTAGAGAAAGAATAATCTTTTCAACAAATGGTGCTGGGACTAGGTGCTGTGGCTCACACCTGTAATGCCAGTGCTTTGGGATGCCAAGGTGGGAGGATCACTTGATGCCAGGAGTTCAAACCCAGCCTGGGCAACATAGCAAGACCTCATCTCTAAAAAAAAAAATTCTTAATTAGCTGGGCATGGTGGCACTCACATGTAGTCCTAGCTATTTGGGAGGCTCAGGCAGGAGGATTGCTTGAGCCTGGGATTTCAAGGTTGCAGTGAACTATGATCATGCCCATGCTACTGCACTCCACCTTGGCTGACAGCAAGACCCTGTCTCTTTATTTTATTTTATTATACTTTAAGTTTTAGGGTACATGTGCACAATGTGCAGGTTAGTTACATATGTATACATGTGCCATGCTGGTGTGCTGCACCCATTAACTCGTCATTTAGCATTAGGTATATCTCCTAAAGCTATCCCTCCTCCCTCCCCCTACCCCACAACAGTCCCCAGAGTGTGATGTTCCCCTTCCTGTGTCCATGTGTTCTCATTGTTCAATTCCCACCTATGAGTGAGAATATGCGGTGTTTGGTTTTTTGTTCTTGCGATAGTTTACTGAGAATGATGATTTCCAATTTCATCCATGTCCCTACAAAGGACATGAACTCATCATTTTTTGTGGCTGCATAGTATTCCATGGTGTATATGAGCTACATTTTCTTAATCCAGTCTATCATTGTTGGACATTTGGGTTGGTTCCAAGTCTTTGCTATTGTGAATAGTGCCGCAATAAACATACGTGTGCATGTGTCTTTATAGCAGCATGATTTATAGTCCTTTGGGTATAAAGTGTAAAAGGGTTCCTAAAACCCTAGAAGAAAACCTAGGCACTACCATTCAGGACATAGGCACGGGCAAGGACTTCATGTCTAAAACACCAAAAGCAATGGCAACAAAAGCCAAAATTGACAAATGGGATCTAATTAAACTCAAGAGCTTCTGCGCAGCAAAAGAAACTACCATCAGAGTGAATAGGCAACCTACAAAATGGGAGAAAATTTTCGCAACCTACTCATCTGACAAAGAGCTAATATCCAGAATCTACAATGAACTCAAACAAATTTACAAGAAAAAAACAAACAACCCCATCAAAAAGTGGGTGAAGCACATGAACAGACACTTCTCAAAAGAAGATATGTATGCAGCCAAAAAACACATGAAAAAATGCTCACCATCACTGGCCATCAGAGAAATGCAAATCAAAACCACAATGAGATACCATCTCACACCAGTTAGAATGGCAATCATTAAAAAGTCGGGAAAACTTCTTGTTAATTATCCGAAGCTTCTCATTTAACTATGCTTCATATATAAACAGGAGTTTTTCATGGTTTTAATGCACATCCATTTTTCTAGGGATGTGACTACTGTGTAATTCACAGTTATTTTAGAACGAAGACCCATATTAGTTTATTATCAATTACTTTTTTGTTATCTACTAATATTGAGATATTATATGAATTTTAAAGAAATTATGTCTTGGGTTATACATCTGTGAATTTTATATTGGCTCTCTTTGAGACTTTTCTGAGTTTGTAGCTTCCTATATTCTTATTAACAGGACTTTTGTTAATTTCTTCCAAAGATCTGGCCCTGTGATCTGGTGACCAAATTTTATTCAGTACTTGTGTTATAGAAATTCTAAATATTGGAGTTTCCAAGAAGCTTTTAATTAGATGTTCCATAACAAATCCTGAAGCTCTCTGGATTTCTATATTATATCAATCCCAAGAGATATGTAACTTATTAGTTTATAGATTAAAGAAATATCTGTATCCTACAAAAACATTTAACCCAACTATTCTTTCTAGCTTAGTTATCTTCAGACTTCCATGTGCATTGAATCAGCTGGGCTACTCGTAGGACATGCAGATTCCTGAATTCCATGAGCATGAACTTGAGTTTTAAGTAGCATCTTTAGGCCCGGCATGGTGGCTCATGCCTATAATCCCAGCACTTTGAGTTGAGGTGGGGAGATCACTTGAGGTCAGGAGTTCGAGACCAGCCTGGCCAACATGGTGAAACCCATCTCTACTAAAAATACAAAATTTAGCTGGGCATGGTGGCACATGGCTGTAGTCCCAGCTACTTGCAAGGCTGAGGCAGGAGAATCACTTGAACCGGGAGGCAGAGGTTGCTGTGAGCTGAGGATCATTCCACTGCACTCCAGCCTAGGTGACAGAGTGAGACTCTGTCTCAAAAGAAAAAAATAATAAAAAGAAGCATCTTTATGTTTCTGATGTAATGTTTCATGAACCACAAGCTTGAAAACACTGCTTGAGATATTACATCCTAGAATGAAAAAGAAAAGCAAATCAAATCTTGATATCTAACCTATCAAAATACCCTCTTGTGGGCTGCACAGGTATAATAGACTGCTGTATCTATGGATAGAATCAACTAATTTTTAAAAGTCAATTATTCAAATGGTCACTCTGGTTAAAAGGGAATTATCCTGATTTCAAAACATATATGTCAGTATGTGGATGTAAATGCATTAATAGGAAGAAAATACAATGTTTCCATCTTAAGTGATGTACTCCATTAGGTCACTTAAATGTAGGGCTATCATATGTGTCTTAACTTATGAAACTGGTTAAGAGCAAAACAAATAAAATAAACTTTGGTTGATATTCTTTTGAATATTGATTAGAAAAGCTCTTCTGAATCTTCTACTTCAAAAAAGTTTTGGTCAATTTTAGGTTATCAAATCTCAAATTAGATTTGGCAAATAATGCACCAATGTTCATGTGGTATTTTACCTGCCTACTTTTGTTTAAAACTTTGTTTATCTAAAGGATTTAGAAAATCTAATATTAGAAAGGTTGAGAATGACCTGAAATTAGTACAAATACTAGATAGTAAGTGCATTAGAAAGGTTTCTTCAGGTAAACAGAACCAATAGGATATATAGAGAGAGGAAGAGGAAAAGGAGGAGAATTTAAGAAATTGCTTCTGGTGATTTGTAGGTGTTGGGAAGTCAGAAATCTACAGGGCAGGCCATCAGGCTGGAAATTCCATCAGAAATTGATGCTGCCGTCTTAAGTTGAAAGGGAGTCAAGAGGCAGAATTCCTTCCTCTTCAGGAGACCTCAGTATTTTTCTTAAGGCCTTCAATTGATTGGATGAGACCCACATGCATCATGAAGCATAATCTACTTTACTCAAAGTCTACTGATTTAAATGTCCATCACATCTAAAAAAATATCTCCACAGGAACATCTAGACTTGTGTTTGACCAAAACTGGGCACCATAGCCTAGCCAAGTTGACACATAAAATTCACCACCACAGTCAGCTAAATAATGATTAACCAAAGTGAAACATAATGGAAACCTTAACTGAAAACATTGGTGTTTGAAAGCATCTTTGAAAGCTATGCCCTAAGTGTTTTTTCTCCCCTGTATACCACCCTAACCACAAAAAAATATCTATTTTAGGGGAAATAATAGCCATTCTATATGCCATAAATTAGTAAATAGGTTACATTTATATGGCAGTGGATGAAAGGGTTAGGACTCCAATAGTCTGAAATCAGACAGAGGAATTTTTCTGCATTCTCCCCACTCCCACCCTTTCTGTTAGCAGAAGTGTATAAAGTTTCTTCTAGTGGTCAAACTCTGTGGACATGAGGTGGGCATCTCTTCTTTCCCTCTGGTGAAAAGACCTGCTGGCATTGTTTGTGTCACTGATGAGGCACCATGATGCTATCCAGTTATCAACTTTCCTTTCCCATCTGGAACAAGATTGGACTTCTTTTATTTTCTAGACCATTGGTTCTCACAGGGAATATTTTGTTCCCCAAAAGACACTGAGCAATGTCTGGAGACATATTTTGATTGTCACAAATGGCAGGGAAGGATACTACTGGTATCCACCCGGTAAAGGCCGGGGATGTTGCTAAATATCCTGCAATACAGAAGACAGCCAAGCTACAAAGAATTATCCAGTCCAAAATACCAACAGTGCCTAGGTTGAGACACCCTACTATAGAATAAATAATTCAAAATAGCAAGAGGGTAGAGATTTTCATGTCTTTGAGAAAGATAGAAAATTAAGTCTGTCACATGGTTTCATTCTCTCCCTTGTGCAAACATATGAAATAATCTTCTGGGAATGGAAGCCCAAGTCTTCTGGTATCATGCATTCCTTTCTTTTCCCAATGTGTTGTAACATGGCAAATGGCCAAAATCTCAGCTGAGAATCTCCTGGTAATTTCTCAGACACAGACATTTTAAACAATATGGTACTATATGAATAGGTCTATTGCATTTTTTAATATTTAGCACTTAATTATGAGAGTTATGAATCTAACTTTCCACTTCTTATGGACCTTGTTGGCTGCCCTACTTACTCAAATAATTTAGTGATATGATTGGGCATCTTTCCTTACTTCTGGTTAATTCTGGAGAAGACTTCAGAAGAAATTGAGTTCCATTTCCAGTTATGTGAGTTGCCGAATTTCATATCATGAGGCAAGCCATTTCATGCTTCTATATCCTAACTTCTTCATTGATACAATAAAGGGAATGGATTAAATAATTGTCATAGTTCCTATAATCTCCATTGAGTCTATAATCTCCGTGAGTCTAGGAAACTCTGAACGCTGAGCTTAAAAGAGGTTTGAAGATATGCCCTTTAAGAAACAATAATCTCTCTCTGGTAAAAGTACAAGCTAAGAGAGGCAGTGACAAGGCACTGTCTCATTACTGTTGAGTAGTGAGACAGATTGAGAAACTAAAACTATTCAGCTCTGTCAGAATCAGGACTTTATGATACCCACATTAATTATTTTTCTGAAGTGTTGTGAATCTTTTAAAAATCGAAATGAATGCATCCAAATAGGCTCAATTTTTTTGAATTCACATAGAAATGACTTAAAATGTCCTGCTTTTTGAATGAGCTAGGTGTGGAGGCACTCATCAAGAAAATACATGTTTTGAAGTTAAGTCAAGACCAAGGCCTAGACCATTACAATGTTGAGTTTCTTGATGGCAGAAGTCATGCCTTATTGATTCATATTGTGGCACGATACCTGGAACATGGTAGGTCCTCAGTAAATACCCATTGAATAATTGCAGAAATCAAATATTGACTATAATTGGTATATCTCAAGAATAAAAGACACATATTTTAACAGCTAACTGATTGGCTAGTAATCTTAATGCCTCTTATTTAAAGTATCCTTTGAAGATTCATGGACTACTGATTAAGACCAAACTTGATGTGGGATGTTTTATCTTTTTGTAACATCAGATTATGATTTAGTTCTGATCATCCTCATCTTACACGTGATAAAACCGAATTTACAGTTATTATTTCAGCTTCTGCTTTCTGTAGCCTGTGGCTTTATGACTATAGTTCCAAACCAAGACATCACATTACTGGGTATGTACCCAAAGGAAAATAAATCATTCTACCAAAAAGACACATGCACACCTATGTTCATTGCTATGTTATTCAAAATAACAAAGACAGAAAATCAACGAAGGTGCCCATCAATGGTGGACTGGATAATGAAAATGTTGTAAATATATACCATGGAATACTACACAGCCATAAAAAGAACAAAATCACATCCTTTGCAGCAACATGGGTGCAGCTGGAGGCCATTATTCTAAGTGAATTAACAAGGGATGGAAAACCAAATACTGCAGGTTCTCACTTATAAGTGGCAGCTAAACATTGAGTACACATGGACATAAAGATGGGAACAATAGACACTGTGGACTACTAGATGGGGGAGGGAGAAATGGTGTTGTGGGTGGAAGAAAAACTGCCTATTGCGTACGATGCTCCCTACCTGGGTAGTGGGTTCCAAATCCTAAACCTCTGCATCACACAATATACTCATTTAACAGACCTGTATTTGTACCCTGTAAATCTAAAACAACAGTGGAAGAAGAAATAAAAATCACTTTTCTAAATGAAGAGTTATATTTAGAAGCAGAAATGTGTAATTTATTCTAAATAGATAATCATATAACTCTATAAATAATCTCTCTACCTAGATACTGTCTTTTTGAAATTTTCAGAGTGATCCCATATATAAATTTCTCCTTTGAGGAAGACCTTATGAAACACTTCCAGCTTTTCACTGATCCATCCCTAGCACATGTGGGTGGCCTAGGATCCCCCTTTTTATTTTCAGCCCCCCACTGCCCATTTATCTGTCCTAGGAGAGCGTTTCCTTTTGGCCAAGGCTTGCACTTCTGTCATTTCTCCATCACTCTCTTTAAGAAATGTCACTCATACTTGAGTTGGGTTCCTTAAGGCTAATGGCCAACAGTTCACCCTTCATTCCAGAAGACCTCTGTCTCCTCAGACCCTGCCACACAAGCTCCTCCTCAGTGCCTTAGGAGCATCTGCTTGTGTTCTCACCTCCACCTGCCAGTCAGCTGTGTGAAGAAGAGATGTCTGATTAGATCCCTGCTGAAACCATTTTGCTGCCAACCACAAACACACACATTCCTTCTTAAGGAAACAACCCGCAGCTCTGCTTTCACACTCCTAGCTTGCAGAAAGAAATCCAAGGCTAATAACTTTAGATTTGTGTCAAAGGCATTATGTTCATTAAACACAGTGTAAAAACACAATGCCTTGTACACATGCTAGGGGATTTTTTATTTCACTTACCAATCCATTGCTATCCTGTTAAGTGTTAATCCAATACTTTTACCGTAATGGATTTCTTTTTTGCGAGACAGTGTCTCACTCTGTCACCCAGGCTGGAGTGCAGTGGTGTGATCATAGCTCACTGCAGCCTGGAACTCCTGGACTCAAGCAATCCTTCTGTCTCAGACTCCGAAGTAGCTAGGACCACAGGCACATTCCACCATGCCTGGCTATTTTTTATTTTTATTTTTTGTAGAGATGGGGTCTTGCTTTGTTGCCCAGACAATTATGTCTATTTTTTTAGTTCATGCAAAAACATACAGACTTTGGTTTTGCATATTTATAAGGATCTTTGGATGTTCTTTTGAAAATGGGCTGGTGAATAATAAGCCTAATAAAAACTAATTTATTGAAACCAAATTAAAACTCTATTTATACTTCACTGAGAAATGGCATCTATGTTATCGGTATCTAAGATCAATTTTCTAAGAAGGCTATAAGAAAAATTCACAAATACACAGAATGTAGAACCACAATGATTTTTTTTTTTAAAACTCAACAGCAATCACTAAATTATCTTGTTATTTAAAAATATATTTATTGAAAGCCAACTAACTGCCCAGCATTGTATACCAGGTATACTTTGTAAATAGTAGGATACAAGCATGCAAGTTCCCAATTACTACAGAATCTTAATGATTCTGTAATAATTAAAGAATAATCAACATATGTATCGGGGTGTGTGTGTCAGTAATATTGAACCAGCGAACCAAAAAATAATAATAAATGTATATACATGAATACTTTCAAACAATGATAAAGAAGGCATTGAATGAGAAGAATAGGATAGTTTAAGAGAAAATGAAGGGGGTTGTTTTCATTTCTTTGGTCCTACTGTGAGTGTGCCAGACACTGGAATAATAGAGATATCATCTAAGACTGAGGCACCAGATTTTTCCCTCTAATTAGGGAAGCAACAGATGATCTAACAGGTGACAATCTAATGTAGGAATTCTGTGATTACCCCTATGAATGAGGTCTACTGGAGGCCTTACCGAACCATACTCTATTTGGAAGAGCCAGAAGAGGCATCTGAGAGAAGATGACATATCATCTTGAAAGAGCTTGGTTATTTCATTAATGACCACAATGCTCTCAGCACTTTCCCTGAGGTACAAGTCACTTCCCTACAACAGCTGCAAAAGGGAATGAAGAGCACATAAATCTGGATGACAGCAGAGAACTTGGGGAAAGAATTAAAGGGTATCAATGTAGAAATGAAGCCTTCTTGTTTCATTGCTTGTTTTACAGCTTGTGGAGCCGAACATTTCTTATAGGAGAAAAGGTTAATTGTGTTAGAAAGGGCTATTTACCTAAGGTACAAATCAAAGGGAAAAAATCTTTTTCTCTATAGCCATGGTTAGTACACTCAGGGCCCTCTGATTTATACACTGCAGCTCCATCTGTCTTTGCATGTGTTGTTCATTCTTCTTCATGCAGCAGCCCTTCCTGCCTTTCCTCTACTTCACTTTGATAACTTCTATCTGACCTTTGAGAAATGTCCTTAAGTGTCCCTGCCTTAGAGCAGTCCTTCCTGATTCTTCAACATTGAATTAGCTTCTCCCTGAAGCAAGGGTTCTCCACAATATTCTCTGTAATAAGATAACAGGATAATATAATTCCCTGTCATATTTTTTGCAACACTATTTGATGTCTATTATTTGTCTCCACCAATACACTGATGGGATGTCTTAAATATGCTTAGTTTAACCAACTCTTATCTTCCAGAGCCCATTTCAGAATCTTAGGATCCAATAGCTATATGATTAATAAATATTTGGTGAATTAAAAGATGGATGAATCATCAGTAGATTCATGGCCTTCTGAGAAGATTCACAATATCTAGTCTAACCAGTCTGTCAAATATTACAATATCTTGAAGGTAAATTATTCAGCAGGATTTCCCCAACCCCAGTTTACTGTAGGTAGATTAGTTATCTATTTGCATATAGGGTTGGTTATCTATTTGCAGATGGGACTGCTGTCATCTGAAGGCTTGACTGTGGCTGGAAAATACATTTGCAAGGTGGCTCACTCATGTGCTCGCAAGCTGGTTCTGATAAGTTGATTCTTTTCTACTTAGGCCTCTTCCTGGGGCTTCTTGAATATCTTTACCACATGACAGCTGGCTTCCCACTGAGAAAGCAATCCAAGGTGGATTCCAAGGTAAAAACTGCAATGCTTTTTATAACTTAGTCTTGAAAGTCATACACTTTTGCCATACTCTATTGGGTAGATAGGTGAGCTGTGATTCAATGTGAGAGGGACAGCACAAAAGAGAGAATACAAGGAAGTGAGGATCAATGGAACCATCTTGGAGGCCTATTATCACACTGGGCTGTGTAAATTCTCCCCTTATTCTTTGAGAAAGGATTCAGAGTCTTTTTCATTTGGCCATACCCCAGAGGGGTATTGGGGAAGGTTTTGAAGATGAGTTTAAACCCAGGGGAACTACACATGAGCTACATAATTGTTGTTGACAGGCAAAGAGTCTTTGACTTATCTTCAACCTTTCACCTATGGTCCCCCATGCCCTTTGGCAACATAAATAAATTTCCACAATATCCCCCTTCAGTTGGTGTTATTTTCCTTACTATAGATGATAAGTTAGGGTCAAAACACAGTCAGGGGAATTGCCCACGGGTATACCATATATCACTGTCAGAAGAGGGATTACAACTCAAGGTATCTGAATTCCAAGCTTATGTTTAGACGGGACCACCTCCGGTGCCTAATGAGTTGTGGCATGCACTCACTTCTCTGAATTTCCCTTTAATTCTACCTAACCCCTGCTGAATTCATCTCCTTACCACCCCAGCGCACACCCACATACACACACACACACATCCCTCACCATTTTCCCGTACCTTCAGAAAACCCAAGTAGCCCCTTCATGACAGTGTCTCTCTTGTGCCAATAGGGGGCCCCCAGGGGGTATTTTTAGAGTAAGGACGGAGGCTCCCACCTTCAAAATGAGAAAGCTATAATTTTCATATTGTATCTCTTTGCCAATTGTAAATCAGTCATTTTAAGGATGTTTCCCATTCTTGTTTCCCTTCAGGCAGCTCTTATTCCTCTCTGGAAAAAGAAAAGATTTGCTTTATAGCTAACTGCAGGACTGAAATGACATATAAAATAGCAACAGCAGGGAACAAATGTGTCCCTAAAGTGGCAATATGGTGCCTTTTTGTGTGTTTTAAGGCTTTGCAGTGAGAGGCAATTTTTCTTTTCTGGCTTTCTATTTGAATAGTTGTTGAAAATTTAGAAAACAATATTAGGTGTGTTCACTAATGGGGCCTGACCCGAGTTGTTCTGTACTGTCAGTGGTAGATATATATAAAAATACATATTTAATACATTTCAGTATTACTCTGGCCAACTGCTCTGATGGTATTTGTGGGGCAAATCTATCAAGCTAATAACAAAGATTGTTCCGTTATTAGAGGTGGGTATTTTTGTTTATTATATAATTCTTTTCCCACCAAAATCATTAGTGTTCTATATCATTAACTGGAAACTGTAGAATAAAAACCAATTTTATTCCCTCCTTTATCTTTTCTTTTCCTTCCTTTCAATGTAAGAAATAGCCATTCTGACTGTCAAGCTTATTTTCTTTTATTTTTGTCAAATAGGACAATTCAAACATTTCTTTTGAAACAAAGAACCCGAAAGCCAAAGTAATGTCTATATTTCTCCAAACTCCCTACAGTATCAATAAATCCAAAGAGCTGACAGCATGGGCAAAGTTCTACACTGAGAGAAAAAGCAAATTGGATCAACAGTGTTGTTCATTATCCTCCATATTAGAAAACAATGCTGCTGGAGAGAAGGAGGTTATTTCCTGGAGGGAAGACCCTTGTGTGACCTGCCTTTCTCACCACACTGCCTATATGCTGCCTCCCTCACGGGCGGGCGAGATTTGCAAGCCCAATTTTAAACAAGGGAAGGAATGCCTGCTTGTTATTTTTTCCTTCTGCACCCCTTCTCCCCAGCCTCACTTCACATTGCTAAACTAGGTCTTAGCCCAGCCCCTTTAACATTCAACACATGTAATATTATGGGATGACAATCTCCAAAGGACACTGTTCTGCAGTAGTAGTTGGAAGAAGAGGGATGGCCACACATTCATATGCGTCCTCATCTGCACACGATGAAAAGAATTTCTCACAAAGGCCAGCAGTGTGGTACAGTGGTGAGGGCAACTGCCTTGATTCTCATTCTTCATCTACCTCTGACAACCTCGGCAAACTTGGACTTCTCTTCTTAGTCTTCTTATCTGGAAGATGATCTGCTGACTCCATTCTATTTCTAAATGCTTTTCTGACTTGAGGATTCCAGGCCCAAGGGGGACATTTCCAGACTGTAGGCCTGAGGAGTGGAGTTTTTTGGGATTGTCGATAGCCCAGGTGCACAGTGAGAGTGGGATTAGAGAAGAAGCAAAAGCAAGCTTACAACTGGCCTGTGTTGTGGCCTAAGGGAATTATTAATCATGTGCTTTCCTCTCCAGATTCAAAACCATATAAGAGAGAGATGCAGGAGCCAGGGCTCAAAAGGTCAACCTAATTATTGGCAACCTTGAACTGGAAACCTGGCATGGGACTAGACTCAAATGGGCTTCCAACTCTTTCCCTCCCTGATTGCATCCCTTGTTCCAAGTTAATAATTTTTTTTTATGTTTAGCACTTAATATGTGTTCTAAGTCCTTGATGTGGAATAAAAACTCACTTAAATTTTACACTAATCTGTTGGGATAGATACTATTATATCCTTATTTTATAGGTGAAAACACTGGGGCACAGACAGGTTGAGTGAGGTGCCCAAGGTTGTAGAGCTCATATGTGACAGAATAGCATTGATAACCTGGCATCCTGCACAGGCTATCACTACACTAGTCTCAAGCAGGCAAAGCACCTGGCAGAGGGGAAGCTCCTTCTCCTGCAGAGCCGGTCCAGGGATGCTGGGCAGAGTGGCGAGTGTGTGAGGGTCTGCAGGGGCCTTGATGGGCCTTCTCCTTATCTCACCAATGAGATAAAAGTCACTCCTTGGAGGAATGAGTGAGCAGTGGCAGTGTTCTTCTAAGAGGACAGATGTTTTTATTATGTGAGCCAAGGCAGGAACACAGGGAAAGAGGAAGAAAATACCCTTTAAGGGCAGCTCATTTCTTCAGAATGCTAAGAAATGTCACAGCCATGATCTCCGTTAGAGGCCAAGAGATAAGGGTCTGATTGCATTTTGGAGAAGTCCAGCCCCAGAATGGTGTGAAGCAGGACAGGCTATATTATTTTCAGTGTCCAGCACAAAAGAAAATGCAGGGATCCTTGTTCAAAATTATCAATAATTTCAAGATGGTAACAACAGAGCATGAACCCAAGCACAGGGCCCTGTCTAAGCATGGAGCCCTGTGTGACTGCACCGTCACATGCCCATGGAGCCAGCCCTGTGATAAGTCCAGAACTCAGATCTAGGACATGCTGAAGGTGATTTCTCGTCGAGCCGAAGACAGAAAGATCATTATACCACTTTGATTGATGTGAAGCTGTAGGATGGCTTACAGCTGCACATTAGAAGCACCTGGGGAGCTTTTCAAACCTTCTGATGCCGTGTGGACTTTACCTTACACCAACGGAATCAGCATCTCTGGGGGCAGAGTCCAGGTAATTGGTGCTTTATAAAAGCTTCCCAGGTGGTTCCAATTTATTTTCTAATTAGCTCAAGGGTCCTCAGGAGACATCTTGGTTGTGGTTCTAGAATTCTCCTTTTGAAGATCTTCAAGTCTGAAACGCTATATGGGCAGCACTACATCTGAGACCGACAGGTAATGCGAACTAGTGAAGGATGCTAAGAATTAGGAAGACACGCTCTCAGCAGCAGATCCTCAAGAGACAGAAGGGAGCAAGAGAGAATATTGCAAATGTGAAAACCCAGAGAACGTCTCAGTCCTTGACCCATTGTTGCCTGAGGAAGGTGTCCCTGGGTGGCCAGAGCATGTTATTCATCAGGAGAAGTTGGACATCTAGATTGTTAAATTGTATCTCAATTTTTCCATGTGTTGACAAATAAAAAACAATAAGAACAAAAACTATGGAGTGGCTCTATTCTGGTCCTGCAAAATAGCGGAGGGGGTGCACAGACTGCCAGTTAGCAGCTGAATTAAACATTCATGGAATCAGAGACATATGCATTAGAACTAGAAAACGCCTTCGTTATGTGGATGAGGAAATTGAAGTTCAGACAATGGGAAGGGACCCAATCAGCTATACTGCAAGCTTTCGGCAAGGCTAGGTGTAGAACATGGGGCTTCTTATCTGACTCCTATATCCTTTCCATTACAGTGTATCTTATTTGGAGAAGAAATGCAAACAGATGCAAAATTCAATGATTTCTCACAGCGTATCTGACAAAGAGTTAGCTAGAACTTCATCTCACATTAAATTCGTTGTCCTTCTAATGGTTTAAATGACTAGTCATGGTTTGAATTAATGCGGATCTCCTATTTTTGCTCTTTTTTCATGGCTACTTCCCTAGTACATAGAATGCGTGCCTGGCTCATGGCAGATGCTTGATAAATATTTGTTGAATTAATGATTGCATAAATGAGTGAATATCACAGAGATATAGCCTTCCTAGGTTTTTTTTGTTTTTTGTTTTTTTTTGAGACAGTCTTGCTCTGCCGCCCAGGCTGGAGTGCAGTGGCGCAATCTCCGCTTACTACAAGCTCCGCCTCCTGGGTTCACGCCATTCTCCTGCCTCAGCCTCCCGAGTAGCTGGGACTACAGGCGCCTGCCACCACGCCCGGCTAATTTTTTTGTATTTTTAGTAGCGACGGGGTTTCACTGTGTTAGCCAGGATGGTCTCGATCTCTTGACCTCGTGATCTGCCCGCTTCGGCCTCCCAAAGTGCTGGGATTACAGGCGTGAGCCACCGCACCCGGCCGGTATTTGTGTTTTTTTTTAAACCAACGCATTTTTAAATTATCATACCTACATTATTAAATCACATTTTAAGCTGTTTGGTTGAATTCACTAATAAAATAAATTAAAGCTATATTTCCTGAAAAGAAAGGAATCATTCATTGCAGAAAGGACAATATTGCTGGAATGCAAAATTAGTCAATAAGCTCTTGCTTCTTTGGTTTTTTTCCCTGAAAGTTTTTTTTTTTTTTAAGACGGAGTTTTGCTCCTGTCACCCAGGCTGGAGTGCAGTGGCGTGATCTCAGCTCACTGCAACCTCCGCCTCCCGGGTTCAAGCGATTCTCCAGCCTCAGCCTCCTGAGTAGCTGGAATTACAGGCGCCCGCCACCACGCCCAGCTAATTTTTTGTAGTTTTAGTAGAGACAGGGTTTCGCCATGTTGGGCAGGCTGGTCTCGAACTCCTGTCTCCAGGTGATCCACCCGTCTCGGCCTCCCAAAATACTGGGATTATAGGAGTGAGCCACCGCACCCAGCCTCCCTGAAAGATTTTATAATGCCAAGCAAAATGGTAACAGATAGGCTACCTGGCTGACACTGGGCATCCTGAACTTTTAATCTTGTCTCTGATCCCCATGACAGGGTAGCAGCTGGAAACCGTAAAAAATGTGGTACCGTGTCTTGTAGTCTTGCCTCAGTGCTCACTTGCCTTACACGCTTGGAGCTTTTAAATGGATGTGCACAATATAGATTAGGTCTCATAGTTAATTTGGATCAAGTGATTGAGGACACAGGTTTTCCTAAGATCTTATTTATATGCCAAGGTAGGAGAAATACACTTTTGCAAGGCAATTGACAGTTTTTTGAAACATTTTCCACAGAAGATGAGCTCTGCCAGGGAGGAGAGTGCTGCGTGTATCACTATTCCAGTTTCTTCAGATCGAAAATTCTCAATTGACTCAGGTTACAAGGCTGAAAAGTGGTGTAGTCGAGATTTCTGGAGTCCAGACTGTGGCTTTGAGAATTTCTCTAAACATCACGTTGTTTATGAAGAAGGAATCTGTATGCATCCGGAATCCTTGTAGGCTTGTGGATCCGTGGAAAAAATTATCAAAGCATGGCAAGACCAGCTGGCATGGATTTTCAGAGACAGGGAGTCGGCAGCACATGCCAGGGATGGTCTGTGTTTAGAGGAGGGGGCTTGCCTGCTGAGAACTTTCTCCGCCCTGTGACTCTTTGATTCTCTAAAATGATTGTGATAACAGCAGGGAAATGTGATAGCCAAGGAAGCTGGTTTGAATGAGATCTTGTGGAATGAAGTGGGTGTTATCCAGGCTCATTCACTTCATTCAGGCACAAAAGGAATTTGTGAAAGAGGAATATTAAAAGAAACAATTTAAAAATAACAAACTTTTACTGTCTCACCTGGACTTACTCTGGTCTGGTAGCTACCAGCCTTCTTTGGACTATTTTTTTTTTAGCTGAGAAACAGTCAAATATTGACTTATAAAAATACCAACTTCAGTTTCCCTCTAATATTTTTAGCATATTATGAATTTCATTATAGAGATATTAAAGATTTTTTTGATCCACTCTCTGGGGATAAGGGATTTACATCTTCAAGAGCCAATAATTAATTAAGGGAAAAAGAAGCAATGGGTGGGTGGGGCTGAGGGTTCAGCAACCTTTTCCCTGTTGGTAAGAGCCTGGGAAAGTAAGCCCTTTTCATATTAATTTAAAACTTAACTCTGCTGCATTCCTCTACCTGAGCAAATAAACACATTGACTGGAGGTGGGGGAGCTCTGCTTTCTATTGGGATAGCCTGACAGCCTCAGCAGTATTTACGGTAACAATAATGACATGTGTGTGGAGCATATACAGCATACCAGGCACTCTACTAAGAATGTTACGTACATGATCACATTTGTTCTTTGAAAAAACTGCATAAAGTGGTTATTATCCCCATTTTACAGACAAAACAGATCCAGAGAGGTTTAGCAACTTGCCCAGGTTCACACAGCTCACAAGTAGAAGGATGAAGTCTATCTGTATCCAGAGGCTGGTTCTTCATCCTCACTATACAGAATTCCAAAGGCAACTTTCACTCAATAAACACTGAAGGAGCCCCTCTGTGCCTCTCTGAACCAGACATGCAGGCAAACAGGTTTTTTGTTTGTTTGTTTTTGTTTTTTACCCAAACCAGTAGGGTTGTAGACTAGGCTTGTAGAGAGCTGGAGAATATGAGAGAAAGTCAGAGGCTTGAAGTTTCCTGAAATAACCTTGAGACTGATGCTTCTTGTGGGAAGAGAACTTTTATCCACCCCTCTCTCCATCAGAGAATGTTGGAGGGGTCAGATAGAAGGGGCCCATGTGCGAATCATTAAGACCACAGGCATAAGACCAGAGGCTTTTTCCAGAGTTGGATGTGGATTGGGAAATTAGCAGGGCCTCTTACTAATTGAGCTATTTAATCCTCAGGGAAGTTCAATGTCATTGTCATTTTTGGACTTATGTGTGTCATAAGGCTGGTTGCCTTTTGATGATAATGATAATGAGTAAACATTAGATTCACATTCCATTACTGAATCTCTGGTAATCTTACTAACAACCGGCATTTATTGGGTATCCACCATTTTCTAGATTTTTTTAGTTATATATCACTATGCTCCTGCCTGGAGACAGGCGTCATTATCCCTTTTTTAAGTTGGAAATAAAAATCACAGAGGTTTAGAAAAATTAAGTGGTTTCAACCTATGTCTGTTTGGCTCTCAGGTCTATGCTATGTACCCTACTAAAACTCCGCTAAGGACCAGACAGAGTAGAAACAAGAAAGTATAACGCATAGCTTACTCTCAAGGTGTCAGCAAAACTATCAGGGAAAAGAGGTGTAGCTGAGTACTGAAGGACTGGCTTTTGAGTGTGACTTATTAAATGGTGATTCAGGCAAGTTGTTTAGCTTCCCCAAGTCTCAGTTTCTTTAACTGTAAAATGGACATAATAAAATGACCTACCTGCTAGGGCAGTGGTGATTATTGGATAAGAAATATCTTCAAAGACTTTATTGCATAAGAATAAAGGCCAGGCCAGATGCGGTGGCTCCTGCCTGGAATCTCAACACTTTGGGAGGCTGAGGTGGGCGGATCGCGAGGTCAGGAGATTGAGGCCAGCCTGGCCAACATGGAGGCTGAGGCAGGAGAATTGCTTGAACCCAGGAGGCAGAGGTTGCAGTGAGCCAAGACCACACCACTGCACTCCAGCCAGGATAACAGAGCAAGATTCCATCTCAAAAGAAAAAAGAAAAGACAAAAAAAAAAAGAATAAAGGCCAAAACTTCACTAGGCTGTGATTTAGCTCCTGCCCACATCTCTACTCACCTTAATACTCTGCAGACTCCAGCCACACTAGCCCTTCAGTTCTTTGAATAAACCCCTGCTCCTTCTTGCTTAGGGTCTTTGCATACCAGATTACATCTGCCTGTAACACTCTTCTTCTTTCTCATCAAATATTGCTTTTTCAGGAAAGTCCTCCTGTCCTGATATCCAAGTTAGATAAATCCCCTTTCTAAGCTCTATTATCTCTCTATGCTTTTTACTCACGGCCCTTATAATGGTCTTTATACATTTGTAAGATGATTTAATTAACATCATTTCCCAGCTAGATTGTACATTTATAATAGCTAGGCTTCTGTCTGTTTTTCTTATGACTGTATCCTGAACATGTAACACGTGCTTGGTACATAGCAGTATTAGATATTTATTAGCTGAATGAATGAATGAAAACACTCCTTGTGCCTGGCACCTAGAAACCCTTCAATAAATATGAGGTAGCGTTACTTCTATTCTATAAAATACCAAGAATCAATTCAAGAGTTATATAAATACACCAGTTGGCAGTACATGCGATACAGGTTGAGTATCTCTTATCCAAAATGCTTGGGACCAAAAGAGTTTTGGATTTTAGATTTTTGGGAGGATTTTGGAATATTTGCATTATATTTACCAGTTGAGTGTCCCTAATCCAAAACTCTGAAACCCGAAATGCTCCAATGAGCATTTTTTTTTAGCTTCATGTCAGTGCTTTAAAAGCTTTGAATTTTGGAATATTTCAAATTTTGGATTTTTGGATTAAGGATACTCAAATTGTAGCATAAAGGCAGTGTATCAGTTATTTATTGCCACCATAATGGTGGGTAACAAGCAACTACAGAACTTAGTGGCTCAAAACCATACACATTGATTTCAAATCTGCAGGCCAGCTAAGTGGTCTTCTGGTCTCACTGCAAACACTCATTGGCTAGTGCTTTGTTGATCTGGGTTGAGCTCTTCCCATGCAGGGGAGTCAATTGTCAGGGATTGCCTAGGGTGAGACAACAGGGGCAATTCATCTCTGCTCCATGTGTTCACCCTCCAGCTTTCTGGGCTGGATAAATTCATGGCAAAGCCAAACTGTCCTGTGCTTCTTCTCTGGAACACATTGCATTGACTTTAGGGAAAGGGTGGTGTAAGGGAGGAAGAGCAAATTAGAAGAGAAACAGTGGTTTCTTCGCTTATTTTTGTGTATAGGTCTGTTTTCCAGCTGCCACTAATTGCAAGATACTAATAATCAATGAAAGAATAAGTCAAAGTTGACTTCTGATATCCTAAAAAAGGGAAGGCTTATTCTTTAATTTTCCTGGTAGCATCTTCCTTATGAGCAGCAACCCCTTTTGAATTAACTGGAGGCCACTGAGCTTAAGAGCAGAAACAGCTCCTTTCAAACTTCTGACCCAGTGTGAGACATGATGAATACTTGGGTTTTAATGAAAATGCTGAAGGTCAAATCCTCAGGCCTGTGTCAGTGGGCAGTGGCCTCTTGAAATCTGCACTCCAGTTCAGCTATTGCATTGCCCTTGACAGAGTATAAGCTCTTTGATAGCTCGTGGTTGATTCACTTTGAGGCCTCCTCTTTCTGTCTTTCTCTCTATTTTCTTCCTTTTCCTTCCTTTTTTCCTCCCTGTTTCTCTTTCCTCCATGGAATAACCATTCTTCAGATAATAGTTAAGAAGTTTCTGTTCTATTTATTGCTTAGAATGTGGGTATTATAAGCCCCTCTCCTTTCTGCACAAATAGCGATGTTCCCACAACATTATATAATGAATTTCTGTTCTCTGGGAATATTACTCCATAGTTTTGAATTTATTCCACTAAGGCAAGGTGGAAAATTATCAATCTTTATTATAAATTAATTACCCAAAACTGGTTAGTATGAGAATAAGTGCTAAATAGAATAATCTGTTGTATTTGTTTTCAAAACTCTATTTCCATATGTAAATGTTTAAGAGATTCTTACTTCCAAAAGTTATGACAAAATTTATAAAATATCAGATACCAAAAACTGATTTTACAACTGAGAAAATTGAAATTTCAAAAGACAGCAGGTAATTAAAAATGAAAAAAGGCTGGGCACGGTGGCTGACGCCTATAATCTCAATGCTTTGGGAGGCCGAGGCAGGTGGATCACCTGAGGTCAAGAGTTTGAGAACAGCCTGGCCAACCTGGTAAAACCTCATCTCTACTAAAAGTACAAAAATTAGCCAAGTGTGGTAGTGGGTGCCTGTAATCCTAGCTACTAGGGAGGCTGAGGCAGGAGAATCACTTGAACCAAGGAGGTGGAGGTTGTGGTGAGCCAAGATTGCGCCACTGCACTCTATCATGGGCAACAGAGTGAGACTCAAAAAAACAAAAAAAAAAAAAAAAAAGAAAAAAAGAAAACAAAGACATGAAATTTACAAGTATGTTTTAATTTTATAACAGGGAGCCAGGCTCAGCTCATACTTTCATATTTTTGATATCTCTAACTGGGGATCAGTCAGTTTCAAGGACAGGACAGTAATTATGAAGGTAATCAGAGTCTTTTTTTTTTTTTTTGAACTCAACTTAGGTAATGGCTGGTGATAGCTGAGGCAGGTAACCTCTTAACCATACAGGTAATTTCTTTTTACCACATCAAGCTCTGACTACTTCAGTGAATGCTGATGTTTTTAATTCTTGGAGAAGCAAGAAGGCAGACAAGCCCATATTTTGTCACAGAAATATTAATATCTGAATTGACAAATTTTAATGGAAGACTGTATTTTAGACCCAGTAGAAAAATATCTAGTTGCTACATGTGATGGTTAACTTTATGTATCAACATGATTGGTCCATGGGGTGCCCAGACATTTGCTGAAACGTTATCCTGGGTGTGCTGTGTGGGTGTTTCTGGATGATATTAACATTGAATCAGTAGACTGAGTAGAGAAGGTTTCTCTCCTTTATTTGGGGCAGTTGCATCCAATCAGTTGAACCTGATTAGAACAAAACATACGACCCTCCTGTGAGTAGGAGGGAATTCCTCCTTCCTGACTGCATTTTAGCTGGAATATCTGTTCTTTCCTGCTTTTGAATTTGAACTGAAACATCAACAATTCCTGGGTCTCAAGTATACCTGCTTTTGGCCCAGAACTACACCATCAGCTCTACTGGGTCTCCAGCTTGCCAGCTGCAGATATTGGGCTTGTCAGCTTCCAATATTATATGAACGAATTCCTTACAATAAATCTCTTCATACACACATACACACACATGCACACACATACTCCCTATTTGTTCTATTTCTCTAGGGAACACTGATACGCTATAGAAAATGCTAATATAAGTGTACCTATTTAAGCTTGCAACAGATCTCTTTTGAACTACTTAAACTGTGAACATCATTCCTAAATCAGGCTTTGCTAACTTTCTAAAACTGCAGGGTGGTATTACCCAGAAAGTAGTTAAATTATACTTCTTGAATGAGGCTTTAGGGATGGTGAATCTATTAACTATGGATTTATTTTTCTATTCAAAGTAATGTTTCCTACAAAGTAAAGTTTGCATTCATTTTTTAACTTACAAAAATGTAGCTATAGCTGGGTGCAGTGACTCATGCCTGTAATCCTAACACTTTGGGAGGCCAAGGTGAAAGGCTCGCTTGAGCCCAGGAGATTAAGACCAGCCTGGGCAATTAGCAAGAGCCTGTCTTTATAAAAATTTTAAAAATTATCCAAGCACAGTGGCACATATCTGTAGTCCTAGCTACTCGAGAGGCTGAGGCGTGAGGATTGCTTGAGCCCAGGAGGTTGAGACTGCAGTGAGCTAAGATCATGCCACTGCACTCCAGCCTGGGTGACACAATGAGATCCTGTCACACACACAAAAAAATGTAGCTACCATGACAGTGTCAAATAACCAATAAGTAATTCTTGAATTATTGAATTAAGCCAAGCATTTCTGATTTATGAACAATGAGGAGATGGAACCTCCAACAAGTTCAGAATAAATTTTTAGAAGGTCTCAGTTAATCTCCTCTCAAAGACCCTATAATGCCCAAATATAATTATGTTGCATTCTTATTGCACTATTACAATTTTTTGTGTTAATTTGATTCATTATGATTGACATAGTGGTTGGATGGGCAAGGTTTTATTAAATCACCAAATGGCCAGGCAGATAGGCTGTCAAAACTATTAAAATAAGTATCTTGATTCTTCACCTGACTGATTCCATTCAGCTAAATGGCCCAGCTCGAAAAAATCTATATCAGACCATGAGGAAAAGGCAACATCCCTCTGATAGAGACCCCCAATTCTGAACTGTGGGGTGTGACCCATTCCTTGAGCCTCATTCTATCTAGTTCTTACTCTCCTAAAGCCTGATCTTACTTTTTCTTCTGCAGTCATTCATGTTTTCCTTTGTGGAACAGATGATTTCCTTGGCTCTTTTCCACAGCCTTCTGCTTCACCTGCCTCAGGATCCTCAGGTTGGTCCCCTTGAGTAATGGACTATATTGTCCAACCCAGCCCACAAGACCATTACACACACAGTTTATCCCTGCCTTGTGGTTTCTTCACCCTTTTACCAGGAACTGTAGCATTGATTGAGGACTTAATCCCTAGAACAGACTGTAGTAATGGCAACTAGCCACGGCCATGGAATTGCCATTGTATCTCTTAGATTTCTTATCAGTGTTCAGATGTTGGGACAGCCTGTTACTTCTCTCTGACCTCTTTGAAGATACTCTTTCCAGTTATTATCTACTGGACAATGTTGAATTTCCTACTCCTTATGACTGATCTGTCTGAATATTTTCTCCTAGCATCTCTAGCTGGCCCTTAATTCAGCATCTCTTCTGCTCTAATTACAGATTGAGTTGCTTCTCACTTTGCCCATTTGACTACACCTAATGGGTCCTTGCTACAACATGTTGTGGATCATGCTAGAAAAGGCCATGGGTTGGAGAATTATTAATATCCTTTAAAGTGGCATGATTAAGTGGTAAACACATGATTGCTGTTAATTTAACCAGACTAATTCTTATTCTTCGAAAGCCAATACAAAGTCCCTATGACATAACTGTTATGTCAATGAATTTCCAATATCAGCATTTAATCTGTGATTGAATTCAATATGGATGGTTACTCAATTTATTAAATTGGTACATTGATTTGGTAAATTATTGAAATTGTAACTTTATTATGTTTTAAGTTAGTTCATGAGTGGGTGGAAGTGAGGGGAGAATTGATAAAAAATATGCTACTCTGAAAATCATCCTAGAAAATATATTCTCTCTTTTTGTGAGATGTACAGCATGACTATAAAATAATTGTAAGAACCAAACAAGATCACAGACTACTGCATATCAAATCTCAAAATGAGATTTTGATTAAATTTCTAGAGTCATATACTTTATATCAGTTGCAGAGCTGGGACCAGACCATAACAGCTGTTTGACAATGGAGTAAAAATAAATTTCAAATTGGATTAACTTGCTAATAACCTTTGCTATTTTAGAGACATGGACCTGATTGTCTAGTGTAACAAAGATGCTTTACAGCATATATACTAGATAAGAGTAAAACTCAACAGGACCTGCGCTAAAGCTAGAAACACAGATGAATACTAAGGTATGAGGCAAACTCTTCATTTGCTAAAGTCATCACAGAATGCATCTATGCAGGACAGAGGCAAAATTTTAGATCTCTTGTCCTCCAAGAGATTTGAGATAAATCAATGCATATATTAAGGGGGACACTTAAAGAATTGCTTTGATTTATTTTCAAAAAGGTAAATTAATAATCCTTATTCCCACCCCAAAACATACAATGATTTGATGTGCATATACCTCTATCCCATCTATTTACATAAAGAATCATCTACACCTTAAGGTACACCTGTCATCTGCCCATTAGTGAATCATCACTGCATTAAGAAGCATTCAATACCCAATCTTTCTAATATTGTTAGACAACCTTGACCTTCAGTTTCTTGCAATGTGAATAATATTGCATCATATCTACACAGAACAGTGTAATCATCTTTTCTATTTGCAGCACTGAGACAGTGAACAGTATTTGATACAATCAGCATGTGTCTTGATACGGAAGGCACATGGTGACAAGCCTAACTGAATGTAGTTATTCGGCTGTCATGAAATGTACCTTATGGTGATAAACTTCTGCCATAAAATTGGAAGACTATCACATAAACATGTTTCACAAAGAAATACACTAGCAGAATTCACTGCCGGGTTATTGTTGGAAAACAGTGTTCTATTTATTGGGCTGCGATTTTTACAGTATGTGTCAGTGTTTGGATGCTCATTATGTTTTACAATGAAGTAATTACCGGGTGGTGATTTCTTTATTCTGGACAACAATTCTATCTAATTAGTGAACAATAAATTGAAGTGGTTACATTAGGGAAATTTGAATGGACATAGCAGGACGGGCAGATTTTCAGTTTGTGGAAGCATCGACTTGTTTAAATTTAGGCTCCCAACTACATATACATTTTTCTATGTCATGGTAAATTATTTTTTCCTATACACCAATTCTTTTATTTCAGTCTTTGCTTCCTCTCTGTCTGTATCTCTCCTTCTTTTTCTAATAGTATTGCAAAATTAACTAAAAAAAAACCATATTAATGGTGTTGATTAGGTATTTGAGATATACTGTTGAGGCTAGGTATAGGTACATAATCATCAAATACTGTACTTACTAGACCCTAAACTGAGAATATAAAACTTATTTAAAGACATTTGTCTTTATTATGACCCAGGGAATGACACTCATATTCCAATGCCTGCTCTCCAGCCATAAACGATGGCAGAAAGAGCTGCTCATGGAATCTTTGTACTAGGAAACCAGCTTCATTGGTTTTACTGAGGAAGGGTCTTAAGATGTCATTTTCTCTTCACAGACCTAGGAATTCTCTGTATTTATCTGTCCCAATCATTACCACATATCTTGAATGTCTAGTCTTGATGTTTTTATAGATTCATGCCTTGAAAAATAGCCCCAACCACCTCCAAATTCCGCATATAGTAATGATAGATAATATTTTTAAAAAAGAAAATTTTAAAAAGAGAAAACCATAACCAGATCCAAATTAAGATGAGTAACTTTGGGGGCTTCAGGAAGCCAATCCAGCCTTTCCACCAGTCCCTGACCTGTTGGCAGTATGACTGATCTTCAGAATTCTCAGTAACCTCTGAGATGGTAGACTAAAGGTGCAGATGTGAGAGCACTTTCTTAGGGAATGAGGGGACAGGTGAAGACATTTTCAAAACTGCCAGGCAGAAAGGAGTAAAGGCTAGAATGGGATTGACGGGTGGGAAAAATAAGAGAATGGAAAAGGATATAGCTGGCAAATAATAATCAAAAGAGTACCAATGCAGCTATATGAACTCTGACAAAAATAGATTTTAAAGCAAAACAATTGCTAGGAACAAAAAGGGACATTAAATCATAATAAAAACAGCAATCCACCAAGAATGCATTACCATCATAAATGTATATGAACCTAACAACACAGCCTTAAAACATAAATCAATCACTGACAGTTATATGGAGAAAATGAAAAACATACAATCAATGTAGGAGGTTTTAACACTTGGCTATTGGAAACAGTATAGAAAAAAATATAAGGATATAGACAAAGTGTAGAGATTTTTAAAATCTTGAGAGTTAATTTAAAGCGGGCAAGCTCTACTCAGCTTTAGAGTTTTCTTGCCAGAAGGAAATGCAGGCTCAGTATGGATAGAACATCAGATTTCTCAAGAGAAGTTTAGAATCAGGATTTTTCAGGAAGATCTTACTGGAAGTGTGACAGTTTAAGACTTCAACATAATGACAGTGCAGACCACACAAATCAGGTCCTTGGGCAGGGTTAGGATGTGAGTAGCCTAATGTCTATCTTTCCCATAAAACTGTATATTTCTTTAGGTCAGAAATTATGTCTATTTCTCCATGGCTATGTCTTCAATGGTGGTTTAAGGATTAAATGAGGAAAAGTATTCAGTGTAATACTGAATTTGATTCTTGCAAATTATCTCATTGAATGCTTTATACATATACATATGGTAGAAGTTTCTGGTAATACACAAGAGAACAAATGAAAATGTACACACTCTCTCTCCCCTGCAAGTGCCAGGCCTTTCTAATAACTTGAAGAGAATCTCATTCTTTCCTGCTTCTCCAGTGCCTAGTCCATTAGTATTTGAATGATGAATAAGTAAATAAATGGATAACTATATTTGTAATTCATCTTCATGGTAATTACAACTCTAGTGACAAATATTCATTCTGCGTTTACCATGTGTCAGACATTGTGGTTGCTTTTTATATTAATTTATTAATTCCTATGAGCACTACAATGGTGCCCATTTTACAGATGAGCAAATCTAGTATCAGAATATGAATAAGATTAAATATAACTCATGGAAGCTTCCATGACTTATAAGTAGTAAAGCCAAGATGGAACCCTTTCCTCTGAAAGCCTTTTAATATATCATGTATTTCATAGTTTTCCAGTTAATGAGAAGGGAAATGCTGACTGAGGCAAATGTAAGATTTTTTGTAATCTCAACTGCTTACCTGGCATTTTCAGTATGACTTTATTCATTTATTCAAAACTCAGCAAATATTGAGCATGAACTGTGAGTGTGGCACTCTGCTAGGCACTGGGGGTATAGCAGTAAACAAGTCAGGGAAAATCCCTGCCTTTGTTGTATATCTATATTCTAGGAGTTTATATTTGAAGAGAAGAAATAATAAATATGAATAAGGAATATGAAACAAATATTAATATAACAAATATGAAAATAAACATATATATAATTTTAATATTTATAAGAGCTATGAATAACAGTAAGCCAGAGTCAAAACATATAGACTGATGGAGATGCTTTTTCAGGAAGGGAAGTGAGGGAAGTCTTTTCTGGGAATAAGGGATTCTTGGGAATATCAGGAGAAAGACAGTTTCAGAGAGAGAGAAGAGCAGTTAGCCAAAAAAAAAAAAGTTTGTTGGTTCAAAAACTAGAAAGCTAGAATTGGGTGAGTCATGAGGAAGATGGGAGAAAATGAAGTCAGGGATGTGGCCATGGGCTGGATCCTGTAAGACCTTGTGGGCCAGAGGAAAGATTTAGGATTTTATTCAGTGCGATGGGGAGACACTCTGGGGTTGAGAGTAGGAAAGTGATGTGATCCGATACACATTTTGAAATTATCCTTCCAGTTGCTGCATGGAAATATGACATAGAAGGCTAATACAGGATTCTCATTCTCCACACAGTTTGGTCTCATTTATGTGGATCTGTTTTATCTTTACCTATTAGTAAAATTTCAGAAAGACTA
Organism: Pongo abelii; assembly: GCF_028885655.2. Classification (NCBI taxonomy): domain Eukaryota; kingdom Metazoa; phylum Chordata; class Mammalia; order Primates; family Hominidae; genus Pongo; species Pongo abelii. Next base: position 129,934,171 of record NC_085928.1, on the reverse strand, counting down.
GAAGCCAGAACACTAATAAGAAGTCTTAAGTAAATCCCTTAAGTAATCTGTAAGTTTTCTCACCTATAAAATGAATATAATAATACTTGCTAAGTGTTCTTTGCAATATTTTGAGATTTTGAGACAGAGGCAGATTTTGAGACAGAAACTAGTGAAAGAATGTTTATTAGGAAGTGCTCTTGAGATCAATCCCTATGCAAGGAAGAAGAAGAAAGCAGAAATGAGCAAAGGGAGAAGTTGAGATGCAATGTGTTCTTAACAAAGGCCTCAATTGACCCATAGGGACCTCTTGAGGTAAAATATCATGTCAGAGATTTCCCAAATTAGGGCAGGAGGTCCAGGCTTCTTCATGGACCAGTCACAAGGCAATCTCTAAAATAGTTGACAGCTGAAGGTATCTGCTGGGATTTTTCCCAACAGCTGGGCGAATGAGTCCTTTAATCCTGAAGGAAGCACCTGAGTAGCATATCACAGCATTTACCACATGAAGTGACTTGCCCAAGGTTACAAATTATTCAGCAGAGCAACTGGGACTTGGACCCAGTCTCAGACTCCTGTTCAATGTTCTTCCTGTTCCCACTTAGCCTCTTATTCATTACTTCTAGTAAATTTCATCCCACAGTCAAAATTTCAAAGCCCTTTCACCATTCTCCATTGGAGAAACTCTTACCCAGCATGCTAGGAAAAAGCACTTTCTTGAATATTGTCTAAGGCTTTTTGTGTAGATTGTTAAATATCCTGCTACTCTTGCACAAGACCAAATAACACCTGCAATTGGATAAAAGAACCTAATATTAAATTCCATTACTCAGGTTAGGAGCACAACAGACACAGAAAAGGTTCAAAAAGGGGCAATGAAAAAGAATTGAGCCGTAACAGAAGTATATGGAGTAATGAGTTTAATTTCCCAAATTCTCAATTCCCCCCTCAGTTCTAAGCATGTTTCTCTTTATGCAATTTAGCTATAATTTCAGGGTAGCCTTCCAGTGTATTGACCAAGAACTAATTAGTGTGTTTAGGCCTTTTATGTGCCTTATTTGTTAATTGCAACTTTTGGAGTTTTTCTTTTCTATGCAATTTGACCAAAGCTAAAGTATCTTTTGAAAGACTACCCTTGAAGATAAAGTTCTTTGTTGCCAAGGGAGGTCATGAAGATTTTTGCTGGCAGCCAGGAGCAAAATAAATGTTTTTCCCATTTTAGTCTACAACAGTCATTTTTCAAGAAAAACCATATTGTCTAGCTGGGGTGGAGATTGGACTAGACCATGTTCATGTTCCTTTTATCAGCATTCAGTCAACTTTCCTATTCTGGTTTTCTGTGGCACCCTGAATCCGGGATCCTCCACATCAAAAACACAGATATCACAAATAATAATGTTGGCACTATGGGAGGCTATAATCTCATAAATAGTCAAACAGTCAGTGTGCATTTGCTACTAAGTACTGCAGTAGACATTGCTAGAGTTCTCCAATATATAGCTCTCCTTATCATCCTTGTAGTTGGATGCCATGTAAGGATTTCTGGCCAATAAAATATTAGCAGAAGTGATGCATCTCATTTCCCAACAAGCTTTGCCATTGTGTTCTCAGAGTATATGCTCAGATTAATGGCTTTCTTGCACTGTTGGTTTATGAAGCAGAGGATCATGTTTCCTCACCTTTGTAGCCTCTGAACTTAGTGTAAGCCCAGGTTATAGTCAGCATTCAATAAAAGTCCATTGGACAATGAGTGAATGACCCGGTGTCTCCTCTGGGGACATTACACAGGTGTTTTGCGTTCAGACTATTTTTAGTTCTTTTTTTTTTTTCTTTGACAGGGACTACTTTGTTATGCAGACTGGAGTGCAGTGGCTAGATTATACCTTGCTGCAGCCTCCATCTCCCAGGCTCAAATGATCCTCCTGCCTCAGCCTCCTGAGTAGCTGGAACCACAGGCATGTGCCACCATGCCTGGCTATTTTTTTTTTTTTTTAAATGGGATCTCAATATGTTACACAAGCTGGTCTTGAACTCCTGGGCTCAAGCCATCCTCCTGCCTTGGCTTCCCAAAGTGCTAGGATTACAGGAATGAGTCACTGCGTCTGCCCCCACCCCCTTTTATATTTCATTTACTACCAGTTCTAGTTCATCCTTCACTGAGCCTCTTACAGAAAGGCAAAGAGGATGTGAATGTATCTCAGAGGAAATAATGCACAGGCTTTGGAATTCGCTTTCTCTCTCATTATTTACTATCTCTGTGACTTGGGAAAGTTACTTAGCTTCCTTCAACCTCATTTATCTCACCTAGAAAAATGGGTGTTACTAGTGCTTACTTCACAGAATTTGTGTAAAGACCACACGAGACAATATATGTAAACAGCTTAGCATGATGCATTGCACAAAATGCATGTTGTATAATTTGTTTCATCTATTGAATCATTTGACACCTTTCCTTTCTTTCAGGTTCCTTTTTTTAACTTTTCCTCTGACCTTGACTTCTTCCTACCACTTAGTGTTTCCTCACTGTCCAGAGGTTGTCTCACCTTTTGGTGAGGCATCTAATCCTGTCCTTTTCTGACAGTGGCCTGAGCAACAATTCTACTGTCCTCTCTTTCAAAACTATAAATAGTTGTTAGGTTAAATGGGATTAATAATCAAGTTCTTAGTACTGCTGCTAATTGATTTAACATGTTAATTACTAATCTGATATTGCTTTTGGAATACATAAATTTTAAGAAAATATACCAACAAATCTACAGTATCTGAAACATAAAGATGTTAAAATAACAAAAAATTAGCTGGGCTTGGTGGAATGTGCCTGTAATCCCAGCTACTCGGAGGCTGAGGCAGGAGAATCGCTTGAACCCGGGAGGCGGAGTTGCAGTGAGCCGAGATTGCACCACCGTACTCCAGCCTGGGAGACAGAGCGAGACTCCACCTCAAAAAAAAAAAAAAAAAAAAAGAAAAGAAAAAAGATGTTAGAATAGTGATAGAATCCCAGGCAAGAGTGACGGGTTTTGGAGAGAAGTGGGGACAATTGGCCCTCAAAATTCTCATTCCTGGCTTGATTCACACCATGTAGGTAGTCATTGATTTTGTTTTTTTGGTGACTGGAGATGGTCCTGATACCAGCAGTCCTCAACATAACCACATCTATTATAGATATATGAGATAAAAGGGCCATTGTTGTTTTGTCTATATTTTTTCATTTTATTTGCATAATTGGCATATAAATTGAGAACTGTCTATTCTCAGGTAATTGTCAAGTTAAACATTTATTATTGCTGCCTTTCAGTATGTCATTTTTTAAAAGTTAATTCACAGCATCCACATCATGTCGTTAATGCAGATTCTCAAAACGTTAATAGAACCTGAAGCAGAGAAGACAGAAGTCACTGAGATCCTTAGGGTTAGTAAATCTTGCTCCATTACACTATATGTGTACCAAATAAAACATACCTTCCTTCCTTCAACAGAAACAAAGGAAATTCCACTGTCCCATGCTTACCTCAGTCCTCCATCTAACCCCCCAGGATGGATGTCTTTTGCATGCCCCTCCACACCAATCTCTGCCTTCTCCACCCTGGCAGCCTGTGAGGCTGCCCCACATGAACATTGTCAAGGAATTTCTTTGTCTTCTGGCTTCAATTCAGTCAATAGGAAACACAGGAAGGATTTTGAATGATAAGAAGAAAGTGAGGTTGGAGCATTTACTTCTCTAACTGCCTCCTTGCTGAATGGCTGGAGTTGACCGCATCCCTCTCTGGAAGGCCATAGCTTCCATTAGGTGGTCGGTTCCATTATCTACCTCTCTAGGTATTTTAGCCGCTCTTACCTCTCTAGGTATTTTAGCCGCTCTTTCTCCTTCCCACTTCAGGTCTGAAGTGCTAAAGACTCCCCCATTGTAGATAGCCCTAGGGCACTGCATCATCCCAGGCTGGCTTCCCTAAATTCTGTTTATACCTTTGTAAATTGTTCTTAAAAATCCTCTCAAATATCTCATTGTTTTTGCCAGGACCCTGGCATATACTCACCAATCTGCTTTTTATTTGGAACCTGGTACTGCCTTTGGCTAGGGAAACTTCTCAGCAGGACATAATCCTTGCCTTCTGACAGTGAGAAAAAACATCCATATTTACAATTCCTGGACAAAATGGAGTGATTTTTCCTTATTTTATGACAGTGTTCTGCCTGTCTCTCTTTCTCTTTCTCTCTCTCTTTTTTTCTCCTTAAGAAAGTGTTATCAGTAGAAGAGCTTTCAGCTTATCCCAAGTCGGGGGTTGGAGGCAGGCTTCCAGAAAGTATGACAAATGCACAAGCATGTCAAGCTGTGACAGCCTCAATGGGCTGAGATTTCAAAAATCTTATGAAAGGGAGACTTTGAAGTGCCTTATTCAAAGGCAGCCAAAGCTTTTATCCTAAGAGGAGGAGATTCTAATGTGGCCTGATAATTAGCGGAGAGTGGGGGCCTTCATCCCCTCCGAGCAATGAGATGCCATGGCTGGAATGTGCCCTGAACCCAAATGTGATTGCACAAAGAACCTAGGTCTCATTCCTGAAATTTATAACCATATCAACCATAGTTTTATGAGATATGGCATCATTTTTTAAAAAGGCTTGAACCCTTATAGAGCTATTCAAATAACCATTGAGTCATTTGAACTGAAATAGGAGTTAGTTCAAAGTGGCAGTTCATAAATTAGAGGTGCCGTTGTTTCAAGGAGAGGACATAAATGCCGGGCAAACAGTCCAGTGCACTGGTTACTAGCAGTTACTGTTATGCTCATGACTGTGGAGGAGCAGGGGCCAAAACAGGCAGAATTTGATTTTTAATTTGACTTTAGAGCATAATTAGAGGCTATGAGGCATATATAGAACACATAACATGTACATATTTGTTTATTCTTCTATTCACTCAACATTGTTTTAAGCGTAAACTATACGGAAAGGAGAAAAATTAGTAAATAACAAGGCAGGCCTTTATAGAGTTTCTAGTTTAATGAGGAAGGCCTCAGAACACAGGATCATGACACAGTGTGCTAAGTGCTTTCTGGCAGAATGAACAGAGAACCATGGAATGTAGAGGAAAAAAGTCTTGACTGCAGGGCTAGGGAGTGTGGTTTGGGCAAAATCAGGGAAGACTTTGTTGGAAGGCATACGTGAGTGTTTCTTACAGGACAAGTTGTAGTATCTCAGATAGGTGAGGCCAGGGAGGAACTTCCCAGCAGAGAACACAGGAATGTTGCTGCTTGAAGAAGCGGTGATAATCCAGAAAACTTCATGTGGTCCTGTAGGGCTAGAAGAGGAGATTTGGGCCAGGCATAGTGGCTCACGCCTGTAATCCCAGCACTTTGGGAGGCCAAGGCTGGGGGACCACTTGAGGTGAGGAGTTCAAGACCAGCCTGGCCAACATGGTGAAACCCCGTCTCTACTAAAAGTACAAAAATTAGCCAAGTGTGGTGGCGGGCGCCTGTAGTCCCAGCTACTTGGGAGGCTGAGGCAGGAGAATCACTTAAACTCGGGAGGCAGAAGTTGCAATGAGCTGAGATTGTGCCACTGCACTCCAGCCTGGGTGACAGAACGAGACTGCCTCTCAAAAAAAAAAAAAAAAAGTGGAGATTTGTAGAGTGGCATGGCAGAAGGTAGTGCCTGAATCTGGGAGGTATGAAACATTCAGAGATCTGGACTTTAATTCAAAGGCCGATGGCCTTAAGCTTTGGCAGGTATTCATATCACCAGGAGAACCAGTGAAAATACTGATGACTGGGCTCTGCTTTTTGACATTCTGATTCAGTATGGAGATTAAGTAATCTGAATTTTAAAAAGAAATCTAGGAACCGTATTTTGATACACATTGTCAAAAGAAACAAAAAGCCCTAGAAAGGACTTAAACGGAAGGTATCCCAAATAGAATATCTATATGGACAATTATTTGCCCTTTGTACTTTTCTCTACTGTTGTTTGGATTTGACCCTCCTTTTGTGAGAATCAAGGAAAGTTGAAAGGTACTGCTGAAATTCTTGAGGCGTTGCAGTGGAGATGTGACCCCCCTCTAGTTGGTACCCTGAGAGCTGAGAGCTACTTCACCGTTGCCGCTTATCCAATTGGTGTAGATCCCACGCAACTCCAAAGTATAATTGAATAAATTAGCAAAATCAAATACAGTATGCAATGAGATAATAAAATTTTTTGTATAAAGAATAAAAACTAGCTGAAAGGGAGTAGCTGTTACCAGGAGACCAGGATGCTGATTGAGGAGAGATGAGATTTGAGCAAGCTACAAATTTCCTGGTAACTTAGGGAAAAATAGAAAATACATTGAATTATACATTTTGCATTGTTTAAGAAAAAAGGCATTCATTTTTTAGAGACAAATACTTTCTGGTATTACGTTCAAGGAGGAATTTTTAATGTAATGGCCAAGGTCAGTTATAATTTTGTAATAAATAGAAAATCTATCTCTGTTCTCTGAAACTGGCTTAATTTTTAAACTTCAGATACCTGAGTCATGAAAGATCAGGAAGTTTGTAGTTGCACCTAAATAATTTTTGGAGGGTGGTACAAAAATGTTGAACCTGGAAAAAATACAGTGTTTTGGTTTCTACTTAGAATCACATGGACACAGGAATTCCTATGTATTCTTACAAAAAATGTTATGTCTTTGTTATTAATATAAATGAAGTTACTCTAAAGCCTTGCTTCCAAGAAACATCTGAGGCAGGTGATATTAATAAAGATCAATCTCTGGATATCTTTGGCCTAATAAACTTTACTGTCTCATACACAAAACAAGTGACCCATAAGAACAGGAGATATGGATGTATAATAAAAAGTACAAATTTTACAATGGAAAAGAGCAAAAAGAAAAATGCAATGAAAATAGTATACAGACAAAGAAAAAGAGAAAAATATGTAGAGACTTTTAAGACTTCTATGTTATAATGAACAGGCACTAAGCACCTGTGGAGAGATATCTATAAGCCTCTATAATAGAGAATGAGGTGGATGGATAGAATATTGACCTGAGAATTTAGGGAACTGAGTTGGTATTTACATTGTCTTAGCTATGTGTGAGCATAGTCTGAATTCTGTATATATCAGTTTAATCACTTTTAAGATAAAGGGATTAATAATAATAGGTCAGGGGTCTATAACTATAGCCTAGGAGCCAAATCTGGTCTGCCACCTGTTTTTATGAATAAAACTTAATTGAAATACAACCATACTGCTCATTTATTTATATATCGTATATGACTGCTTCATGCTACAAAGGCAGAGTAGTTGCAACAGAGTACATGTGGCTCATAAACCCATAAATGAAGCTCATAAAGCCTAAAATAATCATTATCTGGCCCTTTACAAATAATGTTTGCCAATCCCTGCAACAGATGATTATATGAATTAGTGAGAATATCAGTTTAGTTTCTGTAAAATTCTGGAACCAAAATTAACAGTGGCTTTTAAAAAAGATAGACGTTTATTCCTCTCACAAGTAAAAGCCTGAGTTGGTAGGGCAGGTTCCTTTCGCAAAGAAGCACAGACTCCTTTTATCTTATGGCTTTGCCATCTTCCATGATGACTTCTAACTCAGGAAGAAGAAGGGGGACAAGGAAAGCTTGCTCTTCCCTTACGCAACATGACAGTTGAAGATCTACCCCCACTGACATTGTACAAGCTCAGCTTTGTAACTTGGCTGTATCTAAAAGGGAGACTGGAAAATATATTTTTTAATCTGGATGGCCATGTGCCCAACTAAAAATTCTATTACCATATAAGAGAAGAACAAATATGGGGAGACTGACCTATACATTTCTTTCCACTTAAAATTCTATGAACATAGTGTATTAGTCTGCTCGGTCTGCCGTAACAAAATATCACAGACTGGGTGGCTTAACAACAGAAATTTATTTCTCATAGTTCTGGAGGCTGGGAAGTTTAAGATCAAGGTGCCAACACATACAGTTTTGATGAAGGCTTTCCTCCTGGCTTGCAGACAGATGCTTTCTTGCTGTGTCCTCACATGGTGGGGAGAGAGAGCTGTCTCATGTCTCTTTTCATAAGGAGGCTAACTAATCCTATCAGATCGAGATTCAACCCTTATAACTCCTTTTAGCCTTACCTACTTCCTTACTCTTAATATAGCCATGTCTAGTGTAGGGCTTCAACATATGAATTTTAGGGGACACAACTGAGTTCGTAGCACAGAGTTTCCTGCATGAAATTGACAGAAACAGACATGTCATGAATGCATCAATAACGAAGGATGGGACTGAGGCTTTGGCCTACACATCTAAAGGGGGATAAATACGAGCATCTTAGAAAGGATAGGGCAGTGCTTAGACTTACATTGACAACTCAGTAGAATACATACATTTAGTTTAAACAAAATTGTTTGGTAAAGTGATTTTCTTTTTTATGTGTACTATAAATTATTCTGAAATTATTGATTTGTTTCAAAAGTTTCCCTTAAAAAGCCCTTTCAAGGTAAAATCGCAAGTTGTATTGGCTTAACCTAGGCAAACCTAACCTACTTCTGCTCACGATAGTAATGGCAATGTAGGCACTTCCACAAAATGGGAACCTTTACAATAGAAAATACACGTTTAGAGTTCTAGAAAGGATTATTGCTGAAAGAGTCTACCTATAACCTTTCCCTCTGGGTGAAAATGCAAAAAGCAGTCAAACTCTTATCTGGAAATTTGAGGTCCGCAATTTGGCATCAGGAGAATCTGTCCAGTTTTATTTGTGTGAATCATCACTCATTTTTTAATCACTCTGTGTTGGGGTACTGTTTTGATTATCTGTTGCCCAAAACTTAGTGGTTTAAAACAACAGTAATCATTTCTTTGCTCAAGATTTTGCTATTTGAGCAGGATTCATCAGGCATAGCTTAGGTCTGGAAGGTCCACTTTCAAAATGGCCTCACTCACAGGGCTGGTAAGCTGTTGTTGGCTCAGCTGGAGAAGTTAGTTGGTGGTCTCAATTCTTTTCCATATGGGCTTCTTCGTGTGGCTCCTTCAGCTTCCTCACAGCATAGTAGCTAGATTCCAAGAAGAAGCTGCCAGTCTTCTGAAAGTCTAGGGTCAAAACTAGCACAGCATCACTTTTACTGTATTCTATCAGTCAAACCATGACAGGGCCTAACCCATAGTCAAGGGGGGAATAATTGGACTCCACTTCTTGGTGGGTACAGAAACAAAAAACTTACGGCTGTCTTTAATTTACCAAAAGTACCAAGAAGCAGTATACATTATCCTATATCTGTAGTAAACAGGTGTTTTGATAGTTCTTTTTGTGAATCAGTTTTTGGAATTCAGATCATTTTTTCCAAAGGAACCATTTTGCAAATGGTACCTAGAAATATATTAATAGTTTACAGCTTATAGTAGGTAATAATAGCAAAAGGTTAGGACAATAGTCTTTGACATCATATAGTCTGGGTTTCAATTTCAAGTCTCATCTGAGTAAATTATTTGACCAATCCAAGCCCTAGTTTTATCCTCTGTGCAATGGGGATGTTAATAATACTCATGACAGAATTCTGAGGATTAAATGAGAGAATGTACCTAAAGCACTTAGTGCAGATCCTAGCATATATAACATGCCCAATAAGTGTAGCTCTTATTATTTTTACCCAATGAAGATTTATATGACAGCACTGAGCTATCATATAAAGAGCACTGAGCTCTCTTTAAACCCAGAGCCCATACACTTTGAAGCTATCTTACATTATAGCCTTTATTTACTACGAGTTCTACAACCTGCGTCTGTCCAAACAGAGCCAAACGATAATACATTTGGCTGGCAAGAGTTTCTGATGATAGCACTTCCCTTGACTGGGGAGAAAGAGCGTGAGAACATTGTATGGAATGGGTATACACAAACGGAATATTAGTAAGCAGGGATTGCCTACACCAGTGTTTCTCAGTCTTTTTTTCATTATCATTTCCCTCCCTAATAAACCTTTTTTGACATTTTTTCCAATTGCTCCCCCATAATATTTTAATATCTCACATATGACATATATCTGGTTATATGCTGTATGTATATCTCTCTCTGCTTTATGCATTAAAAGAAGTATTTTTTTCACCCCTGCCAAAACCAATTTTCACCCCTATGAGGGCAATATTGACCCTTTTGAAAACGCATTGCCTAAACCATGTAACCTAGAAAAACTCCTAAAATTTATTTTGTCACATAATCAACAAATTTACTGGGTTTTTTTGTATTTTTTTTTTTTTTTTTTTTTTTTGCAGAGGAATGTCTCAAACAGTGTGGGTATGAAGAACATGTATAAGATGAATCTACTAGGTAATGTTCATTGCTGTGTTTATAACAAAATTAATTATATAATTCATTGTATAATTATTGTTTAATATCTTTCTTAATTGCAAGCTCTGTAGTAGCAGGAACATGTCTCGGTTATTGTTGAATGGCCTCTGATGCACAGTAGATGATCGATATTTCTTGAATATTGATAAGGACTTTAATATCTAATAGGGAAAAGAAGGTAAGACATGTAAAACCAAAAGTATTCGTGAGCTTATTTTGAGTTAAGTATGAGGAGTAGGAAGATGCATAAAGAATTGAGACAGTCAAGGTCAGTTCCCTTTAGTCAGCAAGGCTTTAATGGTTACCTTCAGGATCAGCTTTCTAGACCCAGGCTTGAGGGTGGAATCTTGTCTTGTTCATTGTTCATTATTAAATGTTACAGAAGTCTTAATACAATGCTTTATAAGTGATGGTTTAATATTGCTTTTGAATTATGACTTAATAGTTAAGATAGGAAGCAAGTCTTAGAAGAAACAAAGGTATAATTAGTCTGCTTATTATTTTCTTCTTCCTTTAGTTAAAAATACATTAAGGATGATCTATGTTTAGATCTTTTGCAGAAACTTTTCCTAAGGACACATTTTATATTTGAAGAAAAGGTATTTTTGACATTAATATTTTCTTCAATCTAACGTTAGCTTCCTATATTTCTTTTCTCCTTTCAGTTCATCTAAAACATTACAATGCTTTCCTCCTTTTTATTTTATAAAATAGACTCTACAAACCCAATTATAACTCCCTTAGAAGATAAAAGGACTGTAGGGAAATAAAAAACAAGAATGATTTGGATATATCAGTTCTCTTTTTTTGTTACATTTTGTGGCTGCCATGGGAAACCTATAAAAGCTTCAAGTCTGATTTTCGTGGATAAATTCCCAACAACCTCTTCCTTCAAGGAGTGATCAGTATTATGGACAAAAGGGGGGTATTTTTTCAATATGTCCTTTTGATTTTATTTTGTGCAGCAACCACCTTTGTAAAACACACTAACACGTCAGAAATATGAAACTGTCTTCAGTTCACTGCCCTGTAAAGATGTGTGGCAAAAAAATAATAAATAAATAAATAAATAAACCCAGAAATGCCTGAGTAAGTAATTTTATTTTTTATGATTCAAGCCCCAAAAGGTCTTGAACTGTCAGATTTATTGTCTATCCGATTTTATGACTTTTAGTTGTATTTATTCTTTGATGTTTACCATCAACTGTGCCTACGTGTGCCATGGTCTGTGGGCTTTCCTATTGCTAAATCATTTTTTAAGCTTTAGTTGTAGCTTCTCTTTAGCATCAATTCCCCGAGACATGCCATTAACGTGAATCATTTTTGAAAGTGTTTGGTTCAATATGAACTCCATGTTGAGTCGATCACTCATTGCGACGGAAAGAAATGATGACCTTCCCGGAAATACCCATCACGGTTAAATAACCAAGGATGGGACAGTCAGGGACTTCTGATTGGGGTGCCCCCATCGGCTTAATCTTTGCCCCCCAAAGAGGGAGATGGGAGGTCAGTGCAGATTCAGGAGGAAAAGGGAAAAAGAGCTGGGAAAGGGGAAAGAAAACTGCTGACCCAAACCACAGCTATTTCATTGGAGGGTCAGTTTTTTTCTACCTCCATGAAGGTTACATTCACAGCAAGAACTTCTGAGGCGACATCAGTATTTGAGTGCATTCTTTTCTAACACTAATTTTAAAACTTCCAAACATGTTTTCTTTTTTCAATAAAAGTTACATTTTTGCTTTTTGCCTGCTCTGATCTCTTTTCTGCTAGGACCTTCTGAAAGAATTGAGTATAATTACCACTAGTGATAATTTTTTTTCTTTGCTCATATCTAGTATCTAGACATTTTCAAGTTATTGACCAGTGTAGCCAACTCTGTGTAGACCTGGTTAACAACATATGGATAATTCTGGAAGCTTGCCATCCTTTCTCTGCCTATGTTTGGCTAAGTTTGGCCTCAAAATCTTCCCCTCTTCTCCTATGCCCACCCCAGGCTTCTCAGCATCTTCCTTGGATAAATAAATATAAATATACTGGACACTATGATTAAGGGACAATATACAGGCATATTTTAGAGCTAGGCTCAGAAAACTGCATCCCACAGGCCAAATATGACCTGTTGTTGGTTACTGTAAATAAATTTTATTGGAATACAGCCATATCCATCCATTTATGTAATCTCTATGGCTGTTTTCACAGCACAGCAACAGTTAAATAGTTGCAACAGAGACTTTATAGCTCTCAAAAACTAAAACATTTGCTATCTGGCCCTTTACAGGAAAAGTTTGTTGATCCCTCTTCTAAGTAGCAGCTATTCAGACATAATCACATTTACTAAATAAACAATATTAATCATTTTATTTACTGGGATCTTCTTAAATTTGAAGGCCAGATTGCTGAGTAAAATACCAGGAAATCTGGGGAGAGAACTGAAGGAGATAACTTCCAAACACACTGTGATAATGTGGTTTTATGCTTTCAGGCATCCTTCCAGTTGTTCTTGTTTTCTGTTTAAATAGATTTATCCAGATTGCAGATGAAGAAATTTTGTCATAAATATATATTTTAAACTTTTGGGGACAACCCCAATTTTTAAGTTTTTGTCTAATTGTTCCTGTAAAAACCAATAACATTTAATATAATTTAATTAAAATTGGCCAATTTGTTAGGAAAAATATAGTCTTTTGTTTTAATCTACTTTTTAATAAATTGTAAAGTTAAACATTTTTTCTATATCCATTGACTGTCTGTATTTATTCTTTGTGAATTCTTTGCTCACATCCTTTACCATTTACATTTCAAAATAAGGTTTTGCTGAAATTCTTGACTAAATTTGTCAGACCTTTTCTTCGTGTTATTCTAATATGAATATTCCAATCAGAATTTATACTCCTACCAGTTCAGCCTCTCATGTAAGAGGACACACAGCATGCCCTGAGAATATGGTATAGCATCTTCTATGTGTTTTATGATTTTAAAATAGAATAAAGCACTTGTGAGAGCAGAAATCACAAAGATTAAGTCAACACTGTTAAGAAATAAAATACTTACGTTAAAGATTAGAGTTTTACATCCTGAAATAAAGGCAAATGTTTCTAATTCACTAAAATTATAGCAAATTATATCTCCTCTTAACCAAAGGATTTAAAGCTGCTTACAATACTTCCCATGGTTATAGCTTATTTTTCTTCTTTTTTTCTGAAGCTCAAAAATGCTTTAGGGTTCGTGTGATTTGTATTTGGCATGATGCAGCATAATTGAATGAGATACTTACTTCCAGATGATCGATGCCAGTGATTGAGAAGAAACTGCTTTCTTTAAATTGTAACTGACTTATAAAGATGAATGGCTTGTTAGTGTAAGCAGCTTTATATCTAGTTAATTTTAAAAAGAGAGTGAGACCAAAATATCTAGCAATTCTAGAATATTTTCATGGTGAGTATGTGTGGGGAGAGTCACACACACATACATACACAGACAATACATAGAACACACTGTTCCAAGAGAAAATGCCTATAGATTCTTTAATTTTTTTATTTTTATTTTTATTTTTTGAGATGGAGTCTCGCTCTGTTGCCAGGGTGGAGTGCAGTGGCACAATCTCGGCTCACTGCAACCTCCGCCTCCCAGGTTCAAGTGATTCCCCTGCCTCAGCCTCCTGAGTAGCTGGGACTACAGGCGCTGATATAACAATATTTAGTTTTTAGTAACCCAAAATAAAGCTGATGAGAAAAGGCAAAGCTCATTTCCTTTGCTAGGGGAAAAAAAAACAGTCAGTAGTTTTCACTTATGGAGGTTAGAGAGAGTTACTCTAGGCTGACATATGTCAGAGAAGAGAAATACAATTCACAAAGTAAAGTATACATGGAAGGTAGTTTCCAATGATGGCCATCATCAATTCTTTCTTCCCCTGTGTGAGTGCTCTGCTCTTCCCCTTGACTCTGGGCTGCCCTTAATGATTTGCATGACTAGATGAATGCAGTAGGAGTGAGACTCTGGGAGTCACCAGTCTATATCAGAGTAAGCCTAAGATTCCTCCTGGATCCCTTAGAAAGCTGACCCTTGGAATGCTTCCTCTAAGAACGAAGCCACAATTCTGTGAGAAATCTAAAGCCCTGTGCTTGATTCCCTGTGAACAGGCAACATTAGCTGCCAGCCGCCATGAGAGAGCCATCATGGATGTCCATTCTAGTTGAGTCCTGTGTTCCTGCTTAACCTCCATCTGCTTGCAATTTCATGAGAGACTCAAAACAAGAACCTCCTAGCTGACAGAAATCAACCCACAGAATTGTAATACCTAATAATAAATTGTTTATTTATTTGTCTATCTACCTATCTATTTTAGAGACAGAGTCTTCCTGTGTTGCCAAGGCTGGTCTTGAACTCCTGGGGTCAAGTGATCCTCTGCTTGCTGGGATTAAAGGCGTGAGCCATCAAGCCCGGCCTAAGTTGTTATGTTAAACCACTATGTGTTGGGATGGTTTGTAAAGTAGCAAAATGTAACTTATATTGTATAAAGCATTTTTAAATGCATCAAGTTAATGCTTCTATGCAAAATATGTCAACACGATGAGTAGGTTTAACATACCTAATACTGAATTTTGTTTGCTCTTCTAATTTCCTCACTAAAAGAAAATGCCTCTCAAACCCAAGGAATAGCCTCCTAACTCTCTCAACCAGGGAGGTGGGGAATAAACTGGAATATAGAGCCTGGACTTCATTATCTCCCCAGGTAGGCATTACTAATCAAGTTAGTAGATACTAAATGACATATAAGCTCACAAGGGCAATCGGTGACATATTTGAGGAACACAAACACTATAAAAGATTAATAAGTTGAACAACCCAGAAGATAAAAGAAGTAACAGCAAGAATTTAAAACAACATAATATTTAACCTGAAAAAATAGATGATATCTGAAATATGAAACAAAAATTATCCAGTAGAGAAGAACCAATTGAAGACATTGAAATAATGACCTCAATATATGGGATAAGTTACAAAAGAAATAGTCAAAGTTTTACTGAACTAAATGATCAAATCAAAAACATACTCAAAGGCAAGTAAAAAAAGAGAACAATAAAATGTCAAATTGACTATAATAGAGATCCCAGAAACAGAGAAAAGAAATAAGCAGGGGGAAATATATGTAAAAAATTATTGAAAGTTTTTAAAAAGAAAAGAAAGATGTCAGGCAGAAATTAGCAGAACTCACAGGAACAATTTTAAAATGACAAGGCATTGTAGTGTTGCTAAAGAATAACGGAGAGAGGGAGAGAGAGAGAGCGAGCAAGATTGAGCGAGGCTGGCAATCTTTGCTATGCGAACGCAATCCATCAGAAACTGGGTCCACCCAACATGGCGATTCCCATGGCCTTCTTGCCCTTGCCCCACATGTTCCTGGCAACATGGCCGCCCCCACATATCCCCACGTGTGTAGAACACCGTGGCACCCTGCATTTGCATATTAAAAGGCTGGCGGGGAGGGCCAGCTTTTCCCCGGGCTACGTGAATGACATGCCTAGTCAAACCAATCCTCTGAGCCCTGTGGAAATCAGACACTGCCTCCTCCAGCCTCTATATATACACAACTGGCTGGTTTCTGTCCCACTTGGGATTCCCTCTCTCTGCTTTGGAGCCCCCCTCCCTCTGTCTCTGTATGGGGGAGCTTCTATCTTCTACCTTCTCCCATCTTCCTTGCCTATTAAACTCTCTGCTCCTTAAAACAAAACAAAGAAAAAATTGAGAGAGTAGGTGCACAATATCTACAAAGAACAAGTATCAGACTGTTATCAGAGTTCTCTATGGCATTACTCAATGAAAAAAACACAATAAAATTAAATTACCAGAACAGCAAAGAAGGAATATTTTATGTTAGAGTTTATGTTCATGCGATTTATCATTTAAATGCAAGGTGAAAATAAGGATGTGTTCATCTGTAAAATGCCTTATAGGGTTTTCCATACCAAGGCCTTCACTGGAAATACTCTGGGAGTAAGTTTTCCAGAAAGTAGAGAAAACAATTCTAGCAGATGCTATAAAATATATGGGAAGTAAGAATAGAAAATTATTTAGTAAAGTTTACCATTTTCTCAAAAAAGCAATCAACAACCAAAAATATGTTCAAAACGATGTGGAATAAAATTCTAGATCAGCACTGTTCAATAGAAACTTCAGAGATAACAGAAATGTTGTATATCTGTGCTACATGCAACTATTGAATACTTGAAAAGTAAACTGAATATTTTACTATATTTAATTTTAATTCATCTAAGTTTAAAATTAAATAGCCACATGTAGTTAGTGGCTACCATGTTAGTACAGTTCTAGATTAGCTCAACATGGTAAGGTTGAGATCAACAGAGAATATCATGGATATGAGAGGGAGCTGAGCACACACAAATGTACTTGTCTGATTTAGAAAAAAAAAGATGCTGATAATATTAAGAAATTAATAAGAAAAAATAAAATGTAAGTTTGAATCTTAATAGGGATAACCAGACACAGACTAAAAACAGAATGTATAACTTTCAGAACCGCAGATGTAACTTCAAAAACTTATACAGAAGATGAAAAGGAAGATGAGGAAACAAGAAAATAAGGTAAATGGAACAATTTACATAGGATGTCAGAAATTAGTCTCAAAATACCAAATCATCAGGAATATAATGAATCATTACGAAGTTTCAACCCCGCATTTAAAGAGAGAAACTTTCAGACTATATTTTAAAAATCCACCAATATGTTGTCTATAAGAGGCATATTTAAAACAACAGCATTCAGAAATTTGAAAATAAACTAAGAATGCTATATAGATAAATCCAAATCTAAAGAAATCTGGCATAGCCATTTTCATATCAGGCAATGAAGGATTTAAAGTTAAAATTATGAATGTAAAAAAGGGTTAGTATATTAGAAGAAAAAACAGTAGATTGAGAAGTTATAATAATCATGAATATGTGAGTGTGTGTGTGTGTGTGTGTGTGTGTGCGTGTGTATCTGCACAAGGTCTTAAATTACAAAAAGCAACAAATGGATGCACCTCAGTAATAATGACCCTACATAGAACCCAGATCTTTGTTCCTAGTGCCATTCTCCAGTCAAAGAAAGCAGAGCCCTTGTAGAATGACTTATTCTAGAGCCCAGGTAGGAAATGTGTAAGATGAGTCTGAAGCATCTTGTAGTGCCAGACAGAAAGTAAAGAAGTGCAAAAAAATAAATAAATGAAATTTTAAAAAAAATTTTAAAAATCCCCAAACAAAGAAACAAAAAACTCTACCCCCATTGATGTGGATGTCTAAAGGGGCACAGGTGCCAACAATATCCCAATGATTCAAACAACAAAATAAATAAAGCAATATTGGATAATTACCCAAAGTATAAAAGAAATGTCTATGAGTCCATATTGATAATGCTTGAATACATTAATAAATGGCAGAGAAGAAACAAATATTTTATACAGAACAATTCCAAATAACGTATGTAATCATTCTGCCTTAAAAGAGGGAGGGTATAACTTCCCATTCCTTAAGTGTGGATGGCATCTAGTGATTTTCTTCCAAAGAGTTTATTCTGGAAAGGGGAGAAATGAGCAGCTCTACAGTGGAGAAAACTGACAAACACTGCATCAACCAGGTTATCAAGGTCGGTGTCAAGTCATGAATTATGTTGATATGATGTGATGAAAATGCCACTTTATGCTCTGATATTTTCTCTAAAACACTGATAACTCCTGATTATTGAGGCAAATTCCAAAAGTGGGACATCCTACAATATACCTGTTCAGTTACTCCTCAAAACTGTCAAGGCTATCAAAAACAAGGCAAGCCCAAGAAACCACCACAGTCTAGAGGGACCTAAGGAAGCATGATGAATAAACATAATGTAGTATCTTGAGTAGAATCTGGAACAGAGGAAAGACAACAGGCAAAAACTAAGGAACTCTGAATAAACTGTTCAGTTAATAATAATGTCTCAATATTGATCCATTCATTATAACAAATCTACCATCTAATGTAGGATGTTGCATTAACTGATGGGGGAGCCCCACCTGCAGGAGTACATGGGCAGTCTCTGTACTGTCTTAATTTTTCTGTAAACCAACAGATGCTCTGAAATGTACAAAGTCTATTAGAGAAAGCAACAAATGACAGGATTACCGGGAGAAAAAATTAAGTAAAAAATGTACTCCACATATTTTAACACATTCAAGGAATTGATCACACAGACAAAAATTCCTCACCATAAGCTTGTGCCATAAAAAGAGAATGTGCATTCTTTGTGAGCACACACTGAATATTCATAGCAATGTGGGCCACAAAGGATCGATCTCTAAATGCTAACATAACTCAGGACTCCCATTCAGACCACCTTCCCCTTCGGTATATACTCTTCTCCTATGTGAATTCGTCCAGTTCTTGTCTTTAAATACCAGCTTCATGCTGTTACTGTGCAGCCTGGGTCTCAGCCCTGACTTCCAGATTTGGGTATCTACGGTCAATTTAACATCTGCACTTATTTTTCTAATAGCTTGGAGTTGGCACATCCCAAACCAAAGATCTACTTTTCCCCCACAAGCCTGTAAATGGCAACACCATCCTTTCAGTAGCCCAGGTAACAAAAACAAAATAAAACATCCAAACAAACAAAAACCTTTTTACCTTATGCATACCATGTCTTACCCACCAGCAGTGTTATTGGTCCTGACTTCAAATTATCAGTGATGTAATGGGCTTTGACAACCATAGTAGATTTTTTTAACATGCCTCATCTACAGGACAAAATTATTTTCAGTAATAATCATGAAGTAAAGAAGATAATAATAATGGCTAGAAAAGAAATGTAGACAATGATTTTTTTCTTTCACCAAACTTCATATATAAAATTATGTCAGAAAAAAATAAATATTACATGTAAAAAAAAGAATAAAATAAAAATTACTGTACAAGCAAGGAAAAAAGTATGAATAAACACTACTTGATTTATTACTTGTTATAAAAGAGACAAACAACTTGTACCTATATATTTGTTTTTGGATTAATGAAGTGTTTGAGCCTTCAGACTCAGAACTTTTGAGTTCTGCAAACTTGTCAATGACTTAACAAAATTAACTTTCTTTACATATTCATGTTTAATAGAGTAGAGCCAGATTTGTCAATCTTCCTTCATAGTTGATTGAAGAATACTTTTTATAAATTTTATTTACATGAATGAATAAATGCACAATTAGTTATAAAAGTCTTAAAAGTCCCATTTTACAGTAAAACCCAGAAATTTTAAACACAAATGAAAACTCCAAATGGTCACAGCAAATTATAGGATTAAGATAATTCAAACTCTGTCTCTTCATATTTATAATCACTGTGCTATTGTATATTCTTAATCTCCTATCTAATTGCAGAGATAGGTGGTACCACCAAGTCGTGCCCCTGAAGTGTGCACCAGCAATTCCTCAACACCACGTAAACATTTTCTCAAAACTTGTGCAGGCAACTGAGTCCATGTGTGTTGGACGACAACTGTGCAACTGGAGCTTCTTGGAAATAACTTCCATCTGGCATACAGTGTTTATTAAAGGATAAGAAATTTAAAATATGCTAAATTGTAGCTCACATGTATATTATTAAAACTCAGCAGAAACTACAGCACTTGTGTAGAACTAAAACTTAGACTAAAGAGCTTTTCTTCTCAGAGGAGTATTTTATCACTGACATTATTTACAATTGCAAGTTCATGGTAACAATAAAAAGCAAACTGACTTTTAGTTAGTTTTAATGTCACTTTTGAATTCTCTACAGATAATTCTCTACTTATTGTCTGTGCCTGGAGTAGATGGCATCCACTGCATCCCTTTTGGGATGCTAGCACAAATTGTATCTAAATCTAACTTTCTTCATCCCTATTGCTTCCAACTTTAGGAATCCATAATTTCTTTCTTTAATTATTGCAGTAGGCTCCTAACTTTATAACTGAACTTGCTTCTTAAGTGTTCTCTTTTTTCCTCATCTATTTGTAACATAGCAGCTAGAGTGATCTTTTAAATGGCAGATAAATCAGTCACTCCTCTATTCAAAACCTTCAAGTGACATCTCATTTGTCTTATGGTATATGTTTGCCATGAACATAGGCCTGAGTCCATGCTTACGTGAGCTGCTTCTAAACTACAACTGAATGGCTCTACTTCTGTTGGGTGTGCTTCTCTTGGGTATATTTCCTCTCTTCACATACCTGCTCCATTGTCCCATATGATTTCACTTGTAAACCACAAGCTCCAAGTAAAATTATTAAGAATTTCAAGATGATAGGAGAGCATTCAACCAAGCATGTGGCTCTTCTCTACAGCAGAGGTTGCACATTCCAGGTCTTATGGTTTGGAGAAAACAGACTCATCATGCACTCTTGTGAAAGAATCAACTAATGCACACACCCTGGAGAGAACTGGCATTATTTAGACAAGTGCATAAATTCAACAAGCTGATAGTTCCCCTCTGTGTCTATAACCCAGAACACATCTTTTCCAGACCCATAAAGGAACACGTATGAGGATGTTTACTAAGACATTGCATGTAGTTAATAGAGAACAGGAAGAAAGTGAGGCATCCACCACCAAGGAATGAATGAATGAATGAATGAATGAATGATGGTGGAGGCATACTACGGAGCAATTAGAAGCCATGAACTAATTTGGTGGTTCTTACTCTGGCTGCTCACCTGAGGAAATTTAAAAACTCCTGGAAGGGCACAGTGGCTCATGTCTGCAATCCCAGCACTTTGGGAGTACAAGGTGGGAGGATTGCTTGAATCCAGGAATTTGAGACCAGCCTGGGCAACATAGCAAGACTCTATCTTTACAAAAAAAAAAAAAAATTAGCAAGACATGGTGGCATGTGCCTGTAGTTGTAGCTACTCAGAAGGCTGAAACAGGAGGATCACTTTAGCCCAGGAGTTTGAGGCTTCAGTGAGCTATGATGGTGCCACTGCCCTCCAGCTTGGGTGACAGAATGAGACCCTGTCTCAAATAAATAAATAAATAAATAAATAGATAAAATAAAAATTATTAATGCCTAAGCCCCTGTGCCTCGATTAATTGATCTAGAATGGGGATTGGTGTTATTTAAAAGTTCTCAAAGTGATTTCACAGTTGAAAACCATTGAACAAAATGGACATACAGAAATTTGCATATATATTTTAAAATTAAAATGTATCTTATATATTTTATATTTTTTCAAAATGCAGCCAATAGGGCATATGTAAATTAAGGACATACCTATATATAAAATATATTTTCCTAGGAAACTTACATCTCCAAAAACATATATTAAATAGGGTACAGTGGTTGTCATGGAAGAGTGGAGAATTATAGGAGATGCTCATTGTCAAAAAAGAGAGAAAATAGGAAAGTGGTTTTATCCAAATTGTTGATGATGGAGTTTAATTCTCTGAACCTAGGTGTAAAATAAGTAATAGTTACTAAGAACTGCCTGTATGCTAACCACTCTTTTTTCTAAGTGCTTTAATTGTGTTATTTCATTTAATCATCACACTGATTCTGTGAGGTAGGTACTATCATTATCTCCACTTTGCAGATAGAGGAAATCAAATGCCAGATGGGTTAAATGGTTCATGCAATATCACAGGGCCAAATAGCAGAGCTCTGCTTGACCCCAGACAGAGGGCGCTCAAGCTCTGTACTTAACTGCTGTGATCTACTGCTTCTGTTAACAAAGATAGTGGGGAAAAAAGAGGAAAGGGATACAGAAAGAGACAGACATTGACCTAGAGAGGGCAGGGAAGAAAGAGAGAAACTGAGAGATGATCTGAGCCTGAGGATCTATGCAATCGCGATTTTAAGTAATTATTGATCCTAACTTATAACTGAATTGGCACTAGTCGTAAATGATCATTAAAAACAGAGCACTTCTCAATACTTCTCTTGTTTACTATCAAGATGAGATAATCTGGAAAAACCTAGATTAAAAAGTTAACAGTCCAAAGGTGAATGTTTAAAGATATGTATTCAAGACATAGTAAAAACTATGAGAAAATGACAATAATATGGGTGTACAATTATGGCTTAGAAGACTAAAAAATCTCCTAAGAATCTACAAAGGATAAAAGAAGCAGGAAGTAGGCTCCTCTGAGAAGAATCTCACAAAGATGATGTGTGTTTCTCAGTGCATCATAAAAGGAAATACATGATGTCAATTTGTTTTATGATCGGTAATGGGAACTAGATCACTAGGATTAAAGTGATGTTGGCTAGATTTCTCCACTGTAAAGTTTCTATTTTTCCCTTTGTCCTTAGTAACAATTCTACAGGAGATACTTCAAAGTTATAAAAATATCATGTTTCTGCTCAAATGTTCACCCACTTATTTTAGTATTCATTGGTTGATCTTGTCTATAACAATTCTTATTACTGTAGTGTTTAATATTTTCTAATTTCCTTATTCCTTCTAAATGTATTAATTGGAATTCTTCTGTAGGGAAGAACTGTTCCATTTACTTACTTATTTATATCAGCATGTTCTCATGGATATTTATTTTATTCTATGAGTTATATTCTAATACTATCATTATTTATTTTGTTGTTCAAATTGTTCCAGCTTCAGCCTTTGGGCGATTTTCCTGGCTGTCCTCAGTGTCCTTTCTACCTGTCTTATCCTTTTCTGAGAACTTTCTTACTTCCTGGCACCACATAATGTAACAGGCCTAGCCAGTGTTTACTTAGCCCCAGACCACTTATCTGATGTGCCCTGGGTTCTTTTATTTAGAAGCCAATATCTCAGAGCTGGGTATGTTCATTACTACTGAGTTGTAGCTGTTTCTAGGTTCTCTCAGTGGGCAACCCTGGAAACTATATGTATGTATGTATGTATGTACACGAATCTATGCAGACAAATACTTCTATATTTCAGTATTCATCTGCATATAAAATAATAAGAAATAAGAGTTTATATTGATACCACATGCTCAAATCTAACATCAGGGGGTTCATCTAGATTTTTCCTCTTCTTCATTTTAACTTCTGTCTCAAATAGTGAGAAACCTACAGTGTATTCATTATTTGTTCAACTCTGATCTATTCATAAAGTAATTTCAGAATTTTTAACCCACACCACATCAGAAAAAAAAATGTCTACCTAGAGTACTGTAATTGTGTACAGTATACTTTTTGTATTTAACCTTACAACATCTAGTCAGGCTTCTTTCTCTTAGCAAAATGTATTGAAGATTTATCCAGGTTGTTATATGTATTGATAATTCATTACTTTTTATTGCTGGGAAATGTTTCATTGTATGAATGTACCATTCTGCTTATGTATTCACCAGTTGAAGGACATCTGGATTGTTTCAACTTTCTGGTAGCTATGAATAAAACTTCTGTAAACATTCACATATAGGTTTTCATGTGAATGCACATTTTCATTTCTTTTGAAGAAATAACTAGGAGTGGGTTTGCTAGTCCATGTGGTAAGTATATGTTTAATTTTTTAAGAAATTGCCAAACTATTTCCCAAAGAGGCTGTACCATCTTGCGTTCTCGCTAGCCACATATCAGAGTTCCAATTGCTTTGCATACTCACTGGCATTTAGCATTATTTTTTTAAGTCTAGCTATTTTAGCATATATATGTATATATATATATATATAAAAAATTGTGATTTTAATTTGTATTTCCCTAATAATGATATTAATCATCTTTTCATGTGCTGATATGCCACTTGTTTATCCTCTTTGTTAAAGTCTGTTCTAATTTGTTCCCTGTTTTTAAAATGGATTATTTGATTTCTTATTATTGAATTGTGAGAGTTTTAAAAACTGTATTCTAGTTGCAAGTTCTTTGTCAGATATGTGATTTGGTTTGCAAATATTTTCTCCTGATCCATGCTTGTCTTTTCATTCTCTTAACCTTGGCTTTGCTAACCAAAAAGTTTAAAATTTTAAAAAGTGTAACGTTAACTGGTCTTTAAAATTTTTTGACTCATGGTTTTGGTGTTGTTTCTAAGAAACTTTTTGCCTAGCTCAATGTCATAACCATTGTCTTCTATGTTTTCTTTGAGAAGGTTTTATAATTTCACATTTTGCATTTAAGTCTATGATCCACTTTGATTTAATATTTGCTAAGGCAGAAGCTATGGATACAGATTAACTTATCTCATATGGATATCCAATTGTTCTAGTAACATTTGTTGAAAAGATTATTTTCTCTCCATTGAATTTTCTTTGCACCTTTATAAAAAAATAAGTATATTTGTGTGAATCTACTTCTGGGATCTCTATTCTGTTATATTGATCTTGTATCTGTCTCTGTCAACACAAAACTATGCTGATGACTGTAGATTTATAGTAAATGTCGAAATCAGATAGTATGAATCCTCCAAATTTGTTTTGTTTTTCAGGATTGCTTTTGCTATTCTGCTTTCTTTGCCATGTTTCCACACAAATTTTAGAATTGATGTTTCAATGTATAAAAAAAAACCCTATGGGTTTAAATGGGGATTGTGCTGAATTTGTAAAGCAGTTTGGATAGAACTGACATTTTAACAATGGGTTAAAATGGATTTAGATGAAGATTGTCCTTAATCTATAAAGTAGTTTGGATAGAATTGACATTTTAACAATATTATAAATGTAATCTAATAAATTATGTAGGATAAGTAGGCTAAAAACAACAAAACACTGATAAATTAGAGAAGACTAAAATACATGGAGAGATATATTATGTATGTGGATTAAATATTTTATTTCTCTTTCTTGCCTTATTGCACTGGCTAGGTCGTTCGGTAAGATGTTGAATGGAAGTGGTGAAAGAGGATACTCTGGTCTTTTTACTGATTTTAGGGAGAAAGCATTTGGTTTTTCACTCAATGATGTTAGCTGCAGGTTTTGTATAGATGTCCTTCATTAAGTTAATGAATTTTTCTTCTGTCCTAAGTTTGCTGAAATCTTTTTATCCTGAATTAATGTTGAATTTTATCAAATGCTGTTTATCTGTTGAGATAATCATTTGCATTTTCTTCTTTAGTCTTTTAATATGATAAATTGCATTAATTGATTTTTACATGTAGAGGCAGCTTTGCATTTCCAGGATAAACACATCTATTTATCATATATTATCCCTTATATAAACATATTGTTGGTTTTGATTAGCTAACATTTTGTTGAGAATATATCTTTGTTCATGAGAAATAGGGTTTTCTCTTTTTGTAATTACTTTGTCTAGTTTTAGTATTAGGATAATTCTGATCTCCTAAGATAGGTTGAAAGTGGTCCCTGTTCTGCTATTTTTGGTATCATGTTTTTCTTAAAGTTTTGGTAGAACTTGCCTGTGAAATCATCTGGGCCAAGTTTTCTTTTTTGGAAGGTTTCAAACTATGAGTTAATTTTTTCAATAGATATGGGCTATTCCAGTGATCTACTTATTTCTTGAGCATGTATTGGCATTTTGTGTCTTTTAAAGAATTGGCTAATTTCATCTAAGTTTTTTAATTTGAGTATTTAAGAGTTACGGTGTCATTCTTTTATTAACTATGTGGGATCTGTATATCCCTCCCATCTTTCACTTCTGATATGAGTAATTTCTTTCTTCTCTCTCTGTTTGTTAGATAGTCAGGAAACAGGTTTTTGAACTTTATTGATTTTTAAAAAGAATCATCTTTTAGTTTCACTGATTTTCTCTATTTTTTATCTTCAATTTCATGATTTCTGCTCTTCTGTTTTTAAATTTCTTTCCTTCTGCTTGTTTCTAGTTTAATTTGATCTTCCTTTTCTAGTCCCTTAAAGAGAGGGATTAGATTTGTTATTTGTGACTGACTTACTTTTTGAACTTTTACTTTTTCATTTATGGCAGATGATTCTAGCTTTCCATTTTGGGGAGTGTAATAAAGCTCCATTTATTTATTTATGAGACAGGATGTCACTCTGTCACCCAGGTTGGAGTACAGTGGTGCAGTCCTAGCTCACTACAATCTCAAACCCCTGGGCTCAAGCAGTCCTCCAGCCTCAGCCTACCAGAAACTGGGGCTACAAGTGTGCACCATCCTGTTCAGCTAATTTTAAAATTATTTTTGTAGAGATAGGGGTCTCTACATGTTTCCCTGACTGGTCTTGAATTCTTGGGCTCAAGTGATCCTCCTGCCTAAGCCTCCCAAAGTGCTGGGATTACAGGCATGAGCCACCACACCTGGCCATAAAAATCTTTATTCATTCTTTGTGTGTGTGTATGTGTGTCATACACGCGCGCATGCATGTGTCAAAGTCTCACTCTGTCACATAGGCTGGAGTGCAGTGGTGCTCTCATGGGTCACTGCAGCCTTGAACTCTTGGGTTCAAGAGATCTTCCTGCCTCAGCCTCCTGAGAAGCTGGGGCCACAGGCGCATTCCACCATTCCCAGCTAATGTTTCTTTTAATTTTTAAAAATTTCAATAGATTTTTGGGAACAGGTGGTGTTTGGTTCTTTAGTGGTGATTGCAGGGATTTTGGTGCACCCATCCCCCAAGCAGTGTACATTGTACTCAGTGTATAGTCTTTTATGCTATAAAGATCTCTCTATGCACTACTTAGCTTAATGTAAAAAAATTAATACGTTTAATTTTTATGCTATTAAGTCAAAAATATTTTCAGATTTTCTCAAAATGTCCTCTTTGTCCTATGGGCTATTAAAAATTGTGTTTTTTGAATTTACAAATATTCAAAGATTTTCCAGATATATTTCTGTTACCGATTCCTAGTTTAGCTATATTATTGTCCAAAAGCTAAACTTTCTATGATTTCTAATTTTTTCAATTTTTAAGGCTTATTTATGATACAAGATGGTCTATCTTGAATGTCCCAAACATTTGGAAACAATGTACAGTCTGCTATCGTTGGCTGGAGTATTCTATAAATATCGGTTAGATCAAGTTGGTTGATAGTGTTATTTAGTTCTTCTATATCTTTATTGATTTTCTGTCTACTTTGTTATCAGTTACTAAGAGGAGAATATTACAACATCTAATTACTATTGTGGGTTTGGGTATTTCTATTTTCAAATTCAGCAATTTTTGCTTCATGCCTTTTTAAACTCTTGTGAGGTACATGCTGATATAAATTGTTATAATTCATGGAAAATTGACCTTTTTATCAGTTGGTAGTGTTTATTTCTGATAATATTTTTTGTTCTGAAGCCCACCTTGATATTAATATAGCTACTACATCTTTCTTTAAATTAGTGTTTGCATGGTATATTTTTCCCATTCTTTTACATTTTACCTATCTTTATCTTTATATTTAAAGTAGAGATCTCGTAAAGAGTTGTATTAGTCCATTTTCACACTGCTATTAATATAAGGATACTCCCTGAGACTGGGTAATTTATAAACAAAAGAGATTTAATTGAGTCACAGTTCCCCATGGTTGGGGAGGGCTCAGGAAACTTACAATCATGGCAGAAGGTAAAAGCAGGCACCTTCTTCACAAGGTTGCAGGAGAGGGTGTGAGCATGTGAGGGAGCAACTCTCAAACACTTATAAAATCATCTGATCCCATGAGAATTCACTCACTATTATGAGAACAGCATGGGGTAAACTGCTGTGATGATTCATTCACCTCCCTCCCTTGACACGTGGGGATTACAATTCGAGATGAGATTTGGGTGGGGACACAGAGCCAAACCCTATCAACATTATATGATTGGAGTTTCCTTTTACACCCAATCTGACAAGTATGTTTAGACCATTCATGTTAAATGTAATCATTGATATAATCAGTTTAAGATCTATCCTCTTGATACCTATAATTGATTTGTTCCATCAATTTTTTGTTTTTTTCCTCCCCTGTTTTTCTGCCTTCTCTTGGCAGAATAATCAGGCATTTATTATTCTATTTTATCTCAACTCTTGACTTATTATGTATACCTCTTGTTAAATTGTTCAGGGGTTGGTTTAGGATTTACAAGATACAACTTTAATTGGAGTCTATCTTCAAATACTTTTATACTACTTAATGTTTAATTTAAGGACATTAAGAATCTTAAATAGTAAACTCCCAATTCCTCCTTCCCAAACTTTGTGTTATTGTTGTCATATATTTTACATTTTTTTCCATAAACACACACTACATTGCTACCATTGGTCAAAACAATTAGTTATTTTAGAGCCATTAAATATAAGAAAAAAATAAATTTTATTTACTTTCATTTATTTCATCTCTAATGTGATGTTTTTATTTTTTTATTTAGATCTTAATTTCTATTTTGTATCATTTTCTTCCTGAAGAAATTTTCTTTTACCATTTCTTTTAGTATAGGTTTTCTATGCTAAAATGACTTCCCTTCATATTTTTCTGAGAAAGTATTTCTCCTTCAGTTTTTTTCCTACTTTATTTTTGAAAATTATATTCACTGCTTATAAATTCTGGGTAAACTTTTAACAAGTAAATCATTCTTTCTGCACTATAAAATGTCTCATCATAATCTGGCTTGGGTAGTTTCTGGAAGGAAGATGGCTCCACGTCTCATCTGTGTTCCTGTATATGTAAAGGATTCCCCTATCCCCAACTGCTTTAAGAACTTCTCTTTGTCTTTTGTTTTCAGCAGTTTGACTAATATGCATAGGTGTGTTTTTGTGATATTTATCTCAGTCAGCATTCTCTATTTTGATCTGTGGTTTAGTGTCAGTAATTAATTCTAGAAAATTCTATGCCATCATTTTTTCAAATATTTATTTTGATCCACTTTCTCTGTCTTATCCTTATTAGATTATTGGACTGATTGGAATTATTCCATAACTCGTGACTGTTCTATTTTTATTTTCACACTTTTTTTTTCAGCTTCAGTTTGGATAATTTCTAGTGACTTTCTTCCACTTTACTGATTCTTTCCTAGTCTATACCAAGTCTACTTATGAGCCTGTCGAGGTCATTCTTTATCTATTACTGTGTTTTCATTTCTAGCATTTTCATTTAATCATTTCTTATAGTTTTTGAATCTCTGTTGAAATTTCTCATCAAATCATGCATATCTTCTCCTGTTACATTAGAGTCTTTAACATATTAATCATAGATATTTTAATTTACCTTTCTGTTCCAACATCAGTGTCATATCTGAGTCTAGTTTTGTTGACTGCTTTGTCTCTTGGCACTGTGTTGTTTTTTCTTGCCTTTTTGTATGTCTTGATTTTTTGTTGAAAATGGGACATATTGTGTTTGGCAATAGAGTCTAAGGTAAGTAGCTTTTATGTTTACAAATGGGCATGCTTTTTCTTTTGTTAGGCCTCTATTTTTTCTTCCTGCTAGTTCTTTAATGTGCATGTTTAAGTTAATTCAACCAGGAGTAGGAATTTGCTTTGGGTTTCTTGTTACTGTGGTTACTCTCAGTGTTAAACAGGTTGCAAATTCTTCTGATGATATCTTGTTTTTGGGTGGCAGCTGGTTTATCAGTGGGTTTTTTAAAATTTCTGTTTCATCCTCAGCTTTGGGTCTTCCCTTTGCACTGTGTCTCAGATATTGTTCATCTCCAGCACTCCAGCAGTTTTCTATTATTACTTTTTAAAATTAATGCTTGTTAGCCCAGTGTTCTGGTTCACTCTAAATTTTAGGCAAGCACTATGTCTCAGGTCTCAGGTGTAACATTCTTTTTTATTTTTATTTTTTATTTTTGAGACAGGGTCTCACTCTGTTGCCCAGGCTGTAGTACAGTGGCATAAATTCAGCTCATTGCAACCTCTCCACCTTCCAGGTTCAAGTGATTCTCCTGCCTCAGTCTCTCAAGTAGCTGGGATTATAGGCATCTACCACCATGTCCTGCTAATTTTTGTATTTTTAGTAGAGTTAGGGTTTCACCTTGTTGGCCAGGCTGGTCGCAAACTCCTGACTTCAAGTGATCTCCCCACCTTGGTCTCCCATAATGCTGGGATTACAGGGTTGAACCACTGTGCCTGGGCCTCAGGTATAACATTCTTAATATTCCTCTTCATATCTTAACTGTAGTTCCACATCCAGCACATATTCCTGATCTTTCTCCAAGGGTAGAGGGTTTTCTTCTTAGGCTAAAATGGATTTTTATCATTGCCTCAGGGTAAGAGGATTGGTTGTCTTTCACTCCATAGATTATGGCTTTTTTCCCATAAAGGAGATAGGAGAGAAGTTCCGGGTTGGTTATATGCTTTTCCCACAGTGGCTGCTGTTTTCCTCTCTCAGAACTTCACCATTACACCATTAGGCATGCTCTCTTGAGACTCGTACCAATCTTTTTTGGGAAGCTATGAGATCCATGGAGAAAAACTTGCAAGAAAGAGAGTATGAATTCCCCTATACAGTAGTCCTTATCTGTGGTTTCACTTTCTTTGGTTTCAGTTACCCATAATCAACCACGGTCTGAATATATCTATATCTACATATAGAGAGACCATATTTGTGTAACTATTATTATAGTATATTGTTATAATTGTTCCATTATTAGTTGTTAAACACAACTGTGCCTAATCTATAAATTAAATTTGTATGTATAGGTATGTATGCATAGGAAAAACATAGTATATATAGGGTTTAGCACTATCTGTGGTTTCAGGCATCTACTGGGGGTCTTGGAACATATCCCTTGTAGATAATGGAGGACTGCGTCTTTTCATGTCTTATGGGTCCACAATCTCTCACCAACCCCTACTCAGCTTCCACCAGTTTGTAAACTATTCTAGCTTTGTTATTCTTACTAATATCCAACTGTGTCTGCCCCAGATAAGCAAGTACTCACATCTCATCTCTCCCAACAGACATCTGCCTCTCCTTATATTTTGGATGGTTGGTTTCCAGCAATATCAGCTTTTTGATGCATTCAAGAAATGTCATTAACTTGAAGGTTGTTTCACTTTTTACATTGTTGTTGTAAGCTTGGAGGCATAGGTCTTTCTAGATTTCTACATCCCAAGTAGAAACTAGAAGTTCCTTGTACCACCATGAAAATAAAAGAAAGTAAACACTTCTTACTTAGCACAGAAAAGCAGAGAAAAATTCCTGAAGAAGTGAGCCCCTTTCTTTATCTAAAAATTTTTCAAACGTTGAAATATCTCTGCTTTTGCTTTGCATCCACTATTTCTTACATTCCCCTTGAATAATTCAATCACACCAATATTGTGATTAAGTAGTGTAAAATATTATGTTGATTTCATAGAAGAGGAGAGGGTTTACATTGCACATTACAACGATATTTGCATTACATTGTTCACGGTCTTCACAAATCCCATTAAACATCTGTCTTTCATAGTCCCTTCTTATTTCCTGCATTTCATTTAAACAATGTCTTAGCTATTTTGTGCTGCTATAACAAAATACCTAGACTGGGTAATTTACAAACTATAGGAATTTATTTTCTTACAGTTCTAGAAGCTGGGAATTCCAAGATCAAGGTGCCAGCAGGTTTACTGAAGGCTGCTCTCTGCTCCTAAGATGGTGCCTTGATGTTGCATCCTCTGGAGGGGAGGAACGAAGTGTCTTCACATGGAAGCCAGTGAGCAAGCAGGCTGAGTGTTGCATGAAGCCTCTTGCACAAGGACCTAAATCACATTTATGAGGGCTCCTCCCTCATAGCCTAATCACCTCTTAAAGGCCCTACCTCTTAAGGCTGTAATGTTGGCAACATCTAAATATTGGAGGGGACCCATTCAAACCATAGAAAATGCTTATAGTCTTCCCTATTGAGTTGGCAAATTCTGATCTATTCCAGTATATGTGAGCCCCACTGAACACAGTGCTCAGCAATTGTAATGCCCCTTAGTTATAAGACGCCTTATCCACTTCTTAGAAGACATTTGTTGACCATGTAGTGTTTCTAGTTCGCCTTTTGGGTTTTCTCTCAACCTTAATTTAACAAAGGATCTTTTTCAAATACACACAGTATCTTCCCTGAGAATAATTCTGGGAAATAATGGAAATAGGGATTTTGGAAGAAAGGAAATCAACCTTTTTAATTATCCCATGACTTACACAAATGATGTGGGAAAAATACCCCTCTCGAGTGATATGTATGTACTGACAGTTGACTCAATATCAAAGTCACATGTTGGGAGTATCAGAATCTGATCTGAGTGTGGTTTGATGAGTGTTACAGATTCATCTGTGAAATGTTGCACCTCACAGATGGGATGGTCTAGTTTAAAATTTTTCCTCATTGAGATCATCATAGGGGATGATTTGTTTTCAACAACTTTCATATTTGTGCACAGCTCCCCAACCCAAAAGAAAAAAAAATCCCACCTTCTCTCAATAATTTGGAATATTGGGGGTCTTTGTATGCTCTTCCATACAGTCTTTGTGCTCTTTAGAAGAAAAATGTTACAAATAGGTAAGGTAAAAATAGCTTAGTAAAGGTAACAATTGACATTCAAGGTTTAACAGCCTTTCCTTCCTCTAACATCTTGCAAAAGATATAACACTGCATCATTGGCCCAATGACATACCCCAAAGCATTTGAATTTTTTAAAGAAGGTCTTGGGATAAAAGAAAGTCATTCTGCATCATCACTTGGGATTGTGGTATTTAAAGGTCATCAGAAAAGCATCTTCCTGACACATAACATCAATGGCAACCTCTTGGTATATGAGGTGATGATAATACATTGTTAAAAGCATTGTGTGACAAATGGAAATAAGAATTTTGCCATTAAATATTCTCTGCTGCTTGTACAAATAGAAAAGATAAGGCATGTAGTACTTATTCTTCTGTCTCTTAATATAAGTGAATATTCCTATCAGAGCTTCATCTTTATAGAGGTATCTCCTGTGGAGATATAACAACCTTGAGTAGCTGCATAGGATCACATGTAACTATGTCTTTCCGTGGGCCTCTGGGTAATATGGCATTACTGTTATAAAATTGTCTGTAATCAGTGTTATTTTTGTAAAATGGTAAATTAAAGAAATTTTTAGATGATCTTTAAATATGAATCTAGGAATTCCAGAAATATCTCAAAGGAAAGAAGCAATTGATGTAGAAATTAGGATAAGTTAAAAGATCAGCAGTTTCAGTGTATCTTCCCTGAGTAAAATTTTAGATTTTGTAAGTTCTCCTTTAAAAATAATACAGTTTATTTTGCCAGATAAAATTAGTTTGGGAATGAGAAGGTTGTGAGGTTTCACATTTCACAAAGGTCATCTGAGCAAATTAAAACAGTATTGTCTACATGATTCAAAATTTTCCATTTAACCTCTCTGTATTGAAAAAAAACAGTTAAAATATGAAGCATTTAGATTGGGTTTTAATTGCCAAAGATAATTCTAATTCTAAAACTCCACAGTTCAATTATAATCCAAAATATTATTTACTATCTCATTAGTTTATATTAGGTAGCAAAACATTTGTCACTTTCCTTAAGATACTTTCTTCTATTGTTGACTATTTTGTAAATTAAATTGTGTAAACTTTTTCACAGTCAATTTGTGAAATTGAAATAGCCTGGGTCCTGGAGAAAATATGTACCACACTCAAAAAGTTTAATTGAAGAAAGTTAAATTAAGAAAATATTTGGAGGGATATAATCTAGGTTAAGAGAACAAATAGGGAATGAAGGCTGCATGAAGCCATTGTCTCCTCTAGGCCGCAAGGCACAATGATAAGGGCGATGTGTTATAGGAGCCTGCAGATGGCTTGGAGCTCTGAGAGAGGAACGCTCACCTCCATCAGGAACTGTAGCCCTGGTACTCAGCCACTGCTGGAACCACATTCAAGAAGGGATAGGGGAGGGAGAGAAATATTCCAACTTTCATTTCCCCTCAACTTTCCTTGGTCAAACCCAACCACAGCCACAGAAGCAGGGTACCTGAGTGATGCAGCTTACAGATATCAGCCTCACAGGGCACAGAACAGGCAGAGAATGGGGGAAATGGATGTAGGGGAGGGCAGCATAAGAATGTTTAAATATATTATCAACTTATGAATAAGATTGTGTGTGTGTGTGTGTGTGTGTGTGTGTATGTTTTCATGCTGTTTTACGTCAACTTGATCTCTCTGGGCTTTGACCTCCCTATCTCCAAAGTGGTTTTCGGACTTCTCATCATCTGTAATGCCTCCATTTCTTATTCCAGTTTCAAGCATTCTAGTGTCTAACCACCCTCTCCTATATTCCCAATCCATTGACTCCAATATGCCCTCTGCAAGAGTTCCCTGACCTCATTAAGACCTAATTTGACCTCTCCATGTTGACTTTCCTCTTTATCTTGCTTAGATTCCCTGATTCTTGTTAGAATCACCTTTTCTGCAAACACTCTCAACTCCCTGTTTCCTTCTCCCTTTACTGTACTTACCCAATAGAACCCCAGTCCTTGTTGAACCCAAACTTTCCCTTTCCTCACATCTTTACTGACTCATCTGAACACTGCTAGAAAAATTATCACACAACCCAGATGGCTGGTTTCAATTTATGGAATTACCAGAAACTTCAAATAGATACTTAAATAATGTTTTACAAAACAGCAATAGAGTATAAAAAGAATCATCTATTTGTTTTGTGTACTAAGAAACCCAGAGGCAGGCAGCTGCTGGATGACTTTGGGACTGAACAATGTCAAGATGCTGGGTTGATGTCTCTTGGTCTTTCTGTTTCAAGGTAGCAGCCATAGTTGAAAGCACCACAGTTCCATTTGACACAGATTCAAAGGCAGGACGTAGGAGGTTATGTTGCAAGAGCACTTTTCCTCATGTAACCCCTCTCTTACTAAAGAGGAAAATTCTTCCTCAGAAGATACTCGCTTATATTACATTGTCCAGAACTAGGCTTATGCTCATCCCTAGACCAGGGGCTAAGCCACCTTCCTTGAAGTCAAGTCTTCTCTGCCCAGTGCCTGAAAATAGAGAAATACACTATTAGCAAGGATGAAGGAGATGAAGGAGATGGGAGAAGGATGACTTATGTGGACAAACATGTAATTAGGAAAGACAGCTTTTGACATAATATACTATACTCCTTTCCTTGTGGGGCATGTGTACATACATATGTGCCCTCATATTCATACCCACAGTGGCTAAGTTTTGGTAGAGTGAACTAGCTGTAGCAGAGAGTAAAAACTGAAGTTCTGAGAAATCATGCCAGTTAGTACTTATTAGTACCCATTTTTTGTCCTAGGTGCTGTAGGGGATATAAAATTTTTTCATAGTTAGGGTTTGCCTCTAAAGAATAATCTTTATGATCTTAGAGTTTACGATTCTAAATATTGCCTGAGCTTTTTTTCTTTCCTCAAAATGTGTGAAATTCATTTACTGATAAACACTATTTTTAATGAAGTTTGGATAGTTTATTTAAAGTAGAATTAGTATATATATATATATATATATATATATATACACACACACACACACACAAAATTTCCAAATTGAATGTCTGTAAATGCATTTATTGTTAGCATCTGTTGTAGAGAGTAGCTAGCATGTAACAATTTGCTGTAATGTCCATATTATTTGTCTATCTAGTGTAATATTAAGACTGTAAAATACCTTGTAAACATTGATTATATCTGGGGAAGATATCAGAATCTCTGTAAATTTCAGTGGTGAGAATTATTCATTTCTAGTGGCATGTGGATTGTCACTGATGCCAGTCTTACCTAAACATTTCCAGTACCACTACCTGTTATCAAATTAAAGATAAGTCTAAAGCAAATGCTAATTTCCTAAAAGGCACCTCAAGTAAGGGAAATGGATCAGGTACAATTGCAGTATCAAAGTGCCTTACTTGGTTTGAATTCTCACAATAAGTGAATATCAAATAAATGTTACTTCCTCTCTTGGCAAAGATTTGTAATCCATAATTTCATTGATACATGTGTTATGTCAGTGGCAGCAGTGGAATTCATAGTATTTTTATGTGAAATGCACTGTTTTATTGCATTAATTCACATTTAATGTGTACGCAGTAATAACCATAAAGTATGATAACCAAAGTTATATATTTTCTTCAGAACATTCATTTAGAGAGCTTTCAAAAGAGTCTGAGGAAATTAAAATATCAGTCAGTTTACCTGGAGGATATAGAGCAAAAGCAGAAAGCAGTATAATATCTTTTACAAGCCAACATTCCTCCCCACATAATTTCCTTACTTCTAGCTGATAAAATACAATAGTCATAACCCTGTACATATTTTTTTAACTATGGTACACAAAACAAAGGTTTCTGAAGTGAAGGAAAATATACCTCTTTCAGTAAAATTGCATTACTCACAGGATTACAAGCAGGAGGTTTGAAGGCAAGAGAAAGCTGTGAAGGTGGAAGTCCCAAAGCCCCTTTCCTGGTAATGGACCACAGAAAGATGATGCCCATAAAGGCAGGAAGTCTTATATAAGAGGTAGTGGAGGCCCAGGGGATGGCGAGAAATAACAAGTAAGAAGGTACCTAGAAAACAGGACAAGAATGAAAAATCTTGGTCATATTGAGGGCCAAAAATAAAATAAAATAAAACAACAGAGTAGGATATAGTGTTCTAAAGGCTGTGAAAGAGTGAAACCAAGTAATGGACAATTTAAACTTGGCGAACACAAAATGGTTCTAGAAATACAGAATGCGGCCTGTGTCTTTTTAAAAATTTTTCTAAGGCTTGGATATTCTTGCTTCCCAATACTCTGTTCTAGTATTCATATAAAAGTTAACTGTTCCAAATTAAGGCATACTTCAAGACCGAATTCGCCTCCGGGATTCTTCAAGAAGGCTTCCATGACAATCACAACACCTACTGATTCTTCACTTAGTTGAATTTCTTTACCTTTATATCATTTATATGATTCCTTCTTTAATTTATTCTTTAATTTGTTCAATATTTATGAAGCACTTTCTCCATAGATAG
Source organism: Pongo abelii (assembly GCF_028885655.2). Classification (NCBI taxonomy): domain Eukaryota; kingdom Metazoa; phylum Chordata; class Mammalia; order Primates; family Hominidae; genus Pongo; species Pongo abelii. Next base: position 129,897,054 of record NC_085928.1, on the reverse strand, counting down.
ATGGATGTGGCTTCCATTTATCAATGAATTATGTTATAATTAAGATGGATATAGTAGTCATGTGTCTATAGTGGGATATTTTTGTCATTGCTTAAAAGCATTTTTTAAAATACAAGTCATACACACATAATTTTTAAAAATGTAACCAAAAGGAAAAGTGTAAGAAAGAATAAAGTCTCTTTCCTCACCACAGTCTTAGTCTCACTCATCAAAATAACCACTTGTTATTTTCTTGAGTATACATATATAAAAATAGAATATACATAATTGTATATGCCTTTCTAAAAACATGGTGGCATATTGGCATATGCCTTTTAAAAAATCTCAAGACGGGGTCTATACACATATGCACATATGTGCATATGCTGTTCTGTACATTGCATTTTTTCTTAACTCTGTATTTTCAAAGTTGACAGACATTAAAATATCATGGCAGACCTTGTCAGTTGGCGTTTATCATCAAACCTTCCTAGGTTCACAATGGACCATACTTCTAATACTCCCTAGCAGTTAGGTGCGGCCAACTGAGTGAATTCTAGGCAGTAGAATGGGAGTGGAAGTGATGTGTGCCTCTTCCAGATCAGGTCCATAAAAATATCCATGCATAATCCTCTCCCCATTTTCTATCTGTCGGCACGATGTTGATGATAAGGGTGACTGTGGAATCCAGATGTTGAAGATAGTATAGCCTCCATCAGCCTGGATGTCTGCTGGATTGTAGTGAGCACATACACTTGAACTCCCTAACCTGTGACCAGAGCACTGGCACTGGGCTGTAACATGAGTAAAAATATCAAATTTCATTATGTTAAGACACTGAAATTTTGGGATCAGTGTCAGTAGTTACTGTTACCACAACTTATACACATACATAGAGATAGCTAATTGTTTCTAATGTCTGAGGAGTGCTTGATTTATTGTTTGCAAGAACCATTATTTATTTAAGCCTCTCCTAACTGATAGGCGTTCAAATTGCTAGCAGTTTTTGTTATTAATGATGCCATGCATATTCTTTTACATATATTATTATTTCTGAGTATCTCCAAAGGATAAATTCCCAGCAGCAGAACTGCGGATCAAGGGTATTGACTCTTAAAACAAGTTAGTGCTTTGACAGCTATGCTAACTTCTCCTTTAAATTATTTGTACTGATTTTGTTTCCTTCAACAGTGTTTGAACATGTCTCCTTTTACACATCATCATGGACACTTAAGTATTATAAAATTGTTAACTTTTTCCAATCTAGTCAGTGAAAAAAAGATTTCATTCTTTTGATTTGCATGGTTATAATTTAGATGAGACTGTGCGTCTTTTCATGTGGTTTTGGCCACTTAGATTTCTTTTTCTGCAACCTGAATGCTTGTACCCTTTGTAGAGTTCTCTAAAGAGCTATTTATCTTTCTCATGTTGATTTATAACACAACTATAAGCTGCTTAAGAGAGATTATGTCAGATATTTCTTGGTTTAACTCCCAGCACAGGAACTAAACACATTTGAGCAGTTTTTGCATACTTAAAAAAGATTTACAGTTTTAAATTCTTACTACGACTGTATAACTATTATCCTCTGCATTTTATGGAATAGGAAATGGGGGCCGAAAGGAGTTAAATGGCTTGCGAAGGTCAAATAACTACTGAGTGGCAGAGCTGGGTAAGGACCTAGAATTTCCAGCATGAGATCGCTAACTTTTAGGGAGTATTTTTCTGTATATACTTACTAGGTTTCTAAACTAAAGCACCCAATACATTAAGCATCATAATCTAGCATCCATTATTCATTATCAATTAGCATTAAATATTCACAGATGAATAGTACTAGCAACTAAGTAAAATGCCTAGTAAAATTCTTCATAGACACCTACAGAAAACATTTTAAAATGCAACCTTTTCTAATAAAATGGCCAGCACCAAGATCTAGGTGAATTTCTAACAGTAGTCACTGATTGATTCCAAGTACCAACTTTAAAAAAAAGGTGAATTCTATTTCATTCATTTATAATCCATATAAGGATATGCATTATATATACTTTATGCTGGGTGCTTGGAAAACAACGAAGAACGGGTAAGTTTCTGGCTTAGAGGGGCTTAAAGGGGCTTTTTTGGAGAAAATTTTGAAGCAAAAATATAACTAAAATACAATCCAGAACTTTTCTGTAGTTCTCCGCAGAGTACTATGGAGCACCTAGAAGGAAGTCAGTAATTGCATTTGGAATTCCTGGGAGCAGGTTTATCAAATATGACGTTTGATCTGGGTACTGGCAGATGAGTAGTTTTCCTGCATGGGAGATTTTAGATGTTTTGCTGAAAATCAAGGTATTATTTTGATAATTAGGGATCACCTATATCCCCCCGAAAAAAATGTCCTGAGAAACACGAAGCTAAATAGAGTATGGCACCAGTGTCAGACACCACTTGGAATGATTAGTTCCCGGCACTTCGAATTTAGAAGGTGACAAAGTGTCCTATTTATCATTGTATTTCCAAGGCCTACAACACAGAAGGGACTCTAAATATTTGTTGAATTAAACTAAATTGAATTAAATGGGTTCCTGGGATTTACATACACTACTCTTGAGGCTAACTAGAGCTCAGAGTGAGAAAAAGTGCTACGTTATCAGTTGTATCTTCTGATGAAACAAAATCAACTTAGAAGGAAACAACTGAGAGCAAGTATGATATTGGATACCTCCCAGTGGCACTAGTTTCATTTTAGCGGCTGTCAGGGGGTAAAAGAAAAAATTAGTTGTGGCAGAAAATAGCTGTTCATCAATGACAGACACCATGCCCCCACTGCACCCCCACACCCATTGCCCACAGTCTAAAGTTGTTGGGGAAAAAGGCTCTCTTTCCAGGACTACATGTCCCAACCTCTTTTGTACCTAGATGGGCCTTGTGGCTAGTCCTCACTTATGGAATATGAGTGGATTGATATGTGTCACTGATGGTGTCTGGTGCACATATCTGTCCAGCTTCCAACAGCTGGCACCTGGATTTTTTGTCTTGAGGACTTTCTTTGCCCCCTACGGCCTGCCTTGCCCACTCACATAAGGGGGTCGAAAGGGCCTGAGAATTAATCCCCTCTGGGAATAGTTCTGAACAAATGATTGACAAGATGGATATAAACCTATCTTCCTTGTCCTTTGAAAGGGATAATTCCGAGCCATGTGATCTGCCCTGTTTCCCGGAAGTTCCCCAGCAGAATCAAGTTCTGATTGCCCACAGTGGTGCCTTGCTTGATAACGTGCTCCTTGTTAGTTACTGTTTCTTCCCCGTTGCACTTCTTCCATCACCCTGCTGGCACTCAAATCCCTGTCTCTGAGCTCACTCCTGGACCATCCAAAGTAAGGCAATACACTTTCCTCTAGATACCAGGTGTTTTTTTTCTCTTGTTTTACTCTCTGATTTATCAGAGTACAACCTCTAGTGGCTTCTAGAAAGGGTCAGTTGAAGGAACACTTTTTGAGATCTTCTGCACCAAAAGACAGCCATCGCACTGGGTTTATGGTCTCTACTCTCACACTGGATTTATAATTTAGTTTATGCATAAAATAATTAACATAGTAACTATATATAAGAATATTATATAAAATTAAAATAATTTTCAAAATTATTTCCTGTTTAGCTTCCAACTGAGTTATCCCACTGCTTGCCGGCTTCCAGTGATGCTCCAAGAAGTTCAATGTCATTATAATCTCTGATCTTTTGTATGTGATATATTTTCTCTCTGAAAGATTTCAGAACTTCTCTTTAACAGGATTTCCTGCAATTTAATAATTGTGTGTCTTGGTGTTGTTCGTATTATTGTTTCTTCATTTATTGATCTAGGTACACAAGGAAATCTTACAATCTGGAAACTCATGCCCTTCGGGTCTGCAAATTTTTTTCATATTATTTTATAATTTCCACTCCTTTCTTTTTTTGTTCTGTCATCCTGAGACTCATGATTTGGATGCTTGGACTCCTGACGGACTCTCAAATTTCCTTTATTTTCAAAATTTTTTCATTTCTTTATTTTATTAAGTTTTGTGGGACAATTTTGTAATCCTATTTACCAGTCTTTCTATTATATTATTTTATGTCCGATATCACATGTTTGATTTCAAAAATCTGCCATTATAACCAGAAATCTTGGAATTATAACATCTGGATATGTGTGTGTTTGTAGGACAGGGTTTGAGAGGAGAAGGGGAAGGACGAAATGTGATTTCAGGCTACAAACCTCTTTGGACCAAGATTTAGTAGCCACGGGTACTTCTGTTACCCACCTCACCCAGCCCGATAACATCATCACTGTCAATAATAAGTCCTTGTCAGTGTCTCGTCAGGATAATAGAAATAACTCTAGTTATTTTAAACAAAGACAATTTAACAAAGTGAATTATATACAAAAGTATTGGAAGGACTAGAGAATCAGGAAGGGAAAAGATGAGATGTTATTTGGAGATTAGTACCTGAGCAGCCTCTACCCACCTAGAGCCAAGGGACAAAAAGACAATGGTGTTTCATGGAACCCACAAGGGCTGTGCTGCTGAGAGTGCTGCAGTGTTTAGTGTCACAGCTGTTATCCAAACCACCACCACTGTGGCTCTGCAGGAAGCCAGAAGCCTGCACTCCTGCTGACCCTCAGGAGCCCTGGAGCCCAGTGTTACTGATGCCGTTGAGACTTCTGGAGCCCACAGTTACTTGTTTCTGTTGCTGCAGCTGCCATAAACATGCATGAATGCAGCACCTGGCAATCACCTACATTTGCTTGTCATTTTCACTGTGGCGGCAGCTGCTGCAATCAGAGTCAATGAGTTCACATTTCTAAGGCTTTTGGGATTTGTCTGCTGTCAATTCCAGAGCCAGAAAAAAAAGGAAGAAAAAAAATGACTTATGGTTTATCCTAACTTTTACTCTTCCTCCAATATCTCCCAATGGTTAACAGAGGTTAAACAGAAACTAGCTGGCCAGGGGGTCTGGGTAGCACTGCTTTCAGGCAGGAAGGTTGAAAATGAAGTTGAGAGTCAAAAGACAAATAACCAACAACTGCATTCTTGTGTGCTCAGTAGGTACCAGAATTGTCCCTACATTACCTCATTTAATCCTCACAACAATCAACAACAATCATTGGCGGTAAGTACAATTATTATCACATTTTATATTTAGATGAAGAAACAGACTCAAAGATGTGGAACAACTTGCCTAAGATTACATAGCCAGGAAGATGAAGTCTAACTCAAGTCATTTTGACACCGAGTCTTGAGCCCTCACCCATTTTCCTTTCTACAGATCTTCTGTGAAGTACCTACCATTCATGTCTCCCAGCTGCCTTCAGCAGACCCCTCCTCTGCGTTCGTGACCACTGTAGGTCTTCTACTTTCTAGCCCAAGGAAAATCCTTTCTGCTAGTCTTGGAGTACTGTGATTCAAAGTGACTGTAAGGGCTTCAGAAAATAGCCCAAACAGGTTCCCAACAGTCGATGGATTATCCTAAGTGACCCAGCAATCTTCTTGACCCTTGCCACTCAGAGTGTGGTCTGTGTACCAGCAACATTAGCATCACTTGGGAAGTATGAAAATTACTGACCCTCAGCCCTTCTCTCCCTCTGCTCCCTAACCTATTGAATCAGAATCTGTATTTTTAACAAGAGCCTCAGTTGATTCTTACGTTCCTTAAAATTTGAGAATGGCTGATCTCTGCCATTTTTCTCTCCTGCTTAGAGTTTACCCATACTTTCTGGGAGGGGAAGAAAGAGATGATGAGATGGGAGTCATGGTGATTTGGAATCATCGGTCTCTTGCAAATTCTGCTTTAACTCTTAGATCAGTCTGCTGTGCCAGATTTGTTTCTTCATTTTGCTGATTTTATTTCAGGGACCACCTTACCTCTGTTGTCAGTCTGGCATGTTTAAGGAATCCCATTCCGTTAGATGGGTCTCCCCATAAAGTGTGAACTAGTCCAGGGCTCTTTTACAAGTCCCTGAAACTCATATAGACCTACCCAGGTGTCTGGAATATAACTCAATGCTTCTGGCATGCCATGACCATGATAGAAGAGAATCCTATCCTCCAGCATTCTAAGATAGCGAAAAGTTTATTTTATCTGGATCTGCTACTCTGCCCAGTTCCATGACACGCACCTGTAATTTCAGCTAATCAGGAGGCTGAGGCAGGAGGACTGCTTGAGCCCAGGAGTTCAAGGCTAGCCTGAGCAACATAGCAAGACCTCACCTCTTAAAAACAAAGCAAAACAAGATGTGAAAAATACACAGCTATTCCCTTTACCCACCTGAATTCTTACTCTAATTGCATTATTTATTTCCTATGGATGGGAAACAGATGGTCACATACCAACAAGCAAAGAGAAACGAGAGAACATGTCCTCAGCTACCCTTATTTTCTTCCATTTCTTGCTCTTTTACCTGATATACATGTAATGCGAGTCCCTCAAGCCCTGCCTGTCCCTCCACCATGGGAGATGCAATTAATACATTCTACTTGTGTGATCACCTTTGCTCGGTTTCTGAGAACTGTTGTCCAAATTCAGACATCTAAAGAGCATGATATGAATAGACTTTTTAGGGAATGATAGTCATATTTTCAAGCAATACATCAATGTGTATTCTGCTTCTTGAACAGATTCTTAATTCTCATTGGAGTTTATTAGTCACCCTTGTTCTCAGTTGATTAAATTTGTTTGTAGTTGCCTCCAAGATTATATTGACAGATTTTCCTCCTTACAATTTAATGGCAACATTTTTGCAGGATATGAGCTGACATGATAAGACAAATGGAAAAAGGGAATGCATCACCCTGTATAGATCTGATTCATCTTTCCCTCCATCTCCTTATTTATTTTTGCCATGATTGGGAGCCAAATAAACAGAGTGCCACTTCATTTTCATAAGATGTCTATTATTTATGATTTATGGTTTCATATTTTTAAAAGTAAACACAATAAGAGTAGAGATAAAAGGCAATATAACTTTAGAGCCACTATATTTTAAGAGCTAATTGTTTTTGGGTGCATTATGACTGACAAATTAAAATGATATGGAGAAAAAAATTATGATTCTTTTAAAAGTCTATTTCTCATTAATTTTAATGAGTTCTTTTTAAATTTGTACATTTGTGAGAAATAGGAAGCATGTAAGCTGTGCAGCATGAGAAGGGCTAGGTTATTGGGCAATTTTGATTTAATTTGTATAATATAGTAGTTATGACTGTGACTGGATCACGGATAATCTGTGTAAATTTATAAGGATGAGATAAAGCCAAATATACTTTAGCAGGATAAAATAAAAATTTGGGCTATTTTCTGAAGCCCTTACAGTCACTTTGAATCACAGTACTCCAAGATTAGATTGCATATTGGGCCATGTGGAGAATCAGGTCATTAACTTAGCAGTATTAAGCCAGTGATTGCTCTCTGTTGTTCTAGCTTGTAGACATCTACAAAACCTATATGAATGGGATGATTTGCTACTAAACATCGTGGACACCATGGATACCACTGAAGGATGGAGATTATACGCATAGTTATCCTCCTCAAGCATTTTACCTTTCTCTTGGGACACTGATCTCATGCTCATCACTAAGCTTGACAACTTTGCTTGCAAAGCCTCACAATTTGTGATCATGGGTAAGAGACACAGCTTTGTGGATTATTTTTTGTCCAAGGATCAGTTAATCCCTTTCCTTTCAAAATAAAAGAATTGAAATAATTTGAAAATGTGTAAAAAGCTGCCATTTTGGTGTTGCATGGATCACCTATGTCTAAACACAATGTAAGCTCCACAAAGGCAGGGATTTTGTTTGTTTGTTTGTTTACACTGCTGTATTCTCAGTGCCTACAGCAGTGATTAATCATGATGGGTACTCCATAAACATCTGTGGAAGAAATGAATAAAAATAGAACAATGGTTATATTTAATGTTGTTTGCTAAAAGACACATTAGGATGTATGAGATAACCTCAAATTGAAGAATATGTGTTCTGCTTTTTCTCAGTATCTAGGATGAGAAGCATTTATAATTGCCTGCCTTGTAGGTGTGCTGAGAGGATTATGTAACTGGTGCTTTTAAGTACTACAGAGGCAGAAAATGCTCTATTCAATTGAATTCGGCTTAATTAGTGCTTATTGTGCTTGATAAGTTCTTAAGGGTGTGAAGAAAAACAAGACCTTCTTGCTGCCCTTAAGGAGATTATAATCACGTTATTACTCTGATGGATTTACACCTATACTCACACTTTTTTCACTGCTTCACTCTTTCCTCAGTTGTCTCTCATGGGGCCAGAACCAGATGGGTAAGAGTGCCAGCCTGATCAGCTTGTGTGTCATGCGCAGTCACCGGGGAGGCAGAGGTAGATGAATATCAGGCTCACCCTATGGTAGTAGTGGACAAAATAGAACCTGGATATAGGATGCATTTGCCCATATACTGAGCAAAAATAAAAATAGACAAGCTTCAAATCAGTATCTGGGAGGTCTCAAGAAGGGAAAAGGCAACTACTTAGAAAGGGTTCAAAAAGGGGTCAGAAGTAAGGTTTGCAATCAGTGTCAGCTGGTATTCAGGGACAAGGATGATCACTTAAAGTTGCCACTCATGAGTGGACATTACTAACTTCTCATACTCTTAAAATTTGGATTCCACTCCCATCAACACAAATAAATTGTTCTTCCATGGGTTTCCGGTGACATCCCCAATGCAGTGACATTTTCTCTTTTTTGTCCCAGTCGTTTTATTTTAATAGAAGCTTTTTAGTAATATTTCCTGTATGCCTCTCACCACCACATAATGATGCTGTCTCAAATGGTAGCCAGCACTGCTTGGCTCAACATTTAGTTCTTGGGCTTCCAGGTAAAGGTGATTAATTAAGAAAGTGCATTTACTTCCTACCCCTTCAAATTAAAGTTGCAGTAAAGGTATAAACCTGAGATAAAACTATAAAAATGATATGGATAAAAATGATACGGACAGGGAAATACTGGGTAGAAGAGGGCAGTCCCCCAGCAAAAGCCCCACCCTAAAGCTGGATATCCGCGGCCCTAAATGAGAACAGACATTCCTATTTTCTCTCCAAAAAGTTGCCTTTGGCTCATGATGCCCCCTATCCTGTATCCATATAGACCCCAAACCCCAGGGTCCAGAGCATACCAGCAGATGGGGAGATGAGATAAGCAGACAAACGGTGGAATGACACAGCAGAGAAAGAGAGAAGAGGAGGAACATCTGAATGTCGAAAGGAGTTTGGCTGGGGGTGGTCGGAGAGGAGTTTGGTTGCTGGATGGCCCAACTCCAGGGGAAGATCACCTTCCCACTCCATCCCCTCCCTTCTGCCTCCCCATCCATCCATTGAGAGCCACCTCCACCTCTCAATGAATCTCCTGCCTTCATTCTTCGAGTCTGTGTATGACCCAATTTTTCCAGGACACTGGACAAGAGCTTGGGATACAGAAGGCTGTCACACTGGCCCTCTGTCCATCCAGAAAGGCAGAGGGTCTATTGAGCTGGTTAACACTCAAGCCGTGGACAAATGGCAAGGCTAAATGGGCACAGTGTAACACATGACCACTTGGCCTCCTTCACCTGTCTGTCTGCATGCTCCCTGTCCCATAAGGGTTCTGAGCAGAGGCTGTGACCAAACAGGTGAGCCACATCCCTGTCGCACATCGTGCCAGGGGGATCAGGGAACTCTTCCATTTCAAAAGCAAAGAGAGTAGGAGGAGTAATATAGCAGATAAAGACATCTATACATTTCTGAAATTAAAAATGGGTCTAAGAGCAATAACAAATGAAACCTAGTGGAGGAAGCCACAGCCTAGAATACACACTGAGGGCTCCAAAGGGGCCGAAAAGACAATCTTCCCTGGAGAAGACCAGAGAGATTCACTCTAGAGAGCACAAGTGAGATATGTAGCTAAAAACAGAGGAAATAATTAAAAGTCTGAACTACCTCCCTCTACGACCTCCAGAGGTGGCACATAGGCATCCTAGCAATTACCCTCAGGCCAAAAGATCAAAAGAATACTCTCTTTAAAAAAAAAATCAGTATGAACCCTGAACACAGGGAATGTGAATGAGTGGAAGTACCTTAGATTAAAGTTCTTCCCACTTTGGCATTTATGGAGTGGGCAGCAGAGCGATCATCGATGCCTCCCTACCTGCCTTCTCTGAGAAGCCTGCCAGGGACAAGTTCCACCCAGATCCACACAGCTACCACCCAGGCTTCTGTCATTCAGATGTGTGACAGAATCCCCAAAGACCACTGAATATGTAAAGAAAGACTGTATCATAGAAGAGAAACACAAGGAAAAAACCTGTATCATGGAAGAGACCAGAATAAACTGATAACCTAACCCCCCAAGATATTTTTATAATTCTAATTAGTATTCTCAAAGATGATCTAATAGTGCATCTATAAAACAAGACTAGAATTATCTTTAAAAGTCAAAAACAAAGCCTGGGCAATATGGCAAAAACCTGTCTCTACAAAAAAAATTCAAAACAGCTGGATGTGGTGGTGCACACCTGTAGTCTCAGCTACTTGGGAGGCTGAGATGGGAGGATTGCTTGAGCCTAGGAGGTCAAGGCTGCAGTGAGTTATGATCTTGCCACTGCGCTCAAGCCTGGGCAACAGAGTGAGACTTTGTCTCAAAAAGAAAAAAAAAGTAAAAAACATAAATTGAAGAAGTTTTTAAAAATTAAAATTCAGTAGAAGTTTTGAATGACAATAGGTTGGAATACATGTGAATATAGTTATTTATATAAAACTGAATTCCTACTTGCTACCATATATACTATATACAATCCTAAATTACATATGAATTAAATAATTAAAAGTGAAATGATTTTCACATAATTGGAAGAAAATTTAGAAGAAAAGCTTTGTAACTCAGAGTACAGGTGGATTTCTTGAACTAGAACTCCCTCTCTCTCATCATTTCTCTCTGCCAAAGTAACTACAATTAATAGTGTGTGTATGTGTATGTGTTTCTTGAAGATGTTTCCATCAATGTAATATATGTGTATAGGTATGCTCACACCCCATACGAGGGGTATATACATACAAATATATATATATGCTCACACATACATGTATACATATGAATATATATAGTAAAATATATGTAGTATATACATACAAATATATACAGTAAAATTATATATAGTATATACATACAAATATATATAGTAAAATATATACATACATATATACATACAAGTATATATTTTACTATATATTTGTATGCTTACACATATATGTATGCATACAAATATATATGATAAAATATAAATATTATATATATCTCTTTTGCTTTACCCAAATTACACTATATGTATTTTGTGGGGCTTGTTTTTTTGTTTAGTTTTCTTTCTTTTTGTTTTACTTAATAACATCATTTATTGATTTTTTTCATGTTAATACATATTAATGAGCCACGTTCTTTTCAATGACAAAATAGTATTCTATCACTTAATATGTCATGCTTTGCATAAGTAGTCTTTTATTGACTCCATGTTGTTTCCGATTTTTGGTGTTACAAGCAATGCCTCCATGAACATCTCTGTATATGTATAATGGTAAATTTGAATAATATATTCCCCAGCTGTAGAATTTCTGGGTCAAAGCCTCTGGACATTCAATTTGTAAGGGTATTGCCAAATTGCCATTCAGAAAAGCTGCACCAGTTTATAATGTAGAGTGTATGAGACTGGCTCTCCCACTCTCTGGACCATCTTCACCCTTTCATTTTGCCAATTCAGTGAACAATTTAATATGGTATCTCATAGTTTTTATTTGTTTTTTTTTTAACTAATGAGCAAAAAGGAGTACTTCTTAAAATGCCTATTTTCTATAGTATAGAAAATACTATATTTTCTATAAATGATTTTTAAATATATTTTACTCATTTGCTTATTGAGTCACTTATTTTTCATGCTCATTTGTTGGAATTCTTAAAAAATGTAAGAAATAGTCAAGTGTGTTATATTGTTGTGATAAGCATTTCCTATAGTTTGCTCTTTGTGTTTATTATCAACCTTATTAAGGAATAATTTACGTAAAATAAACTTTCCATTTAAAGTGCACAATTTGATGAGTTTTAAAGACATATACACTCATAAAACCACCTACAAAATCAAGACAAAGATATTTTCATCGTCTTCAAAGGTGTCCTTGTACCTCTTCGCTGACCACCCCTCCCCCACCCTCAATTCCAGGCAACCACGCATCTATTTGCAAAGCGGATTAGTTTTTGTTTTCTAGAATTTTATATAATGGGATCACAGAGCATGTATTCTTGTGTGTGGCCTCTTTCTCTCAGCAGATTTTCATATTCATGCTTTTTCTTGGGCAAAAAGCAGTCCATTGCTTTTAACGCTGAGTGCTGTTTCTTCATATGTGTTTACTGCATTTGTTTCTCTATTTACCTATTAACAGACATCCAGTTTCTTTCCAGGTTTTGGTTACTGTGAGTAGATGCACTGTGAACATTTGTGTGTGAGTTCTATGTGGGCATATGCTTTTATTTCTCTTGGGTGAACAACAATGAACAGAATAGCTGTAGAACGTATAATGTCAAATGGATAGTGTAAATTGTACAATGGAATATCGCAGGTTCATGTGTAACTCTAGAAGGAACTGCCAAACAACTTTCCAAAGAGCTTGCACCATTTTGCACTCCCACCAGGAATATATGAGAGTGCTGGCTGCTTTGCCATTTGCCAACACTTGGGATTATGAGCCCTTTTAATTTTAGCCATCCTAAGCTAAGGGCTCTGTATCTCATTGTGGTTTTAATGGGCATTTCCTTGATGATTAATTATATTGAACATTTATTTTATGTGCTTAGTGACCATTTGTATGTCCCTTGTGAAGTTTTCATTCAAAGCTTTTGCCCATTTTTAGTTACCCATTTGTCTTAAGAGTTCTTCATATATTCAGAATATAAGACTTTTGTCAGTATTACATACATATATGTAATATTTATATTATAGAATATGTGTTATGTATATCATTTACATATGAAATAATTTTTCTATCCTATGGCTTGTCTTCTTATTTTATTAGTATATTTTGAAGAGTAAAATCCAAGTTCATTAACTTTTTTCTTAATCCTCTCCATTCTCCTAATGAGTTGTTCTAGAATTTCTATTTGATTTTTCATTAAATTTTATTTTTCTATGTTAAATGTTCTATCTTTTCACGTATTATAATATTTTTCCTTCACTCATAATTATTTTTAAAAACTTTTAAAATTCATTGCCTAATAATTCCAACATTTGGGTTATGGTTTGACTTTTCTCCTTTTGATTGCATTTTCTCTTAAGAATGACCTACAATTTCTTGGTTCTGTATATTTTTAATGATTTTTAGATTATATGCGGAACATTGTGAATATCAAGTTGTAAAGACTAGAAATTTTGTTGTGTTCTTCCAAAGAGTAATGATGTTTTTGTTTTAGAAATCAATTAACTTGGTTAGACTCAAACTGAAAATGTTTTGTGGCCTACAGTGAGTAGCAGATGAAATCTCAGTTCTCGTAAACTAGCTGCAGTCTGCATTGGCCTTTGCCACACATACATAGTTTATGGGGTCAATCAGAGACTTGGACAAACTTTATGTTTAGTTTGAGGATCTCTTTTCTCTGGGGTTCTCCTCTCTAGAAGTCCTTCCCCACTCTCCAATGGCTGCTGTTGTCCCTGACTCTATTGGATTGTTTGGCATATAAAAATGTCAGGTTTTGGCCGGGTGTGCTGGTTCTTACCTGTAATCCCTGCACTTTGGGAGGCTGAGGCAGGTGGATCACTTGATTCTGGGAATTCCAGACCAGTCTGGGCAACATGGTAAAACCCTGTCTCTACAAAAATACAGAAAATTAGCTGGGCCTGGTGGCACATGCCTGTAGTCCCAGCTACGTGATTGGCTGAGGCGGGAGGATCGCTTGAGCTCAGGATGTCAGGCTGCAGTGAGCCATGATCACACCATGCCACTGCACTCCAGCCTGGGCGACAGAGCAAGATCCTGTCTCAGAAAAAAAAAAAAAAAGGGCAGGTTTTCTACTAGAATTTTAAATGTCCCCTGCCATATCTTAACTCTTGTCTGCTCTCAGGCAAAATTTATAAAAATGGGAAAATGTATCCTATGCCAGGTGCTTCTTCAAAGTTTCATTTCCCCTCCTAAATCTGCTTTCTTTTTTGACTCTCCAGAGGCTGAAGGTTGTTGATTTGGATTTGTTCAGTTTATAGTTGTTATCTGCTTTTTAAATTTGCTTATTTATCTTTTTATTTGAATTTGAGAGTTCTTTATATATTCAGAAAACAAATCTTTTATCCGATTACACATAAGTAATGTTTATGATGTTATATATTATGTGTATATGGAATATATGTATATATGTACTCTACTGCAATAGAATCAGTCTCTTTAGAAGCTTGCATAAGAGATTGACTCTCTTGATTAACTTGCTTGACTGAAGTCACCCAAAGAATAAAATATAGAGGTTCATTATACCTCATGTTTGCGACTCTAACATCCACACACTCTATCTGCTATGTAAAGCAGCCCTACCGGGAAACCCATCTAACCGTACTCTAGTAAAGCTTTGCTGGGTAGAGAATCTCATCTGCCTCAAGTGCTAAAGCAAGGGGGACTGTCTGTGTTACAGCATCCCTTTCTGGTATCTTTCTTATTGCTGATGGCAAACAATGCCAGGTGAACCTCTTCTCCAAGGCATCATCTGACCTAAGAGGACAGCATCTGTGTGACTCAGAGATTTTTTTAACAAAGATTGAGGAACAGTTAGTAATAACATATACATAGTTTCAAAATTAAATGCAAGCAAATGTGGAGAGATCTCTCAAAAATGATTTTTTTCCTTAATATCTCATTTAGCACAATGGACTGAGTGGATATAATCCAGGATGAAGTCACAGATGATACTATTTTATTTAAATTGGTCATTTCTAGTCTCTGTGATTACATCTTCCCAGGTACCTGTACTCTCAGGAGTGTCAGGAAAGTAGGCAATAATTGCATCATTCTTTATATGTGTCTATAGCTCAGGAAGCACTGGAGACTAATGAACCAAGTGCTCATATTTCCTTTATTGCAAACTCCTTGCCTTAGAGATTTCAAACTGAGGAAAAGTTTGGAGGGTTTCCTTTGTTGGGCGTGGGGTAGGGTGGGAAGGGGTGGAAATTCCATTTATTTTTAGCACAGGAAGCCATTATAGCAGTTACTTAACAGGTGTGTCTGTAGGAATAGGTTATACCGATTCCATTAAAGCCATAACTCATTGTAAGTACTCACCATGTCCTAGGTGCCTATTTGAACACCACTGTCTCTGTGCAAAGAGGGAATGCTGCTGCTCTTTCAATCTAGTCACTTGACGGAGATAGAGTTCCAAATACTATTTGTATCCCTATTATGGAGATATCACACAAGGGCACTGGTGGATTAACTTATATATTTCAAATAAAATAGAGATCATGATGTGACAGGTCCACTGAGGCCAGCACAAAATGCTGCCATGTGACTTGGCATCATGGAATTTGTTCATTTTGGAGGTTAGTCTGAATGAGAAAAACAATGTTATATCAGGCGATAGATCCTTTTGTATCTTTCATTCATGGGTTTAGTAACTAAGTAGCCACACGTAGAATTTTGTTTGGACCTTTGATGACCTCTTAAAAAGCATGTGTGGGCCGCACCCGGTGGCTCAGGCCTGTAATCACAGCACTTTGGGAGCCCGAGGTGGGCAGATCACCTGAGGTCAGGAGTTCAAGACCAGCCTGGTCAACGTGGTGAAACCCCGTCTCTACTAAAAATACAAAAATCAGCCAAGTGTGGTGGCGCATGCCTGTAATCTCAGCTACTCGGGAGGCTGAGGCAGGAGAATCACTTGAACCCAGGAGGTGGAGATTACGGTGAGCAGAATCGCGCCATTGCGCTCCAGTCTGGGCGACAGAGCAAGACTCTGTCTAAAAAAAAAAAGAAAAAAAAACCATTTGTGTAATTTTATGTGAGATGCCCCACAGACACAGATATGCCTATTTCTTTTTGTTCTTAGAGGCAAATGCAAATTATTAGCAAGAGAGAGTCTTATCAATAACAGAGAAGGGTTTAGAAGAGTTTCCCACTTTTAAAACTGGCTAAAATGCACAGCGTGTTTTGAGAGTGAAAGAATTGGTGGTTTTAGCTTCAACTTCTTGGCAGCTGCTGAAACTTTCACATGTATGATGGAAGCAAAGATCCATCCATGCCCCCAACACCTCTTGCCAGCCTGAGTTCTCGGCCCTGTCCTCACCGGCCCATCCTCCCTGGTTCATGGCTGCCCCATCTTGCCAATAAAAATATCACCGTGGCGGTGAGATGGAAGTTTTGATTCCTGGGTCTCTGCATTTTTCCCTGTACCAAGTGTATTTATCACACATGGTAAGAGAACTGGGAGGTCTGAAAAACTGGTGCTGCCTTAGTATTTTCAGAAACCAGCTACTGATTTTAATCTGCCTTAACTCTCTCCGAATCTGATACACAGGCATCTCAGATGCTGCTACTGAGGGCTTTTACCTGTGGTATATTGACAAAAAAATTATATGTAATAGGTTTTAATATATAGGCTCAGAGATTCAGAGAAAAACAGAAATAAAAAAATAAAGATTAATTGAACTTTTTCTTAACCTACTAACTTCTACTAACCTTAACTTCTTAATCTTCTGTATGTAAAAAGATCACACAAACATGACATATATCTCTATCTAACTAATATCCATTACTATGATAACTAAAGGCATGTTTCTAAATCAGTTTTAAGGATCCTGACTTAAGCTGAAGGTTCGTAAGTGCAGTTCCAGATCTGGTAGTATAAAAGGAAAGAGAAGAGTGCTGCTGTTTTCAAAAGCCTGAATGTGACTGCGAGATAAAATTTATATTGTTTCTCCCTGGGGAAGAGAACCATAATATGAACATGGTGTTTAAAAGTGGCAGAATATTTATGTATATATATAAAAATGATGTGTATTGGACCAACTTAATATTTTTATGAGTTATTAAGCATAGGTATTTTTCAGATGCATATTTACTTTCTACATCTTTCTAAAATACCTATTCATTTTGCAATATCCCTGCTCAAGAATTTCACGGGCCCTATAAGGTCTAGAGAAAAATATTTAAACTCTAAAACCTGGTCTACCACCAATTGCATCAGTTTACTTTTCTATATGTACTTCCCTTTACTATCCCTACAGTAACATTTTAACTTCGGTTAATGGCCCAAGTATGCTCACGTGGTCATATCATGCTCATTTCTGTCTCTGAATTCCCATCTAGAACTTCTTTGTCATTTTTTAGGCAATCCAAATCTTATGAGCAACAGACTGTTGAAGGCTTGGAGTCAAACCGACCACGTCTGATCCTGACTACCACCCCCAGCCATAGGACCTCAGACAAGTTGTTCACTTGGCCAGAGCTCAATTTTCTCATCTCTAAATGGAAATAATAATGATTAATTATGCTGAATGAGATCATGCATATGAGACAGCCTAGTAAAGGCTCTGGCATACAGTGTTTAATAAATCCTAATTTGCTTTATCTGTATATTCCTTCAGATTTAAAATAAATTCCACCTTAGCTGTGAAGAGCACTCCTCTTACCTCTCACCCTAACTTCAGCTAGTGATAATTTTTCCACTTATGTTGTTTTAGAGCACTTTTTGTCAGACATATTCATTTCCCTGAAAATTGTCTTTTTAAACTTGGGATCTTAAATGACAGAAAGCATGTAAAGTGCTTCACACAAGACTTGATATCTAGTAAGTGCTCCATAAATATTTCTGTGGCTGCTGCTGCTATTGCAAAGGCAACAGTCACTCATATCCCTATGTTTGCAGCTCATCTGCTGATGGGTTATGTTTGTTCCTGAAAAAAAGAGGCAGTGAAGAGTCAGGATTAAGGGTTTACTTTCTGGATTCAAGTTGCCCGGATTAAAATCCCAGATCTGTAATTTTTTAAAGCCCTGTAACTTTTGACAAGTTACATTACCTCTCTGGACTTAGAATGCCCATAATAGATATCGTTCCCATAGAGTTATTATGAGAATTAAAAGAATTAACAGAATTTAAAAGTAGAGCAGAGGATATTAGAGGCTGGGAAGAGGGGTGAATAGGGGGATAGGAAGGGATTTCTTAAAGGATACAAAATTACAACTACGTAGGAGGAATAAACTCTAGTGTTCTAGACCACTGGAGGATGATAACAGTTAATAATATATTAGATAACCTCAAATACTAAAGGAAAGATATCGAATGTTCCCAACATAAATAAACGATTGATGTTTGAGGTTATGGATATGCTAATTACCCTAATCTAATCACTATACATTGTATGTATTGAAATATTACTATGTATACCATAAACATGTACAGTGTTGTCAATTATAATAAATTGATTTTTCTTTAAAAAGAATAAAATGTAGGAAGAAAATACTTGGCAAATAAATACTTTATATGCATTGGCTATTGCTGATTTTTTTTAGCCTTTTCAGTCCTGATACCTCAAGTATTTTGAGAACTCCTAAGGACAAAGATATACACTTGCACTGATCCTATAATTTCATGAGGACAAAACGAAATATCAGATGGCAAAGGGTAGGTCTAGTACAATGCCTGGAGCACTGTGAAAGCTTTATAGTAACTAGTTTCCTTCCCCTTACCTTATCCACCACACTGAGGAAATAGTTCTAGAAAATGCTCTTTGAGCATTTTTTGAAGGGAATAAATGAATATTGATTTTTTTCCTGTATGCCAGGGAACATCATTAAATATAAAACAGTATAACACAGTATAATTCAAAAGACTGCCTGTTATTCCACAGAAATCTGGTTTGGTGAAATTATGTCATCTTCGTTGTATTACTAGCATCATTTACTATGTCTTGAATGGCCCAAAGCTTCTTGGCTTATTTTGTTCTGGAGCCCTGAGTTGCAATACATTATTTAAATCAGACATTGTTTTAATTTTCTTTTAGTTTCACCTTCATTATCCTTCTTGTTTTCTCTTTTTCTCTTCTCTCTACTGCTGACTTGCATTCACATTTAAATGTCATTGAATTGTCACTAAATGGCAAAATAGCTTTCCTTTACAAAAGGCTAGCTAGAATTCTTCTCAGCTGCTTCCATCTGCAAAATTTCCAACATTTCAGCATTTCACAGGTGAGGCTGTGAGATCAATACAGGGGGAAGAAACTATCACTCTTCATGCCTTTGATCTTGAAGTCATCTCCAGTTTGACATATGTAATATAAAGACCTGAATACATCTAGAAAGTGACAATGTATAGGGTGACTAAAACATGAATTGCTAGGTTGACTCCATAATCTTTTGTGTCAGCAAGATTAAAGAAAACAGTATAGTATGATCCAATTGGCAAGGGTTAGGTTCAAACCCTGGCCTTTCTACTTACAAACTGTATAATTAGAGTGAAATAACTTCTTAGCTTCTATTGATACAGGTGTGAAATGAGGATAGTAATAGTTCCCATGACATAAAGTCATCCTTTGGGTTAAGTAAGATCATATACATTTCTAATGTCTATAAAGCACTTAATATATTAGTTGTGATAATATAAGTACTATAAAGATGAAAATTCTTATGTTATGATTAAATAATGCCAGAAAAGAACTCATTCTAGAGCAGTGGATTTTCATTTAGCTTCTGCCTTAGGTTAGATTTCCTGAAACAGACTGAGATTAAAGTTTTCATTGAGAAAGTTTATTAGTGAGCCACTTGGGGTCAACATCTATGGGAAAGTAATGGAAGAATGACTGGATATAGTTGGGTTCTGATGTAGTGTCAGTAAAGACTTCAGCTGATATCATGGGGAGCTCTGGAACTGGGATGACCCTTCAGTGAGGTCCCCAATTGAGACAAGGGGCTGGGTCTTTCTACCCCTTCATAGGCCTGATTTGAATGTGGTCTGCCCTTGGGAAGGACCTGATCTTTGTTCTCTGCTGCTGAGGCTAGTAGGAGACAGGTTCAACTTAAAGCTTTTCTTCTCCAAAACTTCCCACAGTCTTTACTAAAGAGATTGGGTTGCACACCACAGTGTCCACTATGGGTTCCTAACTATAAATTTGTAATAACTGTATGTGACACATTGTTGTATTTTATTACTTCTTCTGGACAATATGTTCCCTGTGGGTAAGAGCTGTGTCTATCCTGATGGCCTAGCACATAGGGGAAAGTCAGTAAATATGTCCTAAATATAATGAAATTGTTTATAAAAACTATCCTTTCAAAAAAAAGGTCATCTTACCTCCAATTAATTAGAAAATATATCCTGAGACATACAGAAATTACTGACATATTCACACTGTTGTATCAATTTTTCCTTGTAACTTAACTAGAACACAAAATGCAGAGAGCAAAACTCTAATATGCATTATTTGGATATATGATAGCAAAATATAAACTATAAACATTCACAAACAATTTATTATCAAATTTGGTAATTTTTTAACATTGTTTACTAAATCCTTATCTTCTGAATTAATGGTAACATGGAGAGATGGATGAATAATAATGTGATAAAGTAAAATGTTCATTATAGAATCCAGGAGGGGCCCTTATAGTGACTAATATATTATTCTTTCATATTCTGCACATTTGAAAATTTTCATAATGAAATTTTGGGGAAAGAAGATTCCTATTATCATTAAGTTGGCTATGTGTTTATGAAAATATTGAACTGGGATCGTCCTTAAATGAAATAAGAGACAAGGAGCTAGTGTGAGCCAAGCATTTTCCACGCAGAGGGCTGTAAGGCGCTGAGGACATCTCTGGTTGAACAAACTAATAATCTGTGTTTCTATTTGTTCTGAGTTTCTATGTGTTCCTTTTGGGGTAGTAGGTGAAGAAGCATCTTGTAACAGTGACAGGTATATTATGGAAGGAAACAGCAAAAGAAGATATCTCCTGTTGAGAACAAGAATCCTAAGACTGAATAAAGATTTGTAAAGAGGCTTAAAGATAATTGGCTCTAGATCACTCATTTTAAAGGTGTAGAAATTGAAATCAGGAAGTTGAAACAACTTGTTCAAAATCATCCAGCTAGTTTGTGTCACACATAGACTTTATTTCTCCCGGAAAAAAAAAAAAAAACTTCTTCCTTCTACTTCTTCCTCTACCAACACACAAACAAGTATCATAACACCACGAACTATAATAAATTCTTTTTTGGGGGCAGTAGCAGCCATTTATGAGGTGCCAGGTGGAGTTTCCCTGCCTGAATATGTCATTCCACTGACCTATCATAATTACTTAAATTACTCGATTTTTTCTAGGAATACAAAGCCTGACAATATTAGTTGAGTGAGTTAGTGAGTATGCAAATGATTGAATAAATAGTTGGTTATTTATTAAGCCATTATCACTCTGGGCAGAATTGGTTATTAGCTTAACTAATGAGTCACACAGAAACGAAGAAATGGGCCCAAGACAGGCAACTTTTGATAATGAAGAGGAAAAGAAAGTAAAATTTGGTGAAAGCTGGGAGTGATGCCTGGATGGAGGTAGGTAATGGAAGTCTTTGAGAAGTGTGGATGGCAGTGGCAAGGACGATGGCCAAGATGGGAGAAAGGCCAATGGGGCCAGAGGCTAGTAAACAGAGAAGGAGATTATCTTTTTATTTTCCAGATATCTCACTGTGTCTTAGAATCCACTGTTATGCTGAGAGAGCACAGGGAAATGGTGAGCCTCTTTGGGGAACTTGTAGTGGGGGAATGCCTGACCTTTTCAGAAGTGGAATTTGGCATGGAGCCCAGCTCTAGAATAGGTTGCTTTCCTTCACTTACTCCACTCTTAACAGCCAGCTGTTTTGTTTTGTTTGCTTGCTTCTTTGTTTTCGTGTTTGCCATTGCCTTAAAGGAATAGTCTTCAAATTTCTTTTCAGTTGTGAAGCCCTTTCTTCAACATGGCATCTTGCTTGTAAGTTCTGCATGTAAAAGATACAATTGGGTGGCTCCACTTGGGGTGGAAGAAGCTGGTGTGGGAGGACCTAGGGCCAAGTCCCCCACCCCAAGCACACCCAGTCTTGAAGAACCCTGAGGAAACCAAGGACTCCGTGGTTAGGAAAGCACTGTCTTAGAAAAATAGGCAACACATCGTAGTCATCTGAGGCCAGAAGAGAAGTAATTAGAATGTTATTTCTTTAAGTACCTTGAGCTTTCTAAGTATGAAAACGTTGTCTGCTGGGACTCTTTCTTATTGTTTCAGAACAGGTGGGATGTGACTGATAAGCTTGAGTAGTTTTTATTTCCCACCAAAAAAGTGAGGCCAATGAGGCCAAACTGATATTGAAAATATATATTCAGATAGGTTGCAATGTCTGCTCTGATGTGGCATAAGTATTCCCTAAATCGCGGAGGTGAAAAATGCATCTTTTATACCCCTCTCAGATTACTGACCTCAGAGCCTCATTTCTGTCTTTTCAGAGGTAGCTATTATTGTTATTATTTTCTATTTATGAGTTAAGTTAGAAGTTTCAAACCATGTGATATCACATTAGTGCACTCCTCAATCCTGTCTTTGCAGTTCACATCTTATCCTTTTTTTGAACATGTATTAGTAAATATCCTACCTCATTTGGCATGAATGGGTGTGGGACATTCGTTCCCTCTTTTGTTACACTTCAATTCCTTCCTACAACTTGAAGAAAACATTTATGGACTACAAGATTAAATACTGACTCTATTTCCTTTATAGCCATCCTTCAAAAATCATTTACTCAAAGAAACAGAAAGTTCTTTCTTTTACTTTCTTTGTTTTTATAACTGATAGATTCTTGGTAGGGTAAATCAATTGCTAATTTTATTTTTTATTATTGAATTATTGCTGAGATGTCTGCTGCATGGTTGGTGTTGCCAAATTGTTCACCTCACTCTTGAAGCTGCACCAGGTTCTTCATGTGAGACACTTGCAGCGTTCTCATGTCATGGTGGCTGATTCCCCACCAAAACAAACCAGTTGGCTGTTAAGAGTGGAGTAAGTGAAGGAAAGCAACCTATTCTAGAGCTGGGCTCCATGCCAAATTCTGCTTCTGAAAAGGTCAGAAAAGGGGTGGGAGGGAGGGAAAGGGAGAGAGAGAGAGAACCAGGTGGAAGCGGTTCTGGGTTGCCTGTACACCAAGAAAAGCCATGTTATAAAAATTTCTTATATCCAGAGAGGTTAACAGTGTCAGTTCAGAAAGTATTTTTAGAAGATTTTATTCATCTCTGAAGTAAGAACAGTTTTATTGGTAATAGAATTCGTTTCAAGAGTTTGTAACAGAAAAATGTTACCACTAATTGAAATACAGTTGGAAGAGGAACCAATTTAATGAGCAGTTACGCCGTTTGCTTAGAGAAAGTATTGAAGAATAGAAATCCATAGTTGTGTAAGATGGAAAATCTAACTGTGCTTGAGATATTAGATTGAAAAGCAATACAGGAGGTCTTAAATCTTGTGAACACTGTTGTTAGTACTGTGCTGTGCTAGTCAAAGAATATGCAACGTGACAGGGAATTATATTTGATAGGTATTTAATACGTTTAATTTTTTTTTCCAAATTTGCTGTTTCCATATGTTGTGGACTTTTATTGTTTTGAGAATCTTAATATCCAAATCATTTGTATTACACAAATATAAATAATAAAACCTTTAAATCCTTTTAGGAATTATTAATAATTTCCATTATGTATAGTTTTAGTAGAAATTTAAGCTGAGATTTCTAGCCTCCCTCACCAAAGGGTAGATCCATGAACAAAATATGACAGTTTGGCTTTCCTTTGACTTTGAACTTTCACCAGATGATACAAAACCAGAATAAAACATCTGGAGTTGATCCATTCCAGTAAAAGCCCTAGGAAGGATGTTGTAGTGGTTTCAGTATGTCTGCAAATCCTTTGACACCCCTCCCTTCAAAAGATGGAAACTCATTCCTTTCTCTTTGATTTTGGCGGACTTAGTGACTTGCTTCTAATGAATAGAGTGTATAGTTTCTGTGTAACTCTCAAATCTAGGTCATAAAAAGGATACAACTTTACCTGATTTGTTTTTTTCTTTCTTTTCTTTCTTTCTTTCTTCCTTTCTTTCTTTCCTTCTTTCTTTCTTTCTTTCTTTTTCTTTCTTTCTTTCTCTTTCTTTCTTCTTTCTTTCTCTTTCTTTTTCTTTCTTTCTTCTCTCTCTCTCTCCCTCCCTCCCTCTCTCTCTCCCTCCGTCACTCCCTCTCTCTCTCTCTCTCTCTTTCTTTCTTTCTCTCTTTCCTTCCTTCCTTTCTTTCTTTCCTTCCTTCCTTCCTTCTTTCTGTCATCTCTTTTTCTTTCTCATCTCTCTTTCTAAAAGGAATCAGCACCGTGCTGTTTGGACACTCAAACTGACCTAGAGGACTAGAATGTGAAGAAAAACTGACGCTCTTGCTAAAGTCCAGCACTAGCTTGACAGCCATGTGAGTGAGCCTCATTGGAACTGGGATCTCTGGCTTTGGTTCCTTCACCTGACTTCAGCTGTGGCCAACAGGCCAACATCTTTTTTTTTTTTTTTTTTTGAGATGGAATTTTCCTCTCATTGCCCAGGCTGGAGTGCAATGGTGCAATCTCATCTCACTGCTACCTCCACCTCCCAGGTTCAAACGATTCTCCTGCCTCAGCCTCCCAAGTAGCTGGGATTACAGGCATGCACCACCACACCCGGCTAATGTTTGTATTTTTAGTAGAGATGGGTTGATGGGTTTCTCCATGTTGGTCAGTCTGGCCTCGAACTCCCAACCTCAGGTGATCTGCCCACCTTGGCCTCCCAAGGTGCTGGGATTACTGGTGTGAGCCACCATGCCCGGCCTGTGGCCAACATCTTGGTGGTAACTTCATGAGACACCCTGAGACAAAAACAGCCAAGATGCTCCCAAATTATTAACCATTGAAACTGTGAGAGATAATAGTGCTTATTGTCATTTTAAGCTACTAAGTCTGGGGAGTAATCTGTTAAATTGCAATAGATAACTAATAAAGTTGTGGACTCACCCCTGCTACCAGGACTTTTGGGAGCTTCTTGGCTTCTTTTTGTTTCTTCAGTGTCTGTCACTCTTCCGTTCGGCTCTGTAAGCTTCTCTCCCTCCAACTCCATTCTGCCAAAGTCAGTTTCAAGTACTTGCTATTAAAGAAGATAATTTTAAAACAGTAGAAATTATTAACTTAAACCAAACTAAAGGAAATAATGTATTTTTTGTTTTTTTGCTTGGTTGGTCTGGTCTTGAGAAATTTTAATTCAATGTCTTGGTCTACTGTGGATTTTATTTTAGTTGTTTAAATTGTAGTGTTATGTACCCACATGGTTCACACGTAGGGAGCTGGAAGATTGCACTTCATCTATCGTCATTGTATAAGTCAAGTGTGATTTACCACTGATACATATGTCTCTTGATGAATATTCTGAGGTTATGCAGCTACTCTTTATCACATATCATTTATAAAGAATGATGTGATAATCAGCTATAAAGAATGCAACAGTAAGCTTGTAAAAGGAAACTAAATGCCTGGTAATTAAGAAATATATTCATTATAGATTTAATTGTTGAATAGTTATGTTGATTTATCCCACACAAGTGGATCATTCAGATTTATAAGTTGGTGTACCCTGAACTTTAGCATGTTACTCTCATGAGTCTGAGATGCTATTTTATTCTTCTTTACCTATTTGTATAAACTGGTAAAAAAAATTCAAGGACCAAAAAACTCTACATACAATGAAAATGCATACCCATTATTTTAAATAGAATGATTTTGTTTAGTATGTTAAAAATAGCAATGTAAAAGAGGAGCTTTAACTAAGCGTGTCTATTACAATCAAATTTGTTTAGTATGTTAATAATTTTAAACCGTTAATGAAACAATCAGATAGGTGTCTACTTTTAAGAAAAATTTACAAATGATTTTTTTTTTTTAAAATATGCTTTCATGTGAGTTAGGAGACAGTTAGAAATGAACTTGACTATTCCTTTCATTTTAAAATTAGGAAATAATTGGTATTTATATCAATGGTGATGCCTTTCAATGTCCAAGCTGGTAGAATGAAGGCACAATAGAATTTACAAGTCAAAATAAATGGAAAGTATGGTATTTTAGCTATTGTAAGTACATCTGGCAGTACAATAATGTATTGGTCATTTTGATAGACTAGTGACAGAATTGGTAAATTGATAGAAGATTGATTTCTTTTATCAATTTCTAAATCCCAATTTTAAATGACAGTATATATAAAAAACTATTTTAAGGAATGTTCTAAAATATATACCCTATTTTTAATACTTTTAAAATCTCAAAATAGAATAACGTAAAGGTCATTGTTCTGATTCTAACATAGATTCCAAGATAATTATTTAACAGACTCTAAGTATCAGTTGAAATTTTATGTATGTAAGGGAAATGTTTCACATCAGTGATTTTTCTAGTGCTTATCTGGACACTGAGGGGAAGTTCACCAGAGACGATTGACATAGGAAATCCTCTGCAGAACCCCCACCTTAATGTTGACAAAGCTACATTACTTATTATATCTGTTTTTCTATCTTGGTCTTCTATAAAGGACTTCAATTTTTAAAAAAAGTGCTTTGGGAAAAAGAAAACACTGAAAAACTGCTGATACTGATGGTCTTAAGAATATGTGTGCACATCGTAAAAGCAAATCAAAATCCCAACTTCCACTTATTTTATAAGTCAGATGTAGCTGGACAACAGACCTACTAATAGTCTTCTTTAAAAACGTTTACACTTTATATGATTTTGAATATCTCAAACTGAATTTGGCTGAATTTGACAACTTAGCATTTTCAGGAAAGCTAAAGCTAACCTATCTTGAAATACATACTTTTCAACATATTGAACATAAACATATATATTTTTTCAACAGTATTCAAAGATTTAAGATTGCCTATTTAATCTTACCTCTTGGATTTTGGTACTTTGATGCTTGTATGGTTTTCTTCTGTTGAGAGTCAGAACAAAATACCTCAAACTATGTTATCTTAAGATGCTGAGTACTTTGAACTGTGGGAGATTGGAAGGGCTGCTGAAGCAAGGACACTCTGACCTTCTTCCATCCTCTTCTCTCCATCTGCTCCATTATCCCCTAAGCGAGTCATAGAAACTAGAATTTCTCTCCCCCAGAGCAAGGCATACAACCTAGGAAGGTCTCTAATTTTCTCCCTTCCTCCTGAGGTCCTCAATGGAGCAAGTAACCTGCTCCATATTGGGGGGTTAGGGGCGTGGGTATCTTAGAAAGACATAGAAAAAAATATGAACAAACAGGCCTTGCTGGGTTCCCCACTCAGTTTATTACCATTCGATTGTACTCTTTTTGTTTAATCATGTTTCTCCACAACTATCTACCTCTCTTATCAAACTTAGCTTTAAAACACAGTTTTCTCTGGGTCTCTGGGCCTTCACTTCTGAAGGCTCCCATGTCTCATAAAACTTTGTTACATGAATTTGTTATGCTTTTCTCTTGCTGACCTGTCCTTTGTTATAGTATTGACCATTACCCTTGTGGCAGGTGGGGAAGATATATTACTTTTTTCTCCTCTCTACTTTCATGTAGTTAAACTAAATGAGAAATAGGTACTTTAGCTATACTTCCTTGCAATATGTTTCAGTGATTGTTCTAGAGATTATAATATATGTCCTTTTTAACAGTCTACATAGTATTGTACCACTTCATGTAAAATGTGAAAACCTTGCAACATTATAGTTTCATTCATCCCTTTTCTTTGTGATATTGTGTGTTGTGCATGTGTGTATTGCAGGTACATGCATTAAAAGGTCTAAAATTCTGTTTTAATTTTTACTTTAAAGAATAATATTTTTAAAGAAATAAAAGAAGAAAAATGTATAGTCTTTTATATTTTGCCCACATATTTAACATTTCCATGCTCTCTTTTCTTCCTGTCAATCTGAATTTCCATCTGCTATAATTTTCTTTTGACATGAAAAGTTTATTTTGCCATTTTTGCAATACAGGTTTGTTTCTGATGAATTCCTTCTGTTTTCATTTATCTGAAAATATCTTTGGTTCACCTTCGTTTTTGAAGACTATTTCAGCTGGATATAGAATTTTTAATTCACAGGGTTTTTTTTTTCTTTCAATACTTAAAGATGTCATTGCATTTACTTTTTTTACTCTATTGTTTCTCACAAGAAATAAGCTGTCATAATGTGACATGATGATGTACATAAAGTTCATGAACATTATGTTCCCATGAACATAATGTGCCATGATTTTTTATTTGCTGTAAAGACTTCCTCTTTATCTTTGGTTTTTGTCCATTTGTTTATAATGTGTCTGGGCGTGGTTTTCTTTGCATTTATCCTATTTGGAGTTCTCATAGCTTTTTTGGCTCTTTAAGTTGATGTTTCTAACCAAATTCAGAAAATACTGGCTATCATTCTTTAAATATTTATTTACTGCTTTATTCATATTCTGTCTCTTCTCTCCCCTCACCCCTTTTCTCCTCTTCTTGTAAGACTTCAATTATGTTTGTGTTGTAATTTTTGGTATTGTCCCACAGGTTCAGCACCGTTCAATTTTTTACCTTATTTTTTCTCTATTCTTCAAATTACATAATTACATGTTGATTTGTTATTGAACTCAATTACTTTTTAAATGTTGTCAATCTATTAATGCTATCAAGTGAATTTTTATCAAATATAATACTTTCACTTCTATAATTTCCATTTCTTTCATATGATAGTTTTCATACCTATTCTGAGAAACCCCATCTGTTCATTCCTCATGATCATATTATCCTTTAAAATGTTTATAAAACCTGCTTAAAATCTTTGTCTGCTAATTCCAACATCTGTATATTTAGTACTGATTTATATAGATTGTGTTTTCTTTCAACTATGAGTCACCTTTTTTCATTTCTTTTTAATATGTCTAGTAATTTTTTGTTATATGATGGGCATTATAAGTCTTAAATTATAGGGCATCTAGAATTGTGTTGTCTTCCTTAAACAATTGCCTTTTTAAGTGTGACAGCTAAATCACTGGTGGATGCTTTTGATTTTGTCTTCTGTAGATTTATTCTTTTTAATGGCTTTATTTATATTTAGTTTTTAGTTATTAAGTTCAGCCTAAGGCAGTCCCTTGCCTAGGGCATGGTCCTTACCCTTTAGATATAATTTATCTGAATCTCAACTGAATGACAAGTGAGATCTCATCACATTGGCTGGCTGGAATTCTAATGAATTCCAGCAGTATATGTACTGTAGTATTACTATTCAGTTCTCAGCCCTGAAAAAAAAAATCTTAGCTAGGTTTTGTGAAGCCTCACTTTGCACATACATAGCCCAGTCCTTGGCCAAGGACTCCAATTAATCTCCACACACACTGCTGGGGCCCCTTTTAGCACAGCTTGATCTTCTTAGTTAACATGCCTTGCAAATTTCAGATGTTTTCACATCCTGGATCACCAATCTCTCCCTTTTCAAATCAGTGAGACCATTAATCCTGTAAGTTCCATTTTCCTGCCATTGAGAAAGCTGAAGTGTCATTGGAGTGATCACAGGGCTCACTTCTTGTGTTCCTCTTCTTTCAAGGTCCACAATTTTGTCCAGCCTATTGATTAATTCCTGCAAATGATGGCTTCATATATTTATTACCATTTTATAATTCCTTTTGGTCAGAGGCCCTCATCTGGTTACTCTGTCATAGTTAAAATATGAAGTCATTTTCAAATAGATAGTTTAAACCAGCTTTCTGTAACATTTCTGTACTTCTCTAACAGTAAAATCAGATAGCATGCTAACATTTTTTAATAACCCTATTGGAAACAAGCAAAAACCTAATAACAAGCAAAAACCTAATAACCCCCAATAAACACATACATCACATGTATTTCAAAAAAGAGAACTTTCTTATTTTTTCTTTCTGGGTATAACACATATTAACTCTATTTTGATAAAAACAGATTAATATACTTGTGCTTCACAATTTGATTAATGCTAATATTTTATATTTATACATGTACAAAAATAGAAATATGTCATGGGAAGTTTATATGCTTATATTTATGTGCTATGTTGTACATTATGTTTTAAAATATGTATTTCTTTAGAGAAGAAGAGGAACTCAATTATTCTGATATTTTAGCAAATCACTTCTGTATAGAGTTTAAAAATTATGTGTAATTCAGATACAGACCATTGTTTCTTAAAGACAGGCTTCAACTTACCAATCAATTTCCACCAGGACCTTTGCTTTCAGTAGACAAAAACTCAATAAATGACTTTGCCATTAATATTTCTGTTTATATAATAGAATAGCAATCTACTGAAAATTTAAAACTGTACTAAAAATACAGAATGTGGCATCTCAGGTATTATAAATAAAATTTAAATAAGAATATCACTTGAAGGGGTTTTAAAAGTATTTACAACATATTTTATAGATTGTTGCTAAGAGGTTTACAAAATTCATCTTACAGATGTAGACACATTAATGAATTTAAGGGTATTAATTTTCCTCTAGCATTTAAAATTTATTATTAGCTTGGTTTGGCAGTGAGAAGTTAAAAGGGGTTCAAGGTCCACATGAAGTTGTTTTTAAGTGCATTGGGAATGATGAGTTACATTAATTTTAGATTCACCAAGTTCTTTTACAGGCTCTGTGTTGTCAATGTTTAAGTTTTTAAATCAGAATTTCCTTTGATAAATGACTCACTGAAACACAAAAAAGGCTAAAACAGGCATTTAACAAACAAGAAAATATATTAGGCCAGTAAACTTCTGATATTTTAGCAAATCAAAAGTGCAATGTTTTAAACATTCCCATCAATAATTAGGTTTGTGCAAAATAAAACCATAATGAGGTATTACCTGCCCAACAGACAGACAAAATGTTTTTAAAGTTTAACAATACCAAATGTTGACTTGGGTACGAAGCAACAAAAAACTTTAATAAACTACTTCAGTGAGTGTAAATTGGTGCAATCGCTTTGGAAAACAATTGGGCATTTTTTAGTAAAATTGGCTGTATACTTACCCTACAACCTTGCAAATCTACTCAAAATATACACTCTCAGATGGTGGTGGGTACTAACATCATGATACGTAAACAAGCACAGTGATAGCAGCATTGTTTGCAATAGGCAAAAACTGGGAACAATTCAGTATCTATCCACAGCATAATGAATATGGAAATTGTGTTATATTCATATATTGAAATAATGTATTACAACAAAATTAAGTGCAACTACTCAAAAGAACATGGATGAATTTCTCAAACATAACATGGAGTGAGAGAAGGGAAACAGTCTTAAAATAATACATACTGTGTTATTCATATAAAACTCCAAAGACTCAAACCAAACTATATTGTTTAGGAATGCACCAGTGGAAAACTTAGAGAAAAGAAAAAAAAAATACTGTACTATAGAGTATTTTAGAAGTCAGGAGAGTGATTACTACCAAGGAAGAGGACAGAGAATTGAAGAATGGTATGCTGAGGCTTCTGGGTGGCTGGCTGATATTTCCAGTGGTGTTTCTTAATAATAACTCATTATACTCTACATTCATGTGTTGTATCATTTTCTGTAAATATGTTATCTTTCATAATAAAATGTTTTAAATATATCTATAAGAGTCAATATAAATTATGAGAAATAAAGAAAAGGAGAAAATGGATAAAAGAATGTTAAAAA
Organism: Pongo abelii; assembly: GCF_028885655.2. Classification (NCBI taxonomy): domain Eukaryota; kingdom Metazoa; phylum Chordata; class Mammalia; order Primates; family Hominidae; genus Pongo; species Pongo abelii. Next base: position 129,865,347 of record NC_085928.1, on the reverse strand, counting down.
TATTTTATGATACTTTTGTCTATAAGTAGAATACACTCAACTCAGAATAATTGTAACAATGATATATTATTTTATAAAGCAAGAAATCTGGAAATATGATGGCTCCAAGTTAGATTAATATAGGAGCCCAACGATGTCATCAAGGACATAGTTTTTCTTCCTTTTTCTAGTCTATATTTTTCATCATATTACATTATCTTATTGTTACAGGATGGTTGTCACAAATGCAGAGCAGTGTATCCCTCTTTTTTTCAAGGAAAAGGACCATTTCCCTCTGTGCATGCACACTCACTGACACACAGACACACACGTTTCCCCTTGACTCCTTGACTGAACTTGCATCCCATGTTCCTGCCCCAATGCAGAAAAGGGGCCACCATGACTGACTTAGAACAATTACGTTTTACCCAGTGTAGGGCTTGGCCTCCTGCCACATCTGAAGCACAGTTTTGAGGAGTGCAGATAATGAAACAAAATCAAGGATCAGTTAGACAGCATGAAGGCATATGAATGTTGTCTGTTACAAATTTTAAAATACAATTTCTCTAAAATACTTGAGCCTTCAGATCAATTCATGATTAGAGTATTAATTAGTATTACCAAAAATGGCCCATACCCAAGCATTTCCTAATGTACCTTATTAATTTAAAAAAGTAAATTAACATCATATAAATGCCGTATTACCCAAAGAAGAAACAGAACCAGATTATATCAAAATCTAAATGCTCCAAAAGAAGGAAGAATTTCTATAGAATTTCAAGAGAAAATACTGTTTATGTCTAATTATATGTATTCCTGGTTAGGTCATTTTTTTTTATGGTCAGTGCTAACAAAAAGATACTGTCAGGTATGCACAGACTAACAAATATTACCACCCCAAGAATTTTAATGAAAAATAAATCTCTTGAAAGGTTTTCCTGGTTTTAAGTCATGAAGGAAAAAAAAATAATCAAACAAAAACCTAACCGTCATAGTATTCAAAATGGTATTGAGTTGTGAGACCCTAAAATTTAGGCTCAGTTCTTACCTAACAGGGTTATTGAGTATCTTTTTTTTTTTACAGGGTCTCACTCAATCACACAGGCTAGAGAGCAGTGGCCTGATCATAGCTCACTACAACCTTGAAACCTCGAATTCCTGCACTCAAGTAATCCTCCCATTTCAACCTCCTGAGTAGTCAGTGCCGCAGATGTGTGCCCCATACCTGGCTAATTTTTACATTTTTTTTGTGGAGACAGGGTATCACTATATTGCCCAGGCTGGTCTTGAACTCCTGGCCTCAAGTCATCCTCCCACCTCAGCCTTTCAAACTGTTGGGATTACAGGCTCTGGATACTTTTGTGAGTATTAAAGGAGAAAAATACATATAAAATACATAGCTCATTTACAGGAGGAGGGGAGTGACTTCATAAATATTAGTTATTTTGATAATTGTTAATATTTCCTGCCCCAACCCTAGAATCAGTCATTTCTCTAAGAAGCCTTGGTACTTGTTTATTGGAGAATGGTATTAGAAACCAAGATCTGGATGCTAAGTGTGTTCATTGCTACTGGGCTGTCTTTGCTTCTAGGACCATTCAGTTGACAGAGCAAGAAGATATACACATGTATACTAACCAGTATATATCAACATTTCTATAAGTATTTCTATACATAACCATCTCTCTGTATATTAAGCTAAACATGAGTTTATATAGATGTTTCAAACTGTTACCTATTATCTCATGGATTCTTCCAGCGTCCTCTTTGTTTATCTGTTAGCTCCCACTGCAACAGTGAGAAACCTATCTCTTACAATCTGCCAATCTAACATGTACTTAATTGTTCAATTCCAGTATGCATGCATAGCAGCACCAGAATTAACTAGTACTATATTTGTGTGATTTTTTTTTTTTTTTTTGAGATGGAGTTTTGCTCTTGTTGCACAGGCTGGAGTGCAATGGCACGATCTCGGCTCACCACAATCTCAGCCTCCTGGATTCAAGGAATTCTCATGCCTCAGCCTCCCGAGTAGCTGGGATTACAGGCATGTGCCACCATGCCCAGCTAATTTTGTACTTTTAGTAGAGACAGGGTTTCTCCATGTTGGTCAGGCTGGTGTTGAACTCCTGACCTCAGGTGATCCACCCACCTCAGCCTCCCAAAGTGGTGGAATTACAGGCATGAATCACCGTACCCAGCCTATATGTGTGATTTTTAAACCTGATAGAGATGTTAAATATACTTCTTGAAGAGCATGCACAGATTTCGAAAATTAATGGTACTATATATCTGGATGTCATATTTCTCTATTTTTAAATTTTTATTGGGGATATTTTGGGGGGAAGAAGATAAAGACATACAAAATTATTGTCTCTCACAAGAGACAATAGAGAAACAAGAGACAACTAGAGAAAAAGAAGGGGGCTACTTAATCTTTCTAGTGAGAAATAGGAACTTACAAAATTAAAACAATATGTAAATTCCAAAACTGTCCTATGTACCATATTGATACATACAATTTTAATTAAAATTCCTGAAGGATTATTTTTTCGGCAAACTACAGCTAAAGTTTTAAAGTTCGTCTAAGAGAAAATCTCATTATAATTGTGAAGGCAAATAAAAAATATGTAGCGTTTTGGAATATGCCAATTGTGAAGAATTACCACCTTCATTTATGTAAGAGTTTATGCAATCTGCAATTATGGCCCTAAATCTACAGTGGGCTGGGAGGGCTGTGTCTTGTTCATATTTATGATAATAGCTCCTAGTATGCAGTGAGCAGTCGGTGAACATTAAATTGAAGATGACCTTCCTTCACTTCTAATTTGAGAGGTGAATTATTTATTCATAATTTATATAAAATCTAGAGTATTGTCCTGTGAATACACATATTGACATATATACCTAGTTTTGAGTCACTGTAGATTTGTGATGAAATCTACTCCTAAGGTTATGTAAATTAGTGAATGCCAAAAGTGTATTTGTGTGTCGGTTTTACAGAGCATTAAGTACTTCAGAGAGAGACTTGATTTGGTTGTAGACAGATGTCTGAGAGGCTGTGACGAAGGGAAAAAAGATACTTAAAGTGGAAGCATGAGATTTTGAATACAGTCTTTTAAACTGAAGTTAAGTCCCCTCTATAACTATAATAGAAATCAATCATACAACTAGTATACAATTTATAGAAATGTGATGAAATGTTCATATATATCTTTTTGTTTTAATTGAAGTTGACTTAATTTCTCAATTTTCTTGAAAGCTAAAAAAACAGACACAAGATCTTTCTTTGTGCTAACTAAATCTTTGGATGTTTTACACAAACATATTTTATTATGCTACTACTGCAACCTGGAATATTACCTACATATTTTAATTGATCTTAATAATTTATGTATACATGAAATATTAGTTTACATTTGAAAATTTCTCTTCCAAAACAGCTGTTCAGTTCAGAAAAATTGAACAAGAAAATTTATGAATATAAAATTTCATGAGTCAATTGTATTAAACACATTGTATACCCTCCATAAATCCTGATTTTCTCAGTAGATTCACATTTTCCCCATCACTGACATTAATTTCCTGAAAACTGAGCCTTTAAGAAATAATTTGAAATGGGAGGGAAAAAGTTTTTTTTTTTTTTAAGTGAGCAGTTAGAGCCAGATCTTATAATTTTTTTCAAAGAAATTCTAGTCTTTGGGGAATCACTAGTTCAACCCCCTTGCAAGATGTTGAATTCTAAGGCCGTGGTCAGTCAATAAGTTTTGGCAACCTATATTAAATTATTTTTGGAAAGCTTCTCATGGATAATAATATGACAGTAACTGATGCCCTAAAAAGTGATATCAATAGGGGGAAAGGGTAACTGTGAGTTACTCACAGGTGGTGGATTGATTTTATGATCATCAAGGAAATCAGGTGAGAGTTTGTTGGGGAGGGAGAATGAAAGTGGAAAACATCTTTATGGCATTCCAGTAAACCACAAACCATTCCACTTTTACCTCCATGATTGATGATGCCACTGAAAACCCTCCATGGGACGACTGCACTTCCTTGAATCTCAAACTGTAGACCATTCATTATGCTATATATTTTCAACCCTGACCTGATATTGATGAACACTGTGTTTAATGAATCATATTTATCACCTTGTTTCAGCACAGGATGTACTGTGTATCTTTTCTTAGACTCATGGTCCAAGTGGGAAACAGAGCAATTGAAGTCTGGGAATAGAATCTAACAAGAGGGCAGGTTAGGAAGTGCCAGACAGGATGGAGGAAGAGATAGAAAACTTGAGCTGGAATCCCTAACTGGGACAGAACAGAGCATTCCACACACTGGTGAAAATGAACAGTGGACTCCTGCCATCTATATGATGGCAAAATGACAATATCTTCAAAACCAGATTCTCCTAGCTTCAGATTATTATCCAAATCTGCTCTCAATTAATGATAGAAACAGTTTCCCAAAGTGTTGAACCAACGTGCATATACCCAGGGCCAAACATTCCCACCAAAATAAAAGCGACGTATTTAAATAGATATTTTGAAGGAAATTACAAATGAAAAGTGAGAAGAAGCTAGTCTATGAATATTTCTAAGCTGGTCATTTTCCTCAAAATAAAGCAAAATAATTAGACTTATACATGATGTTTAACCATGCATAGTTATATGATAGCTTTTCCTTTGTGCCTTGCTAACATTTTAAATATTTCAGGGCACATGATGGTTGGGTAGGACTAGCCATGCCAGGCCACAGCCATCCCAGTAAACATTGGTGTGGAGGCTCACCTAAGGTAGGGAAAGTTACTTGAGGACACATCATGGGAGGCAGCCAGGAGTAAACAATTTCAAATATAACCAATTTATTGTACAAACTGAAGTATAAACATGAAACTATTATGTTTTTCTCAAACCTCTGTCTCAAATGCATTATGTCAATTTTTCTTTTTCCATAAGGTAGAAGGCCCCTTAATGAGACCTTGGGCAGATTTCATAATTTCTGGTTAACTTTCAGTTACTCAGTTTCAACTGTTAAAAATCCATCAGGTTTAAATTTAAATTTCCAGTTTTGTCTCCAATTCAGAGCTCTCTTTTCCTGATCACAGACCAGTCTTGAGCTTAAGGAGCCTTCGCTGAGAAGGAAACAAGCTTGTTCTTACTCCTCTTTTCAAATCAGCACAAAGGATTTCAGTGGAACCCAGGCTTGGTTTGGAGATACCTTTTCCTTCCACTTTCAAGGCATAACTCCCCTTTCCTCTGGTCTTAGGGGAAGGAATGGGAAAAGAGATGGAAGGGCAAATTCCCACTATTTATCTGCACTTGGGTGAGCTGTCATGAATTCTTTGGCTAAGAGGGACTGGTTGTCCATACATTCTTATGCCAGGTATCCAAATGCTGGCTCATGTGGGTGACAAGGTTATGAGGACACTGGAGAGCTGGCCTATATCTCAGTGCTTTGACATGATTTCACATTTTCCAAGCCTCTTTAATTCCCCGGCTATCCCATCATGTAGGACATCCCATAGCCACTTCTTGCTGAGGTTCTCTTTCCCAATGTCAAGCCCTCTTGGGTGGGGTTTTAGCCACTCAGCTCATGCTTGGTACCCAAAATGGAAAACTCACATTTGACTTTGTCTGAAGTAGACAAAGTCAAGAATCAACTCACATACTATACAATTCTTTTTACAATTTTTTGTGGTGACATCCCACCTCCCCCAAATTTCTGAGTTCCATTGCTTTCAACTACTAGCAACTTTGCTTTTTCTCTGAAGGACTGCCCTCAAGCTACTGGAGCCTACAGATGTGCCAAGAAGTTTATTTCCCCTGGGAGGCTGTTTACCAATAAACTGCCTAGCTCCGTTCATTCAGTGTGGGGCAATTTAGAGGCTTAACTTAAACTCCAGAGGTTCCCTGCAGAATCAAGCCAAGCCCTATCCACTGCTGTGGGACTTTTGGACCCTTGTTCAGCTTCTTCTCCTTTCCTGTTCTGCTGCCGCTGCCACTCTCCCCAATGTCCTTACTGATTTCTCCTATGAGCACTTTCTTAATAAATCACTTGAATCCTTACTCAGGGTCTGTTCCTTTGGAAACTGACCTAAGAAACCTACTCTTGACATACAGTTGAATAAGCATGGAGCTCTCTGCCACATTGCCCCCAATCAATCCTGCCATCTCTTTCCAATTTTCTTTCTAATTTCAAAAGTCTTAGTAGTGGTTAATGTTCTTTTCCTTCCTTTCTCCTATCATTCTCCTTCTCCTTCCTTCTCTTTCTTCTTACCTTCTTTCTTCCTGCCACCTTCTTTCCCTTCTTTTATTCCTTCATCCTTTCCTTGTCTTTCTTTTCATTCCTATTCTATATCCTTTCTAGAATAAGCACTGTCATTCCAGATTTCTAGTCTTTTCTCCCATATATATTACTCTTGGAATTTGGGAAGAGAAGCCAAACTGTTTTGGATTCTTTGATGGACTGATTTTCTTGATAATAATGTTTCTCTTTCATTACTTAAAATGGTAATGCTTTTGGTGCTGAGAGCAGGTTGACATTTTTTAGGAAGGAGGGGAACATGAAGCTGGTAGAGAAGAGGTTTTTTTGAAGGCTCACTTGTTCTGGACACCAGAGTAAGGCTTTGACAAGGCTTTCTTGAGGACCGGAACTTCAAACTTCTACATCTACCCCAAATAAACATTCAAAACCAGAATCAATTCAAACTTCTACATCTACCCCAAATAAATATTCAAAACCAGAATCAATTCCTAGAGCTAGCAGTGGAGGTCAAGGCAGTGTCATCATTTTCTTCCCTGGTAATGGATCATCAATTCCTCCAGTACAGACAGTCCCTAGCTTAAGATGGTTCAACTTATGGTTTTAAAATTTTTTGACTTTACAATAGTGCTAAAGCAGTAGGATACTCCTGAGAGAGAGGCTGAGTGGCAGCAGCAGCAGCAGCCAGCCTTGCAATCACCAGGGTAAACCACCGATACTCTACAGTGTACTGTGTTACTAGATGATCCTGCCCCATTATAGGCTACCGACTATAAGTGTTCTGACTGGGCTAAGCTCTGATGTTCAGTAGGTTATATGTATTAAATGCATTTTTGATATTCTCAATTTACAGTGGATTTATCAGAAGGTAACCCTGTCGTAAGTCTAGGAACATCTGTATTTAATAATGTCCAAAGTTCTGGAAAGTACAGTGGGAAAAAGTGAGAAGGAGAACTCACTACAAATGGTGAGTGAATGGCTAACTTTTATTTGTTTTCTATAGTTGATGCCTTAGGAAGTTGAAACAAGAAACCTGTACACCAGTTAGATAATTAAAATGGCACATTGGCAGAAGATGGTTTCCCTTGTGTCTCATACATAGCATTTATGAATGAAAGTGCTCAGCATCCCAGTGGTTCTCCTTTTGAACTGGCTCATCCATTACTGGGGTAATGATTTTCCGTCTGGGCAACAGCAAAGCCAAAGGCCTATTACACAGTCAACATAAAGTTAAAAAGACATTATGAATAAAACGTTGGCTCATGCCGGCTTTTGCCAAGCCTTCTCCAGAGAAGATTGCCTGATGCCGACACGTGTTTATTACACTTAATAATGTTTACATAATTCTTCTTTGAGCTCATTAGAGCTGTCAGATCAGAAGTAAATGTATTCCCCCCTCTGTTTATCTCTAAAGACTTCTCAGTCAATAAAGCAAGATGAATGACATCCAGGGCGCAGACAAGTACTCTCGAGCTTTGCAAACACTGCCAAGTTAAACCCTCAGCCAGGGTAGGCTCGTGGGTCTCAGGACTGAGGGAGCATGCATCTCATCAGCCACTTAGTTCTCTTGGCGGTGCTTCTCCAACTTTAATGTGCTTGGAATCTCCCTAAGAGCTTCATAAAATACACAATGCTAGGCCCCCTCCCCAGAGATTTTGGTTCACTAGATCTGGGTTAGGGCCCAGAAATTTGCATTTCTAGCAAGCCCCCAGGTGCTGCTGATGCTGCAGGTGCATGTAACACATTCAGAGTAGCCCTATTCAGGAGTTCATTTTCTTTTGTTGGGGAGGAGGGTAGCGGTATCCCTTGGCAATTTGGGCATCCTGGCTGGCCTGTGGCATGCATCAGCCACAGCGGTGAAGGCGGCAGGGGCAGCAACCAGAGCAGCAGCAGTGGCAGCCGCGGCCGCCGCCGCCTCCGGCTCAGTTCACGCGGAAACCCCACTGGGCCGTCGTGGCTCCGCGCGGTTGCGGGCCAGCGTGGAGAGGCGGGACGTGGCGCCCGGGGGCGGGGCCTGGCGCCCGGGGGCGGGGCGCAGCGAGCCGGGCTCCCGCTGTCTGCTCTCAGCGGCGGCGGCAGGGGCTGAGGGCACAGCCAGCGGGCGGCGCGCAACGGACTCCAAGGCAGCCCGCCGAAAGGTAAAGCCAGGAGAGCGCGCTGGCGGGTCTTCCTGTTGGGTGGCTGCTGTCCAAGCCCCGAGCGTCCCCGGAGCCCCAAGCTGGGTCTGGAAGACCAGGGCATTTGCATGGCATCCAGGGACCGGCTGCCTAGCAGGGATTTTGCGTGTACCGCGGCGGGGCCGGGGGCTGGGGGTTGGGGGGTCTGCAGCGGGAGCCCGCGACCGATCCCAGGACATCTGGACTCGCGGACAACTTTGCGCAGCAGTCCTCTTCCAAGTTCCCTTTATTGCTATTGTCTTAGCGCCTGTCTGACAGTCTCCCCGGACTCCAGCTTTGTTCTCATTAGGCCAAACCCGCCCTCCCCAGGGGCGTGAACCCAGGAGTCGCTGGCAAGTTGCACCTGCCAGTCGGATCCGCCCTGGCTCCCTTCGCATCCCTGCCGGGTCCAGCGCTGTCCTGCGCACATTAGGGCTGGGCACGGCGAAACCTGGCGCCCTTGGGAGCAGGGGTTCTAGCTCCATTCCACTGTAGGGATCTAAGCTCCGGGCCGGGGTGTCGGACCTCTGGGTTGCAGCATGCTTTGGGGCCGAAGAAAGGGCGAGAAAAAGTTTGAGCATTGGCTGGGCCTAGGGAGCGGGTAGCGCCAGGCTGCACATGGCAGGAGTTGGAGAGAGTACTAAGGGCTTGGCGCCGGACAGAGGGACCCGGCCAGGGACCGAGCCCTGGAGGCTGAGGCTCCAAGCCTGGACTGTCAGCAGGGAAGGGGTGCTTGCTGTGTGCGCGCTTTGGCAGGAAGAGGTTGTGTGTGATTGTAGAGACGATGGGCGGAAAAACAGAGAAGAGAGAGGTACTAGGAATCTATGTAATTGTAATGTGCCCCAGTGTGCACTTTTCTCCCTCCAGATATTTTGAAAAAGGTGTGCACGCCGATGTCTTGTAGATGGACTCCCGGAGGTGGGGGTGGGGATGGGTACGAGGGATAAGTTTTACCTAGAGCTAGAGCTGGCGTTGCAAGTGAACAGGTGACAGAAGACGTGTGTGTGTGTGTGTGTGTGTGTGTGTGTGTGTACGCGCGCGCGCGCCGTGGCTAAGGATGCTCGGGTGCTGGACCGCCCGCTGTGCCTCCACACCCCTCCGCCCCGCCCCCTTCCAGCTCTCAGCGCGGAGTGAGTTTCCCTGACACTCCCCGCCCGAGGCAGGCAGGCAGAGGCGAAGTGATGGTCGCGGAGTGGAGCAGACAAAAGGGTGCATTTGGACGACCCTTCCAGGACCAGGCGGCCAGAGTGTGGGGTGTGTGTGTGTGTGTCTGTCTGTCCGTCTGTCTGTCTGGAGGGGGTCCCTGTCCTGCCAGTTATGGAGGGACCACTGAGAGAAGAGGAAAGAGGTAGGAGCGGGAGAAAGACAGGTGAGGCGGAGCGGAGGAGAAGAAACAGAATGGGAGAGAGTCGAGAGCCGAGATTTAAAAGCATCTTGCCTGATTGGACGCAGATTTATAAATTAATTTTAAAAAGAGGTGCTAGAAGTAGGAGGAGAAGAAGAAAAGAGCCCTGAAGCTAAAATTTTAGAGGATAGGGGTGCAATAAGTTTGATTATTTAATAAAGGTATCTTATCGAGCCGTGTTAAAGTAAGTCTAAAACCCTCTCTGAAGTTTATTGCTGGTTTTAGATAGTCTCCTTTGACACATCTTTGCAGCACCTACTCCAGAAGTACCTTTTGACTGTCAGAAAGAAGTAAAAGGCATATATACACAAATAAAATGCAGCTAAATGAAGTTTAAATGAAGCTTTGAGCCGGATTAAATGGCTTGTGTAACTGCTGAATGTTGCTAAAGTACTGTCAGGGCTATAAAATAGCCAGACAAAAATAAAGCAAAAAACAATTGTAACAAGAAAATGAAGGCTTTACAGGAACTTCAGTAATGAACACATAACAATTGATGGTATGATGCAGTAATTATTTTCGTATTTATGCCATTAACCATTGTAATTTAACGTTAATGTCCTGGTATTTTATTCCTTCTCATTTGCAGACAAAAGCACATCTGAGACGCCATCAGGGAGTAATTTGGTAATATAAAGTCATGAATAGAAAACACTAAACCATGCTCAGAACTCTGACAACATAAAGCGTGAAACAAAATAACCTCATTTGCTGTTTATTATCTGTCTTTATAATTCTGTTTACCATCATTTGCATAAATGAATAGCTAAATTGTATAGTATATTCCTTCTTGGACAAAAAAATACATGATGCTTATAGATATGGCGGGGGGGAACTAGTAGGTAATTCTTACCTTAAGCATGAAGAAAAAAAAAACCTGTGGGATTAGAAACTGTTGCAAATAATCAGAATGCAAATTTAACCTACTTTAGGCATCTTTATTTTATTTAACTTGGCTCAGGTAGCTTTAACAATATATATGTAATCAGGAGATGGACAGACCCTAAACTTCTTCGCTAGCAAATCATAACAAAACTAAATTGAAGAGCTACACATAGTGTGATGAAGCAGTTTTGTTAATCTGAATAACTATTTTTTCTGTTCAGACTTTCAAAGGTTAAATTTTCTGAAAGTGAGAAGGAAGGAGTTTATTGGAAGAAGTTCAAAACAAAATTATTTCAGCAGAAACTTAAGTTATTAACATCTTAAGACAATCATCAGAGTTCACACATTTTAAGAGTATTGTGCATTGTTTTAACCTTAGGGACATTTGTGAAAACTTCTTTACTCATATGATAAAGGGAAAAAATAATAACTGCTTTAAAAAGGCTCTCAAGTAAAATGCCAGCAAAACAGCTGAGCAAAACATGTGGTTAAGAAGGATCAATCAAGCACATGAATGTTTAAAAATATCTATTTATTATTACCAGGCTCATAAAATATCACAGTGATTGAATATCCCTTTTCCTTCCCATACAAATATGCTGATCTCATGTGGAACAGCACAGTGAAATCAGTATTACCTGAGAATAGATTCCATGTGAGAATAAAGACTTTGTATATATTTCAAGTACAGAGAAAAAAAATTTTTAAGTGGGAAGCAAGCTGTTCATTACAGTGGAGCCTGGTGACTTGTGTAAGATTGGGGTAAGTTCTTAGCAGTTAGTTGGCTACAAACTTATTTGTTTATTCATTTATGCAACATGCATTTTTTAAGTACCCATTATTAATGAACAGATATTGTACTAGGTACTGGGGATTGGAGGATGAGTTAGACTCATCCCCTGTATTTAGAAAAAATTGAGTCCCATAATATATATATAATTAATGTCAATTAAAAATAAAATTCTTAAAATGAGAAAACAGTCATGTGGGAAAATAAATGCAATAAAATATGAGAAGTGTCCACCTATCCTAGAACTTGGGAATGAAATAGGCTAGACTCAACTTTCAGCTCTTTTTCTTACTAGTTACGAGAACCCGATCCAGTTATTTAACCTCTCTGAATCTCAGTTTTCTCATCTGATAAATGAGAGAAATAACACTTCCCTAAATCATGGAGTTGTTGTTGTTACAACAATTACATGTCAACATATTTTTAATGTCTTCTATGTTTAAAACAAACTCTGGATCCCATACTTCTCAGCATCCCTTACCTCATTTCTTTTCTCCATGTCATTGTCAAACTTCTGGTGATGCTTGTCTGCACATGTTAATCTTCACATGCTAATCTCCACCTCCTCTCTACCTTACTGTCTGTCCTCCTCCAGTGTGGCTTCTGCCTCCACCGCTTATGAAAACAACTTCTCTTGACGTCAGCAGTGACTACTGAGCAGTGATCTGCACTCTTACTCAACTTCTTGGAGCATTGGACAGAGCTGACTCGTCCCTTTTCTGTCATAAGGTACATTCTGTTGGCATCTTTCAGTGACTTTGGTGGCTTCTGTGAGACTGTATGTCTTTAATTCTCCTCTTTAGGGTTTATTATTTCCCAGCTGGCTCCACTTTTATGATATCATCTCTAAATAAAGGTTGGATCTTACCAACACTAGGGCTATATTCTGGCCCATCTTTTTATATTGCCTTCCTCTTCCCTCCCCAGCTTCCGCTTTAGGTAATATCTTTCATTCTCAGGGTTTTAAGTCTTATCCATACAACAATTCAATTTATGTCTCTAATCCATTCCTAGCCTCTGAGCTTCAGCAACATCTATTCAATTGCCCACTTAACGTCTCCATTTGGATGTTTCCCAAGCATATCTAACATTTTACATCCAAAATTAAAGGTTATATTATTACTACCAACAACCTCCTAAAATTATTCTCTTTAGTCTTCCTCATTTGGGGAAATGACAGTACCATACTAATTGTTCAGTCCAGAAACTTAGATTTATTCCTTTGCCTCAACTATTTCTTAATTCATCATGTACATTGTGTCCAAGGTAGGCATGTGCCTGATACCCACAGGTAGACCTGCCAGTATTGGTGGATTATAGTCTGCATTTGTTCTGATTGGCCAGTGCCCTAGCCATACCAGTTGATAAGTATTTTGGACTAATACCCCTGCTCATATCTCACCTTTGTTCACCTCTATCATAACCCCTAGTGTCCAGGCCAATATCACCTTTCACCTATTATTTTTGTCCTGGCATGATAGATGTGTGTGACTAGTATCACTATTTAAAGATAAACTGATTTGCTATATTTTGCAGATTATATAAGTTTCACACAATCTAATGTTAGGAGGTTGAGCATCAATTAAGAAAGAGCTTATACCTTTCATGGTAACTCACCAATTTAATACTAAGAGGTTGGATATGTTCCAAGGTAGAAGTCCTTTGTGAGCTGAGAAATATGCTTGGTGGATCCCACGCTAAAGCGACAGATTATGGAATTTCACTTTGCCAAATTTGGAACACAGTACTATGTTTGATTGTTAATTTTAGGAAAATGAAATCAGATTAATTTCTACCACTAAAAAAAGTAAATTTAAATAATCATAATCTTGAATAGCCTGTTTTTTCTCTTTGCCAGCAGAGTACATATAATAAAAAACCTAGAAATACATTTAAGAGACTGAGAATCAAGCATGTTCAATGTTGTATACGGATTTTTTTGACACAAAATAAAAATGAAAGCAAAATATTTGAGTGAGAAGTATCACCAGTGTCAACCCCAGAACTGTTGTAGCAGGCTTCTCCTCTTTCACTAGGAAGCCACTGTTCTAAGCATAACCGGCATCCTTGAGTTCACTTCACTTTGTATGTGAAGTGAACTGAGACGTAAAAGGTTTTACCTCTCTCAAAAGAGCAGTGATGACTTCAATGTAATCATGTAAACAAGAGTCAAGTGATCATTCAGTGGTATCATTGGACTTGAAGGTCAAGAAAAATCTAAGTTTCAATTTTCTAGGGATAGAAGCAGTTTTATTCACAAAAGAGTCACAGGACTGCAAGAAGAATTTGTTCAGTTGTAAGCCCACTTTATATTCTCTGTTAGTCTTTTTGTGCTGATCCTGGCTTTTGCTTTTGCTTTGCTCTGGGCTGTAGAACCAGTCTCATAGTAACTTTCCCTTTTCCTTTTATTTCTTCCTTTCCTTTTTCGTTTTTTCCCCCTATTTATTTCTTTCATCTTCTTCAGTTCTTCCTTTTTCTTTCTTCACTTTCTGCTGTGCCTTTCCATTCTCTCTTCCCTTCTTCTATCCCTTATCCTTTTAAATTGTCTTTCTTCATCACTCTTATATAAGCAAAAACAAACAAAATAAAAATATATGTGTGAGTTTTGCCCTGGCTGTTTCCACCATTATAGGATTTAATCTACAGCATTGCTCTTGCCTTTTGTACTTGGTGGTCTTTGCATTCATCGTGTCAAACTTATATCAAGAAGTTTAAACTCTTGTCTCAGTTTCCTCTATGCCAATAAGTAAACACAGAAAAGATGGAAGAAAGAGAACTGATGAAATGTGTCTGTGGATCTATGCTACCATGCTCTAGAATGCCCCTTTTCCAATACTGTTGTTTTTACAAGCAGATGGCAGAAAGGTAGCAAGCCAAGCAAAGAACTTCCTGAATTCAGGTACCATTTTGGAAGATTCATGCCCATCTTCACAGGGTTGGTGAAAATTAGAATAATGGCTTTTAAATGATGATTACTAATATTGATTGAGTGCTCTCTATGTGCCAGACTCTGTACTAAAAGCTTGGCACATGTTATTGCATTTATTACTCACACCCAGTAGGCTAATATTATAGGTAAAGAAACAGCCTTAACAAGGTTAAATGACTGGAACAAAGGTTGCAGAACCAAAAGCATGGGAGTGGCAATTCAGATCCTTTTAACTGCTGTTCTTTATTCTGCAGTCTATAGTAGGGCACCTCCCCAGTAACAGCCAGGTTCTATATCTATGAATATATTCATAATGATAGAGCGCTGTCGAGATGCCCAGAAGCCACAGTATCTACATTAATATGGACACACCTCAAAGAAACAATGGGTTGTGAAAGTTGCATTCATTGGCCCTGGGGGCCCAAGTTATATAGGTCTGTTGAGTCCATCTTATGGTTAGATTCTTTACAAGAAAGCATGATAGAGGCAATTCACCATAGACTGTGTCTTCAATGTGGTTACTGGGGAAGCCTGAAAACAAGTGGGATTTTCAGTCTGGGATGATCTAAGCATCATGGGCTTTGGAAGAGACTTGAGTGGCTCTGCAAATGCTCTGTGTTCTCTTTCAGGACCGTGAACTTTAACATTTTTAGGTAAGCATGGTATAGTTTGTCTTTTGAGAGAGTGAATGTGGATAATGCTAGATCTGAGCAGAAGAGAAATAAGATAGCATTGTGTAAAGGAAATGAACCTTGACCACCAAGGAATGAGCAAAGCAAAATCTCCTCTTTTGTGAATGGAAGCAATTGGAATTAGGTCTCTAATTATTTGCAGCAGCAATGTCCCAGGATCCTATACGTGGCAAGGGACTGGATATAAGAGAGGACAGCTGGCAATCAGTGCTGTGTGTCTTTTAAGGGTTTCAAATATGACTCCTGTTTTCTAGCAAAGTTTATTCAAGAACCTAGTTTGAATTACATGAAAACACTGGCAGTCAAAAAACATGAGAGTATTCCAACTGCTTCATGACCGGAGATCCTGTTTCTACCTTTGCCTCACATAATAGCTACATTGGCCTTAATAAAATGTTAATCAGAATATGACATTTATTGTGTCAGCATCCTCCAAATGGCTTCCCATCTCACTCTTACTAGAAGCCCAAGACCTTACAGTGTCCTACCAAGTTCTTTATGATCTGGCCCCTGTTATCTCTCTGACCTCATCCTTGGCCTCCTTTGTTGAATAAATCAATAAATGAATGAGTAAATGATTCTTGAGCGAGACAGGGAATATCCAGGGTGCTCAATAGTGTTTGTTGAATAAATGCAGAAGGAGAGGATTTACCGTTTTAATGAAGATACTTTGGAGAAATTCGTGTTAGGAAAAAGAGGGACAGAAAAAAATTAGAGAATGTGAATAACAGTAGTGTATCGGAACTTCTGGATGCTGACCTAGATTTTTTTATCATTTATATATGTATTTATTTCATAAGTATTTATTGGGCGCCTACCAATCTAAAGTTTGGATGTCCACCAATAAACAGGAAGGCAAATTCACCAGCCCCTTGGGGCTGACGTTCTATTGGGAGACATATATCACAATAAATTAGACAAATAATATGATAATTTCAGATAGCAATATATCCTATGAAGAAAACCTTATCATATAGTTTACCTCTTTGACCTTATCCATTGGCCTCCTTTGTTGAATGAATGAATGACTTGAGTTAGCCAAGTAATGTCCAAGGTGGAGAATACTTTACTTGCAGATCCCACATCTTCCTGGTATTAAACCATGAATAATGTGGTCATCTGCAACTGGTAGAGATCACAGAGGTGAGTAAAGTTTAAGCAGTCTTGTGTTGAGTGAATATATAGTCTTGTCTTCCTTAAGATTTTTCCACTAGTAAAATAAGGCTTATTACTAAAATATTGTTTGAAAAACAGAGTTTGACAAAGAAAGTCCCAAATTGATGGCTTCTGTAAATGTGTTCTGCATTTAATTTTAGAACTGTATTAAATGTTTCACTGTTACAATGACAACTGTAGTTTTCTTTTGATAATTTAATGAAGAAGTAAAACTTAGAGTGGATAGCTTTTTGCTTGCTTCACATACAAATATATTCAATATTACAGTTAAAAGAGAGTGCTGAAACATTTAAATTGAAGAAGTTAAGATTCTATGTGATTTTCATAGTACTCAGTTTATTTTCTCAGTACTGATTTTGGCCCTCTTACTTTCTGTTTGTGTTAATTTTGTTATGGCACAGATCAAAAACTAGTACAGGCTCTAAATCACCAGAATTGGCTTGGAAACATAAATGATTAATGACAAAGTCACACCAAAAAGGAAACAATGATTGCTGTGAATGAAGCATTCTGAGCTTTTCTGATATTACTCATTAGGGTCACCAGTGGCCATGAAGCCTGTATTAGTTTTCTATCACTGCCTTAACACATTAACACAAAATTCATGTCTGAAAACATCACACATTCACTATATCACCGTTTCTGTAAGTCAGAAGTCCAGGCAGGCTTACCAGGCCAAAAATCAAGGAATTAGCTACCCTGAACTTTTATCTAGAGGTTTAAGAGAAGATTTTTCCTTCAGATTTGTTCAAGTTGTTGGCAGAATTCAGTTCCGTGTGGTTCTAAGACTGAAGTCCCTATTTCCTTGCTGGCTGTCGGCTGGGGATCATTCTCAACTTTTAGAGTCATTCTTTGGCTCTATCCTTCTTCAAAGTCAGCAACAGTGAGTCCTTGTACTTCCAATTTCTCTGACTTCCACTTTTCCTACATCTCTTCTACTTGCAGCCAGAGAAAGTTCTCAGCTTTTTAAAGGCTTGTGTGATTAGATAATCCAGGATAATATCTCCTTTTTTAAGGTCAATTGATGAGTAACTTTAATTACATCTACAAAATTTCTTTTGCCATGAAAGGTAACATATTCACAGGAGCAATAGCAGAGTGACAGATAGCATGGCCAGAATTTTGCTTACCAGGGCCCATGAAGTCTACCTCTGATGATATGGTTGTCAACTGAGGCAGACCAGATAACCTAAAAACTATCAGACACTATAGCTTGACAAGTATATTGGAAAGCTATAAGTTTTTGGCAAAGGAAAAAGCAATGATCTTCTAGTACATCCTGTAATAAAGCCACTGCAGAGCAAAGATAGACATGGTATTAAACAAAACAGAAATAGTTTATTTAATTTTATGAGATGTGGCCTCCAAAAAGTAAGCTTAAATAAACAAAGAATACTTCATGTACTGGGATGGAACAATCAAATGCCTTCAGGAGTCAGGAGTCAAGAAGGGAGGTAGCAATAATATATGGCAATAGCAGTATGGATTAAGAACATGAAAGAGGGCAGCCCTAACTCAGCTCCAGGCACTTGTTTACTTTGGAGCAATTTCAGCATAGTAATGACAAATTATATGAGGGTTTAGAAATCTGAATTTTTATGTGACTCTGGAAATCTGTGTAAAATCTCCAGGTTGTTGTTTTTTTTTTTAATGCCAACTAAATCAAAATTAAAAACAAAAGAAGCACCAAAACCTAATATATTATGGAATGAAATTTGGCTTGTGGGCTGCTGGTTAGCAATTTACGGTTTTAGTCATAAGGACTAAAGTACATATTTGAGTAAAAAAGTATTTAATATGATAGAAAATACTCAATTTAGAAATTGGCATTGAGAAAGATACTAATTTACTCCAATATGGTAAGACCAGGAAGTTTGTGGCTTCAGCTTTCAGAAGTAAAAGTGCATGCAACTTTAGTGGTCTACTTTTGTTAATCCATAGTAAAAAAAATAGACAGAAAATAAGGAAGATCCTGCTGTAGTGCTGTTCTTGAGTGTTTAACCTTATTTGAGTGCCTAGAATACCACTTTTTCTTGATTTATACTTTTTAGGTTTAGGTTTCCACAAGTAAAAGGGATAAGGATAAATTGTGATGAATTAGCCACTGAATTTGAAAAAAATGGGAAGGAAGCCAGGCATGGTGGCTCATGCCTATGATCCCGACACTTTGGGCTGAGGTGAGAGGACTGCTTGAACCCAGGAGTTCGAGACCAGCCTAGGCAACATGGCAAAACCCTGTCTCTGAAAAAAAAAAAATACAGAAGTTAGTTGGGTATGGTGGTGCACATCTGTGGTCCCAGCTACTCGGGAGGCTGAGGTGGGAGGATCTCTTGACCCCAGGGGCAGAGGTTGCAGTGAGCTGAGATGCCACTGTGCTCCAGCCTAGGCTACAGAGCAAGACGCTGTCTCAAAAAAAAAAAAAAAAAAAAGTGGGGTGGGGGAAGAAACAGTTTGGATAATTGAAGCACAAATCCAGATTGTCACGAAATTATACTTGTGTTTAGAACTAGAGAGAGAATATCCTTTTAAAATGAGTACTAATTTATAAATAATTTTAAAAGAATGAATCGAAGTGCATGAAGAGGCTCGAAAAATTTATCCTACAGATCGAGTTTGAGGTTCATAAGGTTTTAGAAAATGTCTCCAACTGAGTGGGAGCAGGGGATTGGATGGTATCATAGCTGAGAGCACAGCTCTATGACTCAAACTAATGAGACTTTGAGTTAGGACTATACCACTCACCAGATAAATGACCTCCAGCAAGATTGTTTCACTTTTCTGAGTCTAGGTTTTCTCACCTGCAGAATGATATAATTAGCACCTAATTCAGAGGTTGTTGTGAAGATTAAATGGATGATACTTTTAAAGCACTTAAGTATTACTGCTATGGTTCTTGTAACAAGATTCTAGATCTGGACACCTGGCATCTTATCAACCACCATCAATTCTTATGCTGTGGATTTAAAAATAACAGACTTGTAACTGCCTAGATGGGATCAATATTTATCTGTCACTTATTAAATGGAGCTGTGAAGGTGTAAAGGCACAGGATAGTTAGAATTTGAATCAGTTGATCCTTCATTGCTTCTCTGTCTATTGCCCCCTTAGTTGAGGCGGATGGAGGGTTTTCCCCAGAAATGCCCAGCAAGGAATAAAGGTTGCTGTGGGTTCGTAGCCACAGTTTTGGGCTTGATGCCTATGGACCTGATGCAAGTATTGCTTTCACAACATTCCAGCTAAACCATGTATATGGAAAAGTTACACAAGTTCTCTGAGCTTTAGATTTCTTTTGTATGACATATAAAACCAAGTTTCGTAACTCATGGGCTTGAAAGGGTTGCCTGAAACAATGTATGTGAATGTCTTTTATAGCATTGGAATGTAAATGGTTAGTATTTGCTGTTGCCCCTACAGAACCATTTTCTTTAGTTAGGCATGAGTAAGAGTAAAAAAAAAAAAAAAAAACAAAAAAAAACGGCAAAGATGACTTGGAGCACAAATGTAAAGATAACATTGAGCACAACCACTTCCAAATCACTTAATAAAAGTTTACTGGACATCTATCCTTTTCCAGATATACTAGATGTAGGGGCTAAAAACAAAAGAAACACACACATAGCACCTAGCTTCTTGAAAGTTATGTTCCAGCTAGGAAGACAAATGCCAGAATGCACTGTGATTCACAAGCGATGAGGGGTTTTGCACAGTATTTTGGAGATCAGTGGGGCAGTAGTGTGGAGAGGGAGTACAGAGAGACATCCTAATTTAAATATCATTAAAATATTTTTTAGCTGGAGATAAGTGTCCAGGAGATGCTGTAAAACACAAAAACCATCAATCAAAAACAAATGTTTCCCTATTTGCTTTCTTGAACTTTATTGTATACTCAATTCAACAATTCCATGGATGTTTTCCCATTTTCCCCACCTAAGGTATTATCTCTAAAAATATTACATAAGATTTCAAAACCTAACTAGGAGAAAGGAGTTCACCTGCTATAGCTCCAGAAGTAGTATCAACATAGATCGTACATACACAAACCCTGCTCTTCAGTCACAGCCCATGACCATGTGCTTGTAATTGGTCAGAACTGCTGCTTAGAGGTAACCATTACTCAAACTGCTGTAGTGGATCAGGAAGTCCTTGTTCAATTTAGGATATTACAGACAGTGTGTTGCAGTTTTGAAATCCCATATATAGAAAGGTCATGTTGAGAATTCTGTTTCAAGGGGGAAAAATGAACCCAAATTTATAGTAACTCCTGTATCAAAATTGAACACTATTCTGTCCATTTGATATTTTAGATTAGTAAAAAACAAGTAGACCAACAGAAGGCAAATTCATTACATAATTCTAATCCTAATAGTCTTTTAAAAATGTCTTTAATGTAATAACAAATAACAACTAATAAAACTGATTTACTACTAATTAAATAATTAGCAAACATATTTCATAATTATAAGCAGCAGTTGTATATCTATGAAGAATAATGGATGTGCAAGGTTTAAAAATAGCATATACACACTACACACATTTTAGAAATTATTATTTTACATTTATTAATGCTATTTAGTGAACTTTATATCCTTCATCTTAAATATAATTACATAGAACTAATAAAATTAAATATGAAAGAACCTATTGAGAAATGCTCTCTTTTTAGTTTTAATAATTAGAAGACAGAAAATATATTCCTGGACCCCTTTAATTGATGCAGTCTATTTACATGCTCCAAAGATCTAATGATGCATTAAGAATTCTCCATTTTTGTTGGTTCGATTTTCTGTTGAGCAACATTCCTGAGAGTAATAGAATGAAGTAGGGAGGGAAAAGACTGAGAACTGCCCAAGACAGGCTACAGTTATGGAAATAAGCAAGTGACAGAAAATAATTCAGGTTATTTTCATTTTTCGGGTTTTATCAGAGATTCATTGTCTTTAGATATAAAACACATAAACTATTCCATTATAAATTCAAAGCTATAGTTAGGTCAGCACATTAAAAACTACTTCAAAATGGAATTATTTTATCATTTTGATTTCTTTATTTCCTTTATAGAAAAATAAATGCCAATTGGGCTGAAAATTATAGAGGATTATCTTCTCTCCTCATAAAGGTTAGTAATATGAATATGATTTTGTGAGGAATTAGATTTGGGGGTTGAGGGAGTGATCTTATTAGCACAAGACTCCCTTGGCCAATAATCTCATAACTATGGGATATATATTAAATCCTTTTCTATTTATATTCTTTGGCAGGCCGTTATTCATTGTTATTGTGGAGATTTTGTTAAGTAATAGTTCTCTTGAGAAATCATGGGTACTTTTTCAAGGTCACAATTTCCTATGAGCTTAAAGAGTGGGCCATATATCCTCTCTTCAGTTCAGAGCCCACTCTATACCCATTTTCTTTAACACATGCTTTATTTGTAAGGTTTCTGACACTCCTTTCTTCCAAGAACTTAAGAGTGATATATCACTCTTTATTTTGTGAAGTAAAATTGATTAGAGGAAACAATAAACATAATTCTTTAACCATGAAACCCAATATATTTTGAATACTTGGCTGGGCCGCATGACGATAGTCACATGTTCGTTCTCTGGAGACTGCCGGGCTGAGCCCATGGCTCCTGGTAAACAGTCCTCACGGTATTTCTTCTCAGAGTGGAAAAGATCTCACCTTTGGCCTTTATTATTATTATTTCCTTTGCTCTGACATGACAGAAATCCATCACCTTCTTGATACTGATACCTGTTCACTGCTGTCAGATCATTACTAGGAACGGAAAACCAGCAAATACAGTATTTTTTTTTTAACATTCACCTAGAGGTTTTAATGATAACCATGCTTTAAAAATTGGATTAATTGAGCAATGCTGCTGAGCAGAGAATTCCATATTAGGTTTCACTGACTGTCAAGGGGCTATGTGACGGCAGCTCCCAATTCAAAATCTGTGGTGCTTCAAACCATCTCTTCCAGACAGGAACCAACTTAAATGGATGAAGAAACCCCTTAGGGAAGTAGATAAAACATTAATTTTAAAAGACAGGGAGACTTAATTTCAGATCTTATCTTTAATACTTACTAGCTGTGGGACCTTAGAAAAGTTACTTCATTGCCCTGAATTTACATTTTCTCAACTGTAAAAGAGATGTAACATCACCGACCTGTGAGGATTAGTTGAATTTACATAGACAAAGTACCTGGCACATTCTGGGTCCATTTTAAAGTGAGTTCCATACACTGATTTTCCTCGTATAGATTTGAATCAAATATATATCTCCTGCCAGCCCACACACCATCAAACTAATTTATCAGATCAGCAAGAAAATTAGACGAGCCTTTTACTACTCTATGGTCCCCGATGAGCAGCATCAGCATCATTTGGGAGCCCTCAGGAATGCAGAATCTAGGGCTCAACCCCAGACCTGCTGCATTGAAATCTGCAATTTAACAAGACACCCAGGTGATTCGTGTGCACAGCCAAGTTTGAGAAGCACTGAGATAGACCATGACATTTCTCCTATGATAAAGTCGATCAGCTGTGCTGTTGGTTGTCCATTCCTTTTCACCATTCTTTTGTTGTTTTGGTGATTTGAGGGCACACACACACACACACACATATTCTCTCAGCACTTGTACCTTGGTCAATGCATGCTCACTTGCACACACATCAATAGAACATCCCTCAGCCTAGGGCTTGGCACAAGTAGATCTTCAATAAATGTTTATTGAGTGAAATAAAACAGCCAACAGTCAGACAAGCAGACTCTCCCATCTGTTCTGCAGATGCACAGCAGCCCTAGAAGGGCCTGGAGAGAGATGGATGTGCTTGAGGTCTTTGCCAGGAGGCATTACCCTTGCCCAGTGGGGAGGAGGGGTTTGCTCTCTGCCGTTCTTGCCAGGAGATCTGCTGAGGTTCTGAAAGCTGTCACATGTGTGCAGCCAGAACAAAGGCCTGGGAGCACTTTTTTTTCTTTCTTTTCCCTGCCTGGCAAGGCTGGTGCCACAGTGCTTTGGAAACAGTTTTCTCTTGGTGATAGTCTCTTGCTCATATGAGGCAGAGTAGGTACAATGGCACTGCACCAGGATTATAATTTTCCCACATCTGCAACTAACCTGTTAATGTCTCAAAATCTCTATCGGTTTCAAATTTCCAAGTTGTTGGTTCCCAGGCTGGCATACGATGTGACTGCAGTGGGAAAAAACTGGGGAGCAGATATTACCCAGAGCAAGATGAAATTGCTGGAGAGAACTTGCTGCCTTGAGGACTGTGAGAAACAAAACTGCAGGCCCTTGATGATTTGGGAAATGAATTGTACTGCATGACCTTGGGCAAATCAAGTATGGCACTTCTTCAATCTATAAGATTGTGATAAATATATCTAAATGGAATTTTATCAGCTTATACACGGAGTATATTTCAGTGAAGTTCATATCAATATTCTCTGGACCCCTGCGATCTGGAACCTGCATCCCCAGGGAGTTAGCACTCTCACCCTCCTCTTTCTCCCTGCTCCCTAGGTTTGTCTTGGCAAGATTATCAAGTCAGGTGACTTCCTTTTGTAGCCATCCCACCTCACTTTCCAAGTCTGCTTTGGTCTTGGAAATACGGTGAAATCACAATGACCAACGTCTTCCTCTTCAGCAAACTCCTCTGTCCTTGCTGCAAAACATTTCTTCTTATTCTATTCAACAATCAAAGCTGTTATTTACCCACCATGGCCAATCCCACACAGGAGTTAGGAAAACAATCAGATTAATATCCATATGAGAATAAAATCTCCCCTAATCTATTAAGGATATTTTCCTCTTCTAACCAAGGTGGAATCACTATTCATGGGAGTTTGCATTAGGAGTGACATATTTAAAATGGCATAAAGCAGATTTTTAGATAAAGGGGACATTGATCAATGGTTTGGCTAATACTAGCTATGGTATCAGATAAATACCCAATTTCAGTGGCTTAATAAAATTAAATGTGATGTAATATGTAGACAGCAGTTCAATAATGGTATACCTGGACTAGGAAGGAGCAGTAGGTAAGAAGGATTATTCCACACAGTCATTCAGGGACCCAGGATAACGAAGGCTCAGCTGACTTCCATGTGTGGTTTCCTAGGTTGCTCTGGGTATTGACATTCAATTGGCAGATGGGGCAAGAGAGAGAGAGAATCATGCATGGGAGATTTTGATGGGGCATGATTTCTCACATCCCATTGTCTAAATCTGAATCCTATGGCCATGTTTAACTGTAAAGGAGGCTGAGAAATGTAACCTATCCGTGTGCCAGATTTGGTGATCATCTATCGGTCATTGCTACACTCATGTACAGGTGGGAACAGCCCTGTTTCTTTTTTCTGTTTCTCCTGCAGCTCCTTGGAAAGGTTTGACATTCCCTCCCCCACTTGAGAGTCAGTTCTCTGCAGCAGATAGCCCCCCTCCACCCACCTGAAGAACAAGAATAGAATCTTGGCATGCCACATTTTAACAGTTGCCAACAATTAACCCATAGTCGATTTCCTGTGTCTCACAAGGTTGTTGTGAGAATTAATGAATTATTTGGGGTGATTATCATCCCTTTGATCATTGTCTTTGTCCTGTGCTTTTACGGTTTACACTATGCAGGCACAGGCTTACACAATACCTCTGCGAGAGGCAGAGTGCTTATTATTATTCCACTTACCACAGGAGGAGCTGAGATGCACGCAGGTTAAAAGACATTCTCCAGTGCAACAGGGTTACTCCTGTATGCAACACTCTGCTATTACATTATTTTTTAAGGTAAAAGTTTCTAGAAAGAAAAGGTAAGACAAAATTGGTGATTTAACGTCTTTTTCATTAATGTGCTGGCTCTGCAATCTGCCTGCTGGGTGATCTTGGGCAAGTTGATTAGCTATTCTGTGTCTCAAATTCCCTAATGTGTAAAATGGGACTAATCACAGTAGCTACCTCCTGGGTTATTGTGTGGATTAAATAAGATAAGGAATGTTAAGTATTTAAGACGATATCTGGCACTTAACATGTGCTTCATAAATATTAGTTATTACCATTCTTTAAAAAAATTCCAGGAGAACTGGTATCCAGTTCAAGGACTTCAAAGAAGAAAATATCAGGATATGTGGCCTTATGTTATCGGCAACAGTGAAGTAGAGGTAGAAAATGTGACATCAGCATTATCTATTTGCAGAAGGGAATATGCTGTTCCTTAGTAAGCTAATCTGGCAGGAATCAAACCTTCCTATGAGGTATGGCCAACAAATTGCAGGAACTGTTGTGGAGGGCAGGGATTCCGAAGTATGTCTGCCTAGTACACAGGCTGCTGGCACTGGCTGTGTCCAGATGTCCCTAGTCTGAGAGTGGTGGCTTCCTCTGAGTGGCTGCTTCCCTGGAGAGAACAGAAGACCTTATGTTCCTTGAGCCAGGGCAAATGCTCCTTCACTGTCAGTGAGAGCACTTTCTGTTCTTGGTGTTGAAAGTAACTTGCTTATTAACAATTAATCTGTGTACCTGTGTGGCAATGAACTTCCACCTATTCTATGGCCAAAATTGGAAAAAGAAAAAAAAAAAAAAGGGAAGAGAAGAGCATGAAATTCAGATTTGCTCAATGAGAAGATTAAGCAGTTGTATTTATACACAGGATGCAGATTCAGCAAATTCGTAAGAGTGTCTTCTATATCAATACTTCTGAAAGGTTACTGTGCAAGCAAATCACCAGGAGATCTTGGTAAAATAGAGATCCTGACTCAGCAGGTCTGGGGTGGTGCCTGAGCTTCTGCTTCTACACACACTTCCCTGTGTTTTGGATGCTGCTGATCTGGGACCACACCGAATCAGGTAGTCTGAGGGTGGGAACCAGCCGTCTGTGCTTTATAAGCCCTGCAAGTGTCTTTTGACATAGCTAAAGTCTGAGAACCATTGTTCAAGAGCAGACGTCCCTGGCTTTGAAAGGTATGATAATGTAACCAATCACACAGAATGACTCTAGGCCCCTGAAGAATGTCTCCTGGTCTTGTTTCCGCTCAGTTTCAAAATGCACTTCTTGGACTGGTATATCTTGGAGTGGAAGATTGAATGTGGAGGAAGATTGTTCTGCAAAGTCTTAGTTTTCCATATGAATTCTTCCACCCTTGTTCTACTTTCCTTATGTGAAGGCCACATAAAACCAGATGTGACTCCAAAGTAAACCGTAAACAGTGGGAAATTGTTTCAGGGTACAATAATCCCTAAGTGGCTCTTGAGTCTCAGTCTTCCATTTGAGAACTTCCTTTGGTTGTGGAATTGGGTTAAAATAGGGTGACCAACTATCTGGATGTGTCTGAGATGAAGAGGTTTCTCACACTGCATGGGACTTGTGGTGCTTACACCAGGCCCTAGGTCGTTGGTCACCATAATTGTAGGCCATTGCTGCTCCAGCTTTAAAATGTGTATCACTTGGAAATCTTGTTAAAATACAAGCTAATTCAGTACTTCTAGGTTGGAGCTGGAGAGTCTGCATTTTCAACAAATACCCAAGTGATATTGCATTTCTTGGCTGTGGACCATACTTTGAATAGCAAGGCAGTAGAGCTGGCCTATGTGTGGAAAGACCAGGGGTGCCCCATAGCCACTTCAACTGCAAGTGGACTACTCAGCCCTGACAAACTTAGAGAGCATTTTAGGGCCACACTCAATGCTTCAGGATTATGGGTTTTGCCTTCAAATATAAAGTATCAATACATCTCCACTCCTCTGTGCTGTAAGACTTTTTAAATTTTAAAAATTTTTTTGAGACAGTCTTGCTCAGTGGCCCAGGCTGGAATGCAGTGGCACAATCTCAGCTCATTGCAACCTCTGCCTCCTGAGCTCAAAGGATCCTCCCACCTCTACCTACCAAGTATCTGGGACCACAGGCAAGCGCCACCATGCGCAGCTAATGTTTGTATTTTTGGTAGAGACAGGGTTTTTGCCATGTTGCCCAGACTGGTCTTGAATTCCTGGGCTCAAGTGATCTGCGTGCCTCGGCTTCCCAAAGTTCTGGGATTACAGGTGTGATCCATGGTGCCTGGCCCTGTAAGGTTTTAAACACATCAAATCCAAATACTGTCTCTCTTTCCTTTTAACTGTTTTTTTAAATACAAAGATAGGTGACTGCTGTTGAGTCATGACTAGAGCATTCTTAAGCCTATTGACTTCTCAGTTCCTACCTAAGTACTACTTAATCCTTTCCCTTGTTTGGGATGAGCATCTGCGAACAACCTGGGAAGTATTTATCATTTTTGGCCTTTTCTCTGCCTCACGGAGGGTACATCTGTCCTTCAGTTTACAGCTGTGGCTGACCACAAGGTCTTTTGCTGTTTGCAATGCTTCTGCTTTTCAGCATAATGAGTTTTGCTTTATCCATAGCCCCTTTTACTAATTGCAACATAGCAGCATATTCTATATCCCATCTGTTTCCATGATTGATTGTTTTTTACTTCACGATGTCCTAGAGGGTTACTTAAAGGAAAATTCAGGCCTTAGTGTGACCTTTCAGGCTGTCATAAACTGTGTTTATATCTAGGTATGACTGTCTATGCCTTATGGCCACCCAAAGAAGAAATAATTTATTTGATGTTGATTATGGATTTCTCCTTACTACTCACTTTGGACAGCCTTGCACTAAATTTCATTGTCTTGCAACATCTACCTGTCTGCTTACACTTCCTTAACCAGCCGTTCTGGCTACAGTAGTCCACTGTTATCTGCAGAGGATACTTTCCAAGGCCCCCAGTGGATGCCTGAAATGGAGAATAGTCCCAAACTCTATATATATTATGTTTTTTCCTATACATACATGATAAAGTTTATGACGTTTAATTTATAAATTAAACACAGTAAGAGATTAATAAAAATAAGCAATTATAACAATATACTGTCAAAAAAAAAGTAAAGTAAATGTAGTCTCTCTCAAAATATGGTATTGTACTATACTTACCTGTTTTCAGACCATTGTTGCCCCGCAGTGAGGGAAACTGCAGATAAGAGGGGAGCTACTGTATATATACAGATAAGAGGGGAGCAGATAAGAGGGGAGCGCCTGTGTTCACGCACAAAGTGAGAATGGCTGTGCCTGTGGCAGAGCTTAGTAATGGCTCTCAAGAAGCTGCTGGTTCCAGTTATTCTCACTACTTATGTTCTATAAAGTCACCAAGATTGCTGCCTTAGCAAATATAGGGTTAGGTTCCTGTGAGCCTCTGGTTACAACATTTCCATCAATTAAGCAATATGTAACCTTGTTTTATGTGTGTTTCTGTTTAAAGACACCTTATTTAGTATACATTGATTAACATTGAGCTCACAGCCAATAGGACTGTAACTCACACCTGAAAGAAGCTTCTCAAATACAGATATTTTCTCCATAAAGCACATCGCAGCATTCTTGAGCTTAGAAACACTAAACAACACTTCAGCATATGCTTGCAGGCCATTTTGAGCATACCCGTTAACCCATTCAACATCCATTATGGGAATGAGCTAAAAGATGTCAAATATCCTTTCAGGTGGAATTTCTGTGGTTTTGCATTTGATACTTGGCTTAGTGTAGATGGAGTTAGGATGGTAGATGAGCTAAGAATAACTTCTCAGTTTCGAAACTTGGACTCAGAAAGTTTCATTGGAGCAGAGTTGTCTTTGTTTTGTGCTGGTATAACAATTAATAGTGGAGACTGAGTAATTTATAAAGCACAGACATTTCTCGCAGTTCTGAAGGCTGGGAAGTTCAAGACCAAGATGATGGCATCTGCTGAAGACCTCCTTTTTGTGTCCTTACCTGGAAGAAGGCTGAAGGGCAAGAGAGAGTGGATCCACTCCTGCAAGCCCTTTTTATAGCAGCATTAATCCATTCATGAGGGTAGAACCCTCATGACCTACACATATCCCCAAAGCCTTCACTTCCCAACACAGTTGCACTGGGGGTTAAGTTTCCACCACATGAATTTTCAGACCATAGCAACGTCACCCATTTACTCATGTAGTCTCTAAGGCTGCTTTCACACTACCAAGGTAGAGTTGAGTAGTTGTGAGAGAGTTCCTATGGTCTGCAAAGCCTGAAATGTTTCCTGCTTGGAAATGACACATATCACTTTAGCTTACATTTCATTGGCCAAAGCAAGTCATATAGGCAATTCTGGGCTCAACAGGATGGGGATGTTAGACACTCCCGCAAGGGCAGGAAGTAGATAAATGTGAACAATATTGCATTCTTCCTCAAAGGGATAACAGAGTCAAGAGATTTTGTTGTTTAATAGGGAGTGGCTTTAGCATGTTTGGGGGCAGAGGGAAGAAACCTATGCAGACAGAAGAGTAGGAAGTGCTTTCTGAATGATAAATGTTCCTTGCTATTACTCCTGATAGGGGCAGATTTTCAACTGGGTAATGTGAGGTTCTGGGTCTTTGGGTTAGACCTGAGAGCCTGTGCTAAAGTTAATAACCTAGCCAATAGGAATCACCTGAGGGACTGTTCAAATGCAGATTCTGATCAGTAGGTCAAGGATGAGGCCTGAAATTCTGCATTTTTAACAAGTTTGCAGAGGATGCTGATGCTGCCAGTCTGTAGGCCATAATTTGAGGAGCAAGGAACTACATCAGCAGATATTCTAAAACAAAACAGGGAAGCAAGTACTCATTAGCAAACCTTCTGTGTCAAACAGGTCAAATAATGAATCCTAAGGGAACGAAGTTATCCTTTCTGAAATGTTGATCATTTCAAGCCAGTGTTTAGATTATCTCCAAGGCAGGGAAGAATTAGCTTTGAGAAAGCAGAATGGTCGTTTAAATGACAAAGGGTAGATCAGATGAAGTCATATTGGAGACAGGAGAGGGCATGGGTAGGTTAAGAGGTTGTGGCCAGGCCTGGCGTGGTGGCTCATGCCTGTAATCCCAGCACTTTGGGAGGGGGAGAATTGCTTGAGCTCAGGAGTTGGAGACCAGGCTGGGCAGCATGATGAGACCCTGCCTTTACAAAATATAAAAAGTTAGCTGGGCATGGTGGTGTGCACCTGTAGTCTCAGCTACCAGGGAGGCTGTAGTGGGAGAATGGCTTGATTCTGGGGAAGTCAAGGCTGCAGTGAGCTGTGATTATACCACTGCACTGCACTCCAGCCTAGGTGACAGAGTGAGACTTTGCCCCCCCACAAAAAAAAAAAAAAAAAAAAGGAAATTGTGGCCCGATTAGGTGATAAGTTAAAGATTTTCAGCTGAAGCAGTTCCATCCAGTGACTTTGGCCGCCATTCTGCCAGCAGCCTATCCATAATGGAATACATGCTAGACGAAACATCGATACTCTTCAGTCACAGGCGGGACTCCAGAAGAAACTGGCAATAAATGTTTTTTAAGCACTCAAACATAAACAGCAGTTGTCAGAATTTACATCTTTTGATGGTAGCAAATGATTTAGTAGAGTTAATAAAAACCATTCAGCATTTTCATTGCTATGAAGTATGTTTCATTTGAGTTTTGATTGTCATAAATATCTTGCTGGTTAAATCCTGAGTCAAAACTACAGCTTTGGGATTTGACATGTTCAGAGAAAATTTTGAGATGAAATTGTTCATTAGAATTTCAGTATAGTTTCTTCAAAGGAAAATCTGTAATCATTAGAAAGAACTGAATTTATTGTTTATTCCTCTTTTTAATGACATTAGTAGAAATATCTCGGCCATGAGTACTAAACGGAAGCCCATGCTTGTATTTCAAATATGTCTTGACTTTTGCATAAATAACTCTTACATTCACGTTTTGTGGCATTGAATTCAGATTTTGCAACCTGCTTGTTGGAATTCCATGGGGAAATTTTAAGTTTTCTGAACCTAATTTTTTTGTTTATAAACTATAGATGATATCTCATTTTGTTAGTGACGGGTTAACAGTAATATATTTAAAAGACATTACATACAGCAGGCCCCCAATAAATGTTGGATGTATTTTTATATTTGTGGGACAAATCTGAAAGCACTGTTTCGCACATTTCTACATTAAGAGTGAACCATATGTGGCTAAGTAAAAAAGATAGACAAAAACAAATGTTTGAGAGACTGTGGCTCCACACTGAACCCACCTAACAAATCGGAAACTCTGGAGGTCCAGTGATTGTGGAGTCACTGGAATCCTCATGCACTGCTGGTGGGATTACAAAATGATACAGCCACTTTGGAAAACAGTTTGACATTTAAAAAAAGTTAAACATAGATTGACTTTATGACCCAGGATTTCTATTTCTAGGAATCTACCCAAGGAAAATGAAACTATGTCCACATAAAGGCTTGTACATAAATATTTATGGTAGCATTATTCATAATAGCCCAACAAAAAAAATAAATGTCCACTGAATGGTGAATAAACAAATTGTGATATATCTATACAATTAATTGTTTGGCAACAAAAATGAATGAAGTACTGATATGTGCTACAACATAGATGATCCTTAAAAACCATCTTCCTAACTGAAAGGATCCAGACACAAACGACAACAAATAGTGTGATTCCATTTATACGGAATTCTCAAAAAAGGCAAATCTACAGATACAGAAAGTAAATTAGTGTTTGGGGCTGGTGGTGGGTAACTACAAATTGGCCCAGGGTTGTTTTTTGGGGGGTTGCGGTGATGATGGAAATGTTCTAAAATTAGTGGTGACAGCTGCAGAACTCTAAATTTACTAAAAGCCTTTGAACTGTACATTTTATACAGGTGAATTGTATGGTATATAAACTATATCTCAATAATGCTGCTTTTAAAATAATGAACTGGCTGGGCATGGTGGCTCACGCCTGTAATCCCAGCACTTTGGGAGGCCGAGACGGGTGGATCATGAGGTCGGGGGATTGAGACTATCGTGGTTAACACGGTGAAACCCTGTCTTTACTTTAAAAAAAAAAAAAAAAAAAAAAAAATTAGCCAGGCATGGTGGCAGGCACCTGTAGTCCCAGCTACTCGGGAGGCTGAGGCAGGAGCATGGTGTGGACCCGGGAGGCGGAGCTTGCAGTGAGCCCAGATCGCGCCACTGCACTCCAGCCTGGGTGACAGAGTGAGACTCTATCTTAAAATAATAATAATAATAAAATAATGAACTGTATCTTTATAGATTTTGATTATTTCTATGTCAATTCTCACTGTTGTAAAATAAAGACAACTAGTGAAATACTTTTTACGGCTAAAATGTGTTGGGTTCTTTGAGCCATCGTGAATGTTTCAGCTTTTTCAGTTCAGTAGAGAAGACTCTGGTTTTCAGAACAGCAAGCTTTACCCTGAAACTAGTAGCCTGCAGGCACCAGCAGAAGATACTAACATCTGAACACAATAGAAAGTCCAGTCAAATGTTAAATGCAAATCAATAACACTGGCTGATGATTCCACATGAGTAAAAAGAGATTTGTAAGATGGAGTGTCTTCACTTTAGCCATTAAACTTCTCATTCACCAGTTCTTCATTAAATGCCTGTCTTAAACAGGGCCATTGAATCTAAGATATCAGACATGTTTGAATTATGGAGATCACCTGCTTCATTGTTGGCTTTGGGCACAGGATAAAAGGAACTGAATTTAATATTCCCCCAGAAAATGATGTAAGGAGAGGTAATTGGCAGCACCTGGAAGATACCATCTTAAAATGGACAGCTGCCAGAGATGTGGTTATGGAAGTGCAAGTACATTCAAGACACACCGATTCCCAATTATGTTACAATGCTAGAGACCTCACTCAAGGATCAGATTGAAGAACTAAGTGTGTGTGTGTGAATAAATTCTCTGGGCTTTTTGAAAATGGGAATTGTGTGACAGCTGGTTGTAGGGTCGTGTAGTTTCATCATAAATAGAGAATGCAGAGACTTGCATTTGACAGTTTGTTTCTTTTGTACAGAGCTTACTGTGGGGATGTAATTTGAGCGTCCCCTCAGGCAGATTGTTAGGCCTGCCAGGGCAAACATGCAAAGTCTCCTTCAACTTCTTTGGTTGGTAGTAAATGAGCTGAGGGGTCAACAGGACTAGAAGGCATCTGAAATTTTCTGCTCAAACAACTCATTTCTCAATGTGTAATCCAAGAATCCTTGGTGTCAGAATCATCATGTGAGTGCATGGTGTAGTGGTGCTGTTATTAACAATTAGAAACTTGAGTGACTATACTATACCACATTCTATTGCTGGGGAAAGGAGTAAAGAGACCACGATTCCTGCTTTGTGGAGCTTTCCTTCTGCAATTGTTTTCCAAGTGTTGGCCCTAGACCAATAGCATTTCCTTCACCTGGGTACTTAGTAGTAATGTAAATTTTCAGGCTCCACACTGAACCCACCTAACAAATCAGAAACTCTGGAGGTGCAATCTAATGATACGACTTTTAATAAGCCCTCCTCTTCTTGAGGCATAGTAGCATTTAAGAAGCATTCATCCAGGACAAGGTTACTCAACTTCTTCACTACTGTCCTGTGTATTGTAGGATATTTAGTAGCATTCCTGGCCCCTATTCTCAAGATGCCAGGTGGCTCCCCCACTCCAGCTGTACCAATAAAAAATGTCTCCAAATATTATGAAATGTTCCCTGGGGGCAAAATCATCCCTAGATGACAACTAGTGCCTTATGGCAAGGCTGCTCAAAATGATCTGCTTACTGGCACCACTAGCACGACCTCAATCAAATCTCTGGGGCTAGAAAGGAGGAATCTGTGTTTTCAAAAGCACTTCTGGTAATTCTGATGCTGCTAAGGTTTGAGAATTACCATCCTAGCAGAGACAGGCAAGAAACCGTTAGATGGGTACATATAAGTAAATCACTCCAAGTGATGAGTATGCTACACGTCAGATTTGTAAGATGGAGTGTTTTCACTTTGTCCATTAAATTTCATATTTCAGAAGGACTGGGAAGATAGGAAAGAAGGTCAGGGCGCTCTGTGGGAAGGCTGTAATTTTAAATAATGTGGTCATAGAAGGTCTCACTGAGAAGGTGATCTGAGACAGAAGGAAGTGAAGCAGTAAGTCAGATAAGGGGAAGAATACTTTGGGCATGGAGAAGGAAAAACAGCAAAGGTCCTGGGGCAAGTGTATGTCTGGTGGGTTCAGAGGGCAGTGAGTCGGCCACAGCAACACAATAGAAAGGCATGGCAGGAAAATAGTTGGAAAAGAGATGAAAAATAATGAATTAACTTACCTCGTTGCAGACTTGACTTCTGTATGTACTGGCTATGTGTCTTTTAGTATATGCTGTGATCTTTTTGGACCTCAGCTTTCTTTTGTATACCTGTTCCCTATAGGCCTTCTCTGAGAAATAAACATGATCAAATGATAAACTTTTGAGAGGGAATATAGTACATATTTAAATTCTAAACTTCCGGCACTTAGTACATTACATTGATCATAAGACATAATCAATACATGTTATATGGATTGTTTAAAAAAATTTGAACAGAAAAATCAAGACCTACCACAGCAGATTCTCTGTCTCAGCCTTCCAGATGGAAACTGGAAATCTGCATTTTTTTTTTTTTTTTTTTTTGAGACGGAGTCTTGCTCTGTCGCCCAGGCTGGACGGAGTGCAGTGTTGCGATCTCGGCTCACTACGAGCTCCGCGTCCCGGGTTCACGCCATTCTCCTGCCTCAGCCTCCTGAGTAGCTGGGACTACAGGCCCCTGCCACCACGCACAGCTAATTTTTATATTTTTGGTAGAGACGGGGTTTAACTGTGTTAGCCAGGATGGTCTCGATCTCCTGACCTTGTGATCCGCCAGCCTCGGTCTCCCAAAGTGCTGGGATTACAGGCGTGAACCACCGCGCCCGGCCTGAAATCTGCATTTACGACAAGTTTTCCTAGGTGACTCTTGAATATATACAATATTTTGAGTATCTTCATTCTTATATAAATGTACCATGATCCCTTTTAAATTATTTGAAATGCCCTAGCAGTGGAATTTTGCAGGGATAAAAATTCATATGAGGCTCTAAGACCTTCCCCAAAATGAGCCAGGTTTTAGACCTACCATGGCATGCTTGGGGATTATAGTGAGGGTTTTGTCACTTTGTGGCAAGGCTTCCTGGATTGAATATTCAGGGGACTCCTTAGAGGAAGCCAATCAATAGTATTAAGGACTAGAAACATGTCCTGACCCACTGCATGATAAAAGTAACTCTGAGGTAGATATGGTATTATGTCCACCATGGTTACCTTGAAATTAAAGTTATCCAAGGCAAAAGATTCCTTATACTGTATCTAACTATCTAAGTTTTCTTTTGCTTTGCACTCAACACCTCTCTCCTGATTCATTGACTTATGTCGTTATGCTTTGGTAACTAAATAACCTTGAACTTCTGTAGCTTCTATCCTCCTAAATGTTTGGTGTTTGGGGCCATTTTCAATCCTTAAAAATAAACCATTCTTCAACATGTTACTCTCTGGTTATTTTGCTCAACCTTATTTGCCTTAGGGAAACAAAAAGATTAAATCTTACCAGGTCTTGAAGCTACAACAATTTGAACTGCTAGATTTTTCTGCCTTAATTTCCCCTCTGTGAGTTCAAGAGGTCAGACATAGTCTGAGGCAATACTTAAGGAGTCTGTATCTCGAAAAAGCAATTGGATTAAGTTGCTTGAATCTGTCTCCTCTTTTCACATTGAAATGATGGGGGTGGGGGGATGGAGGAGTGTCAAGATGAGCTTTCAATTGATTTATTTGGTAGAGAAAATGAACCAAAGCTGAAGAGAAAATGCCTTCTCATTATTGAGTTGCTAAGCTACACCTGATAGTTCATGTTGTGGTCCATGACTGGAGCTGGAAGCACCAAAACAGTTTTTATTCCTTTAATTCACTAATAAATTAATTACACTCATTAGTAAGATTCATACACAAGCAATCTAAAGAAGTTAAAAAAAAATCAAGGATGTTGCCATTTATACCAAACTGGACTATCATTCTTTTTAAAATTTCTCGTTGCAGGCCTTTGCAACATTTATACTTCACACCCCTCATTCCTCAGATGGGAGAACTGAGAGGCCTAACGGTTCTGGAGTCTGTTCCAAAGTTTTTAAGTATTTCTATCTTTCAAGATTAGATGCAACACTCACTAAACTTTTCCCCCACTGCTCATTCACCCAGAAACATTTTGAATTAAAGATGTTTCTAGGGTCGTCAGGTAAAATTCAGAATGCCTAGCTAAATTTGAATTTTTGATACAAAACAAATATATTTTTTAGCATAATTATGTCCCCAGTACAAATATGTCTCAAATATTACATGGTAGATACACATATACTAAAGATGTATTTGCTGTTTACCTGAAATTCAAATTCAACTCAGCATCCTGTATTTTTACTTGTAAATTCTGCCAACACTAGTTACTCCTCTTTAACTAATGCTGTTTCGACTTCAGTGCAGTAGCTCACACCTGTAATCCCACCACTTTGGGAGACCAATGCGGGTGGATCATTGAGCCTAGGAGTTCAAGACCAGGCTGGGGAACATAGTGAGACCCCTGTCTCTACAAAAAAAACAAAACAAAACAAAAAATAGCTTGAAGTGGTGGCATGTGCCTGTGGTTCCAGCTACTTGGGAGGCTGAGATGGAAGGATAGTCTGAATCCAGGAGTTTGAAGTCACAGTGAGCTGTTATTATGCTACTGCACTCCAGCTTGAGCAACAGAGCAGCAAGTTCCTGTCTCCCCGCCCCTCAACCAAAAAGGAATATTTTGTTGTAATGGTTAAATTTTAATCGAAGAGGATCTCTGAGGCAAGTTATTTAGCTTCCCTAGCAGGAGGAAATTAAGAAAACTAAATTATATTCTTTGAATAAAAGACAATTTAGAACCTAAGACTTTGCTTTCTTAAAAAATGTTAGGATTGGAAACTATTGTCATATTTCCCTAAAATTGCTGACGTAGTAATTGGGGGTGTCTCTCAGTAGACCCTAGAACTTATTTTATTATGTAAAAAGTGATGAAACCAAGAAGATTACAACATTTTTTTTTTCTTCTTATAAATCTTCACAGGCCTGAATTATAGCAGAACTTCTATCCAGTCTACTTTTAATTTGCTATTGGGTCAAAGGTCCATGCTAGTAGGATGTGCACTATAATTAACGATTGCCATCTGTGTGAATTCTTTTGTATTTAAAGCACATGAGCCCGCCCCTGAGCCCAGTTAATATGAAGCACTGAACCAAGATGGTTGTACCCTATCATGTGATTCCCTCCTTGTGAACGGGTACAGCTTCAGTGAAGAAGTTTCAGTTTGGCTTAAGATTTAGCAAAAGAACTTGGTAGTCTCCTCATTTCAAGACGGTTAACTATGTCACATCATGGAAAGGAGGTATTGTGAAGAAGCAGGCAAAGATTTTGAATAATCTACTTTAATTTCTTTTTCTGCATTGTGATGTTTAAGACTGCTGAATGAAGACCATTGTTTTTGCAGAATCCTGAACATCATCATAAAAAGACAGTCACCAGTCCTGCTCTTCTGGAGAATTGTTCTCACAAACTGCAGCAAGGAGGTACGTTCAGGTTTAGTCCTTTTAAGTTCCTTAATACTCTTTGGGAGGCCGAGGCAGTTGGATCATTTGAGGTCAGGAGTTCGAGACCAGCCTGGCCAACATGGTGTAACCCCGTCCCTATTAAAAATACAATAATTAGCTGGGCATGGTGGCACTTGCCTGTAGTCCCAGCCACTTGGGAGGTTGAGGCAGGAGAATCGCTTGAACTGGGGAAGTGGAGGTTGCGGTGAGCTGAGATCATGCCACTGCACTTCAGCCTGGATGACAGAGCAAGACTCTGTCTCAAAAAAAAGTTCCTTAATACTCTTATTAGAAGCTATGGTCAGTAATTCCCTTTGTAATCAGCCCTACCTGGTTTTTAGAGTGCTTATTCCAGTTAATCAGTTCAACTCAAGGCAACAGTTCCTTGCCAGGAAGAGCTGAGAGAAAAGAATTGAGCTGATGTCTTCCTCTATATTGCAATGTCTCTTGAAACAAGGTGGTTCTGGGAGCTTGAGAGTTTTGCTTTTGTTTGAGGTTGGGGAGAGAGTTGTGATTGAGAAAGTGGGAATGGATTCAGGGGGTGGAACTTCGTTTTAGAGCCATGCGATGAAATGTGAACTGCGTTTTTGGCACAACTCTCATATAGGTGTAACAAATAGTTAAGCATTAGAATGCCTTCAGGTGCCATGTTATTGTACTCACCTGGAAGTTAAACAGACTCTTCTAAAGCAGCTCTCTTGCTTTAGAAGATTTTGGTCTCAAACCTCTGTATTCTGGTGTTTCTAAATGTGGTAATCTTTCTGGTTTAGTATGTTTTGCAAAATCCCAAACTCAACCAATATAATCAGTATGCTTTGCTTAGTCATTAAGGTTTTCCAGGGTAAAATATGCAAAGATATTAAAATCTGAAGTGTAAGTTTTATATACTTTGCGCACTTGGAAGTTTATATCATATGTCTGCAAACATTTTCTGTAAAGGACCAGACAGTAAATATTTTAGGCTTTTTGTGGGCCATATGGTCTCTGTCACATGACTCAATTCTGCCATTGTAGCAATAAAGCAGCCCTAGATAAGATGCAAAGGAGTATGGTATGTTCCAATAAAACTTTATTTGCAGACACTGAAATTTAAATTCTATATTATTCTCAGGTGTTGTAAAATATATTTTCCTTGCTATTTCTTTTCCAGCTCAAAGGTTGGGAATAAAAACAAAAAAAAAATGGGTGGAAGGATGGATTTGGTCTACAGTTTGTAGTTTGCTGACCTACCTCTAGATCAATAAAACAAGTCAAGTTCTGTGAACCTCCACTTGGTTTGTGATGCTGCAAGGATCTTGTATTATGTTCATGTTAAACTAATCGTTTCCCAAAATGAACGGGGCCCATGTCAGAAGGGTTAGTGCCTCTTGCGGGTAGGCATCATATCTTTAGCTGCC
The DNA here is from genome assembly GCF_028885655.2 of Pongo abelii. Classification (NCBI taxonomy): domain Eukaryota; kingdom Metazoa; phylum Chordata; class Mammalia; order Primates; family Hominidae; genus Pongo; species Pongo abelii. The sequence continues at coordinate 129,826,167 of NC_085928.1, read as the reverse complement.
CATTGTGGAAAAAGGGAGCAGTGGCAAATATTGAAATCACCTGGTGCATCTTGGGTATTGATTCTGATTGTTCTAGGAATAAACCTTTTGCATTTGGGACATTCTACCTTCCCAGCCAGTAACCTCCCAACCTCTCTCACCCTCCCTCAGCCTTCTTTTAGTTCTTCAGCCAGTTAACAGGACATAAGAGAGTTGTCAGCTTGGTTGCTGCTTTTCAACAGGTCATTTGGCAGAAGGTTTATTTACATTCTGTTTTTATTGCTTCTCTGTGATTAAAGGGGTTCCTTTCAAACACACGGCAAGAGTCGTTTGACCATAGCTATTCCTCAGTGTAGGCAAACTCAAGTATAGAAAACAAACAAACCCATCCACTGCTGCTCCCTCTTACTCTCTATACACACATAAATAAATAATTTGAGGCATGATGATTGAAGAAAAAAATCCTTTACAGAAGAGAGCATTGCGTGCAGTCTTTAAATTTCTTCTAAATCATTGCAAGCTTTTTCTAAATAGAGTACCCCTAAGTATGTGGAAATTGAGATTATTTAAAAAGGAAAGCATAACTTGTGTCAGGTGATAATGTGCTGTGTGACATTAGGTACAGAGAGGTGAGGTAACTTATCTGAGTCACTTTGTAAAAAGAGGAACTTGAACTACATGAACTCAAGGGGCTTCTTGTATACTAATGACTTAGTATACAAGTAAACTTGCTACTCAGGTTTGTTTGCTAGGAGCAATAGACTATACCATGTAGCCTAGGTTTGTATATTTCGTGAAACTTACACAATGACAAAATCACCTATTGATGCATTTCTCAGAAGGTATCCCCTTCATTAGGGGATACATGACTGTCTTATATTTGGCAAGTATAGTTGACCACTGAGGGTTTTCACTTGTGAATTCAACCACCACCAATGGAAAACATTTGGTGGGGGCGGGCGGTATCTGTACTGAATGTATATAGGCTTTTCCGGTCATTATTCCCTAAATAGTATAGTATAACTACTATTTACATGGCATTACATTGTATTATGTATAAGTAATCTAGAGCTGACTTAAAGTATATGGGGAAATGTACATAGATTATATGCAAATACTATGTCATTTTATAAAGAGACTTAGCATCATGAATTTTGGTATCTTCAGGGAGCCCTGAATCAGTCCTCTATGGTACCAAAGGACAACTGTGTTTATTTTATACCTTCATTAATACAGAGAGGTGGTTCCCAAATGTCTTAGTGTAAGAACACTTCCATATTCCTAGAAAAAAATCATCAAGGACCTCAAAGATCTATGTATATAGTTATGCCTATTGATATTTACCATATTAGAAACTAAGAGAAAATGATTTACTGATTTATTAAAATAATAAACTTATTCTTGTTAACATAAATAACTTTTTATAAAAAAAAAAACTTTCCCGAAGCAAAAAAGTTAATGAGAAGCATGGCAGTTTTCCCCCACAGTTTTGTTGGTCTTTCCAGTGTCTGGCTTAATAGATAGCTGGGTTCACGTACCTGCTTCTGCATTCAAGCTGTAGTGATATTACACGTCATGTAGCCTCTGGAAAACTGCACTGTAACTGATGAAAGGATGAGCGTGAAAAAGACAAGTGACATTTTAGTGTTACTAGCAAAGTAGCTTTGACTTGTTGGATGCCCTGCAGGGACCACCAGGGCTCCCTGGATCACAGTTTAAGAACCACTGGTAGGGCAGTAAACCATGGACAAGGTATGTATAATTCCTTCCATGTAAGTGGATTAGCTGTCCTACTGACCAGGCACAAACTTCTCACTGTGACTGCACTTTCGAAGTTGCGGCCTAAAGATGGTTATCAAATGACCACCTTTTAAAATCTGTAAGCTGACATTTCCAATGGTAGCACTACTACCTATGTATAAGACACACTGCTCTTGACAACTTTACATGGTATGGCTGGAAATATGAAAAATGAAGGAAAGAACTGCTGCTGCTGACCCACATTGCCATCAGGTGTGGGTTTGGTTTTTCACTCTTGTTATAGATTCATACTCGTAGAATTTTGATTCATCAGTCATCAAGTGTTTGAGTGCTATTAAAGTCTATAGTGATTAAAAAGTATAAGGTAGTGAATTACATGATTTTTCATCTTCAAGGAACGAATGTCCAAAGAGGTGGGTGAATTTTTCAAGATTACATGTTGAGGAAGTACAGTCATCCCTCCTTATCCATGTTTTTGCTTTCCACAGTTCTGGTTACCCATGATTAACAGGTCTGAAAATATAAGATAGGAAATCCTAGAAATAATTCATAGGTTTCCAATTGCCTGCCATTCTTAGTATCACAATAAAATCTCTGGCTCTCCTGCTTTGTCCCACCTGGGATGTGAATCTTCCTTTGTCTAGCGTATCCATGCTATATATTCTACGAGTCTGGTAGTCACTTAGCAGTCATTTCAATTATAGGTTACAAAAACATAGCATATATAGGGTTTATATATCTACAGTTTCAAGTATCCACTGGGGGTCTTAGAACGTATGCCCCATGTATAAGGAGGGGGCTACTCTACTAAACCTGAGGTAGAAATAAGATATCATCTTTATATTATACTGTACTATATCTATGGTACCTGCCCTTGGGCAGCCTAGAGTTATAAACCAAATGTAATAATCAACTAAATTTATAGAGCATGGATTCCAAAGCAGGCCATTCAGTTACATAGACTCACAGAGGCTGGGGTCAGCTGAGAGAAATACTGGGGCTTTAGTGGGAATTGTGAGGCAAACTTGGAAGTACTGGGAGGACTTGGTTGGAAACAATAATGCAGAAGAAATAATGTGGGGAAAGGCACAGAGGCAGAGATGGCCAGAAAGGAGAATAGCCCCATTAACACAGAGCATGTGCTGAAGAATAAGGAAAGAGGAGGCTGACTGATGGGGTGATGGCAGCCATACCCTGTCCAAATCAGGAGCATCCATTTTTAGATGTCTCATCTAACTGGGACTGCAGACAAATGGCTTGTGAAAAGAGTCATACTAGCAGAGCTTTACAAGGATTCCACCTAAGATTTTGGCCATTTAACTTCATGGATGAAGCAACCGAGCTAACCAGCCACAGATGTTTTGTTTATAACCAGAAGAATTCATGTGAGCTTGGTGATGACAATTCCCTGTCTATAAAATGCTGATAGTTAAACAGTGATACTGTGTGAAGCACTTGGAGTCTCTATCTTGAGAGGCAGTTCTTAAGTGTAATGGTTTAATGGTCATTTAGCATGATGGGCCTTTGGAGTGTAATATCATTTGCCTGCCAGTTAAAATGAACACTTCTCTGTGGGAAGTCAAAGATCATGTCAGCGTAACCTGGATTAGGGGAAGGAAAGCATCAAGAAGTGAATGCCAAAATAGAAAGCAGGGAATAAGATTTCTTGTACGCCTGGCCTGTTCATAAATCCAATTTAATTAGAGAACACCACTAATTTTCACTGACTAGGGGAGGGGGAAATTTTCTATGAAGCAACAAGTTTGATTTTTTTTTTTTTAAAGAAATGCTGCTTTATCTTCACTTTCCTCCTGTCATTAGACTAACACTTTTCTAATCTTATTTGATAACCTCCTACTTCACTGATAAAATCGAGATTATGAAAATAAAGAAGCTGAATTTGTTGCCCACCCAGAAACTTCTATATCTATGTTTCCATTCCTCCTGCCCATGTGTGAGGATGGAGGCATGCCTTCTCCTGTTCAAGGCCCGCTCCTCCCTGAGGCTCTTGGCGCCACCCTATCTCAATGTCCTACCAATCTCCATTCTTCATTAACCCTGACTTGTATATTTTCAATCTGTCTCTGCCCATGAATGTGATTTTCTGCCCTAGGCTTAGAAATGTAGACAAGTTTCACTAACTTTTGCTCCTCTATCCTTTTGCTGCACTTGCACTGAGCTTACTTGTTTCACCCATACACTGAACTGTGAGCATGCACACAGTCACTGATGTTCTGATTGCAGGCATGATGGCATTCAAGTTGTATAACACGGCAGGGGCTGGAACTGTTTGTATCCAGGTACTGTCCTCCTCTGATGTCAGACACACCATCCATCCTTTGCTGTGTTTATCTTGTCAACCTGGTTACTTGTTCTTTTCCTTTGCCATGCAGTGTTGTTCCTTTGAGTTTTTTCTTCCTTTGCTGTCCAGTGTTGGTAGGCCTCTGGATACCTCCCTGGCTCTCTTCCTTTCTTAGACTCCATGTGTTGCTGGGGCAATGTTGTTTGCACAATGCCATTTTAATAAGCACCTTATTCTGTCTTCTGAATCTATACTTCCAGCCCTGCTGTTTCCTTCGAGTTCAGAACCAGGTGTTCAACTCAGACTCACTATCTCATATCCATACTTAGTTTACTCTTCAACCTTGTTCTTCTTTATTGCTAGTCTCAGCTCCTGGCATCAAACTCCACAAACTATGGCTGGTAGGCCCAAATCCAGCCTGCTAATGTTTTGTGAATGATTTTTTGGAATATGGCCACAGCTATTATTATTATTATTTTTTTTTTTTGCTAATTTTTTTTTCTTTTTATTATTATTATTATTATTATACTTTAGGCTCTATGGTACATGTGCTCAATGTGCAGGTAAGTTACATATGTATACATGTGCCATGCTGGTGCGCTGCACCCACCAACTCGTCATCTAGCATTAGGTATATCTCCCAATGCTATCCCTCCCCCCTCCCCCCACCCCACAACAGTCCCCGAAGTGTGATGTTCCCCTTCCTATGTCCATGTGTTCTCATTGTTCAATTCCCACCTATGAGTGAGAATATGCGGTGTTTGGTTTTTTGTTCTTGCAATAGTTTACTGAGAATGATGATTTCCAATTTCATCCATGTCCCTACAAAGGACGTGAACTCATCATTTTTTATGGCTGCATAGTATTCCATGGTGTATATGTGCCACATTTTCTTAATCCAGTCTATCATTGTTGGACATTTGGGTTGGTTCCAAGTCTTTGCTATTGTGAATAATGCCGCAATAAACATACGTGTGCATGTGTCTTTATAGCAGCATGATTTATAGTCCTTTGGGTATATACCCAGTAATGGGATGGCTGGGTCGAATGGAATTTCTAGTTCTAGATCCCTGAGGAATCGCCACACTGACTTCCACAAGGGTTGAACTAGTTTACAGTCCCACCAACAGTGTAAAAGTGTTCCTATTTCTCCACATCCTCCCCAGCACCTGTTGTTTCCTGACTTTTTAATGATTGCCATTCTAACTGGTGTGAGATGGTATCTCATTGTGGTTTTGATTTGCATTTCTCTGATGGCCAGTGATGGTGAGCATTTTTTCATGTGTTTTTTGGCTGCATAAATGTCTTCTTTTGAGAAGTGTCTGTTCATATCCTTCGCCCACTTTTTGATGGGGTTGTTTGTTTTTTTCTTGTAAATTTGTTTGAGTTCATTGTAGATTCTGGATATTAGCCCTTTGTCAGATGAGTAGGTTGCGAAAATTTTCTCCCATTTTGTAGGTTGCCTATTCACTCTGATGGTAGTTTCCTTTGCTGTGCAGAAGCTCTTGAGTTTAATTAGATCCCATTTGTCAATTTTGGCTTTTGTTGCCATTGCTTTTGGTGTTTTAGACATGAAGTCCTTGCCCAGGCCTATGTCCTGAATGGTATTGCCTAGGTTTTCTTCTAGAGTTTTTATGGTTTTAGGTCTAACATTTAAGTCTTTAATCCATCTTGAATTGATTTTTGTATAAGGTGTAAGGAAGGGATCCAGTTTCAGCTTTCTACATATGGCTAGCCAGTTTTCCCAGCACCATTTACTAAATAGGGAATCCTTTCCCCATTTCTTGTTTTTGTCAGGTTTGTCAAAGATCAGATAGTTGTAGATATGTGGCATTATTTCTGACGGCTCTGTTCTGTTCCATTGATCTATATCTCTGTTTTGGTACCAGTACCATGCTGTTTTGGTTACTGTAGACTTGTAGTATAGTTTGAAGTCAGGTAGTGTGATGCCTCCAGCTTTGTTCTTTTGGCTTAGGATTGACTTGGCGATGCGGGCTCTTTTTTGGTTCCATATGAACTTTAAAGTAGTTTTTTCCAATTCTGTGAAGAAAGTCATTGGTAACTTGATGGGGATGGCATTGAATCTGTAAATTACCTTGGGAAGGATGGCCATTTTCATGATATTGATTCTTCCTACCCATGAGCATGGAATGTTCTTCCATTTGTTTGTATCCTCTTTTATTTCCTTGAGCAGTGGTTTGTAGTTCTCCTTGAGGAGGTCCTTCACATCCCTTGTAAGTTGGATTCCTAAGTATTTTATTCTCTTTGAAGCAATTGTGAATGGGAGTTCACTCATGATTTGGCTCTCTGTTTGTCTGTTATTGATGTATAAGAATGCTTGTGATTTTTGTACATTGATTTTGTATCCTGAGACTTTGCTGAAGTTGCTTATCAGCTTAAGGAGATTGGGCTGAGACAATGGGATTTTCTAGATATACAATCATGTCATCTGCAAACAGGGACAATTTGACTTCCTCTTTTCCTAATTGAATACCCTTGATTTCCTTCTCTTGCCTAATTGCCCTGGCCAAACACAGCTATTATTTTTAAAGTACTTTTGTGCTCTAAAAAAGATCATGTTGCCTGCAAAGACTAAAAAATTTACTATCCATCTTTTAGAAAAAATTTTTGCCAACCTCTATCCCAGAACATCAAAAGCATTTGGAAGGTGTGTGAAAACACAAATTGCTAGGTACTATTTCTAAAGTTTTTGATTCAAGTTATTTGCATTTGTAATAACTTTCCAGGTAATGCTAGTCAAGGAACTACACTTTGAAGACTCTTGTTCACAATTGTATTGTCATTCGCTTTCCTCTCCTAAATAGGTATTAAATCTCTCGTCTCCATCGAATCTGTTCTCTTCAGTGCTGCCAAAAGGTTTTTTCAGAAATACATGTCTGCCTATTACATGACAAGTTCTGAGGGTCCCTTCATTACCTTCAGATAATATTCATCAACTTGAATAAATTATAGGCCCTAATAAAAGGTTGAGGACCACAGTAGTATATGCATGAACTATAGGAGTCCCTTAGTATACAAGAGGAATTTGTTCCAGGACTTCCTTTGTATACCGAAATTTACGTGCACTCAAGTCTCACAGTTGGCCCTGTACACTTGCATATGCAATGTTTTCCATCCAAGCTGAAAAAAATATACGTGTAAGTGGATGCTTGCAGTTTGACAGTTGCTCGAGGGTCAACTGTATTTTTTTATGCCAAGCATCTTCAGCATTGACTCATTGAATCCTCACAATACCCAGTGTAGTAGAAACTTCTGTTTTCCCCATTTTCCAGATGAGCAAATCTAACTTCAGTAACAATGTCATGTAACAGGAAGGCTGTGAAATCAGAATTCGAACCCAAGCAGTCTGGTTCCAGAGACCGTGCTTTACTGAGTCTCACATAGCACTCTTCCACCTCTCTGTCCTGTGGTGATTTTCTTGTATTTATTATAACTTAATACGTACAAATGTAAACCTAGATATATTTTTCTATGCTAATAGAACTATAAAACCAAAGTGAATACAAACACAATTTGAGTAAAATCTAAATTAACATTAGATTGATATGACACATCACTGTGGTCTTACTGAATATTGTCTATTGCAGCATGAATGGTGTTGATTTGCTACAGTGAGGTTATTGTGGCTTTGACCTAATTGTGCAGCCTGAGACATGTTGGGTCAGTTATTACATTTTTTTCAAACACTTGTGAAACTTTCATTTTTATACCATAATATAATGACATTTGGCCTGAATGTGCCACACAAATATTAAGTTGACCTCTTTCCCCCTAATTAAGCTATTTCTAGGTAGTACAACTTAATCCACACAATCAAAAGTAAAACATTGGTCCTGAATGCCACAGGGATTCTGGATTTTAAGGCGGTTAGCTGCGGACCCCAATCTGAGGAATGCTGGCCCCAGGATGAAGTCTAACTCCTAGGCTGATGTTCAATTCCCTTCACACCTGATCCTGCCAACCTCTCATTTCATCTCTTACCATTCTCTTATGCTTTCCATTTTACCAGTCCTAAGGGCTTGTAATTCCGGGAACTGTCTCATCCCCCCACGCTTTTGCACATACCATTTCTCTGAGTGACCACCTTTTCCAGTCCTCAAGCCCACACCTCGAATCCACTCTATTCTCAACTCCTCTTCATCCTTTAAAATTCTACTTTAGCATAGAAGCCTCATAAACTATTTAAACTGACATGTATACAGGGAAAGAAGCTAATGACCCATTGTAACACAAGGCAAGGCACTCTGGATTTTCTCATGTACCCATGGTTCCAGATGAATTCCAGCATGTTGCACAGCATGGTTTAAGAAACAGGCTTCGTGGGGGGAATGGGAAAATTGACAAAGCCAGAATCAGCAAGAGAAGGGAAGATGTGAGCTCCCAACCTCCCCTCACCTGCCGAGGGGCTTCCAGGTCATAGTTATCTGCAGGCCTCACAGTATGTGGGTTTGTCTTCCAAATGCAAGTATTCTTTCCTTCTTGCTTTTCAGTTTGTAACTGCCCAATGAGTTCTTCTTGCCCACTGCCCAGATAGAGCTGATTTATCACATCAGGAGAATTGAAATAAAGAATTTTACACATGTAGAGCTGGTTAAAGGGGAGAGCAGGGTTTTATTATTCAAGTCAACCTCCCCAAGGATTTGGAAGCTAGGGTTTTTCAAGGATAGTTTGGGGGGAGAAAGGGAGAGTGACTAGGCAGTGGATGCTTGCTGATGATTGGCTGGGGGTGCAATCACAGGGGTGTGGGAAATGGTCTTCATCTGGTGGGGTTACAGGAGGGTCTGGAGGTCCAAGTGGAGCCGTTGGTCATCAGATATGCAAAAAACCTGAAAAGGCATCTCAAAAGGCCAAGCTTAGGTTCTACAATAGTGATGTTATCTGTAGGAGTAATTGGGGAAGTTTATATTTTGTGACCTCTGGAATTATGGCTGGCAATTGTTTATGTCTACACCTTAGCAGAATTCATGTTTCTCTCATCCTCCTAGTCTGGTGGTCTCTCATTAGCCTTACAAAGGTGGTTAAGTTTTGGGGAGGGGCTATTATCATTTAAAACTATAAACTAAATATCTCCCAAAGTTAGTTTGGCCAAGCCCAGGAATAAATAAGGGCAGTTTGAAGGCTGAAGGCAAGATGGGAGTTGGTTAAATGAGATCTTTCACTGCCACCATTTTCTCACTATTAATAATTTTTGCAAAGGCAGCCTCACTTTTCTAGGAAAAGCTTGAGGGAGGAAACTTCTTAGTGGAAAACAAGTCAGGCCAGCTTGGCACCAAGCGGACTCGATTTTGAAGTAATGATTGTTCATATAGTTGTCTCAGAAACCCTTGCTGCCTAGCACCTGGACACCTTAAAGCCCAGTGGAAATTATTTACCCTTCTGTAGGGGAGGGAGCCTTTGGTCTCATGGGAAGCAAACTTTGGGTGCAGGCCCCTTTCCTGGCAGAAGTGGCGAGTGTGCTCAGTGTTGAAGCAACTCAGAAGGAGACCTCAGGGTCATTTTTGTATATACTTGCTCATGCCTCTATCCTCTTCTTGTTCAGGTCCTGCCAGATTTTTAGCGGTCCATTAAGTTGAAAAATCAGCTTTGGAAATTCTCTTAAGAAAAGCCCACAAAAACAACAAAAGGAAATGGTAGATACTTGGGAAACTTTCATTGACTGCCATTGAGTTCAAGTCAACCATAGGCAGATTTCAAGTCGAGTGTGAAATGATTCCCCATTGAGATAAAAGTGCTCACTGAGATAACAGATGCCCATATTGAAGTGATCAGGGTTGGAGATGATTCATCCTTATTAAGGAAAATGCAATTCCATATCTCTGGACGGGTTGCAGAAAAAACGGGGCTTGATATCCGAGTTGTAAGAACTATCTGTGAAATTACAATAATTTTCCTGGGGCTGTGTTAGCACTTACACTTCAATCTTTTTAATGTAGGTTCAATAAAACAGTATGAAATGCATGTGTTACATGTGGGTGTTAGCCTGTTTTAAAATCTGTCCAGATGCTATTGTCTGGATATAGAAAATCTAGGTTTTAGAGATCAAAATAATTAATACACAACAAGAATAGAAGGCACCTCAGAAACACACCTGTACAAATGATGCCAAACTTACTTAGTATTTAATCCATTTATAAGGCTGATAAGGCTTTTAAAAAGTGAATTCTTTTCAAAATACTTTATATATTAACTCTGTTGTGGCTACTTTCCATTTCTATTTTTGTGAAACAAGAACTCAATACTCTTGTAAACAAACAACAACAACAAAATATGTTAAGGCTCCTTAACCATCTGAATGAACTCCTCCTCTTGGCCAAGAGCATCCCAAAGTTAACCTGAAAAATGTAGTTCAGGCCATGATGGGAAGGTGGGTGGGGTTGGACATGCCTCATTATACCCTCTTCCCTTTTGGAATTACTTGGTATAACAGACTCTTTAAGTATAATAAGAAACATTTACAATCTATTCTCTCTGAATCCTGCTACCTGGCGACTTCACTTGTGTGAGAAAACCTTGGTCTCCACAACCCGTTATCTTAACCCAGACATTCCTAAGTCATAGACAATAACTTTTTGAATCAATTGCTAACAGAAAATCTTTATCTACCCATGACCTGGAAGCCCCACCCTGCCACTTCCAGATGTCCTGCCTTTCTGGGCCAAACCAATGTACACTTTATATGTATTTAATTTATGTCTCATGTTTCCCTAAAATGTATAAAATTAAGCTTTACTCTGACCACCTTGGGCACATGTTCTCAGGATCTTCTGAGGGCCATGTCAAAGGCCTTTGGTGACTCATGTTTGGCTCAGAATAAATCTCTTCAAATATTTTAGAGTTTGACTCTTTTCATCAACACCCTTCATGTTATCTCTCTCTCATCCAGGAAACTCAGAATAATTCTCAATAAGGTATAGTCTCTTATTTATGTATGATGTTATTTTAAATGTCTTACACAGAATACACAATTAAAATCACTAATTGCAACTAAAGTCTTCATGTATGAGATTTTTCATAATGTGTCTTAAGTTGGTTTACAAATCTGGTCAACTTTAGTATTTGTGTATAATATTTTGATGTATTGGAAAAAGATTTTAAAGGAAGTACAATCAGCATATTTCTAGAGTGTAGAATTTATGGTTTTCACATAAATGTAAAATTAAGACAAATCAAATTATGCTTCCTGATTTATAGAAAATTAAAACACTTATTTTCTTTTGATTCAATAATTGTAACAAGCTTGATGTGTAAAATATAAAAAATAGAGTAAAACTCTGAAGGAGAGAATGAACCCCTTCACAAAACTAGCTTTACAAAATGCATATACATATGAATTATTCCCTCCCCAATTAGAATCATATTGTAAATTGACAGTTCTATAAATTTCTTGTCATTATTCTTTGGAATTGTGATGTTTAAATATCTGCATAATACTTCATCATACAGACATAGTGTAGCATATTCATTCTCTTTTGTTAGACCTTAAAATATTTTTAAATTTTTTGCATTTTATAAATAAGCAGTAAACATAATTGTATTTCTGTTTATCCTCTCTTCCTGACAGAACTTTAGCAACACTCTTGAATTTTGTGTTAATCATTCCCTGGTTTATCATTCTGTTATTTGTGTGCAAGCTGAAACAATAGATTGTGTATGAGTATTCCAGTTGTTTTATATGTTCATCAGCCTTTTATATTGTGAAACTTCATTTTTCCGTACTTAGTATGGAAAATCTCATTTTAGTTTTAGTTGGCATTTACTAATTTACTAATTAGGTTGTATATCACTTCGTGTTCAGTGAACATTTATGCTGCATTTTTCCGTGAAACACCTGTGATATTTTTCTCTTGATTTCTAAAAGTTCTTTGTATATCCTGGAGACTAATCTTTGTTAATTACTTGTGTTGCAAATATCTTCTCCCAGTTTGAAGCATGTCTTCTAACTATCTTTATGGTGTCTTTTGATGAATACAGTTTATTAATTTTAATGCATTCTAATTTATTTTCTTTTATGACCGATCTCTTAAAAATAGAAGTATTGTTTTCTTATGAACATCTTTAAATCTTGTCTTTCACATAATTCATTTGGAATTGATGTCTGTAACTGATGTGAAGGTAGGGATTCTATTTTTCCATAATAGGAAAACTAATTGTTCTAACACTATTTTATAGTCCAAACTTATCTCACTAATAGTGTTTCTGTCATAAGTCAAATTTCTGTATGTATTTTTCTGGGCTCTTAGTTATGTTTTATTTTTTATAAATTTATATCAACACTGCTTTGTTTAATATTTCTTTATACTAAGTCTTGATTTCTGGCAGTTTAAGCCTTCTATCTATAGAATTAATTTTTATATCCAGAAACTTTAGAAACTAATTATGTTAATCATTTGATTGTAGCATTTTGGGGATCATATTATCTGTGATCCTTGTTCTCTTTCACTCATTTTGCCCTGCATGTATGTGTTTGGTGGAGGTGTGGATGAGTACTTTTTACTGCACTGATTAAGAACTCTAGTACACTTAAAATATGTGTACATAATAGGTACATATATTTATAGGATGCGTGCAATGTTTCTATATAGGCATACAATGTGTGATAATCACATTGGGGTAATTGGGAGATCCATCACCTCAAGCGTTTGTCAATTCTTTGGGTAAAGAACATTCTAATTCCCTTCTTTTCATTGTCTTAAAATATACAGTACATTATTGTTGATTATAGTAACCCTGTTGTGCTTTTAAATACTAGATCTTATTCTATCTAACTATATTTTTGAACCTCCTCACTCCCTTTCCCATCCTCTGGTAACCATCATTCTACTCTATCTTCATGAGTTCAGTTGTTTTAATTCCATGAGTTCAGGTTTAATTGTTAGTACACTTTTTAATAGAACTTACGTTGATGACCAACCTTGTCTTCTTTATAATTTGTAAGAGAATTTTTAACCAGCATGTTTGAAGTTTTTTATACAGTAACCCCTTATTAGGTTAAGGAAATTCACTTCTATTCCTAATTTTCAGAGAATTTTTATTTTAGTTGTTGATGTTAATGTCTTTTTAAAGAATATATACTGAGACAACATAGTTTTAAAATCTCTTGATGGTCAATCAAATGGTCAATTCTCACTCTTCATCCTATTTTACCTATCAACCTCTGACAAAGTTCCTTAGTCCTTCTTGACACAATTTTCATTGGGCTTTTACGGCCTTCCCTCGCTACCATGTCCTGCATTTCCTCTTCTCAGTGATTGCTCCTTTTCATGCACCCCTCTATGTCTTCTTCTCCCAAATTCTATAGATGGAATGTCCCAGGGCTCAGTTCTTGGACTTTGCTCATTTATCAACATTTACATTCTTGGCTTTTATGCTAACATCTTCTAAGTTTGTCTTGCATTCAGTGTCCTCGCCCAAACACCAGATTGGATATCCAGCTGCTACTTAGTATCTCTAGTTGAATGCCTAGTACATATCTCAAATTTAACAAGTCTAAAACTAAACTCCTTATCTCTCTTCTGAACACCCCCCCCCAGACCTGCACCATGTATGGCTTCTCAGTTTCTGTTATTGGTGACTTTATTCCTTAAACTAATCAGAACAAAACCTTTGGATTATTCTATACTCCTTTTTCTTTATTGCCTCACTAGTAATCATTCAGGAAATCCTATTAGCTCTTCTTTCAAAATAGATGCAGAATCTTATCCCATCTCACAACTTCCCCTACCATCACCCTGGTCTGATCCACGGTCATCTCTTGACTTTGAAAAGGGCCCTGCTTTGTTCCCTTACCCCTCTACAAACTATTTTCAACATAACCCTTTAGTGTTTCTTGTAGAGAGTAAGTTAGGTCATGACACTTCTTAAAGTCCTCGAATGATTCCCCATTTCACTTAGACTTAAAGCCAGAATCCTTAGAATGGCCTACAAAGACCTACAAGGAACTTCAACTTCCACCCCTTCCAACATACCCCCTTTCTGATTTCCTCCACCATTACCATTATCCCCCTTGCACACTGTGGCAGCCTCACTGTCTCAGTGCTATGTCTAGAGCACAGAAGGTAGGCTTCTGCCTTGCTGCCTTTGTTTCAGCTCTTCTATCTGGAATGTTCTTACCTAATCCACTTTCCTAATCCCCCCATCTCTGTCAAGTCTTGACACAAATCTCACGTTCTATATTGTTCCATTTTACCTTGCTATAAAGGAATACCTGAGACTGGGTAATTTATAAAGAAAAGAGGTTTATTTTGGCTTACAGTTCTTCATACTATACAAGAAGCACGGTGACAGTATCTGCTTTAGGTGAGAACTTCAGGAAGCTTCCAACCATGGTGGAAGGTGAAGGGGGAGCAGTTGTGACACATGCTGAAAGAGCCAGCAAGAGAGGGAGGAGGAGGTGCCAGCCTCCATTAAACAACCAGCTCTTGCATGAACAGATAGAGTGAGAACTCCCTCATTACCACAGGGAGGGCACCAAGCCATTCATGAGGGGTCCACTCCCATGACCCAAACTTCTACCACCAGGCCCCAACTCTGGGGATCACATTTCAACATGATATTTGCAGAGGACAAACATCCGAACTATAGCACCTTCTCTGTATAGACTTCTCTACCCTATGTAATATTATAAACTTCGCACACATGCACATCCCTTACTCATCCCTGCACTTTGACTCTCACTTACTGTCCTGTTTTCACACCAGTTATTTTCTAACGCCCTGTATCAGGAATCAGCAAACTTTTTCTAAAGGCCAAACAGAATTTTCAGCTTTGTGGACCATAAATCCTCTTTTACAGCTATTCAACTCAGCTATTCTAGCATAAAAGCAGTACAGCCCAGACAATACATTTTTTAAAAAGTGGGGCTATATTCCAATAAAAGTTTATGAAAACAGATGACAAACTAGATTTGGCCCATGCCCTGTGCTATTTGAAACCTGTTCTACATTTGATTTATTATGCTTATCTTTTTGTAAGATTAGAATTATCTCTTATGTCAATGAATAGCTTATAAAACCATCTAGACCTAGAATTTTCTTTGTGAACATATTTTTCTTCAATTTCATTAATGGTTATACGACCTCATTTAACTTCATTTAACTTCATTAATGGTTATAGGACCATTTAGGAATTTCAGTTCTTCTTGAGTCAGTTTTATTTATATTTAAATTGTTACAATTATCTTTTTAAATCTCTATACTTCCTATCAGTTGTCTTTTATCCTAAACATATTATTCCATTCTTGTTTCTTAGTTATTCTTGACAGAGATTTTACTGTGTTTTTCTTTTTTAGTCTTTTCAGGGGACCATATGCATTGTTGGTTCTCTCTACAGTAAGTTTTCTTAATTCATCAATTCCTGTCCATATTTTTATTTAGTACTTTTTTATTTGGGTTTATGCTTTCTGGATAAATTGTTATTTATCAGCCTTCCCTTTTTATTTTCTAGATATACATATAATTTACAGCTATAAATTTTCCCCGAACGAGTGACTTTACTTCATCCCACATATTTGGACACATGTGGCATTATTATTTGTTTATCTTTGAATATTTTTATATCTTTGATAGCTACTTTTGACAATTGGGTAAGGGGTCTTTTTACATTTCTAAGTGTAGTTTAAAAAATTTTGTTGATGCTTAAATTGTACAGTCAGCCCTTTGTACCCACAGGTTTTGCATCCATGGATTCAGCCAACCACAGATAAAAAATGTTCAATGGAAAAGTTAAAAATAGCAAGGCAACAAAATACCAATAAAAATATAGTATAACAAGTATTTACATAGCATTTAAATTGTATTAGGTATTATAAGTAATCTAGAAATGATTTGAAATATACAAGAGAATGTGTGTGGTTTATATGCAAATACTACTCCATAGGAACTTGAGCATTCATAAATTTTGATATTGGAGGGTCCTGGAACCAATATCCCATGGATATAAAGGGATGACTACTTTCATCAGAGAATAGAACAATATGGTACTACTGATTCTTTGAAATTGGTTGAGACTTGCTTTATGGCCCAGCATGCAGTTCAATTTTATTATTTTCTGTATTTGTATGAAATGTATACTGTTTTGTGCTAAGAATGTTCATTAAATCAACCCTATTAATTTTGTTCTTCATTGGTGATTCTTTTTATCTGCTGATTTACTGATTACTAAGATTTGTTAGAATCTTCCAGGATGATGACTTTCTTTCCCCATATAGTTGCACTATAATGCCATTCAGATATTTCAAAGCCAGGTTAACAGGTACAGATAAGTTTACGTACAGCTTGTTTTATCTTCCTGGTGAAGTAACTCTCAACATGTTGCTGTGATTCTCTTTATTGGTAGCCATGCTTATTATAATGAAATCTATTAATATAGCTTTATAGATCATTTTGATTAGATTTTGACTCATTTCTTTTTCTGTTTTCTACTTCCAATTTTATTTTGCCTCTTTACATAGGTTTTTTTTTTTTTTTTTAAGAGTAAATGTCATGTAACTGGATTTTATTTATTATGGCAGTCTTTACTTTTACTTAATGTAGTTCATTTATGTTGATAGCAGTTACCACAATTTTAAATTGTATTTATATTTTATATTTGCCTTGATCTTTTTGTATATTTTCATTTTTTGCCTTCTATTTTGTTATTTAAGTTTTTTTCTCACAGCATTTTTTTACTCTACTACACTAAACGTTATACACTAATTTCCCTCCTTTTAGTTGTTACCTTAGAAATAGACAGTTATGCCTAACACATCAAAATCTAATGCTTATTAACATCTTTACCTCCTCCTAAACAATATGTAAACCTTAGAATGCATTAATGGGGGTAAATCTCTTGCAAATTTATATGCTTCTGTTATACAAGATTTTGATGCTATCTTTTTCTAATCTCACATTTTAACATTATTCATGAATTATTTTTAAAAAGATTTACATACAAGTCCTTTTGTTTTTTTCATTTTAAACTTTTGGAATCATTTTTCTTCTTGAAGTATATTCTTTTGCATTTTTTAGTGAACCAACTGTATTGGTTGCCCAAGTTGATACTATATCTAGGAAATCTCTGCTGTATTTAGGCTTAAATACTTCAGTAACTTGTAAGCCTGGCTTAGGCCATCTATAGATGATCTGATGTGGTCTGTACAGTAATTTAGCATTCTGGCTCTGGACTCATTTTTTACGATTGCCTGGCAACTTGTGATCTTGGGCAAGTTCCTTATGTACTTTAGCCTCAATTATTTTGTCTGTACAATGGGAGTAATTATAGCACGTACCCATAGGTTTATTATGAGAATTGAATAAATTAATGCACTAAAAATGCTGATGGTACTGCCTTGTCTAATGTAAGCAACTCCAATGTAAGCTATTATTTGTATATATATTGCAACTTCAAAATGTTGTTTTAGTGTGAAATGTCTATTTTCAGGAAAGTTACAAAGATATTTCAGGGAGTTCCCATGTATCTTTACCCAGTTTACCCTCATGTTAATACCTTATATATCCATAATACAATGATCAAAATCAAGAAAATAACATTAATATAATACTATTAACTAAATTACAGACCTTATTCAAATTTTACCAGTTTTTTCACTAATTTCCTTTCCCTGTTTCAGGATAGAATCCATTATCCCACATTACATTTAGTTGTCATGTTTTTATAGTCTCCTATCATCTTCACAATTCTTTATTCCTCCCTTGTCCTTCAAGGTCTTCACACTTTTGAAAAGTACTAGTTGTTTCTTTGGTTTGTTTGGTTTGTTGGGCTCCTCTGCTAGTTATTTTTTAGACTGTCCCTCCATTCGGATCTAATAATTTCTTGTGATTGGGTTGAGGTTATATATTTTTAATTAGAGTTCCATGGAAGTGATGTGCCCTTTTCAGTGCGTCATTTCAAAGATACATGATGTCAATGCATCTTATTACTGATAACTTTCATCACTTGTTTAAGGTTGTGTCTAGTGGTTTTTCCACTCTGAAGTTACATTTTTCTCATTGTGATTAATATCTTGGGAAAGAAACTTTGAGACTATGTAAATATCCTGAGTCTCTTCAAACTTTCAACTGCTAATTTTAGTATCCATTGGTGGATCTTGTCTATGACAATTATCACTGAAGTATTTGCTTAATGGTAATTTTCTGCTTGCCTCATTTCTTTATTAATTCACATTTTTTCCTACAATTAAGAGATGCTCTCTGCCTCATTTAATGCAAATATTATTATAGGTTAGAATCCAGTGAAAATAAGTTATAGTAATGGCTTGAAAAACAATCAGGTAGCTCAGTCCTATGAAGCATAATCAACTTTAATAAAGTCTGAAATGTTTGAGCAAGTGAACATATTAGCATTTAATATTTTAGCTTTTTAACCCATAATACTCTAGAAATATGTCTTGATCTTATGAACTACACATCTTATTTCTCAATCTCTAGTATAAAACAAAGTCTGTTTTCTAATGCAATTTTATAAATGTGTCTTCAAGGACCCACAATATATTAATTGCTGGAAATCTTCAGCTTCGGGAAACAAACAACTTGCCATGTGATATTATACCAAAATACAAAATTTTCTTACGTATGGAAACATGATGCCAATTAGAAAAATGGAGTTTAGACAGTGGCATTTCATTTATCAAATATTTACTATTGATGGATGTAACGTCCTTCCCAGGCATAAACATACTCAGAAGCAAAATAGATTTATCATAAAATACTAAGCAAGGAAAATCATTTTATTAATGCCAGTGCTATTAGAATTTTGGAATATTAATAAGAACACTTAGGACTCAGAGCTAATAGTACAAATTGAAATGACAATATATGTAAATGTATTTGTTTTATCATGTATATTTTCTCTAATTTTTATTAGCAGTGCCCCAAGTTGGAAGATTATTTAGTTTAATGATTAGATGCACAATGTAAAAGTAATATATCTATATATCTTTTGAAAACTATTGTTTCAACTTAGCTGGGAACATTTCTTAGCTGCACAATGATTCATAGATAATATCTCACTTCTGTTTTAACACAGTTCTGAAAAAGAGGATAAATACATTAAACTCTGAAGTTCTTATATATTTGCATATCTAAGATTTGTCATAATTTATGTGATAGTAATTTTTTAAAGCAACCTTACTTTTTTTTTTTGGTAAATTCACATCAATCTTCTTGAAACTCTAGAAAGGCTTAAGAATAGAAAGCCCCAGAACCTTTAAAAGTAGAGTGCAGATATGGCTGCAAATGGGAGAATTTGTTGAAAGGCTATAAAAGAAACAGTTATGGTGACTTCATCTTCCTACACAAAATCCTGAAGATTCACTTCTAAAGATGATGGTTCAACAAGACCACAGCCAAGGTACCAGGTACAGCTGAGGTTTGAAATACCAGCGTAAGGGCAGGAGGTTTTAGTATAAACCTACATGCTGAAGAGGGAGACCTCCAAGTCTGATCTTCCACTGATCTTTGATAACAATGAGTAGCAGGCTGGCATACCTCTCAGAAGGGAGATCAGAGGCTTCTTTTCTGCAGAGGGAAAAAGACCGACAGGTAGTGGCAAGTGAGGGCTTGTTAATGAAATGATCCTCAGGTCACCTTGCAGGAAAATCTACCTCTCCAACACATGTCCATGTGCATGTGGACCTCTAATTGGCTTTTAAGGAAGATTTTCCTGTTTCTTTTCAAAATACATCACTTACCAGGTGTTTTTCACAACACAGACATGCATTTAGCTGAAAAGACAAAATAGACAATCATCTCACCAACTCGATTTCCTATTGACATAAAGGGATAATAAAAGTACTATATGTGCAAGGTTCCAAAATGAGAACAGTAAAGAACGGCACAAAGTGAGTGTTTTGAGGCTATGTCATTAGCCATATACTTGTTTAGAATTGTTGTTTTGTCTTAATGAATAGTCTTTTATCATAACTCTTCTAGTACAGCTTTTGTCCTCAAGTCTCTTTTGCCTATATTAATATAGCCAAACCATTTTTTTTGTTGTTTGTAGTTTCCTGGTATGTCTCTTCCATCATTTTTTTAAACTTTCTTTTACTTTAGGTGTGTCTCACATATAGCACGCAATTGGATTTTGTTTTTGAAGTTTTCATCTTTCTGCTTGGCTTATTTCTAAGTTGTGATTTTTTTTTTCCCCTGCTTGTTTTTGTTCCTCTTTTGTTTTACATGCTTTCCTCAGATACTGGCAAAAACCTTGGTTGACTGCTTATGATTTGGAGTGGGAAGCAAAAGAGCTGACTGGAGGCTCTGAAAAGGTAGATGGGGCATATCAATGGTGAGAATTACTCTAAAGCAGGACTCTCAACATTAGCATTGACATTTGGGGACAGGTAATTCTGTGTTATCAGGGGCTGTTGTGTGCATTGTAGGATTTTTAGCAGCATCCTTGGCCTCTACCCACTAGATGCCATTAGCACCCCCCAATTGTGATAACCAAAAGTATGCCCATATATGCCAAATGTGTCTCGGAGTCAGGGGTGAAGTCTAAAAATCAACCAACTGAGAACCACTCCTGTAGGGTGATCTGCAGGTACCATTTGTAGAAAAGCCCCTCGTGTCAGAATCTTTGTGGTTGTTCTTGGACTAGTAAGATTGCCCAGAGAAAACCCTTACTATCTCCTGCCTATAGATAAAGACTTGGTTGAAGATATTTTATTTCATTTTTATTTTTCAAATTTATTCATTTGTAAAATTTCTTATTTTTATTTCTTCTCATTAAAAAATAAAAATACTTACATTATATATCTAATAATATCCATATCTGAGGTCATTGCCAGTCTGATATATTAACTGGCTTTCACACCTACTTTTCTTTTATGTTTTATATGTTTTTTTTCTCACTGTAGACTTAGTTTTCTTGGAATTTCATTTTTGGTAATCTTTAAGGCCTGAGTTAAAAATCGAGTTCCGGCTGGACACGGTGGCTCAAGCCTGTAATCCCAGCACTTTGGGAGGCTGAGGCGGGCAGATCACGAGGTCAGGAGATCGAGACCATCCTGGCTAACACAGTGAAACCCCATCTCTACTAAAAATACAAAAAATTAGCCGGGCGTGGTGGCGGGCGCCTGTAGTCCCAGCTACACGGGAGGCTGAGGCAGGAGAATGGTGTGAATCCGGGAGGCGGAGCTTGCAGTGAGCCGAGATCGCGCTACTGCACTCCTGCCTGGGCGACAGAGCGATTCGGTCTCAAAAAAAAAAAAAAAAAAAAAATACTGAGTTCCACCAGAAAGGATCTCTTCTTCTTTTTTTTTTTTTCTTAACCTGGGAGGATTAACAATCAAGAATCACTTTAAAGCTGGGTGTGGTGGCTCTCGTCTGTAATCCCAGCACTCTGGGAGGCCAAGTGGGAGTTTCACTTGAGGCCAGGAGTTTGAGACCAGCTTGGAAAACATAGACAGAACCTGATCTCTGAAACAACCGAATCACTTTACATTCTTGACTTGAGGGATTTAGGATCACCTTGGCAGAAGTTAACTTAAATGCTGTAAACCTGTGTGAGGTCCTGCTAGGATTTCCCCGTTGTCAGTGGAGAGATTTTTTTGTCTTTCACTTTTCACCAAAATTCAAGATGTGTAGATTTTCTTGCAGATCTCAGATGGGTTTTTAGTTTACAGTTACACTAAGGGTGTACATTTTGAGAATATTTATTCAGGGAGTTTTGTCCTGCGTGAATCCCATCTTGCAAAGTTCTTGAGCTTTGTGTTACGCCTCTATCCTACAAAGCCATGAAAACTGAAGCTCAAGAGCCCCTAATTCAGTAAATGCTCAAAGACATAAACAAGATAAGGAGCTCCCCTTAGCTCTACGTTCCTGGTTTTTGATACATTTTTTCCTCTATTTTTTGCTTGCTTGCCAGTTCATCAATGCTTAATTTTTAAAAGCATTTTAGAATTTTTAGTTGTTCTCAATGGGAGTTGGTAATGGATTCTGATCTGTTATACCACCCTAAATGGTAACTGCATTTTTTTTTTCTGTAACAAATGAGCAGATATCTATGGCTATCAGACATTTGGGGAATACCATCACATCAGAGAGATGGAAAAAAAAAAAAGGGGGCGGGCGGGGGAGGGATCTTTGGAAAAGAAAAGGCAGTGAAGGAACAGAGGAAAACTCTGGGAGTGGGGGCAACCCAAATCTGTAATTAATATCCTTGGAGAGATAAAAGAAGATAAAGCCTCCATAAAATAATAAAGCTTATAACCATGTAATTTTCAAGGGATAGAAATATTCAAGTAGTTATGGTGGGGTAGTTGAAGATACCTATTTGTTCTTCTTAATGATATGTAAAGAGATAGAAAACAGGAGAAAAATATTAGAAAAGTAGACCCATGGTTCTCAACATGGGTTGTGAATACCCATGAGAGTTCCCTAAAATCCTAGAAGGGACTTCATGAGGTGTCACCTATATATGGGTACAAGTAAGAATTTTCTTCATAGACTCCAATGATAACATATCTCAACAATTTGAATGCACAAGCAGATATGAAAATCCAAGGGTGTTCCATTATACCAGACACTAAAGAGATTTGCAGAATGTAATGCTATCCTTCTCACTAACTTTATTTTGGGACATACAGTTACTTTTTATAAAAATGTTCTGTTACTGTGAACTTATGTTAAATATGTTTAATTCTTTTTCCACATTAATGTCTATTACAATAAAGATCTATAGACTTAATCCTTATACGTAGAAGTTCTTTGGGATATAATATGGTTTGGCTCTGTGTCCCCACCCAAATCTCATCTTGAATGGTAATCCCTGTGTGTCAAGGGAGGACCTTGTGGTAGGTGATTGGATCATGGGGTTGGTTTCCCCCATGCTGTTCTCATGATAGTGAGTGAGTTCTCACGAGAGGTGATGGTTTGAAAGATGTTTGGCAGTTCCTCCTTTGTTCCCTTTCTCTCCTGCTGCCATGTGAGATGTGCCTTGCTTCCCCTTTGCCTTCTGTCATGATTACAAATTTCCTGAGGCCTCCCCAGCCATGCAGAACTGTGAGCCAATTAAACTTCTTGTTTATAAATTACCCAGTTTCAGGTAGTATCTTTATAGCAGTATCAGAACAAACTAATACAGGATCTTCGTTTTTAAGAAAGTAAAGTCTGAGATCAAAATGTTTGATAACTGCTGAACTAAGCAATTAGCCTGGGGAGTCCAAGATCTGGTACATAGGACTTGAGAAAGAATAGAGAAATTTCTCAATTCAGAAGAGCTTTTTAAAAATGAAGGACAAGGGTTTCCAGATTGAGTGAACTCATTGAGTACTTAGTAAATTGATTTGTATGCATATTATGACATTTCAAAACTCTTGGGACCAAGAGAAAATCTTGAATATTTTCATAATGAAAACTAAAAACAGATTACCTGTAAATGTTTGAGAATTATAGTGGCATTGATCTTTTTAAAAGTTATTGGAATCCAGAAGACAGTAGAGCACAAAACCTTCAAAATTCTGAAGGAAAATATGGAAGCAACCCAAGAATGTCAGAATAAGAGCACAACGATGGCTGTGGCAGGTGGTAGCCCAAGGCTCCCTGTGCAGAGTGGAGGAAAATACTGTCTCAGGAGTGATGACTGCTGAAAATAATCAAATTGATCATTTTTTGAACTGTTTGATTTGAGGAGAGTTGCACTTCAGCAGAGTTTTTGAATGAATTAGTGAAATTAACAAAATTAGACCAAAAATATTGACTCAATTTTTAGCTCTTGGGAAAACAGTTTTATGAAAAAAAGATATGCAATCATGTGCCACATGACTCAGCTATAGATTATATGAATAGTGCCATAACAATGAAAAATTGAATATTGAAAAAATGAAAGAGTCTAATAGTGACTTGTATTTGGAGAATAAGAGAATAATGTCTATAGGAGGCTGATAGGTAGAATGACAGGCAAGAGTTAGGAGATTTAGTAAATAACATTCTGCATTAAACTCAATAACAATATAATTTTTAAAGAAGATAGAGCAGAACAAGTAGCTAAGAGAGTTGAATTACATTAAACATAACTGATTACAGTCGGCCCTTTGTACCCATGAATTCTGGATGTGTTGATTCAGCCAATTGTCATTTAAAAAATTTTAAAAATTGTGTCTGTACTCTAGATATTCCTTATTGTTATTCACTAAACAATACAATAAAAATAACTCTAGCATTTATATTGTACTAGGTATTATAAGCAATCTAGAGATGATTTGAAGTATATGGAAGGGTAGAACTAGGTGACACACAAATGCTATACCATTTTATATCAGGAATGGAACTTGATAATCTGCAGAAGCTCTTGGGAGCAATCCCCCATGGATACAAAGGGTGACTGTAGTTAATTTTATTGTCATCTATGGGACCATAATAACATCCATTTTAACCTCAATATTTTCTCAGCACAAACTTAATATTTTGTGGTGTATTTACTAGAGAAGAACAGAGTTCCTTACATTTTTCATAGTTTAACTGCCCCAACATCTTCAAATCTGTATAGAAGGCTTAACTTGTTACCCAGTCAACAGACATTCTCCATGTCTCTGCTTTTAGAATGCGGATTTTGTCCAGGAATGCCACTCTTCTCCCTATAGACATGTGCTTAACCAGCATGGGAAATCCCATTCTCCTAACGCATGATTGGTTGATGAAGGCATATATGACAGAACTCTGACCAATTACACCTAGTTGGGAGAGTCTTCATTGGTGGTGGTGAAGGGGGTGTATGGAAAGGGTTTTCTTATTTGTTCTCTTCTGATGGGTGGTGGTGAGGCAAGATGTGATGCCTCAAACTGCGTGCAGCACTAAGGGGAGCTGAAGCTGAACATGTCAAGCGGAGAGTCAGTAAGAACCTCTCTCCTCGTGACATTCATTGTAGAGTCACTAAGTTAACCAACCCTGGGTCCCAACTCCAGACTTGAAACAACAAAAAATCTATTTTAAAAAATCCCCTTTATTTAAGCCAGTCAATTAAAGCTGAATTTTAAAGTTCCAACTGAAGTCAATTTAATTTATATTTTCCCAAAAGCAAGTTGCATTTTAGAGTCATTGATCTCTAATTAAATCCTCTTAGGTGCATGTAGTCCTTTGATATTCAGGGGTGAAAGATTCACATTTACTTAGGCATGTTTGAAGCCAGACTTTCAACAATCATTTTGTGTGTGTGTGTGTGTGTGTGTGTGTGTGTGTTTAAACCACTAAAGGAATATTTTTAAACTCAAAAGAGTAGTGGTCTATGAAGCAAACAAACTTTTAAATACTATAAAGTAAAGGAATCAAGAAAGAGGGCAAAGCAGGAACACTACTGTTTTGACATTCTAATTATAAATACATTAGACTTGGTGCAAAAAATCATCAAACCATCAGTCTTGGCGATGGTTAAGTTAATTCACTTTTTGAAGTTCAATAATTCATCTGTGAAGTGTCAGCAGCTGGGTCTTGTTAATGGTAAGCCTTTCATTCCTGTTAAATCAATTGTAAATAATAGAACCCCTCAGAGAAAAATGATGAAATAAGCATTGATTTCCAAATTGGGTGTCAAATACAGAGCATTAATAAAACACATTGCAAGCAAACAAGTACCTAATATACTCTGATTACTGAAATAGTAATCAGAGGGAAAAAGTCAATGATTCTTATGTAAGTTGCTAGTATTTTAATATTTCATTTATATCTATGTATCATATCAAATTTCTCATTTTAGGCTCTATGTGGTTATTTAATTTTCATTATTCTCACCAGCAAAACCAGGTTGTTTGGGGTATTGTTACATTTGTTTCTCCCATCTAAATAGGTAACAAGCATCTGGTCATATACTTTCTTGGTTGCCTGACACCAACGATTTTGTTGTGTTTAATGCAATACAATAATCATTTACAGCAAGCCACATAAAACACTGCAAAAAATGTAACAGCTCCAATAAAACTTTTAAAGAAAATAAAGCTCTGTAGCAGGTGTCCATAAAAGTGCTTTATGCCCACAGACTCTATTAAATGTCAATGCCAGTGTCCTGTGAATACCACATATGGGGTCTACTGAAATGAAAATGTCTGTGAAACTGTTGATTCTCCAGTAAAGGAGGTTGGAAGGGCAATGCCATATTGTCTGTTACACTGAAATATGAAAGCCATTAGAGAATCTACTCATTGTGCATTTTATGAAGGACTAGTTTAGGGGAAAGTACATGAGTTCTTTTTTCAAGCCATGCATGCAACAGGGGTGGAAATACTGAGGGCACAGTTTTCCAGAGAACATCTCCAAACTTCTCAAAGTTGCATAGCACAAATTTTTTTCCCCAAGGATGATCTCTAGAGATAAAATAGCAGTGGCATAGTGATGGTAGATTTTGGCTGGATTTTTAAAAATCTATTTTAGTGCTTTTGCCTGAAACTTCATTACCAATTGCATTGTTTCTTAGTTCATAGTATTTTTCTTATTATTTCTAGATTTCTTTATGAAAGCTTTTTAACGTTATTGAGATAATGTTTTAACAGCTATCAAATGGTTAAATACCATTGAGTGGAACCTCATATTGTTTTGTCCTTGATAACATCTAATTAACTCTTTGTGTAGGAGCTCTATTTGAAAAGTAGGTGAGATACAGAGGATCACTGCAAAAATAGAAACTATTACAAGAAGGAAAATAAAACCTGAATACAAGATATGATGTGACTGTCAAATGGAAAGCAACATATTTACAGAGAATAGGGGACATGGGGCCATACCTCTTTTCCCCACACTCTCATAGATAACAACTACTGTGTATTCAAAAAAGAAAAGGCAGGATGGTGGCAGAACATAATGACTCCAGGCGAAGAATATTAGAAGGACGTTGACGATTTTAGCCTGGGATTCAGCTTGTCTACCAGCTGGCCAGAATCTGTTATGTTAGAATTACTACATAATTTATTTTCCAAGTAGA
Organism: Pongo abelii; assembly: GCF_028885655.2. Classification (NCBI taxonomy): domain Eukaryota; kingdom Metazoa; phylum Chordata; class Mammalia; order Primates; family Hominidae; genus Pongo; species Pongo abelii. The sequence goes on along the minus strand of NC_085928.1, from coordinate 129,799,202 downwards.
GGAACCTTTGGGAATAAAAGAGAGTGACATTAATGATTGGCTTGGGACAAGCAAAGAGGAGTTCGACTCCTGGCCTTAAAGGTTCAAGTAGGATCAAGTATGAGAGAGATTGAATTGCAATATAAGGGAGGGATTTGTAAGGAACCATTGAGTGGCTGAAATGGGATGCCTTTGGGAATTTGGTAATTTCCAGTTAGTCAATGGAATTGCTCAAATGGAGATTGTGAGGCCTTTTGACAAGAATGTTTTGGTGGGGATTTGAGCATCAGAATTATGATTGAACAAAATGAGTTTTAATGTTGCTGTAAACCTTGAGAATCTGTGGTTCTAAATATTAAATGGAGAATTCCCATGGAGAGCTGTAAATATTAAATCGAGTTGTTTTAAGATGTGTTCATAGAATTCTAGAATGAGTGCCATCTAGCATGGCTATAGTGTAGCTCTAAATCACTAACATCAAAATGAATCTAAATTTTTTGAAGAATACCTGTGAAGAAATTTCAGAATTCTAATTTTGAGTAGCAGTGTCCAGTGTTAAGATTCCTAAGCTAGGGTTAGAATCGGGTAAGACAGAAAACTAGAGTGTAGATTGGAGACCTTGGGACATGAAGAAAATTCTCTTTAAAGCAGGGTCTGCAGTCCCATTTAATGCTCTTCTACTGGACATTTGGGAAACCAGATGATGTTTCAAATAGGCCAGCTGAAATCCTTTACAGTGAAGTTTTATCATATGTGCCTTTAAGCAACTTAAACTATATGCACATAAAGTAGTGTTATAAAACATTGCTCTATATTTGTGTTATATGCCACCTACTCATATATTATACTGTACTTTATAGAGTGATTTAGGGGACTTTCAAGGGTAATCTTGCCTTCATGATTTTACCCTAATTTGCTAACGGAGAGCTGAGCCCATATACTAGGGTTCTTCTGACTTTATTTACAATTTCCTTTTTCCATATCGGCTCAAGCCCCTAGGTCTCTGTAGAATCTTCCCTGCTAACCATAGCTAAGGCTGGAAAACACTATTTTCGCCTCTTAGGCATTTCTTTTCTGTGAGGCAAATTTTGACATTGAAATATACCTGGCTTTATTGTTGATTTGTAGCTTGGATATGTCTGGCCTCTCTAAACAGACTGCACACCCCTTGGTGGAGGGGCTGATTCACTCATTTCTTTGGAGTCCCTGACAGTGTCAGGCACCCATGGATGGTTGTTCAGTTGAGCTGGCTCACCTAATCCTTAACTGAAAAGAGGACCATTATTGGAAAGGAAGCTTCATGATGCCCTGACCTCCCAGCAGAAAGCATCTGTAAACAAACTTTTTTTTTTTGAGACAGGATCTTGCTCTATCACCTGGGATGATATGCAGTGGCAAAATCATGGCTTACTGCAGCCTTGACCTCCCGGACTCAAGCCATTCTTTCGCCTCCGCCTCCTGAGTAGCTGAGACCACAAGCACGTGCCACCATGCCTGGCTAATTTTAATTTTTGTAGAGACGAGGTCTCGCTATGTTGCTCAGGCTGGTCTTGAACTCCTGAGAGTGAGTGATTTGCATGCCTCCCAAAGTGCTGGGATTGTAAGCATGACCCACCGCGCCTGACCTGTAGATGAAACTCGATACTCCTAGGGCAACTCGATCCTACATAGAAAGGCTAATGATATCTGTAAAGGCAGTAATGTAAAAGAGAAATTCTATTTGTTGGATTCATTTTAGGTTGCTTTCCTATATTAAGCTTTTAGTGTCTACAATGTATAGACCATGTGTCTACAAAACGTTTTGAATTGTTTCTAAATATTCTCTTTCCCGTTGGGAGTTTTGCATACAAACTTTTAATAAAATATTGTATTAATAGTTTGAAAAGTATTTCTCAGATAAGAAACATACACTTACATTTCTCATTTCTGCTTTTTTGAATTAATGCCATAGAGGCATGAAAATCAGTATATTCTGAATGCCTGAAGATTCAGCTTTCATAAGTAAGGGCCATCAATTACAAAATAGTCTATTCATAATAGGATTGCAAAGGATTTAAAGTCACATTTCTTCTGTTAACTAGTATGCAGGAGAAAGATGATGTATGAAGAAAACTTTCAAGGTGCGGGGGGTGGAGAGACAAAAGGATACTTTGAATACAATAGAAAATAATTTTCTGTAAGCTATCATCTCAATGAAAGATTTATATCTGTAACATATTGGAAGGTAAATTTTGGCTGAGGCCGATTTATTACAGCATGTCTCATAGTATATTAACTCTGAAGAATGCTTCATAAATGTGTCTGCTGAGGCTGGCTTCTCTGTCTCAATGCTCCTTGAGAGTTACAGTATTGAGTGTACCTTCTTTGAAGCTTCGCTCTATTTTATGATAGAATATTATGGTTATGCTTATAATATGTATTAAATGGCTAGTAAATACTTAACTAAGAGACATAGCAGCAATTGAACAATAGTTTTTACACTTACTGTAATGAAAGAATAGCTGTAGGCCAGCTTCTAGAATAATTTAACAACTCTCACAGCTCCTCCTGCTAGAAGTGATGCACAATATTATGGTTGACTCTACACAGTGACTTCTGAAGTCTGAAATTATCTTTTTCCTTTCAGTATTTGCCTTTCAGTATTTACCTCTGCTGCTGGTCACTTGGGAGGAAGGCACTACTGACTTGCAGCAGCTCTGTCAGGTTTTGGGTTTTGCCAGCAGTGGTTTACTGTGACGTTAGCACTCTTGGCATGTAACGGGAAGAAGCTGATGGCCTTGAGGGGGAGAGGTGATATGGTGGGATTGAGGCAGCATAACTCCAGTGGGATTTTTCTGGATCTTGGCCCTGTGTACTGTGTGACTAGCTGGTTTATCAGCGTCATGTGAGTGCCCATGGCCTACATGCATATGTTGGATACTGTTATCATTATATGACTCTTGGTGATTCATGAGTAACGATTAAACTACTATGAGTCCTCATTTTTGAGGGATAAAAAAACCTACCCTTGCTGCACAGAAGTACTGAAATAGCCAGATACAGCCCCTTTCACATATCCTGAAACCCAAAGATGGGCTGTTCTACATGGAATATCAAATTATTTTATAAAGCATAATAACTACAACACAGATAATGATAATAGCAAACACTTGCATAGTTCTTCGTGTGTGCTAAGCAAATGTTTTATATATATTGGTTTGTTAAAAACTCATAACCCTATGAGAATTGAGATCAGAAAAGTTGTTACGTGGGTATTAATGGTAGGAGCTGGGATTTGAACCCAGCCAATTACAGCTTTTATTCTTTTTTTATTTTATTTTTTATTATACTTTAAGTTCTAGGGTACATGTGCACAACTGACGAGTTATAGCTTTTATTCTTAATGATCATGCATAGAAGTTAAAAGCTAAGACCCTATAATCAGCCAAAGTTGGGTTTAAATGCTAGTAATGTGATATTTAACACTCAAGCTTTTTAAAAAAAAATCTATAAAATGACAGTAAAAAAATTTAACTGTATAATGTTTTTGGGAATTGTGATGTCCCTAGCATAATGTTAGCTTAGTACTTATAATGATGGAAAATAAAGGCCGTGCATTGATGGATATAAATATGTCTGCTATGTATTTTGTACATTATGGGCATACAGGAAAGAAGGATTGTGGAAAGAAGTGAGAGGTGCCCATATTCTTGTTTTAGAATATGTGGTTCAGTCTTCTCCATAGGGTTACTGGAACAGGGCTGTGCAAAGAGATGCCTCAGGCCTCTGCTTCAACTGACTGCATTTTTAGCAAGTTCACTTTACTTTATAGCTGACAGTCCTAGATCTTATTTAACTGGAAAACAGTAACTGTCAGACTAATTTCCTTTTGATGATAATGTGAATTTCCTTCTCTAATTGGATAATAGAATTATTGGGAATTTTGCAAATAGAAGATGGGATGTTCTGCTGAGGGCAGGAAGTGAGAGCAATGCACTGTCCCCTGTGAGGACTCACTACATATGGATCCAGCCCACCAAATGGGCGGATTCATCAAAATCTGCAGAAGTGCCATCTCTTTTCCTTTGTTTTGACTTCCTTTGCTTTTGCTGCTGATGGGAGTGCTATCACCACAAACCATAATTATCACGTTTTGCAGTAGTTTTGCTTTCCTTGATTAAGTCATCCAAGGGCAGCTTATTTTCACTAATAAGAGAGTCAACCTTATGGCTTTAAATCTGGGTTTTCCATTAGTGAGCCAAAGCAGGAGAGAAAGTCTTGACTTTTCAAAAAATGATGTGTTTGCAACCTCCATTTACTGCAGTGTTTACGTTATTACCTTTATATTTGTAAAAAGGAAGAACATCATCTCAGAAAATAGCAAGGCAAACCATAATTTTATTTCCAAAGAAATTTTTACGTTGATGAAATTATATGGTACACATCTTTGCCAATTTTGGTGCTCGTGGAATCTTCATAACAAACATTGGCTTAGAAAAATTTTCGTTTTTAATTTCTATTATTTGAGTGGTATGTCTTTCTTCCCACTCACCTCCCACAAATGTGTTGAATCACCACTTAAAGTGTATGTGTGTGTACATTTAAAGGTATCTGCAGTAAGGGCACAAATTCTAATTTTTAAAGTATGTGCGTATGTGTTCTTGTTTGTTTATACTTTTAAATGTGGTCCAAGATATAAAAGGAGTCTGGAAACAAAAGTTTCATATTTATTGAGAGCTGTTGAGAATTTTGGCAGACCATTCTAAGAAATTACCTTGAGGATAAGAGTAGGCATGCGAAAAAAAAAAAAAAAAAAAAAAAAAAAAGACTCAAATTTTCTTGGATAGCCCTGAAAGAAAAACCTTAATGATGAATGTCGTATGGCACATTCATTATTCTAATGCGATCAGCAGTATATGCAGTAATTACACGTATAGCAGCTCTTCATTACCAGATGAAAATAGTGAAGAATTAGGGTAACCTAAGTGTGACTTAGGCTTACTATTATTTGTCTTAACACAGAAGTGCTCTTTTCAGTCCTAGACTTTATCAAGTTCCTAGCCTCTAATAGCACGAGTCTTTAAAAGTTGCCTTGCTGGTGCTGTCTGTAGTGGTTCAATAAGAATTGAAGTGACTCACTGTCCTCTCTTCCCAGTTGGTGCTAAGCCTCAACCTGTGTGTATTTCTAACTTGTAGAGTCCCTGGCCGTGGAAGGTGTTGAAGTTCTTTAGACTTTTTCTCTGTTATTTATAGGAGGGATTCCAGAAATTGAAGAACCACGTTCACATTGACCATATCTCAGGCTTTCTGAGAGTTTGGACTTATTTCATGAGCGGCACCGTGAAGAAGTATGACTTTGTAGGTCAGGCATTGTGGTTCATACCTGTAATCCTAACAAGTTGAGAGGCCAAGGCAGGAGGAATGCTTGAGTCTGGGAGTTGGAAATCAGCCTGGGGAGGGTAGAAAGACCCCATCTCTTGGTTGGGGGCAACTACCCCTCAAAAGAAATGACTTTGTCATGTTTTTAATTGAGTATAACCTTGACATATGGGTCACCATATGACGTGAAGAAACCTGGCTGAATAGAAATATGGAATGGTACAAGTAATATCTGGCCTTATACAAATCCTTGAATATAGAGGTTTCTGTTCTGTTTTTTCCTGGACAAAGAGTTGTTTGGGTGGGTTCTTCCTACATGCCTCAGCAATATTGCATGGTATGTGAATGAGGGCTCTGGAGCAATAAAAAAAAAAAATGCAGTTTGAGTTTGGGTCCATTTCCCAGCTGTGTGATCTTGGACTAATTACTTTGTTAAGGCTTTGTTTCTTCTTCTGCAAAATGGGGATAATTAGGGGTATTATTGGATAGACACCCACTAGCAGCCTAGTAAGCCATGGTGCAGCATTTGTGAAGAAAGTAGCACCAAGGATAACACACATGTGGAAAAGCTCAGTGCGTTTCAGTCTGTCTGGAAAGTTGTGAACAATGCAGCCCATAGCATTTGATTTTAAATAAATGAAATCCCATATGTAAAAAGTAATCCTACCAAGAACTATACATTTTAGTTTTTGATAATATCTCATGACGTTTTGCCTTTGAAGTTCCTTTCTACATATGTTCCTATTTCCATTTAGATTATCTTCCAAACTAGGCTATGAGTCTTTTATGCTAGAGGTAGTATATGCTCTACCCAACTAATACCAGGGGTCCTAGCACCTAGGATGCCTACACTGGAAGCTTGTCTGTTCTGCTTACTAAGCAGCCTTGGGAAAGTTACTTAGCTTCCTTGTGCTTCAGTTTTCCCGTCTCTGAAATGGGAAGAATCATAGTCCCCATTAGGTTAGTCGTGAGTATTATGAGAAACTCACATCTGAAGTGCTATTAAGTGCTTTCTGTGCATTTCTCAGCATATAGTAAACATTCAGCAAATGTTACCTGTTGCTTACCCACCCCATCTCTATAAATATATAGTTAATATTTAATATTCATTTGCCTTTTCATCATAATTTTTTTGTGGCTAAATAAAATATTAGCACTGATAGTGTGGAGTGTGTGGGGGGAATCAGGCAAACATGAACAGATGCAGGGGACACTAAAGAACAAGAGCAACCATTTTATGGCCTGTCAGAAATTGGGAGGTCAAGGAGAACAAAGTGGTTAAACATCCTAGAGTAGATATGTTGAGAAAGAGTTGCAGGATGAAGCTTCTACCTTGTTTACATTAAAGGACCTGGGGCGGCCATCTTCAGGCTGCCTAGAGCCCGGGGCATACCCATAGGGTTCAACTTTCCTGAGCCGCCCTTGATTCTGGAGCTGCACCCACAGAAGTAGATGGGGGAGAGTGGTTGAGAATTTGCCAAAGGAGATGGTTGGCATGTGAGACTAGAGGGCTGCAGAGAATACGGGTCCCATGCCCACCCACAGCCCAGTTAGACTTGTGAGGGAATAACCTGTGGGAAGACAGATGATGGGTTAAGCCATCCCTGCATATCAGCAGGGAATGTTACAGGGCCAAAAGTATCCAGTTGAAGGAAGACATGTTTCTCAAGGACCCCGACTCATCCACCCAGGGAAGTAGAAAGGCCATTTTCTAATTCACTTGAATGCCCTCTTAGAAAAAAAGAGGGATGTAGGTGGCATTCCCTCTCTGCTCGACCTGGTACACTTTTAGGGAGCGAATGGGCTGGAAGTAGGAGGCTTAGGGCTATCTGAGAGATGGTACATTATAATCCAAGGAAGCTGAATCTATCACTAAAGACTGGGTAAAGCTTAGTCCAGTTGATGGTATAAACTGCTCAGTTGTTTGCACCAACCAGATAGAACTTATGAAGGTGGCCAGATTAAGACAAAATAAATATGTTCCCTGCATTTTCAACTTAGCACTGCATTAAATTTTGCAACTTCAATCGATAGTTAAGATATGAGGTTTTTGCAGATTTGTCTGTGAGCGTTTTATAAAGAGAATGGCCAAAACATATTCATTTCTTTCTCAAAGGAATCAGTGACCCTGACTCCTGGAATGCAAGAACTCTGGAATTATGATTCTAGCAGATTTATGAAGGAATCCTAAGAGTATTTTATCTGAGAATGTAATTCTTAGTGTAAGAGTCAGTCATTACCACTGCATTTGTTCCAGCATGTATGCATGTGTAACATATACTATTACAAGAAATACAGGAGACATACCCCTCAAACATCTTAAATTCAGTTGATGACCTAACATAATATAGGTATAGATGTTAGTGATGTAGCAATGAGTAGTTAACCTGCCTGCCATTGGGCTATCACTGTGCTATGATGTTGTAAGTTGTCTCTTGGCGATTGCTTTTCATTCAGGGTAGTATTCTTTGAATCTTAACAGTGACCACATTTGGAGTAGCTGACTCAAGAGAATTCTGTGTGTTTCTTGTACCAGACATGTATAATATTAGAGTGATGTTTAGTTATCAGGGGCTAAAGTCCCTTTGATATTTTGCCCAAAGGATCCTTTAAATGAACTCCACTAATGGTGGGACACCTGCTAATTGACAACTTTACAATGGTTTCCCATCAATAGAATGGAATTAATTTGCACCTAAACCATGTTGGGAGATTGTGTTACCAATTCAATGTCTTGATCTTGACAAACACTGTCGTAGTAGTCCCTGGGAGACATTTTAAGAAGGACCATATTTATATTTGGTGACCTGGGTTTATTAAGTAAACACCTCAAAATTGAAGAATAAAATAAACATTTAAAATGAACTGTTTAATATTCATTTAAATGTTTGAAGACATTGACAGCTTTAATTTTTTTTTTTTGCCACCTACTCTGTGCAACGTGCTTTGGGACACAGAGATTAATAAGATGTGGCTCTTCACTGCAAACAGCTTACCCTGATGACATAAAAATGCCTGTATATGTAATATTGATTTAACTTTTTTTCATTAAAGACAGGGTCTTGCTTTGTTGTCTAGGCTGGAGTGCAGTAGATCATACCTCACTGCAACCTCATACCCCAGGGCACAAGTGATCCTCTTGCCTCTACCTCCTGAGTAGCTAGAAGTACAGATGTGCAATAGCATGCCTCGCTGATTTTTTTTTTTAATTTTGTAGAGATGGGGTCTCACTATGTTGCCTAGGTTGGTCTAAAACTTCTGGCCTCAAGCAATCCTCCTACCTTAGTCTCCCAAAGTACCGGGATTATAGGCATGAGCCACCGTGCCCAGCCGTAAAATTGTTTTTATGGATGTAATCATGTGCATTTTCTAGGAGGAATGTTTGTAACACTTTCACTTGCTTTTCAGATAAAGCCAGTGACTACAAAAGCTCAAAACAATTATACTTTTAGTGTACCTTATACAAGCCTGTGCTTTTATTCTATTTGAAATATTTGTTGAACAAACAAATGAACAAACAACTGAACAGAAAGAGATGGCAGAATCCTATTCAAATGATTAGAAATTATTTCCTCTACATTTTTAGTCTTTGAGAGTCTTTATGTGTGAATTGTTTTATTTTTTATAATTTCAACTTTTATCACAGATTAAAGGATACATGTGCATGTTTACCTAGGTATATTGCATGATGCTGAGGTTTCGGATACAAATGATCCTGTCACTCAGGTAGTGAGCATAGTACCTTATAGGCGATCTTTCAGCACACTGTGCCACCCCCCCCCCCACCATCTAGTGGCCCCATCTTTGTGTCTGTGTATTCACTCTTTAGCTCCCACTTACAAGTGAGAACATGCAATATTTGGTTTTCTGTTCCTGTGTTAATTCACTTAGGATAATGACTTCCAGCTTCATCCATATTGCTGCAAAGGACATGATTTTATTCTTCTTTATGGCTGCATAGTATTCTATGGTGTATATGTGCCATATTTTCTTTATCTAGTCCACTGTTGTTGGGTACTGAGGTTGATTCCATGTCTTTGCTATCGTGAACAGTGTTGCAATGAACACTGTTCTTTTTTGTATAATGCATGTATAGTGCATGTGTCTTTTTTGTATAATGATTTATTCTTTTGAATATATACTCAGGAATGGGAATGCTTTTGGAATAATAATTATTCAGAAAGTTCTGTGACTTAGCCAGTTTACTCTTGGCTAGTGATGATAAAACAATACCAATATAAATAATTCAGTTACTTAGCATATTGGTAGAGTAACCATAATATATCAATTATGTGTTTAGGGGTCAGAGAAACAGAAATGAAGAAGATGTAGTACTTGCCCTCATGGAGACCATTATCCAATGTGAGCGAAATAATGTGATAGAAGCTATAGGGGAGGTCTGAGCTAAATATACGGGTTAAAAGGAGAGTCAGATGAGTTTTGTCAAAAGATGAGTTTTGTCAATTTGAATTGAGTTGAAGAACATATGTGGAAAAACCTTTGCTTTAGCCAGGGAGATGTACTTAATTTATCCAATAGATTTACTAAGTTATATAGGATAAAAATGATTGATATAAGACTTAATCTGTTTTATGGCATTTAGGAAAATAAAGCTGCCTATTGATTACCAGGTGATATGCTAAGTTTTCACAAGAATCATTTAATCAACCATTTAAATGATATAATCTCTATTTCTTCAAATGAAGAAACTGAAGCTCAGAATTCCATGGATTGTCTAATATCACACAGCTAATTCATTAAATAGGTAGACTAAAAATAGATTTGGTCAATATATTTAGTTTACAGCCAGCTTCCAGTTAGATTTAATATTACTTTTATTAATCCCTAGCTCTGAATTAGTGGCTCTCAATTTTGTTGTACATCAGAATCCCCTGGAAAGTGGGTTAAAACACAGACTACTTGGTCCTACCTCCAGAGTTTCTGCTTCAGAAGGACTGGGGTGAAGCCCTAGAGTTTGGGTTCACAAGCCACACATTGAACGACTGTTCTAGATTAAAGCTTATTTATCTAGGTGTAGTTGTTTAAAATGCACTCAGGGAATTAATGCAAAATTTACGCATTTTTTTTTCTTTCTATATGCTAATTATCTTTCTCACTTGCTCCTTACAATTGGGTCTTCTAAAAGAGACTGTGAACCCTTTGGGATGGCTACTATCAAAAGAAAAATAATGAGTATTGATATGAATGTGGGGAAATAATAATCTTTGTGCATTGCTGGTAGGAATACAAAATGGTGCATTTGTGGTGGAAAACAGGGCAGTTCATCAAAAAATGAAGCATAGAATAACATCCAGCACTTCCACAACCAGGCATATACTCCCAATAATTGAAAGCAGGGATTCAAACAGATATTTGTACACTCATGTTTATTGCAGCATTATTCACAGTAGCCAAAAAGTGGAAACAAATCATATCTATAAAAAGATGAATGGATGAACAAAATATTGTCTATACATACAGTGGCATATTGTTTGGCCTTAAATGGGAATGAAATTCCGTTACATGATGCAACATGTATGAGCCTTGATGACATTATACTAAGTAAAATAAGTCAGACCCAAAAGGAAAATATTGCACGATTCCACTTACATGAGCAACCTGGAATTGTGAAAATCCTTAGAGACAAAGTTGAATCATGGTTACCACCGGCTGGAGGAAGGGGAGAAAGGGGAATTATTATTTAACAGGTACAGAGATTTTTGGTGGTGGTGTTTTTTTGTTTTTTGTTTTGAGACGGAGTCTTGCTCTGTCACCCAGGCTGGAGTGCCGTGGCGTGATCTTGGCTCACTGCAACCTCTGCCTTCCAGGTTCAAGCGATCCTCCTGCCTCAGCCTCCTGAGTAGCTGAGATTACAGGGGCACACCACCACGCCCGGCTAATTTTTTGTATTTTTAGTAGAGACGGGGTTTCACAGTGTTAGCCAGGATGGTCTCGATCTCCTGACCTTGTGATCCGCCGGCCTCGGCCTCCCAAAGTGCTGGGATTACAGGCGCCAGCCACCGTGCCTGGCCCTGGTACAGAGTTTTAGTTGAGATGATAAGTTCAGGACACGGACAGTGGTGATGGTTCCATAACATCGTGGATATGTTAATGCCACTGAACTGTATGCTTAAAAATATTAAATTTTGTGTTGTATATTTTGATACAATAAACTATCAAGAATATTGCACATACCCTTCCTCTTCCTCTTCCTATTTCTCCCAAGCTTGTTAGAATAGGCTAGATAGTCGTGTTTGAAATGAACTTGGAATGGGGCAGTATAGTCTCCTATAATGGAAAAATAGACGTCTATTTTAGACATGTCTCATACCAAGACTTGAGCTCTTATGAAAACTGAACTAGAAAAATAATGGACACATTGAACTTGCCCAGAAGTTAACCCTTCACATTCAACCACTGGCCGGGCTTTCAGGAAAATAACACATCTTGATTTGTCTGAATGGAAAGCCATTGTCGGTAACTTTAGCTCATGGAAAATGACTGGAAGTCAGAGGCTGTCTGATTTGGCATCCCTGAAGTCTGTCTCTGACACTTATGTCTAAATTAGACTGCTGCTAATTAAATAAACGTGTAAAGCCAGCATCATGCCCTGTCTCTCCTCCTCCATAAAGCAGGACGTTGCCATTTTGGGTAGTTGTCTGTATCTATCATTTCATAATTTCTAACCTTAGGCGTAGCTGTTTAACTCAATTAAATGTGACCAAAATGAACTTTGCTGAAAAACCTAATAGTAAAATAAATATAAGGAGTAAAACGCTCAGGGGTGATTTTTGCAGCTCAAGTTAGGGCTATTAATTTTGGACAGCATGTGTAGTGTAGTTTTTGACTTCATTCTTCAAAAGAAGTTTCTTTTGTCTGAATTACACTTTTGCAAAAGGGGAGATGGCTCCCGGACTGAAATATCTCACCTCTATTTTAATAAAAATTTCATCACTTTGAAGTGACCAAGTTACTTTTTCCTTTCAAATTCGATAACTGTAAACTATAAAAGTATAGAAAAGATAGAATACTATAAAAAACTAGAAGCTATATTTAGTTAAAATATGATTTGTTACAAGATTAATACTTGATACAATAATAACTTTATGTGGTGGTTATTCTTTTTCTAGGCCTTTCATTCCTTTTATACTCAATGAAATCTTAAAACCAGAGTGCCTTCTGTCCAGAGACCATCACAGTACTTTCCATAGAACAAAATGCTCTGAGGCTTTTTTTTTTCCTTAAATGTTTTGTTACAATTTGGATAAATAGGTTTAAATAAAACTTTCAAAGAAACTGCCGGACATCTAAGAATCTTTCTTTTACTAATTTGCATTGTGAATTGCCAAGAAGACATTTGCCAAATACAGTCATCCAAAACTTATTCACTATGGAACCTTTTTATTTTCCCAGAGGTATCTCATGGAAGTGGGAGAAAATAAAATGGATGTTGAGAAAGTTAGTCCAACTTCTTTCATCAGACAAATGGAGGAAAGAAAGACTTTAGACCTCATGGTTTATTTGGCATTCTGTGATCTTAAAAATAGATTATTTTTCACTTCAGGTTAGAAAGGCCATGGAGTTAGGAGTCAGGCCCAGAGTCTGAGTCCCCACATTGTTGGTGGCCTGACTGGCCCCTACAGACACTGCTGTGACTGATGATTCATCATGTGATTAGGGCATTGCTTTCTCTCATACCCAACCCACTGGATAGTTGTGAGCAAGAAAGACCATGCTTGTGAAATAGCCTTGCAAAATAAACAGGAAATAAATGAAAAATAGGAATAAATTATAAATATAATATTTACATTGTAGAATTATATAATAGGAATAAGATAATTTATATTATATATAACAAATAGGAATAAATTATAGGAATAATTTCAGACTGTTAGCATTGAATTATCAGTACAATTAGACAATAGCTTTAATATTTGTTACCATGATTATATCAAGATAGAAATTTTACATTTAGCGTAATTACATAGTATAGCAATGTTTGAAAAACAACCTTATGCATAGAACAAATGTTGGAAGGCACGATGCTCATATGTTGGCAATGTTTTATTTTGGTAAGGATTTGGGGTGAATACTTTTTCTTCTACTTTTCTATTTTATATATCAATTGTAGTACATAGATTTCTTATTCTAATCAGCTCTATTTTCTAGAAATTCCCCCTTCCCCTATAGCGGATATATTGGCTCCAGTAACCCCATATGGTAGCTGCATTTAGCTTTTTGCTCTAATGTTTTTAGCATTTGGCTTTTGTCCTTCTTGTTGCAAATATGGCTGCTTCTCCACCAGGCTGCACACCACATTCTAGGTAGGAAGTGTGGAGAATCTACTTTTTGGAAGGGTTGTGTTTCTACTCAGTAACAGAGGGCTCTTCTCCATAAACTTCTGTGTATAACTCATTGGCCCAAATTGTCTCATGACCACCTCTGGCTTGAAGGTGGCTCGAAAAATCAAGTACTCAAGGTTGTCAAAGTGTGGTCGTAGACCAGCAGCAGTAACATGATCTAAGATCATTTTAGAAATGTAAATTCTCAGGCCCTGCCCCTGACCTTCCATTGAGACCAGTGACTTAATTTTCGGGGCCTGGTGCACAATGAAAATGTATAGCTCTTTCTTCAATCACTATTAAAAATTTCAAGATGACAGCAGAATATTAAACCAAGCATGGAGCCCTTTGAAGCAGGGGACCCTGTGTGACTGCACAGATCACACGTACATGAAGCTAGCCCTACCTTCTGTCATGAAAAGAATAAGTGCTCCAGGTGATTCTGTGGCATATTCACAGGCTTGAGAACCACGAAGGAGTGGATTCGGCAGCCTAGAATAGGTACTCAGTTATCTCCCAGCACTTCCAGCTTCTTGAGAAATGTACCAGGCTGTTTGTGGAAAGGTTCCGTCACTGGCCAGTCATGTGAGAGGCCGAATATTATATGGTTTTCTTTGACATTGGTGAAAAGCATCTCTTGACATCAGTCTCTCTCCCTCACTGGGGACAAAACCTAGTGGGAATTGATTAGGACCCAGAGGAGTTTCTGTCGGCCAACAGCTGTGGCCAAGGATAAATTCCAGACTAATAAGCTGGGTAGTGTTCTCCCCTGATGAATGGTTGTTTCGAGGAGAAAAAAAAATTGCAGATGAGCCTTCAATGAAAGTGAAATTAAAGTCATTTATCCCAGATCATCTGGAAATCTCAACTCCCTCCTTAAAGAAGGAAAATATAATAAAGCTCCCTCATAAAGATATAAAATATTTAACATGTGACTTCTGCTTTGTACCATCACCTCTTAATGGTTCCATTATTTTGTTACATTTAACTTCAGTGAAAAATTTAGGAGGAAGGATGGGCTAATGTTTAACCCAAATTGGGATTTTTTTTTTTTTTTTTGCCTGAATTCTGTGATTACATCATTGGTACATTTATATTGCAAGACATTTTTACGATATAAGCATTTTTTCATTTGGACAGCAACCATAATAAATTGAAATAAAATTCAGTCTTGATTGATGTTATAAGTGTCATGTACAGGGCAAGTCCCATCAATTAAGTGTGGTTTGCCAGGGCAGCAATAATAGTAGCATTTGAATGTTTTTCTTATTAAGGAGAAAAATGGTCAGTAACATCAGTTTGGTAGACTCCAAGGATTGTGGTAAGTGGAAAATGCCTGCAGCGTGTGTAACTCCTTCCCTGGCTTTAGGATGAAGGTGGTCAGAAGTCTGAAGGAATTGTTTTTCCTTTTTTAAAAAAATTAGGATAAACTATTACAGTTTGTGGAATGAAAGAGAGAGGCTGATTACAACATAATGGAGTGTACCATATTCATCTCTTTGAAATATGACCTCACCCGGCCTTTTCCATTTTACAATCGATTCTCTCATTCCCTTAATGAACCTTTGCATTCATGAGTCTTCCTTGGGAGTATGCACATGAAGTATTGCTGGAGCAAAGAATAATTGTCTGCCAAGTAAGTAAGAACAAAGTGCCTCTCTTGTCGTTTGGTTCAATAACATTAGAAACTGTTAATGCATCATGTTGGGCACAGTATTGTTTTGCTTAATAATTATCTAATTTGCCAAAGCTTGCTTAAAAAAAATGTTGTTTAAAAACTGGCACAATAGAGTTGTTTGCCTATTTTTCTAAAGATGGGATGAAACAGCTGATGTAAATGCATTTAAGCACAACTTCTTAAATGTTGCTAAGCATGTCTAATTTGAGCACAGCAGCACACTCAGTTTGAGCAGTGATACCATGAAAGTGATGTTATAATAAAATTTCAGGGGAAAGTTGGGTGATTGTAATAGGAAGAAATATGAGAGAATAAATAATATAACTCTTAGTTTTAAAAATAACAATTCATTTACATAATATGGGATGCATACATACAAGATTCATTGATCCAATATTGGAAGACAATATGGTAGGTTTCCCATAACCCAACCAGGACTTAAAATATGTTAGAGCCTCATCTTTTGTGTTTTTCCCTCCACTAGTAGGAATTTAACTATGCTCTGTTAAATACTCATTAGGTTTATGGCTCTTGGAATAAATTGGACAAAAAGCTTGGAGTAAATTGATGGCCAATGGCATTAAAAAGAAAGAACAGTATCTAAACATTTTTGCACGTAACAGCTACATAATGATTTCAGAGACTATGTCCTTTCCTGGGAAACTGGGAACTGCAATTGTCAATGAATGATTGGGTATTTAAAGGAACCCAGGAGTATTATGGGTGGACATAAACCAATTAAGAATTTCTTCAAAGAAAATAGAGGAAAAGAAGGCATTATAAGGCCCCTATCTGAAAGGAGAATAATAGAGCAAACCCCAAATCTATGTGGATTTCTTCTATATATTTACATTTTTTACTTTTTTGAGACAGGATCTCACTATGTAGCCCAGGCTGGCCTGGAATTCGTAGCCTCAAGTGATCCTCCTGCCTCAACCTCCCTACTAGCTGGGACTACAGGCAAGTGCCACTGGGCGCAGTTCAGGGATTTTAAAAAATAAAAATGTAAACACATTATTATCAAAGCCTTTGGTAATCAACTCTTAAAAACATATAAAAATATAGAGTATGCTCAGATTTTACGAGAGTGAATAAAGTTTCAAATACCAGTCTAGCATGTCCATTAGCTCTCCTTTCTCCATGTAAGTTATCCTTCCTGTGATGCCCAGCTCACCTTAATTCAGGGAGCCTTTGTTGACTAGGGGGATTCCTCTGAGCTGTCACTTCTTAGAATAGCAGTTTTAAGATGTACAGCCATTAGGCTGTTATGTAGGGCCAACATCTTATTGAGCATTTACTATACCAGGTGCTAAGCATTTATATATATAACATATTAATAATAATATATTAAGTTGGTGCAAAATCAACTGCAGTTTTTGCCATTGAAAGTGATGACCAAGACTGCAATTACTTTTGCACCAACCTAATATATTAATATATATAAAGTATAAATATAACATATAAATAATATAACATATATAAAAACATAAATAAGGAAAGAACAGCAAAGAAAGACATATATTTTATCTAACTTCATAATCATTGTATGAGATTGATGTTCTTATTATCTCTGTTTTAAAGATTCAGGAAGGTTAAGTGGCTTGTCCACATTCCTACGTCTGAGAAGTAGCAGATCTAGAATTTGACCACAGACTTATGTGTCCCTAGAGATCTGCTGCTTCCAAAATACATTTTTGTATTTGCGTTAGGTTAAGTACATATGCGGCATGCCTCCCTACTAACTTGTGAATGCTTCAGGAGAGCAGGTCAACCAATGAGGTAGAATTTAAACTTTCAGGGAATCACTGTCAGAGTGATTTCACACCTATCCTCAGTAGACACCAGGGTTTTTTTTCCACTTTTTGTCCACCCTACAGAAGAACAGTTTTCACCCTCCCAAGTCTTGGATTATTGGCAGTGCTTTAAGATTTAGACATGTTCTGTTGGAGACAACGTGAGGAAGATAAAAATTGGGAATTTGGTCTGGGTTGGGAATTTTATGAATTTATATGTATGGTACAGCGAACCGAGGATGATGAGACTGCTCACTGACCTCCCCCTTTTATCTCCTGACATGTCAAAGAATGCTCTGGTCTCTGTCTCTCTTTCTGTCTCTCAAATGAAGATTAATATGGTCATTATAAAAATGCTCACTGACATGTTTTGAAATGGAAAAAAATGTTTCATTTTACCTTTCTTTGTAAAAATGAGTCTAATTTGGCTGGTTTGACAATGAGGGCTGGCTTTGCCAGTCTGGTTATATGGTGGATATTTTACATTAATTATATATACTACATGTGCAGTTTAATGGTTTTAGCAAAAATGTAAAGTACATAATAAGATGAAAGTATTTGATTATATTCGTAAGGGTGTTTCTAAACTAATTTTTTCAAACCTTTCAAAATATATTGAGAGAAACAAGGTGCCTCTAAGCTGAAGAGTAACAAGAATAACTGTTATTAGAAAAATCTTGGAAAAACTGTTTTGACATGCTTTCAAATTTTACAGAATTTATGAAAAATCTCCAAGTAGTAAATACATTTCTAATACTTATTTTAATAATTTTAATACTTAATTTCTGACATAGATAACTGTAATGATAACTTGAAGTGATTTTTTATCTCTTACAACAGGACAGCATTTTGGCCAAAGAAAATAAAATGATGCATTGGTACAGAAATAGGAAGAAATAATCATAAAAATATGACATTAAGACAAACTTCTATGTGAAGTAGAGGAAGGGAAACACTAGTATAAGAAAAAGTAATAATGTAAAATTTCTGTTAGATGAGTTGTCCATGTATTTGAAATTGATAAATATTAAGTTTCCCCAGTGTTTAGAAGCTATTAAACACATTTTAAAAGTTCTTTCTTTATATATTTGCAATCACAATATATTTGTACTTGTCAATATAATCATAAACATATTTAATATTTTCAACCATTTCAATGTATGATAAAAATCTTCAGATGTCAGCTTAATATGAAAGGGGGTGCATGGTCCATCAAATGCGTTTTAGGAATTATGCAAACAACACATTCAGAAGACTTTTATCTCATACTGCTCTGATCTTGTCCAATACCCAGCATGTTGTCTTTAGGGCTTTAAGATCTTGAAGTTCAAGTGGAAAGAATCATATCTGATAAATATTGACATCAGGGCCAGTAAAGGAAGCATATTCAAAGAAACATTAATACTTTGTTTCCAGTAACATGAGAAGACTGAAATATCTTCTCTGTACATTTTTAAAAAAATCTTTAGGATTAATAACAAAAACTTCATTGCTGTAACATAGAATTTTAATGTGATAAGTTATATGGTATAGTGATCTAGATACCTAAGTCACAAGTACTAAAAGTAAAAACCATATTTCTGAAGGAATGTTACCACCAGGTCATATATGAAATCTGATTATAAAGTTGGCCTTGGTTTCTACCTGTGTCTTGTGGAATGAGTCTTTTCCCCAAAGATGAAGGAAATGATGATTTTAGAAACAACAAATGCTAATTTTAGAAACAGCAACAACAAAATTGTCATATTCTTCATTCTGGCTCTCACTCACCAACCAGGGTCTACAGTTGAGCAAGTTCTTTCACTTCCAACTGTCTTACCTTTAAAATGATAATATTGGTTTAATAGGACAATTTTGAGTATTACATGTTGTAATGTGTGTGTTAGTCTAAGTCCTCTGAGAAACAGATACCAAGTTGGGATTAAATGTGCAAGGATGTTATTGGGAAATGCCATGAAAACAACCCCATCAAAAAGTAGGCAAAGGATATGAATAGACACTTTTCAAAAGAAGACATTTATGCAGCCAACAAACATATGAAAAAAAGCTCATCATCACTGATCATTAGAGAAATGCAAATCAAAACCACAATGAGATACCATCTTACGCCAGTTAAAATGGCAATCATTAAAAAGTCAGGAAACAGTAGATGCTGGAGAGGATGTGGAGAAATAGGAAAGCTTTTACACTGTTGGTGGAAGTGTAAATTAGTTCAACCATTGTGGAAGACAGTGTGATGATTCCTCAAGGATCTAGAACTAGAAATGCCATTTGACCCAGCCATCCCATTACTGGGTATATACCCAAAGGATTAGAAATCATTCTACTATGAAGACACATGCACATGTATGTTTACTGCAGCACTCTTCACAATAGCAAAAACTTGGAACCAACCCAAATGCCCATCAATGATAGACTGGATAAAGAAAATGTGGCACATATACACCATGGAATACTATGCAGCCATAAAAAATGATGAGTTCATGTCCTTTGCAGGGACATGGATGAAGCTGGAAACCATCATTCTCAGCAAACTAACACAGGAACAAAAAACCAAACACTGCATATTCTCACTCGTAAGTGAGAGTTGAACAATGAAAACATACGGGCACAGGGAGGGGAACATCACACAAGGGGAGGGATAGCATTAGGAAAAACACCTCGTGTAGATGACAGGTTGATGGGTGCAGCAAACCACCATGGCACATGTATACCTATGTAACAAACCTGCACGTTCTGCACATGTATCCCAGAACTTAAAGTATAATAAAAATAAAATAACCAAAGCCTTTACCACAGGGCTATAGAAGGTGAATCTGTGACTTATTTATTTCATAGATGGTAGAGTGAATAGCCATCTCTTCCTTACCCTGGGCCCTGGGGGGTTTGTGATACGGTAGTTTCAAATGTGATGACAATAATAAAAATGAGTTATCTAAACAAATCCAATTCTGTGTCTTCTTGTTTGACTCATTGTCTTAAGGCCAAATGCATCCTTTTAGCACAAGACAAAAATACCTCTGCTTACTTTACACATCTGACCACATCTCTTCTCACAGTGCTCATCTTTCTGTTCCGGTAACACTGGTGATGGTACTCATTATTGATGGGCTGGCTCATTCCTTTCTACGGATGTCCACATGACACAGTTCTGGCCAGTGAGACACTGGGGGAGATTACTAGGTAGAGTTTTTGGACAAGCTTTCCTTTCCTGATTTAAAAAAGGAAAAGGATAGTTTGAGCTTGTAAGCATTTTGTTTATTGTCCTTCTTTCCTTCTTCCCACCTGCTTAAAGAAGCCTGGAGGTGCAGTAGTCATCTTGAGTGAGACAAAATAATGAGGAAGGGTAATTAAAGATATAAGTGGGGCCTGGGTCTTTGAAAGCATCACTGAGCAGTTGCACTGGCTAAGGATGTTTGTCAGACGTCCTATATTAATTTGACTAATACCTACTTACATACTGTCTAGTCAGATTTTCTGTTACTTGCCACCATATGCAATCTTGACTATTTTACCATGGTTATATTTCATCTATCGAAGTAATTAAGACTTGAGGTTTTATTAATTTCCTTGTTAAAACTAGACAAGACAGTGAACTCCTTGATATTGACTTTTTCTAGTCTGTTATACACAAGGCATAGGTAAGATAAGACCTGGGATACCAAAGTGGGGTCTTAGTTCCTCTCAGAAAATACAGTACTAACAAAAAATTAGAATAAATGAATGAATGTTGAGACAGCCAATAAACAGGACCTAGGCTAGGCAGGGTGGGTTTCACAGATGAGGAGGGGATGTCGTGGCCACATTTTGGTTTTAGAAAGCTTGCTATAGCTAGTAGCTGGGTGGAAGTAGTCTATTTGGGAGAGTATATGAGGTTTCAGGGAGAGTTTCTGGAGCTTAGGGCTGGAATGATAGCTGGGTTTAGAGAAGAATGGATGGATCTTAGTGTTTGGATTGACTTGGATATAGCAGATGCAGGCAGAATGAAAATTCAGAATGCTTCAGATTTTTGGCTTAGGCAAAAATATGACAAATAACAGAGTCAAGGAGCACCATTTAAAGACAGTATAGTTGAGATTGTTGTAACAAAAGTACTTGAGTGTGAATTGGAATACTGCCCTTTATTAGATTTATCATTTTGGGAAGGCTAACTTCTCTAATCTTCAAGTTTCCTATCTCTAAAGCGACACTGGCTGGGAGTGGTGACTCATGCCTGTAATCCCAGCACTTTGGGAGGTTGAGGCGGGCAGATCACCTGAGGTCAGGAGCTCGAGACCAGCCTGGCCAGCATGGTGAAACCCTGTCTTTACTAAAAATACAAAAAAATTAGCTGGGCAGGGTGGCGGGTGCCTGCAATCCCAGCTACTTGGGAGGCTGAGGCAGGGAAATCGCTTGAACCTGGGAGACAGGGGTTGCAGTGAGCTGAGATTGTGCCACTGTGCTCCAGCCTGGACAACAGGGTGAGACTCCGTCTCAAAAAAAAAAAAAAAAAAAAAAAAAAGCAAAAAAAAAAAAAAAAAAAACCCCACTAATCATATGAGACAAATTACAAGAAACCTGGAGCATATAATATTCAGTATTGTTGTTGGATCAAGTTAAGAGAAGGAAGAGAATGATGGTGAATTTCACAAGCCAAGAGACAGTCAAATGTAGATATCCAGTAGGAATATTTGGGGCTGAGTTGGGGATATAGACTTGGACTTACTTGTCCGTTCAATCAGCCAATATTTATGGAGCACCCACCATGTGATAGTTATTATGCTAGGCACTAGAATACTTATGATAGTTGAAGCCAGGAGAAAAGGGCCATGGGCAAACCCCTGAGGAACCAGATTATTTCAGGGCTGGAGTGGTAGTTCTCAAACTTTAGCATCAGAATCACTTAGAGAATTTGTTTATAAACAAATTTCCTGGGCCTTACTCCAGTGATCTGATGTAATAGGTCTAAAGTGAGAGCTGAAATCCTGCATTTTTGACAATTCCCTAAGTAATGCTGATGCCAGTGGCCTAGGGCCACACTTAATATCGCTGGATTAGAAAAGAGTTAGTTACAAGATGACTGAGAGGGAAGAGCTAAAGGGATATAGGGAGAAGCCAAGAAAATGAAAGTTTTAAAAAGGAATTAATAGGTGTATTATTATTAAATGCTGTTAAATGCTGAGAGGTCAGACTAACTCCAAAGCATCCCATGGATTTAGTTAAAAGGGCAAGAGAAGCTGAGTGGAAGTATGGTTAGTATGACTGTTGGAACGTGAGGAGTAAGGATATGGGATGGCACATGTAGTCAGCTTACTTAAGAAATTTGCTTCTCTTCTGAATGAACAATCTTTGCACACTTTTTCCCAAAGTGCTTTGGTAGGTACATAAATCTTACTTGAAAAAAAAGATTTAATAAGTAAATATCTAGTAAACTCTTCGTAAGGTAAAGCTAAACAGATTTGTTTTTAGCAGCATTTCTTCATACCTTTAAATATACAAATGAACTTAATATATTACCAATATAGGGATCTAGTAAGCAATATTAACCACAACTATTTGACAAGGAAATACTTTTCTTCATGGCTCTCTTAGGGACAAGTGGTCCAAGGAGCACCCTTTGGCAATGTTCCCTCTGCAATTCTAAATCTTACTGGTTAATGAAGGTCACCGGAGTGAGGGGGTTTTGTTATCTTTATCAACATCCCAGAGAAGCTCAGGATTTGAGAGGTATTCCTTTCCTGTTCCCAGGACTATGTGTGCATAAGTGCATAAGCATTATATCTGTGTAGTAGTACAGCATGTTCCAAGCCTCTGAATGATGGCCAGTGGAGAAAAAGCACTGATTCTTGTTCAGATATTTGGTCTCCTAGAGGTATACTTGGATTTTTATTGTTAGAGTGATTGATTTAAGGCATTCGCTTTCTTAAGTTTCTTTAAAAATTTGCCTAAAGATAACCTCTGTGTAAAATGCAGTAGCTATTTATTTTTTGCAAATGCCTATTTTTAAAAAAATATGTACTGGTAGAATCTATACTGGAAGAAGAGATTACAGTCACCATATACTCTGTACATTGAAAGTCAATACACCTACAGCTTCCATCAAGGAAAATCAATGAAGCAAGAACCTTAACAATTTGCATCTTCTCCTTGATAACACTAATACTTGCATGCAGCTTAGTTCAACATAATGAACAAAATTTAGCTGATTTGGTTTGGAAACGCTTTCTTGAAGAGCAGAAATGAGGTCAACTTGAGGATAGAAAGTAAATGACTAGATAAACATAAAGGCTTTCTAGCTCTAAAATTTATAATTATTGAGGTAACCAGAACTGTTTTTTTTTTTGACTAACATACAGTTAATTCACATTATACAGAAGGTCTAGGGAGATATTAATGAAAAAAAGGAAATGTCGCAACCTTAATAGACCTGTTACTTTTATAATTCTATAAACCATTGACATTAACATACCTAGTAGACTCACTGCTATTTGAGTAAAATTTAAATTTTTTCCCCAGTTTCCATGCCTTGACCCACATTCTCTGCTTTCCCAGATCCTTCAACTTTCCATATTCAACTCCCCATAATGGCTAACGGAATCCTATTTTTTCCATGATATGTCAATTTGCTGAAGACTTCAGTAGAAAAGAATGCTATTAATAACATTGATCTCTCCCATTATACAACACATTAGAAATGTTAGAGCTTTTTCCAAAAGGCGTCATTTTTACTTTTCGTGACCCTAGGAGACAGGTTATTATAATGGCCTTTTGGTGGAGAAGGAAACCAAATCTCTGAGGTTAAAAGACAGTAAGTTGTAGATGAGGTCCCAAGTCAGGATTTATGCTGCAAATGTTATACTCTGTTCTCTATTACTTGCCTGTCTTTGTTCTCACTGAACCACTAGGGCACTTATCCATTCATTCATTCAACAAATATTCATTGAGCACCTACTATATTCTTCTATAACACATATTTCTATAAGATGAATTAGCACACACATGATTGGTAAATAGAGAGATATCAATAAAATATGGGGATCATCTTGGTGCTCTCCAGCACATTAATTTTTGATGTATTAAAGTTCACTGACACGGGTGAATGCAGTGAGCTATGAAAGAACAGAGTGTGTACACGAGGCCTGTCTCCTACGTTCCTCCTCGTGACTCAGTGTCACTAGGTGTTCCAACTTGTAAGTACTTATTATTCTAGTTTTCTTCATCTTTTTTTTTTTTGTATTTTTACCTCATCTCCAAGATTCAGCTTTGACTTAAAACTTCCATTAAGCTATCTCTACCTTTTTTTGCATTTGTTAGTCCTTCTATATGTCAGTTTTATTTACTAGGGATTCATCCTGTCTTTTAACTGTGATGGATTTTTAAGATGATTCTTGTTGTGCTCTGCTTATGAAGTACGTAACCTGAGTGGTCTATCCTGATCTATTTTTGTTCTGTCACCTCTTATTTTTGATGTCTGATTGTGTAGGGCATAGAATTTTAATGTTTGTATGCATGTTAGCATAAATGTCTATATTTGCCAAGTAACATGTCTCTGTGTGTGTGTTTGTATGTATTCTCCACAGTAAAGTGTCAAATTTCTATATGTTTTCCCAAAACATTTGTGTCGCAAAATTGAAAAAGTCTGCTTTTAATTGTTCTAGCCAGAGATTATTGAAAAGCTCCTACATACTAGGTATGTTACCATTTTTTTTAATTCTCATTGCAACCACGTAAATCTGAATCTTTCTATCCCCATTTTTGGCAAAGGATTTGAACCTCAGGCAGTCTGACTCTTCCTTTTTTTACTCCACCATGTTTCCATTTTTTGCAAGCTAAATATAATTTCACATTGAAAAATTGTTCTTCCTAAGCCTAGAAACTTAGGGAAATTGGGGGTGCTGGCAAAAAACGTTGAATTGCATTTGCCTTTCTACCATCCCTTCAAAGACTTTCAAGTAAATTTTCTAGTTTTTCCAGTTAGGTTCAGTCCCGCTAACACTAATGTCTAGCTCTTTTCACCCCAAACCCACTAATAATGAAATTTATCATCTCATTTAAGGTAAATAAACACAATATAAGTGGATGACATGCTTTGACAAATATAGAGTAAATATATGAGCTTTGTAATTTTTTAGGACCCGTGAATATCTGTGTTTACAAAGGAGAGCTGTTTTAGTTAAAATAATCCTAGTTGCTCTAACAGATACTCCCCAATCCAATATCCCAGAGGCTCGATATAATAAAAGTTTGTCACTCTTAACAGTCTAACTTGGGTGCTCCTGGTAGTTTTTTCTCAATATTGAATTTGGAGACTCCATTTCCTTCCATTTTCAACCCTATATTTTTCAATGCTTGTGTCTGAGGCTACCCTGGGGAGTCTTCATTATAGTCAACCAGATGCAGAAAAGACCATGGAGAATTATGAGGGAGGATTTTATGTGGAAACCCCAAAATGGCATATATTGCTGCTACTGCTAGAATACACTGGCTACAACTCAGTTTTGTGGCTACTCCTAACCACAAGGGGGGCTAGTAGTCTAGCTGTGTGCCCAAAAGGAAAAGGAACTAGATTTTATGCACAGGTAGCCAATTTCTACCACAGGGCCAACATAAGTTCTTTAACAACTCAAGTTTTATGCCTATAACTATTGCTTCCAGCAGAATAAATTTCTCTTCAGCAAGCTGTGATAAATGTTATGACTTCATATTTTATTTTATAGCACCTCTGCTTCATTCTCTCTAAATTGCCTTATTGCGTTTCATTATGGGCACTAATGATGAATTAAGTTGGACTGCTTAATAATTAAAAGTATTTCTAGGATGAAACCATCTTCTCTCTTGGAAGAAAGTACTTGGATTTGTTCACAGCTGTAGTACTCAGTAAAAGAGAATTAGAATTCTTAAGAAATGAACACACAGACCTCCCAACAAGTGACATTGACAGGATTGTCTTGTTCGATTGTAAAAGAAAGGAATTTATATAAAATCAAAAAAAGCTTTTTACTAAACTATAAAAATGAATGGTACAAACTTTTAATAACTTTAAGGATGCTAAACCTAGAATGAGCTGACATCTGAAAGAAAACTCTAGAAACAGTTTCTGATGCATATGTACAGAAATACGGAGGAGGAATGGTCCCATGGTTTGGGACCAAGCATAAATATTACCTAATGTCAAACAGTTACCCAGTTTTTATTTTTATTTTTTGCCTGCTTTTGCTATTAAGTGGTAGCATCTTAACACTGAAAATTTTGAATAAACTTGGATTGTATGGTTTCTCCACAGATGGTATCAGAGGAATGTATGAATGTGCCAAATCCTGGCTGGGCACAGTGGCTCATACCTGTAATCCTAGCACTTTGGGAGGCCAAGATGGGAGGATCACTTGAGGCCAGGAGTTCAAGATCAGCCTGGGAAACACAGCAAGATCTTGTCTCTTAAAAAAGTACCATATTGTGGATTAAAATGTGTATTTGTGGGAGTGTGTTTTTTCTAGGAAGAATTTTCTATAGACTTCACTAGATTTTCAAAGCATCTTGTGATATTCTCTCAGAAAGACTTAGGACTGTGCCCGTGTAAAAAGAATGAATCTTAATGTTGGTGACAACACAGTACATAGGATTGCTTTAAAGAAGTTCAAGTCTTCAGACCTACAGTGATAAAAAAAACATGAGCATGGTACCTCAGAACCATTTTTAGCGACATTTACTTATGCACATGGTCGCTAAACAAATATTGCTTGAGTGCCTTTTCCATGTCTCCTGCTGTGCTTAAATATTCCTGCAGATAGAGGGAGAGTTGCTAGCAATTTGAGAATGAGGGAGGTGATGAGGCAGGGGGGAAATGTGGCTCCTTGATAGTGTCCATGAGCTTTTGTTGGCATCAGGCATACAAGGTATAAATCCTACTTCTTCCATGTTTTATCTATCTGATCTTGGGTAAGTTAGGGAACATTTCTGTACCTCCATTTGTTCTATAAAAGGATTCATGTACCTGTTTCTTCGTATTGTTATGAAGAGTATGTTAAATAATACATGTAATATACTTAATACAATGTCTGGTACACAGTAAAATCTCAATAAGTGGTCGTTATTATTTGGTGTCCTGAAATATGTGAGTATCTTCCAGGTATAAGATGAATTGGGTTTAGTACGGGTGGCCCTGTAGGGAGAATAGAAACCAATGGGTCTGAGTTTTAGGAAGATGCAGTTCAGCTTAACATAGCCAATCTTTTAATAATCCTAGAAACAGATAAAAATAGAACCAGGGCACAGGGCAATGAACTCCCATCGCTGGGAGGATTTAAATAGAAGAAACCACTATTTCTCAGGGAAGAGAAAAATCTTTCTACATGATTAAACTAAGTTGCATTTGACTTAGTTTAGTTGCATTCAACTAAAGTTAGCATTCTATGAATGTTTTTAATAATTATTATATAGAAAAGGAGGTTAGAAAGAACCTGAATCTGAGTTTTTCTATCCTTGTGTATAAGAAAAATGTTTTTCAAAGTGTAACTCAAGTTTCTCAAATCCAGGAAGAGATTGAAAGACAGGAAAATTATCCCATACAGGTATGTTGTCTCTTAAGAAAATGTGAACCATGCCATGATATCTAAAGTGGCAATACGCACATAAGGTACTGATTCTTTTTTTTTTTTTTTTTTTTTTGGAGACAAGAGTCTTGCTCTGTCGCTTAGCCTGGAGTGCAGTGGCGCCTTCTTGGCTCACTGCAAGCTCCACCTCCCAGGTTCATGCCATTCTCCTGCCTCAGCCTCCTGAGTAGCTGGGACTACAGGCACCCGCCACCACGCCTGACTAATTTTGTTTTTGTATTTTTAGTAGAGACGGGGTTTTACCGTGTTAGCCACGATGGTCTCGATCTCCTGACCTCGTGATCCGCCCGCCTTGGCCTCCCAAAGTGCTGGGATTACAGGTGTGAGCCACCGCGCCCAGCTGGTACTGTTCTTTTCTTAACGGAGGGTTTTCCCAGTGAGATTTCCTTCAATTTACAGACAATTGTAGAGACAACTTACAAATGTATGAAGTGACATAGTCTTCTTTCTCTCTCTCTTTTTTTTTTTTTGGTCAGAGATCATCTATAGTAATAATTCAAAAATATAGTTCATACATTTCTCTCAATTCAAAGGCAGAGTGAAAAATACAATTTCAGAGTAAATTTGTGTGTTAACTTATTTCTATAACAGTAGAATTGAAATAACTATCAGGAAACATTGTTACAAAAATGGGTTCATACTTGTATCTATCTCAATTAGTGGAGAATCAAATGCCAGGAATTTCTTTCATCAAAATAAAGTTACATCTTAATGTGAAATGATAACACTCATCTGAATCTGTTCAATAGCCAACATAAAATTAAGCTGGTAAGGAAAATTAATCTTTACAGTCCCATATTTTGAACGTTTTTGGGGAAAAAGTTATCAAGATTAAGGATCAGGTCAATAATCATGAATCTGTAAATCTAAAAGCAACATAAAAGTGGATGTCTAGTCTAAAATAGTACTCCAGCACTTACAGTGACATTCTGGGTTTACTCACTATGTATTAGAAACTGAATAATTTTTCTTAGAATTTAAGCTCTATTCTATCTAAAATCAGCTTGTCTGGCTTTTTCTCTGTGCAATGGAAATACACACAAGTCAGCCAGATGCAAAAGGTAGCCACAGGCAAATGGGTATGGCCAAGATTGGTGCCAATCACACATGAAATCATGTTGTCCGTGATGCTACTTAAGCAGCATTAGGAAGAGAAAGGATCACAGATGGAAAATCTCAAATCATGTACCATTCCACCTTCTATATGCTCCAACATGTTATAGCTCAGGGATCTGAGGCACAAAATGCTTAAATTTTTCCAGCACCCCTAGCGGTATGGCAACACGTGCTCAAATCTCTTGATGAGTAACATTTTCCATGTCGTACCTGTGGCATCTCAGTGACAAATGGGTTCTAGGGCCCTGGAATATTGCCACTCACTGAAGTTTCAAAGCTTTTAAAGGTGGGGATTGCTGCAGGAATATTGGGGGCAGGGTAAGACAGGTATGCCCTCTCAGATAGGCCTTATCCTACTTGCTTATGGGAAGAGGCAATTCAACCTTCCGGATTTGATAGATGGAACATCTTCGGCCAATTATGTGTAAAGTACAGCCGATCTTCAATATCCATAAAGGACTGGTTCTGGTTCCCCCCTCAGGTACCAAAATCCATGATACTTGTGTCCCTGATAGAAAATGCTGTAGTATTGCATATAACCTGCACACATCCTCCTGTATACTTTAAATCATCTCCAGATTACCTAATACTATGTAAATGCTATATAATAGTTGTTATACTGTATTGTTTATGGAATGACAAAGTCTGTGTGTGTTCAGTACAGGCACAACCATTCATGTTTTTCAAATATTTTCAATCTGAAACTGGTTGAATCCAAGGATGTGGAACTCGAGATACAGAGGGTCTACCGTACAATGCCCGAAATGATGTGGTAATCTCAGTACTAACAGATGGTATTATCCTGTCTTAACCACATGTGTGCTATAAATGTATCTCACTGTGATCCGTTTGGATTTGTTGTTCAGCTTCCTAAAGTGAATATAGTACCTTGACTTTGCAGGATGGACCCAGCCTCCATACATAGCATTATAGAGATTGATACTGTTTGTCTTTGAAAGCTGATTTGAAACATAGAAGTAGTCATTCCAAACTGTGCACTTAGTGGTTAGTGGAGAGAGGACCACTCTTTATAAGAAGTGTTTCTGAAGAACTAGTCCTGTTGGTTTTAGACAAGAGATACAAAAGTTGAAGAAAACAAGAACAAACTTTTTTTTTTTGAAAGAGAGGCTTTCTTTTAAAATGCTATAGACCCTTGCTGTCCAACAGAAATGTGATATAAGTCAAATACGTAACATAGTTTTCTAGTAGTCACAGTCATAAACGTACAGACCAAGTAAAACTAATTTTAATTTAACTTCATATATTTGAAATATTTTAACACAAATCAATATTAAAATTTAACTGGCATGTATAATTTTTTGTACTACATCTTTAAAATTAGTGTGCATCTTACACTTATAGTATATCTCAATTCTGAGGAGCTATTATTTCCACTGCTCAATAGGCACATGTGGCTAAGGGCTATCATACTGGACAAGGACAGCTCCAGACCAAAGACTGCTCCTAAATTGCTAGGAAATCATGCCTGATCCATTGGAGAAATTTTGAACTAGAGATATATGCCCAAATGTTGTTTGATGAAGGTTTTTAAGCCTCTCAGAAAGGGAAATAACATTTTCAGACTTTATGTATGTGTTTGCCATACAGCGTTGCGGGTGTTGTATGTGAGTTGGATCTGGTTCAACTGATATGTGACATGAGGTAACTTTTAGCCATGGTGAGCTCACCAAATAGCTTTCTTCTGGGAACGCTAATATGTTGATCCTGGGTCTATACAAATGTAGGTGACCATTAAGCTGTGAATGGTGGGTCTGGAGTGATCTCACCCCCATAGAAGGAATGGGATTTCTGAAGCCAAGAAACAAAGCTGGAAGGGGAAACCTTAGTGCATCAAGGGAGAGGCTGCAGAAAAGCAAGTTCACAGGAGTTGGGGAGAGAGGCACCTACATTCAAGGCCTGAGTGGAGTGAGACAGCACTTCAGAAGTAGAAAGGAATCAGAAGCCTTACGGAAGTTGATTGACTCAAGTGGTGGACAAGAAGAATTAATAAAAACTAGGCCTGTCAATAGTAGTTTACTTTTGTGTAATGAGAGCACAAGCAGAGATGTCTGTGTTTATGTCTGAGCTGGAAAAAAGACTCACAGAAAGCAGTAGGACACAGTTGAAAGCTAGAGCCCTCTTTATGATTTTGAGGGAAATATATATCATTTCCCTCCATTCTAGTCATAGGAGCAAAAAGAGAAAGTTGAAAAGAATCTTAAGGATAATCAACCTTCCCTACTACATCTGATTTTCTTAAGGCCCCACAAAAGGGCATCAGGAGAGCAAGATTAACATAATCCCATGTCTCCTGACCAATGAGGCTTATTCCAGGGCTGTTCCTGCAGCATTTTAGTATTCCTAAATGCTGCTGAGGATAAGGTCCTGGTCTCCTCTGTTTGCAGAATGAAAGCCCGCATTAGTTATTACCTACTCCCTCTAGGTTTATTGAAGAACTCTTTTACCCTCTGTGATACCCATGATGTCTGATGTGCTAATGAGTAAAACACGCTTGTAGAGAGTGATGTTTCCCAGAAAGTATATTGATGATAAGGAGAAACTGGAAATCTTCTATGTTGCTCATGTAAGTATAAAATGGTATAACCATTTTGGAAAAAAGTATTGCAGTTTCTTATAAAATTAAATATACATCTATTCTATGGCATTGAAGTCCTATTTCTTTTTTTTTTTTTTTTTGAGACCGAGTCTCGCTCTGTTGCCCAGGCTGGAGTGCAGTGGCACGATCTCAGCTCACTGCAAGCTCCCTCTCCTGGGTTCAGGCCATTCTCTTGCCTCAGCCTCCCGAGTAGCTGGGACTACAGGCGCCCACCACCACGCCCGGCTAATTTTTTGTATTTTTTAATAAAGACGGGGTTTCACCGTGTTAGGCAGGGTGGATCTGACCTTGTGATCCGCCCGCCTCGGCTTCCCAAAGTGCTGGGATTACAGGCGTGAGCCACTGCGCCCGGCTTGCAGTCTCATTTCTATGTGTTTGCTGTTCAAAAACAAAAAACAACCTTGTACAAGAAGGTACATGTTTTAACACCCCAAAATGGGAAACAGCCCAGGTGTCCGTCAAAAGGATAATGCATAAACAAACTGCAGCCTACGCATATAATGAAACTTAGGGAAAACCATTGATGAATCTCAGTAATATTTTTCTGAGTGGAAGAAACATAACACAAACAGTACATATTCAATTATTCTATTTGTATGAAGTTTTTGTGAATTTGCACAGATATAACTAATTTATGAAGAATAGTGAATACTGCAAATGTTAACAATCGTCATGGGTGTTCACTGTAAAACTTTTCAACTTTTGTTTTCTAAAAAATTTTTATAATAAAGTCTTAGGGGTATGAATTATTTGCGAAATTGGTACCTTAGTGGGAACAAATTACTTTAGAATCTTACCCTTGCCATATGCAAACAAACCTAAATGTAAGAGCTAAAATCATAAAAGTTTGAGAAAAAAAATTCATGACCTTAGGTTAAGAAGTTTTAGATATGACATGAAAAGCATGATTCATAGAAGAAAAAAATTGATAGACTAAACTTAAAAAATGTATGTTTCAAAATACATTAGGTAAAAAAGACAGATCACAGGCTATAAGAAAATATTTTCAAATAGCATATTTGATGAACTCGTATCCAGAATAAACAAAGCATAACTCAGTGATGGACAACTTATGTATGGACAAAAGATTTGATTGAATAGTCACTTCATCAAAGAATGTAAGCACATAAAAATATGCTAAATGTCATTAGTCTTGAGATGTAGCCTTGCTCTGTCGCCCAGACTAGAGTACAGTGGTGCTATCTCTGCTCACTGCAACCTCTGCCTCCTGGGTTCAAGCGATTCTCCTGCCTCAGCCTCCCGAGTAGCTGGGACTACAGGTGTGTGCCATGTCTGCTAATTTCTCTATTTTTACTAGAGACGGGGTTTTGCCATGTTGGCCAGGCTGGTCTTGAAATCCTGACCTCAGGTGATCTGCCTCCTTCGGCGTCCTAAAGTGCTGGGCTTACAGGCGTGAGCCACCGTGCCCAGGCCATGTCATTAGTCTTTAGGGAAAACCACAGTCTACTTCACACCCACTAGAATGATTATAAGCAAAAAGACTAAGTATTGGTGAAGATGTGGGGAATCTGGAACCCTCATACATTGCTGATGGAAACGCAAAGTGGTACAGCTACTTTAGGAAACAATTTGTCAGTTTTCTGAAATGTTAAATATAACTTCATGCAACCCAGCAAGTCCACACCTAGCATGCTATGCAAACGAAAGGAAAACATACGTGCACACAAAGGCCTCAACGTGAGTGTTCAGAATAGCATTGTTCTTAGTAGTTAAAAAATGCAAACAATCTAAATGTTCATCAACTGGTGAATGACTAAACAAAATGGTACATCTATACAATGGAATATTATTCAGCAATGCAAATGAATGAATTACTAATACATGCTGGTTGAACTAGAACCTGACTTGGTTGAACTTCAAAAACATTTTCTAACTGAAGGAGACCAAATAGCAAAAGACCTTATATTGTAATCTTTATTTATATGAAACACCTAGAAAATGCAGATCTATAGAGGCAAAGTAGATATGAGTTGCCTGGGAGAGAACAGGAATTAACTGCAAAAGAGAAAGTGGGGTCTTTTTCGGGTGATGGAGATATTTTAAAACTTGAGTGTGATGATGGTTGCATAATTTTGTAAATTTACCAAAAATCATTAAATTATACACTTATAACAGGTAAATGTTATGGTATGTTAATAACATCTCAAAGCTGTTACAAATATGGTACAAAACTTAGACTAGGGCTAGGCACAGTGGCTCGCACCTGTAATCCCAGCACTTTGGGAGGCCGAGGTGGGCAGATTGCCTGAAGTCAGGAGTTCAAGACCATCCTGGCCAACAGGCCAACATGGTGAAACCCTGTCTCTACTAAAACTATAAAAATTAGCTGGGCGTGGTGGTGGGCACCTGTAATCCCAGCTACCCAGGAGGCTGAGGCAGGAGAATCACTTGAACCCAGGATGCGGAGGTTGCAGTGAGCCAGATCATGCCATTGCACTCCAGCCTGGGTGACAGAGTGAGAGTCTCAAAAAATAAATAAATAAATAAATAAAATAAAATAAATAAAAAACTTAGACTGATAGAACTCAAAATTGTAGAGTTTTGTGGGTAAGATAACTGAATTTGGTACAGTATGATTTCCTTCATGCTTACTGTGTGACTTCTGGAAATTACTTAGCCTCTCAGTGATTTATTTTACTCCTCTATAAAATAGTAATAAGAGTATGTCCCTCATAGTAATTTTAACAAAATTGCATGAGATAAACAGTACTTATCACAGCATTTAACACATTGAGAGCTTAATAAGTGTCAACTCCTACTACTATGATAATAATGATGTGGAGGCATTGACTATAATATTTCACTACTTTTTGGCTCAAAAGTTCTTAAACTTCTATGACTGTACTTGTTTCCAAGATTTGGTATTGAGTTGTGTTAAATTAAGTTTAGCCTAAAGCTGCCTCCTTATGTATGTGAAGTTCAGCCTAAAAGTTTCTCCATACAAGGTGAACTATAACCGAAATGCAGGTGTGAACAGACTGTAACCTACTCTTGTGCCAATCATCAAGTTTTGGCTAATCAAAGATGGCCAACTGTTCAAACAAGGCACACATCAAGCTGTAACCAATCCGGCTGTTTCTGTACCTCACTTCCATTTACTGTATGTCACTTTCTTTTTCTGTCCGTGAATGTTCTTCCACCACGTGGCTGCACTGGAATCTCTCTGAGCCCACTCTGGCTCTGGAGGCTGCCCAGTTAGTGAATTGTTCTTTGTTCAATTAAACTGTTAAATAGGATTTGTCTAAGGTTTGTCTTTGAACAGTTGTTTAGGTATCTTTTCTAAAAGGACCTAGAACAATGTGCTCTTCTAATTCCTTATCTGACTTCTAATTTTATTTTTCTTCATGGTGCCTTTAATTTCTTCTCATCAGACTTTTCGAAGTGCTATCTCTAGCAGTTTCCTCTTTCTGCTCATTTACAACTTCCAGGGTGCTGCTGAACTCTGAACAGTCTTGATACAATTGTGTACAAAAGTCCAAAATGGCAAAATGAAGGTGTGTGATCTCTGCCTACAAATTAAAATATGTAGGTTTTAACATGTTCATTTTGTAATAACCTCACTGGACACTGCTTATTGAGTTAAATTTCTCTTTGAGAGGTTGGGAGGATGCTAGTCATGCAAACCAAAGAGAAAGAATTTAAGATTATTTAAAAATAAAAAGCAATTGCATTAGTTTTCAATAACACTAACAATGTGAGCTAGCTGTTAACCAAGTGTTTTCTTGAAGAGGTCCTGCTGGGACTACTTTTAATTTGGCAATTAGCAGCACCATTTGCATACAAATAATGTGTTGAAGTCCTTAAAAATAGTCCACCTCTATCCCCAAGTAGGGCCAATTTCCAATGGAAATCTTGTTAATCCTTCTAAATTGTAGAACAAATATTTCCTTAATATATAATGGAAAGATGGTATTGCAACCAGCTCAGAAAGGATAATCACAGATTTAAAATTAGAAAACTTCAAATCTGGACATCTAAATATTGTATTAAAGATGGTAGTCTTTCCCATACCCATTTCATCTCCAATTTTCCAGATCTCCCTTAAACATTGTAGCTTCAGCTGTTAATTTTGTAAGGTTTTGGAAGTTAGGTTAAAATTGGGAATTTAAATAATTGACTCTAATTCTCTTCTTTTCCAGATAAAGAACAAAGAGAGGGTGGCATGGCCTTGTCCAAGGTCAGAACACTTGGCAGCTGCCCTAGACTAGAACTCTTCTCTCCTGACTCTCAATTTTGTTTTCCATCTGCTACACTGTGTTGAGTTCCATTTCTGGTTATGCCACAATGGCTTCCATTCTGTCCTCAGTTCCACAAGTCTTTAAACTCCTCCAAAGAGCCAACTTTATCTGTGGTTCAGCTTTTATCAGTCATTAGTCTCTCTCACCTTTGTCAATCAACTTCTAATTGGATGCTGCATTTATAGAGCATTCTCAACAAGAACCAGAGTGAGACAGTCCTACATAATCGATATGATTTGAGCGTCAAATTGAAGTCCTTTTGCTCCTAGTTAGCTCTCTTAAGTTTTCTATGGTGTCACTTCCCCTAATACTGGCCAATAGTTCCACTATTATAGTCATGTCTTTAGGTCAAGGCTTACTGGTGCAGAGGCCTACAAAACCCAAGCAGGTAAAAGCAGGTCAAAGTGGCACCTGTCTGTTCTATAGACAGTGATTACTAATCTCTTAACTAGTATATGCTGAAAGAGAATTCTGATTTTTTTTCAACGCTAGTACAAGCAGTTTGAATATAGCCCATGAGACCATCAGTTTCTGACTTCTTTAAATTCATTCATTATTGCACTCCAGATGTACACATTGAGATCCTACCATGTGTTCAGCACTGTGCTACATACTTTTATTCTATAGCTGAAAAAATTGATTTTACCCCAGTGTAATGAACTTCTCTGTATCACTCTGCTCCTTAAAGCTGGAGTGACTAGAAGAAAGCACTACATGCTTCTGTTTTCTTCCATTATCACAGAAAATCAGCCCTGCCCCAAACTCTGGAGCACATTTTTGTCTTCAATTATATAAAAATTAAGCATTCCTGTGATAAGTGTTTAGGTGACCTTGCACCAACACAGCCCACCATAGGTCCTTCTAACCATGTGCCCTGTGTTTACCAGTGAGTTTCCTGCCTCGCTCTTCAGATCAACGTTTCTTCTTTTCTGTTTCTTATCTTGGCACTCAATCAGTGAGGAGGTCCCCCCTCATCTCCTCTTAACTCTCTTCCCGCATAGTCTAGCCCAGACCTCAGCATCTCCCCAGAGGGCTACACTAGTCCTCATCTTCAGCAATGCCCTCTACCCAGACTAAATTTATCTGGACCTAGACTAAAATGTCAAATAGGAAAAATACAATAATTTGTATAGAATAATCTCTGCAATTAACAATCCAATGCAGCAATTCTTAGATGATGCAGAATCCTAAGAAATTATACATTTCACATACCCTGATTCCAGGATTAAGCAATTCATGAATTTGCTGACTTGAAGACTGCAGATTGATGCAGGCTTACCTGCCCAACATTATTTCATCTCTCATAGATCTCAGCAGACAGTACTGTCCTAGGGCCAAGGATGCAGTCGAGACTCTAGGTCTGCATGCTAGACCCTTGGGGCTAAGGCAAGTTTATTTTTTGCTAAGGTGTCATTTCTCCACGTGTAAAATGCGGATACCACTATCTTAACTCATATAGGAAAGTATTTCATGAAAGTACCTCTAGTGTCAAGTGTTAATACAGGCTCTAGCATTCAACCCTGGTTCAAATCCTGGTTCTGTCACTGCCATCTGTATAAACCTGTGAAATGGAGATAAAAATGGTTGAATGAGGTAATGTTTATAAAATGTGAAGCATAATTCCTGGCACACAGAACTGCATGTTGGAGAAAAAGATGCTGATGATGGAGATTTTAGGTTTTTGCCTCTGACTGCATTCTTTATCTTCAGGGAAGAGAAAATAGTGAAAGCTAATGTGTATCAAGCACTTAGATTTTTCCAGGAATTGTGCTGAGCATGTATCAAGTCATTCAATCCTCACAGCAGTCGTAGGCCATAGGTATTTATAGGAGGTATTTATTGTCCCCATTTTACAGATGGGGAAACTGAGTTTGACAGAAGTTAAGTATCCTGTCAAAAGTCACACACAGCTTGAAAGAGCTGGGATATACAAACAAGGAATCTGCCTCGAAATCTATGCTCTTAACCTCTAAATCACGCTGCCTCGTGGGTGGTAGAAAAAAGAGAAGTGTAGAAGATGGGTCAGCCCAGAGGTTGATCAAGAGAAAGGAAGGCTAGAGTAGGCGATTTACAAATTTGAGTTTAAAATACAGAGCCTTGCATTCATAATAGAAAGACTAAGTGTCCATTGCTACAGCTGGCTGCTTCCAACTCTGCCAAACATCTCTCTCTGAAAAAAGGGGTGGGGGGAGGGTGTCTCAGGGTTAGAGACCCTTAGAGTCTTCATGGTCAACTTGGCTAGGGATAATAAAATCTTGGGACAGCTAGAGAAGACTACATTTATGAGAAAAGTAATTTAATTACAAATCAAAAAGCTTAAATGACAAAGAGACCATATTTTGTCTTTGTTCTTGGATTCTTTATTTGTATCCCACCAACTTCCAAAATGATGACTTGCAGCAGGTTACAACAAAAGACACACAAACAATAGAAATGTTCAGACAAGGGTAAAAGGTCAAGAGACTGGGTATTTGAGCTATCCATTTAGCACATTATTTTTCCAGCTGGGAAATCTACTGCAAAACTGAACTAAGATCAGAAAGGTGCTTCATAAATATATAGGTTAATTCTAGCAATATATTTGAAGCGCTTAGATAGCAAACCTCTCTGTATTTCACTATAATGGCCCAGCTTAATTTGTCATCTTTTTTCCCTCCTTTTAAAGCATTGCTGAGACTTTAAGATACTCATTGTGAATTAATTTGGGATTTGGCATAATAACATTAATCATGCTAAAAGAATTCATTTGACAGTAATGCAGTATAATTAGTGATGTACTAAATCCATTGAGATCTACCAATAATTATAGAATCGTTATTTTAAAACCTTATATAGGCACTCTTCTTTCTTTTTCTTTCTTTTTTTTTTTTTCTATTTTGAATCTTCAGCATGTAGAGACAAAGCTCTAGCTCTGACAATTTGCTTTTTGAGATACTGGGCAAAGGTAACAAGAATAAACCTCAGTGGACTTAGCACTAACCACAGAAGCCCTTTGCTTTGGGCAAAGTATAAGAATTACCTTAAAGAGGACTGTTTAATCCTGAAGACAGCTAGCTGAATCATGTGGAATTATTAGGAAGGCTTGTGAACATAAACGGGCCTGAGCAAACCTAGAGTTTAGTAGCTTATGAAGCTTAAAGACTGGTAGAGCATGAAGAAATAACTAGAAATTCCTGTTCCTAGATTGTGGTGAATGTTTAATCTTCTTTAAAGGTACTAACAGTGAATTTGGAGTGGGAGGAAGTGAAGAGGATGGTTTCTATGGTTGTAGATTTTTAGATATTTCAACAGAATGAAATCTTAGAAATTAACAGGTGAAATAATATTTTACATAATTAAATCTGTGACCTATTAAGGTTGTTTGGCTTGTTCAAGTATGCAATCTGGTGACCCAGCCAGGTCTAGACTCCAAAAGTCTGTACTCCAAAAACCATAGCCTTCTAGTCATAAACTATTTTTTTTTTCTACCAGAGGCATCCCAGAAATAAACTCTCTATTTTTGTAGGAGTTTGGAATCGGCTCTTCTTAACAGGAATTCCTAGAAAGAAGCCCTGAATGTCCTAAGGTATCTTTTGCATCTAAAATGGTAATAACCATGTACTATCTTTGATAAAATAGTCATTCAAATGAATTTCTATGTTCTTTAGCTCAGATGAAGAATTGTGATTGGAAAAATCCTTGGACTCTAGAACGGGACAGTCAAATAGGATTTTCTGTGACATTGGAAATGTTTCATACCTGTGCTGTCCAAGAGAACTTTCTGTGACAATGAAAATGTTTGTATCTGTGCTCCTCAGTATGGTAGCCACTAGCTAGATATGGCTGCTGAGTACTGGAAATATGGGTAATGTGAGATGAAGTAAAATTTTCATTTAATGTTTTCTTTTAATTAACTTTAAAGAGATGAGTGTGACTAATAGATATCATATTGGACAGCATAGCTCTATGAATATTTTTACTCAGTCAATATATAAAGCTACATGACAATTGTGTCATATGTTATACTATTGATGTCAATGAGGTTATGCTATTGCCTTTTGAATATGCCTGAATGTTTTAGTCTCAATCCTGTATTTTGGAAGGAGTATATAGCATTGTACTTTCCAGGGCATGATCTGCAGGGCCCGAGCTCAAAACCTAGCTCTACCATGTGTGGATTCTGACAAGCATCTTAACTTCTTGTGAGGTAATACCCGTTATCCTTACAGGGGTGCTGTAAAGAGCATAGATGACTAAAGGAATTAATAGATTTGAATTGCTTAAGATGATGCCTGGCACATAGAAGATGGTGAACACATGGTAGTCAACCACTATAGACAATTCAAGCTTATATCACCTGTTCCTGGGCTGACCACCACCACTGTTCCCTGCCCCTTCACCCAATATTCTTTGGCACAGATGACCACATGCTAACAAAAGGCAAATCTTGGCATTCTCATTTTTCTTTTCCCAGCCCTCTCATATGCATTAACCAGTGAAATGAAACAAAAACTATATCCCCACAACTTCACACCCTACTTGGCATTCTCAAGGTATTCAAATATTTACTAAAGGAAAAGAATATGTCATTTTCCCTTTTTAAATATACTATTAATTGCAAAATACTAGTTATCACATAAAAATCCAGAAAATATGACAAACTCCATTATTCACAACTAGATTTACAGATTGATATTTTGTCATTTTGTTGTAGATGTGTCCTTGAAAAGAAATCTCAGGCCTGTCATGGTGGCTCAAGCCTGTAATCCCAGCACTTTGGGAGGCTGAGTATGGAGGGTTGCATGAGCTCAGGAATTTGAGACCAGCCTGGGAGACATGGCAAAACCCTGTCTCTACAATAATTACAAAATGTAGCTGGGCAATGGTGGTGCATATCCGTGCTCTCAGCTACTCTAGACACTGAGGTGGGAGGAATTCTTGATCCCGGGAGATGGAGGGAGGCTGCAGTTGAGCCAAGAGCTCACGACTGCACTCTGGCCTGGGTGACAGAGCCAGATCCTGTCTTCTTTTTTGAAAAAAAAAAAAAAAAAGCTTATGTCATATGGTTTTGCAACTCCCTCTACTCTTTTTGAAATGCAGCAAGCTATTAATAGAGATATCTTTCTTAGAATTTTCAGGTTCAAAACTTTCAATAGCTTACTCTTGCCTACAAAATACCTTTCACGTGAAAACAGAGCATTCAAGTTATTCTATAATCTCATCCCAATTTTCTCAACCTTCCCATTTGTGGGCTTGTGAATTAACTAGCTTGTATTTACCAATGTGTAAGTTATTTTGGTTTTACAGTGACTTATCCTTTGAAGTTGATGTCTGCTATCTCAAGGAACACACACACTCCTGTCTGTAACAGAAGCACACAGTAGGTGAGCTGAGAATACTTCCTTGCAAAGTGAATTTATTGTTGATAACTCACAAGCCTGTGACATTTATAGAAAATATGGTCTTTGTCATATTTTTACAATTTCATTTTCTTAATCTGCTTTGATTTATAGGATCCTAATGCTGAGTTTTATTTGACCAGAGAGAATGAGGCAAAGCAGTAGGATGTTTAGTAGCAGTAAGACACTTAATTTGCATTAAACATTAGGGGAGAAGAAGATAATAGTAAGGTTGAGATAAATTGCAGTGGAGAGTGTGTAAAATTGAAGCCTACTTTTAAAAATATAGGGTACCCTGTGAAAATCAAGGTATTGTTTCACAGGAACTAATTTATTCTCCACAACTTAATAAATTATGTGGTGCTTTAAATACAAATGGCAACAGTTTTGCCATCAAATACAGGTTCAGTTGAAGACAGATTGTTGACCCGCAAATACATCTGAGTTGAGAAGTGGAACCATTATCTATAGATAGTGCTAAAATATCACCTGAAACCTAGTCAAGTCACCAGGACTTGATGACTTATGATATAGCTGTTAAACAAAAAGGATGAGTCAGTGATGCTTCGAGGTGTTTGAGGCTAATCGAGAAGCTGGGGGTAGCAAGGAGAAAGATGGGAAGTTGAGAGCTATTTGTAGTAAGAATGAGGAGTTTGATTTTGGGTCTATCATGACGGATATGACACCTGGACAGGCATATATAAATATATAGCATGCCGTTACAAATCAGAGCTTCTGGGTACCATATTCTAGGCTGCTAGAAGAACAAACTATATTGTTCAAATAGTTGTATAGTTATGATAAATTCCCCAAATGAGGTTTAATATATACTCCCATCATTAAGTTGTTCACAAACCAAATGTGTTCATCTTAAGAAATTAAGTGAAAAGACTAGTTTGAGTGTTTTCTTGTCATAACTCAGCTGAACTTCCAAATAAGAGCCATTAGGGCTGATTTCACTAGTTTAGAGTACACGTAAGACTCTCAAAGATGGAGAAGAATGGTTTCCTGTCATCTATCCCTAGTTAGTAAGCCAGCATGGCCCCTTGATCCAGTAATGTTACTTTAACCTCACACATTCTCAAAGTATACTCTTTTTTTTTTTTTTTGCAAAACCATTTTTTCCTTATAGTGTCAAATATTTCATCCAATAAATTTGTTATTCAGTAAAACTCTTAGATTTGCATTATAAAATTAGAAAAAAGTAAAACCTGAAAATTTCCATGCCACAGCTTATCATTAAATGTATTTATCTTTATATAGGAATGGCTTAATTTGTTCTGAGTTCCTTAGTTCTGAATCCCAGAGTAAGTTTGTATTCCATTTTTTCTAAAAGTATAATTTTCAAAAAAGCTACAAATAATGAATTAGTATTTTATAAGGCAATCCTGTAACCCATGTGGTTTCTGCACAGCAATGGAATGCAGTTACCAAGATCTTTGTCGTTGGTTAGGGATGTATTGAGATTGAAAGCTCTATGTGACATCTGCTTAATTATCAGGCCTTAAAAATTGGGGTATCTTCAGTAGTTCAGATAAGAGCTGAAGTGTATGGCTATAGCCCCAGAAACATGGAAAGAAGCCTGTGGCTTTTAAAGTTTGTATAGCCAAGAACTATTCATACCCTCAACACATACTAAGAAACACTGTTACCCATAATTGATTGACGTATTATTATATAGACTCACTAGTCTATTTTTTCCCTCAATATACTAATCTTGTTAAAGCGTATTTTTTAAAGTGGAATCACTGAAGCTGATTTTGGCATGCATTCAAATGAGTTGGTGTGAGTAGGTGCCAGAAATTTTTCATGTTTTCAGTATACACTAATGCCAGCTGGCAGAGAATAAGAAAATTTACTGTGCTCTGCAGCAAAAGTGACAAACACATGTCAAAGGATTCCTTTGTTTCCTGTAATGCAGATGTATTCCCAAACCAAATCCTTACCATCTTTGTACAATGTGATTGCTTTATTCTTGGATCTAATAGGAAAGGAGACACCCAAGGGGTTATAAATATTTTTGAACAGAGCATTGCAAGTCAAAGTTAACGTTTTCTGAGAGTAGAAAATCAATTCACAAAAGCAAAATTCACATGGTAGAATTTTGAGGTCTAAGTGGATTTATGCCATTGGAAGTCAGCAGGTATAAAGTCAACGTCATTTGTAGGTGTTTCCATTGCTTATGCAGTA
Source organism: Pongo abelii (assembly GCF_028885655.2). Lineage (NCBI taxonomy): Eukaryota > Metazoa > Chordata > Mammalia > Primates > Hominidae > Pongo > Pongo abelii. The sequence continues at coordinate 129,755,903 of NC_085928.1, read as the reverse complement.
TCATAAACGAAGGGGTTAATTCACCCCTTATAAAAGTATCTCTGGTCTTGGTGGACTGGATTTCAAAGATCACATGCCTTTTGTACCAAAAGTGTGATTCATCTATTATGTACCAAAATTGTAATTCATACTTACATTAAAATATAACCCATCCTGTAAGTAAGACACTAGGCCTTAACTTTCAGTGCACCATCGAACAAAGATGGAAAGACCTAGGTGCAGCAAATGAACTCTACCTCCTGAAATGTGTTGTACTTAAAGGAATCTTCTTTTATTTTAAAAGATTATTTTTCTTGGCTAAATGATTGATTATTCCTTCTTGTTCTGTAATCTTAGTTATTTTTTAATTTAGACTCAACTTCTGAAAGTTCTTTTTTGTGGTCGTGTTTTTTCAGCTTTAAGCTTCTCAGCAAAATGTGTTATTTCATTGTCTGCTTATGCTTTTCAAGGTCTTTTACAGTAGTCAGGTAAGGCCTGTGTATCCCTCCACAGACAGATACTTGGCGATAATTCACTTTCTCAACTCCCAAATCCTCACTTAGATTCCCTCCAATGATAAGATTATTTTTCTTCCACTAAGAGGTTCTCTCTTGTTTCATGGATTATATGTAGTGATTGTAAATAATATGGCTTAACAAAGCATCCTTATTTCATATTAGTAATTCCTAGAAATTGGGTTGGTTTTAAGAAAGCAATTATGTACTTAGATATACCAAACCTTGAAACAGAAAAGAAAGAGAATATTATCACTCAGAGATGATCACCATTAATATTTTGATCATGTTTTCTCCTAGTGTTTATTGCATACATTGAAATGTCTACTGTGTTTTTAAGAGCTTTAGAGAAGATATCATGTAAAAGTAATGATATAATGATATGAATATTTTTCCTACGATTATCCTGCCAAATTTTTAATATTATTTGGAAATAATATATTAGTAAAGAAATGTATAAAGGGAACATATTTTCAAATATTTCAAGAGGAAACAGAACAACAGGTTACTAATGGAATCTCCTAGGAGATGAACCCAGGTACTAGCCTTACTTAATATTTTAATAAACAATTTAGAAGTTAGAGTGCATAGTGAAATCTCTGCATTTGCACATTACACTAGCTATTCTTATGGATAAATTATAGGAAGATCTAACCATGCTCTGAGAGTAAGCAGAAAAGTGACCGATGATATTCAATAAAGATGCGTTTTAAGGGGAAAAATGTTCTGAGCTGTAGTTTATAATATGGTTTTGGAACTATCACTTATGAAAGGGCAAAGAGTGGCTTTATTCTACCTAAAAATGTTTTTAAGCAAAAAAGCCAACATAGACTGGTCATTATTCGTTCATCCCACAAATAATTGGTGAGTCTCCTTACGTAATTATAAATGCCATGCTGGATTCTGAAGATTTAGGGTACAAAAGAAACAACAGTAATTTGTGGCTCATTTCTAGCAGCTAGGCTGCTAAATTCTCATTCCTCTCTACTTTTTATTTGGTCTCTGAGATCTGCCCCCTGGCACTTCTAGAGGGAGCAGAGCTTCCCAGCTGTTGTCAATGTGGCCTGGCTATAATGCCTGGGCAATGCTGCTACACAGGCTGCTGTTTTGAGTTGACTCCTTAAAAAAACATTCTTAACCATGATAAAGAACTTAGTAATTATGAAAAGTAATTCTTAACAATTACAAAGAATAATGTGTATCTTGTGTTACCTATTTTAATGCTGTTCTTGTTTTTTCTCTTGTTTCTGATTGTTAATTGATTTGGTACAGAGTATGATAGCTCAGTGAGTTATAAGTCTGGATATTTTAAAGGGCTATTGACAATATCCTGCAACTTCTTTTGATGTGAAATATATTAATTTGAATGGAAAAATAATAGAGGGATTTTTTTATTGGTCATACTGCCAAAGAACATTCTAACACACAAAGTAGAAACAGGTCTATTAAAACAGAATTAATGACAACAAGAAATATAAAGTAAAATTAATACAACAGCTGTCTGATTTTAGGCAGAATGTAGGGAGCTCTCCTTTGAGGGCTGCTTTTCAGGAGTCTTATTCTTTTATGATTCTGAATGAAAGGGAAGTGGATTAGAGGTGAGATGCATCCAAGGGCGTAAGCTTTACCACTATTAACTGCGTTTGTGAGTGCTGCTAGAACTGCAAAATATGGCTATACCTAGCATCATAAAATTCTCAACGATATTCCCCAAACCAAAGTAACTTCAATTCACAATCATGAGATAAAACCAATGAACGCCATTCAACAGGGCCTTGAATCTTGCTTTGTTGTAAATTCCATTATAGCAGGTGCTTCCTTATCTCTCCTTCAACGTTTTATCCCCAATGCCTGGCATATAATAGGAGTTCAACTAATATTAAATACATGCTTGTCTATCAAACACTTACATAGTTTCTGCTATGTGCCCAACACTGTTCCAAATTCTTTTCAAATGTTACTTAATCCTTATAGAAACACTGTAAGATATGCACCCTAATAAAAATGAGGAGACCTGGCCAGGCATGGTGGCTTGTCCCTGTAATCCCAGCATTTTGGAAGGCCAAGACAGAAGGATTGCCTGAGGCCAGGAGTTAGAGACCAGACTGGGCAACATAGTGAGATGGTGTCTGCACAAATTTTTCTTTTAAAAAATAGCCAGGTGTGGTGGTGCCCATTTGCAGTTCTAGTTACCTGGGAAGCTGAAGTGGGAGGATTTCCTCAGCCCAAGAGTTTGAGGTTGCAGTTAGCTATTATTGTGCCATTGCACTCCACACTAGGTGACAGAGTGAGACTCTGTCTCTGAAAAAAGAAAAGAGGAAACTTAAACACTAAGAAGTTAAGTGATTTGTTCAAAGTCACACAACTCTTAAGTAGAGAAGCTGGAATTCAAACCCAGACAGTCTGGCTTCACAGTCTATACTTTTAAGTACTCTGCTATTTCTTGTTGAACTGAATATATTCTAGGGAGAGCCATTCGTTCATATTATTAGTGTCTCCAGTCTCCATGCATATATTTTTTAAATATATGTTTTAAGTATAAGTGTAGTTTTTAAGCAATTATTTCTCACTGCTGCCTGAAAATTTCCTATTCCTCCAAATACACAAGGCAAAGCTTATAGTTCTTGGCATGTCACTTAAGCTTTTTCCTTATTTGGCCCTATTTCTTACCTTATTTCTCTGTACTTCCCCTATAGCTAGGGTACAAGATGCATAAAATACCCCAGTGCTCTCAATAGGCTGTTCTGTACCTCAGTGCTCTTTACTTCCCTTTGCCCAACCCCATTTTTATCTTGGCCAAGTTCTGTAGATTCATCAAGACCAGATTAAATGTCACCTGGTAAAGTCTACAGAGAATTATCTAATTTGTGTATATAGTGCAGAGTACAGCAAAGTGTCTGGTACAACAGACTGATAGGTACAGTCACAAAACTTTGCACTGAACAACTCTTGTAGACCTGACAATGTGTCTTTGCAAGCACCTGTGCACGTGTGTTCACACCTGTTTATGGCAATCCCATAGTCTATGATATGAATGGTGTCCCTTAGACTTGAGCAGTGCCACTGCCACAGCAATACAGGGCAAACTTGCTAGCAAATAGTAGAGGCTCAACAAGGTTTTGTAGAATGAGAGTTAGGTAGTTATTTGTGTTCACAAGGCCAGAGAGTGTCAAGTGTGACTCTGTGCTTCTGTTAGTAGTTTGGAGAGTAGTGACTATTGCAGCCAGTTTCCTGACTTGTTTCTAAACTTACATCTCCTTCCACAAAACTTGATTTGATAGAAAAATAGAGGTGATTCCAACTGAATGCCAAGTTCCATCTTTGGATACCTTTGATTTCCATGACAAATAGAAACTCCCAACTTGGGGAGCCTGCTTGCAAGAAAAAGTGTTTTGATTTGTGTACCTAGTCCAAGTACCACATGCTCTAATGAGAAAGCAGTGATGGGCTTCAAAGTTCGGCCCTTTCACTCAGGATACTTGGAGGCATGTCCTTGATCTATAGGGCAAGCAGAGAAAAAGGGGAGGAAACAGTAACTCCAAAAGTGTCTTGAAGTCACCATCCTAAAACTGGACCAGGCCCCTCTCCTGCTTTAGCTCCCCAGCACCAGAATGGGGGATCTGGGAAAATCTGGCACTATGATATGAATGGTGTCCCTTAGACTTAGATGTTTTCAACAGCTCTTGTTTGTGTAGGGACATCTACTACTAGAGTTGTTTGCATTGCTAATACTTTTTAAATCATTTTAGTTGGCATTGAAATCATATTCAATAGCAACTCTAAGGTGCTCATTAGTGTACTCTACATATACATATGCATTTCTACACACATACCTATGGCTATATATCGAATATTTCTGTTGTAATTTTCCAGTAAGCTCAAAGTCTTCTACATGTTTATCATGGTTAAGTGGTTCTGACTTACCTAATTTGATATTTTTAGAATTAGAAAAAACTGAGGGCCAATAGCATTGCGTTCAACAAGTTATTCAGAGAGGACTGTTAACAGAGGTTTTGATATGTGGCCAGGAAAATAGTATTTCTTAATTAAACAAGAAACATTCCGTGGGATTATATCCTAATTGTTACTTTTGTTGAGAAAACTACCACACTGACTTATAGAATTCATGGAGGTGCTAATCTCTGATCTGTTTTATTTCTTTTCCTGCTCAGAAAGTAATTAATGATTATGGAAGACAGAAAATCCATATAATTTATTTATGAATAAAATAGCCTTAAATGAGAAAACTGGTGGATTCATTTAAGTGGGCAGAAGAAATTTATCTTCTTTCAGAACACTTAAATAAAATGTAACCCAGATTTGTGACATTTCAATGTATAGCTGCCTTTTCATAAATAAGGGAAAAATAATTTTCTAGGGAGAAAACATAATTCAGCAGAAAAAATAAGTTGTTTATTTCCCTGTAATATGAATATTTTTTAAAAAACAACAAAAATATGCAAATCCTATAAAAACATTCTTTCAAATAACTCTGCATCATTTTAGTCTCTGAAATGAGAATTGTTGGTTTTCGATTTGAGGAAAAAACCATAACTATATTTCACGATACTTTTTTTTTACAGATCTTCATGAAAATACTTGAAAAATGAATTTATTAGGAAACATATCTGATGTCTTCTACACTGTTTTTCTAAGCCAATTTTAAAAATTTCCATAAGTGCAGTTTTTGCACCCTGACAAGAAATTTTTCAAGAAGTCAGTTTAAATAAAATTGCATTTTAAAACTTGTTAGCTTTGTCAGGTTCTTTAGTGACTCTTGCCCTTCAGAGTTTTGCTTTTGCAGATCTGACCTCCTCCAGGCAGGAGAGGCAGTAAGGGCTGATGGGCAGAGCAAACGAGGAGTCTACAGCTAAGACATATACTCACAGCTGCATTCTTCAAGAGCAGAAGTTATTACAGCACTCAGAGAAAGAAACAATTGTTCTAGAAGGCCAGTGACCTTATTCTTTATAAAATGGGCACTTTAACAATTTTTAAAGCAATTTACTTGAAAAATAAAGCAAAATATCAACAAATAGACTTTTTTGTGATCACTTTTCCCATAATCTTTTTATCTTTGTTTTGCAGTGTGTAAGATGTAATGTAAAATAAGGAAGGATCAAACAAAGCATTAAACAAAAAAATTGTTAGAAGTTCAAGTACACATACAAATAGAGATGCATTTGTATTTCTCTGTATATTCCAACAAGGTAATCAACTGTATACATTCTAATAAGAGAATAAAAACTGTTTTTTAATATCCTTGGAATCCTTATCGAACAATGTTTTGTTTTGTTTTTTTTGTTTTGTTTTGTTAAGCAGACTTCCCACAGCTTCTCAGTGAAGTTGCCTTTGAAGAGCATGATGATAAATAACAGATCTTTTCCAATTGTTATTTTGCCAAAAGGTATTGTCTGCGGTTCTGTGTTCATCGTGACTTGTGAAGTTCAGCTGTGTCCTTGGTACTAGCTAGCCAGAGGAGGGAACCGGCAAAGACATTTCATTGTGGCTCTTCCTAGACTGAAAATTCAAATGCCATGCTTTTCCAGTTGTTAGTCTGAAAACTTCTTACCTACCATTCGGCTGAGGGGTTGGAAGAGTTACCGGTACATCTCAGGCTGAATCAGTGTAGCCCAGAGATATTCTGGCAGGTTTTTCTGGTAAGAATAGTTCTTTTTCATGTACTGTTTGGATGACTTTGAAGATTTAAATTACTTTTGTCTTTCTTAGTTACACATTTGCTGAGGGATCATACCACACACTGTGAATTTCTTTTATGAAACTGAATTTGGTCTTGGTCTATAAATTATATAAGAATAAGCCCAAAATCTCCTATCTGTTGATAGAAGTGTCTGTCCTTTTGTAGTTTTATGCATGATACTGATAATTTCACACTGCTTATACTGTAGCTGCGTTTAGTTTTAGTAAAAGTTTTGGTTCTTTCATATTCAAAATATGAATATTTTTCTTCCCATAAATAAATCAATTTTAATGTCTAAGAAGAAAATGCTTGGCCATATTCCTATATTATTATGACCAAATGCCATTTTATTTCCAAGTTTTTTATTGAGAAATTCCCTGCACTGGAAAAAGTTTTTGAGTGAGCTATTATAAAGCATAAAATGAATTTAAAGCCTATGAGTGACGACTATGATTTATCAAGCAGCAAAAAGCAAATTGGTACATTTAAAAGTTAATGGTATTTTGGAGTACCAAATTACCATGGGGATGTGACAGAAATAGTTTGCCATTCCAAAAAGCACCCTAAAGACTTGAAGTGTTTAACGAACCATATCATGTGGTACTATAATATTGGTTTACATCCCTTTTGGACTATGATTGCATTAAAGTATGTTTTCCAGGGGTGGATATTTTTGAAAGGTAGCTGTTTATTAATGTTTTTGTCATTTTCTTCATAAAGCTCAGTAATGCGCTGTAGCTGGCTGATTTAATCCATAAGGCACTTTCATATTCTGTTGCAGGTTTTAAACAGAAGTCAAATTGCTTTGTTACATTTAGGTATAGAACAAAGGCATTATGTCATCCTACATGTGTATATTAATATATCCCACTGAGCTCAAGTAGTTAAAAAAAGAAAACAGTACTTAATTTCTTTCCTTCCATAGTATATGACCTCCAAAGGCAAACAGAAATCTTTAAAACACACACACACCCACACTTTCAGACACACTACAGCAGTATATGAAAACCTGAAAAATCTATCCTATTACAGCTCTGTTACTTTGTGTCTGAGCCTTCTTTTGTGTTGCTTCAACCCTTGCTCATACAGTAGTCGGTTATGATTTCACAGCAGAAGTGGGCTTAATTTTAAAAATCTGTTGTGTTAATGTTCTGAAATATTCACACCCCTAATTCTATAGGCAAATATTGGAAGACTAGTTTTATGCTGATTTTTCACAATCCCTAGGACGTAGAATGCACTGCCATATGTTAGAGTAAGACGACTTATGACGGGAAATTGGTGGAGTGTTTTCAAGTAGGCCTGGCAGGATGAGAAAATCTTGTTAAAATTCAAAAATTGGATTGTTTGTTTTCACTTGCTTGTGTGATTACTCTAATATGGCATAATCGTAACTGAATTGCAACAACATGGCAGTCTGTTGGCTTATTTTTATTGCAGGCCTGTTGGCAGAGAGATCTGTCCAATTGTTTATTGTTTCTACTCATTTTTAATCTTTTCTCATTTTAACCACCAATAAATTGGCACAGAGTAGGTAAATTTTGCTTCATGATATGTTAGGAAAATGTATAAATCGAAAACTTAATTTGAGGGGATCTGGATGTCTTCTGGAACTTTACTGTTTGAAAATAGTGTAGTTGCTGAGGATCCAAAACATACCTTGTTAGGAAAGCCTCAGATTTCCAGAATTATATTCTAGAGATACTCTTTGAAATGTGTTTTGTGATTATAAATTGTATCACCCCATCCATGGTCCATGTTTGTATAGAGTATGGAATGGGTGCAAATGCTTCGTAGATAGCATCATAATTTTGAGATGTGTGATGGTGATGGTATTCCTGAGATTCTATTTTACAAATTAGTATATTGAGTAGAAGAGTTTTCTAAATTTTACATGTTAGGGCCTCAGATCACACAATAAAATGAAAATATCCCAAGACTATAATCTGTATACTTTCCGATGATACTCAACCTCAGATCATCTCAGTTTAAAAGTCACAGAATGGTATAGAGGATTGAAATCCAGAAAGGCATTTTTCATATCAGCTTAACCAAGAGTCTTAACTGAGGCAGCTAACAATCAGCTCAAATGACTAATTTGATTTTCTATTTCTCTTCCTTAATCAGAATTCTGATAGAGGGATTAATTAACAATAAAGCAACATGAGAAAGAGGGAAAGAAAATGAGGGCATAGATAATCCACAAACTATATATAATCATCTCTGCATAATCAAAAGTTAACTGTCATTAACATGACATTTGCTTTTAAAGCCAGGCAGAAAATTACGATTTTTGGCACTAACCTAATCTTTAATTATAGCACAGTACCATTCTTCCTTGTGTTAGTTCAGATAGCTATAAATTATATTAGTCTAGGGCTTTTGTGTCATTTCCTTTCCTTTTCCATGATTTATATAGTCAGAATACTGACCTATAATTAAGTGTACTTGAGAATGGTCTCCGGTTAATTAAATGCTGTGGAGTGTGTTTGGTGTGCTTTGCCAAAATTCCAAAGGAAAAGGCCATTCCTGGGTTAAATATCTATGAGGAGCCTGGATAAGTCTTCAGTGCCCAGTCATATATGACTGTTGAAGCTGTCATGAGAAATAAAAATGAAACTTTCGTGACTATTGTCTATAAAAGAATGTAACATTCATCTTTTTGTGTAATTTAAGAATATCACTTCAAAAAGTGATTGTCTCATATAAGGCATGTCCTAGTTTTTAATAACTGGTAAAACAGAGTTATTATATGGAAACAAAAATTAAAGTCGTGTCTTCCTTCTTCTCTTTATTTTTGCTCTTTTATCTTTTCCTGTAACACATCTCCATTCTCTGCCAGAAACTAGTTGCTACTCAATTTGGTTCAATGTACGTTAGAGAATTCGCTTCTATGTGGAGTGCAGTATGCTGGAGTGGGGCCATCAACACACCCAATCCTCTTGCATGAAGAGTCTACCCTGGTGCCAGAACCTGCCTTGACTCCAAAGATAAGTTGAGACTGTCCTACTTTATCTTTTCATCCTTACTACCCTCTCCCAGCAACGCTTCCCCACCCACATGTACATATGTGCCAGATGACATAAAACTCCTTTCCATTCCAGAGCCCAAGGCAAATCCTAGGGCCTGGACCAACTAAAGAGGAAGGCAGGGAGCAAACAAGCAAGCAGTAGGGTGCGATATGGGAAAGGCCCTCATTTTTCTGTGGTTTGGCTTAACAAAGGAAACTTTAGAACAGTTCAGGGAGATAGCATCAAAACATTTATTCAGGCAATTGCTCCTCACTGATGGGGCATCCTTATACAGCAGAGGACGCACACTGGCAGGTGGGTGGAGCGAGTTGGGCCCACAGATATTGTTTGGCATGCAGAGTTTTTTATAAAAATTGGGACAACACTTTAAAAATGAAGAGATTTTAATCCCAAATCTAGATTTTTTGTTTCTTTTGAAAAATCCGGAAGATTGCCAACAAGGTGTCTGTGTTCTCTGAGCTAAATCTGAGGAGACTGCACATGACAAGGGTGACTGTATTTACTGATGACTCACTTGATTCAGTACATTTCTTCCTGGTCTCTGTATGGATTGGAATGTGTACCCCCTATGCACACGTGCACACACACTCTTAATGATTTGCATGGTGGTGGTGGTGATTGTTTGAGGGAGGGGTGGAGAGCTTGAGAGGTGATCAAGATTAACCTTGGCTGGGCCAATGTTAAGATGAAAGAAGGGAGTGTATGGTAAGTTAGCCTTTCAGGTGTTAAGTTGAACCATATGAAATTGACACTTTTATATGTCAAAATCAATTGAACACTGGCAATTTCATATCTACAATCTATTCCCTCTCACTTAAAAACATCTCCATGATGGCCCTAGAGTCTTTCGTTGTACTGTAGTTTGTTAGAGAACCGTATGTTTCCTTTTAGACTCCTAGGATTTCTGAGCACCATGTTCCCATTTTAGGGAGTGTCTGTCCCCTTCATTCTGCCATAGATGTATTTTTCGTTTTCAGTCCAGTAGATATTTTGTTTCTCGTTAATTAAAAAATTTAATTTACAGACAGGTTCATTTTCTTTGTGATGCTTAGCTCCAATAACTCCAAACCCAGAGAGACTATTATACATATAGTGGTAAAATATACACAACATAAAAATAGTTAAAATGGTAAATTTTAAATGGACAATTAAGTGGAATTAAGCACACTCACAATGTTGAACGACTATCACCACTATCCATTTATAAAACTTTTCTATCCCAAACAGAAACTGTGTACCCATTAAGTGAATCTACATTCTCCCTGCCCTCAGTCCCTGGTAATTTTCATTCTGTTCTTTGTCTCTATGAATTTGCCTATTCTAGGTACCTCATATAAGTAGAATCATACAATATTTGTCCTTTTGTATCTGGCTTATTTCACTTAGCATAATGTTTTCAAGGCTCATCAATGTTGTAGCATGTATCAAAGTTTTATTCCTTTTTAAGGCGAATAATATGCCATTTTTCACATTTATCACATTTTGTTCATGTATCTGTTAATAAGCATTTAGTTTTTTGTTGTTGTTGTTTGTTTTTTTAGACAGAGTCTCACTCTGTTGCCCAAGGTAGAGTGCATTGACGTGGTCTCAGCTCACTGCAACCTCCGCTTCCCAGGTTCAAGAGATTCTCCTGCCTCAGGCTCCTGAGTAGCTAGGATTACAGGCGTGCACCACGATATCTGGCTAATTTTTTGTATTTTTAGTAGAAATGGGGTTTCATTGTGTTGGCCAGGCTTCTCTCAAACTCCTGACCTCAAGTGATCTGAATGGGTATTTAATTTGTTTCCACATTTTGTGAACAATGCTTCCGTGAACTTTTATGTGCAGTGACTGTTTGAGTCCCTCCTTTCAATTCTTTCGAGCATATCCCTAGAAATGGAATGCTGGATCATGTGTTAATTCTATGTTTAACTTTTTGAGGAACTGTCAAATTGTTACATATTTTATAGAAGTGATAAATGCAAGCTGCATTATATAGTCTTTTTAAATCTAGGTACAGTACTTATTCTCTTTTATATTACAATAAAGCCAGGCTCTTCTTTTATTTTGTCATAGAAAATATTTGTTGGGTCAGAAAAAGGCAAACTCTTTTTAAATATTCTAGTCAAAGAGAGTTTCACTAGGGTCAAACTTTGATCAACACCATTGTTTTCCTTTTTCAAGCTCGTATACAGCACATTCTGGTTTCAGATGAACTGTTCTGGTGATGATTTTTTAAATTTTAATTCCTCTATGAAAACCATCATGCTAATGAGCATGTTCTTTGTAAAACTAACAATTACTCTCTTCTGGGCTTCCATTGCTCTAATACTGGAAGTTGATTTGTTAGCACCCTATAATGCATTCTACATTAAAAGTGCCTTTATGTAATCATACATGAACATGTGTGGTATGACCATGAGTAATAATATACATAACACCGAGGAGGAAGTTCTCAATACAATCTATATACACAAATAACATGTTGTACCATACATCTCCTTATAAGCAAACGTCACTCATTTTGGATAAATTTTGTGATTCCAATCAAAACAATGTTCTCACTCATTTAAGCACTCTTTAATGTTATTATGTAAATGAGCTCTGGGGATGACTGTGTAGAGTTAAAGTAAGCTCTGAAACCCTTCACTATTTATTTCAGTAGAAAAGAAATGTCATTGTTGGCAGTAATCTAGACACGTCTCCTTTAAATGGTGGCGGTGGTCTGTGTCTGCAATCAAAGGTGTGGCACATGGTTTCATCTTTTCATAGTACAAAAGGAGTTTCATTTAACAATTTCATACTGAATAGTTCTTTCTATTCAGACATGGAAATAATGGGAGCAGCTCAGTGGGTGGGAATTTCTTCATGGGCTCAAAAAAGACTCAGGACTAAGATACAGGTCTGTGATGCTGGCGACGTAGAGAGGAGATTCAATGTGGAAAGGGAGGAACGATGCCTTTTGTTTAAAGATTTAAATTAATTCTATTTCCTCTTTTTACAACAAGAGAAGGGGATAGGAAGGATTTCATACCATTTTAGTTTTAAAAATAGTCATTCAAGTGAACTGTCTGGCCAAGCAACAACTCAAATTTCCTCTCCATCCAATTCCTTTCCTATGTTTTTTCCTTGTCTTGCATCTCTATGGCAATACTCCCCAGGGCACCCTCCTTTAGCTGGACCAAATTGAGTTCCTGTCCACGTGTGTTCTTAGAATAACCAGCCAATGTAACTTACCACATGCTGAGGGAAAGGCATGGACCATAGACTCCCATTCTGCTGCTTGGCAGTGACAGGAAGTGGGGAAAGCATGAGCTCTGCAGTCATAAGGCTCAGGAATTGAGGTCGGCTTCAGTCCCTTACTGACGTTGTCAACTTAGGCAAGTCAGTTCACTTTTTGAAGCAGTAAGCTTTCTCATCTTATACATTTTTTGTGAAAAATACAGGAATTTAGGGAGAAAATGAGAACTGGGACCAGGGAGACATAGTCAGTGAGGTAAATCCATCCCAGATAATTTCTAAGGAACTTTTAAGAACAGGGCCAAACAACATTAAATTTTGAATCATTTACCATCCTATATTGAAATAGAACTTCCTTTCCATTACTATTAACTTGTAGGGGGAAATTATTATTGTTATTGCTGATACTTTAATTTATAATGGGGATGAGGTAAAGGAAGGGAGTTCCACTTTTGAACTAATAGAGACTGCAGAAAGGAATAGAAGGATAGAGGGTGGATAGGGGAATTCATCAGAATCAGAAAACTATAGTGATTATTAGGGAAATGGGGCCTTCCTTAGCATTCTTGGAGATATTGGACTAACTTTGGGTTGACAATTTTTATTATGTCTAAAGGATATTTTCAAAAAACAAAATTCTTAAATGATATTTTAATGTAAAAATATGAGACAATCAGAATAAAAGGCAGTCTTTTCTTTTTTTTTTTTTTTCTTTTTTTTTTTTGAGACAGAGTCTCACTTCTTCACCCAGGCTGGAGTGCAATGGCACGATCTCGGCTCACTGCAACCTCCGCCTCCCTGATTCAAGTAATTCTCCTGCCTCAGCCTCCCGAGTAGCTGGGATTACAGGCACTTGCCAGCATGCCCGGCTAATTTTTGTATTTTTAGTAGAGACAGGGTTTCCCCACGTTGGACAGGTTGGTCTCGAACTCCTTACCTTGTGATCCGCCCACCTCGGCCTCCCAAAGTGCTGGGATTACAGGCATGAGCCACCGTGCCCAGATGAAAGGCAGTCTTTCCAAGAGAATAAAATAGCTTTATGAAAAATTCACTACATTATCTTTGCCTCATTTTTCTGTGGACTGTAGAACACTTCATTCACTAACATTTTAGAATATTGAATCCAGATTCCATCTCCTCCTCATAAAGCTAAGGATACCAATATCTATAGGAAGTAGCTTGCCCAATTTACAGTTAGGAGGCCAAAAACTTCAGTGTAAACTTAATCTTTTGAATTTGCAGTTCTCTTCTCACCTCATCAGATTTTCTTTTTTTTTTTACTTTTATTTATTTTATTTTATTATACTTTAAGTTTTAGGGTATGTGTGCACAATGCGGGTTAGTTACATATGTATACATGTGCCATGCTGGTGTGCTGCACCCATTAACTCGTCATTTAGCATTAGATATATCTCCTAAAGCTATCCCTCCCCCCTCCCCCCACCCCACAATTGTCCCCAGAGTGTGATGTTCCCCTTCCTAAGTCCATGTGTTCTCATTGTTCAGTTCCCACCTATAAGTGTGAATATGCGGTGTTTGGTTTTTTGTTCTTGCGATAGTTTACTGAGAATGATGATTTCCAATTTCACCCATGTCCCTACAAAGGACATGAACTCATCATTTTTTATGGCTGCATAGTATTCCATGGTGTATATGTGCCACATTTTCTTAATCCAGTCTATCATTGTTGGACATTTGGGTTGGTTCCAAGTCTTTGCTATTGTGAATAATGCCGCAATAAACATACGTGTGCATGTGTCTTTATAGCAGCATGATTTATAGTCCTCTGGGTATATACCCAGTAATGGGATGGCTGGGTCAAATGCTATTTCTAGTTCTAGATCCCTGAGGAATCGCCACACTGACTTCCGCAAGGGTTGAACTAGTTTACAGTCCCACCAACAGTGTAAAAGTGTTCCTATTTCTCCACATCCTCTCCAGCACCTGTTGTTTCCTGACTTTTTAATGATTGCCATTCTAACTGGTGTGAGATGGTATCTCATTGTGGTTTTGATTTGCATTTCTCTGATGGCCAGTGATGGTGAGCATTTTTTCATGTGTTTTTTGGCTGCATAAATGTCTTCTTTTGAGAAGTGTCTGTTCATGTCTTTCGCCCACTTTTTGATGGGGTTGTTTTTTTCTTGTAAATTTGTTTGAATTCATTGTAGATTCTGGATATTAGCCCTTTCTCAGATGAGTAGGTTGTGAAAATTTTCTCCCATTTTGTAGATTGCCTGTTCACTCTGATGGTAGTTTCCTTTGCTGTGCAGAAGCTCTTGAGTTTAATTAGATCCCATTTGTCAATTCTGGCTTTTGTTGCCATTGCTTTTGGTGTTTTAGACATGAAGTCCTTGCCCATGCCTACGTCCTGAATGGTAATGCCTAGGTTTTCTTCTAGGGTTTTTATGGTTTTAGGTCTAACGTTTAAGTCTTTAATCCATCTTGAATTAATTTTTGTATAAGGTGTAAGAAAGGGATCCAGTTTCAGCTTTCTACATATGGCTAGCCAGTTTTTCCAGCACCATTTATTAAATAGGGAATCCTTTCCCCATTGCTTGTTTTTCTCAGGTTTGTCAAAGATCAGATGGTTGTAGATATGCAACATTATTTCTGAGGGCTCTGTTCTGTTCCATTGATTTATATCTCTGTTTTGGTACCAGTACCATGCTGTTTTGATTACTGTAGCCTTGTAGTATAGTTTGAAGTCAGGTAGCGTGATGTCTCCAGCTTTATTCTTTTAGCTTAGGATTGACTTGGCAATGCAGGCTCTTTTTTGGTGCCATATGAACTTTAAAGTAGTTTTTTCCAATTCTGTGAAGAAAGTCATTGGTAGCTTGATGGGGATGGCATTGAATCTATAGATTACCTTGGGCAGTATGGCCATTTTCACGATATTGATTCTTCCTACCCATGAGCATGGAATGTTCTTCCATTTGTTTGTATCCTCTTTTATTTCATTGAGCAGTGGTTTGTAGTTCTCCTTGAAGAGCTCCTTCACGTCCCTTGTAAGTTGGATTCCTAGGTATTTTATTCTCTTTGAAGCAATTGTGAATGGGAGTTCACTCATGATTTGACTCTCTGTTTGTCTGTTATTGGTGTATAAGAATGCTTGTGATTTTTGTACATTGATTTTGTATCCTGAGACTTTGCTGAAGTTGCTTATCAGCTTAAGGAGATTTTGGGCTGAGACAATGGGCTTTTCTAGATATACAATCATGTCATCTGCAAACAGGGACAATTTGACTTCCTCTTTTCCTAATTGAATACCCTTTTTTTCCTTCTCCTGCCTGATTGCCCTGGCCAGAACTTCCAACACTAAGTTGAATAGGAGTGGTGAGAGAGGGCATCCCTGTCTTGTGCCAGTTTTCAAAGGGAATGCTTCCCGTTTTTGCCCATTCAGTATGATATTGGCTGTGAGTTTGTCATAGATAGCTCTTATTATTTTGAGATACGTCCCATCAATACCTAATTTATTGAGAGTTTTTAGCATGAAGGGTTGTTGAATTTTGTCAAAGGCCTTTTCTGCATCTTATTGAGATAATCATGTGGTTTTTGTCTTTGGTTCTGTTTATATGCTGGATTACATTTATTGATTTGTGTATGTTGAACCAGCCTTGCATCCCAGGGATGAAGCCCACTTGATCAGGGTGGATAAGCTTTTTGATATGCTGCTGGATTCGGTTTGCCAGTATTTTATTGAGGATTTTTGCATCAATGTTCATCAAGGATATTGGTCTAAAATTCTCTTTTTTGGTTGTGTCTCTGCCCGGCTTTGGTATCAGGATGATGCTGGCCTCACAAAATGAGTTAAGGAGGATTCCCTCTTTTTCTATTGATTGGAATAGTTTCAGAAGGAATGGTACCAGTTCCTCCTTGTACCTGTGGTAGAATTTGGCTGTGAATCCATCTGGTCCTGGACTATTCCTCAACACATACACCCTCCCAAGACTAAACCGGGAAGAAGTTGAATCTCTGAATAGACCAATAACAGGCTCTGAAATTGTGGCAATAATCAATAGCTTACCAACCTCATCAGATTTTCTCATGAGAAAGTGTTGCTAATCAGGATCCCAGGCTGAAAAAATTATTTTTCCCCCCAGAGGGAAGAAGTAGTTTCCACAGCACAGAAATGATTTGGCCATAGTGATGTAAAAGCTTTCTTAGATATTTTTTGGTCCAGTGGCCTGATTTCACACATGTTTTCATTTAAGTGTACAAGAGTTAAGTGACTTATTCAAGGTCACACCGCTATTGTGTGGTAAAACCGGGATTGAAACCAGGTTTCATGGTTCCTGGTTCAGCTAAACATTCACTTATTTTAACACCTCCTGTATGCTGTCACTGCATTCAGTGTTGGGATATAAAAATAAACCAAAATAGCTCTGTAGCTATGCTCATAATTGTTAGAATTGGGAGGATGGCATCATCTAGAAAGCAATAATTATAAAAGTATCAAATCTTAAATTTCAAATGGGCCTTAGGGTTTATTTACTCTAATTCATATGTAAGGAAATGAGGCCCTCATCTGAAGAGGTGGCTTGGGATGCACACAGACTCGAGTAATGTCGGTGTTAAGAGTCAACAAGACTTGATGGCTAACTAACCATGAAGGTTTAAAGATAGAGAAATCAAAGAAAGGATTTCCTATTTAATAAATTGTGCTGGGAAAACTGGCTAGCCATATGTAGAAAGCTGAAACTGGATCCCTTCCTTACACCTTATACAAAAATCAATTCAAGATGGATTAAAGACTTACATGTTAGACCTAAAACCATAAAAACCCTAGAAGAAAACCTAGGCATTACCATTCAGGACATAGGCATGGGCAAGGACTTCATGTCTAAAACACCAAAAGCAATGGCAACAAAAGCCAAAATTGACAAATGGGATCTAATTAAACTAAAGAGCTTTTGCACAGCAAAGGAAACTACCATCAGAGTGAACAGGCAACCTACAAAATGGGAGAAAATTTTCGCAACCTACTCATCTGAGAAAGGGCTAATATCCAGAATCTACAATGAACTCCAACAAATTTACAAGAAAAAAACAAACAACCCCATCAAAAAGTGGGCGAAGGATATGAACAGACACTTCTCAAAAGAAGACATTTATGCAGCCAAAAAACACATGAAAAAATGCTCACCATCACTGGCCATCAGAGAAATGCAAATCAAAACCACAATGAGATACCATCTCACACCAGTTAGAATGGCAATCATTAAAAAGTCAGGAAACAACAGGTGCTGGAGAGGATGTGGAGAAATAGGAACACTTTTACACTGTTGGTGGGACTGTAAACTAGTTCAACCCTTGTGGAAGTCAGTGTGGCGATTCCTCAGGGATCTAGAACTAGAAATAGCATTTGACCCAGCCATCCCATTACTGGGTATATACCCAGAGGACTATAAATCATGCTGCTATAAAGACACATGCACACGTATGTTTATTGCGGCATTATTCACAATAGCAAAGACTTGGAACCAACCCAAATGTCCAACAATGATAGACTGGATTAAGAAAATGTGGCACATATACACCATGGAATACTATGCAGCCATAAAAAATGATGAGTTCATGTCCTTTGTAGGGACATGGATGAAATTGGAAATCATCATTCTCAGTAAACTATCGCAAGAACAAAAAACCAAACACCGCATATTCTCACTCATAGGTGGGAATTGAACAATGAGAACACATGGACACAGGAAGCGGAACATCACACTTCGGGGACAATTGTGGGGTGGGGGGAGGGGGGAGGGATAGCATTGGGAGATATACCTAATGCTAGATGACGAGTTAGTGGGTGCAGCACACCAGCATGGCACATGTATACATATATAACTTACCTGCACATTGCGCACATAAAACCATAAAACCTAAAGTATAATAAAAAAAAAAAGATAGAGAAATCAACCATAAAACCTAAAGTATAATAAAAAAAAAGATAGAGAAATCAAAGATGTATAGAGAATTAAGAACTTGAGCACAGAATGATGATAAGCATGGACCTAGGAGTTCTGTGCCATTATTACCTAAGTGACCTTAGTCAAATCATATGACCTCAGTTTATTCATCTTTGTAGTCAAGATCATTTCAATTCTGAGGGGTTTTTGAGTATCAAATGGTATTATCTTTGTTAAATACACACTATGTTGCCTGGCACGTAATAAGGACTCAGTGAAGATTACTGTCAAGATCATTAGTGGCATTGATAGAGAAAGAACTCCCCTAAACCAACATACACCACTTTTTTTTCTCTATTAACTTATGGATTCGATATCTGAATGCATAAGATTTCACAGAATCATCTAGAACCTGGCTCCATCATTTAGCTATTTTTTTTAAATCTTCCTGTTATCTCATTTTAAAATTATTAAAAATGTAAGAGAACCAAGGTAGATTTGGGCTATCAAAAGCTTTGGAAAGGTCAATATTTGTAATAAGAATTGAATGAAAAATCTGTAGGAAGACCAGCTACTACAATCCAAAGAAAGACTGGCCACTGTGGATTCTATGGCATAGTCCATGAAGTCTTAGTGAATGACACCAAGACAGTTTCTTGACTTAGATTCCTAAATCAGACTATGTAAGGGAGAATTTTGTTGGGGTAATCTTAATTGTTAGTACTATTTTGTAAAATACTTCTGAGTTTAGGGGGAGAAATAATAACCAAAAGCATCACATAAAACAAACTTCTATTTCCTTTTATTGCACTTGGTGAAGGTTATTAAGAATGTAATTCTTTCTGCTTGCAATGTGATTAGCAGCCAAACCTTTTGGGGGTAAATTTCCATTGCTACGCTCTTGTTATCGTAAATGGAATTTGCATGCCTAATTCTCTTCCCTCCATATTGAATCCATACCCCTTTAGTTCTAACGGCATGCTAAAAAAGATTCCAAATCTCCAATGTTGATTGTGGGCCATATGTTAGCACTAATTATATAAATGAGACTTGGTAGAAATGTGACATGCTAAGCATTCTGAGCTTAAGGAATTATCTAAATGAATTCTAGCTTGAGTTAGTGCTAGCAGAGGCAAGGAAATGTGGGTGCAGGTTTTGAGCAGATGTTAACAGGTCTGCAAGCCTCTTCATTGTCTTTATTTGTCTAACTATAAGGACTACTGATGGAATATTGTGTCAGAATATTTTAAGGTGCCATTTTCCTGCAAATTGCATTTTGCACCTACAGATGGATCCATTTTCTGAATAAGCAGAGTGGAATGACAGAATATCAAAGATTAGAATCTGCAGTCTTCTGTGCATTTGAAAACTTAGCATTCAGTGAGGTCAGTTGTCATGGTCATTATGTCATGGAGGCTGAAGACTTCTAGAAGGATATTTCAATATCAAACATTCTTGCATTTTAATTTCCAAAGTGAAAGTGAGAAGGGGAAAAAGAAAAATGGTTCCGATTCAGAGCAAGAGTGAATAATAACATTGTGAATAACACTTTCTCTGTATATAGTCATTCAGAAAAATATTGCCTTGTAATATATTAATGAAGTGACCAAGGGAGGTTTGGGACCCTGAATCCTGTCATGATTGAAGTCTGACTCATCCTCTTTACTGGATATTATGAAGCCCTAGACAGGACAGTGATTGCCTGTTTCAAAGCCCATGGCCGACCTCACTTACATTCTTGTTTCTCTCACTCACGGACTTCTTGAGGTTTATCTGTCTGGCCTTCGCATTTGTTCTCCATAGACATTAATCCCCTTGGGGATGTAAATTCTGCCTTTTCTTTCTAGGTCTCAAGCACAGAGTCCAGTGCTTGACACATAATAAACGTTTGCCGTATGATTGTTGTTGAGAGCCTGGAAATAGCTAACATTTATAGAGGATTCAACTAAGTATTCAATATTTGATTTGCATTATCTCATTTAATCCATACTGGCGTGTTCTTAGGCATTGCCTTTGTTGCTTTGCAGATGTGGAAACTAGGTCTAAGGGAGATTAGCCAAATAATTTGTCTAAAATTACACAAGTAGAAGTAATAGAGCTAGAATTTAAACGTACAAATGCCTGACCCTGTGCCTGTCATTCAGTCATATAGATTGTGGATTCTGTCCTTTAGACACTTATGTGCAAAGTTGATTATCCTCAAATTTGGGTCTCTATATATTCTTGAGGACTGGTGAGTTTCCTTGGGTGACTTGCTTTGCATTTGTTTTTATTGAAATGGTATTCTAAGTAGAACAGGTATGAGCATATTCTTGATCATTTGGTTGACCATATTGTGATGGTGTTTACTATGATGTTAGTGCCAACTAGTGTTACTTCAATGATAGAACATTATTCAGGGAGCAACAGAGGCAAAGTAGATATGAAGATAATAGGTTTATGCCATTGAAGGTTCAGTAACATTAAGGGTTTGGAGGAGCTTAAACAGAGAAATTGGGAAAAAATGCCCACAAAGCACAAAGCAATGATGAAGTGAAAATACACGTGTGTGAACATGTGTGCCCTTCCAGTTGGGAACATTCACATGGGGAACAGTGACATAGTTTTTGGGAAACAGTGATATAGTTTTAATAAAACTAACATTATCTATTATGTTGAAGTTATGTGGTAAATTTAGTTTTTTATAGTCTTATGGGTTTGCTTTTCTTTGTAGACTTCTTTTGGTTTTATGGCCATAGTGCACTTTAGACATAAAGAGTTTGCAATTTCATGTTTGTATATATTTATGTAAGAATAAGTCTGTCAAGATTTGGGAGAGAGCCATAATCTTTTTTCTCTCCCTTTTAAAAGGATCTGTACACCCTTTGCCTACATCTGTCTTTGGCCATCACATGATCACCAGGGACTGAACTGAAGCTAAATCAGGATAACAGCAGTGTGTGTGCATGCACACATGCACCTGCAAATGCCTATGAGACATAAGTGGTAGCAGTGGGAGTTTGAGGGGATGGTTGACTAGCATATCTTGGGGCCCACCTATTTAGCTCTTGATTCAAACAAGAATTCATGAAGCAGCTTGCCTCTCTCATATGATTCTTTCTCTGGGTGTCTTGTTTATCCAGTCCCTGTAGTACTGAAGAAAGATGGCTTCTTTGAATGAATGTATTTCCAGAATCTTATCCTTGGCGATCCTCTTTGGCAAGAATTAAAAGAGAATTCCCTTGGCACATTGGATTGCTGAAGCATCTTTATATGCTGGCCTCCAGCCAACAGACAGCAAACCTGAAATAGATGTATTTCTTGTTCTCCTTGACACCTTATACAACTCCCTGCGGCATTACTTCTCTCTAAAGTCAGTGAGGCATCCATGGAGTTTAAGGATGGTGAACAACAAGGCCAATGCATCTTAGTTAATATTTTGCTTTCAAACTGGTAAGTCTTCTCCAAAGTTTATCTACCACATGTTCTCTTTGGAATTCACTGACTCTAATGTCTCAAGCTATCTTATGATGTATTACTTAAGAATCGCTGGCCAGGCGCGGTGGCTCACGCCTGCTGCAGCACTTTGGGAGGCCGAGGCAGGCAGATCAGGAGGTCAGGAGATCAAGATCATCCTGGCTAACACGGTGAAACCCCGTCTCTACTAAAAATACAGAAAATTAGCCGGGCTTGGTGGCAGCCGCCTGTAATCCCAGCTACTCGGGAGGCTGAGGAAGGAGAACGGTGTGAACCTGGAGGCAGAGCTTGCAGTGAGCCGAGGTCGCACCACTGCACTCCAGCCTGGGGGACAAAGTGAGACTCCATCTCAAAAAAAAAATCACTGAAATTCAAGTATAGTTGATGGACAAATACAGTATTTTTCCAGAGTTGAGTTAATTTTTTTGAAAACCGAGCCAGTTCAGAGTGATAATTTTTTAACTAAATTAATTGCCTTCAGAAATTAGAAGGTGGTGGGAAGTTGGAGACAGCATTTAATGAAGAGTGCTGTTCTTTCTTTGCAAAATGTCTTGCAAATATGGTTGCTAAGTTATTTCTAATGCAGATGTTTCTACTATAACATAATGTGTGCTTAAAAAACCTAGAGTTCTAAAAAATGATACATTAATATTAACAAGGCTTGGTCGGGTGTGGTGGCTCACATAGGTAATCCTGGCACTTTGGGAGGCTGAGGCAGGAGGATTACTTGAGCCCAGGAATTAGAGACCAGCTTAGGCAACATAGTGAGATTCTGTCTTTACAAAAAATAGATAAAACTCAGCCAGATGTGGTACACCTGTAGTCCCAGCTCCCGGGAGACTGAGGTGAGAAGATCATTTGAATTGGGAGGGTCGAGGCTGCAGTGAGCAATGATAGTGCCCCTGCATTCCAGCCTGGGTGACAGAGTGAGATGCTGTCAATAATAATAATAATAATAATAATAGCAAGTCTCATGGAAAAAACAGAACAGACCACTTAAAAGATAGGCATGAATCTCAACATGCATAAACCTAATTAAAAATTAGTGCCATTGAAAAGACATGCTGAATTTCTCATAAAAGTGCATTATATATAGGAAACGTGACCTTTAATAAAAATGAAGGTAATTTGATGGAAGGATTGAGGCTGCTGAGTTAGAGATAAGACTAAATGGGGAGAAGCGTATGATAAGCCTTTCCAAGACAAGACATATGTCTACATTGAGCCAAGAGGAGAAACATGGGCAAATTATATAGAGTACATTCTTCCACAGCTTTCTGTACTAGAATATCTTGTGTTTATCTTCTGTGTCTTACTGAAAAATATGAATGTACTGAGAAAATTCATACGTGAACCTATGTAATATCTTCCTTTAAGATGACATCATTTCTCTGTTTACCAATCCTATCGTGTTACTTTGTGTTACAGATGCACATTTTATAGCGAAATAGGCTGAGTTTATCAGGACATTGGAAAGGTAATTCACAAGATTAAATTTTGGATATTATGTGTGTTCAGAGGAGTGAGTGTTGCTTCATTTTGAGAAGTAGAATATGTGTAAATCATGAAGTTGGGCTAAGGAAGGCTTAGGCTGTGAGCCAACATCTCTTCCACTTTGTGGAAGCATGGACGTCTTTACAGTGTTCCATGGGGATACATTTTTACAGCTGCAAGGAAGGCTCACAAGTACAGATGACCTTCAGTGACAGTGGTATGTGTCAAAGATTCTCCATTCACTCTGGTACGGTAAGAGTAGCATGGTTGGTTTCCTCACCCTGGTAAAGCATGGTCTTTAGCCATAGTATGCGAAGAAGGGAGGAACTCAGGTAAGGATACCGAGAAGACCAGATTCTCAAGTCAAATAGAACTGCAATCGGGTCTCAACACTGCCATTTAGTAGCTCTGTGTGACTCTGGCCCAATTATTTAGAATCATTTTTTTCTCTTCATATCTGTAAAATATGTACCTCAGTAAGGTGGTTAAGAATAAGGCAAGGCTTGTAGTGCATGCTTAACGATGTTACCTATTTTTTTTTTTTTCAGAAAGTGGCTATGTAAAGAACATATGTAGGTCTATGAGCTCTCTTTGCTCCATCTAGACAAGTACCTACTTGATAATGTCTTTGTCATAGTTCTGATAATCACATGAGCCTTTTCTGGCCAGGATTCAAGGCTCATTTCTCAGGCCAGGGGTCTGGGGAATTGTGCTTAGATTACTTCAGACTGTTGAAAGCGTCTTTGAGTAGGAAGCACTGGCAGCCTTGAAGGTCTGAAGTCTCAGTGTACCCACTAGAGGAAGGCCAGGTATAGGAAGCTCATCCCCCTGCCCATGGTGATGGAAAAAGTCAAGGCAGAGGGGAGTCAGATGGAGATACAGGAAAAGAAATACACATATGACTGAAATTCTGGATTCAAGTTCTAGATCCTCCATTTCCTAGCTAGGTGACATTGTTTTCTTTTCACCTGCAAAAGGTGGAAAGTGGACCACACAGAATGTGGATAAATAGAAGCTAAAAAGACGTTTGTTTATGCCCATCCTTTCCGTCAAGTTCCTTTCTTTTAGGCTAGCAAACCTCTAGACCTTCTATTCATTAAGACTGAAAGACAATTGAAGAGGTAAAAATATTCTCATGTTGTGATTAAGTGTTATTTAATGGCCCATCCCTTCCCTACCTATTCCCCATAGAGAAACTCTGTCTTAGTGGTTTGAATGTTTGTCCCCTCCGAATCTCATGTGGAGATGTTGGAGGTGGCCTGGTGGGAGGGATTGGATCATGGGGGCAGATCCCTCATGAATGATTTAGCACTATCTTCTTGGTGATGAATGAGTTCTCACTAAGTTCATGTGAGATCTGGCGGGACCTCCCCCTTCTCCCTCTCTTGCTTCCCTTCTTGCCATGTGTGACATGCCTGCTCCCTTTTGCTTTCTGCCATGATTGGAAGCATCCTGGGGCCCTCACCAGAAGCAGATGCCAGCACTGTGCTTCCTGTACAGCCTGTAGAACCATGATAATTAGAATTTATTTAAAAATTATCCAGTTTTAGATATTCCTTTATAGTGACACAAAAATGAACTGCTATAATGAACCATTACAGTAGCTATCTCTACTGCAGGGCAAGGTCAAAGTACATATTCTGTTCGTGCTGAAAGACCTGGGTCTTCTCAGCCCTGGTTACCATTTGGCCCATGTCAGCATCTGCCTATCAACTTGGGAAACCTCACTGCACTTCCTTCTCCCTGTCTTTTAGAGCCAGAGCTTTCCAATCTCAAAGGTGTTGGAGTATTTGCTGACCAGGAGTGAACAGTCATGATTCTCTTTCAGCTGTGCTGCAGATGGGAAAAAGTGTAACAGAAACCCAAGGAAAAGTGTAACAGAAACACACATCTTTCCTGGTCAGAGCTGATGTAGGCATACCAAGGACCTCCTCTGAGATAGGAAAAAACATAATTACCCTTCCCCCCTGAACATATTGTGCAAGTAGGTAGACCTTCGATTCACCTACTGGGAAGAGGGTGCATGGTAACAATCGAAGATCAAATAGGAGGAAAGGGAAATTGTTAAAATAACTAACTTCATAGCAATTTAAAGTTTGTAATGTGATTTCACATTTACATTTTTATGCTCTCCATAAGGATATATGTTGCATTAGAAAACTTAAAACAAAAAGTGGCTATTACATTTTGAAGCGAGAATACGTATTTCTTGAATCCTTTGATTGTATTGAAAACAAAATGTGACTATTTTGAAGTGAGAATATGTACTTCTTGAATCTTTCAATTCTATCTAAAATGCATTCAGATCTTAGCATTCCTGGGATTCCCCTCTGTGCTGGACATTATACTAGAGTCTTTGAGAAAGGATAAAGTACTCTTTAATTCCAAAAGCTAGTTTATCAATTGATTGCTTTCTGAATGGTCAGAAGATGAATTTGATTTGTTCCTTTACTTTTTCCTCCAATATCCGGCAACTGGGTAAAAAAAAAATACTAGCCTACATTGGCACCGGTAAGGAAACTGACACCAGATTCACCAGCCAGTCATATTTTGTACCTTTGGATCACACCCAAGATCAGAGGGAAGAGTGAAAGGACAGATTATAGCAGTTGCAACAATGTGTGACAAAAATATTGTGCCATTGAAATGTTAATGTAGGTGAGCATCACCTTGTAAAGTTCATATTGTTAGAAAGCAAGCCTAATCACTTGAATCACAAAGACTGATTTTTATGGGAGACCTCTCATTTTATTCTTTAGGTATTTCATTTTCATTCTGTGTTTTCTTCGGAATTAATAGAGCCTCTTAAAAACTGCCGTCTATAAATTTTCTCTCCTACATATGTCTCGAAACAGTTTCATTTCTTCATTTAAAACATTACAGCCATTTCAAAATGCCCTATTTTGTATTTAATTTCACCATCTCATATAAAATACATGTTCTTCACATAATTATGTAAAAATGGGTTTGCAAATGCCCTAGAGATCCATATGATGGGCACATTATAGGATTCTAAGTAATAATAATCTCCTGTTTACATGAGACCTGATTTTCATGCCAGTTTTTTACACTTTAATATATCCAGAACACAGCTTTGCTCAAATATGCTAGTTTTTTCTGGTTCAGGAAATGCATTTGAAATATCACAGATTAGCTTGCCTGGCAGAATGCACAGCTACATCTGATATTTTAGAGGTGAACGTAACGGAGCCAGAGATGGGAACCATTGTTATCATGTTTGCTATGAGCACAGCTAAACAACACCCAGCAGGGTTAGTGGAAGACCTAGGGCATAGGCAGGAGAAGAGGAAGCAGGAAAAGGAAAAAAAAAAAGAAAAGTAGGTGATTTGGCAAGAGAAAGAGAGGATATTATATAAATATTATATAAAAGCTTGAACACACCAACTAATAAAAATAAAGCATAATGTAGAGCAGTGATTTTTCAAAGTGTGGTCCCTGGGCCAGCACCATCAACATGCCTGGCATAGAAATGCAAATACCTCCACCCTGCTGAATCAAACAATGGTGGTGGGACACCCTGGAATCTGGTCAACACTTCTAGATGGTCTCAGGAGGGTTTCTCTGTGTGTCACCAAGCCCAGTTGCAGGATTGGGAGAATTGGAGACCTGAAGGACAAGAAGAGCAGGGCAAGCTAGTACTCCCAGGGATCTCTGGGAGTACTTCTTCCCTCTGGAGAAAATGCTTTGAAAGTAACTTTTCAGTGACTTTTATGATGACAGGGCAGGGAGAGAAGCTTATCCAACAGAGGGCTTTATGTGCACACTCTTACCACTCAAGGAGGGGTGGTTGCATTTCCAACCAGGCTCCAAATCATGGTGTTACAAGTAGGCCAGACCTTTAGGAGGGGAGGCAGAAAGGAGGCGCCTTGTAGAAGACACATCCCATGCAGAGGAGGAAAATCACAGTACTCTGAAGAACTGGATGTGAGTCAGTGCATCCAGAGCATAGAGAGAGGAGGGAGCCATGGCCAGAGAACAGGACACGTGTGCAGTGCTGACAAGTTAGGCTGTGTCCTAGGGCATCGGACACTCTGGAGGAAGAGTGTTGTAATCCTGAGAGTGATGTGCTTAGGATCTGTGAGAATTACATGACTAGTTAAATGCTTGCTGAGAAGTGTCATAACATCGGTCTTCCTAGTGAAAAAGTTTTGGGTCCAATGACATATAAGATCAATAATGTCTTACATCCCTCTACTAGGCATCAATTGTGTGGCTCTGGGGCCTGTCTCTGGTACATTCACTCTAGAACACTTGTCTAAACGGTTGTGTCTATAGATATTTGAGAGAATAAAAATCATTTAGTTGATAGGAAACCAATGCCAATGACCCCCTAAAGGGGCACAAGATGCGAGAGGAGAGATGCTGCTCCTTTGGTCATTTAATCCCCACTTTTTTGGACAAAAATATATTCAGGATAAACAATTTATTGATTAACCTTGCATGTAACACCAGGAGGGATTTGACTCACCTTTGTTTTCTTGTGGAGAATAGTTTCTGCAAATTTGGATTATAGGAAACGTAATACACCTTTGCTCTATGCAATGCATTGCAAATTGCCCTGTATTTAAGTGATTATTGCAATCTTTTACTATCTGTTCAGCTAGATGCAAACAACTAAAATAGCTTTCTCCATAACTTTTCTTTTTTTGAAAGTAACATTTGCAGCTGGGTACGGTGGCTCATGCTATAATCCTAGCACTTTGGGAGGCTAAGATGGAAGGATCCTTTGAGCCAAGAGTTCGAGGGCAGTCTGGGTAACATAGTGAGACCCTTTCTCTTTAAAAAAAAAAAAAAAAAAAAAAAAAAAAAAGTAACATTTGTTTTTTTCAGTGGTTTAAATTTAGACAATAATTAGTGAGATGTAGTCTAACAAATATTTTCTTTTTATATTAATTGAATGAGTTTACCCCCAACTTTTATACCCCCCACCCAATGAAATACACATTATCTGAGATTTTAAACTTGTTTTTGACCCTCTCAAGAATTCTTTTCTAGGCTTTCCTTTACTAAAATGTATTCTACTCTCTGCTAATGGCACTCCCCCCATCCCCCACTACCTGCACTCCAGCGCTAACTGCTTACCATGACTTAACCCTTTGTCTAGTTCAAATGGCCTCTCCTTCAAGTCCTAGAAGGAAAAGACCACATGGGCTTTACTCACTCTCAGTCTCTATCTAGCTCGGTGCCTGGCACAGCGGGTGCTCAGTAAACATTCATTAAACCAATTAATTGCTACTGAAGACTGCTGCTGCTTTGTGTACCTGCTTTTCAAAGCCCTCGCTCTCCCATTATCTCCTCTCACCCTCTTTTTTTCTCCCTTTCCGTGATAGATTCATTACAAAAACATCAAACCCAATTCTCAATTTCTCTAAATTGTCTATGTAACTCATTGAATTTAAGGTTGTTACCTTAAAAGGTAACAACCCCCAACAGTAAAACTGGTGTTTTTTTGTTGTTGTTGTTGTTGTTTTGTTTGTTTGTTTTTTGCATCAGAAGCTGCATAATTTCAGGGCATAACATAGCTCGCAAAGCATGTTAAGTATGAAAGAATATTTATATACTATAGCCTATTGAAACGACTCATTGTGGCCAAAAAACCCTTTGCTTGTTTAGTATTAAATGAACTCCATTTAGCTGTTACATCTTCTAGGGAGAGCTAATAGAGAGCTGGAGCTGGGGTTTGGGGGCATATAGATGCATGTAGATAAAAGAGTTCATGGGCAGGGTTTCATGAAATTTGAATGTGAAGTGATATTATGCATCTCTTTCATTTAAATAACCTAAAATGAGTAATTCACTCCCTAGAACATTTGATAAAAATCCTTGGAAGTTTGCCAGCAGGCACGGTGGGAGGAAAAAATGCATATTCAAAAGGAGATCAGAAAAAAAAAAGAAATGAAAATTAGGAAGCGAAAACCTGAAAAAGCAACCTATACCTGATTTATTTTCTAAAATAAATGGAAACATCTTGGTTAGAATTGCTTTAAAGAACCAGGGCCTCACTTAGTACCCCTGAGCAATGCAGTCTTCTGGAAACACTAGTGCATTTAAGAAAGGACTGAGAGCACTTTCTTGCATTGTGTTCACCTCAGGCGACAGATCCCATGAACTCAAAGCTTGGCTCTGGAGTGTCAAAACACCTACCTGCAATGGTTATCGTTGCCATAGAGATAACTGGATGATAGATAGCTAGATGATAGATAGACACTGAATAGATAGTAGATAAATGATCTCATATGTCAGAAGAGGCCTTTGTGCCTAGGAAATTACAGATTTTTTTTCAAAAACAATTCTTCTGTCAAATCAAAAATAGAACTCTCTTTACTCCCACCTCATATACGTTCCCCTGCTCTTCCAAAGCTTTTTCTTATCACATTTATGGTGTGCCGTGCCCATTCAACTCCTACTTGACTTGTTGTCCAGGAGGTTAACTTTCTTCAAAGGCTTGGATATGACCAGTGCTAGAGGGCAAAACGGTGGACACAGGACCACCAGGTGTTCTTTATTTTACAGTAAATTGAGCTTTGTTTGTTCTTATTTTCTTTTCTGAGTACTCAGATGAGTTTTGTCTCTTTGTCCTTTTCCTTACTTTTTACTTGTTTCTTCCTTTCTCTCTTTCTCCTTATTTTCCTGTTTCTCCCTATTCTTTTTCCCATATGTGTCTGACTTTCCTGCCTCATTGTTTTCTGTTCCTGCTCTTTTTATGGGTACCTCTGGGAATTATAGAAATTCTAACACTCCTGCCAGACTATGAGGCCACTCAATTCTTGAAACAACAATAGACAATTTCAGCAAATACATATACATGTTTTATAAAATGATGGTGAGGTAGGACCTTGAAAAGCCCACCTCAAAATTCATCATGTGTCCACTGGTATGGATAATAGGAAAGGACTTTGTAGAATTAGTGGGTAAGAATGGGGGCCGAGTTCTATTATTTCCTCTGCAGTGCAACCTGACAGCCTGAAAAAATCAGACTTAAGCAGCAGCTGAGTCCTACATGGGAAATTACAACAAAATCAGAAGTCAAGATCTGAGTCCTCTTTAGAAAAAGTATAGAATAAATTTAATCCCCTTATTTTACAGATTTAAAAGTTGGGGTGCCGAGAACTTGTGATTTACTCAAAGTTTTATAAATAGCAATTCCATCAATCTAGAACCCTGGGATAGTGACTTGTAATCAAGTGACTATTTAGGTTCACCCCATTATGGAAAGGTGTGAGAGACAATAGAGAGGGAGAGAAGGGAGTAGAGTCATTATTGCTAATGGATTTAATAGTAGAATCTGGAGGTCTTTCCCCAAGCTGAAGGAAAGTAGAGAAAGGAAGCAGTTCTAAGGTAAGAATAAGGTGGAAAAGTTCCTTTGATTCCCTCATAAGACTTGCAACAAGGGTGTGACTCCTTTACCTGGCTGCCAGGAGCTCAGACCACTCCTTGCAGGAGTGAGGAGCATGCAGGTGAGTGGTTGCAGGAGCCAGGAGTGTGTTTTGGGGCTCTGGCCCCATGACAGTATCTAGGGGTATGTTACAGATAATGCTCTTTTAGCAGTTGATGTCCATGGACTGCTAAGTGTTAACCAGCTCAGTGGAGAGTCAGGGTGACAGCCTTTTACATCCTGCCCTCTTGGTACCCAGGTTCTTTTTTGGCAGTGAGGACAAATTGGGTCGCATGAAGGGTTTGAATGGTGATGAATGCAGAGGATTTTATTAAGTGGAGGATTTTATGAAGCAGCAGAAGTGGCTCTCAGCAGAAGGGGAGCTGGAAAGGGGATGGTGTAAGAAGAAGGTAAAGCCCAGCTGTCTCTAGCCAGGCTCCTCTCTGAAGTCATGCCATCTGAAATTATGCTACGTCTGTCTGTAGTCTCCAACACTCAGTTGCTTCTCCTCTTAACAATCAGCCCCTTGTCTCGTTGCCAGCTGAGGTCTGGGGTTTATATAAACACAGGATAGGGGTGGAGCAGGCCGAAAAAGGCAACATTTGGGTGGAAAAACGGGGATAAGTGTTCCCATTCCCATTTAGGGCCATGGTTTCCAGGTTTGAGGGTCGGGCCTTTGCCAGGGAACCACACTCTTCTATCCAGTATTTTCCTGCCTCCTGTCCATATCAATAGCGTAGGGGCCAAGAGAAAGTTTCCCCTTTGTCCTCTGAGGCTTTGCTGGAAATCACCTGACAAAAGGCAGATTAATAGGAGAAAAAGCATATAAAATTTTATTTCCATGTGGAATCCCAGGGAAAATTATTACCCTAATGTACACAAGCTTATATGCCCTTTTTCTTCGTGGGTGGAAGGGAGCTACGGATGTTAACAATTTTTTTCAGGGGCAATAAGTCATCAGGGAGAATAAATGTAACTGGAGGTGGGAAGCAGACCTTAGGGAAGGCGGGGAGTGGAGCTGCACAGGAATAAAGGTGGTCTTATTATGTAGATGAAGCCCCTGGCTGATCTCTTAGTGTTGCCCTCGGAAGAATAGGTAAAATGTCTCTCTGGGCATAGGGATGACACCCAGTCTCCTCTCCTCTTGAGGCTGATCTGGAGTCTTTCTTGGGTATTTGATGAAATTCCTAGGGAGGGAGTCTTAAAACAATTGCAGTCAGGCTGTCTTAGTCAGATTAGGAAATTCAGAGAGTTCCTGATCTCTGAATCGAGGGGTTGGGGTGGACAGCAGGGTTAGAAAGATTAGAGAGAAATCTTGGTTCTGAGGTTCATTTCTGAGCCTTTCCATTTTCAAAGTACTAAGAATACTGAAGTACTACATTTTGGGTAATCATTTTCTGTGCTTCAACAAGAGAGACATTGAAGTTCACTATGAGGAGGATGAGAGAAGGGGACAATGAAGATAATAATTAGAAACATTTCCAGGTCTCAGTTTTCTCGTTTGTCAAATGTGGATAATGATATCTTCATCACAAGTTAGATGTCATGAATGAGAATATTATTTAGAGAGCTTAATATATACCATGTACTCAACAAATAGTAACTAATGCTGTTTTGGATTTGTGACTGAACTCTTTGTAACCACCCTCATATGAACAATACTCATGTATCAGTGATCTGGAGTTACTGAGGCTGGTTTTTTACACTTTGAAGGTGAGTGAAGTACAAACATTCTGCCTGGCTCTGAAACCAGGATCTGAAACCTGGTCTCAAGCTGTGTGTCTCTTGTCGTTATAATCCCAGACACATTTGTGGCTTGAAACTGTACTCTGGGAAGGTAATATAAACACGTGTTGACTATTTGCCAAAAATGACTAAACAGGGCCACATGTGTGAAATTACCTATAATTTTGTCTCAAGTCTAATGAAGACTGGTATATTGGATCTTCTTAACATTGTAGTGACTAACCATGGTCATAGGTCATACAAAGGCTTAGGAAGTGAACTTAAGGTCAACTTCCCCAGGAAACAGACTGTCCGCTAGATATTTGTACACAGGAAGGTTATTGGAAAGTTCCCTTGGGTTCTATGCCTGTAAGGGAATGAGGAAAGCTGGACCAGAGAGATGGAGGAATTCAATACAGTTGCAACAGCCAGTACAGTTATCGGCCAATCCCTCTGAGTTATGGAGTTGAGATGCTATTTTGAATTGTTCAGAATTGAGGCAAAGGGGTGGATCTCTGTATTTCATACCAATCAACTATTAGATGCTGGCTGCCCCTGGAGAGGAGTAATATTGAACAAGGTGATGTCTTCTGCTGAGGGAAATTGCCAGAGAGGGCCTTCACCAAGAGCTGTGAGCAGACAACATTCCAGCAGGTCTAATGAGTGCCTCACTTCTGAAGTGGAATCTGGACAAAGCACCACAGAATCCAACACAGAAGCCCTAGTTGTTTCCAAATATATTCTAGCAGCCTGGAGAGTGCTGCTTTGCTGTTCTTAGGATCCTGTGAGACCTAGAATGACCCCCAAAGTATTTTGTCCTTTCCTAGGAAATGTAAAACCAGACCTTCAAGTTTTAACAAAAATAATTATTTTATAAATATTATTGAGGGGTCTTACTTGGAACCCTAGCTGGCCACAGCCCATAAGAGTTGTCAGTCTGTGGAAGTGGAGAGACATCAAATGTTCTTCCAGTTTGCTTTACTGTTGTTTTGGGAGAGTGACCAAAGAAAAAGATCCAGTGTACACAACCAGAATTGTGAAGCAGAAGAAAAGATGGTTCTCAGTAAAGCTATGATTATTTAAAGAATATGAAAAATCAACATTGTTATCCAGATGCTTTGAGTCTTAAAACTATAATAGTCTATCACTTTGAGTATTTGGAGGTTTCAAGCAAATTTCTTTGCCAATTATTAGCATTTTCAGGTAACTTATTCAAATTTGGCCTCATCTGCATTCAACCAGCTGTCAGAAAAGGACAGTCAGAGTATAAAATGTGGCTGCCTATGATGCAGGCAGAGTTAGATCCCCTTAGAAAAGAGAGGGTAGGCAGGGCAAAAAGTGATCATATCTCCAGTATAACCACAGCAGTTCTTATTCCCATAGTACAGTATTTATACCACACAGATAACATAGGTGTATATAACTCCAAGATAATAGTAAAATACAACCAAAAGTTAGCAAATAGGAGTTTTGAGAATGTATTGACTTTGTCTTAGCATAATTTGATTGTAAGTTGATATGGTAATTTTTATTGGTGCCTGTTTTTAACAACCTGCTCACCAAAATCCTAAAAATTTGACATCTGGCTCTTGTGAACCCAGACAAGCCAGGTTCAACACACTCCAGCAGGGCTCTTGGAGCCCTAGATCAGCAGCTTTTGATAGTTAGATTTTTGAACTCTCATAGTAAAGGATAACAGGGAGGCATTCAAGTGTTGGACGTGTTAAAAAATCACAGAATCTGAGGAAGACCTGAAGCTTCCTGAGCTGCTCAGGTTTTCTTTTTTTTAGCTGTCATGGAGCACTCAGTGAACTTTAGAATTAATAGTTTACTCAAAACTCATTCTTCTTATATGCCCTCTAATAAAGGCAAGGAGAAAACTGTTCTTTCTGTTCTTAATTAGTCATTTGGTTCCCAGACGTCTGCCAAAGCAACTATAAAGGCAATTTAATTAAAACAAAAAAACAGAGCCATTAAAATTCTCTCTCACCCTGATTTTTAGAAATGCATGCTGCTCTCTTTAGGTTTCCCTTTTTCCTTTTCATTCACTGTTTAGGAATTTATCTGTGCTTTCTTTCAGACTAACTGTAGCCAGCGCTAGTTTGCACATAATGAGGGGTAAACCTCATGGAGGTAACCACTCTGAGAAGCGGAGAACTAAAGCATGTGTTTAAATAGAAGTTAGAGAGTCCTGGAGTTTGTAAAATTTTAGATTTCTTAATCAGATGTTTCTTGATGTCTGATGAGATAAGTCTTTGGCCATGAAAACAATATGAGAACACAGCCACTATCTTAGATTTGCACTTGAGATTTTTCATGTCTTCTCTAGTAGTATTTTAGTCAAACACGTGAAACAGGAAATTTTCCCTGACTCCTTCATGAGCCTCGTGACAGGGGCCCCTTGCTTACTCATCCCGCAGCTCTCAATCCCTTGTGGGAGGGGGATCACACAGGTGAGCCAGTGCAGGAAGTGGGGCAAGTGCTTCTGAGCATCCGCAGGAGCAAAACTCAATGCAGGCCCCACAGTAGCTTCTGGAGAAGGGAGTACCAGCAATCCCTGAAGCCCCAGAGGGAATGCGTTACAGTGTGCTCTTTTAGCTCTGGCATCCATATGGACAGCTTAAGTGGTAAACAGCTGAGTGGGCCCTCTGCCTTTTCATGTGAGGCAGTTGCTCTCTGCCAGCAAGGGCAGAGGGTCAGTGTGACAGCCTTTAATATCTGCACATGTAGCCCCTGAGCTCTTTTTCTGTGTCCAGGAAAAATCAGTTTACATGAATGAATTGAAGGGTGGTCAATGTGGAGGATTTTATTGCCGACGGAAGTGGCTCTCAGTGGGAAGGGGAGCTGGAAAGGGGATGGAGCAGGAAGGTATTCTTCCCCTGAAGTCCCACTATCAAGCTGTCCCTCTGGAGTCAAACTTCTCTCCAATATTCAGCTGCTGCTTCTCTTCTCCCCTTCTCTGCTCTCTACCAGTGGAACATAGGGTTTTTATCAGTATAGGATGGAGTGGGGCAGGGTAGGCCCGGGGTAGTTTTGGAAAAGGCAGCATTCTAGTGGGAAGATGGGGATGTAAAGTTCTTACATTGGGCTGAGGTTGCAGGCTTGAGGGTGGGGCCCTAGCCAGGGACACCGCCTTTTTCTGTCTAGAATTTCTCTGCCTCCTGGCCCTATCACATGTGGCTGAGATTAAAACAAAATGAAAAGCCAGAGGATAATTGACAATGAGATCTTTCCTTTATTTTCAACAAAAAAGAAAAGAGGGGAAGGGAGACTACAAGCAAAGAACAAGGGGAATGAGGCAGGAAGGAGAAGCACCTAATCTAAGCCCTTTGTTTATAGTCATCTTATTTAATGTCCACAAGAACTCTAGAAAATTGACATTATTGTCCTTACATTTTAAGACATAGTTGTTCAGAGAAGCTTAGAGACTTATTCAAGATCTCTCAGTTAATTATTGGATTCAGGATTTGGGTTCAAGTCCATCCAATCCCAAGACAGTGCTAATCCTTGAAATAAGTGGTACAAAGACTGAACTATCAATAAATTGCAGCAGGGGAAAAGATGGAACTGAACATGTGGAGACCTCCTCCTCTTCTAGTTTCTCCTACAATGTTCTTTCCCTTTCAGGTTCTCCCTCCTGATAGTTATAATGGGATTATGGCCTTATACTTTGAAGAAAAACCTCTAATACTTAAATTGGAGTTTTTAGGGTACACATCTTTGAATATCAGATGGTTGCCTTTAAAATGTTATTTGATAATGTATCTTATGAAATTGGTATATTCTATGAATATATGTACTACCTACTAAAGTAAGTTATGCAGCACAGTGACTTATAAATGTTGAGATGTGTTTCTGGGAAAAACATTTTGTTTCCTCGGAAAAGAAAATCTCACTGAAAATATTTTCTCCCAACCTATGATGAGCTCCATTCTTTTCAATTGAGCAGACATCCTGCCAGTTTGTGAGAGTGTGTGCCTGTTGGTGCTCAGATCTTTGTATGCATACTTGGGCTCAGAGGCAGAGTAAGGCAGAGGAGGTGGTGACAAGAGATAATGTGGAAAATGGAAAATTGTGGACACCTTCCAGGTATGCTAAATTGAAATATGTGATCTATTCCTTCTGATTAAAACAAAACCAAAATAAAATGCTGTGAATGGAATGATTTAACTCCTGGCAAGGTAGCTACAACCATACGTTGTGTAAAGGAATAGAAAATTGTAATTGCCAGTTGAGAATTGGGCCTTTGGATTTTTTCTTTTTTAAACTTTGGTGTGTCGCATTGACACTTTCTTTTTTAAAAAAATAAATCTTAGAATAAATGTATGATTTTTAGGCAGAGTATCTATTGACATCAACATAAAAATGTTTGATAGGATTGGGAACAATGACTAGGAATGACAGAATGGAAAAGAACAGGTTGTGATATCTTGACGGTAACTAGTGGCGGAGCCTGTGAGAGGGGCCTGTGAGAGGGGCCAGGAATTAACCTCTCTTAAGTCTATTTTCTTATTTGTCAAATTTCTTTAATGCAATCTGTTTTGATAAAACTATTAAATAAGAGACTTGAGAAAGCATTTTGGAAAACTGAAAAGAACTGTTCTGTCATTATAAGTTACTTTGCTATTATAATTATTAATGATAAATAGGAATCTAGAACTCGATTGCAAATTTTAGTTGAGACACCGAAGAGATTCTGTTGTTCAATTAAAAAAATAAATATTTATTGAACATCTACTGTGCCAGGTACCCTGCTAGAATAGTTACATAGTAGTTCTAATTTTTCCACCTTTTTCCAGACCAAGAATAAATATGCAAATATTGTGCAATGAATAACTGGAAGTAACATTCACATTCTCACTGAAATCTCCCTAACAGACTAACGGCTTCATCACTCAGCTTCATGGATATTAACTGATGCTGAAATTGATAAATCACATTACAATTGGCTGTTCTCTGTATCTGAGAGAGTTTGTAAAAGCAGAATTAATTTTTTTAGATCAAGCAATCCTCTACTAATAATGGTAATAACTCTTTATCTATGGAACGAATCATTTGAGACTTTCCAGGTTGTTCAGACAGATGAATTCAGCGAACCTTGCCACACTGTGGGGAGGACGGGCGGGGCATGGAGTTCTGATGATCGAGTTATCTCAGAGTATTGGAAGTGATGGATCAACTCAGAACAGGGAATTAATGTCATAGGAAACTGAGGCTCCAAAACACCATTGGACAATCAGCAAAGCTGATGACTAAAATGGATTAATTTGGTTTATCTCCATTTAATCTAGGCTTGAGAACACCCTGTACATAATGTCTATAAAAACAAAGCATTTTGGTTTTCTTATAAGTGTGTACGTGAGAAAAATAGCCATACAAACCTTAGTGTTCCCTTTGGGTGTCTTTTAAAGAATACTCTTCGAAAGATCAGTGTGCCTCAACCTTGGCACTGTTGACATTTTGGGCCAGATAATTCTTGATTGCTGCGGGCTGTCCCATGCCTTGTAGGATATTTAGTAATATTCCTGTCCTCTACTCACTAGATGCCAGCATCAGCCCTCAGTCCTGACAATCAGATATGTCTCTAGGCACTGCTGAAAATTTTCTGAGAGCAAAACCATTCTGGCTTAAAAACTACTACACTAAATCAGAGGTCCCCAATCCCCAGGCCACAGACGGATACCAGTCCATGGCCTGTTAGGAACCAGGCTGCACAGCAGGAGTTAAGCATCAAGCAAGCCAGCATTACTGCCTGAGCTCCATCTCCTGTCAGATCAGTGGCGGCATTCGATTCTCTTTGGAGCACAAACCCTATCATGAACTGCACATGGAAGGCATCTAGGTTGCATGTCCTTATGAGAATCTAACTAATGTCTGATGATCTGAGGTAGAACAGTTTCATCCTAAATTCACGAAAGCAGTCTCTGGTCCCAAAAAGGTTGGGGGCTGCTGCACTAAATGATATAAATGAGTACCATCATGTGTCACACACCCTTTTATGCCCATTTTTATGTGTTAACTCATTTAATCCTCTTAGCTACTTTTTAAGGTAGATTCCATTATTAGCATCCCCATTTTACAGATGAGGAACTGATACAGAGCGATTAAGTAATTTGCAGAAGTCGCCCATCCATAATTTAATCCCTTCAGCCTGCCTACAGATTCCTATAATCTTAACTGTTTATTCCTTTTTGTTCTATGTAAGTGGTTTGTGCCTCCTGATGAACCATGCATGTTAATACTTTGAGGACTTCTCTTCTAGATGCCTGAGGATTTGTTATTGACGTTGTTTCCAGTTTTTAACTGATTTGGTTTTGATGATGTTCTTTCTTTTTTAAAAGCAAGTTACATATTGATCCACAGGGCATGGTGAATCCGTCCTTGGCCCCTTGGATGTTTGAAATGGGGTAAGCTCTGGGCAAGTTCCTTTGCAACATCAAGCAAAGGAGTGCATTGATATAAATGCCAGTGAGTTAATTGGAAACGCTCTCACAGAGGCAAGACACTGGAAACGCATCTATTTTTGTCCTTGGTCAGCTGTGCTATAGCTAAAACATTAGGGCCTAATGGCTTCCCGTCCTTGTTGTCACGCTCATGGCCTCTTGATCTAGTTTGCCTTCTCATGCTTGCTTTGGTCTTACTCTCGCCTCCCCTGAAAATGAGATTATTTTCCATTACATTATGGCTATTATTTGCTTAATAACCCAAATTCAGGAAGCAGAATAACTTTTAGAACTAAATTCTCCAAATCCTGAAAAACCTACTGGCCTTGGAGAATTCAAGAAACCTGGCTAAAGCTTACCAGTCACACAGACAAGGAACATTTCCTAAGCACTAAGTGGAGAGGAACAAGGCAGTGTGGGCCAAAGGTCTCTGCCGGAGTATATAGTTCATGCTTTCAGTCACAGGAATGCACCTGTGAGAAAATACCTAACACAATTAGGAACCTAGAATAAGTGTCTTCTTTTGCAAACGCAACTTACTTAGGTGCAATCAATATTTGATTAATCTTTAAGGGAAATTTCAGAGACAAGTCCAACTGCATTTTGGGAGAAAAAAATCTTTACCTTCCCTTTTAAAAGCCTTTTCCAGAGTTTTAGTGAATCGCCTTGTATATAATCTTGACCAGCAGAGGGCTTCCATACCTGACAAATGATGTCTGAACAGAACAAAAGGGACGCAGAATTTCTCAGTATTTGGTATTTGTTTTTCATTCTCCTTGTTTCCCTTCTGTTTCGATTGCCAAAGTCCTTTCAAGTTGAGTTTTTACTGAACTACAAAATGTTGATTTCCACCTCCGCCCCCACCCCATATACTGTATAAGGTATAACCAGATCTTTTTTGTGTGTAAAAAGTAAGGTTAGCATTGTGGAAATGTTTTCTGCTAATTTGGTTATATAAAGGCTATGCCTATAGAAATTGATATTTTGTAGGAATTTACAAATCAAATTTACAAATTTGATTTACAAACAAATTTACAAATTTGATTTACAAATTAAATAGGAATCTGTTCATTGCTAACCCTCATTAAGAGAGAAATATCCTCTTTTTTTTTCTGTATATATCACATGAAGCATTAGCTTTGCAATACTGTTGGTATTGGCCTCTAGC
Organism: Pongo abelii; assembly: GCF_028885655.2. Taxonomy (NCBI): domain Eukaryota; kingdom Metazoa; phylum Chordata; class Mammalia; order Primates; family Hominidae; genus Pongo; species Pongo abelii. The sequence continues at coordinate 129,715,872 of NC_085928.1, read as the reverse complement.
ATAAACTCTTGAGTCATCTTTTGAAGACCTGGTTGCCTAAGAGAACATTTTTATCAACCCACCACTCTCCATTTTATATTCTAACTCTTTTAACATTCAGAAAACTTTAGATCCTGAAAGCACACCCACAATTGAGAATGGCTGGTGTACAGTTATTGTGAACATGTACAGGCAGAGATTTAGATGGTTTGGTGTATGTTGATGCTTATGCATGCCCTGTCCACAAGTTGGTACCCATAAGCCAGTGAAGTTGGGAGTAACCATTGACTAATTTGATGATTTTTCAGTGCAGAGGTATGTTTCAGAGATAGGTAGACATGTACCTGAGCAATTGTCTCCTTGCCAGGCATTCTGCACATGCTTATTGACATCTCCTAAAGGCGATGTCCCCCATTTATGTTCTCCCTCGAGGAACTTATATAATAGCAGGGCTATTGGGTACCCTCAGGCTGGTGGGAAAGATATTTGTGGACAGGTTTCTTAGTTCACATCACATAGGCAGATATTCATTTGTACTGGTCTCACCTATCAGCTATATATAGTGATTAAAAGTATTGGCAACCAAAGATACTATGAAGATGAATTGCTTTGATTCTAAAGATAGAACTGGAACTAAGTTCTAGATTTACAGAAACAACAGCCTATGTAATCGATTATCCCTTCTACATTGGGTGCTAGAAATTTTAGAGCTGTGTTTACTAAGGTTCACTTCCGGTTAAGGGCACAGGATCTCATGACATCATCATGTGTGGAGTTCTCATCTTTTCCCACTTAATTTCTTGTGTTGAATGTATTTTTGTCAGGTATTTTGTATCTATCTGGGTGCCTAGGAGAGTACAAAAATAAATGTATGGCATTTCCAAATCCTGGAATAGAGTGGTCATGCCATAGCAGAACAAAAAATGTCAAAATATTTGAAACCAGAAATACGTTCATTGAGGTCATTTTGAGGAAGGCTGATGACTGTCTCTCAGTCTATGGAAAAAGTAGGTAGGCTTTGTCTTCCAGGTTTATGAGTAAAATAATCAGGGTAAAGCTAAAAGAAGAATAGATTTGGAATCAGAGAACCAGGGTTTTCATCGTGGAGGGTGATATTTTATGACCATGAGGTGCATGGGCTCCGGGCCAGATTGTTCATTTGAATTCCAATACTACCCTAAAGGTTGCTAGATGATCTCCATCAAGTTACTCCTCTGTCCTTCTGTTTTGCCACCTATAAAATACAGAAAAATTTAGTGTCTGCCTCACACGGTTATAAGGATTAAATGAAATAATACACATGATATGTTCAGAGGATGCCTGCTACATAGTCAAATCTCAAATCCGTTCATTACTATGGTAGTCTTGTGGTTCTGTCACTTTTATTGGAAATGTCACTTTAGCTGAGTCCCAGTTTCCTCATCCCCCCGACCCTCCAGAAAAAAATAATACAATGTCATACTCTTCTGGTAAGGAGTAAGGGATAATTGTGAAAGAATTTGTCATTGCAAAACACTGAAGAAAAGTAATGTGGTATTAGTGTTACATTTTTTGTGCACATCTTAGTTTTGTATTAGAAAAAATATGCAGGTTTACATGGAAAGTCACATTGGCCTGGTTAGCCTTATTAAAGTAAATAAGTTGGGAAACATATTCAGAAAGTTTAGAAATGCAACTAAAGAGGCACCTTTATCTTTGAATCTTTTTTTTTTGTTGTTATTTTAGCTTGTTAAATTATTTTTCTTTGGCACTGACCTTTGGCATTTTTAATACCTAATTGTAGAGACATTCCAAAGGAGACAGTGGACATGTAGCTATTATTGGAATTTGGGAAACTAGAAGGAGGGGGAGGTGAAAGAGACTGTTAGGTCAGCCCAAGGGTAAGATTGATGATGACTGGGATGGGGAGTTGTAGGAGATTAATACCTAATTACTTAAAAGAAACAATTTTAACAAATGAAAGGAGGAGGTGAGTATTGGTTTAACACTTGAGGATTTCTATTCGTATCTGTGTCTTACTATCACTTGTACAATATCAGCAGGTGGCTTTCATTTTGAACCAACCCTTCTCTCTTATTTCCCTGGTGATATTTTATGGTTTCCACACCACAGTGTGTGTTTTTCTTAGCACACTCCTTGGTCTGATTAAGTACAGGAATGTCAAAGGTCATTTCTACCGTCATCTGTGTCTGACCTTGGTTTACATTCATCTCTCTCTCTCTCTCTTTCTGAAGTCTCTAACAAGAAGCAGAACAGTAAAGACATTGGGCAGATGTTTAACAGACCAGGGTGTTGTCTAAACTATGGGCTCACCCACTTTAAAGAACAACAACAACAAGATTCACATTAAATTTTTATCTTTCTGGTTATCAGCAGGAATTCTTAAAATATTCTATAGATAACTGTAATATGTTAAAAATCATTCAGCTGATCATTATGTCCATTAATTAATAAAGTACTACACATTTTGACTGTATTGAACCACACACCCTGCCCTGAATTCACCATACATTTTCATTTTCCATACTTGGCTCATCCTGGAAAGCTTTCTATCATGGAAGTCACAAACTAGATGCCCATATTCAAAATTAAATGTGTCCATGTCTTTCATTTACTTTGTGTAGTTTTATTTACTGATTTGAATTAGATATATATACTTCAAAAGTCAACAATTTCACAGAGAAATTTCCATATTATCTTGAAAAATCAGAAGATCTGGCAACTCTGGGCCCATGGGCTTCCATAGTAATGGCCAGAGCTGCCTTGTGGCTGCCACTTTGACAGGAGATAAGCTTCTGGTTGGTCACAGTTGGTATCACTCCCATTTGCTTTTCTACTCTCAGCTAGTTTCATTCCCTGAAAGCATCTGTCTCCTGTAAGATTTGAGCTTATGACCTTGGAGTAGAAGCCAGATTATCTCTCAAGGCTGCCTATGTTTGCCCAAGCCTCTATTTCCCTTAGCGTTGCATTTCTTCACTACCCCCGCAAATTCTAAGTAGCTGTTTTGTAAATTTGCCTCCTCAACTCAGATGGTCAACTTCTAGGAGTAGAATCCAGTTCCTTCCCTCTTCATCTCTGACAGTACCAAGTGTAGTGTTTCTCTGACATGCATGCATCTTTCAGCAGACTTGCCAGGATAGAGAATGAACTGGTTGAGTGATAGTAAGAGCCTAGGAATGAGTTATTACCCTACCATTGGCCTTTATGAGCTGCTCTGCAGTCATGTAATTAAGAAGGCATTCACAGTTTGCTTTATAGCACTATCAAAGTTTCCAAAATGAATAAAATAGCTTCATCATTAATAATTTGGATTCATCATCTTTGACCCAAAGGCATCCCACACTAGAGACTGCAAACATTATTTTAAGCAGTTTATTGGATTATTGGATGAGTAACTAATGGATTAACAGGTCAAATAAATTAATGGATAAATTGATGTGAACATGTGGTTGAATGACTTTCCAATTGTAACTGTAAAAGGCAGACACCCTAAGGGGGAATTAAGCAGTAGCAACAAACACTATTATCATTAGAGTTTCCGGAAGCAAGCATAACAGACAGGATGTTTTCTAATGAAACTGTAAAACAATTATAATAGCTCTTTGGAGCTTTGGTGTCTTTTTTGTTTGGTTTGGTTGTTTTCCTAGTGCATCCAAAGGAAGAAGCTGTGTTTGGAGCATCAGCCAGCTGAAGTATTGTAATTCTTGAAAATAACCATCTACTTGAGGGCCGAAGATGGACAGTAAAGTAGACAATTAAGCATGTGCTACATAAATATGTGTAAATCTAATGCCATCTGCCACATTGTCCAAAGTGACTAGTTGTCTTTATATCTCTACCTCATAAATCAGTTTTAAAGGGCTCCCTGAAGCAATGTTCCCTGTAATGACTGGGTAAAAGATCTTCATTCTTTTGCTAAGACTATAGTTCTCTTGTTTCCCATGACTAAAATAACATACTTTTCTTTTGGGGTTAGAGAATCAGTTAACTTTGCCATGTAATAAACCATCTTAGAAATTAGTGGTGGTTAATAATTAAAATAACCATTGATTTAGCTTATGATTCTGCTGGACAGTTCTGGGCTGGGATCAGTTGGGCTGATTTTAGCTGGACTACCTCTTGTTTCTACGGACAATTGACAGGTGACCTGGAGGTTGGTTAGTCCCTTATGGTCTCACTCATGTATCTGGTGGGTGGCTATGGCATTATGGGTAAATGGATAACATCTCTTTCTCCCATAGGCTAACCCAGACTTGCTCACAGGGTTCAGGGGTTTCTAAAGACAGGAAGACAGAGCAAGTCCCAATGTGCAAATATTTAAGTTTCTGCCTTACAATTGCTATTGACCATTGGCTGAAGCAAGTCAGCAAGTCATGTGATTAAGCCCAGAGTCAGTGTGAGTGGGTAGACTACCCAAAGACTTGGATGCAAGGAAATACATGTAAATGGAGGTCATTACTCTGTCTACCACAAGGATTCTTTCAGATTCATATAAATCAATTCATGTTTATTGAATACCTTCTGTGTGCTAAGTACTTTTCTGGGTAATTTTAGGTATATTTGGTCATCTTTTTTTTTTTCCTTAGAGTAAGAGTTTCTACAATCAAGTTACCTGCTAGGCACAGGATAGAAAAATTGTGATTTGTAATCCTGATGCAATATTCATTTAGAATCATTCACAAAATTTTGAATAAATGGTAAAGCTTCTGAAGTTGTATAAATCTATGTATATAAATATTACATAAATGTAGAAGTGTTTGCATTTGTCAGATGTTTATGCATGTTTATTTCCCTCTCAATCTAAGTTTTCTTATCTATAAAAAGAATATAGCAAAAGTACATTCCCTTTACAGCTGTTATGAAAACCAGCGAAAAGCTTAGCCTAGTGCCCAGCATAAAGAAAGCACCATCTAAATGCTCTGTGAGGGGCATTACTATATAGACAAAATGCCTCATGCCACTGCTGTTGCTATTGTTGTTAAATAATAGTAATGATGTCAGTAACAGCTTATTTCCCAGAAGTGAGATTTTGATTATACAAGAGCCACAAATCTCTCTAGGCCAGCCGTTGTTTTTGTATAACTTGTCCACCTTTCAGGGGTTGAGCTCAATCTCTGTATAATTTTACGTGAGGTTACTCTGTCTCTTTTATTTATGTGCCATTTCATTTCACCATACCAGAGCTTAGATACTTATGTCTTTCTCAATACATCAAATTGCCAACTAATTTTGTTTTAAGAAGGAGAAGAGAGCTAGACAGTGTGTTGAATTTCGATTACTATCTCCTCACTAAGCCTTCTGTGTAATTCCCAATGACTGCAATGAGGCAGGAAGTTCTGCTTCAGAGCTTTGGATAATAGGAGATGTGGAGAAGATGTTTCCTCAGAGAGTGGTGTGTCCATTTAGACCATTACAGTTTCATTGTTAAATATACTTTTAGCTATGTATTTCCTTCTCCGTCAAACTTTGTGTGCAGCTGAAGAGCTCTATCTACTATAAAATGCTCAGAGCTGTCAGTTTCATCTTAGATTGGATAGGAAACTATATACCACGACCTAATTTTAAAGGAAAAAGAACGATCACCTAAAACAGGAGTCAACAAACTTTGTATAAAGGACCAGACAGTACATATTTTAGGCTGTGTGGGCTATAAGGTCTCTGATTAAATGACTCAACTTTGTTTTTGTAGGCAAAGTAGCCATAGACAACAGATAACTGAATGGCTGTAGCTGTGTTTCAATTAAACTTTATCAAAGCAACAGTGAGCCAGATTTGGCCTGTGGCTGTAGCTTACCCACTGCTGATTTAGAAGGAATTCTACATCTTTAGGCAATCAGCAAAGCAAAGAACATATATTTTCTAAGAAAGTTTGAGATGTAGGTATAGCCGTTAGTAGTGATGAGAACTGAAACCACCACGAGTCTTTCAGCTTCCTCTGGAATGTGATGCCATCCATAGACATTTTAAGATAACCAGACAAGAAGACAATTGTGTCTTCTTTATAGTTAGTCCATACTAGGGAGTCTACTCTGTGAGTCTTTTATATTTGAAGACTGGATATTGATAATGGTGTAGTTAACTGGACTTTTAAATGTCAAAGACCGGAAAATGTATCAGATCAACAGTTGCTAATTAAAATAAATTCCACCAAGTCATGTAAACGCACACACACACACACACAAACACACACCCTCTGCTACCACCTGCAGCATAAGAAAGACACTTCATTTTAGTACTTGGAGAAGACCTAGAGGATAGTCCTTCTAATTGGGAAAAAAAATACAGCATTGTGTAAAATGTGTTTTCCTCATTCTTCATGAATACTTTGTGCAGAGTAATTCTAGTTCATAAACTTACATTCCTGACTGCTTGATTTAAAGACTGCTGTTTTACCTAAATTCCAAGTCATGAGAATAGAAAGACTTCTAAGGAGCTTGTTGACTTTCATGTCAATTGAATAACTTTCTACTTGATGCTTTTACTATTTTCTCTAATGAGTCAGCTCATCAGTTACAATTGTTCTTCTCCTTTCAACTAACTGCTCACCCTGGTACTAGTTCTTCATCTTGGTGCTCCCAGTATCGTTGTTCTAGTGTTCCAATGTACTTTATTATCAGGTTATATGCAGTACAGGAGACATGGATATCATTTTAAATATGGCAAAGATAATCAGATTCTAACAGATGAGATCACATAAATGACATTTCTAATGACATCTATTGAAGGGTTATAATGTGCTAGGTACCATGCCAATTGTCTCCATGCATTATATCATTTAGTTTTCGAAACAAATCTATGAAATGGATACCATTATTCTTATTCAAAAGATGAGGAAGCTGAGGCTAGGAGGTTAGTCATTTAATCCTTAGCTATTTACTTTTTCCTTGATGTCTGGACTCTAGATTGATGTTACTTGAAAGAAAAACATGAGAAACAAAATCGTGTATGTAGTGTTTTGAATAATAATTATCGTTAGAAGTTTTTGAAGATAGACATAACTTTAGTAAAAGATTTAGGATAACAGTGTTTTAACTCAAGTAGACCAATACCAGTAATTCCTTATTTATCTGATATTGTGAAGTATTCCTTGTGATGATATTTCTACATTTTTAAAGCTTACTCTTTAAAAGCCAAAGCTAAGTTTTTAAAAGAGTGCAGTTTTAGAAGATATATTGGTAGCCTTGTAAAAAATGGCAGCACATAGCTGCTTTAAAAAGTACTGACAAAGGAGGTGATTACATGATCAGAGCAGTGACTTTAGCTTTCTGGAACAGTAAGGATAATCAGCATTTTTATTAGCATAATTTGGGCTTGGTATGTGTTGGCTATTTGGTGTATAAAATACAAAATTGTATCCTATAATCCTTCTATGTTGAGATTAAGCAAAATTTTGTGATTCCATGACAAGCATTGGAGTAGTCTCAATATTATGAATAAATATGTTTATTTTTGTTTATATTGATACATAATGGATGTACGTATTTTTGGACCACATGTGATAATTTGATACATGTGTATAATCAATTCAGGGTAATTGGGTTACCTGTCACCTTAAATATTTATTTTTCTTTACTCTAGGAACATTCGAGTTACTCTCTTCTAGCTATTTTGAAATGTACAATGGATTAATGTTAACTATATTCAGCCTGTGGATCTATTGAACACCAGGTGTCCTTTCTTCTAACTGTATATTTGCACCCATTAATCAACCCCTCTTCAGCCTACCTTCCCCCCTACACTTTCTGGCCTCTTGTCACCACCAACCTACCCTATTTTCATGAAATCCACTCTTTTAGCTCCCACATATGAGTTAGAACATGTGATATTTGTCTTTCTGCGCCTCACTTATTTCACTTCACATAACTCCCAGTTCGATTTGTGTTGCGGCAAGTGACAAGGTTTCCTTCTTTCTGTGGCTGAATAATATTCCATTGTGTATATATACTGTACTTTCTTTTTATCCATTCATCTACTGATGGCGACTTAGGTTGATTTCACATTTTAGCTCTTGTGAATCATGCTGCAATAAACATTGCAGTAGAGGTATTTCTTTGCTATACTGATTTCTTTTTCTTTTGGATGTATACCATCAGTGGAATTGCTAGTTCATATGGTAGTTATATTTTTAGCTTTTTGAGGAAGCTCCCTACAGTTTTCTATAGTGGCTACACTAATTTACATTCCCACCAACAGTGCCCCTTTCTCCACGTCCTTGCCAGCATCTGTTATTTCCAGACTTTTTGATAAATACCATGTTAACTGGGGTGAGATGGATATCTCATTGTGGTTTTGACTTGCATTGTTCGGATGATTAGTGATATTAAGCATTTTTTCATATACCCCGTGGCCATTTGTAAGTCTTCTTTTGACAGATGTCTATTCAGAGCTTTTGTCTATTTTTAAATCAAGTTTATTTGCTACTGAGTTGTTTGGGCTCTTTATTCTGGTTAATAATCCCTTGTCATATAGTTTGCAAATATTTTCTCTCATTCAATGTGTTGTCTCTTCAATTTGACTGTTTCCTTTGGTATGCAGAACTTTTTCAGTTTGATCTAAGTCTCATTTGTCTAATTTTTGCTTTGGTTGCCTGTGCTTTTAAGGTTTTTCACAAAAAAGCTTTGCCCAGACCAATGTTCTGAAGCATTTCCCCAAAAGTTTCTTCTAGGAGTTTCATAGTTTGAGGTCTTAGATTTAAGTCTTTAATCCATTTTTATTTGATTTTTGTGTATGATGAGAGATAAGGATCTAGTTCATTCTTCTGCATATGGTTATTCAATTTTCCCAGCACCATTTATTGAAGAGACTGATTTTTCCCATTGTATGTACTTGGCACTTTTGTCAAAACTGAGTTGGCTGTAAAAGTGTAGATTTATATCTGGATTCTCTTTTCTGTTCCATTGATCTACGTTTATGTCAATACCATGCTATTTTGGTTAGTATAGCTTTGTAGTATATTTTGAAGTACAATAGTATAATGCCTCCAACTTCTTTTTGATCAGCATTGCTTTGACTATTTGAGGTCTTTTATGTTTCTATACAAATTTTAGAATTTTTTTGTTTCTATGGAGAATATAACTCATTTTGTTAGGGATTGCATTGAATTGTAGACTGCTTTGTTCAGTAGTCTCATTTTAACAATATTCTAATCTATGAGCATGGAATATCTTTCCACTTTTTTGCATGTCTTCAATGTCTTCGAAGTGTTTTATAGTTTTCCTTATACAGATCTTTCACATCTTTGGTTAAATTTATTTCTAGGTATTTTATATTCTTTGCAGCTACTGTAAATGCGATTGCTTCTGTAATTTTTTTCAGAGTGTTCACTGTTGGCATATATAAATACTACTGATTTTTGTATGTTGATTTTGTATCCTGCAACTTTACTGAATTCGTTTATCAGGCCTAACAGTTTTTTGGTGGAGCCTTTAGATTTTTTAAAATATAAGATTACGTCATCTGCATACAAGGCTAATTTGACTTCTTCCTTTCCAATTTAGGTGCCATTTACTTCCTTCTCTTGCCTAATTGCTCTGGCCAGAACTTTCAGTACTGTGTTGAATAAAAGTGGTGAAAGTGGATATTCTTGTCTTGTTCCAGATCTTGGAGGAAAGGCTTTTAATTTTTCCCTGTGCAATATGATGGTGGCTGTGTGTTTGTGATATATGGCCTTTATTATTTTGAGGTGTGTTCTTTCTATACCCAGTTTTTTATGGTTTTAACATAACATGATGTTGAATTTTATCAAAAGCTTTTCCAGCATCAATTGAAATGATCATATGGTTTATGTTCTTGGTTCTGTTATGTATTGATTTGCATATGTTGAATTATCCTTGCATCCCTGGGAGGAATTCCACTTGATCATGGTGAATAATTTTTTAAACTCATTGTTGAATTTAGTTTGCCTAGTATTTTATTGAGGATTCTTGTATCATGAATAAGTATTAAATTTTAGAAGTTTTGTTTTTGAAAAGGAGCCCACCTGGAGGATAAGAGTTTTGCACAGCAGCTATTCTATTAATTTGTTTTTCACATTGTCTTTCTTGGTTCCAATGTCATGGATGTTAAAATACATGACGAAATGCACCAACTGACTCAGCATAGGCCTCTGAAAAAAAGGTGAAGCAAATCTCCTTATTTTATTCACCATTACGTCAATAATCTCTGTTAAATAATGGTATCCCCTCCCAATAAGGCTGTCTATGGATTCATTAGGCTCCTAATATGGTAAATCAAATTAATATGTGCATTAACAAATATATAGTATCCCTAAGCCTTAATAGAGAAAGAAATACATAAGAAATTATAAACGAGTATCAGCAAATGTAAACTTACACCTTTCTTAGCCACTGAAACAAGTATAAGGAACACTCTCAACCATTAACATTTTAAAGAAGATGAAAGCTTTGGAAGGGTCTTTAGACATAGCCGGAAGCTTCATTTGCTCTCTAGCCAGTGCTGTCCAATAAAATATTTTTGCAATGATGGAAATGTTATGCAAGGTTGGATTGTTTAGCTTTTAGAGCCACACTGGCCAATCAGTATGGTAGCCACAGACACCTATGGCTATTGACTGGTGACTTGAAATGTGGCTAGTGTGACTTAGGCAGTGAATTTTAAATTGCATTTAATTTTAAATTGCATTTAATTTTAATTGAGTTGGAATGAGTTCCTGAAATAGATTGAAACAAGAATCTACTTGGACTTCATTTACAGTGAGTAGTATGGCATAGGGATTTGGGGTTAGAATCTGTATCATGAATATCAGTTTATCTATTGAAATTAAATCCTGGCTGTCATGGTGAGAAGTAGCATGTGATGATAATTCTAATTCTAGCTCCCTAATGTTAGTTGCTCAATAAATGATAGTTGCTATTATTACTGTTATTTCTAAAATTAACATTGCTGTTTTTTTGGTTTTTGTTTACTCAGGAAAAAATTCCTGAGCACCTAGTTACAACACTCCAGGTACTGTTTTTGGTGTTGGGGATGCACGTGAAAAGAGTTCAGATATAATCCCTGCCTTCAAAGAGCTTACATTCTAATGAATAATCATTATTATTTTAATTAAATGATTTAATGAGATGCAAATTTGTTCATGCCACACTGAGATGCAGAAAGAGAATACATACATTTACTTTTTCTATAATTTGCTCTAACATCCCTCCCCTATTATACAGGATGAGGGAAAGGAAAGATTTAAGTAGTTGGTTCTATCCAGCAGTTTTATCTGAGTCCAATGCAATAATTTTTAAACAGTTTTATTTGGAGGGTAACTTAAACTCAGCTTCTTTAGGTAAAAATAATCTCTTGTATTTTTGTCATGCTGCTGCTAAATTTTCTTCTTTTTTGGGGAGTTGGCTATGATCTTTTTTTGTTATTATACGTTAAGTTCTAGGGTACATGTGCACAATGTGCAGGTTTGTTACATAGGTATGCGTGTGCCTTGTTGGTTTGCTGCACCCATCAACTCATCATTTACATTAGGTATTTCTCCCAACACTATCCCTGCCCTAGCCCTCCACCCCACAAGAGGCCCCAGTGTGGGGTGTTCCCCTCCCTGTGTCCATATTGTCTCATTGTTCAACTCCCACTTATGAGTGAGAACATGCAGTGTTTGGTTTTCTGTCCTTGTGAGAGTCTGCAGAGAATGATGGTTTCCAGCTTCATCCATGTCCCTGCAAAGGACATGAACTCATCCTTTTTTATGGCTGCATAGTACTCTGTGGTATATATGTGACACCTTTTCTTAATCCAGTCTATTATTGATGCACATTTGGGTTGGTTCCAAGTCTTTGCTGTTGTGAATTGTGCTGCCATGAACATACATGTGCATGTGTCTCCATAGTAGCATGATTTATAATTCTTTGAGTATATACTCAGTAATGGGATTGCTGGGTCAGGTGGTATTTCTAGTTCTAGATCCTTGAGGAATCACCACACTGTCTTCCACAATGGTCGAACTAATTTACATTCCCACCAACAGTGTAAAAGCTTTCCTGTTTCTCCACATCCTTTCCAGCGTCTGTTGTTTCCTGACTTTTTAATGATTGCCATTCTAACTGGCGTGAGATGGTATCTCATTGTGGTTTTGATTTGCATTTCTCTGATGTCCAGCGATGATGAGCATTTTTTCATGTGTCTGTTGGCTGCATATATGTCTTCTTTTGAGAAGTGTCTGTTCATATACTTTGCCCACTTTTTGAAGGTTTTTTTTTCTTGTAAATTTAAGTTCTTTGTAGATTCTGCATATTAGCCCTTTGTCAGATGTATAGACTGCAAAAAATTTTCTCTCATTCTGTAGGTTGCCTGTTCACTCTGCTGGTAGTTTCTTTTGCTGTGCAGAAGCTCTTTAGTTTAATTAGATCCCATTTGTCAATTTTCGCTTTTGTTGCCATTGCTTTTGGTGTTTTACTCATGAAGTCTTTGCCCCTGCCTATGTCCTGAGTGGTATTGCCTAGGTTTTCTTCTAGGGTTTTTATGGTTTTAGGTCTAACATTTAAGTCTTTAATCCATATTGAATTAATTTTTGTGTAAGGTGTAAGGAAGTGATCCAGTTTCAGCTTTCTGCATATGGCTAGCCAGTTTTCCCAGCACCATTTATTAAATAGGGAATCCTTTCCCCATTGCTTGTTTTTGTCAGATTTGTCAAAGATCAGATGTTTGTAGATGTATGATGTTATTTTTGAGGCCTCTGTTCTGTTCCATTGGTCTACATATCTGTTTTGGTACCAGTACCATGCTGTTTTGGTTACCGTAGCCTTGTAGTATAGTTTGAAGTCAGGGAGCATGATGCCTCCAGCTTTCTTCTTTTTGCTCAGGATTGTCTTGGCTATATGGGCTTTTTTTTGGTTTCATATGAAATTTAAAGTAGTTTTTTCCAATTCTGTGAAGAAAGTCAGTGGTAGCTTGATGGGGATAGGATTGAATCTATAAATTACTCTGGGCTGTATGGAGACTTTCACAATATTGATTCTTCCTACCCATGAGCATGGAATGTTCTTCCATTTGTTTGTGTTCTCTTTTATTTCGTTGAGCAGTGGTTTGTTGTTCTCCTTGAAGAGGTCCTTCACATCCCTTGTAAGTTGGATTCCTAGGTATTTTATTCTCTTTGTAGTAATTGTGAATGGGAGTTCACGCATGATTTGGCTGTCTTTTGGTCTGTTATTGGTGTATAGGAATGCTTGTGATTTTTGCACATTGATTTTTGTGGGGTTGTCTAAATACACAATTATGTCATCTGCAAACAGGGACAATTTGACTTCCTTTTTTCCTAATTGAATACTCTTTATTTCTTTCTCTTGCCTGATTGCCCTGGCCAGAACTTCCAACACTATGTTGAATAGGAGTGGTGAGAGAGAGCATGCTTGTCTTGTGCCCTGAAGTTTTCAAAGGGAATGCTTCCAATTTTTCTCATTCAGTATGATATGAATGGCTGTGGGTTTGCCACAAATAGCTCTTATTATTTTGAGATACATTCCATCAATACCTAGTTTATTGATAATTTTTAGCATGAAGGGCTGTTGAATGTTGTTGAAGGCCTTTTCTGCATTGATTGAGATAATCATGTGATTTTTGTTGTTGGTTCTGTTTATGTGATGGATTACATTTATTGATTTGCGTATGTTGTACCTACCTTGCGTCCCAGGGATGGAGCCCACTTGATCATGGTGGATAAGCTTTTTGATGTGCTGCTGGATTCTGTTTGCCAGTATTTTATTGAGGATTTTTGCATCAATGTTCATCAGGGATATTGGCCTAAAATTCTCTTTTTTGTTGTTGTGTCTCTGCTCGGCTTTGGAATCAGGATGACGCTTCTCTTATAAAATGAGTTAGGGAGAATTCCCTCTTTTTCTATTGTTTAGAATAGTTTCAGAAGGAATGGTACCAGCTCCTTTTTGTACCTCTGGTAGAATTTGGCTGTGAATCTGTCTGGTCTTGTATTTTTTTGGTTGGTAGGCTATTAATTATTGCCTCAATTTCAGAACCTGTTATTGGCCTATTCACATATTTGACTTCTTCCTGGTTTAGTCTTGGGAGGGTGTATGTGTTCAGGAATTTATCCATTTCTTCTAGATTTTCTAATTTATTTGCATAGAGGTGTTTATAGTATTCTCTGACGGTAGTTTGTATTTCTGTGGGGTTGTTGGTGATACCCCCTTTATGTTTTTTTATTGCGTCTATTTGATTCATCTCTCTTTTCTTCTTTATTAGTCTTGCTAGCAGTCTGTTTTGTTAATCTTTTCAAAAAACCAGCTCCTGGATTCATTGATTTTTTTTTTGAAGGGTTTTTGTGTCTCTATCTCCTTTAGTTCTGCTCTGATCTTAGTTATTTCTTATCTTCTGCTACCTTTTGAATTTGTTTGCTCTTGCTTCTCTAGTTCTTTTAATTGTGATGTTAGGGTGTCAATTTTAGATCTTTTCTGTTTTCTCTTGTAGGCATTTAGTGCTATAAATTTCCCTCTACACACTGCTTGAAATGTGTCCCAGAGATTCTGGTACATTGTGTCTTTGTTCTCATTGGTTTCAAAGAACATCTTTATTTCTGCCTTCATTTCATTATTTACCCAGTAGTCATTTAGGAGCATGTTGTTCAGTTTCTATGTAGTTGTGTGGTTTTGAGTGAGTTTCTTAATCCTGAGTTCTAATTTGATTGCACTGTGGTCTGAGAGAAAGTTTGTTGTGATTTCTGTTCTTTTACATTTGCCGAGGAGTGTTTTACTTCCAATTATGTAGTCAATTTTAGAATAAGTGCGATGTGGTGCTGAGAAGAATGTATATTCTGTTGATTTGGGGTGGAAAGTTCTGTAGATGTCTATTAGGTCTGCTTGGTCCAGAGCTGAGTTCAAGTCCTGGATATCCTTGTTAATTTTTTGTCTCATTGATCTGTCTAATATTGACAGTGGTGTGTGTGTTAAAGTCTCCCATTATTATTGTGTGGGAGTCTAAGTCTCTTCATAGGTCTCTAAGAACTTGCTTTATGAATCTGGGTGCTCCTGTATTGCATGCATATATATTTAGGATAGTTAGCTCTTCTTGTTGGATTGATCCCTTTACCATTATGTAATGGCCTTCTTTGTCTCTTTTTATCTTTGTTAGTTTAAAATCTGTTTTATCAGAGGCCAGGATTGCAACTCCTTCTTTTTTTTTTTTTGCTTTCCATTTGCTTGGTAGATCTTCCTCCATCCCTTTATTTTGAGCCTATGTGTGTCTTTGCATGTGAGATGGGTCTCCTGAATACAGCACACCAAAGGGTCTTGACTCTTTATCCAATTTGCCAGTCTGTGTCTTTTAATTGGGGCGTTTAACCCATTTACATTTAAGGTTAATATTGTTACATGTAAATTTGATCCTGTCATTATGATGCTAGTTGTTTATTTCGCCCGTTAATTGATGCAGTTTCTTCATAGCATCGATGGTCTTTACAATTT
The DNA here is from genome assembly GCF_028885655.2 of Pongo abelii. NCBI lineage: Eukaryota > Metazoa > Chordata > Mammalia > Primates > Hominidae > Pongo > Pongo abelii. The sequence goes on along the minus strand of NC_085928.1, from coordinate 129,700,465 downwards.
GGCATTTTTTTTGCAGTAGCTGGTACTGGTTCTTTCTTTCCATGTGCTTCCTTCAGGAGCTCTTGTAAGGCAGGCCTGGTGGTGACAAAATCTCTCAGCATTTGCTTGTCTGTAAAGGATTTTATTTTTCCTTCACTTATGAAGCTTAGTTTGGCTGGATATGAAATTCTAGGTTGAAAATTCTTTTGTTTAAGAATGTTGAATATTGGCCCCCACTCTCTTCTGGTTTGTAGGGTTTCTGCAGAGAGATCCACTGTTAGACTGATGAGCTTCCCTTTGTAGGTAACCTGACCTTTCTCTGTGGCTGCCCTTAAAATTTTTTTCTTAATTTCAACCTTGGTGAATCTGACAATTATGTGTCTTGGGGTTGCTCTTCTCAAGGAGTATCTTTGTGGTGTTCTCTGTATTTCCTGTATTTGAATGTTGGCCTGCCTTGCCAGCTTGGGGAAGTTCTCCTTATTACTATCCTGAAGGGTGTTTTCTAACTTGGTTCCATCCTCCCCGTCACTTTCAGGTACCCCAATCAAATGTAGATTTGGTCTTTTCACATAGTCCCATATTTCTTGGAGGCTTTATTTGTTTCTCTTCTTTCTCTAATCTTGTCTTCTCACTTTATTTAATTTGATCTTCAATCACTGATACCCTTTCTTCCACTTGATTGAATCAGCTTGTGAAGCTTGTGTATGCTTCACACAGTTCTCATACTGTGGTTTGCAGTTCCATCAGGTCATTTAAGCTCTTCTCTACATGGTTATTCTAGTTAGCCATTCGTCTAACCTTTTTTCATGGTTTTTAGCTTCCTTACGATGGGTTAGAACATGCTCCTTTAGCTCGGAGAAGTTTGTTATTCTGACCTTCTAAAGCCTACTTCTGTCAACTCGTCAAACTCATTCTCTGTCCAGTTTTGTTCCCTTGCTGGAGAGGAGTTGTGTTCCTTTGGAGGAGAAGAGGCATTCAGGTTTTTGGAATTTTCAGGCTTTCTGCTCTGGTTTTCCCCCATCTTACTGGATTTATCTACCTTTGGTCTTTGATGTTGGTGACCTACAGATGGGGTTTTGGTGTGGATGTCCTTTTTGTTGATGTTGCTGCTATTCCTTTCTGTTTGTTAGTTTTCCTTCTAACAGACAGGCCCTTCAGCTGCAGGTCTGCTGGAGTTTGCTAGAGATCCACTTCAGACCTTGTTTGCCTGGGTATCACCAGCAGAGGCTGCAGAACAGCAAATATTGCTGCCCGATCCTTCTTCTGGAAGCTTCGTCCCAGAGAGGGACCCATCTGTATGAGGTGTACATCAGCCCCTACTGGGAGATGTCTCCCAGTCAGGCTACACAGGAGTCAGGGACCCACTTGAGGAGGCAGTCTGTCTGTTAACGGATCTTGAATGCCATGTTGGGAGAACCACTGCTCTCTTCAGAGCTGTCAGGCAGGGGGGCTTAAGTCTGTAGAAGCTGTCTGCTGCCTTTCGTTTAGATATGCCCTCACCCCAGAGGTGGAATCTAGAGAAGCAGTAGGCCTTGTTGAGCTGCAGTGGGCTCCACCCAATTTGAGCTTCCCTGCCTCTTTGTTTACACTGTGAGCATAGAACTGCCTACTCAAGCCTCAGTGGACGCCCCTCCCCCCACCATGCTCCAGTGTCCCAGGTCGATCCCAGACTGCTGCGGTAGCAGTGAGCAAGGCTCTGTGGACGCGGGACCCACCGAGCCAGGCACAGGAGGGAATCTCCTGGTCTGCTGGTTGTGAAGACCATGGGAAAAGCATAGTATTTGGGCAGGAGTGCACGGCTCTTCCAGGCACAGTCCCTCACAGCTTCCCTTGGTTAGGAAAGGGAAATCCCCTGACCCCTTATGCTTCCTGGGTAAGGCGATTCCCTGTTCTGCTTCAGCTTGCCCTCCATGTGCTGTACCCACTGTCCAACCAGTCCCCATGAGACAAACCAAGTACCTCAATTGGAAATGCAGAAATCACCCATCCTTTGCCTCGATCTCACTGGGAGCTGTAGACCAGAGCTGTTCCTATTCCGCCATCTTAGAAGCACCCCTAAATTTTCTTAGATGGTGTCTGAGTGTCTGGAAAAGGAGTGTAGCTACTGTGACCTTAAGGCAAAAGGGAAACCTGGGGAATCTTGGCTCTGACTTGGGCATTCTGTGCTGCTCTTTGGGTCCTGGCCAGCCACTGCTTCAATGATACTATGTATCTGCCTCATCACTGCATGCCCTGCTGGCATGTGTGGTCAGATGACATCTGCAGCTGGTGGGACTTGTGGCCTGGGCACTCTCTCAGCTTGGTCAGGGCCCAGCTGCTCTTTTTGGCTGACTTGGCTTCACCTCTGTTTTCTCTGGTTCTGCAATCTCCCTGAGACCAGGCTGCAACTCTGAACCAGATGGGCTACCTTGTCTTTCTCCTGGTTGCTCCTTCCAGTCTAATGTTTATCCAAATCCTGGTTGGTTTCTACATCCTCTCTCAGAGTGTAAGAGAGCTGCAGCCTTCCTTCCAAACCAGAGTGGAACCACAGCTGGTTTAGGAAAGCTAAACTTTCAGACTGTCCTTTTGCCTGACCACACTGTGCTGCTCAGTAGCTTTGATGTGGTCCTTCTCCAAGTGGAGTAGAATGGGGTAGTCTAGGAGGCTGTATGCTTTCTGAGTCCTAAGTGGGAAGCTGGGTCCCTCCATCTTTGGTTTTCCTTTATACCTGAGTAATACTTTCTTCTTCAGACAGAAAAGAAGTGAAATCAGAGTACAAATGTCAGCTCCCCTCCTCCCTTTTCTCCTCTTTCCATAATTCCTTGACAGTTTTTGTTTAACTCTCCCTCTGCCTAGCTCCAACTTCTCCTCTGTCAGTGGTTCCTAATAATAGTTACATCATCCCTGGGGGAATTTTAGAAATGTGTTGGAGTGTTTGGGGGCTGGGGCATCATAATTATTGGAGAACTCCAGAAGCATTTAGTCAAGGGAAGTTGAATATCCTACAAAGTATGAAATTCCCATCCCGCAACACATATGTCCTATGTCTGCATGACCTTTAAATGTCCTTCTGGAAATTAGCACAAGTAAGAATTCTTTTTGAAACTATTTGAATCTATACTCTAACTCCTTTTCATATATAAACATATACATATATTAAATATATATTGACTTTTCCAAGAATGTAACAACCAAACAAATCAAGAGTATTAGTTTATTTTGTTTTTAAATTTGCATGTCACTGATAGTAGAGCCACTCCTGGTATTTGAGTTGCCAATAAAACACACATGTGCTAGTGAGCATTTGTAGCTGTCACACTCCTGGTGATATTGCAACATAGTACACACATCTGCCAACCTCATTATATCTTTTAGTAGAATTGTACCTGAGCACTTACATACTAAAATACATTTTACATGTATTTCCTTTTGTTTTTTTTTCCACTGTTAAGTCACTGATATTTATTAGTATCTTTCTCCTTCCCCTGGTTTTATGGTAAGACTTTTTATATTTATTTATTTATTTATTTTCTACCTTAAGTTCTGGGATACATGTGCAGAACGTGCTGGTTTGTTACATAGGTATACATGTGCCATGGTGGTTTGCTGCACCCATCAACCTGTCGTCTAGGTTTTAAGCCCTACATGCATTGGTATTTGTCCTAATGCTCTCCCTCCCCTTGCCCCCTACCGCCTGACAGGTCCCGGTGTGTGATGTTCCCCTCCCTGTGTCCATGGGTTCTCATTGTTCAACCCCCACTTATGAGTGAGAACCTTTATCTTACTACTAGAGAACTGTTGCTTTTTTGAATTATGTTTGTAGTTAGGTTATGTTTTCTATGAATTTCATTTATATTTGCTAGAAAAAAATGGACCTTTGGTCTGTCTGCTTCTCCTCCATGACCTCAGCATCATGGCCAAATCATAATGTGTGGAAGGGGGTGATGAGCTTATCAAATGCAGAGGGAGAGGGAGTTCTTTACCTAAGTATTAATATAAGATACTAAAAAAAGAAAGATAATTCAAAACAGGATAAATACAATTACAAAAAAGACATGTAGAAATAGTGCAATAAAATAAACCAAATGAAAAGAGCAAGCAATTTCCAATTAATTTTCTATTTAGTTTACATTTTTTATGATTCTCACTAATTCTAATTTAGGTTGTGATGAAACTGTTCTGCCACTACTCCACGGGTATCATTATAGATTAATAAAATTATTAGGAAAAGAAATTTAGCTATATAATCCACAGTCATTACAATGATCAAGTAATTCTTTCCTGAAAATGTAAGCTAAGCCAAGCAAAAGGGAAGAAATGAACCAAACCAGTGAAGGTGTTCATCACAGCGTAAAAGTAACCTAAATGGCAAAGAACAGGTGGAGATGCTAATAAATATAAAGCAATAGCAACATGGAAATGAGCATAAAACTATATTAGATACTACTAAAGTAGGTTTGTGAATGTTTGCTCACTCATTCATTCAATTGGAATTTATTTAGTACATACCAGTGAGAAGCACTGTATTAAGTGCTGAGAATATTTGTAGGAAAGGATAGGAAAAGAGAAAATAATGTGTGGGTGGGTGGGGTTTCTTAAATTCAGAAAACATCTTTTTTAAAGTTAAACTTTGAAATTTTATTCTTTAAATTATTTCTTTTGCATAATCTCACTTATATGTGGGATCTAAAAAACTGAATACATAGAGAGTAGAAGTTACCAGAGTCTAATAGTAGCAGAGAGGTGGCAAAAACAGAGAAATATTGGTCAAAGGGTATGAAGTTGCATTTATGTATTTTGAATAAATCTAGAACTCTCATGTACAGTGTGGTGACTATATTTAATAATACTGTATATTATACTAGAAATTTACTAAAAAGATTTTAGATGTTATACCCACAAAAAAGTTGCTGTGTGGGGAAATAGGTTAATCTGCTTACTGTAGTAGTCATTTCACTGTGTATATGTACAGCAAAACATCATGTTGTACACATAACGTCTTTAGCTCAGTGAAAACGTTAAGTTCCAAAAGCAATAGCCTGCAATTTCCTGTTCTGAGCTTTGCTGCCAACCACCTGAGTTTCTCCGGGAAAGTCACTTCTCCCTCCTGAAGCTCAGTTTTTTCATCTGTAAAGTGGGAATTTTGACTTCCAGAATTCATCGGGTTCATTTTATTCTGGAAATTCATTAAATATTTATTTGACTCTCTCAGTTGTATTATAAACTCATATCCATTTAGTGACCAATACTGCTAGCATGGAAATGGTGAGGGGTTCTTTTCAAAACATTAGCAGTAATTTTAGTTCATGTCCTTTTACTTGTTCACATACTAACTTGTTATCTTAAATCACATAAGAATTTATCTTCCTCACCATGAAATTTAATGGGGCATTGAGATTGCATGGGAACATCTTGAGACCTTAAGAGAAGCAATCGGACTTACACTGCTTCCATCACTGCCATGGCATTTGCCTCATGGTTTTTTTTGACAAGAACATTTCCCAGCTGAACAATAACATATTTGGGTTAAACTAAACAGAATTCTGTGACTTTTCTGATAAACTTCAAGGGAAAAAACAGACCAATCTTTGCTACAATATTTAGTTAATTGGTAGCTTTGCACAAAGCAATTTTGCCTTACAGGTTTTCCTTTGGGGAAAAATTCAAACAAGGATCATGATTCAAGAAATACAAAACACATGTCAAGAACCCTTTGGTTTGAACCTCCAGATTGGCAAAATATAAAGAATAGATGTTTGCCATTTGGAAAAAGGGGGTTTTGAAAAAAACAAATGTGGGTCTTTTGTTTCCAGAAATTTTGTTCATTTTTTTCCATTTTATGAGCCGTGCCTTCTCCAGAACAGTCCCACTCTTTTGTACTTTGCACAGTAGCTACAGCAGCTTTGTTAATTAGATAGATATGTCACTGCGCTGAGGCCTGTGCCTGCTGCCGCGCTGGCAGCCATGAGCCTCCACATATGTCAGTATCCTGCTGCAGTCCCAGTCCCAGACGAACAGAAAGGACAGGACAGAACTGCAAAGAGAAAAATAATAAACTAAGAACAGAGACTTAGCACTCATCTGTGTCCATATTAAATATGCCATAAAATATTTATGGGATTAAATATGAGCATACTTCTCTCCCCAGCGTTGCAATATTTGAATATAATTCTAAGAACCACGGGTGAAATCACCTAGAGTGGTGACAAGCTGGTTTTAAGTGCTAAACTATAAATTGTTTGATTCTGAACACTGTGCAGTACAGTTCATTGACTCAGGAAATATGTATTGAATGTCTGTGTGTTCCTGCCCTGTACTAAGGCTGGAAATATGGAGGTGAATAAAATAGAACTTTAAAATTATACAGAATATGTTCAAGTAATAAATATGTCCAATGTAAATATGCAAAATATGTGTTATTATATGTGTATAAGTATTAAATATTAGTCAAATTTCCAACTTCCATCTCTTCTTCAAGAGAAAAATCAGTATCAGGCAGACATAGATTAAAGATCTGTAAGATAAAAATTATTTTAGAAAACTAAAAAGTTCCACTTGTATGGTAAATTCTTGTTAGAGTTTTATTTTGTCAGAATTAGTCTTGGCTGTTTGTTGATTACTTTGGGATTAATGTCCAAATGGGTTTTGTGGTTTTAGTTAAAGAAATATTAATAGTAGTTAATATTGTGTCGCTGAAATTTAATTTGTCTTCTCTGGATTCTGCTTGCATAATGCTATTTTTTGTTCTAATTGATTCATAAAGATCATTAAACAAGAGAATAAAAACAATTTGTAGTTAATTTCTGGGAGATTGCAGCGTGTGTGTTTTATGGTTCCAATAACAGATGTTATTTTGGAGAAGCTAAGCAGTACTGTAACTTCACTGGAAATCAGCATGGTGATTCACATCACAGCCTTCCCCCTGTTAACTCCTGATTGCTGTGCGGTGAACTCCTGCCCCTTTGCTGAAACAGCAGAAAAGCAAACCTCAACAGTTTTACCTCTCAGTGGGGTGCTATACTTCAGCTGGGCCAAAGAAGCTAAGAATAGCCTACGAAAATCTCATAACCCAAGAACATTTAGATTTCAACCGTCGTCATCTTTCCATTTTCAAAATGTGGATGCTCATTCAAAAAATACGGGTTTGAAAACAGTGTCTTTCTCTCAAAAAAAAATCTAATTTAATCACTTCACTTTTGGTGCTATAACTCTTCTTAGCTTTCAGGAAGTTACTTGTCTAAATCTTTGACCAGTGAGTGGAGTGTATATTCATAACATAAAAATCAGAAAACCTTGTTTATTAAGGAAAATAAACTTAATCACCTGCTATTTCTTTGGGCTTCAATCTGTATTTCAAAATCAACATCTGTTTTTTTGATTCCTTCTCCTCCACTTTTCATTAAAACATTTCAAGGTAAAGACACCAACTAAAGCATACAGAAAGGTCAACAGGATGGAATTCTAATGGGAAGGTAGTTTAGTGACTATTAAAAAGAGAGCAGCAAAGAAGAAAGCTCTTAAGAAGGAGAAATGGTGCAGTGTGGAAAATGATGACCCCAGAGGGGTTGGATGAAATCTTTATCTTAAATACACACTGCAAAGGGAGGTTAGAGAAAGAAAGAGATGGATCCTCTGATGCAAAACTGTTATATTATTCACTTGCCTTGGGGCAACATAAGAAATATATCCCATTTTTTAAGACAAGAGACTTATATCCCTCCTGAGGGACTGTTCTACACCGCTAACGGCCAGGTTTTAAGAGAAAAATATATGGGAAGATTATTTAGGTCTAAATACTGGTGGAAAAAGAAGATTTTTCCAAATTTGACTCCACATACTTTTAAATGGGCAAGTTGAAAATAAGGTAATGGATTTGAGTTTTGGCAACAGGGACCTCTTTCAGCCCCCTATTTGAACGAACCCTCCAGTCCCCAAAACAGACACAAAGGTCTCAAATGTACATGTGTGCATGTATGCACACACAATTACATATACACATACAAAAACCAAAACAAAATAACACCAACAAGAAAACATAAATCTTGGCTTCTCTTCTTTCAACATCAATTTTGAGACCTTTCGTTCCATTTTTTTTTCCAGTTCTCATCGTTAGTTGTAATTAGAACATTCTATAGTAAGTAATAGAGTACTTGAGAAATTGTCTTTAGAATGAACACATGGTTGAAACGCTTGCTAGATGTAATTGTCTCATATAAAACCCTTAACTAAGACATTTGAAATGTGATCCCATCTTAGGAGCACTCATGTCATGATGTCTCCCACAGTTACCATGCATTTATCTGTATGTTGTTGTATATGAAAATATGATTGATACAAATATACTTGTTGACCATTTGGGATAATTGAACTTAAAGTAAAAGCCATGCTTTGAGCTTAGAGGGTGTGAGTAGGTATGGATGTCTATTTTTCAATCAAGGTCAAGAATGCAATGTTTCTGGTTCATATTTTTAATCATGTTTTTAAAACTATAAAATATTTCAAATATATTACAAAGTATTCAGAAAAATTTAACATGTTCTTTTCTACCAGACTTAATATTAATTTGAAAACATTAAAATTAATCCATGTAGAGTTGAAGATTTATCCAATCTCATTTCCTTCCCTTGCTCCCCAGATAAGTAAACATAACCCTAAAGTTGGGAAGTATACTTCTGGTTCGTGTATTTTATAAGGTAAAGTATAGATTATAAAAAAATAGTTTTGGTTCTTCTGTTTAAAAATTTTACCTTAATACTATCCCACTCTACCTTCCTTTACAACTTTATTTTCAAAAATTTAATATTATATATGCAATGATATCAAATTATTGTTAGACATAGGTCTAATTCATCAGATTACCTTATAGTGATCTGTTATGTGACATTACAACAATATATCCATTCTCCTATTGATGGCCACTTATTGTTTGTTATTATTTTTATTTATTTATTTATTTTTATTTTTGAGACAGAGTCTTGCTCTGTCAGCCAGGCTGGACTGCAGTGGCACAATCTCGGCTCACTGCAACCTCCACTTCCCAGGCTCAAGCAATTCTCCTGCCTCAGCCTCCTGAGTGGCTGGGATTACAGGCGTGTGCCACCACACCCGGCTAATTTTTGTATTTTTAGTAGAGATAGGGTTTCACCACATTGGCCAGGCTGGTCTTGAACTCCTGACCTTAGGTAATCCACCTGCCTCGGCCTCCCAAAGTGCTGGGATTACAGGCGTGAGCCACCGCACCCAGCCCACTTATTGTTTATTTTTATATAATTCTGCAGTGCTTTTCCTTGTACTTATTTCTTATATACATGGTACTACTGTGATAGTCAAAATATTTAGCAATCTGTGTGGCAGGAATGCAAGCCCATCAGAATGGGATATTGAATAACAACAGTGGATGTCAGCCATAAGCAATTGTCATAGCTATATCAGGTGTGTCAGCTGAGTAATAGCCCTGGGTGCTGGAGTCTTTCTCAGGTAAATACTTAGAAGTAGGAATTGTTGTTTCACAGGAAAACATTACTGAATTAGAATTTTCTCTCTAACATTGTAATATCGATTTTCACTCCCACCAGCAATATACTCGAGTTTCCACTTCCCTACATCCTCACAAATGCTTGATATTGCAAGATATTTTAATGTTTGTCTGGCTGCTAGGTTTGAAATATCATCTCCCCTTGATGTTTAATATATATATTTTCTGATTATTAGTGAAGTTGAGGGTCATTTATTAACCATTCAGATTGCCTCATCTTTTATTTCTCTTATTTACTCTTTTCTGTTTAGACATTTTATTGTGTTAAATACTAAGCCTTTATGAATCATGCACAAAGCACAGATAGGTGCCCAGTCTACAGCTTAATTTCCAACTTTCATGTTAACTGTTGTCATATGTTTTCCTTTTTGATATAATCGAATTTTTCTACATTTAAAAAAAATCCTGCCTAATCTAACATAAATGTACTTAGATATACTCTAGTAAAGTTTAAAGTTTTATTTTTATATTTTTAATTTCATCTGAGATTATTAAATATGATGTGAGATATCCGATTTGTTCTTTTTTGCATTTCTCTCATAAGCCAAGCTTAAATGAATACATAGTTCTATTCTGCAACCTACATTCCATTCTATTTTGTTTATTTGTCTAGATCTCAAACAATACCCGTGTGTTTCTTTTAGTGTTTTTTATTACATCCTGCTCTTTGGCTTGTTTAGTCCTGCCTCCTCATTATTACTCTTCTTCAAATTTTCTTTTGACTCTTCTTTTACCTTTAACTTTTAATATAAACTTCGAATTTGACAAGCATTCAACAAATCCCACATGGGATTTTGGTTTGGAACTGCATTGAATTATGGATTAATTTAAGATAAAATTGACACCATTAAATAGTAAAGCAAAGTTAAAAATTTTGACCTATAAAGGTCTTGGACATTTTTGTTAGATTGATTTCTAAATATTTCATGGCTCTTGTTGCTATTGTGAATAGAGTCGTTTTAAAAATTACATTTTCTGATTAGCAGTTTCTACTACGTAGGTATGTTATCGTTTTTATGTTGGTCTTGTAAACAGCAGCCTTGTTGAATTATCTTATTTATTCCAATAGTCTGCAATATTTTGTTTTGAATTTTCTAAATAGATAATTATCTGTTAAAAAGAAAATTAGGGTTAGGCACGGTGGCTCACGCCTGTAATCTCAGCACTTTGGGAGGCTGAGGTGGGCAGATCACCTGAGGTCAGGAGTTCAAGACCAGCCTGGCCAACATGGCGAAAGCCCGTCTCTATTGAAAATACAAAACAATTAGCCAGGCTTAGTGGCGCATGCCTGTAGTCCCAGCTACTGGGGAGGCTGAGGCAGGAGAATCACTTGAACCTGGGAGGTGGAGGTTGCAGTGAGCCGAGATCACTCCATTGCATTCCAGCCTGGGCGACAAGAGCAAAACTCTGTCTCAAAAAAAAGAAAAGAAAAAAAATTAGCATTTTGGTCCTTCCTTTCCAATCTTACTCTTTTTAATTTTTCTTGTATTATTGCACTGTAGTAAATACAGTGTTCAATAGAATATTAATCTTTCAGCATCCTTGTAGTTTTCCTGATTTTCAGGGAGATTTTATATTTCACAACAAGAGCAGTTGTATTACAGGTTTAGGAAATTGCCTAGTTTGATAAAAGTTTTAAAAATGCATATAAGTAGCACATTTCCTCATCAAATGCTTTTGCTGCATCTGCTGAGCCATATGGAGGGTTTTTTTTTCCCTTCCCCACTCCTCATAACCTCCTTTAATGTAATCTCTGATACCATGTGCTCAGCCATCTCTCCTCACCTGGCTTCAGCTGACACTTGGTACCAGTCTGTTCCCTACCTCCCCCTGCCCCCAGCATGAGGACCTTTTCACCCAGGGTGAACTCCAGTACCCTGTGCCAAACTGTGCAGAGGTGTACCTTCCTCCCCTGCTCAGGCTTTCTATATCATGCCACCCCTTGCCTGGGTAGTCTGTTTGGCTCTCCTTACACCAGGGCACTCCCCACGTGGGCCCTTGCAACTCCAGCAGGGCTCTGACACCCTGGTCTGGGTTACCTTGACTTTCTCCTCCATACCGCGCACCTAATGTACATGCCTACTTTGCGGTGTCCCATCATATAATTACATTGTTTGGAAGAAGTAGAATTAAATTATTTTATAATAAGCAATCCTGCATTTTGAGCTAAATATACTGGATTTTTTTTTTAATATTTAGTGTATTTTCATCCATGTTTATAAGTTAAGTTTGGCATATGTTTCCTTTTTGCCTATTCCTTACCTGGTTTTGATGTCATGATTATTATAAAAGTATAAAGTTAGTTGAGGTGCTTTCATCCTTCTGTCCTCTTAAACAGCTTATGTAAGATAGGGATCATCTATTAAGTAATAGAGGCTGATATTTTTCTGATAAAACCAGAGAAAACTTGGTGGTTGTTTCTCTTGTGACAGATTAAGAAAAAGCACTACAGATCTGTTTCATGGCTATAAATTGTGTTAGTTTGCTTAGGGCTGCCATACAAAACACCAGAGTCTGTGTGGCTTAAATGGCAGAAATGTGTTTTCTCACAATTCTGAATCTTGAAGTCCGAGGTCAAAGTCCAGCAGGAGTAGTTTCTTCTGAAGTCTTTCTCCTTGGCTTGTAGATGGCCATCTCCCCGCTGTGTCTTCCCATTTCCCTCTGTGTATCCTAGTTTCCTCTTTTTATATGGGCACCAGTCAGATGCATTAGCGACCACCCATATGATCTCATTTTACCTTCATTGCCCTTTTAAAGGCCCTGTCTCCAGATATAGTCACATTTTGAAGTAGCATTAGGGATTAGGACTTCAACATACAAATTTTGGGGGAACACAGTTCAACCAATAGCATAGATTTATTTGCGTTTTCTACTTTTTAAATTATACTTTTTGTTAAATTTTTATTCACTTTTTAAATGAAAAATTGAGACATATTTAGCGAATTTACTTAAAGGAACATTAAATGTTACAGAAATAAAAAATATTAGAAATCTATATACAATAAAAAGTGAATATACATTAGCTAACTCCATGGATATTTCCAGTTAAATATTCACACAAACACACATTCACCTTTTTCTCTATATAGGGAAAACACATACAAACATGACATGATGATTCTGGTGAAAAAAATCAGAGATGCTAAAAATATTCTCAACTTTTAAAAATGGTGTAGAAAATGTTTTGACAACATTTTACATAAATTACTCCTGATTTAATTCCATGTTTTTATCATGCCAGAAGCATAGTTTTAATTTTTATAAGCAGATTGACTTATTAATAAGGCATTTTGTAAACAGTGTGGACAAAAATTTATTATTGATAATTGGCTATGCTTTAAATTTTCAAGTCTTTTTTTTAAATTTACAAATAACAATTGTACATATATAGGATACGTAGTGCTGTTTCAATACATTCGTACATATGAATCACATTAGCATATTTGAAATATTGACTATGTTGGGAACATTTGATATTCTCCTTCTAGCTATTTGAAATTAAATATTATTAACTATAGTCATCTTACGGTGGTATAGAATACTGGAATTTGTTCTATTTAGCTGTAATTTTATATCCTTGAACAAATCTGTCCCTATCCTTCCCTTCCCCCAACCTTCTCAGTCTCTCAAATCCTCTGTTCTACTTTTTACATCTATGATATCAAAATTTTTTAGCTTTTACATGAGAACATGTGGTATTTAACTCTCTGTTCCTGTGTTATTTCACTTAACATATGATCCTCCAGTTCCATTCATTTTGCCACGAAAGACAGGATTTCATTCTTTTTATAGCTGAATAGTATTCCATTGTGTATATATACCATGCTTTCTTTATCCATTAACCTGCTATTATTGGACACCTAGGTTGATTCCATATCTTGGCTATTGTGAATAGCGCTGCAGTAAACATGGGATTGCAGATGTCTCTTTGAAACAATGATTTTCTTTCCTTTGGATAAATTCCCAGTAGTGGAATTGCTGGAGCATATGGTGGTTCTATTTGTAGTTTATTGAGGAACCTCCATATGGATCTCCATGGTGGCTGTACTAGTTTACATTCCCACCAATGGTGTGTAAGGCTTCTCTTTTATCCACATCCTCACCAGCATTTGTTATTTTTTGTCTTTTTAATAATAACCATTCTAACTAGGGTGAGATGATACCTCATTTTGGTTTTTATTTTCATTTCTTTGATAATTCATGATGTTGGTCATTTTTCTATATATTTGTTGATCACTTGTTTGACTTATTTGAGAAATGTCTGTTCAGATTACATGCCTATTTTTTAAAATTGGCTGTATGTTTCCTGTTGAGATATCTGAATTCCTTGTATATTCTGGATATTAATCCCCTATCAGATGAGTAGTTTGCAAATATTTTCTCCCATTATGTAGGTTGTCTTTTCATTCTGCTGATTGTTTCCTTTGCTGTATAGAAGCTTTTTGGATCGATGTAATTCTATTTATTTTTGCTTTTTGTTATCTGTGCTTTTCAGGTCTCACTCATAAAATCATTTCCCAGACTAATGTCCTGAAGTGTTTCCCCTATTTTTTCCTCTAGTAGTTTTATTGTTTCGGGGTACCACATGTAGGTATTTGGCCCGTTGTGAGTTGATTTTTGGGTAGAGTGAGAGGGGGAAATCTGGTTTCATTCTGCATATGGATATCTAGTTTTCCCAGCATAATTTACTGAGGAGACTGCTCTTTCCCCATTGTATGTTCTTGGTGTCCTTAACAAAAATTAGTTGGCTGTAAATGGATGGATTTGTATCTGGATTTTCTATTTTGTTTCATTGTTGTATGTGTCAGTTTTCATGCCAGTACAATGCTATTTCAGTTACTACAGTGTTGTATAGTTTGAGGTCTGGTAGTGTGGTACTTCCAGCTTTGTTGTTTTTGCTCAGGAATGTTTTGAATATTTGGACTCCTTTGTGGTTCCATACAAATGTTAGGATATTTTTTCTATTTCTGTGAAGAATGTCATTGATGTTTTAAGAGGGGTTGCATTGAATTTGTAGATTGCGTTGAGTAGTATTGTCATTTCAAAAATACTGATTCTTCCAATTCATGAATGTAAGATGTTTTTCCATTTGTTTATATCCTCTTCAGTTTCTTTCATCAGTGTTTTGTAGTTTTTTAAGTAAAGGTCCTTCACCTCCTTAGTTAAAAGTTATTTCCAGGTGTTTTTTTTTATAGCTATTGTAAATGAGATTGCATTTTTAATGCCTTTTTTCAGCTAGTTTATTCATGTATAAAAACATTTATGATTTTGTGTGTTCATTTTGCATTCTGCAACTTTACTTCATCAGTTCTAAGAGTTTTTGGTAGAGTCTTTAGGTTTTTCTATGTATAACATGTTATCTGCAAAGAATACTAATTTGGCTTCTTCCTTTCCAGTTTGGATGCCCTTCATTTCTTTGTCTTGCCAAATTTCTCTAGCTAGGACTTCCCATACTATGTTAAATAAAAGTGGTGAGAGTGGGCATTCTTACCTTGTTTCAGTTCTTAGAGGAAAAGCTTTCAGCTTTTCCCCATTCAGTAAGATGGTAGCTGTGGGTTTGTCATATGTGGGTTTTATCATATTCAAGCGCTTTCTTTCCATCCCTAACTTATTAAGAGTTTCTATCATGAAAGGATGTTGAATTCTGTCAAACTTTTTCTACATCTATTGAGATGATCGTATGGGTTTTTGTACTTTATTGACGTGATTTATGACATTAATTGACTTGTGTATGTTGAACCATCCTTGTATCCCTGGGATAAATCCTACTTGGTCATATTGCACTATATTTTTGATGTGTTGTTGGATTTGGTTTGCTAGTATTTTGTTGAGGATTTTTGCATGATGTTTATCAGGATCTGGTTTGTAGTTTTCTTTTATCGTTGTGCCTTCGTCTGGTTTTGGTGTCAAGGATATGCTGGCCTCATAGAATGAGTTGAGAAGAATTTCCTCCTCTCCAATATTTTGTAATAGTTTGAAAAGAATTTGGTATTAATTGTTCTTTAAAAGTTCAGTCGAATTTAGAGGTGAAGCCATTGGTTCTGGACTTTTCTTTGACTTTTTATTACTGATTCAATCCCATGCCTAGTTATTGGTCTGTTCAAGCTTCCAATCTTGGTACATTATATGTGTCCAGAAACTTATTTATTTCCTCTAGTTTTTCAAATTTAATGGCATATAGTTGTTTATAGTAATCTTGAATGATCCATTGTATTTCTATGGTATTCATTGTGATGTGTCCATTTTTTAGTTTCTGATTTTGTTTGGTTCTTCTCTCTTTTCTTAGTCTATCTAATGATTTGTTAATTTTGTTTATCTTTTCACAAGATATTTTTGTTTTATTGATCCTTTGGATTGCTTTTCTAATCTCAGTTCTGTTTACTTCTGTTCTGATTTTATTATTTTCTTCTAATTTTGGGTTTTGCTTATCCTTGCTTTTCTACTTCTTGAGGTGCATCATTAGGTTGTTTATTTGAAATCTTTCTAGTTCTTTGATGTACGCATTTATTGCTATAAACTTGCCTCTTAATATAGCTTTTGCTGTATCCCATGGGTTTCAGTATGTTGTGCTTCTATTTTCATTTGTTTCAAGTAATATTTAAATTTCATGCATAATTTCTTCCTTTATCCTTTGGTTTCTCAGAAGCATGTTGTTTAATTTCCAGGTATTTGTATAGTTTTGAATGTTCATCTTGTTATTGATAATCTAGTTTTATCCCATTGTGGTCAGATAAGATACTTGATATTATTTTGGTTTTGTGGAAAAAAAAAAAAATAGAGACTCGTTTTGTGTCCTAACCTATAGCCAGTCCTGGAGAATATTCCGTGTATTTATGAAAAGAATGTATATTCTGTAGCTGTTGGGTGAAACGTTCTGCAAATGTCTTTTAGGTCCATTTGGTCTATAATATAGTTTAAATCCAATGTTTCTTTGTTGCTTTTCTATCTACACGATCTGTCGAATATTGAGAGTGGGATGTTGAGTTCTCCCGCTATTATTGTATTGAGGTCTATCTCTCACTTTAGATCTAATAATATTTGCTTTATATATCTGAGGGCTCCAGCATTGGGTATATGTATGTATTTATAATTGTTATGTTCTCATGCTGAACTGATATTTTTGTTATTGTGTAATGTCCTTTTTTGCTCCTTTTTATAGCTTTTAACTTGAAATCTGTTTTGCCTGATAAGTATAACTATTTCTACTCCCTTTTGGTTTCTGTTTGCAGGGAATATTTTTCTCCATTCCTTCACTTTCAGCACATGTGTGTCTTTACAGGTGATGTTGGCAGCCTCAAGTTGGGTCTTTTTTTTTTAATCTAGTCTTTATCTTTTAAGTTGAGAATTGTAATCAATTTGCATTCATGGCTATTGATAGGTGAGGACTTACTCCTGTCACTTAATTGATTTTCTGGTTGTTTTGTATATTCTTCATTCCTTAATTTCTTATTGTTTATTTTTGCAGTTGGGTGGTTTTCTATAGTTATAAGGGATGAGGTTTCACCATGTTAGCCAGGCTGGTCTCGAATTCCTGACCTCAGGTGATCCACTTGCCTTGGCCTCCCAAAGTGCTAGGATTACAGGCGTGAGTCACTGCGCCTGGCCTGATTTACTTTTTAATATAATTTATTAAACTATATACTGTTGATTTATAGCCATTTGTGGGAACTTACTTTGCAGCCTATTCAGCATAAATTCTTTAAATTCACTGTATATATGTGTAAAAATGGAGATTTTCTAAATAGTGAGTGTAACAGTCTACATATATGCATTATATCCAACTTCTTGATTGAGTTGTTAAAATCCTTATTTTTACTTAGAATCTGTTAATAAATGCTAGAAATTCTAAATTATTTAAATCTTTACAATAAAGTATTTCTTTTATCATTATATAGTGATATTCTTTGTGTATCATTTTTAACCTCGCAGTATACTTTGTCCAACTCAGTGTAGTTACCTAAACATTCTTTTGGGTTTTATAGACTTTTTAATTCTAGATGTTTTACTTGCTTTTCAAACCTGCTTTTTAAATGTACTTATTCTTTCAGAATCCATTTCAATCTTCATTTTAGCCTTTCAAGAATTATGAACATGGACTCTATTAGATTATTGTAGTTCTTGGGCTAATTTAGCTAAAATTCCTTTGGCTGCTCTTACCTCTCATGGTGGTTCACCGCCTTTTGACTTGTAGTTTTTTTTTTTCTTTGGAGTCCTCTGCACCCTGGGGCCCTAGGAATTTAAATTAAAAAAAGTTATAAATTCATTTTGTTGACATAGGAAGCTGGAACTTAGTTGCATATGATCCTATGCATGTGGCACAGATGTGGTGTTTGGATTTTTTTGTGGAAGACTTTCATTGTCACCACAAAGACCCTTGACTGACAGAAATGTTCCTTGCTGCCTTAAAAAAAAAAAATGGAGTTTTTGCAGTATCCCTTTTTGCGTTTAGAACAGCTGTTTGAAGGCCTAGGCTTTAATGGGCCTCAGGCCACATGTTCTGTTCTGTTTGCCTTTTATCCTAAGGAGTTATGTCTAGTTCAATATCCCTTATGTTTCTACAGGCTTCTGGAGATTACCACTCTAGCTTAACATTCCTTTTTTATATGTCTTCTATGGATTTTCCTTTTTTCTTTCTCAGAAACTCAGCTAGTTCTTACATGTCTTCTTAAACTTCTTTGAAGTCCTAACACCTTTTCAAAAATTCAAATTCCTGTAGATATTGTAATAGTGTTTCAAAAAACTTGGTTGGTGCCAATTTTATAACATATTCTTATAAAGCAATATTTATACATACCTACTACATAATAAATATTGCGCTAGGATCTTTCACATGTCTGATTCTATTATCTTGCAGAAGTCACCTGCAAAGTATTATCCTTACCCTAAAAATGAAAAAACTTGGATTCCAAGAATTTAAACAATGATATATGAGCCCAGTCCCTAATGGGCCCAGCTGGAATGGGATTTTGGTCAATCTCACTCAAGTGTATGATGTACTTTTCTGCATGACATTAAGCTTCTTTAGGCTTTTCTGTTATATAGATAAACAGGCACCAAATTTATTTAGAATATATAATAGGTGTAGAAGTACTTATATACTTGCTGAATGTTCATCCCATGATATGAAATTAGAAAGGTCTTGCATTACCATGTAAAAACACATGGTACACAGCTAGCCATGTTATAAATCTCACCTTTGCCACACCCATAAATGTCTCCAAAAACTCTTTCTACCCCATGCTTTGGTGTAAAAGTGACCTATTTCCATGCATATCAGATTTTGCTGGTGTGCATGCTGAGTTTGGGGAGGATGCCTCAAAAGACATTTGGGACAGCAATGACGAAAACTCATTGCTTATTGCCCGTATAGCACGGATATTGTGCTATGAGGCAGATCCCATTAAGAAATCAAAGCCTACCAATACATACTTTTGTACATGTCTTCACAAACTTGTTTAAAGTCAGTGGTTGATGACATCATAGGCAGAAAAGATAGAAGCACAGATGTTTCTTAGACTGCAGTGCCCAAATTCAAGATCAACAAGAAAATGGCACAATGAGGATGCTATTACCCAGCCCTTTTGGTTGTGCGCATTAGCAATACAACTTACACTTGCTTCAGCATAAAAGACTTGATTCTCCCCTGTAGCCAAGACCTCTAAGGGGTAGATTGCACTTTACTCATGGTAGTATCCCACTCCCTCACTCTGTAATCTTGCCTCTGTTGTATAAGTTTTAACTTCAGGGATGTTTTCTCCATAACTAGCAAAAATGGCCCCAGGCAACTCCAGGATTACCACTGTTTTTTATAGCCTTTGATGCAAGGTAAAAAAAAGAGACCCCTTTACTCCCCAACAGCCACATTAATGCAAAAAAATATTTTGACTGGTTCTTGAATCATAAATTCACTCCTGAAATCTGTTACCAGAAGTGGGGACATTGGCTGATCAGGGTCACATACCAGTTCAGTGGCAACAGAGCTCCGGCTTCAATCATTAGAATGAGAGACAATTTCTAAAGGAAAAAGGTGTTAAGTTTACAGGAGGATGATGACCAGTCAAATGACAGGTGTCCGCTACAAAATTTCTACTTTGATATGGGTGCAATGATTGAGAGATTCTGGTAGTTCCATCAGTTTGAGGTACTAGTGCTTTACGTCTAGAATGCAAATTTTAGTCTGACTTCATCTGTCTTATTCAAAGTAATACAAGTGTTTCATAGACCTTGCAAATTCAAGGGAGTGGGAGGAGGCAGGTCAAGTAATACCGTGACCACTACCCAGATACTTGCATGTACTAAATCACTTACGGGGCCACAGTTAGTTTGGCTTATTTCTCCTACTTACTTACAGAGAGAAACCCTCTTTTTTTGCTTTTTCTTTTATCTTATTTCAGGGTTCTTCCCCGCATGGAAGTCTTAACTACTTCTTTGACCTGTGAGGCTGATTTTTAAAATCATATTATCCTTAGATTTTAAAAATCTTTTAAAATTGGTGACTAACTTATTCTGTACCCCTCATCTCTAAGAAAAATCTGTTGAGTATATGCATGTGTATATTGCAAGTGAGCACACAGCATGTCATGTGAGTATCTCAGTGCTTTCTTTCATTCATCATCTGAGGCCTGATTCTAAGAATGTTCCCTCTAAGAGAGGTGGAGAACATAATTTTACTTCAAAAATCTGTCAGTAATAATTGTACTCTTACAAATACTACAGCTCACACCAGCTTACTTACAAAAGTGTAAGTGCTATAGATTTTTATATGTATGTATTTATTCGTTAAGAGCACTCATGAAGGTCAAATTGTGACTTTTTCAACAGAAAAATGGTCTCAGTTATGTGTAGTTTTCAAATAGCAGTTGATACTTGGACAAAATTATGGTTGATTTTTGAATTGAGCAGAATTTGAAAGAGAGGTCCCACCAAAACATGGACTTGAGCCATTAAAAGTAAATATTTGTAAGTAGTTCCTACAGTCTCAGTGGCCATACTGTAATGCTGTGTCAAATGTTGAGAAATGTGTGAGGATGGAGGGAGGGAAGGAGGTGAATAAGGGACAAATTAATCATCTTAAGTAGATGAGACAGTTTTTCTACTAACACTGCTTAAAATAAATAAACAAAGGCAAAAATTACAATGTCTTTAACCAAAATACATAATATAAAACCAGCTGTGGTTTTTATTTCTGAAGAAAAACAGTTGCCAAGCATGAGAACGTTTCAACAGTGGCTCTGCTTCAAGAATGTGAAGGCATTCCACCTAAAGTTCTAATTTGCCCAAAGGAACAAATGACTTTTGTGAGAGGTTTTGATAAGTCCCAAGCCACTCAGCAGAGTAGCAATGTGGATACTTTTGCCTTTATCCTCCTCAACTGTCTTCTCTCCCTCAGAGAGAAAAAATGTGGGAGTGGTGGGAGAGATCCATTTTACATTCTGATGTCGGCAAGCCACCGCAGTGATTGACTGTGGCCCCACCTCCTCAGAATTAAGCCAGAAGATCAGCTATTAGCCACGTGGCACCGCTTACATTCTAACATGCTTGTTGTTCCACTGCTGTGCTGCTGATAAGAAATCAACTCAAAATAGTGTATCTAACATGCGAAATGTTGATAAGTATTGTTCCATCCCATCTTTGCTAAATGCAACTCATTTGCACATGATTTTTTACTTATCTCAAGTTTCATTTTTACTTATAGCACTTTGATCACGAAAATGTGTTCACTGAATCTTATCACTACTACCCATCCATATGTTCCATACATCATCAAAACCTCTGCCCTCCAAGCTCAAGCAATTCTCCCATTTCGGCCTCCCAAGTAGCTGGGACCACAGGCGCCTGCCACCCCACGTGGCTAATTTTTTTGTAGATACAGGGTTTCACCGTGTTGCCCAGGCTGGTCTCAAACTCCGGGGCCCAAGTGATCCATGCACTTCAGCCTCCCAAAGTGCTGGGATTACAGGCATGAGCCACCACACCTGGCTTATATGTGAGATTCTTGGGACAGTGGATTTAGGGAGGGAATTTTGGTTTAATATGGGCTCCTGAAGTTAAAATATAAAATCTGCCTCAAACATGACAACAATTAACTTAACATTTATTGGGCACTCTTTCTGTAACAGCATGTGGTAAGTTGTGAAGACACAGGGGAGAGCACACTTCCCACCTTTATCAGGCTTCCTGTCAGCTTCAGGAGATAGACAAGATCATTTACATCTCGCTGTGAAACACAGAACCCTGTAGACATTTATTCTTTGGAGATGTTCACACACTCTATCTCCAGTGCTTAGAGCAATACGTGGCACATGGGAAACTCTCATGAAAAAAGGAATGAATCAACTAATGACAGTCATACAGCCAACACACTAGGCATCATCCAGGCCAAAATGCCCTGCAGAGTTGAGTTCACTAGGTTTAGAATGCATCCAGCTTATCTTATTTTTAGGCTAAAAATTAATTCCTTTTAGACTATAACGTTTATAGAAAATAGAGTTGAGTAATGTTTTACATATTAAGAACCAGAAAGTCACTTAATACATTGGCATATTTTGTATCAGCTTTTTCTATGCTACATATATATTTGCATGTATATATATATATATATAGTAAATATGTACATGTATGTACATAAATCTACGTGTGTCACTTATTTACATACGTATATAAAAGACATATTCTGTGTGTGTGTGTGTGTATATATATATATATGAGCTTGGACAAATATCTTAACCTTTTAATTGCTTTGTTTCATCATCTATAATATAGGAATAATAAGAATATCTCAGAGTTGTTAGGGAGATCAATTGAGTTTATATACAAAATGCTTAGAAAAGTATCTGGTTCCTGGTCAGTTTTATATGAGTATTTGGTATGATTATATTTATGATTACTTTACCATAGTAAAAGATCTTCATACCTAAACTAATTGGCCATGTAAAAATATTTGAAGAGGTGCAATATAATTTAATTATTTCTTTTTAAATTTATTTTTATTTTTTTATTTTATTATTATTAGACTTTAAGTTTTAGGGTACATGTGCACAATGTGCGGGTTAGTTACATATGTACACATGTGCCACACTGGTGTGCTGCACCCGTTAACTCGTCATTTAGCATTAGGTATATCTCCTAATGCTATCCCTCCCCCCTGCCCCCACCCCACAATTGTCCCCAGAGTGTAATGTTCCCCTTCCTGCGTCCATGTGTTCTCATTGTTCAATTCCCACCTATGAGTGAGAATATGTGGTGTTTGGTTTTTTGTTCTTGCGATAGTTTACTGAGAATGATGATTTCCAGTTTCATCCATGTCCCTATAAAGAACATGAACTCGTCATTTTTTATGGCTGCATAGTATTCCATGGTGTATATGTGCCACATTTTCTTAATCCAGTCTATCATTGTTGGACATTTGGGTTGGTTCCAAGTCTTTGCTATTGTGAATAGTGCCGCAATAAACATACGTGTGTATGTGTCTTTATAGCAGCATGATTTATAGTCCTTTGTGTATATACCCAGTAATGAGATGGCTGGGTCAAATGGTATTTCTAGTTCTAGATCCCTGAGGAATCGCCACACTGACTTGCACAATGGTTGAACTAGTTGACAGTCCCACCAACAGTGTAAAAGTGTTCCTATTTCTCCACATCCTCTCCAGCACCTGCTGTTTCCTGACTTTTTAATGATTGCCATTGTAACTGGTGTGAGATGGTATCTCATTGTGGTTTTGATTTGCATTTCTCTGATGGCCAGTGATGATGAGCATTTTTTCATGTGTCTTTTGGCTGCATAACTGTCTTCTTTTGAGAAGTGTCTGTTCATGTCCTTTGCCCACTTTTTGGTGGGGTTGTTTGTTTTTTTCTTGTAAATTTGTTGGAGTTCATTGTAGATTCTGGATATTAGCCCTTTGTCAGATGAGTAGATTGCAAAAATTTTCTCCCATTTTGTAGGTTGCCTTTTCACTCTGATGGTAGTTTCTTTTGCTGTGCAGAAGCTCTTTAGTTTAATTAGATCCCATTTGTCAGTTTTGGCTTTTGTTGCCATTGCTTTTGGTGTTTTAGACATGAAGTCCTTGCCCATGCCTATGTCCTGAATGGTAACGCCTAGGTTTTCTTCTAGAGTTTTTATGGTTTTAGGTCTAACATTTAAGTCTTTAATCCATCTTGAATTAATTTTTGCATAAGGTGTAAGGAATGGATCCAGTTTCAGCTTTCTACATATGGCTAGCCAGTTTTTCCAGCACCATTTATTAAATAGGGAATCCTTTCCCCATTGCTTGTTTTTCTCAGGTTTGTCAAAGATCAGATCATTGTAGATATGCGGCGTTAATTCTGAGGGCTCTGTTCTGTTCCATTGATCTATATCTCTGTTTTGGTACCAGTACCATGCTGTTTTGGTTACTGTAGCCTTGTAGTATAGTTTGAAGTCAGGTAGCGTGATGCCTCCAGCTTTGTTCTTTTGGCTTAGGATTGCTTGGTGATGTGGGCTCTTTTTTGGTGCCATATGAACTTTAAATTAGTTTTTTCCAATTCTGTGAAGAAAGTCATTGGTAGCTTGATGGGGATGGCATTGAATCTATAGATTACCTTGGGCAGTATGGCCATTTTCACGATATTGATTCTTCCTACCCGTGAGCATGGAATGTTCTTCCATTTGTTTGTATCCTCTTCTGTTTCATTGAGCAGTGGTTTGTAGTTCTCCTTGAAGAGGTCCTTCACATCCCTTGTAAGTTGGATTCCTAGGTATTTTATTCTCTTTGAAGCAATTGTGAATGGGAGTTCACTCATGATTTGGCTCTGTTTGTCTGTTATTGGTGTATAAGAATGCTTGTGATTTTTGCACATTGATTTTGTATCCTGAGACTTTGCTGAAGTTGCTTATCAGCTTAAGGAGATTTTGGGCTGAGACAATGGGGTTTTCTAGATATACAATCATGTCATCTGCAAACAGGGACAATTTGACTTCCTCTTTTCCTAATTGAATACCCTTGATTTCCTTCTCCTGCCTAATTGCCCTGGCCAGAACTTCCAACACTATGTTGAATAGGAGTGGTGAGAGAGGGCATCCCTGTCTTGTGCCCATTTTCAAAGGGAATGCTTCCAGTTTTTGCCCATTCAGTATGATATTGGCTGTGAGTTTGTCATAGATAGCTCTTATTATTTTGAGATACGTCCCATCAATACCTAATTTATTGAGAGCTTCTAGCATGAAGGGCTGTTGAATTTTGTCAAAGGCTTTTTCTGCATCTATTGAGATAATCATGTGGTTTTTGTCTTTGGTTCTGTTTATATGCTGAATTACATTTATTGATTTGCGTATATTAAACCAGCCTTGCATCCCAGGGATGAAGCCCACTTGATCAGGGTGGATAAGCTTTTTGATATGCTGCTGGATTCGGTTTGCCAGTATTTTATTGAGGATTTTTGCATCAATGTTCATCAAGGATATTGGGCTAAAATTCTCTTTTTTGATTGTGTCTCTGCTTGGCTTTGGTATCAGGATGATGCTGGCCTCATAAAATGAGTTAGGGAGGATTCCCTCTTTTCCTACTGATTGGAATAGTTTCAGAAGGAATGGTACCAGTTCCTCCTTGTACCTGTGGTAGAATTTGGCTGTGAATCCATCTGGTCCTGGACTTTTTTTGGTTGGTAAACTATTGATTATTGCCGCAATTTCAGAGCCTGTTATTGGTCTATTCAGAGATTCAACTTCTTCCTGGTTTAGTCTTGGGAGGGTGTATGTGTCAAGGAATTTATCCATTTCTTCTAGATTTTCTAGTTTATTTGCATAGAGGTGTTTGTAGTATTCTCTGATGGTAGTTTGTATTTCTGTGCGATCAGTGGTGATATCCCCTTTATCATTTTTTATTGCATCTATTTGAGTCTTCTCTCTTTTCTTTTTTCTTAGTCTTGCTAGCAGTCTATCAATTTTGTTGATCCTTTCAAAAAACCAGCTCCTGGATACATTAATGTTTTGAAGGGTTTTTTGTGCCTCTATTTCCTTCAGTTCTGCTCTGATTTTAGTTATTTCTTGCCTTCTGCTAGCTTTTGAATGTGTTTGCTCTTGCTTTTCTAGTTCTTTTAATTGTGATGTTAGAGTGTCAATTTTGGATCTTTCTTGCTTTCTCTTGTGGGCATTTAGTGCTATAAATTTCCCTCTACACACTACTTTGAATGTGTCCCAGAGATTCTGGTATGTTTTGTCTTTGCTCTCGTTGGTTTCAAAGAATATCTTTATTTCTGCCTTCATTTTGTTATGTACCCAGTAGTCATTCAGGAGCAGGTTGTTCAGTTTCCATGTAGTTGAGCTGTTTTGAGTGAGTTTCTTAATCCTGAGTTCTAGTTTGATTGCACTGTGGTCTGAGAGACAGTTTGTTATAATTTCTGTTCTTTTACATTTGCTGAGGAAAGCTTTACTTCCAACTATGTGGTCAATTTTGGAAGAGGTGTGGTGTGGTGCTGAAAAAAATGTATATTCTGTTGATTTGGGGTGGAAAATTCTGTGGATATCTATTAGGTCCTCTTGATGCAGAGCTGAGTTCAATTCCTGGGTATCCTTGTTAACTTTCTGTCTGGTTGATCTGTCTAATGTTGACAGTGGGGTGTTAAAGTCTCCCATTATTAATGTGTGGGAGTCTAAGTCTCTTTGTAGGTCACTCAGGACTTGCTTTATGAATCTGGGTGCTCCTGTATTGGGTGCATATATATTTAGGATAGTTAGCTCTTCTTGTTGAATTGATCCCTTTACCATTATGTAATGGCCTTCTTTGTCTCTTTTGATCTTTGTTGGTTTAAAGTCTGTTTTATCAGAGACTAGGATTTCAACCCCTGCCTTTTTTTGTTTTCCATTTGCTTGGTAGATCTTCCTCCATCCCTTTATTTTGAGCCTATGTGTGTCTCTGCACATGAGATGGGTTTCCTGAATACAGCACACTGATGGGTCTTGACTCTTTATCCAATTTGCCAGTCTGTGTCTTTTAATTGGAGCATTTAGTCCATTTACATTTAAAGTTAATATTGTTATGGGTGAATTTGATTCTGTCATTATGATGTTAGCTGGTTATTTTGCTGAGTTAGTTGATGCAGTTTCTTCCTAGCCTCGATGGTCGTTACAATTTGGCATGATTTTGCAGTGGCTGGTACTGGTTGTTCCTTTCCATGTTTAGTGCTTCCTTCAGGAGCTCTTGTAGGGCAGGCCTGGTGGTGACAAAATCTCTCAGCATTTGCTTGTCTGTAAAGGATTTTATTTCTCCTTCACTTATGAAGCTTAGTTTGGCTGGATATGAAATTCTGGGTTGAAAATTCTTTTGTTTAAGAATGTTGAATATTGGCCCCCACTCTCTTCTGGCTTGTAGAGTTTCTGCCGAGAGATCTGCTGTTAGTCTGATGGACTTCCCTTTGTGGGTAACCCGACCTTTCTCTCTGGCTGCCCTTAACATTTTTTCCTTCATTTCAACTTTGGTGAATCTGACAATTATGTGTCTTGGAGTTGCTCTTCTCGAGGAGTATCTTTGTGGCGTTCTCTGTATTTCCTGAATCTGAATGTTGGCCTGCCTTGCTAGATTGGGGAAGTTCTCCTGGATAATATCTTGCAGAGTGTTTTCCAACTTGGTTCCATTCTCCCTGTCACTTTCGGGTACACCAACCTGATGTAGATTTGGTCTTTTCACATAGTCCCATATCTCTTGGAGGCTTTGTTCATTTCTTTTTATTCTTTGTTCTCTAAACTTCCCTTCTCACTTCATTTCATTCATTTCATCTTCCATCACTGATACCTTTTCTTCCAGTTGATCGCATTGGCTCCTGAGGCTTCTGCATTCTTCACGTAGTTCTTGAGCCTTCGCTTTCAGCTCCATCAGCTCCTTTAAGCAGTTCTCATTATTGGTTATTCTAGTTATACATTCGTCTAAAGTTTTTTCAAAGTTTTGAATTTCTTTGCCTTTGGTTTGAATTTCCTCCTGTAGCTCGGAGTAGTTTGATCGTCTGAAGCCTTCTTCTCTCAACTCGTCAGTCATTCTCTGTCCAGCTTTGTTCCGTTGCTGGTGAGGAACTGCGTTCCTTTGGAGGAGGAGAGGTGCTCTGCTTTTTAGAGTTCCCAGTTTTTCTGCTCTGTTTTTTCCCCATCTTTGTGGTTTTTATCTACTTTTGGTTTTTGATGATGGTGATGTACAGATGGGTTTTTGGTGTGGATGTCCTTTCTGTTTGTTAGTTTTCCTTGTAACAGACAGGACCCTCAGCTGCAGGTCTGTTGGAGTTTGCTAGAGGTCCACTCCAGACCGTGTTTGCCTGGGTGTCAGCAGCAGTGGCTGCAGAACAACGGATTTTCGTGAACCCCGAATGCTGCTGTCTGATCATTCCTCTAGGTCTCAGAGGAGTACCCGGCCATGTGAGGTGTGAGTCTGCCCCTACTGGGGAGTGCCTCCCAGTTAGGCCTCCCAGTTAGGCTGCTCGGGGGTCAGGGGTCAGGGACCCACTTGAGGAGGCAGTCTGTCCGTTCTCAGATCTCCAGCTGCATGCTGGGAGAACCACTGCTCTCTTCAAAGCTGTCAGACAGGGACATTTAAGTCTGCAGAGGTTACTGCTGTCTTTTTGTTTATCTGTGCCCTGCCCCCAGAGGTGGAGCCTACAGAGGCAGGCAGGCCTCCTTGAGCTGTGGTGGACTCCACCCAGTTCGAGCTTCCCAGCTGCTTTGTTTACCTAAGCAAGCCTGGGCAATGGCGGACACCCCTCCCCCAGCCTCGCTGCCGCCTTGCAGTTTGATCTCAGACTGCTGTGCTAGCAATCAGTGAGACTCCATGGGCATAGGACCTTCTGAGCCAGGTGCAGGATATAATCTCCTGGTGCGCCGTTTTTTAAGCCCGTCAGAAAAGCGCAGTATTCGGGTGGGAGTGACCCGATTTTCCAGGTGCTGTCTGTCACCCCTTTCTTTGACTAGGAAAGGGAACTCCCTGACCCCTTTTGCTTCTCGAGTGAGATAATGTCTCACCCTGCTTCGGCTCACTCACGGTGCGCTGCACCCACTGTCCTGCGCCCACTGTCTGTCACTCCCTAGTGAGATGAACCCGGTACCTCAGATGGAAATGCAGAAATCACCCATCTTCTGCGTCACTCATGCTGGGAGCTGTAGACTGGAGCTGTTCCTATTCGGCCATCTTGGCTGCCCTCCCACCTAATTTAATTATTTCTTAATTGTTGAACCTTCAGTCACTTCTGAATTTTTGGTATTATATATGATGAATGTTGGCCATCCTTGATCTTGATCCTCATAGCCTTTGCTTAGCTTTGCCCCTCTTTGTTTTATAACTCTGCTTGAATTGTTGTTCTAAGGCAAAAGATCATAATGCAAAAAAAAAAAAAAATGCTTTTGAAATCAAGTTCATTAGGAATAATTACAGGGTGTTTCATTTAAGAAGGAAAAGCAGAGCAGCCGTGATAGCATCAGACCAGCTTGGCAGGGAGAGCTCAGCATGTCAGAATGGACCTGAACTGAAATCAAGTTATTAATTTGCACTGAAATAACAATATAGTCTATTTTATTATTAAATAAAATATAATGCTGGTAATAACAAGATGGTCCACTCTTGTTTCTACTTTTGTCAGATATATCTTAGTACTGATTTACAATTTTGTCAGCACTGTGATATTTCATCTTATGACAGAAATAGTACATGTAAATGTTTTAATGGGTACAACTACTGGCCTTGCTAATATGTCCAAAATTTATTTGGTCCCTTCTATGTGTTAGACAGTCATGAAAGCAGAAAATAAAAAGACAAAGATCTTGCCTTCAAGGATCTCATAATTACTTACAATAAAATATGATCTGTGCAAGATTGAGTATTTACTGAAGATGGATGGAAGTTGTATGGAATAAGGTAGTAAGAAAACCACTCCTTGCCTGGAGGTTGTATAAACAGATATACAGATAAAAGGTCATAGAAAAGGCTCATGAAAGTTTACTTTCAGTTTCACTGATGGAATCTATATTACTGGGGCCCTATAATTTGTAGAATGATATGATTTGACAGCAGCACTGAGCTTTTTCTTGGCCATGTGATTAACCTGAGAAAACAGATTGGCCTCATCAGAGCATGCAGGTCATGCATAATAGCATAGAATAGGCTTTGCTGTGATAACAAATAAACTCCAGATTTTAGTAGCTGAGCCAAGAAAGTAGTTTTTCTTACCTGAAGTCTAGTATAAGTTCCTTTATGTGGAGCTTCACGGACTCAAGTTTTCTCTACCCTATCGTGCCACCATTTCAAGAGCATGAAGGTTTTGTGGGATGTTTTTAAGGGCTAAGGCAGTGATGACCACATTGCTGATAGCCATATGTTATTGTCCAGGTTGTAGTCACTTGGCTTCAACCTAATAGCATGAAACCGTGAAAAGATAGTTTTTCTCTGTGCTCAGAAAGAGAAAAATAAAATAGGATTTAGTGAAAATACAGTGTTTTAGTTTGTTTTGTACTGCTATAACAGGATAGCTGAGACTGGATAATTTATATTAAACAGATTCATTGGCTCACTATTCTGGAGGCTGGAAAGTCCAAGATCAAGAGACCAGCATCCAATGGTGAAAGTCATCACATTGTGGAAGGGCAGAGAGGGCTACAGCAAGGGCTGAACTTGCCCTTTTATGACGAAGCCATGGTAACAGCATTAATTCATTTATTTTCATTCATGGGAACAGAGCTCTCATGGCCTAATCACCTCTTAATGGTCTCACCTCTTAATAGTGTCACAATGACAATTTTGACATGAGTTTTGGAAGGGACATTCAAACCATAGCTTATGATATTGTCACTTCTGCAGTGTGACATTTAGATCGTCATGAAACTGTTCAGCCTCTACTCATTCCCAATAGTTAGCCTTTTCCAAATTTTGACATGGTAAATGAGACAACTGAAAAGGTTAAATAGCAGTTTCATGGTATTTATTAGCTGTGAAAGTCAACTACTGGGTAGCATTTTTTTAAGTTCTATAAAATAAAATTCTACTGCTGTGTATCTTCAAATAGTGTCAGAACAGTTCTACTTACTTGGTTATTTTGAATTCTAATTCTCCATTCCTGTTCCTTTCAGCAGCTTTCCCTATTTAGCCAATGGAAGTTTCGTTTTGCTAGTCTTGTAGTCATTCTTGATTCCTTTTTCCCATACCCTACATCAAATTTATAAAATTTATTCAGAATTTTGGTAAAGCTAGTGTTTCTAGTGGTTTTAGTGGTTAGATACCATACATACATATAGAAGTATGTTTAGCATCCAACCACTTCTCACTGCCTGTGTTGCTACCAGATAATCCAGATTGCCATGTCTCTTGAATGAAATAGCCTCCTAGCTAGTCTGATCCTATTCTTGCCTCACTATTTCCACCTTTGCCTGTATCAGTTATCTATTACTGTGTAAGAAATTACACCAATACGTAATGCTCTAAAATATTTATCATTTTATTTTTTCTGTGGGTCAAGAATTTGGGAGCAGCTGAGCTATTGGCTCTGCCTAAGAATTTCTCATGAAGCCGCAGACAAGCTGTCAGCTGGGACTGAAGGCTTACCTGGCGCTGGAGGATTGGCTTCCAAGGTGATTCACTTAAAGTGCCAGCAAGTTAGTGCTGATTGTAGGCAGAAAGTTCCTCAGTACATGGGCATCTCTAGAGGCCTGCATAAGTGCCCTCACAATGTGGTAACTGGCTTCCCAAGAGCAAATGACTTAAGAGATAGCAAGATGGAAGCCACAATATCGTTTATGACCTAACCTTAGAAGCCACAAGCCGTCATCTCCACAATATCCTGTTGGTTGGATGGATCAGCCCAATTTAGTGTGGAAGGGGACTACACAAGAGTATGACTACTCGAAGTGGGAATCAATGAAGGCTATCTTCGAGGCTGGCTACTACACTCCTCATGGTCTTGTCCCCATCCAGCCATCAGAGAAAACTTTGATATGCAAATCTGATTATATCATTTTTCTGCTGAAAACTTTTCAATGGTTTTCTATTTCACTTAGCATAAAAGTCAAAGTCCTAGGAGATCCTATATTATGCAGTCCCATTATTACCTCTCTGACTTCATCTCCTCTCTTCGCCCCTTTCTTATATGCTCCAGTTATACTGGTTTGCTTATTGTTCCTACAAGAGGGCAATTACAATCCCACCTCGGGGCTTTTGCACTCACTGTTCCCTTTGACTGAAATATCCTTCACCAGACAGCCAAAGGGTTCACTCCTTCATTTTCTTTTGGTCTTCACTCAAATGTTGTATTATCAGAAAGACCTTTCCTGACCACCTTATGAAATAGTGTCCCTCCAGCTTACTCTCTCTCCCTTTACATTGCTTCATTTGTATTCATAGCATATATAAGCACTGATGTTTGAGTTTGTCTGTCTCTCTAAACTCAACCAAGCTTTATAAAAACATTTTCTGTTTTGTTCGTATTCTCTCAATACTTGTTAGTGTGCCTTGTTTATTGTAGTTTGAGCTATAAAAAAATTGCAATATGATTCATCTTATAGTAGGAGATAAATACCTGTTTAACAGATATGTAGTGGATACAGTTGTGACGTTGGGCTTTCTAATAAAGAAAACTATAAATCTGTAATTGAATGGCTGTGGTATTGATTAAAAATATTTAAAGTACTTTTTTGGCATCCTGTCTGGTTTCTAGTTTGGGAACACGGGGACGGATATTGCACAAGACTTCGCAAACTTCATTTTTTTGAGGTAAATTTGATACCTTGTTTCTATTTTTAAAATGGTGAGACAGAAACAAGTAATCATAAAGACTTCAGTGTTTGGTTACTTCTGATTTAATGAAGGTCTATTACAGAAGTTGTTATAAATCTCAGGCAATTAGGTAAAAAATAGATTTTGAACATGGGATTTTGAATCCACTCTGTTCCTCTAGTTGAGACCACTGTTACTCCAGGAGTAGACATTACACCTTAGAGTCGTGTTTGGGATGTTGCTGTTTAAAGTACTTATTTGATTTATGAATTCACTAAATAGAGCTTTTTTTAACAACAAATTTTTTATATCCTAGAGCTCCTTATAATGAAAGCGGAAGGTCAGTGACTAAATATCCTCCAATGTAATATTTTGTAATAATCCACAGTATTATGTAGTCCTTTTGGTTTTCAGTCCTTTTGATATTCAGATGCTCTTCTGAATAAGAATGAGTTGCGAACAATGATTGCAAAGAATCTTGAAAGAACTGTGATTTTCAATCCTGAGTTTGATTTATGCTTCAGACTTTTGGCATCTGCCAAACCCAAAGGATATAACGCGAATGCAATAATATTTAAGAAAACTTACAACAAAGAAAAAGGCCACGGAGCCTGCATCTTCTGATTACTATAAACAGGAAACCAAAGGAAATTGCAACATTTGCCCTTTGATCTTGCCCAAGTCAGTGGACATCATTGAGGAGTACCTAATTAATAAAGGATGTTATCCTAAATGTAGAACTCAATGCTAGCTACCAAAACCACTCTCATGGCCGAGTGCAGTGGCTCACGCATGTAATCCCAGCACTTTAGGAGGCCGAGGTGGGTGGATCACTTGAGGTCGGGAGTTTGAGACTAGCCTAGCCAACATAGTGAAACCCCATCTCTACTAAAAAATACAAAAATTAGCTGGGCATGGTGGTGGGCACCTGTAATCCCAGCTACTTGGGAGGCTGAGGCAGGAGAATCACTTGAACCTGGGAGGCGGAGGTTGCAGTGAGCTGAGATTGTGCCACTGCATTCCAGCCTGGGCAACAGAGTGAGACCGTCAAAAAAAAAAACAAAAAAAAAACTCGCATTTTCTGAAAGCAGTGCTTACAGTTTTTGGAAAACAAAAAAGAATACTTTCAAAAGTTCTAGTGAGTACTGCCTTATAAGACTCAAGTACCCGCTACACAATAAATATCCTCAAAAATCATTTTCTTGATTTTGGGCTCAATGATGTCTTAATCTTCATTTTCAATTGCAACACTGAAAACTCTGGAGCTTTGTGATATGTGTTACGTCTTTGTGGTGGAGAGAGGTCTAGACTTGGGATCAGATGATCATAGCTTAATTCCATGCTCTGCTGTATACCCACAAGTTGACCTCGGGCAAATTATGGAGCATGAGCATTGATACTATGATGATCATTGTATGCCTAACTCACAAGGTGGTTGCGGGTATGTTAATAGAAGAAAAGGTATATGCAAGGTCTTAGCACAGCTTTTTATGGCATATAAAAAGCTCTGTATTCTAATGTTGAATCTTGAAGCCTCTTACAGACATATTTGTATTTGTAGCTCTTGTAATAGGTAATCTTTACAGATTTCTTGGCCTGCAAGCTGATGTATGACTCGTAAGAGTGTTTCGTTTGGGCAGTTCAGAGTTTTCAGGAAGTGTGAATTTGAGTGCCTTTTGGCAGGGCTTGCACATTTTAGCAGTTTGCAACAAGCCCTGCTACTCTCTATAATTTTTTAACTTGAGAGTAGAAGCCTGTCTGTTTCTCCCCTATTTACCCATTTCCTCTTATATACAGATGACCGCTGCTCTGACTCGAATCACTATAAATTTGTTTTGCCTGCTTACCTTCAGGAACGTGGCTTCTGAAATCCTAGCTGTCATATAGCTCTTAACTCCAGTTCAGTCTTGTGAGGATGATGAAAGTCCTGCCTCTGAGTAACTACGTTATCCTTTCAGCTCCCCTGAGAGTACTGCTTAGGAGTCTTTGAATGCCTTGACAGGGAAATTGGTGTGAAATATTGGGCTCACCTCAGTAAGATTTTCTCCTTGACTGCTTAAGTTTTGGCTGCCTTGGTACTTCTCTAGTACCTTGAAACAGGATGATCATCATAATCACCACTACTTTCTCCAGTTTTTCAAGACCTTGTCAGCAAAAAATTTAGTTTGTTCCAAGTCAGTCCATTTCCAGAAACCTTCGCTATCTCCTCAACCCTGCCTGATTCACACATGTATTACCAGCCTGGCCCTTGAGACATTTAATATGGACATTCTCAATATAATGTAGCCAATGGCAAATATTTTGGTCATGTGAGCAATGGCAACCTCTTTTGTATGCTTCACACGCCGATATTTTTCATCTCCAGGTTTTCATTATGTGGAACTTTTACTAGTAACAACAACTGTACTCTTTATTCGTTTTCATTTTTCAAGATCTGAGTGCTTCAAAGTTAAAAGCAATGAAATGAAGTCTATTTGCCGAAGAAGCAGTGTGACCTGCTAAGAAGTCGCTGGTCCCTTCTAAATCAGTCCCTTCTAATTTGGCTTGTCCCTCTAAATCAGTAAAGACTAGATTTAGGCTTTGTCACAATTGCTTGGAGTCCTTGAGCAAGTCACTTAATTCTGGACATTTCTGGCTAACCAGAAAATGGTGTCTCCCAAATTCTGTGCCTCTTAAGAGAGAGGCCATGGGTGTGAGTGTGAAGGGCAGAAGGGCTGACGGGAGATAACGTAGGTACTTCGTTCTATAATTTTGTGACTTAGTTAATGGAGCAGTTTTCTCTTTAAAGGTAATCATACATGTCATTTTTTTTTACATTGAAAATGTTCCAATTAACCACATCTACAATTCCACTTAAAGCAATCATGCCCTTACATCTCTGCTTTTCTCCTCCACTGGTCTTCACAAATAAAATGGGTAATCGTGATGGGCATAAAAATTCAGATCCCGTGAGTCCAGTAAGCAGCTCCAACTTGAGAAAGTTGTTCTAAGATTTCTGATTTCAGGTCATTCCCTTAGGAGTAGGTGTCTCTGTAATTGTCACAGGGAGTCCTCATTCATGCTTTCCCTTGTGTTGCTGGCAACACCGCTGGAACACTTAGGCATTTCACCCCCTGAGTCTCCAAGGAGTTCCTGCTCCAACCTTACCACAGCTGACCTTTGCTCACCATGTCTCCCTTTCCAGCTTTCTGGACTGTAATTTGGGATAAGCCTTCCAGAAGACATAGAGGGGGATGGGAAATATGCTCATTTGCCTTATTCTGTCTGGAAAAGGTCAGAGTGGAATGACTGCAGTGTCAGGGTTAGGGGAAGCAGTGGAAGGGGAGACAAGCAGGAAGGAAGGGATAATTTAACTGAACCTGATTTGAACCTTTAAGCAGTTCAGTTCATGGACAGCACTGACGTCAAAGCTGTTTCTTATTTTATAAAAGCCAGCCTGTCTCATTCAAGTAGCCCCTCTTACCTTCTGCCAGTCCCAAATGCTGGGTCATGACCCTTTGACTGATTGTTTATTATAACCTTAGTTCAGGTAAAGTTTTTCTTAGTGTAACTTACCCTTCTCTTTTTCTTGTAATATTGGGTCCCAACTTTTTTTTACACTGAGGCCAGAAGGACAGAGGAGCTAAAGAAAACCTTAAGAAACATATCAGATTAATTTTACACCCTTTCTCCATCAGATTTTGTATCTTAAATGTCTTTCCTACAGTGAGTCCATACATTTTCCAAATTTAAATTTAAATTCCCTTCTCTGTAATGTTTAAGCTAGCACAAATTATAAGAATTTTTAAATAAACTAAATCAGAATGTAAAGAATTGCTATGACAATTTTATAACTGCATGCACAAAATTGAAAAAACCATTTGTGTAATTATTAAAATGATCCTAATATGTAACAAAAAGTGTGATATTTTACTTTGCATACAGACTTTAGTTA
The DNA here is from genome assembly GCF_028885655.2 of Pongo abelii. Lineage (NCBI taxonomy): Eukaryota > Metazoa > Chordata > Mammalia > Primates > Hominidae > Pongo > Pongo abelii. The sequence continues at coordinate 129,664,324 of NC_085928.1, read as the reverse complement.
TATAACATAATATTTACACCAACTTAAATCTGTATTTGCTACTGTACTTGACGCTTTTGTTTTGGGAGCAACAGATTATTGTAGGGACTCACACTCAACTAACATCGGAGAATCTTCTATCTGGTTGCAACAAAGTGGGCACTTTCACATTCCTTACCTCATTTAACCCCCACAGTACCTCTGTGAGAGGGATTTAATTCTATTCTGTTCTTCTCAAAGAGCAAGGTGATGCTTAGGAAGGTTTTGTGATTCGCTCAGAGTCAAATCCTTCCAGCGCTAACTCCTATGACACCCTTCATGAACCCTCCCCGATCCTTCTTTGGTCAGAATTAACCACTCCTCCTTTTAAACTCTCAGAAAATATTGCCATGACTCTTTTTGATATTCATGTAATTCTGCCTTTTAGTATTATCTTTCTACCAATGTCTGCCTCTCCAGATTTTTCCTTGTCTCAATGTGATCATCGAGGCCAAGGCTTTGTTTTCTTTTCACATCCCTGCAATGCTCAGCATGCATCTTTCCTGTTTATATCAGTGGCCAAGTTCACATTTTTAAATGGAATCAAGTTAACCTATGTCTGTTCCATTGTTATTTGTTGATTTCTTCATTCAACAATTATCTACTGAATGCCAGTAAGGTGGCAGACAAGATGCTAAGGTTGTGGAAGTGAATAAAGCAGACAGAAATCCCTGCTTTTATGGAACTTACATTCTAGCAAAAGGGAATGAACAATAAATGGAATAAATGAGTGAATGATGTAGTACCATATGGGATAATGCTGTGGAGTTATAAAGCAGATCAGGGGGAAGTTGAGGAGAGGTTGCAAGTTCTAAACAGAGCGTTCAAGCAAGAGCTCCACTGAGAAGGTGACGTGTGAACAAAACCTGAAGGAGGTGAGGGAGCAAACCATGTACTTATGACAGTGATTTCTTAAAAATCAATGTGAGTCTAAAACTTTGTTAATGGTAAAGCCAAGGGTTGGCAGATTTTTCCATCGAATTATAGCTATATTTAGTTAGGAATTAGGAATTATCTTGTCTGCCTCTTCTGTCTCCATTTTATCAATGAGGAAACTAAGGCTCAATGAGGTCAAGTGCACTTACTTTCTTAGCCTTGGATTGACCATGAAATCTCAGCAGCCTACTGAAAATCCAGTTAAACATTAAGATCCAGGTCATTCATCTGTGCATCCATTCACTTACTCGTTAGCTCTTATCTCGTACCTACTCTGGCAATTACTGCTTTAAAGATGGAAACAATGTCAAAGAAGTTGGTGTGTCATTGGTGGACTTTATAATCCACATAGCAGACTAGCCCCACACCTAGGAGTCTGGTGTATCTAAGGAAAAGTAGGAATTTAAACTAATAGCATAATCACTAAGCCATGGAGTTTGTCAGAGTTCTGAATCTTGATCCAGTCCCTAAAAAAAAGAGGCACAATTTTATTTAGGGAGAGAGATCATTTGTTTCATGCAAAGGTCGTAAAGGGATTCTGATATTAACAGGGCAGACAGGACTGACATCATCTGCACTAGATTGGAAATCCCACAATGAGAAATAGAGACAAGTACTTTTAATTCAACATATAAATTCAATCTCAGTGGGGAAAATAATAATTAAGCTTCATTTCATTTCAGACATGGACAGATTAAATACATGTCTTCATGTCTCTGGATTACATTGACCCCACTAAACATTGAACAGGAAATCGAAGGCACTTCAAAAGCATATTGATGCATATGTTAAATGTTCCAAGCTGATATTAATGTTCTAAAATATTACTAATACATAGGAAATCTTTGATTTTTAAAGCAGTTTGTTTCTTATTAAAAAGAAAGTGGTTCACAAATCTAGCTGACAAGCAGAATCACCTGAGAAGTGTTTAGAAAGCTATCCCCAGATGTTTTGATTCAGAAGGTCTTGATTGGGGCAACAGAATGAGTATTTCTAACAAGCTCCATGTGCATTCAGATCATCAACCAGGTTCAGAAACTGTACTAGAAGCTCTGTGTTCCTCGGGACTGTCAGCTCCTCCTTCTGGATGTTAGAAACCTGAATGATACACTGATTTCAATTTTACTGTCTTATTACACATGCAAAAGGCCTGGAAAGGAAAATGTCCTCTATCATTGCTTCTGTAGTTTGGCATATTTTGACTTTCTAATGAGTGAGCACCTAAATGTTGTTTGAGGTGATTTACATTTTATTTCCTTTAGTTAGCTGGAAAAATGAGACACCTTATCTTATTTCAGTGGGAAAAGTAATCTATGCAAATAAAGTGAGAGATATACAAAATTTGTGCACATAAAATGAAATAATTTGATTATTGTTTGGCTTTATTGTATATAAACAATACGGTAGGCACAACTGAAAGATGGGAATAATAATAAGACCAACTCCATAGGTCAAATAAGAGATTATGAGGTACTTAGTATAGTTTCTGGTACCAAACTTAAGACTCTAATTAATAATAGCTGCTGGTATTTAAGAATCTTTTTGGTATCTTTCTCAGGTTGAAACCTACTTGGTGTCTATGGAGAAAGTGTAGATGCACATGTAAGGAATCTCAATGAATTGTTTCATCTGGCGTGGACCCACTGTAGTATTGCCAACCTGATTGGTTCTGCTCAAGTCCTAGTCCATTTGAATCAACAGAGACCTAGGCAGTGGTTGCAGACAGCATTGCCTTGTAGAAATGACTGAACAGTTACATTAGGTCTGGAGTCAACTCAAAGTTTAAGATGAACTTTGGCATGAAGACCAGTGTTTAGCTTTGCTTAAGAATCTCAGAGCTATCTGAGACCCTTATGTCAACCTGGGAACCACTTTTGGCTCCCTGAAATGGCCGACATGAAAGATGCATATGGCCCTATATTCCATGTTCTCTGCCATCACATAGATACCTAGAAATGTACTTGGTTTCACTGAATTCAAACTATACTGTTGTCCTGATCTGTTCTACTTTCCCAAGTATTCTTAACCATCTCATCTTCTAACTTTGTGATTAGATTTCCTGTTTCAGTCATCCTGCCATGAGGACTGACCCTCATGCTTGGTACTGCTTTCTGGGCTCTGACCTCTGACTTGGACCCTTAACCACCATTTACCCTCATCTCATTGACAATATCAGAGTCAGCCATTATAGGAAAACAAACACCCAGTTCTAGGATAGGATAATCAAGGACAATACAACCTACACCCTGAAGATAGCTTTGTTAAGTGGTGCTGACAGAGAAGTGAGAGCTGGAGTTGAGAGGGACCAGGTGCTGGTCAGAAAGGTCTCCCACACAGGGCTTCAAGGCTCAAGGGTGAACTGGACTAGTTTCTTCTCTCTATACTAACAGATCCTGTCTGTGTTACTCAGGTTTGTTTTTATTACAAGCAACAGGAACACAACTAAAACTAGCTTAAACATAAAAGGGAATGTTTGGTTCACAAAACTGAAAAGTGTAGGATAGTATTAGCTTCAGGCATATTTGGATTGAGGTGTTTAATGTCCTCAGGACTTGGTCTACCCTTCTCCCTCTCTCAACTCTGAATTTCCTCCAACTTCAGTTCTCTACTCATGTGACAAGATGAGAGCCAGAATCTCAAAACTTATCTCCTTATCAGCTCATGCAGAAACAGAACACTTTTTCCCTTGTTGCTATATGGCTTAGGCCATTTTGTGGCATATGTTTTTTTCCCCAAATATGTTCTTCATTTTCACATGCCTTTTTGTAATATAACTATGTCTCTTTTCCCACCAAGAAATGGAGTCCCTTTGAAACATGGCTGGTCTTTTGCATTGTTTGGACTAATCGAATGTGCTGGGTTCATGTTGTGCCAGTATAGGCCGAGGCCTCAAGAGTCTTGGAAGCTCCTGAATTCTTTTTCTACCTTGAACCACATGTAAGGAATTCAAGCTATTTATGTGTAGAGAGGCTACCTATAGAGAGAAGCTCAGGAGGATGATAGTCACTGTGAAAACAAAGATTTCGGGGAGGAGAGATGAGTTTTCTCAAATGACTGCCAGTGTACAGACCCCAGTCATGTAGAGGAATCTATTTTTGACCTTCCAATGGAGCCCAGGTGTCAGCATGCAGCTGAATAAGTATAGCCAATGTCACATAGAGTAGAGATGGTTCAGCCCCACTGAGCCCTGCCCATGTTCCTGATTGACAGACTTGTGAACAAGAAAATGGTTATTGTTGTAAGCTACTAAGTGGTGGGATAGTTTTCTATCCAGCAGTAGAGGACTGACATAGTCTTGTACCTACCCATTCCTAGAGCTAGAGAGTGAGATGGACACTACTAGAAACAATAGGATTGATAGTAGGGGCTGTATGGCCCTGAAGGAAGTAAGGATAGTATCACAGGAATAATTAGGCAGAAAAAAAATCCTCACAAGTTCACCTCCCCTCCTATTTTGGTTATATTTCCCTAACTTTGTTTATACTTCTGTTTCTATTTGTCTTTATGGAACCCACAAATATTAAAACCAATTGTATATCTTTTTGTATTTCTTTAACTATGACACAGTCAGGAAAACAGCATTGTTTATCTACAAACAGATTTGAAGCGCTCGTAATCAGGACTTTTCCACATTTTGCGTTCTGTTGTCTTGAAAAATCTGGCTTTGAGTGTCTGTGTATAAGATGAAGATGGCTTATATATACAATATGCTGAAGAATTGAGATTCTGTAGCAAAACCTATATATTTGATGGTGTGACTTCACCTCAAAAATACTCATTAATGCTAACCGTATTATATAAGATCAAAAAGCACAGAAGGAAATGAAAAATGCTGATAGGCTGAGATCTACTAAACACATGAATTTAACATTCATTGTTTATTTCATTCTAAATTTGTTATTACAGTGTTTCTTAGATGTGAGGAATACTTTGAACTTTCAAGAAATGAATATTTCATTGGGAGAGAATATTATCTTTATAACTTGTTAAAATAACTGTGAAATAAATGGAATCCTGTTGTCTTCAGAGTGGAAGAGCTGGTTGACACCCTCCCTCATTTACGTGTAAGATTTTTGTTTCCTGACCCAGGCATAACGGGAAACTTCTTGATAGGACCTGTCAGTAATTCCAAACTGATACAGAGGAATTCATCTTCTGTAATGTGTAGACATTGCCAATGAAATGAGCCTGGTTCCCACAGCTTCCCTCTTGATGCACTCTGAAGTTTCCTCAAGCCATTTATTCCTATCTACACTGTTGGACATTCCAAGGAGAGAGGCTATTCTTTTCTGTTTTTGGTCAGACAGGAAGTAGGTTTAGTGCTTTTAGACTATATGCATGTGAATATGAACTGCCAAGCATTTCAAGAAGTCAATGGACAAGCACATAGTGAGAACAAATAGCTGATTATAAATATTCACCAACCCAAAGTACTCTGATTCTACATAAATAAATCAAGACATATCATGTTGACCCCTCCTACCACAGCTCAACTGAACCCAGTGGATTTGTTTTTAGTTTTGCTTTAACTCTGTTTTAGATAAAACATTGTACAAAAACTTGGAATGTATTAATTTGTTCCATGATTTCATAAGGTCTCCAGGTCTTTGGTGGAACAATAGATACATGCTATTTGCAGGATAAATAATGGACAAATGTTTGGAATTTGGCAAGGGCAAAATCAGTATGAGACAGGAGTTACCTGCCTGTCACTGGTAACAATTTTTGGAAGTGCTAGTATTATTGTGTAGCCTGTAGAGCACACTGTACTTATAAATTTCAATATGAAATAAATGAAGCATGATTGTGGGATTAAGATACTATACTAACTCATGTCCAAGGAAAGCTACTGGGTGATTAAGGTTAAAGTTGTGTTTCTCAACTTTGCCACTCATAAGGTTTTGGGCGGAATAATACTTTGTTGTGAGAGGCTGCCCTGCAGATTGTAGGATGTTCAGCAGCATCGCTGGCCTCTACCCTCTGGATGCCAGTAGCACCGTCTCCCAAAACTGAGACAACCAAAAATGTCTTTGGACATTGACTAATTCCTGCTGGGGCATGGTGGGAGAGGGGAATCATCCAACGTTAAGAATATTCCAACGTTACTGGTTTGGAAAATTCACAGATGTCACACTTGTGATTTGCAGTTCAGAAGAAAGTACAGTGGATACTATCATTTTAGTACAAAACTTAAGCGTGCCAGAAATATAACTTTATTTGGGGGAACATAATTTCCATTGTGACACCCGTCTTATAGGGTGGCAGAAATTCAATCATGGTCAATATAGAATTTCTTTATTCCCCCCAGGGTATGCTAAGCCACAGAGACATAGTGCTCAGGAACAAGGAGTAGGAGTCTTCTGTTAGAACTCCTATCCTGTGCCCTCTCCACTCTTCTTGATAACACTTACAAGAACAAATACCAGTAAAAGCTGGCCAGACACTAGCATCTGATTTATACTGTCCCCTTAGATCCTCTAACATCTGGGTTCTGAGGAATGTCCATTTTAAAAGATTATAGGAGAAGTTAACACATGTTCTTCCAACCTGGCCTTAGAAGACACATAGCATCATTTCCACTGTGTATTGTTACAAATGAGTCACCAAAGTCTCCTTTCTTTTAAGGAGAAAGGAGTTAGGCTCTACTTCTTGGTGTGGAGTGGCAGGGCCATGTTGCAGAAGAGTACCTGGGATGGGAGATACTATTCCTGTCATTGTTGGAAAATGCAACTTTCCTTATCAATGTTTGGATCCTGGCCTCGTCGTTTACAAATTAACTAGCTTTTTTTCCCCCCGTTTCAGAACCTAAACCCCCAAATCTCTAAGAAGTGAACTCAATTATGACTAATTTCTCTTCTGGCTATAAATAAAATCATCTTTGTGTTTCCACGTAGACCCCACATAACCCAGTCTATGTCTTCTCAAAGTTTAAACAAGTCAGTTCATCATGTTTAAAAAAAAAGATTAAAGAAGATTTGTCCCATTTTGATGAATCTGCAATTAACATTAATTCAAATATAAAATTGAGAAGGATTCTGAAGGTCAGGTTTCCCCTGGAGCATTGGCTTATCTGGTGCATTTTTAATATGTGTTCTAAGAAAGCAGTACACCTAATAACTATCTTAACTTCAGCTGTTTGATTGATCAAATACCTTTGTGTTTAATGAATATCTATATAATAGGAGATAAGGTGGAAACAGGAAGACAGCTTGTTAAGACTGTGTCAACTGTAATCTTTTTCTCTTAAGGTAGACTAAAAGGCACTTTTAATGAGTACTTCTAAACTTAGTGCCTCTGAATCAAGGCCAATCACTTAGTTTTTAAATGGAAGATCACAAAGAATAGTCTTAATCCTTAATGCTATGGTCTGAATGTTTGCTTTCCCCCTACAAATTCATATATTGAAAGCTAATCCCCAGTGTGATGGTATTTGGAGGTGGGGCCTTCAGGAGGTGATTAGCTTTTAAGGACAGAACCCTTGTGAATAGGATTAGTGCCTGGTTTGTCCCTTCCACCATATGTGCAATGGAAAAGGCTGTCTATGAGAAAGCAGCCCATCTCTAGACACCAATTTGCTCGCACCTTGGTCTTGGACTTCCCAGCCTTCAGAACTGTGAGAAATAAATTTGTTATTTACAATTCACCCAGTTTATGGTATTTTGTTATTGCAACCCAAACAGACTAAGACACTTGCACAGAGGTAGATTAGAAGTTTTATAAGGCCTGTTTTTCAAAGTTTAACTGGATGAATGGCATAATTGCTACAAACACAGATGTGTTACAGTAAAACAAACATATTGTACAAATAGCATAGCAAATACAGTTAGATCAGATTTCCTGAAACTATAGGCCATGATAGGCAGATAGATGTATTGTTTTGTATGTTAATTCTCTAAAGCAATATAATCATTCTTCCCCCTCTAATCTCTCACAAACTGGAATTCCAGTTGTTAATCTGGTTATCATAGGCTGGAATCAAATATGGCAATGGATGAGAAGAAAGGTAAATTAGGATTATTTTTTGAAAGTTGTCAAGAATGTTAGTATCTTGACAATAGGCCTCAAAGTCTTGATGATTAGAAGGTATCTTCTTTATTAAAGGTGTTTCTCTCTTTGAAGGCTGTCACTAATAATAGGCAACTGTTAAAAGAAATTGACTCCTAGATCTTGAAACCGAGGCCATATGAGCAGGTCACATTCATTTGAAATGTTAAGGTGATAATATTCATGTAGTTAGAAAAGTCATGGTATATAAAGTGAGAAAATTTGGAAAACTCAATTTTACATCTGTGAGTCAGTCACCTGGGCAACTATCCTTCTCAGGCTTAAGTTTGCTAATATGTAAAATTGTATCATTCCATCCAGCTCTTGAGTTCTACCTCCATTATATTGCCTTACAATAGCAAACTTTCTGGGTGATGGATAAGAAACTTCCGTAAGCACCGGCGCTGAAAACACATATTTGAAAACTCATTTCAGTCATTTTTCCCCTTCCCATCCTAACTTGAGTTTATGCTACTAACCCAAAACCTAAGGACTCCAAATTAAGGATGTTCACATTTGTGATTAGCTTGAAATTATAGCCTGTTTAAGCCATGAATAAAAAGAAAAGCAGAACTTGTTCAAATATTGAGCTAGTTTTAAATGGCTTCAACTGAGAGATGACTCTTGGGAAATCACCTTTTCATTATAGCCATAGAGTTCTCATGTCATACCTCATTTGAACACTTCAGCGTAGCATCTGAGCTATGCTAGGGAGAAATAATTCTATATCTGGGATTGTGGAATATTATTGTTATTTTTAAAAATGCCCTAAAAATGTTGAATCAAATTCAGAACTATTTTTGATTGTAATAGAAATTCAAGAAATAAAAATAAGACACAAAAAAAGCCAGCATGGTTGTTAGAGAAGCTGAAAAGAAAGATAGAGGTGTGATATGATAGACAAAGGGTAGCATGGAGGGAGATAAGCCATGCAGTTGCTAATGGGGTCAGGTTGGGATTGGCATAAGAAATCCAGTTTTTATCTATGAGAGTGCCAGTGATGCCAAAGTTCCCTTTTTTTTTTTTTCTTCACGGGTTTATAACCTTCTAAAAATAATTCTTTGTAGCTCAAGGTTCAGAAAGCTTAATTTGCATTAATACATGATGTGCTGTGAATGTGAATATCAGGGCTTTTTATCTGTGCCTCAGAGAGAAGCATAGACAATAACCAAACCTTGTAGCTCTTTCAAAAGACAGACAGATAGGGTGTTCATTTCCATTCCCTCTTGCTGCAGGGGGAGGGTGGAGAAGGCTGAGGCATAACTTGGTTATTACTTTGCTACTTAGGAAGATAACCAACAGGGTACCCAAGGAGGGCAGCATATTTTAGAAAGCAGACCAACGCTGGATGATCTGAGCTTCAGCTGGCTCTGAGTTCTGTGAGGTCTTCCATGGGGGCACTTGTTTCATAGGTAGCAAGGAGCTTGGGAGATTAAAGAGACTCTCAACTCTCAGCCCAACTTGCATACTCTTAACTCTGGGGAAACAGATTATGTCATTCTTGTGCATTTATCTCACTGGTGACCTCTTCCAACTTACACAGAGAATATGACCTTTCTTATATGAGTAAGTATAAGTTGGGGATTTTACCCAAAACATGCCCTCAGAATAAAAGGTACAGATGTATACTCAAGTTCTTTATTATTATTATTATTATTTTCTTTGAGAGAGGTGGGTTCTCACCAGGTTGCTCAGGCTGGAGGGCAGTGGCTTTTCACAGGCATGATCCCACTGCTGATCGGCACATGAGTTTTGACAGGTTCTGTTTCTGACCTGGGACAGTTCACCCCTCCTTAGGCAACCTGGCAGTCCTCTGCTCATGAGAGGTCACCATATTGACACCAAACTTAGTGTAGACACCAGATCAGCAAAGTGCACTACAGCCTAGAACTCCTGGGCTCAAGCGATCCTCCTGTCTCAGCCTGCAAGGTAGCAGCTGTGACTACAGGTGCACCTCTATAAAGCATCTTCATATACGGCACAGTCTCATAATCACTTTATTTTGAATAACCAGGAATCCTATTTGGAGAAAGCAAATTTGTCTAATATATCCTTCTCTGATGCTGGTTTTAAATACCTATGGTGGTCACATGAAAAGCCTTTTCTTTTTTTAAAAAAAAGGCAAAGAAATGTAATACGGTGTTTGATTTCATTGCATATAGGCTTTTGAAGATCATCTTCAAAAGTAATAGAGCAGTGCTTGTGTTGTGGAGATCACCCATAAACACCTATAGAATGAATAAACAAGTCACATATCCTGATATTTTGTAAATGAATGCTTGAGGATCTCATTTAAAATATTTCAGATTTTTCTACAAAAAGTAGCTGGGCGTGGTGGCACGTGCCTGTAATCCCAGGTACTTGGGAGGCTGAGTCAGGAGAACTGCTTGAGCCAGGGAGTCGGAGGTTGCAGTGAGCCGAGATCATGCCACTGCACTCCAGCCTGGCAACGGAGTAAGACACCGTCTCAAAAAAAAAAAAATAAATATTTTAGATTTTTCTAGTGGCATCATTTTACTTGGATTCAAAAAGTGCAGCATCTCTAATGAAAGTAAAATGATGTATCCTGAAAAATTATTAGATTATGAAAATATGGTTCTCTTGATGGTGAACACTGTTGTAAAAGATCTATGTGAAGGATTTCAACACTATTGTTTGAAATGAGAAGGAATAGTACTTCTGAAGGTAATATATTCCTAATGCAATTTAATTTTACATCCTAAAGTAGAAAATTATCCTAAATATGTATGTAAGCATTCAATCTCCATCCCTAGAAGTTTCTGTATTTATGTCAGTCAAGGATTTTTTCTGGTATTACCTGAGAAAGTAGAAGATTGACTTATTTGTAGTCTTGTCACTTGAAAGTCAGGTTATTGCCTTTTTTTAGTCAGATCAAAAATACCCTAAGATCTCTGCTTGTAAATGAGCTAAGAATCACCTCAAAAGCCGTAAACACACCAGAACAACATCCCATGCTAATGGGATCTGGGACCAGGAAGTGATAAGTAAAGAGAAGCAGAAGTAGAGTCCTTCAGGGCAATGGTTTGAAGACTTAGTATATGGGCTTATATACCTAGTTTATTGCAACCAGGATAGGAAAAATAAACAATTCATCTTGGTGTTTTCATTCACTTGAGAGTATTTTTTCTTGGAAAAAAAAATACCCAATCCATTTAGGTGTACATTCAGTTTTCCATTTGTTCAAAATTTTTTTTAAAATTTGAGGACCCATAATGTCCAAATGTTGTACCGAGTGCCAAAGAAACAGTGGTTGGCCAGAAAGACACAAGTCACTATCTCCCTCAGCCAAATATGGCTGGTCTTACAAAATGAGTTTTAACAAATAGGTCCTTTGCTTCCCAGGTTCATGTTCTGAATTACTGAGGCAGATTGTATTTATACATTTTAATTTATCAAATATTTGATAAATACTGAGTTAGGCACCAAGTAGTAATGATTATTAAAACCTGAGTTTCCCAATTACATGGAGCTTCCAGTCTAGACTCCAGAGGGCAACAGAGGCACTGATCAAGCAATGACACAAGTAGGTGGTAAAATCCTAAGAGAGATAAGTGCAACAAAGAATAAGTTTTTATTACTGCCAGAAACTGGAGAGCTTTGAATTTTTTAAATCCAAATATAGTGTACATGTAGAAAAGTAACGAAATCGTAAATGTACAACTCAATAAATTTTCACAAACAGAACATGACCAACATCTCAGAAGACTCCTTTGGCCACCCTTGTCATTACTCACCCCAAGGGTAACCAGTATCTGGACTTCTAAAGCCATTAATTAGTTTTTCCATTTGTATATAAAATGAATCACATAGCTTGTGTTTTTTTATGTGTTGACTTTCTTTGCTCAACATTCCGTTTGTGAGACACATCCATATTTTTGTGTATAAGTTGTATAGGATTTCATTTATATGCATATTTTATCACCAATGCCGTTAATGGGCAATGGAAGTAGTTTCTAATTTTTTAAATTTTTCTAGTTTTAAAAACTCTTGTCAAACTATTCCAAAGCGGCTGTACCATTTTGCTTTTCTACTGGCAATGCAAGAGCATTCCAGTTCCTCTACATGTTTACTAGCCCTTGGCACTTTCAGTCTTTTTCACTTTAACCATTCTGTTGAGTGTATAGCATCACATTGTAGATTTAATTGAATTTCTAAACAGGGAGGACAGGGAAGGCTTCCCTGAAGAGCTGACATTTGAAATGATGATATGTAGTTAACAAGACGACAATAAGTACTCCAGGAAGAGGGAATGGCATTGTGTAAAGATTAGTGGCAAGAGGCAGCATGGTGGGAAAGAGCTGGTGAAGGGAGCTAGGGTGACTGAAACAGGAGTGGACAGTCAGAGGAGATGAGTACAGATATGTCAGGAGTGGCCTGATAGTGCCGAACCTTGGAGAACTAAGGAGCTTTATCCTCATACTCGGAGCAAGAGAAAGTCATCACCAGACCCTAAGCAAAGAAGATTGATCAGATTTGCCCAAATCACTTTAGCTGCTGCATGGATTACAAATTGGAGGGACAAATGGGTGGAGGGAGGGAGATAGGTATTGATAGGCAGCTACTCTAATAGCCCAGAACAGCTTCAGTTCTTTCAGTAAGGAGTCCCCTTTCTGTGGCTACTTGGCCTGCCTGGGTCTCAAGTCCATAGTAGGCCTAATTTAAGAGCCTGATGTTACCATAACCTTGGGACCTTTTGTGACATGCAACCCTTGGGGACAGGATTATACTCCACAGTAATGTGAGAAAAGTATAGCCATAATCTTAACTTCAGTCTGCTTAATCAAGAAGCCTATTTAATAATTTCTGAGCACTTGAGTAGGAGATTGATTGATTAATGCAGTTAAAATGATGGCTTCTTTGTCTTTTTTATTTACTGAGGTTAAGAGGAATGTTGGCTTTGTCCTTTATTGATTAAATAAAGGCCTAGGACTAATAGCTCAGTATGTGTTTATGAGCACTCACGGGATACACTGACGCAGCTGAGGTTTGCTTCAACATAAGGGAAACACAGGGGTTAGGACTTCATCACAAAGGGAGCCTATCCTTCCTGTGTACCAATCAAAACTAGAATTTGGATTTTCAGTCTCTGGGTCACTATTATTAGGGACTTGGGATGCGTCCTGCCACTGTGATTAGCCAGGTGTGTGAAGTCTATAGATATGGTATGTGGATGTTTGTATATGAGACAGCTATGAAAGGACAGAGTGGAAGTTTCTTCTGTGAGGTTATCCAGTGAAACCTCAATAGATTAGAGCGGCTATCTAAACAGTTATTCAAATGACAACATAACGATCTGGAGAAATTAATTTAGGTTACATTACAAAGTAATACATGCAGAAATATCTCTAGATGTGAGTGTCTGGGGAGGTGGGTAGAGGATTACGTGAGTGTGACTGTGTGTGTATGTGTTGATATCATAGTCTGAGTCTTACCATTAACTCTGTTATTGGACAATTCACTGACTCTCCATATGTTGTTTTCTACATCTGTGAAATGAAGAAACTGGGCTTAGATAATCCTTAAGGACTATCAGGCTCTACTCTCAGAGTCTTTCAGTATTAATCAGCCATAATAACATGCTCTCCGATGAGCCTTTCATCACAGCCTAATCCCTGAGTCTCAAATTAGAAAATTAGGATAATTAAAACATGTAGAAATGCATAAGACTTTTGTAGATTTGTCTTTGCAGCCCTGAGAAACTTTAGATCTGTCTTTTCTAATTTTTGAAGGATTGTTTGATTTAGTAGGTGCAGCCAAAATACAATTATTTGGTTAGCACTATTTATTGACTGTTTAGTCAATAAAACTATCAGAATACTTAGAAACTATTTCTAAGTGTGAATTGCTGTAACTTTGAGACCATGGAGATACAATTGTGTTGTGCTTTCTAATTCATATAAACTGACATGATTAAAAGTAATAAGATTTGAGAGTAGCTATAGAGACTATCATGAACATTAAGCAACAAAATGTGCCTTTGAGATCAATTTGTATTTATCTTCTCTGCAGATAAGAGACTTAGGATAAGTTTCTTTTCAATAAAGCAACCTAAAATAGTCTCTAAATATAAGAGGTAGTCCATTGGACTAGAAAGCCATTAGACAGTTTTTTCAGCTGCCACAAGATAAGAAATCTTGAAATTTAAAAAGAGCTGGGCACGGTGGCTCATGCCTGTAATCCCAGCACTTTGGGAGGCCAAGATGGGCCAGATCACTCGAGCTCAGGAGCTTGAGACCAGCCTGGCCAATATGGTGAAACCCTGTCTCTACTAAAAATACAAAGATTAGCTGGGCGTGGTGGCACATGCCAGTAGTCCCAGCTACTGTGGACGCTGAGGCAGGAGGATCACTTGAACCCGGGAGGCAGAGGTTGCAGTGAGCCGAGATCATGCCACTGCCACTCCAGCCTGGACAACACAGTGAGACTCCATCTCAAAAAAAAAAAAAAAAGAAATTTAAAAAGAAAAACTGGTAGCAATATGGCCATACCACCCTGAACACTCTCAATCTCATCTATCTCAGAAGCTAAGCAGGATTGGGCCTGGTTAGTACTTGGATGGAAGAAAAATTGGTTAGAGAAATCCATGTCTGCCAAGAAAAGTTGTAAGCATTCATATGAATAAAGACTTGATATTCCTCCTTTGATGTCCTTCTGAAATACAGGAATTAGAACATTTTCATCTACATAGCACTTCCAAGATGAACTTTAATTGTACTTTAATTTCATTCAGGTGATAGCAAATGCTTGTGGGAGTTGTCAGCAAATTATTCTGTTAATAATTTTGATACCAATTGACTTTGTATCTTGGAGCCCTTCTCCTTTTGACTTGCCTGCACATATTAAGTAATGTCTATATTGTGTCAAACTAAACTGTACAGACTTGTGCCAAGCCCTGGGGGACCTACATTTCTGGGCTTGCAATCTTGACCCAGAGGATTCATTATCTCTCTTTGTATGTGCCCAACTGTTTGATGATATATGGAACTAGCCAGGATAGTAGAAAGTTAAAGTAGAAACTATAAGTTACAGTAGTTATGTACACAGATAAACATAAGGCCAGGAAGGTATTACAAATGAACAAAGTGGCCTACGTAGGGAATGGGGACAATCTGCAGAGTATGTTCCATTTAGAGGGACCAGCTGCCAGGAGGGACATGGGCCCACTGTAGCCTGGTATCTTGGGTTTTCCAAAGTTCTTAGAGTACTTGCTCAATTTTTAAATGTGGGTAACTAAATTCAAATTGCAAGTAAACACTTAGTAAAACAAAGAATATTTGTCTATGGCCCATATAAATCCCATTAAGTATCAGTTTGCAAAACACATTATAGGATAAGAAATCTGTAGGAGCTATATGTCAAATTATATTAAATCGAATCATATAACATTGCTATTTTTATGGCTCAAAAAAATGCTCAAATATCAATAATTCCTCTGATTCAACCTGATAGTCTGCAATCCCAAATTAATGAGAAGACTGGTAGTCTGCATTGCCAGAACCAATGTACAAGTTAGATGAAACAGAATAGTACAAAGTGAATTTTAAGTTTTCATGAGTACTCTTGCTCCCCCTACCTTGAGAAATTTGATAAAAGCTGTGGGCCTTCTTAGATACCTGCACTTTTGCATAAAGATGTGGCATATGAGGAAAGAGGCTGAGAAAACCTAGAAGTCCAGGACTTCGAGCTGACCTATGTGTAAGGAGATCCAATTACAGCGGTGTATTAGTCTGCTAGGGTTACTCTAGTAAAATATTACAGGCTTAGGTGGCTTAAACAATAGAAATTTATTTTCTCACAATTTTTCTTAAAGTCTTCTATGAATGGGCTTATTTTCTCACAATTTTGGGGGCTACAAGCCCAAGATCAAGGTGATGGTGGGTGTCGTGTCCTCTGAAGCCCCTCTCTTTGGCTTGTAGGTGGCTCCCTTCTTGCCATGTGCTCACGTGGTCTTTTCTCCTGTACACGCACATCCCTGGTGCCCCTTTGGGTGTCCAAATTTCCTATTCTTATAAGGACACCAGTCAGATTGGATTAGGGTCTACTCATATGATCTCATTTAACATTAATTACCTCTTTGAAGGCCCAATCTCCAAATCACATTCTGAAGTACTTAGGGGTTAGGGCTTTAACATATAAATTTTGGATGGAACACAATTTAGCCTATGGCAATTCATGTCCTGGTAAATTTTTACATGTATCTCTATGGAGAGAAAAAAATATTATTGGTAGCATTTGCCCAATTTTTGTGGTATAAATACTCCCACCTTTTCTAATTTCAGGTTACCCCAACGTGACAGCATTAACCATGGATTTGGGAAGACAGCTGAAATGTGTTGCAATTCTGTAACACAATAAACAAAAATAATCTCAAGGGCATAGGTCATAGTAAGATGATTAGGAAGCGACGAGTTTTAGTTTTCATTTTTCTTATTCATATCATTTATTGTAAGTTGATAGAATTTAATTTTTAATAATAGCTGTCTTTAAAAGCCAGCTAGCAAAACTCTTGAAAATTTAACAATGGGCTCTCAAGAGCTGTACAAGCCAGTCGTAGCCTATCACTGAGTTATGTAGCCCTTAAGTAGAATTCTGCCATTAGGAATGGAAAAGAATAACTTACTCAGAAACTATAAAGAGACAATATATTGGCTATAATGAGTGACAGGATATGGGAGAAAATAAACAGGAAGAATCCAAAATTAATAAGAGAAGGATGGAGAGTTTGGAAGGGGGAGCAAGTTTTGATGGGGCAGCAAATTAGGCATAGTAGGAAGAGTGAGTCCTGGGGTCAGGTGACCTGAATTCCTATCCTGGTTGTACCCAAGCAGGCTGGGCAATATGGGCAAGACATGGCCTCTCAGAGCCCCGGTTTCCTTCTCTCTAAAATACATCTTCCCCCTCATGTGATTTATTGGGAGACATTCATTTCTGAAATTCTGGGATCCTATCACTTAATGTCCTACATAATTGCCAAGCTCTCTTCATTTTTCTGTCTATATAAGCCAGTTTATGGGGGAAACAGCCATAATTGAGGAGAGTATCTATCCCTCACATATGACAGTCACTGCAGAAAATACACTTTATGGAAAGGAAAAAAAAACACAATTCTGTTGACACTAATATATAGTTAGCAAGATCATAAAAGAGATTTCTATCAAAATGCTTTTTTTTCCCCTTATGATCCTCAGTGACAATTATAAGTAACCTATTTCAATGTGCATCTGGCTTAGAAGAAAGGTGTGTGAACTATATCAGAGACGCAGGCAGCCCCAGAGGAATTCTGCTTTCACTTCAGTAGTAAGGCTCAGTGAATGCTTTGTGATTTGACTACATCATGGCAGGGTGCCTGGTTGCTGTGCTCTTGAACAGGTCATTTAAAAAGAAAAACGAGGGTTGTGCACACTTAAGACCTTCTCTGAAATAAACAGGCCTTCGTTGGCTCATGGATTTTTTTTTTCAAAACCTTTTGTAAATATGCCTTCCTAACCATTTCAGAACTATCTTGAAATGGTTCTAGTCAATACATTGTTATCGGAGACATAAGTAATCAGCTCATAACATGTTGGTCACCCCCACCTACTTCACTTTGTGTTAGAATTCTTGCCCCGGTGCTTTTCAAGGAGTGTTCCCTGGACCAGCAATATCTCCTGGAAACTCATTAGAATGCAGTTCTCAGGCCCTACCTCAGAACTACTGAAGGATAATCTTTGTAAATGAGGCCCCGTCATTTGTCTTAACAAGCCCTCGGTGATTCTGATGCAGGTGGTCTGACCAGAAGCTCTGCCATAGAAAACAGGCAGGAGTCAGGCTTTCTCTCATTCTTGCATCTCTTTATGCCAGTGGTTCCCAAAGTGAAGTCCCTGGACCAGCAGTATCAGTGTCACTTGGGAACTTGCTAGCAGTGTAAATTCCTGGGCCTCCCCTGGAGGTGGGGTTCAGCAAGAGGCAGAGTCGTTGCCAATATGTAGTTTCAAATAATGGACTTGGGTACTTTCATTTGGGACTAGGGAGAGAAGCATGTTAGTCTGATAAAAACAGTTATAGGTACAGAGTGGATTTTAGAAGAGGGAGAAGGAATCATGGGAAAGGGTGTTTCTGTGGTTTCAAGTGTATGAGGATAAAGGGTGGTTGAGGGAGAGGAAACCTGCTTTACCGGGAGAGCGATGTACAGAGAAGTAAAAGGTATTGGCTGTCCCACCTCTTCCTGTGCCTAAGGGAGCTTTCAAGGTCCTATAACTTTGAGGAAGTCTTGTAACTTTCTGGAAAAGCTATGGAGAATATCCTGTGGTTGTCTGGAAAAGCCCTGCTGGAGAGTTGCCTTTTACTTGTCTCGTTCTGGGGCTCTTGTAAATTTACCAAATGTGCCTGACCATGTTAACCTCCAACTCCACCACACCCCTACTCTTTTCCTCTTCCAGCTGTTGCCCACCTGTTTGCCACTGGCAAAGGGAGCCCAGGCATGTTCTCACCACTGTGCTAGGGATGGGAGTATTCCTTTCCAAAGCACAAAAGGAGCTTATCCTTAGACAGGCTTCCTGGCAAAATCCTAGCTACCATATACAGTTGTCTATCTTTACTTCAGGACCATTTTTAAGCAGATGGCATTGGTTTGGGTACTGACAAGTTCTGTACTTTTAGAGAGGGTATTTTCCAAACTGGGAAACTGTCTTGGAAAAGACCTCACACTCAAACTGAGACTAAACCATGATTCTTTTGTCACCCAGGACTTTTGCTGCTAACATCCTTCTAACTCATAAAATCATAGGTCAGTCGTGAGAAACCTAAGAGTCAAATGACTGATAAGTTTCCTCCTCTTAGAAAGCAGGAGGCTCTACCATAAAAGACAAACTCCAAGGATAAATAAATTAAATGAATTGGTCTTGAACTTGGCTCTACTCTGCTTTGCATAACTGCTTCAAAACTGGTGACCTGGGAATAAATTCCAAGTGGAAAGTATTTCCCAGTTTCATTTATGAATAAATGGTCCACAGGAGCTTTTTCCTAGGTCTTCACTGATAAGCCTTCTTAGCTTTTCCAAATGTGTGGTCAGTGGGGAGTTGCCTTTTCTCCATGTGATTCTGACCTATTTCTCACCCACTTCATTGACACCCTGAAGCACCATTTAGCACTCCAGGATACCTTGTGTATTAAAGGTAATCCTTTGAGAGGTGTGGGTCCATAAAGTAGTGAATAAGTCACTTGTGGCACAGCAGTGCTGCTTTTCATCTTAGGAATGGGCAATGAGGGTCACACTACTATTTCATCCAAATGGGAAAAGGAAATTAACATGGGACAGAGTAGAAGTCAGAAATCCTTTAGTTGCATTTAGCTTTCATAGAACACTGGGCCCAAGAAATCATATCAGAGTGAAAATATCTGCCTGATGATGTATGAGACAGGGCCACTGAATTTGGGGACGCATGGAATATGGTGTCAGGCAAAACAAATCACATCCTTCAGTTATAGTGCAGTTGGAAAGCCCTTTATTCCTCTGAGAGATAGATATCTCATGCCATCAAATTGAGCTTTCAGTGCTAAAATGGAGTCATGCAGGGTGATCAAGTAGATTGTATTGCTAGTCAATACCTTTTCTATTATTATGTTACTGGAAAATAATTATTATCTTCTGCCTGAGCCTATGCAAGATTGAGAAAGATCGGGGAGAGGAAGAATATTGTATTGTTCAACTTGTGTTTTATATTCTGCCCTTACACATGTTAAAGCCAGCAGCACTAGCTGAAAATTACATATATTTTTTAAATCGTCACCCTACAGTAATTTCTTCTGCCTTTTGAAAATGACTATTAAGCTAGGTTGGAAATGTAAATCTGGAAATTATAAACAAAGTGAGAGTATTGTACATATCAGTATTTAATTCCATATTCTTTTCATAGATTCGGTTTTGGTTTAAAACTGTATTATCTTTTAATAATGGTGATGTCAAAGATGTTTAAAAATGTTTTGAATGAGGAAAACATTTTTGAGGTTTAATTTAGTTAAAAGTTTATAATTTGTATTATGTTATCTCATGCTTCTTCCTGGCAATTCTTTAAATTAATAAGTTGGGGTCTAGAAAAGTTCAGCTTTTTGTAGAGTAGGAGTGCCTAAAAGAATATTCAGTTTTGTCATATAATTTTGAGGAAATCTTGCATCTTCCTGGAAAAGCTGTGGAGAATATTGGGCCCTGCTGAAGATCTGGCTTTTACTTGTGTCATGTTCGGGTGCTCTCTTGCATTTACCAAATGTGCCTGTCTGGTTTCTATAACACTAAATGTAAGTTCAAGAGCAAGGACCTCTTTTCTAGTTTGTCCTCAGCTCATTTTAGATACAAAACAAAATCAAAAATTTATTTTCCCTTTCAACAGGGGCAGGCAGCAGAGTCAGTCTCTGAATATTCTCATCCCCAGGTATTTACTCTGGAGGCTGCTTCTCCTTCACCTTCTACTATAGGAATGTAACCCTTTGCTTTGATGGGCCACAGTAGGGTTTCTTAATTTAGCACTACTGACATTTGGGGCATGATATGTTTTGTTGAGAAGGGTTGTCCTGTGCATTGAAGGATGTTTAGCAGCATCCCCGGCCTCAACTCACTAGGTGCCACTAGCACCACCCTTGCCAAGTTGTGACAACCAAATAAAAATATGTGCCCATATATTTTAGCAATGTATCCTTGGGACAAAACTGCTTCCCCTTCCAAACCCCTCTCCCCATACACCCATATTGAGAACCACTGGACTAGTTCAGTGTTATTTAACACACCTAGCCACGCATTCTGTTCTCATATCATAAAACTGTTAAGAAACAGAAACATCGAGCAGGTCCCAAACTAGTTTATTTGCCCTCTTCCTGGCCGGTAAGCTTTACCTATAAATTCCCAAGGAAAGAGAACTGATCATTTTAGTGAAAATATTATGAGGCTTCCCCCTTAGAGTGTGGACACATTTTGCTGATATCTGGAGTAGAGAATTGCAGAGGTGGGTGGGTGGTGGGTAGGAAGAACATAACGTGACAAAGAGAATGCCTTGAAAACTAAGTAGATTCATTTATGCCTGCTAACTCTGTTGACCCACTTCCTCTTACCTGATGAACTCTCTCTCTCATCCCCCCTCTCTATCTAGCAAGCACTTGGGGTAGTGACCCAGGGAAGGGAACTGTCTATGGACTTGCATGTTTCTATTAGCCAAACTTGAGAACATCAGATATTTTGTGTTACTACCATATGAAGTTAAAACTAAAAAGGGTAGTTGCAAATAATTCCATATCTTCATATACTTATCCCAATGAGTTACTCCAGTTTTAGGGATTAATATTAGTACTTAAACTAAAAACAAACAAAAAACTCTAAACCTGACCTGAATAGAATCCACATCAGGAAAAATATATTAAGAAAGTTCATAAATTTGACTTTTCTTAACACTATTGTTAGAGTTGATAATTTATTATTCCTCAGAGAGTTTGTCTTTATTAAAGCCAAGAGAAGGAATTTTTTTTCTAGATCCACACCCATCTACTAAGCCTATGAACAAGACATAAAATATCCATTGAGCTAAAATTATTTTTCTCCCTAAAAAACTATTAATAGGGCCATAATTCATAAACTTACTAATTGTTTCCCTCTGCTACTATAGTAGCCAGTGTTGGTGACAATAGCCATCATTAAAATTGGATTATAAAAGACATCCGCAATCAGTGAGCTGTCTTATTTATCTTAATTAAGCCATGGGCTGCATAATGGAACCTGCCTTTCCCCACCTTCCCCTTACCTAAGACAAGGATGGTAAAACAAAGACAGTAAAAGCTAATGTCCCTATGGGCTATGAAAATTAGCAGCAGCACTTTTTTCTCCAAAGCCACTTTCAGTCATTAGTTGAAGTGCTACATAAATGCTAAGTATCCCTTGTTGGTTTATAAAGTTAATTCCACCCCAGAATGAGACTGCCTTATTCACTGATTACGTGGATCTGAAGTGAAGCAGAGATGAGAACTTCAGGCACTATATCATATTCAAAAGCAGTGTTCCCTTTAAACAACACTGATATTCCATTATTCTCCTATCAGATTGGCTGAGGGTGAAAAGCTTCAAAATACATAGCATTGGTCAGGCTGTGTGAGACACAGTCACTTTTATATACTGTTGGTGAAAGTATAAAATTGATGGAACATGGAAGGGAGGGTATTTCAGCAGGGGGCAGGGAGGGTAATATGCTGGAATTGCAACTGAACCCACCCTTTGTTCTAGTAACTTGGCTTCTAAGAATTTATTCTGCAAATGTATTTATAAAAGTTCACTAAGACATAAGGACTAGATTGTGTTGTGGTAGCAATGTTTATTAAAAAAAGAGTTCAATTGTCATTTCGTGGGACAATTCATTACCTCATGCAATGAATATAGTAGTTTGCAACCCATAAGCAGTACTCAATGAAACCCATTACAGTCAAATTGAAATGTCCCTCATCACACATCAACTTAAGTCATTCCTTCTACTCAATTACTAAAATAATTATCAAATGTCTTCTAGTTGCCAGTTATTCATCTAGGCTTTTGATCTGTTTAAATTTGTACTTTTTGTTTTTAAAATGGAGAGAGAATATGATGTAGACATATTAATGATTCTATTTCCTTTATTCAGTTAATATTTATTGAGTGGGTATTATTATGAGGGACTAGAGCTTTCAAAAGAAACAAGGGAGTCCTGGCCCACCAGAAACTTACAAGCAAGTGGAGCAAAGACAATTAAAGTAGGTGTCACTCATCTATTGCTAAAGATAGCTGTATTAGTCAAGGTCTCGGAATAAATTATTTATCATAGAAATTAGACCTTCCCAGTCATGGGAGAAGCTGGGAAGTTAAATGTCTGAAATGGGAGAGATGGTGAATCAGAAGTTATTAACCAGAAAATCTGAGAAACAGGCACCTCCAGTCCCTGAAATGGGACTGCACAGGGAAGTGTGTGGGAAAGCTAAGAGAAGCTGTGTCTCTATGTGGCTGCTGCTTCTCAGGTCCACTGCCAAGCATCTGCCAAGAGACATGCAGATTGTGTTGACAATCAGGTCAGCAGTCAAGAAGAGCTCCCCCTGGAGGACAGCAAGGTCAAGCCGGAACCACATCCAAACATGAAGATTTCAGAGAGTAGTGGCTGCAGCTTTATCTCTGTCTTCCAGTTCCCAGGCAAATTGCTCTGTTGACTAACTATAGCTTGGAACCACACAGAGAAGGAGATTCTTGGAAACAAATTTCAGCCTAGCCAAGTTGGCACAGTAGAAAATACCACAATAAATATTTGTTAGCTTAAATCTCCTAGCTTACATTACCGACAAACGTATATTCAAGAACGTACATGGGTGTTCTTCTCCCAGATCTTTTCTCCTCATGAATAGTTGAAAGTAGATGCTTTAAATGTTGGTAAAATGTATGTCTCCAGGTGACTGATTTTAGAAATCCTTGTTTTTCTTAAGCCGTAGCATCCAGTCACTCTTGGCTGAGCTTGTGTTGCTCTGAGGGTGTTTTTGAGCCTCTGCTCCTGCGCTCACAACGGGAGTCAAGAATAGCTGTTTGGACCAGTCTGGCCAACATGGTGAAACCCCATCTCTACTAAAAATACAAAAATTAGCTGGATGTGGTGGTGTGTGCCTGTAATCCTGGCTACTCAGGAGGCTAAGGAGGGAGAATTGCTTGAACCCGGGAGGTGGATGTTGCAGTGAGTCAAGATCGCACCACTGCACTCCAGCCTGGACCGCATAGCGAGACCTTGTCTCAAGAAAAAAAAGAATAGCTGCCTGGGTATATTTCAGATCTCTCAGTTGTGTGTCGAGAGGACCAGAGCATTGTGACTTAAAGGATGTTTCTCCATTTAGCTTAAAAATGCAATGTCTTTCTCATAGTAGGTGCAAATAAAGGCTTGAACGAGTGGATAGATGGAAAAGTGTATAGACAGTGGTTTCTCTAGGCAGAAGATGGCTGCATATTTAATAGCTCAGTGTTACAAAAGTAGATGTGCAAAGAGTAAACCTTCAACAAAACTGTTTTTTATGGCTCAACAAAGCTATTTTAGGTCAATTCCAACACAAACATCTGCCATCTTCTATGCCAGATACAAAAAGCTCTTCCCTCCTTTCCTCCTTGTGACTCTTTGACTTAGCCAAACATCAGTTAAAAAACACAAGCCTACATACAATGTTTTTGGCTCACAGAACGAATGATTTGAAACATTTTTAATCAATTATCAACCCTTAAAAATGGGAGATTTTGTGTAAGTATCCACACTTCCAGTGTCTCTTGGAAATTCAGAAGACCTGGAAAGATTGGGGTGCCATTTCCATGTGGCAACTGCAGCTGGAGCTCAGTGGCAGCTGCTCACTTTACACAAAGTGCTCTTCTGATTGCCACTGTCTCCACCACTGTGAATTGTTCATTGACACAAAGGCTGCACATGCCTTGCCATTTATCATTCCACATGTGACATGATATTTCTAATAAGTAAAAAAATATTAATAGGTTAGGATCATAATGAAAAAGCTGTTTCAATTTATTTAACCCTTATCACATGTCAGGTACTGTGAACTGCATTTTTTTGTTTGTTATTTGAGACAGGGTCTTACTCTATCACTCGGGCTGCAGTGCAGTGACACCATCATGGCTCACTATAGCCTCAGACTCCTGCATTCAAGCAATCCTCCCACCTCAGCCTCCCAAGTAGCTGGGACTACAAGCACATGCCACCAACCCTGGATAATTTTTATATTTTCTATAGAGACAGGGTTTCGCTATGTTGCCCAGGCTGGTCTCCAACTCCGTAGCTCAAGCGATCTGACCTGCTCAGTCTCCCAAAGTGCTGGAATTATAGTTGTGAGCCAACTGCATCCAGCCTTTTTTTTTTTTTTTTCTCTCAAAGTAGCTATTCCATCATGTGGATTAAAAAACTGAGATTAAAGAAGTTAAGGAATATATCTGAGATACATTGAAGGAAGTGATGCAGCCAACATTCAGGTACAGAAAAATAGAATCTCTTAGAACTCGAGAGCCCAAACTCATATTGATGTTGCTTCACCTAAACTATGTGTCTGTACAGCAGCCAGCAGACTTTTTCTACAAAAGGCCAGATAGTAAATAATTTAGTTTCAGCTTTGTGTACCCTACCATGTCTATTGCAGTGACTCAGCTCTGCCCTTGTAGTATGCAAGTAGCCAAAGAATATATGGAAAGGAATGGGTGTGGCTGTGTTCCAATAAAACTTCATAAAAACAGGCAATGGCTGGATTTGGCTTATAGGCTGTAATTTCTGAACTACTGGTCTATACCCACCTGCTGTGAGCCTCAGTGACTGCAAAAACTGAGGTGGTTACACTCTCGATAACTAAATGGTGAACTGCCATGGAGGGCCACAGATGTTGTGACATGGTCCTTCACGTGACCCTTCATAGCAGGTAGAACTGTAAGAAATTGCTATTTTTAAATATTGGAAATTTCATGTAGTTTAACCCAAGTATTATGCCACGCTGTGAATGAAAAGACAAGTATATATTTTTTATTTATTTCTGCCTCCAAATTTGAGTTATTTCTGGCTTTTTATATTTTTTAAACACTTGAAATCCCCAGCCAGGGAGACAAAAATAAGGGAATGAATACCAAAGGCCTACTATGAAACAAGAACCTCCTTGCAGCAGTTGTATGAGATAGACATCTTTAGCTCCCTCTGCTGCGGACAGAACTGAGGGTCAGAGCTGTTATGAAACACTCACAAAGCCATACTACTAATCAGTACCTGAGGTTAGAATTTGAAGCCATATGTCTGTAGCTCCAAATCCCAAGCCCTCTCCATTCTACCGTAAAAATGTATAGCATTTTTAATCTGAATTTACTTCTATTAATTACATGCCAGAAAAGAAACAAGTAGACTAATAGACCATCTTTTCCTTTAAGTCTTCACTTTTTTTTCAGCATATTTATTGATGGCCTACTGTGTGCCAACACTAGAAATGTGATGCAGAATGAGATAAAAACACAAGCCTGAAGATTATTCCAGTGGAAAGGGACAACAAATGTCCCTAAGTGATGAAACCCCAGAACTGGCCACCTAGACCTCAGGCTTTGTGTCCACACCAGTACCTGAGTGTGGTGCCAACAATCTGAGTTATCTTTGTTTGTAGGGCTGCTTGGGAGAGCAATGGTCTGGCTAGGATGTCGAAAAGGCATCACTACAAGCCATGCAGCCAACTAACTCCTAAGTGTGCTTGTTTGCATTCAGGGTGGGGAGGGGGGATCTGGCCAGATTCTCTGGGTTTCTTTGGCACCTTGTCCCAGAGCTACATTCTTCTGTTTTACAGAATTGAGTTTTGTCTTCTAACCTATGGTACTTTCAAGGTCATGCATGAGAGGTGTCAGGTGTGCTCAGTGAGGATAGGGATTTACAAAAGTTTGTATGTGTGATGGTTTTATTTCCCTCCTGTCAGAATTACTGCTGGTTCCAAAAGAGTCAAGAACTCAAACTTGCATGAACTCTTCAACACCTTTCCAAATTCAACAAAACTGACATTTATAGCTTCGTTGAAGCAGAGACATGGCATTTGGCTTCAGATTGTTTGGACTGTAGAGTGTCAGTATAAATAGCTCTGATTGACTTTTGTATCGTGCACATCTGGAAGCAATTTATGGCATTCCAGCTAGATTAAAGCACGTTTTAAAGGAATTTCACCAGCTTTTTTTTTTTTTTTTTCCTGTTGGCCATGGCGAATAAAGTTTCAAAGAAAGTTTAGCTGCTGTTCTTCTTAATGTAGACTGTGGTGAAGTCAAATTCAGGGCAAACATGGGGTGGAGGGAGGAGGGAGGTTTGTTTTGCCAAAAGAGCTAAGCACAGAAGTGACTTTTCCCTGACTGTTTTGTTCACACTGCAATGAGAGATAAAACCTCAGACACCAGGAAGCTGCTATCCCTACATAGAAACTGAGTAATTTTTAAGGAGGTGAATGGATTGACCTAGGAGAGTGAAAAGAACCAAGTATGTGTCTCTTGGCTCAACAACAAGAAGGACTGGGACTTTCATCTATTGAATAGGTACTGTGGTGCTCATTTAGCGGTATTTGTGGAGCACCTACCAAGGGCTAGGGGAGAGGGAGAGAAAGCAAGCTCAAGAGCAAGTGTACAGAGATAAAGACAGAATTGCTGCCCTCATAGAACTTATATATAGTGAAGTTGAGAGCAAATTCCCTACACATTGTTTAATCACCACTGTGATGAACTTACAACAGGGAAGTACAAGGTGTCCTGTGTGTCGGGGACCTTAGCTTGAAGGATCTGCAAAGACTTCCGGGAAAGATGGAAATTTGGCATAAGATGTGAAAGGGAGAAAGAGAGAAAACCAGAAGAGAGAAAAAGAGTAATATTCCAGGAGAGAAATGTTCATTTTAAACCCCCTAGCCATGATAAGTAACAACTTGGCAAGCTAGTTATTTTCCCATTTAGACATGGAGAAAATGAGGCTCAAATTGCTTGTAACCCTCTTCAATATCACTTAGCTATTAACTATCATGCGCACTTTAAAGCATAGCCTACCTTAACAGCCAGTTAATCCTTTAGCATGGATGGTCTGTAAGTGAAGGCAAGTCACATTACATCTCTGGGCCTCAGTTTCCCCATTTTTGTGATGAAGGAATTTGATAGATACTTGGTAAGTTGAACCTCTTAGGAAGTAAAAAAATTCATGTAAAAATGAAGTTGTGTATAACATATAAATCATAATATGTAATGAATGCAATGGAAACACTGCTGTTCATGACATTTAAAGATGAAAAAATTGTCTAATGGATAAACTGGGAGGAGCAGTAAAGTCTTTGGGGGAATGAGTATGTACCCTTGAGTTTCTCTAACTTAAGAAAATAGAATATCTATTATTAAATCTGACTCATAAACTTGGAGAGACAGACCCCCACACATTGTTAGAGCTGTAATATATAGGTCATTGTGGCCCTCCTTTTTTTCTTTGTTGCTGAAGGAAAGTGATGAAGTGGTGCCAAGAAAGTGGCAAATTGCCCTAAAAATCACATAAAAGTGCAATTTAGCACACACAGTTCTGCTGAAGAAAACCACCTTTGTTTCATTATTAGCTTCCCAGGGATTTCTTTCCTTGGTTGGCATTTAAGTGTGGAAACTTGTCCTTTTTTTCTTAACATAATGAGACAGTTCTTATGTTTTAAGAACAATAGAAAAAGCATGAAGAGTGATCGATACATTACTTGAGATTTATTAACTACCAACTGGAGCCTTATTGCCAACCTCTGGGTATGTTTGAAAAGACAAGGAGGCATAAACCTCTGTTGTTTTAAGTAAAAATAGAAATCTAATCTCTGAGACCATGGTACAAAATGTGTTCTATTAGGGATTTGCTTTGCCTTTTTACCCTTAATTCAGGTTCAGGCTTTGACCTATAGACAGAGGAGCAGCTACTTTGCTTAAACGGTTTAGAACTAATGGGAAAGTAAACTCTGAAGTTATTTGTTGACATAATTTCTGGCAGTATTTTCCCAGCTTCTGTTTCACTTCTCTTTCCACTTGTCTGTACAGGCTTGACAAAAATACATCAAAATAAAGCTGTGCTAATGTGATCACATATCCTATTTCATACACTCTGCATTTGATTAGAGGGATACGTATGAAACAAAGAAGGGTGAGGCAGAGGCGAAGTGAGAAGCTAAGAATGTTGAGTCCTGCTGTAGTAGCAGAAAACGATTATTGTTAAGACCAAACCTCAGTGGAAAATAGGTTATGCATTAAATAAGACAGTGGTGGGGCAGATCAGTAAAGCCTTTTAATTCTGATGGTGAAAAATGTTGTTCTGGGAAAGCTTGGTAAGAAGTTTACGGTTCAAATGATGTGTTCAGTAACTTATTTGTTCTTTTAATTCAACAAATACTTAAGTATCTCTAATGTCCCAAGAATTAGGAAATAAGGCCACCGTAGTGAGGAGACAGGTATGATCCTAGAGCTCACATTCGAGTGGGGCATGGGCATAACCAATCACACTGTGGATTATGTTGTTAAAATTGTACATTATTAAAAATAATGAAAAAGCTAATAAACCATTTGGGGATGAAAGTTGAGATCTAAAGGACAAGAAGCCTTTTTCTTTGCCTCTTTTATTATAATAAATTTGGAGGTAGAACTTTGGGCACCAAAGATTATTTTGGATTCCCATTCCTGTTAGAAGTCCGCAGTCTGAAGAGCTGTCAACTGTGGGCATAGACATCTCTTTAAGAGAGGTGAGGAAAGTGGAGGATTGTTGCATAGATTTTGCAGAAAATTAGATGTGGCCCATGGGCAACTTGATACATCATTCGTGGCTGGGTAGAAGACAAAATTGTCTTGTGGGTTGGGATAGAAAGTGAAGGAGAGGTGACTGTCCTCAGAAGAGAGTTTTACTTAGCTAAACAAAAGAGAAAGAGATGTTAGCTGGGGAAAGTCAACTTAATGGTGACATTCTCCTGATATCCTGAAGGTGAGCCCTGCTGGCCAGGCCAGGGGCATCCATGGTAATGTGGGTTGCATGTACATTTTTATTTTCTGGTCTGAAATGTTATTGTGGGAGCAGTGAAAAAAATTCTGTCAACAGAGACAAAATGAAGTGCAAAGTGAAGCTCTTTGGGGAACAAATTATTTAGTTTGTATGTTTCTATAGTGATGGAATGGAGACCTGCTATTCAGTTCTGCACTTGGCCTTTTTTATATAGTCAATGTAGTTGCCATTCTTTCAACAAGCTTGCATCTGATTTGGGTTAAGGGGAAGCCAATGGAAATATTCATAGGTGGTTCATAGGAGGATGGAATCCATCACTATGGTTTCTTTTACATTATGATTGTTCAAATGAACTGGATTGGTCCTTGATATATTAGAATTCACAACCAGGCCAGGCACAGTGGCTCACACCTGTGATCTCAGCACTTTGGGAGGCCTAGGTGGGCAGATCACTTGAGGACAGGAGTTCAAGACCAACCTGGCCAACATGATGAAACCCCATCTCTACTAAAAATACAAAAATTATCCAGGCATGGTGGTGCATGCCTATCGTCCTACTCAGGAGACTGAGGCAGAAGCTACTCAGGAGACTGAGGCAGAAGAATTGCTTGAACCTGGGAGGCGGAGGTTGCAGTGAGCCAGTATCACACCACTGTGCTTCAGCCTGGATGAGAGTGAGACTCTGTCTCAAAAAAATAATAATTCACAACCAAACTTTGTAGAACCTTTTATGTTAATTACAAAGCATTTTCCTTAGCCATTGTCTCACTAGATAGTCACAATAGTCCTAGGAAGTGGATAGGCTGCCTGGTCTAAGGTCTGTCTGGAGTCCTATAAGCCTGAATGATTCAAAGTCAGCTCATTGCTGGAATGTGAACTCTTTGAGGGCAAAAGTTTTTGATTGCATCATTCATGCTGTATCAACGGAAATCCAGCACAGTGTCTGCCATAAAGAAGGTTCTACAAAAGTATCTACTAAATGTATGAAATGATTAAAATTTTATTATAAATTTTGCTTTCTTCTTACAACTTAAAATGGTGGGCAGTGGGATTATCACATGGTCTTTATTGCCATTCTGTGTTTAATAACAAAATTATCTGGAGATGCTTAAACCTGAGATTATGTTCTGGCTATTACTTACTGTTTCCAAGGCCTGGGGGATGTCACTTACCACCCTAAATTTCCCACCTGTAAAAAGAAGTGTCTTTTCCAGCACTAAAGTTCTATATTTGATGAATTTTTCTACTGATACATATGCTTCACAAGTTTTTTTCAAGGTTGCCACTTAATATTTAAATATTCGAATCCATCTTTAAGAATTTTCACTTGGAAAGTTCATAGAACAAGGTCTCTAGATCTGACTTTCAAATACATCTTCTGTCTTTTTCCCTAACTGCAATAACTGGTCTGACATCCTTAGTGGACAGAGGTGGAGGAAGACATTAGAGAACATAGTTGAGAGGGAGGACGTTTAGGAATAAAAAAAAAAAAAGGTCTTGCCATGTCCTTCTATAATACATGGATCAAAATTTATGAGATAACACATAGTTCTCCAGCTAAGAATATTTTTTTTTAATCAGTGTTCTTATCCTCAACTCTAAATTCCTCTCTTAGATTCTGGAGTTCCTAAGAACACAGATTGTGCCTTATACATTTATTTTTCCTCCCCCAATGCCAACTAGTATAAAACAATTAAAACATTATTGAATGCATAAATATATAAATAATTGAGAATGGAGTTGGAACTGTCATAGCAATTCAGAATTAATGAAATTCTGAATTTTATTAATTCAGAATTAATGAAATTTAAGTGGAGGTGGTAATATAGCATCCTTGGAACATGAGAATGTAAAATACTGAAAAGGAAGGACTGAATTGATGTTGCAATTAAAGCTTTATATCACAAATCAGCTGTCCCCAGGGCAGGGTGCAAACAATCAATGAGAGAAGGTCCCCTGGCCCCAGGTGTAATATAACATCAGGAGTGGAAGGGACTGTGGTAACATAGGCAACACATCCCTATCTTGAAAGCCAGATGCCACTGTGCTCCTGCTGACTGATGCTAATATGGAAATATTATCAGACCTTACCATTTTTCTAAAAAAGCTGGATATCTCATTGTTTATTTACAAACTGATTTTAAACAGTAGCTATTCTTACTATTTTTAAAATTTTGTATGGCTGAACAAATCTCCCAAACTACTTGTTCATCAACAGGTCTACTAATTAAACAGATATGAAAGCACAGTGTTTATTTTAGTGATGTTATTCAAGGGCATTAGCGATGTAGATTAAGTTCTGAAACTGTGTCCAGAGCCAAGACTGTTGTCTCACTAAAATGTTCCAGAATGCTCTAAGTGCTTTAACACCCAGTAATGTTTTTGTTCCACAGGACTTTGCTCTGCAGAATACTTAGTGTCTGCTCATGACGTTCTCTTCAGCCATCTGATCTGGGTCTTTCCTTGTTATCTGAAGCTGTTGGTTCATCTTCAGATTAGAGATATGATATTAAATTAACATCCAGGCTTCTGATGGGATGGGACAGCTTGATATGGAAATGTCACCTTAGTGAGCTCTGGTTTGTGCCACTTGATGGGCACTGAATAATACTTAACACACTTATAATGATGTAATCCACTGTGTAGTTATTGAATGTCCATGTCAGTGTGAATGTGAGCTCCAACATCCTGTCTGTTCACTTCCAAGTTCCTATTATCTGTGATAAGTTTTTCAATTCTTTTAAGTTGAACTTATCCTTCATAACTGAAACTTTGTACCCCTTGACCAATATATCCCCATTTCCTCTACCCCTCCAGCCCCTGACAACCACTTTTCTACTCTCTGCTTTTATAATTTTCTCAGCTCCGATGTCAGAGTTTTGTGGCTCTGTACAAAGCTTCAGATATCCCTCATTCAGTACTTGTCTTCACAGATGAAAATGCTGAAACATAAGAGCAGTTTTGTGAATTGGATGTGCCTTCATGATGTAATGGTGTGAGGCAGGGGAGCGACCGTCAGAGAGCGTTGTGTAAGAGGCTCTTGTAGTAAGCTTAAGCTTCCATGTTGCTCTCCCTAGAACCTGATCACTTTCTCTTTCATCTTTTTTTTTTAATAGTCATAACTCATCAAAACCATGTTTTGACATATACTCATTCTAGCATTATTGGAATCCATTTCTTTTTTAATGTTGGATTCACAAGCTGTATTTCTATGACATTATTATTTAGCAGTCACATAAAATGTGTATCTGGCCATTCTTAACAGGCTCATTTATACATGGGCCACATAAAATTTGCATTCTTACACCAGTGACTCATTTATTAATAGTAATAAATACACCGGCAACAGGCCAAGCACACTTCAGAGGCTTGTAACCTGAGAATGGTCAGAGGGGATGTGAAATGTAATGTGTTTTTTATTTTATTTTATTTTATTTTAAACCTCTTTCAACAGGACTTAGAATTTTAAAAAGGAAAAATTTGGACTGATGTATTAATAGATTCAAAAAGAAAGAATGTTTTTCTCTAGAAAGAGAGCTTATTCCTCCCATGGAGTTCAGAGAGAGAAAAGGTAAAGTAGGCGTTACAGGGTTTTTTTTAAAGGATACTATTTATAATTATATCAAGATGATTTTTATCTGAGTAGCATATTAGACATTATAAGCAAAGGTACCCTTAAGCATTTACGTGACCACTCAGTATGCTCCCTAAGATGCTGAAGTCACCCATAGTTCACAAAAGGATAGAAAACTTCAGGACCATGGTAGGAGGTTAGACATATGCAATAAAAAGCAATCATTTGATGAATATTGGTGAGAATTAATAGCACTTTATTTCGTGGCTTATTGAGGAAATGTGTGGTTGATGCTATTCAGAAGTACCTCTCAATGGTTTTAATAGAAAGCATGTGTGTGTGGATATGGAGTGCAAGTCCTCCTGACTGGTAGACTGACGCTCTGCAGACCTCTCAGGTTTTCCCTTTTTTTTTTTTTAATTAGAGTTTCAGTCCACTGAAATCTTTCAAAGTAAATGAAAACGAATCAACACAAGGTAAACAAGTTCAGGGAAGAATTTTAAACAGCAAAACCCTTTTAGTCAATTCTTAATAGACCCTTCCCTCTTTTTTGAACAAAATTCTGTTAAATGCCTCACATTTTCCTTTCTCACCTTCAAGGACTAATGACAGTTGCAACATTTGATGTATGTGTGATTCTGACATTAATATCTTATTCCCCAGCTGGGCAAAACATGAGAAATTGGCCTTGTGTCAACTTTTTAAAATGACAGGCAGGAACTGTATCTGAGTCTGCCTACTGTTGTATCGTCAGCACCTAGCACTCTACCAAATATATCCAGACCCTTCATTAATATGTGTTAAATTGTTGAGAGGAAGAAAGGAAGGAAAGAAGGAAGTCTATTTTTATATATTATAGGGCTAAAAAACAAATCCTTGAGTTCTCACTTATCAGACCTTGTTATAGTAATCAGAGCCTGGGATTGGTGTTCAAGGTTCCTTGTGCTAGGAGTCGTGGTACATGGCCAGCACATGCCTGGCTTATAATAAATACTTGAAATATTTCTAGGGAAGTAAATGAATGTGTCTCTCTTGTTCCCTGAAAATACTGTCTGGAAAATGGAAGATAGTCAACTTTTTGTAGACAGAATGAATAGTTAATTCAAGTAAGTATCTTTCTAATAATACTGAAAGATTCCACAACCAAATAGAACTTCCTAGCAGCATCAGGACCTACAGGATAAAATAGCCAACTGACTATAGAAGGCCAGTCCTGGAATCTTTGAACCATTCTTTCCCCCAGACAGCAGTCCTGTCTCTCTTTATTACTCTCCATTGTTCTCAGTGAATGCCCTGTTTATATCTGACAGTTTATAGTTTGAAGGGGGAATCATGAACCTTATAATCAAAGTCCTCCCGGCATTTTTTTGTTCTACTTGGGGGAATGGACTATGACCAATGACTTCTGAAAGACAAATTTCGAAAACCTAAAAAGTTTAGTTTGGTTATTTCAGGGGCATCAGGAAGTTTGAGAGGAGAGGAAGATGTCAGGTCTGTTTCTAGGAAATGACTGTCCTAAAAGCTGGAATAGCAAAAGTACAGTACCTTCTTGCAAAAGCAACTTTCCTGGGTGTTTGATGGAGACAGGAGAGTCTTAAACCTCTGAGCCTGGAGGAGAGAGTGAAATGTTGTGCATTTATAGATAGGTCAGTGAGCTTTCTGGTTTCCCTCTCCCTTTCTTCTCTCCCCTAATTAACAGAATTGAGGAAGATTGGGGGTCTGCAGTAGGACAGGAGGGGGGTTTATCAGGAGGCCCTTCCGAGAGAGAAAGCGAGGTAACTCTTTGTGTCTGAGAGGTTTAAGTAAATGGACAGCCTGTTGGCTCCCTTCCTGACATTCAAAGCCAGAGCTCCCTCCCTCCAGAGGAGTGTCCTGTTTCTATGTGTTCATTGTTTGGGGCCTCTGTTTGTGTTCAACTGTCAAAACGACTTCAGTGTTGCTACTTCTACTACAGTGTGTGAGTTGGTTTGTGTACCAGAACAATCAGACATGACTGAACAGGTTTTTTCAGATTTATATTTTCTAATGCCTCATGAACCTTTTAAAAAATGTAAACTATGAGTCTGTGGAATACAAAATTCATTGTTAAGGAATTGAATCTATTACTTTGGGAAATTACAAGCATATTAAGTTCAGCTGCCTTAGCAAAGCTTCAGAACTTCTTAAGGTTTAATAGTTTTATTAGTTCCAAAATAAAATTTAATGTAGCCTTTTTCTTAAAATGTTTTAATGAATGTAAACTAAAGAGGACAGTTCTAAATACAGTTAAATCACAACATGACTTAGTATTTTATTATACATAAGAAAATGGCTTGATCAGATTTAATATTCATTAGACCTGGCTGTTCAATAGCTTGGATAAATATATTCCTTTTTATTAGAAATCTGTCATACCCAGGGCATATGCCAACATGCTGGCTTTGTAAATCACGTAGTCTTCCCAGCTCTTTTGGTCCTAGATCAGAAAGAGGCTTTTGCAAACCCACCATTTCTGGGGTCGAATTGGAAATTAGGGAAAGAAAATGAGGTCAAGAAAGGCATGGAGAAAAAACTGCTGGGCCTGTTGGCCTGAGCACCCCCTAGAAAATATGCTGGGTAGACTGATATGTTCAAAGGCTTGTGTAATTTTCTTGCATATGCCTTTGAAAAACTGCAGAAAAGGATCAAAATAGTCAGTCTCCTAAGTTATTCCCTAAGTGAATAAAGACTGAGAAACTACAGGTAATTCATAGAGCAATTTTAAGATCTATTGAAGACTTTGATATTCTGGAAGGCAGCACTCTTTAAGACAAGATATCCTAGACTTCTATTCGGGTATGAAAAATATTATAATTTTTTTCTTTTTGAGACAGGGTTTCACTCTGTCACCCAGGCTGGAGAGCAGTGGTGTGATCTTGGCTCACTGCAGCCTCTACTCCTGGATTCAAGTGATTCTCCCACCTTAGCCTCCCTGAGTAGCTGGGATTGCAGGCACACACCACCATGCTCAGCTAATTTTTGTATTTTTTGATAGAGACGGGGTTTCACCATGTTGCTCAGGCTGGTCTCAAACTCCTGTCCTCAAGTGATCCTCTCACCTCAGCCTCCTAGAGTGCTGGCATTACAGGCACGAACCACCACGCCTGGCCTATAATTGATAATTTATATTAGTATGTAGATTTTATTAAAATATTAAGCTTGGCTAATAGTTAATATATGAGTAAACTATAGTAGGTGCATATAACTTATAAGTTAATACACGTATGTTGGGAATGCTTGCTAATTTTTTAAGAGATGTGCACTCAGCCACTGCTGTTTCAGCTCAGGAACACTTATTTCCTAGAACATAGCAGGGAGAATGTGCCTCAATATTTTATCCTATGCCCAGAGTCTTAAATTTTTCTCCAAATTTTTTTGTGGTGTATCATTGGACCACCCTTGTCACTAAGAGCTCCAGTGTCTCATGTGGCAAATGGTAATATTATTCTAAATTCTCTTCCATTTGCAAAGACTTCTGGAGGAATTTGTCTTGAGCTTTACAGATTACTTACAGAAAAGAGCCCAGGAGTTATTGCTATCCATTGGGTAATTAGGTAATTCCAAGGAAAATAATAAAACTATTTTGTGCCTGGGAGATTAGAATGGCACATGGTGACTCATATTAGTCAGCTGAGTAATTATGTAATTACAAAAGAAGGAGAAGAAAACCCTTCAGATTGTTT
The DNA here is from genome assembly GCF_028885655.2 of Pongo abelii. Classification (NCBI taxonomy): domain Eukaryota; kingdom Metazoa; phylum Chordata; class Mammalia; order Primates; family Hominidae; genus Pongo; species Pongo abelii. The sequence continues at coordinate 129,627,524 of NC_085928.1, read as the reverse complement.
TTCCTAAGAGGCCCTTTTGGAAGCATTCCAGCCCATCAGGTACTTATGTAATTAGGTCAGGGGCACAATCTATAAGGAAAAGCTGGGGGATTCATTAAAAAAAAGTTTATGTAAAAGAAACCTACGAAAAAGAAAAGGAGTTTTTAAAGGATTCACTCAGACTCTACATCTACTATATTGGATGTCATACCAAATGTCAAGGAACACAGGGTTTCATAGTAACTAGAGGCCATTGTGTACATGGGGAAATGAAAGGCAGTAGCATATTTTGGAGTAATCACCACTATCTGTTTAGCCTATGCTAAGTGTTCTCTCTCAATCACTCAATATAGTAGGTCTTTTGTTTTCCCTGTTTTTGCAAATAAGTAAACAGAGAGGCTCAACAAATTTGAACCTAAGTCCTTTGAATTCCAACACCTAGTCTTCCCACTGTACCATACTGTCTGTCTGCATTTCTCACCTGAATTATGCAGGTGGTTTTGCTTGTACAGAGCAGCAGGATGATATGGTTTGGGTGTGTCCCCACCCAAATCTCACACCTTGAATTGTAATAATCCCCACCTGTAAAGGGCAGGACAAGGTAGAGATAATTGAATCATGGGGGTGGTTTCTTCTACACTGTTCTCATGGTAGTGAATAAGTCTCATGAGATCTGATGGTTTCATAAATGGGAGTTCCCCTGCACAAGCACTCTTACCTGCCGCCATGTAAGATGTGCCTTTGCTTCTCTTTTGCCTTCTGCCTTAATTGTGAGGCCTCTCCAGCCATGCTGAACTGTGAGTCCATTATAAACCTTTTTTATGTAAATTACCCATTCTCAGGTATGTCTTTATTAGCAGTTTGAGAACAGACTCATACACAGGATAATTGCTCATTTCATCTCTTCATTTAGTATAAATATTATCTACTTAGTGAAAAGCACTGGATTGAAAAATGGTTAACTTGGTGATTTGGGCCATCTAAGTTACCAATCTGGATTTCCTACTTGGTTGATCTAAATAGCTATACCTTGATTGATGTTTTGTATAAAGCACTCTTCTGACCCCCATCCAATATATGATATCTTAATTAAGTACACACAACTTTCCTATATGAATACATGTTAACAAATGCAAAATGTTGTCCTGTTTTGAAGGAGTGTATTATTCTGTCAAGGGCTTATTTCATTATACAGGTTTGCTTATACATCTTCACGCAAGTTGTTTTCTAAAAATATTTATAATTGTGTCTACATTTCTGGGACATTCTGTGTATGCTGATTAATTTTTGTGATGGCAGAAAATTAGTGGTTTCTCTGGCCAAAAGCACTTACTTTCAGATTTCTTTGGTCTTTATCTGATTGCTAGGGTTCATCTGGCCAGACTTCCCTAATTTTAGGGGATTAAAAATGGCATATTTCTGCAGAGAAAGACATTAAGCCTACTTTTTTTTTTTTTTTTTTTGAGACAGAGTCTCGCTCTGTTGCCCAGGCTGGAGTGCAGTGGCACGATCTCGGCTCACTGCAAGCTCCGCCTCCTGGGTTCTCACCATTCTCCTGCCTCAGCCTCCCCAGTAGCTGGGACTAGCGCCCGCCACTGTGCCTGGCTAATTTTTTGTATTTTTAGTAGAGACGGGGTTTCACCGTGTTAGCCAGGGTGCTCTGGATCTCCTGACCTTGTGATCCACCTGCCTCAGCCTCCCAAAGTGCTGGGATTACAGGCGTGAGCCACTGTGTCCGGCCCCAAGACCACTTTTAATTTTATTTCAGTAAATCATATAACCGCCCCTGATACAGAAAGATGAGCCATAGTTTTCAGCTGATTTGGAGAAGTTTTGTGGATTAGGCTAAGTCGAACTATCTCAACAGAAGCAGTGAGACATTTTAGGGATGCCTGTGGAAGAACTAAGGAACTGGGAGAAAGGAAATAGGCTCATCAAGAAATGAGCTTCAAAAGGCAGGCTGAAGCTCATCAAGAAACAGGTCCCTCTGCCAAATCTGAAGAAATTTGTCTTCCGCTACTACAGACTCCAGCATTCACATGACTTGACTCAGAATTGTCAAAAGTTTGCCAAGTATCGATTTAGGGTTCTAGGAATTTCAGCATTGAATATGGTAGAATATGTATGCTTTGGCCTGGCAAATTATCCTTGCTTATTTACATCACTTTGACTATTCTTTTTCCAGTTGAGGTTCTTGTCATGAAAAAGGTGGGAGACTTACTGGAATAGGTTGTGAAATTCATAAAGGCAGGAATGCACACTTTGAGTATTTTACCTCTGTAGATGTGTATGTCTGTACCACATGCTTTTTATGTAGTGTTACAAATTAAAGCATCCTATTGGTGTCAGACTTCTGAATAACTATATAAAGAGAATACATGAAAAAATAAAATGAAAAAATTAAGGATATTATTTTAGCTCAGCATCTTCACATTTGTTTGAAGATACAACTAATCCAAACTGATGTGTTAACTATGGATGATTCCCTGCAAATTTCATCAGCATTTCAGTTAATCACGTGAAACTGCCCAGTTTACTGAAACTGTTTATTTGTTTGATATGTATTTTTGGCATTGTGAATAAAAAGCAAAATATAATTCTCTCATGGACCTCAAGGTCTAGTAAAGGGAAAGACACGTAGACAGGTAGTTTGTTGTTAGTGATGTGGTGAGCAATGTTACACCTAGGAAGATGACACTATTAACTATTTGGGGAAGAAAAGTTTAATAGAAGGAAAAGGGTATTTAATCCGGATTTTAAAGGCTGAGTTTTCTAGGTGGGTGAGGAAGGGTATTTTGGAAACATGGAAAAGCATATGCCAAGCTTGTATAAATGTGACAAGTTTCTGGGCTTGGAGTTTTGTGCGACAACACAGAAGATTGTATATTGAAATGACTATGCAACGGTGAAACCTAGAAATCTCTGCTTCTCCTTGACTCCCAGGCTGTGGCTGTGGAAAGAGTCTAGAGGGCACATTTACTATGTCAAGGTGAGCTGCTTTCAAGCAGATAAGACACACTGCATCACCTTATGACCAAAGTCGTCATGAAATTGTCAGTATTCTACCCAAGGATCAATCCCAAAGATAAGAACCATTAATACTTCTAATTAAATCTTTACTTCTCAAAAGGCTCATGATTAAAAAAAATTTTAACTCTCATCGTTTTACACACGAGTGAAGCGATTTGACTTTAGAGAAAAAGTGTTATGTGTATTCAGTTTAAGAAGTCAAATAGTTCTATAAGCCTTTTAACACTACTCCACCCTTTTCCATCACTGATTCCTGCTCCCCTGAGGCAACCATTTTCAGCTTTTCAGCAAGTTTCTTGTATTTCATTCCAATATTTCTAAATTCCTTGTTACACTTTTAAAAATTCGTTTTAGTCATTTCCTGGCATCCAATTATAGAAAAAGATTTAACTCTTTCATGTCACATTTGTGTGCTCATTTTTCCTCCGCCATTCTCCAATATAGTTATATCATAATTAATCAATATTCAACACTTATGAGTATGCAAATATTGCTTACATATGAAAATGCCATATACTAGAAGACATTTATTTCTGTCATATAAATGAACTTGCTTCTTGTTGACCATCAACTCCTCTTCAACTCAACAGAGTTTAATGTTTTAATTCTTTCTGGTGTGCCAAGTCTCCCATATGCTTTCCAGCTTCTAAAAATTTGACATCATTCATTTACTGTTGTCTCATCTCTCATTCTCTTTAACTGTGTGGATTTATGGCTTTTGGGAGGAGGTAGAGAGAAATGTGTATCTTTGATATGCCATGTTTAACACAAGTAGAATAGAGCTTCCTTTTCTGAAGCTACAGAAAAGGAAGGAGTAGAATTGTAAGTGGAAATGTCTGATTATCACAGAGGAAAAGCAGGTGTTGAGATAAAGCAGAGTTTAAATCACCTGTCAAGGATATTAAGACACAGATAAAGTAATACATGTATGGGGGAGGAATAGAAACGTGTAATTGTTGTTGTGAATGTTATATTTGTTATTGTAGGAGAAAGGGAGTGTTTCCAGCATTAAGATAGGCCCTGACCTGAGGATTATAAGGAAAGAAAGAAAAAAGAAGCTTGTAAGTACTTTCAAAGAACTGTCTAAAGATGCTTTATGCCTAAAAACCAAAGTAGAATCCAGCCTCTTTGAATCCTATGTGCATAAAAATAGAAGAGAGGAGAGTAAGATTATTTGCAAAGATCAAGCAGTATATCTTTGAATTAGTAAAGGAAAAAGTTTTATTGTTAATAGAGCTTTGTTACCTACATGTATAAAAATAAGACTACACATTCAATTTAATCAATATTTTTAAAGATACTATTATTCATTAGGAACAGTGAGCTACTAGATGATAGATAGATCAAGAAAGTTACAGTTCAGAAAAGACCATGAGACAAGCGTATAAACAAAATAATGCAAGAAAAGCTATCATAAGTACAGAAAGAAAGGGATATGATAGAGGAGAGAACATGGCCAAGCTAAGAATTTATGCAGATGAGAAACTACTTCTATGCTTGAAGGGAGGAAGCATCTTAAATGGACTGTGAAAGAAACAGGTACAAAAATGGTGAGAAATGGATTCTGTGTGAAAAGACTTTCTCACAAAAGCTATGTTATCCTACCAATTTCTCTAACCCTCTCTCTACCTCCCAAATATATTTGACACTCATGCTACAGGCACGGTATAAGATGTTTCGTTGATTGTGGATACTCAGGGACCCAGGCTAATGGAGGCTCCATCTTGGTATATGCTTTTGTGAGCACTAAGGGAAGAAAATGGGAAAAGGTCCTCATACCTATTTCACTGGCCAAAGCTAATTGGCCTACACCTAACTTAAACTGGACAGAGGAGGTGGTATGTAACTTACATCCATCCTGAGGAGAAGAGCACAAGCATATTTGTTTAAAGCCCTTATTATCACAATATGTGACAGAGAGGATGCATCCCATTGTGTATATGATTGCAAAGCCTCTACTGTTGACCATCACACCTAACTCTCTCCCAAATTCTATTACAGATTCATTGAAACTCAATTTTGAGATACAGAGAAGTACAATTGCTAGCTTTAACAAATAAAAATATAGGACACCAAAGTAAATTTGTATATAAAAAATACATTTTAGTGTAAGTAAATCCCATGCAATAATTGGGGCATACTATACTAAAAATTGTTTTTTCTTCATTTAAAATTTAAATGTAAGTAGATGTATTTTCCTGTTTTATGACAAATGTACAAAAAAAAAAAAACTAAAATAGGGTAGGAAATGTCTTAACTCTTTTAGATGGACTAGATGGAGAACCACATAGCAGCATGGAAAAGTTGGTTAGATTATAATTGAAATTATTTTCCTGAAGGTTAGTGCATGCAGGAAGTTCTTCAGGTGAAAATAGTAGATTGCAATTTAACAATCATAGTCTCTTATCTTTATCCTAAAGCATTCTTCCCTTACACCGGAGGTAGTTTTGTGTTCTCCATCTAGAAATACGTATGTGACTTCTTGGGTATGACAAGAGAAGAGAAGCCAGGAGTAGTAAAAGAGGGGTCACAAGTGAAAGGTAAAAAAGTCACAGAAAAAAAAAGATTCTAGATTGTGAGATGCTGAAAAAGACAACAATTTGGCAGAAGCAATGAGATTGTCCTTCCTCTAGGTTGCCTGGACCCAACTTTTAATAGCATGTTTATACTTTGGAGCATTCCAATTTAGTTGAGATGTGAGTTCAGAGTGAAAATTAATTGAAACATTGAAAATTGGAAAGTATCCTTAAGGAAAGGGGAAAAGAAGTGGAGTAGGCTGAGGCGGAGAGATTATAGTTTTTAAGCAATTGAAGCCACTTAATTAACCTAGTAAATAGCAGCACCCCTGGACTACAAGGGAGTGTGGCTTATGACAAGGTTTGATGGTGATAATTAACTTTATCCCTTCATACAATCACATTAAACAACTTATTCTTAAGAAAATCTTCTGCAACTTCCAGCCTCTGCCTTGTATCACCCATGGTCACCTACCTGTCTTTTTCTCTCACAAGACTGCAGGCTTTCCTAGGGGTAAGAATTGGGTTCCATTTATATCTGACACATCCTTAATCCAAAGGCAGTTTCCTTTGCTTAGCAGGTCCATAGTAGATGTTTATTGAGTTGAATTGAATTGAATCCTTGGCAGCAGTTCCTAAGACACAAATGCAAAGTTTGCATTGCCATTCCAGCCGGAACTTTGAACTTTGGTTTAAAAAAGTCAGATGTCCTTTCCTCTAGGCATCTGTAAGCTGTGGAGGAAAACAGTTACAACACTTTTGAAAGTGACTTGCAAACAAACACAAAGAACACTCAGGCCAATAAATATAGCCCATGTGTTCCATAAATGTTGATGGAGTTCTGATAGGTTAGTGCTTTTGGAAATCCCTTTGCTTTGAATGTTAGGTGAAAAAATTTCTGTAGAGTTTCTTTAGATTACCCAAATCAGTTACGGAACTGGAGCAAGGTTAGGGTTTATGAGGAAGGCTACCATCTCTCTTCCTTACTGACCTAAGAATGTGACCTCAAATGCAGTGGTCCGTGAAGTGCCCTGCCTGTACTCATCTTTTGAAATGTATCTTTGGAAAGGAACATATGAAATCACGGGGCATTGTAATCCCATTCATCCTACAGATATGGCTTGTGCTTCTACTCTGGGCCTGGTGCAGGTCATTGTCCTTGCTCTTGAGGAGTTCTTTGTTTCATGGGGGTTGGGTGGGGAGTCCATGTGGACACAGTTCCAGTACAACTTGATCAAAGCTAAACCCTATGAATAAACAAAGGCTCTGAGGTGAGTTAGTGAGACTTGTGTTGAAAGAAGTAGTTTTATGTGTCTAAAATGTAGACTCATAGACAAGCCTCTTTTAAACCAAATGTGCATACATTAATTCATCCATTGGTTTATTCATTCAGACGTTTTTTGACAGGGAACTTGGCTAAGCACTGCGTGAAATAAATCGATGAATGGCTTGTGATTCATACTCTTAAGAAATTGATTGTGTACTAGTTGGGGGAGCCATGTGAATGCCTCTAAATCAGTGTAGGGAGATGAAGAAGCATAGGAGAGATACAGAGAAGTCCTGAGGGAGCTGAATGCCCTCTTCTACCTGGGGAGGTTCGCAGGAGAGCTGTGGAGATGGTGGTGTTTGCTGTGAACCATGATCTCACTTTGTATATCTGGATTTGAAGGCAGAAAGCTACTTCAAACAGAAGGCACAGGATGAGTGAAGTCAGAAAGGCTGACTCTCAACAGTGTGTATATGAATATTTCCTAGCACTTGCCCCTGAGGGGAAAGGGGGAGCAGGAGAAACCTGAGATTCAGGGAAACTGTGGATGCTGAGTAGAGCATAGCAAAAGAGCTGGAAAATGGAGCACAAACTGTGGAGCACAAACTGTGTCTACTCAGCTGTTTTGCCAAAGGCCAGACAACCCTGCTTTGGAATCTGAAAAGAAAACCCAGATTATTTATGTGCTACCACTAGCAATATATTGAAGGCCAAGAGGAGCTGAGAGTTATTGAGCTAGTTCAAAGCAATCTCGATTATTGAAAATGAATGAAATTGAATTCCACTTCCTACAGAGTCATTTATTGAGAGACAAAAGCAATTAATACTGAAAATAAAAAATTGTGAATTCTGATCTAAATTACCATGTAGATATAATGTACTGTCTCATCAGTCTTTAAATACTTCGTGTATTAGAAAATTGTGACACCGGTTTCTGAAACCAGGGACTTATATATCATTAGCATTTATTCATTCTGCTTTTGCTCAAAAGCAGTTCTCAAGAGTAACAAATTAAAAGCCAAAGTTTCAGAAATATTATTCAAAATTTAAAATACACAACCATGTCACGGTCTGGGATTTGGATTTGTAAATTAATCCTGTCATTTGGTAAATTAAAAAAGAAGATGAAGCTGACCTTGTGAGGTATCCCATAGTTCGTTGATAGCAGCAGATATTTTTGAATATTATTGCAAATTTGGCTTGTCATGGAGTACCTGCCAAGTACCATGAATGTATTTGATGAATAATTCTGCTTTCAACAACAAGCATCATTGTGTAACTGATTTATGCACTGAGGACCCTTAAGAATTGAAAGTACAATATATACACAGAGATGGTACATATAATTTGCACAAGTTCCAGCTTGAGTTATAATACTTTGTTTTATGGAAACTACAGGGTCTCTGGAAGAGTTGGCTACCCATTATCCTTAATCTTTACAAATTTGGGAAACTAGCTGTCTTAAGTAGCTTTCTCCAGAAAATAGATCTTGTGATGAAGATTGGGGGAAAAGTTATTAGGAAGAATTGGGGAGGAGTGGGACTAGAAAGAGGAGGCCAATAAAGGGACAGTAGCAACCAAAGTTACATAGAGAGTAACTTTGGTTTGATCCTGCTCAGAGGCTCTGGAATTAGGATAGGGCGTACCCCAGAATCATCACAACCAGGAACCAGGAAGCTGGTGTATTTAAACCTCCTCTATGCAGCAAGCCTCCAAAAAGAGTCACAGGTGCTGGCTATTGGGAGTGAAAGTGCATGGGAAGCTGGCATGTTCTAAGATGGTAAAGGGATCTGGGGACATGTGGGCAGTGTTCTGACAGCATCTGCCACACCAGTCATGTTAGCTACTCCATGATTATCGTTAAATGCTGTGGGAGCAGAGTTTAATCTAACCAATCTGTCCCAACAGTAAAGAACTCCCTATTACCCTGCCGGGAAACATGCCCAACTCTTAGTGTCGTCTTGTTTCAAAGCCCAATGTGCAGGGAGAGGTTTCAGGGGGTCGAGAGATCCATTTCCTGCTGGTAACAGGCTGGTCAAAGAGAATCAACACAAACTAGGCAGCCTAAATTAGGAAAACAAATCAGGAGCAGGGTAGCCATCTCAGCTGCCTTCAGAGGCCAAGCAGATAACCTCAGTGAGAGAAAGCTTCCAAATGGCTGGGTGTAGCACAGCAGGGGAGGGAAAAGCTTCTGGAAAGCCACAGAGCTTTTTTTTTAGATGGAAAGCCATCTAAAAGCAATAAAATTCAATCTTGAAGAATACTGGCTCAAAAGCATATTTTGTGAACATAATTTGCCCAGTAGCCTATCAGTTTGCAACATTGACTGTCTAAAATAAATTACCTTAATATGTGCATAAATATTGTTTGAACAATTACAGAAAACTTTCTAGAATACAGAAATCAAATATAAAAGAAGAGTGCTTAAATCTACTGGATTCTTGCCATATGTTTAAAAGTTGGGACTCTGTCCCAGAGCAAGAGATCCTCTTAGTAGCAGTTTCCTTATAATGAATTCTTTAGTATATACCCAATAGATACCCAATTTATATACTTGTATGTGTCTCAATGTATCATATGATATACATACTTGTATATATGATAAGACAATTCAACCCTGATTTTGGCTGAGAGTTTTGCCATCAGCATTTTGAGAGGATAGAATTCTTTTAATTATTCAGCAAAATATAATGTTGTCTCTTAAAGACAAACTGCTATCTTGATACAATTCTTCCTTTGCCCCTCCTTAGAATCACTAGAGAAAAAATTCCTTAATGACAAGTGACTCGCTAAAGTCTGTGTAAATTGATTGACTGTAGCACTAATGACTAAGCCTTGAAGTAAACCATATGGTTAGTGTATGAGCCTTCATTGTTAGATGTTGAGAAGTTGTATTTCATGGTGGCACTCCCCAGTATGTTTCCCATGTACCTTGGGATTTCTGCCATGATTCATCATTCATAATCAGGTAGATTACTCAAAGTCTTAGCTTTCAGTCTTGAAGCTTATGGGCTGAGCCTAAATGGTCCCACTGTTATATTTAAAGAGTATAAGCATTTCTGCTGAATCTTCCATGCTTATTGCATTGAACCCACAAACCAGCCCGTGTTGGCAGTCATAAGCCAGTAAGGAATAGAATCTTAGGATTTTTTTGCAATAAGCATTCTTGTGTTCCCATTATGACTTTAATGTAAGATGCTCCATCATTAAGGGACTGTTGATTATCTCCGTAATTTTTCAAATTATATTTGAGAATGAGAGTTGGGTTTCAGTATTCTGGCCATTTTTCCACACTTAAAATTCAAAACAAAATACTTGTCCTTGAGACTTAATTTTAAATTCCTAATCTCTTAGGAAAATCATAAGCAAAAATAGATGCAAAAATAAAGCTTCAATTAATCTAGGTTGGCTTGCCTCACTGACTGAATTTGCCAGCTAATTGAGTAACTTTGAATCCAATTTTGGCTTTGAAAGACTTGGCATAGGAAAGACTTACTCATTTGTGGACCCTATGGAATGAGAACAGCTTCAAAGGAAAAATGAAAAGGACTTCTTTTGTTTCAGTTTCTTGGCTTTTGATTTATACTCATGCTTGCTTTTTTATTTTAAGAATATGATGAGTTCTTATTCATTCAGAGTTACTAGAAGAAGACTATTCCAAATGATTGAGAAAGCTAAACTATCATTTTAAAATAAATTGAATTTTTTTTACCATCAAAAATGTTTTCAGAACTTGACCAATAAAGTCTTCTAAAAGAGCTCTTACAGAAATTGAATTATTACTTAAATAAAAATGATGTATATAGAATTGTGATACAAAGATATACTTCTGAACAATTATCATTATATTTGATTATTTTTCCTGAATTAAACTATTCCCCTCTTGATGCTGCCCAAACCAATATTGAATTATGTACTGCACTCCCACTTTGCTTAGGTTATAAAAATTGACTTTAGAGCATAAACTTCCTGTCCATTAACTTTCACCTAAATGGCACTGAGTTGCCATTTGGTTAATTATGTTTGGAGTTCAAAGTTGTGATTATGGCTGATTTATCAGATGTAATCTTTTAAAGGCATAAAATTAAATAATGGCAGTATAGGTAAAGAAGATTAACTTTCCCTCAGTCATAAAGATTAATGGTCTTGATTTTCATAAATATCCTGGATGTTGATATAGTATGCTTTGCTTTTGTGTGGTTGGGTTGTATAAACTCCAAGTGGTGAAATTCAGGGAACATTTTGCCACAAAAGGGTCTTTTATAGGTTAAAGGAACTGACCAATCTAATGACTTTTGGTTTTAAAATTGTATAAAGCTTACACAGTTCTGTTCTTTTATCTCTGGCCATTGAACAAATGTGAAATCTGTACTAAATCAACCAGTAAGATATAATCCATGCCCTCATGAAGCTTTGATGGGCATCTCCAAAACCAAGTAAAAAGCAAGTCAGTACAGTTATTACAACTTATTAAAATAAAATCTTTGAAATTAAAAAAACCCAGTGTCCTAAGACACAGAATAAGAGGGGCATGAGTGGGGTAGATGATCTTATTGTATTATTTTCTTTATGACATGATTTTTGAATTATTAAAATGATTGGTTATATATAGATTTGATAGGTCCCTATGAGTGAATATAATCTAGACATTTGAAAATTTTTATATTTGTAATTTATAGCTCCTAAATAATTCTTATGGTAATAAAATATGCAATCAATGTAGAAAACTTGAAAGTTACAAAAAAATTCCTAAAAAATTTTTACCCATAATTCTACCACCAAGAGATAACCAGTATTAATGTCTTGGCCAGTATCCCAGTCACTTTCTAACACATGCATAAATATTATACATGTGCATTAGTACAAGAAATCTAACTATACACATTATTTTACAATCATTTTCCACATTTTGGAATGAGAATTTTCCCATGATATTTTACATTTTTTATAATATAATTTTAGTGGCTGCATAGTATTTAATTACACTGTTGCATCTCACTTGAGTTAACCTAAGCCACTATTTATGTACATTTGTTTCCGGTTTCTCATTTGTATAAATACTTGGATGCCTATCTATTTCCTTGCTTTTAATTATTTCCTCAGGGCACACCCCTAAAAGTAAAATAGCTTGGTTAAACTCCTGAGGCTTTGGATATATGATGAAAAATATCCCCAGAAAAAAACCATACTGATATAGACTTCCACTAGCTGGAAATATGTCCACCCTCACCATACCTCACTTTTACTTGGTACTTGTTTTGATTTTTAACTTTTGTCATTTTAGTAATCATAAAATGACTAAAAAACCATGTTCTGTACTTTGTATTTCATGTGAAATTAGAATACATATTTAATGATGCTTTAAGATTTGTAATGCTGCTTTAAAAATAAAACTAGAAACAAAATCAAATTTAGAGGAAATGGGAGCTTCTAGGATATGAGCATTGTGGAGACAAAGTTCAAGGTGATGCTGTTTACAAAAGCAAATGAACAAATTACAAGAGAATACAAGTAATAGGAGGGGAACAGCAACAAAAGCTCCTATTTTAAAAAAGCAAGCAAAATCAGGGCCGAGAATTCTTTGTCCCCCCAAATCAGAGTTTGCTATAATCTCTGATGAGAAATGTAGTCTTAGGTTGGTAAATATGGTAGTATCTTAGAATTCGGGTGACTTTTCTCTTGAAAGAGTTTACATTGACAGAATCTGAAAGAAGTGAGCTGTCAGTGAAAATGACATTCCACTAGAAATGGTAAATAGAAAATCTTAAGTTGTGGGATCCCTGGCAAATATCTTTCCCTATTAAAATAGTTATCAAAATTAAATTATATAAGAAAATTGAGTAGTGGTGTTAGATACAGTGATAGAATGTTAAAATTGAACAGGATTTGGAAGACTGTCTAATCCAGCCACTTATTTTACAGATAAAACAGAGTACTGCAGAGATGAAGTAACTTGCCCTAAGACCCATACCTGGTAAGTAATGAAAGAAAAAGTAAATTACATTTGAACAAATATTTTGAAAAACATGGAAGTTCTCCATAATCTAGCACTTCGAATATAACTGTAGTTTGGCATATGAATCTTGAAAGTACTTATTATATACACATAAAAACCAATATTTATATTTTTACTATATATAAAAATGGTTCTACAAATTGTTCTTTTATGTATATTTTGTAGAGATAGGATAGAATGTCTTATTTTCTCTCTGCTAACATGTGAATGGTATAGAGCAGAGGGTTGCAAACTATAAGGGGCCAGATAGTGAATTCTTAGGCTTTATGGGCCCTACAGCTTCTGTCACAGATACTCAACCCTGCTGTTGTGTTGCAAAAGCAGCTCAGGTCAAAATGTAAACAAATGGTGTGACTACATTCCAATAAAATGAGATTTATAAAAACAGGCAACATTTGTCCTGTAGATTGTAGTTTGCTAATTCTTGGAATACAGAAGGAAAAAAATCAAGTTGATTTAGAAAACAATGAAGCTGAAGGGGAAATATAATGTTTATCATGGGTGTAGATGGCAGAAACTGGATTTGAGTTTCCAGTGTTAGCCATGACCTTGGTTAAGGTAGGTAGACTCGCTGGCTTCATGAGTAGAGTGTGACTATTGATACCCAGATTGCAGGGTTATCTTGAAGATTAAATGAAATTATTTATATAATTTATCTGTTAGTAGGTAAGAAAAGTCTTTTTCTTTTGGGATGGGTTAAAAGCAGAATTTATGTATTCACATAGATGAAGCATTTGTGTAAGGAAGAAGTGGCCAAATTTACTTTATCTCAACAACTCAAAGACTTACATCATATGGATGCCCTTAAAATTCATGTTTCAAACTGTTGGCAAAGGTTGTGTAGATATAACTATTACCAGAATGGTCCTCAGTTTTCCTGAGAAAGGATTAACATACTTGGCCTGGAACTTTTGCAATGAAGGAAACATTATAGTTTAATTCATAGTGATTTAAAAAGATAGAATACTTTTTAGAGGGAAAATCTAATTACAGTGAAAATAAAATTTCATTTATTCATCATTTCCTTCATTATTATTTTGGGGGAAAGATAAATATGTACATACAAATAATAGCAAAGGTAAACATATCCAAGTGTACTGGGAAAAAATAAGGAATTGATGTGATGCTGCTTAACTATAAATTTCTTTTATTATAATCATATTTTTATTTAATCTTCCAGTGTATCTATTGGGAAGTTCAATTGGTATTTTAAAACAGAATTTCTATAGCAGTTCCAAATAACTTGATTGCTTTTTTCTAATTGATTTTGAACTTAATGTATTTTTTATGACTTTGTAACTTTGTTTTCTTCTCTGCTTGGTGTAGTTATACATTCAGTTGAGTACTTTAAGATTTGAACACAGACAGCTTTCTTGGTATTTTATTTTCCTGTTGCTTTTTATTCAGAGCCAGCTGCTTTATCTAAACTTAAATGTAAGCTGGAATAATTCTAATTTATTGTTGCAGTTTAATACCAATATATTGATCCACTAAATTTTATATTTTGGAGAGAAAGGTGTTTTATACTAGTTAAGTATTAATAATGACTATGGTTTACAATTTAGAGGAAAAAAGTGATTCAAGTTAATGTTGATTTGTTAGAATAAGTATATGAATTTTTGAAAAAAGAAATTACCCAACTTAATAACACAGCATACACCCTAATAAAGTTTAAATAATTAAAACGTTTTGGCGCTGGCATAAGAGTAAAGAATGAAATCAGTAGAACAGCACATCTGGAAAAAATCTAAATATTGGAATTTAATATAGAATAAAAGTGGTTTTCAACTTAAGAAAATAATAGTAGAATCAAGAATCAATGATGGGAAACAAGAATATAGAAGTATAAAATATCTTTATGGCAAAAGATAAATGAAGCTAAAGCATTTTTGTAAATGAAAATGGAACATGTTTATATCAATAAATCCATTAAAATAATATAAATAATTTGGTGAGAAAATAGATTATATTAACTAGATATTCTCAGAAGAAATAGTGATGGCCAGTAAAGAAAATGAAAAAAGTGTTCAAGCATACTAATATTTAAATACGTATAAAAGCTATATTTTGTGTTTTGCCTTTTATTGACAAATGTAGCCTCAATAATATCCAGCAATGGCAAAGCCATAGGAAATCTCTACTCTTATTCCTTGTAGATGGGAATGTAGCATGAAATAACTTTTTCTAGTGTGAAATTGGCCAGTATCTATTAAAATTTTAATTATAGACATTCTATAACCCAACTGCCTCACTTCTCAGAAAACATTCTACAAGATTACTTAAGTTCACATGATACATGTTCAAAATGTTCACTGTGTATTATAACAGAAAATAAAAGCCTGCTTAAATTGTGATATGTCAATATAATGAAATATAAATATTGATACTTGCTATAACCTGGATAAACCTTGAGAACACTATGCTAAGTGAAAGAAGCCAGTGCAAAAAAACACATATTTTATGATTCTACATATAAAAGAAATGTCCGGAATATGCAAATGTTTAGAGACAGAAAGTGGCTTATTGGTTGCCTATGTTTGGGGCCAGTAGAGGTGAGATGGGGAGTTACTGCTAATTAGGTATAGGATTTCTTTTTGGGAAAAATAAAAATGTTATCAAATTAGACTATTGTGATGGTTGCAAAATTCTGTAAATACATGGGAAAATTCAATTGTACATTTTAAATAGGTGAATTTTAGAGTATGTGAATCGTGTCTCAAAGGTTTTTTTAAATGCATATGTTCAAAACTAGGAATGACAAAACTTGAGTCATACAACTCATAGAGTTTGTGAAACTCCCCTTTGGCTTTTCAGACGAGAACTGTGTAACTTAGGACAACTTCTGAGACGCTTCTTAGAGACACGGAATAATAAAGGGTATCAGTGCTTCAGTTGTCTGGAGTTGAGTCTAAAGATATAACACCCCCTTTTGAATAGCCACAGAAGTTTTTCCCGGCAAATATAATAGAATTTATACCAATGGTGGTACCTGCAATGATTTAAATCATACAAATTGTATTTTGAGGAAATTATTTTATTCCCCTCTCAATTTTGCTCTAAAACTTCTGATTCTCTTGATAAGGAAGGTGATTTGAAGGTGTTATCTCTTCTGTATCTCTTTGTAACTGAGAGAGATCAGATTTGAGACTCAGAGCTTTCCTTAAGCCATGCCATCTAACTTGGACTCAATTACATTGTTTGCTTTCCATCCTATTTCTTTTTATGGGCTACCTTCTATTTGAAGTAAGTGAAGCCAATTTAGTATTTATGGCAGTGTCATAATTTGTCGATTTTTAAATGCACATAAGGTAAAAAACAAAAATGTACAGGCCTAAATAAAAATATGAAATGTGAGTGAAAAATGCTTCCAACAAGGCAAAATGTATGCCGGTAGAATTTGACTAAAGTTTAAGGAACAACTTAAAGACTACCACAGTCATAAAATCTTGAGGTTCAAAGGGGTCTGTAGACCTTGTAGTTTGAGACTTTTTTTTTTTTTTTTTTTTTTTTAAAGATGAGGAAACAGACCTTGGGATGTTAGGATCTTGCACAGGGTTACCACGGGTTATATTTTCAGACTCAGCTTCAAGATAAGAAAAGCACTGGTAGCTCCTCTTACTCCATATCACTAAGAGTCTCAGAAGTTGTGGTTTAGGAGAGTCAAATAGAATTAAGCACTACTTTGTGACTTAGTAAGGCTCAGGGAAGACTCTAATTACCCAATGCCAGATTCGAATGATCTCCTCATTTCTGATTGCAGTTGAATATTTTTGAAATTTTATTCTCAGGGCAGGCATAGAGACAGAAAAGGGATTACAAAAGTTAAGGAAGATGGGCGGCAGTGGGTGGATAGAACCTAGCTTGCCTTATTGTAAAAATGCCAAAGATAATTTTGATAATTGCTTTAGTGATATAATGATAACCAAGATTAAAGCAAGCAAGCATCAACTTTAGGATATGAGAACTGGAGTTTTAGATTTCATTATAAGATTGCCATCTCAACAAAATAGTAATATAATGGCAATAGATTTCCATTTTTTCTCCATTTCAGTTGAAATATTATCTCATAAATATACTTTGATACAAAAGAGATCTCTCAATTTTATGGGAGCTCTATTTTATTCTTATGCTGATTTATCCCCAAAATATCTTTTTGATATACAGCTTCAATATTCTTGCCAATGTCCATGACATCAGCAATCAAAAATAGCATTTTTAAATGTCTTTTTCACATACAGTTGTAAGTTATCCAAAAAAGAACTCCTGCTTAGTGCTCACTGAAACTTTCTTATAGAATTACCGAGAGACATTTATGGCTTATGTAGCTAATTATTCCAAGAGGGTGGCAAAAAACATCCATGAAAGGGGTCAACTTCACCCAGTGCTATTGTGAAATGTAGGTAGGGAAAATAGGAAGGGAGCTAATAAAACAACACTAGAAGGAAGTGAGGCTTTTCCAAATTATATTTTTAGGAAAGTAAGGTTCTGAGACCATGTAGCTAGAAAATGACAGAGCTCTGTGTCTCTCTATTCCACTAGACTCGGAGCCCCACAATTTGAATTCCAGACTAATCCCGTATGTGTCAGCTTTCCCAGGCCTCACAATTGTTTTACTCATTGATGCTGTTAGATACCAAGGTAGTGATCAAATGTCATAATCCATGAGGTTCATTTAGTTGAACAGGAAGAAAGCAAAGAATCTGTGATGCAAATGCCCTACACTAACCCAGCTTATGTGGGCCACACACATGGAGAATGATGTCAAGGAGTTCATGCATAGGAGTAAGGCAATGGTGGCCATTGGCTCTGATCCTGATGGAGAAGGAAGTCACTATTACCTGGCACACCTCGGGATTTTTAGATTGGTTAAGTATGCTTCATTTTAAATACTGCTCTAGAACTTCATTTTTTTTTCAGTTTCTGGAGTCACTTCTACATTATTGTGAGATTTTTAAAAAATTGTTATTATTTTAGTTATTAAAACTCCTTGCAAACAACCTGAGATTCTCCTGTTTTGTGTATCATTTCCTCCTATATCAAGTAGGAAGAAATATCACTATATCACTTTAGTGAAACTCAAGCTCTCTGAAATACTAGTGTTAAAAAACTAGTTATCAGGTTAATAACTATGCTTTTCCTCTAGACATTGCATTTAAAAATCTGAATATGTTCTGATAGAGGATAATTTTAAACTTTTTTAGTAGAATAAATGAATCTTTAAAGTATACAAGCAGCATTGACTATAGTTCTGATAGCTGATTCAAGCACTGTAAAAGTATTTTCACTAGATGTACCACATATTCTAGTAAAGTCTTCTGTTGCTATATATGTGATCATCTAAAAACACTGATGAAGATACAGATACGATTGTTCTACCCAAAGTAGGAACAGAATTCATGACTATTTTTCTTATCACAGTGAGCGGAGACTAAAAGTTCTTCAAATAAATGTGTAGTTGGATGACGCTTCGTACCATATCTGAGAATCTGGAATGCAAATGCTCTACACTAACCCAGCTTATGTGGGTCACACACATGAAGAATGATGTCAAAGGGCTCACACATAGAAGGAAGGCAATGGTGGCCATTGGCTCTGATCCTGATGGAGAAGGAAGCCACTGTTACCTGGTATATCTTGTGATTTTAACACTTTGATGACTTTTGTGGTTGTTCTGTAGATGACTCTCTTTTACCAAAAATGAAGATTTTTTTTTAAAGAAAGTGGTATCGCTTTCTTCTATGAGTCATTAACTAGTGCAGAAATGTGCATTTTTTTCAGGAAATGCAAAGAAGAGGAAGTTAGATGGAATATTCAGCAAGTAGGATAAACAGATGTTTTTTTCTGAATAACCCAAGATTCCCTTATTACTGTGATGTCCAAAGAAGCTGCTGCCCTTTCATTTTAATGTGAGAGACACATAATTTCCTTGTATTTTTCAAGGCTGTCAGATCATAAACAGATTGCCTTTGATAAAACATGCTTTGAATTTCTCCAATGTAATATTCAGTTTTCATTTTCATAAGAGGTTGTTTATTTTGATGATTTGAATTGGTTGACTAGGATGTCGATGTCTGGTACTCATCAGGAAAGATTGTGGACTGAGTTAAAATTCAGGAGAGCATATGTTACTATCAAATTTATTATCCATAAATACTTTTCTGTTTTTAATATTTGAGAATCAGGAGTAACAGGCCATTTGAGTAAATAATTTGTGCCCTATTCTCCCCTGAAAGTCACTTAGGAATAAACGCAATATGGGCAAATACAGGAATTTCAGCTTCTAGAACTCCTGCTCCTGTGTCAGTTGCCCTTGACATTTTACTCTCCTGATTCTGTGTGTATATGTGTGTATGCATATGTACACACGTACACATACACACACACACACCTTTCTCTCTCTTACCCTGTCATAAAGCAGGTTTCCAAAGAACTTTACATTTTTTTAAAAATCCCCAATTACAAAAATACTATATAAACATTGTAGAAAATTCCAAAAATACAAAAAAACCCAGAAAAATAAAATAAAAATTATCTTTGTTAATTGCCATATTATACTCCTTTGTCCTCATCTTATGTAAAGGTAACTTTATTACCTCACGTAATAAGTTATCATCTGAAAAGCTATTCTCCTGTATCTTGGCTAACCGGTCTGGTCATGTATTCATGGTGCTGAAGCAGAATGACCCAGCCTCCCCTTATGTGGAGTGGTACTGTGCATTTCTCTCCAAAGCCCTGCCTCAGTTCCAGTCAGCAGTTAAGTAAACAGTGAACTACTACTGTATGCTGGATACCATGTTAACTATTGAAAGCACATAGCTAAGAAATGCATAGATCCTAACTGGCAGATATAGACTGACATACACTCATTGAGAATGGCTCCAGAAAAGGGTATGGCTGATCACGGGTGAGCACGTGGTTGTAGAGAGGGAAGCCTGCCTGGAGAGGTGATTTGAGCGTCCTTGTCATATTAAAGGCAATTGAAACCAGAGGTTGAATGATACTGCCCAAGAGAGTATGAAAAATGAAAGTGAGCACGGGACCCAACCTTAATGAAATCACGTTTAAATAAATGAGCTTGCAGAAGAGATTGAAAAGAAGCAGAGAAGTACTTGGAAAACTAGAGAGTATGATACACAGAGAGCATGAGAAAAGAATGCTTCAAGATGGAGGAAGTGGTCCATTGGTTCAGACATTGACAAGAGCTGTTTTATGATGTGATGCAGGAAAGAAACCAGACTGGAGTGGACGTAGAGGTGTTAGCAACATTTCTACATGCCTTTTATCACATTTTAATGTTTCATTAATTATTTGATGTACAGTTCTGATGTTTCCATTGCTTAAAACATGGATTGCTTATGTGGATTGACTATGTGTTATCTGTTATCCCTAGTCCTAGTACCATACTTACCCTGTAAAAAGTGTTCATTAAATATTTGAATGAATAAATCTTCCTTTGCAAACCCGCTTCTCCTCCTACGCTTTCACCACTATTGCCTTCTGGTCTTTCCTTCTTTTTGCTTCCTGCACTTCATAGGCTGTCAGGTTATATCAGTTCTTTTGCAACATTTACGTCACAGTTTTTGGCTAGAAACAAATTAACTCCTATTCTTCCAGGAAATTAAATTTTGGCCAGGTGCGGTGGCTCACGCCTGTAATCCCAGCACTTTGGGAAGCTGAGGCAGGTGGATCACTCAAGATCAGGAGTTTGAGACCAGGCTGGCCGGCATGGTAAAACTCTGTTTCTACTAAAAATACAAAAATTAGGTGCACACAGTGGTGCACACCTGTAATGTCAGCTATTCGGGCCAAGGCATGAGAACCACTTGAACCCAGGAGGTGGAGGTTGCAGTGAGACGAGATTGCACCATCGCACTTCAGCCTGGGCGACAGAGCAAGACTCCGTCTCAAAAAAAAAAAAAAAAAAAATCTTAAGGATTAAAGTTCAACATTCAAAAAATCTGTCCCCCTCTCCCACTCTGAGTGTACCTCCCCCACCCACAACCCCTTTCCCCTTTCGTCTGCTTCTCTCTTCCTTCTTCCCTTGCTCTTTTCTAAGAGTTCAAGTTCCATTTTGACCTGTCTCAGTTTGTAGAAGACACAAGTTGCAGAAGTTAAGAATCACTAATCACCATACTTCTCCCATTACAAGATATTTGAAAGAGTTTGAGGAGGAAAGAAATAGATTTAGAAGGAAACTAAGAAAACAAAAAGGGGGTAATATTGAGGAATAGCTAAATTAAATAAAAAGACTTAAATTACACATTCTGTGAGTCTGGTAACTACTGTTCTGGTTAATGACACCAAGAGAAAATTAACAGAAGTTATAAAATGGGTTGTTAGCTAGTGCTTTCTTCTACTTGTCCATGATGATGTTTTAATCCTTAGGTACCCATTAACTAAAATGACTTGACTGGGCTTATATGTCCTATGGTGCAGTCCCTCAGCACAAGCACTGCCTGGGCTGCTGAAGGATGAATCTGATTGAGGCAAGAAGCACCATCTATAATGGAGGCGTCATCTATAATGGCGGCCCGCCTTTCCCTCCTGTAATGCTCAGGGGAAGAGCGGCTTATCTTCAGAATGGCCAATTCTTTATGGTTAGTATCAGAAATGAGCCTATCAATCAGCCACATGAGACCTTTAAAGGGGCAATAGGGCCATAAACTTTATGAAAAAGGCTAGAGATTGCATTCAGCCCTCAAGCAGATACACAATTACCCTAAACCCAGTTCAGGGCAGGGAGACTAAATCTTCCTCTAAAAAAAAAAAAAACACCTCATGAAGTCAAGACCTCCCATACTCATCATGGTTTTTAAAAGCTAAGAGGTAAGAGCAGTTGTCAGACAAATCTCTTCTCCGATAGCTATGCAAAGAGAAGGGCAAGGAAGAAGGAAAGGGAAGAGAAAGAAGAAGAAAACAAGCAATTAGGCTAGAGGAGGACTGTGAGAAAGATTTTTTTGTGTGTGTGGAGTCTATAAATACTTGCCTGCTTTATGATATAAACTCATTGATATTGAGGGAACTTGAAAAATCCCACTGATTTATTCACTTTGAGCAGAAGTTAAAGAAAATCTCATTTTCATGAGCTTTCCCTCCTATCACTCAGTTCCCTGGTGACACAGAAAGTAAACCTTTTCTAAGGGCTTTCCCAGACAGTTTGACATTTTGTTGAATTAACTGGCATATATTGTACCAAATTTATATGCTGGATCATTCCACCCAAGCAAGGAATGATTTCCTATTGAATAGAGTTCTTAGGTCACCAAGAGAACTCTGGAAACTTCCCAGAGTGATCTTGCTTCCCAAGTCTGTCTCAAAAATTCCTCATCTCACTGTCTACCACCTGGATGTAAAGGCAAGAGCACTGTAAATCTCAGAGGGAACTGCACTGTGGCTCCTTGTGTATACACTGTCACAGTGTTTTATCTGGCATATGTCAAGAACATCTGAAAGAGGAGGGGGAGGCAGGGAAAGTTAGATGAATGAGCAGTCTTTTTGCTGGGACAGTCGACTCTGTCTTGACCCTTCAGTAGCAAATATTCACATATATAAATGTTGAGACACAAAATTAACAGTACATTATGTGGTGTGGCCTCCATTAGGGGAGCCCACCTGACCCAATTACTCATATGAACCACACAGTGAGGCTGAATTGTGAGTGTAGTTTCCTAGGGCTGTCATGACAAAGTGCCACAAGCTGGGTGGCTTAAAACAACAGAAATTTGTTGCTTGACAGTTCTGGAGGCTTAGAAGTCTGGAATCAAGGTATCAGGCAAGGCCAAGCTCTCTCTGAAACCAGTGGTGGAGAATCCTTCCTTGGCTCTTCCTAGCTTCTGGTTTTTTGGCAGGAACCTATTGGGTTCCTTGGCTTTGCAACTCTATTACTCCAATCTCTGCCTTCACCAGTGCATGGCGTTCTCCCTGTGTGTCTCTGTCTTTGCATGGCTCTTATTGTAAGATATCAGTCATATTAGATTAGAGGCCCACCCTACTCCAGTGTTATCTCATCTGAACTAATTACATCTGCATCAACCCTATTTCCAAATAAGGTCATATTTAGAGGGGTAGGTCTTAAACCTATCTTTTGGGAGGGTAGAAGGAAAGAGGGAGTGCATACTTGTAATTTAACCCAAAACTGTGACTATTAGAGATATTTGAAGTCTTAATTGAACAAACTTAAACACACTTTTCTAATTCAGTTCAATAAGCACTTAACTAGAAATCACTGGTATCAAGGACTCTTAGGTGCTGTTGGAGTTATATGAAATAATCAAAATAAGACCCCCACCCATTCTTTACAGAAATAGGTAAAATTATAGTACTTACAATATACAAAATGCAGAGGATACAGTAGTGATTAGTAATAATAGTAGCAAACCATTTATATAGCACAGGAATATTTGCCAGACACAATCCCTGAGTGCTTTACATTCCTTTAACCCTCATGACAACCCTATGTGGAAAGTTCAAGGTAAAGCCTGTTTTTTATGGAGCTTACATTCTCAAGGTACGTTCGGGTATTTTAGTCCCTGCAGGCATCAGTCATTTCATCTGAAGAATATGATGAAATGAACTCCATGGCCATCTATTGCTTTAACATGCCCAGTGTACTAGTACTGGTGTCTCTATTGCCTTGTTGTTACACTTTAGGGAGGATCCAGGTATCGGGGTATTAGCCTTTAAAGGGTAGCCAGAGTGAATTCCACGCAAGCTCTTGCCTTGCCCTGGGATGCAGCATTGACATTTACCAGACTAGATCTACCGTGCTTCTTCTGAGTCTTGAGTGCCACAAAGAGAAACAAGTGCAAAATGGAGACACTAAAATGTAAGGATTTAATGGGCTTCTTAAAAATAAAACCGTTTAAAAGTAAGCTTCATGCAAGTTAGGAATTTTACCTCATCACTGCTACTTCTGCAGTGCTCAGAAGAGAAATTGGCCCATTAGTAGGTGCTCAATAAATATTTATGAAATGAATGAATGTCAGCAATTAGCAGGAAATTTAGATCCAAAACCCAAATCATACCAGGGAAGACAGGGTGCTAATAGATTTTGATAATCACAAACAATTACTTTGGCTGTAAAATTAAAAACATAAACATGCCATGATACTTTGGATTTAATATGAGACTTTGCAGAAACACAACCACACTAGAAGGAGAAGTAATATATCTTTCCCTCCACACCCAAACTGACACTCAATCCAAATGCCCCATCTGATTTGAGTTGGTTGGCTGTGTGTATGGCATTCCTGCTTGAAACTCCTTCTTGCCAAACGAGAAAAACATGAACAAGAAACTACTACTTTGGAACCTTAGTTCTTTTGCTTCCTGTCTAGATCACAAGGTTATATATTCTTTTGTCACAATATAATCAGTTGGCTGAGAGGAAGGAGAATAATAATGAATTATGGAATGCTGATCAATGGCATGATTAAAAAGGTAAAAGATTCAAATTGGAAAATACTTGGAAGAGAAATTCTGGTCTTATGGTATAAGGAGAGGCACTGCTTAAATTCACCTTTTAGCCCAAAGTAATAAAGAATGAAGTAAGTAGTAGGACACTTTAACATGCCCAGTGTGCTAATATTATTGTCATGCTGTTGTCATGCTTAATGTGCTAATACTTGGGGTTAAAAAAAAAAGCTTCCCAAAGATGCTTGAAAGCCATCAATGTGATATCTAAATGCTTTTGGGACCTACTGTTTTCAAGGCAAACCATGCTACCTACAAGTGGCATACACTATTTGGAGAATCCACATGAGGCATAGACAGAAAATGCTGTCTATTGTCTTTGCCCTGTGGTGGTTCTTATCTTGAACGATTCTCGTTTCTGTGTTGGTCTTTGCTGCTAGAAGGCTGCGTGATGATAGTGTGCCAAATGTCCCTTAGGGTGTTCTGTTCTGCCTCAGTCCTCTCATTGCCTCAAAATTTGCAAACTAAAATGTGTTTAATTTAAAAATTAGGAAAATAAGTTTAATAACAATTTGAATCTTAAAACTGGGCAGTTTACAATTTCAGCTCAGAAAAGTAAACATGAAAATGGGAATAAGGACACGTTCTGGAGAGCCGGTCACCGCCTTATGGGGGTGATCTGTGAAGACCCAGTGCTGTTTGTTAGTAGATGAGAGAGTTCACTCTGTAACCCCATGGTGGAGCTGAGGAACCAGTCACTGTGATGTGAGCCTCAAGATATAAAACAAGAAATGAGGAGTGATACCATTTTGGGAGGAAAGATCCATTTTGGGGGGAGCACAAATGAACTACTTGATAGAGATAACTGTTGGAAACACCTCAAGATTCCCATAATATTTTAAGAGCTTCTGGGTTTTCAGATACAAAGAATGGGGCAAATACCATTTGGAGGCCACGGTCTGATATAAGAAACTCACTGGGTTCTATTGTTTGTGTGAAATTCAGCAGGCTTAGAAATGGCTTCTACCTACCTACAACGAGGGTTTCTTTATTTTTTTGTTTATTTATTTTTGAGATGGAGTCTCACTCGGTCGCCCAGGCTGGAGTACAGTGACGCGATCTCGGCTCACTGCAAGCTCCGCCTCCCGGGTTCACGCCATTCTCCTGCCTCAGCCTCCTGAGTAGCTGAGACTACAGGCACCCGCCACCATGCCCGGCTAATTTTTTGTATTTTTTTTTAATAGAGACGGGGTTTCACCGTGGTCTCGATCTCCTGACCTCGTGATCCAACCGCCTCGGCCTCCGAAAGTGCTGAGATTACAGGCGTGAGCCACCGCGCCTGGCCGGAGGGTTTCATTTTACGCTGACCTTTTTTTCCTGCCATTTGAATATTGTCGTTTCTTTCTCCTAAATGAGTATTAGGGACAACTGAGTGAGAAAGACACCCCAGAACAAGAATTCCAAAGTCAAATATCTACAGAAGTCAGGCAAGTGATGTGTGCCTCTACAATAATTTGGGAGTAATACAAAGGGAATATCTCAGCCATAATGAAGCAGAGAAAGCATGACCATCATGAAGGAAGTGGCAAGACCAATGCTATGTGAAAGTGCAGTCCCAGTGTTCCCACACTGACCTTGCTGACATTTCTCCCACCTCTCTTTCCCTTAATATGTTTGATCCCTCAATTTTAAAACACAAATTCAATGCAGGTCATCAGTTGATAATCTCTACGTTAGGATGTTGTCCCAAGGATGCACCTCAGAACATTAGTTGTGCAAGACAGTGAAAGCCTTTCAAAATAGGTTCCATGGTTTTAACAGTTTGAGCAACAGTGGGTTAAACAGTTAATTAGGTTTCTTTATTGCAGGGTTTCTCAGAACCTTGAATGTGTTACTTATAACGTAAACCTCTAAGAGTGTGAAGCATTTCTCAAACTCATCTGACCCTTGGACCCCCTTTCTGTGGATACTTCATCAAAGTACTTTAGAAAACCATGTGGTAATTTACTTTGCAGTAAATAATGTGCGTGTAATTCCTGTAAGTGAAAATCCTAGGGGAACAGCAGATGTTGAAAAAGAAACAAATATCATGGCTACAATAAGGATGCCTGTAAGTGGCTTTGATAAGTTAGAAACCACAATTTCAATGTATAAAGTAGAATTGGGAAACAATAGTGACTTTTTTTTTTCATCAACTACCTTGTGAATTAGACTTTCTTATTCAGAGTGTTTGGATTTTACAGTTTTAAATTGAAAGTATGTCAAAGTGTGAGACTAGAGTTGGTAAATTGTGCTTTTATCCATCTATAAAATAGTCTATGCCTCAGTACATGACAAAATCTCGACTTCTGTATTCATTGGACAAATATTTCTCAAGCACCTACTACGTGTCAGGCAATGTGCCAGACGCTGAGTTGAGTCTGGATTAAATTACGGATCTAGCTAATGCCAGTTCTAAACTAAACCGGGGATCAAATTAAAGTGTATGTTTTCAATTCATAATTTATCACAATGGAAAAGTACTAACACACAAAGGAATAGTGTTTCCTCCCCATAAGGGTTTTTCTGACATTTTGAAAAAGAATAGCTTGGTCCACAACTATTTACCAAGTCATAGTATGACCTGAGTTGGAGGTTTTCAGTTACATAGGTGGCTAAAAATAGTATCTGCTTCCCGATCAGCTACTGAAAATCAGAATGATGGGAGTGCGTTTATTTTATCCTGGACAGTTGCTACTGACTATTAAGAATCCTGGTGCTATTTCCCGTTACTCCCTAGGAATTCTCCACTTCTCTGTTCACACTGTTACTTGTTCTCC
This sequence comes from Pongo abelii, assembly GCF_028885655.2. Taxonomy (NCBI): domain Eukaryota; kingdom Metazoa; phylum Chordata; class Mammalia; order Primates; family Hominidae; genus Pongo; species Pongo abelii. The sequence continues at coordinate 129,600,485 of NC_085928.1, read as the reverse complement.
CTCAGTGTCTCTGTCAATCTCCATAAGGCCCAAATCACATGCCACATCTACATAGTTATCTTTGACCCTTCTGACTGGAAGTAAGTGCTTCACCCTTCAAAGCCTACCAAGTTACATATCTGTAGCTTTTTTAAATGGCTGTTGTTGCTTTCTCCTTTATATAAAAGAATTAGTTTATTAATTTCTTGAAGAAATGTATATCAAAGACTGACTACTTACTATGCATACTGCACTATCACACTGTACCACTGACAAATGGAGATGAAACAGATACCAAGGAAAATGTGATTCCTGCCAGCCTCACTTTTGTAACCTGGTATGTGTTTGAATATGTCTTTCTTCTGCTTAATCTGAGCTATAGGGTCCCTGGGGCTAGGACTCTTTTCCTACATATGTAGCGCGGTGACTTGTACGTATTTGGCAAATAATTTAGGGAATGTGAACTTGATTTTCCTCACATTTCTCGATCTTGGTTCCCAGTTCTATAGTTTCATGACATCTTAGCAAAGAAAGTTAATTTTCGTGAAAATAATGTGTCAATTCAGGTTTGAAAAACTGTTGACTCCCTCTCTTTATTGCTCAAATTTAAATTACATTTACAGATAAAAACATCCTCTACGCTTAGCCATCAGGCACAGACAATATGTAACACAGTCTAAGATGCAGATGTGGGGGTGTTCCAGTAATTTAGCAAGTGCCCCTGACACTTGACAAAAAAATTACAACACAATTAGAGTGTGTCTGCTTGCATTTTTGTCCTCGAGTTTGCTAAGCTTATTTTTCCATGCAGATCCAGCTCTGCTTTCCTATACCCCATCTTTCTCGGTTAATAAAAATTGTCCTTCAATCTCTGTTTATCCTTTAGCCAACAAACTAGTTTCAGTGGCAGCATTATGGTTACAGCCCACAGAAACCTTTTCTGTGCAGTAATTTAGCTGTCAGTCTGGAAGTGGCAAAAGAGCAGAAAGATGGATGCTGAGCCTGGGGCATTCCTGAGCCAATACTCTACATGTCCCTACTTGGATGTGCACTTATTAAAGTAGATAGGGAAAATATTTCCCCCGCTTTCTCTAGCCATTGCTACATTATAGCTAGGGGGGAAATATTTTTACTGGAACTCTGTTAATTGCTAAGAACCATCTTATTATCCATATACAGAGAGGGGATGGGAGGGTAGAGATCATTTAGTGAGAGGGTTGTCCTCAGGAAAAAAAAAAAAAAAAAAAAAAAAACCTGTAAAAGCAAATGACTATGACATTTGTTGGAGAATCCCCTGATAAAATATTATTTCGGCACACTGTTTTGGAGTTACTTGGCAGAGAAGAGAAAGTATGGATTTGGGAGCTTACTGTAAAAGAGCTTGTATGAAAAGTATAATGATTTTAGGCTTATCAACTGACCGATGAATCAACAAACTGAAGAGTTATCTCTTGACACTTCAGTTTGTAGACTAACAAGTTGTTTATTTGATTGTGCCATTAGATGTCTGAAAGAGAATGCTAGAAAACCCACAGCCAGCCTCTGGTCATCAAAATGAATTGTTAAAAATTAATTCAGATATAGTTTATTGCTTTGCAATCTCAAAAATCTTTATTAGGATGAAACAATAATCTGTTCAAAGATTTCAGCTCTCAGTTAGATGAAGCCCTTAAATTGAATAGTAAGTAGTATCGCCAGAAGCAGTTAATTTTTTTTTTTTTGAGACAATATCTTGCTCTGTCGCCCAGGCTGGAGTGCAGTGGTGTGATCTGGCTCACCGCAAGCTCCACCTCCCGGGTTCATGCCATTCTCCTGCCTCAACCTCCTGAGTAGCTGGGACTATACAGATGCCCACCACCATTCCGGCTAATTTTTTGTATTTTTAGTAGAGATGGGGTCTCACCGTGTTATCCAGGTTGGTCTCGATCTCCTGACCTCGTGATTTGCCTGCCTTGGCCTCCCAGAAGCAGTTAATGTTTTAATTCAGGAGCATTATATATGCTTTGTACATGTAATGGCAATTACTAGAAATCTGTGGCTATTTTGGATTTAAATTTGCCCCCCAAACTTATTTTCCATGAAACTCTTCTCTGCTGACATTTTTAGTGAATAAATGATTCTATGCAAAAGTAGGTTTAAAAAGTTTTCCCAATGTAGCTCCACTTTTGAAGAGTTACCTGAACATTTACATATTAAATATTCTGAGTAGGTCTTATGATTAAGCTTCGTTTAAAAGCTTAATTTTGTTTTGTAAAAACAAATTTTTTGTTTTGTTAAAAAGCTTTGTATTTTTTTTTTGCTTTTTAATAAAACCAAGTGTTTTCAAATCCTACATGACCACTGAAATCTTCATTCAAATCAGACCAATTACCACATGGAAGAACAAGAGATCCTCAATCTACTTCAAGAAATGTGGGATTACCTTATGAACCACAGTGCTTCCCATGAGACATTTCCCATGACAGTGGGATTTCTAGGACAAATCTGGTCCAATATGATGGGAGCTATAAATAAACATCATTGTAAGTAAGGACATCAGGTCTCTTTTTGCTTTCCCCGTCTTTTAGATTTGTGTGGAAAAGGAGCAACTTCTGTTGAAGTTATTTTCTGTATGCATCTAAAGTAAGGCAACTATGCTTTGGGCCCAGATAGAAATACGTTGGTCCTCCCCATATGGTCAAACCCAATATTGATAATTAATAGGCTCCTCAAATAGCATGTTTTCCTGTTTTCCTAAACTACTCCTTCTAAGCCAAGTGCATTGGAGCATTATTTTTTGAATCAAGGCATAATAAGTACATAGTGAATGTGCAGATCTTACATATAGAGTTTAATAAATTTTGACATATGCTCACATGTATGCAATGTCTGTATCAAGATAAATTTCCATCCCTCTGGATGGCAGGTTCTCTCATGTTCTTCCTCAGTTCTCCTCCCCTACAGACTGAGTCAACCAGTGTTCTGATTTTTATTGTCTAAGATTAATTTTATCTAGTCTAAAAGTTTATATAAGTGAACCTACCCTTTTGTATCTATCTCAGTATAATATTTTTTAGATTCATCCATGTCATTGTATGTTTTAATAATCTTTTTACTGCTGAGAAGTAGTCAATGGTACTAATATATCTCTATTTATCTATTTTTCTTTGGTGGATGGACATTTGGTTATTTCCAGAGTGGGGTTTTGTAAATAAAACTGCTATGAATATTTTTATACAAAATTTTGTAGATACATACTTTCATTTCTCTTTGGGAAATTGCTGGATCACAGAGTGCATGTGTCTGTGTGTGTATGTATATATATATATATTCAACTTCATAAGCACTGTCTAACCTTTTTACAGAGTGGTTTTACCATTTTACAATACTGTCTGTGATGAATAAGAGCTTTGGTTGCTTCATATTCTCACCAATGTGCATTATTGTGATTCTTCTTAATTGTAGCCATGTTTTTGGTTTAAAGCAGTATCTCATTTTTCCTTTAATCATGATACCTTTGCTAACTAATGAAGCTGACCATTTTTTCCCGTGGCTTTTATTCATATTTCTTCTTTTCTGAAATTGCTATGTAAATCTACCTATTTTTGTTTGACTTCTATTGAATTCCAGAGTTTATACATTCTAGATATAAATATTTTGAGATATAGTTTGCCTGTGGATATCTTACCCATTTTCTTGATGTTTTTTGAGGAATAGAAGTTTTTTAATTTAATGAATTTATTAATCTTAACTGGTTAGTGCTTTTTGTATTCTAAGAAATCTTTGCTTACTCAAAGGATACAAAAATATTTTTGTGTTGCTTTCAAGAAGCTATAAGATTTTATCTTTTTATCTCAGGATCTTTAATTCACTCTAACTTTTGTGTGGTACAAAGCTGGGATGTAAGTTCATTATTAATACTCAGTTCTTGCAATACTATCTGATGAATAGATTTTCATTTTCTTATTATTTTGGCTCTTCCATCAATAATCAATTGACCATTTAAGTGTGGTTCTATTTTTTTAATTTTCTGTTCCTTTTATTGATGGATTTATCTATCTTTATGACAATGCTGCAATGACTTGGTAACTGTAACTTTAAGATAAAGTCAAGTAGTGCAAGTCCTCCAACTTACTATTTTTTTTTTCTTTTGAGACGGAGTTTCATTCTTGTTGCCCAGGCTGGAGTGCAGTGGCATAATCTCAGCTCACCACAACCTCCACCTCCCATGTTCAAGCGATTCTCCTGCCTCAGCCAGTAGCTAGGATCACAGGCATCCGCCACCACGCCTGACTAATTTTGTATTTTTAGTAGAGAAAGGGTTTCTCCATGTTCGTCAGGCTGGTCTCAAACTCCTGACCTCAGGTGATCCATCCATCTTGGCCTCCCAGAGTGCTGGGATTACAGGCTTGAGCCACGGCACCCGGCTGAACTTTGTATTTCTGTTGTATTATTGTTTTGGTTATTCTGGGTTCTTTGCAATTTTATATAAATTTTAGAATCAGCTTGTTGAACTCTACAAAGGAGCCTGTTGAGATTTGTATTAGAATTGTGCTGAATTTATAAATCAATTTGAGGAAAACTGACATCTTAATAATATTGAGTATTCTAAGCCATGAACATGGTATATCTCTGCATTTATGTAGGGTTTTTTTAACTTCTCTCACAATATTTTACAGTTTTCAGTGTTGACGCTTACACATATTCTATTAAGTTTATCTCTAAATGTTTCATTTTTTGTTCTTGTCAACAGTATTGTATTTTATCTTAATTTCTAATTATTTCTAATATTTGGAAATATAATTTATTTTTGCATGTTAATTGTATCCTTCTACCTTGCTAAATTTACTTATACATTTTTAATAAATATCTTAGCACTTGTAATGGACAAATCATAGTTGTATTGTCTTTAAATAAAGACAGTTTACCTCTTCCTTTTCAAACTGAATGCTAATTCTTTTTCTTGCCTCATTGTGCCAGACAGAACCTCTAATACCTTGTTGAATGGAAGTGGTGAAAGTGGATATTCATATCTCTTCCTCCAATCTTAAGGGGAAAGCATTTAGTCATTTACCCTTAAGTATTATACTAACAGCTGCTTATCATTTACCATTAAGTATTATGCTAACTTTTTATTAGGTTAAGAGGGTTCCTTCTCAATTTCTAGTTTGCTGAGGGTTTCTATCAAAATATATGCATTGAATTTTTAAAGATACTTTTTCCATATCCACTTAGATGATAGTTTTTCTTCTTTACTCTGTTAATGTGATGAATAAAATTGATTAATTTTTAAAATATATATTACTTTTGTTTTAGAATAAAACTAGGTTAGTCATGAGGTAGTATCCTTTCATATATTGCTGGGCTCAATTTACTAAAGTTTTAAGATTTTCATGGCTATGTTCATGAGGGATATTAGTCTAAATTTTTCTTGTAAGCTTCTTGTTTAGTTTTCTTAACTAAACAGCCAGGATTATCCTGGCTGTATGTAATGAGTTGTGAAGAGTTTTCTTCTGTTTTCTGAAAGAGTGTGTATAAACCTGGTATTATTTCTTCCTTGTAAAATTTGTCATTTGTCTGTTTTTAAGTGTACAATTCAGTGGCATTAATTAAACAATGTTGTACAACCATTATCATGATTTACAAAATTTTTTCATCACCCCAAACAGAAACTCTGTAGTCACTAAGCAGTAACTCTGCCATCCTCTCTCCCTCAGATTTTGCCAACCTCTAATGTACTTTGTCTCCACGAATTTGCCTGTTTTGGGTATTTCATAAAAGTAGAATCATGCATTTGAGTTTGTGTCTGATTTGTTTCACTTAGCAGAATGTTTTCAAGGTTCACCCATGTTGTAGCATGTATCAGAGCTTTATTTCTTCTCATTGATGGGTAATATTAAATTATCTTTGTATAACACATTTTGTTTATCCATCTATATGTTAACAAACACGAGATATTTCCACATTTTAGCTGTTTGAATAATGCTGCTATGCACATTGTTGAGCAAGTACCTGTTTATGTCCCTGCTCTCAACTTTTAGAGTAGAATGGCTGGGATGTATGGTAATTTTATGTCTACTTTTTGAGGAACTGCCAAACTGTATTTCTGCAGCAGCTATACCATTTTGCATTCCCATAAGAAAAATGTGATGGTTCCAGTTTCTTCATATCCTTGTCAGCACTTATTTTGTATTGTTTTGAATTTAGCCATCCTACTTGGTGTGATGCTATAGATCATTGAGGTTTTTATTTCCATTTCCCCAGTGACTAACGATGTTGAGCATTTCATGTGCTTATTAGCCATTTTTCTACATTCTTTGGAGAAATCTATATTTAAGCCACTTGCCTATTTTTCAATTGAGTTGGCTTTTTGCTGAGTTATAGGAATTCTTTATTCTAGGTATGAAAGCCTTATCAGATATGTTTTGCAATTTTTTTCTACTTTTAAGGTTTTTTAAAAGCTGCACAAAGTTCTTAATTTTGATGAAATCCAATGTACCTATTTTTACTTTCATTGCTCGTGCTTGTAGTTATAAATTTTTAAAAAACTTTTGATTTTGTTGATGTTTCTATATTTTGCTTGCCTTTTTATTAATTTCTGATCTGATCTCTTTTACTTTATTATTTTCTTCTATGCATACTGTGGGTTTAATTTGCTCTTCTTCACTCTGTCATGGTGAAAATTTAGATCATTAGACCAATTTTCCTATGAGAACTGTCTTAGCTGCATCTCACAAGATTGGGTACATTGAGTTCTATTATAATTTAATTCAAAATATTTTTAAATTATCCTTCTATGAGTTATTTAGAAATATGTTGCTAATTTTCAACTATCTTTTCACTGTTGGTTTCTAATTGAATTCAGTTATGTTCAGAGAACATACTCTAATAATATTTGACACTTAGAATTTATTAAGGCTTTTGTTTTATGACCCAGCATACAGTGTATCTCATGGTGAATGCTCCGTGTGCTTCTGAAAAAAATACATATTTTGTGGTTGTGGAGTATAGCACTTTTTAAATATCATTTGGGTCAAATTGATTGATAGTGCTGTTCAAATCTTCTGCATCATTACTGATTTTTGTTTACTTGATTTATCAGCTCCTGAGAGAAGGAACATTAAAATCTCCAACTATAATTGTACATGTGCCTATTTCTTCTGTTACTTTTGCAAGTGTTTGCTTCATATACATACATATATATATATATATATTTTTTTTTTTTTTTTTTTTGGTGGGGGATGGAGTCTCACTTTTGTTGCCCAGGTTGGAGTGCAGTGGCTCAATCTCGGCTCACTGCAACCTCCAACTTCCGAGTTCAAGTGATTCTCCTGCCTCAGCCTCCTGAGTAGCTGGAATTACAGGCGCCTGCCACCTCGCCCAGCTAATTTTTGTACTTTCAGTAGAGGCAGGGTTTCACCATGTTGGCCAGGCTGGTCTCGAACTCCTGACCTCAGGTGATCCGCCTGCCTCAGCCTCCCAAAGTGCTGGGGTTACAGGCGTGAGCCACCATGCCCGCCCTGCTTCATATATTTTTAAACTCTGTTATTAGGTGCATATACATTTAGGATTTTTATATCTTCCTGATGAATTTACTTTTTATGATCTCTATCTCTGCTAATACTCTGTCAAAGTCTACGTTGCTGACATTTATATAGCCACTCCAGCTTCCTTGATACTAGTTTCCGTTACATATTTTTAATCGTTTTTTCTTTTAACCTGTGTACTTATATTTTAAATTTAAAGTGTAAAATATTTTTGTTTTTAAAGAGTGTAGAAATGGAACTTACCTTTTTCTGTATCCAGTCGTTTATTCCTTTTAATTATTTAGTCTGTTTATATGTTATATTTATATAGGTTGGGTTTATTTTGCTATTTGTTTGCATTTCTCCCATCTGTTCATAACTATTCTTCCTTCTCTTTTGCCTTGTTAAGATTAATTGTTCTTTTTTCTGATTTTTGTTTGTTTTTTAGTATTTTGATTTTTTCTCTAAGTTCAGTAATTATACCCCTTTATATTTTTGCACTTGTTTTTAGGTGTTATAATATGCACCTTCAACTCGTGTTAGCCTATTTTGATTTAAAGTTATATTTCTCCAAGTATAATGGTAAAACCTTACAATGTTACCTTTCTATTTACCCTCTCCTGTCTTTTGTGTTATTTCTCTAATGTCTTTTACCTTTAGGTATTTTATGAAATCCAGAGCACATTGTTATTATTCTTGCTTTAAGCAATCACTTGTCTTTTAATAAATTAAGAAACAAAAAATATTGCTTATGATTACCCACATGTTCATCTTTTCTTGAGCTATTTATATTGAATTTCCTTCTGACAGTATTTTACTTCAATCTGAAGAACTTTCTCTGCTGTTTCCAATAAATATTATTAGAATGCAAGTCTATATAGTGCAAGTCTTCTGGTGCTGAAGTCTAAACTTTTGTTACTCTGAAAATGTCTTAATATCACCTTTATTTTTTAAGAATAATTTTGTTGGATATACCGTTCCAGCTTGGAAGCTGGTTTTTTTAATTTCAGTAATTTAGAGATGTTTTTATATTGCCTTCTTGCCTGTATTATGGCTAATAAACACCTGTTATTCTTACTGTTCCTCTGTATGTAATGTGTTTTTTTCCTTCTGGCTGCTTTTAGACTTTTTATCTTTTAGCATTTTAAATATTATATCATTAGGTATGATTTTTCTTTTTTTCTGTTTGGGATTCATTAAGATCCTTGAATTTAAATAGTTAAAATGTATTGTGATATAATTTTATGGAAGATTACTGATTATTTTTTGCTCAGATATTTCTTCTTACCAAATCTTTCTTTTCTCTTCTTAGGGGATCCTAATTGCATGTATGGTAACCTATTTTATGTTTTCCCACAGATCACTAAAGCTCTATTCTTTTGTTTATTTCCATTTTTAACATCGTGCTTGATTTTAGATAGTTTCCTGTCATTCTTCAAGCTCTCTGATCTCTTTTGGCATTTGAAATCTGCTAATGTTCATCCAGTGATTTTTTTTTTTTCCAGACAGTAGTTTTCAATTCTAGAATTTTCATTTGACTCTCTTATAGTTTGTATTTGTCTGTTGGGGTTTGCCATTTGTTGACTCATTATGTCCGTCTTTTATTTAAACTATTGAATATATTTACAATAACTTTTGAAATCATTGTTCACTAATTCTAACGTTTCTGTCATGTCTCTGTTTCTATATTCTGTTTTGTTTCTCATGATTATTTTTTCAAGATTTTGTTTTCCAGAAATTACTGAGTGTGTGCTTGGCATAGTAAATGCTATGTTGTTGGGACTCTGGGTTGTATTATCATCCTTTAAAGATGACTGAGTTTTGTTCTAGAGTTCTATTTGTTTTGCAACTGGACTTTCAACTTGGTTTTAGGCTTTGTTGGGACAAATCTAAAGTAGCTTTATTTTAGGGTTAGAGTTGCCATACTCTTTAAGTTATGGCCTTTATAAGGTTTCAACTAGATGCTCTGGGTATTCAGCAATTTTTATCCACTCTGGCAAACTGAAATGTTGTCCAGTACTGTGTGGCTTTTGGAATCTTTGTTCATCTTCCAGCCCCTCAGTAGCTTTTCTCTGGCAGAGTTTTCTCAGTCTCATCCTCTGGATATGTATCTCAGTATTTGGCTAATGACTCAGTAAGACCCCTATACTGAGTCCAATGGGACTTCTTCCCTATTTAGTACCCTATTCTTCACATTCTATTTAACTCAGCAGTTCCGTGTTCCAGTTTACTCCTCTTCTCAGGGAATCTGCTGCTTCCTGTTTGAGTTCCTCTGCTCTGTGCCACAGTTCGGAATGCCTTCCCCAGCAGAAACAACTCTCTCATGTGTTTCCCTTTCCTCAAGAATCACAGTCTATTGTGCAACCCCTGAAAACAGTTGCTGTATGTGTTTTGTCCAGATTTATAGTTCTTTAGAACTATGAAGGTTAAATTCTATATATGTCACTCTGCCATGGTGCATACCTATAAGTGTACAAAAAACCTTTTTTTTTTTTTTTTTTTTTTTTGCTATTTGTAATATAGTTTTAAAGTTTTATTTTGTTGGCTTTCAATCATCTGTTTAGATTACACTGGAAATATGTTGATATCATCAATACTTATTTGATTCTTTACACATAATTAATCCTTCTATATGCAACATCTCGGATATTTTATGACTAGAAAATTATTGGCATTTGGAAGGTGGTTCTATGAAACACTATTTTAAAGGAGATGTATGAGTTTTTCTTTTGGGGTTTAGCAGAAAATGAAGGATAATGTTTCGATATTATCTCTTATTGATATTGCATTTTTCCTTTTTTATATTCTATCTGTTTGGGTTTTTTTTAATGTTTGTTTCCAGATCTTTGGATTTTATTTTTATTTTTAATATGTATATTTATTTTAATATAATGTTTAAATTAGATTTTAAAGTCAATTTATTTCGAGTACATTTTAAAAGAGAATTTACCAGCTTGTATAAACCCTACCATAAACTGATTTATTCCCTTAATTATCAGCAGTTTTGCCATGACTTCACAATACATTTTTATGCAATGAGCATGACAAACAAATCATTTATGTGCCATTCTTTAAATATGAAATTACAAAGCAGGGCTTGCAGCTCTTTAAGTTGGATAAGCTATAGGTTAATAGGATCCATTATTTTGAAGACAGTATAAGGCATGCATCATTCCAAAAGCAGAATACCAAGAGGAGACAACTATAGATGTGCCACCTGAAGTTCAAAATACTGAATTATTTTATCAGTTGGGATTTATTCTTTGGCAAGCAATAGTGTCATCTATTCAAAATATGAAAATGGAATTTCTTTAACAAACATAACAATGTAAATGTAAACCATAAAATGGTAACACATCCTACACTGAAGCATGAACTAATCATTCTTAGGTTAGTCAACTTGTTTTAGGGGTTCTTTTTAAATAGTGGATATACTTTTATTTGCCATTTCATGGAATGGGAAAAATCTGAATAACTCATTCTTCAAAGATTTTCCAGATTCTAGTAAGAAGCATATTTGGGGGAATTCTTGGTCTAATTGTGTTTTACCATTCTCTCACATTTCTACCTACCCTCCTTTCTCTTCCTTCCCATGTTTTTCTTACTCTAGGCTCTCATCTGGCCCCTGTCAATTTTTCTTTATACCATATCCAATTCAATTCATTTATCTTACTTTATTCTTTCCTGAACACAAAACTGAAGACAAATATTGCAATATTTGTAAATCATATTTTTTAGTCTTGTTCAGTGCCTGCTCAAATGATGAAATAAACACTTGGCTTCATCATCTTCCTTTTATCTTGTGACCCAGCCCCTCCATAATTGCTCAGACTTGTGTCAAATCCAGTTCCATGATCTTTATTTTGACTAATCTATTGAATTAATCTAAACTTAAAGTGTAGCTGAAATTCCTTTGCACTATTATTGCAAGAATGAGGGTAGGCTAAGCTGCTGTAACAAATAGACCAAAATATGTAATGTTTAAATGTGAAGGAAGCTTGCTTCTTGTTTATATAGCAACCTAAAATGGATGATCTAGGTTGGAAGCAGTTCTCCTCCACATAACAATGCAGGGACTCAAGCTTCTTACATCTTGTGGCTTTGCCATTCTCTATATCCTTGATTAGTTAATGTGGTCACTATGGGTTCACTATATCCAGATCTCTTAGTGACAGATAACATAATGGAGGTTCACTCAACTGTTAATTTCCTGAGCCCAGAAATGGTCCATATCATATCCACTTATATTCTGGTTATAGGAATGAATTCTAATTAGCCCTGAATCATATGCCCATCCCTCATCCAGTTCCCACCAGAAGAACGTGCAATGGGCCATCCATAGGAAAGAACAGTTTTGTTAAGGAAAGCAATAGTGGGCAAAGTAACTTCAGATGTTCAATACATCTTACAAGATTTCCCACCTTTGTTTGTGTACTGTGTCATTTGATTTGATTATTACAATTTGCTAATGTAAGAAGGTGATTGAGGGAAGTCAGGACATTTTTTCTCAGAAAAATGTTTTACCTTATGAAGATTTTGAATTGTTGAAGAAAAGAATCAAACTCTGTAAAATATTTAAAGAGATTTATTTTGAGCCAAATATGAGTGACCATGGCCCGTGACACAGCCCCAGGAGATTCTGAGAACACGTGTCCAAGGTGGTTGGGCTACAGCTTGGTTTTATGTGTTTTAGGGAGTCATAAGATGTCAACCAATACGTGTAAGATGTACATTGGTTTGGTCTGAAAAGGTGGGACAACTCAGGGCGGGGGGTTGGGAAAGGAGGGGCACTTCCAGGTCACAGGTGTATTCAAAGATTTTCTGCTTGGCAGTTGGTTGAAAGAGTTTATTTAAAGGCCTGGAGTTGATAGAAGGGAGTATCTGGGTTAAGATAAGGGGCTGTGGAGACCAAGATTCTTATTATGCAGATAAAGCCTCCACATAGCCTGCTTCAGAGAGAATAGATTGTGTATGTTTCTTATCAGACTTAGAAAGGTGCCAGACTCCTTACTTAATTCTCTCCTGGATGAGGAAAAAGATCTGGAAAGGGAAGGGGATTCTCTACAGAATGTTGATTTTTCCCAACAAGAGACAGCTTTGGAGGGCCATCTCAAAATATGTCCAAGAAATGCATTTTGGGGTAATATAATTCAATTTTTTTCAGGGCCTGCTATCTCATTGGTATCTTATTGCTACAAAGAGCCTGTTTTGTCTTAAGGACTCTGTTTCAATGTTAATACTGGTCAGCTGTGGCTGAATTCCAAAGGGAGGAAGGTATATTGAGGCCTGTCTGATCACCTATTCCCTTCATGGTCTGAACCAGTGTTTCAGATTTATTTTAGCATGCCCTTGGCCAAGAGGAGGGGTCCATTCAATTGATTGGGAGCTTAGAATTTTATTTTTCGATTTACAGAATCTCAGGTTTTGAAGGATGTATATTTGACTTTTTATCCCAAAAGTGAGGTTAGGTGTAACGGTTCAGATTGTAGGTGGAAGAAGCCATAATTCCTGGGTTCAAAACCAGAATCCATCATGTCTTACTTGTATAGCCTTTTAGCCATATAACCTTGGGCAAGTTAGCCTTTTTAAGCATCTGTCTCTTCTGCCATAAAATGGGGCAAGATAATAGTAAATACCTCATAGGTTCATTCAGAAGAATAAATCAGATAATATACATAAATTACTTTGAAGAATACCTTGCACATAGTAAAAGCTCAGTAGTGTTATTATAGTAATGGAGATTGTTGTTATTAGAATTGTTATTCATCGTCTCACCCAAGTACATACATGTTTTACAGGTAAGAACAATTTTTGGCAGTAAAAGAGAAAGTGCTTGACAAATGCTAGATCTTAAGGATAGAAAGAAACACTAGAAAACTATAGCATTATTTATTTAACTTCATGCCTTCTGCTTGCTTTGCCCTATGATGGTATTTCCATTTGTTTCCCCAAAAGTCGATATTTTTTCTGTTTCTTTTTTTAAAATAGATTTTTATGTGGGGCATGTAAACAGTATCTGAAACAAGAGAAATTAAATTATCCTAAGTATAGGAACAAAATAGTAAGAAAGCTATGAGCCTGAAATCATGATTCACAAGAAGGTTGTAAAGGACAGTAGTTTTGCTAGCAAAGAAACCAAAAATAAGTAGGAATGAGGGTGGAGGGAGATAAGCAATTTCAAAGTAGGGATCTAAGGCAAGGGGTCAAATTCATATGGATCAAAACATTATTTGGTGAAACCTTTTTGTGGTGAAGGAAGAGCTTCATTTGGTTTCATATTAGCTTATTCACACTTCTTTTTGCTGTTAATCAATCCTTCAGCGACTTGATACACCATGTCTAACTCTTCATAAATCAGCTAAACTTTAGAGTGATATTGACAGTGGCTTTCCCAACTCCATTGTTGTCTGTCAAGAGTTTTATTCGGTCTCAAAACAATTTGCCGTGAACGCCCTTGTTTGCTTGCCGCGCTGGTCTTTGTTCAGGCTGAAAACTTTGATTTATAACTGTATATAATTGATGGCTGTGGGGTAGGGGGACTATAGCCCATGCTCCTCCCCTTTTAATCTAGCTTTGCTTAGAAATCCATGTAGTGGAGCATTCTCAAGGGAACCGGGCTGGGAAATTTTCCATATACCCAATGGGAGGCCATTAATCATGGTGAGGAGTGTGTTTGTGAAAGTAAAGAAAACAAAAGTCAGACCACCTCAAGATGGCTTATCAAAAGAATAGATGTTAAAGCTAATGTATTCATTGTGGGACATTTCTAAAGAAAAGTGAAGCTATTTGGTGAACCAGATATATTTGCTATTCCAAAAGCAAAATTTGACATTAGTATTTCAAGTTATTAGTATTGAAAAGCCGCTCCCAGAGTCTCTGACAAGTTGCTAAGTTGCTGACTGGGGAGCAGATGAAAGCTCTTTTTTAAATGGCACAAGTCTCTTTTTTCTAATAATGAAAAAAGAAGGAAAATACAGATTTTTTTGGCAGCTTTATCACAATGTAGCTTGCAGAACCTGTCATTCTAATATTTGCTGAATTTAATGCCTTGTTCCCTCCCAACCCTGCGCCCTTTAAGTTTTACTAATTCAGTAAGAGTCTGTGAAACTTTCTAAGTTGACATTTCTTTAGGGTGCAGAGATTGATACTAAGTTTCTGAAAGTAATTAGAGATTCTTCTCAAGGGTTAGAAATAATAGAGTGAGTCGATTTTTTTTTTTGAACAAATTCATTGTAAAGAACAGACTTTATAATTTATTTTGGGTTTATTTTGGTTTTCCTCCATAAAAATTACCCTGCAAGCTGAAGATACTTTATTGTATTTCAATAGCATGCTCAGAAAAAAAAGTATGTGTTTTTCAAATAATGCCAAGACCAGAGTAATATATCACAGTAATACAAAATTAGAGTAAATTGGAGTATACAGAAAATTTTATATTTATTATTTACACAAAGTATTTTAGTGATTGAGAGTGTTTTTCCAGCAGGGATAAATAAAGGAAGTACAAATAAAACCAAAGAGAGTTGAAAGCATTGACCAGGACTCAATCATATCCCATAAAAATATCCCAAATTATGAAAAGAGTATGTTGAAATACTGTTTGATATCAGTTCACTGTATTTAGTAAATTAACTGTTCTTACCATTGAAAAAGCCCTTAAAGTGGTCTGAAGCAAAATGTTGTATTTCATTTTTTCATGCGCCTATTGATAGAGACTTTTAAAGTTATTTGTTTTATTTTGGGTTGTTTTATCTCAGTGAGGTTCAGCAATAGCAAGCCTCTCCTTGAAAGAGAAGCCAAGAATATTTACAATTCATTTCCTCTTATTTAAAGGAGTTTGATAAATAGTTTCCATATGAATGATACCAGAGTCAAGATGGAAATAGTGCTTTTCATAGATTCTATTCCTAGTTAAATCTGAATCCTTTGAAATTAAGAGAATGACAGTTCCCAGATGTTGGTATACTAGCCATCAAAGTCCCCAGTGAATGGCACAAAAATCAATGGGCCTTGGAGAGCAATCCCTTCACATTGACCTGATGTAGGATGTGACTTCTATCCAGATCTACTGGTGTAACTTATCAGAAAGATATACATTAACCAAATGACAGAAAGCAGTAATTAAAATCTATAGTTAATCTGAATGAAAGCACAGAATAACACAGACACAGGTCAACTTTGAAGAATCAAAAATCCGTTTCCTTGAAGGAGGTGAGAGACAAACTCTGAGAGAGCTAGCTTACCTCTTGGCACCTTTGCATATCATCAAAAAGAACTTCATTCAAAATAAACCCTCTGAGAACCATGCATACTTCTTTTGTAAGTTCTTGGGAAAAATAAGTACTTGAGGAAACATTTTAATATTGTCTATTCTTAAGCCTCTCTATGCTTCTGGTGTTCGTTCTTTTTTCTAACAGCTTTGCATTTCAAAAGCAATGTTAACTTGTTTTGCACAAATATTTTAATCTTAAGAACTATTTCACTGCCTGTGTTCAATGTATAACTTCCAAACTTTAAAAACCAAAACACTGTCACTTTTGTCACCATCTCCTGTGCTCTGAAGATGTTTAAACCTAAGAAGAAATATCATTCTGAACATTTTCCATTGAACACATTCCTGTTGTCTGATGCTGTCATATAATGTAGATGTTGTAGCCTTGGGGAACAAAATTTTTCATTAGTCCTTTGGGATACAGCCCTTAATATAGACAATGAATGTCTTCTCACTTCCTATATAAACAGTTCAGATCAGAAAAAAATATTCATGGTACTAAGGAGACAAAAATGCTCTCCCTCAAACAAAGTCTAACTTTTAAACCATAAGCAGGGAAGAATTTCAGAAACAGCCAATATACACTTAGAATGAATAATTGCTGTATGGTGTGTCACAACAACCGTCTCTTGTTCAAACTCACACTCCATTTTTCATGTGGGGGAAAGAGATGATTTCCTTCAAGAAATGTTTAAGATGATCCATGATTTCAAAACTGCTACATGTATATTATTAAAATAAAATATGAAGCCTATTGGCTGTGTTCCAGAAAAGCTGAACTAGGTTAAAGGACATAATGAACCGTTATAGCTTTGCGTGCAATTATTTAATTGGGGAATAGATTTTTCTATCACTGTCCCTGGCAGTAGCAGCCATTTGATCCTGGGGCTTGGATTAAATGTTTCATCAGTAGTGCCTATTTAAGGATCTTTATAGAACAACAAGTCAGTCCCCTGGGCAAGCCCACGTCAACTGCAATAAAGAGATCTGTACAAGTGAGTGAGAGGTATTTTTTTGCAAGATGTACAGAGAATTGAATGTGCACTGTGCTCTCTGGATGCTTTCTGAGGTTCGAAGATACACATCTCCTTATGGCAAAGGTTGGAAGCTGAACCCAGCCTGTCAGCGGGATTTTATGATTTCCTTAGGAAAATGAATTCTCAAGCTACTGCCCTCTTTCCGAGCTCAGGTGAGTCTTTGGCAAACAGGAAAAGTGCAGAGAAGCTGTGATTTACCTTTCCTAGGAAATAGCGGCTTCCGAACTAAACTTTACACTGGACAGCTCGTTGCTTTATGCCTTCTACAGAATCCACCATCTGTTTCACATGGGGTAGATATCAATTTTATAGACTTCTCAATTAGGTTTTGGTTTGTTTAGGGTTTTTTTCCCCACTTACTCTCCAAGTGCTCATATACATAAATGCATGCAGCTAAGTATGACTGGAATATTTGTGGAGTGGGCACTAAAAGGCATTTGTCACATTAAAACAGTTGGATACATTTAAAAGCATTCTGGAAATTGAAATCTGAACATCTGTATAAAAAAAAGGCAAAAAATATCTATTGTTGCTACCATCCGTATTCATGTAAAAAGGTTTAATTTGGGGTTTATGTTTCCCTCTGTGGTGCTGTGATCGTATTGGTTTGGTCTGCATATTCTGCAAGTTATCTCAAAATTGATAAAAATGCATCCTGCAACTTGGTTGAATCGGAAGATGTGTGTGGAGATTTATTTTCAGAATCTGACGGATGGTGTCGGGGTGTGCTGTTTCACTCAAATTAAGAAATCAATTGCAGCACAATGTTCTTTTATGGACTTGTAGTATTTGGATAATTGAATGGCTATGCTCTGCCTCACTATAGCTTAAGAGGCATCTTTCCTAGATTGGGGAAAAGCAGAAACAAGTGCTTTTACAGCCAGGCTCCAGGAATCTGCTGACAAGGCACTTACGAGAGAGGAGGCGGTCTTGTCTATTGCTCAGATAAGTTCACAAAATCTTTCCCATCTGTTAAGTGATGGAAAAAAGTATCCAACCGAAAAGGTTGCAAACTATTGTGATGTTTGAGCTCTTTTGAGAACAGAATGGCAAAGCAAATACTCAAAATGCCTTTTTCTCTTAGTTTCATTTAGAACTTTTTGTTTGTTCATTTGTTTGCCCAAGATCTTAAAAAAACAAAACTCTGTTTCCATATAAAGTGTCTCTATTCTGCTAATTTGTAAGTAGGGATTCCTCAAGATTTTAGAGGAAATTGAAGAGTAATCTAGTTGTCTCTCTTATTTTTACT
The DNA here is from genome assembly GCF_028885655.2 of Pongo abelii. Taxonomy (NCBI): domain Eukaryota; kingdom Metazoa; phylum Chordata; class Mammalia; order Primates; family Hominidae; genus Pongo; species Pongo abelii. The sequence continues at coordinate 129,582,443 of NC_085928.1, read as the reverse complement.
ATTGTTCCTAATACTACCTTTCACAGTATGCCTGTAAGGTGTACAATAACTGTTAACGCCAGCCCTCTTCCCACACCACCAAAAACAGGCTGCCACCTGGAATTTGTAATCTTTGATTCAAATTACATGTTTGCTCTTTTTTTTTTTTTCCAGAAAAGAATGTGGGAGATTTTTTAAATTGTACAGAAATTTTGCGAATGCCTTCTTTTTGATAAGATGCCTCTGAGAGAAGTATGTTGTCTTGCCATGTAATTGTTGCTGGTTATGGAGACATTTTTCCACTGAATGGATTCCCAGATAATGTCACCTGAACATGAGTTTCATGTGTAAGGGAGAATGATGCACTGGTCATTTTTCCTTGTGTCCTTATTCAGTCTTAATGTTCATTTAGGAGGTAGAGAGAGATGACTTACTCTACAGCTAAGAAAAACTGAGACATTTCTTATAGCATTACAGAGGTATAGTGAAAAAGGGGAATTTAAATTATGATATTCCAATTGCCATTCCACTAAATGCCATTCCACCCCCACTTAGAGCACAGGTGTTGCTTACAATGATATTGACTATGGATTAGTCTCATCTCATGGTCATCTCATGCTCTGATACAGGTGGGATATTAAAAATCTCTTGCTCACAGTGGACACGTTGCTCATGAGTTTTGCTACTACCTCAACTGGAGAATTAGGTTTTGGTTGTTTTATTTTTTGTTCAATGATCCAGCGTTATACAAAGCTCTCCGATACTTCTCCTTTTATACAAGTGGCTGGATTGGGACAGAATATTGTTGTTCTTTTCATTTTTGTTCATGAAAATTAGGGAGTAATATTTCTCAGAATGAAACTACCTTTGCAAAAATTATAACAGAAAATTATGGCAGTGAAAAGATCTGATCTGACCAATTCCCATCTTGCCTTTAGCCTCCAAACTGCCCTTAATTATTCCTAGGCTTGGGCCAAACTAACTTTGGGAGACATTTAATGTATAGTTTACATGATAATAGCCCTTCCCCCAAACTAGAGCATCTTTTTAAAGCTAATGAGAGACCACCAGGCTAGGAAGATGAGATGAGCCTGAATTCTGCTTACGTGTAGACATAAATGATTACCTGCCATTATTCTGGAGGTCACAAGGTTTGCAACTTCCTCAATTACTCCTGCAGATAATATCCTTGTTATAGAATCTAAGATTGGCCTTTCAAGATGTCTTTACAGGTTTTTTTTGCATGTCTGTTGATGACCATGGCTCCACCTGGACTGCGGACCACTCCTGTGGCCCAGCCAGAAGTGACTAAGCTCACATGAGGACGATTTCCCACACCACTATGATTGCACCCCCAACCAATTGGCAACAAGCACCCATTGCCTAGCTACCCCTTTCTCTTTGCTCAAACTATCCTTGAAAAATGCTAGCCTCCAAATTTTCAGGGAGACTGACTTGAGTCATAATAAAACACATAAACACAAAAAACAAACTACCAAATACAAAATCTGTGTGTACTCCCAAGTTCAGACTAACAACCCAGAACAAAGTGCCTGAGGAGCAAACTAGCTTGTAAGTAAGTGGGTATTTTCCAGACCCAGAGAAAATGATGACAGAACCCAGCAATTCTAAGGATTCTGCTGCCTTAAGAACTAGCCATTGAGTTTCTTAAACTGAGTTGAATCTTCACATGTTCACAGTTGTCTGTTACTTGCATATAGAAAGTTTATTCAATGCTGTTTTCCAGCTTATCCACTGTTAATAACACTAAAGTCTGTTTGAAATTCTTCCTAAGGGATGCCTTCTCCGTATCATTGGGTGATGGCATATGTAGATATACCCCTATCAAATATGCCTAATAGTCATTTATTGAGCACCTACTATGTCCTGGGCAAATAGCAAAAATTCTCTGGAGGAACCCCATGAAGAAGGTAATATCATTCTCATTTTACAAAAAGAGGACATTGACCAGGAGCAGTGGCTCACACCTGTAATCTCAGCACTTTGGGAGGCCACGGTGGGTGGATCACTTGAGTTTAGGAGTTTGAGAACAGCTTGGGCAACTTGGCAAAACCTTGTCTCTACCAAAAATACAAAAAATTAGCCAGGTGAGATGGCGTGCGCCTGTGGTCCCAGCTATTCAGGAAGCTTAGGGAGAGGATGGCTTGAGCCCAGGAGGCAGAGGGTGCAGTGAATCAAGATCACACCTTTGCACTCCAGCCTGGGAGACAGAGTGAGACCCCATCTCAAAAAAAAAAAAAAAAAAAAAAAAGGAAACTGCAACATAGTAGTTAAATAACTTGCTCAGGTCACAGGACTACTCAGAATCAGAGTTCTGATGTAGGTCGTCTTGTGCCAAAGCTCTGGCCTTTCACCCTGGGAAGGACTCTCCTGATGTCTTACATCTTTAGTCTGCTTCCTAATTTTCAAAACCATTTCACTTTCGTTTGATGTATTTTTCTTCCTACAGATGCTTGAGAAAAAGGTAAACAAATAGTTACCTCATTTGACAAATGAGGAAAAAGGCTGAAGAAATACAGGAATTCTCTCAAGGTCACAGTTAAGTAGAGCTGCTCTTCCTCCTCCTGGCCTCTGGTCCAGTGATTTTTTTCCCTTTGGCTCAAGACTTCATCTCAAGATTGAGTGGCTCCCAAACTTAGCTGTATATTGCCATCACCAGGAGAGCTTTAAAAATTACAAATGCCTGGCATCTACTTCTAGACATTCTGATTTACTTGGTGTAGAATGAATTGGAATGTTAAAATCTCTTCAGGTGATACTGATATGCAGCAGAATTTGGGAACCACTGCCATCTCTTTCAAGAGAATAGGTTTGGGATTGGTTTATAGCAGTGGTTTTCAAAGTATGATCCCTGGGCCAGCAACATCAGCACCATCTGGGAACTTCTTATAAATGCAAATTCTTGGGTTCCACACTAGACCTATGAAACAGATACCCTGGAGGTGAAGCCCAGCAATCTGTGTCTTTAACAAGCTTTCCAAGTGATTCTGATGCAAGCCAACCCCCTTGGCCATACATCCTCCCAACAGGTTTATGATGTGGAACATGGTGACCAGCTGTCTGCTATTAATATTGAGGCCAGAGCTGTGGAGAAATATATTTAAACCCAAATGACAGTACAAGGCATTCAGATTTGTATTGAAAGATGGATTTCCTGGTGGTGTAGGTTGCGAACAGCAAGAATAAAAAGCTGAGGGAGGATTTTGGAATCTTTCTGGGGGTGGCCAGAGTATTGCACCATCAAAAGAAAAAAAAGGAAAAGGAAAAATGGGCCTCTGGAAAAGAATGAAAGCAATAAGTAATGTCATCTGATTTCACTTTAGTCATTTACAGTTCTTCCTTCCTGATCTTTGAAGTTAATGGTGATGTCTTCTTAACTGCCACCTTTTGTTTTCTCCTGAAAATCTCAATGCATTTTAAATCTACATCTTCCAAACTGTTCAGCACTGTGGCAGAAAGCAGGCTCCACTGCCTGGGAAGTGAAGGGGCTGAATTATGAATGGCAAAGTGACTTCTCTCCTGCCTCTTTCCCATTACTGGACTACTTAATTGGCATCATTTCCCTGCTGCCACAATTATTTTTTTCAACATTATAATTTTAAGTAACTCAGTATATTAACCAATTTCCCTAATGCCCTTTGTTGCATGTTCGCTCAACGTGGCTGGTTTTTGTCATATTTTTCAAGTGTCTCCCACTGGACTTCACTCAGTAGCTACTTGGGTTAGGTTTTGTTGGTCCTTGTTGACAATAGTTTGTGAAAGAATTAAGATTCCAGGATATTGAGTTAGGGGAGGAGTTAATGGAATATAATTAAACTGAGAACTTGTATGGTGCCTTAAGAGGGGAGAGAAGGAAGATAAGCATTTATGTAAGACCAGATACCATTGGAGAAATTGTGGAGAAAGGGGAAGTTGTATCTAAATTTTTTGTACAGATTCCAAAAATCCAGTTATTTGACAGTAGTCATTAGTCACCAATTCTAAGATGCCTTATACACAAAATATCCCCCTGTAATTTAGTAAGTTATCTATTTTTAGTTGTATCATTTTGTATCCAATAACTGACTTTTTCGACTCTGACATCATTTGACGTTTTCTGTTTCCCTCAGGTAGTGAGGAACATATAGTTAAAAATGCAATCAAAATGCTGAGGAAGAAAGGCAAGAGAGGGTGGAGAAGAGGGCAGCTTAGCCACTTTTACCTGGGCTGAGTGGGTGTGTTTCATCTCCTAGTATCTCAAGATGATTAATCTGGGGGTGGACCCTGCATATTCATCATCTGTCAGTTGAGGCTCCTGGGAAGACTAATCTATTCATAGACATGACATTGTCAAAGGAATAGGTGCCACAATAAGAAGGTGGCTAGCAACTACTTCATTGACTAAGACGTGATATGGGATATAAAGTGCTGTTTCCTTTCCAGTTACCTGAAACCTCTCTGATCAATCTTCTCCAGCCTGTGGGGTTTTGCATAAGAAGGTACAAAGTTTTTTTGCTGATAGCCAAGAATAAAAGAGGTGTCTTCACACCTCAGAAATCTTGCTTTATAGGTTATTCCTTTTGGTTCTTTTGCAGCAATTTAGCTAAATGGATGTAAGTGACTTGAAAGATAGAAGACTAGCAAACAGAGACAGTTAACGATTCTACCCTTCATGTTGCCATACTTTGTGCCATGAATGAAAGAACCACTGAAACTAAACAATACATGCATGACTTGATTTGCAGTGCACTGGACCACTTCATGGAGATGAACGAAACACTATTTGATGACTGTACCCAACAATTTAATGCAGGGAAGCTAAAAGAGAAGCAGCATGGGTTAAAATAGAAATCTACTCAAAGCAAATTTGCAGGTACTAAAAAAGAAAGTAACATGAAAACATTGAGGGGGTTACTTGAATGTTTTTATAAAATAGTAATATAATTTCACCATGAGAAGGGAAGGAAATTGATTTCACTAACATTCTATATGAAAATATCTGCAATCAGAAATACTTTCCAAAAGCCAGGTGCAATGGTGCATGCCAATAGACCCAGCTACTCAGGCTTGAGGAGGGAGGCTCGCTTGAGCCCAGGAGTTCTGGACTGTGCCTGGGAAGAGCCACCATACTCCAGCCTAGGCATATCCCAGCAGAGTGAGACATCGTCTCTGAAAACAAAAGCTTTCTAATTCTTACCTAATGGAGAGCAGTGCCACCAATAATGTGACAATAGATTCCTGGGCATGTCCCAGACCAGGTCCAAACTCCAGTTCACCTCCTTACTGCCCTCACCTCGTCATTAGCCTTAGTTTCATATCCGTGTCTCAGGTCACAGGTGGTTCTCCTTTGGGAGTATATTTTTGGGAGGTATGCTTTGTGCTCATCCCAATCTTACCCCTACTTTAACTTGAATTCTGAGCATGTACTGCATGTCAGTATTGTATTGGGTTAAACTCAACATTCAAAGAGAAAACCATGATCCCTACCTTTAACTTGTTTAAAGTCCTTTGGAGATTCAGACATGAAAATGACCAGTCTACAGTACTGTGTGAATAAATACTGTCAATTTTTGTTTTACTTTTTACTGAAATATAATGTACATGCAGAAAATTATACACACACAGCTATGAGTTTTCACCAAGAGCAACAGGAGCACTGTACAAGGGGACTGGGAAATCTGGGGAGGCTTCCCACAGGAGGTGAAGCTGGAGGGGAGGCCTGAAGGGTGATAAATTGCTATTTACAGGCAGGCAATGGAAAGGAGAGTTGATATTCTAGGACAGTAATTCTTTCAGCCTACCTTCCAGAAAGATTTTCATAACCACTTGGCTCTCACTGGTCAGCATCTCTTAATCATAGCTAGTTACCCAAATTGTAGCACATAACTTAGAAGTTAGAGATCTCTATCATGCTGTATTATTCATGCTTATTTTTCTAATGTTTGGCTTTATTCTCTAAGAAGATGAAGTCAGTGGTGCAAAGTCAGAGCGATTCCTACCTGTGTAACATTGGGTAAAGAAGTCCACCTATGTAAGGCTTAGCTTCTTCATTGTAAAGGATTGCTGGGAGAAGATGAACCTAGATCAGGATTGACAAACTATGGCTGGTGCGTCAAATCCAGACTGCCACTTGTTTTTGTGAATAAGGTTTTATTGGACAAAGCTCAATTCATACATTGTCTATGGCTGATTTTGCACTACAGTGGAAAAGTTGAGTAGTTGAACAGAGATTGTCTGGCCCACACAGCCTAAAATATTTATACTCTGGTCCTTTACAGAAGTAGTTTACTGACCCCGATCCTAAATATTAGCATGTGTTTGTTATTAATAATTGTTCTGAATAAATCCAATGTTAATGCCTAACATATTTTCTTCCTCCTCAACATCAACCACTTATCCCTGCAAAATGTTCTTCATTTTATTAGGCTTGTTGTTGAAGAAATTTTAAAGAATGTTTTCCTCTAAGATATTTAAGATGCTGCAGCCTCATGACATCCCTACTTTGAGTGGCTATAGTATCAACCCTGTGAAAGCTGAGGCTTGGGTCCATTCCCTGCTGCAACCTCAGTGCTTGGCTGTGTACCTAGCACAGAGAATGTGTGCAAGAGGGAGTCTGTGAGAGGTAAATTATTAAGTAGTCATGACTGAGGTGGTGAGCATAAAAGGGAAGATGGTAACAGAACAGGTAGGCACTCCCAAAGCCCTCGGCTTTAAATACAGCAGTTCATTTGTCTGACATCCCTGAGGAAAATTGGCCCCCTTCTTACCTTTTCTGCCTTCCTCACCAAAGTCCGATGTTAACTGTCCATCCTTGTTTCAGAGGAGACACAGACCTATTGAGGACATTTATAGGATTTTTTGCAACCTTGGGAAAGGGGAGGGCTAGATTGTCAAGATAAGCTTTCAAAGGAAAAATATTAATGTAACAGAATGTGAATGTTCTGAGTGAAGCATTTCATTTATGATGTCTTAGAAAAGAACAACTTACCGGGGGAAAAAGTTCATCTGAAAAATACCAAGATTAAGATGCATATGTATCATTGAATCAAATTATATCTTCTTAGATATTATTATACTATTAACATTGTTCCATTACTGTCAATTTTCCTCTACCTTTCTCATGAGTATTTTCAGGATTTAAAAAAAAAAAAAAAAACTTTCATTATGTAGTAGAAGATGCCCAAACATTTGTGTAAAGGTTTTCTTGATGTCAGTCTGTCCATGGAAGGTCACTGGAGTCCTTCCCTTTGTCCTTTGCTGTCCTTTTTTGGTTTTCCGAGTCTCGGCAATCATAGACCTGAACGTGGCGCATCACAGAAGTACTTTTACAGAGCTTGGCTTACCTCCATCCTGCTTTCCTTCATTTGTGTGTGCAGTCCCCTGACTGGGACACGTAGGTAAGCCATGGGAAGACATTAGTGGCTGTTCGTAAATGCTTTTCCTTATGGACTACCTCGGCTCCTTGGCCTACAATCTTAATTTACTTTAAAATATCATTTCCTAGTTTCACCTGGTCCATTTTCTACTAAACAAAAGCAATATCTGCTTTACCTTTTTACCATCTGACTACGCTTTTAGGGGATGAGAGGTGAGAAAGTGCTCATTCATTCACTCATCCCTGGATTGATTGTCACATCCCTCCAAAGTGGCAAAGTGATTGTCAAATCAAAACGGACAACATATCTGTTTTTACATTTACATCCTGGGGGATGTGAAATAAATCAGCAATAATTGAATCAATAGCAAGTTAAGGAAATAAATGATAAGTAATATACAGAGATTTTAAATGTTACAGTGCTTGGACAGAGGAACAAATCCAGGTGCCATTTAAACTGTAATCTAGATAAGAAGAAGCCAGCATGCAGAGACCAGGAAGAAGTGTGTTCTAGATATAGAATTTAGTTGAAGGCTGGGGTGGGCTTACATTTAAAAATATATATTTGAAGGTGAATGGCTTAGGAAAATCAGAGAAGACTTTAAGCTCAGAATAATAAAGACCGAATTATAGCCAGAGATCTCATTCCTAAGAATACATGTATCTTTCAGTAGTATAACCAACCAAATTGTTTCATTTATTTTGTTTCTACTGATCTGAAGGGGTAGTATTAAACATAGTGTTTGTGATCTGATAATGAAAGATAACTCTGCTATTTTTATTGTCTTATCTAATTGTAACACTAGGCAAGTGAGAAGGCTCCACAGAAATGTTCATCCTGTGTTACTGTTCCATTTATACTAGGAGATTCCCATAGCCACTCTGTCAAGTGTCAAAAGGGAGAACACACAGGGTCATATACCAAGATTTAAGCCATCTCTCACATGTTTGGTGAGATAGGGAAATGGGAAGCAGAGGAACTTGGATCATTACACTAAGGTTGAGATTCAAATCCATTCATTAATCTTAGACTCCTGTTGGCTCTTAGCCCCACACTCGGAGCTGAAGCACAGATCATGCAATTGAAATCATGGATTAGAAAGGCTAAAATAGAGTTAATATGCTTTGCACAGGTAACATTTAAGGGGTAGTTGGAGGTGATTATTGGATTTATTTGATCTATTTATTTGCTGTTCCATCAAATAAATTATGGAACACCTCTGGAATTCCATAATATCATTTAAAGAGATTTTTGTTACTGACAGGTCTTGGGTCTATCTTAAGAGTCAGTAGAAGCCAAGATTAACCAGAAAATGATAAGGATTTTTGGTGGCTAGAGGCTTCATCTTATGGCACTTCTAGTCTCAGAAAAGATGGTTGATGACCTATACTATACCTGAGCCTGTGAGAATTCCACAAACTTATTGGAAACCAATAAGAAGAGCAAAACATGCACGTGGAAAAGAAAAAAAGTAATAAACATGTACATCAAAAAGTGAAAGCCTCCTTCTCTTGTTCCCATGCTCAACATAAGCACCTATGAGTTTTTGTAAAAACATGTGTAATGAGAAAATTGTATTATCTAGAATATAAGTATATCCTTAGAAGTTATATATATTATATACTTTTTTTATATATTACTGTCTTGAAAATTGTTTCACTTTGTTTTATCTTAGAAACTTTTCCATATCATTATGTATGGATCTATATCATTTTTGTTATTTTAAAGGCAACACCGTATTATTTTGTGTGGTTACATCAACATTTATTTAACTATCCTTTTATTGCTAAATCTTTAAAGTATGTTTATGTTTTTTTATTACATTCAATATGCCCTATCCTTGGCATACTTTCTTGACTCTTTCCATAGATGCTTTGCAGTGGGATTGCTGGATCAAAATGCATTTACTTTTTGAAAGGCTATTTGTAATTTTCTTTGAGTACCAACATACATTCCCACCCAGAGTGTATGAGGATCCCTGCTTCCCCATATCCTCTTCCACCCTGGGTACTTTAACATTTTTATATTTTGGCTGCTCTATTTAAGCAAAAACTTATGTCTCTTTGTTTTGATTTGTAACTCTTTAAAATAATTCAGAATAAAGGGTAAACACTCAGAGGACATGAAGTTTGAGAATGATGTCTGTTGTAAGCATGGTACAGGTCTCCAGTCCTTAAACCAACATTTTTGGATCCAGATTTATGAAAAAATTTAAAATTTTTCAGATTTTGAAAGATATGTACAGATGCCATAAATTAGGTACCACTCCCAGGCTAGCCTGGGCCAGAACTCCCTAAGCAAGCATGTTGGCATTTCTGCAGCAAAATGCATGAACGTCCCCACAAAATAGTCTAAGATGGCAGATATCCCCACATCAGTTCAGGAAAGGTTCTTGCCATGAAATATATTCAGATTGGCCAGGCACAGTGGCTCACACCTGTAATCCTAGCACTTTGGGAGGCCAAGGCAGGTGGATCACCTGAGGTCAGGAGTTCAAGACCAGCCAGGCCAACATGGTGCAACCCCGTCTCTACTAAAAATACAAAAATTAGTCAGGCCTGGTGGCACATGCTTGTAATCCCAACTACTTGGGAGGCTGAGGCAGAAGAATCACTTGAACTCGGGAGGCAGAGACTGCAGTGAGCCAAGATCGTGCCATTGCACTCCAGTCTGGATGACAGAGTAAGACTCTGTCTCAAAAAAATAAAAATAAAAAAATATATAAAATATACATGTTCAAAATATATATTTTTGAATATATATATTTTTGAATTAATATATTTTTGAATCTATATATTTATATTCAGATCAGCTAAAGTCTTGCCTCTAAATGAGTTATGAAGAGACATTTTGGTATTCAGAGCTTTCTCAATTTCAGAATTTCTTAATCTGAATGAGGGTCATGAGTGCTTGTGAAAATTCATTGAGCTGTACACGTACAGTTTGTGTACTTTTCTATAAGAATTAATAGTTTAACAAAAAGCATAAAATATTTTAAAAATTCTTGATTTAGAAAAATCACTAGTTCAAACATTTTTACACTAAAGGTAAAATATTTTCATAATTACATTATTTTTAGTGTTAGAGAGTTTTTATTTTTGCTCCCCACAGTTTATACCACATACAAATATCCTGAATCCCCACAGAGCATCTACACACCACTGGACTTTATTCCTCCCCTACCTAATGAGCTTTAGGATGTGCATTCAGGCTTCTCTGAGACCTACTGTAAAAGGGGCGGGGGAGAAAGATAGTAAAAAGATAGTAAAACAAGTGCTTTGATAGCACTTTTAAAAAATTCATAACAGGTATAAAAAGTGACAGCTGTTTAGTGTATACATGTGCAAAAAAAAAAAAAAAGATTTGTGGTACCATAAAGGGCATCAGTCATATGTTTTGGCAAGTACGACTGCACTGCTTCTGATATAATAGCCTTAGTTCTTTCCTTGGCCTTTATCTTGTGAATAATGGATTCAGCTGTTTATAGGCCTCAGTGCATTTGCAGGGAGGAATTGGAAGAATATGATTACCAAATTTGCACTCTCTTGACATTTCCTTGCTGTGTCAGGGGAAGCAGCTTCTTTTATCTGCCTTGTAGTTGGGATTGTTTCCCATTCCCAGTGTTTTTACTTGTCAGTCTCTTTTTTCCATAGCCTGGCCAGTCTAAATCACAAATGCACATTTGATGGTATAAGCATTGCTATTATAAAGAAAATCATAACCACTTTATAAAGTCACTGTCATGAACATATATCTTCTTTTCTATGCCTTATCAATTTTAACATAAGAGGAAAATTAAGGCATGTATTTCCTGAGTATAGAAATGAAATGTAATCTAAATGCAACTTCCAGGCCCATTGCACAGTACAATTTGGTAGTGTGGCTGTTGCTAATCCCAGCAGGAAAGCATTCAGATCATTTAGACCGCAGTAGCTACCCCAGAATGACAACAGTGGAAAGACAACAAGGACTGTGAGCCTAGGCAACAACTTGTGAGAATGGGCACTTGTAATTCACATCAGCTGAAGAGGTTGTTTGTTTCCCATAAAATGGGAGTGCATTAAAAAATGAAGCCTGTTTCTAATACTCTGTATTGTATCAAGCATAAATGTCATCTTGAGTTTGTGACAGAACTTACGGTTGTGATGTTTCAAAGGGTGGTTTCTCGGAGAAATGTGTGGTAATATATCACAATTTTAGAAATTTGGCGTTTCATACAAGTAAAATTCTTTTATGTTTTTTGAGACACAGTCTCACTGTCACCCAGGCTGGAGTGCAGTGGTGCAATTGCAGCTCACTGCAGCCTTGACCTCTCAGATTCAGGTGATCCTCCTGCCTCAGCCTCCCGAGTAGCTGGGATTACAGGCATGCACCACCATGCCCAGCTACTGTTTTTTTGTTTGTTTGTAGAGACAGGGTTTTGCCATTTTGCCAAGGCTGGTCTTGAACTCCTGGGCTCAAGCAATCCGCCCCTCTCAGCCTCCCAAAGTGCTGGGTTTACAGGCATGAGCCCATGGCACCTGGCTCATTTAAGCAAATTTAACAGCTAAATGAATCAATCCCTTAGGCTGCAGTTTTGTTTTTTTTTTTTTAACGTTGACCATGTGAATTTGAAATATTCACATGCATATTGTAACACTTTCCTACTTTCTTAAGCAGAGCTTAGGGAACGTGATTTAACTTTTTGATAACTTAATCATTATTATGAACATCAGCTATTGAAAAGAACAATTATACTGTGATTCTTCAGCGGGTTGCTGGAGCTTATGGCCCTATACCAATTGACTCCAGATTCCATTTTTTTCTAAAATTGTGTTCCTTCTGCTTTTTTTTTTTTTTTTTTTTTTTTTTTGAGATGGAGTCTCGCTCTGTTGCCCAGGCTGGAGTCCAGTGGCACAATCTCAGCTCACTGCAACTTCTGCCTGCCGGGTTCAAGCAATTCTCCTGCCTCAGCCTCCCGAATAGCTGGGATTACAGGTAAGCACCACTATACTCAGCTAATTTTTGTATTTGCAGTAGAGAGGCAGTTTGACCATGTTGACCAGGCTGGTCATGAACTCCTGACCTCAGGTGATCTACCTGCCTCGGCCTCCCAAAGTGCTGGGATTACAGGCATTAGCCACCGCACCCAGCCCCTTCTGCCTTTTCCTTTGCCATCAAGCTATCAGACGCCAGTACTTCTATCAGTTATCTTATATGCAGATACATCGCGCTCTGTTTTCTAGTTTTCTTCCCCTAGTCGAATTTGTACTATAGAACATCTAGGCTCATTTGTGCCTTGTGTAAAGTATAGAGAGGTTCTGAGAGGGGCCTTTCATTAATAAATCTATGTAATATGCTCAGAATGGTTTCTAACATTTTAGTAGGAGCTTAATATTAACTGCTATCATTATTTCTAGTATTGTTATTATGAATATAATTACTAAAATTCATGCATATATTAAAGATGAATTAAGCAGTGGAAATAAATCCAGTAGTCTTCCCCCTCATCCACAAGTGATATACTTCAAGACCCCCAGTGGATGCCTGAAACCACAAGTAGTTCTGAACCCTATAAATACTGTGTTTTTTCCTACACATACATGCCTATGATAAAGCTTAATTTATAAATAAGGTGAAGTAAGAGATTAACAGCAATAATAGTAAAATAGGACAATGGTAATAATATGCTGTAATAAAATGTATCACAAATTGTTACTAACTTCTGCAGTTTGAAGTGCAACAGCAAAACTAACATAAATTTTTTCTCACAATTTCGTGGATAAAATACTTGTTCTTACTGTAGATCTTAGCAACCTCAGCATATAATTTTTTTTTCTTTCCTTATTAAGTAGAGAACTTTCTTTTCATTTAAAGGAAGCACTTTATAGCTTCTCTGTGGCATATCTGAATTGTCAGCATTTCTACTTTTGCACACTGGGGACAATATTAAGTAAAAGAAGGTTTACTTGAACACAAACACTGTGATACCGTAACAGTAGATCTGATCACCAAACTCTATTAAGTGACTAATGAGTGGGTAGCATCTACAGCATGGATACACTGGACAGAGGAATGATTCATGTCTCGGGCAAGATGGCACAAGATTTCCACATATTACTCAGTGCACAACTGAAAATTATAGATTGCTTATTTCTGGAATTTTTCATTTAACATTTTGGATGATGGTTGATCGTGGGTAACTGAAACCATGGGGAAAAAATCAGGGATAAGAGGGGACTACTGTATACTCAAATATGAAATGGCTCAGTCATAATAGAAGTTTATGTCTCATACAGAAGAGTCCAGGTTAGGGTTGAGGTCACCAGGTAGGTATCATTCATGGGATGATTCAGCTATCCGGACTTTTTCCAACTTGGGTTTCCTCTATCACCTGGTATCTTGATGTCATCTGTATCCACCTAGAGGAAGAAGAAAGAGATAGATAAATAATGGTGGGAGGTTTTATGGACCAGATCAGGAAATGTCATACATCACTCATAATCCTATTGGTTAGGACTCAGTCGCGTGGTCACATCTAACTGCCACGAAGCCTGGGAAATGTCTAATTCAGTGTCCAGGGAAAAAAGAATGGATTCGATGGACAGATTATCAGTCTCTGCTGCGGTGTTTTTGTATAGAGAGTTTGCGACACTTTTGACAATTCCAAAGCTATTTTTTCTTGATGCTTTTTACTGTCTTCAAATTGTACCTAGTTCTAAAATTAAAGCTACATATGAATTAACTATTTTTTTATAATTAAGCTAATTTTTTTCAACTTTCCTAAAACTATCACTTGAAAATTAGTCTCATTGTGTCATAGCAGTATTTCTGTATCTCCTTATGTAAACATTCTGTGCCAGTTTCTAAGTGGGTACTCTATATAAAATTAACATGCAAACAGTGGGCTGTAGAGCAAAGATCTCAGGCTTGGGAGTCATTCAGACCAGATTGTATCCCTGCATTGCCACACACCAATGATAATATCTTGCACATGACACCTAGCCTTTTAAAGTTGCCATTTCTTAGGTAAAATGCAGATAACAATAGCTCTGAAGGTGTTAATGATGTAACATGCAAATCACCTAGTTCAGTGTTTGCCAAATGATAAGCATTCAAATGGGTAGGTATAGTTACCTCATATAATATTAAAATAGTAATTAAATATATATAAATATATTAGCTGGTGTTTCATTGAGTGTAGATATGATTGAAGATGTTAATTGACTTAACCTTTGCATTTTTTGGTTTGCAACACCTGATGAATGATGGGTTCTTTGATTTATTTCCTGAGTAGAATAAACACTGGAAGCATGGCCCACAGCATCTTTGGAACAAATAGGGGCATTTTGGTACTATGATCTGGGGGGATCAAATCAAATACGATGATAAGTAGTAGGAACTGTGATTAAATAATGTGTACAAGTACAAAAACACTGAAATTTACATGTTTTTTTAAACAGTCTCCTGAAAAGCAAAATATATTCGAAAGTTGGATATGCTGGTTATTAAAATATTGTTACTCAAATTCAAGTGAACCTTTCTACTCTCTGCTTTGTGTTGCTGACTCCAAAACTCTGCAACCACATTCATCATTTCCAGCTGGACACCTATTGGCTCTGCCTATGGGGACACTAGAGAACAACTGGGAGGCAGGATAAACAAAAAGCAGGTTTGCTTCCCTTTCCGTGAGCATTACGTCAGCCATGCTTCTTCATTCAGGCAGCAGCAGTTTGTTTCAAAAGCAGCAGCTGATTCCAAGTTAGAATTTTTCCAACACTCTCAGAAACAGCCTCAGAGCCACCAGCACCTACCGGGTGGACTCCTTCAGAGGCCTGGATCCCAGCCCCACAAGATACCCCTGTAGGCTCCTGTTATAAGAATTCCAACTTCATCCCTTTGCTTCCCCAGCTTATGAGCGAGAGCTACTCCTTGAAATTATTACCTGATAATACTTGTGTTCTTCTTTTGCCTTTTCATTTCCCCAAGATCTGGTTTACAATTCTTGACATTAAATCTTGTCTGTTAAGCTCTCCAGTGTGGTTTCTGTCTCCTGACTGATTGAAACATTCATACTAGGAGTGGTATCCTCCAAAAAAAATCCCTACAAATGGGATGTGGGAATTGCAATACTCATAAATTGATAGTTGACCATGCGTAGGCTAAATATACGTCAATGTGTCTGTCTTACTTCATGGTTGTTTATAGGTGCTGCCCTTGCTGTTTCCAATAATAATGTAAAACGAACATATTTACAGCATTCTGTACTTTTCTAAGGGCATTCATATGTGTTATCTCATTTAAGCCTTGATTTTTTCTATGAGGAACTTTACAAATGAGGAAACTCAATCTAAGAGATGGCCAAAATCACTGAGTGAGTTAAGTGGAGGAGCCCAGGACTCAGCTTCAAATATTTTAATTAAATACTTTTTCCTGCATTTCAGAAATGCTTTAAAAATATCAGTTGTTTCATTTTAGAGAAAATTTTGTTTTAAATATAAGACTTCATCCAACAAGAAAATGAAGTGCCAGTTCACCTAGTAAAGGAGAACCACAATTCAATAATTTTAGTTTAGTCCTGTAGCTACAGCTAGCCTCCGAAGGCTGTAATTATGTCTTATTTCAGGAGAGAAATGATTTTCGCCTTTTCCATTTTAAAAGATATTAAATTTCAAAATCTCAGGAAGGAGTATTTAGTGTATTGTGGCTCAGTTTAAACCAATCAAGTGTTAGTGGTAAGAATCTGTTCTTAATTACCCCACTCAAATTGAATAATGTTAGCCTTGCCCCAGGTATCAAAATATCTCATCCTCATTTCTCAGGGAAACAATGAGCTGCATTATGTGAAAGACACATAAAGCCCCCAATTTAAGTTTACTTTGACATAAATAGAGTGTATTTTTACAAATGTGTACAGATCGTGTACATTTTTATGAGTTTGACGGAAAGAAGAACAGTGGGAATGGGGAGATATTTCTAACATCTTGGCTCTCTTTCCAGCCTCTTGAGTCTTTCTAAGGCTTGGCAGGATTATTTTCTTACCACTTAAATACTTGTACGGCTATGACAGCAAGGAAGTCAAGAATCCATATCAAATTCATCTTGTTTTTTCAGATGCAAGTAATCAATCCTAATACTATTTTGATTTCATTTATTAAGAGATATATTTATATAAAGCTTTTAGAAGAAAATTCAGTGGCATAATTTTAGGAAGTGCTTCAATTGTATTTGAGAGTCAAAATAATATTTAATTTCAAAAGTTAATTACCAGCAGCTATTCTTAAGTTCTCTGCCATCTTGACCACTGTTGGTATTAAGTCCATGTCTGGTTTAACCACTAGGAACACTGTTACCACCTGTAGCCTTATTTGTTGTTGTTCCTTGGAATTTCTCTTTTACTAGTAGCCTAGCAAAACTGATTTAAAATCATTTCTGAAATGCCATGCCCTTTCACAAGAGATGGTCCAAAAGAAAACTGACAGCTCTATAATATATATAGCAATTTAAGTCTCCTAGCTAAATTATCTCCGTTTCTAATGATGTTTTTTTTTTTTGAGATGGAGTCTGTCACCCAGGCTAGAATGCAGTGGTGCAATCCCAGCTCACTGCAACCTCCGCCTCCCGGGTTCAAGCAATTCTCCTGCCTCAGCCTCCCAAGTAGCTGAGATTACAGGCACCCGCCACCATGCCCAGCTAATTTTTGTATTTTTAGTAGAGGTGGGGTTTCACTATGTTGGCCAGGCTGGTCTCGAACTCCTGACCTCGTGATCTGCCTGCCTCGGCCCCCCAGAGTGCTGGGATTACAAGCGTGAGCTATCGGGCCCAACTCCAACAAATTTTATATTCATTTACCCCCGTTTTAAAATAAACCTTCGATTTGGATATGTTTTGAAGACATGCTTCGGAATGCCACATACACACCAACATCAATGTTTTTGTCTTAGATTATAAACTGCTAGGTGGCAAGAGGCAATATTTTCTTTTGCAATCTAACTTACCACCCCACAGATAGTAGGCAGCTGTTCAGTGTTTTGATTATGATAATAATTTTAAAGAACAGACTCTTGTAGAAGTTAAGAATTATTGGGACATTGAGTAGCTTAAGTCAAGATCTGTAAATGAGACCAGATTCAAATTACTGACATGGACTTGAACTAGAATTTGGCCATCCTTTCGGTCCTCATATCACTGGTGAAAGACTCCACCAAAAATAGAGGCCACATGATGAACCTTGCTACTCAAATCACAGAACAGCAGCTGCAGCATCACCTGGAAGCTTGTTACAAATGCAGATTCTCAGGCAAGTTTCTCAATCTTATATCTTCATTTAAAATTTGATATAAAATTAAAAAGAGATTTTCTTACATTATATATGAGTTTTGTTTTTTCTCATTGTTATAGAGTATTAAATAACAATACTTCCTTATAAAAGCTAATGGTGGCCAGGCGTGGTGGCTCATACCTGTAATCCCAGCACTTTGGGAAACTGAGATGGGAAGATCACTTGAGCGCAGGAGTTTGAGACCAGCCTGGGCCACATAGGGAGAGCTCGTCTCTACAAATAATAAAAAAATTAGTTGAGCATGGTGCTACAGGCCTGTGGTCCCAGCTACTCAGGAGGCTGAGGTAGGAGAATCACTTGAGTCTGGGAGTTCGAGGCTGCAGTGAGCCATAATAGCACCACTGCACTCCAGCCTGGGTAACAGAGTGAGACCCTGTCTCAAAAAGGGAAAAAAAGCCAATGGTTTTTCTAACCATCTTGTATAGAAAATTGATATTCGATATTCTATTTTGAGGGCAGAGTCATGTCAACATAATGGTGTAAAAATTACACAGATTTGCAAGATCTTCCGTGTTCCTAGCTACAACCTTAAATTTTTTCTGAATTTTAGGGTATTTTTATTTAGTGTAGATCTGATTTTGTGGTGCTCTTGATATGAGATATTCAGCATTATCGAGAGCCAGTTTGTTTTCCTGTGGTTTTGTTCTGACTTGCTGTTTATTTGGAAATGAATCACATTATAAAGTTATCTGTCATTTGCTTTATTTTTGTTCTGATTTTTTTCTTCGTGTTCTCATTTCTCACTGATCATTTCCTTGCCTTTGCCCCTTTGTATCTGTATTATCTGAACTCATGTGGTCTGGTACCAATTGTTTCAATTAGCAATTAGCTCCTTTTCTGCATTTTCTTCAGGAATTCTTGGACTTGGACACATTCTGTTCCCAGTTTCTCCTGGGAGACACTGATAAGGAAATTAAATTACCACTGGGTACAATACGTTTTAGCATCACTGTAAATTTCCTAAAAGTCTAATTTTGTTCATTCTGGTTTATTCTGACAATCCTAAAACCAACCATTTCCTAATAATAAACATACAGTGGAAATATTTTTTTTTTGTTTTCTTAGGAAATGAAGTTGTCTTCCGAGTATAAGGCCTAAGAGAAAGATCATTGCCTTATTTCATAGAAAAATCGTAATTCCTTTTCTGTACAGCTTCCTGCTAGTAACTGAGCTGTCAATTATCCAATGCATTGGCTTCATCAAATCCTGATAATCACCACTGAGTGCTAGTTTCAGGTCCCCAGAACCTTCTTAGCTAGCCGTGGCCCCAGGGTTTTGCAGACAGTCCTGACCTTCTGCTAGGATATAGACAAGTGGGTTAGGGAAGGATCTTGAATTAAAAGATGGTAGGTAGAAAACAGTTCCAGAAAGTTCCCTGGCAACAGCCAGTGACCACCAAGACAGGAGGAAAGGACCCTGAGCAGAGAACAGGAGAGGCTAGTTGCATTGCCAACACTCTTCCTCAGAAGGCAGAGTCCAAGAGAACATGTGTAAGGACCTGCCAGAATAGAAATGTCTGCCCTGTTCCCCTGGAAATGATTGCTATCATTCCTAGATTTTATGTTTGAAGGAGCTTGTGAATTAGCCCAAAAAGTTTGAGAGATTTAAAGATGGTGTATAAGAAGTGTTTTGTCAACCTACACAACTACTTAACTGGTTTGTTTCTTGGGCATTTCAAAAGAATGCAACTTGCATCATCCTCATTATTTGTAAGGAGAGGTAGAGGCGGGGTAAGGCAATTATGTGTTTACAATATTTGTGTTTAAAGCCTTTTCTGTTCCACCCACCCAACTCTGGGTAGCTGGGAGCAATGGAAAGTATTACCCTTCAGGAAACTCTTGCCTCCTTTGGTGCAGCACTCTCTGCTCTGAAGTTGTTTTTACTCAAGAAGAGCCATGTGCCCAAACGAGACAGTTGGAGTAGCTGAGGCTTTGCGTTCATTATCCTACCACTGAGCTACTCCACTTGCAAATAATTGAGAGTTTTAACTAGTTTGAAGATGCTCTGAAAGTATCCTTGAGTTAAAGCATTTCTTTTAGCAGAAGTAAAAATGATGATCCCATCTTGTAGGAATTTTACTTTGTGCTCCAGGATGTGTAACTTTGTATTTTACTGATTCTAAGAAAAACTTCCCACTTGTCACCACCTCCCGTTTTAGTATCTGTAAAATGGGATCCAGCATACAGTTTACAACTGCAAGTGTTGTTGGCAGCAGCCATGACATAATTGCCATTCTTTGCATGCATTAATATGGTTGTTATTTCTAGTTGTGTGCCTAGACAACCATGTAAGGATCCTTAGAAGAAAGAAGATTAGGTTGCTTTCTGAACACCTTCTGTTGACACCTCTGGCAAGATCAGGAAAGCTCTAACATGCCAAATGATGGTTGGCAGCTTAAAGATAACAGTGGAACACTCTTTAAAAATTACTGCATTATCATTGCTCTTGATGTCATAGAGGATGATATTGTATAAAATAAAAAGTTATAAAATACTGAGGTGAAAAGTAATGTTGGAAGTGTTGGACTCTGAGTATAAAGAAGTTTCAGGAGTCCATTAACCAATGTATTTAGCTCAGATTTCCCTTTTAGTGCACAAGGATGATAACTACTTTTAAAAAATCATTGCTTTATTTCACAGAAAGAGAAAAATTTGTAATTCCTTTTCTGTACAACTTCCTGCTAATAATTGAGCTGTCAATTATCCAATGCATTGGCTTCATCAAATCCTGATAGTCACCACTGAGTGCTAGCTCCAGGTCCCCAGAACCTTCTTAGCTAGCCATGTTTTACTAAAAAAACAGTTTTACTTAAAAAAACTGTCTACCTAACTCCCAGGGAGAAATTTCAAGAAGTATAACATTTAACATAAATAGTAAGAAAGCATGGTGTTACCATTTAATTGGCAGTGTTTTCTGTGTCTTAGTAGTACATTAAAAACATTGTGCTTTACTGTTAATGACATTGTAACATCTATAAAATTCAGTTAGAAAGGAACAGTAACAATTGGGTGAGTGTGTGGTGCACCTATATGTATTAATATAATACAAAAGATGGCTACTTGATTTGGCTGAACCTATGTGAAGAAGTAGTCAGCATTTCTAATTATGCTTAGTATTCTTCAGCTTTTTTTCTCTTCTTTCCTTCTTTCTTTCCTTCTTTTCTCTTCTCCTTTCCTTTCTTTTCTTTCTTTCTTTCTCTTTTTTTTTCTTTCTTTTTCTTTCTTTTTCCTTTTTCCTTTCCTTTCCCATTTCCTTTCAAGTATCACTCTGTCACCCAGGCTGGAGTGCAGTGGCACCATCATGGCTCATTGCAGCCTCAAGCTCCTGGGCTCAAACTACAGCACATGCCACCACACTCCACTAATTTTTTAATTTTTATTTTTGTAGAGGTACAGTCTTGCTGTGTTGCCCAGGCTGATCTCAAACTTCTGGCCTCAAAGAATCCTCCTGCCTCAGCCTCCCAAAGTGCTGGGGTTATAGGCATGAGCCTCCATGCCCGGCCCAGTTTTCATTTTTTTGAAGATAATTTTCATTTATCATTAAGGAGAATCCTGAGAATTCTCTCCCACAGATAATTTCAAGATGTGACTATCTACTTTCTTGATAGCAGTCTGTATTTCAGAATATCCAAGTGTTTGACATCTCATTGACTAAACTTTTGCTCTACTAGTTCATATTCTACTAGTTCATATTCTCTTGATTGGAAGTAACTGAAGTAACTGCAGTAGAGCACAGAGCATCTCACAGAATCCAGGAATGGAATGTAGCCAAGTCTGTGAAATTGTATACTGCAGCAACCCAGGAGTCCCCTTTCCCCTTTGCAAGTAATTGAGAGTTGTCACTATTTTGGAAATGCTCTATAAGCAACCTTGAGTTTAAAATGTGTGTTTTAGCAGAAGTCAAAGTAATCAGCCACCCTTTCCTTTTTTTTCCCCAACTTTATGCAAATCATGACCTAAGTAATCCCCATCTTTATCAAACAGAAACATCTTATCAAAGTTTACAAACAAACAAGAGTCGAAAATATAGGAAAATAAAGGAAATGAAGCCAGGATACCTGTTTGTCCATCCTTGGTCTACTTACATGCTTTCAGTCCAAGAGCAGAGGTCTGTGATGCTGTCTTTTTTTATGATGTGTGCAGAAAATGTAATGACAACCTCTTTAAAGAAAAGGCAGAAATGCCTGATGTCATAACTAGCTTGCATTACACCGGCTATGCGAGAGGATGTGAAGCTACCATTGACTTTGGTAAGTAAATGGTATCTTTGAATTACTTGGCAGTTATCTCTCACCTCTGTTTTCTCTCACACAAACCAAAGCCTGCCTTTAAGTCTAAATGACTCAGTATGTCTTGATAAGAGGACAGATCTCTGAAGACTAGCTTTGTCTTCTATTGCTGCACTACCCTAGGTGATTCATGGCAACTGAATAAGGAATCAGACTAGGAATGATACGTTGTGCCAATTTTCGTCTTCCTGATTTTAAATTGAAATTATTGGATAGACAAGAAGTAAGCAAATATAATTTTTTAATATAAGAATAAGAGCAACTTTACAGGTTGTTTCATTAAATTTGTGGGTCCACTAAAGATATACCAGCCAGAAATCATCCTTTCTGATGCTTTAATCATAATTTTTCTCATTCATTCAATCAATGAACCAGTGTTTTATGAATGCTTAAATGTGCTAGGCACTGTGCTTAGCATAGGGAACAGAGCAATAAACAGGGCAGACAGAGCCCGTGTCCTATAGCATGGCAGAGAGAACAAACTGTTCAATAAGTAATTGAAATCAAATGTGATAATCTACTTCCCAAGTAATAACTGCTCCTGAAGGTGTGTAACAGGAATATGTAACCAAATCTAAGAAGCCACCAAAGCCTCCCATGAGAGGAACATTTAAATTGAGAACTGAATAAAAGTTCACCAGGAGCATGGCACAAGAGGTTCCTAGGCAAAGGGAGCAGCATGTGCAAATGTCCAGAACAGGAAGAAAGTAAAGCAATGTTCCATGGGCCCAATCAAAGAGCACTCATTCCAATTTACAAGGGACATGTAAGGCCTGCGAGGAAGGTTAAAAAATATCCAAAGGCCAAAGGAAGCCAATGTAGGATTTCAAGCACGACTGATGATCAGAGAATAGGATGAATAGGGGATGGATTAGACATGCGGGAGGAAACAGGTGAATTATTATAGTGGCCAAGGAGAGAGCTGCTGGTGGCCTGAGCTTAGGATAATGGGAGTGAAGATATAAGTTGCTGAATTTGAAGCAGAATCAACTGTTGGGCTCAAGGAAAAAGGAAGAGCAGAGGATGGCTTTCAGAATTTACCTGGATCATTGGTGGAACAAGTCACCAAGGGAAAAAAAACACCAAAGAAATTAATTACTTATTTCTATCCTTCCTTGTACGAAAAATCTTACGAAAATGTGTTACTGAAATCTGTTCAGTATAATAAAAGAAGAAATAATCAATAAACAGATGAAGGAAAGAGAAAGTTATAATTGAAGGGTGAAATAAAGTCAGGAGTAGAACCAGCACATCACTGAAGTCTTACCTCCTTTGTAAAGAAGTGTCACATATTTGACACTGAGCTTTCTAGCAGTCCAAGATAGGAGGCAAACATGATTTATAGTGTTCATAAGTGAAATGAAACCAATTGCTTGGAGAGGCTCCATCCTGCCTGATATTGAGACCAAAGAGAAATTTCTCCAATAACTTTTTCTAGAGAGGACAGTGTATAATGTCATGAATGGTGTCCTCATCATAAACGCAGTGATAACCCTCATCAGCTCTTTCCTATACAGTTCCCCGATATGGACCAGTACATCTACCAAGATAAAATTAATTGAAAATCAATTTTGTGGGGAAAAAAGGAGTTTTTTCATCAGATTCAACCTGATGTGGTCCAGATTTGTCACTTTCTCACGATCTGCCACCTATCCCAGGATGGAATGTGGAGTATCTCTTTCACACCTTGTGTCTGTGTGATCCCTGACTTTTGATAAACAGTACGTATATACAAATTCTGTGTAATTTATGCCAAAAGGAAAGACCACTTTGTCTGAGCAAAGATAGAGCTTTGGAGGAATCCTCCATAGGTACATCTTCTATTAGCCAAGTTTTTGAAATATACTGCTGGATCAGTAATGAGTTTAAGGTTATATTCCTTGAGAAGTACATGGAGGATAGCTGCTCTGTTTTGTCAGGAAGTGCTTAAGCCATGTGCTTTTTCAGTCAAGCTGAGGGTGAAATTAATATCTTGCTGAAGTTAAAGTGTTTAACAATGAGATAAGTCTTGGTAGAAGGATACCTGGTTTTGCTTAGCAGTGAGCCATAGGAGTAGTCCCAGGCAACACAAGATCCTCCCCAGAAAGTCATTTTAGGTCCATTATAATACAGACAAATGGGAATGGAGGTCCCAGAGTTTCCTGTTTTAAGGTATAACTTTAATCTTTATCTCAAAAAAACTTTAAAGCAGCTATAACCAAATGCCCACTTTGATCATAAAAAAATGGAAATATCAGTAAATAGAGTATCCAGAGAATATACAGCTTTGACCAGTGTCATTCCCAGTATAAGCTGAAAAAAATATAATGCAGTTTTTTTAAAGTTTCCATTAAAATTTTTACCAATATCCCAGGATGTTTAAGCATAGAAACAGTAAATCTTTATTATCTTTTCATTACAAAGCAAGATAGGAATATGGGTAGTTCTGGAATGCAATATTATTACAGTTAGATTTCAGTTTGATATTTTGCTTAGTAGATTCTTCACAATACCTTGGGTTTGAACTTGTTTGAACAGGAGGCTTGGTTCTGTTCTATGGTCACCTACTGGCAGTGAGCTGGTGAGGACTTGAGGGGTCGGTGGTAAGAATATGCTTTGAAATCACATTTTTCAGGAGTTTGAACCTTGTTCCTCCATTTGACCTTGGCAAATTGTCTAACTGTGTGTGCTACAGTTTTCTCAACTGTAAGATGAATGTAGTAATAGTATATGCTCCATGGGTGTATTGTGAGGATTAAGCAAAGTAATCAATGTTAAGAGAATTTAGGATAGTCCTTGGTACAGACAATGCTCAACAAACATTGGCTGCTATTATGGATCTTATGCACCCTGACCTCCATCCATCTTTCAAATGCAGGGTGCAGCACAGGACAGGTGGTGGGTCAGGTGAATGGGTGTAACTCAGCACAGCCTAACACCACAAGTGAAAAAGTGATTAAAAAAAAAAAAAAAAAAACCACTGCTCTTGTGTCAATAATGAGGAAATTAACTTTATATTTGAAAACCTGCTCGTTTGTTCAGGTATAGCAAATGGCTACAATAAACATTCAGATGGACTTTCTAATAGACTGTAAGATGCCTAGAGCTGGTGTCTGTATTTTATTACTGAAAAATAAATGGGCATTTGCACTTTAAAAAAATCTGATTAGTAGATAAGTGAGATAACATCTGAGACTGCGGACAATCAGGAAGTAGAACAAGGGCTGAATGAAAGGAGAAGTGATGGTTTGATGGATGTAGAGCACAAGGAGAGTTTGGAGTGCCTCTCAGCTTCAAGGCATGCAGTTTTAAAATCATCCGTCACAGGAATTGGTATGCCTAATCCTGAATGTGCAGGACAGGAATAAAGTGCACATGGGTGCAAGGAAAGTGAAGGACTTGTGGTCTGAATCTCCCAGGAATTCTTAATACTATATCAGGGTTGCAAACCCAAATTACCACAGGAACCAGATAGGGAACATCAAGAGGCTGGCAGATGAAAGATGATAAATGGCAACTGACATTTGGACTAAACATTGGAGAGACAGTAGAGATTAGTGATGACTATAAAAAACTAGAGATTACATACTCCTTTTAAAAGGGGCAGCTGTTACTCAGATCCAATGACTTGTTACCATAAGGGAAGGTAGGTAGAGTAAAGCCATGTCCTCCAACTTGTCAAGAAAAACAGTAAACACCATCTTTTAAAAAATGTTTAATATCTCTATTTATAAACATTAACCAGTTAAATGTAAAACACTGTATGGGTCAATACTGTCAGCCAAAAAGAAATATATATATATATTTATATAATATTAAATATATATTTTTAATATGTATTTAAATATATATATATATATAGGTATGCCTATTAGAGTATAATTTTCTGAATGTGCAGTTCAACCACTTCATACTGGAGGTAAGTTATATATTGTTAACTAAAGCCTAAAATTTTGTCAGTTAAAAATGGATCTTAATGGTATCCAGAATTTGGGGAGATGGCTGAAGATGACCCAGCAAATTCCATGAAGATGAATGACCTAGGGAGACTTCATAAGCAATATGAGGCTCTTTGTCTTAAAGATTTAGATCAGGAATCCTCACACCATTGCCCTTTGGCCGAATCTAGCTGGCTGCCAAAGTTTCACTGCAAATAAGCCACACTCGTCATTTACATATTGTCTACGGCCACTTTCCCATGGCAAAGTCAGAACTAAGTAGTCGCTACAGAGACCCTGTGGCCCACAGAGCCTATTTATTATCAGACCCTTTACAGAAAAAGTTGGCCAGTTCCTGATTTAAATAAACATAACCCCAAACTGGTTATATAATTTGAAAAGTGCTGTAACAGAAGTGTGGATGCTTGAATTCACGTGCATGTATATAAGGTGGTGGGAAAGCCTGAAGAAGGGGAGGGAATCACTATTTCTGCAAGCCAGCGAGGAAGGCTACACTGGAAAGGTCATTTCTGACTTAAGTCTCAAAGGGTAGGGCAGAGTTCCCCAAGTGGAAAAGGGAGAACTTTCAGGCATGACGTGTTTGGATCACAGCTAGTGATTTAAGCTTATAGAAGAGAGGAGATACAAGAGGGCTTAAAACTCCCAAGAATAAATCAGAGAAGCCATAAAGAACATTGCTCACCTCCTTTTCAGTTTTCAGAATCTCTAGCTTCCTATTTAGATTTTTAAAGAAAAAAATAGCTTCTTTCATTCATCTTTAATAGTTGGAAAATATAACACAGTTAATTGATGTATAAACAACCCAGTAAAGATGGATAATGAATATGGTGCAAAAGAAAAATATCCCACACCAATCTACATTTTCACCTCTGTTGAAAACAGTGGACAGTGAGTTTTGGCTTAGCAAGGTATTAGAATCCAACGTGTGAGTGGAATGGGGATTTGCTCTTCCTAAGGGTAGTTTGCAAAGAATATTTTTTTTATGTGTAATGGTATTTTTGATTTTGTATGTATTTTGATATCGAGTAACTTGTACATAGTAGGTGTTTAGTAAATACTTGCTGAATTAATAGGCTATTCAAAATAATTTATGTTTTTTAAATTTCTACACATTTATTAAGATTTATCTATTGAACATTCAACTCCTAAAAACACTAGGAATGATAGCCTTGCATGTATTTGAAGACCATTTGGAGGTTCATTGAGGTTTTTGGAGGATCATATCCCAGAGGGGACCTGCCACGTTCTTCTACTTTCTTCCTTATTCTTCCTTGTACATCTTAGTTCAGCCCTAAGAAAAGCAGTGCTGTATTAGGGAAAACCATACCTCATTCTGATTCAATGTGACATTCTCTTATACTTCTTTGAAAGTCATCCAAAAGTTTAGTCAATGTATCAGTTAGGATAATGTTAATTGTTCCAACACAGAAACCCACGATGCAAATAAAATCAGTTTCAATGCCAGATCTCAACAATACACACCTTTCAATGATGGCATATCTTTGTGAAGCTGTTTTTCAGCAATTGTTGTGATTTGAAAAAGCAAGTATTTTGCAAAAATCAGTGTTGAGGTTGGTGGTATTTGAGAAGTTGTGTGATGCTTAACAAATGGACAAATTTTATTAGTAATGATTAAGAATAAAATGCATATATTTCTCTCAATTTCTGTTATTGTTTCAAGTGCTTACTAGATCATTAAGACATACTAAGTTTTTTTTAAACTAACTGCTTTTAAATTGAATCACTAGCTATTTCTTTTGGCCTAGGGGTCCTGTGGAAAGATTACTGAAACTTTACAGTGCCATGAACTGAAGTTTGGGAAGCTCTGCTCTGGGACATTCTTATATGCAGAATGCATGGTTAAAGCTGGCTTGTGGGAGTGTACATGCTCAGACTTATGGCAAGGGACAGGAAAGTATGAGGGGGGCAAGTCAGCTCTCTTGAAGGTCCCCATCTGGTACTCTGATATCACTTTCCTCATGCTCTATTAGTGAGATCTTAGTTAAATGGCCTTAAGTCACGGCAAGTAAGGCTGGAAAATGTAATATGGCTAGCCAACCAGGGACCAGGCATGTACAGAAGACGGAGGATGGATTTTGGTGGACATCTGAATCTCAGCTGCAGTCCACCCCTCTAACCACACACAGAATATTCTCACATTTCCCAAGGGAAGAAACCCAAAATACCCCAAACTGTTATAACATTCAAGATCTCTGGTGATGCTAAATCCTTTCCATCAGGTCTGGAGTTGGCACCTTGTCATCTTGACATTTATATCATAAAAGGCAAGTTATCTACCCCACTTCGCCAAAACACATGTACACAGTGGTGACTCAGGAATGGTATAACTTCATTAAAAACTGCTGTTCTGATGAATGGCAACAATTCAATTCTGCATGAGCATTGAGATGCACTTTGACTTGGCATTTGGGGTGTCGGCAGGGAGGAGTTTCATAACTGTTTTCTGCTGTCCGGGCAAAACTCCTTTTCCAGTTATTTGCTATGGCCTCTGGCTCCATTCATTGACAGGTTTGTCTGTGCTTTTCACCTTCCGTTGCTTTATATGTGGTCTACTTTGGGAAGCGTGTTTCACAGTTTCATTTCTATTGATGTCAATTTTCAGGACTGAGCATCTTCTTAGGGGTGGAATAGTCATAGAATTTTGTAGGCTGCTCCTGTGGTTTCTTTGGCAATATGATTTCCTCAAAATCATAGTGGGCTTCTCCTCTATTTGTGCCCATTAACTTCCTTGTGTCAGTAACTACACCCAGTGTTCTTCACTAGACATATTTCACCTTTGTTTCTTTTCTACCCAAGTATCTCTTTCACACTGACAGTGGCTATATCAAAGCCACTTGAAATATTCTGCTGTGGGAGAAAAGCAACAGTTGTATCACCTTTTCTAATCGCATAACCTAACACCTAGTTGCTGGACTATCCTCATTCCCTTATGTTTCTCCTAGCAAACTAAAAACTTCTTGTTTAAGCTCATCTCTTTCTTGTAATATCTCATGAAAAGCAGCAAGGAGCAGCTCACACCCACTATTATTTTTTTGCCTATTTTTACCCTCTTCTAGTCATAGGCTTAGTGTTTGAAAATCTGTCTTTTCAACCACGTTATCTAGAATTCCTTTTTCCTCTCCCTCATCTACTATCGCTAATGTCCTTCACGTGGCTATGGGAGAAGCTCACTTCCTGTTGCCTTCTCTAGAACTTTCTAAAAAGTCAATAGCAAGCATCTGCTCATATCTTATTGGCCAAAGTGTCTCAGTTCTGAACCAGTCTGTGTCAAAGATAACTTTGGAATACTCAGATACACCCCTTTAGTAGAGGGAAATTCTTCAAACTATGTCACCAGTATTATGTTGCCAGTACTCAAGCAGGGAGGGAGTGGAAAGGATGTTCATAAATTGTGAGTCCAGGCCAAGCGCAGTGGCTCACGCCTGTAATCCCAGCATTTTGGGAGGCCAAGGCGGGCGGATCACCAGGTCAGGAGTTCAAGACCATCCTGGCCAACATAGTGAAACTTTGTCTCTACTACAAATAACAAAAATTAGCTGGGTGTGGTGGCAGGCATTTGTAATTTCAGCTACTTGGGAGGCTGAGACAGGAGAATCACTTGAACCCAGGAGGTGAAAGTTGCAGTGAGCCAAGATCACGCCACTGCACTTCAGCCTGAGTGACAGACTGAGACTCTGTCTCAAAAAAAAAAAAAAAGAAAGAAATCGTGGATACAGCCCTTTCTTTATTTCCCGAACTTTCTTAAATGGTCTTCATTTCTTGTATAATGAAAAAATAAACTTACCATATTAATAGGTATTTGATCCTGTACTGGGAATTTTATGGAACGTACATGCAGGTCCCCCTTCACACCCTTTCTGGGCCTAATAGATCAGTAGAGTGAAAATGACTGTTACAGAATTCTTTTCCCCTTGGAAACAACAGTATTTCAGAAATTTTTTTCTAAATATTTCTTCAAATCTCTGTCTTGCTCCTTGTGAACCTGTTAAACATATCCGCTGAAATGTAGCTTTGAGGTATTGACCTGGAGACAAGTTGAGATTGAGGTATTTTCTTTCTTTTCCCATTTGATTTATGGTCCTTATTTGTGGCACATTGGTTTTATTTGCCTCGTGTTTGTTGTCAGCCTAGCTGCAGCTGTGTTGTAGACACCATACCATTGGTCACCTATTTCTGTGTTCCTTATGTATTTTTACAATAGATTGGTCTTTTCAGGCTTCTTTTTTGAAATATGTAATTCATTTGGTTAATATAGAAGAAGGCACGTGATTTTAATGGAAATTTTGTTACTAATGACTTACATATCGAAATTAACTGTTTAGCAATTGATAAAAGTTCTTGATTGAGATCATCTACTTTACTAGTAACAAAAATCAGAAATTAAATACAACAATTAGAAATGATTAGACCAGCTTAGATTTAAAGTGGGAGGCCTCAAAAAATATTGATTTTTTTCTAGACAAACACACTCTACCCAGACACATAACTGTTGCTAAGTGAATGAACAAATGAATAAGAAATTCAGAGAAAGACGAAGTTTAATCAGGGCATCCGAAATAACAAGGAGGTAAAATCAGTGGAGCAGAGAAAAGATTTTGACAGTTTAACACTTTTGTGTATTCATTCAACAAATAGTTATTATTTGCCTGGGAGGGTGCTCCACTAAGCAGCTGGTATTTATTGGAGAGCAAATCAGAGCAGCCCCTGTTCTCATGAGGACCGTTCTAATGAGAAGACAGAGCACAAGCAAATAAAGACACACAAAATTGCAGTGTGTATTAAGTGCTATGAAAGGAAAATACTAGGGCGTATGAAGGAATAACCAGGCAAAAATTGATGTTCAATTGTGTGGGCATGAAATATTTCTCTGAGGAGGAGGCATTTAAACAGTAATGCTAGATTCAGATATTTAAAAACAAGGGAAAAGAAGTCATAACAAATTTAATACTCTGACAGTGGGATTAAATCTCCATAATCAGAAGCATTTTAAGGAAAGTTCACCTATTTTGTGTTTAAAATTGTCAATGTGGAAACTTCTCAATCAGCAACTTTCAGTAGCTCTATATGCACATAATTCAAAAACACCTAAGTATTGTAGGTGTTCAATAAATACTGGTTGACTTGAATTGAACTTTGATTAATAACCCCTCTGTACAAACCAATACAGTGATAGCAGCACCACTGCTCTGGAAAACATCTTGATTTGGTTTTTAAACAGATGGCTTTTGCATTCCATTTTTAGGTGACTTCTCCAGGCAGGAAAACCAGACTGAGGGTGGGAGAGAGGGCAGTGGCCTTCACAGTGAGGTTCCCCTGAACTCAAGTAAGAAATTAGCTCTATATAAATGGTTCCATTCTCAATAGATTCACTGCCAGTTGAAAATGTAGTTGAGTACATAGATTTTTATTATAATTTTTTGCTGCTCTGGTGTGTGTGATATATTGAAGTGCTGGCTCCTTTGCCTTTTTTTCATTAAAAACATCATAAAACATTTAGGGGTCTGTGCAGAAATTGCTATGACCTCCATTTATAATTAAAGAAAATAATGTTTCCTTTAAAATATTACTGGAGAGCAGTATTTCTGACCACAAAACCCTGAAGCCTGGTAACCAGATTTGTGCAGATTTCCATTCTCTTGTGTGCAATTACTAAAATAATGGGAAAGAAAGACCACTGGAAAGGGAAAGAAATCTAGCCAGTAAGGTGATTTGAAGCAAGCTTACAGAAACTGCTTAGTATTTTGTTATTGTTATTTTTCCAATGAAAGCAATATCTTTTTTTTTTTAAAAGGTCACTAATGCTAAACAAGCATGGTGCTTTTGTACATTTCTTAAAATGAAGAATACGGTTCCAGTCTGCTAGAATGTCTCTTTGCACCTGCATTTCAAATCTTCATGTGCACATGAACAAAGCAGATTCTGATTCAATGGGTCTGGAGTGGAGACAAAGACTATCTTTCCAGCCAGGTGATGCAGTGCTGCTGGCCCCAGACAATGCTTTAAGTAGCAAAGCTCTTGGCAATAACTTTCATCTCCTGAAAAGCAAACTACATCACTGATCAATGGAACACCAGCTTTGTGTTTATAGTCTGGCTAGTTTTCACCATGTCATGGACAATTTCTTTTGAATAACTTGCTAGAGTCTCTCACTTGAGTTACTCAGCATGTGTTTTCTTTTACCTGAGAATTAGTCCCAAGGGCAACTAAAAGGCAAGGTAAAACCTTTAGTCATCCTTGATATTCCCTCTCCTTCACACACTACATTCAATGCAAGTTCCATCAAATGCAAGTTCTTCACACACTACATTTAATGCAAGTTCTATCAAAATCCACCCCACATTCATCCTGTTCTCTCCTTCTCTGCCACACCACTCCAGTCAGGTCCATCATCATCTTTCACCTGCATCAGTAGACTCCCCTAACTTATCTCCTACCTGTACTATTGCCCTACAGCAACCAGGTGATCTTGGAAGAGTATAAATCAAACTATGTCACTCTGCTTAAAATCCTCCAATGGCTTCTCGTTTTCATAGAATAAAACCCAGACCCATGACTGTGGCATACAAGAGATACCTGATCTGGCCCTGCAAACCTCCCTCACCTCTTCCCAGGACCTCTCACTACTGGGCCTTGCCAAGGCCCACCAGCCTTCTATCAACTCCTTGAACTCAGCAGGCCACGCTCCTTCCTGCCTTGGAGCTTTGCATTCGTGCTTCTCTCTGAAAAGCCTTTTCCATGATGCTGGTGTCTTCTCATTCTGGCAGCCCCTCAAGGCCCTTTGTAAATTAGCTGTGCCCCAATTTTTCTGTATTTCATCTATCGGCTTTATTTCCTATTTAGCCCTTATCACTGTCTGACAGTACCATTTTTTGCATCAGTTTACGTGTTCATTTTCTGGCTTCCCACTACCACACTAGGTTATAAGCTCCACAGGGGCTCCATATTTAGTAAAGGGGAGGAGAATGATGGGGAAAGGGGAAGAGAGTGGGAGGGAGAGAAAAGAAAGGAAGGAGGGAGGGAGGAAGGCAACCCAGCTACCTTTGATCAAAATGTGCCCCGTGTTTCAATTTGATACTGAGTGGCACTAGAAATTATTATTTTCTCATAAGGATGACACTCCTAATGAAGTTCCTCCACTATGGCTAATGCATCTGATAGGTTTCTAAGCTGGCTGTAGGGGACAGAAAGCAAACATTTGCTAACTGGTTGCCTAAGGCTGGAGTGGTTTGTGGTCACAGGGAAGAATAAAGTACTCTGGTTCACTGGGGTATTTAATTCCCGCTTTTCTTAGGTGTTCTAACCTGCTGACCATGCGTAACAAAGACAGCAGAATCACTGCAAGTAACTGGGTACATGTAGTGCGTGCAATGAATGTGAATTTTGGAATCTCCTAAGTCAAATATTGGCTTAGTTATCTGACTCTGCAAAAGCATCTGAACCTTCCTGAACCTCCTTATTTTCAGCTGTAACATGAAAATAAGAATCTTTGTGAGGTTTTAAAATCATATATGTAAAGTACCTAGACTTACATGAAATTATATATTTCTATATATTATAATTTCAAATAATTATACGAAATTGTATTTTATAAATTCATATAATTTATGTTTTTCTGGTATACTATATACTAGAAATATATCTAGTATATAATATATACTAAGATATATTTATCACTTCTTTTGTACTTTTGGGGACATGGAATCCTACACAATTCCAGGAGGCAGACTTTATTTTGCAATCCATGTAATTTGTGTAACATTTACATTTTACCTTTGTGAGTGGGGGAGCAGCAAGTTAGGGCACATAATTTTATATGAAAAGTGATATAAATGGTCCCCCTGTAGTTATATAAGGAGGCATGCCCTGTTTAACTAGATACCTAGGACAGTCCTCTCAATGAAAACAACTAAATATTCTGGGAGAGTTTTAGGTTAATCACTGAAAAAAAGAATGATGAACTTGAGGAAATTTTAAGGAAGAGATATAGAAAAAAAATCAAACATTGTAATAATAAAAACTCAATGAGTGAATCAATAGAAAATTAGAATATGTTGAAGAGAGGATTAGTTAACTGGAAGCTAGGTAGGAAAAAATAACATAATTAGCTGTGGAAGTCAAAATGATGACATGGAAAACTGAAATTAAAAAACATGGATAGAGTAAGAAGGTCCAATGTAAGTTCTAATGAGAAAGAGCCAATATCTAGAAAAAACAGTGTTTAACTCATTCTAGAAATTCAGTAAATAAGAATTTTATGTTTGGTAGATAATTTCTTTCTTTTTTAAATCATTAGACTGCATGTGTTTCTTACTGTTTTATTGGTTGTAAGGAATAAATTATTGAAGCAGAAGACAAGCCTAGTGGAAAAGAATTATTTCAATTTATTCCACACTGTATCAATTTTTTGTTTGTAAATATTAGAACCCATGATTTCTATTTCTGAATTTTCATACAAAGGTAGATTTTTATTTTTCCACAATATATATTTTAAAGCATCAATTACAATTACAGTATGTGTTTTTTGTGGAGAAATGGTTTCAGGTTTCCTGAGCTTCCTTTATTTAAAACAAAGTTTGGAGCATAAATGGATAAAATGAGATTATGTAGGTTCAATTTGTATTGAAATAACTTATCTCAAGACCAAGTTGAAATAGATTCAATAGCCTCAGTCTTTGCATTTAAACTTACTCTCACTTTAACCCTTCAATGTGTCCAAATTATAGTCATAGACTACAAAATATTTTATTTTCAATAATCATAAAATATCAGAGTATGACTCATCTCTATCATCTGGTTGGTATTTAATAAATACTTGTTGAATGAGTGAATTAATGACTACTATAAATTTCTAAAATACTATGAATTTTAGAAAAATTCACTAAAAGAAAAGTTTAAAAATGAAAGCATGTTTTTGCATATGGTTGGAATTTTCTATTTACCTAAATGTTGTAGCCATCATTTGTCATCATTTTGGTATTAACTACACACCTTTTGATGCAGAGTGATGGAGGAAGAAGGTGATTAGAAATTGTTTAGGAGTGTTTTTGGCTGATTAAAAATTTATTTTTACAGGGTTTCATTTCGAAGCTCTCTTATATAGGCTTTCCTTCACTAAAACCGCTTCAGTCCTCATAATCAAATCTTTGGATTTGAAAACTCAGCATGGAGTATCTTTAGGAAGACCCTATTAAAGGCCTTGTTGAAGCTTGATTACCTTAGTATGGGAAACTATAGGCAAAAATGTTCTTTTCATTTAAAATAAGACTGTGCCATAGGACAAACATGACAGGCCTCTTTGGTGTATGATATATTTTGTTCATTTCCAGGTAGGGGAATAAAACAACTATTCCTTCACTAGCACCAGTCTTTACTGAGGACTTTTACACATGGTTTTCACTGTCTTGGAAGTCTTTCCCCTCTAGTGGAAGCTGCCAAAATCCTACTTGTCATTTAGGGCTCAGCTAAAATGTCACCTAAACATACAGCGTTCCCTGAATTCTCTCAGCTGAACTTCATTAGAACATGTGCTGTGTTTTCCCCTCTGTGACTAACTCTGACAAATAGAGGCTGAAGAATTGTTCTAAGGAGCTGTGTTCCTGTATGACTTTTCTAGCAAGACTGAGCATGTTGTGATTTTTTTTTAATAAAATAGTGGCCAGATTAGTAATGTACCACCTTGTATTTACTCTCCTTCCTTCCTGACTCACTGCATTTCTTTCTCTCACTCTTGCAGCCCTGGATTGCATCTCCTGTTAAGCCTTAGTATATTTGCAACAAGAGAGGGACCTGGGTGTGGGGGAATTTGCCTTCTCTGCTCCAATTCAACCCTGAGCATTGTGTCAGCTTTTATAGTTACTGGTATGAATGTCTTGCAGCAAATTCTAAGAGGCCAAAACACTGTCTCACTCATCCTGCTATCTCCTGCAGCCTAATCCTCGCATACAGAAACGGCTTGATATGGAAATATTGAATGAATGAATTGTTCATCTCTGCTTCCACTTCACATGATACGTCAATGTGTCCCAACAGACTTATCAATATTTATTATTATTTCTTCCAAAACTCTCTGTTTATGTGGAATCAACCTCTTTGTCTTCTGAAAATCAAGCTTCAAGGGAAAGTCAGTTGAGATCTTAGGACATGCCCAGAAATCAAACTCAAAAGTTATGCAGAGTGAGGTGCCTATGGAATAAGCCAAGTTTTAGGCAAAATTCACAAGCTTAGAGCAAAGGACAACATGACTCAGTTAAGGCTTACTGGCTTCCCCTGAGTTCCTAATCATTTTGTGTTTAGCTGGAGTCATTCGCTCTTTAACATGAAGCTCTTCAGCGACTTGGCTCCCTTTGCAGATATCGCACTAGAAATAATGGACTTTGGAAAATAATCTTGGCAAAGCCTTGTTTCTTTTTAAACATTTTTGATCAGATGTAGGGTTTTATTGTCATATTGTTTGTGAAATGCGTTTTCTGTACATTTTTATCATGGCAGTGTTTATGTTGCATGTCTAATTAGCTTCAACATACCAGATGAATTGTTTAAACCCGTCTGGCATGCTATAATTTCTCAAAGTTTCTCATTTGCTGAAAAACATATATACATATATTTGTAAAAGGTTTAGATTTCAGGAATCAAAAAGTCTATGATGGATCCTATTCACCATAGGAAATATATCAAGGAGGAGAGAGAGTGAAGCCATTTGCCACGCTGTCCCGTGGGAGAAGAGACAAGGCTTTAAATTCTAATTTAAATTCTAAAGACTTTAAATTCTAATTTGAGAATTTGTGCCAAGATTGATAGTTCTTCTCCCCACTCCCAACCCCTCCCCAAAATTAAGGGCAAATACCAAGCTGAGAAGATTTTCACCATTACTAGCACTAAATCTATCTGGGATAGATAAAGGCAGAGGAAAGTGTGGGTTCTTGGAAGAAAGGATAAAAGGGATCAGGGGTGCAAAAGAAGGTGAGATTGGTGAACAGGGTGGGTTGAGGCCAAGAAAATAAAAAGCAGGGGTCTAAAGAGTGTGGCTCCATTGAGAGTCAAGTACTTGTCTGCTACAAATTTCTTTCTTGACACATCTTGACACATTACACCATATTGTAAAAAAGTTTACAAGTGAAAAGAACCTAAGCGATGATCTAATCCCAGCTTTTCCTCTCTTCTCCTCAAGGAAGGCTTCAGTCTCTTCCTTCTTTCAACTTCTGCTTGAATCCAAGTAGTAAGTCTTTCCTGTACCAAGGTGCTCATAATCATGGGAAAAGCATCTATGTTTAATAGCACCAATTGCTATTATAAATAATAATAGCACATTTGTACAGTAGTTTGCCGTCTTGTGCTCTCATGATATTATTGCATTTGAACATCACAACAACCTTATGAAACCCGGCAGGAGATTTTAGACACAAGTTCACAATTAACTCAGCATCCAAGAATTTTGTGGCTTGCCCATATTAACACATATAATAATAGCAGGAGCTAGAATCCTTATTATGAGAATCCCTATTATATGCTAGGCATTGTGCTAAGATGTGTTCCCTGTATTATTGCAATTGAGTCTCTCAAAACACGTTATGCTAGGCACTTTTATGGAAGTAAAAGATGATGAAATGAAAACGTGTAAAATAATTCATCCAAGAATTCACAGATATTAAGCAGTAGAGGATTAATACAGCATGGTGACTATAGTTAATAAGAATGTATATTTCAAAATCGCTAAAATAATGGCTTTTAAGTGTTCTCGCTACAATGAAATAAGTATTTGAGGTGATAAATGCATTAATTAGCCTGATTCCATGATTCCACAATGTGTATATGTAGTAAAACATCATATAGTACCCCATAAATATATATAATTGTCAATTAAAAATAAAATTTTAAAACATTTTTAAAAATAAAATTAAAATCTTTGGAAAAAAAAGATCAAGGACTTACTCCACGTTTAACTGATGCTAGTATCTATGTTATGGTATTTTATCACATTTAAGACAATTTGACTGTAAAGTACACCATTATTTTATACATCAATAAAAAGTTTTACAACTACTTCTGGTTAAACAATGACACAATCTTATTGCTCTGAATTTTCATTCTTTATGTTGAACGCGTTCTTTTAGATTTAATTTAGACATTTTTATCACGTCATCCTTAACCGTATGTAAAAGGGGAATTATACATGAAATAAATTTGTTAAGATGTTCGTAAATATCTTAATCATTTAACTTGAACGTCTCCACATTTAAAGATGGACTCTTCTCAATTACTTTTCAATTCAGAATCACTGATTATTTTCCCTAAGAGTAGCATTCTTTGTGACATTAAAAACATGGTTATAGAGCATTTCTTAAAAGAGTGTTCCACTGCTTTTGCCTGGATTTTTTTTCTCCAAGCCTATGATATCCACTCTGCAAGTTTTGGGTTGTGCACTTAGGCAGTGACAATCACATCAGCACCCTGGAGGATAGTAACTGTAAGCACAAATATTAAAAGAGAAACAAATATGCAATTTAAGATCAGTGACATGGTTTACTGCTTCCTTGGTTTGAGGCAAAGCTAGGAATAAATCCCAGGTGCTTATGCCTTAAGTTATCTCAAAAATGCATTCTAATAAGTCAGCCTTTTTTTCTTAACTTTATACCTATTCTTTAAAATGTGTTTTCTGTGACTACACATAATCCACTTTGTTTTTCAATACAGCAGGCTTGTAAAGATTCAGAAAGGAGGTTCTCTAAAATATGAGAGTTTTTGGCAAAGCTGTACACACATATGCAGACATGCTTCCAAGACAAAAGGTTGATCAACACTGATGAAAACAAAAAGTATGTGTGTGACACGAGGAGAGGGGAAAGGATTTAAGAAAAATGAGCATAAAATGTCATAAATATGTTGATCCAGCTGTGAAGTTAATTAAATATTACAGTCCTGTTTGAACAAAAACAAAAACTGAGATTTCCTGGAGAGTACAGTTTTCATTAAAAAAAAAAAAAAGACATTTGCCATGATTTAAAAGAACATTGCTTTCTTGCAGCAATTCCTAACAATGTGCTTTTCTATTTTTTATTATATTTTCTGTTTAGTTCCAAGGTAGAGAAGTAAACTAGTTGTATGGTATTTTGTTAACTGAATCTCTTTGGTTACTGGCAATTTACTTATTAGCTTAGTAAAACCTGTTGCTCTTAATGAAAATCATAAGATCTGGTAACATTTAACTGTTTTCTGAGGCAATAATGATATATTAAATAATATTTAGTAGAGTTTTGTAAGAGTTAACAGGAAATCTTTAGTCAAAAATTCAAAAGCTCTTAAATGGCACTTAGGATATAGAAGGCTGAAATAGTGAAGACACAGGTTCTAGAGCCAGCTGCTTGGGTTTCCATCTAGGTTTTGCTGTTTATTAGCTGAATCACCTGAGTTAGTTTTATTTATTTTCTTTTAAGTAAACATTTTCTGGGGCACTGCTTATGATCTGCAAAATAAGGATAAAATACCTTCCTAACAGTTTTATCGTGAGAATTAAATGAGCTAAAACGTGTACAGTTCTGGTACATAGTAATCATTCAAAGGTGTTAGCTAGGATGATAACGTGATACTAACATATATGCTTACTCTCTGTCAACTAAGATATTTTTTAGTTCCCTGAAAACTTGATTCTCCATTCTTCTCATCAATGGAATATTCTACATTAAGAACAACAACAACAAAAAACGGCTGTAAGATCCAGAATGGATTAGAATTGAGTGATTTATTTTTTCAAACAGGGTTTATGCTCTTTTCTCAGTTACCATGTTCATTATGGAAGAATCAGAATGTAGCTAGGAATGGATCTGACCTTAACTATCACTGCCTCTCCCTGGTCTAAATCGTGAAATGAGCATCACATCTGAAGCTTTCTTGCTGCTGCACAGACTTTTTCCCCATGAGTAGATTTTTGTTCCATGAATTTCAAAGTTACTAATATATGAAGATTAAATGCTACTTATGATGCCATTGTTTAAAAATTACATAGTAAGCATTTGAAAAAGGCATAATAAAGGTCCTTTAGGTCCCATCATTTCTTTCCTTTTCCTTTTTTTTTTTTTTTTGGTCTGAGTTTAATAGGCCTAGAACCATGCTTCTCTGAACTCTTTGAAGCATACTATCCAGAAAAACTTTCTGGGATGGTAGAAATTGTTTTGATCCATCGATAGAGTAGCCACTAGCCAGGTGTGGCTATTGAGCACTCAAAAATAGCTAGTACAACTAGGGAACTGAGTTTTAAATTTTATTTAATGTTAATTAAAGTTTAACTTTAGTTTAAATTTAATTTCATTTTAATGTAAAATATATGTGGCTAGTGACTACCATATTGGATGACACAATTCTAAAGTGTTCTTCATATTACTTCTATTTCCTTGGGAATTATAGAAATAACCCTATTTACCTGGATATCTGATATTTAGGAAAGGTAAGCTTTAATCTGCTAGCTGAAAACCAGAGATAAGTAGGAAAAGCCTTAGAATGGCAAATAGACCACTATTATGCTACAAAATATTATGTTGCAAATGATTCGTGGTAATGTCAAAGTGTTGTTCTCAACAGGATAGGTTGAGCCACTCTGGGACTCTTGTCTGAATAGTTGCGTGCAAAATAGCCAGAAAAGCCAGAAACACATTGATGTCAGTGAGAAGATATAGCTAAATGGTAGAAAGAAAAGAGCAAAGACTTTTTTAAAAGCAAGTAGTGCGTTAAGTCATATTTTTTAGACAGGCAGTGTATGAAACACAAATAAAAATGAAGTAAAACAGAAAAAGTAGTCAGTAGAACTATAAGGACATATCAATCTGGCACCATGCACCAAGGCAAAAAGCTCAACTTAGGGCAAACTCCAGAGAATGTCACAACATCATGAACAGTATTCATAATTTTGAAAGTAATTTGTCAAGAAAAAGCTTATCTTTGTAAAATTCCTTTCATTAAAAAAATGAAATATAAAATTTTAAATGTTATACAAGAAAACGTTTAAGAAGTCTTGGCATTTAGAGGGATAAGCAACATTCACATGTGGAACAACTCTTTATCTGAACCAACCTTCTTGGGTCTAGCAGCATTCATTTCTAACTCCTCTTAGAATATAAGAATAACGTGCTGTCCGAAAACCTCAGAATAAAAAGGATTTATTGGTCCATCGATCCCTCAATATGCCAGGAGAATAGACTGAACCCTTGATGGGCATATGTCATGACGAGAAGCTTTACTCAAAGGGCTTATTAAAGACTCTATTGAAGATAGTATGTGCAGGTTGAATGGCATAGTTAATACTTAGAAAAAGCTAGGGCTAGGACACATATGGATAAGCCATTTTCTTGTCTTTATACTTGTATATTAAAAAAATTCCAACCATTCCCAGTAATGGTTGTATAAAAATTCAAGTGATGATACCTCTTTTAATGGGTTTATGGGTTACTGTGAAAACTTTGCTTGATTTTCACCCTAATTAAGACATCTATTTTATGTTTTGTAAAAATAACCCATACAGCATGCTAGAGTGTTTTGTTTTATAAATGGTAGGAGTTGTAGATGACTAGATGAATAACTTCATGAAACAATGCATCACTAATTATGTGACAATGGTTGAAATGGCCATAGAAAATCACAATAAAAGAACCAGCACAAAGCTGAATATAACATATGCCACATACCTTCAATTAATAATACACATTAGAAGCAGTGTGCTAACTGGGAGGGAAGATGATTTAATAGGTGTAGTAGGACTGGATTTCAACACCAAAGGATGAGGAGAGTTTAGGGATGAAGAGGGAAGGCCTTAGAAGGACCATCATTGGCTTAGAAGTTGGGTTAGGGAAACATAACGTAGGGGAAGGTGGTGTCCATAGCAGATAATTCACTAGGGAAGTAGAGGAATACATATTTGGCAAGTTGGGCCAAGATTGTTAATGGCATCAACAACCACACAGATTTGTTGGGAGCCCAGAATGGCCCATGATTTGAGTGTACCTAAATTGTTCAAAAGGAAAAAA
Source organism: Pongo abelii (assembly GCF_028885655.2). NCBI lineage: Eukaryota > Metazoa > Chordata > Mammalia > Primates > Hominidae > Pongo > Pongo abelii. The sequence continues at coordinate 129,540,510 of NC_085928.1, read as the reverse complement.
ATATTAAGCAAGGAGTAGCAGCAGACAGATTTTCAAACTGTGTAATCACTGACATGCTCAAACACTGCTTTGAGATGAAAGTACACTAATCTCAGGCTATTTAATGCAGACTACAAGCCCTATTATTATCTTCAAACACTTAATATTTCTACCATTTCAGAAGATTTCTCACTGTGGCTGAGTTGTATTTAAAAGGACAGCCTTATACATCCAAAGAAAACAAATTTTAAGAACTTAAAGTTGAAGGAATTTTTTTAATGTAGCTGGAATTCTCATAATTTATCATTTCTCACATAGGACAGAGCTTGATATTTTAAGATATATTTTCATTTCGATGGTGAAATGCACATCAGTAAAGGATGTGATTTTTGCTCACTTCTCTTTAGCTTTAAAAAAGCTTGGTAATGCTGAAATTCAGGACTACTGGGTCATATATGTTATAGGTTTGGGGTTGGTTTATCAATATTTTACAATAACTTACAGAAAAACCAGTGAAATTAGTTTGGTCAGATATAGAAAAAGCAAAGGAGTTTTGATTTTAGTAGAAAATTTTCTTATTTTCCACATAGATGTTAAAGTTTGAAGAGCTTTATAAATTATAATCACTCTTATTGAATTTAACTGTAATTCTCAATTTCTAGTGGGAATTAATATCTTAGTGGAAGATTTACCAGGCCCATTGAAGGCCTCTTTGTTGCAGGTTTGTTTATTGTCACTTAAATAACTGTGTGATAAGAAGCGATATACTTACGCTGAGGTCCCATTGGCATTCTATAAGGGATGTTAGCCAGAGTCCACCCTTCTAATTCCCAATCACCCTGTCCTTTCGGCCCACAGCCGTGACTGAGAGGTGAAACTACTTTGTAAGACCTGAAGGCAAGAGGTAATTGAGTTTAAAAGAAGATTCTGCTTTTGAAATACCAGAGCTCTCTGAAATAGCCATTGTCTACACAAGAGTAAAGATCCTCAAAACATCCTTTTTACCTAAGATCAAATTTGAGATCTCATTCAGGAAAGGCATGGTCAGGCAACTGAAGAGATAAAAGACTAGCAGAACAAGTCAAGAAGGCTTTGTTTTGACTTCAGATACTATACCTTGGGGTTATTGAGAATTTCGGTCTTCAGGGAGCTACAAGCCTGCCTTTAAAGCAATTCCCCAACATCTGGCATGGCCCAAGAGTCACAAAGTGATTGGAGACTTTTGGGGAATAGTCAAATTACCATTGTACATAGATGAAAGTAGATATATCCATGAAGAAATTACGACCAGTTTGCTGTTTCTATTTTGCCTCCAGTCTGTGATACATCCTTTTAAAAGCAGCACCATAATTGAGATTTTTTTTTCTTTTTGTAGCCAAAGGAAAATCCTGCCAGGTTCTAGGTTGAACATTGCTTTAAAAAGGACCATTCATTCAGTCCCTGCCCCTGGTTTGTTGTACCAAGGTATATAGAGTAATGCAAAATAGACCAATATTCAACTTGCATTTGCTTTTTACTGTTTCTATTAAAGCTTTAAATCAGAATTCTAATTAGTAACATGAGTCTCTTTCTTGATAGATTTGAGCATGAATGGACATTTAAAAACAACATTAGTTTCTAAGAAAAGAAAATCAAGGTGGATCTTCAAGATTATGTTTATTACAGTTATCAGTTATCTATAGAAATTGTCATCCTAATGTATCTGCATGGACAATTATTTTTTATTGAGACCACATATAGGCAAAAGAGTGAAACTGTTAGTTTCAATTTTAACTTGACTAAATTAATTAACATTTAATAAGAATTCTGTGCAGGCATACCTCATTATATTGTGCTTTTCTTTATTGCACTTTGCAGATATTTCATATTTTACAAATTGAAGGCTTGTGGCAACCCTGTGTTGATCAAGTCTGTTAGCACTGTTTCCAGCAGAATGTGCTCACTTCCTGTCTCTGTCACAAATATTCTCTGAATATTTCAAACTTTTTCATTATTATTATACCTGTTAAGATTCAGCATTCTTTGATGTTACTGTTGTAATTGTTTGAGGGCACAAAGAACCATGCCCATATAAGATGGGGAACTTAATTGATAAATACTGTGTGTGTTCTGACTGATCAACCCACCAGCCATTCCCTGTCTCCCTCTTTTCCAACTTCCATATTCCCTGAGACACAACAATACTGAAATTGGGCCGATTAATAACCCTACAATAGCCTCTAAATGAAAGAAAGAGTAACAAGTCTCACCTTTTAAATCAAAAGCTAGAAATGATTAAACTTAGTGAAGAAAGCCAAAAGAGGCTGAAAGCTAAGCCTCTTGCACCAAAGAGCCAAGTTGTGAATGTGGAAGAAAAGTTCTTGAAGGAAATTAAAAGTGCTACTCCAGTGAGCACACTAACAATAATAAAATGAAACAGCCTTATTGCTGATAAGGGGAAAGTTTTAGTGGTCTGGATAGAAGATCAAACCAGTCACAACATCCCCTTAACACCTAATCCAGAGCAAAGTCCTAACTCACTTCAATGCCATGAAGGCTAAGAGAGGTGAGGAAGCTGCTGGAAAAAAAGTTTGAAACTAGCAGAAGTTGGTTTCTGAGGTTTAAGCAAAGCCATCTCCATAACATAAAAGTTCAAGGTGAAGCAGCAAGTGCTGATGGAAAAAGGTACATCAAGTTACACAGAAGACTAGGTAGGATAATTGATGAAGGTGGCTACACTAAGCAGATTTTCTATGTGGAAGAAACAACCTTATATTGGAAAAAGATGCCATCTGGGACTATCATAGCTAAAGAGGAGAAGTCAGTGCATGGATTCAAAGGACAGGCTCTCTTTTTAGGGGCTAATGCAGCTGATGACTTTAAGCCAATGCTCATTGATCATTCTAAAAGTCTTAGTGCCCTTAATAATTATGCAAACTTTATTGTACCTTTGCTCTATAAGTGGAACAACAAAGTGTGGATTACAGCACATCTGTTTGCAGCAGGGTTTACTGAATATTTTAAGCCTATTTTTGAAACCTGCTCAGAAAAAAATTTTCCTTCAAAATATTATTGCTTACTGTAATGCACCTGGTCACTCAAGAGGTGGAGATATACAAGGACATTTTTTTTTGTTGGTTTGTTTGTTTTTTTGAACACAACACCTGTTCTGTAGCCCATGGATCAAGAAGTAACTTCAACTTTTAGGCCTTGTTATTTAATAAATATATTTTGTAAGGTACAGCTGCCATAGATAGTGATTTCTCTGATGGATTTTGGCAGAGTAAATAGAAAATCATCTAGAAATAATTCAACATTCTAGATGTCATTAACAACATTTGTGATTCGTGGGAGGAAGTCAAAATACCCACATTTTGGCAGGAATTTGGAAGAAGTTGATTCCAACCCTCATGGATGAGTTTGAGAGATTCAAAACTCTCCTGGATGAAGTAACTGAAGATGTGGTGAAAATAGCAAGAGAGCAAGAATCAGAAATGGAGCCTAAATATGTGACTGGGTTGCTACAGTCTCAAGATCAAACTTGAAGACATGAGAAGTTGCTTCTTGTGGATGACCAAAGAAAATGGTTTATTGAGATGGAATATACTCTTGGTGAAGACACTGTGAACATTGTTGAAATGACAATGAAACATTTAGAATATTCCATAAACTTAGTTGATAAAGCAATAGCAGAGGTTGAAAGGATTGACTCCAATTTTGAAAGAAGTTCTCCTGTGGGTAAAGTGCTATCAAACAGCATTGCATGCTACAGAGAAATCTTTTGTGAAAGGATATAGCAAACTTCATTATTGTCTTTTTTTAAGAAATTGCCACAGCCACCCAACTAATACCCCCATCCATCAGTAATCACTCTTCCACATTGAGGCAAGACCTCCACCAGCAAAAAGATTATGACTCACTGAAGGCTCAGGTGATCATTAGCAATTTTTAACAATAAATTATTTTAAAATTAAGTTATGTAGATGACTTTTTTCGACACAATGCTAATGCACACTTAATATATTCAAGTATATCAACCTAAATCTCATATGCCCTGGGAAACCAAAACATGTGTGTGACTCACTTTATTGCAATGTTCGCTTTATTGCAGTGGTCTGGAACTAAACATGTAATATCTTTGAGGTATACCGATATTAAAAAATGTGTCTCTTTTGTCATATCCCTTATAAAATATAGTTCTCTAAAAGATGGCTCAATAACACTGTGAGATGAAATTCATAGACCCAGGAAACTGATCAATGTTCTTAAAAGATATTTGCCTGTCCTTGCATGATTTTTGACACTGACAAACATACATTCTGCCACTATCTAAATTCAATATACTAGATGAATAAGGATGGTACAAATAGAATTAACTTCGGGTTCCTTTGATTTGTTTTTAGCTTAACTTTATATCTTCAGTGGTTTTTGAAGAAGCACCTGACCTATTTGGGCTGACCCAATTTACCACTTTAGGTGGCCACTGATAGGTAGAATGATCTGCCAATTTCAGAGGGTCTTAGGAGAGGCAGCATCCATTGAAATCTTGCCTCCCATTGTCTGGGAGTACCTAAAAGCCTTAGGACCGTGGCAGATGTAGTCATTCAAATCTACAGAAAATAAAAGTGCTATCATTTCAATCCTGTGATATTAACTCCTTGCCACCATTTTCCAATCTAGATATTTCACAGTTTAGTTATAAATGGCTTTCTGCACTTGTATATTTAAATTAGGGCTTTAAAATCATATTTTCTTAGAAGGAGTGCTTTCTACTTTTAGGAATCCTAAGGTGAATTCTAAGAAGTATAAATCAGTTTGGTAAATCTAGATTTTTATAAAATGAAGCTACTTTTATAATATATGAAGTATCTCCCTCACCTTCTACAGGCAGCGTAACGGCATGAAAATCAGGTCAGTAGGATACATGCATGTGACCAATTTCTCAGTTATAAGATTGAGCATTGGAAATACTTACTAATACTCATGACATCCATGTGTGGAATATTTTAAAGTCTTGTTATTCCAAGTGTAGTCCTAGGACCAGCAGCATCAGTGTCACCTGAGAGCTTGTTAGAAATAAAACATCTTGGCCGGGTGCGGTGGCTCACGCCTGTGATCCCAACACTTTGGGAGGATGAGGCGGACAGATCATCTGAGGTCAGGAGTTCAAGACCAGCCTGGGCAACATGGCGAAACCCCAGCTCTACTAAAAAAGCACAAAAATTAACCAAGCATGGTGGCGGGCACCTGTAATCCCAGCTACTCAGGAGGCTGAGGCAGGAGAATCGCTTGAACCTGGGAGGTGGAAGTTGCAGTTAACCGAGATCGTGCCACTGCACTTCAGCCTGAGCAACAAGAGCAAGACTTCATCTCAAAAAAAAAAAAAAATCTTCAGATGCAACTCAGAACCATGGAATCAGGATCTGCATTTTAACAAGACCCCCAAGTGGCTGGAATGCCTATGAAAGTTTGAGAAGTCCTGCCCTATACCTTTATAAGCTACACCCTATACTGGTTCATTGATCTTTCATAATAATACTTTGAGGCAAAGATATAATCTCTATGTCCTTCCGCCTCCCACTAGCATTCTCTCCCAATGCAGGAAATCACTGCCTGTATTTTTTTTTTGGTAAATATCCCATCTGTGTCATATCTGAGAGCATGGCTGTTTGCCATCATTAGCTTTGGGGGAAAGGTAACTTTGGGTTAACAGACAGATGATATTTCTACCTTTTGAAGGGGAAATGCTGCCTCCCAGAAAGCCTCCAGAAACCAAGAGCAGAACAGTCAGCAAATGGGCTGCAATCTATAGCTGGCAGGTCTGAGTTTTACCTTGGGCTCCGTGGTCAAGATGTGGGAGAAAATGCAGCCACTGAGGAACTGTCGTCTTCAGTAAACAAAAGCAGAGCTGTCTCCGTGTCAGGTCCTCTGCTAGATGGCTGATCCAGTCTCAGAGATAATATCTACATAAAATACAAATTATATTTTTTAAAAAGTCACAGTAGTGATAGGAATTTTCTGGACTATTTCTGAAAGAATGCTGGAGCAGGCAGAAAAGTTGAGCTTTTAGCTGAGGGGCATTTATTCGGAGTAGAAGTTAGCCTGGAGTATCCAGCGATACCCAGGTAAATCATCACCTGACAATGAATTATTTGCTCTCTTCGCCATTCAGGAGCCTGTGCTTAGACACACACTCCCAACTCACCTAGCAGTCTCTCAGAGTTTGTAATTTAGCTAGCAGTTGCTAGCAGCTGGTAACACGTTGAGGCAAATTGCAAGAGGCAGCTACTAAGCTTTTCTGATGGTGTAAGATGAAGATGGAAGGTGAGTTGCTGAGGCACTGTAAGAACTGGTTTTCTTGTGTAAATCCCAAGTAGAATCCATTTATCTGCTGTTTTTCCCAAAAAAAAAACCCTCTAGTATGCAACTTAGCCAAGCTGTGTAATTTAGTTTAGCCTAGTGTTTAGATGTGGATTGAGGCCAACCTGATCCAATAGATGATGAGGCAGCCTCCAGTAGGGAGGCATTCCAAAGGTGTGTGTCACACAAGCTCAGGTTAGAGTTGGGTTACCTGGTACTTTGTCCTTCTAGCTTAGGCACTCTTCCTTAATTCAGAGATGCCCACACGATGCCCTGGTAGCCTCTGTAGGTCTTTACATCTCCTCTGTAATAACACTGGACCTGAGCAACCCCAAACCACCCAACTTTTAGACTTAGAAGCAATATTAACTCAGTGGATGTGTATGCGTACTTTGGAATTAGACTGCTTGAGTTGAAATGCTGCCCTGGCCCTTGGAATTATGTGACTTGAAGCATGTAGCTTAACTTCTTTGATTCCCCGATTTCCTAATTTGTACAATGGGCTGTTGAGAGGATTAAATGAAGTAATGTGTGTAAAGTGCCTGGCATCAAGCAACAAAAGATAGCACAGTGCCTAAAGCTCAGCAGTCACCTAGAAATACTCATTTCCTTTCCTCGCAGCTCTAAGTGGGAGAAGTCAACCCAGTTCACTTTCTATGAAAGATATTCATAACCTTGCGAGAGTCAAAGGCCCCAGAACAAAATTTTTTCTTATAGGAATAAATTTGCATTCCTCTTTAACCAGGTAGACTCATCTGTTGCTGACAACCTTAGTTCATACATTCAACAGAATTCATTGAGCAACTACTTATGTAAGGTTTCCAGCCTCAAGGATTGTACATTCTTGCAGGGATGAATTAGATAAGTAACTGAAAAGTTAATACAGTGCAGAAGATGGCAGGGTACTTAAAAACCTTCTAGACCAGTACACTGAGGATTCAGAATCAAAGAGGCCCTTCAAATTCTGCTTCAAGAAAATGGAATTGTTACCTCATGGGGAAGAGAGGCTCACACTCCTTTGCTAAAATTCTGAACAACAAATACAGTTTGGAGGAGGTTCTAGGGGAGGGTTGGGGAAGAACTACAAGGCAAGCTGTTCCCAAAGCATAGAGTGGTAAGGGAGAAGGTCAGCAAAGAACTAGAGACCCATGTTCTCTAGTTAAAAAATTCAGATCAAATGCACATAATACAACATTTAAAAAGTGGCAATGTGATGTAGCAAGGCCAAAAAAGGAAAAGTTTCCCTAAACCATACATTCTTCAAATAATACCTGTGTAGCTGGCATAGTGCCAGGTGCTTAACAGGCTTATTTGGATTGATGTTAACATTAGGTAGATTAGGCTAACTTCTCCCATTGGTGAATAACACTACTGCCAGCATACTTAGCAATGGTCTCACATTTTCAATGTTTGGTATGCACTGAAAACAAAGCTAGAATGCCTGGCCAATAGGAGCATGTGCTCAGCCCATATACCTTGAGGCTATATGGACTAATGAACAATAAATTCTTCAATAAATGAACAATAGATGAATTTTGGTGGCGTGGTGTGATGGCAGACTCTTGCCACCTTTCATTTACCTTGTCTAATTAGCACTTCAGCATACAGCATGCCTAACTTTCATAATACAACATTTTGGAATGCAGATTGACTAGAGAAAGACACAGACCTGCTCTGGCTTTTGTCTTTGCACCTAAGAGGCTGTGGGCTCTATTGTCAGTGGCAGATGATCCAGAAGCTACTCCCAAGGCCCTTCTGTAGACTGAGTTCTCTCAGCATCTAATTTATGTTTCAATTGCTTTATTGGCTCCCTGTAAAGCAAAATATTGACAATAAAATTGCTATTTTTGTCTTACCGGCTACCACATGGTCTTTGTTCCTCTGTGTTTAATGGCTGCATGCTCTTCTTTTCCAACTGCCTCCCTGTTCCCTTGACAGAAAGCCACGGCAATGGTGATTCCAGAATAATGTCTGTAATCTTTACCAGCAAACTGTCTATCCTGCTGACCCTGTGGAAAACTAGGAACATATTGAATATATCACAGAACAAATTAAGGGTGTGAGGCTTAATGCAGCCAAGGAAGTGATCATAATGCCATATGTCTGGGAACTTTGAGTGATTCTTAGAGCTCCAGCTTATAGAGTTAGTCATATTGAACATTGTAAATTTCAAAAAAAAAAAAGAAAAAGAAATTGTACAGTTCAGCACTCACCATTTTTCAAGCCTGCTAAAAGAATGACTCCTGTTCAGTCTGATTGTTCCAGTGGACATTAGGCACAAGGGAAAAGGCAAGTGCTTGCTTAGATTAGTTCAGACATATGTCTGTCCTCCTGACTTATTACTAGCTAGAAAATAGGAAGGATATTGCTCTTCTTATACCTTGTCAAAAAATTCATGCCTGGCCAGGCGTGGTGGCCCACACCTTTAATCCTAGCACTTTCGGTGGCTCACCTGAGGTCAGGAGTTCGAGACCAGCCTGGTCAACATGGTAAAACCCCATCTCTACTAAAAATACAAAAAAAAGTTAACCAGGCATTGTGGCGGGTGCCTGTAATCCCAGCTACTTGGGAGGCTGAGGCAGCAGAATCACTTGAACCCAGGAGACAGAGGTTGCAGTGAGCTGAGATCACGCCACTGCACTCCACCCTGGGCAAAAAAGAGTGAAACTTCATCTAAAAAAAAAAAAAAAAAAATCATGCCTAAGAGACATACTGATTCAAACATGTATGTGAGTCCTAGAGTCAGGCAGCCTGCATGCAAATCCTGGCCTTTCCCCTCACTAGCTCTGTGACCTTACATGAGTTTCTTGACCTCTCAGATATTTGGTTTTCTTATTGGTAAAATGAAGATTAAGGAGCTAATAGAGACAAGGCACCCATGTCTTATGTATAATCAGTCGTTGTTATTATTTATCAACTACTCCTGATCTAAATGTTCAATTAGTTCAGAAGTTGGTAAACTTTTCCTATAATGGGCCAGATAGTAAATATTTGAGGCTATGGGGGGGCCACATATCGTCTTGGTCACGACTATTCACTTTTGTCATTACAGGGTAAGAAGCAGCCATAGACAATATATGTTAAAGGGGGCAGGGTTATATCCCAATAAAAATTAATTTGCAAAAACACACAGGCTAGAGGACTCAGCCTGCAGGCTATAATTTGCTAAGTTTTTTTTGTTGTTGTTTTGTTTTTTTTTTTTTTTGAGACAAGAGTCTTGCTCTGTTGCCCAGGCTGGAGTGCAATGGCGCAATCTCGGCTCACTGCAAGCTCTGCCTCCCGGGTTCACGCCATTCTCCTGCCTCAGCCTCCCGAGTAGCTGGGACTACAGGCGCCTGCCACCATGCCCGGCTAATTTTTTGTGTTTTTTTGTATTTTTTTAGTAGAGACGGGGTTTCACCATGTTAGCCAGGATGTTCTCGATCTCCTGACCTCGTGATCCGCCCACCTCGGCCTCCCAAAGTGCTGGGATTACAGGCATGAGCCACGGCGCCTGGCATTTGCTAAGTTCTGAATTCGTTCTTTTGGCGCTGTCAGCTTTTTCCCTAAGCTATGGTACTGCATATGGGCTTCCATACCAGAGACCCTTCCTTTGATCAAGTGCAGCTACTGTCAGAACTGCATGGTAGACTTGCCAGAAATGTTTTTAACACTATGATTGCCTGGGCTATGTGCTCTTGTTAATTGGTCGAGGGTGGGGCTCTAGTCATGGGTGTTATTTATCCAAGCTCTCCAGATGATTCTAGTGAGCAGCCAGGGTGGGGAATAGCTGTTAGTGTTTCTAAACTCACCTGAAGATAAAATTCATTGGGAGACACTTGCTAAAAAAATAAATAAAACCAATTTCCAGACATATTTTCTGAAAATTTTGATTCAGTTTTGGGTTGGAACCCAGGTATCTATATTTTAACAAGCACTCTAGGTGATTATCTTCAGGCAGGTTTGGAAAACTTGTCCTCTCTTCACCATCCTCTCTGTGAAATATTACTTGTTCTACCGGTTCTTCCCAACACCAAGGCTAGGAGACCCCTGCTAATCCTGTGAGTTCATCCATGCCAGGGCAGCCCCTTGTTCCAATGTGCCATGGCCACATCTCTGGGGTGCCCTATACTGCTTAACAAGGTTACTTCTTCTAGAGTAGAGATTTTGAATATGGTCCTAGTCTAGAAAGCATATAACTATATGACATAGATTTTCCTGGGTTGTGTTGAAGTGTTATATCTCATTTTCAAAATAAGAGTTCCAGTTTTGAATGAAAGAAAAGTGGTTACTCTTCTAATCAGGTTGATGGTCTAGGATCAGGAAGATTTTCCATTTCTTGAATACAGAGGATAAACATAAATTATATAAGACCTGACATTTGTTTGTAAGTGATAGTAACTATAAGCTGGTGTAAAGAATACCTAGGCATCCTCCTATATTACCTTCTACTGAAGAAGCTAGAAAAGCTACTCACTGTTCCAGTTTCCATTGCAAAGAGGGCTGGACATGTGACATGGTTCTCGCCAATGAGACTTAAGCTGAAATCTGCACGATCCCTTCAATACAGCTTGGTTTTCCTGGTAAAACTGATTCATACCCTTTCATACTCTCTCCCTCTTCTTCCTACGTTGAATACATCTGTAATTGTGAGGCAAAAAGCCAACACATTAATGAAGGTAGGAAAATATTGGAGAGTCTGGGGTCTTTGATGATTTTATTTGAACCACATTCCTCCTCTTGTCTGCCTTGTCTACAGACTACTGTTTATGTGATCTAGTCAAACCCTTTTGCCACTTAAACCACTCAGGAATTCTGTTACTTGTAGCCAAAAAGAGAATTCCTAACTGGGTATGTAAGTTACACTTTTGTTTATTACAGAAGTTGCAATGGTTAACAGACATTAACACCCTAACATATTGATGTAAGCCTTCTGAATGAGCCAATCAGCGGGACATTTTGCTGGCAGGTCTAAGAAACACATCGTTCAATTCACTGGCTAGAGGCAGAATTGTTTCAATTAATAGATGGCAGAAATTTTTAAAGAATATATGTGTTGGTGAACATGGCAGATACTTTACAAAAATAATTTTTAAATGGTCTCATAAATTACAACCTTGATATGTTACAAAATCATTGGATCAGGCGATTCTATTGAATCAATGAATGTATATCAGTAAGAAATATCTCTTTTAAGGATTTTTATGGCTTTCTCTACTGGATCTTCTTTGAGTTTGATTTACAGGGGCCATTTCTACAGTATTTACTGACATAATCACTAATTACTAAGTAATCACTGTCGCTGTACTTTTATGGAAGCATGTGGTGCAGTGGAAAATACAAGTATGGACTGTATTATTAAATATTCCTTACCTTTGTGATCTTAAGCATATCTCATATCTCTGTGCCTCAATTTCCTCATGTGTAAAGTGTGAATATTTATTGCCTCTCAGCATTACTGAAAGGATTGAACATAATTATATGTGAAAATATATCTATCACAGAGCTTTGTACCTTGTAAGTAGTTGCCAAATATTCCCTTTCTCCTTTTAAAGCCACAGCTTGGATGTCTACCCTTGCACAGCCAGCCCCTGAAAAAGGTTGTGCATGGCTTCTTCCCCTATCTTTTTTCATTTTATCTCTTTCCTCTTAGCTCACTTCAAACATTCCTCTCTCTGTCTGGCCTATCTTTGTGGCTTCTGAGCAGTAGAAAAATATGAGATAAGTAAAGAACTAGTTTTACTTTGATATGCTAAGGAGTCCGACTGGAAACTTCCTAGCAACATGGCCATCCCATCACCTTTTTCTGAACTTCTTCAAGAAGTAACACTCTTGAGCAGGGGGAAAAAAAATAATTACCACCCATACACATTTTGATGAGAGAAGGGTGATGAGATTGGGGAGGAGAGGGAATGATTTAGTCTATAGAAAAAATATATAGTGGCATTACAATTAATCTTCCATAGGAATAGTTTCTAAAATTTGTGAAGAATGCTTCTATTTGACAATTGAATTTTGTCAAATTTACCCAGAAAATCAAATAGTTCATTCATGCCTGGTTTGTCGTCTGCAATTCTTTGCAGTAATATATTTATGTAAATGTACAACCTGTGGAATAATATGTAGTATATAATAAAGAGCACATATGCTAAACATAGTTCTACCAGAAAATGTGATTTTGGGCGAGTGACTTCTCCAAACCATTGCCATGATGGAGTGATGCTCACACACGCAATGCCAAAGCTGCATAGGAAAAGAGGCTAACTGAGGATATGGTGCAATCAAGTCCCACATTTTACTCCAGTGCTGGAATGCAAGTCATTCAGAGGGAAGACAGAATCACCCTCTACTATTTAAATTGTTTCTTTCTGTCTCCCACTCACCTCCCATACCCATAGCTCATGCAGTTTACCTGTGCATGAATTAGATGCATGTAAAACGTACCCTCTCTCTCTCTGTCCCTCTCTCCCACCTCCCCTCTCCCCATCTTTGTTAAATGAAGAAGGTCTCCATTTGCATGTCATTCTTTGGCTACAACTCTGTCATACTCCTCACAAGAGCAGAAGAATGCCACCTATACACTTAATGAAATTTTAACAACTTTACCCATATGCATAAGCAGCAGAACATTTTTTTTTAATCTTAAATATCTGGCCAGGCACAGTGGCTCACTTCTGTAATCCTAGCACTTTGAGAAGCCAAGGCAGGTAGATCACCTGAGGTCAGGAGTTTGAGACCGACCTGACCAATATGGTGAAACCCTGTCTCTACTAAAAATACAAAAATTAGCTGGGCATGGTGGTGGGCACCTGTAATACCAGCTACTTGGAGGCTGAGGCAGAAGAATCGCTTGAACCTGGGAGGCAGAGGTTGCAGTGGGCCGAGATCGCACCACTGCACTCCAGCCTGGATGACAGAGCAAGGCTCTGTCTCAAAAAAAAAAAAAAAAAAAATTGTTAAACATCTAACTTGATATGCATAGCATGATGAAACAGATCAAATGCTCAATGGAGACTAGTTCATCTGACAAACAGAGGAGTACCTCTGGAGCTGGTTTCAGGAAGGGACAGGATTCCCAAGGGAAAATAAGCCCAGCACTGACTCCCAGAGCCCCAAGCCTGGCTGGCAGCATTCCACCTTTCCTCTGAACAGTTAAGCCAGTGAAAAAGGCCAGTTGTTTGGTTTCTCAGGGTCTGAATGCTTTTGAGAGGGAGTGGTTCATGTATAGACTTCTAAACATTCAGAATGACAGATGCAAAAAAAGATCATTCTATCTTGATCCGTGGTAAACTATGGACAAGAAAGAACATTTCTCCTCCACCCTTCTAAGAAATCCAGCCTACTTTTCTTATGTATACATAATCATTTGAGAGAACAGCCCCAGGTTAGATATTGGTACACTGGTTGTGTATTCACAATGATCTTTTTAAACAGAATTCCAGGAGATCAGGAAAGAACTTCTTTGAACTTCCAAGAGAGTGCAACAATGTATTGCAAAAATAATCAGAAACAAAGAATCCAGCCTTCTAGTAGTTTTAGAAACCCAAGAGACAGGACCGCAGTGTTGGCTCTCTTTAGGAAAAATACCTAGACAACGGTCTGCATGATATTCATAGTAATGTACAAACTGAATATCCACTACCCAAAAGGAATTTCTTGTTTTTGCTCATAAGGCAGTTATGTGATATACATTGGGGGTGAGGGGATGCTAATCTATACAATGTTTTTCCATTTATAGAAGTGGGCAGTTGGCTCAGTGGCTCCATGTATATACTCAGATCCCCTTTGACTAGAGTGGCCTGGAAAACTCATTTTGTGTTCTCTTTTTTATGGAGATAAAGCTGGTCACACCACCCATTTTGTCCCTTGGCTTTCTATTTGGCAGACACTAAATGCAGGTGCCGCATCTCTGAATTAAAGCACTGCATTTGGAGCGGGGAGAATGGAGCCTCCTGGAAATGGTTAGAGTTACAGTATGAGGGTAGTGTCTTCATCCTGCACAATTATTTGGTTTTGCTGACTTTCTTTGCATTTCCCTGAAGCAAATGGCAAGAACGCTTTTTTCACTTAGGCTGCCTTAGAAATTTTGTTTTCTCTTCTCTTTAATCGTTCACAAAAGGGAAAGCCCCTTACACCAGGGCAGGGAAAGACATTAAGTTTCACTGTACCAGGAAGAAATCCGCCAACATCTTGTAATACTTTTCCTTTAAGAGCATCATTTCTTTCTCCAGCTGCCTTCATCTCTTTGATGCATAAGGGTACACTAAGTTGAATCTATAAACAGAACCCACTAATTAAGAGTAATTGCTTAGGAGATTGGTACAGACGATTCGGCATTATATGCGTGTTCTTCTCAGATATCCATTAGTTGCTAATAAGATACTACAGATGTGCCAGTCTGTTTCCTGTTTCCGTCTATTGTACCTTTATTGCCATATATGGACCAATCGGATGGGCGGAACAATAAGTGGATGTCCTTTTGCTCCCTGAACACGTCTCAAAGGAATGTTTGTTATTAGATTGCTTTTTCTGTTTAGTTTCACATCAGTATGTTAATACAGAAAACATAACACTGAGAAAGTTTTTGTGGCTTTTCTTCACTTCAGCTACTGTTAACTGTTTTATTGTTTAATTAAATCCCTTTTTATAGATTTTTTTTTAAGTACAAAATGAAAGTATGCCTGGGCAACGTGAGCAGAGGGAAAATGACATTCTTCTTCCCTCTCTCTTGAAAAGAAAAAGTTTCCATCTAAATGTTTTAAGTACTTAAAAATTCAGCATGAATATCATGTTGCTATATTTGACTGATTTACACTTGAGGCTTGGTAAAAAGTCTATGAATTATTCATTCCCAAGTGATTCTATAAGCCAGAACACCAGAAATCATATCTCCCGTTGAAGTTTATAAAGTGAAATAGTTTAAATACTCTCTAGACATGTGGATGTCGATAGAGTTGTTTTTTTCTCTGATTTTGAATTGCTGTGCTTTCAACTCACTTGTCTTTTTATTTTAGGAAAACTTGGCTAAGAATCTTACCCTTTTCCACTGCAAACCTAGTTAACATATTTTTAAGTTGGTACAAAATATTATGTTATAAAGCAGGTTAGCAGTTGGTACTTTCTGTTCTTCTTGGGTCCAAAGAGGTTTTATTTTGTGGCAAGGAAAAACTGTGAGAGGAAAAGGGTTATCGACTGTCTTTTTCTTTTATTTACAAGGAACTAAAATGTAGTAAACTATTCTTCATTTGATATAATTAAACGCTGCACCCAGGGAAGGAAAAAATATGTTATTCCATGAAACATACATTTATTGTGTGTTTATATATAATATATATTTAATTATAAAATTATGTTTACATACACATACATACATACATACATACACAGTAATACAACCAGCCTGGTACATTAAACTGTTTAATATTTTTAAAGGCTCTACATATTAGACTCTACATAGTTCCTATATTTTGGAGTCTATAATTGTGAGTCTTGGCAGCTGACATTTTATGGGAGTGTATTAAAATCATTTAGGATGCTACTTAGAGCAGTAATGCTTTGACCTATGTGCTCATCAAAATTCATAAACAAAATAGGGTCAGGTGGAGCCACTAGCCAGATGATGCTTCCAAGAAAATCTAAAACTTCTGAAAATAGGTGGACTGCAGTGTTTGATACAAACTTCTTCTCCACATTATTTCAAGTAGAACCATGACAAACAGTTTGAAGGAAAAAAGGAACAAACTTCCTCAGAGGAAAAGGACAGAATAATTTTGAATCTATTGATAAGCACTCTTCATTACTACTTTCATGGAATTCTTCATTGCTTGTCCAACGTTCATAATCCAAACGAACCAAGTAATAGAGGCAGAGAGTGTGTGTGTGTGTGTGTGTGTGTGCACGCGCGTGCGTGCACGCTTTCAGTAGAGTAGAGGTGTCCTGAATGCTGATTCTTCACCAGGAAACACGTGTATAGCAATTACACACACAGAGAGGCACAAAGACACAGAGAAGTGTTGTTTTGTGCACGTCATTCCCAGACTCTTAACAAGCAATTTCCGAATCAGCTTAGTCATCAAAAATATCACTAATGAGCTGTCTGCCAAAATGTGGCTCAAAATCTCATTCCTTACGAAGAACATGCAGGGATAATTTCTTTATCGAGTTACCGCCATAAAGTACACTGACTTGAGTCCATTTGTACAACTTCCGCTGTTACCAAAGGACTGATCAGATACTGACAATTCAATGAGGTTAGGGTTGGAAAGTCTCGCCTTGAGTATCTGTGTGCACTGGGCCAATATAAAACAGTAATAAGAATATATAACTATAATTAGACAATGTGAAAACCTTCTGAGTTGTTTGATAAATAGTTTGCTACTGCAGTTAAGAATGTTGTTTTTCAACAGTCAGGCCTAATATACATTAACAATGCATATTATGTACCCACTGTGGTCAGAGCACAGGCCTCCCAAAGTGCTGGGATTATAGGCATGAGCTACCTCACCCAGCCCTGTTTTGATTTTTGATACTGCAAGTAAGTGAGAACATGTGATGTTTGTCTTTCTGCCACACTTTCCTCAACATTGTGCATTGTACTTAGCACAATATTCTGTTCACAGTATTCTCAATGAGGGCCAGTTAAAGAGCCAGGCAAATTGGAGCTCAGATCCTGTTGACATTTACTGAGTCTTCTGAAGAATATATTGTCTCTAAAGAGGTACATGAAGAATGCAGAGAATTCACACTACATTAAAGCATTTTGCATTGGACTTTATCTTTGTCTGCTTTTCACTTTTATTATGCTCGTTCCAAATCACTCTCTTCTATGATTATGTGGATTTTTAAGAAGCCAGCTATGTTGTGTTACACAATTAAAGATACCTTATTGATTTTTCCTTTTATTCTATATGATTTGACTCGTTTTCACATCAACCGGTGCTAATGGATATATCTGCTAGTATACTCCACAGGCATTTCAATTAACTCATCCAAAACTACATTCATCCTTTCTGAAGCCTTTTGCTCCATCTGAGTTCCTTAGCTTGCTGAAGGGCACCATAATTTGCTTGGTTTATAAAACCAGAATTCTGGAGTCAGGCTTCATTGTTGACTCTCCTTTAATCCCATGTCCAATCTATGTCTTATTCTATTTGTGCTACCCTCATTAATGTTCTTTGGATTCATCATGGCGGAGACCAAAGTCTTGGGCCCTCTCAGTGGGACCCTTGCAATAGTCTCCTGGCTGGTTGTCCAGCCTCACAGCTTTGCTACCAATCCATTTTCCACACAGCTGCCAAATTGGCCTTTGCAGATCTGACATTGTCATGTCCCCACTTCAGACCTTCCAATGACTCCCCAGTGGGTACATGCAGGAGAAAAGTCCAGTCGCCCAAACTACATGTGTAGAGTCTTCCATCCAGATCCCTCCTTTCCATTCCAATCTCTTACTACTCCCCAGCTCAGAGTTTGCATTTTCTATATTTTGTGCAGAAGGCCCTTGCCCAGTTCAGTTGTCACCTTTCCCCAACCAGTCCTTTGTGGGCTAGGTGTGCATCCTGTGTGCTTTCATAATACTCGCACCTACCTACATCTGAGCATGGAGCCAACCCTAAAGGCTTGTCTTTTCCCCAGTAGGCTGTGAGCTAGTTGGGAGGAAGCAGGGGGTGGCATGAGCATGCCTTTGACTTTTGTATCCCAACATCCAATGTAGGACCTAACACATAGCAAGTATTCATGAAACTTGCCCAATTCATTCAATCACTTTTTAACATTATATCATTCTCACATCCAATTCTGTTATTTCTTCTCATTGCCATTCTCTAATTTAGATTTTATCACTATTCTCTTTCCATGTGCATTATAATCCATCTAAAATGAAATATTCCTTCCCCAATATATCTGTCTTGTCTGCTGAATTCTTTTTTTGTATTTTTTAACATTTTTCTCCCATGCTCTCTGTTCTATCATGTCTTTTCTGCTTTCCTGCCATGAAAGTGATCACCTTCCCTTTTAGGACTAATTCTCTTTCCCCTCGACCCCAGCACACGTACGCTTTATTTGCATTGTATTGCTATTATTTTGTAGCAGTCACTATTCCCTTGTTAGATTGTGGGCAGGGATTGTTCCTCCCTTACTCTCTTCCCTCACGGGTCTATCTCAGTGCTTTTGTCATAGAAGGGGCTCAGAATTGAATTGGAACTGAACAGAATTGAATAAACTATCCATTTATGAAATAATTTGCTTTAGAGTTGCTAGAATTAAATGGCTGCTCCAGTGGCAATATTACTCTAACTCACTAATATCATTTGATCCACTGAGGAGCTAGTTAATTGAGTAGGTGGATTAAAAATATAATCTGGAGGAAGAATGTTTTGGCTGGGACCCACACACTTTTTTTTGAAAAGCTTTATGATCTCTCAGCTACAATTCCTCTTGATTTTCACCCAAAACAGCAATAGGACTCTTTCCACATGACTGTAGATGGCTGGCTTAGGAATACAAGGCCATACACCTGTGTGCCAGATGTGCTCTGCAGCCTGTCTGCTACCCCAGCCCATCTGCAAAGCATACCCCATGCTGGCTCCTTTCTATAGGAAAGGGGGCATTGGTTCCCAGCCTTTTTACATGGTAGGTTCCCTGGTGTTTGCCTGTTTTCCTTAACTTAAAACCCCCTTCATTGAATTTCAATGTATTGGGTGACCTTTGCCAACACAGGAGGCCTTAGTTCATTTGCTTATTGGTGAGTCTGCTTTTTCTCTGTGTGCTTGATTTTTTGCCTGGCAATTTTTTGACTTGTATCACCATTTGTGAGAGTGCTGTTTGGTCTTCTGTAGCCAAACCAGCCACATCAGCATCAATAGTAGTTAACAGGTGATCAAATCCTCAGAATTTCCATGTGGTGCCAAAGAATGTCGTCTGATACTGAATGTAACTTTAGCAGGAATGAATGGGATTTGATAACGAATGGGTCTGTGTTGATGGACACTGGGGACAAGGTAGCTTTGTGATCTTCTTTGTTTCTGTAAGAATGCCTCTGCAACTGAATTCAGCCCATTTCTATGCCAATGTGCTAATAGTTGTGGAATCTCATTCATCTCAACAGAGGCCAGTTAGCCCTGAAATCCCATCTGTTTGAGTGGATGCAGTAAAATGTCATGGAAATGTGGCCATTCATTCACATCACTAGTGAATGCTTTCTTGCTATTAATTTCCCTTCATTTTAACTGACCCTAATCACATAAATTCTAGGCCTAACTCCAAAAAAAAAAAATAAAAGGCAGTTAGACTTTTCACTTAATTTTTAATCCTAATTTTTGAAGTGCTTGTCCACAGAGACAGAACAAAACAGTTATTTTAAAAATGTGCGCAGAGTCTAAATGGAGATGCTCTCATTCCTACAACACGTTCAAAAAATGCCTCAGCCAGTATTTTTGAGTCCTTCTTGGCATAAGATGCCCAAGGCTGTATTTTGGCCCAGAGGAATTTTTAGGCTGATTATTTTTTCCCTCCTGAAAGAGTTTAAGCAATAGAGAAGCAGGCTGAGTCTTAGCTAGAACAAGGCTAAAAGAGGTGCTGTCTCTAGCAGATTGCTCCAGTGACACAATAGTTAGGAATGTGGCAGGCCTTTCAGTTAAACTTCTGGCTAACTGGACAGCTGAAATATTGGAGCTAGGTCAGGCTAGAGATCGTAGCAGACACTTGTAAAACCTCAGTCAGCGGAAAAAATGACCACGTTCATACATTTGTCATTTTCTTAATAAATTTCCTAAATTGATTTTTAAGTCAAGAAATTTGACTTCTAAAAAAGGATGTATGTATGTGTATGCATGTAAACATACATCTGATATAAATGAATGGATAAGTAATGTAGGAAACAATAAGGTATCTGTTCAAAACAAATATGGGAAAAAAGTGTTTTGTTCTGTTTCCAGCTATGTGTGAATGTGAACTGGCTTAAACATGCTTAAACTTATCAGGTATTTTCATGGAGTCAACAATATTAACAATGTTAACAATGTTAACAATATTAACGATAATTAGTGCTTCCTTACTGCCAGGCACAGTTCTAAGTGTGTGTGTGTGTGTGTGTGTGTGTGTGTGTGTGTGTGTGTGTATATATTTTTTTTTTTTTTTTTTTGAGACAGTGTCTCATTCTGTCACCCAGGCTGGAGTGCAGTAGCGCAATCAAGGCTCACTGCAACCTCAGCCTCCCAGGTGATTCTCCAGCCTCAGCCTCCAGAGTAACCGGACTGCAGGCATGAGCCACCAACAGCCAGCTAATTTTTGTATTTTTAGTAGAGATGAGGTTTCATCATGTTGACCAGGCTGGTCTCAAACTCCTGGCCTCAAGCGATCTGCCCGCCTCCACATCCCAAAGTGCTGGGATTACAGGCAGAAGCCACCATGCCCAGCCCTAAGTATCTATATTAACTCATTTAATCTTCGTCACAGATTTGTGTGGTAAGTCCTGTTATTTTCTCATTTTTTAAATCAGAAAGCTGAGACTCAAGTTGAGATTTTACTCTTTGTCTCTAACAGAAGTTTGATTGCTATGGTTTGTTTCCTTGAATAAGACTCACCTCTTTATTTGCAAGGTGTGAATTCACAAAGCAATGTGCTGACCAACTTTAGATCAAACACACCAGAACTGATGCAGCAGACTATTGTTTATCCAGAATGTCTGTAATTTGACACATTTTGAATTAATAACTTTTCCAAAGTGTGGTTATCTTGACTTCGAAAGAATGCACATGTATAAATACCAATTTTCTCCATAATGTGATATTTGCACCAATGAAGTTAAACTACTTTAAACATAATTTCCTGCCCAAACACATAAGCAGCTAAGAAACATTACTGCTCATGTATTACCAGCCAGCCTATCAAGATAATACTGCTCTGTTTCCTTACAAACTTTCCTTCCCATATCTTTATCCTGGGGACTGGCTACCATAATTTTGCCTGAGAGATAACACCATCACCTTATATCATATAGAAAACCAAATCAAGCTTCAATTATTAGAATGCTGTAATTAGTGAAATATTAACCATTTAGAAATATTATTTTTCAATAGTTCCATGGCTTGCATTCTTTGTTACAATTGCTTATAATCTCTCCCATAAATTCAAACGAGTGCTGTTGGCTTTCAAGATGATCCTTGAAGAAGCTGTAGACCTATTTCAGTGGTGCTACTAATTATCAGATTGTCATTTGAATTCTTCTTGTTTTTTAATTGCCTTTGTAGCAAGTATTAGTTTTTGGGGGGAGGTGGTAACTCTTCTTCCTTAAGATATATTTGCTTTAAAAAAATAATTTCAGAAGAAAGTCTAGTCAATTGGGGCAGAGAAGATTTGGGAATCAAAAATTGAAGTACAAATATAAAGTCATGAAATTATTATGTTTATATAATTAATGACTTTATTAGTCCAGTTATAACATAGATCTGCACATTTCAGCAACTAAATACAATAAATATTTATTTCTCACTAATGTCATCATCCAGTGCAGGCGGGTAAGAAGGCTGTGCTCCATACAGCTATTCAGAGACCCAAACTTCTTCCCAGTAGAGGCTCTGATATTTTCTAGGTCCTCAGAGTTCCATATTGAACCCTTCGCATTCAGTCAGCAATAGAGAGAAGAGAGAGTCTGAAAAATTCTGTAGGCGATTTGGGGGACTAGGCCTGGAAGTGGCAGACATCACATCACCCACCTTCTACAGGCCAGAACTTGGTCTTATGCCCCCAGCTAGATGCCGAAGAAGTTGGGAAATACTGTTTGGCTGTGTAAGTGAAAAGAAAAGAAAATGATATTTGGTGAGAATATAGCAATGTCTCTGCCACATTTCCTCTAGTGATGATTTCTCCCAAGAAAAGTGTTCCAAATTGTCTTTTTTTTTTTTTTTTTTTTTTTTTGAGACGGAGTTTTGCTTTTGTTGCCCAGGCTAGAGTGCAATGGCACGATCTCGGCTCACCGCAGCCTCCACCTCCCCCTCCCTGGTTCAAGCAATTCTCCTGCCTCAGCCTCGTAAGTAGCTGGGATTACAAGCATGCACCAGCACGCCTAGCTAATTTTGTGTTTTTAGTAGAGACCAGGTTTCTCCGTGTTGGTCAGGCTGGTCTCGAACTCCTGATCTCAGGTGATCCACCCGCCGCAGCCTCCCAAAGTGCTGGGATTACAGCAGTGAGTCACTGTGCCCGGCCCAAAAGTGTCTTGAGTAATAGCGTCATCTGAATAAGTTGTGAGCCACATACTATGACTGTCTGGAAGGAAAAGTGCCACTTGGAAATATATTCCGGTTGACTTCTTGTATGATCATACATTTTATCCATATTGCACACATGGCTTCATTCAGATGACTGAAGCAAAACAGCTGTATCCTCTTTGATCTCTTAGTCATCTTTTAGAGGTTTTTCTGACAACAAAAAGGGGGGCAGGTCTCAGAATGGGAGTGGAGGCCACACAGCCAAGCTGCCAGAGTTAGGGAGAAGAAGGCATTGGAATAACTTAAAATGTCATTTCCTAATGTGAGGAGGCCAAACTTCAGTATTCAAATGAGGTTAAACTTTTATTTTTCTTGTAGGTACTAACACCCCCAACACCCACAAAGAGAATAAGGGAGATAATTCAGACACATCTTTATTTTAGGGGAAGAGAAGACTACCCATTCTTTCTCCTCCCAACTATCTTGAAAACCACAGGCTAATTAAGACAGTAAAGGAAATTCTTAAGTACAAAAAGTTTAAAAAACAAAACACTGAGATTTGATATTTTTGTTTAGCTTCTCTCTATAAACTCACACATTGGTGCAAGAACACTGTCATTCTTTCCTGTAACTGTTTAACTGTCTCCATCATATCTATTTGACATCGATAGATGAAATAGCTCTATCATATATTATCTCTAGGCTCTGGTAATTTTCAGGACAGCTCCAAGTCTGCAGATAAATAAATGACCTTACATAATTTCCACATGGCAAAGTGGAGAAAGCAAAATAGCCAAAGGAACATTTTAAAAACTTTTCTAGGAAAGGTTGTACTTTCCCAATAAAAGGACCACACTCTTGCCTTTCCTCTTGACATTACTTTGACCCCTGGCTTCTTCTAGAACCCACGTCTTTTATAGAACTGACATCATGTGGCTTTGTCTCTGCTGCAGGGAGTTTTCATAGCCAGCAGTGAGCATCTTCAAGTTTCTCTCACTACCCAGCACCACACATTGGATTTTCCACTGTGTGTGAAAAACAACAACAAAAAACCTGGCTACTGAATCCAGGAGAAATAATTGGTCAGTATTTGTGGCTCATGCTCTTGATTAGGTCCTTTAAGGAGGCTCAGCATGGGTTGATGTATTAGTTTTTTATTGTTGTGATAACAAATTACTACAAGCTTAAAATAGAAATGTATTATCTTATAGCTCTGGAGGTCAGAAGTCCAAAATCAGCTTCCCTGAGCTAAAGTCAAGGTGCCGCCATGGTTCGTTCTTTCAGAAGGATCTGCAGGGAGAACTTGTTTCCTTGCCCTTTTCAGCTTCGAGTGGCTTCCCCATAGGCCTTGGTCTTTGGCTCCTTCCTCACCTTCAAAGCACATCACCCCAAATTCTGCTTCCATCACATCACCTTCTCCTCTTCTATAATCAAATCTCCCTTTGCCTCCCTCTTGTAAGAATCCCTGTAATTACACTGGGCTACCAGATAATCCAGTATCATCTCCTTTTTGTTGTTGTTGTTGTTGTTGGAGACGGAGTCTTGCTCCGTCACCCAGGCTAGAGTGCAGTGGCCCACTCTCGGCTCACTGCAACCTCTGCTTCCTGGGTTCAAGCAATTCTCCTGCCTCAGCCTCCTGAGTAGCTGGGATTACAGGCACCCACCACCACGCCCAGCTAATTATTAGTATTATTATTATTTTGTATTTTTAGTAGAGACAGGGTTTCGCTATGTTGGCCAGGTTGGTCTGAAACTCCTGACCTGAAGTGATCTCCCGCCTCAGCCTCCCAAAGTGCTGGGATTACAGGTGTGAGCTACCACGCCTGGCTGATGTCAAGATTCTTAACTTTAATTACATTGCAAAGTCCTTTTGCCATATGAGGTAATGTTCCCAGGTTCTGGGAATTAGAACATGGACCCTGTGGGGGCCATTCTGCTGTCTACCATTGCTGGCTCT
Source organism: Pongo abelii (assembly GCF_028885655.2). Taxonomy (NCBI): domain Eukaryota; kingdom Metazoa; phylum Chordata; class Mammalia; order Primates; family Hominidae; genus Pongo; species Pongo abelii. Next base: position 129,516,054 of record NC_085928.1, on the reverse strand, counting down.
GTTTCACAGAGGCCTAACTCCATGTCCTTTTAATGTTAATGTAGAATTGTAAATTAACGATACTTCTGCTTCTCCATACTTTCATCATGGTCTCCACTAGCTCACAAATGTAAAGCACTCATCATTCTCTTCCACTATTTTGCCTTCCCACTTTTCTTAGTACATATTCTTGTGCGTATCTCTTTGCAGAGCTAGTTTTTTGTGTGTATCTTATTCACTTCTTTTTTCCAAAATGTTGAATATATTTTAAATAACAGATGCAAGTTTACAACAAAATGTCTTCTAGATATTCCCTGAAGATGAATAGAGGAAGGGGCCCATGGAATGTATGCATGGTGAGGACCAAGACCTAACCCTGGCAGAGCCCCCTGGATATGAGAGCCTTCCAGGGAAAGGGGCTGCATGGTACCCATAGAAAGGCTAGACTCTGTGCCCAGGGTACAGAGACCAAGACAGACAGACACACAAGACAATCTGGCCTCACACCTTGGGCATGTATCAGCAGAACCTGTGTGGACTGAGGCCTGAGAGCCCAACCCCAGGGATGGGTGTGTGGCTTGGTTTGTGTATGTATATATGTGCCTATTTCTTTTTTAAGTTTATTTTTTAGAGACAGAGTCTCCCTCTGTCACTCAGGCTGAAGTGCAGTGGTGTGATCATAGCTCATGCAGCCTCAACCTCCTGGGGTCAATCAATCTTCCCCCATCAACCTTTCAAGTAGCTAAGACTATAGGCAAGCACCACCATGCCTGGCTAAATTTTTATTTTTATTTTTGTAGAAACAGAGTCTTGCTATGTTGCCCAAGCTGGTTTCAAACTCCTGGTCTCAAGTAATCCTCCTCGCTTGGCCTCTCAAAATGCTAGGATTATAGGCACAAACCACACACCCAGCCATTCTTTTTAAATTATCAAGATATAATTCAAACAACAGCATTCACCATTTTAAGATGCACAATTCAGTAGTTCTTCGTATATTCACAAATTTGTGCACCATCGCCACAATCTAATTGCAGAATATTTTCATCACTCTAAAAAGGAACTCCACACTCATTAGCAGTCACCCTCTATTCTTTCCTCCCTCTAGCACCTGACAACTACTAATCTACTTTCTGTCTCAAGATTTGCCTATTTTAGACATTTCATATAAATGGAATCACATAATATGTGGCCTTTTATGTCTGGGTTCTTTCCTGTAGCATAATGTTTTCAAGGTTCATCCATGTAATAGAACAATCACTACTTCATTCCCTTTTTATGGTCAATCAATATAATTTTGTATAGATGGACCACATTTCGTTTATTCATCAATTAATGGACACTTGGATTGTTTTCACTGTATGGATATTGTGAATAACGCTGCTATAAACATTTGTGTACAAGGTTTTATGTGGACATGTTTTCAATTCCCTTGACTATATACACCCAGAATTGAAATTACTGGGTTATGTGGTAGTTCCATGTTTAACTTTTTGAGGACTCGCCAAACTGTTCTCTAAAGTGGCTGAAAGATTTGACATTCTCACCAGCAATGTTAAAGCATTTCAAAGTCTGCATATCTCTCCATTGCAAAACCTTGAGAGAGGGAGAAAACCCTAATAGTAGGCTGACTTTCCTATTATGTGTCAGGATAAGGATTTAGAGTCCAATCAAATCTGGTTTAAATAAAATACAGGAACTAGACATTTCTTCCACACCTGAAAAATAGTTATTTGTGGTGTGGTGGCTCACACCTATAATCCCAGCACTTTGGGAGGCTGAGGTGAGCAGATTGCTTGAGTCTAGGAGTTTGAGACCAGCCTGGGCAACATAGGGAAACGCTATCTCTACAAAAAAAATAAAAAATTAGTTGGGCATGGTGGTGATTTCCTGTAGTTCCAGCTACTCAGGAGGCTGAGGCGGGAGGATTGCTTGAGCCTGGGAGGGGAAGGCTACAGTGAGCCAAGATCATGCCACTGCACACCAGCCTGAGCAGAATAAGACCCTATCTCAAAAAAAAATATATATATATATATTTGTTTATTTGGTCTTGCCTTCCTTATGTAATATCATAATTCTAATGTGCTTTCTAACATTTTTCCACATCAAGGAACACACAGAAATTAATAATATTTGCATGGCCCTTGGTGGTCAATAAAGAGTCTGCTAAGGGATGGACACATTGAGTCAAGGGCCCCGTTCCCTCACTCTCAGGCCCCACCAAGCCACACTAGAGGCTGGGGAGATCAAAATCACAGGCATACTTCTAATCCATTTTCTGGAACACCAATTAGAAAACTCAATTCTACTAAATTCAGTTGTGATGTTTCTTTTGACCTCAGGAGGTAAAGGTAGTGGGGAATGAAAAAGAGCATGGAATAGGAGAAGACCTGAGTATGGGAACTTTCCTGGCCATAGGTCTTATTCTCAAAGGAACTAACTGCGTGTCACACAGTATCCAAAATGGGTACAGATTCTTCTCCGAAGAGCTTGGTATGGTGGACGAAGAACAGACTACAAGGAGTGCAGACAGAGGTGTAGGTCAGAGTTGTGTGGTGACAGTCCCAGACTGGCTGCCTGGCTTGACAAAAAAATGCAGCTCCTAGAAGCATGAGGATACAGTCTGGCCACTGGGGAGAAGGTAGCTGGAAAGAACTAGTTATTATAGCTTTGACCTCAGTCAGAAGGTAGTAGGGGTGGGTGTTGGAGGATGGTCAAGTGATCTCACCCGAGAAGCTAATGAGAATGGGTCCAAATATCACCCATAGCCCACTGGATATTGAGCAGCAAGACTATTAGAGATCCTGATTGCCATTATAGGAAGGTCCTAAGGTGTCCTTAACCTGCTTCATATAGGTGGGAAGGCCAGTGTTAATGCTGAGCAAGCATGGGCAGCCCACGTGTGCAGTGACCTGACATTCTGTGACAACTCTGACAGTCCTGACCTACTATGGAACCACGTGACCATCTCATTTATTTGACCACAAATAACTCAAATGTACCTTGAAAATTCTTGCTTTTTTGTTGTCTTGACTTTTAAATTCAAGTGAATGAACTTGTTAAAAATACATTTATACATTTGTGGCTAGACTTGATTTTCTAGAATAGATATACCCCTTAAAATTATAGGTATGTTGTAATATTTAAATATTAAATACTTATTTAAATCTGCTACTTCCTATTATGGTTTCAATTATGTGAATTTTTCTTTTATAAAATGAATAAATGTTCCAAAAACTTATTTTCAAATAGAAATGGGTACGCATACATGCTGAGTTTGACTATAGCAAGTATGCTGTGTCTGTTTTTAACTCTCTATCTTAAATTATAAACTACAAGAGTCCAGGAATCTCAGCTGTGTCTCTGTCTTGCTCTTTCCAGCACTGTGTCATTCATGAATGAACACTTCCTAATCCCATTCAGTAACATATCAGGCTTAATCTCAACGTGCAGGTCGACCTTCAGCCATGGTCTATGATCACAGTCAACTGAAGATTGGGCACCTTACTCTTCTAAAAGGGGCAGTTAAGTACTGAGTTAGTATGGTCCTTCTGGGATCTAAGGCCTAGAGAGATAATTTGGGAGTTGGTTTTAAGAAAGAAGAAAGAAAAAAAATACAAACCAGTTTCAATGGTTAAAGACACGGGCCTCACAATGTCTAGAATGCCATTCTTGACACTAAAGCCAAACTCAGAAGCACAGTTGTAGCTACTGTGACTCGTTTTGTCTCTGTTTCTATCAGTACCTTGCTTCTCTGTTCTCCCTCATGTCTCTTGTTTACACGTGGTTTCTATAGTCTCATGGCTTCTGCCACCTTGCTTTTCTGTATACATTTCCATTTCTATGCCAGTCTTCTCTCTCTGTCTTTCTTGGTGTCTTAGGCATTCAAAACCAATCAACAGTAAGACTCTGATAGGATAGATGGGTCAGCATCCAATGTGGAGACTCCCACTGGGCACACTACTACTTCTAAGCTCTCTCACAGGCATCTGCCAGCCTGTAGATCCTGTAGATAGCTGAATTTCCCTTGAGAACCAAATCCTAGGCAAGTCTTTCGCTTGGCTTGGGAGGATTCCATAATATGTAGCATGGAAACTGTTGTACAAGGAGTTGCCTACCACTGCTTTTCTCAAAAACAAGCAATGGTACAAGCAGACCTTTAATCCAATACATCTATACCTTACGTTTGGGAATATACATGAAAAGAACTTAGGTGAAGCCTGACTTCAGCATGTGTGTGCAATGCTAGCAGATGTAACAACTTTGGGTTGTGCGTTGACTCCCTAAAAACCCCTATTTACGTTACTACTCTCATAGTTTATAGAAGTAAAATCTTAGTGTTTTATACATTGTAATATATGTGCATTTCTGCCTATTATTTTTTCTGAAAGTCATATTTGAACTCTGTTTCTTTAGCAGATGGAATCTTACATATTTCTTTTTAAAATGGCCTAAAAAGAAATACAGGGACATTCTTTACAAGCTTCTTAAAAAAGATTTTACTGTATCAAATGACCCCTCCTGATGCAGAGGAAGCTATTTAGATTTCATCCTCCCTCACTCGGTGGTCTAAGACTTCTTTGACTGCGTTATTTCCTCTAAATTTCTCTCTTCCATCTCCTTTATTTCCAAATTAAAAGGAGGCAAGAAATGCCTCTTTTTTGGCCAAATTCAAGTTTTTCCATTGTAGCTTCTTTTTAAGTTGAGAGTAATTTTATCAGCAATATTTATGATGAGGATGCTGAATATACGAGAGGTTGCAAAACCACCAGGCATGCAAAACTGACTTCTTTACATCCATGTTTCTTTTATATCAAGAACAGAAGCAAAAGCAACTGACAGGATTTGTGCTGAGCCTGGTATTTTTGCTGAAAACAGGTATTTGGCTGAATGCATTTCAGAAATTTTAAGTGGCATTACCTGGAACCAATCTCTTAAATAGGGAGGTTTGAGCTAAAATACATTGGGGAAAAAAATGGCAATATATATGTAGTGTCTGTCAAAGCAAAGATTTCCCCACACCAAGTTCTAAATCAGCCAAAGAAGTACAAAAGAATTTGTTGTATTCTATCACAAGACATTGAAAAAGTCTCTCTTTTTCACTTATTTCTGTTTTTTATGTTAGCCACATCAGCCACATTGTGAGTAAATTGCAGCCAGAGGAAATGGACACGTTTTCTCCAAAAATCTTGTCTGTTTTGTTGCTTGGATCACTCTTGAAGGCAGCACAATGCAAAACTAATAGTTCTCACCATTTCAAAGTGTTTAGCTCCTGTGTCTCAAGGCCAACTGTAATAAGGGTCCTGTCTCCAAGGTAGGGTCTTCAAGAAATCATATATCAAGTCATCAATGCGTTAAGTGGCATTTCACATTATCCAGTATATTTGCAGATGTGTGTCTAAGTTAAGCCAAATCCCGTCTATATTTTATTTATTATTTGTAGAAGACATTTGACACAGCCCCATGGCATGTCCATAATGGCAGGTCAAATCTCACTTTTTTATTGTTCAATTTCAGATTGGTGCTGTTACTGCCTTTCTCTTGCCACAAGGGAATACCAATTTAGATATTGATTTAATCTTGTCTCAGCTGTGGTCTTGAGTGAACCGTTTCCTCATAGTTAAATTATTGTTTAACTCCCTCTTCAGAGAAGACATGTAGAGCTGAAAAGGTTAAGGAATCATCCAGTGTAGGTTTCCCAAACTTATTTGACCACAGAGCTCTTGTTTTTAAACTTAATGAACATCCAGTGAAATATAATGGATTAAAAGACGTGCACTTTTTCCTGTTCTCAAATCTTCACTAAAATGACAGGAGATGTAAAAAATATAAATCATCAAAGATAACAAGAACATGAGTGATGCTAATCACTGACAAGAAATGGCACCAACTTTTTTGGAAGATGGAGAGCAAATGTGCAGTGTCAAATAAATGAACAAAGTACTGAAAGCAGATTGCTAAGTGTCTAAATAAGAAGATGAAAAGGGGATGCAAGGAGATACTAGCAGTGGAATCTTGGCCAGTCCCAGAGAGCAGAGGCACCAGCTATCCTGAAACAAGGAAGTGATGATTGAAAGGAAAATTGGTTGTTGTTCTAAGTAAGCAGAAGATAAATTCACTCCTCTACCAATTTTATCTTGATTATTGTAACCCATCCCTGGTAAGAAAGGTAAATCTACTCTTTGAAGAAACTAAATCAGAGGGGTTACTGAGTTCTAGACACCAAGCATGAATATACCATAGGGTGGTAGTGGCGGACTGAAAACTGGAGGAAGATGTGAAAGGCCACATATTTCATAGTAAGTCCACCAGCCGCCCCAGCCTCATTCCTCCATTCGAATACTAGAGTCTTTCATAGGGTTTTTTTCTTTCCACCCCACCCTGGACAGATACTTACAGGATTGCTCCGTGGAGTTATCCAAGAGTCCCAAATAAAAAGCCCATTAATCTGACATTCGGGAGTCCCACAATGAAATAAATGTAACAGTTATATAACTTTTTATGAAATTCACTCATTTGACAAGGTTCAGCCATGAAAACAATTTGCAATAAACTTCCTCTTTTTAATATGAATGGACAGACTAGAGAATTTGGCAGACAATACAAATGAGAAATACATCTAATGTTAATGGAAATAAAACAGAAAAAAAGTGAGGAGAAAGAGTCGATAATATAATAAGCAGAATAAAACACTGAAAAGAACATCTGTCTTTTTTTTTCTTTTTCTTTTTTGAGATGGAGTGTTGCTCTGTTGCCCAGGCTGGAATGCAGTGGCACAATTTTGGCTCACTGCAACCCCCGCCCCCCAGGTTCAAGCAATTGATTCTCCTGCCTCAGCCTCCCAAGTAGCTGGGATTACAGGCAGGTGCCACCATGTCCGGCTAATTTTTTGCATTTTCAGTAGAGACAGGGTTTCACCATATTGGCCAGGCTAGTCTCAAACTCCTGATCTCAAGTAATGCACCTACCTCAGCCTCCCAAAGTGCTGGGTTTACAGGCGTGAGAAACCATGCCCCACCTAGAACTATTCTTAATATCCTAAAAAATATCAGAAAATACGTGGCAGTCATGACAAAGAACAATGTATAAATAAGAAAAGACAAGAAAAACTTTTAGATGTTAAAAATATGTTACCATAAATGTAAAAATCAATAGAATAATTGGAAGTTAATGGTGAGGATATCTTCCAGAAAAGAGAACAAATGGATGAAGAAGTGGAAATGGAGAGAAAATAGAGACAATCAATTCTGAAGGTCTACCATCTAAATAAGATTTCCAAATGGAGACAACAAAACAGAAGTTAAGGAAGATATTATCAAAGGAAGTGTAAAATAAAATTTTTCCTAACAGTACTTGAGTCAGCAGATTGAATACATTTACCAAGTGCATAGCACAGTGAAGCAGGGAAAGGGATCCTTGAGATTAAAGAGAAGAGTACAAGAAATGGAAGAATTTCACACACACAGTATCAGAAATCTGAATAATATTGGACTTTTCTAAAGCAATGTAAAAAGCTTGGGGAAATGGCACAACATACTTAAAACTCTGTTTAAAAAAATGACTTCTAATCCACAATTTTATACCTAGCCAAACTGTTAAACATATGTGAAGTGCAACATAAAAATATTGTAATTCATGCAGAGTCTCAAAAAATTTACCTCCCACATAAAACATCCTTCAGAAAACTCTTAGGAAAAAAGCTACCCAACTGAAAAAAGCCAGAAAAGAAAGACATGAGTTTCAGGAAATGGGGATTCCGAAAAAAGAGAAAAGCAATAATAGAAAGTCCTAGTCTGACATCAGTGCATGTGCCTAGGAAAGAAGCCAATCAGCCCTGGAGCAGGAGGAATGTCTCCAATTGTGGAATTCATTTATCACATGACGTGTCAGACAAAATTGTTGGAGACTTAGAAAAGAATTATTCACGGATATAAAGAAGACTAATCAAATTATGTAAATAAAGCTGTTAACTCCAGGAAAAAAACAATTTTATAAGAAAACTATAAATGCACTATATCACATAACTCAACTGTAACAATATTTATCTGGTCATAATATAAACATAATGTAAATGATTTTTATTTTTAAAATTGTGATAAAATTATGTTGGGAGTAAGGAGAAAGAGGTTTCTATGTGTGGCCAATAGTTTAAGAGAGTTATATCATATTTATAGTAGGAACCAATAGATAAAAAAAAATTTTGGCTGGGCACAGTGACTCATTCCTGTAATCCCAGCACTTTGGGATGCTGAGGCAGAAGGATCACTTGAGTCCAGGAGTTCGAGACCAGCCCGGGCAACATAACAAAACCACGTCTCTACAAAAAATACAAAAATTAGCTGGGCCTGGTGACACACACCTATAGTTTCATCTACTCTGGAGACTGAGGTGGAAAGATTGCTTGTGCTCAGGTGTTTGAGGCTGCAGGGAACTGTGATTGTGCTGCTGCACGCCAGCCTGGGTGACAGAGCGACACCTTATTTCTTAAAAAAAAAAAAAAAAAAAAAAGAAAGAAATTGAAGTACTTGCTTCTGAGGGGAACTCAAGAATGAGAAGGATAGAGAGCTGTTATTCTTTATCAGTCTCAAGCAGGGGTCAGGAAACCATGGCCCATGGGTCAAATTCATCAGGCTGCCTGTTTTTATAAATAATGCTTTATTGGAATACAGCCACACCAAATCATTTGTGGATTCTCTGTGGCTGCTTTTGTGCCAAATTAGTTGCTACAACAGGAGAGTTTAGCAGTAGTGACAGAGACTGTATGAACCACAGTCTCAAATATTCACTTTCTGGCTCTTTACAGAAGAAATTTGCCAACCTCATGTCTAGAGCTGTGGCTCTCAAATGTTAGCTGCATCGGAGTCCTCTGGAGGGCTTGTTAGAACGCATGTGAGGGGAGGCTCTTTCCAGAGTTTCTGATTCAGTAGGTCCCTCAGGTGGGGCCTGGAGAATTTGCATTTTTAACCAGTTTGCTGGTGATGCTGATGTTGCCAGCTGAGGGACCCACTTTGAGAATCACTGATCTAAAGAAGCTATTTGACTTTTAAAAATCGTGTTGTAAGTATTATGTTTATAAAATAAATTTGAATTGTCGAGAAGTATAAAGTTGGAAGCTTACATGCAAATTTGAGCTAAACAATACAAAAATGACGTCTGGTGAATGAAATGTAACAGAAAATCATTCAAATGTTATTTAAAAAATATTTTCATGGAACAAAAATAATACACTAGAGAAAAATTATATACATATGTGTGGAGAAAAATAGAAAAATAAATTATTTTGTTAATAAGATATCATAGATACAGGCATAAATATTAAGATTTGTAAAGATTACCAAGACCCTACCACTGAATGTGCATGTGTGATTCAAGCGGTTGACCAATCATGCTACCTCCTGTCTGGCGTTTTGTTTATCAAAGGCAGATTATTGCCTAACAATATCAACTATACCGACAATTATTATTTTAATCTTTTTTTTTTCATTTAGTATGTTCTTGTAAAACACTTATTTTCTGGAAAATGCAGTTTGAGAAACTTGACATAAAGCCTACTTCTCTTCACTTGACCCCTTTTACAGATTCTGAAACTGATACCCAGAGAATCTCTTGGCTGGTAGATCCAAGACCTTCTAACCCAGTCCCTACTTCCTTCCTCTCTTCCACTCAGCTCCTGTTTGCTTTGCCTGAGGTGGTGAAGGAAAGAACCCCAGATGAGCCCAAACTCAAATCAGACTTAAAGAAAAAAGAGCACTGCTAATCTTTTTTTCTAAAAGCCTGAAACAAAGGAAATTCTCTGCTTCCAGGAATAGCCTTAATCAGTCACATATGTGAACATAGACCCAGTGACTGCTCAGACAATTTTCCACAAACCTAATGTCGGGATTTTCTTGACACATTGAATTTTTTTTTTTTTTTTTTTGCCTATTATCAGTATAAGTAGTTTAAAAAAAAAAAAAAAAAAAGCCCAGACATGATACCAGACCTCTCAACCAGACAGGCAAGATGCTGACATTCTGCAGCGTTTGAAAGCAAAGAGAAATGAAGGATTATTGAGGGTGGAATAATGGTTTTTTCCCAACCAGTCCCTGGTTGGTAAAAAAAAAAAAAAAAAAAAACAGCTTTAAAAATCAGAATTGTGCCCTGCGGGGGTGGATTTGCTGAACTGTCAGCTCCACCAGTTAATGAGGTAGTTTGTCAAATGGAGATAGAAAGACCATTTATAACAATGCTATGCTTTGTGTGTGATTTAAAAATCAAATTGAGTGGAAACTCAGCAAATACTAAATGGTATTGTTTATTTTCTAATTAATTTGCTACAAACTACAAAATAAAACTATTGAATATATTGGATAATGTATGCTTTTTTGAAGAAAAAGCACCAAAAGCACCTCTGAGATAAAACGTATTCAGAGGCTGTTTACTTTCTTTTCATCAGAGAAACAAGTTGTAGTTTGAAAGTTTGAAAAAGGCATTGAAATTTTGGGTGGGATTTTTAGAATTAGCGTGTTGTATAAGCCAACAGGCAATGTCATCTCCTTTGTAAGTTCAGCGGAGTACTAGGGGGCCTGGGACCATATGGTCTCACTGTTGACACTGTTCGTTTTTAATATTAATAGGCCAGGGATTCAAGGCCCTGGGGCAGATGTCATCTAAGTGAGGACAGAAGCAAACATCACAACTGCTCACTGAGTTTTTCCTCTGTAGAGTACAACCAGCATAACATAGGCGTTCAAAATATATAAGCTTAGCTTGGCAGAGGGGCAAGAGCAGAGAAGGTGATTCAAATTCTGGCTTAGCGAGGGCTTACTCTGTGACATTGAGGGGAATTCATTGAAACTCACTGAGACTTACTCTTCTCATCTGGAAAATAAAAAATAACTGCCTTTAAAGGGTTAGAGCTTATAGTGAGGTGCCTCACATGTGGTAAATAGTCAATGAAAATTATATTTTATTAGAACATTGTAGGGTTTATAAGAATCAAACTGACTCACTTCAAAAACTGAAGTCAAGAAGGCTTAATGAGTGATTGTTCTCAACCTTACCCAGATCCCTCATTTTCTTCCTTACTTCAAGGATGTAAGCTTTAGTCCTAACATTCTTTTCCTGGGATTACTATAATATAGGCTCCCTACCCTAACCCCAAAACCTCTTGTCTATTCCAGCCCAGCAAGCTTGTTGTGAGAAGTATATTATTTTGACGTGATAACAAATATGTTAATGTTAATAGAAACTTTTACCAAGTGTTTACTATTTACCTAGTGTTTACTATATACCAGGCACTGTTTCTCTGTTGTGTTACCTCTTTTAATCCTCACAATACCATTCTGAAGTAAATTCTATTATTCTTATTTTATAGGAAAAAAATAACATTGAAAGGACAAATAATTGCCCCAGGGGCAGAATTATTTGAGCTGGACACACTGGCTCTAGAATCACGCTCTTAACAACTACTCTATTCTGGCCTTGAAGTACTCTTGTTCTGTGCCACATGAATCTTTTTTTGTGCCACATGAATACATTCAGAGGCTGCCATTCAGTGGGCAGAGTTGGGGAGCTTCTACTTAATATTGGTTATCAGGGCCAAGGTGAGGCTATAAAGTTTACAGCCAGCCCACTCTAGAATTTAAGCTTCTTCTATTCCCAGTCTCAAGGAATCCTAGGTGTTGAGCATCTCTGGATTGTCCTTCATGAAGCATGGGGCAGTTTAGACTTCTTTAACAATATGACCTCAATCAATAGTTGTTAAAACTAGCAGCTCAGGGCAGAAATCACATTAGTATTCTTTGGCACTGTATATATCTCTAGTTCCTACATTAGCGCCTGGCACACAATAGTGAGATTTGGTTGGTGAATAGGTGATTGGATAGACAGACAGACAAATGGGTCATCAAATGGATGGATGGATGCACAGTTGTGAAAGATGTTGATAATAAAGAAGTGATACATAATATTTTACTCTGTCTCTCATTAGGTTATAGTTTCTCCCATAATTTTATTATCTTGGCTATGTCACTCCAAATAGCCACAGTAAAATCCAAAGTTATTCATATAAAAGAGGTAAAATTTGGAAGCATATCAGTTAGAATAGCATTAAATAGTTTCCCTAAAAAAGCAAGAAAAAAAATTTCATTCATTCAACTAATACATACTCAGGGTCTATCCTTTGTCAGGTACTCTTCTAGGAGCTTAAAGCATAACTGTTAACAAAAACACACTGCCCTCCTGGTGAGTGCATGCTAATGGGGGAGACAGACAAAAACAAACACTCCCACATGTAATGTATCAAGTCGTTTAACTGCCATGAAGAAAAATTTAGCAGAGTGATATAGTCAAATAACATAGGAGTGGAGGGTTTTGCTGTTTAATATCAGATGGTCAGTTATTTTTAAACTGAGTAAAAGTTGTAGTCTATGTTAGAATGTGAGAAAAGAAAATTAACACTCTTTGGGAAGTAGTGACTGTAGAAAGACAAGGAATTAGGAGACCTGGATTAGTATTAGAGACGTTTTGTATAGTAACTTGATAAAGAGGGAGAGATTTTTTATTTGTGATATATATATTTTTTTCATTTTTTCTTACAGAATTAACAGCTCTGAAATTTGAAGGTGCTAGTGTCTCCCCAGTCTTAAACTGAGAAGCTGAACGATGAAAGCATCCTTCCTGTAATCAGTGTAGCAAAATGAGAGGCAGAGAAACCATGCTGGGAAGAAGCAAGGTCATCAGTTGAACCATCTTGACTTTGGCCCAGAACACAGCTCAGCCTCAACTCCTGCAGTGCATTTACCTCCCTCACTTTGGTTTAAGACCTGGAGTGATGTGTTCCTGCTCCAGAGCACCTTTCTTTCTATGAGGCCCGAAACATGACCACCAGCAGCCACGCATGTCCGGTCCCAGCAGTGAATGGACACATGACTCACTATCCAGCCACACCCTACCCGTTACTCTTTCCACCTGTCATCGGAGGACTTTCCCTGCCTCCCCTCCATGGCCTTCATGGACATCCACCTCCGAGTGGATGCAGCACCCCGTCGCCGGCAAGTAAGTCCTGCTGGAATTTGCTCTCTTTTCTCTGGGTTGATTGGATGAAGGGACCTGAGAAAACAGAATGGTTGGTATCCAGGGCAATTTCTTATTTCATTGGGTGGTGGTTTCTTTTGGTCTTGAATTCTACTTTTAGTTCTGTGGAAAGAGATATGATTTGAAACTAGACAAGTGGCAAATTTTAGAATTCAACCCGTTCAAAGCTACATTGGTATTTTGCTCTATTTCATAAAATGCAAACACAAAAAGTGATGAGCATATGGGGTTAATATCTGTGATCAATATCTAAAGAAATTGGCCATATGATAAATAATGGAAGCAGTGAATTAGGAGATAATACCATAAAAATCACTAATGATAATACTAGAGTTAAAATCTATTTTGGTTGTGAGATCTTCTTTGAATCTTGTACTTGTTTCATGTGTACAGATGATATCTGTAATTGTTCTCAACTTCCCATAGACCTTTGCTACCAATTCATATCACATTAAGCTTTTTTAGTGTCCTTGGCACCTTTTGTTTCTGTAGTAGCTATTTCTTATCCCAGATCTTCCCTTAAATTTTCTGTATAAGGTACTATAAAATAAAAATAGTCAAAGTTAGAATTCTCCAAGACTGATATGACTTCCACATTGAAACATCTATATTGTGCAATTTTTAGAAAGTTCTGCCTGTTTAAAGACAAACTGTGGTAGCCAGCGAGCTTTTCCACCTGTTAATAACTTACTTGGTTTAGCATCTGGAGGTGAAAAGTCATGTTGACTTAACAACAGGCATCCACAGCATGTTCTCCAAGTCCTTTCTGGCTCATAGAGCAACAGGAGTTCTTTGTAACTCTTCCTGGTGATTGTTTTGCATTTTGCTTCTCTTCAAGGACTTCCCCCAAATATTAGCGTGGTATCATTGGAATACCACCTTAATCTTTCTATATTGTGCTCTTCGTGCCTTCACTCATTCCTTCTACTACATCCTTAGCTCACCAAAAGCAGGGAGCTTGTTCTACCTAAGTAGAATCCCTGGTACATTGCCTTCAAAAATAGTAGGGGATGGATGTTTGGACGGACGAACAGACTGACAGATAGGCAAACAGATGACAGACTTTCACTTTTGGGATGTTGATTGCAATCATAGTACTATATCATTCCTGATAAACAGTGACCCGATTTGCTGATGATTCTTTCCTTCTGTGTTTCGAATTTCTGGCTTGAGCATATGACCCTCATGTCTCTGGAATTGCCTAAAAACCTTCTCCCATGCTTCTGAAGTTCAAACTGAAAGTTGAAGCAGCCAAAGCAGCGCATTGACTATCCAGAGAAATGGACATAGTACCAGTACTCAAAATATCTTGCTGACCCAAGTGCTGTTTCAAATCATGTTCACTCAATATGCAAATGATATAATGAAGTTACTTTTAGCTAACAAATGAGGAGGTCTAAATGATTGATAAAGCCGTGAAAATTTCACCTATGAGCCTCTGTATCTAATTCCATTGCTCAACTGGCCTGATAGCACATTTTAACAGGTTTCTTTCCTGAGATCAGAAGCATATTTTGTAGATGTAGCCAAGAAGTTGAGATATGAGTAGGATTCCCATGCTGAATGATCAAATTTGGCAGATTGAAACTCTAAGGCAGCCTGAAACCTCTAGGTTCCCAACAGCAACCTTGGGCTTTGGGCTTCTTTGGCTACTGATTTATTTTTATTTTTATTTATCTTTTCTTCCTTCCTTCCTTTCTTTCTTTCCTTTCTTTCCTTTCTTTCCTTTCTTTCTTTTCTTTCTTTCCTTTCTTTCCTTTCTTTCCTTCTTTCCTTCTTTTCCTTCTTTCTTTCTCTCTCTCTCTTTCTTTCTTTTTTTCTCTCTTTTTTTTCTTCTTTCTTTCTTTCTTTCCTCCCTCCCTCCCTCCTCCCTTCCTCCTTTCTTTCTTTCTTTCTTTCTTTCTTTCTTTCTTTCTTTCTTTCTTTTTCTCTCTCTCTCTCCTTCCTTCCTTCCTTCCTTCCTTCCTTCCTTCCTTCCTTCCTTCCTTCCTTCCTTCCTTCCATCTCGCTCTGTCACTGGGCCACAGTGCAGTGGTATGATCTCGGCTCACTGCAACCTCCACCTCCCGGTTTCAAGTGTTTCTCCTGCCTCAGCCCTCTGAGTGACTGGGACTACAGGCACACACCACCACACCCAGCTAATTTTTGTATTTTTAGTAGAGACGTGGATTCACCATGTTGGCCAGAATAGTCTCGATCTCTTGACCTCATGATCAGCCCACCTCAGCCTCCCAAAGTGCTAGGATTATAGGCGTGAGCCACCGTGCCCGGTCTTGGCTACTACTGATTTTAAGGAAAGTGCAGAGCATATTAAATGGAAGAGTGGTTGAGATATATCATATCTAAGCCTCTTTTCCACTCAAAATACTAGGTAATTATTTTTATTTCACAGTTACTAATAAAGTACAAGATACCATTACTATTAGATTGAACTATAAAGCAGTTGTCATTTTCTAGATCAAAACTGGTTATATACTGGCATCGAATAGATTCAACCTTTGGAAAGAGAGGGTTTGAAGTTCAAAAAAAGATAAATAGTGGCTGACTTTTTTCTTGAGGGCCTTGTAAGGAGAGTGCTGAGTAACTGCACCTTGAAAGGTGTTTGGAGAAGGGGCAGAAAAAGGACTAGGTACAGAAAGTTCAGGCTGGAAACATCAAAGATGACTTACTTCATACCCTAATACCTTGTGTTATTATTTCTTGCTACAGTCGAAGCACATGAAAGCTGCTCAGATGGAAATGATTAAAAGAAGCCACAATGAATATGACTCTGTTAGTTGGCCCTCAAAGAAGGAATTGTCCTTGTTAAAGCCCGTGTTTTCAAAAGTTCCTAGAAAAGGATAAAGTCTTAAAAATTAACCACAGACTTGGCTAAAAATAAATTTAAGGTTTTATCCATGTACTGAGATTAGTAGGAAGGTAGCCAAATTCTGTAAAGACTCAATAAGTAGCAACACACATACTTGGGTGGAAAAGCTGACCCATGTGGAATAAAAAGGGAACAAATGGAGCAATGGAACATTGGAGAATGACTCTGTAAAGAGATTCATGTCATTGAACTGTAGGACTTACTGATATCTCTTTTGTAATCTGTACATGTCTTGATTCTGCAGCTCACTAGAAAGAATAAATTCTCCTGCCCCTGTAGTGAGGGTCTGTCAGCACCAAGTAATTGTAAAGGCTCAATAATTCTCTACCTCAAAAGCAAGTAAGAACAATTTCTATAGCAGCTACTGAGGTAATACCTGCTCCTCACTCTTCTCTCATTCCCTTCTGACTCTGGTCAGCTTTATCTCCTAGACCTGAACCTGAGCTCTGCGTATTGAACTTCTCTAAGCCTACAGCGCAATGGCTCCATTCCCACACGTAAAGATGTCCTTAATGCAATATCTACTTTGCAGTCATTTAACCTCTCTGAATTTCTATTCTATCAACTATAAAATATTTTTACTTACAGGACAGACGTTTATTATATATCTAAATATTTTAAGAATGAACGTGAAGTCTAAATTAGAAAGGAAACTTGTACTATAAAGGGGTGAAATCGGATCATCCCCAAGATCTTTTCAGCTCTAATAGGCAATGATTTCACTTAATTCAGGTTTCTCCCGGTCCACATGCCATTTACAGGGGTGGGCCCTGTTCTTTTGCGGTGTGGAATACTTGGCTATTGGTATGATCATTTGTGACCACTCATGATTCATAGGGGAAGATGTGGCCACTTTTCAGAAGGTCTGTTCTCAAGAGCATTCTACCTTAAAGAAAAAAAGATATTTGCAGAAGAGAACTTGAAAGCATCTTCTGTGTGTACATGCCCTTGTCTTTGCATTCTGACTTAATTTTTACAACACAGAGTCTCTATAAGCTTAGAACACAGGGAACATATGAAAAAAGGAGGAGTTAAAATATGTAATAAGAAAAACTACCATGCATTGAGCACATCTTGGATTACTCACAGAGCATTTAGTGTATGCCATTCTTAGTCTTTTTAATAGCCTCGATGTCACTGCCATTCCGTTACAGAAGTTCCATTTTATAGATAAAGACCAGGAGGCTTACAGAGAGTAAAGAGCTTACATAACCAGTTAATGTTGGAGTCAAATTCCAAATCCAGACCTTGAGACCCCAGAGTGCATGCCTTTCCCAGTGTTTTGGGCAATGAGGCCAGCATAATCCCTTGGAAAATTCACAGCTCCACCATAGACATCTTTTTTACACGATGTTCCAGGGAGTCCTTGGAGATGATGGATATATAAAGGACCTTGCAACCTCTTTAATTTAATCAACTACTGTGGAAGCCACTATCAGTTTTCATCACAATGGAGACTTGAGAGGGTGCCGCTGTAGTGCCTTTGATAAGCATGACTTACAACAGGAGAAGAGCCTGATATGCTATGCCAGGGAACACTCAAAATATTATGTGGTAGGGCTCTCTGTGAGAGTTGGACAACTGTCTGTCTATCTCTCTTTATGTTCCTTTCATGGCTGCTTGTTCTGTTTTATTGCTGCACATTGCTTTTTATAGGTTGTTGCAAGCTGGAAAATATTGTTAAGTGTTTTGGCTTCAGAACCTCTCTCAAAATGATCTCAGTTTAACTCCAGCATCTTAAAATGCGAATTCTTTTCCCCTTCTTTTTTAATGATCAGAAAGTGCTCTCCTGTCAAAATCACAAAATAGGGTATTTGCTTAAAAAATCCCAACCTTCTGGAGAGACAGGCTGTGCAATCTCAGAATTACCAATGATGGAACATAAAATGAGTCTTATTTCTATTTTTTGTCTTAAACTAAGAAGAGTTTTGTTACCTAGCTTGTCTAAAGCAGGGTGTGCTGACAGATTGAATTTCCTTATTACATGTTAGGGACAATTGACTCAGAGGTGTGGATCCTGTTTTAAGTATATGCAGATTGATGGCAAGTAAATCCAACTCATTAATTTCTACCATCACCTTTTACTCCGTAGTCTTGTCTTCTTTCTATTGAGATATATTTGTCCTTAAACTTACGCAATGACTCTACTGGATAGGAATCACATTTGATTTTAAGATGTCAGGGACTTAATATATTGCTGGTATTTTGTGAAAGTCAAACATAATAGTATTATTTATATCTATGTATCCTTACATTGTTAAACCAAATAAAAATAAATGAAAGTGAGACACTTCTTGGGAATTTGAGTAAATTCAGTTATAACAGTTTTGTCCATTTCACCTCCCTCATTGGCTTAGGGAGGTCAAAGGCTTTGAATGTTTGAGAAATAGAGTTTATACTGTTGACATGATGGAACTATTTTAGTGGACTTTCTTAGGCCCAGAGTCATATGTGTATTCTTTAAGAGGCCATTCCTTAAAGGTGAACAGGTATTGATTACTTCAGTGCCTCTTTTCCCCTAAAAAACAAGAATCTTTGTGTCTTCTTGATGTTTCTACAACTTCTCCAGACTCTGGTTGAGTATTACATGTATTAAGTAATCACGTTGCCATTAAAAGTAATGGCAAGAACCACGATTACTTTTGCAGCAACCTAATAATCCTTAGAAGAGTTCTAATGAGGGGCTGAGCTCATTCTGTTTTTTGATCTTTACCCCCAAAGGGATCAAGAATATATGAATATGAATTAAAAACAAAAAGAGTATCATTCACTTTCATCAAATTAACTACAATGCCCAAAGGAGTGTCTCAATTGTGGAAGTATGTCCCTAAGTAGAGGTAGGCTTTCAGTCCGTAGAGGCCATCGTAAAGACGGGAATGAATTTACCTTCAAGTTACTCCTGCCAATCACTTTTTTCCTAGGAAGGACATGACTGAAAGAATATATACAAACAAGGTCCAAGAATGGAGAAAAGATGGAGTAGTGGTTTAAGAATTTGTGTTAGAATTCCTTTGGATAAAGACATTCCGGTTGTATTTATTAGATAAAATGTAGATATTCAAAAAGAGCATTTTGACCTTATAAAAATTGAACTTTGGAAAAGTTAGAATCATGACAATGGCTTTGAGTTGGCTGAGTTCATTATAGAAAATGAGACTTTCCATATCTCATATTCTAAAGTTCTGCTTCAATGAACTCATCCATCTGCAACTCCTATAGATTTCAGATAGGGTATATTCAGATGGCCTTGAGTGATGGGAGATTAGCCTCCATGCAGGTAGGTGGACATGAGGTCAGGTGGAGTGGCCTGGGCCATCTTCAGGATGTATTCCAGGCAGTCCTACAAAAGCTCTGGTGATTTATGCCTTGTTACTGACATGATGCAGCACCTTATTCTTTGTTTCTCTGTTTTCTCCTTTAGTTCCCTCTGACATTTGAATGAATCTTTGTAATTTTATGTAGAAGGAGAGGGTGGGGGAGAAGGAAAGAGGAAGGGAGAAAAAGAGGGAGAGAGAGAAAGAATGAATCTAATTAGTCTTGTAATTTGAGCACCTCCAAAAACTTGGGGCTCCCAGACCAACCAATGGGCAGGTGATACCATCAATTCCCTTGCTTTTTTTTTTAACCTTGCCATGAAAATTAATTATCAAAAATAACATTTCTTTTGCTACATATATTACCTCTGTCTGCCAACTGGAAAAGGGAAATAGAGAAGGTAAGATCCAGGTAACCAACTTTTCTAAGGTTGCTCAATGGTGGGGCTGGGCTTGAACTCTTCTTGTTATGACCAAAGTCAGTCCTCTTTTCATAACTCATGTCTGCTGTGGATATTGAGGGGACACGCAGATTTTTAAAGCACTTTGTCTGTCTTTAAGGATATTGCATTCCTACTGAGAAGTCATAATCACTGAAAACCATTTAGATCTAAAACCCGGATTGCTCTTTGCCCTTCAGGACCTGGATTTTATAAAGCTTATAACATTCCTTCCCACCCAGGTACCCACTGTGCATTGTAAGTACTCTGATTTACTATGCATGTCTTATTCTGCTGTCTTTAGTTGTTTTCATAACTTTTCCTTCTCTGCTTATCTGTTGATCTAACACATGGGACATAGTAGAAACCCATTTCATCTTTGCGGAATGATTGAATCAATGGTTTTTGCTGGTGAGGGAATTTTGGAAATTTGTAGATGTGCTTTTGGGTGCCATGCTCATTGGGAGCACTGCAGAGATTTAGTGGGCAGAAGCTAGGAGGCTTAATGTCCTGCAATGTAAGCGATAGTTGCAAATAATAAAGAAGTGCCTCACATTCTCATGACTTTCCGATGTCCCACCAGGCATTCCTGTTAAGAACCACCCCCCCCCCAAATAAATTATGATGAACTGATCCTAAATCATAACTTCATTTTACATATAAATGCAAAACATTGTTGTATGCTTTTATTATACCCTAAGTTATTTGGGACTTTAATTGCCATGCAAGTCAGTAGTAGGTTGATCTTTGTTCTGTTGGGAACTTTTCTGAGAGTCATTCATAATTTTATAAAATCATGTCACTGATGGCAGTGCTGTTCTCGGTATTCAAGTCACCAATACCACAAACTTGTGTCAATCTGCATTCGTAGCTAAAACATTCACTGTAATTCTGCATAGAGGGGCAAGCATCTTACCACTTCTTTATGCCCGAGCAATTACACATTGAAATAACCATTACTTTATTACAAATTACATTTTTCCATTCATCCTTGGTATTGCAGTCAGAGAAATGTATTAACTTCTTTGGAATTACCTGTGTAGGTGGCCTATACTACCTATGACTCTCATTTTGGAATCATACAGCAGGTGATATATGTTGCTAAAAGAAGCATTGGTTCCAAAGGGTTGAGAATCTTTGGAATGAATGAGTGAATGAATGAATACGTGAATGAATTAGTGAAAAAATAACAGTGTGAAATAAACTGACTAGAAAATAAATGCTCTACCTGTTAAGAGTAGAGGAAGGGCGTTTATAAGTGAGATGGACAGAGGAGGGCTTGCAACACCAGAACCAGCGATTATGCCAGCCATGGGGTAGTGGGCATGGTGCTGGGAACAGCGATATGCAGAAGGCCCAGGGAAAGCAGGAAAGTTTCCTGTCTTGGAAGGCATATGGGGTTAGGAAGGAACCATCTAGCACTTGCCTTCATTTCTTGATGTGTAGCCAATGTAGCCAAAGTCCCCAAGGGGTACAAAAGGGACTCAAAGGTATTGTTACAATGAATTCACTCTTCTGATATATATTTAACACATATGGGTTGTGTTAGGTATTGTGTTAGACACCTCAGAAGCTCTGGGAGAATTTTCCGGGTAAATCCATGAGAATGATGGGTTTTCACTTGTGTGTGGTGTCAGGTTCTATCTCCAATGAGACATTATATTAGTATTTACCAGAAAAATTGTAAAATTATTATGGGTTAAATTGTGTCCTCCAAAGAGATGTTGAAGCCTTAACCCCCAGTACCTGTGAATATAGTCTTATTTGGAAATAGGATTAAGTTAAGATGAGGTCATTAGGATGGGCCCTAATCCAGTATGACTGTGTCCTTATAAAAAGGGGAAATTTTGACACAGAGACAGAGACATGTGTGAAGATTGGAGCTAGCTGCCAAAAGCCAAAGACTGCTGGAAAGCCACCAGGAGCTAGGAGAGAGGCGTGGAGAACATTCCCCCCACAGCTCTTAGAAGGAGCCAACCCTGCCAGCACCTTGGTTTTGGACTTCTGGCCTACAGAATTGTTTGTGGTATTTTGTGACAGCAACTCTAGAAAACTGATACAGGGACCATAACTTCTTACTACCGAAAAAGAAAAAACTATGTTTTTGAAACTTTCTCCCTCTAAAAATATCCATTAATTTGTTTATTTTCTCATAATTTTATCCTTATAATGACTTTCTTTTCCTACTTTATGTGGCTTCTTTGGCTTGGACTAATGAATCATATTTGAAGAAAGTTTTTTTTATTACTAAATAGCCAATCTGTCTTGATCCTGGCAGCTACAAGTCCGTGATTATAATTCACAATGTTCACAATATTCACAATTTTTCAGAATGAATTTCTTTCTCTTCCTTTGGTTTGCATTTTGTCTTACTGGATGGCAAACTCCCATCTCCTTTCTTGACCTCAACATGTTCTCTTTAATATTCATTTTATTCTTCATCTTAAAACTTTGCCTCAAAACCCTGCAGAATTACTCATCACTGTCAAATTGGAGTCTGTGAGATTCTTGAGAAAAACCATTCATATTACAAGTTCATATTCAAGTTTCAGTCACTGAGGGATTATTGGTGGCAGTGATCTTATTATAATTATCAGTTCTGTATTATCTTGAACATCGCTTTATTGGCTTATCTTCTAGTCTCTCCTTAGGATTTGTATACTATAAATTTATCATACAAACTTACATATTGACTTTGCCTCAGCTTCTAGTGTCCAGAATTCTTGGACAGTCTTTCAACAGTCAAATTTTAACGACTACTCTGTCCAGCCCTAGCATCTCTCCTGCAATAACACTTATTATCTTCTCCGTTATACTTAGAGCTAATTTTGTTATGTAATTGGTTGTACACACTGTTGGTGTCCTGGTCTTTATATCTGTCCCCATTAGTTCCCCTCTTCCAGGATTCTTTTAGTTTCTTATGGCCAAAAGCCTATGTAAGCTTCTTTGAGGTAACCTAGTGTTTCACCACATTAAACTTTACTAAAGGATTCCGGCCCTAACTAAATCCTTCCCTGATTAACTTGGCCCCTACCATTGTCTTTTTATGTTAATCAGATGAATCAAACTTAATAATATGAAAATCTACAAATATAGAGTTTGGTTTTTTTTTCTAGTTAGTGCCCAAATCTGAAAAAAGCCATTGTACTTTTTGGTGGAAATGACTGCTTTTCAATGAGAATGTGCATTGTTAATTTAGTGCTGAGATCCTTTGCCAAATGCCCATAAGCTTTGCAAATGTTTAGACAAAATAAAAAAAAAAAATAGGGCATTTTGAGAGTAAGGCCAGAGTTTATCTGTGGGTTTGTGGGCACTGGTGACAGCAGAGAGTTATCTGGCTGTTGTTTCATGGTGAATCACATGTGATCCCATGAGAAGCACTGCTTGGAGACTGCCCCTAACTTCTAGGAGCTTATAGTTAACTCAAAACTAATAATTAGGAAAGGTTCATCTTGTTGAACCACAATTGATGTTAGTGTTGAAAATCTAGGGGAGGGGGGAGATGCAGAAAGATAGGATGTTGAAAATGGGGGTGAGAGAGAGGTTCCTGCTTCCAGACCCAGTCTGTGTCCTTGGACAGATTTTTAACCTCTGTGTGCCATTTTCTCTGTAAAATAAGGACAATTTATCTTCGAAAGATTATGATGTTGGTCATGATCAATTTCCATCAATTGATACATGTAAACTACTTATAACAGTGTTATAAGAGTAAAAAGTAGGCTAAGTATGGTGGCTCACACCTATAATCCCAGCGCTTTGTGGGACTGAGTCAGGAGGATCACTTAAGCTCAGGAGTTGGAGACCATGCTGAGCTGTGATGACATCTTTGCACTCCAGCCTGGGCAGCAAAGCAAAACGCTGTGTCCAAAAAAAGAAAAAAAAAAAAAAAGTAAAAACTTACTAAATAATAGCATTCATTATTATTATCCATGCTTTGCAGCCACAATTCATCCACTTACTAGCAAAAATCTTGTCACAGGACAATCATGCCATTAATTATGCATTCTAACTTCCAAAATGCAAAGGTCTTTCTACATGTGCATGTGCTTTTCCACATATTTCTAAAGTTTACATTAGGCATATGGAAATTTTCACTTCATAGAGCTTATACCCTGCCAAGATTTTTTTTTTTAAATTTCAGAATTCTCGAGGGGACAATCCTAAGTTTGGGTATTGGAAAAGACATTTTTTCATAAGTAAGCTTGCCCTGATGAATAATTTTGTATTTATCATGAAGAGTTCACATCCAAGAAATACACAACATTTCAGGCTATTTTTCATAGATGAGGGTCCTTTAGAGTCGGAGAACTTAGTTAAAGACCGAACTTCCTTTTCTCTTAGGACCTGCAGGGTCTGCATGTCACTTTGTCCTTTATAAACAATCTCTAATAATGCTTGACTTAATTTCAGTGACGTTTATAATAATGAACACTTTCCAACACTAATATTAATTGCTTAACGGTTGTGAAATTGACCAACCAAAAAGAAGTACCTAAGGAGAAAAATTAACCTTGACATTTCATACAAGTAAATAGTGCCTTAGTGATAACCACATGGTTAAAAAGAACTCTACCCTTAAGAATATTTAGTAAATCATTTTTTTAATAATCAGAATGGCTTTTATTAGAATGCCAAAACAGGAATTTCTGTGAGTCCTGATGGAAATCTCTGAGACATAAAGTGACTTTCATAGCCACATTGACTTCTGTCCTGACCTTGTGTAGACAATTTTAGAATTTGTCTTTCATTTTTTCTTCTATAAGAAATCTTATTCCAGAACTAAAGCCAAATAACAAATCAAAGAATTCGTATGCCACTATTGATGATAATATTTGGTGACTACATTTAACATGTAATAGAATTATATATAAATTGCTGCAAAGACTAATATCATCTTTAGTACTTACCACAGTTTTTCTGTCTTCACTTTAAGAACAGAAAACAGAGTTGTATTCCAGTATTGGGCGAACAAAGGAGTATTACGCAATGGAAAAAGAACAAAATTTGACCCTCGGAATTCCAGCATTCCAATTAAAAATACAACTAACAAAGACAAAATATATAAGAGCATAAAGAATGTGTATAGACTTTGTGCAAGTCAGATAAAAAAGACAACCCCAACCAAAAATAAACAAAAGATTTTATTTCACTAAAAAGAAATTCAGATATCCCATATCAACCTCATATTGGTGATACAAATCAAGACAACCATGGTATGCCATTTTATATCTAGTACAGATGCAAAAATTAAGAATTATGGCTACAATACCAAATATTGGAAAGAGTGTGGATCAACAGATACTTTGAAACACACGGCTGGTGAGATCCTATACTGGTATAATTGTTTTGAAAATGACTTAGCACATTCTATAAAATTGAATATTCAGATTCAATTTCAACCAAACAATTTTACCTTTATGTATTATTCTAGAGAATCTCTTTAATATGAATTTAGGTTTAAGAATGTTTATAGTAGCACTGTTCATAGATTATAAAAAAAAAAGGATGCTATTTGAATATGAGCAGATGTAGGCAAAATAAGTGGTATATTCACTAAATTGAATATTATTCATCAGTGAAAATTTCTACACAACGAACATGGATAGATCATAGAAAGATAATGAATGAAAATTAATGAAATGATAATGAATGAAAAACTCTTTAAGTGCACATGTAGGATGCCAACATTTTTATAAATTGTAGAAGAGAAATGATTTTTTCCTCACCCATCTCTAGATTCATGACTGAGACACCTATAACAAAAGACAGATTAACATCAGAAAAAACATACAAATTTGTTTAATGTAAGTTATATGTGCATGGGAACCTTCAGAAATGAAGACCCAAAGGAACAGGTAAGCCTGTGTGTGTGTGTGTGTGTGTGTATGTGTGTGTTTTCCTGCTAAGTTTGATGAAGAGTAGCCAGTCATATCAGTCATATGATTGAACAAAGGAAGTAGGATTTAATGGTAATACCCTGAGGGGTGCTTCTCAAAACCAGTTTGCTTAGATTCTTGTCTGTGTCCCTGCTTCTTCAGAGATAGGGATGTGCCTTTCCTCCTCTTATTGGGAGGGAACCTCTCAAACGAGGGCCTTATGACCTGCGGGGGAGAACGGTGAGAGGAAGAAGACAATGGCCTCTTACCTCTGCTTTTTTCTCAAAAACCATGCTGCCATATTTTAGGTATAGCATGTTCTGAACCCTGTTAAAATCTAAAATAAACATTGTTTAGACAAATAGGTATTTGTAAGAATGCTATATATTATTGTCACACTAAATTCAAGATAACAGGTACTTCTTGGTGGTGCAATGGGACAGGCAAGTGGGTAGGATAAAGAGCACACGAGTAGACACAGCAGAAAGGATAAGGTTCTAAGTAATTAAGTATTCATTTTCCAGTATGCTTTGCCATATGCATATGTGTTACATTTTTATAGCTATTAAATGTACATTACAAAGATAAAATATGAATATATCCTTCATGTGTTAGAAACAGGAGAAGGGGAAAGTTTTTTTAAGGCAAATGGCTAATAAAAATACTTTTAATCTTTGTCTTAAAAGTAATTGAACAAAAGCAATTTTAAAAAGAAGTGCAAATGAAGATTTTATTTGTTGTGAGGAGGCACAGATTTAAAAGAAAGATTTCTGATGGTGGTCAGGCTACAGAGAAATGAACACTCAGATACAGCCTTGATGTGGAGAATGAAAATTAATATCTCTTTTCTGTGAAATAATTTTGAACTTAGTAAAAAGGCCCTAAAATATTTTTACCTATGATTTTACATTTTGCTACTATGAATTTATTCATAATAAATACATGTTTTAGTGTGTCTGAGACAACACAGATATTAGCACAGACATATTTGTAATTAAAAAACTGAAGACAACCTTCCTGGCTAATAAGAGGTGACTGATTAGAGAATGAAAATAATAAGCAGTCCTTTAAAATGTTGATGGAGAAATGAATGTATTGACATGGAAATGTTCAATGGGATAAACAAGTTACCGAATTAATAGAATTAAATACTAAGTATCAAGACAATATTCTTACATTTTTAACATATATATAGTATATGTTTTGGAATATCCATGTGGGTTTAGGACAAATTCTGGCAAGCATATTAATAGTCTTCGTTTCTGGGTCAGGGAATTATCCCTGATGTTTTATTTATCTTTATTAAGGGACCATGACATCTTGCTCATCATTGAATACTCATTGCTCAGAGCTTGGTTCTTGGCACATAGTAGGTGCTCACTAAATGTT
Source organism: Pongo abelii (assembly GCF_028885655.2). Classification (NCBI taxonomy): domain Eukaryota; kingdom Metazoa; phylum Chordata; class Mammalia; order Primates; family Hominidae; genus Pongo; species Pongo abelii. Next base: position 129,489,113 of record NC_085928.1, on the reverse strand, counting down.
TGTTGTATAAATAAATGTGTTTAATAATTATTTATGGAACTAATTTTAAAAAGGGAGACCTTTTAATGGGTTAATTCAATTGTATTCGGCTGAACCAAATATCCTAGCTAAATCAAGATGAAAAGTATTCGTGCCTGTTTCTATTTCCAAGAAATTAACCCTTCAGAGGGTTATTAGCATTTTGAAGTGTTAACTTTTAAGCTAAGGTCCTGACCCTGCAGTGGTTAAAATTTCCAAGGAGGTATTTTGGAGTAGAAAAGTTATTCTGTCAGCTTCTTTGAAAGCGGTATCATCTGATATCCATGTACTCTACCCATGACTAAGTCATTTTCTATTTTATTAGGCTTCAGCTAAATTATGAATGTTGTTATTATTACTATCTATAATAATTATAACTACCATTTGTATGAGAAACTATATACATCATCTTGTTTTTTACCCACAATAGATATATGAGGTATTTCTTGAATTCACTTACTTATACATACCATGTTTTATTTGGAAAAAGATTTTATGACCACTTGTGAAAAAATTATATGTGTAACTTTTTAAAATTGTAAATGAGGACGTTTGGGGAAAGAGAAAATAAGTACGGGAAAACAGGTTGAAGCCAATTTGAGGCTACTGCATTAAAATGCATCCTATGATACAGATAATAAATGTTGCTCAAACAAACTAAAAGTCTAACCCAAGAAGAGGAGTCACAAAGTCATATAGTTGAGAGGGTTCATAAAATGAAGTCATCCAGGCATGCAGAGAAGCACAGATGACTGTACCATGAACCACATCCCAACTCTACCTTTATAGTAAATATGATTCTTTATGTGTGTTTGTGTTTTTAATATCATCCCTCAATGTAGGCTAAATTAATCATTCCAAAGGTCAGTCAGCGAAAGCAGGTCCCTGCAGGGGTCCAAACCCTGTCTCCAGGTACATAGCTCTCTGATAGTCTAAGTTTAACCCAAAAATAAATATTAGAGTGTCAAGATAAATAAATGATCTTCATAGCCTTTGGGAAATTATCCATAAAAACTATTTTCCTTAGCCGAAGATTTTTGTAAGCATTGAGAAACCACGAATTTGAAGTAATACTCCCTTGACAAGGACCTGAGGAGCCAAAGGCCCAACCCTGCCCTAGGAGCAGGGGCCCCAGCAGTGCCCAGGAAGAGGCCAAAATGTTCCCTCACAGAATCATTTTGAATCAGCTCCAACAGATAACAGGTGATGAAAAATGTACAGCAGCATGTTTAAAAGCTTAGACCCTGGAGTCAGAAAATCCTCCATTGTTGGGCTGGCATGGCGGCTCACACCTGTAATCCCAGCACTTTGAGAAGCTGAGGCGGGTGGATTACTTGAAGTCAGGAGTTCAAGACCAGCCTGGCCAACTGGCAAAACCCTGTCTCTATAAAAACACAAAAATTAGCCGGCACGGTGGTGAGCACCTGTAATCGCAGCTACTCAGGAGGCTGAGGCAGGAGAATCGGTTGAACCCGGGAAGTAGAGTTTGCAGAGAGCTGAGATCATGCCACTGCACTCCAGCCTGGATGGCAGAATGACATTCTGTCTCAAAAGGGAACAGGAAAGAAAGAAAATCCTTCATTGCAGCCCAGCTGTGTGACCCCCGGATAAACACCTCACCCCTCCTTTTTATGTGCCTTGCAGTGGGGCCAGAGTTAGAACTGAATGAAGTAATATTTGGGAGAGACTTTGCATAGAGCCTCAGTTAAGCCCAATTTATTCCTCAGTTTGGGTCAATTTATTGATTGTGATGCAAGGGGTTGGGGGAAGAGGAGGAATATGAAGAAATAAAGGTAAAGTGTAAATGGAAAATCATAATATCTAGAACTTTCCCATGGAAGGAGACCAGTAGAAACAAATGGATTCAAGAGTTAATTTTCCTCAATCTAATTCTCTCTGGACATAGGAACAGTCAACGAATGTACTCACATGTTCCCTTACGCTGCCAACCAGGCCCATACCCCAGGCAGATACACGCAACAAAAACACTCAAGGGAGAAGATGGTTCATGTTTCCAAATGATAATGCTTTCTTTTGTGTACGGATATGTGCAACTATATATGCATATATATGTGTGTATATATATTTTGGATAGAAGTGTAAAGTATTTCTAATCTTACTGTGGGTCTTGCATTACAGAGCACTCCAGGAGATGTTTAACTGGCATGTTCTGTTTGAGGTCACAATGTGCCACATTTTTTCATGGAAAGCTTCAGCTGATCAACTAGAAAATGCATTTATTTAATAGGCAAATGAAAAAGAGACTGCCAGGTGATTCCTTGAGGTATGGTTAATTAATTCCAATCTGTTTATGGCAACAGTTTTCTAGTTTCAAATGATAAATGCCCTTCCTCCAAAAAGGCACCTCAAAGAGAAAAGGTCTCCTCCCCACTTCTAGATTTTTTTCTTTGTCCTTGGCTACTTATGTCGTGTGCTGCTCAGAATGAGTTCACATCAGTAATAGTCATAAATGATTTATAAAAGTAATTCCTGTCTAATCACTTGGGACTTGGAGTTTTTATGATGTTGCCAGATGTGCCATCAAAAAAAATCATCTGGTTCAGAAACTCGTGCTAAATCAAGTCAGAGTCAATTAATTCCCTAAAGGCAACTGATTGGTTTGCATGGATCTGTGTTGGGGGCCTCGCCCATCATCTTCCTCTTTTCCTCTTTAGGTTCACATTTGTTTCGTAAAAAACAAAAACAACTCTGTAAACACAAAGTTATTGGGAGGTTGTCAGCATGGGCATGTATTACAGACTTTGATATAACTTCCATGTTTCTTTCATGTATTAAAAGGGCGTTTTAGTCCATGAAAAAAATAGGGGAAAGTTTTCAAAACCCCAAGCAATCATATTTCTTATATAGACTCTGTTACTCACAATACTGGCAGCAATATTGCATAAATACTTGGACATTGCTTGTGGGACAATATTATTCCCTTTTGAATGCAAGCTCCCCTTAGAATCCATCTTTACTTCCTCTGGGCCTTTAACACATGAGTTTTATATCTCTAATAAAGAATTTTGTTTATTCCATCTTATAATGTGGTCATTGATTTAAACCTTTATCCCTCCCATGAAATTGTCCAGTGTTAAGAGCAAGTGCCATATTATCTCCTACCTCACTTAGGGTGATGCCTTTGACCAGGGAGATTCTGTGTAACTTTGTTGAGTGAAGGAAATAATCCAAAAATGGACAGCTATGAATTTTCATTCCAAAGCACATGGGGGAATAAGTGAAAAGATCCATATTGAGCTTTTAAATCACTTTGCTGGATTGTGTTACAGTAACTAAGCTGGGCAATAACTAAGTAACTTGCATTGGGGGAAGACGTTAACTGGGTCTCTTCCATCTATGCAAGGATTTGAAATGGCACCTCCCAAACCAGGAATTCTCTGTTCCCAAATTATACTCCCTCAGTGGAGATTGAAATATCTGTAATCCAGTGTTACAAGGCGCAGTAGTTTGCTTCAATGACAAATTAAATCTTTGAGAAAAGGTTCCCCATGTTGTCTCTGATTACATAGTCAAGGAATCTTGTGAATTTGCTGATGCATAAGTTTTCCTTTAATGTAAAGCAGGCAGACAAGGCGGGGGTGTGGAGAAGAGAGTCTCTTAGGGGAAGAGACTGAGTGTTGACATAATATTGAATCACGGCAGTTATTCTGGAAGTACTTATTTAAACAGCTTTGCAAAAGTGTAACAATGATTGAGAGCTTTGAATGTTCAAAATCTAATATTTACATGATTCTTCATCTTTGGATCTTGTAGGACATGAAGGTAGTGTCTTTGCTTAATGATGTTGTGAATATCAGAATAAGAATGAGAAACCTTGTTGGTATGATTATTTAAGTACAACTAAATAACCTCTCATAGTTAAATAATTTATACATAAGACTGAAGCATAGTAGCCTCTTGAGGCATCTCATAAGCTATTCTTCAGATATCCTGCTACAGTTAAAAGATTTTGATTGGTAAAAATCGTGTAATTGTTTTAAAACTATTGGTTGACAATTTTGTGGTATTAGCTATGTAAATATCCTCCCTGATTAGTGGAAGAGAAATGATGGAGCATAAGATACACCTATTCAATAAAATACTACATAGATACTATAAGTGAACTTTTAATATGCCTGTAATAGGAATTAAAAGTTTTTTGTAAATAACCTATCATGGTATTTATTAATTTAACATTTAGTAATGCTCTTTACTCATCGTGTTTTCCATCAGTGGTTCTCTACTTGGGGCAGAACTGTTCCCTAGCAGGCATTTGGAATTATGTAAAAGTTTTTGGTTTACCATAATTAGGGGATACCTCTGGCAATTAATGAGTGGCACAAGGGTGTTTTGGCATCTGTACTGCCTCAGACAATCCTGCACCACAAAACACACAGACACACACACAACAAAACTTGTTCTGCTCAAAACACCAGTGACACCCATCGAAAAACACAAGCATCTTTAGACATAGTCTTACTCATAATTGGGAGCAGGTGACTGGCATAGTATCTAGTCCCTCGTAGACAAACACTCCCTGAGTACCTACTGTATGTCGGACAACTCTTCTAGGCTCTTAGAATGTACATCTGTAAATGGAACCAAGAGCCAGGCCCTCATGAAGCTTACAGTCTAGAAAGAAGCTCTAAATAAATGTTGCTTCAGACATTGTAGGTGGAAAAAGCAAGAGGCAAACTTTCATTCACTATTTAACCAAATAGGCAAATGAAAACTTTGAGTTACAGGCATGAGGGCCTCAAGTAATTGCTAACATTCCAAGCGATGGAAAAGCATGTAATCACTTGTCCCATCAACCTCCTTTTAATCTTGACTTTTTGGCTTAGTTGTGTGTCTCCCTTTTCCACTGATCACAACTTCTCTGAACCCTTTCATTCTATTTACATTCTTCCCCATTCAAAGGAAGAATGAAGAAAGAGAAAATTGTATTCTCATAGAATGGAAGCGACCTTCCACTGGATGTTTAGAAATCTTAAAGATTGTTCCAATGTAGAGGAAGTCTGTTAAAAAAAATTTTTTAAAACCTGTTTGCACTGAAATAAAAAGATAGGAACATTAAAACCTTAAGTCCCTGAAAAGTTCAGAAATCAATTATCTGAGTAAGATACTTCATCGTACCCATGATCTGATTGTGCTTTTTATTGTTTTATATGTTTCAATTAACTCAACTGTAATTGCTTGTCAGCATCTCATTCTAAGCAATAAATTTGTCATAAAAAATAGCAGAAATTATCAAATTTTATTATTCATTTTAGTATTTGTCTTATTTGTTGCTGCTACAATGGAATATATTCTTTGCTAGCAGATGTTGTGATATTTTATAGGGACATATTTCAACAATTCTCATTCTAATTTTTTTCTATTGTGTATGTAGATTGTTGTTTTTCAGAGAAAGAAAATGTTCAAATGGAAAAGGAAAAAGGAAAATGGAGGCAACTATATAAACGTGCAATATTTACATTTTCTATATTTATATGACATATACACTATACTGACACTCAGTTTCAAATATATACAAATAAGTATTCAAAATTGTATATGTAATTAACCAGTTAGTAAGATGATTATTTAGCTACACAATTTAGATGAAAATATTTGTATTTTAATATTACACTATTCATAATAACCAAGATATGGAAGCAGCCTAGGTGTCCATTAACTGATGAATGGATAAAGAAATTGTGGTATGTATATGTGTATATATATATATATATACACACACATATTTGTGTATATATATACACACACACATATATATATATATATATATATATATATATATAAAAAATGGAATATTCAGGCTTTAAAAAAGGAAGAGATCTTTCCATTTGGGACAATATAGATAAATCCGGGGAACATTATGCTAAGTGAAAAAAGCCAGACATAGAAAAATACTTCACAGTCTCATTTATGTGAAATCCTAACACCATTCAATACATAGAAACAAAGAGTAGAATGGTAGTTACTGGGGCAGGAAAGAGAGAGAAGGTCGGTCAAAGAATGCAGACTTGCAGTTGTGTAGCATGAATAAGCCTAGAGAACTAATGTGCTGCAGGAGTATAGTTAATAATATTGTATACTGAAAATTTGCTAAGAGAATAGGTTTTAGGTTCTTTTACCATATGCACATACACAAAAAGGTATCTATGGAAGGTGATGGATAGCATAATTTGCTTGACTGCAGTAATCATTTCACTATACATATATATACACACACACACACAGTGATATATGTTGAGATATATATATGTATATATCATGTTGTACACCTTAAATACATACAATTTAATAAAAAGATTACCTGGAAGTGAAAAGCTGTGATAAAATCATAATTAGAGTTCCTTGAGAACAAGGTGTTTTTTTTTTTTAATTTAAGTCTCCACTTCCCAATGCACTGAAGTTTTAAATAAATGTTTATTGACCAGAAGAATGTACGTATTTGTATAAGCATTCTGGAATCAAATAAATTAACACAATGCTGCTTTTATTAATTTTAAAAAAAGACTATAGAATTTTGTTAATTTCTGTGAACCCCAGTATCAAGTTTCTATGATGGCCGCTCTGGTCTGTGCCTCTTTGAACATTCAGTAACATTCTTTTTTCCTGGCTCTGCTTTTCAAAGCATGCTAGAAAGAGTATGGTGGAAAAAGGACACTAATTCATACTAAAGAGTAAAGGATTTATATGGCTTGCTTTCTTATACCTCCAATGGATATTTTCTTTTAACAGAAACAAAAGCTTTAACAAAAAAGTTTAAAATGTGTCTCTAAAAGTGTGTGCTTGACATCAGTCAGTAATTAGAAGGCAAAGGATATTTCATGGTACAAAAGGTCTTTATCACACTGCTGAAATCCCATCTTACAAACTATTGCCCATCCTCTCTGTAAGTCTTTTTATGAAAATTTTTTTTTCCAAACAGTTTCACCTGAAGATATCCATTTCTTGCGAGCCTACCAATTCCTCATCAACCCAGGCCTAGACTTAAAATTGTATCACTTAAGAATATGTAGTGTCATATATGCTCAATTTCTGACAATAGTTTGCAGAAAGTTTCGTATAGTTATTCATGGGCTAAGGGAATAGATATTTGATGACATTGGATTTGGTTGGTTAATTTCAGCAGTAACATGCTAAAGTAATATTTCTTAAGATGATTCATATATTAAAAAATAGCACATGTGACATTAGCTTGGAGATCCCTAATATATTCAACTTCTGAATTTATTCCAGATAAATTCATCACATTCTATTCCTTTAACTGCTTTCCATCTTTACTGAATTCCCAAGCATTTTCTTAGGACCTTATAAAGTTCAATGAGTTCAAAATTCTTTTTATGGAACAAAGGTGCATTGAAAATTTAACTTGATAGTGAATTTTAGCTCAGTGGACTGTATTTTGCCATTAACTTATTATGAAATTACAGCTTCATTCCCAGAATGAAAAGGGAAGTTAAGTCTAAATTAAAATTCTATGTGGAAATTTTGTGAAGCTAATCAGATTTAAAAAAAAAAGACAGCCATGTCTTGAGTGATAAAATATGAAAATGTAAACATCTTCTATAAAATAGATAAAGTTATATATATATATATATCTGAAGTATATGCAATCTGTTAATTTCCTGGAATCAATGTTTATGGCTCTATTTTAAATCAGTTATTTGGTTAGTGAACTAATGCAAACAAGACTGGGAGTTTTGTGGTTATATTTGTTCCTCTGCTTCGAGTCATTTAAAAATTCTTCATGGTCAGCATGTATCTATAGGTTATCAAGTATATCATTAATAGAATCAGCTCTAAATTTTTTTTACTTTTATACTTTAAGTTCTAGGGTACATGTGCACAATGTACAGGTTTGTTACATATGTATACATGTGCCATGTTGGTGTGCTGCACCCACTAATTCATCATTTGCATTAGGTATTACTCCTAATACTAACCCTCCCCCCTCCCCCCACCCCGCAACAGGCCCCGGTGTGTGATGCTCCCCTTCCTGTGTCCAAGTGTTCTCATGGTTCAGTTCCCACCTATGAATGAGAACATGTGGTGTTTGATTTTCTGTCCGTGTGATAGTTTGCTCAGAATGATGGTTTCCAGCTTCATCCATGTCCCTACAAAAGACAGGAACTCATCCTTCTTTATGGCTGCATAGTATTCCATGGTGTATATGTGCCACATTTTCTTAATCCAGTCTATCATTGATGGACATTTGGGTTGGTTCCAAGTCTTTGCTATTGTGAATAGTGCCACAATAAACATACGTGTGCATGTGTCTTTATAGCAGCATGATTTATAATCCTTTGGGTATATACCCAGTAATGAGATGGCTGGGTCAAATGGTATTTCTAGTTCTAGATTCTTGAGGAATCGCCACACTGTCTTCCACAATGGTTGAACTAGTTTACAGTCCCACCAACAGTGTAAAAGTGTTCCTATTTCTCCACATCCTCTCCAGCACCTGTTGTTTCCTGACTTTTTAATGATCGCCATTCTAACTGGAGTGAGATGGTATCTCATTGTGGTTTTGATTTGCATTTCTCTGATGGCCAGTGATGATGAGCATTTTTTCATTTGTATTTCGGCTGCATAAATGTCTTCTTTTGAGAAGTGTTTGTTCATATCCTTCGCGCACTTTTTGATGGGGTTGATTTTTTTCTTGTAAATTTGTTTAAGTTCTTTGTAGGTTCTGGATATTAGCCCTTTGTCAGATGGGTAGATTGCAAAAATTTTCTCTCATTCTGTAGGTTGCCTGTTCACGCTGATGGTAGTTTCTTTTGCCGTGCAGAAGCTCTTGAGTTTAATTAGATCCCATTTGTCTATTTTGGCTTTTGTTGCCATTGCTTTTGGTGTTTTAGTCATGAAGTCCTTGCCCATGCCTATGTCCTGAATGGTATTGCCTAGGTTTTCTTCTAGGGTTTTTATGTTAGGGTCTAACATTTAAGTCTTTAATCAATCTTGAATTAATTTGTGTCTAAGGTGTAAGGAAGAGATCCAGTTTCAGCTTCCTGCATATGGCTAGCCAGTTTTCCCAGTACCATTTATGAAATAGGGAATCCTTTCCCCATTTCTTGTTTTTGTCAGGTTTGTCAAAGATCAGATGGTTGTAGATGTGTGGTGTTATTTTTGAGGGCTCTGTTCTGTTCCATTGGTCTACATATCTGTTTCGGTAACAGTACCATGCAATAAGACAGTAGAAAGAAAGGCATCCAAATTGAAGAAGTCAATGTATCCTTGTTTGCAGATGACATCATCTTATATTTGGAAAAACCTAAAGACTCCACCAAAAAACTATTAGAATTGTTAAAGTCAGTAAAGTTGTAGGATACAAAATCAACCTACAAAATATCAGTAGCATTTCTATATACCAATAGCAAAAAAACTTGAAAAAGTAAATGGGAATACTTTCTTGATTTCAATAGTTACAAATAAAATAAAATACCTAGGAGTAAACCAAAGAAATGAAATATCTCTACAATTTAAAAAATGGATGTAATAAGTTGAAGAGGACACAAAAAAATGGAAAGATATTCCATGTTCATGGAATGTTTTAAAATATCAATACTGTTAAAATCTTCATACTACCCGAAGCAGTCTGCAGATTCAAAGCAATCCCCAGCAAAATACCAATGACATTCTTCACAGAAATAGAAAAAATAATCCTAAAATATATATGGGACCTCAAAAGACCCAGAAAAGCTAAAGCTATCCTGAGCATAAAGAACAAAACTGGAAGAATCACATTACCTGACTTCAAATGTACTACAGTAACCAAAACTGCATGGTACTGGCACTAAAACAGACATATAGACCTATGGAACAGAATAGAGAATCCAGGAACAAATCCCATCATCTACAGTGAAATCATTTTCAACAAAGCTGCCAACAGTGTACATTTTGGAAGGTGCAATCTCCTCAATTAGTGATCCTGGGAAAACTGGATATCCACATGCAGAATAATGAAACTAGACCCCTTCTCTCACCATATACAAAAATGATATCAAACTGGATTAAAGGCTTAAATCTAAAACCTCACACTATGAAACAGCTGAAAGAAAATATTGGGGAAACCCTGCAGGAAATTGATCTAGGCAAAGATATCTTGAGCAATACCCCACAAGCACTGGCAACCAAAGCAAAAATGGACAAATAGGATTACATCAAGTTAGGCTTCTGCACAGAAGAGGAAACAGTCAACAAAGTGAAGAGACAACCCACAGAATGGGAGAAAATATTTGCAAACTATCCATCTGACAAGAATTAACCAGAATATAAAAACAACTCAATAGGAAAAACTATTGTAAATAGTATTCCTATAAATAGGAGAAACTCTAATCTGATTTAAAAATGGACAAAAGATTTGAATAGATATTTCTCAAAAGAAGACATACAAATGGCGAACAGGTATATGGAAAAGTGGCCAACATTACTGATCATCAGAGAAATGCAAATCAAAACTACAATGAGGTATCATCTTACCCAAGTTAAGATGGCTTTTATCCAAAAGTGAGGCAATAACAAATGCTGGTGAGGATGTGGAGAAAATGGACCCTCATACAGGGTTGGAGGGAATGTAAATTAGTACAACCACTATGGAGAGAAAAGTGGACGTTCCTCAAAAAACTAAAACTAGAAATACCATATGATCCAGCAATCCCACTGCTTTTTGGTATATACCCCCAAAAAAGAAATCAGTATATTGAAGAGATATCTGCATTCCCGTGTTTATTGCAGCACTATTCACAATGGCCAAGATTTGGTGGCGACCTAAGTGTCCATCAGCAGATTAATGGATAAAGGAAATGTGGTATGTATACACAATGGAGTACTACTATTGAACCGTGAAAAACAATGAGATCCTGTCATTTGCAACAACGTGGATGGAACCGGAGGACACTATGTTAAGTGAAATAAGACAGACACAGAAAGATAAACATCACATGGTCTCACTTATTTGAGGGAGCTAAAAATTAAAATAATTGAACTCATGGAGAAAGTGAGTAGAATGATAGTTACCTGAGGCTGGGAAAGGTCGTTGAAGGTTGGGGGTGGGGGAAGTGGGGATGGGGATGGTTAATGGATATAAAAATATAGTTAGAATGAATAAGATCTAATATTTGACAGCAAAACAGAGTGATTACAGTCAACAATAATTGTACATTTAAAAATGACTAAGAGTATAATTGGAATTTATTTTTATTATTATACTTTAAGTTTTAGGGTACACATGCACAACGTGCAGGTTTGTTACATGTGTATCATGTGTATACATGTGCCATGTTGGTGTGCTGCACCCATTAATTTGTCATTTACATTCGGTATATTTCCTAATGCTATCCCTCCCCCGACCCCACAACAGGCACCGGTGTGTGTTGTTCACCTTCCTGTGTCCATGTGTTCTCATTGTTCAATTTCCACCTATGAGTGAGAACATGCGGTGTTTGGTTTTTTGACCTTGCAATAGTTTGCTGAGAATGATGGTTTCCAGCTTCATCCATGTCCCTACACAGGACATGAACTCATCCTTTTTTATGGCTGCATAGTATTCCATGGTGTATATGTGCCACATTTTCTTAATCCAGTCTATCATTGTTGGACATTTGGGTTGGTTCCAAGTCTTTGCTATTGTGAATAGTGCCACAATAAACATACGTGTGCATGTGTCTTTATAGCAGCATGATTTATAGTCCTTTGGGTTTATACCCAGTAATGGGATGGCTGGGTCAAATGGTTATTTCTAGTTCTAGATCCCTGAGGAATGACCACACTGTCTTCCACAATGGTTGAACTAGTTTACAGTCCCACCAACAGTGTAAAAGTATTTCTATTTCTCCACATCCTCTCCAGCACCTGTTGTTCCCTGACTTTTTAACGATCGCCATTCTAACTGGAGTGAGATGGTATCTCATTGTGGTTTTGATTTGCATTTCTCTGATGGCCAGTGATGATGAGCATTTTTTCATGTGTCTTTTGGCTGCATAAATGTCTTCTTTTGAGAAGTGTCTGTTCATATCCTTCGCCCACTCTTTCATGGGGCTGTTTTTTTCTTGTAAATTTGTTTGAGTTCATTGTAGATTCTGGATATTAGCCCTTTGTCAGATGAGTAGATTGCAAAAATTTTCTCTCATTCTGTAGGTTGCCTGTTCACTCTGATGGTAGTTTCTTTTGCCGTGCAGAAGCTCTTTAGTTTAATTAGATCCCATTTGTCTATTTTGGCTTTTGTTGCCATTGCTTTTGGTGTTTTAGACATGAAGTCCTTGCCCATGCCTATGTCCTGAATGGTATTGCCTCGGTTTTCTTCTAGGGTTTTTATGGTTTTAGGTCTAACATGTAAGTCTTTAATCCATCTTGAATTAACTTTTGTACAAGGTGTAAGGAAGGGATCCAGTTTCAGCTTTCCACATATGGCTAGCCAGTTTTCCCAGCACCATTTATGAAACAGGGAATCCTTTCCCCAGTTCTTGTTTTTGTCAGGTTTGTCAAAGATCAGATCGTTGTAAATATGTGGCACTATTTCTGAGGGCTCTTTTCTGTTCCATTGGTCTATATCTCTGTTTTGGTACCAGTACCATGCTGTTTTGGTTACTGTAGCCTTGTAGTATAGTTTGAAGTCAGGTCATGCGATGCCTCCAGCTTTGTTCTTCTGGCTTAGGATTGACTTGGCAATGCGGACTCTTTTTTGGTTCCATATGAAGTTTAAAGTAGTTTTTTCCAATTCTGTAAAGAAAGTCATTGGTAGCTTGATGAGGATGGCACTGAATCTATAAATTACCTTGGGCAGTATGGCCATTTTCATGATATTGATTCTTCCTACCCATGAGCATGGAATGTTTTTCCATTTGTTTGTGTCCTTAATCAGTGGTTTGTAGTTCTCCTTGAAGAGGTCATTCACATCCCTTGTAAGTTGGATTCCTAGGTATTTTATTCTCTTTGAAGCAATTGTGAATGGGAGTTCACTCGTGATTTGGCTCTCTGTTTGTCTGTTATTGGTGTATAAGAATGCTTGTGATTTTTGCACATTGATTTTGTATCCTGAGACTTTGCTGAAGTTGCTTATCAGCTTAAGGAGATTTTGGGCTGAGACAATGGGGTTTTCTTCATACATAATCATGTCATCTGCAAACAGGGACAATTTGACTTCCTCTTTTCCTAATTGAATACCCTTTATTTCCTTCTCCTGCCTGATTGCCCTGGCCAGAACTTCCAACACTATGTTGAATAGGAGTGGTGAGAGAGGGCATCCCTGTCTTTTGCCAGTTTTCAAAGGGAATGCTTCCAGTTTTTGCCCATTTAGTACGATATTGGCTGTGGGTTTGTCATAGATAGCTCTTATTATTTTGAGATACATCCCATCAATACCTAATTTATTGAGAGCTTTTAGCATGAAGGGTTATTGAATTTTGTCAAAGGCCTTTTCTGCATCTATTGAGATAATCATGTGGTTTTTGTCTTTGGTTCTGTTTATATGCTGGATTATGTTTATTGATTTGCATATGTTGAACCAGCCTTGCATCCCAGGGATGAAGCCCACTTGATCTTGGTGGATAAGCTTTTTGATGTGCTGCTGGATTCGGTTTGCCAGTATTTTATTGAGGATTTTTGCATTGATGTTCATCAGGGATATTGGTCTAAAATTATCTTTTTTTGTTGTGTTTCTGCCAGGCTTTGGTATCAGGCAGGATTATGCTGGCCTCATAAAATGAGTTAGGGAGGATTCCCTCTTTTTCTACTGATTGGAATATTTTCAAAAGGAATGCTACCAGCTCCTCCTTGTACCTCTGGTGGAATTCAGCTGTGAATCTGTCTGGTCCTGGACTTTTTTTGGTTGGTAAGCTATTAATTATTGCCTCAATTTCAGAGCCTGTTATTGGTCTATTCAGAGATTCAACTTCTTCCTGGTTTAGTCCTGGGAGGGTGTATGTGTTGAGGAATTTATCCATTTCTTCTAGATTTTCTAGTTTATTTGCATAGAGGTGTTTCTAGTATTCTCTGATGGTAGTTTGTATTTCTGTGAAATCAGTGGTGATATCCTGTTTATCATTTTTTATTGCGTCTATTTGATTCTTCTCTCTTTTCTTCTTTATTAGTCTTGCTAGCGGTCTATCCATTTTGTTGATCTTTTCAAAAAACCAGCTCCTGGATTCATTCATTTTTTGAAGGGTTTTTTTTTTGTCTCTATCTCCTTCAGTTCTGCTCTGATCTTGGTTATTTCTTGCCTTCTGCTAGCTTTTGAATGTGATTACTCTTGCTTCTCTAGTTCTTTTAATTGTGATGTTAGGGTGTCGATTTTAGATATTTCCTGCTTTCTCTTGTGGGCATTTAGTGCTATAAATCTCCCTCTACACACTGCCTTAAATGTGTCCCAGAGATTCTGGTATGTTGTGTCTTTGTTCTCTTTGGTTTCAAAGAGCATCTTTATTTCTGCCTTCAATTTGTTATGTACCCAGTAGTCATTCAGGAGCAGGTTGTTCAGTTTCCATGTAGTTGAGTGGTTTTGAGTGAGTTTCTTAATCCTGAGTTCTAGTTTGATTGCACTGTGGTCTGAGAGACAGTCTGTTATAATTTCTGTTCTTTTACATTTGCTGAGGAGTGCTTTCCTTCCAACTATGTGGTCAATTTTGGAATAGGTGCGATGTGGTGCTGAGAAGAATGTATATTCTGTTGATTTGGGGTGGAGAGTTCTGTAGATCTCTATTAGGTCCACTTGGTGCAGAGCCGAGTTCAATTCCTGGATATCCTTGTTAACTTTCTGTCTCTTTGATCTGTCTAATGTTGACAGTGGGGTGTTAAAGTCTCCCATTATTTTTCTGTGGGAGTCTAAGTCTCTTTGTAGGTCTCTAAGGTCTTGCTTTATGAATCTGGGCGCTCCTGTATTGGGTGCATATATATTTAGGATAGTTAGCTCTTCTTGTTAAGTTGATCCCTTTACCATTATGTAATGGCCTTCTTTGTCTCTTTTTATCTTTGTTGGTTTAAAGTCTGTTTTATCAGAGACTAGGATTGCAACCCCTGCCTTTTTTTGTTTTCCATTTGCTTTGTAGATCTTCCTCCATCCCTTTATTTTGAGCCTATGTGTGTCTCTGCACATGAGATGGGTTTCCTGAATACAGCACACTGCTGGGTCTTGACTCTTTATCCAATTTGCCAGTCTGTGTCTTTTAATTGGAGCATTTAGCCCATTTACATGTAAGGTTAAT
This sequence comes from Pongo abelii, assembly GCF_028885655.2. Classification (NCBI taxonomy): domain Eukaryota; kingdom Metazoa; phylum Chordata; class Mammalia; order Primates; family Hominidae; genus Pongo; species Pongo abelii. The sequence continues at coordinate 129,473,886 of NC_085928.1, read as the reverse complement.
ATTCTTATGTGTGAATTTGATCCTGTCATTATGATGTTAGCTGGTTATTTTGCTCATTAGTTGATGCAGTTTCTTCCTAGCCTCGATGGTCTTTACAATTTGTCATGTTTTTGCAGTGGCTGGTACCGGTTTTTCCTTTCCATGTTTAGTGCTTCCTTCAGGAGCTCTCTTAGGGCAGGCCTGGTGGTGGCAAAATCTCTCAGCATTTGCTTGTCTGTAAAGTATTTTATTTCTCCTTCACTTATGAAGCTTAGTTTGGCTGGATATGAAATTCTGGGTTGAAAATTCTTTTCTTTAAGAATGTTGAATATTGGCCCCCACTCTCTTCTGTCTTGTAGAGTTTCTGCCGAGAGGTCTGCTGTTAGTCTGATGGACTTCCCTTTGTGGGTGACCCAACCTTTCTCTCTGGCTGCCCTTAACATTTTTTCCTTCATTTCAACTTTGGTGAATCTGACAATTATGTGTCTTAGAGTTGCTCTTCTCTAGGAGTATCTTTGTGGCATTCTCTGTACTTTCTGAATTTGAATGTTGGCCTGCCTTTCTAGGTTGGGGAAGTTCTCCTGGATAATATCTTGCAGAGTGTTTTCCTACTTGATTCCATTCTCCCCATCACTTTCAGGTACACCAATCAGACGTAGATTTGGTCTTTTCCTATAGTCCCACATTTCTTGGAGGCTTTGTTCATTTCTTTTTATTCTTTTTTCTCTAAACTTCTCTTCTTGCTTCATTTCATTCATTTGATCTTCCATCACTGATACCCTTTCTTCCAGTTGATCGAATCAGCTGCTGAAGCTTGTGCATTCACCATGTAGTTCTTGTGCCATGGTTTTCAGCTCCATCAGGTCCTTTAAGGACTTCTCTGCATTGATTATTCTAGTTAGCCATTTGTCTAATCTTTTTTCAAGGTTTTTAACTTCTTTGCCATGAGTTTGAACTTCCTCCTTTAGCTTGGAGGAGATTGATTGTCTGAAGCCTTCTTCTCTCAACTTGTCAAAGTTATTCTCTGTGCAGCTTTGTTCCGTTGCTGGTGAGGAGCTGCGTTCCTTTAGAGGAGGAGAGGCACTCTGATTTTTAGAGTTCCCAGTTTTCCTGCTCTGTTTTTTCCCCACCTTTGTTGTTTTATGTACCTTTGGTCTTTGATGATGGTGATGTACCGGTGGGGTTTTGGTGTGGATGTCCTTTCTGTTTGTTAGTTTTCCTTCTAACAGTCAGGACCCTCCGCTGCAGGTCTGTTGGAGTTTGCTGGAGGTCCACTCCAGACCCTGTTTGCCTGGGTATCAGCAGCGGACGCTGCAGAACAGTGAATATTGGCGAACAGCAAATGTTGCTGCCTGATCGTTCCTCTGGAAGTTTTGTCTCAGAGTAGTACCCAGCCGTGTGAGGTGTCAGTCTGCCCCTACTGGGGGGTGCCTCCCAGTTAGGCTACTCGGGGGTCAGGGACCCACTTGAGGAGGCAGTCTGTCCGTTCTCAGATCTCAAGCTGCGTGCTGGGAGAACCACTACTCTCCTCAAAGCTGTCAGACAGGGACATTTAAGTCTGCAGAGGTTTCTGCTGTCTTTTGTTTGGCTATGCCTTGCCCCCAGAGGTGGAGCCTACAGAGGCAAGCAGGCCTCCTTGAGCTGCAGCAAGCTCCACCCAGTTCGAGCTTCCTGGCCATTTTGGTTACCTACTCAAGCCTCAGCAATGGCGGGTGCCCCTCCCTGAGCCTCACTGCCGCCTTGCAGTTTGATCTCAGACTGCTGTGCTAGCAATGAGCGAGGCTCCGTGGGCGTAGGACCCTCCGAGCCAGGCGTGGGATATAATCTTCTGCTGTGCCGTTTGCTAAGACCATCGGAAAAGCACAGTATTAGGGTGGGAGTGACCTGATTTTCCAGGTGCTGCCTGTCACCCCCTTCCTTGGCTAGGAAAGGGAATTCCCTGACCCCTTGCACTTCCCGGGTGAGGCAATGCCTCGCCCTGCTTTGGCTCACATTCAGTGTGCTGCACCCACTGTCCTGTACCCACTGTCCAACAATCCCCAGTGAGATGCACCCGATACCTCAGTTGGAAATGCAGAAATCATTTGTCTTCTGCGTTGCTCACGCTGGGAGCTGTAGACTGGAGCTGTTCCTATTCGGCCATCTTGGAACCACCCGCCGCAATATTTTTAACACAAAAAAGAATAAATGCTTGAGGTGATGGATTCCCCATTTACCCTGATGTGATTATTATGCACTGTATGCCCATATCAACATTTCTCCTGTGCCTCATAAATATGTACATCTATTTTGTACCCATAAACATAAAAAATAAAAACAAATATTGAAAACCTTTTTTTTTCTTGAGACGGGGTCTCACTCTGTTGCACAGGCTGGAGTGCAGTGGTGCAATCATGGCTCACTGCAGCCTCAACCTCCTGGGCTCAAATGATCCTCCCGCCTCAGCTTCCTGAGTAGTTAGGACTACAGGCATGAGCCATTATGCCCAGCTAATTTTTTTTCTTCTACAAAAACAACTTTAGTATAAAATAGGCTTTATGTCAGATGATTTGGCCCAACTGTAGTCTAAGTGTTCCACGCACACTTAAGGTAGACTAGGCTAAGCTGTGATGCTTGGTAGATTAGCTGTATGATGTATGTTTTTGACATGATATTTTCAACTTACAACGGGTTTTTTGGAACATAACCTCATCATAAGTCAAGGATCATCTGTATAGATGATGATAAAATGGCTAAATGTTTTCTCAAGTTCCATTTTCCAGCTCTAATAATATTTCATCTCAAGTGAATCCCCTCATTGGTTCTGTTTGCCCATGCAGTTTAAAACAGCTTTTAAAATTGAACTTGCTAGTGTTCTTACATAAATTTGATATTTTGAAGGCATTGCCAAGTGAAATTTGTAATTCTAAAGAGGAAATCTCGAATGTTTACTTGTTTTTACACCTAAATCACTCAGGTCACGTTTTAAAATTCCTGGAAAAAATGTGTAAATCACTACTGCTTTACATTGAGGATTTTGCTGGTTACTCGGGGCAGAATAATGAGGTCTTTTGACTGAAGATATAGTTCCAACTCAGATCTACTACGTATGTTTTCATTTTGAACCTTTACTGAGAAAATCTTTTGAGGTCATTCCCTGTGCCCATCTACCCATTTCAGATCATTTATCTTTCTAAGTTTCCTGTGTGCTTGAGAAACCCCTTAAAGACAAGTGAATTACAGAGTTAACAGTATTTGCATGAAATACAGCAGCTCAATGAAACATACAAAAATTATGTTGGGATTATTCTTTCTGGAAAAAATGTAGTAGGGTGTGTACTGCTTCAGTGCTAGCGTACTATGGATGCTCTTTCATGCCCGATAGCTTCCAAGAGAGTTCTCCAAACCCTGACTACTTTTTCTCATCCATGTTCACCACTTACACCTAGACTGATGACTACCTGAGTGCTAGAATCAATTGTTAGTACCTCTCCAGTTGTCAGTCCCAGGTGCACCCACGGCTACTTGACCACGTGAAAGTGGATTACAGTGAATTTTATGAAAGGGGGGACTTTGCAGAATTTACCCTGACATCTGTTTTTTCCATGGTTATTTACTTCTCTTCTAATAAGGTAATGATTTATTCTTAGAATCACAGAATCGTGAGGTTAAGATAAGAACTTTTTAGAAATAAATTATCAGTCTGGTCACATTTTGAAACTCAGGAGAAAATGTATAAATCACTACTGCTTTTGATTGAAGATTTGCTGCTTATTCAGGGCAGAATAATGAGGTCATTTGCCTGGAGATATAGTTCCAACTCAGATCTACTAAGCATGTTTTCATTTTGAGTCTTTACTGAGAAAATCTCTGTGATCCTCCCCTGTGCCCATCTACCCATTTCAGATCACGTATCTTCTTATTCACTTAACGTTCAATGAGATTATCTTGACAATGAGGAATTTGAGGGTGGTCTGCTTTTCCCAAGGAAACACAGCTTGTCTGGGACATGTAGTCACATCTTCTCTTTCCTGTTTTGATGTGCTGCTTATATATTCTGAATAACAGTAGGAAAGTTATATATCAAACACAGGTTATATATAAAAAGTGACCATTCTTGACAAGGGATGATAACTAGTAAAATTACAAAACATAAATAAAAATGCCAATATTTCCCTTCCCTCCTCATTTTTTCTATACTAAATGTTTTATTATACCAAACCATTTACTTAATTATTTAATTTCTCTCTCCCTGCTGGAATAAAACCCCTGAAAGAGTTTTGTTTGTGCTGTTCCCTAACATACCCCAAGTAGTTAGAACAGCATTAAGGTGCTCAGTAAATATTACTTGAATGATTGAATGAACAAATGCAATGAAGACTCTTCAGAGGGATAGAATGTGTGTTAGGCTGTTCTTGAGTTGCTACAAAGCAATAACTGAAACTAGGTAATTTATAGAGAAAAGAGATTTAATTGGCTCACAGTACCAGTTCTGTAGGTTGTACAAGCATGGTGCTGGCATCTGCTTGGGTTCTGAAGAGGCCTCAGGGAGATTTTACTCATGGCAGAAAGCAAAGCAGGAGCAAGCATGTCACATGGCAAAAATGAGAGCAAGAGAGGGCAAGTGGGGGCAAAGTGGGGGAATGCTACGCACTGTTAAACAACCAGATCTCATGAGAACTCACTCATTATTGCAAGGACAGTGCCAAGGGGATGGTGCTAAACCATTCATGAGAAATCTGCCCCCATGATCCAATCACCTTTCACTAGGCCTTACCACCAACACTGGGGATTACATCTCAACATAAGTTTTGGAGGGGACATCCAAACTATATTAGCATATTTTATTGTTCTGAATGAGACACTAAGGATCCAAGGATTTCAGTTTCAATCAGAGGGAACAAATTTCCTCTTATTCTAATATTCTGAAATTTTGAATATAAGTTCATCAGAAGTCTCATCCACTTATAGACCATAAAATGCTGATTTCTCAACTTTATTCCAGTGATTCTGTTGAATTTCTCCTGTTGACCTTTCAAGCAAGTCATTTGCTCCAATTTTGCATTTCTTTGCTATATTTAAACATTCTATCAATAAAGCCCACCTTAGAATAGCCCCAAAATCTAGGATGCTGTCTCATCCTAAATATCAGTGCCATTCTGTGTTGAAATAGGATACTATTCCCTTCTACTCTCTTTGTCTGTACTTTTTTTTTCTAGAAAAGAGAAAATGTCTCACTGCACCATACATTTGGTCCAGCCCTCTGACCTGACAATGCTATCTCCTTTTGTTATTTGTTTTACGGAAAAAAAATGTGTTTCCTTTCTTAAAGCAATGAGATCTCATTGAGCCCCTCAGATGTTGGCTGCCAAGTTCCCAGCTGCTGAATGTGTACCTTTTGTAACTCACCAGGGAAAGGTGACCTGGACTCAGGGCCCATCATACTCCTGGGAAGCCCCTGCCTACTTCGTTATCTTTAGAGTTCATGAAAAGGTCTTTCCTCTTATGAAGGAACTCTTTATTTAGTAAAGTGCTCCACACGGAATACATAAGCAGCAGTCTACCCTGGGTCTAGGCTAATGTTTGCAAACAAACATGAAGCATGGCTCCCTGTGTTGCGACAAGGGATTTAGGTTAAAAGTGAAACAGAAGGCTGAAGATGTGTCACCTATTCTCATTGTCAGCATAACAAGTGGCCACTAATATATGTGAGTCCACAGACAACAGTTTAGTCAAAACTTGGCTTTGTGTTTTCATGGGTCCCAACCACTTGACCCTTCATCAGTCAGCTGGAACTCCATTTTGCTGGTGACTAAGTCAGGTTAGTCATGCAGAAGATCCCTGGGACCAGAGGAAGTTACTCAGTCCTCCTCTTTGTTGTTTCTGGGCTATTGTGATTTTATTCAACTTTGTTTGGAAGCATGAGCACATTTTTAGGTGCGCAGTCATCCCATGGGTGGGTGTTGAAGACACTGTGGAGTTTATTCTTCTCTTACAGAAGCATATATAGATGTGATGAAGTCCTGTAATCATGTAGGCTAGGATGAGTTCATACTTCATGTCCATGAAGTCACAACCCAAAGATTTGCCAAAGTCAATGTTTTACAGCACCATAGGATGCTTTTGTGAGAATTGATAAAGGAATCACACTGAAGAGAGGCAGACTCATGGATACATGGCTTGGAGAATACGTTTCGGCTCTTTCACCCTTCTTAGCTGGACCTCTGCTTCTGCTGGGTGCAACATGCACGGTTGTGCAGAGCAGACCTCAGCTTTATGTCTCTCCTCCATCCCTAGCTCTCCTGCTCCCTGCCACCATGTCACTTTGAAAATAAAAAAAAAGACCAAGTTCTCAAACTTGCAGTGCAGTTCTATTCAACTGAAAACAACTTCTTCCCTTAGGTTGGAAGGTTAGTTGGCCTTAAGAATGCATTTTGGAAATTTTGCACCTGTCTGCCCTGTGATGTGACCAAAACTACTGCTGGGAAGCTCTCCTCTGCCATCTTCCTACATTTAACTTTGATTTCAAAGTTATAAAACTAAACACTCTTAATAAGATAACTTTGATAACCCCTCTTATGACATATTACTATAGCCAACATCTTACTGAAATTACCCCACAAGACATTCTCAGGTGTCTTTTTACCAACACTTTTCTCCTGAGCTGGTTCTATTTTCTGGAGATGAGGTTTCAGAATAGGCTCTATAGCTTCTCAGATTATCAATTTAAGACAGAAAATAATAGAAGTAGATACTAGCTAGCTAGCAGAAAAGATTTGTGAAGTAAGAAGGCTAGGCATGGCCTGTCCATTACAGCCTACATTGGGTTAGTGAATTCTAGAGAAAATTCTTTTCATATCATTTCTCCTTCCTGTCCCAATACACCCTGTGCAGCACAGTGCTAGGCATATAAAATAATAAAATTTATAGGTTAGGAGTATCATCTTGACCACAGGCCAGCAAATTATGACCACAGGCCAAATCTGGTGTGTATGCAGCCTACTTGAGTGAACAAGATTTTCTTGAAACCCAGCTATGCCCATTCACTTATGTGTTATATATGGCTGTTTTCTCACCACAAGGTCAGAGTTGCGGAGACTTCATCTGACCCCTGAAAGCCTGAAATCTTTATCTGATTGTTTTTGTTTTTGTTTTTGTTTTGAGACAGAGTCTCACTCTGTTGCCCAGGCAAGAGTGCAGAGGTATAATCTCGGCTCACTGCAACCTCCGCCTCCTGGGTTCAAGAAATTCTCATGCCTCAGTCTCCTGAGTAACTGGGATTGCAGGGCGCACCACCATGCCTGGCTAAGTTTTATATTTTTAGTGAAGAAGGGGTTTCGTCACATTGGCCAGGCTGGTCTCGAACTCCTGACCTCAAGTGATTCACCCACCTCAGCCTCCCAAAGTGCTGGGATTACAGGCATGAGCCACCATGCCCAGCCTTTGTCTGATTCTTTACAGGAAAATGTTTGCTGACTCTTGCTCTAGACCTACCACATAAAAGTCCACTCAGTATTACTTTTTAATGTTGATATGGATTCTTCTGGTCCAGACACTTATTTGCTGTGTGACTTTGGGTAAATTACCTTTCTGTGCCTCAGTTTCCTCATTGTGATAAAATAAAGTTAACAATACCTATCTGATAAAGTTCTAAAGATTAATTAATAAAGTTACAGCTCTCAGAGTCATGCCTGGGACACAGTAAGCTCTTAACAAATATTAACTTTTATTCATCAGATCAATTGATATTATTGATGCTGAAAATATGGTCTTGTTACCAAGTACCAAGATAGATATGTTCTAGGCACTTGACTATATTATTTTATTTGAGAGTGGCAAAAACACAAAGTAGACAGAATCCTAAAAGTGAACCGACAACAGGGTGAGTGCTGAGCAGAGGAAAGGAATTTGTTTTATAAGCCTTCATGATTAGCATAGATTTGAGCCATTTCTACAAAGACATAAGAAAGAATGTTTTTAGAATATATATCAAATTACTGCAGTCATTAATTTTAAAAGCACCATTAGAAGAAATAGTTCCCAGAGTATAGTATGTTCTACAATATATTGCAAAAGCATTTTAGTCCTGTGGAAATTTATTAATAAAGATCAATAACACCAAAAATACATAGAACATTTTCTTGTAGAATGAAAACTCCAGCATCAAGGGATGGAGCAGCTGTCTGGTTCAACTCCCCATGATTCAAATCTGAAATTCAAAATGTAAACTTCATTATTTATATCAGAGATTGACAAATTTTTTTTCATTAAGGGCCCAACAGTAACATTTTTTGGCTTTGGGGGAATAATGTGGTCTTTTGCAACTCTGCTGTTATAGCACAAAAGCAGCCATAAACAATATATAAATGAATATGTATGTCTGTGTTCTAGCAAAAATTTATAAAATAGGTGATGGGCCAAATTTGGTCCCTGATCTATAATTTGCAGACTCATGATTTAAACAATTACAAATCATGCAAATCATGTTCTCTTTTTCTTTTCTTTCCATCACTTTCCCATTCTTGCATATACAACTTTATTTCTCCACTTAAAATATTTCCATTTGCCAATAACATAAGGTCTATCTGAAGGAAAAGAGATATATTTTACTACCTAAATTTCACTTTGTTTGGCTGGGTATTTCTGTTTAGTGGGTTGGAGTGGGTGGTGAGCATTGTCATTTCCTTCTAATAAATTGAAGTGACATTGTCAAAGACATTAATGAACAAGAAACCACAATGGGCTGTGATTAAAAAGTTTACCTAAACTCTATTTTTATTTTTATGTTTCTAAAATGAAACTGAAAGGAAAATGAAAATGTACCTAAGTAAATAAACTCAATGCATAAATAAATAGTATAGACTATGCTAAATTGAGCATCAATAATTTTAACAACTTTCTATTTACATGACCTATGTTATGTTAGAAAAAGTGTATTTTGGCCGGGTGCAGTGGCTCACGCCTGTAATCCCAGCACTTTGGGAGGCCAAGGTGGGCAGATCACAAGGTCAGGAGTTCAAGACCAGCCTGGCCAACACAGTGAAACTCCTTCTCTACTAAAAATACAAAAATTAGCCAAGCATGGTGGCACATGCCTGTAATCCCAGCTACCCGGGAGGCTGAGGCAGAAGAATCGCTTGAACCCAGGAGGCGAAGGTTGCAGTGAACTGAGATCGCACCACTGCACTCCAGCCTGGCGACAGAGCTAGACTCTGCCTCAAAAGAAAAAAAAAGTGAATCACGTTAAATCTGAGACAGTGTGCTATCCAGACCACTGTGTCCATAAATCTTCATATCACCTATCAAATTATCCCTCCATCTGATGCTGTTTCCATAAATGTGCCAGTTATTTTCCACTTTTTTGTGAGTATGAAAAAAATATATTACAAACCTATGATTATTAGCTTGAACTCCATTTCCCCATGAACTAAAAGACCAAAGCAATTTAGGGAAACTCCAAGTAAAGCTATGTAGAGTAAAAATCTTAATTACCAAAGGTCACTCACTTGGGAGCCTGAACTAGGCCACGGACGGGAAGTAAGGGAGGTCCCCGAGCATTGCAGCACGTAATGTTCTCGTATTTCACTCTCAGGAGAAGCTCTCAGGTTTTCTTCCAAATTCACATAGTCTTAAAGACCATGCTTTGCTCTTTTTTTCTTTGCTCACTACAGTTTTTAACTGTTAAATGAAGCATGCCATCCATATAAGATACTATATATATAGTAAGAATATAGTTGAAAGAATTCACTGGTGTACATAGTGCTCAGGACAAAAAAGAGAAAATTACCAGCACCTGACGAGCACCTTATTTTCCCTCTTTCTTCGCTATTCCCCAAGTCCTCGCTGTCCTGCCTTCTGACAGCATAGATCTGTACAGCTTGCTTTTGTACTGTACATACTATAATCACACAGTTTGAGCCCTTTTGTGTCTGACGTCCTTAGCTCAATTTTATGTTTTTGGGATTTATTCATATTGTCCTATGTAGCTATGGTTGGTTCTTTTTCACTTCCCGGTGGTATTCCATTGTATGACTATACCACATTTTACTTATTCATTCTATTGCATTGACATTTGGGAAGTTTCCAGTTTTGAAGCATTACCAGTAAGGCACTCTGAGCATCCTTGTACATGTCTTTTGGTGACCATGTGCACATTACCAGAGTATCTACCTAGAACTGAAATTGCTGAGTTGTAGGATATGCATATGTTCAGCTTTCATAGTTTCTGCCGAACAATTTCCTTAAGCCCAAAACAGCTTTTAAACAAAATGGAAGTCAGTCCTGCTGAAGGCAGGCATACTGATGGCAACAGCAATGAGAGCTAGAATAATGTTTAGGAGTGTTTAGCTTTCACTCACCAAAGATGTCAAACTGTGGTCAATCATTGCCTATTTAAAATGGCAAGGGAGGGCACCTTCCATAATGTAATGATTAAAGTCTGGACTCTTATGATAAGTTTCTCTTACTTGACAATGTCATTTTTGCAAACCATTCATTTCCCAGTATGATCTGCTCTTATGAATGAATATAGATTTTGTTATATATTTCTAGACATGCTGATGGCCAACCAAAGCATAGAAATACTAGTAAAAAATAATCTGGAGATGCCAACTTACCAAAGCCATGCATACAGAGCATTTTCATATATTTCTGTGAAGATGCAATATATTTGATTCATAGTCAGCATAGATAGATGGGAGTTTTGAGGTCAAATATAAAGCATGCATGCTCCCAGAAAAGCAGCATTTTGAAAGTTTGAAACTCAGGCCAAAGCACTCTAGTGGGACCCTATCCTTGGCTTCTTTGCTTTCTTACTCTATGCTGGCAGGGCTCTTGTTGACTTCAAAGGGAGAGACTCTGGCCAGGTAAAAGAAGTTCTCTTTGAGCAATTAACTTGAGCAAATGAGCTGCATTGGAGCACTTCCTACCAATAAGATCTTGCCTGTGCTAACTAGGAGCACGTTTCTAATTTTGAAGAATATGAGCGCTTATAATAAGTATTTCAACCACACACCAGGAGACAATATCTGAGGTAGGTGTGTTCAGTAGTTTTTAAAAATAAATTTAAAATAACATATCAGTTAGTACGTATGTAAATATAAATACATAATATATGAACATCCATTTGTATAAGTCTGTATTTTTAACTTCGAATTAATGGGACTGCAGAAGAAATTTTCCTACTGTAAGAATCCTCAACATTTTAACAGGGCGTCCTGAAATGTCCCTGAAGGGACTTCAGCACTTGGGTGGAGCTGGCTCAATTTACACAGTTCCCAAGGGAATTATAAGATGAAAGTTTCCTGTTCTGAGCCCTCACTTTGGGCTAGGTTCTTTTTGAACTTTGCTTCCCATCTTTGAGATAACCCTGAAAGGATGACATTGCTGTTCCCATTTTATGTATGCAAAACAGAGGCTAAGCCTCTTCCCCAGTGTCATGTAGTTAGCAAGTAGTAGACCTATGACCTGCACCCATTCACTTACTCCATTCTTACCTCAGGGAAGAGTCACAGAAGCTATTTTTGAGGGTGCATGTAAACCACACACAATAGCAACATGAATGACTAGGGAAGGAAAGAATGGGAATCAATATATGTCCAGTGAGTACCAGGTGGCAAATCCATGAAGACATAAAACAGCTATATAATGGGGCTGATTGATTTCACTCAAGTTGGTAAAAATCCCAGCCAGTGATTCTTAATCCCAACTGTACACAGACTCACCTGGGGCCCAAGTGTCAGTACCTTAGCTTCTGTTTCATTTGGTTTTGGATGAAGCCTGGGCAGCAGTTTATCTGAAATGATTCCCAGGTGGTTCTCTGTAGCCAGGGTTGAGAACCACAGACTAAGATGAAATGTCTTTGTAGACTGAAAAATTAAACCTAAATCATGAATGTGATTTTCTTTTTTAAGAAAGCATGGAAATAGAAGTGTTTGTGGGAAAGGGTTTGACAAACTGTGGACTGTTCTACCTGTGACACATTAATGAAATGTTAAATGGAAAAGAACATAATTTATGGAGGTCATCTGACATGTCCATCCACAGTACTGACCATTCACATAGTTGTGAATATGGACAAGAGAGAGAGTGAGCACTCAGGCGGGGTCATCTGTATTGCCTCTCCAGACAGGGCAAGAAGGCCTGTGGTTGAAGTGCGGCAGGAGGAAGTTCTGCCTTGGGAACCCGTGCCTGGGGAACTTCATGGGACCAACAGAAACAGCATGTTGGAGGGTATTAAGGGGATCCTTTCTCTCGATGATGATTTGAAACCAGCCTTTCCTGGTGGCTTGCCCATCACAGTTCCTCTGGCCTTTTGTCTATGGAAAGGAAACTCGGAATGAAGGGAGTCATTCAGAAGTGAAAAAATAAGAGGCCACCTGGGTCTTAAGAGGACCAGGACTCTTCCCTGGAATGTTCTACAAATGGAGCCACACTCTATGATTCAAGAAAGTAATGTCTGACATATTTTGATCTCAGACTCTAGTATTTTTCATACCAAACTGAAACTGGCATTTTATAGGGAAAGAACTTTAGAATTTTGATTTCAAATAAGCCAGGTTTTAAAAGAAATTCTTCCCAGAAGTGCCTTTCATACTCAAGGACATGGACTAATGCTTTCAGAGCCCTAAACTTAAAAATATGTGCTTGAAGCAGTCAGAGAGGTGCAGGTATACATATGTACTTATTGTTTAATTAACATAAATGTGTAGTTTCATTATTAAAGGTGAACACCTCAAAATACCACCCATGGAAGAGGCTAGATGTTACCAGACAGCCCAGGGGCCCCCTGCTTGCTGCCTCCTAAACACAATCCTCTCCCCCACAAGAGGAATCACTGATTTCTATGGTAATTCATTTCTTATTTTTTTCATTTCTTTATACTTTTATCAGCCAAATGTATATCCATAAACACTAAATGTTGCCTGCTGTAAAAAAATATTTATTGATAGACTGGATAAAGAAAATGTACATATATACCATGGAATACTATGCAGCCATAAAAAGGAATGAGTTCATATCCTTTGCAGGGACATGGATGAAGCTGGAAGCCATCATCCTCAGCAAACTAACACAGGAACAGAAAACCAAACGCTGCATGTTCTCACTCATAAGTCGGAGTTGAACATTGAGAACACATAGACACAGAGAGGGGAACAACACACACCAGGGCCTATTGGGGGGTGGAGGGGGTGAGGGAAAGGAACTTAGAGAATGGATCTATAGGTGCAGCGAAGCACCATAGCACATGTTTACCTATGTAACAAATCTGCACATTCTGCACGTGTATCCTGTTTTTTTTTTTTTAGAAGAAACAAAATATATATATGTACTATACATATATGTAGTACATATATATATTTTGTTTCTTCTAAACATATATATATATATATATATATATATATATAATTTAGACCTCTTTTAGTCTATAGTTTTGCTCCTCCATTGCAATTTATTTGTTGAAGAAATCAGATCATCTCTTATTTCCCTCGGCTGAGATTTTGCTGATTTCATTCCCACACTGTAGAGTCCCATCTTTCTCTGACCTATGTATTTTTTACAAATTGGTAGTTGGATCTAGAGACTTAATGACATCCAGATTTGATTGTTTAAGGATGGCTTCTTAGGTGGTAATGTGTTCTCATCAAGAGGTGCATGCTATCTAATTGTCTTTCTTGGAAGCAGCCATTGATTCTCAATCCTTCCTTCATTAGGAGGAAGCGGTGATATTGCAATTTTATTCCTCATTACTTTAATAGAATTTATTTCTATACACAGAAACTTCCTCTCGTCTACAATTTAGTTACCTGTTGGTACAGTTTGTAGAAGAACAGGATAAATGTTTAAGTATTTCATTTTACCAGTGTTCAAAATAAACCATCAATTCCCTAGCATCCTTTCAAAAAGGTGGTCATTTTATTATTTTTGTATCATTAGGAGCTCGGGATTATAAGCATATATGACTCGTTTCAATCTATCATAGTTGTTACAATATCTCTTAGGAGAATGTTTTTGTGGTTACATTATAGCCAATATTATGCCTGTATAGCCATTACTCAGGAATGATTGAGAGAGGACTAAGGGGGCCTGAAAAGGCCTACTCCCACCCCCCCAGTTCTGATCCTTAAAAGTTGTATGGCCAAGGGAGGCAAGATGGCATAGTAGAGAGAGTTCAGGATTTGGAGTCACTGCCAGGAGACCTGGGATTGAATCTTTGGTTTGTCAGTTACTAGCTGTGTGACCTTGTGTCTCCCCTTGAACATTTCTGAGACTCCCTTTCCTCATCTGTGAAATTGAGAGTAGTAATAACTTTTGTCTTTCCTCAGTGTAATGTATTAATTGAGAATGTGCACTAAGCACCTAGCACAATGTCTGCTGCATAGTAGGCGTTCAGTACCAGTTCCCTTCCTGTCCTGAGCTCCCTTTGCAAAGCTCTGGGGATATGCACCAAACTCTAAAGGCAATGAGTTCTAGACCTAGCCATAGGCAAACTTATGAGAAATGGAAGCACTTTAAGAATGGGGTCATCCATTGGGCAACATGTTCAAATATTTAAGCCCCATGAATCCATATGGTTCTCTCTTTTTTAAAAAAAAATTCCCTCTACTCTTTTTTGTTTTCATCTACAGGAAGTTTTCATTATTGCTATTCAATAAAGTTTATTTTCATTCCCTTTGTTTTCTGAATAAAGTTAACTGATATTTCCTATAAGCCTTTTATTATAATACAAACCAGTTCCTCTAGCGTTTGAAAGGATGCCCTTAGCTACAGTGCTGTGGGCTCCCCAGGCAGAGGACAGTCACCCCCACTTTTATCTAGCTTGAAGGACTCCAGCTTCTAGGGAGGATGGTTTTTCCTGGCACTGTTTCAGGAATGTGAGAGTCGCCAGCCTTGCACCCCCACCCAGTGTGTGTGTGTGCGTGTGCACATACACACATATCTGCCCGTTAGGTTACTTTTTTTGTTACTACCCACCCCCCAACAAGACCCCTTTAAATACCCAGGGTGCTGCTCTATAGTTCCCAAGTTGTTCCTTTTCACTTGTGAAAAGTGTCATTGTAAAATAGAAACATGCTTAGCAATTGCCATTTATTTTCAAAGTGGAAGAAATTCTCCTCTCTGAATGCTGTGGCTGAAACCAGAAGAAGCGAGGCCAACCTCAACCAGTGGTTTCTTGAACTGGATGACCTCTATCTTCCCAGACAGAGAGGAGGACCCTCAGGAAACAGAAAACTTCTTCAACTGCAAGAGAAGCAGGAAGTCATTTGCTATGACCTTACCTTGCTATAGAGTTTGACCATATCTAGCAAGAGGCTTTCATGTACCCTGCTGCCTATGATCCTTATGATAATCCTGGGGAAAGCTATAGAGACAGTTCTATTCCCATGTCAAAAAATAGGAAATCGAGGCTCAGAGACGTGACTCAAGGCCTCAGAGCTGTAGAGCCAGGAATAACACTCGACTTTGCTTACTCCCCACCCAGTGGTCTTTCTGCTACCCCACCCTGGGCTTCCATTTATCTCAGAGCAGTGTGAGTTTCTACCTTCACCCTTGCCTTGCTCTCCTGGTGAGGTGTATCTTGGCCTTTGCACCTGGATTTCCAGCTGATACAGGCACTTGAAGCTTATTGCATTCCCTTTGTCAACCCATCATGTAGGCATCCACTCATTCAACTATAAGTATTTATTTAGCATCTACTATGTGTTAAGCTCTGTGCCCTCATTCATAGGGAACCAAAGACCCTTAAACTGCTTATAGTCAAGTGGAAGAAAAAATTTTATATATAAAATTTAATAGATAATATCTGAAGTTTCCTATTAAAGTCAATTTTTAATGATCCTCTCTCTTGAAAGGAAATTGATAAAGGAATTACATTTAGGTTAAAAAATGTGTATCCATACACCATCTTATAGCAAAGACTAAGGAAGTCTCAATGCACTTGAACCACTTTGAGTCTTTCCTAATTTGAAGTAATACTAACTTATAGTTGTGGAAGAAAATCAACAATTTGCTTTATAAAACCTAATGCATCTCTTGGTAACAAAAGCAAGGATCTAGGGAGAAGAAGGGAGCAGGGAGGGAATTGCCTGTTCTTTCGTTGCTGTTTGATCACACTTGCTGAAGGGCCGCATGCCGCCCTCCCCACCACTCCCCAAGCCCAAACCCAGTCTTATCAGCATCTTCAAATTAAGCATGTGCTCAATGTTGTGCTATTTTCTGGACAATTGAGTTGGATCATGAACCACAACTTCTAGGCTTCAGGAAGTCCCACTAGATTTGTCAAAGAACCATACTCCCAAATGGTTTCAGAATACAGGCTCCTACACACTCACCTTGCCAGCTCCACAGAGGCTTTTAGACTCATCCAAAGAGAGTAAAGTGTGAACCTTGATACAGGAAAAAATAATCTAAGAGCAGAAATGGAAGCAAATCTGCATAATGTGGCACACATACCTCATTTTAAAACTATTATTACTGTTTAGAGTAAAACACTTGAGAAAAATGAGTTTAATTCCTTTTGTTCTAAAGACAATTATTGAATAGGGATATAGGATTATCTTGAATGCATCTATATTACCTTACATAAAATAACAAGAAATCCACTATTTAACATATTTCATAAAATTCTCACCTGTAGCCATTAATTAAATATTGTGATTGAACTGCCTTTGGACTATTTCATTGCTAACTCAAACTCAACCAATCAGCTTGACAGCTGCATTTCCCTAACTGTACGGTTCAGCAGACACCAAGTAATAGAAAATTTCCTTCTGTTAGGAAAAGAGAACAATTTTTCCGTATGTAGGAATTCATCTTGCAGTAACTTAGATGTTGTGTTTGTAACCAATGTTTAAGTTATCAAATGTTATTTGATTAGTATTGTGATTATTTTTGGAGAAGGCATGATATCAAAGAGAACTAACACATTAGGGGTTACAAGACCCAGTTTCAAAAGCTAACTTGTATGGTTAGGCTTTGTGTCCCCACCCAAATCTCAAAATTATAATCCCCATAATTCCCACGTATCAAGGGAGAGACCACACGGAGGTTATTGAATCATGGGGGCAGTTTCCGCCCTGCTTTTCTCGTCGTAGTGAGTTCTCATGAGATCTGATGATTTTATAAATGTTTGGTAGTTCCTTCTGCATTCATTCTTTCACCCGCTACCCTGTGAAGAAGATGCCTGCCTCCCCTTCGCCTTCCACCATGATTGTAAGTTTCCTGAGGCCTCCCAAACCATACAGAACTGTGAATCAACTAAATCTCTTTCCTTTATAAATTACCCAGTCTCAGGCAGTTCTTTATAGCAGTGTGAAAATTGATGAATACACTAAGTCAACCACTTATTTCTTATGTGATATTGGGCAAGTCATCTTTTAAGTGGTGATGGTCTTTCATGGTCTTGGCTATCTAATGGGGTCACTGATGCAGGTCAAGTGAGATGAACAAATAGCACTTGCAAAAGTGTAAAGCAATGGATTATGTATGACATTTTTCTTTTGGTTTTGTTTTTAAGGCTCCCTCCCCCGCTACACACACATACACTCAACAGCTTTGCAAATCTATTCTTTTTTACCTGTAATTTATGTTCTACTTTCCAAAAAACAAAAAAGAAGTAGATTTTCATACAAGGTACAGATATAATGGAACTAATCAAACAAGGATGTATAAAAAGCAGCCAGATACTAAAGGCAAAAGGAATTAGGAGGAACTACCAACACTGAACATAAAATTCCCTAAGCATCATAGCAGTCAAGGGAAAAAGGAAAAAACATTTTTGCAAGGTTATCCCAGTCTAATTGAGACAACTCTTTGTCCTTACGCTATGTGCTAAGTTAGTTCATAACTGAGTGCTACTAAGGTAGCTTTATATCTTACATAACACAGGTTTCATAAATCATTACCACTTTTTAAAGAAACCACTGTGTCAGGCCCAGTACCTTGTCAGAAGCCTGTAACTAATAATAATCATGATAGTGATTATTCTTAGAAGTTTAATAAATAATCCTCCTCTTCTTCATCATCATTTTTTTTTTGCTTTCGTAGGCTGATAAAAGTACTGTCAAAATTCTGCACTAGCCTAAGACATTGGTGGGTATAAGTCTAATCCCCCTGAAAGTAATCTGCCATTATGAAGATACAACTTGTATAATATACCGTTTCTGCCAGTCTTAAAGAGAAGTCACTTCTCCTCCTCCCTCCCTCATCTCTTTTTAACCAAATGCTACTTCTAGGAGAACTTGATTGACACAAGCTCTCAAACCTGCATCTTTCAGCTGTCAATTTAGAGATCTACAGTGGAAATGTGTGTGTTTTTAGCTTAGAAACTAAGTGGATTCCAGAGTGTCTTCTCATCTTAAGACTGTGCATCCTGTTTGAACATTTCCAAGTGTATAGAGTAGAGCAATAAATCATATTTTGATCAGTGCCAAAAATATGGTGCCAAAGAACATCTTGACATTACTATTAGCACATGTTGTATCCTGTAATTAAGCAGAATCAGCTTAGAGATGAGTTCTTCTGGAGACGGAGCCCTCCTTTCATGGGAGCGTAATCTGAATGAGCTATCACTCTCATTAAGTTACTTGGCAATACATCACTGGCGTGACCTGTCATTCTAATGATGCATTAGTGTAATTCATCAACAGGGTAAATCCCACTAATAAGGTGTTACTCCAGAGGCAGGACTATCCAATGCAGAAAGCATCGAGGGGCAGATGTATGATGACTGCACCCTAAGGCCCAGGAGGCCTATGTAATTGAACCCTATCTCCTTCTTACTATTTAAAGTTGAGCTATTTTTAAGCTATCAAAACCAGTGACCACCTGCCCCTAAACTCTTCTAAGTTTTTCTTTCTTATTGCTGATTTTCTTACTTGTCCAAGGATATTTGACTTTCATTTCTTTGGGTATGTAACTGAGTCACTTTGTTCTTTCCCGAAGATTCATATTTTAAGAGTCAGTTTCATAGTTCTCAAAGTGCCTGTGGATTTCCATACGATTCATAGCTGATATAATTCTCAAATAGATTTAAAAAACTTATACAATGATGCCACTCCAATAAATAGAAGATAGAAAAAAAGATATTAAAAACAAGGCTAATAGAGTTGGTATAATTAAGTATTATATTCGTCTCTGAGAAAGCAAAATGAAAAAGATGATAGATGGAAGGAATGAACACTATTCTGTTTAGAAACTTCATTTCTAGTATTCTAATTTTATATGTAGATCCTTGTATAAGAGATGCTAAGAACTTGATGGACTTTGCCTGCAGTGGTAACAATACTGGAAATACAGTAACATTCTTCATAGTGATTTTTTATTCTCACCTTCTGACAAAGCCAAGGATCTTAAAATATTGTCTGTTTAAGGCATTTTTGTGAAGAGCAAAGCTAATGAAATTCAAGTATATAAATTACTTTGCAAAAAGAGTTAGAAAACTTACCAGAATGAATAGGATTTTTTTCTACCGTTTAATATCACTTCTGTCTTCTGGACTTTTTTAAGAAGGTAGATAGAAATAATATATTATTTTTTAGCTTTATCGAGGTATAATTTACAAGCAATAAACTTTACCCTGTGTGAATAAATTTTGATAAATCTAGATAACTATATATAATCATGTAACCACCACAATCAAGATATTGAGCAGTTCCCTCATGTCCCTTCTCAGTGGATCCCACCAACTGGCCCCAGCCCTAGGCAACCACTGAGTTCCTTTCTGTCACTCTAATGTTACTTTTTGTAGAATGTCATACATATGGAATTATACTTGTAGTCTTTTGACTTCTTTCATATGGCATCTATGTTGTTGTATGTATTCATATTATGTTCGTTTTTATTTCTGAACAGTATTTCATTAGGATTTATTTTTATGAGGAAAAGGCTTAAGGAATATTAAGTGTAGGGGCTAGAAGAAATATCCATATGAATTTGATAACAAGCATAAAGGTGGCAATTTGTATTCTTGCTTGAATAGAGAACAAATGCCTTCTATTCCAATATATTTTTTTAATACTTTACAATGACAAGCTTGAAAGCTAAGTGATGGCTGGAACCATGCGCTCTAGCTTCCCATTATGTCTGCAATATCTAGCCCAGTGCCTGCACTTACTAGGTGCTTAATAAATCATTGTTAAATGAGTGAATGAAGACATTAATAGATGTTCATCATCCACGTACAGTAGTCATATGAAGAGAGCAGTCCCTCAAAATAAGAGTAAAATATAAAGAGAAAAGTTACATTAGTTACCAGTTATTGTGCACGTATAGAAGTGCTTGTAAAGTGACTCAGTTCTCTGCACATATTTCAGTTTCCTTTCAGATCTATTTTTAGCACAATCACCCGAGTATTTTAAATGCTTTTCCTATCCAGTGTATTTTATTCTAAATTCCCAGCTTTGGGATAACCAACTTAGTACATTTACTATGCACTGTCTTTTTATTTACTCTGAGCATTTCTAAATATTTAAAAATTTTTTGAGTTATACATGCTCTTCAGTTCCAAGGGTTTTTCTAAACATATAAAGCATAATCAAGAAATGGTACACTTGGAAACAGAACACCATAGAATGTTAACACTTGAAGATGGTTTAGTCTAATGTCCTCATTTTGACAGAAGAGGAAATTGAACTCTTGAAAATGGCCTCAATTCATACAACATTTGGTAGAAAATTTTGTGCAATTGAAGATAATTTTTAATAGCCTATTAATACCCAACAAACAAGCAGTTAATTTACTGAATTGAACTGAAAACAAAAGATAGATCTCTTAGTTTGCTTTCTTGTTCATATCCAAACCTAAGAGGACTGCTAGCATGCAGTTTTATCATGTTGAGTGAGATTTTAGAGCATATCAAGGAAAAAATAACTTATAAGGTGCCAGCTACAGAGCTTAAAATAGAATTGATGCCAAAGCAAGAAAAACAGACAAATGAAGGCCAAATTCTGTACTGGAAGCAGACCAAGCCTCAAGTCTACTGGAAATCACAAGGAATGGCAAAATCTATTAATTATATGCCTTAAATGAAACCTTGGTTCGGCCTTTAAGGTATTTTCTCTCTGCAAAGTCATTAAGTATTCCAGAAATTAGGTGTTCAGGTAAGCTCACCTGAAATCTTAATAGATTAATTTTGCATATTATTATTTGAGACAGGGTCTCACTCTGTTGCTCAGGCTGGAGTGCAGTGGCATGATAATGGCTCACTGTAACCTCAACCTCCTGGGCTCAAGCAATCTTCTGACCTCAGCCTCCCAAGTAGATGAGACTACAGGTGTGCCACCACACCCGGCTAGTTTTTGTATTTTTGGTAGAGATGGGTTTTGCCATGTTGCCCAGGCTGGTCTCGAACTCCTGGGCTCGAGCAATCCACCCGCCTCAGCCTCCCAATATGCCTGGATTACAAGTGTCAGCCACAGTGCCAGCCACATCTTATTATATACTGTACCTAAGCAGCTTAACATTCACAGGATTTGTATTCAGAAGATAAGACAGCTTTAGATGTAGTCCTCTGTAGTACTCTAAATTTTATAAATCTAGTGAACTGTTAAGATAAAACTGAATTGTGTTTTACAACTTAAGGTGATACCTAAACTAGTGCTTTCAGGGTGCCCTTACCACTAGATAAAACTCTGACTTGCTTCATCTATCCATTAATTCAAAAATTATTTATGAGATGCTTACTACGTGTTTAGGTGCTCTATAACACAGGAATAAAATACTCTGATAGTGCAAAGGGACAAACAAAGGATTTCAGTGTGGAAAGATAATTAAAGAAGACTTCAAGAGGAGGTGACTTGTGAGCTAGGGCTTCTAAGAGGAGAGGCATTTTAGTAAGTTAATATGATAAAGGTGATTCCTGGGGCTGCAAATAATCTCTATGAAAAGGATAATAACTGAGTATCTTCTCTCTGGATTCCATTTTGGAGGAATATAAATGCTTTCAAGGTGTGATACACATCAGTAGGTCAGAATGACTTTGGCCATATTTCAACACCAAATAAATGGAACTCAGCATCATTGTAAGACCTTATACTTTCTAGAATCTTTAAATTCCCAATAATTAATATACAATAATAAAAATGTTAAAGTCTCTCAAAATAAGATATTGATAGAACAGAATGTCATGACTTGACATGGAATTTCATGAAAAATAATGTTAACAGTGAGAGAGAATTTTACATGCAATATGACAACTGGATGATATAGACATACAGGTATACTCACATATACACACACATATTTGTGATGGAGATAACCAACACCAATATTGACAGTAGTATTTTTCAATCAATAGGTTATTTTAATTTGCTTAAATAGCAAGATGATATCTTTGATTAGACCTTTAAAAAGGGAGGTTAGAGTTGAACAACCTGATAACTCACCCAACAACCTTGCACCCATTACAGATTTTTGCGTTGCAAAGTTTGTTTGGTCATCTTCCAAATAAGGATGCATTTATTACCCCTAAAATCAGAAAATAGATATATAATAAAAGTGATTGCTAAATCCTTTGCAGTTTAAATATTCATAGATAACTATAATTGATAAAGACAACCGTAGCCTTTTTAAGCAAACTGCCCATATAAAAATTCAATGTTACAGAATGCATAAGGAAAGACATGTCCACTTTTCTGAAAGATTTGCCATCAGGTTTTTTAAAATGTTGCCTTTCCTTTATTCACTTGAATAATCGGTTGAGTTAGAAATATCTTCAATTAGACTTCATGTTTACTCTATAAAATGAGGCACCTCAATATTACAGTATTGAAGTTTATTTTAGTAGGTACTACAAGAGCCTTTATTAAACAATGGAGCTAGATTACAAGTACTTTAAAATAGCAGTGAACTTGCTCTGACTTCAAGATAATTTAGTTTTACCTCTAAATAGCTTCATTGCAATATTCCTCTCAGGAAAAAAAGCACTATGGCCAATCTCTTTTGAAAAGGGACTTAAAATCAGCTTGGTGATGATTTTTCAAGCATTTTGTAGAGCTATCTAAACAAGTTTTCTTGTTTTCTCAGAATAAAACCTAAAAACCTGCCAATCCCAATGTCTTAATATAATCTATACCACACATATGAAAGGTGAACAAGTAGCAACATCTGCTGAGGGACGTGAATTTGATTTTACACTCAACTTGTCTTCAAGCAGGTCGGCTGCTGTCTGAATTGCTGGTGGGTACTCAATCAAAAATAGTATTTCCCTTCACTTTTCTGGCAGATTCTCCCCAACTCCATGTCCTTTCCTATCAGGCTGCTCTGTGAATCAGACACAAGGAGACACATTAGAAACAGATCAAGATATGACAGGCTCAAGAAGGGCTGAATGTAGGGAGCTTGGAACTACCCACAGTTATCCATAATTGAACCTCAGAAAGACTTAACTCTGTGGTTTCTCTCACAATTCAAAACATGTCACACTGTAAGAGACCAATTATATGATAGCCCACAATGTTTAAGCATAAGATGATATTGTTTATTTAATTAGATGATTTGCTTTCGTTAGTGAGCCCATTTACTCTACTTATTGTTTCCAGTTTTAGTCCACTGTTCCAGAACTGGCAGGTCAGACACTGTAAAGATGTTGCTTAGGAGACATGCAGGGCTGGGACAGCATGTGTGCCATTTAAGAGATGTTCTTTGATGAGCTGGTGGGCTCACTGAGGAGGTAAATATGTTTGCTGAAACGATATTGAAAAACGGAAAGCTTCAAAGAAATCAATAAAAGTCTGAATATATGAGTTAGGAAATGTTTTCAAAAGAATACGTTATACAATAAAATAAATCAGCTTGACATATTAACTAAGCATAGTAGATGTGTGTATCCATTCAAAAGGGGAATTTATTTGATATTCATTATAAAAGCACTACAGAAATTTCATACTGTTCATAAGTGTTAACAGGTCTCTTTTCTTGCTAATCGTATCTTCCCCCACTCTGCCAAAATTCACAATTGGGACTATGTTACATATATATTTCCACAGCTATTTTTTTTATTTCTCGTAATACAGATATTCTGTATATCGGGACATAAAATTCCTCTAGAAAGTAATTGTTGACAGCTTGCTGTGGAAGATGAAGAAAGTAGCTACAAGTTACCCACTTAATACTTCTCCCCATTCCCATCACAACTACATTATGTTTGCTGTATTATTATATTGGCATTATGAATGTTTATGGCATTTATACTCTCTTTTATTATCATAATTCCAATAGTGGTTTATCATTAAGTCTCTACTATATTTACATGGGAACCAGTCTCAGTGACCATCCCTTCATTTCATAGATTCTCTTCCCTGAGTTGTACATCCCCTTCATTCATTCCTTGATGGGCTGAGTTTCATTATCCCAGCCAGGTTTTACTAAGTATTCACTTGCTTTAGAATGACTTTTTTGTTTTTAAAAGCGACTGAGCCCTTGTCTGGGTATATTAGTTTTGTTTTTCTTTTAAAAACTAGTAGACATTGCCTCTACATCTTTTGGGAGTCAATGGCGCTATGCGGAAGTTTGAGGCCAGCCTGAGTTTTATATCTTGTAGGTGATTTAACAATTTTTTGTCTCAATACTCTCACATTTCTATCCCTGAAGTTCAAAAACTTCACCAGAATATGTGGTTCTACTGATTATAACTATTTTTTATGAATAACTGCTGAGCCATTTGGATGTGCAGATACAGAACTTCCTTTTTCATTGGAAAGTTTTCATCTATGGTGACTTTGAGGGTTTTTTTTTTGGGGGGGGGGGGCGTTGTTCATTTGTCCAGTTCTCTCTTTTAAGGATACTCTACTCTTTGTTTGTCATATGTTGTATTACTTTCTTTGATTTTTAGTTTTCCTTTGCATTTATGTTATTCTCTCATGCCTGTCCTTGTCATTGCCTCTATTTTTAGCAGTATCCATTCTACTTCTGTTTCTAATGTGTTTTCCTTTTCTTCAGTAATTTTATGGCTTTATATTCTAAGCATGATCAGAGTGCCTTTTATCTCTTTAATTATCTCTTCTCTTCTATTATCTCTTGTATTGATTCTTTGATATTCTTCACACCTACTAAAGATTCCATATTTTCTTCCATTTTTTTAATTGGAGAGGAATATTTGTCTGTAGTCCTTTTCATTTCCCATTCCCTGAAATTTATTGATTGCCTTAACTTTTTTTGTTAGGAGACTAGGAAATGCAATGGTAACCACGTGCAGGTGGCATATTTTATCCTTGCTAAGTATAAGTTATCTATGTGTGACTTTTTGTGTACTAACCCTAGTTTAAGTATTAATAAAAGCACACATGCAGGAAATAAGTTGAGAGTAGCATAGATAGTCTCTCACCAGTGTGCCTTCCGCTCTAGATGAATGTTTCTCTCCTAGAAGAGCAAATCATTGAAGTAGTCCTTGGAGTGACTCCTAGTGAAGATTCTTCACCAAGCTGCAATTTGTTTCTCTTTTTTCCTTGTTTCTTTGTTTTGCCTCCTCTACAATATGCTCTCCTAGTTGCAGGAGCCAGAACTCTTACAAGGATGTTTTTGTCTCTGCTGTCCTATCCACTAACTCAGTCTTCACTCTTCTAAGGGATCAACTATTGTCTGAGTCTTTCAAGACCTGCTAACTTAGCTTCAGAAAGATCTATATCCTGCCATATAAATCTGCAAAGATTTATTGACAGTTGTTTTTACACCTCAACTTGGAACAAATGTTGCTGTTTCAGGCAAACCATCTTTTTAGTCCATTATTTGTAGTTGTCATTGTTTCTTAGTTTGATTATAGATTATATTTTCTATTCTATTTTTTATTCCTTTTCTTCACTTCTATGCATTTTAAGAAAGATAATATACATAACTTTATTATCTTTTACCATATGAATTTCTTTCTGAAGGTATACAAAAAACAAATATTTCTAAATTGAATTTGATAAGTACAAAAAAGTTTTAAAATTCTTTCTCAAATTGACAGTAGGCAGTACAGCTCTCCATAAACTACCACCATTTGCAATAATTATTTACAAATTGGTATCTATTACTGATATTTATCTACATTAATACATAAGTAAGCCTTCTACCCCAACTAAGTATATTGTATACTAGTTAAAAAATGTGTGGACCGTTTGCTATTTCTCTATCAAAGATAAAATGATGGAGTGTACGTCAGTGAAATTAAGTTCTATGCTTTGAACGGGCACCCTTTTTTTTTTCTTTAATGCAACAGACATCTCCCCACCCCCACCCCCAGCAGTCATTGTTAGAAAGCATTAAATTGAGCATTCAAGATTAATTCCTTGGCAGGTCAAGAGGAGAACAGCATGTAGCCAATCCTACCTTCATGTTCCTGCTTAATGGCTTCAGCACAGTGTGAAAAAGTAAACAGTTGTGACAAGAGATGTAATGGATGAGCTGGGTGTGACAGGTCACCCAACTGAAGCTCATCCTCTCTTTAAGTACACTCTGTAATGAAGTGCACTATAGCTTTTGAGATTATCAAAGACTTGTATGATAAAACATATTTCTAGAGTGGGGAAGGATCTTGAGTAAATATATTATGAATGATGATGCCTAGTGACACCAAAGAAATAAAAATAAATAATGAATGAAGTATGCTTATACTGAAGTTTTAGCCTAGGAAGTTCTGGTATTAATGAGATTCCCCCTTCTGTCTTCTCTGTTTCTTCCACCATTCTATTTTATATAGAAACACATTCTAAATAACTATTTGGAGAGGAATTATTTTATAATGATTAAGAACAGCAAGATTATTGCATCTTCCCCCTAAAACCTAACATACTTATTCTCTGAACATGTCACCTGCCTTTTTACACACTGGCAACCTATGGATTCCTAAGAAATGAAGTGAATTTAGTGGTCTAGCTGTTCTTCCCCCATTTCATGAAATTATAAATAAAAATGGGACACTTTCCTTTTCTCCCACTCATCCCCAAATCTCAGGGAACTAGAATGACATGAAGAAATAAACATAATGTCCTATTCACCAACATAAATTGTTACTCAACCTTGGAATAGAGTATTTCAAAGAAAAGTTAAATTATCCCAGGTGGGTTATATTTTCCCACTGATCAGTTTCTAACAATAATTATCATTATAATTAATATTTATCTAGTATTCACGATGTGTCAGGCATTCTGATAGGCATTGTATACACATCACCTGGTTTAATCTTCCCAGATAGGAAATATTCTTTGATTTATAGAAAGCTGGGGTTTACCTAAGGTCTTACATCCAGAATGGAAACTACATGCTTCCAAACTCCAGGGCCCACAGGTTTTGTCTTTAGACTTCACTGTTATAGTGCTGTTCAGTAGGGTAGCCACTAGCCACTTGTAGCTATTGAGCGCGTGCTCAATAATAAAATGTAGCTAATATGATTGAGAAACTATTTTGTTCCATTTTAAACTTAGCTGCACAGGACTACCATATTAGACAATGCAAATCTAGTTGGTCTTCTATAAGATTCATTTTTTGTTTTTTGTTATGCAGCACCAGATAATAATACACTGAACAAAAACTATGATATCTCTAAAATATTAGGAAAATTAGAAAATCTTAACAAAATACAGAATGTGCTTTGTAAGTTTGTTTTATTGGCTCGGAGCTCCTGAGAATAATCCCTCCTTAAACAAGCAAATACTTTTATACCAAGTAGCCAAGAACAAATTTACACATTGCTATTAACATTTTAAGCGTTATGCAAAACAATGATGTTTGAAGGTAAAAGCTCAACACTTCTGGAAAGTTTAATTAAAGGGATTGTTCATCAAGACAGGGGCCAGCAAAGCAATGCTTGCTTTTCTCAGGAAATAGAAGCATTTACACCTTCTTTAAAGTTAGCTTCTTTGAAGTTAGCTTATATCACACTGACCTTTCCTGTTTAGAAGCACCAAGACAAGGTACCTGTGATTACTGGGTGTCTTCTAGCTGTCCAAAGTCAAACCAAGAAATCCTTGTAGACCTTTAGTTTTATGTTCTCACAGCCAAGCAATACTCTTTGTTAGGAAGCAGTCAGCTCCCAGAGATCTTTTAGGTTATTCCTCTGAGAAGTTAAGCTACATCAATGACTATCAACTTGTGAGAGTTCCAGTTGATCTACATCTTACCAGCATTTGGTAATGACTTTTATTTTTTAAATTAGCCATTCTAGTGTGTAATGGTATCTCATTTTGGTTTAAATTTGCATTTCCTGAGTTACTGATAAAATTGAGCATGGTTTCATGTGTTTACCTACCTTCTTTGAACAATTCATTCAAATATTTTGTGCATTTTTAAATTGGGTTGCATCCTGGTTGAATTTTAAGAGTTTTTAATATAATCTGCTTATATGGGTTTTTCAGAGATAAAACTTGCAAATATTTCTTTTCACTTCATAGCAGATCTTTTCATTCTCTTAGTGTTTTTTACAGAGCAAAAGTCCCTAATTTTGATGAAACTCACTATATTTTTTTTTCTTTCGGTATCATGTCTAAGATCTCATTGCCCAACAAAGGTCACAAAGTTTATATTTCCTTTAAAAGTGATAAAGTTTTATGCTTAATATTTAGATCCGTGAGGTATTGTTTGAGATTCTTTATTTGCATATAGATATCAAATTTTCTGAGGGGTATTTGTTGAAAAAACTTAATTTTTTACAAAACAGCCTTTGCACTTTTGTAAAAGGTTAATTGACCATTGTTTCTGGAATCTCTCTTCTGTTTTATTGATCTTTGTGTTTATCCTTTTACCAATTTTATACTGTGTTTATCGTTATAGCTTATGAGTCTTGAAATCAGATAGGATGGTTGCTCCAATTTTGTTCTTCAAAATTGTTTAACAACTTCAGTTCCTTTGACTTTCCACGTAAGTGTTAGACTCAGCTTGTTGGCATTTACAACCTAATTCCGAATGTCATTGCATTGAATCTATAGATTCATTTAAAAAGAATTGGCATCTTGACAATATTAATACTTCTAATCCATGAATCTAGTATATCTCTATGTATTATATATTAATAAAAGAAAACCCAAATAAACCTAATAAAAGAAAACTTAAGGTTTATTTAGGGTTTTGTTTATTTCTTTGGCCAACATTTTGTCATTTTCAGCATACACATCCTGTCCATATATTTTTTATATTTATAAGTATCAATGCTATTATAAATGGTACTTTTTAAAATCTTGATTTCCAAGTGTGCATTGCTGATATACAGATGTTCCCCAACTTATGATGATGCAACTTACAATTGTTCAACTTTACAATGGTCCAAAAATGATTCACATTTAGTAGAAACCATACTTTGAGTATCTATACAATCATTCTGTTTTTCACTTTCAGTATGGTATTCAATAAATTACATGAGATATTCAACACTTTATTATAAAAATAGTTTTATGTTAGATGATTGTGTCCAATTGTAAGCTAATGTAGGTGTTCTGAGCACACTTAAGGCAGGGTAGACTAAGCTATGACACTGGGTATGCTAGGTGTATTAAATGCTTTTTTTTTTTTTTTTTTTTTTTTTTTTAAAGACAGAGTCTTGCTGTGTCACCCAGGCTGGAGTGCAGTGGTGCAATCTCAGCTTACTGCAACCTCTGTCTTCTGGGTTCAAGAGATTTTCCTGCTTCAGCCTCCCAAGTAGCTGGAACTACAGGCACACGCCACCATACCTGGCTAATTTAGACAGGGTTTCACCATGCTAGCCAGGCTGGTCTTGAGCTCCTGGCCTCATGATCCAATCACCTCAGCCTCCAAAAGTGCTAGGATTACAGGTGTGAGCCACAGCACCCAACCATTAGATGCATTTTTAACTTAATGATATTTTGAACATATGATAGGTTTATCAGAACATAACCCCATCGTAAGTCAAGGAGCGTCTGTATAGTAAAACAAGTGATTTTTTTTTATATGTTGACCTTACATCCTGCAACCTTGTTAACATTACTTATTAGTTCTAGGAGGTTTGTGTGTGTGGGTTTATAAATTCTTTGAGATTTTCCATGTAGGCAGTTGTCTCTAATGTGAATAGAGTTTTATTTCTTCCCTTCCAATCTGTATGTCTTTTATTTCTTTTAATTACTTTATTGCATGGCTAAAAATTTTAGAATATTTAATAAGGATAGTGAGAACAGACATACTTGTCCTGTTCCTGATATCAGAAAAAAATCATTTAGTCTTTCACCCTTTAGCATGAAACCCGTATAAGTTATGGGGGTGTTGTTGTTGTTGTTGTTGTAGGTGCCCTTTATTTGGGTAAGAGAATTTATTATTACTGGTTTGCCAGGCGTTTTTGTTTGGTTGTTGTTTTTTTTTTTTAATCATGAATGGATGTTGAATTTTGTCTAATAGTTTTTCTGTATGTATTGAGAAGATCATATGGTTCATCTTTCTTAATCTATTAATGCCATCATTAACTTAATTGATTTTTGAATGTTGAGCCATCCTTGTGTCCCCAGAATAAACTCCCAATTTTCTGATGTATTATTCTTTTTACATTCAATTTACTAATATTTTGTTGGAGATTTCGAAGGCTATTCATGACAGATAGTGGTCTGCAGCTCTCTTGTAATGCCTTTGTCTTGTTTTGCTATTAGGGTAATGTTGGTGTCGTTAACATAATTGAGAAATATTACTTTCTCCTTAATTTTCTGAATGAGATTATGTGGAATTGCTATTAATTATTTCTTAAATATTTTCTAGAATTTACCAGGGAAACCATCTAGGTTTGGAGTTTTCTTTGTTGAAGGTTTTTAACTGTGAATTCAATTTATTTAATATACGTAGACTATCCAATTTACATATTTCTTCTTGAGTGACTTTTGTTAGTCTCTAACTTTAAAGGAATTGGTCCATTTCATCTAAGTTATTAGACTTTGTGTCTGTAGAGTCTGTAGTGATATCCTCTCTGTTATTCTTAATATTAGTACGTTGCATCTCCTCTCTCTCTTCGTCAGTCTGGCTAGATGCTAAACAGTTTTGTTGATCCTTTTAAAAACACAGCTTTTGTTTTTTATTTTTCTCTATAGATTTTCTGTTTCAAATTTTATTCTATTCTTCTATATATATTATTTCTTTCTTTCTTTGGGTCTATTCCATGCATTGGTTGGGGGTGAACCTGGAACCTGTGTCAGTTTATAATACAGAGCCAGGGGATCTTCTGCTTCACTTCTCTTTTCCCTGGGACTTTTTTTTTCCTAGTCTCTGGTCCCAAATAGTTCCCTTTTCTTCATTTCTCTGACCAGAAACATAGATTTCTCCCCTTAAACTCTTGCATATTTCTGAGTGATTATCTGCCTTTGGGGTTGAAGCAACAAGAGTAAAGAGGGAAGAAGAAATTAAGAAGATATCATGCACACTCTTCAGCCCACAGGGACCCATTTTTCTGGTTCCTCTGGAGAGGCAGATTTTTCTGTTGGGGTTTTACCTACTCATGCTACTTGCTGCTGTCTCCACCACATCAACACAGTTTTATGACTGGGAACATTCTTACAGCAGGACTTGGGGAAAAAAAAGGAGGGAGAAATAAACCAGTTACTTCCCCTGCAACTTCCACTCGGCCCCCTTTTTGGATCTCTGGCCAGAAATAGGAGTGTCTATCAGAGTTCTTACTGCACATGATCACTACATTGTTCTCCAGCTCAGGCCACTAAGCTCATCCTCAGTAAACCAGAAAACTTAGTGGTTCTGGCCATTCTTCAAGTTTTTACTTCCTTATTATCTGCCTGCAGTTGTTTACTTTTCAGAATCCTCAGATAGTTGCTTTTTATTCTGTCTGAAACTTTGGTTGTAGTAAGTAGAGAGAGTGGTCTCTAGTGGACTTACCCCATCTTGATCAGTACTGCAGGTTCTCATCATCAAATATTATAAGAAAAATTTGACTCAGAAGAACAGATGCTTCTGGAAGTTGGGATTAGAATAATAGTAGATTCAGAATTTGGGGGATATTTGAAGTGAGAATACCAAACTATAAAAAAAAGTATCTGTCTCCTCACCAAAAGGAGATCAGAGGTATTTTCAGAGTCTCAGAAAAGTTGAAAGGTGTTTAGTCTTCATTATGGTTGAATTTCAACTGCCTTTTTCCTGTGTGTCTGTGATAGTCATCATGCCTTTTACTTACTCAAATCACAGACAAAACATTCCATAGCTGAAATAAGCAAGTCTGCTGTTTCATGTGGTTAACTGCTTTTCTATTATCTATTACAGCTCTTGAGTGAGGTTACAAGGTAATAGGGCAGAATGAAGACATGCGTGCGAGCACACGTACACAAACACAGGAGATGGAAAGGCTTTGCTGTAAAACCCCTTCTTTGACTATTACTCACTTTTGTTTGTGCATTAAAATAGAAATAGAAATGTCATAATTTTCCCTATAGTATTTGTGTCTGTGAATAAACAGTGCCACATATTACTCCACTACTTATTTGAATACTAGAGATGTTAATCAACCCTGTTTTCTTATATTTTAAATCAACTCTAGGATTGTAAAAATCAAACATGTCTAGATACTTTATAAGATTATAAACCTCAAGTCTATATATCCTGAAAAATAGTACATGTGAATTATTTCAGAGGATCTTTTAACTCTATCTTCTTTGGTATTTCTAGATATATTTTTGTGTATTCCTCAGAAATATTCATATTTCTGATTCATTCCTGATGTAGTTATAGCTCATTATATAAATGAATAACTTTATAAATATAGCCACATGCCCTGCTGTATTCATTCAACAAATATTAATTGTGCCAAGAACAATGCTAATTGCAAGAATTAGAGCAGTAAACAAAAACAATGCATGTGGTGGATAATTGGGCACTCTGCCTAATTTTACTCATCAACAGGTTTTAAGCTCCAGATAATTTCAAAGATAATAATATCCTGTTAATTCTTATCTCAAAATAACAGATGATTAATTTGTTGCTTTACATATCTGTAGCCACATATACACTCTGCTGACCTTCTAAAGACTAAGAAGTCCTCTTCTAAAGTGTCCTGAATTTTCGAAACAAAAGCCATGAACAATACATAAATAATAGTTATCTTACTAGTACAAAGAAAGGAAGGAATTGAACATGGGATCTAGTGAAGGATGGAAGGAAGGAGGAAGGAAAGAGAAGAGGAAAGAAAAGCATCTTTTCTTCCCCTCACTATGCACTTTAATGCATATAAAAGCGCTGGTGCTCCAAACTATTAATATATATATATGTGTAATAATGAAAATAAATGCTAGATTTTACATTAAAGTATGTCTGCTGCTGTTTTAAGTATTTAGCATTTCATATTGAATTTGGTGTTCGGCAGGGGTCATAAGAAAAATAGAGTGGAATTTCTCCTCATGCAATACATTTTATTAAGAGTGCTAGGAACTTTTTTGAATGTTATTTATCTGGAAGATCTTGCATCTTTTTTATGGTTAATAGAGTTTTCTAATATAATATTTATTTAAAACCCCGGAAATTCAGAGAACATCATTATTCTGATAATTCTGTTCTCTTATCCTGTTTCTTTACCTAACTTTAAACACAAGTTGTTGGTCTTCCAGAACTGAGTCAATCAACTGTGCATTTGTATTTTGGTGTTGCTTGAAAGAAAATCTCTTATGCGATTATCATAATTGCTATCTTTCCATTTAATAAAGGTCTCCTTTTATCTGAAAAGATTTTCTTTAATAGTTAAAAGCTTTCTTGCATTAATATCTCAAAACAGAGAAAGTCTATATAGAACAATACTCATTATGCTTTAGCTAATCCCTTTGGAGAACTTGGTTACTGAAGAACTGAGATGATCTCATTAAAAGTTGGTGGCATTTATTAGACAACCCCAAAGGGTGGCTTCCCAAAGCAGCATTATAAAATGATCTTAATGTAACCAGAATATTCTTTTAATAAATATTCTGCTTCTTTTTCCTATCTGATCACTGTTGTCATTTATTTTTCTTTTTGCACCTCAATATTCCAAATACCATATGTTATTTTCTAAATCTTACAGGAGAGAAAAATGTATCTTCTAAACAGTTCTTTGTTTTACATGAGCAGATAATATTTGTTTTATAAAAAAGCCACGCTCCAAAAATATAATGTAAAACCTTTTGGTTAGAAACTCTTTCTGAAAATAACAGCTTTATTGAGATTTAGTTATATATTATAAAGTTCACCATTTTAAAGTGTACAATCCAGTGAGTTTAATTTATTAAGTTAGACAACCATCATCACTATCTAATTCCAGAACATGTTATATCATCCCAAAAAGAAACATCATAAACCGTTAGCAGTTCTCCATCCTACTTCCCCTCGACCCCTGGCAAATGCTACTCTAGTCTACTCTACTTTTAATGCAAAAACCGCAATTACTTTTGAACCAACCCTATTTTGAATACCTCATATATATGAAATCATACAGTATATGGTCTGTTGTGACTGGCTTCTTTATTTTTTTATTGATACATAATATTTGTACATAGAGAGTACATGTGATACTTTGTTACATGCATAGAAGGTGTACTTAGGATATCCATCACCTTGGGTATTTATCATTTCTACATCTCAGGAATATTTCAAGTCTTCTGTTCTAGTTATTTTGAAATATACCACACTTTGCAATTACCTATAGTTATCCTACTCTTCTGTCAAACATTAGAAGTTATTCCTTCTATTTAATTGTATGTTTGTACCTATTAACCAACCTGTCTTCATCCTCCAGCCCCCCACACACCCTTCCCAACCTCTGGTATCTAGGATTCTACTCTCTACCTTTATAAGATCCACTTTTTTTAGCTCCTACAAATGATTGAAAACATGGAATATTTGTCTTTCTATGCCTGGCTTATTTCACTTAACATAATGACCTCCAATTCCATCCATGTTGTTAAAAATGACATAATTTTATTGTTTTATATGGCCAAATAGTATTCCATTATATATACTATATAGACCAAATTTTCTTTATTCATTTATCCATTGGTGGACACCTAAAATGATTCCATATCTTTGATGTTGTGAACAGTGCTGCAATAAACATGGGGTACAGGTATCCCTTTGATATACTGATGTTTTTTCCCTTGCATAAATACCCAGGAATGGGATTGCTGGATTGTATAGTAGTTCCATTTTTAGTTTTTTGTAAAATTGCCATACACATTTGCATAGTAGCTGTACTACTTTACATCCCCACCAATGGTGGATAAGAATTCTCTTTTCCCTGCATCCTTGTCAGCATTGGTTATTTTTTGTCTTTTTAATAATACCTATGGGCTGGGTACAGTGGCTTATACCTGTAATCCCAGCACTTTGGGAGGCCGAGGCAGGCGGATCACGAGGTCAGGAGATTGAGACCAGCCTGGCCAACACAGTGAAACTCTTTCTGTACTAAAAATATAAAAATTAGCCAGGCATGATGGTGCGTGCCTGTAGTCCCAGCTATTCGGGAGCCTGAGGCAGAAGAATCTTTTGAACCCAGGAGGCAGAGGTTGCAGTGAGCCGAGATCACACCACTGCACTCCAGCCTGGGCAACAGAGCAAGACTGCGTCTCAAAAAGTAACAATAGCCATGATAACTGGGGTGAGATGATATCTCATTGCGGTTTTTATTTGTATTTCCCTGATGATTAGTGATGTTGAACATTTTTTCATACATCAGTTGACCATTTGTATGTTTTCTTTTGAGAAATGCCTATTCGTGTCCTTTGCCCACTTTTTAATGGGATCGTTTATTACTATTAAATTGTTTGAGTTGCTTGTATATTCTGGATATTAGTCCCTTGTGATATGAATAGTTTGCAAACATTTTTCCTATTCAACAGGTTGTCCTATAACTCTGTTAATTGTTTCCTTTGCTGATCAGAAGCTTTTTGATTTAATATAGTCCCATTTGTTGATTTTTGATTTTGTTGGCTGTGCTTTTGAGATCTTAGCCATAAAATCTTTCCCTAGACCAGTGTCTTAAAGTGTTTCCCCTGTGTATTCTTCTAGTAATTTTATAGTTTTGGGTGTTATGTTTATTTTAAGTCTTTAATCCATCTAAAGTGGATGAGAGATATGAGTCATTTTATTCTTCTGCATATGTGTGTCCAATTTTCCCAGCACCATTTATTGAAGAGGATGTCCTTTTCCCAGTATAGGTTCTTGACCTCTTTGTCAAAAACCAGTTGGCTATACATATATAGATTTATTTCTGGGTCCTCTATGCTGTTCCATTGGTCTGTGCATCTGTTTTTATACCAATATAGTGCTGTTTTGGTTAGCAGACACTTGAAATATATTTTGAAATCTAATAGTGTGATGCCTCTCGCTTTGTTTTTTGTGTTCAGGATTGCTTTGGTTATTCAGGCTCTTTTTTGGTTCCGTACAAATTTTTTCTATTTCTGTGAAAAATTACATTGGTATTTTGACAGATATTGCACTGAATCTGTAAGTTGCTTTGGGTAGTATCTTCATTTTAATGATATTAATTCTTCTGATCCACGAGCATAGATGCCTTTCCATTTGTTTGTGATTTCTTCAGTTTCTTTCATCAGTGTTTGGTAGCTTTCCTTGTAGAGGTCTTTCAATTCCTTGGTTAAATTTTTTCCTAGGTTGTTGGTGTTTGTTTTGTTGTTGTTGTTGTTTTGGGTTTTTTTGTTTGTTTGTTTTTGTAATTCTTGTAAATGGGATTGCATTCTTGATTTCATTCTCGGTTAGTTCATCATTGGTGTATAGAAACGCTACTGCTTTTTGTATGTTTTATGTATCCTGCAACTTTGTTGAATTTATTAGGTGTAAGAATTTTGGTGAAGTCTTTAGGTTTTTCTAGATATAAGATGATGATGTCTGAAGAAAACGACAACTTGACTTCCTCGTTTTCAATTTGGATGCATTTGAGTTCTTTCTCATAACTGATTGCTCTGACTCGGACTTCCAGTACTATGTTGAATAGAAGTGGTGAAAGCATGCATCCTTGTCTTGCTCTAGTTCCTCTAGAAAAGGCTTTCAACTCTTTTCCATTTAGTATAATGTTAACTATGTGTTTGTTATATATGGCCTTTATTATATTTTGTGGTATGTTTCCTTCTATGCCTAGTTTGTTGATAGTTTTTTATCATGAAGCGATGTTGAATCTTATCAAATGCTTTTTCTGCATTTATTGAGTGATCATACAGTTTTTGTCCTTCATTCTATTGATGTAATGTGTCAAGTTTATTGATTTACATATGTTGAGACATTCTTACATCCCTGAGATAAACCCCACTTGATCATGGCGTATTATCTTTTTGATGTGCTTTTGAATTCAGTTTGTTAGTATTTTGGTTGAGGATTTTTGCATCTATGTCCATCAGGGATATTAGCCTGTAGTTTTCTTTTTTGTTGTTGTGTCTTTGTCTGATTTTTGTATCAGGGTAATTTTGGCTTTGTAGAATGAATTAGAGAAAATTTCTTCCTCCTCAACTTTTTAGAATTGTTTGAGAAGAATTGCTGTTCTTTGGAAGTTTGGTGGAATTTGACAATGAAGCCATTTGGTCCTAGCCTTTTCTTTATTGGGAAGTTATTTATTACCAAGTCAATCTCACTACTTCTTGGTGGTCTGTTCAGCCTTCCTATTTCTTCTTGATTCAGTCTAGGTAGATTGCATGTGTCTAGGTATTTATACATTTCCACTGGGTTTTCCAGTTTGTTCGTGTATAGTTGTTCATAATAGTCTCTGATGACCTTCTCCATTTCTGTGGTATCAGTTGTAATATAGAGGTCATTCTGGAACATGCTTTTTCATTTACATATATTTGTACAATTTCCAAAGTTTCTCTAGTTACTGATTTTTAGTGGTCTGAGAAGATACTTGTTATGATTTTGATTTTTAAAAATCTGTTGAGACTTGTTTTATGTCTTTTTTTAAAGTATACTTTAAGTTCTGGGATACATGTGCAGAACATGCAGTTTAGCTACATAGGTATACATGGGCCATGTTGGTTTGCTGCACCCATCACCCCATCATCCACATTAGCTATTTCTCCTAATGCTATGCCTCCTCTTCCCTGCCACAACCCCCGGACAGGCCCCAGTGTGTGATGTTCCCCTCCCTGTGCCCATATTTTCTCATTGTTCAACTCCCATCTATGAATGAGAACATGCAGTGTTTGGTTTTCTGCTCCAGTGTTAGTTTGCTGAGAATGATGGCTTCCAGATTCATGTATATCCCCGCAAAGGACATGAACTCATTCTTTTTTATGATTGTATGGTATTCCATGGTATATATGTGCCACATTTTCTTTATCCAGTCTAACACTGATGGGCATTTGGGTTGGTTCCAATTCTTTGCTATTGTGAATAGTGCATGTGCATACGTGTGCATGTGTCTTTATAGCAGAATGATTTATAATCCTTTGGGTATATACCCAGTAATGGGATTGCTAGGTCAAATGATATTTCTAGTTCTAGATCCTTGAGGAATTACCTCACTGTCTTCCACAATGGTTGAACTAATTTACACTCCCACCAACAGTGTAAAAACATTCCTATTTCTCCACATCCTCTCCAGCATCTGTTGTTTCCTGACTTTTTAATGATCACCACTTTAACTGGCATGAGATGGTATCTCACTGTGGTTTTGATTTGCATTTCTCTAATGACCAGTGGATGAGCTTCTGTTCATATGTTTGTTGGCCGCATAAACGTCTTCTTTTCAAAAGTATCTGTTCATATCCTTCCCCCACTTTTCGATGGGGTTGTTTTTTTCTTGTAAATTTGTTTAAGTTCCTTGTAGATTCTGGATATTAGCCCTTTGTCAGATGGATAGATAGCAAAAATTTTCTCCCATTCTGTAGGTTGCCTGTTCACTCTGATGGTAGTTTCTTTTTCCGTGCAGAAACTCTTTAGTTTAATTAGATCCCATTTGGAAATTTTGGCTTTTGTTGACATTGCTTTTGGTGTTTTAGTCATGAAGTCTTTGCCCATGCCTATGTCCTGAATGGTATTGCCTAGGTTTTCTTCTAGGGTTTTTAGGGTTTTAGGTTTTATGTTTAAATCTTTAATCCATCTTGAGTTAATCTTTGTATAAAGTGAAAGGAAGGGGTGCAGTTTCAGTTTTCTGCATATGGCTAGCCAGTTTTCCCAGTACCATTTATTAATAGGGAATCCTTTCCCCATTGCTTGATTTTGTCAGGTTTGTCAAAGATCAGATGGTTGTAGATGTGTGGTGTTATTTCTGAGGGCTCTGTTCTGTTCCATTGGTCTATATATCTGTTTTGGTACCAGTACCATGCTGTTTTGGTTATTGTAGCCTTGTAATATAGTTTGAAATGAGGTAGCATGATGCCTCCAGCTTTGTTCTTTTTGCTTAAGATTGCGTTGGCTATATGGGCTCTTTTTTGGTTCCATATGAAATTTAAAGAAGTTTTTTCCAGTTTTGTGAAGAAAGTCAATGGTAGTTTGATGGGAATAGCATTGAATCTATCAATTACTTTGGGCAGTATGGCCATTTTCACAATTTTGATTTTTCCTACCCATGAGCGTGGAATATTTTTCCATTTGTTTGTGTCCTCTCTTATTTTCTTGAGCAGTGGTTTGTAGTTCTCCTTGAAGAGGTCCTTCACATCCCTTGTAAGTTGTATTTCTAGGTATTTTTTTCTCTTTGTAGCAATTGTGAATGGGAATTCACTCATGATTTGGCTCCCTGTTTGACTGTTATTGGTGTATAGGAGTGCTTGTGATTTTTGCAAATTGATTTTGTATCCTGAGACTTTGCTGAAGTTGCTTATCAGCTTAAGGAGTTTTTGGGCTGAGATCATGGGGTTTTCTAAATGTACAATCATGTCATCTGAAAACAGAGATAATTTGACTTCCTCTCTTCCTGTTTGAATACCCTTTATTTCTTTCTCTTGCCTGATTGCCCTGGCCAGAACTTTCAATACTGTGTTGAATAGGAGTGGTGAGAGAGGACATTCTTGTCTTGTGCTGGTTTTCAAAGGGAGTGGTTCCAGCTTTTGCCCATTCAATGTGATATTGGCTGTGGGTTTGTCATCAATAGCTCTTATTATTTGGAGGTATGTTTCATTAATACCTAGTTTATTGAGTGTTTTTAGCCTGAAGGGGTGTTAAATTTTGTCAAAGACCTTTTCTGCATCTGTTGAGATAATCATGTGGATTTTGTCATTGGTTCTGTTTATATGATGGATTACATTTACTGATTTGTGTGTGTTGAAACAGCCTTGCATCCCAGGGATGAAGCTGACTTGATCGTGGTGGATAAGCTTTTTAATGTGCTGCTGGAATCGGTTTGCCAGTATTTTATTGAGGATTTTCCCATCGATGTTCATCAGGGATATTGGGCTGAAATTTCATTTTTTTGTTGTGTCTCTTCTAGATTTTGGTATCAGGATGATGCTGGCCTCATAAAATGAGTCAGGGAGGAGTCTTTCTTTTTCTATTGTTTGAAATAGTTTCAAAAGGAATGGTACGAGCTCCTCTTTGTACCTCTGGTAGAATTCAGCTGTGAATCCATCTGTTCCTGGGCTCTTTTTAATTGATAGGCTATTAATTACTGCCTCAATTATAGAACTTGTTATTAGTCTATTCAGGTATTTGACCTCTTCCTGGTTTAGTCTTGGAAAGGTGTATGTGTCCAGGAATCTATCCATTTCTTCTAGATTTTCTAGTTTATTTATGTAAAAGTGTTTCTAGTATTCTCTGATAGTAGTTTGTGTTTCTGTGGGATCAGTGGTGATATCCCCTTTATCATTTTTTATTGTGTCTATTCGATTCTTCTCTCTTTTCTTCTTTATTAGTCTGGCTAGCAGTCTATTTTGTTAATCTTTCCAATAAACCAGCTCCTGAATTCATTGATTTTTTTTTTTGAAGAGTTTGTGTCTCTGTCTCCTTCCATTCTGCTCTGATCTTAGTTGTTTCTTGTCTTCTGCTAGCTTTTTAATGTGTTAGCTTTTGCTTCCCTAGTTCTTTTAATTGTCATGTTAGGGTGTCAATTTTAGATCTTTCGCGCTTTCTCCTGTGGGCATTTAGTGTTACAAATTTCCCTCTAAACACTGCTTTAGCTGTGTCCCAGAGATTCTGGTACATTGTGTCTTTGTTCTCATTGGTTTCAAAGAGCTTATTTATTTCTGCCTTCATTTCGTTGTTTACCCAGTAGTCACTCTGGAGCAGGTTGTTCAGTTTTCATGTTGTTGTGAAGTTTTGAGTGAGTTTCTTAATCCTGAGTTCTAATTTGATTACATTGTGGTCTGAGAGACTGTTTGTTATGATTTCTGTTCTTTTGCATTTGCTGAGGAATGTTTTACTTCCAATTATGTGGTCGATTTTAGTATAAGTACTACGTAGTGCTGAGAAGAATGTATATTCTGTTGATTTGGGGTGGAGAGTTCTGTTGATGTCTGTTAGGTCTTCTTGGTCCAGAGCTGAGTTCACGTCCCAAATATCCTTGTTAATTTTCTGTCTCAATCTAACGTTGACAGTGTGGTGTTAAAGTCTCCCACTATTATTGTGTGGGAGTCTAAGTCTCTTTGTAGATCTCTAAGAACTTGCTTTATGAATCTGAGTGCTCCTGTATTGGGTGCATATATATTTAGAATAGTTAGCTCTTCTTTTTGCATTGATTGCTTTACCATTGTGTAATGCCCTTCTTTGTCTTTTTTGATCTTTGTCGGTTTAAAGTCTGTTTTATGAGAGACTAAGATTGCAACCCGTGATTTTTTTGCTTTCCATTGGCTTGGTAAATCTTCCTCCATCCCTTTATTTTGAGTCTATGAGTATCTTTAAGTGTGAGATGGGTCTTCTGAATACAGCACAGAGATGGGTTTTGACTCTTTATCCAATTTGCCAATCTGTGCCATTTAATTGGGGCATTTAGCCTGTTTATATTTAAGGTTTATATCGTTTTGTGTGAAACTGATCCTGTCGTTATGATGCTATCTGGTTATTTTGCCCATTAGTTGATGCACTATCTTCATAGTGTTGATGGCCTTTACATTTTGGTTTATTTT
Source organism: Pongo abelii (assembly GCF_028885655.2). NCBI lineage: Eukaryota > Metazoa > Chordata > Mammalia > Primates > Hominidae > Pongo > Pongo abelii. The sequence continues at coordinate 129,432,004 of NC_085928.1, read as the reverse complement.
TGCAGTGGCTGGTACCGGTTTTTCCTTTCCATATTTAGTGCTTCCCTCTGGAGCTCTTGTAAGGCAGGCCTGGTGGTGACAAAATCCTTCAGCATTTGCTTGTCTGTAAAGGATTTTATTTCTTCTTCACTTATGAAGCTTAGTTTGGCTGGATATGAAATTCTAGGTTGAAAATTCTTTTATTTAAGAATGTTGAATATTGGCCCCCACTCTCTTCTGGCTTGTAGGGTTTCTGAAGAGAGATCTGCTGTTAGTCAGATAGGCTACACTTTGTGGGTAACCCGACCTTTCTCTCTGGCTGCCCTTAACATTTTTTCCTTCATTTCAACCTTGGTGAATCTGACGATGATGTGTCTTGGGGTTGCTCTTCTCGAGGAGATACTCTCAAGGAGTATCTTTATGGTGTTCTCTGTATTTCCTGATTTGAATGTTGGCCTGTCTTGCTGGGTTGGGGAAGTTCTCCTGGATAATATCCTAAAGTGTGTTTTCCAACTTAATTCCATTTTCCTCATCACTTTCAGTTATACCAGTCAAACGTAGGTTTGGTCTTTTCACATAGTCCTGTATTTCTTGGAGGCTTTGTTCGACCCTTTCCATTCTTTTTTCTCTAATCTTGTCTTCATGCTTTATTTCATTAATTTGATCTTCAATCTCTGATATCCTGTCTTCTGCTTGATCGATTTGGCTATTGATAGTTGTGTATGCTTCACAAAGTTCTTGTGCTGTGTTTTTCAGCTCCATCAGGTGATTTATGTTCTTCTCTAAACTAGTTATTCTAGTTAGCAGTTCTTCTAACATTTTTTCAGGGTTCTTAGCTTCCTTGCGTTGGATTAGGACACGCTCCTTTAGCACAGAGGAGTTTGTTATTACCCATCTTCTGAAGCCTAATTCTGTCAATTTGTCAAACTCATTCTCTATCCAGTTTTATTCCCTTGCTGGCGAGGAGTTGTGATCCTTTGGAGGAGAAGAGGCATTCTGGTTTTTGGAATTTTCAGCCTTTTTGTGCTGGTTTTTCCTCATCTTCTTGGATTTATCTACCTTTGGTCTTTGCTGTTGTTGACCTTCGGATGGAGTTTTTGCATGGTCGTCCTTTTTGTTGATGTTGTTGCTATTCCTTTCTGTTTGTTAGTTTTCCTTCTATCAGTCAGGCCCCTTTTCTGCAGGTCTGCTGGAGTTTGCTGGGGGTCCACTCCAGATCCTGTTTGCCTGGGTATCACCAGTGGAGGCTGCAGAAGAGCAAATATTGCTGCGTGCTCCTCCCTCTGGAAGTTTCGTCCCAGGGGGCACCTGCCGGATGCCCACTGGAGCTCTCTTCTACGAGATGTCTGTTGAACCCTGCTGGGTGGTGTCTCCCCATCAGGAGGCATGGGGTTTGGGGACCCATTTGAGGAGGCAGTCTGTCCCTTAGCAGAGCTCAAGCCCTGTGCTGAGAGATCCACTGCTCTCTTTAGAGCCGGCAAGCAGAAAGGTTTAAGTCTGCTGGAGCTGCACCCACAGCTGCCCCTTCCCTCAGATGCTCTGTCCCAGTGAGATGGGAGTTTCATCCATAAGCCCCTGACTACAGCTGCTGCCTTTCTTTCAGAGATGCCCTGCCCAGAGAGGAGGAATCTAGACAGGCGGTCTGGCTACAGCAGCTTTGTGGAGCTGCAGTGGGCTCCGCCCAGTCGGAGCTACCTGGGAGCTTCATTTACACTGTGAGGGGAAAATCGCCTACTCATGCCTCAGTAATGGCAGATGCCCTTCCCCCACCAATCTCGAGCATCCCAGGTCGATTTTAGAGTTCTGTGCTAGAAGCGAGATATTCAAGCCAGTTGGTCTTAGCTTGCTGGGCTCTTTGGGGCTGGGATCCACTGACCATGACCACTGGTATCACTGTCTTCAGCCCCTTTTCCAGGGGAATGAACTGTTCTGTCTTGCTGGTGTACCAGGTGCCACTGGGGTACAAACAGAAACTCTGGCATCTAGTTCGGTGTCTGTCCAAATGGCCACCCAGTTTAGTGCTTGAAACTCAGGACCCAAGTGGTGTAGGCACACGAGGGAATCTCCTGGTCTGTGGGTTGTGAAGACCCTGGGAAAAGCCTAGTATCTGGGCCAAATAGCTCCATCCCTCATGGCATGGTCCCTCACAGATTCCCTTGGCTATGGGAGGGAGTTCCCTCACCCCTTGCACTTCCCAAGTGAGGCAATGCCCCACCCTGCTTCTGCTCACCCTCCATGGGCTGTACCCACTGTCTAACCAATCCCAATGACATGAACCAGGTACCTCAGTTGGAAATGCAGAAATCACCCACCTTTTGCGTTGGCCTGGCTGGGAGCTGCAGATGGGAGTTGTTCCTATTTGGCCATCTTGCCCGGGAATCATTTTATGTCTTAACGTATCTATTCTGAAGAATGTTCCAAATACTGATTAGAGGGAATGTGTATACTGTAGCTGTTGGATGAAATGTTCTGTAAATGAATGTTAGATCGATTAGTCTAAAGTGAAGTTTAAATCCAGTATTTCTTTGTTAGTTTTCTGTCTGGATGATCTGCTTAATGCTGAGAGTGGAGTGTTGAAGTCCTCAACTTTTATTGTATTGGAATTCCTCTTCCTTTAAATCTAACATTTGTTTCATGTATCTGGATGCTCTGGTGTTGGGTGAATATATGTTTCAGGATTTTTATTTCCTCTTGCTGGACTGATCCTTTTATCATGACATAATGACTTTTTGTGTCTCTTTGAACTGCTTTTGATTTTAATGTCTGTTTTATTGAAGTATAGCTACTCCTGCTCATTTGTGGTTTTCATATGCATCCAATATCTTTTTTCATCCCTTTACTTTCAATCTATATGTCTTTAAGGTGAGGTGAGTTTCTTGTAAGCAGCATATAGTTGGATCACGTTTTTAAAATTCATTTAGCCACTATCCTTTAAGTGAAAAGTTTAATCTGTTTACATTCAAGATTATTATTGATATGGGAGGGCTTAGTCCTATTATTTTATTAATTGAGTTATTGTTGTTTTGAATATTCTTTGTTTCTTTCTCTCCTGTTTATCATTGTGTTTGGTTTTCTGTAGTTGTAACCATTGGACCCTTTCCTTTCCTTATGGTGCGTTTGCTCTACCAGTGTTTTTATACTTTTGTGAGTTTTCATGATGGTAGATAGTATCCTTTTGTTTCCAGGTGTAGGACTCCCTTAAAGCATTTTTTACAGGACCATACTAGTGGTGATGAATTCCTTCATCTTTTGCTTGTTTGGGAAAGACTTTATTTGTCCTCCTTTTATAAAGGATAATTTTGCTGGATCCTTGGCTGGCAATTTTTTCCTTCAGTATTTAAAATGTATCATTCTATTATCTCCTGGCTTGTAAGATGTCTACTGCTTAGAAGTCTACTGTTAGTCTGGTTGGGGTTCCCTTATAAAGTCATTAGATTCTTTATCTTGCTGTTGTTTGAATTCTCTTTGTCTTTCACTTTTGACAGTTGGGCTACACTGTGCCATAAATAAGTTTTTTAATTATATCTGTTTGAAAATATTTGAGCTTTCTGTATCTTAATATCTAAATTTCTTGCTAGACTTAGGAAGTTTTCAGCTATTATTTTGTTAAATAGGTTTTCTGTGTCTTTCATTTTCTCTTTGCCTGATGGGACACTGGAAATTCAAATACTTGGTCACTTTATGGCATCCTATATATCATGTGGGCATTCTTCATTCTTTTTTAAAATTTTTATCTGGTTTATTTCAGAAGACCTGTCTTCAAGTTCCGAAATTCATTTTTCTCTTTGATCTAGTCTGTTATTAAAGCTTTTGGATGTATTTTATATGTCATTTGGTGAATCTTTGGTTTCAGAATTTATTTGGTTCTTTATTATGATATCTATCTCTTAATAAATTTCTTACTTATATCCTTGATTATTTTTCTGATTTCTTTGTATTGTTCATTTGTGTTCTCTTATATCCCACTGAACTTTTTAATATCATTAATTCGAATTCTTTTTCCAGAATGTCATAAATTTATTTTTCATTGAAATCTGTTGCTGGAAAATTGTTGTGATCCTTTGGAGGTTTCATATATCCCTGCTTTTTTGTTTCTTGTGTCCTTACATTGATATCTGTACCTCTGATATAATAGTTGCTTCTTTCAATTTTTTGAATTTGCTTTTGTAGAGGAGGTTTTCCTGAAGAGGTATCCATGATTTTGGTTTCATAGGGCACTTCAGCTTTGATTCTGGGTATGCAGTAGTGTAGTCTCTGTATGATTTTTTTTTTTTTTTTTTTTGGCTGTAAACAATATCAGTAGTGTCTGTGATTTCCTTCCTTAGTTACATAGGGTATGGTTGTTAGTGGAGGCTGTGAAGAAGTTTTTCAGGGATGGGGATATCAGGTAAGTCAGGTAAGTCAGTCCTTGGGCCCCAGTGGTAGCAGCAGCAGGCTGTGTGTTCCTGTTTTGGGGCCCCAGGGTGGCATATGCTTGCAGCAGTATTGCCAGGTCCAGTTGGGCCAATTATTGAGTCACCAGGTGGCTTTCTCTGGTGCTGATGGTAACAATGGTGGGCTGGGTGGGTGGGAAGGTCTTCAGGCCCCTGGGCATCAGAAGTTGCTTGATTAATGGCAGTAACAGTGACAGGACAACCTTCTGACTCCCAGGGGGTCCACACTGGTGCTGGTGGTATCTGTGACAGGCTGCACAGATCAGTACTCAGACCTGCAGGTGGCATGTACGGGTGGTGCCAGCTGTAGTAGTAATAGCATGTTGGGTGGGCTTGTTCTCAGGCCCCTGTGAGGGATGCCAACAATGGTGGATGGGGCAGGGTGATCTCCAGGCATGCCTGTGCATGGATGAGGCAGGGCCAGCCTGGGTGGGTCTATCCTCAGGCTCCATGTGATGTGTGCAGGCACTGGCTAGGGTAGACAGGGATAGGGTAATTCCCAGGACCCCAGATGAATGCTTGGGTGGGGGCAGCACTGGTTGTGCTGCAGTCCTACTACTGAGGAGGGCAAAGTTGCTGTCGGTGGCAGCAACCATAAACAGGCAGCTGGGGAATGAACACATTGGTCTCAGTTGGTGGCTTCGGGCAGGATAGCATCTCATGGCACTTGTAGATGTGTGGTGTCCCCACTACTGGGGGTTGTGGAGTCACTGACAGTGGCTCATGATTCACGCCTGGTGGCAGCAGCCAGAAGTGGTACCTGGCTGTGGGCAAGGGATGTCAATTGGGCTTCAGAAATGTGGAGATGAAGAGGCTGTTGGACCCCAGGGTAGGATGCAGTCTGGTAGGGGCTGGGATCTCAAAGTGGCAGCTTGCTATAGCTGCTTAGGACTTGGTGGCTGTGTGGAATCCAGTGTGAATTCCCTTCCTCAAGCAATGCTGTCATGTGATCTCCAGGCAGCTCCCTGTGTTAGTCTCAGGACTCACAAGGGTTAAGAGACTCCACAATGGCTAAGATTGCAGGAGTCTGTGGTGGGAATCTGGACCAATGGGGGGTTGTTCACTTACCCTTTTCCCACAGTTGGGAACCTCTACAGGCTTCCAGTTGATCCCAGCAGAGCATGTTACCTTGCTTTTCTCCCCTTCATTGCCTTAGGTGTTTCCTGTTACTTCTCTACTGAAAGTGTTCTCTGTTAGGTGTTCCATTATCTACTTGCTGTTTAGGTTCTTTTTTGTGGAGGAGTGAGTACCACATTCCTCTATTCAGCTACCTTGAATATGCGTTCTTGACTGGCTTCTTTAACATACCTCAATATATTCAAGGTCATCCATATTGTAGCATGTATTACTACTTCATTCATTTTATTATAATATTATATTTTACAGATATAGAATGTTATATGTATCCATTCTTTACAAGATGGGCATTTGGGTTGTTTCCACTTTTTGGCTTTTATGAATAATGCTGCTATAAATATTTGTGTACAAGTTTTTGCATGGACATATGTTTTCAATTTTCTTGGGTATACACGCAAGAGTGGAATTGTTGGGCCATATGGTAGCTGTATGTTTAACTTTTTAAGGTCCTTTCAAACTGTTTTCCAAAGTAATAAATTTTACATTCTTGTTAGCAGTGTGTAAGCATTCTAATTTCTCCATATCCTCTCCAAAAGTTGTCCATTTTGTAATTATATCCATCCTAGTGTGTGTGAAATGACATCTTATTGTGGTTTTGGTTGGCATTTTCCTAATGACTAATGATGTTGGACAGGTTTTCATGTGCATATTGGCTATTTGCATATCTTCTTTTGAGAAAAGTCTATTCAAATACTTAGCCCATTTTTTAATTGGGGTATTTGTCTTTTTGTTGCTGAGTTGTAAGAATGTTTTATACATCTTGAATGAAGGCCTTTTATCAGACATATGACTCGCAAATACTTCTTTTCATTTTTTGGGTTGTCTTTTTGTTTCCTTGGTGGTGTCATTTGAAGTACAAATATTTTCAATTTTGATAAAGTGCAATTTATCAAATTTGTCTTTGCTTGTGTTTTTGGTGCCATATTTAGGAAATCATTGCCTAACCAAAAGTCACAGAAATTTATACCTGTGTTTTCTTCTAACAGTTTTCTAGTTTTAGCTCTTGTATTTAAGTCTGAATAGATTTTGAGTTAATTTTTGTATATGATGTGAGATAGGGGTCTAATTTTACTCTTTTACATGTGAATACACAGTTGTCCCAGCACCATTTGTTAAAAAGATTATTCTTTACTACTATTAAATTTTCTTGCCACCCTTGTCAAAATCAGTTGAACACGGGTATAAGTGCTTACTTCTGGACTACACATCTATTTCTTTGATCTATATGTCTATTCTTAGCCCACTGTCTTGATTATTATAGCTTTATAGTAAATTTGAAATAGAGAAGTGTGTGTCCCCTAGCTATGTTCTTCTTTTTGAGGACTGTTTTGGCTATTTGGGGACCTTTGCAATTATATATAAATTTTAGGATCATCTTGTCAATTTCTGTAAAAAAGCCAGCTAGGATTTTGATAGGGGTTGTATTGAATCTGTAGGTCATTTAGGTAAATATTGTCATGTAATAATATTGTCTTCCAGTCCATGAACATGATATGTCTTTCCATTTATTTAGGTCTTCTTTAACTTCTTTCAGTAATGTTCTGTAGTTTTCAGTGAACAAGTCTTGCACTTCTTTTGCTAAACTTATTCCAAACTATTTTGTTGTTTTGGTTGCTATTATAGTCAGGATTGTTTCATTTTCTTGTATTTTCAGATTGTTCTTTGCCAGTTTATAGAACTACAATTGGCTTTTGTATATTGATCTTGTATTCTGCCACCTTGCTGAATGTATTTATTACTTCTAATAATTTTTTTGTGTGTGGAAGGACTGCTTCAAATTTATCTGTATCCCCTTTTAACTCTTCTCCAGGAGAACAGTAGCATCCAATCTAATTGATGAAAGCCCAACATACAAAGCATGAGTCATGACTTATGGATCTTGTTTCATCTGACACCGTGGTTTTTACTTTCCCTTCTCTTCAGCTTCTAGGTCCCATTTGTTGAGCCCAACTGAGGAGAATCTCTATGAAGGGGAGGGTAATATGCACTGTCTCCCTCTCTGTACCAATTTATGTGCCTGTGACTAAGTATGTAAGTTAAGCTGAACGCTCTTCATAGGCACTAGGATTCACAAACCTTGATTACATGTGGGAGGTAGATGGTAGAAGGTTTAATTATCCCATTTGCCTAATTTCTAATCTGCTTTCTAGTCCTGTCAACTACTAGTACTACCAAAGAGTTCTGGATTTGGGGGGATAATAGGTACTTGTAATTGCTAACAAAGCTGACACTTTGATACACATGTGTTTTTTTATTCTATTCTCTATCAAAACCTGAAGGAAAGGAGGGCTGAGTTGTACATCTGTATTTTGCCTATCTTAAAAGAATAGTTTTACGTCACCAGCATCAATAAGAAAACTTTACCGTTCTGGGAAATTCCATCCACTTTGCTTAACTTTATTTTGAAATACATAGAGACTCTATGGTGTGTCTGCCCACCCATTTACCCTGAAGGATCTATAAAATATTCAAAGAAATAGTAAATGTCCACATACTAGGTTTTCTAGAGCAGCAAACCACTTTATGCACTAGGGGGGTCCCCAAACATAATTTACATATTGGCTGGGTAGAGATATACTGAATTTTCAAAGGTAATAGAGGGGAGAAAATGGATAGATGAATAAACAACTCAAGAAAGAGGAAAATAGAATTAATTTCTAGAATAAATACAGCAGGTCAGGATAATAGTCAAAAGCTATAGCTCACCACAAGAGATGATTTATCTATTCATTTGTATATGAGTTATCAGTTGACAAGAAGGCTATAAAGGTTATATTATTTGAAAGGTACTAAAAGACCCCTTTCTTTTCCATCGAGCCCTAGTGGCCTCTCAAATTGCTTGTATTTCTGGAACTGCACCTTTAGCTTAAAACAATATATTGTGAGAACCTCTAATAGATACAAATGTTAGTTAGAAGAGCTAGGATATTGGTAGGGAAATGTGTCCTAAAAGAATAAAAGGATTTCATTGCAGTTAATGCATAAGGGGTTCATATACAGTGCTTTCTAGTAATTGGCTACAAAATCTGGGAAAAGTAATATTTTGAGATTGAAAAATCAACCCATAATAAATGGACTTAACCAATACAGACCAAACTGTCTAAGAGAAGAGTTGAAACAAAATGTCACCCCTTTCAATTGCTTGACATAACTTCATGAGACATGTAATACATCACGGAATGAGGAGTTAGTATTAAAACTTTATCAGTGTTTCCTATTATCCAAAAGAGAGAGATCTGTGTGTTCCTTATGGACTTCAAGATTATTTCCTGTCTTTATTTACTTTCCATGTCCCCATTATTTAGAAACAGTTGAAAAAGATTTACAACTCTACGTGGGTAGCTTTTCCTCTTAATTTAGTCTAGGAGTTTCTGTGTTAGTAATTGATTTCTTGCAAGTTGAGCGAACTTTAGTCACCTAGAGCCTGATAATCTCTAAATGAACTAATAGCATCCCACTCTTGCTTTTGCATAGCTGAAAAACACATCAAGAATAATGGAAATCACACTGAAACAATATCATTATTGGAACACTACCTTAGCAGCCAAATGGTTTTTCTTTCTCTGACAGTTTTCCTTAATGGCATCACTTAAAGTTGGTGGGTTGTGGGGGGCTATGGAAATCATGCCTAAAATATTTAAAATCAAGGCAAGGCCTTGTGGGTGCTGCAGTGAGAAGGAAGGAGAGGGAGGGTGCTAGATTACTTGGTCGGTCAGAGACTATATCACAAAAAACTGGGCCCAAAGGGAGAGATAAAAGAAAATGAAGTAGGATAAAGAAGAAGACAGTGTGATGATATTTGGACGGATATAAAACTGTCTGTGGCTCTGCCACTAACCTTGGACAACTTACATGTTGCTAGCATGCTTGGTGTTCTTGTGTTTGGATTGAGAATATTATTGACCTTAGCAGCCAACTGGTTTTTCCTTCTCTGACAGTTTTAGGGATAATCCCGCACAGTACCTGACACCTACGACATTCTCAAAAAATATCAGCATCCTTGTGTTTCTCTCTGTGTCTAAACTAGGGGATGCTCCCAATATTGGCCAAACATCAGGCTTACTGACCAGTTTAAATTTGGATTTGGCTTTAGGGTAACACTCACACATTTCTTTACTAGGCATGAGCATCAAATGAATGTCTAGTTAGTTATCTCATGCAGTCTTCCCCCACCTTCACAGACACAGTAGTAGATCAACACAAATATGAATTTTTTCTGGAGATCAGAACCTGAATATTTAATCTGTTTTTGGAACATAAAGTGGGTCCTTAGATCACAGCCACCCCAGCAGTGGCTAGCGGTAAGTGATCACAGATTGTTCTTTTTGATGAAAACAATTTCCTTCATAACTTGAACATCATTATGAATTCATGAGGGTCTGTTATTATCTGCTTTGTGTCACTTTTGTGAATTTCCTCCTCTGCCTTCTCCATCCCTCAGAAAGGGTACAATTACGAATTCACAAAACAATTGAGCTTCGAGTTTGAAGCATTTCACCCTTGGCAACTAGAATCTTTAATCATTATGCACACTCTAAGTGAAAAAATAAAAGCTAATACTTTATCTTGGTGAACAAGAGTCAGTACTTGCCATGTAGATGTCTCGAAGTAGTGATAATATAGGTGAAAAACAAACTGTAATTTTAGTCTTTGATTGTAGGGAGGCTTTGCATTATATTAGAGTGGTTTATGCAGTACAGTTTTGTTGACTTTTTAGTTGAGCTGCTCAAGTCCAAAGACAACTGGAACCTCTTCTCCCTTAATGTACAATTTTTGAAAACAATAGTTTTAAAAAATGATCATTTTTATACCCTTGATATAGATGAGTCAAGTGTGTATGCTTGTGAATGTACTTGTTAATTACTTTACATCTATTTATTTATATTTATTAATGTGAAATGCTTTAATAATGTTTATTTCTCACAGGTTTACTGATTTTTCAGTGAGCTTTCTTAAATGTGACCTTTTCCTTGTTAACTATGATTATATGTATCCATCTCTTAACGTATCATATCATGTGAATGTCTGTTTGACAATATTTCTATGTAGGAATGATGTCACACATTGAACAAATCTCCAATAACTTAATTACTTCAACCAGTGAATAAAAATATATGCCCATTTAAACAAGCTGTGTTGCTGCTGCTGTTGTTCAAAAATATTCAGCACCTATTGTATACTCGTCATTGCACTGTTATAGAAGCAGATGAACCAATATTCCACTGAAAAGATACGGCCCATTCCTGCCATTAAGAAAATTTTAATCTACATGAGAGAAAGGAACTAAACGTATATATGTGAAGAATCTGAAGAACACACTGTTACCTTTACTTATCTGCCTTTTCTCATCTTGCTCCCTCAATCTAGAAAATCTATTTACCTTTATTCTTTCACTTTTGTTGACATAATGTCCTAGAATGCAAGAGAAGCAATAAGGGAAACATATATAAGCATTAAGAAGTAGTTAAACGAATAAGAAGAAATTGATTGAAGAGAGAGATCCTTTAAAGGATGTCCATGTTGTTTTAAAAATTCTTATGAAAACAAAACACTGTGCTGCAAAGTAGCCCATAATCAAATGTATAACCATGAGTTCAGAATTTTTATTTGAGCAAATATAAGTAGAAATGTATGACCAAAACTCAAAGGACAGTCTTGTCATAAAGGATGGAAGGGTGTCATAAATGAAATTCTATGTAATCAGTGGGGCAGAAAAGATAAAGGAAACTCAAGAAACCAGTTTGGCTACATATAGAGTTCTTTGGCAAACGTGTATAATGATGAAAGATGTTAAAGTGTGGGAAAAAAATAAGAATATCCAAGAATGTGAAGATAAGAGGTGGCACAAGCAGCCTATTTTTGAGAGGTCTTGAGTGATAGTTTGTGGATTTCTGTCTCAGCCTCTTCTCATTGAACATCATCAAGAACTTGGAAGAGAACATTAGCTTTGTGCTTGACATGCTTGCCCAAAATATCATACAATAAGGACTATCCTAAAAGCTCCTGACAGCCTCAAAAAAGGGTTAGATTTTACCAAGGGAAATGTAAGTTCGTCAATGTAGAGTTATGCACACATTTAAAAAACATCTGCCCCTGAATGAAATAGGGAATGAACTTACCAGCAACACACATGATGGTTGACAGTAAGTTCAGCATGACTCAGTAATGTGGTATGTCTGCTTGGTGACTTAATTTGATGCTTGACTGCAGATCAAAGATTGTGCTGGTGAACCACACTTGGAGTAGTGTGTTCCATTCCGGGTACCACATTTTAAGAGGAATGTTGGCCAACTGGACTATGTCCAGCACAGAGGAGTGAGAGTAGAATGAAAAGGGATTGCAAACAGACTTGCAGAAAAACACATATGAACAGGGCATTTAGCCTAGAGAAGAGGAGATACTCATAGAGATGTAATAATTGTCCTCAGATTCTGGAAGGGCTGATCTCTGGAAAAGTGATTATGATTGATCTCTGTGTCTAGGAGAAGAAAACCAGGACAGAAGAGTTGGAACTAGGGTGGGGCAGGTTTGGGATGAATAATGAGATATAACATCTAAAATTGTCCAGATATGGAGTCAGTTTCATCAGGAGATCTGTCTTGTTAATGATGTTTAAATGGAAAGCCCTGTGTCTGAGTTCGTCCAAGTCCTGCAGTCTGCCTGATGCCTCCACTCCTTCCCAGGCTCTATCTGCTCTCTATTTACAGTGTCTTCCAAGACCTCCCCTTTCCACTCAACTTCTCTTCATCTATTTTATTCCCCTTCTGTCTTTTCCAGGCTCTTTATTTCTTCCCAAACCTTCTAAGCCCTCTCTGTTACCTAGTCCTTTAAAACACCCCAACTACCATCCTACATTCTCAGCCTGAAAAACTCAACCTTTCTCGTCAAAGCACAAATCATGTGTCTACTCATGAAGTTAATTTAGCCCCTTCATCATTTGTATTTCCACAGCACTCTCTTCCTGCCATAGCAATGGCATTTACCGACTTATGTTATAATGATCCATTTGTATACATCTCCCTTATGAAATTATGAAGTTAGGAATCCTGACTTCATCATTGTGTTGTCCTCAGCTTTAAGGCAGTGCCTCAGAATACATGCAGAATACGTGAATAAAGGTTGATGAATAGCTGGCAGAGGCATGGTAGAAAGGATTGGGGCATCAGATTGAACTTAGGACTGAGGAACCGCTGAGGTTTCCTTGAGCTCAGTAATTCCATGTTTCTATGTAGCACTACCTCTAAAGATGATTTCCAAATGGGGAGCTCCAAAAACATTTAAAGGAATGGTAAACTTATTACATAAGTAGCTAATCACCCCCAAAGTGATGATTTTGAATGGTCAGCGCTCTTCTGTGATAGCTGTATGTTGTTTTATGGTCGCAATTGATATTGTAAAGTAGGCAGAATGCAGGATTCCTCAGGGAAATGTTAATCAGAATAGAAGCTGCTGGGAAGTTTGCTTGATGAAATGATTCTGATAACATGATCTAGCAAGAGTAAAGAATTAGCCAACACTTTGAAATTCTGACTGTTTGTGGTCCTTAGCCCAGCGGAGTACCAACCCAGAAGTGGGCATTTGGAACGCATAGTGGTTTCGGTTGTCATGGTGTCTTGGTCTGTTTTCTGTTGCTGTAACAAAATACTTAAGACTGAATAATTTATAAAGGAAAGAGGTTGATTTAGTTCATGGTTCTGGAGGCTGGGAAGTCTAAGATGAGCAGCTGCATCTCACTGGCTTCTGGTGAGGGCTTTATGCTACCTCATAACACAGGAGAAGCATAAGGGTAAGTAGGCAGCAGGCACCTGCAAAAGACACCAAACAGGAGCGGCAGCCTCACTTTAACACAACTCTCTCTTGCAATAATTAATTCAGTCTTAATAGAGGTCCCTGAATGTATTCTCAAGAGAAAGGCATAAACCTCTCTTAAGGACCCAATCTCCTCTCAAAGGCACTAACTTTCAACACCACCACACTGGGGACCAAAGCTCAGCATGAGTTTTGGTGGGGACAAACCATAGCATATGGTGTCTGAGACTGCTTCTGATATTAGTAGGCAGGAACCAGGAATGTGAACATACTTCAGTATGAGAAACAGTACAGCAACCAAAGAACTGTCTCATCCAAAATGACAATAACACACCTCTCAAGAAACACTAAACTATTTAATAATACAGTAAATAGATATGGTAAATTAGAGCAAATCCACTGTGGAAGAGAAATCTTGTTTCCACCAATGATTAGCATTCCCTTTCCATAATAGGGAGTTTTTGCTGTGAAGTGGCTGCTCAGACAGAGACTGGATCTCCCAGCATTCTTCATATTTGGATGTAGCCATGTGTCTGAATTCTATCTGGCCAATGATATGTAGGCAAAAGTTTTTATGTACTTTCGTAAATGTAAAAAATGTAAGAAAAATATTTATTGGGTCTCATATATCACTTGTTGGCCTGGTGAATAAAAATCTTCTGTATAATTCTCCATTCTCCCTTCCCTTTATACTAGCTAGATGTCAATGTCCAAGGTAACCTAGGAGCCTACCTTTAGCCTAGGTCCCTGAATGACTGCCTACAGCAGAGCATTGCACTTCTTCCTCCCATCTACTGACTGGACTTCACATGAGCAAAAAGTAAACTTCCATTGTGTGACACTAATGAAGTTTCAGGTTTATCCATTACAGCAGCTAGCATGAGTATAACCAATTCATACATTTTTAAATAAACGCATCAGTTAGGCAAATTTCTACATATAAATAATATTGAAAATGTTAAAGCATTTTTGAGTTTTTCTTCTTCAGCAAAACCCATTTTATTTTATGCATGAACCAAAGCCATCTTCTTCCTCAGTAAAGTCAGAGCTCTTGGTGTCTGTCATTGCTTCCCAAATAAGTCAAGAGATTTGAGCTTCCTTCCTGGACAAGATTAGGGAAGCTTTTCTTTCTCAGGCTTTGTCTCTCTGGCATTCATGGAGGGGAGGGGGGCAGTCAGTGTGGAGCCAACTTCTCAGCCAGTCTTTTACTCTCCTCAGTTTGTTTTTGAAACGTTTTTCCCCTTTCTCCTTCCCCCATGGTGTGAGTTCGTGTGTGGCTGGTTTTCTTGGGAACAAGGCCCAGATGAGTTTCAGCTTTGTTTGTTGTTTGTACTGACTCTGTTCTGAGATCAGCCTCTGATACCCGGTGGGCAGTGTTCCCTGGAATAGGGCACCCTGGTTGCATTCCTTTAAGCCTGGTTGGAAGATAGTGAGTGCAAGAACACCAGGGTTTTGCAAGGCTTTGTTCATAGACAGGAAAGCTGCAGTATTTTGTATAGAATAAGAAATACATATATATGTGGTTTTGGAACCTCCATGATCTGTTTTAAGCCAATAAAAAATTCCTAAAAGAGAACTGTCCCAGATTATGTTAGCCTACCATGCATACAAAAACCAAGCAACTGAGGAGTTTAATTAGTTGGGATTTGTTCATATTCCTTATTAGTGACAGAAGACATTAACAAACCTCCAAAGGGCAGAAGAAAATCTCACACAAGACAGGGACCCACTGAGTTCTTAATCAAAAATCCGAGAAGCCATATCCAAAGAGTAGGAACAAATCAGAATTGAGCCAAGTCTTAAAAACTGCAACCCAATCCCAACCCAGCTCTTCATCTTATATGCCCACTAGAGGAAAAGGGGTCCCATCTCTTTTCCTCTAGTGCTCAGATGAGAGATGTCATCTGCAGCCACCTGTGTTCAGTTGAAGATTAACTTTGCTAATCTCAATATTCATACCAGTTAATTCAGCCTGATGTCACCCATTCAGCCTGTCACTGGGGCTGGGTGACCTTGGTCAAGTTGATTAACTTTGCTGATTCTTGTTTTATCTGTTTAATTAGTATGGTGGCAGAACATACTCATTGGCTCACGTATGGAGAAAATTAAATGAAATAGGACATGAGACAGCAAAGCTTAGTAGTTAGGAAAATAGCCTCTGGAGAATGTTGGCCCTATTACTCACTGAGTAATTTTGGACAAGTCACTTAACTCCTGTTTCTATTTCTCTATCTGTAAAATGGGGCTAAGAATAGTATCTACCTCATAGTGTTGTTGTGGGAATTAAATGAGTTAAACCTTTAAAAACACTGGGTTTCTGGTAGGGGGTACATGTTCTATATGTGTTAGTTAAATAAATTGTAATATTTAGCACCTAATGAATGCTCAAGAAGTGCTAGTTGCTATTATCATCATTATTATAGTTAGATGATGATTATCATGGTCACCACCATAATTGTCATCTCATCATCTAATTATTCTCTTTCTGGACCCTGTTACATTTGACCCTATTTATCCTTCCCTTCTTCTTGAAACTCTCTATTCCCTTGGCTCCTGGAACACCATACTTACTCGTTCTCCAGGCTGTTTTCTGCTCATTTCTCACCCAACTTTTTCATGAGCATCTCTTTTCTGTAGTACCTGTAACATGCTACTGTCCCCTGAGGTTCTGTTTTCAGCCTATCACTCTTCTCATTCTGGAGTGATATCATTCAGTCTATTAAATAGTCTAAAGTATTAACGTTATCTCTCATCTGCTGGTAGAGGCTGCTCATTTCAGATGTCAAATCCACCTCATCAGTTCAGGCTTCCACTAATTCAGGTTACAGATGCTGCTATTTGGCTGGCAGCTGCATGTGTCCATCTGGTCATCCCAGATCATCCAAAAGGAAAGTTATCTTCCGCCTAAATAAATTCTTGTTCCTCCATTCTGTATCTCACTCGAGGGCACCTTCATCTCCCTGGTCACCTACTCTAGAAATGCAGAGGTCATTCTTGATTCTTTCTTTACCTTCATGCCTTACATCCAAGCCATCACTAATGCCTGCTGGTCTTATGGGGCGCTATTCCCAAAATTCGGTGCTTCCTTTCTCTTCTGACTCTCACTAATTCAGTCTCCACCATTTCCCATCTCAACCTCTTACATGGACTTCTTTCTCTCATTCTGCCCTTTCCAAACCCATCCTATATCCTCTAACATGCAATGATGTTTTCAAAACACAAACCTGACACTATTACTCTCTGGATTAAAGGCCCTCTGGGGCTTCCTTTTTTAATAGACTAAAGGCCAAAGACCAGACTCCCTACTATGGGAAGCTCTCTATGACTAAACCTCTGCCTGTCTATCCAGTCTCATTTTTAACCATTTCACTTCTCAAACTGTGTTCACTGGACCAGATCAATGGAACTTCACCAAAAGGTCTTTTTCCAAACCAGAACCTGTGCCCAGAGTGAGTGCCCTCACTACACATAATGACTATTCTCCCTCTAACGTTCAGCCATGATCCCTCCCAGAAGATGCCCTCCTCCCCATCACTCCTCTCCTTTTTCACCTGCAAGTTGGGCTCTATTCTGTGTCGGTTTTTCATGTCTGCTATAACAAATTCCCACAAATTTAGTGTCTGAAAACAACACAAATTTATTACAGTTCTGCATGTCTGAAATCTAATATGGATCTCATTGGGCTAACGTCAAAGCACCAGCAGGGCTCGTTCCTTTCCGTTGACTTTGGACGTGATCCTTGTCCTTAACCTTTTCCAGGCTCTAGAGGCCATGTTCATGGTCCCTTTCGTTCATCTTCAAGTCCAGCAATGGCTGGTTGACTCCTTCTCACACTATATCAATCTAATCTATTCTTCTGCTTTCCTCTTTCACTTTTGAAGACCCTTGTGTTTACCTTGTGCCCAACTGGAAAATCCAGGAGAATCTTCCTATCTTAAGGTCAGCCAGTTAGCAAGCTTAATTCCTATATTCTATAATGAAGCATGTTTATAGTTTCTAGGAAGTAGGGCTTGGACATCTTTGGAGAGGATGTCATTCTGCCTGTCACAATATCTCTCAGTGTTCCTATAACATTCTGTGCTTACCTCTATCATTCCACATTAGTAAATATTGTCATAAGTATTTGTATGTTCTCTCTCTGACTTAACTTTGACTGTCTTAAGGTCTTTCTCATTTTTGAATCCCTGCCTTAAGAGTAAATAGTAGACTTTCTATAATATAGGTAATTCAAATGTCTAGTGATAACCTGGGGCCCCAATAGGGATTAGCACAGAAGGGGGATTAACCTGTGCCCAGTAATTTGAGTTATGCACGTTAATGATTCCATTTCTATGAACGTTTGTCATCCAATGTGATGGTAGTCATGTAAGTTGCACTGGTCTTCTTGCTCTAGCCGATAATAAAATTATATATTGTAATAAAATTACATATTGTATATCACTTATCAGACATTTTTCTTGGTACCTTCATGTGTTAATTCATTTAGTCTTTACAACAGTCTTCTGCTGTAAGAACAATTAGTATTGCCCATTTTATGAATATGGAAACTGTGGCATCGGGCATTAAATAACTTGCCTAGTGTCAGATAGCTTAGTATACAGTAACTCTGAGTTAACTAGTCTATTTTGCCAACCCAAACAATCCCTTCTGTGACCAGTCTACTTAAATGAGAGGCCACTATAGTTAATTTGAAATGTTGTTTATTTCTCATGAAACTCAATAGCCTTTAGCCTCATGGGTTTAAGAAGAGAACTGAGTGAATTAGCTGACTCCATCTGAGATTTTTCAGCCAGCCAACCTCTAACACACACCGGCTATGGGCCTCAAGTGTAAAAATGAGCCGTGTATTATCTTTCAAAGCCACCTTGGTCTTTGGGAAAATCCTTGGTCCTAACCGTGAGTCCACAGATGATCATTTTGTCGGTTTGATGAGAGTCAGTCCTAGGGGAAGGCCAGTGTGCCAGGGAGGAAAGATGGAGGGATGAAGCACATTAAATCTGCGGTTGCTTACAGCATCTGCCTTTGATACTGTCTCTGGGGGACACACTGATCGCCTCCTCCCAGTCAACAAATTCTATGTCTTCTCGGCAGTTCTGAAGGGGGAGAGCCCTTTAAGGCATTTTGTACTGACAAGCTTATTTCTCTTAGAGCTCTAGAATGTAATAGAAGCCATCAAAGGCAAGGGATATCAGGAGGTTGTTTTGCACAACGGCAAAAGAATTCATAAGTTTTCAGACGACTCCCGTGCTCATATCAGCAGTTCAATTAGTGGCAGGGTAAACTAATAATATATATTTCCCATTTGGGGCGTTTTTTTTTTTTTTTTAAAGGTTGATTCTGTTTTATCACAAACAACTGGTTGATTCTGTTTTATCACAAACAACTTTG
Organism: Pongo abelii; assembly: GCF_028885655.2. Lineage (NCBI taxonomy): Eukaryota > Metazoa > Chordata > Mammalia > Primates > Hominidae > Pongo > Pongo abelii. The sequence continues at coordinate 129,413,258 of NC_085928.1, read as the reverse complement.
TTTAGAAAGCCAGTGATATTTTTCACTGAATTCAAAGCTCTTGCTAAACTGTAACCTGAATGGTTTGTAATCTAAGGAGGAGAGGAAGAAAGTGTGAACAACATTAAATGGATACCGTCATCCCAGTATGCCTTCAAGAACCCTGGGGTGAAAAGGGAAACTTGTTTTTCTCCACTCAATAGACATGATGGGCAAGATCTACTATTTTTTTTTATATAAGGCAAAGGCTAAGACCCAGTCTCCAGCAAAACCTTGAACAATGCCACTTGAATTCAGTGAATTTGGTCTTTCTCTGTTTTCTGTTGTTGGATCTTCAAGTAGCCTGAGAAAGGTAAATTGAATAGCTTTTTTATGATTAACTTATTCTTAATTACTTCGAAGCCAAAATTGCATATTGCTTTATTTTCAGTACAATTTTATACAAATACTTTTACTTTTTAAATATCAGATGCTAACGTTTATTAATTTTTAGAAAGTTTAAACAATATAAAAACACATAATTATGGTAGAAACTGGCATTTTTCTAAACTCTTACCCATAAGAATCCTACTAATAATATGGGAATATATTTTTTCAGATGGTTTTTCCTTCTGCGTGGGTGTATACACACTTTTTTCCTTCTTCAAAACTGAAATCACTGGGAACATACTTGTCTGTGATTATATTCAGTGAAGAATTTGTACTCTTTGAAGACATATTGCCCTTTTTTTATTCTTAGTGCTATACACTGAATGTGTCCCCAGAAATTCATATGTAAAAACATTCCCAATGTGATAGTATTTGAAGGTGAGGCCTTTGGGAGGTACTTATGTCACACAGATAAAACTCTCAGAAATAGTATTAGCACCCTTACAAAACGGGCTCTGTGAACCAGGAAATGCGCCCTTCTCAGACACAAAATCTGCCGATGCCTTGATCTTGGACTGCCCAGAAAACTGTGAGAAATAAATTTCTGTTGTTTGTAAGTTACCCAGTTTATGGCATTTTGTTATAGCAGCCCAAATGGACTAAGAGTAATAGCTCTGTATTCTCTGGTTACAATAGAGGCCACTCAGCTTATATTCCATTTTCTACTACTTGAAGGAAAAAAAAAAAAGACCAATTGCTTATTTTCATGGAATGAGTTTATAAAAGTTACAATTTTTAGGCACAAGAATATTTGTATTTTAGATGTTGATAAATACATACATAATTGCCCTCCAAAAATGTTTGTATCAATTGACATCTCAGCAAGTTTTCCCACTTCCTCACTGTTTCCCTTGCTACTATAAAAAACCACAAATTTGGCAACTTAAACCACACACATTTTTGTTGTCACTGTTTTGAGACAGAGTCTTGCTCTATCGCCCAGGCTGCAGTGCAGTGGTGCAACCTCAGCTCACTGCAACCTCCACCTCCCAGGCTCAAGCAATCCTCGCACTTCAGCCCCCCAAGTAGCTGAGACTACAGGCATGCACCCCCATGCCTGGCTAATTTTTGTATTTTTGTAGACACAGGGTTTCTCCTTGTTGCCCAGACGAACTCCTGGGCTCAAGTGATCCACACACCTCTACCTCCCAAAGTGCTAGGGTTACAGCCGTGAACCACCACGCCTGGCCAACAAATTTTTAATCTTACAGTTCTGGAGGTCGGAAATCTAAAATGGGCTTCACTGGCTAAAATGAAGGTGTCAGCAGGTCTGAGTTCCCTTTGAAAGCTCTAGGGGAGAATTCATTTCCTTACTTTGCTTGGTACAAGCTCTAGAAGCCACCCACATTCATTGGCTCACGGCCCCAATTCCTTCACCTCAAAGCCGGCAACTCTCAACCTAGTCATCCTTACACTGCCATTTCTATAGTTCTCCCTTCTCATTCCTCTTCCCGCTTTAAGGACTCTTGTAATCACATTGGGTCCATCTGCATAATCCAGGATCAATTCACTCTTAAGGTCAGCTGATTATAACTGTATCTATAACCTAATATGTTAAATATCATATAACCTAACATATTCACAGATCCTGGGTGTTAGGACATAAATATCTTTGGGGGCTAATATTCTGCCTAACACAACATTAGGCTTTTAGGGGCTAATATTTTGCCTAATACAACAATAGGGGTTCTAGCTCTTTGGAATCTAAAATGGAAATTTTTTCTATCACTTAAATTTAAAATTATGATTACACTGTGCAGGCATCCTTTCTAATGTTTTTCTGTCCTTTTCCATGATTGAATTATTCACACCTTTTCCCCTTATCTTTGTTGACCTCAATTATTTATTGGAGTTTTTTATATATTAAGAATATTATATGTATGTTGCAAATATTTTTTCTTAATTTTACATTTTTTTAAATTTATGGTCTCTGTACAGAAGTTAAAAATTTTTATTCCCACATTCCTTGATCCTTTTTATCAGACTTTGTTGCCATATCTTTGAATTTAAACCATCATGGCTATGGATTCAACTGTGTCCCTGCAAAATTCCTATGTCGAAGCCCTGACACCCATGTGACTGAATTGGAAATACGGACTTTAAGAAGGTGATTAAGGTTGAGTGAGGTCATAAGGCTGGAGCCTTATCTGATAGAACTGGTGTCCTTTTAAAAGAGACAGAGACACCAGAACTTGCTTTCTCTCCCCACCATATGAGGAAACAGTGAGCAGGCAGCCTTCTGCAAGCCAGGAAAAGAGTCTCACCAGAATCTGACCATGCTGGTCCCCGATTGCAGAATTCTAGCCTCCTGAAAAAATGAGAAATACATTTATATTGTTTAAGCCCCCAGGCTATGCTATTTTGATGTGGCAGCCCAAGCAGACTAACACAATCACCAACTTGGAAATACTGAGCAACCACAAAGCTGCCTATAGTTCAATTTTTCCCCCTTTCTAAATGCTCTGTGATTCTGACCCCTTCCCTGAAGCTCTTTAGGTATAAATATGTAAGAAAACTTCCCACAAGTGATCTGATACAATAGAGGCCTTAGCTAGCTACAGCAGATTGTACTGAGTGTTCTATAGTGAGATATTCTGAAGACAGAAGACTAAGTGGACTTTGCTTCTGTGTTTACTAAGCACCTTCATTTTAACCAGACTCTCTTTAGAGAGTATATCATTTTGAGCAGCTAGTACACAAGGCATTGTAAGGAAATGGTGGGAACACAGCAGACAATGGAAAGCCTTTAAAGGTGAAAGCAATGAAGGCCTCTCTTAGAGGCCAAATAGTGCCCCCAGCTCCACTCTGGCCTTTCGCAACCCCTGTCTTCCACCTCACATTACCGCTGCCTATTCCTTATCCAGATGTCCTGAAGTCTCTATGTTTTAGTCTTTCCTGAGTTTATTTTTTTATTATTATTATTATACTTTAAGTTTTAGGGTACATGTGCACAATGTGCAGGTTAGTTACATATGTATATGTGTGCCGTGCTGGTGTGCTGCACCCATTAACTCGTCATCTAGCATTAGGTATATCTCCTAATGCTATCCCTCCCCCGACCCCCACCCCACAACAGTCCCCAGAGTGTGATGTTCCCCTTCCTGGGTCCGTGTGTTCTCATTGTTCAATTCCCATCTATGAGTGAGAACGTGTGGTGTTTGGTTTTTTGTCCTTGAGATAGTTTACTGAGAATGATGATTTCCAATTTCATCCATGTCCCTACAAAGGACATGAACTCATCATTTTTTATGGCTGCATAGTATTCCATGGTGTATATGTGCCACATTTTCTTAATCCAGTCTATCATTGTTGGACATTTGGGTTGGTTCCAAGTCTTTGCTATTGTGAATAGTGCCACAATAAACATATGTGTGCATGTGTCTTTATAGCAGCATGATTTATAGTCCTTTGGGTATATACCAGTAATGGGATGGCTGGGTCAAATGGTATTTCTAGTTCTAGATCCCTGAAGAATGACCACACTGTCTTCCACAATGGTTGAACTAGTTTACAGTCCCACCAACAGTGTAAAAGTGTTCCTATTTCTCCACATCCTCTCCAGCACCTGTTGTTTCCTGACTTTTTAATGATTGCCATTCTAACTGGTGTGAGATGGTATCTCATTGTGGTTTTGATTTGCATTTCTCTGATGGCCAGTGATGATGAGCATTTTTCATGTGTCTTTTGGCAGCATAAATGTCTTCTTTTGAGAAATGTCTGTTCATATCCTTTGCCCACTTTTTGATGGGGTTGTTTGTTTTTTTCTTGTAAATTTGTTGGAGTTCATTGTAGATTCTGGATATTAGCTCTTTGTCAGATGGGTAGGTTGCGAAAATTTTCTCCCATTTTGTAGGTTGCCTGTTCACTCTGATAGTAGTTTCTTTTGCTGTGCAGAAGCTCTTTAGTTTAATTAGATCCCATTTGTCAATTATGGCTTTTGTTGCCATTGCTTTTGGTGTTTTAGACATGGAGTCCTTGCCCATGCCTATGTCCTGAATGGTAATGCCTAGGTTTTCTTCTAGGGTTTTTATGGTTTTAGGTCTAACGTTTAAGTCTTTAATCCATCTTGAATTAATTTTTGTATAAGGTGTAAGAAAGGGATCTAGTTTCAGCTTTCTACATATGGCTAGCCAGTTTTCCCAGCACCATTTATTAAATAGGGAATCCTTTCCCCATTGCTTGTTTTTGTCAGGTTTGTCAAAGATCGGACCGTTGTGGATATGTGGCGTTATTTCTGAGGGCTGTTTTCTGTTCCATTGATCTATATCTCTGTTTTGGTACCAGTACCATGCTATTTTGGTTACTGTAGCCTTGTAGCATAGTTTGAAGTCAGATAGCGTGATGCCTCCAGCTTTGTTCTTTTGGCTTAGGATTGACTTGGCAATGCGGGCTCTTCTTTGGTTCCATATGAACTTTAAAGTAGTTTTTTCCAATTCTGTGAAGAAAGCCATTGGTAGCTTGATGGGGATGGCATTGAATCTATAAATTACCTTGGGCAGTATGGCCATTTTCACGATATTGATTCTTCCTACCCATGAGCATGGAATGTTCTTCCATTTGTTTGTATCCTCTTTTATTTCATTGAGCAGTGGTTTGTAGTTCTCCTTGAAGAAGTCCTTCACATCCCTTGTAAGTTGGATTCCTAAGTATTTTATTCTCTTTGAAGCAATTGTGAATGGGAGTTCACTCATGATTTGGCTCTCTGTTTGTCTCTTATTGGTGTATAAGAATGCTTCTGATTTTTGTACATTGATTTTGTATCCTGAGACTTTGCTGAAGTTGCTTATCAGCTTAAGGAGATTTTGGGCTGAGACAATGGGGTTTTCTAGATATACAATCATGTCATCTGCAAACAGGGACAATTTGACTTCCTCTTTTCCTAATTGAATACCATTTATTTCCTTCTCCTGCGTAATTGCCCTGGCCAGAACTTCCAACACTAAGTTGAATAGGAGTGGTGAGAGAGGGCATCCCTGTCTTGTGCCAGTTTTCAAAGGGAATGCTTCCAGTTTTTGCCCATTCAGTGTGATAAGAGAAAGCAGGAAAGATCCAAAATTGACACCCTAACATCACAATTAAAAGAACGAGAAAAGCAAGAGCAAACACATTCAAAAGCTAGCAGAAGGCAAGAAATAACTAAAATCAGAGCAGAACTGAAGGAAATAGACACAAAAAAAATCCTTCAAAAAATTAATGAATCCAGGAGCTGGTTTTTTGAAAGGATCAACAAAATTGATAGACCGCTAGCAAGACTAATAAAGAAAAAAAGAGAGAAGAATCAAATAGACGCAATAAAAAATGATAAAGGGGATATCACCACCGATCCCACAGAAATACAAACTACCATCAGAGAATATTACAAACACCTCTACGCAAATAAACTAGAAAATCTAGAAGAAACGGATAAATTCCTCGACACATACACTCTCCCAAGACTAAACCAGGAAGAAGTTGAATCTCTGAATAGACCAATAACAGGCTCTGAAATTGTGGCAATAATCAATAGCTTACCAACCAAAAAGAGTCCAGGACGAGATGGATTCACAGCCGAATTCTACCAGAGGTACAAGGAGGAACTGGTACCATTCCTTCTGAAACTATTCCAATCAATAGAAAAAGAGGGAATCCTCCCTGACTCATTTTATGAGGCCAGCATCATCCTGATACCAAAGCCAGGCAGAGACACGAACAAAAAAGAGAATTTTAGACCAATATCCTTGATGAACATTGATGCAAAAATCCTCAATAAGATACTGGCAAACCGAATCCAGCAGCACATCAAAAAGCTTATCCACCATGATCAATTGGGCTTCATCCCTGGGATGCAAGGCTGGTTCAATATACGCAAATCAATAAATGTAATCCAGCATATAAACAGAAACAAAGACAAAAACCACATTATTATCTCAATAGATGCAGAAAAGGCCTTTGACAAAATTCAACAACCTTCATGCTAAAAACTCTCAATAAATTAGGCATTGATGGGACATATCTCAAAATAATAAGAGCTATCTATGACAAACCCACAGCCAATTTCCTGAGTTTAAACTGTTTTCCTAACTCTACCACTTACTTCTTTGATCTGTCTTTATCACCTCTTGTTCAGCGTCCTCTTGTTTTCAGAATAACTTTCTGGCTTGAGAGTGGTGTTTGGATGCTGGAATCCTATAGAAACTTCTCTTCCCCACGTTTGAGTGAGGTTATTTTTATTCTGCAGCAAATGTGCCAAATATTTTTAGTGTTTGGATATTATTCTGAAATAGTCATTTAAGTTACTCAAATTTGGGAGCTATCTGGAAGTTCATTTTATGTGACTGGAGGGCTATAATTTATGGTTACTCCAGTATTTGGTTAAATATATAGTGAAAATCAGAACATTATATATGATAATGTCACAGAATTAAGTACTTTTATTTTCCACTGTTTCTGGGTTGAGCTACTCAGGAATGAGCATAGAAATCTAATATGGAAAATTGGCAAATGTGTACGCATAATGTTGAAACTATATTCTTAATTTGGATAATCTCTCTCAATGTTTTTTCAAATGCTAGGAGGAGAGTTATATATTTCTTAAGTCATCAGTGGTTATAATGTCAAATTTCTTGGAACATAGAATAGTAGAGATTTGTAAATAAAATTTTATAATTTTCCCAAACAAAAAAAGTGCTTGAGGTCACAGTCTAACGTGAATGACGTCAACCTTCCTCTTTTAATCTTTTAACAGCTCTCAGTGGGTAGATTTCTCCATTTTCATTAGACAGCATTTGGTGACTACCATTGATATTTTTTTTCTTTTTTTAGGACCAGGTAGATCCACCATTGAAGGGCTGGTTCATTATTTGATGTAGAAGAAATGAATGTTAATGTTGGACCTATTCAAGTGTGGCTAAATGCACATCATATCTGTGATCTATTTTGTGTTCATAGCACTTCTGATTCACAGTCCCCCAGAAAATAGAAAAAAAAAAAGTCAAGATGCCATGTGGCCTACAAAAGTGGATCTATGTTTTTCATATTATTTTCTCCAACTCAGATTTTAGATATGGCATATTTCGACCCTGGTCCCCACCAGAGTTTAGCATTTGATACATTCCATTGTTATCATGGAGAATTCAAGGAATGGAAGAATTTATTAATTTTAGCCCCTCTTTTACTCTGTTCCACTCACTCTGCCTTCCTTGTTGTACAAACATTCCTGGGAGGCTCCTGCCTCAGCACCTTTGCACTGGTTGTTCCCTTAGTCTGAGATCCTCTTTTACCTATTGTTCATTTTCTCATTTCATTTTGGTCTCTCTCAAACATTATCTCATTATAGAAACCTTCCCTGACAACTCTAACATGTCAGCCCGTCTGCGTTCCTTAGGATCTTTCTCTCCTCCTACCTGCTTTTTCTTTTTCCTCACTATGATTTACTATCAAAATATTTGTGCAATTCGCAATTCTGTGTTTACAGCCTGTCAAACCACCCAACACCATAACCCATTAGGGCAGAGATTTATCCATTTGTATTTCCAGAAACTCAAATAGTATCTAGCACATGATATGCACTCAATAAAGATTTGAGCAATAAATGGATAAAGTATAAATATTCTCTTCCAATAGTATATAAAGAATGTTGAATACCAAAAGTAATTATGACCTTATCTTTTACCCTCCAATAAACTGTCAAACCAATATGGCATGGTGCAGTAGAATATAATTTTTCAAGTATGTGCCAAAATATATCTCAACTTTGGGCCGTTAAATAATAGCAAACAAATAGTCGTATTGCTGGCTCATTTTAGAAGTCCATTGAATAGTCATAGAAATGAGTCCATGAATCTCCTTAAGTATTCTGAAATGAAAGAGCATGAGCAGTAACCTATTATTTATTATTCTTTAACGTATATGCCCCATAAAGCTCATCAGTGGATCATTCAGCACCATCCATCATTGAGAGGTGGGAATGTGTGACAGCTGAGAACAAAAACTCTGGAGTCCAACTACCTGGGTTCAAATCCCACTTCTTCCACTTACTAGCTGCGTGACCTTGGGCAAGTTACTTTAGCTTGTTTATACTTCAGTTTCCTCATCTGTTCAATGTGGATACTAACAAGACAAGCTGCTTCTTCATAGAATAGGTGTGAAGATCCAGTAAGTTAATACATGTGTACTACTGTGCACAGTACCTAGAAAATAGCTAGTCTTCAATCATGTTAGATAAAATGGCAGTAGTAATTATAAATGATACAAATAGCAACAATAATAGTAAACTCACTTAACAGCTACTTTTAAGGGCTTTATGACTTTGCTGTTATATCCTAAAACATCTTTTTTAACAAAATGTGTATATACTCATTTTATGCTAAAAATGTCATGTTTAAGTGGCCAAAGAACTTAAATAGACATGTATCTAAAGAAGACATATAAGTGGTCATTAAGCACACGAAAAGATGTTCAGTATCACTAATAATTAGGGAAAGGCAAAATAGAACCACAGTGAGATACCACCACATACCATTTAGTATGGCTATTATTTGGGGGGAGAAAGGAAAATCATGTTGGCAAGGATGTGGATAAATTGAAACCTTATGTCTAGCTGGTGGGAACAGAAAATACAGCATCTTCTATGAGAACAGTATGGCAGTTCTTCAAAATATTAAAAATAGAATCACATTATCATCCATTAATTTCACTTATGGGTGTTAACTAGGGACTCAAACAGATATTTTTACACCAATGTTCATAGCAACTTAATAGCCAAAAGTTGGAGTAATCCAAATCTCCATTGGTGCATGAATAGATAAGCCAAATGCGGTCTGTATGTACAACAGAATATTATTTCGCTTTAAAAAGGAATGAAATTCAGCGACATACTACAATACGGTTGAACCTTAAGGACATTAAGTGAAATTAAGCCGGACACAAAAAGACAAATATTATGTAATTCCACTTATATGAGGTACCTAAAGTAGTCAAATTCATAGAGATCTGTACACCTAAAAATTGTTAAAATGATAAAAACGTTATGCATATTTTACCACAATAAAAAAGACATATTTTTAAAACCTGTCACATTTGAAGCAAATGGCATGTGTATATATTTGTTTAAATTCCCCGTAGACCTAAAAAAGAAGGTTTATATGCAAAACTTAATGGGGAGAGAATAAACCGTGTTATCCCAGCCTATCACTGATAATTAATACCTGCGTAGTATTATTTGTTTACAAAGCACACATATCACCTTATGATGTTCTCACAGTATCCCTTGAAGTAGTGCTATTTTTACCCCTCTAGTGCAGATGAGGAAAATGGATCTCAGAAAAATTAAGTGGTGTGGTGTTCAAGGTTGTAACAGGTTGGTGCAAAGGTAATTGCGGTTTTTGCCATTAAAAGCAATGGGCATTACAAGTAATGGCAAAAACTGCAATTACTTTTGCCCCAACCTAATATTACCGGTAAGCTTGGTGTCAGGGCTTAAGCCCCCAGTCTTCAGGCATTTATTCCCGTGTTCTCTTCTTGAAATCATACCATCCCTTGGCCAGATCTTCTTTTACTGCATAAGTACATCACTCGTTCCAGCTTCCAGTGAAATACAAATGATATTCATTGGCATTAGCATTGGCAAATAGAACATAAGTCTCTTGTAACCTCTAATTTTAGCATCAAAATGAGGTTGGTCAGAGATATTACACTGACCAATTATGATGGAATATGGTTGTAATTTTTCTCCCCTCAACTTTTATTAGTATAAATCAAGAAATACTGTCAAGTATTTAAGAATGAGATAAAATTGTAAGAGGGGGTGGCCGCAGGCTTGCATTTGCATGGGCATGCTATGGTTTTTCATATAAATAATAGTGTGCTAACCAAAAATAACTAACTCTTGAAATGCCATATAGGATAAGCATACCAATGTCTCAAGAATCTCATCTCAAATGCAAGGCCTACACAAGAGTATTTGTTTCTTGAGCTGAAAGAAGTGACCAGAAAATTTAGTCATGTTCCTTGGCCAAAGTCATCTACATTTGGAAAACTGGGTGCTTTCTGTGTTTCTGGGAGAATGAGTTGATATTGGCATACAACTAACTTTCTTTTGGAAGAGTTTCTATGGAAAGTGGTCATTAGATGAAATGATAGTTCCATCTTTCCTGCAATATGACTCTTGTAAGCATCTGAGAGGAAGGTTATGAGATACTTGCTATTCCCAAAACTCATTCTCATCAGAAACTTTAATATTTCAAGGTAAGAATTTTCTTATTCAGTAATCTTGTTTATAAAAGAAAACCAAATACACTAAAGCACTTTTAAAAAATCAATGCTATCTGTACCTTTATTGTCAAAAACCATTTTCTAGTAAGGTTTTTTTTTAAAATGTCCAATCTTGCTGAATAAGCTAAAGACATGTATAGAGTAAGTAGGCAACAGCACAGTTTAAAATTAAAATACTTATCTTTGTCCTTTACAAATTCTTTGTCTCCTGCCTGGTTGGGAGAGTTCTGAGAACTTCCTTGCATTGTCTGATACAGTGGTCAGTAATCACATGTTGTTATTTAAGTTTAAAGATAAAATAATTAAAATGAAATAAAATTTAAAATTTATTTTCTTAGTCAAGCTGGCAATATTGAGTACTCAGCAGCCATGTGCTAGTGGTAACCATATTAGAAAGTATAGATATAAAACATTTCCATTGATTGCAGAAAATTCTATGGACAGTGTTACACCTGTAAAAACTGAATATGCTTCCTGTCAAAATTTGTTCATCTCTGTTTGTGTACTGTGCTGGCCATATGGCACTGATGTGAGGGAACCCACTTTTACACCAACAAAGCCATTGGCTGGTCAGGGCTGGTAGATATGCCATGATCTCATTTGGACCATATTAAGGTGACTTTGCAACTCACCATTGTCTGCCTGCCAAACAAAGTCTTGTGGTCAAGATAATATTGCTAATTTGATCTCTGCCTCCTCTATAACAGAGGCCTCTGGATGGACCCAGACATGGTAGTCATCTGAAGCAGGTGATGCCCTGCCTTTGAAAGCTGGGTCTGTTCCTACATCACTCAGGTATCCCCTTAGGCAGTAAGTCTCAACTACATATTAGAATAACCTGTAGAGCTTTTAAAAATACAGTATTCTGGGTCCTATCTCCGTAAATTCTTTATTAATTGCTCTGGTGTGTGGCCAGAGCAATTTCTTCAGATATTCTGAAGTTCAGCCAGGTTGAGAACCACTGCCCTAAGGCCTGTTCTCAACACCTTAAGTAGTTTTATTGCAAGGCTTCTGTGTCCCTGGGTCAGCCACAAGTATCAAGTCACATAAGAGGACTGAACAGTGATACAAGAGACTCCGGTTTGATTTCCAGCCCTCTTACTGACTAGTTGTGTTACTTTGGATATGTTAGTCCCACCTGAGCCTCAGTATCTTCCCCTGTTAAACTACAGGGCTGCTTATTTCGCACCTCCAAATTCTATCAGTTTATGAAATACCCATTCCTATTTAAGCCAATAGAACGGTTCATGTCAAACTGTGGAGAGAAATCTTTTTCCTGTTCACGTCCCACCTCATTCATTTGCATTTTACATTCCCCATAAGCTGATGCTCTGCAAGCACATAGATAGTCCTGAGCCTACCCAAATAGCCCCAAGCTTCCTCAATGTATTGGGGGAACAGGATAACAAATTCTAAACACTGAGTTTAGAATCCAGCAGAATATTTAGCCACTTCTATGTGGATCTACATGTCATATTAAGTGCAGAATCATTGCTGATATTTCTGTGTCTAACAAAGGACTTGAGCTGGCCTCAGCTATTGTGCATGAGAAGCTCATGCTTTCTTTTACATCTCAAGTCTTTTGAGCTGCTCACTTAATCATTATATTGCCTACTTCAGAAATGTTTACAAGTAACCTTTAAAATCATCATCTAATGGAAACTAAAGTGAAAGTTATATTTATCATGACATTCTAATCCGGTTATGATGAGTTTCTTCCCTTTTGCCTTTTCCCAAAGCAGGCTGGCTTTCTTAGAGGCTGCCTAATATGTCTCCAAATGGGCCCATACTTCAAGGTGCTGTTAGAAGTGACATCTCCCTGCTCAGCTCATCAGAGACAGTGATAGGATAGCACCTTTCAAGGTGACAGTGTTTGTGACAGCAGGCAGTGGGGAAAGTCTGCTCACTGGCAAAGATAAGGAATGCGATATCATTTGGTCTGCATGTTTCATCACCGAAACTGCTTATGGTTTCAAATTGCCCATGAATCAACCTGTAAGTGCCTTAGAATAGGAAAGCAGTTGCTAGCTGGCACTTGACTCCACTGTGACAGATATTTCACTTCCTCAGTGTCTGCCAGTCTTCTCTTATAACCCATCACCTAGCATCAAGGCATCCTGCTTTTAGCAACATCCTTTTCAGGCACCTCCAGGTTATGGGTGCAGGCCCCAAGCTTGGTGTTCAGACCTCAAAACCCATTGTCTGTGACTCCCACTGGCCTGCCACCCCTGCACTGTGCACCCTGTGTGCCGTAACTGTTGCTGCATGTGGCAGCCTGTCCCCACCCTGGGATGGTTCTCACTTTCAACTTTGCTTATGGCCTGGGAGTCCTTCTAGCCCACAGCTGCCTAGTAGATGTATCCTCTGAGACACATATATAATTTAAAACCTTTTGATTGCCACATTAAGAAAAAGTAAAAAGAAACCAGTGAAATTAATTTCAACAATATGTTTCATTTAACCCAGCATATTTAAAATATGATTTAAACACAAAGCCTGCATAAAAATTAACTAGTATACATTTTGTTTTTCATACTAAGTCTTCAAAATCCAGTGTATATTTATACTTATAACACCTCTCAATTTGGATGGGACAGTTCAAGTGCTCAGCAACCACACGTGACTAATGGCCATAGGCTACCATAGAGGATGGTGCCCTTCCAGTCCCTTCACAAGCACCTCACATGCTTATCCCGATTCGGCCTGAAGACTCAGATCAGGTGTTACCTTTATGAAGCTGCCAATTTATACAGGGTGACCAGGAAGGCCTCTCCTACTCGAGACTGCTGAGTAAAAAGATGGGAAAACTAGTACAAATTTCTGGAGCCTGGCTCCCTGGAAAGGGGACCTAAGACACATCTCATATGTATTTGCTGTAATAATGCTGTGAAACAACCCCCAAATCTCAGTGGTTTATAATAACAAACTTTTTTTTGTAGGTCAGCCTGGCTCTGCAGGGCTTTGGAGGGCTTAGTGGGAATCAGCTGAACTTGACTTTCTTCTGCATGTCCCCTTATTCTGGGACCAGCAGCTGCCTCTTTATATAGTCTTCATTATAGCAGCAAAAATACAGGAAGGGGAGAGGAAATACATAAGGCATCTTAGGGCTCAGGGTCGGGACTGGCAGACTGACATTTCTACCCGTGTTCCTTTGGTCAAAGGAAGTCACATCACCAAGCTCAACAGCAATGGGGTAGGGAAATATCCTTGCCCACAGTGGAGGGAAGGAAATAGTGTGAGCCAGTAATCAACTCTTTATGCCATGTAAGGATACTTAGCTGATCAGCATTTGCTTGGAAGCTCAAAAATACTGTTTTTTAAAAAAGATCTTCGTCTTCTCTTGGCCCCATGCTCTTATGTGCTGCCCCATCATGCTATCAGAGGTCACTGCACACAGTCTCAGTCATAGTGGTGACCACATCATACCCACAGACTCTCCGTGAGCACCTCTTAACCCAAGTCTGGCTAGGCACGGTGGCTCACGCCTTTAATCCCAACACTTTGGGAGGTCAAGGCAGAAGGATTGCTTGAGCCCAGGAGTTGAAGACCAGCCTGTGCACATGGCAAAACCCTGTCTCTACAAAAGATACAAAAATTAGCCAGGCATAGTTGTGTGTGCCTGTAGTTCCAGCTACTCGGGAGGCTGAGGTGGGAGGATCAAGTGAGCCTGGGAGGTGGAAGTTGCAATGAGCTGTGATTGGGCCGCTGCACTCCAGCCTGGGTGACAGAGCAAGACCTGGTCTCAAAAAACAAAACAAACTCAGGTCCGTATTTTTAGTACCTGGCTTACTGCCTGCAGCATCCAGAAGCTACCCCTTTATACCGTTAGCCATACTGCAACCCTTTGATAATATGTATCACCTTAGAATCCTGCATATTCAAGAACTATCTGTCCTATAGCTGAGAAGCCCCGTAAGGGCAGTAACTAAGTCCACCTTGGTCATAGCTGAATCTCCAATGCTAGGTTCAGTGATGGGCATCATTGTCCTTAATAAAGTCTTGTTCAAATGAGAACACTGGGACACAGGAAGGGGAACATCACACACCGGGGCCTGTTGTGGGGTGGGGGGAGGGGGGAGGGATAGCATTAGGAGATATACCTAATGTAAATGACGAGTTAATGGGTGCAGCACACCAACGTGGCACATGTATACATATGTAACAAACCTGCACGTTGTGCACATGTACCCTAGAACTTAAAGTATAATAAAATAAATAAATAAATAAAGATTTGTTCAGTTGAAGGAAATTATCCTAGAATGAGCAGCAAGGTAAGAGCCAAATACAGGGTTTCACATGAAGCTAGAGTATCCCTAGGTCACTTAACCTCTCTGAGGCTCAGCTTCCCCTTCTGTAAAATGAGGTTTATAATGTGATGTTTACATCATGGGGATAATGTAAGAATTAAATGAGGCAATTCATGTAAAAGCCTTAGAATATGTGTGAATCATAAAAAATATTTTTTGTATTTTTGATAATAGCTATTCTAACTGGGGTAGTGTGTTATCTCTGTGGTTTTGATTTTCATTTCCCTGATGATTAGTATTTCATCATATTTTTGGCCATTTGTGTGTTTTCTTTTGAGAAATGTCTGTACAGGTCTTTAGCCCATTATATACACTAACTACCCTGATTTGATCATTATACAATGTATACCCGTGTTGAAGCATCACATGATACTCAATAAATATGTACAATTGTTATGTGTTCATTACAAACAAAATACTCGATAAACATAATTTGTAGAATAGGAACATAGGAAACCAAAATGAAGTAAAATATAACAGAAGGAATTTAATTCCATATTTCATTTTCTCTCTCTTAGTAACTAGGAAACTAATCAAAGAAATTCTCAGATCATCAACTGTGACTTGTAAGAGTTTTGAAAGAAAGAAAGGATGTTAAAAGACATTATGCCTCTAATTTTACAGAATGATTATAGACATAATGGGCTGAACACTTAGCATAAGAAAGGCCTAAAGAAGAGAAAAGCCATCTTGTATTCCATTTGCAAACACCTAGAAAAGAGCACAGTCCTTGGTAGTAAACCCAATGGCTGTGTGAAGACCAGGTTTTGTCAAACCAATCGCTTCATAAGACTGGTTGACAGGTCTCAGGATCAAAAGCACTTGACTAATACAGTATATATTGGCAGTAATCTGTATAACAGCTCATAAAATTTAAACTTAAATTCTAGATCTGGGACTGGTCATCTTATCTCATTGATAAGAGTTGAGACAGGAAGGGAAGAAAGAGTGAAAATAAGTGAATGCATGAATAGATGAATGAATACTTGGATGATTAAAAGAAATAAGAATGAAGAGTATCTCTCTTCAAGGTTAATAATAAGAACAGCAAAGCCTATATCCACATATTACTGGAAAAGTTAGCTAACTGTTTATCCAAGGAGTAGAAAAGAAGCTCAAACTTTCAAGGCATGATTTAAAATGTTGCTGGTAAGGAAGAACTCTAGGTAGGTGTCAAATAATTGGTAGATTACATTGTGGAGGCCAATGTAGGGGGAGGGCAGGTAGGCCAACAAGAGCCAATTAAGCCACCTAGCAGAGCAGCCTGGGACATGGAGTCCAGGACCTTCTCAGTCACCCAAAAGTCATCCTAATCCACTCCAAGAGCTCCAAAGAGCTCCAGTGAGTCACTATTAAAATAAACTGCTCACTTGCAGAAGTGGAAAGACACAAGTGAAATCGCCTATGGATCATAAACAAAAAGAGGAGTTCTTATCCACATCCCAAAGTAGTGGTTCTCAGAGAACAGTATGCAAATTGAGTTGTCCTCAGAAGACTCTCATGGGCCTTGAGTAAAATGAGCAAAATAAGACTAATACACAAATTGTTTTTCATAAACTTAACTTATGCAATGTTATAGTTGTATGTCCTTCCTATATTTAGTGCAATTCTATTGTCTTAAAATGTTTAGATTGTGATAACAGATGGCAAATAGAGTTTGGTTTACTTTTGGCTTACTTAGCAAAATAGAAGTTGGCCATTCTGTGTGGGTCCCTCTGCTTTTCTAAAGTAAATTTGTATTGAAGTGTAGCACATAAGTACACTTTTTACGAAGTGAATACACAAGTAACTTGAACCTAGGTCAAGAAACACAACATGTCTTGTACCTCAGAAGACCATATACCTCTTTCCAGTCACTACTCTCCCATAAACATGACAACTCCTGACTTCTGACAGGCTGCTTTTCTGCTTACATAAATGATGCCACACAATATTTTCTCTCTTGTGTCTTTTTTCATTCAATGTAATGTTTGAGAGACTCATCCTTTCATGCAGATAGTTGTGGTTGGCTTTTCTCATTGCCAGACGATATAGTGCTCAGTTCATGTGTATTTTTTTGTCCTACTGAGGATGAACATTTGCAACTTTTCCACTTCAGGGCCATTATGAGCATTGTAGCTACAGGTTTTCTTGTACATTTTGGTGTGGTGTGGTGGGTGGTGGTACATGTGTACATCTTCTGTGGCTTACCTCTAAGTATCTGCTTCTAGAGCTGGGAAATGAATGAATCTCACTGTTTTGTTGTAAAGATTAAATGAAATAATGTATGTGAAACTTTTGTGAGCTTTAAATATGATGCAAATATGAGAGTTGCCCCTTGGAAGACCCTCTTCTGTTTCACTCTCTACCCATCGGACAGTCCAACAGCATTCTTGAAATATTCTCTAGTCACTCTCAGGCCTTCCAAATCCTTATAGAACGTGGGGTCTATAACAGTAGTTCTTCGCTCTAGGTCAAGGTACATAGGTACAACAGTGTCTCTGCCAAATATCTATGGATGTGTAGATTTTATTTGTGCCACAGCTAAGAATCCACTAGCTGTATCCATGGATTTACGGATTCTTAGCTTTGATAGATACTTGAACAGGTCATCTAAATGGGTAGAAACCCAGATACAGCTTCTTGAAAGTAAGCAGAAAGAGATAGCAAAATAGCAGCCCAGTTACAAGGCAAATTTGCATATATACCATATTATGTGAGAATTTGGCCTTGTGAGCATATGAAAGAACATAGCTGGGCCAGCACATTCTACTCAGTAACACTACTAAAGGATAACACATATGGGAGCTAAGAATGCTTTTGTAGATTTGGGGAGCTATTGAGGTAGGTGGCTGTGGTGTCATTGTAATGATTCTCAACTTATTTGGTGTTTAGTTTCTTTAGTCTCTGTAAGCACAGCACCAACATATTTAGCATTTAAACCCTAAAAGATTGTGCAGCAGTGGGGATTTGCACTCATAGCCAGCTACTGTGTGTTACTTTTCACGTGGTGATCATAGCAACACCATACATTCATGCAGGGCTTTAGGATTTTTATAACCCGTCCACACACATCATTCCCTTCTATCCTCTCAGAAGCCCCAGAAACAGTGCAAGTAATGGAATATTCACAGTATCAAAATGCAGAAGGTTACTTGTCTTGTCCAGGGACATATTATTGTAAAATCAACACTGAAACTTGGACCTTCTGCCTTCCAACTTCCTTCTACTCACCCCACAGCTTCTTGGGTGCATGGCCACCTCCCCCACTGCGTCATAAATGCCCTGAGAACAGAGGGTACCTCTTGTCCTGTGTTCTATTTCTCTGTTGCACCCACTGCTGCATCTTAAGCATAATGGGTGCTTAATGTAGTTGAGATAATTGTGTTTCTTTATTATTTGGTTACAATTTTAATAGGTTGTTCTAGGAGTTCAGATGCTTCTAGGGAAAGAAAGGGACTCTTGATTGAGAAAAGTTCTTAAGGGATCTTTTAATTGTACAAAAATAGATTCCAAAGCAAATCTAGGGAAGAGATAGTTACTATTGATCTATTAAAAAAAAAAAGTTAAATGTTTTTCTCTGACAGGTTGGGAGAAAGATTGGGACCAAAAGGGAGAAAATGGTAAAGAAAGTTAGAGTGGTTTTGAGAAATATGGTGGATGGCCAGAGCCAATGAAGAATGAGAAGGTCTAGGTGGTGAGGATGGTTGAGGACTAGTGATATATTAGCTTTTAGGCATTTCCTCCTCTGCTCTGTGTTGTAATATCACTGTGGGTAATTTTGTCCCAAACTTTGGTAATATTATATTATACATCCTGTGTCAGTGGTACTTTAGGAAAGAGGGGTTAAGTCAGTCTTTGGTCTAAAGGGAGAGGTCAAGTGCCTCAGGAGGCAAGACAGGAAGAGAGGATTGAGAGGCGGAGTTGTAGGGGAGGGAAGATTTCTTCTCCTCACACATTGCTAGATTTGTGGCTGAGGCTTCCATAACAAAAGGCAGATTAACTAGAGAAAAGCATACAAATTCATTTAATATAAATGTTTTATGTGACACAGGAGCCTTCATAAGGAAATGAAGACCCAAAGAAACAGGTACAGTTGTGTAATGTTGTGCTTAGGTTTGACAAAGAGTAGGCAGTCATGGGGAAATATGATTGGAGGGCAAGAGGGTATAATCTAATGCTAATAAACTGGGGGGAACTTAGCAAGGCCTGTTTGTTCAGATTCTTTTCTCTGACCCTGTGTCTCCAGAAATAAGAATATTCCTTTCCTCTGAGTATAGGGAGGGCACCTCTCAAATGAGGGTATTTTAACCTGCTTCAGAGGAGAAGGATGAGGAGAAAGTGAGAGTGACTTTCCTGCTTCTGCTGTTTTCTCAAATGCCAAGGTGCCATAATTTTGGGTAGCCTTTCCTGAACCCCATCAGAGTGAACAGTTGGAACGCTGAGTGAAATAACCTGGACATAAACCTCCTTAGGAATGCTTAGAAATGTTGGAAAGGTCACTAGACTTTTCGCAGAACATGGGGTATTTGGTGTCAAATAATTTTAGTTGGATATTGAAAAAACAGTGCCTCCCACCCACCCCCACAAAGATGGAGGGTACAGAGACACAGATGTTACATCAATGTTTATTGAGTTCTTCAGATTAGGATCCAGGTCCCTCAATCTTTGAAAAGTTAATAGAGTTTTGTTTTAGCATTTTTTCACCTTCCGTTGTATTCTTGCAATTATTCCATATCCTACTGAAATATGACTTGATTTGCCATTTTTTGCTTCCTTGCTTAATCAACCAAGGACATGTGCAAAGCCAGAATTCCAGTAGCATGGGGTCTTTTTGTCCTCTGCCCCATCTTGGTCTCGGAGTGGGTTTATGGGGAAGGGTGTGTCTGTGTGTATAAGGGCAGGAACAAGCAGGGTCACATAAAGGAGGAAGATCACTTACCAGCTTAAGAACAAACCTGTTTACTCTTAAACACATACTTTTGTCAAAGTCAGCAAAAGCCAGAGCCATTGTGCCTATGAAACTGCATTTGCATTTATAGTACAAATAAGAAAAATGAATCCTCACTAGAGAATGCTCTTAAAGAGATTATAAATCCGCTCTCTTGGCTGGAATGCTGGACAGTATTTTGATTGGTATGTGAGGATGTGTGTTGCACTTGAAAGTTAAGGCAAGCAAGAAATTTGGGAACGGAGCCAGTGAGGACATTTTACCCTGGGAACAGTTTAGTCACAAAGGGCCATCTCATCTATTGAAACTGCCTATACCTTGCTAACTTTGTAGACGTTTATTCCACAATGAAGCTTGGCTTATGATGGGTTAATAATTAGATACTCCTTGTGTATAGTTCAAGTGAAGGCCACTAGCTATGACTTCACTTTGGCTGGGGTTTCCCTGTAATCCATTTAGCAAATTAAAGAGATTACTTTGATTGGTGCCATTATCTCCTATTCTCTTGCGGGTGAACCACTTAACCTGTGCTTAATTGAAAGAGATAGAGAGGGTACAGTAACAAATACAATCAAAAGGAAGGGGCAATAGGATCTGTAGGCCAAACAAATGATCAGCACTGGGCTAACAATAGCAGATTAGAGGTGAGATCAATTAATTAGAAGCTATTGTAGGCGTTGGGTGGTTGCCAGGGTTTCTAGTAGCCTAAGCTGTCATGCCAGCTCTGTTTAGGAGGATTTTAATGACTGGGAGTTGATGTGGCTATTTCAATAATTACTTACTTTTATAATTACTTCATTAGAATACTAAATTTATTACTTCAACCAGGAAGGTCTTTATCCCCCCATATATCCAGCCATATTGGAAGCTGCATCCTCCTACAGAGATATCTTCTGTTTGGAAGAGGCAGTAGTTTGGAAATAGCTGTGCTCATGTTGTGTTACTAATCATATATTTAAGTGCCTGCTCTGCAAGGCCCTGGGCTAGGTGTTCAGATTACAGAGATTAATGAGGCACTGTCTTTGGAGTGGGTGCAAATACAAAAGCATAATTTCAATGCAATTAGATAAGAGCGAGTATAAAATTATGCAAAGGCAATATATCAGCCCTAGTTTAAGTAAAGGAAAGAGAGAACATTGTAGTTGTTTCATGCAGGAAGAGATTTAATCTTAGGAATTAGGTGCCAGATATGGCCCTCTATTACCCTACTGACTTTATCTTCTACCACCTCTTCCCTCCTTTGCCTTGCTTCAACCTCACTGGACTGCTTCCTCTTCTTCAAATTCCCCAGTCACACTCCCAGTGAGGGGCCTTTGCACTGACCATTCCCTATGTCTGCAATGCTCTTCCCTCAGATACCACATGGCTTACTCTTGAATGTTTAAATCATTCTTCAAATGTCACCTTTTCGGTAAGCCCTGCCTCTACTACCCTATTTAAAATTGTTACCCACTCTTACTTCTAGCACTTTTGGTGCCCCTTATACTTTTTCTAGTTTTCATAGCACTAATTTTTATGATACAAAATACTTAACAAAATACTTAATATGTATATCATGTATTCCCACACATAGTAGAATCTAAGCTTTATAGGTAGGATTTTGTGTCTCTTGTTCACTGATAAGTCCTAAATTAGTCCCTGGAATATAGATGGTGCTTGATAAATATTTGCTGAGTGGATCAGGCACTCACAGCATCACCAGAAGAGCTGGCAGAGAGGAAGCCAGGGCATTGCTGCTAGGCTTGTGAGTTCAAGGTCACACCACCATAACTGTGATCCATCATTTAGAAACTGTTGCTGACGTGTTTGTCAGTGCACCCACTGGGACTGCTCACCACCGCCACCACCCACATCTTTGGAAGCTTCCTGGTAAGGCTTGGATACCAGATGGCTTCTGCTTCACTTCCATCTTCCAAATCTCAAGGAAGACAGCCTGGTAAATGTAGTGTTTATATTTTCAACTCCTCCAAATAGAAGGGGAGGGTAAAATGAAAGCTGCAGAAACCAACCCAACTCTTTGTCACTGGACATTGTAAGAACATGGAGGAGCGACACTGTCTCTTCCCTTTTCAGATGAGCAACTGGCCACACAGAGTGGTTATGTAACTGGCTGTAGGTCTCACAAGTAAATCACTAAGTCACATTTACCCATCTGAGTCTCCTGATTCCAAAGCCCTTGTTTTACTCCAGATCATTCCTTTTGGCTGCTCACAGGATAGTATTAATAAGGACAAAATCAAAAGTTTAAGTCCTTGGGAAGCTCTGTCCTCTCTTAGAATGATGGCAATGACCTCTCACTTTTGCCAGCCTGAAGCAGACAAAAGAGCAGAGCTGGGCTTGTGGAAACCAGTCAGAGCTCTGAGAATAGCAACTCAACGTGTGGGCCTCTTCCATGGCAGGTCATTTTTGCTTTCTTTCATACCCAGTCCACTTAGGTTGCAGAACATTAAATGACTTCCCTCTCTATCTCGGGCCTGACCCCAAGTGGAAATTCTTCAGTTCCTCTGTATCTCAACACCCGTGCCACATCAATCAGACAGGAGGCCACATAATTGCTGAAATTAAAACATAATACCTGACACCTTAGAGGTGGCTCATTGGAGTCTATGAATATTTATTTAATGGAAATGGAGTAACTGTGACCTTGCTGGGTCAGACTGACTGTTTCTCTCCCTGACACACCTTGTGAAGAAACAGAGAAATTTTAAGCTGCAGATCAATAAGGTCATCTGCTGTGGGGCTGCTGTACTGAGCTGGATTATTCCATCATCAGGAACAGCCACAAGCCCTTCTAAGGGGGCAATTTGTGAATGGCATTCAGTTAGGGCCCAGACAGGATTAGAGACATGTTGCTAAGCAACTCTACTTTTGGGCATTTGGATGAGTGGGGCAGGCAGCCTTCTCTAGTAGTGCTCAGTGATCCCCACCTCCTGGCATTCACTCCCTTGAATAATCTCTTCCCTTTGTACACATGGAGTGGAACTAATGACTTTCTCCTAACATATAGCATAAGGCAAAAGTGATGGTAGGTCATTTCCAAGCATAGGTTATAAAAGACTGTGACTTTTCTCCTGCTGGCAATCTCTCTCCTTCCCTTCATCCCTCCCTCCTTCTCATTTTGCTGCGTTGATGAAGTAAACTGCCATGCTGGAGAAGCCCACATGGAAATGAGTTTGGCCTTTGGCCAACACCAGTAAAGGAACTAAGACCCTCTGTCTAACAGCTCGTGAGGAACTGAATCCTGCAAAGAAACAGCATGGACTTGAAAGTGGACCTTCCCCACTCAGGCCTGTAGATGACTAAACCTAATCAATACCTGACTACAACCTGTAAGAGACCCTAAAGGTAAGGGCCCAGTTAAGCTAAGCCCAGATTCCTGACCTGAAGAAACTATGAAATAATAGTTTGTTTGAAGCCATTCAGCTTTGAGTAATAAAAATATTTGAGCAATAAAAATATTTGAGCAATATTTTTGTTTGAGTAGTATTACTCAAGTGTATTTTTATTTGAGTAGTATTACTCAAGGAAAATATTACTCAAATATTTTTATTACGCAAAGCTGAGTGGCCTCAAACAACAGCATTTAGCAATAGCTAACTAATATAGTGAGGGAAGCAGCATTCTAAAATGTAGGTTGTCAGCAACTCATAAATCCCTGCAAGGTGAAAGGTGGGGAAAGTTCTCAAGATAAAACCATTTGGATGTGCACTCAGGATTAAAAGTCAGAACCTCGACTCATATTTAAATAACAATTGCAGTTGACTTTTTAACAACATGGGTTTGAACTGCATAAGTCCACTTATATGTGGATTTTATCAACCAAACACAAATCAAAAACACAGTATTCATGGGATGCCAAAGCTAGGTACAAAGAAGGCTAACTTTTTGTATATGTGGGTTCCACCGGGCTGGCTGCAGACTTGAGTATGCATAGATTCTGGTATATGTGAGAGTCCTGGAAGCAACACCAAGGGATGACTCTGCATTTACCAAATGTCCTTAGAGCAGCTCTGTGAGATAGGTGCCCTGATACTCATTCATTCATGTGTTTATTCATCTATTCATTCATTTATTCCCTCTCTTACTCAGCTTTGCATTTCCAGGTACTGTGTTAGATACATGTTAGATAGTCCTCATGGGGTTTCCAGTTTAATAGCTGAGAGCATTATTACCTCAGTGATCACAACAGTGAATATATAATTAAAACCTGAGATGAGTTTTCTGAAGTAAAGAAATTGTCCTAGCAAAGGAGTTTGACCCATATTGAGGTAGGGTTAGAGAAAGCTCCACTGAGTAAGTGACCTGATGAATTCTGAAGAACAAATTAAGTGAATTGGAAAAGGAAAGGCTTTGCAGTCAAAAGTAGTGTATTCAAAGGCCCTTTGTTGGGAAGGCTCATTGTTTGATGCTCTAGGAAGAGAGGAGAGAGAGAGATGGGACATGTGGATTTGGGCAGGCTGTGCAGGGGTTTGTAGGGCACATGACAATAGGAAGCCATTTAAGGGGGCTGTTGGTAGTGACATGATCACTTCAGAAAGGTAACTTTGGCTGCAGTGTGGAGAAACAGTTGGAGTTGAACTTGAATTGACCCTGACAGACCAATTAAGATGGTCTTGGAATAACCTAGGTGAGAGGGGAGGGTGCCTTATACTACTAAGGTGATGACCAAGGGTTGGAGAGAGGGGAGTATTTCAGAAACTTATCAGGTGAAATAGACAGACTGGGTAATGAATTGGAGGGAATGCAGAGGAGGCAGTGTGACTATGCCCATTTTACCAATGAGAGGGCTCTTAGAGAAGGTGACAACTTGTCCAAAGTTGATGGCAGAGCCAAAGGAAGAAGGAAGATTATGTATAATATGTTCCATTTTAGACAATTGAGCATGCTACTTGGCTTTTTCTTTCTCTGTCTCCATCTGGTTGGTGTAACCACCAATATACACATACAAATATATCTACACATGCTCAGTAACAAGGGTGTGCGCATACATACAAACTCAAAAAGTTGTTAAACCCCATCACTTTTTCTGCCTCCCTATTCTTATTTTCATTAAACCATTTGTGTCAGAGGCTGTTATCTAGCCACCCACCCCCATTCAATTAATTGCTAGTCTTGATCCTTCTCTTTTGTTTTTTTTTTTTTTTTGAGATGGAGTCTCACTCTGTCACCAAGGCTGGAGTGCAGTGGCATGATCTCAGCTCACTGCAAGCTCTGCCTCCCTGGTTCATGCCATTCTCCTGCCTCAGCCTCCCCAGTAGCTGGGACTACAGGCACCTGCCACCACGCCCGGCTAATTTTTTGTATTTTGAGTAGAGACGGGGTTTCACCATGTTAGCCAGGATGGTCTCGATCTCCTGACCTCATGATCCGCTCGCCTTGGCCTCCCAAAGTGCTGGGATTACAGGCGTGAGCCACCATGCCCAGCTCAACTTGATCCTTCTCTTACAACCTCTCTTGAATATATTATTTTCCCTCCCTCTCTACTATAATCCCTCTAGCCCACTGAGAAGCCCTCTGATGTTTCTCCTCCTCTCCAGCCTTTCTTCTTCAGTGTGTCCTATACAACATTGTTGAATCGACTTTATTCATCATTATACACCCTGTTCAAAAATGTTAGTTGCTTCTCACTACCTAAAGTCTCACCTCCTTACTCCTCCATTCAGGCCCTTTGGAGGAAACTCCAAAATTATTTTTCTTTATAATCCTTCCCCCCAATTGGTTTAATCTTTATTCATTCTTACCTTCCCATTTGAACATTTTAATTGTACTTTGAGAGTTGACAAAGTCATGTGTAATATTTACAACAACCTTGCGAGGTTGGTATTTTTATTTTTACATTTCACAGAGGAATGAATAGATCGATCATCAGGGAGAGTAAGTCCACAGCAGAGTACTATCACTCTCAACTGTTTAAATAAACCTATACTTTTACTTCAAGATAGCTATTTTACAAGAAAATTTATGTATCATGGCCACAAATGAAAAACTCCCAATCACTCATGATGCGCTCTGTCTTTGTTAAGGGGAGATCAGATTAGTAAAGACACAAAGATGAAGGCTTTCTCCTGCCTGTTATTACAAACAATGGAAGAGGCAGTTTGTTTCTGTGTGACTCAATTTTGTCATTTATACACCACATAAACTAATTCATATTCTAGTGATACAGGGTTTATATCTTGGGGATGAATGCATTGTTGAAATGTATAATATCTTGAACAAAGTTAATAAGCTATGGTGCTTGTCTTAAACTCTGGTGTCGCTCCCTTTCCAGCAGACACTACTGCACTTATCCTTCTTTTTTCATCCAAAATTCATTTCTGACGTGGTTTTATTTTTCCCTTACACTCTGCATTCCAGACCACATTTCTTCCTATGTTTCCATATATAAGGGAGAGAAAGAAGCTAAATTTTTGGAATAAGTAATTTCTCTACAGGGAGTCTCAAGGCTGCACTCATATCAAAACTAAATAACCTCTCATCCTAAGGGATGGTGGTCCCTCAGGCCAGAGCTTAGGTCATTAGGAGGGCAGGAGGAGGAAGCATAGAAACTGCTTCCATCCGTCCTATCCTGGTGCACACACAGACACTCTCAGCCTCCTTTAGTATTGGGCCAAGCAGCCTTCTCCAGCTTCAAGAGTCACCTCACAAATTCTGACTTCCTTTGTATGGGTTTCACAGAATTTAAGGATCTTCCCCTTTGTCAACTGATGCAATGCATGGAAACCCCTTTGTCAATTGGAAAGTGGCCTAATCAAATATAATGTCTTATGTATTGCATATTTTCCACTGTTCAGTTTTTATAAAACTATATCCAGGAAGGATCCAAACAGACATCTTGAGAAATGATTGCAGCTAGTGATAGATACATTTCTCTTCTGCTTGTTGTCAGCCGTATTCACTTAGAGCTTGATAAAAGTAAATCGACTGTGATCTTAAACATTCAGACGCTCTATGTAAGATCACAAACTTAATTCAATATGCATTATAAAGGGGAGAAGGGGAAGAAATTTTTCACTTATTAAATTTTCCACAAAGCTGGTAGATTTTTAAAAATAAAGTTCATATTTAATAGAAGTTAAATATCTAGCATGTTCATACAATTTAAACTATCAAGCTTAGTATTAAAAGTAAGTACCAAATATAGCAAGATATTGTCCAAGAAATTCAAGCTGCAAATACTATAAAGAAGCTACAGGGAATTGTCCGGGGTAGGTTATAGGCAATACCACATTTAGCAGTAAATTTTGTTTGCACTGTAGCCCTAGTCTGGAAAGAAAGGAGGAAAATGGCTAAGACATTCTGGATATTAAAAATAAAAACAGCAGCAAAAGACATGATCTAGTGAAACTTTGGAACTGAGTTCAAAAGCAGACCATAAAGCAGTTAATCGCTTCTTCTCTCCCTAGTCACACTAGACTGTAGTGAGAATTACTGTAAGATTTTTGCAGCTAATTGAAGCAAAGGGGACACAGTCAATGTGCTGTTTTCTTTGGTGCAGAACGTTCTTGGTATTTTTGCTGCCACTTGAAATCAAATCCCAGTTGCATTTATTTAAATAACCCATGAGCCCAGGACACTATTTGGGCCAATTTGCATGTGTGAGTGATTCTACCCCAGGTGGTATCCAGTTGGTGAATTATTACCTGGCCACAGACTGGCTTTCACCACTGGAGATGCTTCCATTCTTGATCATCCATTGTACTCCCTGTACCGGAAACAATAATAGAAGAGAGCCAAGCAGAACTGTCTCAGAGCTGTCACCTTCTAAGAGAAATTATCTTTTGGAACTTTCCTCTTCTCTTCTTTTTTTTTTCTTCTCCCCTACAGATTGAAATTTCTGCTTTGAATTGTCACTGTAGAAATTTGAGACATTGATCTTCATTCCACTTGTTCTCTTCTTCTTAGCCCTCCCTTTTATGCAAGTTTCAACCAACAACTATTTTCCAAAAGGCAGAGGACCTCTGCTATTTCCCAGCCCTCACACTTCACTTATATTTGGAGACCTTAATTTCTGGAACAGTACTCCCATGAACCAATGATGATAACTCATTCATACTGTTCTGCCACTGAGGCAATGCTTCATAATGTCAAAGGGCATGCAGTTGCCTGGACCAGCAGAGAAGCCTTTTCAGCTGTTTCGTGTAGTGGATTAGAGCTCAGATTTAGAGCCAACGTCAATTTCAAATATCAGCTCCACCCACTGTAGGCTGTGGTACCCCAGTCAGGTTCCTTAGAGTGTCTCACCCTGTTTTTTCATTCACCAAAATGGTAAGTAAGACCTCGCTCACAGGGATGCTGTGAGGTTGAAATGAGATCTGTGGTAAAGCACTGAGCACAATGGTGAACACTTGGCAAATGCTCAGTAAAGCTGGCTTTATTAACAAGAGGCTAACCAAGAGATGGGGTATCCATTTTCCCTGTTACCATCAGTCACCTCTCAACCACAAAGAGTTCCCTTTTCCAAAAGGCCAGGTCTGTCTACAGATGTCTTTATTGTGTTCTTGTATATGTTGTCTGACAAAACCAAGCTGCAAGGAGGTTTGGCTCAACAAAATGGCATGCCATCATTTATTAAACTTTGGCAAAAGAGGATTCTGTTCTCCATAATTCACATCCACTTGAAATAATTTCACTTGACTTCATTAAGCTTGAAGAATTGCACTTTTCCTTCACCCCTTTCTTCCTCATAGTTACTTAGCCTTTACAACTCAAAAGATAATTGCTCTATTAACAAATGTTTATAGCATAATAAAGGAGTGGGAGGAAGGCAAAGGATTTTTTTCTATCTGGGCTATTCCCTTTGGTTTCTTGGAAGTACTGGAGAGCAATGGAATAAGTCATAAATAATTTTTGGAAATCAACCAAAGGATTAATTTTCCAGCCACCAGTAAACAGTTCTTAACCGGAGACCCTAAGACCTTGTGGGGAATGAGGCTACCAGGAATTCCTAGTGGCTAAAAGGATGTCACCACAACTCTGAGCTGGGAAGAAATCCTGACTTTACTGGAAATCAGGAAAAGACTGGCAGGTACTGGTAGGGCCTGTGGAAATCCCCCTCTCGTTCCTTGGGTTGGGGGATTTAAGAGAACCTTCTAGAGAATGCTCCCCTTTTCTTTAGGCTAATGAAGCATTGAGCTATTTACATAGAAATCTCATTTAACTGTGTGTTACAGGCTGTAATGTCCCCCTTGCCCCAAATTTATATGTTGACCTATCCCCCAGGACTTATGAACATAACTACATTTGGAAATATGGTCTTTAAAGAAGCAATCTAGCTAAAATGAAATCATTAATCCAATAGGACTAACATCCTTATGAGAAGACAAGATTAGGACACAGGCATGAACTGGGGGAAGACCATGTAAAGACACTCAAAGAACTAACCCTACCAGCCCCAGAGAGAGGCCTCAGAAGAAGAAACCCTCCTGGCACCTTGATTTCACACTGCTAGCCTCCAGAACCATGAGAAAATGGATTTCTGTTGTTTAAGCCACCCAGTCTCTGGTATTTTGTTATGGCAGCCCTAGCAAACTAATCCACTGTGTGGAGGGACACAGGAAACACACCTTCATGACTGGGGAAGATGATTCCTTCATGGTCCCTTTAAAATGTTCAGAAGGCTTTACAAAGAGTATCTCTGATATTAGGAAACTCAAAGTGGGTACATGGTAAAAAAGGTTCAGGAGTCAGAAGAGATCCTGCTCATGCAATTCACCGCATTGCAGTGACTTTGCTCTATTCGTTGATAACTGGAGTCCTGGGCTGTCTTTCCTCTCTCTCTATATATAAGGGCCATTGACAGTGAGGGATGCACTTGGCATTCTGCTCATTCCTTGGCTTTTCCCTCTCTTTCCCCTCTTCCCTTGCTTTCTCCAGAACATAAACTTTGATTAGTCTTTGACCCAGCAATAATGTTTTCCTTGTGAATTATAAGTGAAATTATATCATTGCCAGTGTTCAAGCCCTCTCCTCACCTCTCTGACCCTGAAGTTTTCTATGAGCTTGCTCACATGATAGGGAAATGATGGCAAGAGCTTTGGTAAAGAGACAAATTTTGCCCTACAACAGATCACTTATATCATACTTGAGCAAATCTTTCTGAAATCCCTCAGTTTCCCCTTCTGAAAAATATAGAGTTGAGGCAAAACTATCTTTAAGATCCCTCCAGCATTACCATGCAATGATTATAATCCATCTGCTTCACAAAAATGTACACAAACATACTCATAGATACACACATATATATCTTCCCTCAGGTCATGAATGCACAGCTCATTCTTGAAGATCAGTTTGAGTTCAAACATGGAACGCTGTGCATTCTGTAAAATAATGTAAGCAACAAACTGCACTTGCAGAAACCAGTCATTAATGGTCCCAAATAGAAAAATAAACTTTTCTTTGTACTCATGTTTCAAAGTGCTGTAAAAATGCTTGCCCTAAGTCTCAGATATAATAAGTCATAATTTAAGAGATATGGGTAAAAATGCTTGAGCCAGATGTTTGATTTTTTTTTTTTTTGAACACACACAGCTTGTTTGCACACTGCCTTTTACCCACTGTAGCAGTTCAGCCTCAGAGGATAACTAAGAAAAACCTCTGAGATTGTTAGAGGGGATCTTCACCTGCCAGTCTGGGCTGCAGGATCTCTATAGCAACCAAACATAAATCAAGGAAATGGCCCCTTTTGTAAGTTGGTTAATAGGCACAACATGCTTCTTTAGAAAATCCAACCATTCTTTCAATAGACTTTGATTGAAAGTCAGCCTTTTCTTCAGACACATTCACATTCACATCTAGTAGCAGCTTGTATGGCTGTCCACGGGCTAATTTATTACCCTTTAAAGATCTGGCAAAGAAAAAACGGCTCTCAGAACAATGTTTACATTCAGAGGCATAAGCACAGAGGCACAAAAGAACATCCTTTTGTTCTGAACTTGGAATATTAATCTTTAACCCAGGACTTTAACTTTCCCTCTCTTATGGGGATTGACAGAACCACTCCTCTCATTAAAATTTTACCAATTTAATACAACGTTGTTTCTAATATGTGAAAGGGGGGTAGTGAGTCTTCCTCCCACCTTTTTTTTTTTTTTTTTTGCCAAACCTTCATAGAGATTAATTGTTTCTCAAACTCCCCATCCTTTTCTTGAAGAATACCCTGCTTCAGGGGTTGCTGATGAGCAGAGTTGGCTCTCTTGTCCCCAGTAGGAGAATTTGACAAATTAACAAAAATACAAGGACTGTTCTTCACTGCTGGTGATGCAGCGAGTTTAGGGCCATTGGATGGTGAGATGGCCCCTTTCCACCCTCACCCCACCAAAGTGTAATTTGGAAATGTGTCCAAGAAATGTCCCACATTGAGCAAGTCCTCCCCAATGTCACAGAGTCTAAAGGCGAAGTGGGGCACACACAGCATTTTCTTTCATGTGGGCAGGGACATGTCACTAAGTGAATGGTGAGCTTTCTCTCAAAGAGGGGAGCCAAATGCTGTGCCCCGTCTTCCTTTGAGGTGGGAAGAAGAGATGGGGAAAAGCCTATAGAAACAAACCTTTGTAGTTTTTGTTAAAGTAGATTATGAGATGAAAAAGTTCTTCTAAAACAAGAGGGAGCTTGCGTTGCTCTGTGTAGCTTCATATCCCAGACAGAGTTAGGCAAAGAAAGATTTATATTAATGCCTCCCTCTTTAGCTTTCTTAAATCCTCAGAAACCAAAGTCTCCAGAAGCTAGACTCCTCAGGAGCTCCCTTCCCTTTGATATGGTCAGCTGTCCCCACTGGCAAGTGGGGAAGAAAGAGCCCTGGGTTGGTTTCAAAATGGGCATGTTTAAATGTGCCCTTGATTTTAGCTGCAGGCCTGTGTTATGAGAAAACATGGTCCTGCCCTATTCGAGGCTGGTCACTTAGAAATAGCTTTTGCCTTAGTGTCAGCTTGAAAATACCTTTGGGGTCTGTGAAACTGAAGACGCCCCCAAAATTTAATGCAAACTAAGCATGATGTGTTCTCCACAAGAGCCAAAAAGATCCTAGACACTCAGTAAAGGAGGTTGGTTTTGTTTTTTTGTGTTATTTTTTCTTTTTTTCCTGTGGCTGAGAATCCAGTGGAGACAAAAGATTAGCTCTCCTAGTTATTCACAGCCTGGCTGTGCAGCCACGCAACCAGATCAGACATGTTATGTAGAATTTTTCGCCATATACCTGTATCTGTATTCTGATACATTACGGAGAAGCAGTACAGTACTGTAGTTAAAAATGTGGGCAAAGGCTCTGAATTTTCAGTGTTCAAATGCCAGTTATGCCACTTACTGGCCATGTCAGTCTGAGCAGTGAGCACCTATCTGTACTCAGTTTTGTCATTTGTAAGATGAAGCTATAGTAATACCTACTTCATAAAGTCCTTAAGAGTTGATGTTTTATAATGAACCACTTAGACCAGTGCCTGGCATATCACAAGCCCTCAAACGTTCATTGTTAGTAACATTTTTAATGCTTCTTTTCATAGTTGATGCTATTGTATTATTGACGATGGGAAGAATGCCTATTACCCAACATACAACACAGCATTTTCCAATTTCAGATGATATTTTGCAGAACACTGGACAAAAGAAAAAGAATTTCCCAAGCCTAGAGTTACTCCATTTAAAAAAAAAAAAAAGTCCAGAGATAGGAAGCAGCTGTGTCTATGACAATAACTAATCCCATTTGCCTAAAACCATCATCACCTAGTATCTCTATCTTTGCTTTCGTCTGATTAAATGGAAATGTCTCAGGTTTAGGAGTTCTGGCTAAAAAGGTTGTATGTGTTTGTCTTCTGCCTGTTCTCTGCCACCAAAATGAAGAACTGGTTCTGCTCACCTACCCTAGCCAGCCTCACAGGGTCACAACCCAGTTGCATTTTTGAAATTCAAGCCAAGAATGCTGGAGCTCAATTTCATATGTGTCGTAGCTGGGAGTGGCTACTCATGGCTCATCAGTTGTCTGCACCCTTCTCATTTGTTCTAAGGGCTTTGTTCCTTTAAATAAGCCTTCTTAGCTTCAGCCCAAGTATCACATAGACAATAACTTCAGAGGAGATAAGGAGGGATGTTCACCGAAGGATTCACCAAGGAAAATGCAGCCTGCTTCCCAGGAAAGAGCTCCACATCTGTAAGAATTCCATGAACAAATCAGAACTTGCCAAAAGGATCAGCGTAATCAAAAAACCAAAGAGGACTGAGATAAACCAAAAAACAGTATATTTTGATTATGTTGTCATTCATTAAGAATTAAGTTTATAAACATTGGGTACTCACTGAGAAGCAGCATATTCTAGTAGGAAAAGTCCAGGTTTTGAAGAGAGACATTTGAACCCTAGGAACTTAACTTTAGTACTTAGCACATGGCCTTAGGTAGGTCCTGGTCTTGAATTCATTCTCTCTGCCAGTCAACATCCAATAAGGAAAAATAAATGCCATTCCAGCTATTTCTAGCAGAAGGAATTGAATATGGGGAGTTGGTCATACAGTTGGTGTAAGAGCTAAAAGAGGAAACTGCAGAATGGGGCCACCCAGACACTAGCTGCAACAGAGAGCCACTACCCCTCTCCCAACCCAGGCCAAAGGGACTACAGGAAGAGATGGTGCTATTGGAGGTTAAGATCTGGGGCAGACAGTGAGAGCTAAAACCACAGAGGAAATTCAGTCACTGTGGGAGAAGCCACCTAAGGCAGAGGGAGAGAGGAGAGAGACTATAGCTTCTCTCCTTCCAACGGCCTGTTGGCGGAAGCTTCCTAGAAGTCAGTTGGCAACATACTCGTGTCCTCCCCATCTTTTCTCCTACTGTTTCTGTAAAAGAGGAGAGAGGAGGAAGAGGGAGTGGAGGTGGGAAGGAGGAGGAAAAATCACCAGCTTTGCAGATTTGCTCTCAGATTCATTCCCTGCCCTTACCCTGCTCTGCTCTTTATCACAGGGTATCGAGGTGTATACACAGATAATAGTGCCCCAGTTAGCCCTGTACTATGTGATCAGTCCTGCTATATCTCATGGATACCAAAAAGTATTTCTTCTTTTTCCTCAAAAGACAATCTGTCCATTTTCCCAAAAGAGTAATATGTTACCCAAATTATATAGACTATGTGTTACCAGTTACCATGTAACTCTCATATGCTAGAGGGGCAACATGGTACAGTAGTTAAGATCAAGAGCTCTTAAGTACTTGTGTTCAAATCCTGGTTGTGCTTGCTTTGTGACTGTTGGGCATTTTAACTGCTATGGTCTGAATATTTGTGTCCCTCAAAAATCCACATGTTGAAATCCAGTCCCCAATGTGTTGGTATTAAGAGGTGGAGCTTTGGGGAGGTGATGAGGTTCTGCCTTCATCAATGGCATTAGTTCCCCTATAAAAGAGGCTTGAGGGAGCCCCCTTTGTCCTTCCACTATGTGAGGATGCAGTGAGAAGATACCATCTATGAAGAACAGAACTTTACCAGACATCAAATCTGCTGGTACCTTGATCTTGGACTTCCCAGGCTCCAGGACTGTGAGCAATAAATTTCCATTGTTTATATATTACCCAGTCTAAGGTATTTTGTTATAGCAACCTGGACAAACTAAGACATTAACCTCTCTGTTCTCTTGTTTGTATGATGGGATTAAAAAGAGTCACAGCCTCATGAGATTTTTATTTTATCTGCCTAATATGTAGGGCTGTGTTCTTTTAAGTATTAAATGAAAATTCTCCCAGGCCTAAGATTCGATATATCAGTGGCCCACTTTTATTGCTGTGATATGTGGACAAGATGGGACTATTTCTCCTTTGGTTTTGACTAAGACACTCACATGCTAGATAATGAATACCAATCTAAATGTAAGGCAGATCATCAACAGCAGGAAATAATATGTTGAGAACAAGTTCCATGACCCTTTAGCCCCTTTACCACAGCAGCTAGAAGGAGAATTCAGAAGTATCAGGAGGGGGACAAGGATATTTGGAGATGGAGGATTTATTTAGAGAAAAGGGAGCTTTGCCTCACACACCAAATGTGTTTCTCAAAAGTGTATCTTGTTGACTCAGTAAATTTTCATGGTTTTCTATATTAGAGACTTAGGATCTAGTTGAATTAACTGTCTAAGGAAAGTATGTTCAAGGATGCCTAATCTTACATAATAGGATGAACCCTAGGGACATCCTCCAAAAGAGGCAAAACTTGAGATGAGCCTTGAAAGAAGAAACTTAGAAGAGGGTAAGAAGATACATACATCATGAAGTGTTCCAGAAAAAAGGAAAAATCCTCTTGAACCCACAGTAGAAAATTCAAAGGACAAGGCAGCCTGGAGTCTGCCAAAAAGGCTTTTTTTCCCCCAAAGAAGCTGGTAATTAGGGTTTTGCTGGAAGCTCCTACTTACAGGAAAATTAAGCTATCTGTGTCCATGGGAAATGAAAGGTGGGAAGTAACTTCACTATTTCCTAGCGTTCTGGGAACTCGGGCAAATTATCTCTGTGCTTCTGTTTCATCACCTATAAAATGTTGATTTTAATTGTACCTAGCTCTTGAAGTCGACATGAGGTTGAAGTGAGTTCATACATGAATATATTTAGCATGGTAGCCAGCAGGTAGTAAACATTCAAAAATTCTTAGTTTAATTATTTTAATTATTCAGTGGTAAAGGTCTGGCAGAGAAAGAATGAAATTATCTGGATTACTGGAGGGGGGAAAAAAAAGCCCCTCACTCTAACTGGAAGGGTCAACTTATTCCCCGTCCAAATTGTTTACTGTTTAATTCAATTGTTCTCAGAATGGATCTCTAACTCTGACCCATGAACCGGTCCATGTATTACTAGTTAGAATTTGGAAGTCCCATTGCTTTTGTTCACTTGCCTGAATCCATAATATATTTAAGTGAGCCAGACATCTCATTTGCATGCCATCCTAGCAGTGCTTTACTTCTAAACTGCCCTGGACAAGATATTTTACAGGAGTGAGAAGATATGCTTTCAGTATCATGGGCAGTCTGTGAGGCTCATGGACTGAGAAGATTTTGAGACTTTGAGTTTTGTGTAGGGCTCTCATTTCCTACCTAGATAGTGTCCGTGAAAGAGCTAAATGGATTATAAAATGGCTAAAGACCGAAGTCTTTTATCTGGCCTGTGAAGACTTATAAGAGTTCCATGTATATAAACTTCAGGAAATCCATGAACTCTGTGATGGTATGCAAAATGGTATGTTCCCACACAAGTGTACCTCTTAGGAGAGGATTAATTGCTTTCATCATATTCTCAAATGGTTAACAAGTAACTCAGGATAAAGTAAGGGAATTAAGGTCTAGATTTTTTACCAGCAGAATAATTAGACCTATAACCGAAACATAGAATTAGAGGACAAAAGGAGCTTAACAATCAGTTCACTTAGCCCTACAACCTTTCCCTCCCTACTCCTGACATTGCTTGAAAAACTGAGGACTCAGAAGCTATTTTTTTTTTTTCGACTTACAGCTTACTTTTAATTTTATCTTGGATTTAGACTGGTCAAAGGTATTCCTGCTTCCTCCACAGAGATGTAACATTATATGAATTCATAAGAATCATGGTTTGTTTGTTTTCTTGTAATCTGAAACAGGTTTTATCAAAAACCTAATTCATAAAGAAAAGCTAATCATGTACAGGGAAAAGCAGATCTTCATGGGGATTTTTTTCCTTTATCAGCGTAATTATAGTCTTATTTTTTCTCTTTATTTTCTCCCCTATTAAAAGCAAGAGATGATCCCATTTTTTCCCCTCATTCCCCAGTCTAGTCTCATGCATGGGACTAATTAGACAAGACAAATCATTGGAAGAACATTTATCTTTATCCAGGAGGTTGTTTTCAGAATTTGTTTGATGTTGTCCTAGATTTCTAGTTTTTTAGAGGCTTTTTGAAATGACAGATGGGCTCAACTGCTTTTAATGACTGGTGAGGCAAGGAAGAATTGCATTCACTTATGTGTGTGTGTATACATATGAGAAACATTAATTTTTAATTTACTCTGTTTACCTTGAGAAACTGCCAGTGAATGATTCAGATATTCCACAGAAAGGGACTTTCTTTTGTGATATAGGACAAAAGACAGCTAAGCATGTGTTCTTTCTTCAAAGCAGAGGTTCAGGGTAGGGGGAATAGTATTTATTTGTGTAGCTTACAAAAGGACTACTTTGACTATGTAAACACTCACATAATTTTATTAAGAGTTGCTACCAAATCTTTTTTTTTTTTTTTTTTTTTTTTTTTTGAGACAGAGTCTTGCTCTGTCACCCAGGCTGAAGTGCAGTGGTGCGATCTTGGCTCACTGCAACCTCTGCCTCCCAGGTTCATGCAGTTCTCCTGCCTCAGCCTCCTAAGTAGCTGGGATTACAGCCACGTGCCACCACGCCTGGCTAATTTTTGTATTTTTAGTAGAGATGGGGTTTCACTGTGTTGGTCAGGCTGGTCTCCAACTCCTGACCTCGTGACCCACCCGCCTTGGCCTCTAGTATATGCTTAAAAACTCAGCTTACATATAGAGATAGAGAGCCAGAGCAGGCTGTGCCGACATTCCTTTAATTCAACAATTCTTTGTGTGTCTGTGTTTTAGAATCAAACCCCAGGATGGTGATTTGCATAGTGGTGAGTTAAGCTGGCCTCTAATTTTTAGTCCCAGGTATGACACTAGCTTTGGGGATTCCAGCAATCTTCCTGCTCTGTCTTGTACTTGGGTGTCTCAGGAGGTCAGATGCATGGGGCCTACTGATTCCAAGGAGGAGAAAAACTTCTCAGCTTCCCTGAGGGAGTTGAGGATGAGAATTGGAGCGTTCTAAAGGGATTTCTAATAACTTACATTTACAACGTGATTCATGGACATGGAGGCTTAACTCTGCCCAATTGTCCAAGAACCTCTCAAGGATTCCCTCAGACTGAAGGTGGGGTTGGGAGCCAGACCTGATTCCAAATTCCTGGAGAGACCTGGAATATCTGAAATACCCATATTAAGACTCCCTTGTATGATTATGCTAATGTGCATTCCACATCTAAGGGGTCACTGTTCACATCACAGATATCATAGACTTGCATAGTTATTTAAACAGCTTTCTGGCAATGGCATTAAGGTGACTTGTTCTTACAAGGTCAGTGTATTAGCCCAGGTTTACATAATGTAAAAACTGTTTATTATTAGTTTGGGGGTTTTATAATAAATAAGTAACGTTTAGTGAGTATTTACTGGAGAATGGTGGTTGACCTCTTCCCTCAGGACAGACTTCTTAACCTCAATTCAGAGAATCCCTCAACTTTAATAGCAAAAAAAGAAAGATCCATCTTAATTCTCACTGCAGCCTCGACATTTTCAGGCCCAGGTGATCCTCCTGCTTCAGCCTCCCAAGTAGCTGGGACTACAGGCATGCACCACCATGCGTGGCTAATTTTTGTATTTATTTTGTAGAGAAAGAGTCTCACCATGTTGCCCAGGCTGGTCTCAAACTCTTGCACTCAAGCAATCCTCCCACCTTGGCCTCCCAAATTGCTGGGATTACAGACATGAGCCACCACACCTGGCCCACCTCACTCGTAAATGAAATTTGAAATTATGAATGGAAGTAACCACAGTATTACAAGCAGTGCCTGGTATGATTTTTTTCATATCACATTTAATTGTTGCAATATTTCAATTTTTTAAAAAGACAGTTATTTTTAAAAGTTTTTAAAAGACCATAAAATTGGTTTTCTTTATAATCCTATATGTTTTATTTTAGTAACATTATTCTGAGAAGAAGTTTACAACCCTTATCAGCCTACTAAAAGGTCTGTGGCACCAAAATAAATAAATAAATAAATAAATAAGTTCAGAGATTCTGCTGTAGGAAGTTAAAGACAAGAAAATAGTAACTTCTTTATCTTTCCTGTTCAAGAATAATTTGCTTTTGCCCCCTTGCAACTGACTGTGGAAAAGTCAAATAATTGCATAAGAATCTACCTGAACAGTTTGCTTCCTATGTCTAATTGCCAGGCTGTATAATTACAACTATGCATAGCATTAAATATGTGTCAAATTGATTTTTTTAATTCATTTGATTCGATTTCAACACCAAGCTCTGTTCATTTAAGCATAGTCTTCATAGTTTATACCTTTGTAAGATATGGTTGAGGAGTAGAAGATATCACATGAAATAATTTGAGAACCACTACTCTAAATTTAACCTGTGTTTCTGTTATCGCTACTGCCGTGTGTCTGATAAACACTGTCTTATATGACAAAACATGACACTGTTTTCTACAAAATGTCCTTGCATTATAATTTGTTCAGCACTAATGCATAACTCCTCAATGTGGAAAAATGAGTAAGATGCTGTAAAATGTGGCACAATGTCTAGATCATGTCTTTGTGGAGGAAGGAGAGTATGTGCTGAACAATAATTTTTCACAATGTGCAAGACCCTTGGTCTAATCATTAATAGAGACAATCTAGTCTCTGAATCATTAACTCCAAATTCTAGAAGAAAGAATACGACTGTCTACTTCTGATATCCTTCTTGATCCATTGAAGAGGCACAGGGACAGGGTCTCACAGTACAAATAGTTCTTCAGGGACTTTTGCAGGCAGAGGGCAGTTTTCTGAGAACAGAAGGAACCAGAGCTTTCTGTAACAGGATCATAAAGCGTTTAAAAGGAGAGACCATAATGGTTACTCAGGGAAGCTAGGACTGTGTGTATCCCCACCGTTTGAGTCACTTTCAGCTACTGCTGTAATAAAATACAAACCACTGGTCGGGCGTGGTGGCTCACGCCTGTAATCCCAGCACTTTGGGAGGCCGAGGCGGGCGGATTGCCTGAGCTCAGGAGTTTGCAGCCAGCCTGGGCAACACGGTGAAACCCTATCTCTACTAAAATAAAATAAAAATAAAAAAATTAGCTGGGCATGGTGGCAGGCACCTGTAATCCAAGCTACTCAGGAGGCTGATGCAGAAGAATTGCTTGAACCTGGGAGGCAGAGGTTGCAGTGAGCCAAGATCACACCACTGCACTCTAGCCTGAGTTACAGAGCCAGACTGTCTCAAAAAAAAAAAAAAAAAAAAAAAAAAAAAAAAAAAAATCTCTGATTTACAATGGTTCAACTTAGATTTTTTCGACTTTACAATGAGTTTGTTGAGATGTAACCTCATTGTGAGTTGAGAAACATTTGGATTTATGGCGGTTTGACTTAATTTTTTTTTACTTTATGATGGGTTTGCCAGGGTATTAAATGCAGTTTTCAATTCTGTTTTATTTATGGTAGTTTTTACTCCCTGTGGGTTTATCAGGACATAACCTCATTATAAGTGGAGGTGCATCTGTACTACAGTCTGAATACCAATGGGGTTAGTCTCCCTCATCTACCTGGGGACTCTCCATTTTGTGCATATCTTCTGTAGGAGGATCCTCCCTTGCATGTTTTGGGCTGTTACAGACTGACATTGAGGCAGCCCTAGGGCACTGTTGGCTTTGAGCTTTTACAGGAAGTATGGAGTTACAGCTCTGTGCTGGTGATATAACCGTGGCTACCTTCTCGTTATAACCATAAGGTCCTGTATGTTCCTCCATTTCTATTTAGTGCATTCATATTGTGTTGTAGAGCGTGGATATGTACTTGTTAATTATATCTCTTATTTCTGCATTTTGTATGGAGGTGGGCCTGGGCGTTGATTTTGGCAGGTGTTCCATCTACCATCTTAAACTGGAAATCTAGCAGAGCTCTAGAACACTGAGGTTTCTAGAAGCAGGACTTCAAGTGCTAGTCTTGACAAGAACAAAGACCCTGTGCTCCTGTCCCTAGCATCTGAGGCTCTTGCGGTGGCAGTTTCCATTACTTATGGCTTCAGCCACAGTGGAAAGTGGCACTAATATCACATCTGAGAAAGTATCTTTGGCATAGATGCCAGACCATTGGTGTCAGCACTGGGGTCATAGTGCTAGAGATGCTAGAGACACACCTTCAGTAGCCCCACAAATAGCAGAGGCCCAAGTAATTGCCACTACTAAAGGGGACCTAGCAGGAGAAAAGGACAATGGCCCACAGGAGTGAAATCAGTTGACACAGATGAGAAACTAACAGCAAAACTATAGCAAGTCCTCACACTAAGTTCACTTTAATGCCAAGAAGAATAAATAAAAGTGAGTCATAATCACAATGAGATACTACTTTATACTCACTACCATGACTAAAACCAAAAAGTCAGACAATAACAGGTGTTAGCAAGGATGAGGAGAATTTGGAAGCCTCCTGTATTGCTAGTGAAATTATAAAATGCTGCAATAGCTTTGGAAAAGAGTCTGGCATTTCTCAAAAGGTTAAACAAAGATTAAGCGTATAAACTAGCAAATCCACTCCTAGGATATACTCAAAGGAATGAAAACATGTTCACACAAAACCTAGAATGTGAAAGTTCTTGCAGCATTATTCATTATTGTAAATAACCCAAATATTCAACTGATGAATGGATAAACAAATGTGTTATATCCACAAAATGGAATATTATTCAACCATAAAAAAAAAGTGAAGTGCCGATACATGTTACAACATGGATAAACCCTGAATACATTGTGCTGAGTAAAAGAAGCCAGTCACAAAGGCCTTATATTGTATGATCCCATTTAGATGCAATATTCGGAATAGGCTAATATGGACAGAAAGTAGATTAGCAGCTTCCAGGGGCTGGGGACAAGGGACAATGAGGAATGACTGTTAATGGGCATGGGGTTTCTTTGGGAGATGATGAAAATGTTTCAAGATTAGATAGTGGTGCTATTTGCACACCTTTGTGAATAGACTTAAAACCACCAAGTTATATACTATGAAAGGGTGAATTTTATGTTATTGTGAATTGTATCTCAAGCCATTTTTTAAAAAGCCTCCACTAAAGCTGGGCTGTGCCCCCATGGAAATCATACAAGGCCCTGTGAGTAAGATTCCACTTATCCACACTTTTGTGGTTTGGATGTTAAAGTGCTATTCCCCATTTGTCACAGAATTTGTGTGTATGTAAAAGAAAGGAAGATAAATTTCTTTTTTAGTATTTTTCTTTACATATGAGCTTCTCTATTTCTAAGGGGGCTAGACTAGACAATAATCTGAATGACAAGCTCAATGCTCTCTTTAGAATGTTCTGACCCTTGATGGCCATCAGAGCCTGTATTTATTCCCTTATTTCCTTGAGTTCTTTCTCAGTAGGCTCCTTGGTCCTTTATACAGACAACCTCTTGACGTGCTCAGCAGTTCCATCCCCAAAGCCTATATTATATTTTGAAGAACTTTGGGAGGTATTATTGTCTCCATTCGCAGGTGAGAAAACCCAAGTCAGAGAGATTGTGACCCAA
The DNA here is from genome assembly GCF_028885655.2 of Pongo abelii. Taxonomy (NCBI): domain Eukaryota; kingdom Metazoa; phylum Chordata; class Mammalia; order Primates; family Hominidae; genus Pongo; species Pongo abelii. The sequence continues at coordinate 129,371,031 of NC_085928.1, read as the reverse complement.
GAAGCAAAGAAAATTGACACTGATTTTATCCTCCCAAGTTTGCCAAGCCCCTTTAATCTGATTCTTCAAGTGCTTTTAACAGTGAACTCCTGTTGACTGCATTTGTCACAGGACTTTCTGTTTAGTAATGACTGCAATTAAGCTAGAACATAATATTTGACAACAGTAGCACAGCTGAGCTCCCATTAATTTTTTTGAGCTAGTGCAAGGAGTAAGTAAAGCAAAAGGCCATGACCGACTGAGTGCCAAAATGAAGACCCATGGCCCCTCTGACGTTAGCTGAATGGTTCTCTAGTCTCCTGTGATCTTTTGCTGGGCAGATACCAGCAGACATTTGCCACATGGTTGAAACCTCATTGAGTAAAAATGATTTCTTTTCTGCATGGTGCTGTTCATCAGGTCTCTTCCCTCAATAAATGTGTTATTTAGTTGCTCAGGTTTCCTTCTTTGTGAAACTGGAGGACAATAAAAACTTACCACAATCACTGGAGGCATTTCAGTAAAGCTACTTTGAGCACCATAGAGCCACAGCCAGCCGGGCAGAATGTTTTTATTTTATTTTGCTTGGTCTGGGTTTGTTTCTTAATTGCAAATTGCAGAGTCCAGGGTTCAAAGATGAAATGCAACTGTGGGTGGCCCACAGGTTTAATGAGGCTTGTGAATATGGCCAGATCATATCCAATATACTCCTGAGGCTTGGTGATGCCTGCTATGAAAAAGAACACCGAACGGCCCCAAAGTTCCAGAAAAAATGGAAAACATGGTAGATCCTCCTAGACCCATCTTGACTTCAGTAGTATGAGTACATGCACACCTTTTCTTTGCTAAGCTTAAAAATAAAACATATATGCACAGATTACAGCTGAACCCAAAACCCAAGCATCCAGACTCCCATTCCATCCCTAAACAGAACTGTCTGGCAGATAGTCAAGGCCTTCCGAATCCCAGCTGTACTGGGCTCCTCTAACCTTATTTTCAGTGCTTTCTAAGAAGCCTTCTTTATTCAGTTCTGCTAATCTCCTATTTCTCTGGCATTAAACATTTGCTCCATATCCACACCTCTGCCCAAGCTTTTCCTTCTGCTTAGAATGCCCTGTAAGATCCCCTCCACTTGCTGATGATCCCAAATCTTCCCACCCCTGTGACATGTCCACCATAACTGCTGTGCCTAGTATTGCCCTCTTAGATGGTCTGTTTCTTCACTATTCAACTTGTCTCTTTCTTCACTCTTTCAGACTTTTTCATTGACCTTGATCAATTCTAGCTGGTGAGCCCACATTTGGAATAATCTTTGACTCTTCTCTCATGCCCAAAATCTAATCCTTCCACAACTTTGTGGGCTTTATCTTTAAAGTCATCCAGAATCTAACCACTGATTCCTACTGCCACCACTACCGCCCTAGTCCACGTACCATTTGATTTCACCTGGATTATTATAATAGTTAATTAGTTTCCTGGCTCCCACTCTTGTCCTTATAGACTGACCTCTGCACAGTAGCTAGAGTGATCCTTTTACAATGCAAGTCCAGTCATGTCCCTCCCCATTCAAAGCTCTCTAATGGCCTCCATCTCCTTTAGAAGAACACCTAATCTCACCAGGTTCTGCCAAGACACAATAACAATTCAAACTTACTCCAGTGGTATTTTTATTTATAAAAATAATAGCATTTAACAAGTGTTTACCCTACAAGAGACATTGTTCTAAGCCTTTGACATGTTCAGGGTTGCTGTACCCTACAGGTGGCATTACAGTTCAGAAACTGAGATACAAAGAGGCCAGGAGACTTTCACAGTGTGCACAACCAGAACTAGGGTTTGAACCACGAGAGAGCCCATCCTCTACACCACTGCCCCCTCCTGCCTCTGGATGTAGGATACAGTAGGATGTGCTGCAACCTGCATAATTAGACCTTCATTTTAATTTAAAACACTTCAGTAAGGAGCCCAGTACTCTATTTGTTTTCTTCTGTTTGCAAATGTATCAGTGTGTGAGTTTAACTGTAGGAGGAGAGGTTTTAAGGAAAAAGAGAAAAAGGCTGGAGCCTGCATTAATTAGGTAAACCCACGTCCTCAGACAGCAATGTCCCCAGAGCCAAGCTGGAAGCCAAGAAATTTGTTTTAAAAATATGATATCTCCCAAGCTGAAGATTACGTCAAATATATGGTGATATACCACCCAAAAGGCAAAAACCACAGTTTGCTTGTTTAAAGGCTTATTTTAAATTGGCTTGGCTGCTTCTCAGAGCTGTATCACAAGCAACAGGCTGCAATTTCTATGCAAGGGTTGAAAAGTTGTCTTGAGAAAATGAATTGTGGTCTTGCCCAGAGGCTCTGAATCTTTAGTAGAATCACCCCCACCCCACAGATATTCAGGCAGGCCAGCCAGGCAGCTGGCTGTCATATCTGTCACACCTGAGCCATGGTGTCCACGGCACTCCTACCTAGTGGGGGAGAAATTCCATTTGTTGAAGAGCAGAAAGAGCTTGGGCTTCAACAAAAATTTCTTCAAAAAGGGTAAAATGTCACACAGTGGTATAAAAAATAAGGAAAAGGGTCTTTGGGTGTTATATTAGTGGTGTAACTCAAGATTGAAGAGTAAAATGTAAGGGATTGGTTATTTGAAACATATAAACATTCAGGTGATGAATGTTTGCAGCCTGTCTGGTACCCATCTTGTACCAAGTGCCAAGCTCTTCAGTTGTTTCTGCTACTTAAGAAACACACCATCTAATCTGCCATATAGAGAGCTTAAATGGAGCTGTAAGTATTTGGGGGAAAGAGTTTGGTAGTGTTAGCCTGGCCTGTCATCTGCTGTATTATAAATAGTTGTTATCTGAAACAATTGAGAACAGAGGGAAAAAAAAGACCCAATTATGCACCAGGAAGTCCAGTGCCCCATTTTTGGAGAAGGAAAGTGAGAGGGCATTGAGTTTCATTGATTGGGTCTCCCTGGCAGGCCAGCTGCCCCCCAGGAAGGCCTGGTATTCCTGTCCTCTCCGTGAACCTGCCTGAAAGGGATATAGGAGTTATTGGGTAATCAGGACTTGTCAGCACCTCAGTTATGCAGGATGGTTCAATCCGATAATGTGAATGGAACCTGTAATAGGGCTGATGAAAAGCACTCCAGTTTCAAAAGGGCCTTGAATGATTTTTTGTTCATTTTCTGTTTACATGTAATGTGTTATTGATGTCATTACCTTATAATACGGCAGCTTGTTTCATAGAAAAACCAGGAATTATTCATTCTTTAAAAAAAAAAAGACTTAGAAGAAAAAGAAGAAGAAAGAAGGAAAGAAAGAAACCCTGTTACGTGAGGAAAATTGCATTCGAATGCTGCAACTGAAACATATTGATTTTCTGGCACTAGACTTTTTAGATTAAAAATGCCAATACTAAATCCTTTCATGACCTATAGTTCATATGAAGTTCGCATGTCATTTACTATTATTCTGGTGTAAAAAAAGCTGAATCTTTAATGAAAACATAGTTGGAAAGAATGTCTGCCGTTTCCACAATTTGCATACCATTATAATAATGCCTGATTATGAGCTAAACATGCTGATAGTGGGATGGGTTGAACATTTCTCTTACTTCAAATCAGAAGTCATTTGTCTATTTGAATTGTCTGCTTGGCTTGGCTCCATCCTTGGTGGGAGTCATGGGTGTGCACTCTTTCCTTGTCCAGGCTTGTTAGGGTTGGTACATTAAGCTCCCCATGCTAAGAGAGATACATTCCTTCACATTCTACTAGTGCCAGAGACTTATGTATGTCTGGTCTTACTGTAGTCTAGAAAACACTTATGATACCTATTAGGTATTTATCCAAATTAGTTAAAAATTATAATATAGATCAGGTGCAATGGCTCATGCCTGTAATCCCTCAGGATGAGGCAGGCAGATCAATTGAGAACCGGAGTTCAAGACCAGCCTGGACAACATAGTGAATATATGTGAAACCCCGTCTCTACTAAAAATACAAAAAATTAGCTGGGTGTGGTGGTACACACCTGTAATCTCAGCTGCCCAGGAAGCTGAGGCACAAGAATCGCTTAAACCTAGGAGGTGGAGGTTGCAGTGAACTGAGATCATACTACTGCACTCCAGCCTTTGAGACAGAACGAAACTCTGTCTCAAAAAAAAAAAAAAATTGTAATATGGCCATGTAAGTTCTTGGCATAGTCTTAATGTGATTGCATGGTTACTGCCAGTCTCAGAAGTCCCTTAGCCAACACACAAATTCCTCAATGGCATCTCTGGTCACAGTTTTTGTTTTCCAACAGTGAGCCAGGTTTGAAAGTCATGCAAAAATATCTTCATTTCCTCTTTTGTATTTTCAAGCTATTATCACAAATATTTGTGCTTTGATCAGAGCTTTCTGCACCCCCTGCTAAGTCAGGAATTATTTAGTTTCTTTGTCGTTGGACAGAGATGAGTAGGTCCTATAACATTTTGGCCTCTGTCACTAGAATGAAGACGAGGCACTCGGAGGGTGTAGATTTCTTAGAAAAGCAACATCTCTAGCTAGAATCTTTCTCAGTGTCTATAGTAGGGGGTTGCAAACTAAGGTCCCAAACCTGCTTTTATAAATAAAGTTTTATTGGAACACAATCATGTTCATTTGTTTACATATTATCTATGGCTGGTTTTATACTACAGCGGCAGGGTTGAGTAGTTGGAATAGAGACCATATGGCCAGCAAAGCCTAAAGTATTTACTATCTGGCCCTTTACAGAAAAACTTTGCCAATCCCTGCCCTGTAGGATTGTGTTCCTCTGAAACTGTCTCCTAAATGATGGTGCCCATGAGTAGGTACAGCTGTATGTCCAGCAGTGAGTGCAAGAGTAGATACTATGGAACTTCAAATCATGTGTTTGAGTGAGATGGAATCTTAGAAATCAACTCATCTTAATTTCCACATGGCCAATGTTTGATTATCACAATAATCTTTTTGCTATTGGGGAACTTTTTAAGTCTCCAAACATGCCATTCTGTATTTTGATAGTTCTGTTAGGAACTCTTCCTGGTATCAAGTACAAATCTACCTCCTTGTAAGTTCTTTCCCTTGGTCATATTCCTATGCTTTGCAGCCATATGGACAAGGATGAATGCTCTTCAACACAGTAATCACTCAGATATTAAAAACTATTGTCATTTTCTCCCTGACTGGTTTTCTTTTTTTTTTTTTTTTTTGAGACAGAGTCTTGTTCTCTTGCCCAGGCTGGAGAGCAGTGGCATGATCTCGGCTTACTGCAACCCCCGCCTCCCAGGTTCAAGCGATTCTCGTGCCTCAGCCTCCCGAGTAGCTGGGACTACAGGCATGCATCGCCATGCCTGGCTAATTTTTGTATTTTTAGTAGAGACAGGGTTTCACCATGTTGGCCAACCTGGTCTCGAACTCCTGACCTCAAATGATCCACCTGCCTCATCCTCCCAAAGTGCTGGGATTACAGGCATTAGCCATTGCATCCAGCTTCCGTGAGTATTTTCTTATTCAAGTTATATATTCCAATTTACTTTTTTTGTTCCTCTTGTGGCAGAATTTGGGCTCTTTAGCAATCCAGTCATGTTCCCCTGTTTGCACTAATCTATCACCGGGCACTAACATGATATCCCAGATGTGGTTCTACCAATGTGGAGTTAGGCAGAATTATCACCTCCATCGTTCTAGAAGTTATATTTCTTGTTAATGTAAACTAAAATTTAATTCACCTTTGGGGAAACCACATCACTGTTGATTTAGACTCTGCATGAAATCAACCAAAACCCCTTTGTTGATCTGTAGAAAAGTACCTTGCTGATTTCCCTTTCTCTTTTTTCCTGTACCCTATCATTTCTGCGTGGACTGTGCCTCCACTTTTTTTTTTTTTTTTTTTGAGATGGAGTCTTGCTCTGTCGCCCAGGCTGGAGTGCAGTGTGGTGCGATCTCGGCTCACTGCAAGCTCCACCTCCCAGGTTCACGCCATTCTCCTGCCTCAGCCTCAACTGGGACTACAGGCGCCCGCCACCACGCCTGGCTAATTTTTTCTTTTTTTAGCAGAGATGGGGTTTCACTGTGTTAGCCAGGCTGGTCTCGATCTCCTGACCTCGTGATCCACCCACCTTGGCTTCCGAAAGTGCTGGGATTACAGGCGTGAGCCACCGTGCCCGGCCGCCTCTATTCTTACAATGGAGTCCGATTCCTTAACATCTCATAATTGCTTTTTTTTTTGAGACAGAGTCTCGCCCTGTCGCCCAGGCCGGAGTGCAGTGGTGTGATCTCAGCTCACTGCAACCTCCCCCTCCTGAGTTCAAGCAATTCTCCTGCCTCAGCCTCCTGAGTAGCTGGGATTACAGATGCGCACCACCACAACTGGCTAATTTTTGTCTTTTTAGTAGAGATGGGGTTTCACATGTTGGCCAGGTTGGCTTTGAACTCCTGACCTCGTGATCCGCCCACCTCGGCCTCCCAAAGTGCTGGGATTTCAGGCATGAGCCACCGTGCCCAGATTCATAATTGCTTCTTACCTGAGAAGTAATGAAACAAATGTCTCAAATTCTCTTTTACATTACCCCTACACATGAAGGATGGCTTCTTCCAGACTGTTTATTCTTCTTCAAACTACTTGACAGCTTTAAAGAAAACTAAAGGCACTGAAAGCAAAGATTCTTCATGAAAGTCCCAAAGTCTGCTCTGCACATATTTCTTGCCCCTTCCCCTGTTAGCAGCACGGTAGTATTGTCCTTGCTGGCCCCTTATGGTTGAGCAGGCCATGTGATGAAGTCTGGCCTATGAATTTGGAGTGAAAATGATGTGTGTAGCTTCCAGGCCAACCATTTGTCTGCAAATTTAAAACCCTCCAGTGCTCTTTCTCTTTGGCATGGTGACCAGCAGCACTCATGATGGTGGCTCTTTTACTAGTCTGGGTCTCATAGTAAGGTGAGATAGAGCAGAGTTCCCTGCTAACTCATAGTGGATATGGAGCATGAGTGAGAAATAGTCCTTAATTTTTTAAGTGGCTGAGGTTTGAGCATTGCTTTTGCAACACAGCCTAGTCTGTATGACTGATAGATTTTCTAGGCACTCATTCATTCAACATTAGGTCAATATTTTTTGGTACCTAGTATGTGAAAAGCACTCGGAGTTATCACAAAAAACAAAACAAAAGTCTCTACCCTTGTGGAAATAGGGGGTTTGGACATTTCATGTAGTAACCACATGAGACCTGGACCTCTCTAGATACCATGTAGCAGACAAAATGCAGTATGTTCAGAGTGATTCTTCAGATGTGATTGTCCACGAACACTTTAGAAGGAGTCCAGGCTGGGAGCTGGAATGCCAGGGTTTAAGTGCTACTTTGACCACTCATCTACTGCGTGACTGTGGGCTGACAACTCTCCTTGTCTGGGCTACCATTTTCTTTACCCCTCTCTGTTCACACATGATTCCGCTCTATACTGTCTGTGCCAGTGGTTGTTCAACAGCTCCTTGAATGTTTTTGGAAACAGCATGTACAGCACTTCCTCAGGCAGTACCTGTGTCAGTGTTTTTACTCTGAAGCACTTAGGTTCTGGAAGCCATGAGATATAGCCAGAATTTGCATGTAAATAAATTTGTTACTCAGTTTATATTCTGTGCCAAGCACTGCCTTGAACTGCACACTCTGGAAATTAAAGGAGATGTATGCATAATGGCCCTGAACCTTCAAGTCCAATGGAACAGATGAGACTGCCACTTAGGTACCAGGACACAACATTTGATGTTAAATTGTGGGTCAAGGTCAGAAGAAAAGAAGTTTAGGGGGGGATTAGTGCAATCAGGGAAGGCTTCATAGAGGGTGTTGGGTTTGTGCCAAGCCTTGAAGGACTTTAGATTCTAAGTAGGTGGCAGGCATAAAGGAGAGGCATATCAGACAGGACAACCACCTCAGGGAGGGGAAAGAGAGGATGCACGTGGTGTATTTGTGAAAACAGAATGGAGTCCCAGCTGACAAGTACAAAGAATGGGAGTGAAGACCAGATTCTGAACCGCCCTGTGTGGACAATTATTAGAAGAGTCCACTGATACGAATTTTAAAAGATACGGCACTAGCCATCCATACTGTTTGGGTCGGTACTAAAGGATATCTTCATATGCTCCTCAAAGAGGCCTCCTGTAGCTAAAAAAGAACTTTGCAAATCTGGACCTTTTCCTTTCGTCACATATTCTCTGTTTATAGTTTTTATTTAATTAACAATAGCTATACCATTAAATATGTAGATGTTCCCCCCAGACATTCCCCATTGGTGGCAGATAGTGCCAGGTCAGTATTCACGGCAGGGCAGCTGAGGGCTTCCACAAAGGAAGCAGGGTGAGGTTTTTGCCTGTCTTTGCTCTGTAACAAAATGTTCAGAGAAGGGAAATATGGAAAGGAATATCATTGCCAAATGGGTTCCATTCCTCATGTAAGTGATGGCTTTATTTTGCCTTTCAATAAGAATGGCTTTCCCCAGGGCACATGTGGTACATAGACAGTTCAGGCTCATGACACAAACTCTCAAAAAACACAAGGAATGACAGTGGGGGCTATGGATACTCACACTCAAGCTCTGCCTCCTGGTTGACCTCCTAAGAAATCCTGCCTCGTAGCTCAAGTCAGTTACCCTGAAATCTCCATACAAAAGTTCAAGTAAAACACAACTCATTAATGTTGTACTTGGTTAGAAAAAAAAGGAAAAAAAGTATGTGAAAAAATAAATGCTTCTGTTCAAAATATGGGTTCTCTGGGGGAGATGAGTTGTTTCCTGCGGTGTTTAGGGAAGTGGTTAATGAACTTAATGACTACAAGGCAATCATTTTTGAAATGCCAAGGATGTTGGGGGTAGAATCAGAGACGGAAGAAAAATTAATGTGTTATTTTCTATAAACGGAAAGGAGGAATTTTGGCTAACTACTTTTCTGAAAATTAAGGTTATCATTAAAAGTAATATACTGACTTTTCTGTAGATTTTGATAGCTTTCAAAACACATTCATATTCATTGTTTCATTTGATTCTCAAAACAACCCCGGGAGGTAGGCAGAATAGATTTTTTTTTTCCATTTTCCAGATAAAGACCTAAGATTTTGAGAAGTTAAAGGACTCAGTCAGGATTATACAGCTAATAAGCAGTATGTCAGGACTGAAAATTCAGACCTTCTAACTCTCCTCTGGTCAAGTATAGAGGAAAAGTAAAGGCTGGGAGTTAAAAGTGGGTTTGTAAAATGCAGTTAATTGAAAAGAAGAGTTATAGTAATGTAATTTAGTGAGTGAGAGCTCACTCTGGAGCAGACATTGCAAATAGAAGCCTGAGGTAATAATCTAGCAGCAGATGAGCTTGTACAATTATGGCCCAAACAATAGTTACAAAGTTTTTTTCAATTTTTAACAACATTTAAAAATTGGGACATTTCACAATAAAAATCTACATTTATAACCTCTGTTTTACAATCTGCATAGATGGCCCCACTGGGGAACATTCCCATGCAGCCACAGCCAGGAGGAACTTGGGAGCAGCCGTCCCTCGTAGATAGACATGAGCGCTCTGGTTCTCCTCAATCTCACCACTCCCTGTTGCCACCAGTCCTGGTGACGAACGATCTGTTGATATTTTTCATCACACTGTACTGCTGCTTTTCTCCACCCATCTGTATCACACCCTGGATTCTAGAGGCATTTGAATTTGCATCTTCAAGTCTGGAGGCAGCATCCTGGCTCTATCCATTTCTAGCTATTTGAATGTGGGCAGATTCCTTTCCATGTTAAGGCTTCCATTTCTATTTCCATTCTATAAAATAGGGATGATGGTGGTGGAATGTAGTGGATATCTGTTGTTTTTGTTTTTGTTTTTCCAGCATTAATCCTTTCCTTGGAGGTTCCCCTCTTATGGGAATAAGAAGACCCACTTGTTTTTTCTCTAGGGTGAGTGACCCTGGCTACTCCAATCAAATGTTGATAAACCAGACTTAGAATTAAGAGTTAGTGACCCAAACAAACATGCATATGTGGTTCAGTTTGCAAGATCTACATCAAGTTTCTAGGGACAGCCCTGGCAGATGCATCAGTGGTTGATACCATTCAAAATTCATTATCAGTACATTGGTGGCTTGAACTGTAATGCTTATGCCTAATGTAGGAAGTAACTAGGCTTCCCCAACTCCCTGGTATGATGTCAGCGAGTATCTCTGGTTTTGAAACTTCTTCGCCTGGTTCCCTGGCCCTTCCAAAGATTTTGCAAGCTCTTTAACATACTGTATGGCTTGTCTTTTGCTAATTGGCTCCCAGATCTCTTCTCCACCTTTCTCCTATTCTACTCTGTGTTGCTTTAGGTAACTGTAAAATTCATTTCCTAAGCTCCTGTGTCAGCAGTTTTGTAGGATCTAAAGTTTATGCAATAAACTAAAGATGGGGGCCATCTTTAGTCATAATACAAAATTATACATACAAAATTATGTACAAAAGGGAGGATTTATTTTCTATGAGAAAAAAATAACAGTCCAGGCGTGGTGGTTCACACTTGTAATTCTAGCACTTTGGGAGGTCCAGGCAGAAAGATCGCTTGAGCCCAGGAGTTCAAGACCAGCCTGGGCAACATAGTGAGACCTCATCTCTACAAAAAAGAAAAAGAATTAGCTAGGTGTGATGGTATGCATCTGTAGTCTCAGATACTTGGGAGGCTGAGGCAGGAGGATCCCTGGAGCCCAGGAGTTGGAGGTTGCAGTGAGCTATGATCACACCACTGCATTCCAGCCTGGGTGACAGAGCCAGACTCTGTCTCAAAAAATAATAATAATAATAATAATAATTAATTAATTTAAAAAAATTACAAATCTTAAAAATTTACTCAATTTTAAAAATCAAGAACAAATAAAAAAGAAAAAGCTGGAAAAATAAGGTCATATTTTATTAGTTAACTGTTGAGATATATCTCATAATTTTTTCCTAGAATTTTTAGCTTCATCATCTTTGTTTCTTTTTATAACACTTTTCTATAGGAAAAGCAGAAATATAATTGTCTTTCCTCAGTATGCTAATTGGAATTTACTTTTTTATGGACAATTTAGAAACGTTCCCATTCATAACATTATTAATGTTACATAAATTGTTAGGATCATTGTCAATTGTGGGAAAACCTCTATCAAGTTGTTTGAGAGCTGTAAGATTTTAAGATAGTTTAAGTTTCTTGTGTTGCAACCAATGAGTCTGTCATCAGTTTCTTGGGGTTAAGACATCTGAGGTGAATGCCAGGTAAAATGGCACAATGGATGTGTGTGGATTACTACAGTCTATTCTAACACCAAGACATCAACAAAAACCTTTTTTTCTCCCATCTAAATGTCTGGTGGAGTATTTTTTTATATATATTTTCATTTTTTAATTTTTTAAAATACTTTCAACTTTTATTTTAGATTCAGGTGGGTACATGTGCAGGTTCGTTACATGGGTATATTGTGTGATGCTGAGGTTTGGGGTATAATTGATCCTATCACCCAGGTAGTGAGCATAGTACCCAATAATTTTTCAGTCCTTGTCTGCCTGCCTCCTCTCCTCTCTTGTAGTCCACAGTGTCTGTTGCTTCCATCTTTATGTTGATGAGTACTCAGTGTTCAGCTCCCACTTATGAGAACATGGATGTAGCTGGAGGCCATTGTCCTAAGCAAATTAACACAGGAACAGAAAACCAAATAATGGCTTCAAGCTGCATCCATGTTGCCACAAAGGGCATTATTTTATTCTTTTTAATGTCTGTGTAGTATTCCATGGTGTGTAGGTACCACATTTTATTTATCCACTTGGTGGACATTTAAAATTCATGCTGGATGTGGAAAAATTCTTAAGAGTACGGGGCAGTTCTCTGTCTATAGGCTCTCTGGCATCCCCTGTCTTCACACAATGAGTGATACTCGCAACCCTCAATTCTTACATCAACTACAACCAATGGTTTAAATCTACACAGAAAAAAAAAACTGTGAACGATATACACATATCCCACTAGACAGAAACTAAATGATTCCCCAGCTCAACTCCCCCTAACCAGTCCCTAGATAGGGGCTTACTTGAGAAGTATAATGCAGGGGATATCAAAGTACAAAAAGAAAGCACTCGTAACTATTTAAATTAAAATACCATACTTTTTCAAATTGTATACATATGACCATGTACACAGTTTGCTAGCACCCCTCCCAGGTCTTGGAAGGGGTCTGCACAGTGAGTGGTTCAGAAGCTTAAGACTCCCTAACTTCCCTCTCAATCCACTTATCCTTTTACCTCATTTGGCCAAAAGGAAGCACTGGCAAGAGATGGAAGAGCTCCTGGCTTTTTGGATAAGACCATTTACTTCTCCAGCCTAGGATGCATAGTGCCTCCTGCCTCTGTTTATCTTTTTTTGAGACAGAGTCTTGCTCTGTCGCCCAGGTTGGAGTGCAGTGCCACAATCTCAGCTCACTGCAACCTCTGCTTCCTGGGTTCAAGCGATTCTCGTGCCTCAGCCTCCAAAGTAGCTGGAATTACAGGCATGCACCACCACATTCAGCTAATTTTTTTTTATTTTTAATAGAGAGGGGGTTTCACTATGTTACCCAGGCTGGTCTCAAACTCCTGACCTCAAGTGTTCTGCCCACCTCAGCCTCCCAAAGTGCTGGGATTAGAGGCATGAACCACCGCACCTGACCTACATTAATCTCTGTCACCATACCATTTAGTTTTCAGATCATCTAAAATATTTGTAACTACTTGCCACATTAAATTCATTCTATCAGTCACCTAGATCCACTAGACTGGACTCTGGTTTATATTTGTTTTTTGATCAAAGAATATGCTCAGAAATATTTTTATATTTCTAAATTTGGCCTAAAGATTTTGTACAGATAGATGTCTATTGTCTATATAAGCTTTTTTTGTGAGGCACCTTGTTGAGCCCACAGGTTGATCTGAGGACCATTGTATCTATGTATCTTTATTATATATTTATGTAATTTTTATTCCATCTATCTAGAGGTAGGGAGTGTAATTTTTCTCCATAATTGACAGAGCATGCCAAAGGTGACATATAGTATTAGAGGAAAGCCTTAATTATGGGTGAGCACAAACCACAACCCTCTAAAACACAAGATAAAATAAATACATGCAATAGGACCAAATTATTAAAAATGGTACATAGTGGAGTCTGTAAATATTTTAAGCCAAGTCATCTAGTAGGATTAAGGCAAGAAACAGAAAATGAAATTTTATTTAATTTGGAAAAGGATGCCTGGGGGAAATAATGTATAATTCAGATATATCTGTAGAAGAGAAAAGCCAGGACGATACTGATGCTGAAAGCGGATTCAGAAGAGTGGGGACACCAGATTTGGTGTTCTCATTGTCATCAGATGGTAAAATATTTTATGGGCATAAATTAGACCGCAAACTGATGAGAGAACAGCACATTTGGTATTAGCAGTTGACAGTAAAAGGAAAAGACATAGCAGTATAGACTGGATTGCAAGGGACTGACAAATATGACAATGATGAGATTTTCTACTTCTTTAAATTTTTGTCCTTTTCTGCATTGGAGACATTTTAATAAATGGAACCGATGACTATAAAGGACAGAGAAAATGATTCAAGTCCTAAAATTCAAGAAGGAACTCTAAGAAACTATCCAGTTAACCCTCTCATTGTACAATGAAGAAGTGAGGGTTAGACTGAATAAATTATTCACCCCAGGTCATTTAGTCAACCAAGGTCCTCTGTTTCCCCTCAGAATTTAGTTTATGTATAAATTTACAATTCTATAAATGTTGACTGAGGGAAATCTTATAACTAACTGTTAAGTATTTGATTATTATAAGTGGTGTAAAAGAATACAACATTTTTGCATATATAAAAGCAATGATGTAATCATAGAAAATATCTTATTACAAGTGTTAGGTGCCTTGTCTTATTCTTTGTGTTCTTGGTGCCTGCCTTGTGTCTGGCATAGAGAAGGCATTAAATAAGTAGGATAGTCACTAAATGGATCATTGGCTGATGACTAGGTGGTTGGATGAAAGGGAGGGAGAGAAGAAGGAAGGGAGGAAGGAAGCAAAGGTAGGTTAATGAGGACATACAAATGGGAAATGTAATCTGGTCCCTAATTTCCTGAGGAAGAATTAACTATGCCAGTTCTGGGTCATGCTATCTCAGATTGACACAGCAACAAATACATATTTTAATCTTGAGCAGCAAGGACTTCATATCCAGCAATATAATAAAGCTAGTCTCATTTCATGATCAAATCTCAAAGACTTGAGATCACCGAGTGAGCTATCTAGGAGTGTCAATAACATCGGTAGTAACCATTTACCTAAAATTACAAAGACCTCACTATCCATGACTAAGTGGAAGGATACCAAATTAGTGAAGAATCTGAATTACAGGACACAGTTTTATTGCTTTTAGATACATATAGGAAATGGCAGTAGGCTAATATTATCTAAAAGAGATCATTTGAGAAAATAATTTTCATTAATTGGTAAGAATTTATAATTATCATCTCAACTATTAGTAAAAGAATGCCTCCTACAAACTTAAGACTATTTTGAAATGCTTCTCTGGTATAAAAACAGTATTGGGGTACCTCTTCTACACTATGAATCACATGTGCAAACCTTTTTCTTCACACCACCCAGCCTGTCTGAATTTTCACAAATGCAGAATTAGTGGAATTAGTCTGAATTGATGAAGCTTTCCCAGACACTGCTGTTGTTGGAAACAACAGGCATCCTATTGAATAGTTAACTAGAGATTTTGAACATGTGTTACTTAGAAAAAGTTTCAATTGAGCATGAGTTCCTCCAGCAAAATTTGTCTGTCTCACTGATAGTGTAATAATCTAGTACATTTTTTAAATTAATGAACAGAAAATTAGAGGAAGGTCTGCCATTTCTTTTTCTCTTTCCTCCCTCTTTATGTATAGCTGAGTTCAGTCACCATCAGCACTAAATTCCATTCAGAGTTCACAGCCATCACTATAGCTAGTGCAGTTTTAGGTTAAGCATATTTTATCCATAAATTGCTATATTTGGTTCTCGAGTTATTATTGCAGTTCCTTGGGGTACATTTAAATCCACCTTATTGTAATAGATTATGGAATATAGTGGCTAATGTGTCTAATGTAAAATAAATGACTATAATGATTTATGATGCGACACTTCAATTTTATTGAACATAAGGATCATTGTACTAAAATGGATGGTGTATTGCTGGTTTAGCATAAAATACTGAATAACATATTCAAGAAAATGAATGGCTCGGCCAGTTCATAATATTCTGCCCCTTCAGCTGAGAGGTCTTTAATAAGCAAGAGTGTCATTACACTTGGAAATGTATGTGTAGGTAATCCATTATCTAGAACAATGACAGGGATCTGCTCAAGTCCTTATTAAAGAAGGAAATCTTTAGGAGAAAATGTAGAATTCTTTGGTCTTCTTGAAAGAATGATTTTCTCCCAACCACATAGCCACTATAATAGTGCTTAGCAGAATTGTAAGTGGCCTCCACATCTAAAAATTATCACCCTGAAACTCTCTCATGACCTGCAAGATGGAAGGGAATTTCAGAAAGGTTTTGATTTTTTCAGCATTGTCATCAGACAATATCCTTAATGTCCTTTTCTCTGTGTGTCAATTCACCAACCTTTTATTTTAACTCTTGTAGTGCCCAGCATAGATAGTAACTCATGCTCTGTCTTTCCCCAGGACTCCATGTTTATGTTTGATCACCGAATAATTAGATTTAAGAAGACCTAATTTAGCTGTTAATGCTTATTAACTATAATATTAAAGATGATTTTCAATAACATATTGGACCAATTTATTTGTGTTCTCAGACCTGGGGAGATGAAAGAAAATTCTTATATGGCAAATGATGTGTTTAGATTAATGGTGAAGTTTTATCCTCCGAATAGTGGGAGGACATGAGGAATACGGGAAGTGACATGCATGTTTTCTCACCCTCTTATCCTGGTGATCCTGAGATCCTGCCATCAAACCCTCAGGTCCTCCCAGGATACAGTTTAATGACATAGACGATGCCCACATAATAACTAAATCCTTCTGGAAGTGTCTTAATAGCATCCATTTCATTCCCTGGAAAGATAACTAGTTTCCCTTCTGTGGAGTGGCCATGTTGAGACAGGGTGAGAGAGCTTGAGTATTTTGAATCTGACAGCTGCATTATGGGTAAGACTGTCATCAATTCTCCTTCTCAACACATTCTTAATTTATGCCTATTCTCCATCCCTTAGCCCAGACAATCTCATCTGACCAACCAAAATTAAAGAGCTGTCAGGTACCATAAAAACCCACGAATGAGGGTCTTTTCCTCACAGGCCTAAGAATTCCATTCAACATGATTGCATGCATGCATGGCAGTTTTGATTTTTTTTCTCCTGAATAGCAGACTTCACCACTGCCTGAAAAGACACAGGTCTTGATGAGAAAGTGATCTGATGATGAAACGAACCCTGTATTTGTAGAGTTAAGGAGTTTTGCCATCCAGAAAAGGAGATGTTCACAGTGGATTCTGTACTGTGTGAGTTGTAGACAGACATTTATTGATTCAGGATATACTCTCAGGTCACGTCTTTTTATTCTTTTGAAAAGGTGATCTAGCCTAGAACTATTCATGAGAAAAAGTAACTAGCACTATCTCAATGTCACAGCTTAATTCGGGTGGTCAAAAGCTTGCCGTAAATCAGTCTTTCTGGAAGAGTGGGGACATTTTTTCTGTAATGAACTAAAAATAATAAGGATCATCTTTTTTTTTTTTTTTTTTTTTTGCTAATGGATGTTTTGTCTTTGGATCTCTTGAGGCATCAATCTAGACCAAGGCAAGCGCTGCTAAGGAACCTCTGACCCCAAAAGTCACCCCGTCTACAACATCCCCATACCCACTTCCTCATCTTTAGGATTCCTCTCCACAGCAAATTCTATTCAGTCATTGAACATTACCAGGATGTTTTCAGAAAGATTATTAGGGCATTTTCTTTTTTTCCTTACACCTTCATTATCTTCCTCAAAATATAATAGTAAATTAAAATGACTCATAATGTCTTATCACCACCCCATAAGATATTATTTTCTCTGTAGTAGTACTTTCACACCAGCTTCAGTTTGAAACTCTGGCTGATCATCTTTAGAACTGATCCATGCTATTTGACTGCAGAAATGGAGCTTTCCAGGGCCAGGACTTACAACCGAAAGTTTGGTCAATGAGAGGCCTATCTGCCCTGACTCCATTACTAATTCACCAGTCCCTGACCCAGGATTTCCAACATTTTTCCCTTCTGCCATTTCCTTGCATTTTACTTTGTTCCTCATGTCAAATATTTACTTTATTGCTTCTAAATGCTACATCTCACTTCTAGCACCAAAGTGACATTTAGAATCCAGACTTCTGTATATGTGAATTCATAGGTAGAATTATTGATGTTAACATACCTCTCAAAAAAGTGCTAAAGAAGCTTTTTGTGAAACCTGGGGTTTACTTTTTTTTGTTTTTTGTTTTTGACCAGAGATATGATTTGGCTTCTTTCCCAGTGAACTCATCAACTCCTTCTTCCTTCAGTCTTGCAGCATAGAGTCAAACCCCAGGCAAAGCCTCAATGTTCATCACTTAATCCCTTTAGAATACTTTGATTTATAGAACAGAGGATAGAACCTGGGAAATTTTGAGGTATCCACCCAACATTGATATTTAAGCATGCTCATTCTTTATATCCTTCTTCAACTTATAGGCCTATAAGTCCATCAAAGGAACTTTGGGTTTCCCTTTGGGAGCACTGTTTGTCCAAGTGGTATAACCCCAGTGTGGAAATCTGTGTTTAACAAGCAGACCTTTTTCAGTACAAAGCACAATAAGTTTAGGATAAGCTTAGAAACCATCAGCGTTTTCGAGTACAATTATTCCTGAGTTAAATAGGACAATGACCCATTACAAGTTATGTGTGACGCATTCAGACTTTGGGAACTTGACCAAAATGACTTTGAAATGTACAAGGAAAAACCATGATCATTTACCTGGATGGAGTGGTAAGGTACTGCTTCCGCCAAGCCAGAGGTAACTGAATATTGGTATAATACACTGTCTTTTTTGTTGACCAAAAAAGTTAAAATATCTAGAGGAAAATTTAACAGAGATAAAAATAACATTTTTAAATTGTGCTGTCAGGCCGGGCACGGTGGGTCACACCTGTAATCCCAGCATTTTGGGAGGCCAAGGCAGGCCAATCACCTGAGGTTAGGTGTTCGAGACCAGCCCGGACAACATGGCGAAACCCTGTCTCTACTAAAAATACAAAAATTAGCCGGGCACGGTGGCAGGTGCCTGTAATCCCAGCTACTCGAGAGGCTGAGGCAGGAGAATCACTTGAATCTGGGAGGCAAATTTGCAGTGAGCCAAGATCGTGCCACTATATCCCAGCCTGGGTGACAGAGTGAGACTCCATCTCAAAAAATAAATTTAAAAAAAATTGTGCTGTCAGCCATTTAAGTCTTGAATCAATGCAAAGAGACCTTGCTCTTTGGTAGAAAGCTCAGTGTTGTGAAGTTGTAACTTCTCCCCAGAAGAAGCTATGAATTCAATGTGATGTTCTCTAAAATTTAAAAAAAAAGAAAGATTATTTGGGGAATTTGTGGAGGCAGGCAGTAGAAGGATGGATGCTAATTGATGTGATGATTCTTAAGTTCATCTGAAAAAATTAAAATATAATAGTTGAAGGAAAAATGTTTGCAGAAAAAAAAAAGACAGAAAGAAAGACCACCTTTCCATGAAATAAAATGCACTATAAGCAACAGCAATCAAAACAGTAAGTTACTGGAGTAGCAAGGTGAATAGTGCAGCACTGGGTCTGGAGGTATTCCCAAATACATATGGAAATTCAGTATATGAGATGGGCATTGAAATGAGTGATGAAAACATATACTATTTAATAAATGTTGCGGGGCAGGAGGGAAGCAAGCTTCCTACCTCATTCTTTCCACCAAAATAAACCTCAGATAAGCCATAGAGGGATAAATGATTGTGATGAAGAAAAAGTTGAGACTGCAAAGTCCTAAAAGAAATATGGGTCTATTTTATACTTAGGGAGAGAGGACCTTTTTAGGAGTGACATGAAATGCAAGAGCTAGAAAGTAAAATATTGATTTGACCACAAAACAAAAGTAAGTTCTGATTTTCTTACTGGCCAAGTACATTCATTTATATACCAGTATAAACATTGGCACACATATATAAATACATATATACCATTTTAATTTCTCCGAATAGATCCCTAATACTTATGTGCTCTGGAAGGATACAAACAAAATTTTTTACTATGACTCTGGGACAATCTTTTAATTAATATAATTTTATAGTCATATTTTTATAAGGGCATAAGCATGTATTGCATAAACAGTAAAATCTGTTGATACTGTGTTTAACTTGTAATGGCCCATAATTCAATGGTTCTTAGTCTTTTTGAAGATAAAGACTACTTTAAGAGTCAGAAGCTGTGGCCCCGATCCTCTGACAAGAGCACATAAGTGCAGATACCCAAAATGCAACGTGAGTTGGAAATCCCTGCTCTAAATAGTTCTAAAGAGAGTTGGTCAGTGATCTGTTGCTGTATAACAAACCAACCCCAAACTTATTTGCTTAAAACAAGAACCATTCTATTGCTTATGATTCTGTGGGTCAAAAATTTAGGCAGCACTCAGCAGGTCCAGTTTGTCTGGGCTTCATGTGGGGTTGTCTGCACATTACTGGGGTCAGAGGATCCAAAAGGGCATCACCTACATGTTTGGGGCCCTGGTCCTATCTGTTGGCAGGTATGCCTCAGTGCTCCTCCATTGGCCTCTCTCCAACAGAATACCAGGGGCTCAAGGCAAAAACATGGAGGCTCAAGGCAAAAACAGAAGCCAAGTGATCTCTGAAGCTCTGGGCCCAGCCAACACACAGCGTCACTGTCACCACATTCTGTTGGTCAAAGCAAACAACAGGGCCAGCTCAGAATGAGGGGAAATAGACCCAAGGTGGGAAGAATGGCACAGCCACATTACAAAAGGACATGTGGGATAAGAGCGATTGCTGTGGTCATTATTAAAGAACAGCCTACCACAATAGAGTTCTCTGAAAATGTGCCACTTTTAGCAACAGATGAATTCTTCCATTTGTGTCCTAACATTCATATGCAACAAAACATAGTAATCTGAGTGACTGTACACTATAATAGTAGTCTACTCAATTTAAATTCCCAAGGATTTTCTTGTAACGTATTCAAAATCTTCCAAAATGAAAACTATGAAAGTATGCATGGAATGGGAAAGTAGATGCCATAACTTTGGCTTGTATATTTCATCCATTTTGATATGAAACATTTTCCATGACTTAGCTCTAGTTTAGGAACTCTTCAGAAAACCCACACTGTCCTAGATAATGAAGGGCCACAGATTTTTATAGTGGACCTCTATGCCCACACAAAGATGAAGAGCTGGAGAAAAAACATAAACCACAGCCCTAAAATGGATGAGTATAGGGATAAGATTTAGAAATTAAACTAAATTTATGACTTCAAAACCCAAGAAGACTTCCAGTTAAGTGTGGTCAGCTTAACTACAAGTTTATCTCCCTTCTTAAACACCATTCACATTCTAGTACCTCAATGTTAAATGACAATAGGCAATCAAGGATCACCAAGCACATAAAGAAAGCCTCTGCTAAACTACAAAGCAAAAGTAAACAAACAAAAGATGACACTCAAGGAAGCAGAGATAATAAAGGAAATGGAAGAAAATCATGAAAATCATTGATTTCTAGTCTCAGATAAATTAGAAGATACTGTGTACTATTAAAGAGCAGGTTCAATCAGATCTCCTCTCTGGCTCTCTTTGCCATCTCTTTTTGACTTCTGGAAACGTAGATTCCTGTGTGGCTGTCTCTGATGGCATCATCAAGGTATCCAATGACATGAAGGTACACAAGTTGTTGACACCAGAGGAGTTGAAGAAGCTCAAGAAGGTGGTACTCTTCTGCCTGAGTGAGGACAATAACTCATCCTCAAGGAGGGCAAGCAGATGTTGGTGGGTGATGTCAGCCAGACTGTCAATGGCCTCTCCACCACCTCTGTCAAGATGCTGCCAGACAAAGACTGCCATAACGCCCTCTATGACGCAAACTGTGAGACCAAGGAGAGAAAGGAGGAGGACCTGGTGTTCAGCTTCAGCTTCTGGGCCTGAGTCTGCACCCCTGAAGAGCAAAATGATCTATGCCAGCTCCAAGGACACTATCAGGAAGAAGCTGACGGGGATCAAGCATGAATTACAAGCAAACTGCTACGCAGAAGTCAAGAACAACCGCACCTTTGCAGAAAAGCTGGGAGGCAGTGCCATCATCTCCCTGGAGGGAAAGCCTTTGTGAGCCCCCTTCCTGGAACATCTGGAAGCCCCAGACCTGCCCGCAGGGGTTGCAGGCTGCCCTATTCCTAACAGACAGGAAGGGGCTGGAGAATCTCAGCAGTGGGAGAGCAATCCTTTCACCCCAGTTGCCAAACAGCTCCCCAACAAGCCCTGCCTTTTCCTCTCCCCTCCATCCCTGACAGTTCTGGCCTTCCCAAATTACCTTTGATCTTCTGATTCCTCTTGGGTTGAAGTGTTAACAGAAAGGAGTCCTGATCCAGACCTCAAGAGAGTGTTCTTAGATCTCATGCAAGAAAGAATTTAGGGCAAGTCCACAGAATAAAGTGAAAGCAAGTTTATTAGAGAAGTAAAGAAACAAAAGAATGGCTACTCCATAGGCAGAGCAGTGCCATGGGCTGCTCGACTAAGGATACTTGGTTATTTCTTGATTATATGCTAAACAAGGGGTGGCTTATTCACGAGTTTTCTGGGAAAGAGGCAGGCAATTCCCAGAACTGAGGATCCCTTCCCCTTTTAAACCATATAGGGTAACTTCCTGATGTTGCCATGGCATTTGTAAATTATCAGGGTGCTGGTGGGAGTGTCTCTTAGCATGCTAATGCATTATAATCCGTGTATAATGAGCTGTGACGACAACCAGAGGTCATTTTCATGGCCATCATGGTTTTGGTGGGTTTTGGCTGGCTTCTTTACCACAACCTGTTTTATCAGGAAGGTCTTTGTATCCTGTACCTTGTGCTGAGCTCCTATCTCATCCTGTGACTTAGAATGCCTAACCTCCTAGGAATGCAGCCCAGTAGCTCTCAGCCTTATTTTACCCAGCCCCTGTTTTGGATGGAGTCGATCTGGCTCAAACGCTCTGACAGAAGCAGACCAAATACCCCCCAGGCACTTCAGTTTGGGAGGGGGGGGTATTTTTTTAATAACAACCCAACTCCTCTCCTATTCCTTATCCTTCCTCTGCTGCCAACTTCTAACTGCAGTGCTTACTCGTGCTTGTCTGTTGAGTTGTGTGTATAAATGGAATGTTGTGGAGATGAGCCCTCCCCATGCCACTGGTTCTTCTCCCTTTTTTCCTGGTCATGGCCGCTCATGGAAGCAGGACCAGTAGGGGACCTTCAGTTTGGGGGTTGTTGGGGGAAGCCGAAAATAAAGTGGGGGGGGGCGGGGGGAAGAAAGAGCTTTTGGAAATAAAGATAAAATTACCAAAGTGAAACAAATTGTTAAACGCAAGTTTTCTTACGGACTCAGTTTTAGCTAAGTCAAGACCAACAGATTCCAAATCACCTGTTGAGACCAGGCAAGAGAAAGGGAAGCTGACTTTACATCCCCTATCATCACCTACCTGAAGCTTATATGAAAGAAGATAAGGAGATTTATTGAGGAAGGCTGGTCATGAGAATTTCTTAAAGAGAGTTACCAGTGTGTTCTTTGCTGCTTATCTCCCCCTCGAAAAGTAAGGGGATTGTCCCCTCTACCCCAGAAGTGAAGTGAGTTGACTTTTAGAGAAATACTCAAAGATATTGCTATATATCTCCCTAAAATTCTGAGAGGCAGTGTGATTGGTATCCAACTGGACCTGCTAAAGTCAAAAGTGGGAGGGAGGCTGTCTGGAGTTGCCTCTAACAGTAGAACACAGAGAAATGGGTGCAGTGAGGGCTTGCTGCATCTCACGATAGTTGGACAAAGGTTTATATTTCCTGAAGGTTGCATGTGGAAAGGAACAGAAATTGAGTCATCCTGAAAAGGACCTCCGGAAAGACAAGATGTCCCCAGTTGTTTATTAAGACAATTGTCTAATTTAGACTATTTTTAATACCTGGAAATGGCCCAAGTTCCTTTCAACAGTAGAGAAAAAATTCAAAATAATATGGTTGACAGGCTATGGTATTAAAAAGTAAATTAAATTAAATAACTTCTTTTCATGATTTACACCTTAAAAGTCCAACTGTTTTTCAGCAAAGTAGTTACCTTTGTGGTTTCATCATTCTTTAGCATCCCCCTAGTGGATCTGTTGGCACCTTTGTTGTCAATCCCTGGAATCTCTCTTGAAACATTGATACAATCAGAAAAGTCCCAATGAACATCCTTGTATAGAAATGAAAATATTTAATAGGTAGGCTGGATGACAATATCAAGAAACACTCACAAAATGTAGGATAAAAAGACACAGGGATTATAAAATTAGGAGGGAGCAGGGAAGAGAGATTTAGATCAGCCCAGAAGGTTTAACATTTGGCTATTAAGAATTACAGGGAGAAATAAGAGAAAATGAATGGGAGGAAATTTTTTTTTTTTTTAAAAAAAGGGAATTTCCTGAGAACTGAAGAATATAAAGTTTCAGACTAGAAGGGCAAGATGTCTAGGTACACTTATTGAAAAATGTTTTTAAAAGATTCACATCAAGCAGCAGTACTACAATATTTCAAAATAATAGATCCAAAAAAGGAGGGGGAACGTTATAATCAAAGCAATTGAAATCAGGAAGATATCAGACTTTTTAATAGCTACATTAGAAGAGAGAAAAAGAAAAAAGCAATATTTTTATAATTCTGAGAGAAAATGACTATCGACCTAGAATTCTATACCTGCCAAAACTTTTAAGTTTGAGCATGGAATAGAGACATCTTTAGATATGTAAGGTCTCAGAATGTTTCTCTCCACTGTACTCTTTACTAATCTGATCCTTGAGGTTTGGTTTTGACAAGATTAGGTAGTTAACTCTGAAACAGAAAGGATTCATGAAACTAAGTGACCAACATAAATCAGAAATGTAAAGCAATAATGAAATGATGAGAAAAGGTAAATTCTCACATGACAGCTGTACGATGGCTCTAGAAAGAAACAAGCTCAGATTGGATACAAACAATGTATTTGGTATATTATCTGGTCTATTTGACTGTAGGAAAGTAATACTAATAATGAGGTATATGAAAGAAAATTAAGAGTAGGTGTATAAGCAAGTTTAAAAAGAGAAGCAACTATCAACTTGCAGAAAAATAAGCATTTGTATGAGAAATAAAACAGAGTACACTAGTTGGCTTTGCAGTAAATAATACACAGTACTTATAAACACTATTTAACAAAAACCTTATCAAGAATTATAAATATTTCTAAAGAATTATTAGCAATATACATTTTTAAATGAAGTAAGCAGGAGGGTGGTATAAGAGAGCTAATTCCTCTTGTCCCATAAAGAATATCAATATGCAGTATAAAATTGGTGTATTAAGAAATAGCAATACAAGATATTTGGCAACCTAGAGATCAGAATAAACGGATGAGCCATTTAAGTAGTTGCCTCTAGGCCGGGTGCAGTGGCTTACGCCTGTAATCCCAACACTTTGAAAGACTGAGGCGGGCGGATCACCTCAGGTCAGGAGTTCAAAACAAGCCTGCCCAACATGGCAAAACCCCATCTTTACTAAGAATACAAAAATTAGCTGAGCATGGTGGTGCACACCTGTAATCCCAGCTACTAGAGAGGCTGAGGCAGAAGAATCGCTTGAACTCAAGAGGCAGAGGTTGCAGTGAGCCGAGATCACGCCACTGCACTGCAGCCTGGGCAACAGACAAGACTGTGTCTCAAAGAAAAAGTAAAAATAAATAAGTGAAATAGGGGGGAGGTTCTAAAATGGCCGAATAGGAGCAGCTCCAGTCTACAGCTCCCAGCGTGAGTGACACAGAAGACAGGTAATTTCTGCATTTCCAACTGAGGCACCAGGTTCATCTCACTGGGGCTTGTCAGACAGTGGGTGCAGCCCACTGAGCGTGAACCAAAGCAGGGTGGGGCATCACCGCACCTGGGAAGCACAAGGGGTCAGGGAACTCCCTTTCCTAGCCAAGGGAAGCTGTGACAGATGATACCTGGAAAATTGGGACACTGCCCCCCTAATACTGCGCTTTTCCAACAGTCTTAGCAAATGGCACACCAGGAGATTATATCCCACGCCTGGCTCGGAGGGTCCCACACCCATGGAGCCTCGCTCACTGCTAGCACAGCAGTCTGAGATCGAACTGCAAGGCGGCAGCGAGGCTAGGGGAGGGGTGTCCACCGTTGCTGAGGCTAGAGTAGGTAAACAAAGCAGCCAGGAAGCTTGAACTGGGTGGAGCCCACTGCAGCTCAAGGAGGCCTGCCTGCCTGCCTCTGTAGACTGCACCTCTCAGGGCAGGGCATAGATGAACAAAAGGCAGCAGAAACTTCGGCAGACTTAAACATCCCTGTCTGACAGCTTTGAAGAGAGTAGTGGTTCTCCCAGCACGGAGTTTGAGATGTGAGAATGGGCAGACTGCCTCCTCAAGTGGGTCCCTGACCCCCAAGTAGCCTAACGGGGAGGCACCACCCAGTAGGGGCTGACTGACACCTCATATGGCCGGGTGTCCCTCTGAGATGAAGCTTTCAGAGGAAGGATAAGGCAGCAACATTTGCCGTTCTGCAGCCTCCGCTGGTGATACCCAGGCAAACAGGGTCTGGAGTGGACCTCCAATAAACTCCAATAGACCTGCAGATGAGGGTCCTGACTGTTAGAAGGAAAACTAACAAACAGAAAGGACACCCACACCAAAACCCCACCTATACATCACCATCATCAAAGACCAAAGATAGATAAAACCACAAGATGGGGAGAAACCAGAGTGGAAAAGCTGAAAATTCTAAAAATCAGAGTGCCTCTTCTCCTCCAAAGGAACACAGCTGCTCGACAGCAATGGAACAAAGCTGGATGGAGAATGACTTTGATGAGTTGAGAGAAGAAGGCTTCAGACGATCAGTAATAACAAACTCCTCCGAGCTAAAGGAGGATGTTGAAACCCGTCGCAAAGAAAAGCCTTGAAAAAATATTAGACGAATGGCTAACTGGAATAACCAGTGTAGAGAAGTCCTTAGATGACATGATGGAGCTAAAAACCATGGCACGAGAACTACATGATGCATGCACAAGCTTCAGTAGCTGATTCAATCAAGTGGAGGGAAGGGTATCAGTGATTGAAGATCAAATGAATGAAATGAAGTGAGAAGAGAAGTTTAGAAAAAATTAGTAAAAAGAAATGAACAAAGCCTCCAAGAAATATGGGACTATGTGAAAAGACCAAATCTACATCTGATTGGTGTACCTGAAAGTGACAGGGAGAATGGAACCAAATTGGAAAACACTCTGCAGGATATTAATAAGGAGAACTTCCCCAACCCAGCAAGACAGGCCAACATTCAAATTCAGGAAATACAGAGAGCTCCACAAAGATACTCCTCGAGAAGAGCAACTCCAAGACACATAATTGTCAGATTCACAAAGTTGAAATGAAGGAAAAAATGTTAAGGATAGCCAGAGAGAAAGGTTGGGTCACCCACAAAGGGAAGCCCATCAGACTAACAGCGGATCTCTCGGCAGAAACTCTACAAGCCAGAAGAGACTGGGGGCCAATATTCAATTCTTAAAATTGAATATTTTAAGAATTCAAAAAAGAATTCTCAAAATTCTTAAAGAAAAGAATTTTCAACCCAGAATTTCATATCCAGCCAAACTAAGCTTCATAAGTGAAGGAGAAATAAAATCCTTTACAGACAAGCAAATGCTGAGAGATTTTGTCACCACCAGGCCTGCCTTACAAGAGCTCCTGAAGGAAGCACTAAACATGGAAAAGAACAACCAGTACCAGCCACTAAAAAACATGCCAAATTGTAAAGACTATCAATGCTAGGAAGAAACTGCATCAACTAATGAGCAAAATAACCAGGTAACATCATAATGAAAGGATTAGATTCACACATAACAATATTAACCTTAAATGTAAATGGGCTAAATGCTCCAATTAAAAGACACAGACTGGCAAATTAGATAAAGAGTCAAGACCCATCAGTGTGTTGTATTCAGGAAACCCATCTCACGTGCAGAGACATACATAGGCTCAAAATAAAGGGATGGAGGAGGATCTACCAAGCAAATGGAAAACAAACAAACAAAAAAGCAGGGGTTGCAATCCTAGTCTCTGATAAAACAGACTTTAAACCAACAAAGATCAAAACAGACAAAGAAGGCCATTACATAATAGTAAAGGGATCAATTCAACAAGAAGAGTTAACTATCCTAAATATATACGCACCCAATACAGGAGCACCCAGATTCATAAAGCAAGTCTTTAGAGAGCTACAAAGAGACTTAGACCCCCACACAACAATAATGGGAGACTTTAACACCCCACTGTCAACATTAGACAGATCAAAGAGACAGAGAGATAACAAGGACATCCAGGAATTGAACTCAGCTCTGCACCGAGTGGACCTAATAGACATCTACAGAACTCTCCACCCCAAATCAACAGAATATACATTCTTCTCAGCACCACATCATACTTATTCCAAAACTGACCACATAGTTGGAAGTAAAGGACTCCTCAGAAAATATAAAAGAACAGAAATTATAACAGACTGTCTCTCAGGCCACAGTGCAATCAAACTAGAATTCAGGATTAAGAAACTCACTCAAAACAGCTCAACTACATGGAAACTGAACAACCTGCTCCTGAATGACTACTGGATACGTAACACAATGAAGGCAGAAATGAAGTTGTTCTGGGGTGGGGGGAGGGGGGAGGGATAGCGTTGGGAGATATACCTAATGCTAGATGACGAGTTAGTGGGTGCAGCGCACCAGCATGGCACATGTATACATATGTAACTAACCTGCACATTGCGCACATGTACCCTAAAACCTAAAGTATAATAATAATAATAATAAAAAAAGAAATAAAGTTGTTCTTTGAAACCAATGAGAACAAAGACACAACATACCAGAATCTCTGGGAAACATTTATAGCAGTGTGTAGAGAGAAATTTATAGCACTAAATGCCCACAAGAGAAAGCAAGAAAGATCTAAAATTGACACCCTAACATCACAATTAAAAGAACTAGAGAAGCAAGAGCAGACACAGTCAAAAGCTAGCAGAAGGCAAGAAATAACTAAAATCAGGGCAGAACTGAAGGAAATAGAGACACAAAAAACCCTTCAAAAAATTAACGAATCCAGAAGCTGGTTTTTTGAAAGGATCAACAAAATTGATAGACCGCTAGCAAGACTAATAAAGAAGAGAAGAGAGAAGAATCAAATAGATGCAATAAAAAATGATAAATAGGATATCACCACCGATCCCACAGAAATACAAACTACTATCAGAATACTAGAAACACCTCTACGCAAATAAACTAGAAAAGCTAGAAGAAATGGGTAAATACCTGGACTCATACACCCTCCCAAGACTAAACCAGGAAGAATTTGAGTCCCTGAATAGACCAATAACAGACTCTGAAATTTTGGAAATAATTAATAGCTTACCAACCAAAAAAAGTTCAGGACCAGACAGGTTCACAGCCAAATTCTACCCGAGGTACAAAGAGGAGCTGGTACCATTCATTCTGAAACTATTCCAATCAATAGAAAACGAGGGAATCCTCCCTAACTCATTTTATGAGGCCAGCCTCATCCTGATACCAAAGCCTGGAAGAGACACAACAAAAAAAGAGAATTGTAGACCAATATCCCTGATGAACATTGATGCAAAAATCATCAATAAAATACTGGCAAACTGAATCCAGCAGCACATCAAAAAGCTTATCTACCACGATCAATTTGGCTTCATCTCTGGGATGCAAGGCTGGTTCAACATACGCAAATCAATAAACGTAATCCAGTATATAAACAGAACCAAAGACAAAAACCACATAATTATCTCAATACATGCAGAAAAGGCCTTTGACAAAATTCAACAGCCCTTCATGCTAATAACTCTCAATAAACTAGGTATTGATGGGACGTATCTCAAAATAATAAGAGCTATTTAGGACAAACCCACAGCCAATATCATACTGAATGGGCAAAAACTGGAAGCCTTCCTTTTGAAAACTGGCACAAGGCAGAGATGCCCTCTCTCACCACTCCTGTTCAACATGGTGTTGGAAGTTCTGGCCAGGGCAATCAGGCAGGAGAAAGAAATGAAGAGTATTGAATTAGGAAAAGAGGAAGTCAAACTGTCCCTGTTTGCAGATGACATGATTGTATATTTAGAAAACCCCATCGCCTCAGCCCAAAATCTCCTTAAGCTGATAAGCAACTTCAGCAAAGTCTCAGGATACAAAATCAATGTGCAAAAATCACAAGAATTCCTATACACAAATAACAAACAGAGCGCCAAATCATGAGTGAATTGCCATTCACAATTGCTTCAAAGAGAATAAAATACCTAGGAATCCAACTTACAAGGGATGTGAAGGACCTCTTCAAGGAGAACTACACCACTGCTCAACGAAATAAAAGAGGACACAAACAAATGGAAGAACACTCCATGCTCATGGATTGGAAGAATCAATATCATGAAAATGGCCATACTGCCCAAGGTAATTTATAGATTCAATGCCATTGAAGAAAGCTACCAATGACTTTCTTCACAGAATTGGAAAAAACTACTTTTAACGTTCATATGGAACCAAAAAAGAGCCTGCATTGCCAAGTCAATCCTAAGCCGAAAGAACAAAGCTGGAGGCGTCACGCTACGTGACTTCAAACTATGCTACAAGGCTACAGTAACCAAAACAGCATGGTACTGGTACCAAAACAGAGATATAGACAAATGGAACAGAACAGAGCCCTCAGAAATAATGCCACACATCTACAACCATCTGATCTTTGACAAACCTGACAAAAACAAGAAATGGGGAAAGGATTCCCTATTTAATAAATGGTGCTGGGAAAACTGGCTAGCCATATGTAGAAAGCTGAAACTGGATCCCTTCCTTACACCTTATACAAAACTTAATTCAAGATGGATTAAAGACTTAAATGTTAGACCTAAAACCATAAAAACCCTAGAAGAAAACCTAGGCAATACCATTCAGGACATAGGCATGAGCAAGGACTTCATGTCTAAAACACCAAAAGCAATGGCAACGAAAGCCAAAATTGACAAATGGGATCTAATTAAACTAAAGAGCTTCTGCACAGCAAAAGAAACTACCATCAGAGTGAACGTGCAACCTACAGAATGGGAGAAAATTTTTACAATCTACTCATCTGACAAAGGGCTAATGTCCAGAGTCTACAAAGAACTTAAACAAATTTACAAGAAAAAATGAAACAACCCCATCACAAAGTGGGTGAAGGATATGAACAGACACTTCTCAAAAGAAGACATTTATGCAGCCAACAGACACATGAAAAAATGCTCATCATCACTGGCCATCAGAGAAATGCAAATCAAAACCACAATGAGATACCATCTCACACCAGTTAGAATGACAATCATTAAAAAGTCAGGAAACAACAGGTGCTGGAGAGGATGTGGAGAAATAGGAACACTTTTACATTGTTGGTGGGACTGTAAACTAGTTCAACCATTGTGGAAGACAGTGTGGCGATTCCTCAAGGATCTAGAACTAGAAATACCATTTGACCCAGCCATCCTATTACTGGGTATATACCCAAAGGATTATAAATCATGCTGCTATAAAGAAACATGCACATGTATGTTTATTGCGGCACTATTCACAATAACAAAGATTTGGAACCAACCCAAATGTCAACTAATGATAGACTGGATTAAGAAAATGTGGCACATATACACCATGGAATACTATGCAGCCATAAAAAAGGGATGATTTCATGTCCTTTGTAGGGACATGGATGAAGTTGGAAACCATCATTCTGAGCAAACTATTGCAAGGACAGAAAACCAAACACGGCATCTTCTCACTCATAGGTAGGAATTGAACAATGAGAACACTTGGACACAGAATGGGGAACATCACACACTGGGGCCTGTCGTGGGGTGGAGGGACGGGGGAAGGATAGCGTTAGGAGATATACCCAATGTAAATGACAAGTTAATGGATGCAGCACACCAGCATGGCACATGTGTACATATGTAACAAACCTGCAGGTTGTGCACATGTACCCTAGAACATAAAGTGTAATAAAAAAATAAAAAATAAGTAAATCCTTAATGTAAAAATAAATAAATAAGTGGTTTTCTCTAAAAAGTGGAGCGGGAAGGAAAAAAATGAGAGTTCAGGGGTGTTGGGAATTTTCTTAAATTGTTATATTTCTTTTGGCACCGTTTTAATTAGGTATGTATATTACTTTGACAAAGAAATTTAAAAGAAATATTCATCATGGCTTGATTAAATTCGAGCTAGCATTATGTGTTGGTCACCTTCTTTTTTCAGATCAGTGTGAGTTATGGAGAATGTGAAGATAAGAAACAATTTGACTTCCTGTTGGGGTTACTTAGGGATGGGGAGAGACAGGGGTTAGAGGAGTCAAGAGCATAGGCTCTGGTGTTAGGCAAGGGTGTAAATTCCAGCCCCCACCCATGCTGGCTGGCTGACTCTGAGCAACTTCTCTCTGCCTCTGTTTCCTTAGCTATAATATGGGGATGGTAATAGCACAAGCATACTGTACAGGTTTGGCGGGAGGCTTAAGTGAGTGAATGGATGTTCAGTGAGTGCTTTGGTGTGTGGCACATACCAAATGTTCAATAAGCAGCAGTTATCACTCTATTTTAGGTAATGACACACACATCATGAAATTCTAAGCACAATGCTAGAAGGCCATCCTAAGTGCCTAGAAGGCAGAGCCCACGGATTTTTAAAAATTAATTCTTGGATAAAAATAATTGTCATTTACAGGGCACTGATTATGAACTGAAAAGCTTTGCAGAAGCAATCCACTGTGTGAGAGACTTCTGTGGCCCAGCATGTTTGGCGTGTATTTTCTTGGCTTCCGTCTCCTGCCTTGTGCATATCAGGCCAGATTTGGCACCTCATTACCTTCTCTTGGCTTCCCCAGTTCCATTGTGCAGTCACCTCTTAAGTTTTCTGCCCTAGGGTAACTGCTAACAGCATTCACCCCATCTTCTGGCTGTCAACTGAAAGGCCACTGTGAGTTCACTTCCTGAGAGGGGCCTTGCTGGAGACCAAATAACCCAACCAAATTGCCAGAATTTCACATTTACTTTCTGCAAGAGTGGACAGGGAAACTCTGTTTCTGCCTCTGACAACCTCATCTATTATGATCTCTGCTATATTCTCTTCTTGTACTGATATTTTGTCACCTATGTGACGAGGGAACAGTCCACAGGAAAACACAGGAGAACATGTAAAGCATTTAAATGTGGAAATAATTTAGTAGTATAGCCATACATAAACTTTCAAAGTCTCATTAATAAACGTTCATTTATTTGAGTATTATCCATCCTCTAAAACAAAGGTTTTTAAAACATACATAACAAGTATTAGAGTTCTTTTAGAATTTTCCTAATAGGTTTTTTCAGTTTTCACCAGAAGACACCCACACTGGGGAGGGAAAAAAAAAAAACATTCAAAGCATGCTATGATCTTAAGAGGAAAAAAGGAAATAAAATTATGTATTCCATATGATCTTATCTATGTAAGAAGAGAAAAAATAAAGACAACTGGAAGAATATAAACCAAAATACTAAGAGAGGTCACTCTGGGTTCAGAGATTTAGTAGTTTTTCTTTCTTACACCTTTTCTTTTATAGATATAGTCTATTATGAGAACGACATATATGCTTTAAAAATACGTAATAATAGCCTCAAGATAAATAACACAATTAAATTCCACAAATAACTTCAGTACTTACTATTTTCTAATATTTTAGGTACTTTTAGAGTTCAAGGCACTTGGTAATAAAAAGTATTTTATTCATTTAGTATTTGTTTCATGGCTTCTTATTGTCATTATTCCTTAGTAGATTTTAAACCTCTTGTGGGCAAAAATCAAATGTTACACTTCTCTGTAACACAACTGCCTGGCCCAATTCTTCTTTGATGTTAAATGCTTATAAGTACTTCAGCTTTGGAGCGGGATAAGGAGGGATGTTCCTTCCTCTCTGCCCAACAACATATGATAGATACTTGAAACAAATTCTCAACAATGACATTTGGACATTTATGGCCACCTCTCTCATTAGCTTGAATTCCACTGAACTAATCCTAAGTTTAGTGCCAATTACCTAAAGGTTAATGTGGCCAAGCAATACCGGGAGAATTGGGGTTTTTCCAAGAAATGGTCTGTATCACATTATGTTCAGGATGAGAGAGTGATTGACACTGTAGAACGGCTCACTTGGGAGACCCAGAGTGTCCTGCTGTGCTCCTCTCACAACAGGGTCCTACTCTGAGGCTTAAGGGAGGAAAGATAAAGGACAAGGAAGTAAATGAAGCTGGGCAGAGTGTGTGGACGAGTTCAATAATTATTTATAAATCACCGTGGATGCAGTGATGAACAAGTCGCTGCCCTCACAGAAATTACTTTCTAGTAGAGCTAAACTCCATTAGATCTCAGTATCAGAATGGTTTGCCCCTGAAAAGTGAGAGCTTTAAGGCCATGTACTAAATTAGAAGAGGTGGGAACAAGAAATGTACATTTTGCTCATCTATGGATATTTCAACCACTATTACCACCATCCTTTTTCTTACCCACCCCCACCCCCACAAAAAAGTTAGAATACATTCACTACAGAATAGCAAGGCAAAATATTCCATGTATCAACAATAATTTAAAAATTATTGTATGTATAAACATGATTCTCCAATTCAGAATCCTAATCACAGCCATTATACTTAATTTAGGAAGCTCTTAGTAATTCAGAGGGAATCTACAGCATTTATTTGAAAAGTTCCCTCAATGTGTCAGAAGACCTCATCTTACAGGGCTTTACCAATAGCTACATTTACCCTCACTTTCTACATTTGCACTGTCATTCATTCTACTCAGGACAGTCAACTTCTTAATGTGTCTGAAATGCATCGACATCATTCCCACCTCAAGGCTTTTGCTTTTATTGTTCTCTCTGCCTGAAATGTTCTTCCACCAAATCTTTACATGCCTCTTCTCCTCATATTTTTCAACTAGTTGTTCAGACATCACCACCTTACAAAGGCCTTCCACAACCACCCTCATTAAGATATCCTCAGCCACCTCTAACCCTTTACTCTGCTTTATTTTTTTTTCGTACAGTACTATTACCTGAAATTATAAATACCTTTTTTGCCCTAGAATGTACATTCCAGGAGTATATATTTCTTGTTTGCCCTCTTCCCTGTCTACATCTCCAGAGCCTTAGAAGAGTAGGTGATTTAGAGTGGATACTCAATAAATATTCGTTGGATGAATAAATTAATGAATTTAGTTGAACTAAGTTTACCTAGACAGAATAATCAAAAGCGTAGGTCAATTAGATCTAAAAATTGTAATTTATCTCTACAAACATTCAACACTATATCTGTCATTGAACCACAGGTTTTACAATAAAATCACCGTTATTGAGCATTGAAGCATGTGTATGCCAACCCACCCCCACCCCATCCCCCAACACACACACACACAGAATTAAGCAAAGTACCAAGACATAAAAGTTTTCTGAAACTCATGAGCTACATTTTGGTCACTTAGACCATAAAAGCCCTAATTTCCTAATCCATTGCATTTCAGCCTCTTTTGCAGCAGGCATCCCATGGGAGAGCAAGAGATAGTATCTAGAGGCTGTATTTACAAAAGGGATGCTCTGCTCTGAAAGTCCCCTGGCTGTTGTCACGCCATTTGTTTTTCATGATTGGAATGTGTGGCATTATTGAAGGGTGGGCTGGTGTCTAAATTGAATGGGTGAAGAGAAACAGAGAGACATTCTCTTTGCCACCTTTGTAGATAGGCGGCTGGGGAGTCTATGTACTGAATTACCCACTGTCAATTATTGATGGTTTGGCTGGAATCATTTACACTCTCTAGTTACTTTGACATCCAGCCAAAAGGCAACTGCTAGCCTGCTAGGAACCTCCCTTTTAACCACAGGGAAGCACAAAAGAAAAGATTCAGCAAACCAAACACATCTGCACAAGCTTCTGTGGATTTCTGGAAGACTCAGGTCATGTTGCTTATTCGTAAGAGTTTAAGTCATTTGTTCATTCACTTATTCATCTAATTTTATCCAGGAAAGGCTGACATTGATTAGTTTGCACTAATATAACTCTAATGGTTATTAAAATACTGAAATATTTGTGTAGCCCTTGGTAAGTGGCCACTACCCTGAGCCTTTCATCAGCAGGGTCACCCCACCAGACCTTCCCAAAATCACCACTCAAAGGTTAGCACTTGGCACAGCAGGGGGCCTTCAAAAACGGGTCTCTGAGAGAACAGTTGAGGTCCATTCTGAATAGTAGTGCCCACTACTTTCCATATAATAAATATTTTATTATCACCTCACCTGAGACTGTAATAGCAATAAAACTTGCACTTGAAAGGTCTATGTTCTTTACTTCATAATAAATTCAAGACTAGCTTAACAGAAATGGAAGTCACATAATCTGAAAATAGTAAATTGTTTTGAAACACCCTTAAAGGAGTGTTTTGAAACACTCCCAGGATCTAATTGTATTGCCTTGCCCTACCAAAACAAACCTCACTTGGTAAATGAAGTTTAGCCTAAAGCTGCCTCCTTCCATATTTTAAGTTTGGCCTGAATGTTTCTCTGTACATCGTGAAGTATAACAACTGGAAGTGTAAATACTCCATAGCCTCACTTGTGCCAGTCACTGAGTTTGGCCAGTCAAATGTAGCCGGCTGTTTGAACCATGTTCAAATAGGGCAAACACTGAGCTGTAACCAATTGAACGCTTTCTGTACCTCACTTCTGTTTTCTGAAGGTCACTTTCCTTTTTCTGTCCATAAATCTTCCACCACGTGGCTGTGCGGGAGTCTCTGAGTCTACTCTGGCTCAGGAGGCTGCTGGAATCACAAATCATTCATTGCTCAGTTAAATTCTTTTAAATTTAATTCAGCTGAAGTTTTTTTTTTTTTTTAAATAACACTCTTTGCCTAACTTGAGAGCATTTCCCAAAAAAAAGACATTCTGGTTTTAACACATACACCCACAAAGGCAAGGGATCTTGCTCTCTTGGATCCTGTGTTAAAGCCATGGTTTGGATGTTAAGAGTCAACTGTATTACATTCCCAGGAGCCATAGCATTGCACCTCCAGAGAAGGTCTGAAGACTGGACTCAACTAATCACATATACTTCAATGCTTGGAAACCTATTCATTTTCTGGAAAAAGATCTTCCTCGACAGTTCCCACAAAACTGCAAAAAACTTGCACAACTCTGGCTGCAGTTTTTATATTGCAATTTAAACAATTTCTAAAAAACAAATAAGAGGCCTACTGTGGAGTTGACCCAAGTTTGAGCCATGCAGAAGGTCCTGAATTGGTTGAAAGACCCTGGCATGGACATATGAAAAAGAAGACCTGCAGCCTACTAGTTATTGGTACAGAGCATGTAAAGCGAAAGAGAACAGGTGGGATGAACATCACTGATAGTAAAATGCAAAGACATGCTGACATGTTTCTCCCTCTCAAGAAGAATGAGGAGTTTGGTGCTCATCAGTCACTGCACTGGGCTGACTACAAAGGACTCTGAAAGACTAATGGAAGAAAAACAGGTGACTTTATTGTACTACTGTACTTACCTCATCATATTGTGTTAGTAATTTTTGTTTCTGTAGGAAGCTTCCCTAGTGAGTTGCTTCTGCCTCCATGGAATGTAAGTTCAATTTTCCATTTATTTGAGGACTAGATATAATCATCCCTCCATGCTAAGCCCTGTTTTCTTTAAAATTTTAAGTCCATTGTTCACAAGTGATGAGCCACCACCATCAGGCTTTCTTTTGTAGAGAAAGGAAATAGGAATGCGTATTCTTATCAGTTCTTATGCCTCTGGTTTTATTTTACAAGCAGCATGGACATGTGAATTAATGTGTGGCTCTGACCAAAACAAAACATTACTTAGAAGCAAGTGAGGACTTTTTTTCTCCACTTAAAGTGTCTGGCTCTACAAAGCAGGAAATAAATACTTTGCCTCACTTCAGCATTCCTATTCTTGGCAGTTGATTTGGCTAGACAGGTGATAAACAAGAGAGATTTTAGGGGGAAGCTCTGTCTGGGGAACAAGAAGGAAGTAGGTCAAAGCCTGGCAAAGAATTTTAGGGAGGATCTCACTTTGGAGAAGCCATCAACAGAGCTTGAAGCAAATGAAAATCAAGTCTCAATTTATTCAGCAAATAATTATGAGGAATCAAGCCGAGTAGAATTGCCATTCCAGGTGAGGTTATCTGAGTGAGTACAGAATCATTCTCATTAATCATTTTATATCAGGATTATCAATCAAATCTTCTGCAGATATTCTCTGTATAACCTCCTAGGTGCTGAACTGTGAGCTACATAGGCGTTGTCTTTGCCTCTCAATCTGTGTTCATTGGAAAGGACATGCAGCCAGCAGAACATGATTAATTGAACACTCAACTTTGCCTCTACGGCTTCTTCCGTGTTGTACCTGAGTGAAGCAAGACAATGAGTTATTGGAGACCAAAAGTCTTCTCTTACTCATATCTAAACTGTAGCATCTAGGACCGTGCCTGGCGTGAAGCAGACCTTTAATGCTTGTCTCTGGGGTGTTCAAAAGAAAGAAAGAAGTACAGAGGCTGTCCATAAAGTCTGGAAACAGGTGAATATCCATAAGATCATCAAGGACATCTTCCTTCTGCGAAAAAGTGAAATAGCACTATCTATCTTTCCAGACATCGTGAAATACTGAGTAGAAAAAGGTGGTGGAACTCATGGTTTATTCAGGGTGAGAGCCAGAGAGAATTTGCCACCTATTTTGTCTTCAGCAAAGACTTCCTAGAAGCTTTAAAGCTCTTTGAATAAAGCAAGAGGGCTTAAAAGTTTACCAAAGGAAGGGTTGGGGTGAAAGATGGACAGGAATTGATGACTTCTCTCTGTGGTGTGACTGACTCTCCTATTCATCTTCTAAGTCTTTATTTAAATCGGTGGTTCTCAACTGGGGATAATTTTGCCCCCAGGGATATTTGACAACGTTTAGAACTACTTTTGGTTGTCACAACTGGAAGGGGAAAGCCACCGGTATCTAGTGGGTAGAGGTCAAGGGATGCCACTAAACCTCCCACTATGAGCAAGACAGTCCCCCATAACAAAGAATTATCTGACCCAAAATGTCAAAAGTGCTGAGGCAGAGAGGCCCTGGTTTCATTGAGCCTTGGGAAAGCTTTTCCTGACACACCTCAAACTACGCTAATTTCCTGTAATATCCTCGTTTTACTTTGTACTTTCCCTACATAGCATGTATCACAATTATAATTAAATACATTGTATCTGTCTCTTCCACTAAAACAACACTTCATAGAAGAAGAAATGTGTGTATCTTGTTCCCCATTGTATTGTAGCACCTATTACAATGCTTGGCACATAGTAGAACCTCAATAAATATTTATTGAATGAATGAATCAATCAAGAAATAACTAATATGGAAAAATAAGAAAAAGAGATACTCAAGTTGTTAAGCAGACTGCAGTTTCAGGAATTACCTGAAGTTTGACCAGTGATCTTGGATTTCTGCATTTCAGTTCAAGAAAGTGATGAGTTCAGTCACAGTATGAAGGGAAGGTAGAACTAATAAACTCTATGTATAACATTTTTAATTTATAGACTTATTGCAGTATTTCAGCATTTTAGTTCTTTATCACTAAAGGAACTTGGATGCCAACCCTTTCAAAAAATCTCTGGGAGTTGAACCAGGATTGATCTTGTGGCAAAGAATCTTCATCGGCTGTTCAGGACAGCCGTTCAGGCTCACTTTCCCATTCTCTCTTACAGCCGTGTGACACCATTTTGGTCAACAGGATAAAAAGCAGATCTGCTGAGACAGGATTTCTGGGAAAGCTTTTGCTTTTCTGTTAAAAGGGAGAGGCAAAACAAGTACAAACCTTCTTTTTTTTTCTCCTGGTTGGACCCAGTATCAGCAAACTGCCTATGCCTGCACTAATTATTAAATGAGAAAAGTATAACCCACCTCTATTTAAGCTACTGTAATTAGGTTTTCTCTTACCTGCAGCTGAATGCAGCCCTACCTATGATAC
This sequence comes from Pongo abelii, assembly GCF_028885655.2. Classification (NCBI taxonomy): domain Eukaryota; kingdom Metazoa; phylum Chordata; class Mammalia; order Primates; family Hominidae; genus Pongo; species Pongo abelii. The sequence continues at coordinate 129,331,623 of NC_085928.1, read as the reverse complement.
ATTTTTCTGCCTTGGTAGCTAATCTTTTTTCATGGTCCTTTTAATGATGCAAAAGCAGAAACAGAGACGGTAGGTAGCACAGCTTGGCCTGGGCTTAATCTCATCTGAAGTACAAAGAAAATAGAAGGATCTAAAGTAGTAGAGGTTGTAGCCTTGAAAGGTTTGTGATGGAGCCCAGTGCTGCTTTGTGGTGAGTATCAGAAAAAGAGATGCCAGAGCGCATGGTTTAAGAGGGGGGGAGGGGGAAAGTATTCATAACACAGTGTGGCTGATTTCCTGTTTACATTTTGCAAGTACTTTGTGTGTGTGTGTGTGTATGTATGTGTGTGTGTGTGTGTGTGTGTGTAATGCTGAGGCAGTAGTTAGAATATGAGGGTTTTAGATGCAGTTTAAAGGTTCTGCATGGAGGGAAAGACCTGAACACAAAGTGGCTACTCTACAAACTCTTGTGGATACAGGCTTCAAAGCACTTCTACCATCTTCTGCTCTTCTCTCTGCTCTTCTACTCTAGGCTATGAGAATCTTGGAGGTAAGAACCATGTCTTGTTGCTCTCAGTTTCTCTGGTCCCAGAAGAGTGCCATGCCTATAGCATATTATCAGTCAATATTTTCCCAATTAAACACTTACAGTTTTCTCCCCCTTTGTCTTAAATGCATAGTTGTAAAGAAGAAGAGATGTAATTCAAGTCTGGGGAGATTAATTTCATTTATTTCCCTCATTTCTGGTTTTTTTTTTTTTACAAGCAGTATTTCCTATGTTTTGAATAGAACATGAAGCCCTGAGTTAGCCAAAATGCTTAAGAAAAACTTTTTTCCAGAAAAAAAAAATTGGAAAAGGAAATTTTCCCAAATTTATATTCCACAGAACCCAGTTCCTTAAAATAAATACATTCTTTAATTTGAGCAATACTGGATTAAATAGTTACAGTGTTTGATACACTAATGTATGTTGTATCTTTCTAAGAGGTATATGGTTTGTTACTCTTCAAGTCTGTATTTAAATATGTAACCCCAAAAGGATTCCAGGACAAAAAAAAATCAGGGAATAATGATTTTCTAATTATTAATACATGTTCAGGTGTGGCAAAGTTTGGGCACTGCTGTTTTCAATCATAAGGCTTGTCATGAGGAAAATACAAGGGCATTGGTGAAGAAGGAACTAAAAGGAAAGAGGATGGCAGCTCAGAAAAAGGGAAATTCAAGCAGACAAAAAGACCCAGAAATTATGACAGGAAAGTGTAGTTTGATGCCTGCCATCATGGTCTCTAAATGTGTGGCATATCCATTTGGCAAATGGAGACCAAAGAATTTATGTCGGCAGAAGTGTTAGGCTAAGGATCAGGAGCCTGGCATTGTACTCCAGAAACTTTCTTTAAATGACTTGTGTCACTTCTCCAAACTAATTGCCTCAGGGGTGACGGGGCATATTAAACCCTTCATTTCTTCTCTCATGCAATCTTATTTGAAATGAGTTACAAGCTAAGTTGCTGGAGAACTTTTCAGTTCTTTCAAGAAGATAGTCAAATCATATGTATGAAAAAATTTGGTGCTTTGTTTTTTAAAAAAGATATGTTTATTAATTTTTGTCTGAGGTCCCTGAGAATCTTAGGTGAGTTTTCATACTAACAAATTAAGAGCAATTAATTCCTAAGTAGTGTTTATGTCTGAGAGATTGGTAAGTGGTTGAGCTAATTAGCAACATAACTTATCAAAACGCATCTGCCACACTCTAGTGTGGTATGCCTAATGATCATTGTGTCAAAGTGGTAAACTGAGTCAGGAATGGGCCTACAATTCACGTTTCAGAAGTGCTCAGTTTGGTATTTGTTGACAAATTTTAAAGTTCAAATAGACAAACACATGTATTTTCCTTTTGACTGAATTTGAAAGCTCCAAGATGGGACCCCTAAAGCCATGAACATTGACACAGCTTGGCAAGCTCCTCATTATGGGAATACTTTGTGAAAACAACTTTGGTCCATATAAAGTATTAATACTATTTGATAAAAATCAGTTTTTACTTGGTGTGTCTTTTGAAGCTAGTGTAACTCCTGGTCATTCTATATAACTGTAAAAGCTTTTTGGAATCAAATCCTAATCCCAACATGTTTTTCTTGTTCATTTAAACCTTTTATACACATGTGGGAGCTAAAGAGAGTGGAAAGCTTTTAGGGCTTAAGCTTAAATTGTCATTCTCATGCATGGTCTCTGAAAAGTATTTGGCATGTTTGTATTTGTAAGTTAAAGTATACGTTTGTGGTCTTAAGCATTTTCTTTTTTCTCTTTATGCTTGTTTGTTTGGTTTACAAACAAAGACTATCTTAAAATGAGAGAGCAGACATGCTGAAGTTTGGATTGTTTGACTTACCGCCTTGTAGAAAATATCGTGGGTGTTGATTTTCTAGGTCAAGCCCTGACTCAGGGTCCTAAAGAGAAAAAGTGTTCCCAACCCAGACTCACAAAGGCTAAGTTCAGTGATGTAAGAGTCAAATGTAACCTCTGGAGGTTTTTTGGTTTGGGTTTTTTTGTTTTTTGTTTTCCATGAAAAAGAAGTAACTGAGGCTGCTGAGCAGAAATTCATAGCACTTTCTTTTTCCTTTTGAGTTGTTGTGCCCAATAATCATAATATTGGCAAATAGAGTTAAACTATAAGAAATTCATCTGGCTGGGCATGGTGGCTCACGCCTGTAATCCCAGCACTTTGGGAGGCCGAGGTGGGTGGATCACAAGGTCAGGAGTTTGAGACCAGCCTGGCCAATATGGTGAAACTCTGTCTCTACTAAAAATACAAAAATTAGCCGGGTGTGGTGGTGCATGCCTATAGTCCCAGCTACTCGGGAGGCTGAGGCAGGAGAATTGCTTGAACCCAGGAGGTGGAGGTTGCAGTGAGCCAAGATTGTGCCACTGCACTCCAGCCTGGGTGACAGGGTGAGACTCCGTCTCAAAAAAAAAAACAAAAAAAAAAAACAGAAATTCATCAAAGGACTAAATTTAAGTAGAATTTAGGAAAAGCTAAAAAGATATTGTTAATCCTGTAAAGCTGAAGATTGAAGTAAATAAGTTTCTCAGAGAGTGATTGTGCATGAAATGAACTGTATCAGTTAATTTTTGCTACCTAAGAAACACCTCCAAAATTCATTTCTTAAAACAACCACCACTAACTATGTATAATTATCACATGTCAATTTAAAAAAAAGAAAGAAAAAAATGTTTAAACCACCATTTAGTTTAGTTCATGATTCTACAAAGTCTGCAGTTTCGGGCTGGCTCCGATGAGTAGTTCTTCTGACCTGCTCTGCAGTTGACTGATCTCCGCTGGGTTCACTCATGCATCTGTGGTGGGTTAGTTGTGAACACTCTGGTCTAGGATGGCCAAAGCAAGGACAGCTGAGGCCTCTCTCCATGTAGTCTCTCAGTCTTGTCCTTATTCAGATATAACTTCCATACCTTTTCCGTTTATTTTTAATCTCTCCATGTCTCTAAATTCTTTTTGTCATTTCCTTAATCTGGACCTTATTAGAGCATCCCCAGGGTCAACATCCTCTAGCTTGGTTGCCTGAATTTTCTTGAGACAGGGAGTAAAGTGAAAGCCAACATTTCTCCTGACTTATTTTTAATAACCTTTAGGGTTATTGTATTTGTGTCTTTTATAGTCATCAGCCCCAAATGCTTTCAGGAAGGAACTACAGTCCAAACAAAACCAATTAATTAATTAGGTGGTCAAATGATTAAAAATTGATGGCTAAACAAATTAGCATTTTTATTGAATTTATTGCTTTTTATCTCTACTCCCTGTTTCCTGTATGTCTCAAATGAGCTCACCAGTCCCTGGCAGTTTTGCCCTTAGAAACTTCATCCCATGGCTGATGTGGGACATCACTTAAACTCTGCAGCCACTGCAGAATGTGCCCTGATTGTCTCTCACCAATTAATCAGGAAGCTCGAAGTGACTGATTGCTGCCTCCATCAACACAGGATGTTTTGACATAGCTGTTTGGACAAGGCTATTTGAGGCCCCCTACAAGACTTGCTGGCAGTTGGGAGGGGGACATGGCCCACTGGTCAAGGTTTGAAAGCAGCTACTCATCTCGCATCAAACAGCAAACCCTCAATGCTTATTGGGGGACCTACCCTGTGCCAGGCCCCCAAAAGGAGGCTCTGGTGAGCAAAATTGGTACTAGGTCTGCCCTCATAGGCTATAGTCAAGTTAGTAAGAGGATTGTTCATGAGTAGTCTTCCATGTAGGTATACAAACTCTAACGAGTGTTGTGAAGAGAAAGCATTGGGAATATAGGTTTCAGAAGAGAGAAGCTTTAAAATTGTGGTGGTTGAGAACGAAGGAGCAGGTTGACCGGGAAAACATACCAGATTACCAGATGGTAAAACTGATGCCATGGATTTTCCCCCAGCAAGGTTTAGCTGTCCACATGCAGACTCGAAGAAATTGAACAATTAGATATATCCAGGGCTGGCTGGCTGGCTGGCTTCATGCTGGTTGGATCTGATGAAATTACTAAGGTGTAAGGGAGTTCTGAAATGATGCAATGTGAAATGCAAATTCAATAACGCAAGTGAAAAATGGATGAGGCTTTCCACCCTTCATAGCAGACTTGACCAGCTATCCAGCCTATGACAAGGTAGAGCTGGCAGTCCTGAGCTATGGTATATCCCATAGAAAGGTAGTCATTGCCACCTACCTGAAAGCTGTATTTGATGATAATGTTCTACAAAAATTATCAATTATATATAACAAAGAAAATTGCCTTTAGGCACCCTTAGATTTTTAAATGAAGTTTTCTTTATCTTATTATTACTTTCTTGTGAAGTTCACTTTGTGCAAAGTTATTTTTCCAAACACAGTGACAAAGGAGCCCAAGTTAGCAGCCAAAATGCATGGAAAGGTATCATGGTAACAGAAACTTCAGGTTTAGACATTTTGTAAAATTAGCAAAGGGCCTGAAAGCTCATGCTATTTAAATCCATGCCAGTTTTCAGGATTTGTATTTTATGAAGAAGGGAATCAATGTGACAGGCGGAAGAGTGAATGCGATGACAACTCCAATCATTCACACATGTTCATCATTGCCTGCAAGACACATGGCAAATCCCGGCACTGGTGATAACGCAGAGCACTTCCAGCACTGGTGATGTTGCAGGAGTATGTACAGCCCTGGTAATATCACAGAAGACTCTACTCAGGAAAGTTTATCTGATCTGGCCTTACTACTTCCAATTAGTCTAGATTCCTTGAGGGCAATACTGGCCCTGTCTTCCCAGAATCATTGCAAACTTACTGATTAATGCATATTTTTCACCTATTCCAGTCTTGTGTGGCCAACCTGTATCTTCCATAATGATCTTCATAGGCTTCATGGGCTAATACACCACACAGCTGATAGCAACAGGCTGTGAGATCCAACAGATGTTCCAGAGTTTAAATCTTGGCCTTACATTTTTGACAAATTTAGGCAACCCCACTGAACCTCAGTTTCCTCATAAGCCTCAGGTTTCTTTTAAACTATATAAAAACAGATATATAAAACTAAAATATAAAATGAAATAATCTCTTAGATATTTTAAATTTTATTATCTTAAATAAAAATTTATTTTGGTACTCACTAAAATATTTTCAATAATAATTATAGTGGGAGCAATGTGGTGGTGTGATTCGGAAGAGATTATAAAAGTGTCAGCTCTGCCCATTTTCTTATTTGCTTAGGCTTGTTGGCTTCTTTGCAGGAATCAAGCCACTTGGCCATTTGAGACAGGTTAGTGAAATTAAAAGTGGGTAATATAATTTGTAAATCCACCAGTGGGTATAAGTAAAAAATACTGCAAGCTGAAAGTGAATGAACAAGTAGGGATAATAACTGCAAGTGCTTTGGGTTGTGGAAATTGCACATGACACATGACCCACAACTTACAGAGCAGATAAGAACACAAGAGTGAATGTTAAATGTTAGTAAATTTAAATGTTAGTAAATCTTAATGTTTTTTCTAAAAATTAAAAACTGAAGTTCTAATCTTTTCTCCCTGAATTTCAACACATTTAGTGGTTCCCAAACTTGAGTATGCATCCAAGCCAACTGGAGGGTTTGTAACTCCCAGAGTTTCTGATTAAGTCGGTCTGGGGTAGGACCCAAGGATTTGCATTTCTGACGAGTTTCCATATGAAGCCTATGCTGCTGGAGTTAGGGACCACACTTTCAGAAACACTGCAGTAGAGCATCTTGAAGACTCCCCAGGTTGCATTCTCCCCCAGATCTTTGGTATATATAATACAAATCTCATTAGGATCAATGCCATCAAGAAGCAATGTTCCCTTTATATTCCAGTTTATATTACCCATTCATGTCCTACATTTCCCTTCCACCCACTCCACACTATCCGTTACCCTTCCCCCAGTGAAGGCGGAAAGGGCTCAGAGGACAGGGGAAGGATGGTGCATCCTCTTTGTGAATGCAGCTGACAGTGACTTGCACTACCTGGTAAATTCATGCCCTCAGCATGTTTCCCCAGGGTGAATTAATTGCTTTGCTTTTCCTTTTCCTTTGCATAAAACTAGGCAGATTTGTCCGTCTGTTTGAACAAGACTTTGTTGCCAGCACTTTTCGAGGATGGCCAGCATGTGGCAGCTGTATGAGTTTGATAGTGTTGTCAGAAATTCCAGGGTGGGTATTGTCACTTGCGTTGGGAAATGCTAACTGAGGTCAATTCTAGTTCAGCTTCCTACTTACAGAATTATGACAGGACGTAAGTTTGGCCCATGTAAGATGAATAGGTCAGCAGAAACATATTGTCCTCCTAATCCAGCCATCTCTACTTTTAAGTCTTAAATCAGAACGTATTTTTCCTGTATTTGAGATCCAGCAATTCATGTCCTCAAATGAGATATTTTACAATCAAAAGCACAGCCAGCCAACCAAAAAATTCTAAACAAACAAAAAAAAAATTTAAACCGAAGTTGTACATTTAAAAGTTCTATGTGTTCTGTGTCTTTTGATTTTGAAATTGAAAGTCATTTTTTTCAATAATTATTGCTGAGTAACAAAACTACCCCCAACATCAGTGGCTTAAAACAACCCTTCTGTTTCTTTGCTCATGAGTCTACAATTTGCACCATTCTTGGTAGGACTCTGCTCTGTGTAGGGTCAGCTAGGGTGGCTCATCTAAGCCAGAACAATCTATTTCCAAATGGGCTTCACTCACTTTGATTGACAAGTTGGTACTAAAGCTGTTGGCTGGGGCCTTGGTTTTCCTCTCTGTGGTCTCACCACATGACTGGATTGGGCTTCTCACAGAAGGTTGGTCTCGGGGTAGTAGGGCTTCTTACAAGGTGCCTGGCTGTACCCAGCATGCAAAAGCAGAAACTGCCAGACTTTCTGTAGGCTTAAGCTTGGAACTGGCCCATCATTGCTTCCATTACACTCTTTTGGTTAAAATGAGTCACAAAGCCAGCCCAAACTCAAGGAGAGAGTAGACACAGGGGCATGGACACCAGCAAGTGTGGTTCTTTGGAGCCCACCAAAGCAACAGCCTACCGCAGTCATGATGATGCTGGATTTTCCACTCCCTACTGTTTCAGAGCTCTTTGCATTCCATACCACAATCAGGCCAGCTCAGCATAAACAGAGGCAGGTTGTTAATCTCAGGATGAACAATAGTGCTTCCCAAAGAGGGAACAGTGGCTTTGACTTTAGTTGAGAGGGAATTGTCAGAGTGCAAGGGCATGTGTCTGCTGAACAGGCATCTCTGTTAACTTTCTGCCCAAACACTCTTCTAGTTACTTTATCTCCCCTTATCCTGCCTCCTTTTTTCTTCATAGCACTCACCACTGCCTAATGCTTTATTAAGTAGTTGTTTACTTGGTTATTGTCTGTTTCCCTCCAGTCAAATGTAAAACTGCCAGGGGAAGACACTCGTTCTCTTTTGCTCTCTGCTGGATGGCCAGCACCGAGAGTGCCTGGCACATAGAAAGCTCCGCATAAATATTTATTGAATGAATGATTATATAAATTTCATAACTGAGAATCTGCATATGAGAATATGCAGACATGACAACTTCAAAATAAGCTGCTATGATGCAGGGGCTGTGGCTGAGGTTTGTCTCTCTCTGTAGAGTCCGGGCTGCATGTCCCCTTGTTGCATATGGGGTGTACCCTCTGCTAGTTCCCATGGTGTCATTGTTCGGAGGTGTCAATGGACATCAATCATGGGGTTAGAGGGTTTTTCTGTAGAGCCTCCAGTTCCTTTATTTGGCCAATTAGGCTTTGTGCTCCTGTTTCCAAACACAGAGGTGGGAGAAACATGAACCTGGCTTTATCTAATGCCTTAGTTTTAAGGAATAAGCATCTGGTGCAATGCTATATTATTTCCAATTAAAACTTGGATATCCTCATCCTTGCTAAGACTGGTTAGTGAGCATTAGCTATTCATTCCTAAAAAGAGGCTTAACCAGATAGTTTTCCATTATATTCTGTCTTTCAGTTGATGGAGAGGGGCGGGCAGGCTGGCTGGCTTTCTTTCTTTTTCTTTCTTTCTTTCTTTTTCTCTCTGGTTTGCTTTCTACTAATCTATATATTTTTTCTTTTTTTCTATAGCATCCCTTTGAAAACTCGGTATAATTTGTTAGAATCCTCGTTTGTGCTCATCCTCCTGTCCATGCACTCTTTTGATTGTTTATCAATCACAGAAAAATCAGATTTTCTTAATGAATATTATATGCTTGCATCTCATTTGGTTTCAGGTCACCTAGATCTGTCACTTGTGGGACCTCGCCTTTGAATGCCCATCTATTTCTTATCATTTATGGAGTCTTTATCTGAAACCCATTTATTCTGGCTCTGTGCAAAGTGGTCCTCAGTGCTATGGTTTCCAACCATTTTACTAGCCCTGAAGACACTTGTGTGTTTTCAAAAGAGGTTAAAAAAATTGCCTTGAAAAAGCATTTTAAATATTTCTTTTGGATTGTGTTCTGGTTATTTTCCTCCATGTCTTTTTGTTTTCCCTTGTTCCGTCCCCCTCCTCACCCCTATTCGTGTTTGTGTCACTGAAGTATGGCTACTCTACTCACAGCAGCCTCAGCCTGGTCTGGCTGCACAAGGAGGCCATCTGGCTAAGAGTGTTCTCTAAGAGCACTAATGTGAGTGTTTCAGATTATGCTAACCTTAACCAAGTTCTTCAAAGATGCTATGGCTGTCAGAGTTTTCTGAGCCATTTTAGATCCTAGGCCTAGAGATGCCAGAATATCAAATGTGTTTTAAGTCCAAATAAGAAGCCAACAATGTCCTGTGAGTTTGCACCCTGAATGCAAACACTACTCCAAGGCACTTTCCCAAAACCAGCTGTGAGTTAGTGAATCTGGAGTTCTGCGTTGAAGTGGCCCAGTTGAACTTCTGAAAGTGAACCAAGGCGAGGCCATGGGTATGTCGGGACCTAAATGAAAGACTGTGAACCCAGTTCCCTTTTTCATCACCCCAGCTTCCTTTCTCTCTCTCTTCACCTGAATCCCCATCTTTTCTGATATGAACTTTTCCCCTGGCTCTCCAAAACTAGGAGAGGAAAACAATCTCAGATTCTCTCCTGTCCAAGTACTAACCAGGCCCAACCCTACTTAGCTTCCAAGATCAGATGAGATGGGGCACGTTCAGGGTGGTATGGCCATACACCATTCTCAGATTCTCTTGGGTTTGGCAACAGCCTTGAGGCCTCTGATAATGGAAGTCTACCAGAAGCAAGTTTAAAACCATTCGTTATTTATCTTCTTGCCTCCTCTTTGTCAAGCAAGTCTGTTTTTAGCATTGCTCCTTCGATTTTTGTAGTATTAACCTGCCCCAATTTGTAAGAAACTTAATGTTTTTCTTGTCTTTTTCTTTCTCACTTTCTGTTTGCAGTTTGGTTAACTAATTAGCTTATCGCTCATTTTTCTCAAAAAGGACCTATATCACGTCAGCAGGACAAAATTATTAGGAAGCTCTGAACAGAGCTCAATTCAAATTTGCAAACCTTCTCTTCCATTATTTACTGCGTCCATTTCAGGAATACATAACATCACTCATTACTTTGCACTTCCTTCTCGAGCTGTGTGTATAGTGGGAAGAGCACTGAACTGAGAGCTGAAAAGACTTGAATTCCAGATGTGACTGCACCATATGAACTGGACTATCCTTGGACATTCACTTAACTTCTCAAAGACTCGGCTTTTCTCATCTGTGTAATATAAAATGATCATGACTATCCTGCCTATTATGAAGTCATTGAAAAGCCAAGTGAGAAGTCATCTTCTGAGCAAACACTAATTGTGCACCTCTTATATGCCAAGTAATACGTGAGGCACTTAGAATATAGAAATCAAGTGAAGTTTCTAACTGCCTTTTGGAGATGTTTTCATCATCAACACACAGCTGCCTTTACTTTAAAGTTTAGACCCATGATAAAAGAGTTCCTATAGTTTGGCTTTTGGTTGTCTCATCACCTCTTTCAATGGTAAGCAGTGATTAAGTTGATGGCAGGAGGCAAGAAACCCAGCTCTGAATTCTCACAGTACTGTAGTGGCACTCCTGGACAGAACCTGCTGAATTGATTTTATATCACCGTACTGTAGAGCCTGCCACGTAGTAGGGTCTCAGTGGAAACTTGCTTAAATTAATTCATAATCATGAATGAGTGAATCAATGACAAACATTACACTGGACCCTTTAGATTTGTTTTCTGTGCTTGGCAGTATCAATACAGATTCCTATGAAGTTTTTATTTTTTTTCCTGTCTTATCTGATTCCAGTTAGTTTTCACTGGTAATTTTTTCTCTCAACTTGTTAAAATTAACCATAAGATTGATTTCTTTTGTGGGAAAACTGCTGCTGAGATTTTTTTTTGTCTTACCCCAAAGTAGATTCAGTAATGTTGTGAAGAAATAAAGTAATTAAAACCAAAATTCTGATAACTCTTAACGTTGTAGGTGGCCATGATTGACAGATACTTCCATACTTCTTAACCCTAAATTTTCTTCTTTGGCCAGATAATTATGGTGAAGCCAGAGAGTTCCTAAAAATAGGCCCAGCAGTCTTTGACCCAGTTGTGACAATAAACCCAGACTTCAAGTGGTTCTATACTATCATCTTAAGCTGTCTGTGGAATTCTTTTAGGGCCTGAATATATAAAATGCTTTCTAAGGAGAGAGAAGAAGAGGTTTGCAAATCTCATAATATAAAGTGCAGTATATTATGACTATAAGTTCATGCATTTTTCTGAGGGAGTACATTCATAGTTTTTGTGGGATTCAAGACCCTCTCCCCATTCCTTTCCACCCCAAACCCCCCACCCCCGCCAAAAATAGTTAAGGATACTTGATTGAAAGATTCTCGTCCACTTAGAGCATGTGATTTCTTAAGACTAACATAGTTTCCTTTCCCAGAACTGTCATGTAGCAGTTACAAAAATGTAACCCTCCAAACTGCCTGGCGGTAAACTTCAAGTTAGACAAGTCTATGTGACTCATGGAACTTTCTCATGCTTTTGCATTCAATAATCAGAAAAATCCCCTGTAACTTTTTCATGCTTCTGAAGACAGTAATCAGGAAAATCCTTGAGGAGACTGTGGTTTTATAGGATGCTAAATCAGGTTATGATTGTGTGTACCCTGATGGTATGTTTTTCCTGTCTGGAATTTCCTCTTGGGGGTGGTCTGTTCTTCTCGTTTCTAAAACTTATATCAACATCCTCTTGGACCCAGAAGTGTACGCTACTCATTTATTTTATTTTATGTTATTTTGGATAAAGGAGAAAAAGAACTATCATAAGCCACGGAAAACCTTCCCATGGTATAAGCAAACCGAGTTGTTATTCTTCCTCATACATTGTAGAACTGGAAGCTGAACTTACTCGGCTCCCCTCAATGCCCATCTTTTAGGCACTCAATGTAAACCAAACTGTACACCCCACTTACCTATTCTGAGATAAATGCCTCAATATTTCATCTTGCTTTTGTTGGGTTTGATGTATTGGAGACAGGGTTGGATACACTGAGCAACCATAGCTAAAAAGCAGCCTGCGCTTTGCTGCTATTCAATTGTTGAAGGGTCCTCCCTGGGGTTATTGAGTTTCATGAACTGGGAAAAGTAGGAATTTTGAACCACATACATTTGTTTGCAAAGTCTTTTTTTTTTTTTTTCTTTTCCTTTTCCATCCAGGATAGCATAACACAGAAACCATGAAACCATGGGCACACACTCTGCATTCAGACTATCTGGGTTTGAATCCCAGCTCTTCCACTTCATAAGCTGTGCAACTTTGGGCAAGTTATAGCACCTTGCTGGGTCTACGGTCATCATCCAGAGAATAAAGATACTATTACTGCTTACCTCATAGGATGTACAGGAAAATTAAATAATATTTGTAAAGAGCTTAGAATACTACCTGGTGTGTTCAAAGTGCTACATGTGTGTTTTTAAATAAATCTGATTACCGAGGGTAATAGTGGAGATTCATGTGGGGACATCCTGTCAGAATCAAGCATGAGAAGCCTGATTGCCACCATCAGGCTGGTTGTTGTGGTTAGGTTTGGGCGTGTTTTTTGTTTGAGGGGATTTAAAAAATCTTTTCCATCCATCTCTTCTGAGGGCAAGGTTTTCCTTGGCTGACCTCCCGCTTTCCAAGGACTTTAAGATCTGAGATAATCTGATGGAATCCTTGTATTTTAACCCCTTTGTCACACAGCGAGGCACTTCAGTCAAAGCCACTTAGCCTCTTCTTGACAGGAGTTTCTTTGGCTGGAGTTTGTTTGTTTGTCACTTCTCCAGCTTTGTTTGACCTCTACTACTAACCACTGAGCCTGATCTAACCTTTTTCTAAAAAAAAAAAAATTGTCATTGTTCTATTGATGGCACTTGCAAATCAGTTTTGAGAAGAGCTGCTTGTAAGTCATCAGGATGTTCATGATTAAATATAATCATCTGTTATCAGACTGAAAGCAAAACGAAAGCAAGACATTGTGACCACAGCATTTTCCAAACCTCATAATTAGCTAAAATAGTTTTAATGTAAGAATCACAAGATCCAGTTTAGGCATGCAAATTGTATCCTAAGTCTCATAATACATAGTTGGGCCAGAACATAGGGAATAATTTTATTTGCTTTGTGAGTGAGTCTCTTATTTTTTTATGGGATGCGTCTATAAAGAACTTAGCTGTCACTAATTAGAAAAAAATGTTAAGCAGGAACTTGGAAAATAACTTTTTTATTACAAAGAAAATGCTCGCATCATTTTTAGAAATATTCTTTTATTTTTAAAAATTCTCTATTTGCAAGTTAATAGAAAGGAGGTGTAGTAAAGATCGCTGACTACAAGATCTATTTCTTGCTGGTATTCTGATTACACTTAGCTTTAAGGAGAGTAAGTGCTGTATTTCTAGCAATTTTAGTGATTTGACAGAGCCATTCTGAATTTTTCAAAGAGAAGTATTTATGGAATTTTAGAATCTTCTAGCCTAGTTTCTTCCTCTTCTGGATAAGAAACTTGAGATCCACCAAAGCTGAAGTGTTCAGCTAAGTGAAAGCAGAGTACAAAAGCTAATTTTAACTATAGGAGGGAAAAAAAGGTTTAAACGTTGCCTTTTGACATTTTTTCTAAGTTTTATTTACATTAAATATTCTTAGTGTTTTGATAAAAGTCTATTTTTTATAATAGTCTATTTCTAAAGGGAAACTCTGATTGATAATTTCATGATCTTTGATAATCTTTAATAATTTACATGAAAGAAAAAATAAAAACAGAGCTTAGATTATTTTTCTTTCTTTTTTTTATTATACTTTAAGTTCTGGGATACAAGTGCAGAACGTGCAGGTTTGTTACATAGGTATACATGTGCCATGGTGGTTTGCTGCACCCATCAACCCATCATCTACATTAGGAATTTCTCCTAATGCTGTCACTCCCCTTGCCCTCCATCCCCCGACAGGCCCTGAAGTATGATGTTTCCCTCCCTGTGCCCATATGTTCTCATTGTTCAACTCCCACTTATGAGTGAGAACATGCAGTGTTTGGTTTTCTGTTCCTGTGTTAGTTTGCTGAGAATGACGGTTTCCAGCTTCATCCATGTCCCTGCAAAGAACATGAAGTCATTCTTTTTTATGCCTGCATAGTATTCCATGGTGTATATGTGCCACATTTTCTTTATCCAGTCTAACATTGATGGGCATTTGGGTTGGTTCCAAGTCTTTGCTATTGTGAAGAGTGCTGCAGTAAACATACGTGTGCATGTGTCTTTGTAGTAGAGTGATTTATAATCCTTTGGGTATATACCTACTAATGAGATTGCTGGGTCAAATGGTATTTCTAGTTCTAGATCCTTGAGGAATTGCCACACTGTCTTTCACAATGGTTGAACTAATTTATACCCCCACCAACAGTGTAAAAGCATTCCTATTTCTCCACATCCTCTCCAGCATCTGTTGTTTCCTGACTTTTTAATGATCACCATTCTAACTAGCATGAGATGGCATCTCATTGTGGTTTTGATTTGCATTTCTCTAATGACCAGTGATGATGAGCTTTCTTTCATATGTTTGTTGGCTGCATAAATGTCATCTTTTCAAAAGTATCTGCTCATATCCTTCCCCCACTTTTTGTTGGGGTGGTTTTTTTCTTGTAAATTTCTTTAAGTTCCTTGTAGATTCTGGATATTAGCCCTTTGTCAGATGGATAGTCTACAAAACTTTTCTCCCATTCTGTAGGTTGCCTGTTCACTCTGATGATAGTTTCTTTTGCTGTGCAGAAGCTCTTCAGTTTAATTAGATCTCATTTGCCAATTTTGGCTTTTGTTGCCTTTGCTTTTGCTGTTTTAGTCATGAAGTATTTGCCCATGCCTATGTCCTGAATGGTATTGCCTAGGTTTTCTTCTAGGGTTTTTATGGTTTTAGGTCTTACATTTAAATCTTTAATCTATCTTTAGTTAATCTTTGTATAAGGTGTAAGGAAGGGGTCCAGTTTCAGTTTTCTGCATATGGCTAGCCAGTTTTCCCAACACTGCTTATTAAATAGGGAATCCTTTCCCCATTTCTTGTTTTTGTCAGGTCAAAGATCAGATGGTTGTAGATGTGTGGTGTTATTTCTGAGGCCTCTGTTCTTCTCCATTGGTCTATGTATCAGTTTTGGTACCAGTACCATGCTGTTTCAGTTACTGCAGCCTTGTAGTATAGTTTGAAGTCAGGTAGCATGATTCATCCAGCTTTGTTATTTTTGCTTAGGATTGTCTTGGCTATATGGGCTCCTTTTTGGTTCCATGTGAAATTTAAAGTAGTTTTTTCTAATTATGTGAAGAAAGTCAATAGTAGTTGATGGGAATAACATTGAATCTATCAATTACTTTGGGCAGTATGGCCATTTTCACAATTTTGATTCTTCCTATCCATGAGCATGGAATGTTTTTCCATTTGTTTGTGTCCTCTCTTATTTCCTTGAACAGTGGTTTGTAGTTCTCCTTGAAGAGGTCCTTCACATCCCATGTAAGCTGTATTTCTAGGTATTTTATTCTCTTTGTAGCAGTTGTGAATGTGACTTTGCTCATGATTTGGCTCTCCGTTTGTCTGTTATTGGTGTATAGGAGTACAAGTGATTTTTGCACATTGAATTTGTATCCTGAGACTTTGCTGAAGTTACTTATCAGCTTAAGGAGATTTTGGGCTGAGACAATGGGGTTTTCTAAATATAAGATCATGTCATCTGCAAACAAGGACAATTTGACTTCCTCTCTTCCTGTTTGAAAATCCTTTATTTCTTTCTCTTGCCTGATTGCCCTGGCCAGAACTTCCAATACTATGTTGAATAGGAGTGGTGAGAGAGGACATTCTTGTCTTGTGCTGGTTTACAAAGGGAATCCTTCTGGGTTTGCCCATTCAGTATGCTATTGGCTGTGCGTTCTCATTAATAGCTCTTATTATTTTAAGATATGTTCCATCAATACCTAGTTTATTGAATGTTATTAGCATGAAGGGGTGTTGAATTTTATTGAAGGCTTTTCCTGCATCTAATGAGATAATCATGTGGTTTTCGTCATTGGTTCTGTTTATGTGATGGATTACATTCATTGATTTGCGTATATTGAACCAGCCTTGCATCCCAGGGATGAAGCTGACTTGATCACAGTGAATAAGCTTTTTAATACGCTGCTGGATTTAGTTTGCCAGTATTTTATTGAGGATTTTCACATTGATGTCCGTCAGGGATATTGGCCTGAAATTTTCTTTTTTTATCTCTGCCAGGTTTTGGTATCAGGATGATGCTGGTCTCATAAAATGAGTTGGAAAGGAGTCGCTCTTTTTCTATTGTTTGGAATAGTTTCGGAAGGAATGGTACCACCTCCTTTTTGTACCTCTGGTAGAATTTAGCTGTGAATCCATCTGGTTCTGGGCTTTTTTTGGTTGGTAGAATATCAATTACTGCCTCAATTTCAGAACTTGTTTTTGGTCTATTCAGGGATTCGACATCTTCCTCATTTAGTCTTTGGAGGGTGTATGTGTCTAAGGATTTATCCATTTCTTCTAGATTTTCTAGCTTATTTGCATAGAGGTGTTTATAGTATTCGCTGATGGTAGTTTGTATTTCTGTGGGTTCAGTGGTGATCTCCCCTTTATCATTTTTTGTTGTGTCTATTTGATTCTTCTCTTTTTATTAGTCTAGTTAGTGGTCAAAACCACCTCCTGGATTCATTGATTTTTTGAAGGGTTTTTCAAGTCTCTGTCTCAGTTCTGCTCTGACTTTAGTTATTTCTTGTCTTCTGCTAGCTTTTGAATTTGTTTGCTCTTGCTTCTCTAGTTCTTTTAATTGTGAAGTTAGAGTGTCGATTTTAGATCTTTCCCGCTTTCTCCTGTGGGCATTTAGTGCTATAAATTTCCCTCTAAGCACTACTTTAGCTGTGTCCCAGAGATTCTGGTATGTTGTGTCATTGTTCTCACTGGTTTCAAAGAACTTATTTATTTCTGCCTCAATTTTGTTATTTACCCAGTAGTCATTCAGGAGCAGGTTGTTCAGTTTCCACGTTGTTGCGCGGTTTTGAGTGAGTTTCTTAATCCTGAGTTCTAATGTGATTGTACTATGGTCTGAGAGACTGTTATGATTTCTATTATTTTGCATTTGCTGAGGAATGTTTTACTTCCAATTATGTGGTGGATTTTAGAATAAGTGCTTTGTGGTGCTGAGAAGAATGTGTATTCTGTTGATTTGAGGTGGAGAGTTCCATAGATGTCTACTAGGTTTGCTAGCTCCAGAGCTGAGTTCAAGTCCTGAATATCCTTGTTAATTTTCTGTCTCATTGATCTGTCTAATATAGACAGTGGGGTGTTAAAGTTTCCCAATATTATTGTGTGGGAGTCTAAGTCTCTTTGTAGGTCTCTAAGAACTTGTTTTATGAATCTGGGTGCTCTTGTATTGAGTGTACATATATTTAGGAGAGTTAGCTCTTCTTGTTGTGTTGATCCCTTTACCATTATGTAATGGCCTTCTTTGTCTCTTTTGATCTTTGTTGGTTTAAAGTCTGTTTTATCAGAGACCAGGATTGCAACACCTGCTTTTTTTGCTTTCCATTTGCTTGGTAAATCTTCTTCCATCCCTTTATTTTGAGCCTATGTGTGTCTCTGCACATGAGATGAGTCTCCTGAATACAGCACACTGATGGGTCTTGAACTTTTTATCCAATTTGCCAGTCTGTGTCTTTTAATTGGGGCATTTAGCCAATTTACATTTAAAGTTAATATTATTATGTGTGAATTTGATCCTGTAGTTATGATGTTAGCTGGTTATTTTGCCCATTACTTGATGCGGTTTCTTAATAGTGTCAATGGTCTTTACATTTTGGCTTCTTTTTGCAGTGGCTGGTACTGGTTGTTCCTTTTCATATTTAGTGCTTCCTTCAGAAGCTCTTATAAAGAAGGCCTGGTGGTGACAAAATCCCTCAGCATTTGCTTGACTGTAAAGGATTTTATTTCTCCTTCACTTATAAAGCTTAGTTTGGCTGGATATGAAATTCTAGGTTGAAAATTCTTTTTTTAAGAAAGTTGAATATTGGCCCCCACTCTCTTCTGGCTTGTAGGGTTTCTGCAGAGAGATCCACTGTTAGTCTGTTGGGCTTTCCTTTGTGGGTAACCTGACCTTTCTCTCTGGCTGCCCTTAACATTTTTTCCTTCATTTCAACCTTGGTGAATCTGATGATGATGTGTCTTGGGGTTGCTCTTCTCAAGGAGTGTCTTAGTGGTGTTCTCTGTATTTCCTGAATTTGAATGTTGGCGTACCTTTCTGGGTTGGGGAAGTTCTCCTGGATAATATCCTGAAGTGTGTTTTCCAATTTGATTCCATTCTCCCCGTCACTTTCAGGTACACCAATCAAACGTAGGTTTGGTCTTTTCACATAGTCCCATATTTCTTGGAGACTTTGTTCCTTCCTTTTCATTCTTTTTTCTCTTATCTTGTCTTTACACTTTATTTCATTAAGTTGATCTTCAATGTCTGATATCCTTTCTTCTGATTTATCAATTCAGCTATTGATACTTGTGTATGCTTCACAAAGTTCTTGTGCTGTGTTTTTCACCTCCATCAGGTCATTTATGTTTTTCTCTAAACTGGTTATTCTAGTTAGCAATTCCTCTAACCTTTTATCAAAGTTCTTAGCTTCCTTGCATTGGATTAGAACATGCTCCTGTAACTCGGAGGAATTTGTTATTACCCACTTTCTGAAGCCTACTTCTGCCAATTCATCAAACTCAAACTCATTCTCCATCCAGTTTTTTTTCCCTTGCTGCCAAGGAGTTGTAAGCAAGGAGTTTCCCTTGCTGCCAAGGAGTTGGAGGAGAAGAAGCATTCTGGTTTCTGAAATTTTCAGCCTTTTTTTTGCTGGTTTTCCTCATCTTCATGGATTTATCTACCTTTGGTCTTTGCTGTTGGTGACCTTCAGATGGAGTTTTTGCGTGGTCATCCTTTTTGTTGATGTTGATGCTATTGCTTTCTGTTTGTTAGTTTTCTTTCTACCAGTCGGTCCTCTCTTCTGCAGGTCTGCTGGAGTTTGCTGGGGTCCATTCCAGACCCTGTTTGTGTGAGTATCACCAGTGGAGGCTGCAGAACAGCAAAGATTGCTGCTTGCTCCTTCCTCTGGAAGCCTCGTCCCAGAGGGGCACCCACCATATGCCAGCCAGAGTTGTCCTATTTGAGGTGTCTGTTGACCCCTGCTGGAGGTGTCTCCCTTTCAGGAGGCACAGGGTTCAGGGACCCACTTGAGGAGGCAGTCTGTCCCTTAGCAGAGCTTGAATGCTATGCTGGGAGATCCACTGCTCTCTTTAGAGCCGGCAGGCAGGAATGTTTAAGTCTGCTGAAGCTGCACCCACAGCTGCCCCTTCCTCTAGGTGCTCTGTCCCAGGGAGATAGAGACATGGGAGTTTTATCTATAAGCCCCTGACTGGGGCTGCTGCCTTTCTTTCAGTAATGCCCTGCCCAGAGTGGAGGAATCTAGAGAGGCAGTCTGGCTACAGCGGCTTTACCAAGCTGCAGTCAGCTCTGCCCAGGTCGAACTTCCTGGCAGTTTTGTTTACACTGTGAAGGGAAAACTGCCTGCTAAAGCCTCAGTAATGGTGGACGCCCCTCCCCTGACCAAGCTCAAAAGTCCCAGGTCAACTTCACACTGCTGTGCTGGCTGCAGTACTTTCATTCCAGTGGATTTTAGCTTGCTGGGCTCCGATGAGCAAGACCACTTGGCTCCCCTTTCCAGGGGAGTGAACGGTTCTGACTTACTGGCATTCCAGGCGCCACAGGGGTATGGAAAATACTCCTGCAGCTAGCTCGGTGTCTGCCCAAAAGCTGCCCAGTTTTGTGCTTGAAACCCAGGGCCCTTGTGGGGTAGGCACCTGAGGGAATCTCCTGGTCTGTGGGTTGCAAAGACCATGAGAAAAGCATAGTATCTGGGCAGGAGTGCAGCATTACTCAAGGCACAGTCCCTCATGGCTTCCCTTGGTTAGGGGAGGGAGTTCCCTGACTCCTTGTGCTTCCTGGGTGAAGCAATGCCCCACCCTGCTTTGGCTCATCCTTCATGGGCTACACCCACTGTCTAACCAGTCCCAGTAAGATGAACCAGGTACCTCAGTTGGAAATGCAGAGATCACCAGCCTTCTGCGTTGGCCTCTCTGGGAGCTGCAGACCGGAGCTGTTCCTATTCAGCCATCTTGCCCAGGAACAGAGCTTAGATTTTATGGCAAATGTTGATGAGTAAGAAAAAAAGTTATTACTTTCAATCGATTTACAGGTCCTGGCAATTGAAATATAAAAGTTGAGTGGATAGGAGCTTAAAAAAAAAAGTTTTGATTCAACCTAACCCATATTTTTTGTAGGCAAAATGAAGAGTGCAAAATTGGATAGGACATAATTTAAGGACATTGTTGTCCAGGAAAGATGATGACAGAAGTATACAGAAAACTATAGTACAAAGAAAAATGTAAAAATTTTTACTAGGGAGGTATAAGCGAAGTGTTATAAGAGGTTAAAGAAGGAATGTAGGCTGTGGGGCTAGTCTGATGGCTCTCCATAGTATCTACAATTGATGGCTCCCAAATGTTTACATCCAGGTAAACATTATCTAGAGCTCAACTCATACATTCAGCTGCCAGCTAGGTATCTCCACTTAGATATCTAACGTAGCATGTCCAGAACTCAATTCCAGCCTTGCTCCTGAAAACCTTCTTTCCTACAACTTTCACCATCTGGGTTGATGGCAACTTCCTCTTTCCAGTTGCTTAGGCCACTTGATATCATTCTCGTCTCCTTTCTTTCTTTCTTATACCACATCTGATCTGAGAGGAAATTCTATTGACTCCACCTTCAGTATGTGTCTACAATCTAATGACTTCTCTACTACCATCATCCTGGTCCAAGCCACCATTGCTTCTCGACTAGATTATTGAAGTAGCCTACTAGGCCGTTTCCTTGCCTCCACCCTTTCCATGCCTTATAACTTTTTCGCAGCACAACACAGATCAGTTGACATCACTTGTATTTCCCAGTTTCCCTGTGGCTCCCCATTCCTCTCAAAGTCCTACATGATCTGTGGCACCCCTCAGCCTCATCCCTACTAACATCTCTTTCTCTGACTTGGCTCCAGCCACATTGGCCGCCTTGCTGTTCCTCTTACATGACAGTAGACTCCCATCTCGGGTCCCTGGCACTGGCTCAGATGTTCTCTCAGATATCCATATGGATCTTTCCTTAACTTCTTTCCACTCATTGCTCAAACATCTTCTTAGTAGGTTCTATCCTGACCATTCTCTTTAAAATTTCAGTGCCCTCTCCTAGCATTTCTGATTCTCCTTATAGTTTCTTTTTTCTTATATAGCACTTCTTAGCTTTTAGCATACTATATAATTTATCTATTCTTTTTTTGTTTTATTTTGTGATTTATTATCCAAACTCTTAGAATCTGAATTCCAAAAGGGCAGGATCCTTGCTTGTTTTCTCCACTGCTAAATCCCAAGTGCCTGGAACAGTGTCTAGCACAGAGCAAGTACTCAATGAATATTTGTGAATAAGTAAGCAAGTGGACTCATGAGGGAATTGGGGTTACTCCAGAAAAAATGGAGGTGGTAAGCAATTTTTAAACAACACTGGCTCACAGCCCCCTATGAAAGTCTGTTGAATCCTACGTACCTCCTTCCCAGAATTTACACAAAATGTGGGCTTCCCACTCAGGAGGCTCATTCACACCCTAAGAGTCATCATCCAAGGACCCAAGATTAAGAACCTATGTCCTAGGTAGAAAGAACAATATAGACAAAGATTCAGAGGCTGGAGCGCAGCATGGGTTAGAGATTCAGCAGGAACCATTTGGCTTGAGTGTGTGATGAAGTAAGAGAGCGATGGAAGACATGTTTGGGCTGTATCAGAGAGGGCCTTGAATGCCACAGTGAAGGTCGTTTCTATTTAACATGCAAGGCAATAGAAAACATGAGGAACCATATCCAGTAATTTTGTCTTTTATTCACCAGCAATTCAACGTATAACTTTGCACAATTTATTTCTGTCTTCCTTTGCCTTTTAAACATATGAAACGGGTAAAATTTCTGAAAGATTTGTACAAACTCCCTCTTATTATGAAAGATATCGTTAAGTACTTCGTTTTTGACAATTAAAATGCATCTTAGTTTATTAACTTCCATTACACTCTGACATATCTCAGTTGTATCATTATCCTAGAATCTGATTACTATTAATATCATTTGATTCATTGACATCTAAGTTTTCAATTGGTGCTTTGTTTTGATGTTTGGGGGATATCTAGAAATTTCCCATCACCCAAAGGCCCTAAAAATTCTCCCAAGTGTGGCAGTACAGAAAATGAGACCATTCTGGGCTTCTAGCTCCCTATCCAGAATGTCCTGTGTACCATACAAAAGGTATATAAGCCATCCATGTTTTTTTTGTTTGTTTGTTTGTTTGTTTTTTTTTGGCTGGAGGCTCAAGGGATTCTAGCCAGGACTACAGGTGCATGCCACCATGCCCATGCCCAGCTAATTTTTTGTGGAGGTGGGGTTTCACCATGTTGCCCAGATTGGACTCAAATTCCTGGGCTAAAGTGATCCTCCTGCCTCGGCCTCTCAAATTACTGGGATTATAGGCATGAGTCACCATGCCTGTCTCATCCATGCTCTCTACTCTCCCTCCCAAATTAAAAATATGGTTCTATGTTCCGGTTACAATTGTTGTGTAACAAACCACCCAGAACTGAGGGGCATAAAACAACCATTTTATTCTGTTCACAGAGTCTCTGAGTTAGGAATTTGAGCAGGGCACAACAGAAATGGCTTATCTCTGCTCCACAATATCTAGGGTCTCAGCAAAAAAATGTCCAAAGTCCAAGAGTGGCTTGAAGGCCAGATATTGAAATCACATGAAGGATTATTCATTTTTGTGTCTGTTATCTGGGCTAGGATAATTCAAAGGTTGAGATTGTGGACTAAAAGCCTTACTCTCAATGTGGTTTTCGGTTTCCTCACAACCATGGAGGCCTCAGGGTAATCTAACTTGTTATGGGGGCAGCTCCAGTACAACTATTTCAGTGAACAAGGTAGAAACAGCCTAGCTTTTTGTGACCTAATGTCAGCAATCGCATGGCAACATTTCTGCCATACCACAGTAGTCACAACTGTGCTTCCATTCATGGAGAGGAAACAGGGACCTCCCAGCTCTCTATAGGAAGTCTGTCAATAGTGTAGCCATTTTTTTAAAACACCACACTTGTACATATATGAGCATCATTATGGAGAGTGCAGAACACATTTCTTCCTACTGACTTTTTCCCTATAGGGATGAGACACAACTAGACTTGCCATTCATTCAAGGCCTTTATGTATTGTGGACTGTGCTAAGGCTTCACATCCATTTTCTTCAGTACTTGTTACAGCCTTGTAATATAGGTGTTGTTATTTCTATATTACAAATGGGAAAGTGTTGCTCAAAGAGATTGAGAAACTTACTGTGTTCGCAAGGCTAACAAGTAGTAGAGAAAAGATTTGAACCTATAACTGATTATCTCCCAGTCCCATGTTCCCCCTACTAGAATATGATGCTTTGCCTTCTACCCCTCAGGATTACTATTTTATTAGTAAAATAATAGGTAGAAAAACACAGGAAACAACATCTGCAAAACAATTGCAATTAAGTGCCAATTATGTGAAATAAATGATCAGGTTAATAGAGGTAACCTCTGTTTTAAAGGATTTTAGAATATGTGTGTAGATAGCACAAAGATTCCTAGAAAACTGATGAAACCAGAACTTTGAAAATGAGAGTTGGACAACTCAACATAAAGGAAATAATGTACAGGGCACAATCAAAATATTTTTAGCTCATGGTTCCTAAATACCAGTCAACCACTGTCTTCAAAAAGCCTATGTTTGTGAGGGGAGCTTGTTCTTATCAATCTATATTGAGTTATGTTATTGCCTACATGTTCTGGGTCTCTGTGAGCACACATGAACTCTCTGTGGCACAGAGTGAATGCATTCTTTGGAGAGTCTCCAGTGAGAGCATTTCCTAAATATTATCCTTGCATTTGGAATTGTTCATGGGCCTCATTTTACCTCATGAGGTAAAGAGATTACTTGCAGAGTGGTGAACATATTGTTAGGCCCAAATTTAACCATTTTTTTTTCTTGTGACAGAATCCTCAGGATTGTAGCAACAGGCAGAATGTCGTAAAGAAATTTGGATTGAAGAAGAGAGAGGAAAGGATGACCCTTAAACAGGCAGCCTGTCTCATACCCTCCTTATTGCCAGCCAAGAGTTCACATTCCATCATTTCTTTCTTGTCAATCTAAACATGTGAAACTAGAGATCTAAAAAGATTCTCTCCAGTATTTCCTCAGGTTGGAATAACACCAGGAAAAGCAAAAGACAGACATGCTTATCAATGTTTACTTGAAAGACTGGGTTTTCAATGTTGGCACAGAGCATCATTTTGGCAGACAATTCCAGGCTATGGTAGCATTTGAGCAGTCTCCTCTGGCACCCAGCATAATGGCATCAGTCACACTTTGACAGGAGAATTTTCTTCCCATGTTCTTGTTCTTGTCAGGAACTCCTTCTGTGAAATGGCAAAAGGGGAACACAGGAGTGGACATACCTTAACTTAAAAGATGGTATGTCTGCTTTTATATGCTTTGGCAAAGCGTCTACTTTAGGGTCCAAGCACATAGCAGGGCCCCAATAAATGCTGGTGGGATTGTATCAGTCCCTTATCTCAGCTGAAATGTGGCTATTCGGCCAGGCATGGTGGCTTATACCTTTAACCCTATTACTTTGGGAGGCTGAGGTTGGCAGATCGCTTAAGCTGAGGAGTTCGAGACCAGCCTAAGCAACATGGTAAAAACTCATCTCTATAAAAAAAAAAATACCAAAATTAGCCGCATATGGGGGTGTGCACCTGCAGTCTTAGCTACCTGGAGGGCTGGGGCAGGAGGATTGCTTGAACCCAGAAGATCACACCACTGCACTCCAGCCTGGGTGACAAAGTGAGATCCTGTCACAAAAAAAGAAAAAAGAAATATGGCTATTCAATTTCATAGGAGAATTTCAGAAGAATCAAGGGAGTATCAAGGTAGACAGGCTGGAAAGATGATTCCACAATACTGTTTCATGAACTGGGCCGGATAGACAATTAAGTTTTCGGTGCTCCTCTGTGAAATGAGAATATGTAAGAAAATATATTTTAAGCCTAAGTTTTTTACAAACAAAAATTTCAAGCTAAAAGACTTTCCTTTATTCTAAGAATATTCTTTTTGACCTTTTTTAGGGGGTAGGGGCTTGAAAATCTTTCCTTTTATGAAATGATAATGGCAGTAAATAATAGTTGTTTTTCCTTTTTAATGTCCTTTCTTGGCAAAATGAAAAGTTGGCAAGTCATAGCAGACTCCAAATTTGTTTATTGGTTAGCTGTTTTAATTACTGCAAGAAATGTGAAGGTCTGGGAATTTCTCGACTAGGCAATTGATATTTTTTCTGTTGAATTTTAGAAAAATGGAAGAATTCTTGAAATAGTACAATAGGCAATGGAGTTGGTAATGAATAGCTGTATCACCTACTTTGAGAAAAACTTAGTATTTCTCATTCATATATGTCATTAAGATATATATTTCATATACTGCATTTATACACAAGCAGGTAAGTTCAAAGATGTTTACTGTAATATATTATTTGTGCACACACATACTTTCATTAAAGACCACTAATATATCTATGCACCAATGAAAGAGATGGCAATGTGCTTGTAAGGAATTGTACATGTTTTCACTGAAAACCTAGGTCATGATAAGGCACTCCTGGTTCTGCTTTGCATCCTGAACTGCTGACACACAGTTCTAGCCTTGATAGATGAGTTTATTATTCCTTTCTAAAAGCAAGTCGATTTCCAGGTGTGTCCGTTACATCTAAATGAAATTTGCCTAATGTTATCCAGAGCTGGCCTGGAGTCAGCTTGCAGGACCCATTGCTCCTCTTACTTTAGCCTGTGTTTCATACCTACAGATTCTAAAGGATGATTTGGACCCGTTTGGGTAGTCATTTCCTACTGTCACATTGACTGCCCGTTTGCACTGTTATGGGATTACAAGTAAGGAAGCTGAGCCACATCGTTGTTATAAGCTCTTTATGAACTCTACTTACATGTAAAAAAATTACATATTTCAAATACTAGTGGCATTTTCTGTATAGGATATATGAAATCCCCAATTATAATTGTTGTCAATGGTGGGAGACAGGAGTAGGTCAAGATCATAGTTTCCACTTTTAAATTACATAGCAATTTCTTTCACTTATCCTGATTTTAATAAACATCTATGTGGTAATCACAGAGAACTCAAAAATACAGTATACAGTTATAGTGCTGAAAATGTTTTCATTAACTCAATAAATAAGTATTTTTGAGCACTTATTTTATATACAACACTGTAAGGCACTGGGCATACAGAAAGTGTGAGCTATTAATTCTGCCCAGAGGAAGCTCACATTCCACCAAAAGAGAGAAACGGTCATCCATTCTCAGACACTTACTGAATGCCTACCATGTGCCAGGCACTATTCAAGGGACCTGAGAACACAATAATGAAAAGAAGAAATACGATGCTGATC
Source organism: Pongo abelii (assembly GCF_028885655.2). Lineage (NCBI taxonomy): Eukaryota > Metazoa > Chordata > Mammalia > Primates > Hominidae > Pongo > Pongo abelii. The sequence continues at coordinate 129,304,973 of NC_085928.1, read as the reverse complement.
CTCAGAGCAGCTAGATTCTATGGATAAGTCAATTAAAAAACTATAAAGTGGGTACCTTCATTCTAGTCCCATGGCAAAGGAATATTTGGCTGTAGTTGCTAAAATTTAAAATGAATACCTATTCCAGAGATTTTACTTCTTTGTATCTATTGTAAGTAATGCTGTCACATTGGCATAAGCAAGCAGATTCAAAGATGTTCACCTTCATGGCCAGGTGCGGCGGCTCACGCCTGTAATCCCAGCACTTTGAGAGGCCGAGGCAGGTGGATCACCTGAGGTCGGGAGTTCGAGACCAGTCTGACCAACGTGGAGAAACCCAGTCTTTACTAAAAATACAAAATTAGCCTGGCGTGGTGGCACATGCCTGTAATCCCAGCTACTAGGGAGGCTGAGGCAGGAGAATCGCTTGAACCCGGGAGGTGGAGTTTGCGGTGAGCCGAGACCCTGCCATTGCACTCCAGCCTGGGCAACAAGAGTGAAACTGTCTCAAAAAAAAAAAAAAAAAAAAAAAAAGATGTTCACTTTCACATTGTTTGGAATAATGATAAATTGGAAATAGCCTAAGTGTTCATTTTCTGGTAGGAGAACTGAGTGAAAAGGCACAGAGCAAAACAAAACAGAACAAAACACACACTCTATATATACATTTACAGAGAGAGTGTGTCATGTATGTGTGTATGCATATATACACACACATAGATATGTATGTATGACTTATATTTAAAAACAGGTATAAAATAATAGGATATATTTTACATAAGATTTACAAGGAAAGCAGGATGGAGGTATGGTTAAAGGAGAACTTTACCTTTATAATTTTCTTTTTAAATAAGAATGTATGCATGAAATATACTAAATTAAAATTAGTAAAAATTGATCGTCAAAATACACTAGCATAAAAATTAGTGTTAGAATAAGTGTATGTATTCCAAGCTATGCAAATTCCATAAGGAAGTAACTGGTACCATAAGGGTAGCAAGTGTGCTTACACAAGTACCTTAAGGAAGAGTTGAGGAACTGGGGAGATCTAAGTTGGGCCTTGAAAAAGGAGTGGGAGTTTTCTGGCTTAACTAGAGAGGGAAGAGGTTGGAGGAACAGGGCAGGTGAAAATACCCGCTTAAATATAAGAAAGGATTGAGTTTTTGGAGAGCGTAACTAGTCCCTTCTGACTCGAGCATGGCTTGGGTAGTAGGGGCAGGCCTGGAGAATGGTGTGGCATGTGGGAAGTAGTTGCAGAACCTGGGGATGGGTAGGAGAGCAGGCAGAGGCCAATGCCAGGAGCCTTGAGTGACAGCTGAAGAACCAGGCATGTATCATGTAGGTACTTATGTGAATTTCCTATGGCTGCTGTAATGAATTACCCCAGGCTTGGTAGCTTCAAACAACGGAAATTTATGTTCTAACAGATCTGGGAGACAAAAATCCCAAATCCAGCAGAGTTGCACTCACTCCAGAGTCTCTAGGAGAGAAACTTTCCTTTCCTCTTTGAGCTTTTGGTGACTGCCAGGGCTTCTTAGCCCCTGGCTGGATAACTCCACTCTCTAGCTTTATCTTCACATGGCCCTCTTATCTTCATTCACGTATCTCCTCTGTGGGTCTCTCGTAAAAACACTTGTCATTGGATTTAGGGCCCACTTGGATTATCCAAGACGATTTCTTCTGCAGGTCTTTAACTTAATTACATCTGCAAGGACCCTTGAATGCATCTCCCAACATTCATGTGTTGGAAACTTAACCCCTAATGCAACAGTGTTGAGAAGCAGGACTCTGAAGAGGTAATTCGCTGATGAGAGCTGTGCCCTCATGAATGGATTGATACCATTATTTTGGAATAATAATACCATTATTTAGGCCCTTTCTCCAAGCTGGTCACATTCACAGGTTCTGAAGGTTGGGATGTGGACAAGCCTTGGGGGAGGGGAGTACCATTCAATCTACTACAGTGCTGATGGGGCAAATCATAAGCAAGAAATAATATAATCAGATTTGATTTCTTGGGAGATGGTGCTGGCAGGTCAAGCCTGAGGGTTCCTTAAGGACTGGAGGTGTTTCTTGGTCATTATTAAGAGCAAAATATCTTTCATGGTTTCTGATTTGCTGATTATTGAATTAATGAAGAAATAAATGAATTTGCAAGCCAGTAGAAAAAAGATTGCCAATATTTACAGATGAGGAGGGTACTTTTCCAGTGGAAGTGGCTCAATAAGTGTTTTAAATAAACGTTGGCCCTGGGGCAAAAATTATTCTCACGTGTGGATGTTCCTTATTAGGCCACTTAAAAACACACAAAGCTAATCAACCTTTACTGTACAAACATGAAGTTTATTCATTCAACAAATATTTATAGAGCATTTACTGTTTGAAAATGTTCCCAGCTCGCAGGAGCTAACAATATATAAATAACAGGTAAACCAGAAAATAGAGTCATAAATGCAAAAATAAATTATGATGTGGTGTGAAAGAAAGTGTCGAGGCGTACTGAGGTTGAGTGGTCAGGGAAGGCCTCACTGAGGAGACGGATTTCACATTGAACGGTGGGAATATCTGGGTGATGGGCATTTCAGGCTCACAGCTGCCACCGATAGTCTTAAGGACTAAAATTGGCCTGTTGGAGGGAAAGTGAGAATGAAAAAGAGAGGCATAGAGGAGACCCAAGAAGCAGGTGGGGCCACATCCTTTGAAACCTTGTAGGCCAGGATAAAAAGTTTGGATTTTAAAAGCAAACAGAAACCACTGGAGGATTTTAAACAGGAGCATGACATGGTCAGATTTCCATTTAAATGGTTGTCTTTCAGCCTTGGCACTATTGGCATTTCAATCTGGATAATTCTTTGTTGTGAGGCCTGTCCTATGTATCCTAGGACATTTAGCAGCATCCCTGGATTCTTCCCACTAAATGCCACGTCCATGTCAACCAAAAATATTTCCAGATATTGCCAAATGGCCCCTGTGGGACAAAATCACTCCCACATGAAAACCACTGATTTTACTAAATCACTCTGCAACTACTTCAAGGAGAAATTTTTGCAGGAGACATAATAATGAAAGCCAAAAGACCAGTTAGAGAGCTGTAGCATGTTCCAGGCAAGAGAAGATGGTAGTTTTTAACTGCAGAAAGAGAAATGAGCTGGGTGTGGTGGCTCACAACTGTAATCCCAGCACTTTGGGAGGCTGAAGCAGGAGGATAGCTTTAGTCCAGGAGTTTGAGACCAGCCTAGGCAAACATAATGAGACCCTGTCTTTACAAAAACAAACAAACAAATTAGCCAGGCATGGTGGCGCATGCCTGTAGTTCCAGCTACTTGGGAGGCCAAGGTGGGAGAATCACTTCAACCTGAGAGGTTGAGGTTGCAGTGAGCTGTGATCATGCCACTGCACTCCAGCCTAAGCAACAGAGGAAGACCCTACCTCCAAAAAGGAAAAAAAGAAAAATGTAAACTTAAAAAAATTTTTTTAAAGAATGAAATTGATAGATTTGGAATATGCATTGTAGGTAAAGTCACAGGATTTACTGATGGATTGGTAATGTGGGTGAAGGGAAAGATAAAAGTCAAGGTTTGTGATGTGAGCAATTTGGTGACTAGGAGTGTCTTTTACTGACAAGGGGAATGACTGAGGAGCAAGGCTGGGTGGGAACACAGAGTGGACAGGAAAGGCACATGCTCTGATTTGGAAGCGTTTTTCTGTAATATGTATTAGACATCCAAGGGAGAAAACAGTCAAGCAGGCTGTTACATACAGAAGTCCAGAGTTGAGGAGGACGCTCGGGGCTAGAGATAAAATTGTTGAAGTCTTTGGCATGTGGATGGTATTCACTCATCGTCAAGATGAGTGAAGATGCGATTTCTGAGAGAGAAAGAAAGACAGTACTAATAGAGAAGAGAAGAAGGAATCCCAGGAGACTTAGCTTGGAGTTTACCATACTCCATGTTCTGCTGGATGAGAAACCAACCCAGGAAATGAAGAAAGAGAATGCAGTGAGTGAGGAAGGTCCAGAAAAGCAGTGAGGAACATGAGAATGCATGTGCAGACCCTTACACTTCTCAGACACTGCTTTTGTTGAGCTAGAAAGACAAGGAATAAGAAGTTCCCAGAAGTCAGAATAAATAATCTTGTTAGTGTTGAGAGATTCTTCTCCTCTAATCATTTTTAGCTATAAAAGCCAGTCCATAGGTCAGTCACCCAATGTTCTACAGCACTTAAATAATTAATTGCTTCAAAGTCTTAAGGTCTGCACTGTTGGGTATTCTTCTCCTCTGGTAATTAAAAGGGGGCTGTAATCTCCGCTCTACTACCATGGCAGGGAATGGACCACAGAACCTCTCACACTCCCTTCTAACTTTAAGAGCCCGCGTTCTTATGGGATACCCATCAGTGACTTGAACTATAGAGAGGCCATTTGTCTTTGTCTTGGCTGATTTCCAGATCCAGGTAATGGGGGACTAACTGGCAGGAAAGGAATGAACCAAAAATCAGGGTAGCTCACACAGAAGAAGCCACAGCAGTGTCTGGCTAGATAGAGTACATGGTTGGGGAACCATCGTATATTACAAAAAGCAACATAAAATGAGGGCAGCTCATGATTACATAAAATCCCTAGGTATATTTCAATATTTCAACCCACTGTCAGACAAAGTCATGTTCAAATTGGAATCCTACTTAACCTCCAGAGGCCCAAGAGTCATGAGCAGGGTGAATGGTGAGGGTAGGAGGGCTGACTGGACGTAGCCGGATGTGGAAGCCAGGGACTGGGGTCAGTCAGCACCTAGAGAGCACAGTAACACACGCAAATACATTCACACGCTATGCTCAAACCACACACCAGGAAACAGCAAAAAACAGAAAACAGGGTCTGAGGACTGGGAACAGGTAGACAAGTCTCAGGACCAGTTATCACAAACCAGAATTTACATGGGATAAGTTCCCAGCAGGAAGCAGTTAGTCTAATTGAGGAAAATCTAAAGATATAGGTAGGGTTGAGAGACCAACAAGGCAGGATGAACTGCCCTGATACTAGCAATAGCAAGGCTTTATTATCATGCCTAGCTTGAAGGGTGAAGGGAACAGTTACCAGATCATGGAGAGTATAAGTGTGAGCTACCCCCATAGAAGTTAGTGACCTTTGGTAACAGAACACAGCTCCCTACTGCTCCTAACTGGGAGGGAGCTGGGGAGATAAGCATCTCAAATCTCAGTCTCCTTTTTCCTGTCAACCAATCTCCAACCAGAAACCAGAATAGATGTTAGCCTCCTGGGACAAGAAGAAGAATGGAGAGTAAATCATAGATCTAGAGGGGCAAATGGAAGCCATCCTCCATTGGCTCCGTCTGACATGAGTGGATTCAACCCAAACGTGTGTTCTTTTCAGAATATACTAGGTTTCTTTCTTCAGGGCTAATGATTTTAACACAAATTTAGCTACACTGAGCAGTTTTAACCTCGACTTTGCCTACGAATGAACTGCGGGAGCACATCTAGAAAACACCACAGAGAAGACTCTAAGATTATTTTTTTCCGTCCTTTTTTCTTGGGTTCCTTTTCTGAAATCCATTACCTTTTATTTAGTGCAAGATGCACTGATCATCTTCCAGGCTGAGAATAGCCTTTGCTGAAAACTTAAAGCAGAGATAAATAAACACAGTTATCAACAAACAATGAAAAATCATTACTCCATGGTGCTAGCCACCAAAACTGTGTTACAGGAGATCTGCCAGGGAAAAAGAATCCTGGAAAATTATCATCCATCAGCATATTCCACCTTTGAAAAATCATTAGCTTCAAACAAGGCAATAAATATAGGACCCTATGCATAGTAGGTGAGCCAATATCTTCTCACTGATAACAATGTATTTCTACCACCCTGTCACTAGGGCTGAATTACCTCATAATAATGATCTTTTTATATCTTGAGGACAGTAGGTGTTGTAGGAAACACCACAGCCATCAATCCCTAACTCTGAAGGTTTCTTGTATTGGTGCTACTGTTGTGTTAATATCAGTGGTTACCACCTTACCAAGGAGCTTTGCAATAATATGGTGATTGTGGAGTCAGGCAAGGTGATCAGTTTCTTTTGGGTCCCCTGGCTCCCATCACTATTTGTTGGGACTGAAGAAGTATTATTTTACCATTTTAATGGATAATGGGACTGTATGGGGCTAATATATATAGGTCAAATAGTGAATACATTTGTTTGAAGCAAACTTGGATTCTTGAGGGGTCTACATTTCCATAGCTATCAGTTGAAAAATGATCACCACAAATTAGTTGAGAGAATCTCTACAGTCTTCTCCCTATAAATTCTCTGATTGTGTATAAACATGTAGATGTGTGCTGGGATGCATGTACCGTTATCAAAATTGAGATGCTATTTGTGGGCAGCCACAATCAGCCATACCAATTTTGTTTGGAAAGGGAATGATTAGAAGCTTGGGCCCTGAAGCCAGACTTCCAGGATTCAAGTTTCCACCTACCATTTACTAGCTATGTGGCTTTGAGGGTTACTGAACCTCCCCATGGTTCAATTTCCTCATCTAAGAAATGGGGATAATGTTACATCTAACTCTTCAGGATTAATGAGGAGTAAATGAGCTAATACACATAGAGCTCTTAAAACCATGCCTGGCCCATGGGGAGTACTCTGTAAATGTTAGCTCTTACAGTATTATTTTATTGCAGGTCTGATGATGTATTGCAGTGTTTATTAAGAAAACCTCAAAGTCGGGCTATTACTAACTGGTGTAGAATCAGTCACATAAAATGGCATTTCGCTCACTCCACTCTGGATATCTTACCATTCCCTTACCCACCATGCTCTTACCTCCCTGGAAGCCCTTATTAACTCCCCAGAAAAGTGCCTAGTGCATAACACATAGGAGGGGCTCCATGATTGTCTGTGGGATGCATGTAGTCCACTAGAACACAAGTCCAATTTGTCTCAAAATACTATCTTTTGTTAATGTAGTATACACCAAAAGAAGAAGTTTTTGTCTCCCTGAGTAATTACCAGTCTTTATGGCCCCAGATACAACCTTGTCTTGACGTTACCTCATAACCCACTCCTTGCTCTGTGAAACCACCTGGGAGAGTCAACAATACACGTGCCATTCCTGAGTAGTAGATTTTTAAATTTGGAAACCGGTTTTTGCTGACAGATGTGTAAAAGTGCACCTACCTACACAACTCCCTATCACCTTGACAGCTGTGAATAGCCAGTAAACCACACTGTTTCTTTTCTGTTGGCATTAATGGACACTTGAACTTTTCTCCCCAGGTCTACCTGTTTCTAATGGTATCAGGCTGTCCTGAGAATTGTTTGGCTCATTGCATCCATGTGGATTCCCACACCCCTGGTGGAAGCGGTTCCAACACAAATAGAAAAGACGTGCAAATCTGAATTTCCATTTCCTTCGCAAGGAAATGAGAACTACCAGGGTGTCCTCTGTTAGGCCCAGGTCCCATTTCTAACCCCCTATGTCTCCTGGAGCCTACCCAGTGTGCCATGTGTAAAAGATGGTGTTAGTGGGACCTGGGTGGCTCATTTCATAATAAATGACAAATGCTTTGTTTTTCTTCTTTCAATCTATTAGTTTTTTTGTTTTGTTTTGTTTTGTTTTTAGTGTTTCTTGAGAAATACTGAGTAAGTGATTAATAACCTATCTTGGTTTTGCTTTTTCTATCACTGGCTTGTAGAGAAATAATGTGACCTACAGATGTTTGCACAAATAGTACATTGTGTTAGCGACAGATTCCTCTCAGACATGCCCCATGCTGTTAGGCTTATCAGCAGTCAAAGAACAGGTATTCCTGGACTTTGTCTAATTGTTTTTTCTTTGCTTTTCTTGTTAGGCTAAATACCAACCCATATTGAAAAGGGGACTTGAGAAAACAGTGTTCTGAACTGTGCATTGCTTTTGTCCTTTACAAGGCAGACAGAGGAAGAAACGTGCAGATAGACACATGTGCAGGTCTAATAAACAGTCCTAATGCAATGGCAGCATTCTTACATGCTGGGCATGGCACTGTGTAGGTCAGATACTTCTTTACAAGTGTTGCTTTTTTATTTTACTTAAAGTACAGTAATAGAAAATAGCTTTTCTTAAGCAGATAAAAATTACCAACCAGAGTTAATTAAGTCATCTTTTACACTAAGTTAGTTTAATTTAAAATAGGTGATTAATGATAACTGAAAATCTCTGAACTGGCTTATATAAACATTTAGTTGGGATTGTAGAATAAAGAAGAAGTGGGGAGACACAATTTCCAAATTGGGTCATGTTCCATTGTTCCCTAGATTAGAAAATTCAAGCAAAGTTTGAGTTACCTATGAGAGAATTTGGGTTAAAATTTAGAACCCAAATGTTAGAGCAGGCAGGGACCTTTGAGTCACTTAACCCAACACACTCATTTTCCAAATGGGGAAAATGAGGCCCTCACATGGCTCCTTAGTAACTAAGCAATAGCCGAAGCCCACTTCTTAAATCTGAGAGTCTTATATTATTCCCATATTACTGCCCACTACCTTTTTCTAGTCATAATTTTTTAAATTCAAAAATATTTGTTAGGCACTTAGTAGACATAGGCACTGAAGTGTAGCAATTTAGATGAAAAATGGAACATAAGAGTTCATCATATTAGCCATCAAAGTTATGTTTTTCATCTGTAGAAGAGAGACAGCTGCAAAGCATTTGATCTTAACAATGACAATTAAAATGAACCTTATTTGAAGTTGCAAAATCACCACATTGCATTAGCACAAGACTCGGGCATGCATGCACGAGGGTATTTTGCAGATGGTTTACAAAGACTTAGTTTATGTAGGCACTTTAGGAAACAGATGGAAGCCACAGTGTTCCATGGTAAATGAGGATTTATGGCTGTACAGTCACCAGCAGGGTGGCTCCATTCTACCTGATGGGACAGCTGAAGTGGCGTGATGCCTCTTGTTTGTAAATCCCTGGTCTAGGAGTCCCTAAAGGAAATTTTGTCCCCAGTGGGACCATTGGCTTCATCCTATACCCCTACAATGTATCATTAATGGATATTTGCTTTCAACAACAAAAAAATCTATTCTATTTAAACTTTATAAAGGATAAATCGGCATCATCCAGAAGGCTAGAAGATTGAGAAAGAAACCTACATTCCTCTATATGTTCTCTGCTATCATCATAAAACCCAACACAGTTTTAATTTTTTCTCAAATTTTTATGTTTAGTATCTATGGTACCTACCCCCTACCCCAATTTATCTGTCTCCAAATATTTTAAGGGCTTGAGATTAGAGAATTAAAGGAAAACACATATAAAGCTGAGCTTCAGGAAGACTCAGCTAATAGGTAACTTCAAGGTCTTTGGTCTGTAAAATACTGATAAGAATGTGTGTCTTGGTTTCTTATAAGGTAGTATTTCAGCATCTCATAAAGAAGCTATCAGGGAAGATAGCAGCTTGAGAGGAAAAAACTCGCACATAATATCAGACAAAAGGGATCAATGAGATGAATGCAAGAGCTATTACAGTGAATGTAGAATATCCTCTGTGTGATGGCATCTTCCCTAATTATTTAAGATTGCTTGTAAAATTGATTTTATGTAAACACAACAACACTCGGCAACAGCCAGCTTCTTGCAGGCAACATAAGTTGTTGGGGATTTATTGACCTGTCATTCACATGTGTTACTTTACTACCACTTAATGGTCTGTTTAGATAGCCTTGGTGTGTACAAACTCCCCACCCTCAGCTCCAAGCATCACACGTTGACAGGTAGCTGCCACAGAGATAAAATAAGGAACCCCATGCCAGAGCCTACTAGGGCATGGAAACATTTGTTATTTTCTAATCAAATGCAGGATTTTTCTCAGAAGCTAGAGTAGGAGGTGAGAAGTCCACATCTTTCTACTATTTCTTGAACATGGAAACAAAAAAATTACTAGACTCAGACTTAGCTGAAGGTCCTAATTTTGACTCTTAATGGTGACCTAGTTCCATGGGTACGTCAGATTATGTCTCTAATCTTCAGGCTGATCATCTGTAAACAAGAAAAGAAATCCCTGTCCCATTCTTGAATTTCCTAGGAAGATTTAAGGACAAAATGGTTATAATGTGCTATGCAAATGTGTGATCAAACACTACACACATATACACACATACTTAATGCAGTCAGAGTTGTCAGCAAGTACGCTTGGAAAGTACAAAGAGCTATTTGCCTTGGAGAGGTTAGGGGGTAAAGAACTAGGACACAGTTACTACTCTCAGGGAGATTACAGTCAAATAGAGAAGATGTCACATTTTGTAGATCTGAGACATTGTTTATTTTACATTATAACATCTCTCAAATTGAGGTATATCTCATAGCTAATGGCATATCTTAGAATGAAGGCTTTTTCTTTCTTAGTGGCGCATGAGTTAATGGTGTCTCTTTTTCATAACCAATTGTGTCTTAGATTCCATGAAATTTAATAATATAGCCCCTCAGATAAGTTTCCTTGGGGGTCAAGGGAACTGTGTGAAGAGGGAGGTGTATCCCCAGAGGACAAATTCTGAAAGACTGCAGAAAGAATGACTGTGTAAGCTGCATGACTGGAAAATTCATGTTGGACTGGATAAGAACTCGTTTTGGGAGAAAGATAATACATTTTGCAAGCATACCATTTTAAAACCCAAGAATTTCCTATTATATAATAATAGAAATGTGAAGAGAAAAATCTGACAACTAATGGGAAAGGGAAAGAATAAACAGTGAAGGCTGGCCTCCTGTGCCCCGTTTAATGGAACAACCAACTCCTAGGGAGGTCCCAGAGTGACGGGATCCTCGCATGCAGGACGCCAGCCCTCAGACTAGAGCTGACATCGTCCATCCTCTTTCCCACTCCGTACCCGTTGGGTGAACCCAGCTTTTAATCTAAAACAGAACGTTCAGAGTCTCAGGCTCTGTGACTGGCCTCCAGAGTGACCCCAACTCGATCCCAGGGCAGAGCAAACAGCCTTAACTCAGGTTTAGTTTTTTAGCAGGCCTTGCTTTCAGGAATGCAGTTATGTGACCATTTCCCTGACCCAGCCCTTGTCATAATGAATCCTTCCTTCCTATTGAATTATTTCCCCCTCTTTCCTCTAAAAGATTTATCCTGCATGCCAACCCTTAGTGAAACTTTTCTTGCTCAAGAAAAAAAATAAACAAGCAACCAGGATTTGAGTGGCCAGAGTTTGGACAAAATCAAATGGCGTTTCCTGTATTTTAAAAGATTGTGAAATATTCTAAAGATGAAGAAGAATGTTGATATAGTTTACATGCCCAATTATAGCAACTGGAGTTCAAAATCCAATTAGTAGCATCTTTCGTCTCCCTCCCCCTGCTAATTTCCTCGTCTCCTCATGTCCTCTATTCACTCATCATGACTGGTTTTATGCTTAGGTTTTATATTTCTATTTTCTCAGTATGACATCTACTTGGGCTTTAACTGTTTTGTCATGCATGTTTAGTTTTTGTATTTTTCTCTCCCATCCTTATCTCCTGCATTTTATCTACCTCGACCTTTCCATCTGGTTATTTTTACCCTTCTTCCTATTGCTTTATTATTTTCTCTTTCCTGTTTATTGTTTCTCTTCCTTCACTCAGGCTTCCGTTTCTCTATTTGTCAAGTCTTTCTGCATTCCTTGTAAAATAATAATTATTGAATCAAGGATACTCCCAAAATGACAGGGTATAGGCAAATGAGAAACTGTGCTCTGTTATAGTTACTAGGTATTAAAAATAAACTTGACCAAGGCTAACGTCAAACAGCCTTGAGGTTGTTAACATCCCATTTAAGGGAGGCTCCCAAGGAGGACTCTCTGAAAGGAATGTTGTCATTAGCCCGGGGATGAGGCTAATGTGGGAAAAAAAAGGGGGGTTGCAGGGAGAGGCAATGTAGTGCAGTGGCTGTAGCCTCTGGTGCCAGACTTCCTGTGTTCCCGCACCAACCCTAGTGCATACTTTAGCTGTGTAACCTTAGGAAAGTTACTTCTCCGGATCACATTTGTCAAATAAAGATAATATAATACAACCTTTATACAATTTTTGCGAGGGTTAAATCTGTTAGTATATTTAAGCACTTAGAACAGTGCCTAGAACACAGTAAGAGCTATGCACGTATTAGCCATTATCATTTGCCTTGGTCACTCAAGTTGGCATCACATTTAAGGAAACAGATGTTTTGAGAAATGCATTTCCCTTTGCATGTGTGCATATGGAATGAAGCTTGAAAAGGTCCTAAAGCCGCGATTCTCAAAGTTGAGTCCTTGGACCAGCAGCATCAGCATTACCTGGGAATCTGTTAGAAATGCAAATTCGCAGGCCCTATCCCTGCCCTACCCCTGGTCAACTGAATGAGAAACCTGGAGGGTGGGCCAGGGAATTTGAGTTTTAACAAACCCTTCAAGTGATTCTGATGATGCTAATGTTTGAGAACTACCACTGTAGGGTGGATATCCCCTCTCTACTCTCAAGCTGCCTTCAGAATATAGAATGTAGCTGTCTCCATCTCAATCCCCCACCACTACCACCGGCAACAGCCCGAGCCATTGTAAGGTCCATGTTGTTATCTTCGAAGTAGCTTGAGTAGGGTGCAAGATAGCAATATTCTAACTGAGGAACATTAGAATCATCTCTTTTTTTGGCCCCAGAAGGGAATTGCTTGTTTCTTTGGGCTCAAAGAGTAGGAGTCCAAAAGTATATAATAGGTGAAGACAGATTAAAACAAACAGATGTTTCTTTATTCTCATGGAATAGGTAGGCAAGACTAGATGATCCAAATGTAGATTTAAACGTGAGTGCTTTTCACCTCTCAAAATAATCAGGACAACTGGCAATAAATGTTCAATGACCTGTGTTTAGAATTTTCAAATTGTCTCCTTTGAGGCATGTTTAGAAACTTTCAAAGTTGATACTCTTTAGGGCAAATCACTGTTTGCTCCTTTGGAGGCTCTGGGATGGTGGGAGAACTTCCCCCTGCAGGGACATGGACTGGGTAGCCTCATCCATGGGTGTGATATTTGTGGCATTGCCTATGTCCTGATGAGCACCAGGTAATTCACAGAACCTGTGAAACTCTCTGCTAAATATGGCAGAGGATTACATATACCTCTCATAAGAAATGTATCAGGAGGCTGGGAGCGGTGGCTCATGCCTGTAATCCCAGCACTTTGGGAGGCCGAGGCAGGCGGATCACCTGAGGTCAGGAGTTCAAGACCAGCCTGGCCAACCTGGTGAAACCCCATCTCTACTAAAAATACAAAAAAATTAGCCGGGTGTGGTGGTGTGCACCTGTAATCCCAGCTACTCGGGAGGCTGAGGTAGGAGAATTGCTTGAACCCTGGAGGCAGAGGTTGCAGTGAGCTGAGATCACGCCACTGCACTCTGGCCTGGGTGACAGAACAAGACTCCGTCTCAAACAAACAAACAAAAAAATGTATCAGGAAAACACAGCTGGCACCAGCTGCTGAAGACTTCCCAAAGCAACAGTAGATCATGGGTCATAACCTTCCCTCATAGGCAAACTTCCCAGAAATCCTCATGGAAGAACTAGTGTGAGAACATCTAGATTAGGAGGACCGTTGTTAACAATAGCACCTAAGAGCAATAATTTCCCAAAGGTATGCTACTGATGCATCTACTATGCAAGTACGAATTCCTGTGTTTGATTAGGATGTTATACCTTTATATTTAGCCAGATTGGTTTGGTCAGTCTCATTTCATTCATTCAGAGACTGAGGTTCAGAGAGATTGTAGGGGTGAAATGCACAAAATGAGTCATAGAGCCAAGGTGAGAGCCCATGTCCTCTGAATTGTGATCCTGAGCAATTTACACTTCACTGTATGGCTCCTCTCTGCCAGCCCACTGCACAAGACGGTCTCTAGTTCTTCATCGTGGAAAGAGCATGGCTCCTCAGCAGGGAAGCCCCTTTCTGAACCTAAGAAATGAAAAGGCGATTTGTTTATTAGATTTGGCAGCCCCTGTATTGATAGCCTCTGCTATCCTCCAATATTGTCCCAGATTTCAAGTTGGTAGAACTAGGAGGCTGAGCAACGTTAGAGAATGGTCACCATCAGTATCTGCAGTGCTGTCCAATATAACTTTGTATGATGATGCAAATGTTCTATATTTATGTTATCTCATATGGTAACCACTAAAGAGCTACATTTTTTTAATTTAATTTTTTTAATTAAGTTTTTAATTAGCTGGGCACGGTGGCTCACGCCTGTAATCCCAGCACTTTGGGAGGCCGAGGCGAGCGGATCATCTGAGGTCAGGAGTTCGCAACCAGTCTGGCCAACATGGTGAAACCCCGTCTCTACTTAAAAAATACAAAACTTAGCTAGGCGTGGTGGCAGGCACCTGTAATCCCAGCTACTCGGGAGGCTGAGGCAGGAGAATTGCTTGAACCTGGAAGGCGGAGGTTGCGGTGAGCTGAGATCATGCCATTGCACTCCAGCCTGGGGGACAAGAGTGAGACTTTGTCTCAAAAAAAAAAAAAGGTTTTTAATTTTAAATTTGAATAGCAACATGTACATAGGTATTAGACTACACAAATCTGTAAGATCATTTTTTTAGTTGGGTGTTTAGAGTGAGTTTCATTTGGAAGAAGAAAAAACAGAAACATAATTTAACTTCTGTCCCCTTAACTTCTTGAAACAAACCATCAAACAATCTACTTTTCTGTCAAATATCTAGCATGTCTGATTAGAATGCTCTGGGGGTCCATGAGCCCCTGCACCCCAGTAGAGCCCCGCCCCATTACTGCATGGCAGTTGTTAACTAGTTGTCTGGCTTTTATCTGAAAAGTCAGTATAATGGCTCCTTCCTTCTCTTTCTCCCTCCATCCTCTCTTCATCCCTCCCTCCCTCTCTCCTAAGAGCAAGCTTTATTTACTGTTGTTATTTCCTATTAACCAATAGGGTGGAATATAAGCAGCATATAGAATAACAATGAGAGTTGTCCTCTATATTGGGCAAAAGGCTTGTGTTTAGAATTATAAACTGGACTCTCAACTCCTATCTTTAAAATGAAAAGGTATAGATGGTGATGGCCCTGCATCATTGGGAACAGGAGGGGAGGGACCTGTTCCTCAGCCCTTTTTTTCTTTGTAACATCAGAACTCTAGCTTTGAAATCACACCCACGTGCAGGACTGGCTCCTCTTTCTCTAGAATGAGGCTGACATCCTCCTCACCTGAGAACATTCTTTTCTCTGCTACAAGCTCACCGTGGCAGGAGGTGGGCTGATGTGTGATATATTTGGCACCAGTGAGTTGCAGTTTATTTCGGTTGTCTATGAACATACTCCCAGAAAAGAATATTTTCAGACAGTCCAGCCTTCTTTATGCTTTCAAGGGTAGAAAACCAGCTAGCCAAATTCTGTTCGTTCAGAAAGCTTAAAAGAAGATAAGAAATAAACCATTTACCCAATTAAGTGCATTTCTTTCCTTCATAGCCAGCTAATAATAAAAATCTGTATAGGTGTACTGGTTCCAAATTATTCCACTCTGGATAGCACCTACAATCTGTTTTGTCATAAATGCACCGTAAACTCTTATATGAGGTCATACATTGAGTTGTACCCCCATGGCTCTAGTAGATACTTACAGGCAGAATAAAGCGTACACTCCTCCCTCCACACTTGTCCTCTCTTTATCATCTTAGCCCTGTAGTTTGCAATGCACTCCATATATTCTAGTCACATAGCCATTCTAAGATGTGCCCTCTCTCTGTTATACCAGATTCAGACTATTCCTTTTGTCTCAAGCACCTTTTCCTGACTTGTCTATTTGCTAAAAATCCATAGAAAGGACCACACAGCCCCCTTTGTGTCCCTGGTATGTCTTTATCAGATTATATTGCCTGTTCATGTTTGGTCTCTGGATCCTTCAAGGGTTCAAGGGACAGAAACTCAAATCAGCTCAGCTAAAGAGGAAGTTTATTGGACACTGGGCGTGATTACTCATTTATTAAATTCACTTTTATGAGGCACCTGTCCTACATGTCAGCCACTGGACAAGACACAGACAATGAAAAGGTGACATTTCTCCTTCAGTCTGAGGCCCCCAAATGAGCATCCCTGGAGTAAGCCTCAGTTTCCCCTACCACGAGGATCCTGGCTCAGCCAGACCTTCAGATTAAAGCAAAGCCATCAAGTCTATATCAGCTGACCTCCTGCAATTGCATTTAAAAAAAAGAAAAAAAACATATTGCTGTTTGCCACTGAGGTTTTCTGGTTACTAGTTTTGCAGCAATAGGTGATCTACATACCAGCCTGCCCTGCCCTCCTTCTGTTCTCCTTCATTCCCTTTCTGTTACGCAAGGGCTTGAAAAGTGTTCTGAGTGGGATTCTCTATCTTATATCTTTCCTAAACCAGGGCCACAGTTCTTAGTCTAGGCAAACACATGACCTAAGAAGGAGCAATCAGAACTCTCACAGATACACCGTGATAAGTGCTTAAAGCCCTAATGCAGAATCCAGAGATCTGGGAGGGGCCCCAGTTTCTGCTTTCCTCAAGCTTATTTGTTTGGCATTTCCGTCAGTCTGTGAGCTAACCCAGGATCCAGCACATTTCCTCTTTAGCTTAAGCTGATTTGAGCTGAGTTTCTGTCCCTTGTAACCTTGAAGGATCCAGAGACAGAACACGAACAAGCAATATAGTCTGATAAAGATACACCAGGGACACAAACAGAGCTGTGGAACCACAGAAAGAGGGCATCTAACCCACTTGAGAAGTCAGAGAAGGCTTCTTGGGGAAAGGAGAGGTTAAAGCTGAAACCTAAAGGTTGGCCAGAAAAGTGGAAAGGGAAGGGTGGGGAAAGGGAACAACCTCTCAAAGGCATAGAGGCTGGGGTGGAGAGGGGTGGGTCACGCTGAGAAATGAAGTTGGAAAGGTTAACAGGAGCTAGCATGGGAGGGCCTTGTAAGTCTATGTCAAGAAGTGGGATTGTTCCTGATGGTAGGTGGAGTTATTGAACGATTTTATAAGAAGGGAAAAGGTAGCTTTTTAGAAACGTTTGTTTTTGTTTTTGTTTTTCTGGCTGCAGGGCAAAGACTGAAGTCACAAAACTACTTGAGAGGTTGTTAAAAGCATTCAGGCATGAGATGAAAGTATCCTGGATTCAGGCGGAGGCCTTGGGCCTTCATATATGGCTTCGTCAGTGTCGGTGCAATATTTGTTGAATTAAAATGGGAGAATTAAAGTCATTTTCTGAGGTTCCCTTTCAGAGGAGCTGTACCTTCTACTTAAGATTATGAGGAACCATGCTTTGATAAGGGGGCGATTGTTTGGCCACTAGTTCCACATATTTCCTCCCAAGAGACTCTTCTGAACATGTACCACCTTGGGTGTCACCGCCCTCGGGCCGCCAACTCTTCTTATTGTTCAAGATGTGCTAGGTGTTATGTTCACCCAGAATAAAATGATTCTCATTTACTTACCTAGCAACTGTCAAAGCCTGAAATTTCATTCTGTGGGCGTAGGCAATTTTTCCCCTGTAAATGTGGCTTCATCTCGAGTTTGTTGTCAGCCAGCAACAGCGAACAGAGGTGCTACAGTTGCTCTTCCTTTCTCCTATGAGCAATAATTTAAGACCAGTTCTGCCAGAATACAAATGTAGAAATGCATCTGTTAGCAATTGTCACTCTTGAGTCATATGCTCAAGAGGTTTAGTGAGTTTGCCGGAAGACCTTCAGATGAAGGAATGGCTTGAAGATGCACAGACACCCAGCAGGAGAAAACAGTGGCCTAATTCCTTTTGCAGCCATCACGGAAGAAAAATTCCGTTTCCTGGATGGACAGGAGGACACTGGCTTTGGGAGAATGAGGATCCAGGTCTTTACTGAAGAAAATAAATTCAAAAAGAAGACATAATGGGAAGTGTGTAGAGGAACAAAGGTGAATTTTACCCAGATCACCCTCTTTCCTACAGAACCTTATGGGTAGGAAACACATTGGCTAGGTTGTATTCAGAGAACCGAAGTGGGGAGGAGTTGAAGCAAAAAGGAGAAAAAACTGGCTTCTGTGTTGTGTATGCAATCATTCCCTCTGTTTTTTATAGTATTCTTCTCTTATTTGTAGTATCTTCCACACCTTTCTCTAGTGTATGCAGAATAAGATATGTCCCAGGCTTCCTCCCCACGAGTCTTCTGGACGCAGGAGGGCCTTGGCTTTGAAATCCACTCTCAGCAGGCCCCTGTGAGTGTAAAGTGGCTCACCATCAGGTCCTCTCCCCATCTCTTGGGGTCTTTTGACCACACACATAATGAGGTCTCACTTCAGCAATGTCTTTGTTCGACCCTAAATGGCGTTCCCACCCTCCTGACAAAGCAGCTTTTGTGTCTTATGTCAAAATAATCACTTACCAAAAATGATGGCAAGGCTCAGAAATATCCCAGCTTTATCCTTAGGGGATAGAAAAAAAAAAAAGAGCATTAAATGTTTAACCTGGATTGATGAGGTTTGCTGAAACTATTGGATAAAATGAAAACTTTCTTAGAGGCATAAATCACTAAGGAGACTTCCCCCGTCTCATTGATTTTTGGATTCAGTTAATGATTCAAGCACTAAGAACATAAGGCTAGGTGGAAGTTAAAGAAATGGAAACGCCACATTAACATCTAAATTTTACCTACATGTTGATTTTTGACAGTGAAATACTATAATTAACTCAGACTATTTTCCAAAGCTTTAATTTTTTGCTGATGTTCAAAACTATTGCAGAAAAGCTGATTCCTAATTATTACATACAGCACTGCATAAATTTCTTCCTAATTAAAAAGCCTCTAAATTCTAAATAATCAATTTACAAAGACATATGGTTTTGAAAAATTAGGCATTTAATTTCTAAAGATTTATTAGTAATTTGTACCATAGCTAATTAATTATGGTTATAATACTATTGTAGTCATAGTAGAGATTGATGTGATGATATTATTGTAAATTTATTTTGATATGTCTTCTTTAATATCAGAGCATTACAATATACTTAGTTTTCCAGTTCATTCTTAATTATGCTTGAAAGCATTAGTTTAATGAAAGATAAGTGGGCTTGATAAGTGTACCATCAGAATTTATTTGAAAAACTGTTTTCAACATGAAACAAACAAATTGTTTTTTTGCCCTGGCAAAATGAAATTTGTACTTAGTAATAAATTAGCAGAAAGAAATGCTTAAAATTAAGTAGTATTTGATACAGAATTTTTTGTCTACCATTGTGACAATTCACAGAGAGCTTAGCATAAGAAAGTAGTTTAACTGTACAAGGGAAGCCTGCTGACAAAAGTGAATCAAACTCAACATAAACAATAATGGTGTTGTAAATGTTCACAAGCGTGTGGGGTAGGTAGGAAGGCTTTTTTTCTATCTTGTTTGTCAGTGAATTTCTAGATATTAAAAAAAATCTAGAAACTGTTTTGAATATTACTAGGTTTTTCTTCAAAGTTGTAAGAGGAGAGAGATTTATGATTTAGTGGTAGAAAATGCCACTGATCTGTTTCATTGAATAGAAACACATCCTTTTGAATAAAATAGAGGACAGAAACATAATGCCGGTTGCAAGAAAGAAGGAAAAGGAGAATGATGAAAATAGCCTCATAATA
The DNA here is from genome assembly GCF_028885655.2 of Pongo abelii. Classification (NCBI taxonomy): domain Eukaryota; kingdom Metazoa; phylum Chordata; class Mammalia; order Primates; family Hominidae; genus Pongo; species Pongo abelii. The sequence continues at coordinate 129,285,364 of NC_085928.1, read as the reverse complement.
TATGTGGAGCTCAGAGAGCAGCATGCCATATTTAAGTTGGCTAAAGGATATATTTCCACATGCAGAGCCTCTGGAAGAGGTTTCTGGGGAGGTGGCAGAAACAATCTGTCCGTTTTCTTGATGGAATTCCAAGTACCAGAGTTGATCGGGTGACCTGTCGGGTCACCCACAGACTTGCCTTCCTTGTTTTAGATGGTAATCATTTCGGATTATTCTGCTGCTTCTTTAGTGATAGCATTAGTGTACATTGCTGTGGTTATTGTGGCTTTTACCCAACAAGGTCCATTTTGTCACGTGTTTCTTCCCTCGTTTTTCCACAGCACCATCATTTGAGGGATATCTGTCACTGACTAGTTGTGTGACTTTGAGGAAGTAACTAAATGTCTCTCAAGTCTCAATTTCCTCATCAGTAAAAGGGTACCAGCAATAGGACCAACTCAGTGGTGTTGCTGTGACATTAAACTACAGTAATACATGCTGGTCAGCTCTGCTTCACACATAGGAAGTTATCATAGTACTTATAAGAGTAGAGGACCAGTGCAGAGAACTGGGTGTTGGAAGAATGAGAAGCCTTGGTTTTCCATTCATTCATTTTACAAGTATTTACTGAGCATCCCCTCTGTTTTCAGTACAGGGCTTATTTGCTATGGACCTAAAAATCAATAGAATGTATGAATATCTGCCATCTCAAAATTCACACTAATAGAAAGTGCACCTGTGTGCATAGAAATAATTAAAATAACTAGTTATCTTTGAAGTGCATTGGGGCACAAGGGAAAAGAGCATTAGCCTGAAAATGTCTAAAAGAAAAGATAGTAATGTTTGAGTCTTGAACAAAGGTCAACCAAATGGGGAAGAGTTACTGATGTAGATAGCAAAAGGTTCCAAGACAGGTGGTAAGGAGACACAAGTTTTGATTGGTCGTGGCTCAAGAGGTAAAACAAGCCTGGCGGAAAGATAAATTTGAAGGGGCTGAGGTTATTTATCTTATCGAGTGCTGTCGTCTGAATGTTTGTATCACCCCAAAATTCATATGTTGAAACTTAATCACCAATATGATGATATTAAGAGGTGGGACTTTTAGGAGGTGTTTAGACTGTGAGGATAGGGCCCTCATGAATGGAATTAGCACCCTTATAAAAGAGGCCTGAAAGCCAGGTGCTGTGGCGCATGCCTGTAGCCCCCAGCTACTCAGGAAGCTGAGGAGGGAGGATTGCTTGACCTTGGGAGTTTAAGAGTTTGACCAGGAAGCTCGTGTACCTTTTCTACCCTGTGAGGACACATAGAAGACTCTATTTATGAGGAAGAAGTCCTCACCACACACTGGATCTGCCAACACCTTGATCTTGGACTTCCCAGTCTCCAGAATTATGAGCAATAAATTTCTGTTGCTCATAAATTACCCAGTCTAACGTATTTTGTTATAGCAGCCCAAATGGACTAAGACTGGGTGAACGACAACCTGTGGGATATAAAAACACCAAAGGTAGCTGTGTGAATATTAGAAGACCCATTCATTTTTTTCTCTTCAAAAAATAATAGTACAGGTTTTGAAATATGTAATGGAAATCTATTCAAATAGAATAACCAAATGCATATCCTATCATATTTATCAAGTTTGGGCTTCACAGTAATAAAAGCTGTCATCAAAGGAAACAGTTAAAAATTACTCTTTTGGGATATTTCATCACATGCCCAATAAACTTTCAACATGCTTCCTTCCATCAACAAATATTTATTCAGCTCTTATTAGATGCTCAGAACCCTGCTAAGCCCTGTATGTCTAAAGTAGTTTGACTTTTCCTGGTACTTTACAGTAAAACAATAATAACTTTGATAATTTTTTTTTTATTTCAATAGGTTTTGGGGGAAACAGGCGGTGTTTGGTTACATGGATAAGTTCTTGGTGGTGATTTCCGAGATTTTGGTGCACCCATCACCCAAGCAGTGCACACTGTTCGCAATGTGAAATCTTTCATCCCTCACCCCCTCCAACCTTTCCCCCAGGCCCCCAAAGTTTATTGTATCATTCTTATGCCTTTGTGTCCTCATAGCTTAGCTCCTACTTATAAGTGAGAATATACAATGTTTGGTTTTCCATTCCAGAGTTACTTCAGTTAGAGTGGTCTCAAACTCCATCCAGGTTTCTGTAAATGCCATTATTTCATTCCTTTTTTATGGCTGAGTAGTATTCCATGGTATATATACCATATTTTCTTTATCTACTCATTGTCTTATGGGCATTTGGGCTGGTTCCGTATTTTTGCAGTTGTGAATTGTGTTGCTGTAAACATGCATGTGCAAGTGGCTTTTTCATGTAATGACTTCTTTTCCTCTAGGTAAATACTCAATAGTGGGATTGCTGGATCAAATAATAGATCTACTTTTAGTTCTTTAAGGAATCTCCACACTGTCTTTCATAGTGGTTGTACTAGTTTACATTCCCAATAGCAGTGCAAAAGTGTTCCCTTTTTGCCACATCCATACCAGCATCTACTATTTTTATGTTTTAATTATGATGATTCTTGCAGAAGTAAGATGGTATCACATTGAGGTTTTGATTTGTATTTCCCTGAAAATTAGTGATGTTGGGCATTTTTTCATATGTTTGTTGGCCATTTGTATATCTTCTTTTGAGAATTGTCTATTTATGTCCTTAGCCCACTTTTTGATGGGATTGTCTGTTTTTTTCTCGCTGATTTGTTTGAGTTCTTTGTAGATTCCGGACATTAGTCCTTTGTTGGATGGATAGATTATGAAGATTTTCTCCCACTCTGTGGGTGGTCTGTTAATTCTGCTGGTTATTTCTTTTGCTGTGCAGAAGCTTTTTAGTTTAATTAAGTCTCATCTGTTTATCTTTGTTTTTATTGCATTTCCTTTTGAATTCTTGGACATGAAGTCTTTGCCTAAGCCAATGTCTAGAATGGTTTTTCTGATGTTATCTTCTAGAATTTTTATCGTTCCAGGTCTCAGATTTAAGTCCTTAATCCATCTTGAGTTGATTTTTGTATGAAGTGAGAGATCAGGATCCAGTTTCATTCTTCTACATGTGGCTTGCCAATTTTCTTAGCACCATTTGCTGAATAGGGTGTCCTTTCCCCACTTTGCTTTTGTTTGCTTTGTCAAAGATCAATTGGCTGTAAGTATTTGTCTTTATTTCTGAGTTCTCCATTTTGTTCCATTGGTCTATGTGCCTACTTTTATACCAGTACCATGCTGTTTTGATGACCATAGCCTTATAGTATTGTTTGAAATTGGGTAATGTGATGCCTCCAGATTTGTTGTTTTTGCTTAGCCTTGCTTTGGCTATGTGGGCTCTTTTTTGGTTCCATATGAATTTTAGGATTGTGTATTGTAGTTCTGTGAAGAATGATGATGGTATTTTGATGGGATTTGCATTGAATTTATAGATTGCTTTTGGCAGTATGGTCATTTTTACAATATTGATTCTATCCATCCATGAGCCTGGGATGTGTTTCCATTTGTTTGTGTTGTCTGTGATTTCTTTCAGCAGTGTTTTATAGTTTTCCTTGTAGAGGTCTTTCACATCCTTGGTTAGCTATATTCCTATGTATAGTTTTTTCACAGCTGCTGTAAAAGGGGTCGAGTTCTTTATTTAATTCTCAGCTTGGTCACTGTAGATGCATAGCAGTGCTACTGATTTGTGTACATTGATTTTGTATCCCAAAACTTTACAGAATTCATTTATCAGATTTAGGAGCTTTTTGGATGAGTCTTTAGGGTTTTCTAGGTATACAATCATCTTATTAGCAAACAGCAACAGTTTGACTCCCTTTTTATCGATTTAGATGCCCTTTATTTCTTTCTCTTGTCTGATTGCTCTGGCTAGGACTTCCAGTACTATGTTGAATAGAAGTGGTGAATGTGTGCATCCTTGTCTTGTTCCAGTTCTCGAGTGGAATGACTTGAGATTTTCCCCATACAGTGTAATGTTGGCTGTGGGTTTGTCATAGATGGCTTTTATTACCTTAAGGTATGTCCCTTCTATGCCGATTTTGCTGATGTTTTCATCAAAAAACGATGCTGGATTTTGTCAAATGCTTTTTTCTTTGTCTGTTGAGATGATCTTGTGATTGTTGTTTTTAATTCTGCTTATGTGTTGTATCACATTTATTGACTTCTATATGTTAAGCCATCCTTACATCCTTGGTATGAAACCCACTTGATCATGGCAGATTATCTTTTGATAGGCTGTTGGATTCAGTTAGCTAGTATTTTTGTTTGTTTTGAAGATTTTTGTGTCTATGTTCATCAGGGATATTGGTCTGTAGTTTTTTGTTATGTCCTTTACTGGTTTGGATATTAGGGTGATATTGGCTTCATAAAATGATTTAGGGAGGATTTCCTCTTTATCTTTTGAAATAGTTTCAATAGTATTGGTACCCATTCTTTGAATTTCTGATAGAATTCAGCTGTGAATCCATCTGTTCCTGAACTTTTTTTTGCTGGCAATTTTTGTAATTACCATTTCAATCTCACTGCTTGTTATTGGTCTGTTAAGAGATTCCATTTCTTTCTGGTTTAATCAAGGAGGGTTGTGTATTTCCAGGAATTTGTTCATCTCCTCTAGGTTTTCTAGTTTGTGCATGTAAAGGTGTTCTAGTTTGTGCACGTGAAGGTGTTCATAGTAGCCTTGAATGATCTTTTGTATTTCTGTGGTATACAGTGTAATATCTTCTGTTTCATTTCTAATTGAGTTTATTTGGATCTTCTCTCTTCTTTTCTTGGTTAATCTCCCTAATGGTCTATGAATTTTGTTTATCTTTTCAAAGAACCAGCTTTTTGTTTTTTCTATCTTTTGTATTTTTTTGTTGTTTCAATTTCATTTAGTTTTGCTCTGATCTTTGTTATTTCTTTTCTTCTGCTGAGTTTGGTTTTGGTTTGTTCTTGATTCTCTAGTTCCTTAAGGTGTGACCTTAGATTGTCTATTTGTGTTCCTTTTGATGAAGACATTTAATGCTGTGAACTTTTCTCTTAGAAATACTTTTGCTGTATCACAGAGGTTTTGGTTTTGTTACTATTATTCAGTTCAAATAATTTTTAACTTCCCATCTTGATGTCATTGTTGACCCAATGACCATTCGGGAGCAGATTATTTAATTTCCATGTATTTGCATGGTTTTGAGGGTTGCTTTTAGAGTTGATTTCCAATTTTATTCTACTGTGGTCTGAGAGAGTACATGTTGTAATTTCAGTTTCCTTTCATTTGCTGAGACTAATTTTGTGACCTATTATATGGCCTATCTTGGAGAATGCTCGATGTGCTGATGAATAGAATGTATATTCTGCAGTTGTTGGTTAGAATGTTCAGTAAATATCTGTTAAGTTCATTTGTTCTAAGGTATAGTTTAAGTCCACTGTTTCTTTGCTGACTTTCTGTATTGATGTGCTGTCTAGTGCTGTCAGTGGAGTACTGAAGTCCCCCAACTATTACTGTGTTGCCATCTATCTCATTTCTTGGGTCTAGTCGTACTTGTTTTATAAACCTGGGAGCTCCAGTGTTAAAGGCATATATATTTAGGATTGTGATATTTTCCTATGGAACTAATAATCCTTTTATAATTATGTAATGCCTCTCTTTGTGTTTTTTAACTCTTGTTGCTTTGAAGTCTGTTTTGTCTGATATAAGAGGAGCTAGTCCCTCTTGCTGTTGGTGTCCATTTGCCTGGTATATCTTTTTCCACCCCTTTACCTTAAGTTTATGTGAGTCTTTATGTGTTAGGTGAGTCTCTAGAAGGCAGCAGATACTTGGTTGCTGAATTCTTATCCATTCTGCCATTCTGTATCTTTTAAGTGGAACATTTAGGCCATTTACACTCAACGTTAGTATGAAAACGTGAGGTACTATTCTGTTCATTGTGCTAGTTGTTGCCTGAATACTTTCATTATTTTTTCCATTGTGTTATTGTTTTATAGTCCCTGTGGGATTTATGCTTCAAGGAGGTTCTATTTTGGTGTATTTTGAGGTTTTGTTTCAAGATTCAGAGCTCCTTTTAGCAGCTCTTGTAGTGTTGTCTTGGCAGTGGTGAATTGTCTCAGCATTTGTTTGAAAACAACTTTGTCTTTCCTTCATTTATTAAGCTTAGTTTCACTGGATACAAAATTCTTAGCTGATAATTGTTTTGTTTAAGGAGGCTAAAAATAGGACCCCAATCCCTTGTGGCTTGAAGGGTTTCTGCTGATAAATCTGTTAATCTGATAGGTTTTCTTTCATAGGTTACCTGATGCTTTTGCCTCACAGCTCTTGAGATGCTTTCCTTCATCTTGAAGTTAGATAACTTGATGACTATGTGTATAGGTGATGATCTTTTTTTGCAATGAATTTCCCAGATGTTCTTTGAGCTGCTTGTATTTGGATGTCTAGATCTCTAGCAAAGCAAGGGAAATTTTCCTCAATTATTCCCTCAAAGAAGTTTTCCAAACTCAAATTTCTCTTCTTCCTTGGAAACACCAATTACTCATAGGTTTGGTTGTTTAACATAATCCTACATTTCTTGGAGGCTTTATTCATTTCTTAAATTCTTTTTTTTTTTGTCTTTGTTGGAATGGATTAATTTGAAAGCCCTGTCATCGAGCTCTGAAATTCTTTATTCTACTTGTTGAACTCTACTGTTGAAACTTTGCAGTATATTTTGGATTTCTCTATGCTATCTATTTCTCTGGAGATTTTTTTCATCCATATCTTGTATTATTTTTAAGATTCTTTAAGTTAGCTTTTACCTTTCTCTGGTGTCTCCTTGAGTAGCTTAATAATCGACCTTCTGAATTCTTTTTCTGGCAATTCAGAGATATCTTCTTGGTTTGGATCCATTGCTGGTGAGCTAGTGTGATCTTTGTGGGGAGTTAAAAAACCTTGTTTTGTCATATCACCAGAATCTTTTTTTCTGGTTCCTTCTCATTTGGGTAGATTATGTCAGAGGGAAGATCTGGGACTCAAGGGCTGCTATTCAGATTATTTTGTCCTACAGGGTGATCCGTTGATGGGGTGTTCTCCCTCTTCCCCTAGGGATGTGGCTTCCTAAGAACCAGACTGTAGTGACTATTATTTCTCTTCTGGGTCTAGCCACCCAACAGAGCTACTGGGCTCCAGGCTTATAATGGGGAGGGCCTGTAAAGAGTCCTGCAGTGTGATCCATCTTCAGGCCTCTCAGCCATGGATACCAGCACCTGCTCTGGTGGAGGTAGCAGGGCAGTGAATTGAACTCTGTGAGGGTCCTTGGTTGTAGTTCTGTTTAGTGTGATGGTTTTCGTGAATGCTGGTTGTGCTAGCTGTGAAGTTGTCATGTGGACAGACTCAGGTTAGCCAGGATATTACAGGCAGTGGAATTAACTGTTGTTTTCTCCTTTCTTCAAGTGGCGTTGTTCTTTCGTGAGTTGCTGAATGGCTTCAGTAGGTTGGCCTCCAGCCAGGTGGTGGCACTTTTGAAGAGAGCATCAGCTGTGGTAGTATAGTGGGGATACAAGCTTGCCCCAAGGATACCTGGATAAGTATTCAAGTTAGTAGGTAGGGCCATAGAGCTCCCAAGAGATTATATCCTTTCTCTTCAGCTACCAGGGCAGGTAGAGAAAAACCATCAGGTTAGGGCAGGGTTAGGCGTGTCTGAGCTCAGACTCTCTTTGGGTGGGGTTTGCTGCGGTGCTGTGGAGATGGGGGTGTGGTTCTCAGGCCCATGGAGTTATGTTCCCAGGGGGATTATGGTTGCCTCTGCTGTGTCATACAGGTCACCAGGGAAGTAGAAGAAAACCAGCAGTGACTGGCCTTACCCAGTTCCCATACAGCCAGCAAGGCCAGTTTCACTCCCACTGTGCCCCACCAACAGCACCCAGTGTATATCTAGGCAACCAGTGAGTATGGCTGAGATCTTGCCCCTGGCTACAAGCCTCCCTGCTAAGAAAGAAACCTGGGCTTTCAGGCCCCACTGCTATCAACTGCCATGGTTTCTTGCGCGCATATCTGCACTTCCCATTCACTGCCCCCTCAACCTCAGATTCTGCCCAGGAAGTTGAAATTATTACAAATTTCAGCTGGAAGTTTCCTTCTCCATGTGGTCCTTCCCCAATTCTACTGGCAGCCCTCCCCAAGGGTCCCTGTGAGAGAAAGTCAGAAATGGCTTCCCTGGAGACTGTGTGCCCACAGGGCTCTTCCTGCTGTTTCTTCTACCTTTATGTTTCACTTGGCTCTCTAAATTTGTTTGACCTCTAGGTAAGGTTAAATCCTTCTCCCATGATCTGGATTTTCAGGTTCCTCCGTGAGGATGTGTGTTCAGAGGTGGACTTTCCCCCATCACACTTTAGGCACTCACGGTTTTTCGGCTGTCCCACAAAGTTTACAGTGGCAGGCCACTTCCTTCAAAGGGTCTGTGAATTCCTTCAGTTTTTCTGGTATGTTTCCACAGTATTTCCTGAAGCAAAAGTTCACAGTGTGAGTCTCCACACACTGTTCTTTCATCCAAGTGGGACCTGCAAGTTAGTCCTGCCTCCTAGCCAACATTTTTGAAACCTCTCGATAATAATTTTATATTAGTTTATCTCTGTACTTGGCTTTTTAAAACCCCAATATTGAATTTATTTAAAAAGTATTGAGTATCCATTCTGTTCCAAGCATACATATATTTGTTCACTTATCAAGTTCCTCATTATCATAATGTTTTCCATGTCCATGGTCAGGAATGAAAATTCTTTGTACAAATTCAGGTAATGCATTTAGCCTCAGTGGGCCGTAATCTCTTCATTTATAAAATAAGGCCACTTCACAGTCCTTTTCCAGCTCAAAAAATATGTGATTTGTGAAAATGTATGAGTTGTTTTGATTAGAAAAAAAGAAATTCTTACGTGTATTTCAAGGGCTGGTCTATATATTCTTAACTGGTTATAATTCTTATATAACCCTTAAAATGATATAATTTTTCATATAGTCTTTAAAATTTAGGCTGAAGCTAAGGTAAATCTTTTTGGGTGAAATTTCCCCTAATTTGGGGATTTGGATATCATATATTTTTACATGAAATTTGTTTTTATTCCATCTCAATTTATGTATCCAGGCACTAGTTTCCACCAAAATAGAAAGGCAGAGAAGCTCCGCATTTGGGGGCCAGCTAAAAGAGATGTAACCAGGCACTTTCCCATCCCTCCGAGAACATAAAAAAATGAGACAGGCTCCTGAACTCTAGGCCACGGTTTCAAGGCTGGTCCATCACCATTAACTACAGGACCCACATAAACACCCTGGATGCTCCAACATAACTCCCATTATTATCGATAAAAGTTACACTACTATACCGAGGGGAAAGAAAAGCCACAATAAGGCTTTTAAAAAGCTATTTAATATATCAGCTTTCACAAAGATAGACGGTATCACTAAGACAAAACAAGAAAAGATGTGCCCAACTTTACAAGGTATTGGCACTGTTAATCATATTTTGAAATATTGCTGGCATATATCTTAGAAAACACAACACAGTTGCCATATTTCCAATGGGAGAGATGACAGTTTTAATGTTGAGATACACTGATAATTCCAAGCCCTCTTTTTTCCCCTTATTTGGAATAAACCAAGCCCTGTTTCTTCTCTCTATATGGGAAGTAGATTGGCAACCAGGTGGGTTCCAGAACCTTAAGTCCTTAATTTTAGAAGTGATATCCTAAAGCACATTGTACATTCTACCATATTCCATTACAAAGATATTATAAAATTTTATTAAACAAATAACTGTATAAATACATGCATGTGTATATAAATGTTCTAATGTTATAAAATTAACTATATTAATATATATTTTATGTCTGTATACAAAATGTTAAAATGTTATAAATTCATATACCTGTGTGATATTAGATTGACTTACACAAAGGAAATGTCATTTTATTGCCCATTTTGCTGATAAGGAATGTGAAGTTAATATCTTGCCCAAAGTCCCCAGATTACATGTGGCAAGAGCAATATGTGGCCCTCTTCTTCTGCTTCCAAATTCAGGGCTGTTTTCACTGTACCATCCTGGCTTTGCAGCATGAGATTGTTTACAGATAGGAAGACATACATAGACCTGATCCAGGAGGATGCAGGTTTCTTATTCTAGCTCCATGTATCACTATTATGCTTTACTGAGAAATAAACCCCCTGGGCTTGCTGGCTTTGCAGTTCTTTCCCCTGACTTCAGTTGAAAGTTTAATAACTATGGCAGATATTTTGGGTCGCTAGTCTCTCCTTAGTCCTTGCTAAAAGTATCTTTATTTTCTTCAGTGTAGCAATTTGCACATTTAAAGTACTCCATCTTCCAAATCCCCTTGCATCAAGGATTATAGCCATGTGGCACAATCTGGGCCACCTAGATGTAAGGACAGTCACTGGATGGGGCTTCTGGAAAAACTGTTTGAACAGGAGCTGAATTGTTGGCTTTACTCTTTATCTTATCTGCTTCATCCTTTTTCTTCTTCCTGCCTGAAATACACACACAATGCTGTAGAGGTAGCAGCCAGTTTGCAAACATGAAGGCAACTGGTACATATTTAATTAAGAGAGTAGGAAGGTAGCAAAAAGCCTCCCTGTGAGTGCTGAACTTCCTAACTTCAGACCTCTTGTTCTGGGAAAAACACAGGCCCTTGGCTTGTGAAGCTACCATAGCTGCTGTGATGGAACCCAATCCTAGCTGATATATTAAAACCAACTAAAAGTGAGAAGAAGAAAAATGTTAGCTGGAACCAGAAGAAAATCCGAGGTTTGTCTCTCAGGCAGAGACTGTTGCATATAACGAGCAAGTCTCCCATTAACTATCCACCTCTGAGTCTCCCACCACGAATGCCTTGAGTTAGGGTCCCTGCTGATGTTTCTAGAGAAGTGAGCCTTATGGTTAGGTTTTTATAACTTTGTCACTCTATGTCTCTATTTCCTTACTTGCAAAACGGGGATAAGAAATAATAAGACTTACCTCCGAGGATTCTCCTAAAGAGTTAATGAGTTAATATATATAATATGCTTAGAATAATGCCGGGCATACTGGAAGCATTTAATAATGCTACCCATTATTACTATAATCTGGAAGAAGTGGCAGATCATTCTTGATTGTGCATAGCCAAGCACAACTAACTCCCAGAGACACAGTCCCAGCAATTCAATTCTCCTCTGTCCATAGACAGGATCCTGAAGAGAAGGACACTTCCTTCTCCCCATTCTTTCCCACACAAAAGTTACCAGAAGTTTGGGAGTTTGCCCAGTGATCATGATGAAATAATTATTATTATATATATAGATTTGGAGGTTATAGCATAAGTATCAAACCTGGTTCTTCTATTCAAGGAACTCATGATCTGGTAAGGGGAAGCAGTAGAGAATAAGGAACAGGTTTATTCAATAATTCAAGCATTGTGACACGTTGTTCTGTGAAATGCTGATAATAATAGTATGAGGTTTCAGAGAAAGAAGGTCTCAATATTCTCAATATTTACCTAACTCTTTCATCAAAGATTTATTGGGAGTCTTGAACTAAATATTTAAAATAAACAAAGAAGAGAATAAGAGTGGAACAGAGTCAAGTGTACCTTAGAAGAGTTCTGATAGGATGTGAATGCCCTCAGGATAGGAATATTATTTTCTTCATTTGAAAACCCTAATAGAAATACAGTTCCTGGCATATAGAATAAAGTTTCCTAGTTGAGTTTTTGGATAGTTTTCAGCCTCTAGGATTTTGCCTTTGCGAAAACCACAGTTATTCAACACACTTCTACTTCTGGCTGTAACAGACCAGCGCTCCCAGGAAGAACTAGAAAAGCCAGACAATATAAAATAAAATATAAATATAAAACATTAAAATATAAATATAAAATGTAAATCTGTTTTTAAGGTATCAAAGATCTGCCAAAGCCTCCAAGACTTTGAGGGGTCAACCCCTCTGAAAAAGGAAATGCAAAACTCATGCCCCCTCAGTAATTTTCTCATTCTTAGTTGCATAAGGCAAGAGGTGAAGAAGCCAAGCAAAAGAAAAGCTGCCAAAAAGCAGAGTGGAGTTTTCAGAATCTCATGGTGCCAGAAAGACAAAACTTGAAATTCAGGAGGAGAGGCTGTGGAAAACATTCAGGCTCCTCTTGGCATCCCTAGAGGACAACACCGTAAGAGTAGGTGGACCCAAGGTAGACCCTGGATGAGAAAGACAAAACTTTCTCTCCAGTCAGCTGAGCTCTTGATTCAATTGAGATTATGCTCTCCCTACTCTAGATACCTAGATTTACCTTCAGAAAGGGTGAAGCCTCTCTGAAGAATGATAGCCCTTATAATTTTTTTCATCTAGAGCCTTTATAATTTTTCATATACAACGGTCCTCGCTCTACCAAAACTTACCAGACATACTAAGCAACAAGACCAGGAAAAAACAGATAATAAAACAGACCATAGGTGATCCAGATATTATAATCATCTTTAAAAGCAATGTGATGAATATATTTAAGAAATAAATGATCAGATGGGGAATTTTACCAGAAAACTGGACTTTCTTAAAGAATCAAACAGAAATTTTAGAACTGAAATGTATATTAACTAAAATGAAGATCTTAGGCTTAGCAGCAGATTGGACACCACAGAAGAATGGATTAGTGAACTTAAGACAGGTCAGGAGAAAGTATTCAGACTGAAGCACAAACAGATAAAAGGATGGAAAATGCAGAAAACAGCAAAAAGACATTGAACATTTTCTTTTGTTTTTTTCTTTTGAGACGGAGTCTCCCTCCGTCGCCCAGGCTGGAGTGCAGTGGCATGATCCAGATTCACTACAACCTCTGCCTCCTGGGTTCAAGTGATTTTACTACCTCAGCCTCCTGAGTAGTTGGGATTATAGGGGTGCGCCACCAAGCTCAGCTAATTTTTGTTATTTTTAGTAGAGACAGGGTTTCACCATGTTGGCCAGGCTGTCTCAAACTCCTGACCTCAAGTGATGCACCCACCTTGGCTTCCCAAAGTGCTGGGATTACAGGAGTGAGCCACTGCACCCAGCTTGAAAATTTTCAATGCATATATTTGGATTTCTAGAACGAGTAAAGAGACAAAAAAGCAATTTTAAAAAGAAAAAAGCCACAAATTTTCCAAAATTAGTGGAAGATATCATCACAGGTTAAAGAACACAATTTGAATTCTAAGCTGGATAAAACCCAATTACTCAAAGCCAGTTTCATCCAACACTGTAAATTTGTTCATGGTTTAGAAGTGAAGCCATGTGCAATAGTGAATGCTGGCAAGGATGTGGAGAAGAGGGAACCCTTGTACACTGTTGATGGGAATGTAAATTAGTGCAACTACTAGGGCGAACAGTTTGGAGGTTCCTCAAAAAAACTAAAAATTGAGCTACCATGTGATCTAGCAATCCCACTGCAAGGTGTATACTCAAAAGAAAGGAAATCAGAATATCAAAGAGATACCTGCACTCCTATGTTTGTCCAGCGCTGTTTACAATAGCTAAGATTTGGAAGCAACCTAAGTTTCCATCAGTAGATGAATGGATAAAGAAAATGTGATACATATACACAATGGAGTACTATTCAGCCATAAAAAAGAATGACATCCTGACATTTGCAACAACGTGGGTGGAACTGAAGGACATTATGTTAAGTGAAATAAGCCAGGTACAGAAAGACAAATGTCGCATGTTCTCACTTATTTGTGGGATCTAAAAATCAAAACAATTGAACTCATGGCCATAGAAAGTAGAAAGATGGTCACCAGGGGCTGGGAATGGTAGTGGGGGTTGGGGTGGGGCGTGAGGATGGTTAATGGGTACAAAAAATATAGCTAGAAAGAATGAATAAAGCCAAGCGTGGTGGCTCACGCCTGTAATCCCAGCACTCTGGGAGGCCGAGACAGGCCGATCATGAGGTCAGGAGTTCGAGACCAGCCTGGCCAACATAGTGAAATCCCATTTATACTAAAAATACAAAAATTAGCTGGGCATGGTGGTGGGCGCCTGTAGTCCCAGCTACTTGGGAGGCCTAGGCAGAAGAAATGCTTGAACCAGGGAGGCGGCGGTTGCAGTGAGCTGAGATCGTGCCACTGCACTCCAGCCTGAGTGACAGAGCAAGACTCCATCTCAAAAAAAAAAAAAAAAAGAGTAAGACCTAGTATTTGATAGCACAACAGGGTGACTGTAGTCAATAATAACTCCATTGTACATTTTAAAATAAAGAGTGTAATTGGATTGTTTGTAACACTAATGATAAATGCTTGAGGGGATGGATACCCCATTCTCCATTATGTGGTTATTTCACATTGCATGCCTGTATCAAAACATCTCATGTACCCATAAATATATATACCTACTGTGTACCCACAAAAATTACAAATAAGAAAATTTAAAAAATAAACAATAAAACCCAAAACAAACAAAAAAGTAAGGCCATGTGACGCCACTTGAATTCATGTTACTTAGGCTAGAGAATGAAGCACTAGTGTTAAATTTGACCTCAACTTTGCCTTTAAACCAGAGTAAGCCTAGGCAGTTCAGGCTAAGATAAAGTTACCCTGGCTTAACTTTAGAACCAGAGTAAAAATAAAAATTTCAGCTCTGTGATATAATTTTTTAATACACTCTGAAGTGACAAGAGACTGTGTCTCAAACTGTATTACCATCTTAATAACTTTTTCAGCTTTTTGGATGAGTTCTGATATTTTCCTGGAAAAAATCTGGCTTCTTTGACATTTGAGCGCTATTATTTAGCACTGTTACTTTCATTTCTTTTTCTTTCATGAAATTGGCCATCATCTTCATTAGAAAAAAAAAAAAAAGATGCCAAGTGTCACAAGCTATGAATTTCTTTTTCTTAAAAAAAAGAAAAAAAAATGGGTATTTTTTTTTCCAGAAGCTTATAGTTACAGGCCAAAGCCTCCCTAATAACTTTTTACTGAATATTTCAGGATTTTTTTTCCTGGACAAGATCCACCTGGAGCCTTTCAGAGGTTGCTGATAAGGGAAGGAAGAGCCTAATCTTGGACAGTGAAAATCTTATTTAGAAATTGCTCGTGCTTCAACTGCTTGATTCTGATTTGAGGAAAGCAGGGAGGAGTGATATTTGTCAACGTGTCAGTGGATTCTCAGGTTCCTTTACACTTTTTTCAGTGCTCTTTGTTACTTCATTCTTTCCAGGGGACCTTGTCACTGATGAGCAGTCCTGGCAAAGCCCTGATGATTTCCTTCCACATTTCAAGGTATTGGCTGCACTCTGTTTAACATTCCAACGGGGTTAGCTTAACTGGCCTGGAGTGCTGTGTAGCCAACAGTAACTCACTCCTTGGTAGAAAGTTGACTTGCTAGTGCTTATTTGCCTTTAATTCCCTGGAGCCACTATTTTTCCCAAGAGTTCCTTCTGACTAGGACAAAGGGAGACCTGATGGCTAATTTAATATTCTCCATTTTTATGAAGGATATGATTCTAGGGAATAAATAATTGACCCAGGGTAGAGAAGATAAGCATAATATTTTTCACTATCCAGGAATTATGAAAAGGAAAGTTTGAGTAGGTGTGCAAACATTTTTTGAGCACCTGCTGTTTGCAAGGTTCTTGGCTTAGGGATTGATAGTGGAAGCAGGGGCATGGGGGGGAAGAAAATGCCAATAAATTAGTAATGGCCTCATATTTCAAGGGTTGCCCACAAAGAGAAAATCTTTTTGTGATGTAGTTAGACTCACGTTGCAGTTACATGAAACAAGTGAAGATTTTTGTTGTTTCTGTTCTGAAAGATCCTACCAAACTCCTCTTTATACCTACTGAACCCCCAACCCAGTTGTTGATTGCTTCTGAAATAATTAAATTTACTCGCTACTTTTTTTTCAGTAACCCAGTAGGTCTCATGCCCAATCAGCATTTATTCTATCCTTTTTTTCTATCTGCAGAAAAGAAAATTTATTATATGGGGACCTGAAAGAGAAATGCCAGGAATATAATTTCTAAATCCCACTAGGCTAACTATAGATCTGGTTAAATGGCATTTGCAGGTTTCACGTCTCTGCTTGCTCCCTGAGATGTGAGCCCTGAGAGGCCAAAGCTATTTTTTAACCATCCCTTAATCCCCAGAGACCGGAGCAAAGACCTAGCATTTAGTGGAATGCATGAAAGTCATCGAAAGCTTTTTCTTTTGAGCCACAAGACTGAGAAATAATCTACTATATTGGCTGGGCACAATGGCTCATGACTGTAATCCCAGCACTTTAGGAGGCTGTGGAAGGAGGATTGCTTGAGGCCAGGAGTTTGAGACCAACCTGGGCAACATAGTGAGACCCTGTCTCTATTTAACAAACAAACAAACAAACAAACAACTACCATATCAATAAAACAAAATGACAGCCATGAATATACTTGCAAATGTGTTATAAGCATTGCTATACATCAGGCCTTGTGTTTGGTGTTGTGGAAATACAAACTTACTTAAGAGAACTCCTCTGCTCTCACCTGGCTTGCTATGTGGTAGAGAATGTCATGTACAGAGATAAAACCATTCAAGGCAATGTCGGGTAAGGCCAGGAATGCCGCAGTAAACACTCTAGATCTGTGTTGTGAAATATGTTCACCACTAACCACATGTGGCAATTTAAATTTAAATGAAATGAAATAAAAAATTCTGTTGTTCAGTCATAGTATCTTCATTTCTTGCGTTCAGTAGCTGCATGTGGCTAATGATGCATTATTATAGGGCACAGATATTTCCATCATCACAGTAAGTTTTATTGGACAGTGCTGCTCTGAAAGTTCAAAGGAATAAGAAAGCACTTCTGTTATCTTGATCAAGGGGTTTCATGGCAGATGTGGCATAGAAGCCAGCTCTTGGTGGAGGGGCAGGACACTAATGAGAAAGGGGGAAGACTGTCCAGAGGGACGGCATGAGCCAAGGGCACTGTTGACACATGTTTGGTGTTGACATTAGTAGCAATAATACTGTGGTCACTATCCCGAGAGTATTCCTTCTCTTCCTGCTTTAGAGGGCTCCCATCTCCTAACCATAAGAACTGGCCATCTTTTTTCTCATTACTTTCTTTTTCCTGTGATTGCTATCTCTATATTCCCGTGACTCTGACCTTCACCAGCATGATCAGGCATCTGTGCATATCCAGGGCTGGCCACATTCGGGTCACGGATATACATACCCACCTTTTGGATATGCTCCAAACTTTATTTGGAGGTTCCAGGAAGGGATCGCTGTGAGTCAGAAGAGTTGTCCTACTGTATGTAGGAAGGGCATTCGCTCCAAAGAAGCACGCAACCTCCATCAGGGATTGTATTTGTCTGTTCAGGCTGCCATAACAAAATTCCACAGACTGGGTGGCTCAAACGATAGAAATATATTGTATCACAGTATTAGAGGCTAGAAGTCCAAGATCAGGGTGCCAGCGGGGTTGGTCTCTCCTGAGACCCTTCTCCTTGGCCTGCAGCTGGCTGCCTTCTCATTGCTTTGTCCTCATATGATTGAACCTCTGTGCGTGCACACCCCCAGTGTCTCCTCTTCTTATAAGGATATTGGATAATCTGGTCATATTGGATTAGGACTTCACCTTAACACCCCATTTTAATTCAATCACTTCTTTAAAGACCTTGTTGCTAAATACAATTATATTCTGAGACATTGGAGGGTGGGACTTCAGCATATAAATTTTAGGAAACACAATTAAGCCCATAATGGGGATGAAGGGAGAAAGGGCGTGTGCCTTAAAGCCAGATCAGGCACAGTATTGAGCAGGATGCCAGAGGCCACAGCCACTACCATCACACCAGGAGCTTGTGCTCACATATTTTACATTGCCTCAACCCAGAGTGAAAAAAACTGAGCTCAACATTCATACCAAAGCATCCTGATGGCTGCTAATCATCCCCACCAGCCCTTTGTTTTGATGCCTCTAAGTTATCTTTGCTTCCTTCTCTCTGCCTTTAATGTGGAATGATTTCCAAATTCTGTAACATTTTCTGGAGTAAATACTGTCTTTCACAACTGTCATTTTTCCTATTTTTACCACTCACAAATTTTTACAGTTACCTAATTGGCTGCATTCAGCCCGATCTTCTCGGGCTATTTCTGCCAGCCACATCATGTGCTTCTCTCTTCAAAACGCCTTCAGCAGTTCCCCACTGCCTATAGTCCAGTATTTGATATGTTCCTCAACAGAACCTAACTTCCTGATAGCTTCTGCAGACGTCACTACAAACAAACAGACGGAAGTACTAGGCAGCGTGGTAGTCAAAAAACTGCAGTCTTTAGAAAAAGATCACAAATTCTGGTTTGGCCATTATGCACTGGGATTTGGGACAATGTAACTAAAATTCAGTTTCATCATCATATTTGAGAATAATAATCCTTACCTTGAATGATGCTAGGGAGGACACTTCACATTTACAAGAGGCCTGCTTAAATATGGCAGGTTCTCAATTAAAGGCACAATAATTATTATCATCCCTGATTCTACTTTGGATATTGTATTTCTGTCCCTTTGAACACGCTATCCCACCTGCTGGTTGTGACCTCTCCCCTTTTTATGCGTATCTTAGTTCTGTTCTTGAAAACCTACCTTGTTTTATATCTTTGCACATGTGCACATGCATGCATACACACACACACACACACAGTTGCAGATAACTGTTAGAGTCCCATTCATATCCTTTTACCCTCCCTTCTACATGCCAAAGGCTGCTTACTGTGAATACTTTCAGTTCTCTGCATGAAGCCTTTTTTTTCCTGGCCATGAGAACATCCTTGATCCTCATGCAGCATAAGCTGGAAGTGTTAGAAAATTAAATAGCCCTAAGCAAGAAGATGGGAAGTTGGTGGACAAATCCTCAAGCTCTCTTATCCTTTTAGGAGGATAACTCCCAAGTGTACACTTCATGTCTCCCAAGATCCCTAGCAGGATCAAACTCCAGTTGCCCACAGCGGTAACTTCTCAATAACACACCTTTTATTGCCCCCATCACTTTGCTGTCTCACTTCCCCACTGACCTATCACTGCTTCCTTGGATCTTCCATATAAACCACTTAAAACCTTGTCTCGATATCTGTTTCTGGGCAAACCCAAAATAAAAATATAACATATGTCATCTTTCATTAACAACACTGAACAGGCTCTGTCTCTCATTTCTTGATTCCTCAGTAACATCTAACGATGGGCTATGTATTAATCCATTCTCACACTGCTATAAAGAACTACCTGAGACTGGGTAATTCATACAGAAAAGAGGTTTAATTGACTCACATTTCTGCATGGCGGGAGTAGCCTCAGGAAACTTACAATCATGGTGAAAGACAAAGGGGAAGTAAGGCACATCTTCCCATGGCCAAGCAGGAGAGAGAGAGAATGAAGGGAGAAGTGCCACACACTTTTAAACTCTCAGATCTCATGAGAACTTACTATCATGAGAACAGTAAGGGGGAAATCCACCCCCATAATCCAAATACCTCCTACCAGGCCCCTCCTCTAATTAGGGTGGGGACACAAATCCAAACCATATCAGGCTGCCAATAGCTGGCACCACTCCACACAGTGACCACAAGAAAATTGGAGTTATGATTTATGCAAGGTTTCCAGTGCTACCAGTTCTTTTTCCATTAAAGAATTGCTAAGGAAAGACTTGCCTGGCTCCAGAAAGCAGGCAAGTCAAGTAACAACAGAGTATATGCCACCATGGCACTTAAAAAAATAATAACAACAGGGCCAAGTGCAGTGGCTCATACCTGTAATCCCAGCACTTTGGGAGGTCGAGGCGGGCAGATCACAAGGTAAGGAATTCAAGACCAGCCTGGCCATCATAATGAAACGCTGTCTCTACTAAAAATACAAAAATTAGCTGGGCGTGGTGACAGGCATCTGTAGTCCCAGCTACTTGGGGGGCTGAGGCAGGAGAATCGCTTGAACCCAGGAGGAGGAGGTTGTAGTGAGCTGAGATTGCGCCGCTGCACTCCAGCCTGTGTGACACAGCGAGACTCTGTCTCAAAATAACAACAACAACAACAAAAGCTGTGATGCTATTAAATGCTCAAGTATGAGACTGCCAACGCAGCAAGTACCAATGACCTGGGACTCACTGGCCTCAGTGACCTAAGCCCATTGCCATGAGCTCACCACTCCTTGTTCCTTAATACCAGAGGAAAATGTGTAGTTCATTAATATCTTTCACTGACATAAGAAAAAACATTTTCACCTATGTTTTCTTGTTGTTTTCCCAAGAGACCATACAACTGACTTTTCTTTTGTCATTGAGCATCTGTTAGCAAAGGCTCTGCAAACCTTCTCCTCCTCATCAGCTCGCACACCATATGCCATCATCTGCTGGGGTTGTACATTTTCCTGGTTGATAGTCATTGTAAACTTTTTCATGTTCAGAACACATTCATCACAGACTCAATTTATTCAAAATTTGTGTTAACTCTGTAGTGCCATAGGGTGTAAGAACCTTCTCCGGTCACCTTGAATATTTAGGGCTTATAGAGAATGTGAAATCCCAGAATCTTACACCTTTTAATATTGGCCAATACCTTTAATGTGGGACTGTGTTTGAATTTTCTGAAAATTTAAAAGCACCAAAGAGGTATACAGAGTGCAAACTGCAAAATTATTGCAAAGGACTTTGTGTTGATGACCTCTCTAATAATGTGCAGAATTCAAAGTAGTCAGTAAACCTTAGGTCCACGTGCAAGCCAACTGAGCAACTCTCCACATTTCCTTTCCAAAATTTTACTGCACGTGTCACCATAGATTGCAAACGTACTTTAATGCCTTTTATACAATGGTGTCTTACTTTTACATCCCAGGAATCCTTCAGTGTTCTTTATCAGGGAGTTGTAGAAACAATCAAAATATTGCTGAGTTTTGTCCTAGACAAATCCTAAATCAGACAAGAGTGTATGCATCAGTTTCCCGTTGCTTTAGATCTTGACAATTTTTTCATGTCTTAGCACTGCTTATACCAGCCCAGTTCTTGTTTTCATTCATTCTCTTAGCCCATAATCCATTCATCATTCTCTCTTGATGAGATTTTGCACTTTGGCCAAACAGATTCCCTAAGTTCTGAAAATGACCGATAACAGGACAACAGAGTGTGGGTTAGTCTGTCACAATAGCTGGCCCTTTCTTTGATTAGCAAATACGTACAAGCTAAGATACAAATGAGTAGGCCTAGTCTGTCTCCCATAAATTTCCAGTGCCTGGTGAATTAAATGGGGCTTCTCAGGTGCTGCCTTTAAACCATATCACAAATCTGTCTCTCATATTTTCCTCTTAAGCTGCCAGCAGAATAAATGTTAGGAACACATTGCCGTGTCCTTTAGTTCTCATCTGAGCAAGGCAGTTCTTTTTATCCTAGAATCACAACTGATATCAGCTAACTTTATGAAGAATTATTTCATTCTTGTATTTATTCACTTTGAATCTTGAGTAGTGAACTAGCTGAGCCTAGTGACATCTGTGTTTCTTTCCCATATACATTTCAGACTTGTTTATTTTCTTTTTTGCTTAGTTTGCCTTATAGTCCCCTAAGCCCTGTTAGAGTAACCTAGAAAACACAGGAGTTTCTAAGCAGAAATTTAACATATACTGAGTCCTCAGGTCCTCTCACCTGTTTAAGTTTATAAGAACTAATTTTTGGTATCTCTATGCAGCTCTTTGTCCAGTGATGCCATATTGTTCGATTCTTGAAATGGGCCACAGTCAGAGTATTTACGCCACAGAAATCAGCAAACACTGTATATCAGGGCCTCTCCCCTCCTTCCCTCCCAATTCCTGCTCCCTGCCCCAACCCCTGCTCTGCAGAGAGCCACTTGCTCAATGTATAGGAGCATACTACTGGGCAAAGTTCAGCCTGTATTTGACATAAGAAGTCTAGGAAGTTAAAGCCATGCAGAAGCATTTGAAACATTTTCAGAGGAATTAGAGCTATTTCTTTAAATCAGTGGATTCCTGCCCTTTGAAGATAAAGTGTCCCTTATACAGTAAATACTTTGTAGCATATCCTATACTTTTCTGAATTCGAATTCATGGATAATGTAATCTACCTTTTTTTTAAATCAGCGTAACATCTTGATAATATATAGAAAAAATGAAAGAAAATTTATAATAGTTTATGTTTTAACATGTAAATGCTTAGACATGAGTACACTGGAAGATAAGATGAAGAAGTCACAGATTCACACCTTTTTGTAGAACTGGTATGAGAGCAGCAGCTACAATGCAGACTTACAGAGACCAGGTTTTGGTGAATCAGTGATTTTATGAAATGATAAACAACTCTTGGTAAAATTCTACACAATACAAAACACACTTTTCCCTCAACTCACAAGGTAATCCCATCTTGGGAGATCCAGTGCATGTTAAAACCATACAAAAAATAGTATGTGGGGGTATGTAAGAAGAAATTAGGCTCTAGGCTCAGATTATTTACCTACGTGATTCACCTACATTCTAAAGTCATGTGGGATGTGGACAGTTCCTCAATGCACACAACAGCTGACATCTCTGGCCTCACACACTAAATGCCAGTAGTGACCTCAAGAAGCAATCAAGAATATCTCCCAGACACTCAAATCGCCAGAGGAATATTACTGTTCTGGTTGAAAACTAGTAATCTAAGTCAAGGCCAAAGAACCTGCCCTTGATGGTCATGGCTTGTGAGCCCCTTTGTCTTGGTAAGTTGGTATAAACAAGGACAATTTACTGGCTGGAAGGACAGTGACCCCTGGACATCCAGAGAGAAAGTCCCAGACTACCCAACTTCCAGCAAGTCAAAAGATGCAGGGACAACTTTGGGAGAGACAATAGGGGACCCTGGAGAAAGAGAGGCAGTGCAACAGGCCATGTAGGGACCACAAGGCTAGGTAGGAAGAAGGCAGAAGCAGCTGACGTTGGGGAAATGGAAAACTGCAAGTGGAATCACCCATTCTGATTTTAAACATTCTCTTTCTTCCAGGAATTGTAGGTAGCATGAGGGGCAGTCATTATGAGGTATTACAGAACTGGAGACTCCCTGGAAATGACTCTGCAAATTATCTAATGGCTCTTGGCTTCTAATAAAACTTGTAGTCAAAGTGCTTCATTTTGGGGACTGGACAGCAGACAATGAAGTAGAGGACAATGGATATTTTATTTTTCTTTTGTCTTCCTTTTTAAATTATCGTCCTTATCCTGCACTTAATCACTCAGATCTTTATTTAAAAGATAAAAATTACATCTTAATATATTGAGGCTTTGGTGTTTTTTTAATTGAATGTTGCTATTAACCAAGGGGGCCTAGTTATATAGATAGTGGCGTGTAGTTTCATCCAAATGCTCTTTGTCCTTTAGAGTTAAACATAAAGCTAGTTCTATGGTGACTCACAGCTTCTCTTTTCCCAGCCCCCAATATCTGACCTGCTCATGTTGAGAGCTCCTTCCATTCTCAAGACTGTTGACCAGAGTAGTTGTTCTCAAACTTTCTCAGTTACGGGACCAGTTGAGAGTTTGCTTGTTTGTTTGTTTTAAATCTGAGTCATCTGTCCACTCTATTTTTAACTAAAACTTTTATTGAAATAAAACATTCATAGAAAGGAGTACATAAATCATAAATATATACAGCTTATTTTTTACAACTGAACACAAACATTTAACCAGCACTCAGATCAAGAAAAAGAACATGACCATGGGCCGGGGGCAGTGGCTCATGCCTGTAATCCCAGCACTTTGGGAGGCCGAGGCGGGCAGATCACCTCAGGTTGGGAGTTCGAGACCAGCCTGACCAACATGGAGCAACCCCGTCTCTGCTAAAAATACAAAATTAGCCGGGCATGGTGGCGCATGCCTGTAATCCCAGCTATTCAGGAGGCTGAGGCAGGAGAATCACTTGAACCCGGGAGGCGGAGGTTGTGGTGAGCCAAGATCTTGCCATTGCACTCCAGCCTGGGCAACAAGAGCGAAATTCCATCTTGGGGGGAAAAAAAAAAGAAGAAGAAGAAAGAAAAAATATGACCAGAACACCAAAAGCTCCTTTGTACCTTTTTAAAATCCTGACTAAAACATAACCAGTATCCTCACTTCTAACAACATGGATTAAAAGGTAACCAGTATCCTAACTTCTAATGAGATTAACTGAAACATTAATGTTTTTGAACTTCGTATGAATAGAATCAGAGTTGTACTTTTTGTGTATTTTTGTCTTTTTTCATGCAACATTATTTTTGTTACATTCATTCCCTCTATTGCACATGGTTCAAGTTCGTTTGTTCTCATTGCTGGAGAGTCTTCTATTGTGTGAATATATCACATTTTTTGTCCATTCTCTTGATAAATATTTGGGTAGTTTTCTCTTTGGGGCTATTATGATCAGTACAGTTATGATTGTGTTTTTTGTATATGCCTTTTACATGAACATATGTATGCATTTTTATTGGGTGTATACATAGAAATGGAATTATCAGCTATGAGAGTTTGAAGCTATATTAGGTTTCAGTAGATACTGACAAATGACTTTCCAAGATAGTTGTGCAAATTTCCAGTGTATGAAAATTTAGATTTCTCCACATCTTCACCAACCCTTGGTATCTTGTTTTTTGTTTTTTGTTTTTTTAATTTTAGACATTTTGGTAGATGTGTAGTGCTATTGCATTGTGGTCTTAAATTTTATTCCCTGATAACCAATGAAGTTGATCATCTTTGCAACCAAGGCTGGTTGGCATTGAGCTGCAACACACTGGCATGGTCTGCATTTATTCTCAAGGATTATTGTCTGTAGCACACTGGTTGTTAAATATTTTGCTCAATACTATTTTCCATGACAATTTATTGAGTTGTAATTGACATTCAATAAACTGCACATTCTTAAAGTGTAAAATGTATAAGTTTTGATGCACACATATACCTGTGAAACCATTACCATAATCAAGATATAAACATTTCCACCACCACCACCACCACCCAGAAGTTTTTCCATGTGCTTTTGTAATCTTGCCCTCCTGTCGCTCCCTTTTCCCCTAAGCCCTGTCTCTAGGCAACCACTGATTTCCTTGCTGCCACATATATTAGATTGCATTTCCTAGAATTTCTTTACTTAAATCAAATTATACATTAGCTACTATTATATCCATCTTCTTTCACTCAGCATGAGTATTATGAGATTCATTTATGGTGTAGCATGTATCAATAGTTCATTCCTTTTTACTGCTAAGAAGCTTTCCATTGTATGGATATACCACAATTTGTTTTACCAATTCATCTATTGATGGACAGTTGGGTTGCTTCCAGTTTGGGGCTATTACTACAAATAAAGCTACTATGAACGTTCATGTTATTGAATAGAAATATGCCTTAATGTCTCCTGAGTAAATACCTAGGCATGGAATGGCAGGATCACTTGGTAAGTATATGTTCAACTTTTTAAGAAATGTTCAAATTGGTTTATGATTTTATATTTCTTGCAACAGTATATGAGAGTTCTAGTTTCTCCACAATCACAGCAATACTTGGTATGGCAGGCTTTTTAATTTTAGCAATTCCAATAGGTATGTAGTGGTGTCGTATTGTGGTTTTAATTGGCATTTACCTAATTAGCATTTACCTAATAACTAATCATGTTCAGCATTGTTTCATAGGTTTATTTGCCATATCTATAATGTCTTCAGCGACATTTCTGTTCAAATTGTTTACCCAATAAGAGTTGGAAGAAGGGTGCTTGCTTTGTTACTTTTGAATTTTGAAATTTTTAAAATTATATTTACAAATCCATTGTCTGATATATGCTTTGCACAATTTTTTGAGACGGAACTTTGCTCTTGCTACCCAGGTTGGAGTGTAATGGCGTTATCTTGGCTCATTGCAACCTCCATCTCCTGGGTTCAAGCAATTCTCCTGACTCAGCCTCCTGAGTAGCTGGGATTACAGGCACCTGCCACCATGTCCAGCTAATTTTTGTATTTTTAGTAGAGACGGAGCTTCACCATGTTGGCCAGGCTTGTCTTGAACTCCTGACCTCAGGTGATCTACCTGCCTCGGCCTCCCAAAGTGCTGGGATTACGCTTTGCACTATTTTTATCCTACTGTATGATTTGTCATCTTATTCTTTTAGCAGAGTCTTCCAAAGAATAGAAGTTGTAAATTGTAATGAAGTTCAAATTATTTTGTTTTTTTTATGTGTCATACTTCGGTGCCATGTCTAAAAAACCATTGCCCGATGCAAGATCACAAAATTTTCTCCTATTTTCTTCTAAAAGTTTATGATTTTATGCTTTACATTTAGGTCCAGGATCCATTTTGAGTGAATTTTTGCATATGCCATGGGTTATGGATCTTTTATTTTTGTTGTTTGTTTTATTTGTATGCAATATATACCTCATTATTCCAGCACCATTTTTTGGAAAATACTACATTTTTCCTGGTATAAATCCTTTATTTTTGTTGTTTTATTTGTATGCAATATATACCCCATTTTTCCAGCACTATTTTTAGGAAAATACTACCTTTTTCCTGGTCTTAATGTAGGTTGGACTTCCCCATTCATGAGTTAAAAACACAAGGTCTGTGCCATAGATTTCATTGTTTTAATGATGTCTTCTAATAATTAGTCCTAATTTTGTTTTACTTACAGTGAGGCCATTCTAATTGCCTTACAACAGTAGATCATAGTCTTTTCCAACTTTAAATTTCTACCAACTTGTACATGGCTCTGCTAGTCAGTGTCTTCCAGGAAGTACTATTCATTCATTCAGCAAATACTTATTGAGGGATTGTTATGTGTTGTATATTGTTCTAATTACTGGGATCATAGCAGTGAACTGGACTGAGTTGCTACCATTGAAGAGACTACTTTTTTTATGATAGACATACAGTAAAGAATAAATACATGCCAGGTAGGGTTATAAATAAAAAATGCAGGGGCAAGGAACACACAGCGATGGACACGACCTAGAGTCCTATTTTAATTAGGGTCATCATTGTCTTAATTATGGCAACATATTCAAAAAGAACTGAAGAAAACGATGCAACAAGGCATGCCAATATCTAAGCAAAGGCTGGGTGTAGTGGGTCACACCCGTAATCCCAGCACTCTGGGAGGCATATCATTTGAGCCCAGTAATTCAAGACCAGCCTGGGCAATGTAGTGATACCTCCTCTCTACTAAAAATAAAAATAAAAACAATTAGTCAGGCGTGGTGGCACATGCCTGTAGTCCCAGCTACTTACGGGATTGAGGCGGGAGGATCACTTGAGCCTGTGAGATTGAGGCTGTAGAGAGCCAAGATTGTGCCACTGCACTCCAGCCTGGATAACAAAGCGAGACTTTGTCTCATAAGCAAGTAAATAAATAACTGCAGAGGATTCTTGGGGTGTTTGAATTGAGACTTTTAGACCTTGAAGAAATGTTTTATATTATCCAGTTCCAGGACTGCTGCTAGATTTCATCTTCAAAGCCAATTCAGTGGATTGGTACTGAATGCTTACAGTCAGCAAGTTTTTTTCTCTAAAGGTACAGATTGTAAATATTTTCGGCTTTGTGGGCCATACAGTTTCCACTGCGATCACTCAACTCTGTTGTGCAAAAGCAGCAAAGACAAGATGTAAACAAATTAATGTGCAATTGCTGTGCTCCAATAAAACTTTATTTTACAACAAGTGGTAGGCTGGACTTGGCCTTTGGAGTCTGCCAACCCCTGGACTTGAGTACGGTGTTGGGCAGCCTTACTCAGTTCTTTCAGAGGGGCACATCACTCGTTTTGTCATGGACTTCTATGGGGCACTCAGCAATGTGTTTGGCACTGTGGGTCACAATAGCCTCCTCTGTTACTGTTGTGGTAATAGCAGTAAGACCGGGGAAGTTCTCAGAAGCTGTTGGTAGAAAGTTATGCTCTGGCTCCCCAACTTAGTTTTGCTACACTGGCCTTTCCTTACCCCTCCAGATGCATCGGTAATCAACTTCATATATTTGATGACAGAGCTTTGGAGACAGCCCCCTCTCCAAATACAGCCCACATAGCCAGAACAAGCCTAAGCCTGGAACTGAGCCTTTCCTTAGAAGCTGCTGGTAATGTTCAGAATTAGGGGTAAAGGTTTCTATAAAGTTTTGCTACATTCTGTTAATGCCACATCAAAAAACCAATTAAAAAAAAAACAAAAAAACTGCTGCCTGTCTCTGAATCTGAAGTGTATGTGAGAATGGAAATTAGCTGTGTTCCCTGCCACTGACCAGTCCTCCCAGCAAGAAAGGAGAGAATAACCTGGCCCAACTAAGGAAGAAAAGTAGTTCAGTGATATGGTTTGGCTGTGTCCCTACCCAGATCTCATCTTGAATTCCCACATATTGCAGGAGGGACCCGGTGGGAGGTAACTGACTCCCACCAAGGGACATGGGGGCAGGTCTTTCCCGTGCTGTTCTCCTGATAGTGAATAAGTCTCACGAAATCCAATGGTTTTAAAAATGGGAGTTTCCCTGCACAAGCTCTCTTCTCTTGTCTGCCACCATGTGAGATGTGCCTTTCACCTTCCACCATGATTGTGAGGCCTCCCCAGCCTCATGGAACTGTGAGTCCGTTAAGTCTCTCTCTTTTGTAAATTGTCCAGTCTCAGGTATGTCTTTATCAGCAGCCTGAAAATAGACTAATACAGCCTGGGAAAGTGCAAGAGAAATACTATCTTTCTTCTTCTTTTAAATTTTAAACAAATTGAGAGTTGATTAATTTGAAATAGACTAAACTTGACTTTTAAAAGAGACCCAAAAAATGATGGCATAAATAAGATAGAAGTGTACATCTCTCTCACATAATAGTCTAGAGGTAAATGCTCCAGGCTGGCAGGACAGCCAGTACTCCACATGGACATTCAGGGATCTAGGTTCTTTCCATCTTGTGGCCTTGCCTCCCTCTGGGTTGCTGTCCTCCTCTCTGGTTTATGTAGAGTCCTGCAGTATTCCACTTGGTAGGGAAGGGGCAAGATAGCAAGTGGAAGGTGGGAAATTAAGGAAGTGACATTGAATTTGCACACAAGACTTCTGATCACACTGTGTTGATGAGAACATGGCCACACCTAGCTGTGAAGGAGGCTGGGAATTATGGTGTCTATCTGGATGGCCATATGCTCAGCTAGAAACCTATTGTAGGGGAAATGGAGATAATGGATTTGGGAGAAGGACCCTGGAATTAAGTTTGCCACAGAGTAGTAGAAAGAGGTAAAAATATAATTTTTTTTGTCTATTTCTATCGAATGTGTGAATAGTAATGCCAAACATTACATGGTACCAGAGAATTTATAAAAATCTTTCTCATACATTATTGCATTTAATTCTTCAACATTGTCTTCCATTGAAGTAGATGTTATTTTGAAGTAGACCTTACCTACAATTGCAAATGAAAAGAATAAATGAGACTCAGAAGGATTATGAATTTACCTAAACCGACCCAGCAGATAAATATAGAGCCAAGACTTGAATCCAGGGCTTCTTCACTCCAGTCTCAGAGGTCTACCATTTCTAGCCTCTGTAACTTGTCCATCTCAACAGGTGTGAAAGAAAAAAAAATGACACTTGTTAAAGGTGGTAAGGGGGGACCATGACAATAGCTATAGGAGAAGAGAGATTGGACTAACTCTCACTCCACTGAGGACAAGTGGGGATTCATAACCGAGGAGAAGGACGGGGTCAGTGGATGGAAAATCCCTAAGAGAAAACATCAAGCATAAGGAATTTCTGGCTAAAATGACTCGGAAAGGATTATTTCTGAAGGCAAGCCAGGGTGATAAGATAACAGGGATGGTCAGTTACTACAGGGAATGAGAAATATCTTTCTTTCCCATCCCTAGGTTCATGGCTGAGGCCACAATAACAAAAGACAGACTAACCAAAAAAAAAAAAAAAAAAAAAAAAAGGCATAAAAATTGATTTAATGTAAGTTTTATGTGACACAAGAGCCTGTAGAAATGAAGACCCAAAGAAATAGGTAAGCCTGTGTATTTTTTTTTGCTAAGTTTAATGAAGAGTGAGCAGTCACGCAGAAGTACGATTGGCCAAAGGGGCATAATCCAATAGTAATAAACTGGGGGGAATTTAGCAAGGCCTATCTATTTAGATGGTGCTCTATGTCCCTGTGTCTTCAGAGACAACGATGTTCCTTTCTTATGTATACAGGGAGGGCATCTCTGACATGAGTGTCTGATGACCTGCTTCAGGGGAGAAGGGCAAGGGGAAACTGAGAGTGACCTTCCTGTTCTACTGTTTACTCAAATGCCAAAGTGCCATATATTGGGGTAGCATGTTCTGATTCCTATCACTACCAAGAGTGAGGGATTTTCCCTAAGCTGCCTTAGCAAGATTCTGGCTCAAACTGGATTCTGCAAAGTTAGACAGGAAGCCCAAACTTGGGCCTCCTCAAGCAGAGGAATGAAAGGAGCCTGACTAAAGCTTTGGTCAAAGGAGACAGTATCTGTCATACCAAGTTCTCTAAAGGTTCTCTGGTGCCTTGGTGTTCACCAAGTGGAATGTTCCATCAGCTCAGAGAGTCTGACAATGTAGTGTGCAGAATGAAAGCCCGAGGACCTTGATTTAAATGCAACTGAATAGACCCCCAACCCCAGAAATTTGTGTGAGGTAGCTCTGGGTGTGAAGCCCTGGAATCACCGTGCCTTGGGAATCACTGCAGCAGATCCTACATTTTAGCATTGCATTTTGCTTAAACAGAGAGGGAAAGTATTTGATATTTCTGTCTATTCTTTCCCTTTCTTTACCTCCCATGCTTATGTGTTACCTTACATTTTGAAACTGTTGCCTTCCGAATTATCTTTGCTTATCTTTTTTTGAAGCAACTGTAACTTCATCAAGTAAACAATAACAAAATGCAAAAAACTAATTTTGGAAGCCACCATGATATCTTCTCCAAGAGAAGCTTTCGAAGCTCTTGGTTGAGTAGATGTTGAGAAGGTGGGTTTATACCGTGATGTTTGAAAGAAGAGAGAAAAACTATTTTTTTTAACCAAAAATACTTAACATTGTATTCACATTATGTGTGTGTGTGTGTGTGTGTGTGTGTGTGTGTGTGTAATGTGCTTTTATGCATATCTTTGTTTCTCCAACAGAAATTTCACAGGCATTTCTATCTGGCTTTATGTTACCCTGACAATTCCCACTCAATCACATTGAGCTTTTTATTTGCCTTTTTCTCTGTCAGACACTAGGATGAATTTAAACTCCATTCCCTCTCCAACTGCCCCTCTGATGTGTTTGTACTTTTTACATTCCCTTTCCCTGTAGAATCTGAAGGAAATTCCTTTGGGCTTTTAGCTTTCCCTCAGAGTCAGAAACTTTTGTGTTGCTAATAGAACTTGGCTTCATTAGCATTTCAAATCCTGGGATGCTCTTAAAGATCAGAGTTAGATCTAAGGGGCTCTCCAGCCACAACCTGATTTATCAAACCTGTTTAACTGAAATCTCCAGTGGCCAATGCCTTTGACCTTATTTCTGCCAGCACATTTCATCAGAAAATTCTTTTCAAGGATTCTAGAGAAAGATACATGCATGATCTGAGAAGTTTTACTTTTGTCCCTCTCACTGCTTTATATATTGTCTGCAAAAAGCCATACTCTGCTTCATCACCTTTGGGGGTTAGGTCATGGGTTGATGATGGATCAGAGAATGAATGGATGGGTGGATAGGTAGATGGGTATATGAGCAAGTGGATGTATGGATAACTAGAAGGGTGGATGGATTGATGGATGGATGAGTAAATGGAGGGATGGGTGGATATCAGGTAGATGAATGGGTAGGTGAATGGATGGATGGATGGATGGAAAGATAACAGATGATAACACAAGATAGATTAATAATGCAAGTCTTCCATCTTATGCAATGCCTTTGCCATTTAATTAACTTATAATCAGCCCTAAGGTGCTGAGGCTCAATACCACTTATGCAAAAAAAAACAAAAAAAACCCGAGTCATATGATCTATTATGATCTATTTCCTGTCTTCCACAGGGGCAGCAGGGTGGGGCTTGCCAATTATTTCATGGTCATTCTGACTCAGTGTATGCTTTGTGAAATGAAAGAAACCATCTTCCTTTATAGTATATATAAATATAAAAATGCTTCAGTGT
Source organism: Pongo abelii (assembly GCF_028885655.2). Taxonomy (NCBI): domain Eukaryota; kingdom Metazoa; phylum Chordata; class Mammalia; order Primates; family Hominidae; genus Pongo; species Pongo abelii. Next base: position 129,253,296 of record NC_085928.1, on the reverse strand, counting down.
GGTAGTACTTAACTAGGTATATGCAGCAAATTCTCTTAGAGAACTTGCCCTAATTACATATTTGCAGCCCCTACCCCCTCCACCTGCAGCCTGAAATGTGCATTCTGGTTGAAAATGACTACTCTGACAGAAGATTCTCTGGTACAGATAGTATTTGAGTAGTATTGAGCAATATGTGCCTGACTTCATTTTCTCCTTGCAGACATTGCACCAACATTTCTTCTTCTTCTTTTTTTTTTGAGACAGAGTCTTGCTGTGTTGTCTAGGCTGGAGTGCGGCGGTGCAATCTCGGCTCACTGCAACTTCCACCTCCCAGGTTCTAGCAATTCTCCCGCCTCAGCCTCCCGCATAGCTGGGATTACAGGTGCGTGCCACCATGCCCGGCTAATTTTTTTTGTATTTTTAGTAGAGACTGCGTTTCACTGTGATGGTCTCAATCTCCTGACCTTGTGATCCTCCTGCCTGGGCCTCCCAGAGTCCTGGGATTACAGGCGTGAGCCACTGTGCCCGGCCTTGCACTGACATTTCCTAAGTACTTGTATTACCTCATTTAATCTTTACCACAACTCTTTGACGTAGGTACCATTAATATCTACATTTTGCAGGTGAGAGAATGTAGAAGTTAAGTAACTTTGCCTAGCCAGACAGCTAGTAAGAAGCAAAGCTGGGGTTTAAACACAGGCAGTGTCTAAACTCTGTGGCCCCACCTACCATGTTACACTGCCTTTCTAATCATTAAGCTGACCTTTGAGAGCACTATGCTGCAATAGAACTTTCTGCAATGATGGAAACCTTCTATGTCTGCACTGTCCTATTAATGTGATAGCCACCAGTCATATGAGGCTGTTGCACCCTTGAAATATGGTTAATGTGACTGAGAACTCGTTTTTAATTGTTTAATTTTAATTAGTTTAAATAGCAGAGTTTAAAAGCCGACTAATAGTTTCTGTTCATACATATGATCTCAAAAAATGAAGTGCTGAACTAGGAATTAAGGCAGGCATCTCAGTTGTAGACATTATCCTTTATTAATAATATTAACATGAAATAATTGCAAAGCACTCTTAGAATCCTTTGTGCTTCCTTCCATCCTTGAAAAGAGTCTAGCTGTTCTTCTAAGCACTCTGTCAAGTAAGTGGCACATCTAATCTTAGCTTATTGGAAGATGTATTGAGATAAGACAAAATTCATGTGGAATAGCATAGGGAAGTCACAAGCAAGCTGTAGCATGGTAGTGCCATTGGCATGTATTCTCAGGAGTCACCATTACATTTTCCATCTCTCAAATGTTGCCATCATATATGGGACTGAGGTGGGGTGTTCGTGGAAATAATGGATTTTAAAGAAGGGTTTAATAGTGGAAGAACAGGGGCATCTGCACACATTTTGAAGGCAGAGATGTTATCCAAAACTCCTTATTATAGAAGGAAATGAAGACAATAAGGTAGAAAAGTGAGAAATCACCAGCCAAGAGAGAAAGAAAGATGATTCTGGATGAAGTAATATAATGCATTCTAGATGAATAATATAATAAAAGAGCCATATTATTCTTCATGAGATACACAATTTGAAACTGAATTAAGCTTTTAAAAGGGAAGGAAAATTAAAGTGTTAACAAACCCCAAATGTATATAGCTAGGTTTTATAAGGATACAGACAAGGCAATGTAGAATTCCGTGAAATTGTTAAATGTTGGTTTAGAACAGAGGTGGACAAACTACAGCCCATGAGCAAATCCTAGTCCACTATCAGTTTTTGTAAATTAAGTTTTATTAAGTACATACATGCCCATTAATTTATTATACAGTCTATGGCTCCTTTATACTACAATGGCATAGTTGAGCAGTTGCAACAGAGACTGTATAGCCTGCAAAGCCTAAAATATTTCCAATGGCCTCATACAGAAAATGTTTGCTGACCCCTGTTTTAGAACAAAAGGGGAACATATATTCACATAACTGTTTTGGAGTACAATTTTGTGCATCCATCAAATTTTAAGATGCTCATAATCCTTGTTCTGGTAATACCGCTACTAGAATTTTATCCAGCAGATGTATTGGTGCACATGCCCACAGGGCTTCTTTGCACTAACTTAATAGTACTAAAAAAGTAGAAACAACCTAAATGTCTTAACAGCTGGCCATTGGTTAAATGAAATACAATGCATTGATGTAAAGAGATTCTAACTTATTTTTTAAATGAGCTAGTTCTATATGTATTATTTATTTTGAGGGGATGTTCAAGAAATATTGCTAAATTCAAAAATGTTGCAGAGCAATATGTATCATAAGACCATACTGGTATAATAGCAACAAACAGCACCCCCCCACACACAATCCCAAAAAAATACACAAATATATGCCCAGCACCAATTAAGATGCCTGGCACATGGTAGGTATTCAACATTTAATGAATACATATAGAGGACTTTTACTTTTCACTTTATATCTTTTGGACTAGACTTTGAATTTTTATGAGCATGTATTACTTAAATCTAGATTTATAGGGAGTGATGGAAAATGTGAAAATAAAATTTTAAAAAAGGAAAAAAAAGAGTAAAGATCTAGATTTTAAAAGGGAAATGTAAACAAGATGAAATAGCCAAAGATAGGTCTCCCCAAAACTAATGTTGAGACAATGCCACCAGCAGTGACAGTCAGCTAAGAGATGGTTTGCAGCTCACTGCTCAGTACTGAGGCATTCAGCAGGGGTTGTATTTAACTTTCAAGTTTGAACCAGCTGAAACTGTTGGGCATGAAGAGCTGTCTTTATGAGTCATCGACAGCAGAAAGCACAGAAGCACTAAAGAAGATAATTCAGAAATGTGGAAAAAGAAAAGTATGCCCTTGTCTTGGGAGAACAATATTTGTGTGTAACCAAGTAGGAAGACTTTGTGGAGGAAAGTCTGAAAAAGCTGAAGAGAAAGGAGCCAAATGAAGGACACGGTGGCCAACACTCAAAGTAAAAAGACATTTTTGAAGAAGATGTGTTTCTAGGGTTTCTAAGAAGTCTCTATACTCATGCCCAGAGCCACCTTGCAAGTTCATTTGGAAAGTGCATTGGTGTCTTTTGGTATAAGATCCACGAACATCAACAGTCCTGTTATGTGAGCAGTTGTTCATAGTGAAGGGCCAGAAGCAAAGTTTCCATGTGTATTACTGTTAGAACTTCCCCCGCTCCCCTCCAACACAAAAGCAGCTCTGCCTGCTAGTATGGAAGCCCTGGGAACAGCCTCATACTTGCCTCGTGCTGCCAACATCTCTGCCTTGGCTTCCCTGCTGGAACACACAAGTCACTCAGTACTAGCCATTTATTCTTCTGGCAGAACTGTGGCAAGAGGGGATTAACAGGGAAAAAATTTAAAAAACAAACAAATAAAAAGCCAAAACAACATGAAAGAGGTGGGCATGTCTTTAAAACAATCAGCGTCCACCTCCCCCAGCCCTGTGCCTGTGTCTGCCTGCACTCTGCATGTCTGCGCCTGTGGTGGGGGGAATATGTCTGCGCCTCTGAAAATCTTCTTATTTAGACATCACAAGGTATTAGCCCAATTTTGAACACAGCCGGCTGCAATACTGGTGCACAGACACGACTGCTCTTTCTTCAGAAAACTCTCCAGTTCAAACATGTTTGCAGAGCATGATTCATGGTGTTTCTTTCTGGATTGTCCAGTGGGTAATTGCTGTACGAAAACCAGAGAAACAGATGTAGACCCTGAACCCTGGCTATAAATTTTTGTTTTATGATTATGGGTTTCAAATGTGCTGTGTCACACTGACAAATATACAGTTACTCTGAAACAAAATGGATTTTGCTCTCAAAGTTTTGCTTTTTGTTTTTCACTTTTTGTTTGCTTGTTGGTTGGAAATACATTTATTAGATCATTGATCAAACACAAAGAAAATAGAGATGACACATATCAGAATGTTATTTTATGCCGTAACAAGAAGATATTTGGGAAAGTTTCTTCCAACCCTGTGGCTAATGTTTAAAATGGGTGTCAGTAGTTTACATTTCATTATGGACAAATCGGCCTATTTTTCACTTTCTACCCTACTCATTAATCTTTATAGTACATGGATCTGTATTTAAAGAATTATGGCTTATTTGTGTATCTTTCCTTCATTTTACTTAAAATGAAGAATTTGGAGACAGAATCAAGTTTTCAAGAAGTGTAAGCATTTAGTGATGAAGAAATAATTAGCATGTGGCTAAATCATGGGTCTGTTTTATAAATTAATACTTGGATTAAGTAATAGCGCTAATTATTGCTATCAGCATAATTAATTCATGATGAGGAATGATTAATTGACTAGCGAATATTGTCATATTATAAGAAACTCATACTATTCCTTTCATGGGGATTTAAATACTGATTATTCATTTCAAGGCCCAAGTTCATTTCTCAGTTGAGCACTTCAAGGTAATTATATATTTTACATTTTCTTGCACAAAGAAACAAAACATCGAGTCGCCCAACCTTTACCACACACAGAGAGAGACACACTAATGTTGTTATTTTTGTGCAATGATATAGTATAGAGGTGAGAAATTTGGAAGCAGTGGTCTCGCTCAATGAGGCTGATTCCATAGCTTAAGAAATGAGAATGAACAGAATTTTGAGGACACCCATCTGCATCTTCACTTCCCTGGGACCAGTGCATCTCTACTCTTTGAAAAAATGTTAAGCAAGAATGTGCAGCAGCCTCCCCTGGATAACAGATCCCTGTACACACATACCTGCCACTGATGCCATGTTTCTCATCTCTAACTTAAGTTTCTCCTGCTGTACTTTCAATATAGCTGTTTCCTCTTCTCTTGTCTAACAACTTTTCATCCACCTCCGTTATCCGGTAAAAATGAACTCAGTTTCCAAGGAACTCTAAGGACCTTAAATAAGCATTTGCAGCCATAAGCCTCATGGACCAAGTAGAAATTGGCACATAATGTAGTGCTTTGTGTATCTTTACAACTACCTTAATGACAGTGTGTTAAATGTTTTGTAAATTCCTCTGTGTTCCCTTGCTTAAAATGTGTGTTTTCTTTGTAGTTAAAGGGTTTCTTATAATAAGTCTCTGTTACAAAATGATGGCCATATAAAAGACAGAAGAGAGGGGCAAAAAATAACAAACACAGATTCAGCAAAAATCTCACCCCTTTATTGTCCTGAACTTTTCAATAGCAAGAACTGAGCTTGCTGGGCTGAAAATTGTTTTAATGTACCTTCATAAAAGGATCTTTGACTTGGTAAGTGTGTGCGATGCATACTTTTCATGTTACACCACAAGTGCCACTTAGCAACTCCACTAGACAGGGCAGTGTTTCAGCATGGGGTGGGGTGCCCCCTGACAGGCTTTTAAAAGGCCCAGATGCCAGTGCACATTCCAACACTATCCACAAAAAGGAGACTGGAGCAGTGCTCTTCCCTGCGTTGGGCAAGGAGACTCCCTCCCTGCCTACCCACTTGCCTGCCCTGTTTTGTGGGAGAATTACAAGTAAATGCTAGAGAGGCAGTGGAAAAGAGAGGGTGTTTTAATTCCTCCCCAGAGTTTCCTTTCTTTGATGTATGTTGCATCCCTTAAACAAGTTGTGCAAAATGGCTGCAGGGTAGATTGGCTCTCCCTTTTAAAGCTCTCCATCCGGCTGGGTTTATTTGTAAATACTGCATCTATCCTTCTCAGTGTTTTAGGACTGGCTGGAAAGACTCTTCTTCCTGTAGGTTGGGTCAGTGTGAGAGATCTAAAAAATCATTTTCCCTTAAAATTACTGTATTTTACTAAAAGGATTGGGCAGGGGCTGGAATGAGAGAAAACTGGTCCTTCAAAATATAAAACTGTCATATTTAAACCATTTTACAAAATATGTGTTTAATTATGTGGTGGGATGTGTGTAGGTGTATGATGAGAGAGGCAACCAACATGGCTATTTGGGGTGCAAGGATGTGGGAACAGGCAAGTAATTTTCACATTGGATTTTGATCCCAGGGAGCTGGGTGCTAGTCACAGCTCTGAGCTGTGTGACCTTGGGTAGGTCTCATCTCCCCGGGCTGTTGTTTCCCCAGTTGAACAACATGAGGATGAGACACAGCTAACATTTGTTCCATGATTATCTACCCAGCACCGTACAAGTGTTATTTCTGTCCTCCCGGTTACCACCGAGGTGGGTAGTATTATATGCCCATTTTACAGGTGAGGAAACTGAAGCCCGAAGAAGTTAAATACTTATCCCAGAACACGCCGCTGGTAAGTGGCAGACCTGGAATTGGAATCTAGTTCAGTTTGATTCCCTAATCCATGCTCTTGACCACTATATTGTTTTTTCAAGTCTAGATCTGAAATCTCATTTTCTGTGTGGCTCTGTGTTTGGGACAGGAGTAACTAATTCTTGACTACTCTATATGCTGCATAGAACCTGGAGAGGATTTTTCAAAGTAAATGAATCTCGAAAGCTGGATTGCAGAGCAAACGAATGCAGTCACTTCAGCCAGGGGCTTGCAAGAGGGAGAAAGAGAAAAAGACTGTGGAATGGAAAGTTTCCCAACCCAAGCCTTTCCCAAGGGGTAGCCATTCTCTGTTCTACAGTTTAGGGCTTGCATGTGCTTTTTCTGGAGTGGAAAAATACATAAGTTATAAGGAATTTAACAGACAGAAAGGCGCACAGAGGAATTTAAAGTGTGGGCTGGGGGGCGAGGCGGTGGGCGGGAGGCGAGCGGGCGCGGGGGGAACACTGCTTTCCAAGCTAAGCCGCCACAAATAAAAAGGCGTAAAGGAAGAGAAGTTGGTGCTCAACGTGAGCCAGGAGCAGCATCCCGGCTCCTCCCCTGATCGTTTTAAAAGCACCTCTTGTATTGTTTTTAAGGTGAGAAATAGGAAAGAAAGCGCCGGCTTGTGCGCTCGCTGCCTGCCTCTCTGGCTGTCTGCTTTTGCAGGGCTGCTGGGAGTTTTTAAGCTCTGTGAGAATCCTGGGAGTTGGTGATGTCAGACTAGTTGGGTCATTTGAAGGTTAGCAGCCCGGGTAGGGTTCACCGAAAGTTCACTCGCATATATTAGGCAATTCAATCTTTCATTCTGTGTGACAGAAGTAGTAGGAAGTGAGCTGTTCAGAGGCAGGAGGGTCTATTCTTTGCCAAAGGGGGGACCAGAATTCCCCCATGCGAGCTGTTTGAGGACTGGGATGCCGAGAACGCGAGCGATCCGAGCAGGGTTTGTCTGGGCACCGTCGGGGTAGGATCCGGAACGCATTCGGAAGGCTTTTTGCAAGCATTTACTTGGAAGGAGAACTTGGGATCTTTCTGGGAACCCCCCGCCCCGGCTGGATTGGCCGAGCAAGCCTGGAAAATGGTAAATGATCATTTGGATCAATTACAGGCTTTTAGCTGGCTTGTCTGTCATAATTCATGATTCGGGGCTGGGAAAAAGACCAACAGCCTACGTGCCAAAAAAGGGGCAGAGTTTGATGGAGTTGGGTGGACTTTTCTATGCCATTTGCCTCCACACCTAGAGGATAAGCACTTTTGCAGACATTCGGTGCAGGGGAGATCATGTTTGACTGTATGGATGTTCTGTCAGTGAGTCCTGGGCAAATCCTGGATTTCTACACTGCGAGTCCGTCTTCCTGCATGCTCCAGGAGAAAGCTCTCAAAGCATGCTTCAGTGGATTGACCCAAACCGAATGGCAGCATCGGCACACTGCTCAATGTAGGTTTATTTTTTTCCCTTCTTCTACCAAGAAAAAAAAAATTGTCTCTCTTGCATGCAATAAAGACATTGGAAATAAACTGCATTGGTAGCAAGACAAAGGATTTAATGATTTAACGCTGAAGGGGTGTGATATGCTGGCATGCATATTGATTCCCTTTGCTGAAAATTTCCTGTTAGATGTTTTCTTCCCAAATAACCCCTCCCGCCCCCATGCTCCTCTCCTTACCAACCTTATAGTCTCTTGAAAACAGTTTTTAAAATATGCATAAAAATGTGGGGGGTGGGGAGTAGACGGTGACCACAAGACTTTAAAACATTCTTCAAGTAGGGCAATTTGACACATTTTGCAGTTTTTACTAAAATGTGTGCAGAGTGGAATTTAACTTTGCTTTTCTTTGGATTAGCTACTAGTTGTATAGGTCCCCCCACCCCTTGTGTATTCCAACAGTTCAAAGTAATTAAAATATGACATTTTCCTTGAAAGGAATTTAGTTTAATTAAGGTGGCTGCTGCTCCCGAAGTTCATAAACCACCAGTTCAAGCTGCCGCTTCCAATGTTTTCCTTGCTAAGGAAAGGCAATATTTCTTAGCATTGACCCTGCTGCCACCTTTCCGAGTCACTTTGTTGGTCTAAGAAGTTGCTGTTTTGCTAGAAAACTACTGGCAATGAACACCCCTTGGATTGAGCCATCCATTATTTCCATATCTTGCAATTCAGCCCGGAACGTGGACATCAGTTAAAGGAAAGGAAATATGAGTGGGGTAGCCCAATTTAAAAAAAAAATATCGACTATTTTGTTATCTGATGCTGACACAGTGCTGAGGTACGCATCTGGTCAACAGTAGCCTGGCTGCAGGCTTGAGAAATGATCAGGAGTCCCAGAAAATCCCACCTTCGGGTGGCTGTAGTGGGAGCCTGCAGGATGCTTCGCCACCCTGACAGTGATTTAGATAAATGGCTCAGCTATCTATCAAAATGTTTTTAGTACTTTATTTGACAATTCATTGGAGCATTAGCCTGAAAATGACATTTTAAATCTTTGTTTTCAAAGAGGTCAAAGTTTAACTGGAAGAAATTGAGTTTTCCTAATAACATGGTGGCTTATCTAAAGAGAGAAGAAAAAGGGGAGAGGGGACAATGACAGGATTTAAATCGCCCGCTCTGAAACTTTTCCTTAAGAATAAAGACTTGCTTCTTGGGCCGGGAAATCAACAGGTTTGTAGCTGAAAAATCAATAACCATTTGATGCCAACAGCCTGGCTGTCTGACTTAACATTTTGTAGAGCCATAAGCAGGGCAAAAAGAATATCGTTTTCAGAAGGCGCCTTAATCTTCAGCTGCTCCCCAAATGCCTTTTCTTCTTTGGTGCCTATTTTATTTCTGGAGAACTCAAAGAAACTGGAGTGTTACAAAATAATTTTCTAATCCAAGAAGAGACCTTTCAGACCGGTCCTCTTTGCAGCAATTAAAACAGTATGAACAATTTCTGCTGGAATCCCAGGGAACTGGGGCTCTCTGAAACTTTTTCTTGTTAGAGAAAGTTGTAATGAAACATGTTTTTTAACAGAAGGAAAAAAAATGCTCAGGATCCTCGCCAGAAGTTATTAGACCTAATAGAGTTTTTACATGTAGACATTCTTCCTTTGGTAATTAACCCTCCAAACATGCCTATTAAGTTGTAAGAGTAGGGGGAAAAGCTTTGTTTGTTCTTGGACAAGTTAAACAAGGGATTTGCTTTATCTAGGGAGAGCGAGCGGTGAATGTGTCATTTGCCTAAAACTAGCCGATAAGCAAGAAGTGTTGATAACAGCAAAGTTTAGCTAATCAAAGAAACTTGCATTAGACAAAGTAAATAAAGGCATTTGACAAAGGGATTTCAGAAATTCCAGTGTCTTATTTTTGTAAGCAGGGCAATTAGTTCTTATTGTGGTCAGTTTCACAAGAGTTTGAATCCCACACCCCAACTTTAGGTTAAATGAATAAAATGTAAATATTGTTTGTGCCCTTGCAGAGTTGCTTTACCCTCCATAAACCACTTTATGATGGTCAGTTGTTCCAGAGATTAAGTTTTTTTTTTTTTTTAGCATAAATAAAACTAAAACTTTTTTTTTTTTTAAAGATTCTAACAAATGTCTTGTGCCACGCAGTGTTTGGTTCAGGGTGGTATAGCTAGTTAGGGCTTTTGAAATAAAAGCATATTAGGGCTACGTTTGTGTAAGTAAGAACATAACCACAACCTTTTCCATCTTACTTAATGGCTATTTTGACGAGAAGCAGATCTGTTTTTGCTTTTAACACAGAGGAAACAGTGGGCAAAGAAGAAAAAGTACTAAATTCCAACCAAAACTATTTTCTGCTTTGAGATTTTTTTTATGGTGTGTGTGTGTATGCATAGTAAATAAAGTAAGACCTTTGAACATGGAGCACACCGCCACAAGCTCACTTTGAAAGGTGTTAAAACATTCCCTTTATTTTCTTTTTAATTTTAAAGACAGAAAAATGATACGCCAGCCAGCTGCCATTTGTAGTAGTGTCTGTGAATTGCTTGTTATAAGCATTCAAAGTCAGGATTAGGGGACTACTAAGGGAATGTGGTCTAAATATTACGATTGACGACTGCCCCTGGAAGGTATAGGAGTCACTAAATTTCTGTTCAGATGCCTCCAGGATTATCTTGGTTTTAGGCGGCTCCAGATGTTTTCAACATTAATTGCTCAGTGGGTATAGGATAAATCTTAATATTTTGTGGTCTAAATATAGTTGCTTTGGTGAAATAACGAGTGTGACAAATTCTTGGCCTTTTTCCCTGTCTTTTCTCCCTACTCAACACATCAAAAGGAAAAAGAAAAAAATATTTTCTTTTTGAAATAGGACTTTGCCCATTAATGAGAAGAAATTATTTTTAAAACAAACAGTAGTGATGTTTGATTAGGGAATGAGAAAAGGCCTCTTTTCAAAGCCCTGGGACCCAAATTTTAAGTATTAAACAGTATCTAAATCCTCTCCTAGTGAGATATAAATTGGGGTCAAAGTGGCAAAATCAAAGATACCCTCTGAAAGAAAGACTAAATAAAGACTGACAGCCACCGTATGAATTGAATGGGGTTTTGAATAAATATTTCAGTGAAAAGGCCCAATTGTTTTTCTAAAGTAGGACATAATTTTCTGCTTCTCGGACACATGACGGTGGTAACTAATACCATCAGAAAGAAGAGAAAAAGAGGGACTTTTCCTTAAATCGCAAAGAGAGTACAGGCACGGCTGTGGGTTGTTCAAAAACAAGTGAAAGATTCACAAAGTTTTCCTTCCTTGTAGAAAAAAAGAAATCATATTGTGAATATTAGATAAATTGGTACGTTTGACAAGGGAGTGAGTATTGATGTGCAACTTAGAAAAGAAAAAGCATGCGTTTAAATTTTATTGCCAGAAAAGGATGGATTCAAAAAACTAAAACAGTAGAAATGTAGACATCTGTTTGCCTAAACTTAAGCTATGGAATTGATTTGGAAGCTCTAGTTAGAATTTGATTTGCCAGCCAATAATGTAAAGCCCTTGCATTGAATCAGGTCTTTTTTCCTTAATAGATAAATGACCAGAATGGCTATTTCTGATAGGCTAGCTGACCTCAATCAGAAGTTTCCTTCTCAGTTCTAGAAGCCTGGCGCTGATATATACAACCGAGGGTATTGTTATGCACTTTTCTCTAAAGCATAAGAATAAAAAAAAGTTCTTCTGGATATCAGATGCTTATAATTTACCTTCAACATATGTTAAGCCCTGAGGTGGCTGAAAAAGAAAGAAAACCTGTTTTCTCCTTTACACATTCCACAAATATCATTAAACTCTATCTGAGAAGGGAAATACATGATAAATAACAAAGATTATAAATTCTACTCTCAAGGAATATATAATTTTTTAAATCAATAATTTAGAAAAAGCTGAGAATTTTAAGTTACTCTTTGGGCAGAAGATGGAGATTTAAAAACCAAGATGCAAAATACAAAACTCTTTTCAAGTCGCACAGGATTTTAACAATAAATGCAATGTTCATTTTAGAACATCTTAGAATCTTTTATAGAGTTTGAGTTATGTGTAAGTGCCATAAATTTATCCTTAAATGACATTTTTATACTTTAAATGTTCTAATATAAATTCAGTTAACTATCAATTAAATATATTATTTCAGAAATGGGAGTTTTTGATGAAGGTTAATCAGAAAAATCTTGGCTGAAAACCTTTCCAAAGATATTAATGTAGATAGAATCTTACCTTTCAAATTACAGGGTAGTTATGACAATCATATACCTCTGATTTTCTAGAATAACCCACTTTCAAATATCCTGCACAGTTCCCACATAAATCATTGAAATATGCCAGATATTTAATATTACAACATCTCCTAGGCTGCCCCTTGAACCCAGGAGTGGCACAGAAAATCTTTGTTTGGATTCTATAGTCTATAAGTAGAGCTCTCACAGCTTAATTTTTTCATTATGTCTGAAGATCGCCTTGTGTTTCTGGGTCATTCTTATGAACTTGAATTCCTTTCGTAGCAAACTATAGATCTGTGAATAGAAGGCATTCCTTGCAAAATGGACTGGGCTGTTGTTCTCACTCTAGCACCTGTGTGTGCGTGGACAGGGTGGGGAGGACGGAGTAGAATTAAATTAAATTGTTATGAACAAATCTGTATCAGCCTTTGCCAGCTTCCTCTTAAAAGTTGGAGCTGGGGTGATGGAGGGAGAAGAGTAGAGTTAACTCAGGTTTCAGATTTATCAGTATCCTGCTTGTAAGTGGCTTGGCCTAAGTACCTCTTGTTAAATAGGAGATGATATAACCTGCCCCATCTGTAAGATCTAATAACACAACCTCATCAGTCAGTATGTTGCCCTGAATTCTCCTCTTTTCATTCCCAGATTCCTTACCCCATCATTAAAAAGTATGATCTCTGTCCCATCCTACTCCCCAAACCCCTTTAAATGAATGAAAAATAAAGTTGCAAAAGTTCTGTCTACCTAGGAAGCAGGAGACCCTAAGTCTACTGGCATTTTGTCTTGAGCTTTCAGAGCTTCTTAGATGGGAATTCAAACAGGCAATGGAACTGCTGACTTGCTCTTTCTCTGGCCCTGTAGGGTGGGAGAGCTACAAGGGGACCATTTAGTAAGATAAGACTCTCTGCCCCCTGCGCGATAAGGCGAGGATAACAGGAACTGACGTCAGCAAGGCGACTCAACCTGGCCAAGCATTTCCTCTAGTCAGGGCGCAGGGATTCCAGGAGTCTCTAGGCCTCCCCCAGCAGCTGAAGAACTGAACCAGCTCAGGGGAGGGCGAAAGAAGAAAGCTGATTTTTACAGGGGTGATAGTGGGTGATGATGTCCCTGATTTCCAAAAGCAGATTTGTTTGAAGAGAACAAAGAAAAACTGGGAGGAAGAAAGTAGTTTAATAAAAGTGGATTCTGAGATTATAATTGTAATTTTACATTGTCATAGAATAGATATTTGTTTCCCAGCTGTCAACAATTCACTGCTGAGGTCTCATTAGACAGTCTATCTAGCAATCACCAAATATTATCCACTCACAAACCTCGCCAACTCTCCATATAGAACAAAACGTTGAGGGAATGCACGTTGTCAGAGTTAATCCTTGGTACTCCTAATTTTTTTCTTTTTTTTTTTTTTTTTTTTTTTTTTTTTTTTTTGAGACAGAGTCTCGCCCTGTTGCCAAGGCTGGAGTGCAGTGGTGTGATCTCGGCTTACTGCAACCTCTGCCTCCCAGATTCAAGTGACTCTCCTGCCTCAGCCTCCTGAGTAGCTGGGACTACAGGCGCACGCCACCACACCTGGCTAATTTTTGTATTTTTAGTAGAGATGGGGTTTCACTATGTTGGCCAGGATGGTCTCAATCTCCTGACCTCGTGATCTGCCCACCTCGGCCTCCCAAAGTGCTGGGATTACAGGCGTGAGCCACTGAGCCCAGGCTTGTATTTACTTTTGAAAGTACAAAGTTCCCACCCCCATCTGCATCAGATGACAACATTGCTAAACCCATTTCATTTGCCTTTATTTCATTTCGTTCACCAGCCCTGAAACCACTTAGCAGTTTTCCTCCCCTTTTTCCTTCTTCCCTTTCTCTTAAACCCAGATTTAATTTCATTTTATTTTATTCTTTGCCTTCCAAAGTATCTGATTTGAGGTTTGGAGGAGGAGAAAATTCAAACGGAAGGATTTTATTTCTTAAAATTCACAGATTCTCCTCAGTCCACTGCTGTCTTAAAGATAGCTTCTTATTTTTTAAGTTTTAGTATTTGACAAAGAATCACTGTCCTAATTTGACCCATATTTAGTGGAATGTTTGCTATGTTGTTGATAAATTACTATTCATCACAGAATAAAATTTTGTCAAGTCAAAAAAATAGCTAAATTCAAAATAATGTGTAGGTAAAAGAACAAATAAGATGAGTGCATCAGTTAACTAGGGAGAGAAGATCTGGATCACATCCCAATTTTTTTTCCCATTTCCAGAGCAAATGAAGACCTCATGTAATAAATTTGTCTTCTCAAAAATATTAAAGCTTTCAACGGTTACAGTACCTTTGTCATGTCATCAAAGTCCATAATTATAAAAAGGCCGATGATCTGAAGGCCATTTCAGCTTCAAAAGATTTTTTTAGGGTCTGGTCTATTGGAAAGCTTGGGGGTTTAATTAACTAAAATGGAAATGGAGGCAGCGAAATTCAGTTCCTGATGTTTTAATTTAGCTCAGTACTGCCATGTGTTATTGAAGAGAATTCTTAAAGGCAAACATAATTATTTCATTATGGTCCTCAGAATGCTTTCATTGGCTTTAATGACAAGAAGCTGTATAAAAAGGCGTATATTTTAATTAGTCCTTTTTATATTTACATCAGATAAACAACAAATAATTGATGAAAAACAAGTCTTTGGAATGGATGATTTCACATAGTGCACTGGTTACAGTTTAATGATGAAACATTTCTCTGTTGCTTTGCATTTTAATTATATATACATTATATTACAGTAGTGGTGCCATGGAGCTACTAAAATACCATTGTTGCCATTTTATTACCAAAAAAATCACGATTAATGCCTACAAATTTAAAGCTGAAAAAGGTAGCTAGACACACATCTCCAAGGAAGTAAACTACCAGTTCCATTAATTTTACTACATTTGTTAGAACTCATTTTGATCACTTTTATCTTTTACGCTTCATCTTTTTGGATTAAGATCGTCAGGGGTTTCATATGCTTTTTTATGGCCACATCTCCTGAACACCTTTCTTTCACTCTTGCTGCCTGTTTTGAGGATTTGCGTGTGAAAGTGCCTTGCCAAATGTGCACTGGAAATTCAGAGAGCTTTTTTTCCATGCTATCGGTTTGCTTTACCTTTAATTTTATATGAAAACCCATTTCACATGATTCATCCGTTTTGGTGTACAGAACACTAATTGTTATTATTGATTTTAAATTCCGTGACCATTACAAGTAACCCAGATGACTGGCAGATAAAGGGTAATAATCCATGGAGTTCTGGAACTGTTTCATGTTTGTCTGGAGTACTTTATGTGATCAATATTAACTGCCCCATTGAAACTAACTGCTGTATCAAATAACAGTCAATCAAATGAATGTGCTTAGAGATTATTTATTGGAAGCTTTAATTGTTCACTGGGGCCCTCCTTATCAGAGGAAACAATAAGAACTAGAGGTAGGATGAACAGGTTTGGATTTGCAGGGAAAGTTGGGGGATGCAGATGAACAAGGCATCTCTCTACTTCTCGGGCAAGAGTTTCCAGAAACCCATGTTGGGCTTATAGTTCGGGCAGAAGTTGCGAATACTCTTCCAGAGCTTATCCTATCACCTGTACCTCAAAGGCTTTCTAGAGAAGGGAGTATAATAATTTTCTTGTACTCAGCAGAGGCTGTGAAAAGTTCTCCCTTTCCAAGAGTTTTACTGCTGCTTCTCCCTAATCCTCTCAGAATTACCCTTCCATGCATCTCTCCACCTCTGCTTCCTCATCATGGCCTGATGGTCCAAGATAATGCAAGTAGACTTCCTTGACACAGGATCGGTTTCTACAGCTATGAAATGGGAATAATAGTGTCTACATTGCAGGATCTGTAGGAGGATTAGAGATCATGTAAATTAAGATTCTATTCTTGTCTTGAAAACATATGGAAGTCACCAGGTAGGTCTTCTGCCCTGATTTTGGCATGACACCTGTGGCTTACGTGCCTTTGCTAATAGCAAACTTTTTTTTTTTTTTTTTTGGTCATATCTAAATTGGGTATCTCTTTTCTTTGGTGAAATGATCCCTCGGTCTATAACTCATAACCTAGGTGGCAGTCCTTTCTGTTTGTCAGGTAGCACTGTGGCCTGATTCAGGGGCATCCATTTACCAGATCCCCAGATTTCTTGCAAATGATTGACTTTTACAAGTGAGCATTGTCACCTTCAAAGTTGTCACAATACACTTAGCCCAAAGATGCTGTCGTGGCACAGTACATTTTTATTGCTCATTGATGGATTAGTTTTTGCAATGTGCCATTCAACAAATGGCTCTTGGGTGTCTGCCATGTGCCAGGCTCCTTGATGTGATCTGTGGGGGACACCAAGATGAATCAGACACTGTCCCTTCTCCCTCTGAACTCATGATATAATGGGAAGAACTTGTGTACACAAGTCATTGTCACATAACCCCCTTATAACAAACCCAAAAATCTCCTCATGTCTTTGAACCTGAGATTGATAATGGAAAGAACTAAGAACTGCCAAGAACCACAGCTGGTTTATATGGTGGGTGATCAAGTGAATTATACATTTTTGTCACAGTGGAGCAGGCGTGAAGTTTTTCTGTGTGTAGGCCTCATAGATCATCTCTAAAAGTAGTTCACAAAGGAGTCTAAACCTATCTTAAACAGTGGAATAAGTGCACACCTTCCAAACTAGCTTCTTGAAGACTTTCATATGGATGTTTCTGGAGCTTGTTAAGTAATCATGTTCCTTGGGTATGGGTTTGATCCTATTGGATTTTTAAAAATCACTTATTTCTCTATGATTTCTGTGACTTATTCCTGTGTAACAAACCATCCCAAAACTTCCTGGTCTAACAATTTATTATGACATTATTCTGTGGATGGGTTGAGCTCCGCTGGGCAGACCCTCTGCTCTGCATGCTGTCAGCTGGGGCTGAATCATCCAGGGCTAAATTGGGCTGGAAATCCAAAAAGTCTCCCTCTCAAGGCTGGCGGTGGATGTTGGTTGTCAGTGAGAGCTCTACGGGATCTGCATGTGACTTGTGCATGTCACAGCATGGCAGCAATATTCCGAGAGAGAGCGTTTCGAGAGTGAGCCTTCCAGGAAGGAGGCAGCAGAGGCTCCCAGTCCTCTTAAAGCCTAGACCCAGAGAGTGGTATACAGTCACTTTCACTATATTCTACTGGTGAAGCAGACACAAGGCCAGCCCAGATTCAATAACTACCTTTCAGTTTGGGAGAGAAAGGCAAAGAATGTCCACCGTAACAATCGTAGCATCTACGCGCTATAACAAGAAAGAAAGTATTGTCTTCTGAAAATGATTAAATTGAAGAACAGTTGTGGGGCTTTTAGTTTTTTGGCTGGTTCAATATTTAATGAAATGCTACTCTAATGACAACATACATCATTTTCAGTTAATTCTCACAACCCTGTAAGTGAGATATCATCTTCATTTTACAGTTGAGGAAATGGAGGCTCAGGGAAGCTGAATAACACGGATTGTAAGGGGCACAGTGTGGTTTCAAGTCCCATGAAAGGCTTTTCTCTAGGCTCCATGTGCTGTTACTCACTTGGGGGTCCTCAGCTTCAGGAGTTGTCATCCTGTCAGCTGAGTGAAGAATTCCTGAAAAATGTTTCATGCCCTAATAATCCCAAGAATAAAACACCATCGAGTGTTTTGGTTTAGGGGAAAGGTAGGATAAAGAGAGGTAAAGAATTGTAACTCGCATAGCTTCCTCTGATTACATTATTTTCTCTACTATAAACCAGTCTTTTACATTGTGGAGGAAACTCTGCCCAAACTATGAGGTTATTTTACTCTTTTGCCCTTTTGTTTTTACATCCTGTTTGCTGTTGAAGTCTACGCTGGCCTAGTCACTGCTGTAGCTCAGGGGCTTCGGAGCAGGATTAGTCTGGTATTTACTGAAGAGTCCCAAGATGAGAGATGGGAAACTGGGCTTTTCATGTTACTCTAGTTTACTGGTAACCCTCATCTAAAGATGGGTGCTAAGTGTTTGTGCTAGAGGGTGTCTCTTCATTAAGTGGAGCTATTTTGTCTTCCATTACCAAAAGTAAAAAAGTAAAAGACAAAGAGGAAGAAAGAAAACTTTCTGATAGTAAAGTCGAATTAATTGTTTATTTGCTACATATTTTAAGTATCTATTGTGTGTAGAGGGTCCCAAACCTAAGTTAACCATTACCATTTAGTGAAACTTACATGAATCATAGTGCATCTCATTGGCCTCTCAGATAATGCTCTTATTTCAGTGACTTCAAATATGTCTTATTTTTTATTTTTTTGAGACAGGGTCTCGATGTGTTGCCCAGGCTGGAGTGCAGTGGTATGATCTCAGCTCACTGCAGCCTCAACCTGCTGGGCTGAAGCGATCCTCCCGCCTCAGCCTCCCACGTAGCTGAGACTACAGGTGTGTGCCATCACACCTGGCTAGGTTTTTGGAGAGACAGGGTTTTACCATGTTGCCCAGGCTGGTCTTAAATTCCTGGGCCCAAGCAATCTGCTTGCCTTGGCATCTCAAAGTGCTGGAATTACAGGTGTGAGCCACTGTGCCTTGCTCAAATATGTCTTAAATGAAATGTATTCTGTATTTTGAATTTTCATATACCATGTTCTACCTGTTTCTTTTGTTTGAAATCTAATTGTTGCTGAATTATATATTTTGGGGAAATAGAGACAGGTGGACAAATTGAAGTGACTTGCTAGAAGTCGTGTAGTGGGTTCTAAGTGGAAGCAGATCTAAATCTGTAAGACGCTAACATGTGATGCAGTGAAATACAGCATGGTACCCTGCAGTGTGATACAGTGAAGTTGGGCGGACATTCTTCGTGCACTGCACCAGCTGTGGAAGCTTGAGCTTCCAACCTGGAGGTTGCTTCAGGTTTTTTTTGTTTTGTTTTGTTTTGTTTAATCTTTAAAATGAATCCATAATACCTACCTTGAAAGCTTAAGATCAGTCTTAAAGCCTTAAATAAGACAGTGTATTTGACACATGATGTTCAGTAAATAGATTGTTTTTACATATATACATAGTTGTCAATAAGAAACTTGTTTTAGGCTTGCGTGGTGGCTCATACCTGAAATTCTAGCACTTTAGGAGGCCGAGGCAGTCAGATCGCTTGAGCCTAGGCACTTGAGACCAGCCTAGGCAACATGGCAGAACCCTGTCTCTACAAAAAGAATTATCTGGCCATGGTGGCACACACCTGTAGTCCTAGCTACTTTGGAGGCTAGGGTGGGAGGATAATCTGAGCCTGGGAATGTTGAGGCTACAGTGAGCCAGGATTGCATCACTGCACTCCAGCCTAGGCAGCAGAGTGAGATCCTGTCTAAAAAGAAAGAAATTTATTTTAAAAAAATCCAGGCCAGGCGCGGTGGCTCACACCTGTAATGCCAGCACTTTGGGAGGCCGAGGCAGGTGGATCACAAGGTTAGGAGTTCGAGACCAGACTGGCCAATATGGTGAAACCCCGTCTCTACTAAAAATACAAAAAATTAGCCGGGCGTGGTGGTGGGCGCCTGTAGTCTCAGCTACTAGAGAGGCTGAGGCAGGAGAATGGCGTGAACCCAGGAGGCGGAGTTTGCAGTGAGCCGAGATAGCGCCACTGCAATCCGGCCTGGGCGAAAGAGCAAGACTCTGTCTCAAAAAAAAAAAAAAAAATCCAAATGCTAGCATTGTCCAGAAAAATTTAACAGAATTATTTATAATTATTAAAAAGTTGAACCACTGAAACTTGTTCACTGAAACATTTTGATTTGCATTAATGCTTTACATCCCACATTTATATTAAAAATTCACATACAAATGAAAATGGAAAAACTGCCAATACCTAATTTCTGTCCTCTATTTTTCCACTTGCAATCATATACCTCCGTACCTTTTGACTGCATTGGGAAAAAAATACCTAAAATACCTAATATTTAGAACTACCAATAACAGAAGAAGAATTTTTTTTTTTTTTTTTTTTTTGAGAATGAAATGTTTTCCATCATAGTGGACTCCTAAGCACGTTCTCTACATATGCAGCATGCTGATGTCTTCCAGCATAATTGTTACACTTTTGATATGGATAACACACAGGTTGGTGCCTTCAAAAAGGCCAACCAGATAGGCCTCACTTGGCTCCTGCAAAGCACCAGTAGCTGCGCTCTGGAAGCTCAGATCTGTTTTAAAGTCCTGAGCAATTTCTCTCACCAGATGCTGGAAGGGAAGTTTGCGAATCAGTTAAGTGGATTTCATATAAGGCCTAATTTCATGGAGTCCCCAAGTCCCAGGCCTGTAACAATGAGGTTTCTCCACCCCTCCAGTAGAGGACGCACTCTCGCAAAAGGCTTTTGTGGCCAGTTTCTTCCCAAGTGCTTTTCCACAGGTGGATTTTCGAGTAGTGTGCTCTGTAGGAACCGTGATATGGACACCTCCTTACTTTCCCCCTTCTCCTTCGCCCAGAGCTCGGCGAGCTAGAGGTGGTGCTGGCGTCAGAGAGCCCCAACTGCAAACCCAATTCCCCAATATTTTATGAATTTTTTTTTAATGCAGAAAAGTTACAACAGCTTTACTGCAAACACCTGGATACCTACTACCATAGCTACCATTAAAATTACCAGGTTTCTTTTCTGTGTTCTCACCCTTTTCCCCTTTTGCATATGTTTGTTTTGTTTTGTTGACTGGGTCTCCTCACTAAACTGAGAAGTCTTTGAGGTCAGGTATTGTGCTTTTTACCTCTGTTTTCCCAGTGCTAATATAGTACTTGGTCTATGATCCTCAGTAAACTATGGTTGAACCCACATGTATGTTCTAATAAGCAACCCTTTAATATACTTGATATCAGTGCCGTTCAATAGAACTTCCTACAATGAAGTTTCCAATGATGGAAAGGATCTATAATTCTACATTGTCTAATATCGTAGTCGCTAGTCATTTATGGCTGTTGGCATTTGAAATGCAGTTAATACAGCTGAGGAAGTGACTTTTTAATTTTATTTTTATTTATTTATTTATTTATTTTTGAGATTGTGTCTCACTCTGTTGCCTAGGCTGGAGTGCAGTGGCGCGATCTTGGCTCACTGCAACCTCTGCCTCCCGGGTTCAAGCAATTCTCCTGCTTCAGCCTCCTGAGCAGCTGGGATTACAGGCGTGTGGTGTAATCACCACACCCAGCTAATTTTTGTGTTTTTAGTAGAGACGGGGTTTCATCATGTTGGTCAGGCTGGTCTCGAACTCCTGACCTCATGATCCACCCGCCTCAATCTCCCATAGTGCTGGGATTACAGGCGTGAGCCACCACACCTGGCCAATTTTATTTTATTTTAATTAATTTAACCTTCAATAGCCACACATGGCTAGTGGCTACTGTATTAGACAATTCACTTCTACATACTTCAGCTATTATTATTCTTTCAATATTTGTTCATTCTCTTTGTTTATTTCCTTTTTCCCTTCAGCCTTTACTCTTCTCTCCTATGGCTATTAACAAGCTCTAATTGTCCCTTTATGTAGCGGGTAAATAGACTGCAGGAAAATGTAAACAGAATGCTGTAGGGTGGTGATTTCAGTCATTGTTTAACTCCTTTTCCTTCTGGGTGGAACTATTTTTCCTGGGGCCTGGCAAATATTTAGCACTTGTTTTGCTAACATTTAGTTTGCACAGCTAAACCAAGATTTTTGCAGAATCTCAGTGGGCGGGAATTACATTCCCTGTAGCAATCAAATCATGGAGACATACGATGTCTATTCTCGCGTTCCACACCTGCTTGGTTTTGAGATGGGCAGAGTATCTTCCAACATTTTCAAGCTTTCATCTCAGCTTGAACATTTCAACAAACTTCAGGGAGGCAGAGAGGAACTGGCCATATTCTATGCAAGCCTCAGTTTGCCTTCTAGGAAATACCACGAGCTCTCCCCTGGGTGCCTTCTGCTCACGTGTGTCCTCTGCTCATAACCCAGAGCGCGGCATGCAGTAGGTGCTCAGAAATATGCTGAGTGTAGTTCAGTGAAAATGAAATTGAGAACATCTCAAGTGAGCTAATATTTTTTGGTTGTTCAAAACACCTCTAGTAAACTTGATGGGGGCTGTCAAAAACTTGGGAGGTTCAGTTTGGCTGGGATGTCAAGGTAAGCCCTTGTAAGTGCATTTGCTGGCAAACTGGCCCAAAAACATGAGAGTGGAATATTTCCCTGGGCTTCTGGCACTTACTCTGATGTCACAGAAATAGATTTTCTGATGATACTTCCTGTTAACCAGGACATTATTGCTCCCTCTTGTCCCCCCCGACCCCTTTTTTTTGGCCTATCTCTAGAAATGATGTGAAGAAAGTAAATAAAAATAAAGCTGAAGCGCACCTATAATCTCAGCTACTCAGGAGGCTGAGGCAGGAGAGTCGCTTAAAACCCAGGAGGCGGAGGTTGCAGTGAGCTGAGATTGCACCATTGCTCTCTAGCCTGGGCGACAGAGAGAGAGTCCATCTAAAATATATATATATAATAAAAAAATAATAAAGCTAAAGGACTGGGTGCGGTGGCTCATGCCTGTAATCCCAGCAATTTGGCAGTCTAAGGTGGGCAGCTCACCTGAGCTTAGGAGTTCGAGACCAGCCCGGCCAACATGGTGAAACCCTATCTCTACTAAAATATAAAAATTAGCTGGGCGTGGTGGTGGGTGCCTGTAATCCCAGCTACTCGGGAGGCTAAGGTGGGAGAATCACTTGAACCCGGGAGGTGGAGGTTGCAGTGAGCCGAGATAACACCACCGTACTCCAGCCTAGACAACAGAGCAAGACTCTGTCTCAAAAAGTAATAATAATAATAAAATAAATAAATAGCTGAAACAACTCTCAAGAGAAACTTTTGAACCACGGTTTGCTTCCCCACCCCCATGATTTAAAGTTGCAATTGATTTTTATTAAAGTAAACTCACTATCATAATTAATATTTATTAAGTGCTTATTATGTGTCAGGTGCTTAAAATGAACCATGTCATCTAGTCCTCAGAGCAGCCTGAAGAGAAAGGCACTGTTATCCCCACTTTGCAGATGCAGATTCCTAGGCACTGAGAGGTTCAAATATCTACCTTGACTCTCCTGAGTAGGAGAAAGCGAGTCCAAAGTTCCCAACTCGGCTTTGTATAATGTAGGGTTCCTTTTCTTTGCCAACTATATAAATTTCTATTTTCTTTGCAGGGAAGAGGGATGGGGAAGATTAGAAGCCTCAGAACCCACAGAATAATAAAAGGGTTAACAAGTGAAAGCTGGAGATAATACATTTTTAACAAAATGGACAGTTCTTCTAATTGCTATGCCCCTACTGTTCAATTCCTTTATATGTCCTAATTCATTAAATTATGTACACATCAGGCTTATTATTTACAGATGTATACACTTTCAAGTGGCTCATATGAAACAGATGTTTCATGAAAGGTAACAGAGAACAAGTGATCTAAACCCTCCTTTAGTGGGTATCAAGTGAATATTATGGCCTATTACCTGCAGGTCTTTTGCTATTATTTTGAATTGCAGTGTCCAGTATGGGGAGGAAGATTCAATGTATCTCGTGTAGGAACAAGTAAAAATACCACAGCCCTATAAGCAAACAGCTGCATCTCAAAATAAAAGAGGGTGTGTGCAAGTGATAGGCAGGTGGTGTTCACATTTGGGCTCCGGTGGATGTGTGAGTCTGTTTTACAAGCAATTTGAGAAAAAGAGACCCATTGCATTACAGGAGGTGAGGTGTATTGAGCAGACCATCTTTAGAGACCAGTGGTACCATATCAATTAGCTGGAGAAATGAATGAACACCTCTTTTCTTTTTTCTTTTTTTTTTGGAGACAGAATCTTGCTCTGTCGCCCAGGCTGGAGTATGGTGGCACGATCTCAGCTCAGTGCAACCTCCGCCTCCCGGGTTCAAGTGATTCTCCTGTCTCAGCCTCCTGAGTAGCTGGGATTACAGGCATGCATGACCACACCTGGCTAATTTTTTGTATTTTAGTAGAGACGGGATTTCACCGTGTTGCCCAGGCTGGTCTTGAACTCCTGAGCTCAGGCAATCTGCCCGCCACAGCCTCCCAAAGTGCTAGGATTTACAGGCATGAGCCACCCTGCCCAGCCAAACACCTCCTTTTCAAAACAAGGTTAACATGGCCTAATTAAAATAAGCATGACCAGTTCACCACGTTGCCGTCAACTGGGTGGTGCATGTCAGTAGACAGTTATTTCATACTTTTTCAGAATATCAAAGAGCAGTCTGGACGCATGGCTCACACCTGTAATCCCAACACTTAGGAAGGCCAAGACAGGTGGATCACTTGAGATCAGGAGTTCAAGACCAGCCTGGCCAACATGGTGAAACCCTGTCTGTACTAAAAACACAAAAAATTAACCTGGCATGGTGGGGGCACAACTGTAGTCCCAGCTACTCGAGAGGCTGAGGCAGGAGAATTGCTTGAGCCCAGGAGGCAGGGGTTGCAGTAAGCCGAGGTCGCGCTACTACACTTCAGCCTGGGCGACAGAGTGAGACTCCTCCTCAAAAAAAAAATAAGGAATATCAAAGAGCAATAATAATTGCCCATCAAAGTCCACAGTGAGAGTTATTATTTATAAATTGTCAGGAGTTCTCTAAACAACAACAAAAAAGAAATTGGAGCAAAAAGATGGCTGGAATTGTGTCATTTTGGACGTTGAAAGCTGGGAACAGTTACAACTGAAATATTAAATGGGACATGAAATATTAAGTGACATACCAGGTTTATTGCATATATGACCATGAGAGTGCATTTCATTTTGTCTTATGGAGCTCTAAAAAAATCCATGTAATGGATTAAAGGCATTAAAACTCCCATATTCTCCCTGGCTCTATGCCAGGGAACAAAGCATGATAAATAATCCCAATAGACAGAATATGTGGGAAGGAATTTTAAAATGTATTTATGGCGGACATATTGACCTCCCTAACTAATAAAAATGTATACATGAGGTTTTGAAGAAAATGCGTAGCCCTTACAACACACTGTAGTGTTAGTATCTTTAAAATATTGCCCACGTCTCTGTGACATATGGCTGTCATCCTCTGTCTTTACCCTGGAAGTGAGGAAACGCATGAATTTTATAGTAACATGTACAGTCACTGTTAGGAGGAATAGTTTTTATTTCCTTTATCTTAAAGCTGGGCTGAAAACTACACCAAATCTGGATTTTGTAAATAAAGCTTTCTTGGAATGTGTCACACCTATACATTTACATTTTGTCTGTGACTGCCTTCCCCCATGGGGGCAGAGTTGAGTGACTGTGACAGAGACCAGACAGCCCACAAAGCCTAAAGTATTTCCTATCTGACCATTTACAAAATGTGCAGACCCTGCCTTAAAACATTAAAAAATGGACCGGGTGCAGTGGCTCACGCCTGTAATCCCAGCACTTTGGGAGGCCAAGGCGGGCACATCGCAAGGTCAGGAGATTGAGACCATCCTGGCTAACACGGTGAAACCCCGTCTCTACTAAAAATACAAAAAATTAGCCGGACGTGGTGGCGGGCACCTGTAGTCCCAGCTACTTGGGAGGCTGAGGCAGGAGAATGGCGTGAACCCAGGAGGCGGAGCTGGCAGTGAGCTGAGATTGCGCCACTGCACTCCAGCCTGGTTAACAGAGCCAGACTCCGTCTCAAAAAACAAAAAACAAAACAAAACAAAACAAAACACATTAAAAAATGAGTAGGACTGTTAAGAATAGAAATGTGTACTTGGTTTCTCATTTATACTAATCTTGTATGTGGATTCAGGGGGTGAACTCACTTTCAATTCATTTCCTAACTGTGTGACCTTAGCCAAGTCATTTAACTTCTCTAAGCTTCAGTTTCCTCATGTGAATAACGGAGATAAAAAAAAGAAAAAAACTGATCGTGTTAATAATCCTTGCTCTTCACACTTTTGTCAGGAGGCAGCAAATGGGGTAATGTGTGTGAAAACACCCCTCAAGTTATCCCCCACCATATAAAGTGTGCTGTTGGCAGATTCTGCTGAACTGGCTGAAAGTATTTATTTCACATCCCATGTAAGGATTTGTATGCAGATTTCATTTTTTTCATTCATTTCTTTTTTTAACCAACACCGATTGAACTTTGGTATGTACTGGACACTCTTTTGGCCCTGAGTATTTAAAGGCAAGGCCACCAAAATCTTTGTGTGTGCTAGTAACACACCCACTCATGACAGCCTCTGACCTCCATCAGATCCTTTTTCTAGCTGGGGCCATGTTTGCCTTGTGGCATTTTTCAGTTGTCTGTTTGCGTGGGCAGGAGATAGTGTATTCTAACTTCTTTATAAACCAGCGTGTATCGAGGGGTCTGGTCCCTGGCAGGTGCTCAATAAATGTTTGTCAGCAGCTGATGTTGCTGACTGATAATCACTGCCTTCTGCTCCCCAACCCACCTTGGTCCATGCAATGGTTTGGGACTTTGGGTTTTGAACAGCAATTGAAGGCTCTCGAATGAGAGATCGCTGTGGTAAAGAGGGGTTTAAAGAAGCCATTTCTGAGGGGGCTAGGCAGCCTGGATTGGGGATTGGCCAGGAAATCCTACGAGGAGTGAGAGCACTTCAGATTAATGCCTGTGGGCCTGGGAAGGAAAGGAAAGCTGAGAGAGGGAAAACTGACATGACTTGCTTTCCTCACATTAGTTTTTAGAGAATCTCTTAGGTACATCAGAAGGGAAAATTATTTTGAGAGGGAAAATGGAAGTGAAGTTCACCAAATCAAGACAGGGGAAAGAAGGGAAGGTGAATAGCATTGAGATTCATCAGCATAAGCATGATACAATAATGATAATAACTGCTTGTGTAACACTATTATGTGGCAGGCATTGTGCAAAGTACTTTACAATGATGTTATTTAATGCCCACAATGATGCAATGAAGAATATACTATCATTTTATACAAGCAGAAATTGAGGCTCAGAGAGGTTAGGTAACTTGCCAAAAGTCACACAGCCAGTAAGTAGGAGAGTGAGGATTTGAATCCAGGAAGGCCGACTCCCGAGTTCATACTTCCAACCATATGCCTCAGACAACTTGTCTATAAAGGTGGACAAGTTTCGGGAATATCCAAAAAAGACCTGAACTTTGGGGGACTGCTCTCAATTGGAAGGTTGGTGAAAATGTCTTTGAATTATTTTTTCAAGATTTTCTTAACATTTTTAAAAAAGAAATAATGCTAAAGCACTTTGAAACTCTTAGCTTTCTCATACCTAGGAATCACTGCTCTGAAAGAAAAAAATAACCAACAATGTAGCGTTCCTGTAGTTTGAACAGTTCTATATAGAAACTTGAGAATCTTTTCTTTCTTTTTGTTTTTTGAGACAGAGTTTCGCTCTCGTTGCCCAGGCTGGAGTGCAGTGATGTGATCTCGGCTCACCGCAATCTCTGTCTCCCGGGTTCAAGCAATTCTCCTGCCTCAGCCTCCCGAGTAGCTGGGATTGCAGGCATGCACCACCACACCCAACTAATTTTGTATTGTTAGTAGAGATAGGGTTTCTTCATGTTGGTCAGGCTGGTCTCAAACTCCCAATCTCAGGTGATCCGCCCATCTTGGCCTCCCAAACTGCTGAGATTACAGGCGTGAGCCACCGTGCCCGGCCGAGAATCTTTTCAAATGAAATATCAAGTGCATCCTTTGAACTGATGCATTGTATATTAGCCAACTAGAGGGCACAGTAAGGATATTCAGTGTCTCCTTCTAGTTACTCCTCTCACCCCCCTCCACCCCCCCAATCCCCAGACATCTTGGGAAGAGAGTCATTCAGCCCCTCATCTGGGGTGTGCTAGTTCTGTAGACAGTGACAGAAAAGCTATTGCACAACCAATTCTGGATATTGGGTTCATTCTTGTGCCAAATTTTGGTTAAGGGAGTATATGTGGCCTTCAGGTGAGGGAAGGAGAACCTGCGTAGGGGCTGGGGGCTCAAAGTCCTCTCCTCCTCTGCCTCCCCGAAGAGCCCTGGAGCTGGTGGTTGTGCAGACTCCATTTGGCCTGAGTGACTGCTCCTGACAGTGTTCAGCCACACGTCGTTGGACTGCCGCCAGAGGCCTTTGGAATCTTGGTCTTAGCTGCTGCCATTCTCCCTGCTGAGGGCCGGGTTCTCAGCAGGGAAGATGCAGAAGGGGTTAGTGAGTGTGTTTGTGTGTGCCTTCTAATTCCTGTGTTTGCTTCTGGGGGACTTTCCTGTTTTATTGCTCTGACTGGAAAGAAAACAGGGCATTATTTCTGTCTCCTTAACTTCTTTCTTTTGAGTTTTCCAGTTTTACTTTTGTTCTTTATGCTGGAATAACTGTGTGTCTATCTGTCTGTCTGACTTAGACATACCCTGCATACTCTAAAACTTCCTGCCAGGGACAGCTGCTTATGACAGGAGTTCTGCACAGTCCTAAGAGGGGATGTCATAGTCTTCTCTCAACATGGGGGTCAGACCCATTCCCTTGAACTTAAGACCATTTAAGTTCAAATCCATGCTCTTTATTTACCAGCTGTATGGCCTTGAACAAGTTACCTAACCACATTATACCTCTGGTTTCTTCTTGCCTGTCAAAAAGAAATACTAAGACTAGACTAGCAATCTCTTTCTCTCTCTCTTTTTTTTTTTTTTAGACGGAGTCCTGCTGTGTTGCCCAGGCTAGAGTGCAATGGTGCGATCTCAGCTCACTGCACCCTCCACCTCCTGGGTTCAAGCAATTCTCCTGCCCCAGCCTCCCGAGTAACTGAGATTACAGGTGCACACCACCACAAATTTTTTTGTGTGTGTATTTTTAGTAGAGATGGGGTTTCACTATGTTGGCCAGGCTGGTCTCAAACTTCTGTCCTCAAGTGATCCACCCACCGCAACCTCCCAAGTGCTGGGATTACAGGCGTAAGCCACCACGCCTGGCCAAGACTAGCTCCCTTATTGGGTCACTCTGGGGATCAGATGAATTAATAGATGAAAAATGCTTAGAATAGAGTGAAGGAGCGTGACTAGCCTACAGTATATGCTCCATGAGTGTTAGTGAATACTATTGTTGAAATGTTTGACTAGACTCTGGAGATGGTTCTGTTGTTTTCTGTGGTGACAATATTAGTCGCATTATTGATACGGACTTAACCCACTTTTCCCCAGATAATAAATAATAACAAATAAATTTCCAATAATAAAGCATTAGCTATTATTTTTACATGTTTTTATACTTTTTGTAGTTTACGAAGTGTAAATCCTGCAATGTAGTAAGCATGGTTGTCATCTCGATTTTTCTGAGGATCAGGAAGGATAAGTGACTGCTAGTAAGAGGCAGAATTAGGAACTAAGCTCATACCATCTGCACTGTAGGACTCTGCAGTTTCCATTTCTCCAGAGCTGTAGTATTTTCTTTGTTGTCTCCACTCTTTGGTCCCAGAGTCTCCCCACCAGTAGAATCCTTAGCCTAGATCAGTGTTTTTCAACCTCAGCACTATCTATAATTGGGGCCAGATAATTCTTTGTTGTGGAGGAGGGGCTTGTCCTGGGCATTGTGAGATGTTTTGTAGCATCCCTGACCTCTACCTACTAGATGCCAGGAGCAGCCCCCAATTGTGACAGCCAGAAATGTCTCCTGATGTTGCAGAATGTCCTGTGAGAGACAAAATGGTGCTGGCTAAAAACCCCTGCCCAGCCGGGCGCGGAGGCCCATGCCTGTAATCTCAGCACTTTGAGAGGCCAAGGAGGCGGATCACCTGAGGTCAGGAGTTCGAGACCAGCCTGGCTAACATGGTGAAACCCGGTTTCCACTAAAAATACAAAAAATTAGCCGGGCGTGGTGGCGTACGTCCGTTAATTCCAACTACTTGGGAGGCTGAGGCAGGAGAATCTCTTGAACCCGGGAGGCGGAGGTTGCAGTGAGCTGAGATCGTGCCATGGCATGGCTGCCCATGCCAGCTTGGGCAACAAGAGCAAAACTCCATCTCAGAAAAAACAAACAAACAAACAAAAAACCCTGCCCTAGATTAAGGAAGGTGGAAGGGAAATGTGTTTGTTGGAGGAGGGGAAAAGCGGAGGTGGGGGTTGGCTATCATTTATTGAG
Source organism: Pongo abelii (assembly GCF_028885655.2). Classification (NCBI taxonomy): domain Eukaryota; kingdom Metazoa; phylum Chordata; class Mammalia; order Primates; family Hominidae; genus Pongo; species Pongo abelii. Next base: position 129,223,239 of record NC_085928.1, on the reverse strand, counting down.
CACTTACTGTGTGTCAGGCAAATTCCAAACCTTGTCTCTGGTTTACCAACAGAAATCAGGATTATCTGCATTTTCAGCAAAGAAGGACTAGGGCTCAGAGAAATAAAACTCTATGGCCATTAGTAAGTGGCAGAAGAGAGATTTAAATTCAGGTCCACCTGGCAGCAAAGCTTACCACTTTCCCATCACCACCTCCACACAATTTTATGCAGGCTCATGGCATTTTCTTTCTTTTTAGGAACCAAGAAAACCCACACAGTGAGGATTAAATCGGTTTCAAAGTTATTTTGAGGCTGTTCATATGGTGCATACCTGTAAGAAACAAAACAGAAAAATTTCTTTGCAGCAAAATTCTGAGTAAGCCAAGCATTATTTTATTGAGAAAAAGAGGGTTTTGGCTAAATTCTAGTGTAATCGATCATACTTGAACTTCCTTAGATCTTAGAGGAGTAGCAAGGTATGTGACAAAGCATAATTTCATTGTTGTCTTCCAAGTATTTCCCTTTTAGTTTTCTGTCAGGCTGGTACTAATGTGGGTTTCAAATAGATATATATAGTACATAAGCAAAGAATGTGTGTGTGGATATCTGAAATGAATGTGAATGTGTATATCTGAAATGATATACATGTTAATGCTCCTATTTTAATCTACTCTGTGTGCAGGAAATTTGATCAGATAAAATAATGTCATTTATTGGTGTGATAGTTCCTTTTGTAAGTATTATGGGAATCCCGATAGAAGTGAAATATGGAACTGAGTCAGTTGATGTTGAGAAAAACTCTTCAGGGGACCTCAATATTGCAAAGCAATTAGCTTCATCTACACATGACTCCTGAGACCTATTCTAGCATTTGTTCACTTAATGCAGTTTCATTTCTGATGCCTCCACGTTCAGATTATTAATAAGCAGTTAGATGTGTCAGCCTGTTAAGTGACTGTAAGAGAGGATTTATTTGAATGCTGGCATAAGCTATCTTAGTACGTCCTAGAAAATAGTGATAGAAAACATGTTTAAAACGTCATGCAAAACAACCTATGAGATATTTTTGAATATATTCCTTGTGGTGAGAACACATATTATAAAAATGAAATGTTGGTGTTGAATGTGTCATGGTACCTTATGAAAATATGACAGCACTTCCCATGGTAAAAGCCAGTCCCAGGAATAACTTCTATTGCTGGCCATGAGCCCAGACAGGTATAGCTACAACACAGAGTGAGTAGTGGGTCCTGAGCCTTACTCTCTTTCTAAGGCCCAAACTATCTTGTCAAATTTAACCATATCTTGAATTGAATCAGTGTTTGGAAAGTTATAACCATGAGTTAAAAGCAAGAGAGTTACAAAGTTCTGCAGTTCTCAAATTTGAGTAAGTAGGCCTGACCAGACCAAACCCTGTGACCTTCCTAGCCTAGGAAACAAATCAAGGAGATGGAAAATGAGAATTTAAAAAGCTGGGGGGTTTGGTGAGATAATAGTAAACATATTAAGTCATTTAAATCTCATTTATAAAGGCTGAAAGCATTGCTGTGTTTTAAATTTCCTGATTCTAAGGTGCTCAGTTCTCCCTCTCCTCATGGTATGGGGGAAGGAGTAAATGAACTAATGTCTATTAAGCACTTTGCATGGTCCCTAACACAGTAGGCGCTCAGTAAATAGTAATTACTATTAGTTCAGGCTCTTCTGGTACAACTTTGAACACACTGCCAACTAAAAGCCACTGCCAAAATTCTGTGAGAGTGAACGAAGACTTCTGGTTTATGGTGAGCATAAACACACACAGCCTGAAGATCTTAATGCATTAAGTACTTAACAAGGTGGAGTATTTAGTAAGGACCTGTGCAAAGGGCAAGTTGACAGAGTTCTGATGCTAAATTAACTCAGCAAAATGGGATTACAGGAAGATTAGGACAATAACAAGACATTTTTTATGTTAGGGTGTCTCAGACTTCAATGTGCATAAAAATGATCAAGGGGTCTTGTTAGGATGCCTATTCTGATTCTGCATTTCTGGGGTGGGGCCAAGATTCTGCTTTTTTTTTTTTTTTTGAGACAGAGTTTCGCTTTTGTTGCACAGGCTGGAGTGCAATGGCACGATCTCAGCTCACTGCAACCTCCGCCTCCCGGGTTCAAGTGATTCTCCTGCCTCAGCCTCCCAAGTAGCTGGGATTACAGGCATGCACCATCACGCCCAGCTAATTTTGTATTTTTAGTAGAGATGGGGTTTCTCCATGTTGGTCAAGCTGGTCTTGAATTCCTGACCTCAGGTGATCTTCCCACCTTGGATTAAGTGCTGGGATTACAGGCATGAGCCACTGTGCCCGGCCAAGTTTCTGCATTTTAACAAGTTTCCAGGTGATGCTGATGCTGCTTGTCCAGGACCACACTTTAATGAGCAAGGCTTTATTAAAGACTCAAAACCAAATTCTTTTCCCTAGCCCTTCCTTTTGTCTCCTGCCTATGCTCAGCACCTGTTTCATGTGTGGTCAGAATAGCAGAGTTTCTCACAACCCAGCTCCAGCCCTCGGCCAGGATCCCTGGTGACCCGGGCAAACACACACTTCTTTAGGGTCACGGGCAGGTTACTGAGTCAAGACTGCCAAAGCCCCACAGTGATATTTTCCTTCACTTCCCATCCTCCTCCCTCTCTAGCCACCCCAAACCCGGGACTAGTCTTGGAGCTGCTTAATAATAACAAAGCCAGCAGCAGAGTGAGGCAAGATTTCAAAGCAGAGTTTTTCTTGTTTGGCAATTACCTAATTTCAGGATGCGATTCACAGATTTGCAAAACCCATGTGTGTGGAAACCGTTTCTCCTAAAAGATGATTAAAAGCAGATCCTCTCCTGAAAAGGCGACATAAAAATTAAGTGAGTGACAGTATGGAGTCTTCCCGTGCCCCAAATGTTTGGATGCATGTAAATTACATTTTAATAAAATGTCTACACACGAGTTCATACACGCATGCGCACACGCAAATAGTGGAGGATCTGGTTCTAATTACTTGTACTTTAGTTGAACTTTGGTGTTTCCTTTGACTCTCTCCCTAATGTATGTGAGCTGTAGGCTTTGCAGTCCTGCAGTGAATCCACAGAAAAAGGAAGAAAAAAATCCAGATATGCTCTCTTTGGTGCCAACAAAAATGAAGTCCAAACGAACATTTTGGCCAAATGCAACTTTGCTCTTCTCCCTTAATTAGCTGAAATTACTCCCTTCCACTGGGATTCGGAGCTCTGGGCTCAAAATTCCCCTGGGGCCATGCAGGAAATGTCTTTTGCGTTATAACTCCTTTTTCTTTTAAAGCTCAGCTGCCCAGAGAGTGCATTAAAATACTGTCTTAATCATAGAAGGTTCTAGTAAAAAGGCTAGGCTTTCCTAATGCATGATGCCTGCCTGCCTGTAATCAGGCCCAACCTAAAATCCTGAAATCTGTCAACATGGTTTAGCCAGCCGTAAATTAGCTCTCACAAAGAAAAAAAAAAAAAGTATACTGAGCTCTCTTAAAAATGTTATCTGCTACTTAATCTAACCTTTAGAAAAATGCCAAGCATGTAAGGAATTGTGAAGGGAGCTATTGTCGAAGACTTTCTGTGTGTTTAAATGACACTCAGGTGTGTTGTAACAACAAGGACATTTATACTGTGTTTTCTCAGGTGAGTTAAATTCGTAAGTGCCAAGTCCTCTTAACAGGCAGCAATGTTAATTTCTTTTCTTTTGGGAATGAATCAACCCAAGAGCTGTGGCAGTGTTTAAGAAAGCTTTGTCAGTGGGAACTCAGGAATTCTGCTTTTGTACCATCCCAGTCGGTGGAGATTTTGTTTAGCTTTGTTTTTGTTTTGTCTGCAAACAACCTCTGAGTTTGAAGTCCTTTTAGAGGACTGTTTCTCAAAATGCAATCCGGAGACCTGTGCCCGTCCACAATGAGAGAAGTTCAGACATTGAGAGCAAGTGTTTCGAAACTTTTGCAGTAATTTGACAGGGTAATTTTATGTCCATTAAATCTAATTTTTTTTAAAGAGTTGGAGCTTGTGCTTTGGACATCTTTGTTTTTCCTTAACTCCTATTTCCTGGAGATTCATTTGTATTGAACTTGATCAATCCATGAGGGTTTGGGGGAAAGACTAAGAAATGGTGCTTCACCATTGATAGTCTGAAAAACACGAATTTAAAGCAAATGTCCTTCTCCCTAAGCTCAAGAATTCTCCTGCTGCAGGCCACACTTCGAGGAACATTGATTTAAAGGCAAATGAGTCCCATGACTAATTTATTGTACAAGGAAGGGGATTCTAGCTTTGTTTTCCTTAGTGATAGTTATCTGCATGTTGTGGGGGTGGAGATGTCTAAAATAGGGGCTAGCAGCTTCCAAGGACAATGCTGCAGGTTTGGTTCATTCTCATCTTCCCTGAGGCTCACTGTCTCCACTCGTGTGCAGTTCAGAGCAGGCCTCTCAGCATCACTGGTGCTGACTGTGCTCTGGGCGGGGACCCACAGAGCCAAGCATCCATCTCACCCGAGTAGCAGAAGTTCCTCTGACTTGCCCATTCCCTGACGAAGCAGGGCAGCCCATCTGGTTAGCAGTTTGGATGCCACATTGGAGGCTGCTGCTTGTTGGGCATTCAATCAGCAAACAGAACTGAGTAAGTCCGTAAGTAGGCAAGGAAATAAATAAAAACAGGAGACAAAAAGCAGATCCGAATTATTCCTCAAAGACTGCTTCTCCAAACTGAAATCACATCAGGATGGCTGCAGTGTAGTTGTTTTATTGAATGACACAAGCCTCTTTTCCCCCTGGGAAGTCTAAAAACTGCTTTTTTGGCCTGCCTGAGATCGCTGAATGAGCTAATACAGAACACATTGTCTGCTGAGCCGGCAGAGTTTTCAAGCAAAAATTTTATCATTCCATAGACTGATTGTGCTTGCCTGCAATAAGGAACAAAATGTTTGAGGCTTCTCAAGGGCATTTGATGAATCTAACTCTAATTTAAAGGGACTAATAGATTATTGATTTAAGCAGGATGACAGTGAACAGATCAATGGCTGAGCACTCTGTATCTACCTTAAATACCAAAAATGACTGGTAAAAGGAAAGCCATGGGCTGTCCCCCTGCTTGTTTCCCACTGACTTTCTTGGGGGGTGGAGGAAGGCAAAAAAAGAAAAGGAACTCTGATAAACTTTGCCAAAGTATGTTTTTGCTACCTTACCAAAAAGACAAGAGATTGCATTAAAGTACAACTCTTTTATATTGATGCCATATCCTGGTTGTAATTCTAGAATTTGTCTTGGCACGTTCACCTGAGGCTAGCTTTGGTGATCTGACAGACTATACCACTGAATTTTTTTTTTTTTTTTTTTTTTTGCCTTGCATTGTTCTCAGTGTTATAGGCCACATAGAGGAAATAAAAGACCACTGACCATCAATTCTGAAGGTGATATTTGAATATATATAGTCAAATACTTAATTTTTTACTACTGGTGGGAAAATTTTTCCAAAGATGATTTTTTTTTGGGATCGTACATAACGTTTTTCCCTTTCTGTTTTTGTGGCATTTGTAGCATTCAAATTATGTTCATTTATGGCATTGGCAGGATTCAAATTATAAAAACAGTAGAAAAAACCAATTTATCATTTAAAAACATAGCCCAGTCACTTCCTCTTGGAAGGCTCCCTTGATTTCTCCTGGGATGAATAAGGCGTATAGTTCACTCTGACATTATATTAGTGGTTCCCAAACTACTTCAGTTTGGATTCGCCTGGGAATACTTTTTATTATTTTTATTTTTTGTTTTGTTTTTCTGTTTTAAATCTTACAGTCAGCTAAAAGGGAATATTTTTTAAAAATGGCAATTCCTAGCTCCATTCTCAGACATTCTGGCCTAATAGATCTGGGATACAACTTGGTCATTAGGACGTTAAAAAGCTCCCCAGCTGGTTCTAGTGTGCAGCCAAGTTTGGAACCCACTGTATTATCATTGTTGGTTTATTCTCTATTAGGCCAAATTTGTCAAGGATAAGGGATTATGTACTATCACTGCCCATAGTGTATAACACAATGCCTGGCATGTTATGTCACTCGGCCAAACAAATGATTGAACACATGAACAGTCTGAGAATCTATTGTACTCATATGAGAAAGTTCTTAGAATTATTGGTGAAATCACCACAACCTAAATAAAAGTCCAGGGCTCTCACTATTGATTACTTACAATAGAACATTTTCATTCATGGCAACTTTTCAGGAAAAGCCTTCTGGATTCATTCATTTGTTATAAATGACTCTTATCCATAGGAAAAGATCCAGTCTTTGTAAAATGTTTTGGGATCCTTAACGTCCAGTAGACTTCCCGTTTTTTGTGTGCTTTGCCCCAACTTTCTTGGGGTATTAAATTATGCACAATTTTGTTTCCTTTCTTTGGGAGATGAAATGCTGGACTCCCTTCAGTGCATGTGTTTGAAGTGGCATATTTATGGAAATTACTACCTACTTTTGAAATTCAGGGCATAGCTCTGACAGCTGATTCCAGCCCTACCAGAATTCTATTTACAACTTTCCTAGACAAGCCAGATTAGCTGTTCTACATGAACAAGTAGGACCTTAAAACACACCGCTCCCCACCTTCCTTCTGTGAAGAACTCAATGCGAGATTGATCATAGTGGTGACGACATGACTCTGTCAGTTGTTGAAGCACATGGATGGAAGTAGAAGCACACAAGTCAAACCACTCCAAAAGGTTTGAGAGGCATCTGGGGAAGGGGTCACTTACGTTGATATCAGGAGTGTAAATCCACACAGCCTTTCTAGAAGTCAGTTCATCAACATGCATTAAAAACAAAATATTTTTAAAATAACAACTTTTGAACTGATAATTACACTTCAGTAATGTATTTGAAGGAAATAAAGATGTGGTGAGATTAGCTACAAAGTTGTTCATCACAATGGAATGTTTTCTGTGAAAAATATTTATCGACAAGGAAATAAATTGATGACATCATAGGTTAAACAAAGTCCTCAGCAGTGTCAGTATAATTCCACCTTAGTAGACAAACCCAAAACATTTATGTGCATAGAAAAAAATTCTGGAAGGTCGTACACAGTGAATTTCTCTGAGTGAAAAGATTGTGCGTGATTCTGTGTGTATTTTTTCTTAGATTTTTAACAGAGAGTGATACATTGTTTTGTAATTTTAACAAGCAGTGTTTTCTTGTTAATTCACTTTCAGTGAAGCTGATTAGTTCCGTGTGAAGAATGCTTTTGCATCTACTGCTTGATAGCTGACAAGCTTTAGTGACATCTCAGATGCCGGCCCTTCTATAAAACAGTTGCTACCACTGTGCCAACTTATTCAAAGTAAGGGCTTCCTATCTGCCAGAAATAATCTACTCAAGATTGATATCTTCATCCCAGATACCTTGGTTCTAACCAGTAAAGACTACAATAGATTTATCTACTAGGACCTCTACTACTGAAATGAATTCATTCCAAGATTCTTCTGAATTATGAAAATACTATAATTATAGTTGATTCTGTTCCAAAGGGCTAATTAATTACTTTTTTAAGGAAGCAAAGGAGTATAAGAGCTATTTGGTTTCTAATTTTATCATTTAACAACTTAGAGGGACTCTCAGTGCTCAAAATGAGGGAGAAAAAGGAAAAGGAAAAAGTTCATGCGCTAATTCAGCAAATATTTATTGATTATCTGCCATGTGCCAGGACCTCTACTAGTCCTGGAACACAGATGTATACAATGCAGGTGAGTTTCTTTGCCTTATGAAACTCAATATTTAGAGTATGGGGGATGGCAGATGTAGAATATAAAATTATATACAAACATCTAAAATTTGAACACTGGTTAGGGTTTTATGGAAATAAAATAGTGAGACAGAGCGACCAGGAATGGAGAGGGGCATTTTAATGAGCGAAGTCATCTCTGGGAAGGTAACATTTGCTTTGTGATCTAAGAAATGAAAAACAACCAGATATTTGAAGGTCTGAGAATATCCAGAAAGGACAAATAGTTATCGCAATAGCCTCAGTTGGTGTGAGAGCTTGGCCTATTCAGAAGACAGAATAGATGCCAATTATAAAGAACTCAATAAATTAGGGGACTCACTGAAGGAAATGATGCTGCTAAAAGGCCGTGTGATGAAAAGCCTTGTAGAACATACTAAGGAGTTTGACTTTGATCTAATTGGTGACTATTGGAGGGCTTTAGATAGGCAAGTGAAACAGATGGATTTTAACATTTGAACAACTATCTTGACTGCTTGTTTGAAGAATAGACACTAGGTAGGAAGAAGGGGCATGAAGTGACCAACGAAGAAGCTATTGCAGCAGTTGTGAGAGGCGATGGTGGATTACTAGCATGGTGTGGTAGCAGGATAGTGATGTGGGGATGGATTAACAATAAGTTTAGTGGGTAGAGTTGACCTGACTTGCTAAAAGCTTGCCTGCAGGATAAATCCAGTCGGGAGAGTATCTACTCTGGGAGATTGTACGCAGTAGGGCAACTGGAAACTTTATATTCTGGAAAATATACTGTGTATTGAAAAGCAATTTGGAGACTAGAAGATTCTGGAACATTATTTAACCACTTTTAATTCCCCTTCCTGATTTCCATCTTATTTTATGAGCATATTTACCTGTGATAGAAGTACAGCCAGTTCTTGCTTTGATTCTGAGTACAATCCTGAAGAATTAGGGGTAGGAGAACAACCCGTTCTTATATTTTGTGAACTCCCATTTCCCATGGAATTTGGGTGGTTAGATAACAGGATGGAGGATTATGTTTTTTTTTTAAATCTAGAATAAAGAGTAACATGACTTAAAAGTGAATCGCACCACTCTGTGTCATCATTAGTTTTAACCTACTGCTTCTCAAACGTTAATTGTACATTTAGTCATCTGGGGGTTTCATCAAAATGCAGATTCAGATTCCACAGGTCTGAGCTGGGACCTGATACTATTTTTCTAATAACATCTTAAGTGATGCTGATGCATGTTGGCCCAAGGAGCCTTCTTTGAATAGCAAAGGTCTTACCCATATTGTTATTAATGAAGATCAGTTATGGCTGCATCATGCTAAAGACCCTCGCAATATACTTGTTGAATGAATAATTTGGGCATTCTCTTCATTTGTCCAAAGGAAAATTTTAAAATTTTTATTTATTTATTTTTTTTTTGAGATGGAGTCTTGCTCTGTTGCCCAGGCTGGAGTTCAATGGCACGATTTCAGCTCACTGCAACCTCTGCCTCCTGGGTTCAAGTGATTCTTCTGCCTCAGCCTCCTGAGTAGCTGGGATTACAGGCGCACACCGCCACACCTTGCTAATTTTCGTATTTTTAATAGAGATGGGGTTTCACCATGCTGGCCAGGCTGGTCTCAAACTCCTGACCTCAGGTGATCCCCCTGCCTCAGCCTCCCAAAGTGCTAGGATTACAGGTGTGAGCTACTGCACCCGGCCCAAAGAAAATTTACTTTTGGTTAAGTGAGCAACAAGGTCAAGTCGTTTGAGATTCTACATGAATCAGAAGCTACTGGGGTTTGTAGTATGATTATCTGAATTGGTGTCTTGGCTCTACCACTGCTCTGTTGGTCTTAGTTGGACAAGTCGCTTCCTTCCTCTGAGTTTCTGTTTCTGTTGTGGGTAAAATTGTGATAAAAACCACGGCCCTCACAGTGCTGTGTGAGCTGTGGACTGTAAGTGAGAGATGTATGAGACTGCTTTGTAAACCGTAGAGCACCACATCAATGTCAGTGTCACCACTGCTGGGCCTACAATGACAGCTGTTTTTATGAGCTCATTCCTGCTGGTGTTATTGCTGAATTTGGGGCAGAAGCATATGAATTCACTGTTGAAAAAAGTAATGAACTAAAATACATTTTCTCTTTTTTCTCTGTCTACCCCATCTCTCTTATAGCGATTGAAACACAGAGCACCAGCTCTGAGGAACTCGTCCCAAGCCCCCCATCTCCACTTCCTCCCCCTCGAGTATACAAACCCTGCTTCGTCTGCCAGGACAAATCATCAGGGTACCACTATGGGGTCAGCGCCTGTGAGGGATGTAAGGTGAGTATTCACACCTCTGTGCCTGATGAACTCTCATTCTCCATGTACTTTCTGGAGGTGACCTACCCAGTTCCAAAAATGGGCTGGATGTGTAACATCACCTCCCATCAGTGTGGCGAATTCAGTTATATTCAATGGTTTTTATTACTTCCTTATATATCTTCGGTTTAAAATTCAGAAACTTCTGCAAATGACTGATTAGGGTCAAAGGTTCTAAGGCCTTTAAAATACCCCCACATAATAATTCCTTTTAGATAATAAGAACTGGCTAGGCCAGGTGTGATGGCTTACGCCTGTAATCCCAGCACTTTGGGAGGCCAAAGTGGGCAATCACTTGAGGTTAGGAGTTTGAAGCCTGCCTGGCCAACATGGCAAAACCTCATCTCTACTAAAAATACAAAAATTAGCCAGGCATGAGTGGCTGGTTCATCTAGTCCCAGCTACTCAGGAGGCTGAGACACGAGAACCACTTGAAACTGGGAAGCAGAGGTTGCAGCCAGCCAAGATCACACCACTGCACTCCAACCTGGACAACAGAGCGAGACTTTGTCTCAAAAACCAAACAAACAAAAAACAAAGAACTGGTTGGAAGAATCTTGAAAAGCATCATTCTTTTTCTCTTTAGAACATGCCGTCTGGTGTCTGTAGTTTTATTTTATTTTTGAATATGACTGACAGTCCACTGAATCAACTTGCAGGGAATCCAAGGTTGCAATTGGGATTTGTCTGCTGGCTGTTTTCCTCAGCTCTGTGGCCTTTGAATTACAGTTTGATTTTCAGCCTGTAGGGACTTGCTACTGTATGTGTGTCATAAATTCAGGGGAGCTGGATTTAAAATTCCTGCCTACAGAATACTGGAGGCTGAACATGTGTCAGAGAGTAGTATATGGCTGCTTTGAATCAAGCGAGACAATTGTAATCAAGTCCAACAGTCTTAATTGAGTGAAAGAGCTTCTTCTTTTTTTTCAGGAAAGAAAAGAAACAATGACTTCAAAGGCAAATACAACTAACTCATCCATAAAAAATTTCTCAAAGGAACTATGGCTGTCTTGAACTAGCCCTTCCCTAGATATATAACTTCTTTAAGTCCTTTCTGGATGGTTGTTTAGATCTGTTGTTTATACATCTAAATTGCATGATTCATTTGTAATTGTTAACATGTTGGAATAATGTTACAGGTACTCCATAGCATTTTATATTTGGCTTATCAGAGTTAGCACTTAACTGTATATATTGGTTAGACACTGTTGTATAACAAACCATCCTAAAACTAAATGGCTTAAGACAACAATTCTTTATTTAGCCTGCAATTCTGTGGGTCAGCAGTTTCAGCCAGACTCATCTGCATGGTTCATCTGGACTTGGCTAGGCTCCACCATGTATCTCCGGGCAGTTGTAGGTTAGCTAGTTGGCTCTGCTTCTAGGGGTGCTGACTGTGGGCTGGGGAGACTCAGCTCTCCTCCATGTGATCCCTCATTCCCATCAGGCTGGCCCTGGCTTGTTCGCAGAGGCAGGGTTCCAGAAGACAGAACAAAAGCACATAAGGTCTCCAGAGGCTTAGGCTAAGAAGCATCTCATTACCACTTCTGCAACACTATTGGCCAAAGCAAGTTGTAAGGTCAGCCTAGACTCAGTACGTAGGAACATCAGCTCAACTTTTGTTCTTCTTTTAAATAAAATAAAACTAATCTGTCAACTTGAAAAAGCTTTTTTGTAGAGATGGGGGTCTCACGTATGTTGCCCAGGCTGATCTCGAATTCCTGGGCTCAAGTGATCCTCCCACCTTGGCCTCCCAAAGTGCTGGGAATACAGGTGTGAGCCACCGCATCCAGCCCCTCAATTTCTTAATGGGCAGAGCTTCAAAGTAATAAATGATATAGATATGGAGGGGCCAGGGGGAATGGGTATCATTTTTGTAATTAAACCACTGTACTGCATGTCTGATTGCCTATGAACACAAAGTGGTTGGGGACCCTAGCTCCACTGCCCAGCATGTCATACACAGTCTGGCATATAGTGGGTGCTTAAAGATTGAACAAATGTGGCTGGGTGCAGTGGCTCACGCATGTAATCCCAGCACTTTGGGAGGTCGAGGCAGGCGGATCACGAAGTCAAGAGATCGAGACAATTCTGGCCAAAATGGTGAAACCCCGTCTCTACTAAAAGTACACAAATTAGCTGGGTGTGGTGGCGCTTGCCTGTAGTCCCAGCTACTTGGGAGGCTGAGGCAGGAGAATTGCTTGAACCCGGGAGGCAGAGGTTGCAGTGAGCCGAGATCACGCCACTGCACTCCAGCCTGACGACAGAGTGAGACTCTGTCTCAAAAAAAAGAAGATTGAACAAATGCGTAAATGTCACTCAGCCCCTCAAAGTAATTTTGTGAGTTTTTCCCTTCTTTTCAAATCATTGAAATAAACATATTTGTTATGGTTTATTAATATAATAAGGCCAGTTTTGGGAAATTCATTAAAGGCTTAGGAACATCTCTCTGCCTCTGGGATTGTGCTATTTTATGGCAGTTCTCTTTTCTCCAGTAGATTCTGACATGGTAGTCAGGAAAGTTACATGGGCAACCAGTTGGCAGCTGACTAAAAAGCAAGACATTTGTTCATTCAATTATTGCTTTATTATTAGTAACCCCTAGCTGAACCTACTTAAATTTATTCTGAGATTTGGAAAGGTTTCAGTGGAATAGCTAGTTCATTTTGTCCACTTGTTGTGCAATATATAAATAAATGATTTTCTAATGTTTATTTGAAAAGTAAATGAAAAGATGCTTCTTTATTTCTGAAAAATGTTAAGTCATCTCACGTCCAGAAATCTGAGTGAGGTATGCTGTAATTCAGCTTACCTGCTCTCATCATTATCCAACGTGTCTCTGGGGCACATACTAGGAGCTGCATATGAAGCTGTTTCACGATCTGTATAGCACAAACTGCTTTAATCAGCTCATAGTCAGTGAGTTCTCTGACCTTAATTTGGGATTCTGACTCTTTTTTAGGAAAAACCCCAATAAAAATAAAACCCATACCGGCACAAGCAACTTTGATAAACTCGGTTAAGTGATACAGAGTCATATTATGGTGTATCTTTTTAACAGAGCTATAAACCCAATAAGGTCAGGTGAGTTCAGCAGCCAGTTGAATTTGATAATTTTTATATTGTGGGTGGATTGCTCTTCTCCCTGGTCATTGAGAAAGACTTGGTCTACATTTAAGCTTGCTGGGAAAATGCAGTGACAAAATTCACAGAACTGAGAAACATGAGGAGGTAACGGTAAAATGTAACAGCCGAAGAAAAAGAAATATAACTTTAAAAAAATTAAATATAATTTTATTGTCATTTAAAAAATTATCAATACAGTATAGAATTTATTGTATAAAAACAGAAAGTTAGAACAACCATGATTCTACCCTGGGAGAGAACCCCTGTAAAACTCAGCTTTTCTATAAGTATATGCATATTGTTATTGTTTCAGAAAAATGGAATTTTGTGTTGTATACTGGTTTTAACTTAATCTTTAATAATATTTTATGACCCAAATTTAAGCAACTGCATAGCTTTTATGCTTATACAATTAATATAGTAGTTTATGGATATGTCATAATTTATTTAACTAATTAATTAAGGTGTTTACAGTTTTTTTTTTATTATAAATAACACTTTAATGTATGGCCTTTAAGTATATCTCTGAAAATTTCCTTAGGATAAAATTTTCCTTAAGATAAATCAGTATAAGTGGAATTTTTAGATCGCTGGCTTTGTATATTTGTAAGGCTTTTGAATCAGATTGCCAGAATACCCCCTAGAAAAGATTATTGTCTAGTAGTCTGTAAAAAGTAAATCCTTTTGGAAACTATCTATTAGGAATCTCTCCCTTGTGATATAATAAGGTAATGAATCCAGAAGCAACTTTTCTTCTTGAATTCTGCCTGTATTTAATTTGATATTTACTATGGGCCCTGTGTGTGGTATCATTTTAGGATACCAGCAGATGCACCATAGGCCCCGGTTGACCTGTAGAAACTGGCCCAACCATTGGCTGGAAATCAAAGTTTACTACTGTAAGCTGAGAACCTCTGCTCTAAAGTAGGACTCCCAAACAGAGCCTGGTATATCTTCAAGAAGTAATGCCTACAGTGGCTTCTGCCTGTCGTAACCAGGATGACCTAATTGACTATTATTTGGGGAAGAGAACTTTCCGTCCTCCTAGGGACTGGGTGACAGTCTCAGCCTCTGCTGCAGCCATATGATGGTGGTTAGAATTTAACAAGTGGGTGTGGTCCATCTCTGGGAATGAATGGTCAGCGGCTGCTGTATTGAGACATTACCATGGCAGCATAACCACTAGACACATGGTAGGGATGCCCCGTTTAGGGGGTTTCCAGCTGAGCGGTGGCAGTTTTTGTGTAGGGGACAAAGAGTACACAAAATGAATGTGCAGCATGGTTAGCCAAGAATGTTTAACAGTATAAAATAATAAAGCAATATTAAAAAGAAAATAATAGGACAAAATAATATAATGTCTTTGGAAAGCAGTCTTATTGCTCATAGCTAAAATTTAATGCAAAATTTTGGCCTTAATCATATTTTACATTTCAATTTTTATAGCTTTTGAGGAATGTGAAGTCTAGAGTGAGAATGCTGGGATTTGAATTCTAGCTAGACTACTTACTAGCTTGGTGCAACTCTCTTTTCTCATCTGGAAAAATGGGGGTGATATTACCTACCTCATAGTATTGTTGTGAGGATAAAATGTTTTTACTATGTATAAACCATATAGAATAGTACCTAGCACATAGTAAGTGATAGGTACTAAGTGGCACATGCATGCTTAGTTATTGTTTTGTTTTGTTTTTTTTTGTTTGTTTTTGTTGAGATGGAGTTTCACTCTTGTTACCCAGGCTGGAGTGCAGTGGCGCGATCTAGGCTCACTGCAACCTCTGCCTCCCAGGTTCAAGGGATTCTCCTGCCTCAGCCTCCCGAGTAGCTGGGATTACAGGCTTTACAAGCATGTGCCACCACGCCCAGCTAATTTTGTATTTTTAGTAGAGACGGGATTTCTCCATGTTGGTCAGGCTGGTCTCAAACTCCCAACCTCAGGTGATCCGCCCACCTAGGCCTCCCAAAATGCTAGGATTACAGGCGTGAGCCACCGCTCCCAGCCTATTGTTTGTTTCATCATTAAGTTATTATAATGACTTTTGCACACAGTGATGTAACATCAATTATAATCTTAGTACTCTTCTTGTAGTGTTCTTTCTGCAGTTCTCCATTCTTTTCTACCAAAATAACACTGCCTCTTTCCTTCAAGGCTCACGTTAAGACCCTACTACTCCATGGAGCCTCCCCAGATTACCCTAGTACAGATGTTGCCAAATTGCTTCTGCAAAGAGCCAGATAGTAAATATTTTAGGCTTTGAGGGCCATGTGGTCTTTGCTGCCATTATTCAACTCTGTCATTGTAGCATGAAAGGTGCTGTAGATAATATGTACAAAAATGGGAATGGCTATGTTTCAATAAAACTTTGTTTACAAAAGCAGTGGACCAGATTTGGCCCTTGATGGTGTTATTCTTCTTACAACTTCTAAAACTCAGAAGCTGGTGTCCCAGAGCTCTCATGCCAAAAGTGGCAAGCCAGCTGGTTTTGCTGGGCTATGGGCCTGGGGTCTGCTGCTCCACTTCCATACTGCTAAAAGAAGTTCATGTCCACCTGCCCAGGGCTCCATGGCTTAGAAGCTTTAAGCCATGTCTGGTCATTCCTCCACCCTTCCATTCACACTCAACTCCCACTTTCCCATCATCCAAAGTCAGAGAAATTAGAAATATCCAAGTAATTGAGCTACGTCCAGAAATACCTGGCATCACACCTTGGAGAGGTTTCTGGAACATATTCTATGCTGTTCTATCAGTTAGCTTCTTCTGCTTAACAAATAACTCAAATGCTTAATGTCTTAAAACAATAGACATTTATTATTCATTATAATTCTGGACAGGTCTTCTTGTCTTGGCTGACTTGGCTTGGGCCAGGTTGTCTAGGATGGTCTCACTCACATGTCTGGGGCCTTGGCAGGATGACCAGATCCTCTCCCCATGTTGTTGCTCACCATTAGCCTAGCCTAGGCTTCTTCACATGGTGGATGGGTTCCCATCAGTAAGAGAAGACAATCAGCATGCTCAAACACTTCTCACCCTCTGCTTTGCATCACATTTGCTGATATCCCCTTGGCCAAACAAATTACATGACTAAGCTTGGATTCTATGGATGAAGAAATAAACTTCACCTCCTAAGGGGAGAAGTGACAAAGTCACCTTGCAAAAGGGAGAGCCTACCAGAACCTGCATTTGGTTACATACCGTCTTCTATTATTCCCTAGTTTGATGGGCAAGTCTCTTCTGACAACCTTGTTCACCAGTCATTCATCCTTAAGCATGTATTTGTTGAACACCTACTAAGTTTCAGGCCCTATGCCGGGTGCTAGAGATACAACAGTGAACATGACAAAGTTCCTCATGGAATTTAGTGTCTCACACAAGGGACAGATGATAATTCAAATTTGGAAAACAATAAACAGAACGGTCTAATAAAGAATAATTTAGGGGTGTTCTATTTCACAGGGGTCAAGGGGGCCTGATGTGATGGGGGTCAGGTGGGATCTCATGGCTGAGAAGGAACCAGCAGTGTGAGTCATAGAGAGAAAGCATTTTAGGTCAGAAACCAAACACTTGGATTCTGGGACCATTTCTACTTCTCCTGGCTATGTCCATTGACTTCTCTTGGCCTTAGCCTATCTGTAAAATGAAAGCAAATCCACAAGTTTGAATCCAGTCCCATGCCAAATACAGACATAAAAGCAGTGAATCCAATAATGGCACTGATTTCTTGTTAGGGCTGGCTTAAGTGGAGCGAGAGGTCTCCAGTGTTTGTACGTCCAAGTGTGGAGTAGAAGGAAGAAGAAAACTACCCTTGTTGGGTGCCTTCTGTACACTAGGCATTTGGGCATTTTTTTTTTTTTTTTTTTTTTTTTTTACCCATAGCGCTTTTATTTGTCACAACAGTTCTGCAAGGTAGGCTCTGTGACCCACATTTTATAGATGAGGTAACAGAGGGTCCGAGTACTTAAGGAACTTGGCCAAGGACACACAGCTGGCCTTTGCTAGAGCTGGGATTCAAATCCTTTTCCTGTTAAAAAAACACTCCACTGCTTCAGTCACACTTAGACAGAAGGTCTGAAGCAGTGGTGTGTTATGGTCTAGAGTGGGGGTTTCATAGGCCACCAAATTTAAAACTAACAGATAGGGGCATATTTTTAAAAAACATATTGTCTTGATCATTTCATAAAAGAAATGACATCTCTGCAACAAAAAATTTAAAAAGGAAGCGCTTACAAGGCAGTCAGTCTTTCCCAAGAAGGGACAGTTAGCAGGCAGAACCCACACATGGGCATGTTCCCAGATGCAGCTTTGTCCTTGTTCTCTACATTTTGCCTTTGATGGGTGGAAACTTCCTATCCCTAAGCCAACCTTTGGGGGCCACAATCCAGCCTGTCCTGCAGAAGGTCCCAGGGCGAGGCCTGGCACAGCCGTGATGGCGTGTCTTCTCCACAAGGGCGCAGAGGAAATGCTTGCTGAAGGTCACATTGGTAGCCTTCTATTTAAAGCAGTCTTTTAAGAGTTTTAACTCCACTAGCCCCCTCAGTCCCTCAGGGCTAATTTTGTCCATTTTTCTCATCTGCCTTTGTTTTGCTAGCCTCTGAAGAGAGGGAGGCCCTCATCTCCATGACAGCGTTGGGCTGCTGGGCTGGGTTTTCCTGGCAGACAGCAAGCAGAATGTTCAGTCACAAAAAGTTTTGCAATCAGGAAGATGGATGTCTGCACTTAATTTTAGAACTTCTATTACATACTTTAAATGAGCTTAATGATTTTATTTGACCAAGGCCATTTAAAACCACATTGTTGTTTTTAATTGGAGTGGATAAACATGAACATGATGCTCTCTTTGGAGAATATTTTTAGCTTTCCTCACTCTGATAGTTGCTTCTGTTTTAGGGGTTTGCTGCAGTATTGATCCCAAAGAACAAAATAACATATCCAAGACAATAACAAAAACAGGACACTCTGTGTGCCACATGTGATAGCTAAAATGAATTATGAAACCTGCCATAAAGTTCATTACTATATTGGATCACACAGAGTAGGTTCCCTCATAGACCCAAAAAGCGGCCCTCTATTCCCTGTTGTTATAATCTGCCAACCATGGAGGATTTACGTGTTTCCTCATTCATTCATCAGACATTTATTAAGTGCCTTCCATGAGACAGGCTCCAGGATATAGAAATGAAAGTTTTGTGTGTATTTTCTTTCCAATGCTGTATCCCATTGCCTAAAAAATACAGAGAACCAGGCCTGTCCAAGAATAGGGATGTAACTGGCTCAAGTCCAGCTGCTGGCTGCTTGGAGGC
Organism: Pongo abelii; assembly: GCF_028885655.2. Lineage (NCBI taxonomy): Eukaryota > Metazoa > Chordata > Mammalia > Primates > Hominidae > Pongo > Pongo abelii. The sequence continues at coordinate 129,204,711 of NC_085928.1, read as the reverse complement.
AGAAAACATGAGAAGCTAGGTGTGGTAAAAGGATTTAAATTCTGGCCTTTGGGGAATGACCAGGCTCAAGTCTTTAAAAGAGCATTCCAAACTTTAGGCTGCGGAGAGGGGCTTAAAATGGGGAACGTGGAGCAGGGGTGGGAGCATGTGGGAGTGGTGCTAGGTGCAAGGTCTGCGTATTCTGTTCTGGAGGCCGTGTTGAGTCACGGTCCACCTGGAGCGCAGCGTGCCATCATTTCAGCAATGCCCATGTTGTAGACTAACCCTTTTGAGGTAATCTCTGCAATTTCACAGCTGGGTCTCCATACCTGGTTTGTTTAAAAATTAGCTCCTGGAACTTCTAAGTAAGTGCCTAATTAGATAAGCTAGTAGTACAAGACAGTGTCTGGTGGGAAGGGAGGGAAACAAAAAGTTTTTAAGTACATTTTAAGGCTGAGAGCAAGAAAGGAAAAAAAAAGTTTTAAAATGCATTTTAAAGCTAAGCTCCTCGATTACAGGTAAATGGTAAATATTCGTTGGATGGATGAATGAATGAGCAAGGAAACAGTGTGGCATGTGCTGTGTGTCACATGTGTGTCACAGCATGTGCTGTGACAATCGTAGCTAAGGGGTTGATGGGCACAGAGAAGGAGCCTCGGATCCCTCTGACACATTCACGGAAGGCTTTTATAGAAGACGTGATTTTATAGACGTGTGAGCCTTTTCCACATGAGGAAGGGGAGAGGAGTGTTCCAGGCAAAAGTTGAAGATGGGGCTGGAAGGCAAGAGGACTCAGAATAAAACTGCCTGTGTAGAGTTATGTGGAAAAATGGAAATCTATCCATTCTGTTAACATTTATTTTGCATAAGCCTGTGTAAACAACTAGGGATCCATAGGATATTAAAGACACTCAAAAGGACTCATTAAATACCATTTCCTCAGAGAAGCCTTCCTTTGGAACCCCCAGGTTAGGTCCCCCTCTTTTACATTTGCTGTTGTTCACCTTCGTAGCACTTAACACAATTGAAATTAAGTCATTATTACCAAGTCATTAGTTTAATGTCAGCTATAAACTCCAGGAGGGCTGGGCAGGTCTCTCTTGTCACAGCCTTATTATTTGGGCTTTGCACAGTGCTAGGGAGGCACGTAGTAGGACGTTAATGCATATGTGCTTTTATCGTAAGTTATATCTAATTATACAGTAATTAGTGTAGTTATAGGTAACGTGTAATAAGATATAATTGTATAATAATGCAAATAGTATATTAATTTCATACATTTTATCTAATTATATAATGAATTGCATCTAATTACATAGGGCTTGGGATGATACATTCATGTAAACATTCATGGAATTATATATAAACAGGACAAGGTCTTTGGTGACCAAAGTCTAGCTCATTTCTTAGTAATTTCTGCTTTCTACCTCAGTTAACCTTCATTGCAAAAGGTATGTTCTCTTTGATACTATCTTTAGGCAAACTCTTTAAGAACTAGTGGCTGGAATGATATACTGAAATGGAAGAGTACTGAGGGCTGTTAGTGCTTTAAGAAAAATCTCAACTTAGAGAATCTACCTCCATATCGAGGAACCTCAAGACAGCTGAAATGACAATCTAGCTTTTCCTAGTAATAATTCCTACGGAAGGAGAAAACACTTTTCTTCTTCTAACAAATTGAGAACTGATTTTGGATTGAAAAAGCAGAAAAATCTGTCTTTTTTTTTTTTCCTTCTGGTGTATGAATAAACAGGAAGTTGGCCGGGGCGGGGGGGGTGAATTCTGAATTAGCCTGCAATTCTGTGTGGTTTTTTTTTTCCTTGGGTTGGCGTGATAAAAATAGTTTATTTAATTTGGTGGTTTTAAGGGACTTATAAATTTTTTAATGGTTAAACGTTCAGGAATGCTTGTGTAAATGCTTACTTTGCTTGTTTGTTGTTTGAAAATATCTAGAACACTTTCATTTGCTGTTTTTGTTATAACAAACTAAAGGTCTGCTATTATTGCAATTATCCTCTTTGTTTCTCCACCTTTTACTAGAAAAGAGAGCTTTCCATATTTCCTTCTCCTGGGTGGACACCTGTAAAGAGGTGATATGAAATGAAATTGTCTGGGAAGGCTTTCCTTCTTCATCAACCCCCTCTACCTTCTCATTGTCAGGGCAGGGCTCAGAGCCCTTGGTCTTCCCACTCTCTACAGTTGCCTCTCTCCCCACCCGCGTACCTGTGTAAAACCATGGAAATAATAAAACTGTCTTATATCTTACATTCCTATAGCCTTAGTGTTTCTAATGCATTTTCATGTATGAAATTAAATTAAGCCAGGCTTAGCTGAAGTAAAAGTAAAACCCACAAGGTACAATGTTTGCTACAGAATTTTTTTCTCAAATCAGCTCTTGACTGGCAGCCTTCTCTCCTCCACACAGTGATTAGGACTCCTGCCAGTGCTGCAGCTTGTCATCCTCTTAGGTTCTTAGCATCATCTTATTCTAGCTACTGGAATGGAAAGAGAACATGGGGGAGGCAGTACACCTGCTTCTTAAAAGACCCGGCCAAGAATGGCATACCTCATTGGCTAGAATAGGACACGTGACCAAAACCAACTGCAAAGTCAACTCAGAGATGTAGTCTAGCCATGTGCTCAGGTACAGACCTACTTTTATGGAACGAAATTATGGATTTGGTGAAGAGCTAACAGTTTCTACCATAGGGTTTTTTTTTTATTTGATCCTCATCATATTTAGAGAAGTAGGTGGAATCGATTGTTTCCCCCTCCATTTCACAGATGAGGAAACCAAGAATTTATGAAAGCAGATTCTACCATCTGTGGTTTTGATTTATAATCTGATTCTGTTACTGAAATGGTTACTGTGGGAACCTCCTTAAATACATTTCTATAAGCTTCCCTGAAACTTATCAAACTATCTTTTCAAGGCCTCTGATTCTAAACATCCCCATATTCCTAGTTCATTCAGCTTTGACATTTTGAGAAACTGGGAAAGCCTTACCCAATAGAGGTAGACCTTTATCAGGGGTTAGATTCCAGTGTCATCACACAAGGCAAAGATCACACGTAGACAAAATGACCTCAGAAAATCCCTTTGAAAAGCACACTGCTGGAAACTGACATATGTCTCTCATTAGGACCTACAAGCCAGCTCTTGCTCTAGCTCTGGAAACAGATCACTCCATGGAACACCAGATGAAACAGTTGTTTTCTGTTCTCTTGTTGTATCAAATATGTGTCCTTACACACAACAGTCATACCAGCACAACACAATGCTCATGTCATGAAAACCACACATCTCTCTCATTGTCTTCTTGTCACTATCTCCTACCATAACAGTTTCTTTGGGATTAGAATTTCTCTTGTGCCTTTTAGGAACTATGTCTTTTTGTTGTTGTTGTTGTTATTGAGTATTTTTCCACCTCAGAAAGGAAGATTAAATGTGTCATATGGATAAGCAACACCAGAAGGGAAAATTTTGTTCTATGGACCCTAGAACTCATCCCTGAAAAAAAAAAAAAAATAGAGGGGAATAAAACTCTGTGTGCATCTCTGCCTGTACAAAGCTAGCATTGTCTGGGGTGAAGGGGAAAAGCTGGGGTTCTGGCAGGCCGGCCCCATTAGAGCCTTGTTCCTTGTTCCATATTGAAAAGATGACATTCCTTTGCTAGCAGCGTCCTGCCTGGATTTCTGGCACCAGTTCTGTGGCCAGCACTATTGCCTGGGGCATTTTTGTTGGGGTTGGTTTTGTTTTATTTCAAAAGCAGCAAAATGCAGGCTTTATAAATGTTCAAGGTAGAACTGTTTTTATAAAGCTTGTCACCAAACTTGTCAGTACAGTCAAGGTGGCCCGTCTGCCAGGGTGTCTGCTTCCTTTTCACTGGTGTCAAGATGTATGAGAAGGCATATATATAGTGAATTTCACTTCTTAACTTGTTCTCAAGTGTTTCTGAGGCAGCCCTTGTGTTTTCACATGGGCTTCTCCTCCCTCTCAGGACTTCATGTAATGTTTCATTTATAACAGAGATTGGTGGATTTGCAAAGTAAATATTTCAATAAGAAAAAAGCAAGATCTTCGGTGACCCTCTCAGTTCTGCTTCTATGGAGGTATTTTCTATGTCTGGGAGTCAAAAAAAAAAAAAAAAAAAAAAAAAAACCTTTATGTTGGCTGCAACTCTGAACTGGAGCGTGTAAAATGTACTTCTCAGGTTCTGTGAGCCTTAAAATAATGAGCGGTAGAAAACTCTGAGGTAGGTCAGCGATGGGGAGAATACCGTGGTTTTATAAAGGATTTTCATGGTTAAACAAATTTGGAGAAACTAGAATGACCAAGCAATGTTAATTCTCTACTGTGCTTTTGAATCTGAAAATAGCAGCAATTCTAAGTACACAACACCACCATTCATACAGCCCTGGAAAGTCCCCCACATCAGGAAAATTATCCTTATTAGTCAAACCCAGTAGGGATCATCTGACTATTCCTCAGGGAAATGAGAATTTTTGTTTGGATCTTACTTCTCCGTATTGTACTCAAATTGTACATGAGCTATGCTGTATCTGGAGACTTTGCGATTATGGTCATGTTTTCAATAAGAAATACTTTTGAAAGCTGCTGCTCTAATTTATATGTGTCATTCCTCATTAACATAAATAAATTCAGAATAATAGCAAGAGAGGGTGGTATTTTTTTTATTTTTCAGTTTCCAGAGTCATCCTGCTCTGTTAGGTGTTCCTTCAGCTAGCTGGGACCCTAAGCCAGTCTACAGTCCCAATACTTGCTAAGATATTGTTTGATGACATTTATTCTGTTTGGCTCTACAGTTTGTCATGCTCATGATTTCATCAAAAACGTTATGCTGAAATGCTTGAATATCTTTTAGTATGTTTGTTGTGTTGAGCTGTGATAAAAAGTATGAAAGTTTTCATTCCAATACCAAAATGTAGAAAGAGGGTATCAGAAATTAAGTGATTCTGCTAATTCTGGTTATTTCACTAAAATGAAATTAAACATATAATTTCTAATTCAATTGTATTTTGCTATTAAATTATCATTTTCTGCTTTAAGAATTAGGTGGAAAGTATGCCCTACTTAAATGCATGTTTGGTGCTAATTCTTGCCTGTTGACCAAAAATTTGAGTCTCATGTTGTGCACAGTACACATACAGATATCATTTTCTTTTTTATCTAAGCATTTGTGGCAGGTAAGATCTGTGCAAAATTATGAATTACATAACAAATCATAAATGGGTCTTACTGTCCTCACTGAATATATTTGGTTTTAAACCCAAACTCATAATGAAGGCACTTCCTTTGCTATGCTCACGTGTATGATGTTTGCTGTTAGAGAGTTCACAGGACTGATGTCCCAGACTTGGTGGTTTAAGATACCTAAAAGAGTATTTTTGGATTATTGAGTCTACATCAGGTATTCCTTCGTTATTTGATTATTTTTATCTGTCTTATTTCTTATGAGCTCTGGGCCTCAGAAAGAATATTCCTGTTCTCCACTACATACACTATCAGAAATATGAGCATTGGATGAGGGATGGTAATAGTGACCTCCAAGGAACTAAATGTTTACCTGTATTATATCGGGGTGGATAAGCTATTATCCACGTAACAAAGCGGGGGAATCCCCTGCAAAAAAAATCACTGTAGATAAGTTATGTTGAAATATATTACTATTAAGTAATTAGTATTTTAGTAACTTATTTTAAATAATAAAGCTGACATTCCTATAAGAATATATAAAACAGAATTTATATAGGAAAGAAAAAATAACTTAGATAAATTTTTGGGCTTGATATGTTGTGACACTTCTTTTTCTTCAAGCCATCTGGGGAGCACAGTCAATGGATGTGGGTAAATCTTCGTTTCTGAATCCTTGCTGGAACCCAAGTCACCTCTCCTCTCATGGAAGTCCTCTGCCATATCCATGTTGACCAATAACATTCTAAAGTAGCCTTCAAGATCAGTCTCCTTGGCTCTGCAGTGCTGTTACTCCTGCTGGAAATGAATCTGGTATTTGTTACTCTCACAGTAACATCCTTTCTTCCATTCACAATTGAGGCCCTAACTCTTCCCATTTTAGTCATGGGAAGGCCAGGTTATGCTGCAGGAACAAACTCAAAATTACAATGGCTTAAAACAGTAGTTGTTTATTTGTCACTCACACCATGTGTCCATTTTGGATAGATAGCTCTACTCCATGTTACCTTCACTCAAGGGCCAAGACTGATGGAGTCACCTCCATTTAGAAAATCACTGGCCCTTGAATTAAGGGGAAGAACAATGGAGAATTGCCCACTTGCACTGGTATCTTTCTACTGAATCTCACACACATCATTTCCACTCACAATTCATTGACTAAAGCAGTTCTCTTGGCCTCACCTAATCCAAATGGAATAGAAGAAAATGCAAACATACCGTGTGTCTAGAAGAAGGAGAATGAGCAGTTGCCAATGTTTACTCCTTCCTTCTGCTCCAAGAATTACAATGATTGTTTGTTTTCCCATAACCGTGTGGTTCTCAGTGTACTTGTCTTGCACAGCTGCATTTATATGCACTGGATAAAGGGTCCCCTCCCCAGCAATATCAAACGCTTTGGGGTCCTTAATAAGAGGCTTATGTAAAACCTTTTGAGTAGAGATACCCTTCTTTGGCTGTGCCTTCTATTTTTACACTCCATTCTCTGCAGACACTTTTTACAAGTTTCTTAAGAATAGTTTATAGGGTAGATTTAGGAAAAAAAATTGTGTGGCACCCCAAATTGCCTCTCTCCAAACTGAATATGATCATAACATATCTTTCATTTTATCTTTCTACAGTCTCCCCTGCCTTTCTGGGACCTCCCCAAGCAGTTAAAGGGCACCTGCTATCCTTGTCTTTATGTGAGAGACCCAGTCGTGGGCCTACAACTGTCCCATTCTGTATAATCACCATTTTTTTCCACGGTGGCTTGTTGAGTCTTCCCTGGAGTAGAAGTGCTGGCAGCCATCCTGAGGTTGCAAGTTTCCTGTAGTGGAACTTTCATTGTGGTACTGATTACTATTTGAAACTCTTTCATGAATAGTTTACTTAGTCACTGTTTTTCTCTCCCACTAGTGTGTAAGTGCCACGAGAATAGGAACTTTGTAAGTCTTGTTCACTTCTGTATTCTCAGCACCCACAACAAATCTTGGCATGAGGTAGGCACTCAATAAATGTTTATTGAATGACTCAATAATAAATAGTATGTAGAAGAGGTGGGAGAAAACACAGAATTAGAGCACATTTGTACTAGATCCAAGTTATCACAGGACAATAGCTATGGGGCAAATGGAGGAGATGTTTAGGATACTGTTGGCCAAGTATGTCCTAACAGATCAGAAAGGAAGAACGAAAATGTCAATAGGCTTCCTTTATTCATTTCATTTTTATGTCTGGGAAAGTAAATGCTCATGTGAGCATTCAGAGGTATGCAGAGGTGCCTGCCCCATCTGTCTTGCTGTATCTTCCTAGCTGCCTATTGCCATGCTGCTCTTGGGCATGGGGTCGGTGACTCAAGAACAACATTGGGGCTCAGTTTGCCACCTGATGAGATGGCTTTTTGGTGTCTGCCAAGGGTGACTGTTTCCTTTACACAATGGTTGAACTTATCAATTATTAAGGTTACTTCTTAGCCCCAAGTTGAACTGGTTTTGGGTTTCAAATATTGGTCTTTCCCTGTTTGTCACATACAACAGTGAAATAACAGATGCCTTCTGTTCATTTTGAAGTGATAAATCCTAGAATTACTACAAGTACTTGCATACTGCAGTTTATTGAGGATGTACATATGCAACATCTCCTTACTTTTTATAACAGCTCTATTATGTAAGTAAGAGAGAGTGTGGAATCCCTTCTCCCTTAGGGTTTAACTTCTAGAATAAGCATATGAGGTAAATATTGTATATGGTTAAAATGACTCTTAAATCACTCAAGGTGTGTCCCAGTTACCATTGCTGTATAACAAACCATCACAAATCTTAATGGCGTAAAACTTTTTTATTTGGCTCACAGATTTTGGGTCATGAATTTATGTAAGCATAGTGGGGATGATTTGTCTTTGCTTCCTGCTATCTGGGGCCCAGCTGATGACAGTCAACATCTGGGAGTAACTCAGTGTCTGGTAGGTATTGGAGTTGTCTTCAGTTATAGGTCTGGTAGTTGGTGTTGCCTGCCAAGTCCTCAGCTAGAACTGCTAACTGGAGCATCAATACAAGTAGCTTCTTCATGTGCCTTGGGCCTCCTTACAAAATGGTGGTCTCAGAGTTGTCAGACCTATTACATGGGGGCTCAGAGGTCCAAAAACTAAGGCTGCAGAGGACAAGGTAGGAGCCACATGGCCTTTTATTTCCTAGCCTTGGAAGTCCCCTAGTGTTCCTCCTGTCAAATTCTATTGGTTAAAGCAGCCACAGATCCATCCAGATACAAGAGGAGGGGACATAAACCCTCCTTTCATTGGGATAGTGCCATAGTCACTTTAAAAGAGCATCTGGGAAGGAGCTATTATTGTGGCCATCTCTGGAAAATCCAAGCTGCTGCAGACTGAGTTTAGTTTTGAATCACAGGCTCTTTCTTCAGTTACATGCCAGATGAAACAGGTGGCTTGTTCTTAAGAGCCTGTTGTAGGAAAAATATGCATCTCTGTGCCCTCGGAAGACTAGTGGCTCATTCTGAAAAGCAGATGGGAACTGAGACAGACTGAGGGAGCTGTGGGTTCCCACCACCTATCTTGCCCTACTTCAGGGCACATACTCACTGAGTTAAATGGCAGATGGACATGTGGCTACCACCCACCTTTAAGCTGCTGTGAGTGCGTTCTGGCTTTCCTGGTAACTGAGAAAAATGCAGTACCCTTAGTATCGATATGACGTCTATGGACACAGCGAGAAAAAGAAGAAATCAGAAGGCCCATGTGACACCTGGCTCTGCCAGCTTTATGGAAACAGACCGCAAGCTGATCTCTCAGGGAGTGGTCTCAAGTTCAGGCCCCCTGCTTTCTCCTGGCTTGCATCAGATCATATCACTATTCTCATATTGATTCTAGGCCACTGAGTGAATTTTTTATTTTTACCAAATGTGGGCTCTAATGTGAGCTGCTCCAGTCCTTGTGTTTTCAGGGTGCTCCCTGCCAAAATAGTTATTTATGCCTTTTGGGGAGAGCTATTCCTGTGCATGGTCAGGGTGGTGAACTCCTATTGACTCTGACCAAAATTCTCTTTGGCCTCCATTTGGAAGTTGTCTATGGGCCTTTAATTGTACCCTCTGGTAAAGGAGAAAGAGCATTTGAAACAGGCATAAATTCTGTACATATTTCTAAGGCTGGGCTGTTTAAAAAATGTTGTCTGTCTGTCTGTCTTCTTGTTTTTGCCTTTCAACTTGGACGTGAATTTTTGTGAAGTACAGTGTGTCAAGGGAAGGGCAATGAGAAAATATGCAGGGGTATTTACTTAAAAACTACTCAGTGAATCTAGTATGGTGTGTTCATTGGTTTCAGTATGGTAATACCACATTGTGAAATGAAAGGTGTCTTATTGTAAGTTAAATGGCTGCTTTGTAAAATCTCAACTTTGTTGTGCATGGTATTATGCAGTCCATGCCTGTCTCTGACCATGAATTTTATTTTTCTTTTTTACATTTCAAATTAGATTTGTTCCTATTTAAAATTTAAACACAAAATGAATGGAATGTGCTGAATTTTGTTCGAATCCTTATAAGTACATGTGATGACTTTTGAAAGTATTGAATTTCATGGATTTTAAGGAGATCTAAAGAATGATGGAAGTGTTTTTGACAGCTCTGAATTGTTACTTGGTTAGTCAGAGTTGAAGACTTGGAAGTCTTCAAATCTCATACTTGGTTCAAACATTTCATTACCACCTACCAAGGCTTTATTATCTCTCATAAAGGAAGTGGATTATCACTGATCACAGAAACAACAGGTCATGTTAATTCCACTGCATCTTTCAACCCCTCTTCTACTGGATGTTTTTGAATAACAGCCACATGCAAGTGAAACAGACTGATATGACTTCCTCCCTCCTCTTGCTCCCATGCATACATTACCAGCAGTGCAATAACGAGGAAGCTGGCAAAGAACTTGAATGACCCACAAAATGCCCATTACCCTTGAATAATAATAAATAAAAAACTTGGTTATATTTGTTTGGAAGTGAGACATTTGCATATTTCACAACAGACTCAATTTTGGTGAGGCGGAATATTATAGAGGGGTGTGGATTCTGCTTTTCCTATTACTGGTATGCAGCCCCTTAGCCTAAGCCAGTAATTTCCATTGGATTGGGAATCAGATAGCCTGGGTTCAAATCTTGGCTCCATCATTTGGACAAACCACTGAAATCCAGTTTCATCTTTTGTGTAATAACATATGAACACTGGAATAATTTTGAGAAATAGACAATGTAGTATATACACCGTGCTTCTTTAGTGCCAAGAGCACGTACCTAGAATTTGCTATATTCCAGACCCATATTTTTAACTCGTTTAATCCTCATAACAGCTCTATAAAGCAGATGCTGTTGCTGCAACATTTTCCAGGTAGGGTGTAGCACCTGGGCCAAGTCTGTGAACCTCCCGGTTACTTCTCTTTCCCTTTTCCTTTAGGAACATGATTTTCTACCTATGTCATGAGCCAGGTTAGGTTCAAATGGTAGCTAAGGTAACTAACTCCCATCTTTAACATTATCTGATTCATTAGCCCTTGAAAGTATGGCAAGGATGCATTTTGGTGATGTTTCATATAATTCTAAAGGTGAGAGTCACTGTATATTCCAATCCATTTAGTTGAGTTTAGATAAAAGGATACCTGATCATTTTCTTCGGAAACCAGCCCATTGAGAAGTTGTATTTACTTTTTCTTATTAGAGTTAATTTTTATTATTGGATTTGAGAAATCAGGTGCTTTATTGGGAGGGCAGGGCAGGTAAGTAAATAATGCAGGCTGATTTGGTACAGTAGAGGGTGCTGGGGAGTGTAGCAAAGATAGTAGCTATCTTCTAATTCTTTGCTACTGCATGCCTCACTGGAGTACAGGCTTTAGGATGATGAGAATCACCTGGATGGCTTGTCAAAGGATCGATTAGTTGGTCCTATTCCCAGAGTTTCAGGTTCAGGAGGTCTAGAAATATGCATTTCTAACAAGCTCCCAGGGAATGCTGAGTGCTAGCCCAGGAACCACATTTTGAGAGCCACTGCCCTACAGGAATGTGGAACTAGCACTGCCAGGTTTTCCAATATTTCAAGAGAAGTCCTCTATTACTTGAGGATTATGGCTTTTTCAAGGTATTTTTTGGATCTCCAGACATTTCACTACTAAAAAACACTCAGATCATGCAATGATTAGGCAAGAAATATTAGGAAAGAACATTAAGTCAATCTCTTGCATATTTTAAATCTACTCTTTAAGTATTGGCAATGTATTTAAAAGCTTTTAAAAGACTGTGTCGGCCACCACTGAGCCAAAATAAACATGTCTGTTAGCTCAATTCAGTTTGGAAATTAGCGGTTTGCAACCTCTGCCTTAAATGCTAGGAAGAAATAATGGATGAAAATAAAAGAATTATGTTTTTTGAATTTTTCTGCATTTAAAAAATTATGAAAAACACTGGCCAAATATTTTTAAAGCTAACCCAGAAGCTAGTCCAGAAATGTGCTTTCCTTTTATACCCTAAAAGGCAAATCCGTAAACTGTTAGAATTAACAGATTGTTCCCTCGGTTAAGCATGCAGAGCCTGTCTGTTATGGTCACTGCATCAGCCTATCAGCTGGTGGCAGGCATGGTTTGTGTGAATGGTCCTAGCAGGACGGTGCTTCTGTGCATCTTTACCGTATTGTCCCTGTGGTACATTGCAGACATTTTTCCTCTTCTTTTCACCTACGTCCAACTTACCTTCTTTCCTGGTCTCACCTTGCTCTTTGTTTTTAGCTTTCTTTGCACCTTTTACCACTTCCATTTGCTTTGTGAACACTTCTGTCTGTCTTTAAAGGCAGTAAAGACTAGTAATCATAATAACAGCAAATATTTTTTGACTGCTTATGCTCTGCCAGGTACTGTTTTAGGCTGTTAACAAATTTAATATTCATAACAATCCCACAAGATAGAAAATAGTACTATCCCCATTGAAAAGACAAGGTAAGGCACAGAGAGGTTATGTAACTTGTCTGAGATCACACAGTTGATAACAGGCAGAGGCCGAACTTGAACCTAGGGTATCTGGCAGCAGGACCCAAGCCCACAACCACTAGACTACCCCTGCAATAAGAAGCCTCTGCCTTCAGCCCCCTTTTTTTTCCTACAGAACCGGGTTGGACATGTGGGGATGCTTAGCACATAGCAGCTCATAATGGAAACAGTCATTTCCACTTTCCTTCTATATTCAAGTGGTATGTCTGGCTTATCAAACATTTGTTGCAATAAAAATATGACTATGCAGGCTGAGACAAAGATTACTGCTCTTTGAAATTTCTGGAATTGCCTGATGACACTCATGTAGGATTTATTTAATCAAAAGCTTTACTTGATTTGGCCTTTCAAAAATAATCATTTTGGTCAATAGCAGAGCATGTACTCAACAAAAACTTTCAGGCATCACTGCATTTAGAACCCAGTAGACCAGCACTGTTCAACAGAAATATGCTAACAACAAATTAAGTTACATATGTAACTTTAAATTTTCTAGCAGCCACATTTTTTTTTTTTGAGATGGAGTCTCTCTCTGTTTCCCAGGCTGGAGTGCAGTGGCGTGATCTTGGCTCACTGCAACCTCTGCCTCCCAGGTTCAGGTGATTCTTCTACCTCAGCCTCCCGAGTAGCTGGGACTACAGGCATGTGCCACCATGCCTGGCTATTTTTTTTGTATTTTTAGTAGAGACAGGGTTTCACCATGTTAGCCAGGATGGTCTCGATCTCCTGACCTCATGATCTGCGCACCTCAGCCTCCCAAAGTGCTGGGATTACAGGCGTGAGCCACCCGCCTAGCCCTCTAGCTGCCACATTTTTAAAAAGAAACAAATGAAGTTAATTTTACTAATCTACATTATGTACTGCAGTATCAAAAAATTATTTCAACAATTAATATAAAACTATTGAGATATTTTTACATAGTAATTTCATAGTTAGTCTTCAAAATTTGATGTTAACTTTCACACTTCCAACACATCTCAGTTTGAACGAGCCACATTTCAAGTGCTCAATAGCTACATATGGCTAGTGGCTACTGTAGTTTACAGAACAGCCCTGGATCAAAGAGATGTGAGAATTACAGCCAAGCGACACAGGCAGAGAACCCCAAAATGTCAAGTGCAAACAGACGTGGAGCGAGAGGCAGAAATGATTCAAGAAAGCATCAGGACACAATTGTTTTAAGGGAATTGATTTTCAAGGAAGATAATGGGAAAACTTGGAGAAATTTTGCTAATTGGTAGAAATTTTAGTTGAAAAAATATGTGTGCATATATAGTCTTTACTAGTTTATTTAGTTGAATTAACATTTATTTGAACCTAGGAAAAGAATCACATACTACGGTAGAGGATGTCAGATGATAGTAAGAGAGAACTTTGGAATTATTTGAGGACAAGAGTTATTCCATTTGAGTGACTTAAGCTTCTTGACCTCTAGACCCTGGTTTTCTAGATCAGAAAGTCATACATTTTAAAATCATATTTCTTCTTCTTTTTTTTTCTTTTTTTTTTTACTCAAAAAAAGAGAGTGTGTGGCTTTAGTTCCCATAGAGCTTCTGATTCAGATGGTGCAAATGAAGCACTGGCTTTCTCAGCCTTGTTTTGGTAGCATAGGAAAACAAAACAAAACAAAACCCAGAGATAAGAGCAAGGGAGACTGGAGGATGTGATTATGAGTAAAACTTCTGGATGCATAATGTCAGCAGCACAAACTGTGTTCATTCTCCATGTTAGTTAATGGCTAATCTAGAGATTGTACTGCCATTTGCTGATAGAGCACAGTTTAAAATATTTTATCATTAATGTGACAGGGAGTTGGATAAAGAAAATGAAGCGTGATTATAAAATGCTAATTATCGTTCTCAAGTGCATATTGGGCACTCACGAATATTTGCAGCATAATTTGCTTTATTTATTATTTCAGTTTGGTTATAAATGTTAATTCAATTGCAGATGGTATGTTGGCAATTTACAGAGCTATAAAGTTATTTGGAAATCCTAATATTTTCTACCAAAATGTTCCGTTAGTGATGGATGAGCTAAATTAAAAACTCCTGCTCTTTAGAGTTAAATACATTAATTGGCAAGTAGGCTGTAGGGGTTTCCAGATCTGTTCTGGCTGTGTTAACTCCTTAAAGGAGGGAAAGACATGATTTCTAATTTAGAGTGGGAATTTTCTTTATGAGAAAGGGTGAGGAGGAAAGAGGTCTCTTTTTCCTACCACCCTCGTAACGTTTCTTCAAGGCTGAGGTTTTCTTCATGTCCTGGTTCATAGCAAAAGAGACATGCCTGAAGCCACATTTTTTCTGTAGTACATCAATGGTTTCTGAGACCATGATGTTGATAATTAGGGTGTATGTGTATGTGTGTGCATGTGTGAGAGAGTGAGAAAGAGACCGTGTTTTCTCCAACCTCACTGATTACTACAAAATATACATATGTTTAAGCCAGGGGTTGTCAAATTATGGCCCATAGGCTAAACCTGGTCTGCTGTGTGTTTTTGTATGGCCAAGAGCTAAGAATTTTTTTTTACATTTTAAATGCTTGAAAAAAATTTTAATATTATAACATATGAAAATTATATGAAATTCAATTTCAGTGTTTATAAAGTTTTCTTGGTACACAGCCAATCCATTCATTTCTGTGTTGTCTATGATTGCTTTCATTCTGTGATGGTAGAGTTGAGTATTTGCAGCTAAGTCTCTGGCCCACAGCTTAAAGAGTTTCTATTTGGCCCTTTATAGAAATCTGCCAACTCCTGGATGAGGCTATTTCAGGTGTAGTTTACAAAATGGAAGCTTTAACCTATTTTTTTTAACCTCCATTGCAATATTTATGGAAACATACGAATTCTGGAGAACAACTGGGTTTAAAACATGACTTTTCATTTTTGAAAGCTGGGAAGCTTATAAATATGAGTCTTAGCTTCCTTCATTTATAGTCATATTAATAATTGAAAGAAGTGATATTATATTACTAATGTAAATAATTTTGTGTTTCACACACACACGATACACTCAAAACATTCTCTTTGCCTCCAAAATAAGGATAAAAGTAAAAATTATTTTCTTTTACTGTCAAATTAAAAACATAAACTAAGCTGTGTTCCTAGAATGTTCTATTTGTGTTAACAATTAGGAATTGTACGTAGAAACACAGTAATATCAGAAAATGTGGCTACCTTATATAACTCGTTTGGAAAAATGTCATTCTTTACTAAGAAATACTGTGCTTAATTAATTCTTGCTCCTAGGAGGTCAACTTGGGGCACTCATTATGGCCTTAATTGGTGATATAAATTCTCAGACCCCAGAGGAAAAACACATTGAGTGGTTAGTGGTCTCTGGCCTTTTGGGTGAGTGTGCACTGGTGCCAGCCTCATCTCAGAGAGTGACAGCTTCTGGTTTCATGTCTTCAGGTCTAGCCCCACTCATATTAGGTTTAAAGGCCAATGTGCAACAGCAAATAAATGCAATGACTTGTCCTGGTGTTTTGCATTAAACAGTGTGAGACAACCCACTACCTTCAGACTTGGAAAAATGTGTTTCTGTGAACTCCGGTTCTTTGTATTGAATTATATTCATTACACGGCCCATCTGGAGTCTCCTGCCAGGCCAAAAATCATCTTACAGACATTAGCAAAAGGAAGTTAAATGTAATTTTTTTTAATTGTATACTTTTCATTTCCATTTATTTTTTCCCTTTTATTGGAGAAAACAGATGGAAAGGAAAGCAGGATCCTCTCTCTCACTCTGGTTCCCTTCGGGAAAAGAGGCAGAGCATTCCCGGCTGCTGCTCCTCTCACACGTTGGCTTGAGGTGATGATGGGGCTGTCTAGATTCTGGGGATAATTGCTGGAAAGGTCAGGAGTTCAATTTGAAGCTCACATTGGTTGGGGTTGTGGAGTTTGGAGGGTAAGAACAGTGCAGTGGCTTACATTGGGCTTTCACTGAAGTGGGTTGCCACGAATTATATTTGACAGTGTGGAAATGAAACTCACAAATATCAGATATGATGCAGTTCCATTTTGTGTCTGGTTATTGACTTGAGTATTTTGCTGGGAGTTGTCTTTTTGCTGGATTTTGAGTCAATGCAAAAAGGGCCCATATTTGGGAGACTGGGCTTTCTTTAGCTCGTTGCATCTTACCAAATTAGCCATCTGTCACAAAAGGTATAGAACTAAGGCTTATATTGGAAGCATGCTGAGTGTGTGTTCCTTTAGTAAGACACTTGGAAATCTCAAATATCAGTGCTAGAAGGCATGTAGAGATCATTTCAGACTTGTGAAATGGAACTACAGAAATGGTTCAACAGTTTGCTCAGAGTCCAAAGCCAGTTAAAGGAAGACAGTAGACTAGCCTAGAGCCCTTTGGACTTCTACTTGGGTAGAAGTAGAAGTCACTTCAGCCGTCCTACAGCCCTGGCAGAGGATATTTGGCCAACGAAGTCACTCTCCCATGCAACTTTCCACCTATCCATGTGAGCAAATACTACTGAATGCCAGGCAAGGTGCTGGATTTGGTGCCGAGGATACAAAAAGCTAGAGTTATGACAGGTCTTCAACTTAATAAACTACATCAGAACAATTCTATAGTCATTATCTGTACATGCCCTACCATCATCTGCCACTTCGCCCAAATGAATTCCTGAGTTGCTGAGTTTGGAAGAGTCTTTTAAATTCGGATAATGTTGAGGTACTTTTTTGGCTACATTCTGATATATCCAGCACATATGTGCGTTTCCTGATGATGGTCTTCAGGGACAATGGGAGAAGGGCTAATTTTGAATTTCTAATAATGAATCCTTGTATCCCTCTGTATAATTTTATTTCAATCAGGTTCCAATCACAGATTATTAATTTTATTATCTAAGTATATTTTTCTTACCCTAAATATTTTTCTTAGATTAGGACAAGGTTTGGATTAGGTCAGGTATACCTATGTTGACCTGATTTACATTGCTTAACAACACACCTGAGACTTGGAGAGGAGAGAGAGGAGGGATGCTGGACTAGTTCCCCTGCTCAGTCACACACATTCTCTCCCTTTGTGCTGGGATGGTGATGTGAGGTGTCTGGTGTCCCTGATGCAGTCAGCTAACAGCTTCCTTAAGAAGCCCGGCCCTGTGCTACCCTCAGTCGCGTTTGACACAGTAATAGACACACATTACAGATGTAAATAGCAACTCCAGGTTTTCGCTTCCATGGAAGTGTGTTAAAGTTATGTTCACTAAATGGGTTACTTTGGCTTTAAATAATAGACCCCATTGCTTCTCTGTTCCTCAGCGTGTGATGTGGTTTCACCTACCACTCTCTGCTTTCAACAAAGCAGATAAGGTATCAACACAATTAAAAGTGAAAAATAATCTGTCTGCTTTGCCGGTAGTGAATGCTTACAGAACACACACTGATACAATAGATTTTAAATAATTTATGTCCGGCACTTTTTTTTTTTTCAATCTGTAAATGAAGACACCTAATGCGGAATGGCCAGCATGATACTCTATCCTTCCCCCATTAAGATAACAAGATGAGAGGCAATGATTCAGATCAGTATATTTTTGGAGCTTTGCACGGATAAAAATTAAAAATTAAAAGAGATGATGTTCTGAAATACTTTGGGTAAGCAAGCTCATAAAAGCCATTTGGAAACCTGAAATTACAGATTAATTCAGAATCTCCTTCTGAGGGGCTTCTAAAACCCCTTTCTGTTTTCTTGGCAGGATGAAAGCATTACTTTTGTGTCACTGCGTGGTGCTTTCACGGGGTCTATTCTAATGCTCACTAAGGTGTCATGCTCTGTTCTAATGTGCTTCTTGTAGCCACCTTTGGTTTGAACCAAGTAAACTTCAGGTGATGTTGAAAACAAATAGGAATTAATATATGAAGCTTTATATCTTCCCTCTATAGATACGTTAAATCTCAAGTTACCAGGATAATGTGATTCGTGGCTTATTTTCTAGCCTGGAGGGAGTGGTTGGTCCAATCTGGAGGGATTTATTCAGCTGCTATAACTACTGTTGACAATATGGGAAATTGGCCCCACAATTCCCCAAAGTCTGGGGACTGTGCTATCCCACAGAAACAAAACTGCTAAGCTGTTAACAAAAGGTGGTTCAGATCTTTGGTGGTTAAATGTAGTTTAATCATGATTTATGGGGGCCCGGCTCTTTTTCCTACACCTGCCTGTGAACATCTCCTAATTATTCATTTGAGAAAACTCTGAATAAAAATATCAATCTTGAATATGTGTGTGTTCAAGGAAGAAGGCCAGCCATGTCCAAGGAAATGTTCAGTCCTGTTTCATCTAAGGAAAATAATTAGCAAATTTCATCCACAGGCAGATGCTTAGGAGAGACTGAAGTGCTTTTGGATGAGTTCAAAATAAACACTCCCTCCTAAGCCAGCTCTTTTGTCCTTCTGGAGAAAATGAGAAGGGTAAATGACATTCCATGGAATGATCACCTGAGGAAAGCAAAATTAGGCTGAAACACCCCGAAAGCTCCTAGATGAGGCTTCCTGGCCTGGGGGCAGGGTCTGACACCCCATCTTTTGGAGTGGGTTATAGCATCAGGGACCACCATCCGTTAACAAGCCCATCCTGGGCAGCAGAAAGCTTTGTGGGCCAGATGGGAAGTAGCCACTGAGGAGGAAAATGTAATTTTGATACAGGAAATAGAAGAAGAACAGTACAGCTTTTCACTCAAGATATACGTTTCTTCTGTCTAAAGCCAGCAATTTTGGAAAATGAAGCTAAGAGTTTAAAAATAAGGGCTCTGTCAGGGAAAATAAAACAGGTCCCCCTACATCCATTAGGCTGCCTTTAATTGAAAACTGGAGAACAATCTAACTAATTGGCAGGTACCTCTTTTATTACGGAGACTGTTTTTCCCCTTCTCTCCAGTGTAATCAAAAGGCTGCTCCTCTTTTTATCAACTAAAGTCACGTATGAAATGGAAAAGCAGAGAGGTAACACTTAAAAAATTAATTGTGTGTGTTCTGCTAAATGTTCTCCTACAAAACAACTTCAGAAAGTGCACAACTTAAGATCTTTGAAACAGCAGCAGCTCCAGGAGTGTATTTTCATATAGCATGGTGCTTAGGTGGAAGCTATAATGTGCTAATTGCAAACAAGTTCATATTGTTTAAAAGAACTTTTTCTTTTGCATTGGGGACCTATTTAATTTCAAATCTTGGCACTGTGCTGACATAATATAGCTACTTTAATTTTAAGGATCAAGAAAGAGGAGCCTGTGGGTGAAATTTGAGCCTATTTTTTGCTAATTTGGAATAAATCAGTAAGTTAACATTGCTGCCTGAATTTATGATATTAGAGTTTTACCAATGAAAATATAACTTCCTTTTTCCTTTCCTTGCATATAAAGTATTTTGGTTTAAATTTATGTTTCTTTGCTGATTTTCCTTTTCTTCCTTTTCCTTCTACATGGAATATCCATATGATATTATTTTTTAATTATAAAAGTTGCATATACTCCATCACAAAAAAGATTGTTACATCCCTGCCTGCAAAGGACTCCTGTTTCGAAGAAGAAAGAAACACAAAGATCAATTGTAGAGAGAGTGTTCCAACAGCATATGCTGGTAGTGGGGGCTTGGTGGTAGCCTGACCCCTCTTGGGGGCTGTATTTTGGAGCATGAGCAGTCCTGAACCAAAGAACAAGGCAGGGAAAGGACTTTCAAGTCCTAGGGCCTGTGGAAAGGCACTGAGCAGAGAGAGAACACTCTAGGTTTAGGGGGCCTGGGTAAGTATGACTGGACAAAGGCATGAGCAACTTTGAGGGGCAGGTGGGCTTTAAACCATTTCATCGCTGATCTCAGTGTGTAGAGGTCGATACTCTTCGCATTATCAGGCGTCAGCCTGGACTCACCACAGCTTTTCCATACAAGGACAGAATCCATTTTGAGAGCTGGAGCTTAAGTAATATTTTCTCAATAAACTTAGTGAGATTTTTGCACTGTCAGAGTAGTGTCTGTGGTGAAGAGAAGCAGAAGGCTACATCCAATGAATCCCTGTTATTTTTCAGTTGTCAGACTTGACTTAAATGTAAATGCCTGACTAGCTTTCCTTCTCCCATTCTTATAGACTCTATGAGTTTTTCCTTTTTACTCCAGGTTCAGGATGGAACCATGTATAAGTGAGAAAAATTCCAGTGAGAAGATCCCAACATGGCCCTGAAAATTAAATAGACTTGGAAAAAATGCACCAAGCTCTAGACAAGCATTTATTTTTCTGTACTAATTTAGGTCCTTAACATCATAAAGCAATACAAGTACATCATAATTATTTGGGTCTGTGAGAGGCCTTTGAATTATGCAATATGCAACATTGCCATGGTGATGTGCCTTGCCGTCAACCAGCATGTTATGACAGAGCCGTGTCCTGGTTTTGTTAATGGCCAAATGTTGCATACCAAACTTCTAAAAGAGATTTTAAAATTCATGCTCTTTGGTAAAGAGTTTCAGTATATTTGAGCATGTTTTGGCTCTCTCTCCTTCTGCTTACCTTTTTCCCCCCCCTTCTCCCCCCGCTTCTCAGTACAGATGAGAAAATTTAATTTGGGTCCAGATGAGATTTAGTAATTAATGTGCAAAGCAGCTGGGGTCCACTAACTCCTGGGCTGTAGCTGAGCAGCTATTTTGTTGCATTTTTTTTTCAATAAAATAATTGAAAATTTAAAAACTTGAAATTCATTGGCTTCTTGCTGTTATATTTACAGTAATCCTGATAATAGATCGGTAACTATGGATTTCACCAAGGAAGGGCACAAAATAACTGACCCAAGTAATTTAGAAAACAGATGTCTTTAGTTGGTTCAAATTCTCAGAACCAGATTTAAAGAAAGCATGTGGAGAAGAGCGAAATCTTCCATTTTAGAGGCTTTGTTTCCCCTTGTCATACAGTTTTTCTTCTTGCCACATCTTAATTCAAACTCTTGAGAAGAGATAAAGTAGTCCCCAAGATATCATATTTATGATATTTAGCCTACTGCACGGAAATTCTTTGGGTAACTACTCAACCTCATACTCTTTACCTTCTTTTTAAGTCACCTTTATTTCAGTGGCTCCCAAGTAGTGGTCAGAGACACCTAGAGGATTTATGATGAGCTTTTAGATATCCTCTTGAAACCGTGCCTAGATGTGTGCTGTTTCGAAGGAAATTTTATCTAGTTTCAAAGAAGTTCTTTGTGTTCTTTTGGCTTCTCCCACTCCCCCTGCACCCCCACCCCCAAGTCCCTTTTACACTACAGAAATAAAGCCCAGTAGTAAAACATAAAACCCCTCCTGCAAGGTTTTTCTTTCTAGCTCTTACTCAGGTCATGGAATTTCTCAGAGGCATCCCAAGGGAATCCTGTGGGAGAATGAGTGTGATTACAATGAACTACTTAATTCTGTCTGATCTACAGTCTTTAGACATAAGGTCAACCAGAAGAGAAGAGAGACTCTCCAAGACTGCCACATCCTTATAAAGGAAAAAGAGATTGAACACTTTTGCTGTAGATGGTATTCTATAGCCTGGACTGACTACATAATTTGCAGGACTTTATACAAAATGAAAATGCTTGTCTCTTATTCAAAAATTATTTAGGGCTGGGCGTGATACCTCATGCCTGTAATCCCAACACTGTGGGAGACCGAGGCAGGCAAATCGCTCGAGGCCAGGAGTTCAAGTCCATCCTGGCCAACATGGTGAAACCCTGTCTCTACGAAAATTACAAAAATTAGCCAGGCGTGGTGGCAGGTGCCTGTGATCCTAAGTACTCGGAAGGCTGAGGCACAAGAATCGCTTAAACCCAAGAAGCGGAGGTTGCAGTGAGCCAAGATTGCACCACTGTACTCCAGCCTGGGCAACAAAGTGAGACTCTGTCTCAAAAAAAAAAAAATTAAAAAATAAAATTATTTTGAATTTTAAGACAGTGACAGCAGAGCAGTAAACCAAGCTCTGGGCCCTTCTAGGTGCAAGGCCCTGTGGGACTGCACAGTCACATGCCCTGCCCAGAACACAGCTCTTCACTTTTTGAAGACAGTTTAGCAGTGTTTACTTGCCTTATGAAACTTACTCCCTGAAAATTTTGTTTTGAAATAATTGGTCACAAAACCTGGTGGACTTGTTGCCTACCAATTAAAGTGGGGTTATGATAATCAGACCTATATGATACCTGGTCATTTAAAAAGTATGATATCCAAGGTCATGTTTTGGAAATAGAAAAAGATATATTTTCACCTAAATTAAAGGACATTTTATCCAACTGAGTAATCTCTCCTTACTATTGGTTTCCAGTTTATGTTACCTAGTAGCTTTTCTTCCCTGGCTCATGTTCCTCTAAAATAAAGAACATTGTGAACTGAATACATTGGCTTCATGCCCTTCCTGGGACATCATAGACTTTGGAAGTTTAGACCTTGATGTCTGATGATGTGAGTTCAGGTTCTGAGTTAAGAACATGGGCCACCTTTTTGTTGGTATTCTCAGGGAGTTTTAATTAATTGGGGATTAAAAGGATTGAGTGCTGTGGTTTCTGGGTCTAACAGAGGTTCAGCTCTCAAGGATTCACCTGACAAAATCCAGGAAAATGCTGTAATCATATTCTTCTCGAAAGATTTGCTTTCACAGTGATGATGTTTTGCTAAACCTGTAATCTCTGCCTTCTTTAGAACCATTTTTCTATGCATATTTTCAAAATTCAGGCTTTCTTTTCTAATAGTAAGAGTAAGTGTGCCGAGGAAGCTTCTAGACCAAGGGAATTGAAAGGAGACCTTTAGGCCTAAAACATATGGTCAAGTTCTCAGTGAAAGACCAGAAGATACCCTCCAAGTTAGCAGGCAAGAGGTGCTATAGACTAACAGATCTTATAGAAGCCATGGCTACACCTTTACTAAGTCCCCAGCACTGGGACCATGTCCTGGTGGGGATTTATTACCTTTTTTTTCTATTACAAAAATAAACAACTCTCAGCTTTTGCCCTTGAGACAACTCAGCTTTCTTGTTTGGAGTATGGATTTGGGGTCTTTTTCTTTTTTGTGTCCTGGAGTTTGGCCCCCTCTAACTTGACTTGTTCAATGTTCTTTTCATTACATTTATGCCCACCCTCCCTGCCTAGAAGGAAACTCACTGTCATCAAAATAATAAGCTGTTTTTCTACTTTCTCCCTCCCTCTCACCCATTGTCTTTCAGTGGGGTGAAAAGGTCTTCACTTTTCTCTTTCTCCCCCCAAATTTTGCTATGAATAACTTCTCAGACGTTGTCACGCATAGACTTCCACTCTCTCCGGAGGGTGTTTTTTGTTTGTTTAAGGCAACGTGTTTCCTGGTTTAAAGACCATGTTTCCCAGAGTAGCTGTGATGGGATTATTCCACACTCACCTCCTACTGGCAGCATTTACTACTGGCTGGAAATGAGCATTATTGGCAACTCTCTGCTGGCCTGGGGTCACACCGCACAGAGCTCCAGCCTTGCTGCATGGCTGAATGACTACCTGGGCTGGTCATTTGGTTACTTTTTTATTCAGATGAGGTTAGAGTCTTTTAATGACTGAGGAAAATATGACTAAGTAATGCTTTTCCTTCTTGTGCTCTAGAAGGAGAAATTATCCTTTTGAACTTTACATGGGATAGAAATTAACTTTGCAACAGCCCAGTTCACATAGATGTACTTTCCACACCACTTTTTGGGTGAATTCCCCTGATCCAATGCTTTTTACAACTAAATATAGTGCCAAATTGCCTTTAAAAAATTTTTTAAAAGTCTTTTACTTAATTTCTTTCTTCAAACAATCATGACACATTCCACACATGTTAAACCTGATGTCAATGGCTCTAAGGCTAAAAAATAACTTCCATTCAAAACACCACAGTATGAATCCTCACAAGCAAATGTATGATTAAATAGGAGTCAGCAGATTGCACTGTTACTTTAGAAAGCAAGGATTCTTGGGCTACATTCCTGCCTAGACCCAAGGGCAGGCTCAGGGGATTAGGTATTTGTATTGATACCCAGAGCTCAATATCTACTTCAGATAGATGCATGACGAAGTCAATGAATCACAGCTTCCCGGATAATCTTGGCAGAATGTAATTCTGACTCTAGCCCTCTACTGCACAGAAGAGTACGGTGTTTCTCTAGTAAACACTTGGCATGGCCTTTATGATCTTCCCCAGTTTAAACATTAGCCCCCTCTTCCAGCTGTATCTTACACATACACACACACACACACACACACTCACGCCATCATTTACATCTCTGCCAACCTGGACCACTGGCTGTTCCCTGCACTTTCTTACTCCTGACCTCTGTTGCTTACCCGTAATACTCTTGGGGGAAAGCCTGCCTTTCCAATTCTATTTTTTCCACTAGAGCTGAGATCAAGTGCCAGTTTTCCTCCCTTCTAACTCCTTTGAATTCCTAAGACCTTTATTTGCTCAATAAATATTTTATGTGTCTACAATATGTGGATCAGGCACTACAGTGGATACTTTTTCACTGTCTGCTTCCATAAATGTTCTTATCACACTGCTTGGTGGCATCTTACATAGTGTTCACTTGACTTATTGTTTCTTCTATTCTGAGAAAGGACAGGAACCACCTTTGTATGCTCCAAGAAAGCTTACCACATCTACTCTAATTGACATTGAATGTATCAAAAAGTGAGCAATTAAACATAGAGATGGCCTTTGGTATCATGAAGTTGTCCATCCCCAAGAGCCTATATTGTTTAGAGGTTGGACACTGTCCTATACTATTTGGGGATCTTTATTTTAAACATAGCATATGTATGGGAAATTGTTCAGAAAAAAGCTTTGAGGAAAGAAGTTTTGTCAATAATAGTAGCTGCCATTCACTGGACGCCTGCTATGTGGCCAGACCGTGCTAACACTTTGCATGCATTCCCTCTTTGGATACACACAGTTCTCTCAGGAGGTACTTTGTCATCATTTTTTTACAGATGAGGAAATTGAGGTCTTAGTATAACTCACTCAAGGTCATACAGATAGTAAGTGGCCGAGTCACAGTTCAAATCCACATGTGCCTGAACTAGACAATTCACCAGGCCAGTATCTAAACCAACAGAAATCACCACCTGTGGAAGATAGTGGAGATTATTGTGTGTGATAACATCTGAAAATTAGAAGGTGAAACAGGGTTCATGTGTGGGGAAAAAAAATCTAGAGCAACAGTTTGAGGGTATCAGAGGAGGAAAGATGGCCTAACCCAATTCCATATCAAAATATGCAGGAAGGAGGGAGATGAACCACTTTTCTCCATGTCCTTTCTTGATATGTGATTTAAGATGAGTCCATCAAGAAAATTATAAATTTTATGTATTTGGGCAGAGAAGGATATTTAGGTGTAAAAAAGACCGTTATCTTTCCTTTGATTTTTGCTTCTTTCTGCGCTGTACATAATAGGGATGATTGGAAACAGTGGTACTTCATACCCTCAGGGAGACAGAAGTAGTCTGAGTCAGATATGGGCATTCCATAATTACTGCTACTACGTGAACCAAATGGTTCTAATGCATGTATAGCCTTCTCCATCATGTGAGTTTTTCTTTTTCCTTTTTCGTTGTACCTCAGTTCTTTGATAACAGCAGTCAAAGAGCATGAGGTAGGAAGACTGAAAAATCCATGGTTAGAAAATGCTTGACTCAGTTTGTAACACAGATCTGTCTTTCTGATCTCGGTAATGGGTGTTCATTGTGTTACCAGCTTTAACTATCATAAACAACAGAAGTCACGACTAATCAAGCCATGGTTAATCAAGAAAAGTCATAATTAACCAACAAAAATTAGGATTAAGCAACAGAATTCATTTTTAAGCAACAAAACTCAAGTTTGACCAACAGAATTCGTGATTAGCCAGCAGAAGCTATGATGTATAACAAAAGACATAGTCAACGTGCACAAGTCACAGCCAACAGAGGCCCTGACTGACCTGATTCCAACTCAAATCAGTGGGTCTGCTACTAACAGCTGAGAAATCTGATTGTTTAATTTCGTAAATACAGATGATATCACCCTCAAGGAATACATTTAAGAAACTAAGGTATAATCCAAGACGGTTACTGTGGCTCCGGTTATAGCTAGGACTTCATCAACAATTACAATTACAATTGACTAACAATTGTTAGTCAACAATTATTATTTGAATATCTTCTGTGTGTCAGGTTCTGTCCCAGCCCTGAGCTATTCAGCTGGTGTGTCCCAATACAATTTATTAGGTGTTGAAAAATTGAAACACTTTCCTGCCAGTTTTTGCCTGGCCGTTGCCTTGGGTCTTCCCTCCCTCCATCCAACTGTACTGTCTTAGTTCCAGGGAGGTCATATTTGGCACTGCCTGGAGGCCACTTTGAGTCCACCAACTTGTCAGCTCAGGTTCCTAGGAACCAGCCTTTATACCTATTCTACTCCCCTGTCAGGGAGGCATGAGTACCGGCAAGGAAGACGGCACACTTGATGGCACTGAGATGCCTTAATGGATAAATGCACAATGCCTATTGGGCTCCCTGAGGCTGGGGCCACCAGCCACAGGTTGGCATTCTCCCATGTCACCTATGTAACCTCTAAAGCAGACAGTGCTATTGTTTTAGACTTTAAGTATCATCCATGAATAGGTATAACATGCAAGGAAAAGCAAAATACCATGATTGCCTAGGAGAGGAAGCATCCATGTATGCTTAGATCAGTCAGAGAAGGCTTCCTGGCCAAGTGACCTCATAGAATTTTCCTGGGTTTACTGAGAAAAGGAAGTTCCCAGAAAATGAAAGAGTAACATTATGGTGTCAGCAGTTCCAGAGTTGGTAGCAGAAAACCAGGTGTTGTTTTTTTGTTTGTTTGCTTTTTGAGATGGAGTTTCACTCTTGTTACCCAAGCTGGAGTGCAATGGCACAATCTCAGCTCACTGCAACCTCTGCCTCCCGGGTTCAAGCAATTCTCCTGCCTCAGCCTCCCAAGTAGCTGGGATTACAGGCATGTACCACCACGCCTGGCTAATTCTGTATTTTTAGTAGAGACAGGTTTTCTCCATGTTGATCAGGCTGGTCTCGAACTCCTGACCCTCAGGTGATCCTCCCACCTTGGCCTCCCAAAGTGCTGGGATTACAGGGGTTAGCCACTGCGCCCAGCCAAAAACCAGGTCTTAAGACTTCTAGCCACAATCTCTTGGGATAGTATTGAAACATTCCATCTTCAGTCCAGCACAGATACCTGCCTGAGGCCCTCACAGAGGTGTTATGATGACTCTGTTCTAAGATAAATGTAAAAGCCCTCATGATGGTGTCCTTTAAGCCCCGGGCTGGTTTCCAGAAGTTGCTATTCTTGCCCATGCAGGTGGACGGTCTCTCTTTCCTTAGCCTGCAAATACCACCTCTTCTTTCGCCAAAATACCACCTCTTCTTTCGCCAATTTCTTTGCCCACAGAAACTCCCCAAGTCTCACTCTCTAGCTACCCAACTCATCACTTCCTGGTGTGATGACACACTTGGAATCCCAGAAATTTGTGGCTGGAGAGGACCTTCCAAGTAAACTGCTCAATCCCTCATTCAGGGGAAGAGAGAGCTTAGTCCCAGATGGTTGTGACTTGCTCAAGGCCTCTCAGTGACCATGAGGAGGTTGCAGCCCAGGTGTTCAACTCCTAATCCAGGGCTCGACCTATCCTACCTCCGTTCTCTCCTCTGAGGTTGCTCCTCCAACCTGAATTCATCCTCTGTTCCTGCTCAACTTTTGAATCTCCTCTTCTCCAGATGTGTCTAACCATCCCTTGGCTTCAATAACTATCCCACACTTTGTCCTGAAGTTTGAGGATTCTAATTTTAGGTGGGAAATATCCATGGCTTTAAATCAGTCACATAGTAAGAAGCTTATTTTTTTTCTCTGAATTCCTCAAACAGAAAATCTTGAGTCAGTGCTGATGTGCGTCTCATGCTAGCCAAGCTCCCTTTTCAGCAAGAAGTGAGGAGGGCTGGGGCTCCTGGCCTGAAGCAGGCACAGTGTCCAGTATGAGTGAAATGACATCTGATTATTGTATTATTTGCATTTCTCTTATTTTATGAGTACCTTCTAATATTGACAGTTGGTCTGGTTTTCCAAGTAAGCCAGAGATAAATGGTTTCCACTTTAAATAGTGTCAAAAATAGAAGGAGTCGTCAACCTAAATTGAAATATTAGCTAAGTAAACTTTAGGTATATGAGGATAACTGTCCCCACCCGCTACCCGCCGCACACTCTGGGTCCTCAAAGCAGTGGTCTACAAGGGAGTGAGGTTTATATAAATTCATAATATCAATGAAGGAGGAGGAGAATTTGTGTGATGCAAACCTCTATTTGGCTTGGAGGGCACGTCTGTTTACTCAACCCACGTATAAAACTACCTCATAGCATATATTTTAGTCAGCAAGTATTCTAGCATGGTGGAAATGATTTACTGAAACTTAGACCTTCTCCTGAAATCCAGCCAAAAATCTGATTTGGAAAACCAAGAAGTCCTATTTAGTTTCTGCCATCATTGTTACTGAATCACACTGACTGGGTAATTAGTGACATATAAAGTTCTTTAATTCTCTAGTCTTCTTTCATTTGAGCATCATGAGATTGTTTTTCTCTCCTTCCTGGTCACTGACTAAGTGTTTGCTGAACTGAATATTTGGTTTTTAATAAATGGAGGGGGTCACCTTTGTCTGTACCTCATTTTCTTCCCACGTATGTAAAGGACCGTGTCTTCCATTGTGTCGATGTTTCTCGGCAGAAGAGCGATGGAGGTTTCATAAACTGAGTTTCTACATCTGGCAGCACAAAGTGGCCCACAGTTATATTTTTTGTAGGGAAAGATATGTTTTTAGATGACCAGTCTGCACAGATTCTGGGAGGATTTCACAGTATTTGTAACCTGTTATTTTAGATTCTAAGCACATTTGTAGTTCCAGTGGCACAAAAATAAACTGTGTTTTCTTGGAAAATGTGTGTGTCTGGGATATGTGACAGGAGTTGCAACCTTAAAGAAGATTTCCAGGCACTTATAGTTGAACCATGCCAGTAAAAATATGCTTATTTAGACATTAAAATCCTAGGATGCCCACGTAAGTATCCTAAGCAATGTGTGTTACATGAGCATTCTTTGCTAATGTGCTTTAGCTTTGAATGTTCTTAGCTCTGGCTCCTGCAGTGTTAATGTACTGCAGGGAAAGTTGAACTCAGATGGTGGGTCTTAGTTTCTGTTCAACACATTTGATGGTGTGTTTCTTATATTCAAGAGAGCAGTTTCTAGTGTAGGTATAAGTCACATCACAACTGGTAAGGTAGACTTCCTCACTCTTAATACTCAGCAATGTGGAAGTTTTTCTTGGGCATTCAGAAGAGAGAGAAGGCAGCAGGTATACCCTTCATCTGTGTATTCAGCAAGCACACTTGATCATCCATTGTCTGCAAAGCTGTATGTAGAAATGGGGAAGACAAAGAGGAAGTTGGGGACCCTTGCTTCTGGAGCCTGAAGTCTGCTTTATTTCATCGGTGTTTCACAGAAAATCAGGATAAATTGCTTCTTTTGTCAAAATGATATTTTCAAAAAGTTAAAAAGCAAAAAACTCATTCAAGTATTTAGTAAGCACATGCCAAAAATTTATTTAACTCGTTGATGAAGGGAGTAGTAGGATGACAAAGCTGGTTTAAAGGAGGATATGAGAAAGATATTCAGGTAGATAGAAAACAAGAGAGAAAGGAGGGAAGGAAAAGAGAATACCAGAATAAGATTGCAAAGCTAGATACAAAATGGTTCATTTCCTACAGGGCAATAAAACAATAATATTTGGGGTTATTGTTCATCTGGTCAGAAATGTTTTGCACCTACACTAGACAAAAATTATGTGTAATTTACCAATTTTCTACAGTCTGTATAGAATCTGGGTCCAATCAATAGTAAATAGTAAGTCAAACAAAGTTATATTTCCTGTGAGTGTTAGATGACACTTCGATGGGCTTGTCAGTCAATGCTGTAGTACATTACTACCCAATAGCGCTTTCTGCAATGATGAAAATATTCTATATATGTGGTGTTTAATATGGTAGCTATGGGCCAGATGTGGCTATTGAGCATTTGAAATGTAGCTAATGTAACTAAGGAACTGAATTCTTAATTTTATTTACTTTTCATTAATTTTGATTTAAGTAGCCTTATGTGACTAATAGCTACCATGTTGGACGACATAGCTCTAATATGCCATTAAATGGGCAGACGCTCATTTTTATTTCTTGTTTCCAATTTTGAATAATTTTTTTTAAATTGTATTTTAAATGTTGTGAGAGGAGCTATGTAAAAGAACTCAGAGAAGACTCCTTTGAAAAAACTAACTCTTGAATTAGGCAAATAATTTCTTTTCTTTTTCTTTCTTTCTTTTTTTTTTTTTTTTTTGTTGTTGTTGTTGTTGTTGCTGTTGAGACAGAGTCTCACTCTGTCACCCAGGCTGGAGTGCAGTGGCACAATCTCAGCTCACTGCAACCTCTGCCTCCCAGGTTCACGCAATTCTCCTGCCTCAGCCTCCCAAGGGCTGGGATTACAGGCGCGCACCACTGTGCCTGCTAATTTTTGTATTTTTCAGTACAGACAGGGTTTCACCATGTTGGCCAGGCTGGTCTCAAACTCCTTACCTCAAATGATCCTCCTGCCTCAGCCTCCCAAAGTGCTGGGATTACAGGAGTGAGCCACTGCATCCAGCCAATAATTTCTTTTATTGGGTAAAAATCCTCGTATATTGGTTTTCTTTGTAGTGGGCTCATCTGAAATTGTTCTGGTCAGCAAGGGAGCCAGTTATGAAGATAAGCCTGTTTGGAGGGAACCCAACTCTGGTGTTTTCCAAGTAAATCAGCTTGGAATTAACTTTCCTTTAGCAAGATAATAATGGTCATGTCTAGTTTTGATTAAAAGGGGCTTTTGGGTTTGCAACAAAGGAAGAAACTATTGATATCTCATGAGGATTTTAAGGTTTATGTAAGTTAACTTTTCTGCTGCCATCACTTCGTTACTCAAAAAGAGCAATTAATGCATTGATAAGGTTGGCTTTGATTTCTTATGAAGGTCATTTGCTTTACTGAGTTTTCTCATCTTCTTGCTTGCTTGCAGGGCTTTTTCCGCAGAAGTATTCAGAAGAATATGATTTACACTTGTCACCGAGATAAGAACTGTGTTATTAATAAAGTCACCAGGAATCGATGCCAATACTGTCGACTCCAGAAGTGCTTTGAAGTGGGAATGTCCAAAGAATGTAAGTGGAGTCTCAAAAAACTTTTTCCCTGTTTTCCTTGTCTCTGTGATTTGCTCACCTTCCACAGTCATGTGGAATTCACACATGACACTAATGAAATCTTGCCAAGCGTAGGTGTGAATAGAGATGACATGAAAATGGGGATTGATATGGAGATTTTGAGATGAAACTTGAGTGACAGTTGGTGGAAAGGCAGGAGTTAGGCGTCATGGATGGCAGATTTGTATTCCAAAGCAGTGGCTAACTCACTGTGGATCCCAGAGCCATTAGCAGTAACTCAAGCATATTACACAGTCACATGGCGACTCCATTTCCCCTATCTTGACAATGGGTATAAGGATCTTCGCCTGTATCGGTGAGGATAAGATAAAATGATAGGCATGAATGTTAATAGTAGTCATAATTTGCCCTTTTTTAGGAGGGAAGGATTGTATAACTTGTGGAAGAAACATTTCAAAATCTGGGACGCTGGCATTTTTCCAAACTTGATTTAGTTTTTCTTCTCCAAGCCATCTTTTCCAAACAATAATGCATTTTATTAATGCAAAAGATATTTTTAAAATACATTAAAAATTGGCTACTGGTCCATAAATATCTGATGATGGGGATTTGAAATATACAGGCTTTAGTATAAAAAGAGTATATATGCACTGTAACCAATTTTGCTCTTTCTCTATTTGATGTGTACAAATGTAGGGAATAAGAAAGTATTAGGTGGATGGCTTGGCTCAAGCAGGCGTAGGGAGGTCATGGGGATATGTGCCCAGTGATGCTCTTGTGGGACTGCTGCTCTTCCTGTCACTCCATCATGGGGGGATTTTGGTGATGGCGTGCTGTGCACATGTGAGCAGTGGGCTGGGTGCTGCGTGGGGACCCTAGAGATAGCTGAGACATGGCTACTGCCCTCCAAGAACATGGGACAAAGAGCCAGGCACCCCAACCGTGATCCTCTAATGGAGTTGGAGGAATTACATTATGAATCAAGGGCTCTTAGATTTTGGAACGGGGAAACGTGACCCTTGGGTGAAAACTGATTGAAGAGGGAAAGCCCCTATAGCCAACCAGAGGCATTGCTCTGAGGGTGCTCAGCTGGGAATCTTGCCCTCTGCTGGGAGCTATTGCTCAGGGATTGTAGCAGATGTTTCTTGGTAGACCACCCAGATATCTTTCCTAACTGTACTCCTGCCCCTTCGCCTTTCCTAACTGTACTCAGATTTTAGTTTTCTTTTATACCCCTTAGGTTTCAGTGTTTCAGAGAAACCTTCGGGGCCGGGATCCACTCAGTCAATTAAAGCCAATCAGTATATTTTATGTTCCAGCCGCATGTGTGAACATGTAACCTAGGCTGGTTCAATGAGAGGGAATTCAAGACTCATGTGTAGAATATCAGGACAGGAGCACCCTTCCCTCCATGCATGTGAACAAGGAAACAGGTAGCCACAAGTACCCCTGGTGGCCATCCTCCAATCCCCAGGGAAGTCAGCTGTGGGACAAAGCATGCACTATAGATGGAAAAGTGGAAAGATAGAAATCAAGCCCTTAATAACACCATTGAATTACTGAACCAGCCAACCCTATGAAACCACTGCCTCCAGGTCATTTTGTTATATCTGCCAAGAAGAATCCATTACGGCTTTTGGAATGAGTGTCTTGTTAATATTTAGAGTCCTCATGAATGAGAATGGACTGGGTCATCAGACAGGAAAACATCCTGCATGTGCCATTCCTTCTGGGAAGCTCTTTTTCCTCTGGGCAGTTCCATCTGCAGATTATGGGTCACTTGGCCACATTTCATCCCGTTCCTTTCCCTCCCTCCAAATTTTAGAGCCATTGAGTTACTCAAAATCCATACATTTGAAGGTAGGAAGCTAACATTCAATTGGCTCAGGCTCTAAATCCTACCACTGAAGAGAAAAGCAGGATAACCTGAAATAGCCAGATTATTCCTATGTGTGAGATTCACAGGATGATCACCTACTGCTCCAGTTTTGGTCTGATGTTCTGTAGACATAGATGTCACACGGCATTTCTGTGGGAGAATTTCAGTTCAGGCTGAAATTATAAATGAGTAAGCCAGATGTGGACTCAGGGAAAATCAGTACTTTTGCATTATTTTGTGTGGGCTGGAGACCCATTTCCTGCTTACATTACTTAAAACCCATATCCTGCTGCTCTGTAAAAACTGGCAGCTTGGTTGGCAATTAAAAAAAATAATGTTTACACCCACAGGAAAACTCTAGCATCAGCCCTCAAGGAGCTTATCACCTTAATTAGATTTAAAAATATAGAAATGGGAAGAAAATGGGATCATTATGTCCAAGTACACAAAAATAAATATATTTTTGTTAGAAGGAAATGAAGGGAAAGAAATAAACACTTGGAATATAGAGATTGAGAGTCTAATTGGATATTTTTAAAGTTGAAACAGAAGGAAGCAGGCAAATATGAGAATCAGTAACCAATTATACCACAGTATACGCAACTGAAATGAAACCAAGAATAATAGATACTCATAGAATGTTAGAAGTGAAAAGGGATCTTAGAGATTGATTTTCACTCACCTCTCTCATTTGACATACAAGTACACTAGGACTCAGAAAGATGACACGGTTTTCCCAGCAGTACCAACTGGCTGAAGACACAACCAAGACTACAGTGAAGTCGGCCACCTCTCCTCCCCATGCCTTCTCTGCAATAGCAAGATTAGCAAGATTCACATTCCATTCTAGCCATAGGACATGTCAGTTCATCTGTATGTGTCAGAATCCTTTAGATGAGTGATGGAAAACCCAGCTCAAACTGGCTTAAGCTACAAAACTCCATGCATGTCACTGAAATGTCCAGAGTAATATGCTGGATCCAAGGGCACATGTTTGTTTTCAGGGCATTGTTTCTCTTTGTCTTTCACAGCTGATTTTTGCTGTGCTGGCTTCATTCTCAGGAAGATTTTCCCCATGTCTAACAAAGAAGGGCACCAACAGCTCCAGACTGTTAATCTATTGACCCCCCAAAAAAAAGAGAGACTATTAGATCCCGATTGTTCCATCAAAGCCTAGGGACAGATTCTCATTGGCCTAACTTGGGTCATGTGCCCCTCTATGAATGCATTGCTTTGGGCAGGGCATTTCTTTGGGCACGGGATAGAATATTGTGATCAGCCAGGTCTGGATCGTGTGTCAATATCTGCAGCCCAGGATTGAGGTTGACTTCACCCAAACCATGTGAGTGGGGAGTGTGGAAGAAAATGTTCCTCAGAGGGGAATCAGAAAGACAGGAGGCAAAAACAACCTCATGTCCACCATGATTTGTCAGGTCCCACAGTGCTGTTCCCAAGGCACTCTTCTTTATGCTGTGGGAGAAAAAAGAAGGATAAAACTGAGAAAACTTAAGAATCATTATAGTAATAGCTAACTGGACAGGTATTTTCTATGTGCCAAGTATTACATTAACCCCCTTTTTTTTTTTTTTTTTTTTTTTGTCACCCAGGCTGGAGTGCAGTGGCATGATCTCAGCCCCCTGCAACCTCCACCTCCTGGGTTCAAGCGATGCTCCTGCCTCAGCCCCGCAAGTCGCTGGCATTATAGGTGCCTGCCACCACGCCCAGCTACTTTTTGTATTTTTAGTAGAGATGGAGTTTCATCATGTTGGTCAGGCTGGTCTTGAACTCCTGACCTCAAGTGACCCACCCACCTCAGCCTCCCAATGTGCTGGGATTACAGGCATGAGCCACCACACCTGGCCTACATCAACCACTTTGAATGCTTTATCCCATTGATCCTCATAACAACCCTATGAGATAGATTAATTACAATTCTTCCTTCCCGGGTCCCACCGTTTTTTTGGCAGATGTGGAAGCTGAGACACAGAGACATTAATTTACTCAGGGTAACACAGTAAGGTGCAGTGCTGAGATTTGGAACCAGGCAGTTTGATGAGAAAGTCTATATTCAAACTGAAATATATACTGCGCGCCATAGGAAGCAGCGTTTAAAACTCCGAGTTCCTTTTTCCACTCCATTTTATTGCCAGTGGTTAATAAAACAATAACCATACTCCTTGCTCTATATTAGAGATGTATCCCCTAGAAAATCATGTGCAAATTTAATTTTTATAGATCAAATTTGATTTTACATGTGTGAGGGGATTTACAAGTAAAAGAAATCCTTTAACGTGGGCTGCCAGAACAGTATGCTTATTTCTTCATTTTTTTTTTCTGTTTTGTAAATGCTGCTGGGTATACCTTGTATTTTCCAAGGGCTTGTAGAACTAGGGAAGCCTTTTTGCAGAGAAATAGCTATCTGTCAAAGCATAGAATTTGAACATGGTAATGGCAAGTGAGCAGCATTCTAAAGGTGGTACAAAAATTTATGAAGAATTGGAGAAGGAGGCAAAGGAAGCAAACTGACTCAAAGTTGAATGATGAACTTCTGCTGGTGGCGTGGGAGGTTTGTAATGATGTCAGAAGAGGAAAGCATGTGGCAAAGCCCTGAAATAAAAACAATTAATGAAAAAAAGAAACAATAAATGAAGGCATAACATTTGGATTATGAAAGAAATGTCCAGACAAGCTTATGATATAGATAACAGCTAATGGTCCATGATGGGAAAGAAGATTTAAGATGATACTGTTTGGAAATCATGGGAGTAAAGCCCTAGAAAGCCTGATCATATGCATTTAAGTCAGTTACAGAAATTCCAATGAATAGTTTAGATCTTTAAGCCAAAGGTCAGCAAACTATTTTTTAAAAGAACCAGCTCTTCAGGCATGGTAGCGCATGCCTATAATCCCAGCTACTCAGGAGGCCAAGGCAGGAGAATCACTTGAACTTGGGAGGCGGAGGTTGCAATGAGCCGAGATCGCACCATTGCACTCCAGCCTGGGCAACAGGGTGAGACTCCGTCTCAACAAAAAAAAAAAAAAAAAAAA
This sequence comes from Pongo abelii, assembly GCF_028885655.2. Lineage (NCBI taxonomy): Eukaryota > Metazoa > Chordata > Mammalia > Primates > Hominidae > Pongo > Pongo abelii. The sequence continues at coordinate 129,168,309 of NC_085928.1, read as the reverse complement.
AAAAAGAACCATCTCTTTTTTAAAAGATGTTTGAAATTTTAGAAAATATTTTTGAGGCCCTGTGCAGTAGCTCACACTTGCAATCCCAGCAATTTGTGAGAAGGAGACGGGAGGATCTCTTGAGCCCAGTGGTTTGAGACCAGTCTGGGCAACGTGACAAGACCCCAACTCTACAAAATTTTTTTAAAAATTAGCTGAGAGTGATGGTGTGGACCTGTGGTCCCAGCTACTTAGCTAATCGGGAGGCTGAGGCAGGAGGATCACTTGAGCCCAGGAGGTTGAGGCTGCAGTGAGCCATTTTCATGCCACTTCACTCCAGCCTGGGCAACAGAGCAAGACCCTGTCTCAAAAAAAAAGAAAATATTTGTCCCTGTCTTCATTACTTAACTTTGCCATTGTAGCTCGAAAGTAGCCATGGAAAATATAAACAAACAAGTGTGTTTATGTTCCAGTAAATCTTTATTTACAAAAGTAGATGAAGGGCTAGTTTTGGCCCACAGGCCATGGTTTGCCAATGTCTGCTTTAAGTGGCTCATCCAGTGGCCAAGGATGCCACTTAGGGCTGCTCTGTGATCCCATCCCATGCTTCTCTCCTACCAGTAGACACACCCAGCTTCCAGCCACACTACACCATGCTGACTTATGAGCTGTATGTCTCCATTTTTCTGAGGATTCACCTCTTTCTCCATCAATTGAACCCCAGGAGCCTGATGAAATGTCATTTCCTCTTTGAAGCCTCCCCTAAGCCTCATTCCACACTCTAGGCAGAATTATTCATTCTTCCCTCCCCAACCCTGTTTCCTCACAGAGCTTCGCACAAAGCTCCATGAACCGCAAACTTATTATATTATACAGATACTACAATTCTTCACACATCAGTGAGTCTCCCTGGCTGGATTATAAACTCCTAAAAGGCATGCATCATGTCTTTCTCATCTTGTAGCCCCTGAACATAGCATGAAGCTTTGCTCAGTGAAGTTAGATTGATCAAGTGGTTAAATGTGACCAGTTTTAAAGGCAAGCCCATCTTCTCCCTGGCTTTACTTTCTGAAAAGTTGTCAGAGGCAAAACAATTCTAGGTGTGTATTCAAATCATAGTCATTCGTTTATCTGTTAGGGGCCCAGAACAAGTTATTCAACTTCTTTGAGGCTGTGTTTTCTACCTGGGTGAGAGGAACATTGGTATTGACTAACAGCCCAGGCGTGACATGAGAATTGATGCTTTTAATCCTGTTTAGACAGCAGTGTTTCCATAAGCTGCTTCCTCTTCCCAGTTCCCTCCCCCAGAAGACATTAGATCTTCTAGGGCTTTTGCCAGTGAAAAAGGCTGAGCTGAGCAGGTGTCTTGGGTAGTTGTGCATGGCAGAAGCCCAGTTAAGAGGGAGAAGCAAAGATGGACATGTACTGGGGTTTGGACCTTACTTTTGCCAAACCTTAGCTATCAAAGAAGGGGGTCCAGGGATAGGGGAGACACTGGGGTCAGGAGGTCAAAAGGAAAATGGAAGACAAGAATTAGGCCAGAATTATGACTCGGGTGCTGTGAGGAAGGGACAGTAGTATACCCTGGATGCCCCTGAGGTTAGGCTAGGTTCCCATGGGTCACTGGCCTCCTCCAAGACTGGGTGCCCCCACCCTGTGTCTGTAACAAAAACACCATGGAAGGTACTGTTGCTGCCACCCCCTCATTCTAGTTCCTTTCTTTCTGAAAACCACTGGCCATGAATTCACACAGGGAGCCTCTTTGTATTGCTCTTTGAGGTTATGTTTATGTGCCCATGCCCTTGAGTGATGGGCAAAACACGTCTTTGATTTTGTTTGAGAATGCTTTTTAACGTTTATTTCACAGCATTTTTTTTTCCTATGACAGCTTCATAAGTGTATTTGTAGAATAGAGCAATTGAATAATCTCTGAATTTAAGAGTCCCTAAGCACTCATTGACACCTTCTCATTTGGGGCATATTGAGCTTAAAAACAGCTTTTCATAAAGTCTCTAAATTCCAATTTATACTTTAGACATGAACGTCCCCACGGGTCGATTGGATGGAATGAATGTGCTTTGTACAGACACTTAGATACTTCTGTGGGAGGATTTTGTTGCTCTGTGTTTCTCTCATTTCCCGTTTACTGTTAAACTTAGATTAAAACAAACCTTCTGGACTAAAGGCACTTAACCTCAGTTAGAATCACCTTTGCTTGTGCACAAATTATATTGATGTGCTCATTGGTTCTACTGCTGGATTTTACTGGCTTAATAACAGGGAAATTCATATTGTAGGTTGCACTGTGTAGTTGGGAAATTACATAAAAATCATCATCAGGGCACTTAATGTCTTTCTAATTTTAGTTTATTTCTTCATTTGTTCCCGTGTTAGATCCCAGCCTGTTACTTTGCTTCCAGGGTTCACTGTGATCATTTTGTTCTGTTCACCAGAGAGTACCATTAACCCTCACCTTCTCTTCTTGCTCTGTGGCACACAAATCCCTGAAGAGCCCCCCAAAAGTAAGCGAAAGGCTGGAAACTTCCTACTTTTATACGTTAAAATGTCCTAGAAGCTGGAAAATAAAAATCTGCTGCCCCTTTCTACTTGCCAAATATGAATATTTGCCTGCATCTGCTTAGGAGATTTGAAAAAAAAAAAACAAATTATGTTTGGGTACCAGCAGCCCGGTGATGTCAGTGCCACTGTGGGACTCAAAGCCCATTAACACTCAGACTGCAAAGGAAGTATTAAAATTCTTTCAGCTTTACTAGTACATTTCTCCCCACTGACTGTCTCCTGGAGAGGGGACACTCAGTACATTCTCACCTTAGAAAAATGAGAAATTTCCATTACACAATAGAACAGCACAGGGGAAAGAACACAGGGCTTTGAAGTTAGCCTGAGCTGAGTTCAAATGCAGCCCTTGCCTCTAGCTGTCTCAACTTGGGCACATGGCAAAATTTTGCTTCACGTGAAATGAACTAACCCATTGCGTGGAGATTATCACAGCAATGTTGCAGGATTGTTTTGTGGATTGGACCTCATGGGGTAATGCATTTAGCACCGTGCTTGGCACATAGTAGGTGTTGAATGAGAGTGGTTCTCTGCTGCTGCTTCTTTTGGTGACACAGTTTGGTTGCCACTGTTGCTGCTGCCACAGCTGTGTTTTATTATAGCTACAGCCTTGATTATACTTCAGGAGAAAAGTTAAAAGTAGAGGCTGTATTCATTTTGAATTGTTTAGAACACCACAGCTTAGAAGTGCAGCTCCAAATATTATGTCACAGCCTTAAAAATAAAGCTTGCAAGCATGGTTTCTAAAATAAATATCCACCTTCCTTGGCTACTTAAACCGGGAGCCAGATGGCTCATTTGCCCAGAGATGCCGAGACATGTGTAATCAGAGAATGGGAGAGTGTCCTGGTATCCTGGAACCCAACTCCATGGAGAAAACTGAACTGGGGTGTTAGAAAGGACGCCTGGCCCCCTTCCTTCCTCAGTCAGCTCAAGGTGAGGCCATCAGGGTCTTCCAGCAGTGCTGAGCCCAAGCTAAATCACCACAGAGGCAAAGTTGCCCTTCCCCTTCCTCGTCCTCCCAGCAGCTGCCTTTCTTTGCTCATCTGGCACCTTCCATCTCTCTTCTGCCTTATTTGGGACTCTGTGGCCTGCCTTCCTCCAGATCCGTCGTGTCCCTTCTCCCAACCAACTCCCGTCCACCCTGTGTCCTCCTCAGCAAGACTGCTTTTGCTGTTAGCCACCTGAGAGGAAAGCTGGGGAGGACACCAGTGGTGCCGTGGTAGTTCATGTTCATGAGGGGCTTTACTAATGGCAACAGCCCCAAGAGTTCAGGTTATCCCATGCAGCAGATAGGACAGGAATCATATTCTGATTCAGTTTCCTGAGATTGAGAGAGGGTAAGAGACCTGCCTGAGGTCACACAGCTGGTGTACACCCATGGGTCTTAATTCTAATTCCCAGCATCCTTTCAACTACCCTTTGCTTCTCTAAACCGTGAAGTTCTTGCACACATTTAAAGCCACACAGTTTTCAGTATCTTCACCTGTATTCGCTCCCAAATCAAATATTCTATAATTACAGGCAGGGCACAGTGGCCCACACCTGTAATCCCAGCGCTTTGGGAGGCTAAGGTGGGTAGATCACTTGAGGTCAGGAGTTTGAGACCAGCCTGGGCAACACAGTGAAACCCTGTCTCTACTAAAAATACAAAAAAATTAGCCGGGCATGGTGGTGGGCCTCTGTAATCCCAGCTACTCTGGAGGCTGAGGCACAAGAATTACATGAACCCAGGAGGCAGAGGCTGCAGTGGACCAAGATCGAGCCACTGCACTCCAGCCTGGGCAACACAGCAAGACCCTGTCTCAAAAAAAAAATCTATAATTATATATGTGGTTTGATTTAACATGTATACTAGTTTAATGCAGCATTTCCCTAAGTGTAAACTGCACACTGTGATATGAAATGTAATTTTAGGGAATATTGAACTTGGCATAAGATAGTATTAACTCATTTAATGATACAGTTTTTCCTTTTCAATATTTATTGTCTTTTTATTACCAATGAGAAAAATCTCAGTTTGATGCCAATACAGCCTTAATTAATATTTCTTGAATCTCTGCTAATCTGTCTTTTTAACAGAGAGAGGATGGCAACAATACCTAGGTAGGACTGAACTGTATTTATTTCAGATGTCTGCAAATTTTCTTAAAAGGCCAGGCAGTAAATATTTTAGCATCTGCAGGCCATTTGGTGTTTTTTTGCAACTACTCAACTCTACTATTGCAGCTTCAGAGCTTCACAATTGAGCATGGCTTTGTTCCAATAAAACTTTACAAACACGGGCACTTGACCTGAAAACCCTGTTTGTTTTTTGTTTTTTTGTTTTGGTTTGTTTTTTTGAGATGGAGTCTTGCTCTGTTGCCCAGGCTGGAGTGCAGTGGCACGATCTCGGCTCACTGCAAGCTCCACCTCCTGGGTTCATGCCATTCTCCTGCCTCAGCCTCCTGAATAGCTGGGACTACAGGTGCCCGCCACCACACTTGGCTAATTTTTTGTATTTTTAGTAGAGACAGGTTTCACCGTGTTAGCCAGGATGGTCTCAACCTCCTGACATCGTGATCTGCCTGCCTCAGCCTCCCAAAGTGCTGGGATTACAGGTGTAAGCCACCGCGCCCAGCCAACCCTGTTTATTTTTTTACCCTACCTTTCTATTTATGGCAAATGACACCCCTTTCCCCTTTATAGTAGTAATACAAACATTTCCTCTAAATTTTATTTAAGAAAAAAAATCAACTGAGACAGAAATCGTAAGTGTATAGCAGCCTGTGAATATGTGCAAAATTGTGAAGGCAGTACTTCAAAGGACTGAAGTTTGAGAAACACTGGTTTTATATGTTCTTGTATCTTAGGAATAGAAGCAGAGTCTGCAGCTGTGGCCTGAGCCCTCTCAGAGTCTCTGTAGTGCTCCAGTTGCAGGTCAGATCCCACTCACATGCCCCTGCCTTGCTGCCTGCCGCTAACCCTTCCTCACATGCTGAACTCTGTGCACAACTTGAGGATGGGAAGGGGGGTCTTGCTTTTTTGCATCCTCAAGGTTTAGACCTTTCCTGATAAAACAAAGGGTCAATGAATGGGTGGGTCTGTCACAGTGGATTTTAAGCATCCAGGGGAACTGATGGAGGGATGCAGTATGCGGCTTAAAGCCTGGACTTAAGGGGCAGTCAGATTCATACCCCAGCCCATCACTTACTTAGCTCTGTGTGATCTTGGGCAGGTCACTTAACATCTGTGTACACCAAGTTGCTTGTCTGTAACATGAAGAGAGTAATAGTACCTACTTCATGTGGCTATTGTGAGAAGGAAATGAATTAATATATGGCAGGGGCTAAAAACAGTACTTAGCTAAGCATTAGCTCCTGTTACTGTTCCGGTATCTGTTATGATACCAAGCCATCCTGGTCTCTAAAGATTGGTGTATTCGTTCATCAGTGGTTCTTAGTGATTGTACAGGACAGCTAATGCTCCTTCCAGCCCAGTGGTCCCTTTACTCAAAACAAGAAGTACATGTCCTTGGGACTCAAATCTACCCCCACGAAGCAAGGTGATGGGTAGATGGGGCCAGAAGCAGTTTCAGCTCTGAGCCAGGTGATCCGATGTTGGAATTCATGACACTTCATCGCTTACAGAATCAACTCCAAATGTCCAAATGTGTTAGCATGGGCAGAAAGCCCTGCACAGCTGCCCCAGCCTGCCCAACACTGATCTCTTTTCACGCGCCCCCAAACGTGCCACGCACTAGCCATCACTGACCACTCGGTGTCCTCTCATGTGACACAGCATCCTTAGGCTGTGCCTGCTGTTCTCTCTGCCTGCAATGCCTTACCCTCCCTACTCCTCCTTGAAGCCACCTTCTTCCTAAATGAGCAGGCATGTGCACATACACACGACACACTTTTCTAACAGCAAGGAGTGTGGGTCACTCTTGCCTCTCCATGCTATGAAGTGTTAGTGGCACCTCTATTGAGATGACTTTCAGAGTCAAACTGTTTTTTGGGGGATCCAGGAGCTTTCGGTGTGTGTGTGTATATGTGTTGAGAGAGGGAAAACTCATCACACAGGAGGTCCCTCACTGGGTGGGGGTGCTTCGAGGACAAGTATGGAGTTTGGTTTTTATTTATGTCTTTAATTGTGAGCCTAGTGCCTTGTACTTAATAGATATTTCTGGAATGAATTGAAAGCAAAGGGTATGGCTGGGTACGATGGCTCATGCCTGTAATCCCAGCACTTTGGGAGGTGGATCACGAGGTCAGGAGATTGAGACCATCCCAGCTAACACAGTAAAACCCCGTCTCTACTGAAAAAAAAAAAAAAAAAAAAGTAGCCAGATGTGGTGGCATGTACCTGTAATCCCAGCTACTCAGGAGGCTAAGGCAGGAGAATCGCTTGAAGCTGGGAGGCCGAGGTTGCAGTGAGCTGAGATCGCGCCACTGCACTCCAGCCTGGATGACAGACCGAGACTCCATCTCAAACAAGAAAGAAAGAGAGAGAGAGAGATGAGAAAGAAAGAAGGGAAGAAAGGAAAGAAAGGAAGAAAAGAAAAGAAAGAAAACGGTACTTAAGGACTGGGGATTCTGAATCAGGAACTTCTGTCTGATCTCTTTCCAAGAGTTAAGAGATTTGAACACGTGGAGTTAAAGTGAAATACAAGCCCAAGAAAACGTTAGGTCTTATTGATATCATGAGCCCATTTTTACCTTTCCCATTCTGCCTCCTCTCCCACTTTGCACCATATGAATGATAGCACGTTACCCCTTTCATGACATGACATCCCAATGCTGTTTTTTCCATGGTGGATGTAAACAGATGAAGCTTGTAAATAGGTCCTAACAGAGGTTTACTTTCTCTCAAAACTGCACACACACACACACACAGACACTTCATCAAATCCATCATTTGTTAAGGTGCACTATTATTTTATATACCACTAAAAGGGAAAATGGTGCCTATTAAACCAAGACACACTCAGATTGTAAGACAGGTGACAATTTCAGAAAGGGGGAGAGGAAGGGAGAGGAGAAACCAGATATCTGGTTTCAACCCTGTAAGAAAAAAGGAAGCGCCTTACATTCTAAACTGGAAATATTGTATGTTTTCATCTTGAGCTATTTTTTATTCTGCTGTAAATAGACATTGATAAAACCTTCGTGCCCAAAGACAATCCCCAGCAAAGAGAGTTGGCTGAATAAATATGCAAGTGCTTCTAAAATAGCTGGCAGAGAGCCCTTTGTTTGGAAACAAATGTTTCCCTAAAAATAGCAACCTGAAATTCTCCTGCAGTCCATGTGTTCTGGAGCAATGAACGTGGCCCTTTAAGTACCTTCTCCCAGTGACAGCAATCCTCAGGAGAGTGGCTACCTAAATCGCTCAGTAAATCCTTGCATAGAGTACAGTCTGGAATTTGCTCCTCCTAGAGTATCAAGCACTTAAACTCTATCTCTTCTCCCTCTGCTATCACAAAATATTAACTACCATGGTTAGGTTATTTCTTTCATCCTTCTCCCTTTACAGCTGGAAAACAAAGAGTTGAGCAATTATCTGATGAATTAGATTAATGAAGACAGGCATCTTTTAGTACTGGGACCAAGCAAAGCAAACACCCTGTTTTCTCAGGAGAAGGAATGTTTTTGTCCAAAATACACACTTGATTGTTCCGACACTTCATTTTACCAAGCGTAAAATACCTCCATGATTAAAAAAAAAAATCTACTCCTTTCATTTTCAAAATGATTTTAGGACACAAATATTTTGTTGATATTGGAAAATGCAACTCCTCCATTTTTCTTTGCTTGTTTTTTTGGGGGAAGGGGGTTATAACATCAGTTGGTCTGACTTCTAAACAATATTTTGGTTTAGCAACATTGTTTAAATCTTAAAATAAAACTGAGGAACTTCACTAGTGTTTCAAAATGGACCCATTTAGGAGCCAGTCATGATATGGCCCTTCCAAAGAGAAAGATAAAAGTTGCTTCTAGTAAATTCTGTGGACTCAAGGGATTTAAGGAGGACAGGAAGAGAATCAAGTGAAAGGTAATAAGTGAAGGAGTCCCACTTTATGTCCTGAAAGTGTCCAGACACAATGTTTGAGTAGTTTTAAACTGAATGGAAACTTGGATAGTATGTCCTTGGACTTTCAGCTCTCAGAAATCTGAAAATATGCAGTCTCAGAATGTACTCCTACCCTACTCTAATGGATGCAGTGAGTGAGTTATTTCAGAAAGAAAGGCATCAGGGCTTCCTCCTGTCTCTTGGGGCTGAGCAAACTCTTGGAGACGGCCTTCCCCACATTCCTAAGGATAATAACGGTGTCCAGGTCTATGGAGTGCAAAGCCCCATTTTGTTTTTACAAATAATGCCTTCTGTGTGGCATTGTATTCCTTAAAAATAGAATTGCATCCATCAGATTGAAGTGTGGTGCTGTACTCCACCAGAATGGCTGACACTAAAAGGACTGACAATAGCAAATGTTGGTGAGATGTGAAGCAACTGGAACTCTCATGTGTGGCTTGTGGAAGTATAAATCAAGCCAAAGTTTGGAAAACTCTTTGGCAGTATCTCCTAAAGCTAAACATACCAATATGACTGAGTGATTATATTCCTGGGAACATACTCAATAGAAATGAGAATATGGGCCCACCCAAAGACACATATAAGAATGTTCACAGCAGATTTGTTGATAATAGTCCAATCCTGGGGGGGGGGGAGGGGGAAAAAGCCATATGTCTGTCAACAGTAGAATGTGTAAATAAATTGTGACATATTGAAATCATGGAATATGCTTAGTAATAAAGAACTAACAGCATGGATGAACTCAAATGATATTGAGTGAAAGAACTTAGAATAACAGACAAGAAACAGTCTGTATTATTCCATTTGTTTAAAGATTTAAAGTGAGCAAAACTTGTCTATATGATAATGAGGAGAATGGTGGTTACTCTCAGAAAGGAGGTATTGACTCGAAAGAGCCACATGGAATCCCTGTGGGGTGCTGGACATTCTAAACTTTAATCTGATATGTACATACAAAACTATGTGTGTATTTTATACCTCAGTGAAAAAGAAAAAGATTAAAATATGGAGTAGTGGAACAGCCGTTTCTTCCTGTGCATAGAGAAATTGTGTTATCATCAAGAAGAGTAATACCTCTCATTAGAAGAATCTTCCTTCCTGTTAATACCTTAAAATTTCTTCAGGCAGTGTTTTAACATCTTGGCATTTTGCCTTTTCCTCTGGTTTGAGACCTTTTTCACTTCAGCTTTGAATGTGTAAGGAGCACCAGAAATGCACTACGGGCCATGATCTACTCCTAGTTCCCTGAGTATGGTTATCTAATACCCCAAATTGCATCAACCCACCTAACTAGCTTTTTCTTTTAGGGCTATGCACTCCAGATTAACAGGCCAGGGATTTCTTTACAACCTGTTATATTTGAAAAATTATTTTACCCATCAGATAATAAACAGCTAAAAAAAGATAATGTAAGAATTATTATTGCTAAGTGTTAAATTATCAGTAGTGGCAATAAGTTCCTTTTAGAAATATAGTGTTCAAAATGTGATTTATGAACTTATGTGGATTCCAGTTTAATAATTAGCTAATTATTCTTTTTTCCGTAATTAAAAAAAGCAAGGTGCTTTATATTTTGATTCATTCATTGAAGGGAACTGGGACTTCAAATGAATAATCAAATTGAGACTGGCTTAGTTAGGGAAGTTAACAAAAAGTTTTGGCTGGTACAATAGGCAACCTAGTTAAAAAAAGAAAAGCCATCAGAGTAATTTATTTGTGAGTTCTAAATTTATCAAAGGTTCATCTTTATTTCCTTGTCTTTTTTTTTTTTTTTTTTTTTTGAGACAGAGTCACACTCTGTCGCCCAGGCTGGAGTGCAGTGATGCAATCTTGGCTCACTGAAATCTCTGCCTCCTGGGTTCAAGTGATTCTCGTGCCTCACCCACCCAAGTAGCTGGGATTATAAGCATACACCTCCAAACCCAACTAATTTTTGTATTTTTAGCAGAAATAGGGTTTTGCCATGTTGGCCAGGCTGGTCTCAAACACCTGCCTCAAGTGATCCACCCACCTCGCCCTCCCAATGTGTTGGGATTACAGGTGTGAGCCACTGTGCCCAGCCTCCTTGTCCTTTTTATTTTTATTTTTTAAAAGTGTTTAATATATACTGATGGCAGAAAAGAAAGCAGTAAAAATGACAAATTCTTCCATAATGCCAGTTTGCAGAGTATGAGCAATTAATCCAGCATTCGAAATTTAGACATAAAGACATACAACTTGTGGTTTCATGAGATGGTATTTTAACAAGTTGATTTAAAATATATAATGTCACTTCTAAAATATCAAAACTAATGGGGTTGGTTATCTCTGCAAAAGCGAATATTAGGAAACCCTAACCCTCTTTATAGAAATATATTTATCTCTTGTTGCTATCTTCAATGAATACAATGAGGCTTACAAAAGTATTGTGAAAAAAATGACAACTCAACAGTAAAAAGATAAATAGCTCAATTTTAAAACGGGCAATGGATTTGAGTAGACATTCCACCAAAGAAAATATACAAATAACTAATAAACACATGAAAAGATGCTCAACATCTTTAGTCATCATGGAAATGCGGGTCAAAACCATGATGAGATGCCGCTTCACACCCATTAAGAGGGCTGTAATAAGAAAGATGAGCAATAACAAATGTTAGGAAGATGTACAGAAATTTGGACACTCGCACACTGCTAGTGGGATCATAAATGGTACGTTGCCACTATGGAAAACAGTTTGGCAGTTCCTCAAGAACTTAAACAGAGAGTTATTATGGGACTCATTCATTTTACTCCTAAGTATATACTCAAGAGAAATAAAAACATGTATCCACACAGAAACTTGACATAAATGCTCGTAGAAGCATTATTCATAATAGCAAAAAGCTGAAACACCCAAATATGCATTAATTGATGAATAGACAAATAAAATATGATATATCCTTACAACAGAGTATTTTTCATCCATAAAAAGGAATGAAATATTGATATATGGTACTTTGAAAATATTATGCTAAGTGAAAGAAGCCAGACACAAAAGGCCCCATATTCTATGAGATCATCCATACAAAATGTCCAGAAAGGGCAAATCCGTAGAAACACAAAGCAAATTCGGAGTTGCTAGAAGTTGTCGAGCAGTGGTGAATGGGGAGGGCTGCTAATGGAAATATTCTGTACTTAGATGGTGGTGACTGTTTCACAATTTGTGAAATTTGTGAATATATTAACAACCACTGAATAACATTTTAAAAGGGCAAATTTATAGCATTTGAATTGTATCTCAATTTTAAAAAACAGATGATTTTAAAATGTTAGGTTAATTGATGTAAGGGAAAATATAAAAATAAACCTTGGAGTCAGATTCGTATACTAAGTCGTGTATGTGCTAGATGAGGGCTCTTATTTGGTAAAAATTGTTTCTGGTAGTCAGAGCTAAAAGGGGACAAGGTCAGTGACAAGACTCTCGGTGTCCACAAGAGGAAAACAGCCTTTGTTGTTCAGAAGAATCACAGATTTTCTAGATACTGATATTTGAGATGAATGTTTCCCACAGGTCTTTATAAAGTGAGTACTGGGAGACGTCATTTAGGATGTTCTTGACATTTTTCGTTGCTCTTCCTCAGGACATCCCTCCAGGTAGTTATTCAATCTCATCTGTTTTCCAAATTGAAATAAAAAGGCATGGAAAAGCAAAGCAATCTTTATGACCTTAGACCCAAAAGAAATAACGATGAGCATGAAATTGAGAGAGTACAATAAAGATGGCTTCCTCAAAACAAGAGTTGACTCTCCTCTTCATTCCATTTCAAATTCTATACTTTAAAAGCGTTCTCCTTCAAATAATGCTTTTATGGGTATTGTCTATTTCTGTTTGATTTGCCCTTTTAAGGTAGAAATCAACTTTTTATTTTAGAACATTTTTCTCTTTATTAAGATATAACTTACATATCTTAATGGCATAGACTTTTAAGTGTACTGTTTAGTAAGTTTTGATAAATATATGCATCCTTCAAACCACCTCCTAAGTCAAGATATTAGAAGGAGGCATGGGGGAGCTTTCTGGGGTTGGAACATTTTGTATCTTGATTTGGGTGGTGATTATAATTAAGGTAAACTCTTCCAATGTCTGTCACCATAGGTTAGCTTTGCTTGTTGAACTTCACCTACATAGAATCACAGTGTATGCTCTTTTGTGTCTAGCTTCTTTCATTCATCATTATGTCTGTAGGATTTTCCCATATTGGTGCATGTATTGGTTGTTTGCTCCTTCTGTTGCTGAGTAGCATTCTATTTTATAGACAGGCTTTTCTCATGTTGATAGACATTTGGGTTGTTTCCGGTTAGAAGCTATTATGAATAACATTGCCATGAATATCCTGTACATGCTTTATGGGAGGCATGGCCGCTTATTTCTCCTGGGTATAGACCTAAGAGTGAAATTACTCAGTCACAGGGACACATGTGTTTAATTTTATTAAAAGCAGTTCGTTTTCCAAGTGGTTATTCTACCTGCCATTTTACCCTCCATCAGCAGTGTATGGGAATTCCAGTCGTTCTGCATCCTTGCCATACCTTGATATTTCAGTCTTTTAATTTCAGAGATCCTCCTGGGTCTGAAGTGGTAGCTCATTGTGGGTTTAATGTGCATTTTCCTAATGACTAATGATGTTCCATTTCTTTTTAATTTAATAACTCAATTTATTAAGTTAGAAAGTATAAAACAAAATTATACACAGCTTGATCTCATATTTGTAACAACACATAAGATTTGAAAGATAAAACCCAAAATGTCAAGTTATTGCCACGTTTTTTGAGCTTATCTGTATTTTTATCATTTATCATTTTAGTGCACATTTGTTTGCGTGATTAACAAAAAGAAAAGCTATTTTTAAAAAGTGAATTAACTCAGATTATTCTGAGGTAAAGCTTCAGTTTTCCTGATTTTCTAACACTAAGTAACGTTGGGTATTGACAATGCTTTAGATAGAAATGGTTGAGAAAAATTGAGGCCAATACTGTTTTTGCATTTACTTCTTTGTTTCCCCAAAGAGGATCAAATCCATTCCTAAACATTTAGAAATCTTGATATCTGAGGATAACATCCATATTCACCTCAGTGTAAAAGACCATAATCAGGGGTCAGCCTATGAGCCAAATCTGGCCTGCTGCCTATTTTTATCAATAAAATTTTACTGGAACAGCCACATGCATTCACTTATGTATTGTCTGCTGCTGCCTCCTTGCTAAACAACAGAGTTGAGTAGTTGTCACAGAGGCCATACTGCCCACAAAGCCTAAAATATTTACTATCTGGCCCTTTAAAGAAAAAGTTTTGCCAACCCTTGCCATATTCACTCTTAAAATTTTCTATTCTAATTCAAACACTGGTTATAAGAGTTTAGTTCCATGTCAAATATATGTGCAATTTGTAACTGCAGCCTTCATTTCTATCCAGTTCATAGAAGCTACTCAGTAGTTACACGCCTTACCATCCTATCTCAACAGTTCAGTAGGGACCTTCTGATTTCAACTCTGGACTGAAAATTCTTAAACTATTCCTCTCCCAGTCTCCACTGGTCATTTTAGGTACAGGGAACATAAAAAGAGTTGGTTCCTAATACAAATGCAACTAACTATGAAGTTATATCCTTCTAAAAACACATATAGATGAGAATTTAAACATCCAACTGATAACTCTTTTTTTTAGATAACATAAGTAGTGACTGTGAATAAATGAGCTTGCTTTTCTTGTCTAGAAATTGCCTCAGAAGGCAGTTCCAGAAGAGGAGAGAGAAAAATGTTGTAAGCGGTGACACTAGCATTGGAACAGGTAAACTCAGGATGACTTTTCTTTGAACAGTCATATATCATATAAAACCTCACTCATTTATAGTCGCACATGATATATAGTGAAATGCTCTAACATTTAAGTCCAGCTCATGACAAACTTATTACCCTTCACTGATGCCTTTAATAAACTACCAAAAAGGCACGTAAAGCAAATTCCCTTAAGCTAGCATGATGCACTGGCCCATTTTAAAGACGGACTTCAAGCAAGAACAGTAACTGCCTCTGTTTTGTCAGCTGTAACACAAAAGTCTTCATTCCTACCCTTTATACACGTAAGGGAGTTTGTGAGAATAAAATATGAAAAGTATCAAAAAGCTGTGAAAGTGCTTTAAGAAATCAAAATGCTTTAGAAACAGAGGATATAATTGTGGTTAATTTTATTGACTCAAAGCCTTCAGAGCAACCTATGTCTGGGTCTTCCCTATCAGGCAAGGAAAGGGCATTACCTTTCTCTGGAAGCCCACATCACCCAAGACTTCCTATCTACAGAGCGTGTCTCCAGTGAGGAGATCTTTGCTATGCATGCTCTTGTCACGGAAGAACTTCCCCGGCCTACTTAGCTTTCAAACTTTTCTCATCTAAAAGATACAACCATCTTTCTTAGAGTTCCTTCCTAGATCTAATTATACAAAACCGGGGGTGCCGCAAGCATCACCTCCCATCCAAACTCATCACACACGTTCCTGTTTCAAGGGTGAATCAACATGTGAACTTTGCTGCTGCAGAGAGCTGACAGCTGCTTCTGAGTTATTCCTGGTGCCTCTGACAGTTTCTAGGATATTCTGGGGGAAAAAATAAATATGAGAATCCACTGGAGCTTTGGTTCTGCTGGCCTGTAATTCATTAATAAATGTGGAAGAGAGCTGTGCAGTAGGAAGGAATATACAGTAACCACCTTAGTCTAATGTAAAAGCCGTCTATTAAAAAGCACTATGCTGAGAACCCAGAATGTGACACCTAGGGGTCAGCCATGCCCAACTAGCTGGGTGTCCATGGGCAAGTCACTTAACCTCTCTGGGTACTGCACGTCTATAAAACAAGGGCATTGAGGCAATAATTGGTAAGATCCCTTCCAGACATCACACAATCTGAGACAATAGATTGTAACATCCCTTTAATTAGAGTCAGTAAAACCTCTTCATTGAAAATCATGTTTGCTTCCAGGACATAATTATAGTAAAACCTAATTCGTACTGTGCTCTGCTCCAAATACAGTACAGAGAGAGCTGTTAAGTGGTTTTTGAACATAATGTGCCAAGATTGACTTCTCTTGCTGCTTTTTTCTCATATGTCACCTTTTTATATGGGGATCTCTGAACATTTTTGTCATGGCGTGCTACAAAAGAGTATCATCATTTTAGAGATGAAATACCTGAGACACAAAGAGGTTAATTACCTCACTCAAGAAAATATATGAAAACAAAATACTTCAAGCAGAAGTGGTCGAGAAAAAGACCGGTATTTGTGATATGGAAGATAATTAAAGTTGTAATTATGCACTTTACATTTTCTAGGGGATCTACCATGGACATGTAGACTTAAAAATCCATCAAAATTGTACTTTCTATGTCCCTTGCCAGTAAACTGCGGTTGGGAAGAGAGAAACTAAGAGAATGGTCTAAACAACCTTTCAGTAGGCGTAGGGAGCGGGGCACGTTTTACGAGTAGGTGGCAATATACACCCATCGCCCTACTCTGTATCCCAAACACAGACTGCTTGTCTCTGGCTTTTCACTCTCAATGTTGAAGTTTTCTTTATTTAGCAGTAAGTTTTCTTTATTATCCCCTGAAAATAGAAGTTCCCCAGGGAAAGGTGGCAGGTTAAATCACTTCATGGTACCTGAGAGGAAGTAAAGTGTTGCCTGCTTGTTTGAGAGCAAATTTGGAGGTGGGAGGTAAAGAGAAGGAAGACATGAGGGCAGTTTGCAGGAGGGGCAAAGACAGAGAACACTGGAAAGGCTTGGCCCAGACTCAATTAAGGCACAGAATTTCATCCTGGAAGCACAGCTCCGGGTAAGGGGGAGGTCTGCGGGTCCTCCTAGAGCCATCAGGCATCTCCATTCCTGAGATGCCCCTGGCTTGCCCTCTTCGACCATACCTGAAGTATATTTTGAAACTGTATGTTATGGCCCTAGATTCTTGGCTTAAGGTTCTGTCCGCAGAGAAGGAGACCCAGGCTGATTGGTCTCTAGTAGACACTGGGTGAGGGACAAATGCACACCTGAATAGAATCTAATTTAAATGTTCTCCACTTTGATGGTGCTGTCTAGAAAGTTCTGTTGGTTACAAGGGCTCGTATTTGACACAAAGAAATGTTTGATTTGGTGACAACTATGTGTTTATTGTAATCCCACTATGCGTTGAAAACTGGATTCAGTTTTTCAACACGCAGTGGAATCACAGCAAATATGTGCCCGAATGTATTGGGAATATCACTGGTTTCCAGTAAGTTTCCCCAATGTTGTCAGAAGCATTATTTCTTTACATATACGGAATTGAGGGATGTCCTCCCAGGGAAATGGTTCTCTGCCCTTGTTTGTACTTGATTTCTGATCTAATGGGGGTAAGAATCACATTCTTATAAATAGAAAGACTTTTTCAAATACAGTGTGTGATCATTGTCTCAAGGAAGTGTGGGTAAGTTTTTTGGCAAAGCGAATGATATGAATTATCACCTCCAGGTAGTTTGATTTTGGCAGCTGTCATACGAGGAAAACAAGGGAGATACTGAAATTCCTGTTTAAAGACTCAGGAATTCAAGATTTATAGAAGTAAAATGACTTGGCAACGCCAATGGCTAATCAGGGGTTGTGCTGGAAATAGAACCTGGCTGTAGTGTTTCTAAGGGGAGTGCCCTTATTACCATAGCATGCTATTCTTTGGAGAGGGGTTTTTCACCAGCTGAACTGAATAAACTACAAATTAGGATTGTCTGAAAGTGAGGGACCATGTCTACCCCATATACTTTATGTGGTTCCCTCAAAACGGGCTTAACAAATGTTTTTTGAAAATGGTAAGCAAATAGCTTTCCTCTTATTTTCCTATTTAAATAAAGAATCAGCCCTCACTCACACTTTCAGAGCTAAAGGGGGAAAAAATAACCATAAAACTTCTGCAGCAATTTTTACAAACTTTTTCTCTTGTTCACAAGACCTATTAGTAACATTGCATTATTTTTTTTAAATGGACCATTTTTAGCAATAGTAGAAGGGAGAAATCTCTCATTCCGATTCCTATATAAAGTACATTTAAAAACTGCCTCTATAAAAAGTTGTAGCATTACATCCTATGGTCAATGCCTAAGGCTGAAGCACATTGAATTTTCTGTGCGGTTTCACTGCTGCGACCTCGATATACTATAGGTTGTTCACTGCAGCTAGGAAGGAATTTGTTTAAAAAGCGCAGGAAATTCTTAAAGTATCTAAGAAGCATTTGAAATCAGAACTGCTACCTTTCCCTCCACACAATGTGTGGCTGATAACAAACATGCGCTTTCTGAGGAATTTGAGCTTAGGTAGTTAACCGACAGTTCTAATGGACTCAGAAAGACGTACAACCAAATAATAATGACCTACTTTTGTTACCACGACACCCAGCATAAATGATCATTTTAAACTGCTTGGAAAATCAAACTGTTCAGAAAGTACTTTTACCGTCAAGGTCAAGGTGTAGGCCAGAAAAATAAGATGTAAAGGATAATTTAATCAGAACCTTTCTCCAACTGAAATTAGGGTTAGATTTGCAAAGTACCAGCAGCCCCACTGGAAGCACCATCTTCTCCATCTTGGTAGAATAAAGATGAAGCTCCTAAGTAATTTAGTACAAATCTTTTTTATCTCATAAAAGTTAAGGACTAAAACCACAGACTGACAAGCTCCTTCAGAAGTTTTCCCTTCTCCGCTCCTTCCCCTCTTCCTCCTTCCCCTCTTCCTCCTTCCCTCCCTCCTTCCCTCCCTCCTTCCTCCCTTCTTTCTTCCTTCTTTCTTCCTCTTCCTATCCTCTTCTTTCCGTCCCTTTTTATCCCTATGTTTTTCTTCCTATGTTTTTATTGTTATTTTTATTTTTATTTTTTATTATTTTTTTTCATGAGATACAGTCTCGCTCTGTCACCCAGGCTGGAGTGCAGAGGCACAATCTTGGTTCACTGCAACCTCTGCCTCCTGGGTTCAAGCGAGTCTCCTGCCTCAGCCTCCTGAGTAGCTGAGATTACAGGCACGCACCACCACACCCAGCTAATTTTTGTATATTTATAGAGACAGGGTTTCATCGTGTTGGCCAGACTGGTCTCAAACTCCTGACCTCACGTGATCCACCCCCCTCAGCCTCCCAAAGTGCTGGGATTACAGGCTTGAGCCACCACGTCCAGCCCTTTGTATATTTTTAAAAGGTCTTCTTTTCTAGCTCTTGGAAATAAAATCAGAAATTATACTTTATGTGGAAAATTTCAATGTACCTCATAACATTATAAAGTGTTCTGACAAAGCTCTTCAAAAGTCCATATGTTCATGGTGTTAAATAGATGAGGGGAAAATAGAACACTCAAGGATCTAGCTCAGAAAGAAAATTCTCAGAATGCTAGGTTATCCTGTTCATTTTGGAGGAAACACAAGACAGGCAGAATGAAAGTGTGATGTCATTTTGAGGGGAGAGGCAGAGGACGGAAGGGGCAGAGAGAGCTGGTATGGAAAGAGTGGAGATAGGATGAAGGTAGGAGGTATTTATGTGACACCAAATCACCCCTGCCTCCCGTACTCAAAAACAAGCTCCTTGAGGTCGGAAATTTCACCTTCATTGTCTTCATAGACCCCCTCAGCAAACATAGCTTCAGGCTCATGCCTTCATGAATTGACTCATTTATTCACATATTTCCTGTGCACTTGCTATGTAGCCTTTCAACAACCAATATTTATTGTGTGCTGTTTTACATGAAAGTCAGCATAGACTAACGGGTTCCTGATGTCCTGAAGTTTATGTTCAGGGTTGGGAGAGGGTAGACACAGGCAGATAATAAGCAATTTTACATAAATAGAAGGTGGTCATCACTGCTTAGAACTGTGCTGTATAATGTGGTAGCCATGTAAATATAAATAAAAATATGAAGCTGAGCATCATGGAGCTAAAGGGGTCTATTTTATGAAAAGTGGTCATGGATGGTCTGTCTGGCAAGGTAACATTTGGGCAGGGACCTGAAGGAAGTGAGCGAGTGAGCAGGCAGATATCAAAGGAAAAGTGTTCCAGGCAGAGAACAGCAGTTGCAAAGCTCTGAGCTGTATGCTAGGGGGTAAGTGGTAAACAAAACAGACACAGTCATGGTTCATCCTCTTGGCGTTTTCATTTATATGGAAGGTAGACATTAATCTAGGCAACAAAGAAATGCACAATTAACAATCAAGCTATGATAGAGAATAAGTAAGGGAAGAGACTTAGGACTGGCTGATGAGGGAAGCCTCATAGAGGAGGTGTGAAGCCTGAGCACAAGTATGGAGAGAAGAGGGCATTCCAGGTAGGAGAGCAAAGGGGAGAAGGTCCCTGGGCTGGAATAAGTCTTCTGGGAACCCAAATGAAAGAAGACTGCAGGGGCTGGAATATAGTAAGCGAGGGAGGAAGTGGTCCAATATGTCATTGAAGAGGAAGCCAAAGGCCGGTGTTCTTGTAGCCCACTTGAAGGAGTTTGATTTGTATTCTCAGTGCAGTGTAGCCCATTGACAAGTGATAAACATTGAGTGACATGATCACATTTGCAGTTTGAATACACTGATTGTGTATTCTACTGTGTGGAGAATAGATTGGGCAAGGGGCTGGGAATGGAAGTGGGGTGATCGGTTAAGTTGTCCAGGCAAAACATGATGGCTTGGACTAATGGAGTTAAAAGAGAAATGAAAAATTAAGTTAAATTTAAAAATAAAGAGAAGTGAATGATTTTGATAAATAAATTAGAGATAGAACCAACGTTAAATAGCACATAAAAGGTACATGGAGAGTGTTAGATGGACTGGATGGATGGATGGGTGGATGGATGGATAAGTGGGTGAATGAATGGCTGGTTACTAGTTCTCTGGCTTCCAATGCAATTCTGGCAGGCCACTCTCAAACTTTAAAGAGAACAGGGTGATATCTAAGCTGGTACTTAGCAGTGTTCCCCTTCTTCAGGTAGATCTTTAGTTTCCCATGATTCCTTACTCATGATTTTAATGATGGAGTTCTGCTGGTGAAGGTATTATATTATTTGCCAATGAATGTTCTTGCCAGAAAACCTTACTGATAGTTAAGCATGCAACTGGAAACAGGGTGTGTGTGTGGGGTGGGGGTGAGGGGCAGGTGTATGTTTAAGTGTTTGTGTGTAATTACTACTTTATTCAGTGCCAGCAGTGGGAAAGATTGAGTTACTTAGAGCAGTGCTTCTCAAATGGACTATGTACATCAGTCATCTGGGGATCTTGATAAAATGCACAGTCTGAATTGGCAAGTCTGGAAGGGGACCTGACATTCTGGATTCCAACAGTCTCCCACATCATGCTGATCCTTCTGGTCCTCAGGTCCTACTTTGAGCAGCAAGGCCTTAGAGCAGTGATCAGCAAGTGGCTAGATGGCAAATATTTTCAGCTCTGCAGGCAACAGCTCCAGAAATGCCCTGTGAGCTGCCTGCTCATGTAAACCTAGCAGTGGGCCTTTGTCTGTGACTCGATTTCCTCCTTAGGGAGACCTAGCTGGCGAGGCCTGCAACTGAGAAACACCAAAAATGGTAGTGAAAGAGCATTGTATTTTTCAACTAAACCAATTTCCTTTAGGATAGAGGTCAAAAAAGCTGTGCTTTGAAATTAGTCAGCTGTGGGTTCAATTCCATCTCCAAATTGTCTGTGAACTGGAGTTTCCTTAAGTACAAAATGGGGCTGAGCTGACCTTGGTAGTGTGATATGTTTGTACATGCTTGTACATGAAGCATTTAGTCCCGAACCTTCCAAGCACAGGGTAAATGAAACAAAGGACAACTAGTATACCCTTATGTTTTAAGGTAAAAAGGGTTTTTTGAGGTTTCCGAGGGTAGGTAGATGCTCTTGGCATTCCTCTAACAAACCTAAATGGGATTATTTCTCCTGAGTGACTAAAACTGTAAAACTAACTGTGATTATCTTTGCCTCTATGGATTTAAGAGAAAACAAAACAACTCACTCTGTAAACCTCAAAAGAAAAGCCCTCCCCTTCGCCCCCCCACAGATTTTCTTGCTGTTTGTTTCTTTACCTCAGTGTCTCCTACTCAAAGCATAATGAGTGCCGTTTTTGCTCCAGCAACAAGGCCCTGCACAAAGCCAGGCGGGAGGCCTGTGGATGAGGTGCTCTGCAAGCTGAGCCAGAAGCTTTAGGAAAATGCTTGCCAAACACTGATGTTTGACTAATTGGTAATGTCTGCGGAGTTGGCACCAGGAGAAAAGAAAGTAAAGAGGCTGGTGGATGTTGAGGAAGGAAGACAGACAGACTTGAAGCCAAGCCTCGAGTGTTTGGAGAAAGAGCCTGCCCACCATGGAGTTCAAGGAAGCTTGTCAAACTGTTTTGAAATGGTCGGTTAAACCCCTGAAGGACAGTGTGCCCAGATGGCCAGCATTTGCTTTAGCTGTGCAGGACAGCAAGAGACTGAGACAGGAAGATGAGCAAAGTCTCAGATGTGCCCTCCTGAGTCCAGACAGCTTGGTGTAAAATTGTCCTGTGAAACCCTGTTATAACATTTTAGTGGCACCAAACAAGGGTGCTGGGACAGGGGAAATTCCAGCATGGGCCCCATGCTGTGTTTGGAACCAGCCGTCGCTCTGATTGTTGAACTGAGGTAACTCACCCAGATGTTTCCCTCTTTCAGGCTTAGTGTCCTCTGGAGGAGGAGTAGAAGGAAGGGAGGGCTCCCCTCCTGCCATGTGATTCAGCACTGGCCAGTGCAGTGGATAGGATCCAATCAGGTGGGACCTCAAAGCAGTCTCCTTCTCCTTACCTCCTCCTGAGGGATGGAAGGGCCCATTCCTCTCAAGGGGCTTCCATATCCCCCATGGTAGGGAGGGCAGAGATGGCTGCCTTAGGAGAAAAAAGATTCTTATTTCTCCTCTATTTGCATCTGTCCAGAGGACCACTCCACATAGAGTAGTCTGATGTGTCCACTTTCAGAAGTAACAACTTTTAAAACGCAGCCATTCTTCATAAAACGAAAACATGAAGACTCACCTCCCTAGGAACCCTTCTCTGGATCCGTTCTCATCTTTGCAAGTTAGCATTGATTGGGCTTAACCTCCTTCAGCCATGCTGCTCTCTTAGGTTTTCTCTTGGTCAGAGTGGTCTTTCTTAAGCTAAATAAATAAATAAATAATCAATGTGTGGCTCTCTCCTACTCACAGTTGTTCAGTTGTTCAATTTTGAGCAGGAGAGAGCTCAAATGTGACCATGAGATGAGTAATTGGAATATTACAGCTGGTTGGAGGATAAGTGGATACAACAGTTTTGAAAAACAATTTAGCATTAGTTAGTAAAGTGAAAGAGGCATACACCTAGTGACCCAGAAAAAAATATAGCTATTTTCTAGGTATGTGTATGTGTATATGTGATGTGTGTGTATATACACATCTAGTATATACATATACATCCTAGAAAAATGTGTACAAGAATGTTCCTAGCAACACTATTCAAATCAGCAATAGAATGCATAAATTCAAACAATGAAATGCTACACAACAATGAAATTGTATAGTAGAAAAACATGGATGAGGCTTAGGATTTATCCTAACATAGGGTCAGTAACAGAAGCATCTGTTTCTGACAACTAAAACACGTATGTTTTATAGAAATCTCAAAACATGCAAAACAACCTTTTCCTTAATGGATAGAAATGTGATAAAAATCAGAAGGAAACTGAGGAAATGATGAAATGGACAATGGAGTTAATTCTGAAGGAGGAGGAAATGGGAAAGGAAACTTCAAAGGAAAACATGATATGCTTTGTCTTAAAAGTATGTGAGGGAATTTTGGGGGTGATGGAACTATTCCATATCTTGATCATAGTGGTTTTTCCATGACTGTATACATTTGTTAAAACTCATAGAACTGTATGCCAAAAAGGGTGAATTTTGTAGGATGTAAAGTGTAGCTCAGTTGAAAATACCCATGTTAAAGAAAAGTATATAGTGGGCACACAGATAATATTTATTATATTTTCTTATATACCTTATGTATAACTTATATTCTTTTACAGCTACACAAGGAACTCAAAAAAGTGATTTTTAAAACCTCTCAGTGGCTCGCCATTTTCTCGGGTTAGGGTCAGATTGTTTATGTGGCCTGTGTTGCCCTTCACGTCCTGGCCCCTGCTCGCCTCCCCTCCCTGAGCAACCCACGGACCTGTGGCTGCCTCTCCCCTTCCTGTCTGAGCGCTGACCTTGCTGGATTGCAGCTGTCTGTGGACTTCTCTATGTCCCATTAGGCTGAAGGCTGCCTGAGTGTTATCTACCCCTTATATCCCCTGGGTCTGGCACATCATAGGAGTTCAGAAGGATTTGTGCAGTTTTGTTGAGATATGCAGGAATCCCCTTTGATTCTGTAGGGGGAAAAACAATGGGAAGAAATGGGTAAGAGGTAGAGAGTCTACGTGGTGATAATTACTTCAGACTTGGCCAGTTCCACAGGCCAAGGGGGTTTGATATCCTATTACTGTGGTAACAAATGACCGCTCATTTAGCGGCTTGAACTAACACAAGTTTATTATCTTGTAGTTCTGGAGGTCTGACGTCCACAATGGGTCTCACTGAACTAAGATCAAGAATTTGGCAGCGCTGCGTTCCTTTCTGGAGGCTCTAGGGGAGAATCCACTCTCTTGTCATTTCTAGCTCCTAGAAGCTGCCTGCATTCTTTGACTTGTGGCCACTTCCATCTTCAAAGCCAGCCATGGCCAGAGTCTTTCTCACATTGCATTGCTCTGATTGTAACTCTTCAGGCTTCCTCTTCCACTTTAAAGGAGGCTTGTAATTACAGCAGGCCCACCTGGATTATCCAGGATAATCTTATTTTAAGGTCAGCTGATTAGTAATCTCAATTCCATCTGCAACTTAAATTTCCCCTTGCCACATAACATATTTACAGCTTCTGGAGATTATGATGTGGACATCTTTGAGTGGGATGGGGGAGGCATTACTCTGCCTGCTGCCTACGGTGAAGAACTAATAAAATTATCCGTTGAAATTTAAGAGAGTGATAGCATGTAGCAAATGCCACTTCCTGGTTTCAGGATCATATGGACTTACGTTTTAACTTTTATACCCTAGGAGCAAACCCTAAGATAAGGATTTGAATGCATATAGTTTTTGTTTTGTTTGTGTGTTTGTTTTACATAATTGCTGGAAACACAGGTGGAGAAATAGAAAGAGATAAGGAAGTAAAGATAGCCAATGAAGAGTGTGTTTTAAGGTAGTTATTCTGTGTGCAAGTAGAACTTAACCTGGGGAACTATGAGAAGCAATGAAAAATACAAGCCTCCAAGTTATCTCAATCCCAATAAGCATCAGTTAAGGGTTGAGGGCTGCTCTTAGGAGAACTTCATTCCCAAGACCTGTGAACCACATGGGCTCCAGGGCCAAAGAAAGCCCACAAGCAAAGAGATACAAGTGTGGGTAGTTGGAAGTCAGGGCAGGACTCTGAGAAAGTCAAGGCCAAGGGGAAGATCGATATACAGATAGACAGACAGATAGATAGATAGATAGATAGATAGATAGATAGATAGAAGATAGATACAGATAGATAGATTTATATGTGTGTGTGTGTGTGCATGCATGTGTATATCTCGAATTATTAAAGTCTTCTGGTAGTTTCTCTGGTGATAATTTATTTAATCTTTGTAGCACTTTGCCTCCCAAGAGCAACGTATGTTTGAAATCTGCCATAAATAATGTGGAAATGCTTGACCAACTGATTTGGTTAGCAAATGCTCTCTGGCTAACATCCAGAAGTGCTATAGTTTTCTGTATTTTTTATTTTGATAAATTTTGTTGTAGAACAAGAAAAAGATATACACACTTTTTTTTTTTAAAAAAAAAAAAAAGCAGATACCACTTTCATGGCCTGCAAATTATAAAAATTTTGTGTCAGGATTCTTTTCTGCCAGGTAGGAATTTGAGAGGGGCAAAGAAGAGCTCAATTTAATTTCCCTCAGGGTCTTTGCTGAAGGGACAAGAACAGAAATCTGGATTCAGTTTTGTTAGTAAAAATAATCTTTCCACCAGAAAATGTAAAAAGCTGCATTGTTCAGGATATTTGGACCTATTCATTTCAATACAGACTGATAGGTGGGGGTGGGGAGGGAGATTTTGAGCTGTGCAGTTTTAATGAAATGTTTAAGGCTGAAATAATGGTTCTATATAGCTCTTGACATGATTTATTTTATTTTGTGTCAATTTGCCTAAAATGTGTAATG
This sequence comes from Pongo abelii, assembly GCF_028885655.2. Taxonomy (NCBI): domain Eukaryota; kingdom Metazoa; phylum Chordata; class Mammalia; order Primates; family Hominidae; genus Pongo; species Pongo abelii. The sequence continues at coordinate 129,142,418 of NC_085928.1, read as the reverse complement.
TTGTGGCATTCCACTGAGGGAGGGCTGCAAAGGGCTCTCACTGAGTCATGGATTATAATTTACATCTAGAAAGTCTACACATTCCATAATTATGGTGTGCTATGAATTAGTAGAGTAATATTGAATATCCCTAAACCCCTTATTATGGCTTCTCACTTGAAATATGTTTTCAATATACATTTATTCAGCAGTGCTTAAACATGGCAAGTCATAAACACATGCTTTTTAAATCATGTGGCTGCATTTTCTTCCTGCTTAAATGTAAGATCAGATGTTATTAACAGCAGAGGGGCGGGAGATGAAAGGAGAGTGAAGCTGTTAAAAAACAAATAGCATTTTTCATTTTAAAAGATATGTCTCCTATTTATGATACTGTTTCCCCAGAGCAAAAGAGGGAAGAGTATTTTAGAGTGTCGTGGTAGTTTCTCTAGTGATAATTTATTTTTTCTTTGTAGCACTTTGCCTCCCAAGAGTGTTTGAAATCTGCCATATATAATGTGGAAATGCTTGACCAACTGATTTGGTTAGCAAATGGTCTCTAGCTAACATCCAGGAAGAGGAGCTAAATATTTAACTCTCAAATTATTATGAACATGGTCCAAATGTCTGGAGCCCTAAAGAGGCTTCCTATAACTGCTTCTAATGTGAGAATTTAACTTCATTCTTTGTTGAGAGTGGCTCAGACACCGAGCCACAAGATGAGGGAATTCCTCCCAGGGAATACAACTGGGCATTTTGGAAAGAAAGGCATTGCTTTTCAGGACATTTAAAGTTCACTTCAGAGGCTGGCCTCAGTATGTCTAGCACTCTTGAACCAACTTGAGTCCTATGCTTGCAATTCAGCATGCTGACACTAGGTGGCAGGCAATACTGAGGGCATGCCAAACTGGTATAGCTAATGAGCCAGAAGGTATTATACTAAAAACTCAAAGAGAATTCTTTATGAAAGAAAAATATTTGCCAAAAATACTCTAGAGGCTGCCTCCACTTTTAAATCTAATGCATTCATTGTGAAGGCCATGTTAATGCACACTAACAAAAAGCTCTATTTTTATAAATAAAGTGAAAATATGCAGTTTTATGGGAAGGGGACACATTACTTTGTTTATATAACCATAATATTATACTTTATACCACTATTCAATAAGATATAATAAGTTCTGTAAATGTGGTTATGTTTTGCTAACCCTGAAAAAATATGAAATCCCATAGATAAATATATTGGTATCAGGAAATACTGGAATGTGGGAGGATTGTAAGAGCACCAAAGTCAATCTAAAACATTAATGAGCCAAACTTAATGTGTCATTAGTTGCCTGGCTAGTGGTGTATTATTTCACAAAAGGGTGGCATTGTTTATTATTTTGCATCTTGGGCTTTTAGTTCTCCATGGGTAGTATAGCACATGGAATGCAAGATATAGTTTGGATATGTTTGATTAGTGAGAAGTGAGGGAGGAGATTGTATCTTATGTGCCAGCCAGTAGAGTAAGTACTTACTTTGCAAATGATATATCTAGGTTTCTACCTTGTTGCTTTCATTCTGCCCAATCATTGGCAGAAATCATAAAACGATCCCATAGAGGGAGCAAAAAGAACCCACATGATTCTATTAGACAATGCTAAATGAAAAAGAAAACCAATTACAAAGTTTAAGTTTAAAGCAGGGACTATCTGTATAAATAAGTTTTAAATTATGTAATTGAAAGCCTGATTTAAAGTAATGTAAACTCTTGGGCAAGAGTAAATGCCTTACTTCCTAACACTTCAATGCTTTGAATAAATCTTTAATTAAATCCTGGTTTTCTCACTTGTGATGGTGAGGCTCATTCCCGTTGAAACTTTCAGTGCTCTTAGGGGGCTTCTCAGAGTTCCTCCTCGGAAGCAGCAATAAGTCCTTGCTCATGTCTAGCAATTTAAGAAATGGTTTTCCTATGTGCCAGTTGAAGAAATGCCTGACTTTATTTGGCTCAATGCAGCTCCAACTTCCTAGAGAATTAAAGGTTCAGTTTATTCTTTTATAATCAATCATCAGAAAATGAGATTATTAACAGTATAGACTTTGGAATCAGTCCATGTTAGTGGAAAACCCAGCTTCACCATTTGTTGACCTAAGACTTTGAGCAAATAACCAAGAGCATTTGTAAAATGTGAGTAATCATAGTACCTATCTTAATGGTAGAGAAGTTTGGGTACCTATGTACCGTGCTTGGGTACTTTGTACCTGGTATATAATAAGTACTACGTTCAATAAATATTAATTATTATTACTATTATTAATGGGTCCTCAGTTACCTTACTGAGTCTGAGAAGTACTCAGGGTTTTTATACTTTTTTTCCTTAATAGCATAAGTAGAGAAAGGTCACTGCTCACAAGCCCTGTGGGAATGTCATGTGTGCTTCTCCCGCTCTTCCTGCTTTTCCTTCTTCCGTCAAGTATCTGGGTGTAACAGCTTCCCTTATCAGTGGCTTTCCTGGGCCCCCTGGCACAGTGTTTGCTGAACATACCTGTTTGGATACACTTTTGTGACACAGGCCATAGTTTTTTTTATTTCTTTTTTTTTTTTTTTCAGAAGAAACTTTGTGAAACACATCTAATCATATTTCAGGTTTGTATTTTGTTTTATCCAAAGAGTCCTTACCTGTTGGCTTTGGGACTAGCACCTAATAGTTGATCATCTTTAACTAAAAGATGGGACAGGCTAATGCTGGGCTGCCGGTGCCCTGAACACTGGAAGAAGTTCCAGCTTCTGCTGAGGAGGTGGAGGCCATCACTCCTCCAGAGACCCTTCCTTCAGGTGCACCCAGATGTGTCATTCTGAAGCCCAGACCATATTCTGTATGCTTGCCAGTAAGGTGAATGAAAATGATCAAAATAGCCATGTGGCTGTAGGGGAAGCAAAATGGAGCAAACTGGATGTATTGTATTAATGACATGCAATGGAAGGAGGAGAAAGTAGTCAGGTTTGGGTTTCCCAGTGAAGGAAAAGCAGCAAGGACAGGGGCTTGGTTTTCACTCCACTATTAGCCAGGCAAGCTGAGTGTTCTGTTGGTTACTTAATTTACGAGGGCTTTGGATCAGTCGTTCTAAAACTTGTTCCTCTTTTCTTTTTCTTAATTAATGAATGTTGATGAGTTCTGAAATGGAAATCTTTTGGTTGGAGTCAGTGGTCACTTGCTTGGAGTGATGTCAAGGCAGTATTGTCTGGTGTCTAGGGACACAACCTAGCTTTATATCTTGGCTCTACCACCTGCTGGCCATGGGACATCGGGCAAATAACCTCTTCATGTCTCTGTGTCCTTATCTCTTTTTATTATTATTATTATTATGCTTTAGGTTCTGGGATACATGTGCAGAATGTGCAGGTTTGTTACATAGGTATACACATGCCATGGTGGTTTGCTGCACCTATCAGCCCCTCATCTTCATTAGGTATTTCTCCTAATGCTATCCATCCTCTAGCCCCCCAGCCCCCGACAGGCCCTGGTGTGTGATGTTCCCCTCTGTGTGTCCACGTGTTCTCATTGTTCAACTCCCACTTATGAGTGAGAACATGCGGTGTTTGGCTTTCTGTTCCTGTGTTAGTTTGCTGAGAATGATGGTTTATGAGTTCATGTCCTTAGCAGGGACACGGTTGAAGCTGGAAACCATCCTTGCCTCTTAAATGGGAAATAATATGAATCCCTGCTACAAATGGAATGAATACAGATGGTTCCTGACTTAGGATGTTGGACTTGGAATTTTTTTTATTTTACAGTGTTATCAGGGTATTAAATGCATTTCAACTTAGAATATTCTCAACTTGCAATGGGTTTATTGAGATATAGCCCCACCTTCCATCATAGGTCAAGGAAAAAGAAGTGGCTTACAAGAGTTCCGGATACAGAGAAAGCCATTAGCGAAGGTGGGGAGGACATAAAGATGACAACAGTGATACCAAGTTTCCCCATCCACTCTCACCTACCCACTATACTAAACAATCTTTTTCCTCCTACCTGCTATTAATACCTCACCATTCAAAACATATTCAGTAGAACCCAACTATTAGGGTTGATAGAGAAACAAAAAAATAACTTAATCTCATTTTAAGAACAAGAGATAAAGCCAAGAGTAGGTTAAGTGACTTTTCTAAAGTCACATAGCTAGTTAGAGACAAAGCCAGGCCTAGAAACCATAGTCTGCAGAATTCCAATCTAATGCTAATAATATTTGTCATGCTAAAGACACAACACTGGAATAAAGAATATTAAAGTGTGAATGCCTCAGAAGACTTAGCAGGGTCAGTTCCTTGAAGGCTGAAATGGAAGTTAGATTGTGCCAATTCATTACAACTTCACAAGCTAGCTTACAGTAAAAACCCACCATGGGGGAAAAAAGACAAAATGGAATTGAGGCACTTGAAGGAGGGTAAAATGTTTTAAATCAAACCATTCCTTAGAAAGTAGAGTACAAACCTAGATGAGATTTGTGGTTTCAAAAAACAAACAAACAATCAAATATTTTTATCTCTGGGCTCTGGTGGATATGGGGGAATTCGTTTGTTACAGCTAAAGTTAAACTGCAGGGAAAAATAAAATGCAGATGTGTTGCTGTGTTGAGCAAATGCAGCTGGGCATTTCTGGAAGAAATGTTCTCTCGGAAACTTATCATTGGGAGCAGAAATGGTGAAAAGTTTGTGGGGTAAGTGGCAGAGGGTTCTTCATGGGAGTTTTATGAAAGTCACTGTGAAACAGGATTTTTAGAAACCCTAGGAAAAGAAAGTTGGGGAGTTTTCCAGTGAAATTTGGATTGAGAAAGAAAAGAAACCCACATTGTGCTAAACAAGATGGTGGATCCAGTTCAGAGAAATTGAGTAACAGACGAAATTCCCAGAATCATGAGAAAAACTAGTCAAAGACTTTCCCTGGGGAGCACCCAGATCAAAAAGCTGACTCTGGGGCCTCTCTCTACAGGTTGCTGAGGAGGGGCCTGCTGCAGTTGGAGGCTGGAAGGGGTGGTTTGGAACTGAGTCAAGAAAAGACCCCAAACCCACAGGGACAGAGGAAGTTGAAAGAGGGGTTTGGCTTAGTGGAAGGGAAGGGAGGTTGGTCAAGAGAGGCCTGCTGACAGGAAAGCGGCTGACAACAAGAAGCATCTGGAAAGGGCCATTTGATGCTTTAAGCTCATGCCAAGCTAATTGAGTAATGTGAGCTTATGTTCTTGTAAATTACTTCAACTGTATATAGTTCTTCCCTTGAGACTGTCTTACCCTGCTTTTCAAAATTGGTTGTGTGTTTGAATAGGCCCTGAGTGTGCTGCACTCTGTTTGCGTGCACACACAAACGTCACTTACTGATATAGTCTACATTCGCAATACTATGCACCGACTCATTCAGTTTTCACAAAATTCCCATATTGCAGATGCAGTCACTGAGGCTCTTGTGGGGCTGTTTTACTGTGGTGCCCTTGATTCCTAACCCCACATTGCCGTATCATGAAAATGCCTGTGGAATGAGGGGACTGTGGGTTTCAGTGTGTATTTCTGCAGCTCCCTTTTATAAGGAGGCTGTCTTCTATGGGCCCAACTCTGAATCATGATGCCATTTGATTAATGACTCTCTTCTTGAATGCATGGAGCAGATTCCCTCAGTTCATAAAGCCGAGGACAGAAGTTTTAACTATAATCAAAATGAAGAATCTTGCTCTTCTTTACCCAGGGCCTTCTCCCAACCTGTATCTCCTACCTCTTTTCTCTCCTCACAGACAGACCCCAAAATCCTAGCCTGCCTATTTTGTTGTTGCATGGAAGTCAGGATATCTAGGTCAGTTTATCCAAGTAGAAAGTGCTACTTTACTGAGTTAACTCTGTGCAAACTGCTGCCTCTTTACTTTATAGAAACAAAATCCCTTGTGTGCAGGATATTGTCTCTGGGAGTTTTCAGGGGCTTCCAAGTAATCAGTTAGATTTAAAATCAACAATGAAACTTTTTTTTTTTTAAGCAATGGTGTTTCCCAGTAACAAGTGGCTTTTTCATTGTTTTATCAGACACTAAATCAATTCAACCTTTTTAATTGTGAAAGGACTTTAAAATGCCCCATGCTACTGCGTCAGTGTCCAGAAAGATTGGAATCCACCTGCCAGGATGGGAGGTTTACACCCATTTCATAATTATATAGAACTTTCTTGTTATTCCCATAATTTGACTCAGTTATATCATTAAACCCATCTGGTTATCAAAAGGAACGGGATTGACTTGGCAATGAGGGCTCTTTTTTTTGCTAAGCATCATTTTGAATTCTATCTTTACATCAGGGTTTTAGATGTCTTATAATTGTGATTTTTAAAATGTATTAAGATATAGAATTGCTGTTCATAATAATATTCTTCAACAGTTTAGAGCAGTGCTATTCAAAGTATGGTCCATGGACCAGAGATGTTTGGTGTGCTATTTGTTACTAGGTCCCACAAGTTAGGGCCTGATGTGGAGAGTAGGCATTTAGAAACTTCAGCAACTTGATACTGCTGCAACATTCAAGCAGCATTTCATTTTTCTAGTAGTTCATCTTTACTGTATTTTATAAAAGTATTTGTCCATGATAAATTAGAAATGGAGGGAAAACACTAGAATCATGGTCCTTCATCACAGTAGTTTGAGGAAATCTATTGTGTAACATACATCATTTCATTTGGTGCAACACCAAATGAGATGCTATACAACAAGTTTTGTGAGGGAGACAGGGATTGCATTGCATTTTAAGCCTTATTTTTCAGGTAAATATACTTGGGTTCAAAGAGGTAAAAGCAGTTGATGTCACATTTTAGTTCCTCTTACCCACAGCCAGCATTTTCCAAGATACTGCTCTGCTAATCACAGACAAGTTGAAGCAAGCTTAATTACAAATAGTCTTGCTTAAGCTTTTTAAAAGGTTTCTTTGTGTATAATTAACCTTGAATGATCTATGAACAGATAACCCTTGATGACATGTGAGTTCTCTCAATTCATACAACCATTTAGATACCAACAAGCTGGCCAGTTCCCTGTGCTTTCCAAAACAGTTGAAAGATGCTAACTGCATAGAAATTTAAGGTTTGAAAGAGACCTAAGGGAAACCGCACAGCTCCCTGGCAATGATCCTCCAGCGGACACATCAGTTACCATGGGAAAAATGTCTCATGGTTGACAGCATTCTATCTGGGGGAAGCAGGGACAATTAGAAAGTCCCCACCTCTACCTATTTAACTCCTACCTGTTGGCCCTATATCTACCTTCTCAAGGTACTGAGAATAATTCTCAATATTTGGTCATAGTCATCGTGTCCCTTCTGAAACGTCTTCCTCTACTTCAAACCAAACATCTCTGATTGTTTCAGTGGTTGCTTTTGTGGTATGGCTTCAGGAATGCCCCTCACCCACAGACTCACCACCTGGCCACACTCTCTCTCTCTCTCTCTTTTTTTTTTTTTCCTTTTTTTTTTGGCCTATTTTTTCCCCTTTATTTCTTTTTTTTTTTTTTCCTTGTTTTGTATTTCTTTTTTTTCCCCCACACTCTCTACATTCTCTTTAGTCAATGTCCATCCTAAAATAAGAGAGTCCCATTAATGGATCCTGGTATTCCAGAGGTGGTCTGTCCAGACTACAGGAAAATGATCATCTTCCTTGATCCATACACTATATTTCTTATAGTGCAATCTAAGACTGCATTACTTATTTTGTATCCCCATCACATTGATGTCTTATACAATTGACTCTTAAACAATATTAGTTTGAACTGTGGGTCCATTTATATATAAATTAGAGTGAACTGTGTGGGTCCATTTATATATGAATTTTTTTCAACCAAATGTGGATCAAAAATACGGTATTTATGGGATGCAAACCCCACATATACAAAGGGCCAACTTTTCGTACACACAGGTTCTGCAGGGCCGGCTGCTGGACTTTAGTATGCCCAGCTTTGGTTATACACAGGGGTCTTGAAATCCCCTGCATATACCGAGTGACAACTGTAAAAGGATAATAATGCTAAGTCCTTTTCATATGAATTTCCTTAGTTGATTGGTTATTTTATTTATTGACCCAGTGATTTATTAATTGATCAATTCCTTCCTTCACTCACCATCCAGTGAAGCATCCAGCCAGCGAGTCCATGGAATTCTGTAATATCTGCTTCGTGATTTTAATCCTGTAAGATATTTCGAGAAGAAATCATGCTTGGTGGAAGGAAAGCGGTTTAGGCTTTTTAATCTTCCTAGTTAATTTGATCTGGAGCCTCAGTGTCTGGGCAGGCCCCAACTCTTTGGTCCACACCTCGGGGTATGGTTACCCAATTAACTAATTCCCAACTAGCTAAACTCTCTAGAATCTGGTTTATCAGTGAGCTCCCTGGATAGATTACTTTGTTATTTTTAACTTCCACCCTCATCCTCCTCCCCTTTTAGAATCACTAATTAAGGAGGTCTCGCTACTGTGAATTTTGTGACCTCTGTTTCCTTAGTAACCAGATTGCATATCTGATTGTACCCAGCATCCCAGCTTCTGATGACATGGTCACAGCGTCCTATAACCACTAAGGTGAGACACAGGCACCAAGAAATAGTTACCAGACATTTTATGTGGGATGCCCCAGGGTGCTGTGGATGGAGAAGGAGTGAGAGAGAGATCACACATTATTTCACATGTTATAATGAGCATGTATGATTTTTGTAATTAAGAAAAGTAATAATAGAAAAGATTAAAGAGAAGGAAGAAATCACTCTTACTAGCTTGTTGGCTAGGGCCCATTCAGGTCATGGTGGGGCCTTCCTCCTTAATGGCTGTCTGACTTACTCATGACCCACTCATTTCTTAACTCCTTGCATTCTGGCTTCTACCTCAACCACTCTGCAGAGGAAAAAAAAATGCCTCTTTTAAATTCTCTAATGACCTAAATCAGGGGTCAGTAAACCGTGGCCTGTGGGCCAAATCTAGCTGGTCACCTGCTTTTGTAAATAAAGTTTTTTTGGAACACAACCATGCCTATTCATTTATACTCATTGTCTAAAGCTGCTTTCCCAGGACAACCACAAAATTGAGTAGTTGTGACAGAGATGGTATGACCCACAGAGATTATTTTGCTGACCCTTGCTCTCTATTGATAAATCCATTGATTTAGCCACTCTAGTGGCCCTGAATCCCTCCTCATCCTCTTCAGCCTCTCAGCTGCCTTTGGCTCTCTCCACCAATTCTTGAAAATACTTTCCCTCACCCACTATGACTGAATTTTATTTTTCTCTCCTTCGCTCTCTGACCAGTCTTTTTTCTGTCTTTCATTCTGACCTTTACTCTCCTGTAATCATGCATGAGGACACAGATTTTTGTCTTTTGTGTTCCTATCTACCTCTCCAGTGCTTGCAACATTCCCTGGCATGTATGTTTGTTGAATGGATGAATGAGTCTAGCTCCGTATGGAGGAAAGTTGAATCAGAATTCTTTCACATCATCTTGCAGAAAAGACCAGTTCAAACTTCACAAGTGAAAAAGTGGATGCCCCTGACAGTCAAAAAGGGAGAGTTTAGCTTAGAATCATGAACATTTCCCCTTACACAGCCAAAAGCCTGGATATTTTAGGGAACTTCTTTCTAGTCCATTGGCCCCAACACCTCACTCCTTATTGTGACATACCGTGAATATGTGCATGATGTAAGCAGACAGTGTAAATATCCTCCTCTTTACCTTCGAATTTGGTCTAGTCTCCAACGGCTTTATAGAACAACCCTCTGGCCCCTTCCTCCACAGACTTCTGAGCCCCTCTGTGGCCACCACCATGGTACTAGCTGAGAACTCTGCTATTCATTTCATGGGAGGTAGCTGTATTTCCACCATCTTTGCATAGCTGTCCTCAATCATGTTTGTTAAATAAATTGTCAACTGAAGAAGGAAGAAAGGATGTAAGAGAGAAAAGGAAAGAAGAAGAAAGGAAAGCTGGGCATAGCTTAAGCCTTTTATTAAGATTAGGGAGGGCAAAGAAGAGGTTTCACTTTGTGTGCTAATGCTGATCAATTAGCAGTGGTTGTATCATTGGATTCTGAGGCTGTATTTGTGAGAAGAGCTATGATCAATTAGTATGTCTGCTATGGGTGTTGAAAGAAGGAGAGCTGTGGCTTACAGGCCATGTTTTTCCATTCTACTTGCAGGCTAATAAAGTATACAAAAAATCTTTTAAAAAATGATTATGTGAGTAGAATATTAGGTGCCTGCATTTGGGGACCTCCTCATCCCCTATAATAAATGACTGAATTTTTCATCCTATCACAATTAAACCCAATGGGGTAGAGGTAATTTTTCCAAAGGAAATTAGGGTGGTGGTAAAGTAGAGAAATAGATGCTAAGTACTGCTCCTCCCAATCAACCAAACTGTCTAGGGTCCACCACAGGGAGCAATCAACAGTCTAGGATTCCTACTGTAGTATTAATAAAAGCTGTTCATTTGTCTTAACTCATCTAAGAATGGCCTAAGACAGCTGGAATTTAGCCAAAATACAAAATTTGATGTAACAAGCTTTGCAGCTGTGTGTGCAGATATTTCTGAAAAAGTCATCATCCTTTTGCCCTCCTCTGTTCCCTTGTGCAATGAGCATTTCCATGTGGCTGTGAATTTGCCTAACAACATTAGTAACTGCCATGGAGCAGGTAATTAGTAAATTTATGGAGCACTTACTAAGGGCCCTCCCAAGTCCTTACATCCATGTTCTTACATAATCCTTACAATATCTCTGTGAAGTGTTTAGTATTGTTTCTGTTTGCAGATAGGGAATCAGAATCAAGTGGTTTATTCACATAGTTAGTGGTGGTGGTGGTAATCTGATTCCCAGGTCTGTGCTCTTAATCACTCACAAATTCAAGATTATAACATTTGTGTATACCCATGGACACAACTGCAGGTGATTTTGCCACTTAGGAAACATTGGTAATGTCTGTTGACATTTATTACACCTGGAAGAGATACCAGTAGAGCCAGGAATGCCATTAAACATCCTGCCATATATGGGAAGGGCCTTGTGACAAAGAATATTTGGCCGAAAATGTCAGTCATGCCAAGACACTTATACGTATATACACATGTACACGTGGTTTGGGACCACCTAAAGTATCCATAGAGCTTTGGGGTCTGAACAGATAAAAGACTTGGCTCTTAAAAGACAAAGCTCACTGTAAGTAGGAATTGGCTGCTAATATTTTCTTAATTAACTGGGAGTTGCCAGAAAGAATTATTTCCTAAAGGCACCTCCCTCCCCCAACCAGCTCCTACTCTCCTTGACATACATCCTCCAAATAAGACAGAAAATTCAGTCTGTTCAGGCAGTGAAAATAATTAATCCCTGTACTTCAAGATGGCCCTTCCATGAGTGCCTCAATAACTCTGCAGCTTGGAGGGGCAAAGTGGCAAATCCACTCATTCTGGGTGGTTGGCCAAGGGGGTCACAGTTGTCCTATAATCAGATTATGTTGCTATATCTGCCCATTGGCCATCTGTGGCCATTTGGGGAACTATTAAGCAAGCAGCACTGACCTAAGTGAGATGGACGATAGCAATGTTCCTTGGAATGATAGATTGACTAGAGGGACGGTGTAATAGCCTGCCAGTGGGGGCTAGCAGATGGGCAACTTTGACAAGAGAAGAGCAGTCAGCTCTGCACAGGGATGAGCAAGATTGGAAATGCAAAAGTAACCTTCCATAGATGCACTCCCATGATCTTCAATGAAGAGGAAGAACCAAGCCTGTGACAGATGCAAGCTTAACATTAGAAACTGCATATGGCTTGGCCATGTATTGAAAAATCCTTTATAATCCCTTTCTTGAAGCTATTTTAAAGAGTAATGAAAAATGTGTGTAATCATGATGTATAAAGATGTTCATTGCAGCATTATTTATGTTAGCATGGCGTGGGTAATAAAGGACTGACAGGAAAAGAATGGCTATACAAAATTAATTCACACTCATCGAAGGGAATGCTATACTGGCATTGAAAGTAATTTTCTTCCAAAGGCCATTTAATAACATGAAGAAATAGCTACAATGTTAAGTTTAAATGAAAAACAAGATCAGAAAAATTGGATATATGATTTTTGTTGAAAAAAATACGTAAATGCATAGAAAAACAATAAAAGGAATAAAAATGTTAATAGGGCTTATTTTGAGGACATAGATAATTAAGATTTATGTATTCTTCTTAGCAAGTTTCAGCAATTTCTAAATTGTCTACAGTGAGCCCATGTTGTTTTTTAAATGATACTTTTGTAAAATTTCAAAACAAAGAAGCTTTTCCCTGGCACTAATAACGTTCTCATACTATATGGAGACTCTGGGAAATTAGTTAACCCAAGACCTAGTTTAGCAGCTATCTTCGCCAAAAACCAATTACTACCTGGAATAGTACTTCAATTAGTTCATCTCATGCCCTTTGTTGCTTGTCACACACTGATGTTTAGCCGAACACCAAAAAATCCTCCTCTTCTTCCTTCTCCTGGTAGATTATAGAACTGCCCATCTGGAATTTGGGAAACAGGTGGACTTGTCTGGCTCATTTGACATGGTCATTCCCCCGCCCCCTCCTCAAAATGCCCCTTCAGTAATCTACACATTATAGGCAATATCTCCAAGGGGCTGCTACCTTCCCTGAGCACTTTCAACGGCCTTTCTTTTTGCCTTCCCTCTTTCTGGAGTGTGTAGAGTTTTGTCCTAAACTGAGGTCAGTTTTTCAAGCAGTTACTATGACAGAATCTACAGTTATCGTAGTTGCACTAAGTTCACTTGAGCTATTGGTTTCAAGAAATAGGATATAAGAAATCAGGGATTTTATTCTATTGCCTGTACATTTTGTTGTTGTTGTTGTTTTTCTTGAGACGGAGTCTCGTTCTGTCGCCCAGGCTGGAGGGCAGTGGCATGATCTCAGCTCACAGCAACCTCTGCCGTCCAGGTTCAGGCAATCCCCCTGCCTCAGCCTCCAAAGTAGCCACCACACCCAGCTAATGTTTGTATTTTTTTAGTAGAGATGGGGTTTTACCAGGTTGGCCAGCTGGTCTCGAACTCCTGACCTCAAGTGATCCGCCCTCCTCAGCCCCACAAAGTTGTGGGATTACAGGCATGAGCCACTATTCCTGGCCTGGTGGCTAGGCATTTTCTGTCTGGCATACCATTGTACTTTTCCCTTAAGAAAGATGGCAGTGATGGGCTTTACTGAACCACAAGGAAGCTCTCTGCTTTGTCCCCTTGCCTCTCAAAGGTGCTCAGTGTGACTTAGACATCTGTCTGGGTCAGTCCTCCTAGCCTACTGTCATTCACTTGTGTCCTACCCTCCCAAGTCAGAAGCTGCAGGAGAACCTAGACTTTGAGTCCAGGTGTGTTACTTGCAGTGAACAGTTCTCCTCAGACCCAGCTGGCCATCCGACATTCACCTACTGTCCACTCTCATTCCCTCCGTGCCCCTGTGTGTGCGGTTGGCATTGCTCGGAGTAGCGGGTAAAGCCTTGGGGCCAGGGCTGTAAAGGTCAGACAGAACACCTCTCTGCATCGTTCCTGTCCTGCAGCTCCTCCCTGAGTAGCTACAAGCCCACAGACCAAGGGCTGCACCCCTCTCTCCTCCCTGCCCAGCACACAGCCTCCCTTCCAGATCCTTCATCAACAACAACTTAGGAAAGGCTGAGGATGTACCAGGCACTCTTCTGGGTGCTGGTGATAGCATGTGAAGAATTCTTGAAAATCCTGCCCTCCTGGAGCTTATATCTTTTGGGTGGGTTTGGGGAGAAAATCATAAAGAAGACAAAACAAGAAGTCAAATAAAACCAGGAAGGGGAATCAGGTTGTAATTTTTGATGAATTAGTTAAGGAAGGCCTCATGAGAAGGTGACACATCATGTCAGTAAAGACTCGAAGGAGGTGAAGGAGACAGCAGACATCTGGGAGGGGAGAGGAGGAGAGAGGGCACCCCGGCAGAGGGAACAGCCAGTGCAGAAGCACTTAGAGTATGCCCTGGCATGTGTAGGGCCCATCGAGAAGGCCAGTGTGTCTACAGGGGAATACATGATGGGGCCCACAGCAGGAGAAGGAATCAGAGGCCACAGGAAGAGATCCTGTTCACATGGGCTTTGTAAGGCTGTGTGCGAATTCCAGCTTTTTTCTCCGACTTCAATGGCATCAGTTGTTTTGCGCAGAAGAGTGCCACACTGGGGTGAATAACATCCAGGTGTCTGCTCCATCGAGCACAGACTAGAGGAGAGGGCAGGGCAGAGGCAGAGAGAGTGTGAGGAGGCTACAGAAGCTAACCCGATGAGAGGTGCTGGGGCCCTGGAGAGCAGAGAGCGATGAGTGGTGGGGAGGAGTCCAGTATTCACAGGCCTCTCCACCCCTCACACGTTCAGGCCCAGTTGCAAGGTAGCTGTGGAAATTGAATGGGGATCAGAATGTCAGCAACTCGTTTCTGATAGTCGCTGTCTAGTCTGAGAAACTTATTAGTGCCACAGAAATGCTATTTTCTTTTGAATGGAAAAAAAAGAGTACCCTTTTAACAATAATCGAAGCAACATAGGGTCACTGCAGACAATTTGGAAAGTACTGAAATTTGCAAAGAAGAAGACTCGAAGGAGGTGAGGGAGACAGCGAGGGATATAAATCATAATTCTATGTTGTAGAAATGTCTTACTAATATTTTTATTTATTTTATTCTGATTTTTTTCTCTGCATACACACACATATTTAAATTTTCCTTACCTCATGTTTTAGTTTAACATTGTGAATATTTCCTCTGTGTCATCAAATAGTCTTTGAAAAGATTGTTTTAATGGCAGCATAATGTTCATTCCTACTAGTGTGAGTTAATTTATATAGCAATTTGCTTAGTGGAGGGTGGGGCTTTCAGGTACAGCCTTGATGGGCTTCCTAAAATTTCACCCCCAAATCAGATAAGCTTAGCTGCCTGGTAACAGCAGAGTTGATACCTGAAGTCCTCCTCCAAGGGCAGAGCCTGCTCCTGGGAGCTTCCGTGTCATGGAGAACAGGCCCATGTTCCATTTCCTGCAGGCAGACACACATGGAGAAGGCCTGGGAGAGTTTGAACCCAGAATTCTAAGAGCCTTTACTAAGACTCACCAATATAAGCCTCTCTTCCTCCCTGGGAAAATGAGAAAGAGAGGTAGAGAAAGAGGCCAGGAGTGTCACCCTGGTGCAAGACCTGTCTGTACATGAAAACCCAAGGCCAGAAAAGCAGAGGCCTCCTCCCACCATTGGAATTTCAGCAGACTAATGCATGTCAAGTACCTGGCCCTGGTAAATGCTTGATAATTGCCATCTTCCCCCTTCCACTACTGTTTCCAGGAAAATACCAAAGTTTCATAAAATGAATAGTCCCATGTGCCAATTTAATGGGCCAAGCTGAATTATTGAGCAGTCATTGCTTTTCTGCCAACCTAGTGAACCCCCTGCAGAAAGCAGGATGAGTTCAGTGGGTTACCCTTGGATGTCATAAGTCATCCTTCTCACCCTGTGTAATCTGAATATGCTCAAAAGGAGAAAGATCAATGAACCCCCAAGTTGGCAGTGTCTTGGTAACCTGTGTTGGAGTTTAATAATTGTTTATGGATGGATGTATGGATGAGTAGATGGATGGTTGAACGGGCATAGAGAAGGCAGAGAGGGAAGAAAGGAGGATGGGGGGGTGGATGGAAAAAAGGGTAAATTAAGGCAAAGTCATTGTATCCTTTTTTTTCTCTGAAGAGATATGGGGGAAATAATGATTTTACGTAAGTCAGTGTAGTCTTTTTTCTCAGGTGAAATACAAACCCAATATAAAAACCCCTCATTTCTGTTGGAAGTAAGTAAAGAGACACATTGTGATCTTAGTAGCATATTTTATCTCTTTGAGCCCCAGAAAGGAAGATGGGTGATTTTCTAGCTTGAGTGACATAAATCTGTGCCCTCCTCCCGTAAAATATATTGTCATTTCTGTGATTCATTTCGCTTTTTTTTTTTTTTTTTTTTGAAGTGGACTGTGGTTTGTGTGCAGTGGATGAAGTAATTGGAGTGAGTGCTTCTCCCTAGAGACAGAATCAATCACTGTGGTAGAAGATGGTGACATTTTAGAAAGAAACTCTGAGGAAAATGTCATGCTTAAAAAATTAGATTTAAACACACTGGCTCCAGATTGATTTTTATTACACTCAAATGGATACCCTGATTGATTATCAGTCTTACAAATGTTTAGCACATTTCTCACTTCTCTAATAATCAGAATAATCTAATTTTCAATGTCATTTAATGTACTCTATTCAAGGTTATAATAGATCATATTTCTAATAAAACACAGCAATTATGTAATGAATAATACAGGAGGACCCGCATTCAGATTCCCTTGATTTTAAGGCAGTGCCAAGGGAAGGTCTTAGACAAACCCATTTCTTTAAATGTGATGCACATTCCAAGTCTTTGCCTGCATTATAGAGGACTTTTTTTCCTGCTGATGATCTGAATGGAACTTTGCCAGAAAACTTGACCTCCCCCCCACAAAAAAAAAAAAAAAATTTTGAGAAGCAGCAAGTTTTGAATCCTTCTTTAATATGTGTTATCAGTGCACCTGAAGAAAAGTGACAGGTTGCTAAGTTATTGATTGAGTTTCTCTAGTAATTGCTGCTTTCTTCCCATTTTTTATATACATTCCCTGGAGAAATACTATATTTTAGTTCTAAAAATTTTTTCCAATATCCATTATAGCAGCAGCTGACATTATAGACGTTTTAGGGTAAGCCACAAGGTATCTAGTTTGGAGGAAGCTTGACTCTATATTTAGAGCCCAATACCTGATTATGTTTGGTTTTTTCAAGAGACCTGACTCACTTTAGGAAGTAAGTTGTACTTTTTCTGTTTGTGACTTCTAGCCAATTCCGGTCATGTCCAAATCTAGGTTAGTAATTATGAATTCCTCTGTTATGGCTTACAGCTCCATTTGATTTGGTATGTGTATGAAATGGTATCAAAACCTGGTGGCCTAACAAGCAATAGCACTTAAAAGGTTTCTTGTTTTGTCCCATGTTCTTGGTGAGGGGCATTTAGGGGCAGCAGATAGAACAATGAAGGCTGAAGAGGTAGCAGGCCTGATAAGCATTTAGAGACTAAAAAGAAGGGGGCCAAAGCAGAAGGCCCACTTCTAAGATCAGTCCTAGATGAACCTGGCAGAGTGAGAAATTCAGAAGATCTGAAGGCTCCAGAAGATCTAAGCAGAAGTAATTGATGCGCCAGTACTAACAAGATGCCATTTAACAGAGGTGAACATTACGTTCTGATTCAGACTCGGCCAAACTGGTAGAGGAAATACAGGTTGGGAAGGATCAAGCTGAGGATCAGATGACCAGAAGCTTGCCATGAACCAACTCGGGGTAGTCACATGTCCTCCCTTTTAAGGTGTTTGGTTAATCAGATCATGAAAGACCATAACCCTCTGTACTGGGGGCTGATCAGAGCACACCTTGAAACATTAGTGGTTTTTGTTCTGAGCACCTCATTTTAAAAGGGAAGTTACCTAGAATTGGACATTATCCAAAGAAAGTTGACCAAGATGGCTTGAGATCAGAAAGCTGTGTGCTATGAGATGAGAAAAAGGAAAGTCATAGTTTGCTGCCATTTTTTGAGTGCTGGGCATTTTCATCACCTTTATGAGACATTGCCATTCTTTCATGGTCATGGCAACTGACACCGAGATTGGCTGGATAATTTGCCGAAATTTACACAACTACTAAAGCTACACAGTCAAGATGTAAGCCCAGCTCTCTCTCTCTCAGCTTTTGTGATCTCACCATATCTGAGATTTTCTATAGACTGATGATTCTAGATGATCTCCAAGGTCCCTTCCAGCTGTAGAATTCTGATGGTCTCTATTCGGGATATGAGTTCAAATATCATTGCCTGATACTTGGAAACATTCCAGGCATAAAGAGAGAATACTGTCTTATAGTACTCAAAATAAGATGAGATTAACCTGGGAACACTTGCTGCTTAAGTAAATTGAGGTTGAGAAAATGAGGACCCCTTTGCAGTTAAGATACTTGGCAGTAAAATCTATCTACATTTTTTAAAATATTAGTTCTTGAGACATTATGCAGTTTCCTAAAGCCTTGAGGAAAAGGAGTATGTGTGTCTGCATCTGCCCGCCTTAGTCTGTTTGGGCTGCTGTAACAAAAATACCATAGACTAGGTGGCTTATAAACAACAGAAATTTATTTCTCCCAGTTCTGAAGGCTGGGAAGTCCAAGATCAAGGCACCAGGAGATGCCTAGTGAGGTCCTACTTTCTGGTTCACAGATAGGTGTCTTCTTGCTGTAACCTCACATGGCAGAAGGGGAAAGCAAGCTCCCTCAGGACTCATTTAAGATACTAATCCCATCCGTGAGGGCTCCACCCTCATGACTATGTCACCTCCCAAAGGCCTCGCCTTTGAATACCATCACATCAGGGATTAGGTTTCATTTTATTTTATTTTAAATTTAATTTCATTTTAAGTTCCAGGATACATCTGCAGGACGTGCAGGTTTGTTGCACCTAGCAACCCATCACCTAGGTATTAAGCCTCATATGCATTAGGTATTTATCCCGATGTTCTCCCTCCCCGCCGCCACCTGACAGGCCCCAGTGTGTGATGTTCCCCCTTCTGTGTCCATGTGTTCTCATTGTTAGGCTCCCACTTATAAGTGAGGACATGTGGTGTTTGGTTCTCTGAACCTGCACTAGTTTACTGAAGATAATGGCTTTCAGCTCTATCCATGTCCCTGCAAAGGACATGATCTCATTCCTTTTTATGACTGCATAGTATTCCATGGTGTATATGTACCACATTTTCTTTAGGGGATTAAGTTTTAACATACGAATTTGGAGAGGACACAAACATTTAGTCTACAGAACTGACTGTTTTAAGGGGTTAAGAAGGAGATGACCTACAAAATTAATGACAAAAATCATCTTTGAAGGCTTGAAGGGCAGGGTCTTAGCAGAGTAGTTAGGATGGGAAGGAAAGGTTTTAAATGCTGTCCTCATAGTGGGGACCTATGGTTACCTGAGGAGTTCACAAGGTATTATAGGGGGCCCAGCAAGAGAGAATGAGTAAGGAGTCATCTGTGGAATCTGGCAGCCCATTTGAGCTCTAACAGTACTGTTTTTACTTTTTACTGTTCATTGTCATACATGGTATTTTCCCACCTTTGGCAGATGAGCTATTGTCTGCAAAGCATCATTCAAAGAGGGAGTGAGTTTGAGAAACAGTAGATAGACTCAGCAGACCGTGGTAGATATACTGGATAAGGAAGAGAGGAGGATAGGTCTGCCTCTTCCATTTGACTCATGGGCCCTCAGATGGATTATGGTGCCAGTCACTGAGGTGGCAACATGGAAGGAGAAAGAGTTATGTGGAGCAGCTAAAGAGTCCATTTTAGGGAGAAGATCAATGTGAGGTGCCAGTGATGTCTAATGGGCAATGGGATGGTCACATCTGATGCTTAGGGGAAAGGTCTGGGCTAGAGATTGAGATTCGAGTCCCCTGGATTTATGTGCTTGATAGTGGAGGGCTTGGGCATGGATCTCATTACACATAGAATAAGAAGAGGGCTAGGGACAGTCCCAGAGATACAGAATTCTTTAGATGGGCTGTCAGATAGGTCTTGTGGGGATCCCAGGATGCAGATGTCTCAAGTTGAGTGTTTCTTAGTTTTCTCAATCAAGCCTTCAATCTGTTTTCCATAAATCTGGAAGTTAGCAATAGTTCTGAGAGAGGGGAATCCCAGTCCACGCCTACCTGCATTCCTCTTTTTGAAGTTAGTTAGCTCAAGGCATTTTTTTAATAACCATGTTTCATAGTTCTTGCTACTTTTTAAAGCCAAGAGGCATCCTAAAAAGTTCCCATAGCCCACTGAGCTGGCCCTTTTTTTAAATAAACCTGGATATGAACAAGAGCCCTGGGATGAGACAGCAAAGCCAATAATCATAGTTGACCACGGGCTCCTCTGTAGTCAAGGTACATGGTAGCAAAAACAGTCTATGTGATTAAAAATGGCAGTTCCTGGAGCTGACCAACCATTGTGCAATTTCCTGAATTTGGTCAAAAGATTATACGGTAAGTGGGCAAACAAGCTGGGCAAGGGAAAGTCAGCCTGGTGAAATTAATGAGAAAAATATTATTTTAGAGTCCAGCATTCCTTTCCAGCTTAAGATCTAGACAACCTTAAATGCATGCACAGTTAAACCATATGTTCTCAAGATAATGAAAATGGCTGGGGTTGGGGGAGGGCGGCCAATTCTTGCTGAATGTGCTTTGGTTGTTAAGTGGAAGGGACTTGGTAAGGGGTGGGGGGGGAACCTTCTCGTGCCAGTGGCTTGTTAGGGCAACTTGACCTCTCTGCCTGCATTCCAGATATTTCCAAGATAGCTGGCCCTGCTTTGCATATATCTACATCAAGTGGGCACCCCACATCTCTTAGTCTGGTTTCCTCAGGTTTTTAGAAGGTCAGTTCTCACTCTTCACCTTTCTGCCTACTAAAATCTACCTGGAGGAGATAATACTGCACCCCTCGAAAATGAACCAATGGTATGATAAAGGTAATGAAAGAAAGAATTTTGAAATACTTATGGATGTAAATATTCAATGTCTAGTGTTTACTACAAAATAATCTTCGGAGGTGTGGGAGTAGAAAGAAAATAAGTTTGGCCATGAGTTGACCATTGAAGCAGAGTGTTGAGTGAATGGGGGCTGTTACATCATGGTCTCTACTTTAAGTATGTCTAGCTTTTATGTAGCAGATATGTTTAAATATAAATACATATTCCAGTGGTCAGGACTGGAAGAATTAATGACATACCTTTTAAGGTACGATTTTGTGTTTTAAAGCTTGAAAATGAAAAACAGATATCCTACGAAGGAAAATGGGCAAACTATAATTCACTTGGTGAATACTATGAAATGCATGAGTAGTTAAAGTATTTACATATTCAAAATTTTAGTTCTATAGAGATGATTTTTTCCTGCCATCTTTTGCTTTGTTTGTTTTTTTGTTTTTTTGTTTTTTTGGTTTTTTTGAAAGATTTGAGTAAATAAAACAGAACCATATTGATTGCTACCTACAGACTTTTCTGGCTACCTAGCCTCTCGTTGCCCTTTCATTGGATGGGAGCCTCCTTGAGGGAGGGTGGCCTCTGCCTCTGGGGCCCAGGCATACTCTTCACCACCCCTCAAGGAATGATTGACAGGGGAGCAGAGAACTTTTCTTTAGAGAACTCTGGGAATCTTTAAGCCCATCCTCTTCATCTCTGTGTGATTTAGACTCAGCTATTTGTGAGGATCCCTTTCTGACCACGTTACTACTTTCCAAAGGAGCAACAGGTAATGCAATGGCCTTGGAAAGTCTTTGGATGCTTATAAAGGAAGAATTGTGGAAGAACTCTCTTTCACATCACCAAAAAAACCAGTCATCTGAAGTGTTGCTTCCTAAGAATGTGGAGCAATCAACAAACTCCCTTCGTAATATCTTACATGTCAACACTCCCTTAGCCTCGATAACATCTGCCCTCCAAAGGCATCTGGAGTGCATCTGTTGAACACATTTGTATGGATTGTCACTGGGTCTTCGCTGCAACCTGGCAGGATTGGAGGCCATCCTTCATGAGAATCGAAACATCCTTGACATCTCTCAGGCACCTTTCAAATACCAGAGGTCCCCGACTCTCTTTACGTTCCCAAGATCTTTACTCGTGCTTTCCCCTCAGCCTAGAATGTTCTTCAACTAGTTAAACAGTACTCGGCCCAGACATTCTGCTGCAGAATGTTCTGTGCAGATTTTCTCTGGCTGACTTCCCACTCCCCCTCCCCAACTAGAAAGAAGCCCATGTCACCTGTGTTTGCCACACTGTTTCCCCACGTGTTTTCGGGGTGTAATGTCATGTTAATCTGTGTGTGGTTAGGTGAGGAATGTGTGTGTCTACCTCTGGAGCAGGGGTCTACAAATACTGCAGGCCATGGTTAGGGTGGGGGAGGGGATTTTCCGAGAGAAAGTATCTGTGCGTGGAGGTGTAAGGCAGGGGAACTCACTGCTGTGCAGAAAATAACAACTGACATCTAGTATGTTGCCTGATAACTGAAATAAAACAAAAAAACATGAGGGGGTGAGTATTAATTGTTTTACTTTTTGTTAAATTTATTTTCTTCCCTAACTTTGATTTATTGCACAAGCAACTTCTTAACAATCAAGGACATTTTTTAGTGTACAGGTCAGCCAACTCTGCAGTCCATAGGTTAAACCCGGCCCACTGCTTATTTTGGTAAAGAAAGTTTTACTGGGACACAGCCCTGTGCGTTTGTTGACATGTAGTCTTGGCTCCTTTTGCACTACAAGGGCAGAGTTGAGTAGTGTGACAAAAACTGGGAAGGCCCAAAAGCCTACAACATTTCTATCTGGCCTATTAGGGGAAAAATTTGCCACTCCTGGGCTAGACTGTGACTCAATGAGGAACCAGGTCTGCCTCTTCACCATCAACACCTCCAGTAACGCTCACAGTGCCGGGCACAGCGTAGCATAGGTTCGGCCTTAGTCCATTTTCTGTTGGTTCTACCAGAATACTTGAAACTGGGTAATTCATGAAGAAAAGGAATTTATTTCTACTTTGAAGGCTGAGAAGTCCAAAGTCAAGGCACTGAATCTGGTCTTTTTGCTGATAGGGAATCTCTGTGGTGTCCCAAGATGGCACAGGGCCTCATATGGCAAGAGGATTGGGTGTGTTAACATGCCAGCCCACGTTTCTCTTCCACTTTTTATAAAGCCACCGGTTCCTCTCATGACCCATTAATCCATTAACCCATTAATTCATAAATGAGTTAATCTACTCCTGATGGCAGAGCACTCTCGGTCCACTCACTTCTTAAAGGCTTCTCATCTCAATACTGTCACATTGCGGATTAAGTTTCAACATGAGTTTTAGAGGGGAAAAATATTCAAACCATAGCAGGTTCCCTGTAAATATTTGAATAAAATTAGTGAATGAGTGAATGAATGAATGAGTAAATTGACAAATAGCTACTCTAGCTTGTTTATTTAATTTATGGGAAACCTTTTCCCTCAATATATGCAATAATTTCTGCTCCCTGATATCTAAAACACTCGCTCCTTCACCTCTTGCAGCTCTCTGCTCAGACAGCACCTCATCAGAGAGGCTTTCCCTGCCACACTTCACAGTACAATGTCCCCTGTCGATCTTTCTCTCTTCCCTGCGTTGTTTTTCTTCGTAACACTTATTACCTGTCATTATATTGGATATGCGTTTGTTTATCATCTGCCTCCCCCAAGAAGAAAATAAACACCAAGAAGCTGGGAACATCTTTTATCACTGCCACATCCTCAGTGCCTAGAACAGTACCTGGAACATAGTGGATCCCCAGTTAATTCGTTTTTTTCTAGCTCTGTCAGGATTAAATTTAATCACGTGTGTATCATTTAGTCAGCAAATATTTGAAAATGAATGATCACATTAAGAATTGACTGCATGCAGCCTAGGATTTCTTTGTATGTACTCTAGTTATTTCTTGGATGTTAACTGCCTTCCCCCTGGATCCCAAACACTGTCTTATTGGTACTGATCTTACACCCCCAAGGTATGGGTTGGTAAGAAATAGATGGCCCCGGGGATGTTGGAGTTCTCTACTGCTTGCTGATCTACCATTGCCTTTCCTCTCTCCCCCAAGGCCTGGAGGCCACCTCTACCTTAGAAGGCATTAGCTGATGTCTTTTTTATTAAAAGGGAAAGAAAGCCCATTCTGGGCATGGGTGTGGGTGTTAAAGGAAGGGAAAAGGAAGGGCAAAGGGAAGTGGATTGTGAAGCTCTGGCAGGAACGTTTTGTATGTTATTTCTTGGACATCTTGTTTTTTTTTTTTTTTTTTTTTTTGGACCCCTTAGCAGAAGCATTCCCAGGAATAGAAACTGGATTTTCTGTTTGTATTAGACATCCAAGACTGTGGCTGTAAGCTATGCAGAGAATGGTGGAGATGGCTTTATTTCTTTTCCAAATGACTCTCCAGAGAAATAAATACCTGAGAATTAAAGTTCTGTAGGCCAGAAAGAAGATTTTTGTGAACTAAATAGGATTCAGCAATCCTTTACAGACAGTGCAATTTGGGATGATCTATTTATATTGAGAAACTGATAAGTTCACTCAGGGGAAGGCTAAGTTGGCTACAATTCTAGCCAACACTTCATATGCTGAGACTGACTTCGGAGCTTTGGCTTATTTCTGCTGTTTCATTTTTTTAACATTTTCTTTTAGTAACACATGTGGACTGAGAGTGACCCCTCAATGGCATTCAGGACAACCAAGGCCAAGTAGAAAAATTTCCTAATTATAGTCCTCATTACATTCTTGTTACCAACACTAATCTTTTGAAAAAGCAAAAAGTTTTAAGAATCATTGTATGAGCCATATATAGCTTTGGAATTAGATAGAAATGGGTTCAAATTCTGGCCCTGTAAATTACTGGCTTAAATGTGACCTTGAAAGTCTCTTGGCCAAAGTTTCCTCACGTGCAACTTAGGAAGTAAATCATGCCATGGACCACATGTGAGAATTAAATGAGAATGTATGTCATGCACTTAGCACAGCCAGCACCCCAAAGGGCTGGGGTTGATGACAGCAGTGATGTTGCCTGTTCATGGCAAACTGTCCTTACAGCTGAGGGAGATGCAAGAGAAGTCTGGGTCACACACCACAGCCCTAATTTGAGAAACTGCTCTGTGACAGTTGGCAATTATGAGTTTGAATTTCCATAATGGATTGGAATTTCTCGCATCTTTGAATTTCAAAGCCAAGGGCAAGGAATAGTTATTATTTTCTCATAGTAATTGTTATAAACAATTCCTGATGTGCAAGGTAGGTCAACAAATTACATGGAACCATTCTTGCATAAGGCATTTTCTCACAATGACGTGCTGTTTGGGTGTCTTTAGAGTAAACTTGAAAGAAGTTCTCCTTCTTTGTGTTTTGCTTCCACATGGCATTGCATTCACACACACACACACACACACACACGCACACACAATTGCCATGAAAGTAGAGACTTCTGCTTTGAGTTCCTCTGTAGGTTATGTCTACATCAGCATCTGTTGCACAGTAGTAGCTCAGTAACTATTAGTGGAATGAATAACTGAGTCTGTTTCACATTAAGTCAATTTCTAGAAGTCAAGAGCTAGAAGAAACAAAACCCGGAGGGACTAAGGAATTCCTCTTCATTTTCCATGGATACCATTCCAATCATAAGTGGGCTTTTCCCAAGGCTCTCTCTGCAGCCTATCACTTCTCCTGAGTCTGAAACCCAGATAGCCAATTACATAAAGCACACACTGGATAACTCCACTTGGGTGGCACATGGGCACTTGGAATTCTAAGTGGAGAAGGAGGAGGCGCTCGTTCATCCTCCTTTGTTCCCTCACCATTGTGCAAGCTGGAAACCCTTGACCCTTCCTGCTGCCTGGCACCTTGCACTGCTACCCTGGCACTTCCCTACAGTCCCTCCCTAGTTTAGACCCCTCTTCTCTCACTTGGGACTTCTAGCAACTACTTCAGTGGTCCCTATACCCCCAATCATTTCTTCACCATGAACAGTGACTCGTCTAAACAGCAACCCCTAATAAACTTAAAAGCCAAGTCTCCTTGGCCAAGTTCACACGATCACATGAGCTGTGGTCCAGCCACAACCCAGAACTGCAAGCCTCACCCTATTCCTTGCAGAGCTCCAAAACTGCCCTGTTGCTTCTCTCTAGGTCTGCAAACTCTTTTCTGCCTGGAAAGCACTCGCTTCTCCCAGCCTTTGGTTAGCTCAAGTCTCCTGCTTTGGATATTTACATAGAACTTAAGTGAATGCATCTTTCAAGATCTCACTCCGTATTGACCCTCCAGTGAGCCTCTCTCTGCAAATGAGCAATTTTGGATTCTCTGGGAAATTCAAACAGCCTTTTTGTGTTTGTAAACATGGGTGGTTTCACTGACTTCTCCTACAGGTTGGATTACACAAAAACATGTTTTCAAGTGCTTGGCCTCAAGTTTATTTTCTAGGTTGATTTTTGAAGGACTTTATCTGGCCTCCTCTTAACCTTCCCTACCCCCAAGTCTGGCTTCCATCCTTATTGCTCTGCTACAAATGTTCTCTCGAAAGTCACCACTTTCTCCATTGCCAAAACCAATGAACTTTGCTCCTTCTTCATTCTTTCTGACTGGCGGCTACTTGAACACTTGGCCAGGCTGCTGCTGCTTCAAATTCTTTTCTCCATTGGTTTCTATGGTTTTCTTTTTTTTTTCCAATTCCTCCCACAGTTCATCTGCTTTCATCCCTGTATCCTTTTCCCTTTCCCCTTTCCCATCAACTACCAGCAATTCCCAAGGATTAGTTCCTGGCCCTTTTTTTTTTTTTTTTAATCTTTCAAAAAAAAAAAATCTTTCCTCTCTCTCACCTTAGATTGTTCATCCTCGCTTATGACTTCAACAGTCATCTCTAAGGTTTGACTCCTAAATAATCCAACTTTGGAGCTGCTCTCTTGCCAAATCCACAATGCCATTGCTCTGACAGCCTCTGGATTCCTAATTCATGTACCCTCAAACCAAATTCATCATATTTCTGCCAAAAACTGGCTTCCCTACTGCCCACCAGCTACCCTACATTTTTTCTCTGTTTTGATACCATCAGTAGCCCAATACAGGGTTAAAACCTTATTGTTACCTCTAAGTCTTCTTCTTCATCCCCATTTTCATTCTGTTGCCAAGTCCAGCATATTTTTCCTTGCAGTGATTCACTGTATCTCCCCACTTCTCTCTGTCCTCATTATTTCTCCCCACCAGTCCCTGTCTCCACATTTTTCTTTAGTGACACCAGCCACTCCACTCCCCTTCAAACATGATGCAGTCATTCTTGGAAGTATTTTCTCATATCTGTCCCATCCAGAATGCTCTTCCCTCCCCTTTTGGCCTCCTGAATGAGAGCCCATCCTTTAAAGGCCACCCCAAACCTAAATTCCATCATGTAGCCACGTTTTTCCAACCCTTAGGCCTTTGCGCACATTGGTCTCTTCATCCAGAATGTCTCCTAGCCTCTCTAAGCCCCATTCATTTAAGAAATATATGTTGAACATTCCTTATGGAGAAGATACTGGACTATACACTGAGGATATCTGAGTGAATAAGACCTAGCATATTCTTATAAGGACATTCAGCTCAAGATTCCTCTCTTCTGAGATTTTTTCCCTACAGCCCCACAGGCTAAGCTATCAGCTTCCTCATCTGCGAGTCTCAGTACCATCTTACAACCCGTCCCTTAGGTTTTGAATTCATATTGCTTGAGTCTAAGAATGAATATCTCCCTTCTGACATCTAGCTCAGTGCATGATAGTTATTTCTTTAGATGACTGTGTCTTTTACTAGAATGTGAATCTCTTGAAATGATACCTTCTCACTCTTGTTTCTTTAACATGCATAATGCCAAACAAAGTGTAAGTGCTCAATAACTATTTGGGCAGAAGAAGAAATAAATAGATGGATATATGGTTGGATGGATGGATGGTTAATTGGTTGGATCGATGGATGGATAGGAAGATGGATGGATTGATGAATGGACAGAGATAGATAGATAGATAGATAGATAGATAGATAGATAGATAGACAGACAGACAAGTAAATGGACAGATGAATAGATGAAAGGATGGACAGATGGACAAATGGATGGATAGGTGGATCAATGGATGGAAAATGGGACAGATAAATGGGTAGGTGCATTGGATAGTTGGAAGGATGGACAGATGGATGCATGGATGAATGAGTAGACAGAAGGACTGGATAAACAGGCAATTCTTCCTTGGATGTCTGTTTGGATGGATAGATGGATAGACAGATGGATGGATGGATAGATGAAAAAAACTCCCAGTTATAAGACACCGTTCAGATCTATAATGATTAGGAAAGAAGGTTATAGTTAATTGACCAATCATATCCAACAGTGGGCTAGCATATATCTCATACATAGACTGCCAATTTTCTAAAAATTAATAGAATGCATTTAGAACAAAAGCTATACTGAACAAATTTATATGTGGTGATTCTGAAGATCCTTAGAAACTTTAGCACTTCCAGGACCTCAATAAGAATCACTTAGGGGTATATAGACTGGCGTAAACCATTTGAAATGCTGTAAAGTGAGGTTTTTCATTTAAACTAACTATGTGATATAAACACCTGTATCTACATGTAGACCATTTCTCTAATGATTTGGGTTTCTAAAATTGACAATATGCGAGAGCTTCTCTACATTAACATCTTAACAGGGTATTTGGCAAACATCTGGCAAAATTATAAGCCATTTGTCTGTCTCTCTCAGATGCCTTATTGACACGTGGATGGCTCAGGCAGAAATCCATCACGTATGTTAAGCAATCTCAGAAAATGTTGAATCCCAAGGACATGAGCATGGCCATAAATGTTCACTAAGCTAAGTTCAGACGGAGAGTCCTAACATAAGAGATGAACCCACTGGAAGCTTAATAACTGACAGTTTCTGTACTCTGTCTTCCCTTTAATATCCAGTTATAGAGCACCAGGCTAGAATGCTGGTCTTGTCTTGGATAAAAATTCTTTCCTCCCCCCCTCATTTTTTCCTTCCTTGGTTTCTTTCTACCTTCCTTCCTCCACTGCTGCCTTAGCATTTCACATCTCAAAGCTTTTGTGTATATTAAATCCTTATATTCTATATTATATATCATGTGCCTTTCATTTATTGAAGGGAGAACCCCTCATGCTTTATTTGACTCAGTTTCTTTAGTGGCTACACGACTCAATAAATGTTTGGTGAATAAACAAGTTGATACAGGACTCCCACTATTTTCGTTCATGTTACATTGTGTTGCAATCATGTATATATCTAAATATGTATGAGATCCTGTGTGCAATGAACAAAAATTAATGTCCTCATTTTTCAGATAAGGAAACTGAGGCTCAGAGACATTAAGAGACTATCCTGAGCTTACATAGTTAGTACAATAAATGACGAGCTAAAATGCAGGCCTTTGAAATTTTACCCCAGGGTCCTTCCATTTGTCCAATGTTTCTTTCATATTATTTAAGACCTGTGGGGAACAGTGCCATCATTTCTGTGTGTTGTAACAGATGTGGGTGGGATCTTTGAGTGGTAGGAATGACCAATTGTTTTCTTTCTTGCCTCAAATGCTGAATAGAGGGAACCATGTATTCAAATATCCTGTACGATAAAAGGCATTTGGGCACGTGTTACTGTTGCATAAAAAACACTTTTTACACAGACTGTATTACACAGATTATTGCTGTATAACAAACTACCCCCAAGCTCAGTGGCTTAAAACTATAAGCTTTTGTTACTGTTCACAGCACCATGGATCAGTCGGGTTGTACTTCTGGGTTCACTGGGCTCTCTACTGGGTAGGCAACTCTGCTGATCTTACCTGCACTCTTTCCGAGGTTCAAGCTGGCTCCAGATTGATCTAGTGTGGTCTTGGCTGGAACAACTGGGCTGTCCTCTTTATGGTCTCTTGGGACTTCTGCTTCTCTTTTCCTAAGCTGAGAAAAACTTCATTTCTATTTTACCTAACATTTTAAGAGGAAATGTGTGATGAAAATGTCAAACAGAACTTCAGTTCATTTGCTAAAAATGTATTGGGTTTTAAAGGACAGTAGGAATGAAAGATCGGGCCATTATATTTTATCATGATAGAGACTGTTATTTAATATTTGAAAGCCCATAACTTGTTATAAAGAATATACATGACACAGAGCAAGATACAAGCTTATCTGGAAGAGTCTGCTGCTGGGAAATTTCTTTTTTGCCCTCCTGCCCTTCATCAGATTCCATGAAAGAAATATAAAGGGGTGTGCTTGTATCCCTGCTCAACTTTTTTACCCTAGATATATGGGACCCGTATTTGAAGACCATTGATTCCTGAACATTAGACTGTCAGCCTTTTTTCAAAAAAGTTAAAAGACCCACTCACAGTGTTTCAGATACATGAGGGCAGCTTGGGCTTCAGCAGAAGTGAACTTGAGTTTGGCACAGCAAAGAATTTCCTGGCTATGAAAATTGATTATGGAAGAGATACTAAGCCTTTTTTTTTTTCTAGATCAGAAGTTTTTTAAAAACAAGGTGAATTGATCATACAGTAAGTGTGTGAGTTTGTTCCTGGTTAAAAAGCAGAGGGCCAGCCACAGTGTCTTTAATTTACTTTTTTTTAACATTCAGTTTTATGCCATAAATAAAGGGCTTCATCTCAGCTCTTATTCATATTGGGTAGCTCTGTCACAAACACGAAGCCACAGACACATATGCCTCTTTGGACAGGATTTAGGCAAAGTGGTCATTGAGAATAGCCCATTGCTGCCAGAGGAAGTGTACAAAGAAGCACCGCCGGCTATGAAGGAAAGCATCTCAGGGGTTCATGTCATCCCTCAACTACTCATTGTTGAGTTCCTACTTTTATACATTAAGCCAGAACATTTTCTTTTTTCTCATTTCTGGAATTGAACTTAAGACATTTCTTATAGCTCACATATCCAAAGAAAAGGATTTTTCATCTAAAACTAAATCTCTTGCCTTGCAAGGATGCCTACCACACCGTGCTTGTCTGAAAATGAATGCGACCACCGTAGGGCTGCCCTTACCAGCGCAGACAGAGCAGGGAAAAAGTATTTGAAAGACTGTCCACACAAGAAGAGGTAAAATCTGCATATCAAAAAGTGACCAGTGAGGGAAATAGGATTAAATTTGTTTTGAAAGTTTCATTAGCATAACATACCACTTTAACTACAAAGAAGTATTTGACATCTGTATATTCTGATATTTCAGAGATTTTCTATAACTTCTTTGAATAATTTTAAGAAGCTGAGCTAGGCTGGAAGATCCATGTTAAACTCTCAGAATGCTATGTCCAGACTATTTCCCCCAAGACTTCAATATTCTGTAAATCGAGCCCCTTGCTCGATTGCTGGCACAATGAACACCAGGTCGTCTCTTAGACTTCGATGTTGTATGGGGCCTCCTGTCCCCTTTTGAAGTCCTTGCACATATGCTACATGTCGCAGACTCAGAGCAGCCCTCTTAGGATTCAATTTTGACCTCCATTTTACAAACCCTGAAATCAAAGTCCCTGGAAATGGAATAACTTGATTCATTCAACACATACCCTTCGGCACCCTACCCTCAGCCTGGTCCAAAAGGCACATGTCTCATGAGTGGCAAGAAAACTTAGCTGCAGCCTCGTTCACTAACCTTTTTTCTCTGTATATTTGTTCCAATTTCAACTGGAATTCACGTGGCAGGCACTTTATTTGGAAAAAGACACAGTCCCCACCTTCAGGCAGATTCTGATGTAGAAGAAGTGTTTACTCACCCCAACTCTACCCAGTTTACAGTGGGACCTGCTATGTTAAATGCTTGAATTAAAGCCTTAGGTTATGGGAAAAGTAAGTCTCTAACAATTAGTAATAGATCCACCTGCCTTCAGATCCATGGTAGCTTGTTTACATAATGAGATTAGAAAATGATTTTTTAACTAAAATTAAAGCATGTTTTAATGTTTTTCTTTTAAATATATCAGTGTGTTAGTTACAGGTCATCCCCAACTCACAACAACCCCATAGCTCTAATCACCAACTGTGACTCATTATTCTTGCAGTTAGCAAGGAGCTGAAGAGTCAAGATGAACAAATTCCAGACTTTAATTTTCAAGCAAGAATAAATAGACCATCATGCTTCCTTTGCTAAGCTGAATATAAAGAACTTTATGGACAAAAATACCATCAACTGTATTGTCCTTTTTTTTTTTGATGTGAAAGGATTTTTAGTGAAGCATTGTTTTCATCTCTTCCTGAATCCAAGTGAATCTACATCTTTTGCATGTTTCCTGCATTAAATTTTTATTGTGTGCATGAAAATCAATACCCCAGATACATGCACAAGTGCACACATTAAAATGAACATGACTTCATTTATTTCCATGATTAGACATTCAAATAAAAGTGCTTGGGTGTCTGTTTTCATATTCATAGGTCGAGATCCGTTCATCAGAGGTATTTGTATAAGCGACACTTTTATTACATTCATTTCATTTGCAATATGATAGTGGATCATAAATATGTTACTTTTATGCCACCAAATCTGATTTGTAGCACTTAGCCCCTCACAAGGAGAATACTTGATATTTTATGGAGCACCTTTCATCCAAGAAGCGCTTTGCAAACATCGGGCCGGGTTCTATCAGGTGTATAAATCACATCTGTGACCCCCTGAATGCCCCACCTGCTTCATCAACCTTCTGGCTACTACTGTAGGGGTGGAGAGTAGTTAGTGATTCCCCCGCAGGCCCCAACATGATAATGAGACTTTTAAGTTCTGGAAGAAAGAGGCTCAGGTGAACTCTGTATTGCCACATATAGGCCCTGACAGTGGACAGAACACCACATTTAGTTACATGTCTACCTTATCATTTGCAAAACAGTTTTGAGGCCCCCATCTGTTGGTCGGATCTTGTATTAAGCCCTGGGGACATAGAGACAAGTAACATGTGGCCCTTGCCTTTCAGATATTCACAGACTTGGAGGGGAGGGCTTTGATGCAGGCTTGACAGTGTTTGCTCCTCTCTTTGCCTCCCCATTCCCTCCCAGAGGTGCACCGTACCTGAAAGCAGCTTGTCAAACCCCCAGGTCTGGCATAGGCATATGAGTGCATATACCAGTCAGTGCATATACCATCAGAGTGAAAGAAGAGGTCCACCATCAAACATCCCAGGCAGCCTTGGAGCTGAGCATCAGATGCACACCCCACGCTCCCAGAGAAGAGAGTCATCTCCCCACCCACCATCCCACAGCACCCCTCAATTTACCCTCCCAATTCCCCAGCATTAGCTTCCTAATCTAGGACCAGCAGGATCCCCCTGCCACACCCAGTAATACACAGGCACAGCTCCCTGTAGCATCCTTCATTGCACTTACTACGCTGTGGACTGTGTGTACATGGGGTAGACTCAGACTCAGCAGAGCACAGTGGGTTTCCTAAGTTTTGATCCTGACTGTATCACTTACAGGATGCATGGCCTCAGGCAGGGTATTCATCTTCCTGTGCCTCCATTTTCTCATCTGCAAAATGGGCATAATAGTGATACCTACTCTATTAGGTTGTTGTAAGGATTGAATGGCCTACCATGAGTGGAAGGCTTTATGCCTACCATGAATAGAAGGCTTTGTGATAGTTGTAATGAACACTTTCAGTATTGTGGTAAATAATACTCTCGTATATTAATTGCAGTACATGTAATAATAGTGATGCCAACATTCTATTATTATTATTATTATTATTACGGTCACTGTTTTATTGTATGATGAATGTCTGTCTCCTACCATAAGTTTTTGCTCCATGGTAGCAACAACCATCCTGTGTTGCGATGGCACATAGCAGATACTCAATAAATATTCATTGAATGAATGAATGAACAAAACAATGAAGGAACAAATAAATCCACCCACTCATTTGGTGCCACTGCAATGGCTTCTCCAAGCACCATTTTTTATGTCAGTCTCCTCTGCCACTGACAGCCACAGGCCCCACAGTAATCCCCACAAGTCCTTGGTGTTTAGGTCATCCATTTCCCCACGGAAGGGCCTTACATTCTTCCTGCATAACTAACCCGCATAGGCCTTTACAGTAGTCTACCTCCTTCCCACCAAGCCCACCATCTGTGTGTCTCCATGCAGGCGCTACTGCCATCTTGGGGGTGGCTCTGAAAGGAGCTGTCTGCTCTGGAGTTGACCCCAGGTGGTAAGTGGTGCAGCTAGCACTGGTTCCAGATCTCCTGACTTCCCCGGCAGTACCTGTGTCGCCCTTGCCTCCCACTGCTGGCCTCCAGGGGAACGAGCCCCTACCCTGCCCCAGGAGCCACTGACCACGAGGCCTCAGAGGGACCAATGGTCCCAAGAACTTGGACAAAGCTACCATCCCTAGGCCTCCATGGCTTCTTGTGCACTGCGTCACCGCCATGATTCTGGTGGTTCTTGGCAGCCCTTCTCAAACACTGTGTCTGCGTTCTTCTAGAGTTTAAAACCATTGAGGGAAGCAGCTGCTGAAGCCACGTGTTTAGAAAATTTGTCCGTCAACTTATGAAGCTGTATGTAATCGGGGCATTATCACCAGAGGGGTTGTTCCTGCATTTTGTGGGTGTGGAACAATTTGTGATAATCCCAGGAGCCCTTTATTCACATAGACAGTGGTGGTGGGACTTCACGTAGGGGACAGAAGGAGTGTGGAAAGTAGCCTGAGGTTACACCCTGGTCGCCTTTGAGTGAGCTGCAAAGGGTGCTCCAAATTGGGCCCAAAGCACAGAAAAATTGTGCTCTGGCTTCACAGTTGTGATTTTGCAAATGGCCTCTGTTATCACTGTACAGCCCAACAGAGACTCCCAACTTGGTGCCCAGCTGCAGCTCACCCAGGGCCCCTTCCCACAGGACCTCACCCCTCCCTTTCTTGCTTGGTTCAGATAGTCCATGGTGAGAGCTCACAGTACCTCCTCTCTCCTGGTAACCCTCTAGAGCTGGGTTTGCTCGTCTGAGTTTTCCAGGCCCCTGGTGGTGGGTGGGGACAGTGAAGCAGAATGCTTAGGAGCAGACACAGGTCCTGCAGACCTCCCTGCGGATGGGATTATGGGGAATCCTTATGTGGGTTGTTAGTTTGTTTTGTGGTCTCTCTTTCTGCACATTTCACTGAAATGCACATTGGGTTGACTACTTTCATACATGGTGTTGCTGGGTCTCAAGTTCATTGAGTGTAGAAATGGGGTCATAAGGCCCACCTCACCTGGCTTACTGTGGGGATTTTGTGAGCTAGGATTCTTCACCTGCTGATGCCCCAGTGGCCCTTGCCACACAATCACTAAAGGGTAGTGAGGCTACTGCTGTGTTTTAATGTAGCTGTAGGTGTCATCTCAGCTTCAGAATCAAGTCAAAGCAGTCCCTGGTATTTAGCGATGTGTTGCCTCCCACAGGGCTCTGGGTTTTTTGTTGGTGGTGTTTTGTGATATAATTCACATAGCATAACATTCATCATTTGAAACTGTACAATTCAGCAGTGCATAGTGGATCCACTAAGTTGTGCAACCTTCACCAGTAAGTCCAGAACATTTTCATCTCCTAAAAAACAAAACCCTGAACCCGTTAGCACTCCCGATCCTCCCTCCCCACCAACCTGCCCCCGGACCTGACAACCACGAGTCTACTTTCTGTCTTTGGATTGGCCTGTTCTGGACATCCATATAATTAGAATCACACAATGTGTGGCCTTTTGTGACTGGCTTCTTTAAGGCGTATGTGTTAAAGCTTCATCTGTGTTGTAGTATGTGTCCGTAATTCATTCCTTTCTATGACAAATAATGTTCCACCGTAAGGACATCCTAGATTCTGCTTCCCCATCATCAGGTGATGAACATTTGGGTTCTTTCCACTTTTCAACTGCTGTGAGTCACACTGTCATGAACATTCATGGACAAGTTTTGCATAGACACATATTTTCAGTTCTCTTGGGTGTATACCTAGGAGAGGAATTGCTGCGTCACATGGTACTTCTGCGTATAACTTTGTAAAAAACTGCCGAGTACTTTTCCTCAGGGCTCTGTTTCAGAAGGACCCTCCCTGCTTAGATTTGACTTTTCCATTAGCTAAGGAAGGCCATTGGCAGGGGCAGGGGAAAAAAGGGGGGTCTGATCACCTGAGATTCTGTGCACTCACACACAAGCCTTCAGGCATTCCCTCCCCTTAGCAGCCCAGACTCCATCGTCACGGAGAGCCACCATGCTGTCTCTGCCACCCTGCATGACCCTTTTCCCCCTCATTGTGTCTCCTTTGCCCACCGGCTTCTTTGTATTCTCTCTGCTTTGAACCACAATACCCACTCTCACCCAGCGTCCTGTGCTGGCTGGGAGGGATCTGGTCACAGAGGTCTCAAGGGGCCAGTCTGCCCTGGGAAAGAATACAGCTGAGGCTGCACTACCCACTCATTTCACCAGTGATCTAGAAATTTTCTGAGCCAATGAGCAGTGTCATTTCAGAGTCCTGGGGGAAGGAAACTGTCTAGAAGGGTGTTCTCTTCAGACCTGTTGGTTTCCTTAGGAATAAGTAAGTGAGTCCAAGTGAGAAAAGAACTTCTCAACCATGTGAACTTGAGCATATTTCTTAGCTTCTCCAAGACTCAGTTTCTTCATCTGTAAAATGGGTTTAAACTTGCCTACCTGATAAGAGGATCAAGTGAGATGCTGTGATACCCTGTTCAAGGGACTCAGAAAAATGTTCCTGTTCTCCCCAGCTGCCCTCCCTCCTGGTTGGGTAGGAGAGGCTTGTACAGACACTGACTTTGTAGTAGGACTCACCTCCCTTTTTTTCTTTCCTCCCCCTTCTCACCCCTTGCTCTTTCCTTTCACCACTTCCTCTCTCCTCCTGCTATTGTCTTACTCTGCCCTCAGCTCCTACCCCAAATATGGGTATTCTCATGGTGTGGAACCCAGGGAACTGCCAGTTCTCAAATCACCTGTGTGCTCTTAGGGAGGCAGCTCAGGCCAGATCCTCTTAGGGCAGATCAGATTATGCCCTGGGTCATTTTGCAGTGCAGATTCCCAGGTCACGGTGGTGGCATGCACAGCCAGGCAGCATCCAGCCTGGCACCCACTGGGCCCCCAGGGAACATGGGCTCCCTGGAGGGGTTGGCATGGTCTGGTTTCGCCTGTCTGCCTCCCTGGGTTTCAGTTTCTTTCCCCACGAGATCCTAGCCAGGGGCTAGAGCTTTGAGTTACACTCGGATTTGAAGTCATCCCAGAGGCCTGTGCTGCAGGAGGAAGCACGGGCTTCCATAGCACTGTGTCCTGGGCCCTGACTTTGTGCCTGGCACCGTGCTTGGCTCGGAGCATGCAGAGGGAAAGGACGCACACCTGCTGTGGGTCCAGTGTCCCAGACACAACGTGGAGTCGAGTGGCTACCAGCGAATAAGGGAATGAATGGTTTTCCAGGCTGAAGGTTTCATACTGTATCAATTATTATTTTTAAGTAACTTTATCGACCAAAACAGATAACATGGTTCATACAGAAAGTTTAGAAAGCAGAAAAACATGAAGGGACAAAAACCATCATCCTTATCTCCTCTCGGATGAGTTTCTTCAAAAGTGCCAGTCACTTAATTCAGAAAACTAAAAAGCAAAGACACCAATATGTTTAGCTAGGAAATACTAATTATGAAGCAACAGGGGCTTTGTTCAGAGCCCTGACCCTTCCCCTACGATGTCACTCAGGGCATCCCATTTGAGGGTAAAGCTCTTGGAAAAATCCTTCTCTCTTCAAGAGATCCAGTCCACAGAAAGAGTTCTCTCACAACAAGCCAAGACTCTGAGCCTCCTTGGTGAGCCCAAGCTTTCCAAACAACTGACGGGCACATGCATATACAGAAAGACAAACCTAGCTCTCTGCCAGGGTCCCGCGGCTGCCAAATCCCTTTTCCAGGGAGGTGTGTTATTACCACCTCTTCCCACTGTTTCTGTCCCAAATATCAAATGAGCTTAAGGCAGCATCGGGAGGTGGAACCTCCCAGCTCAGGAGCACAGGCCCAGCCTTCAGTGACCCCTGATGTGCCTTCTCTCTTGTTTCCAGCTGTCAGGAATGACAGGAACAAGAAAAAGAAGGAGACTTCGAAGCAAGAATGCACAGAGAGCTATGAAATGACAGCTGAGTTGGACGATCTCACAGAGAAGATCCGAAAAGCTCACCAGGAAACTTTCCCTTCGCTCTGCCAGCTGGGTAAATACACCACGGTAAGACATACCCCTGCCCCAGGCTGCTGGGAGTGTGGAAACCTTGCACGTGCATGTGTGCAGACACACACACACACACGCACACTTTGCACTGGGCCTGGCAGGGACTTGCATGCTAGCCGGCTGGGGCTATGTAGTAGCCACTTCTCTCTGTGCGGTAGCCTTTGGGCATGGGCAATCAGTGAGTAGGCTGAGTGCCGCCTCACTGCAGTCATGCACACAGGCATTCACTCTAGATGCATTAACTGAGCATTTGCTATACGGCAGGCTGTGTTCTGAGCCCTGGCAACATGAACTATTCAGTGCTGCTCTCAGAGACTTTGATCTGGTGAAGGAAACAAGTAAAGCCAGTGAAGTGTTACATGAGTCATGACAGACATCTGTACAGAGGGACCCAGGGGGACAAGGGCCTGATCTTTTAAAAACCTCAATCCAGCTGTGAAATCCAGCCAAGATAAAGAGGCCATCCCCTGGGCCAAGGTCTGCCTTCTGTGAGAGGACAGGTACAAAACCCCCAAGCCAGGGCCTAGAAAAGTTTGGGGTAGGCATGCCCCATGCCCAGTTGAGTGAATGTTCCCCCTCTGCTTCCCAGTGTTCCACTATGAATGGCCTTTCACTGAGATTAGAAATAAAGAGAGGCAGGAAAAAGAGAAGTGAGATTAAAAGGTAGGAGGTGTATGTTGGCTGGTCTAGGTTGTGCCAGTGGAGGGGTCATGAGGTGCTTTTAATTTTTCCAAGTGGTTTTTGCATGTATTATGTTCACTGATGTATATTTCTAACTTGTGGCATGTAGTAGACACTCAGTAGATATTTGATGAATTAATATAACTAGAATGTTGTTCTGGCCTCTTTAAAAAGCTTAGGTTGCTCACCTACAATGCTATAGTAAACATACTTTAAAAAAAAAAATCCAAATATTGTAGCACTTGCTGGTTTGGTGAACGGTGTGCTAGAAAAAGGATAGCATGGGAGGTCCTGAAGATAAAAAGACAAAATAGTGATACCAGAAAGAAAAAACAAAAACAGTGAGCAGAGGGGCTTTGCAGCAGTTCTTGGTGAGCATGGGATTTAGTGCGCTAGGATATAGGTGGTATCTGTAACACAATAATGGTGACCAGGAGCAGGCCCAGAGGAGCGTCCGTGGAAACTGGTGCCAGCACACACCTAGGTGGCTTCTCAGATGAAGATGAGGCTACACAGTTGGGTGGCACCAGCTTCTGAAGGGCTGGCACCCACCTTAAACAGACAAGTCTGCTGGCTAAGCCCAGAGACTTTGGCTCACCTGGAAGCAGAGGTAGAACCTTGAGCAGTACTTCTCAAAACTCAGCGTGCATCTGAAGCGCCTGGTGATCTTGTTACAATGCAGGTTCTGGTGCAGCAGGCATGGCCTAGGGGCATTTCTAACAAGGTGCCAGGCTGCTTATGCTGCTGGTCTGCAGACCAGACTCTGAAGAGCAAATGAGCCGGGCTTTGAGAAGCAAGACCCAGGGTGGCACTCCGGGGTCCACCTTGCCCATTGGTGTCAGCCAGGAGAAACACTGGCATGTCTGCCAGGCCGAGGGAGAGGCTCGGCTCAACCTCAACCAGCCTTCACTGAGTTTGGGGAACACTGTCCCATCCCAGAGCAGGGGCACGGGCCAGGACAAGACTGGACACTGTAAGGGAGCTTTCATTTTCACCTGGGAGAGAAAGTGGAATGTGACCCTATGTATCCAGAACAGAGGCCTGGAACCACACGAATGTACTTCAAGTCCTGCTCAGCCACCATCAGCCCCATGACAGTGAACAAATTACCTAATGTCTCTCAGCCTCAGTTTTCCCATCTCTAAATTGGAATAATGTGAAATAGTTGGGAGGATGAAATGAGACAATTTATGAAAAGCTGCTGTGATAGAACCCAAAAATATCTACCCAGCAGTGGAGTGGCAGAAAAATCATCCAGACATGCACCTTCTACTGGGTACGAACTGACCCTCCAGAGACCTGGCCCCCATGCTGGGTGCATCCGACAATACAGAAAAGTAACATGATGAATAACCATTACCAGAAAGTATGCCATTTATTTCTTTTAGAAATACTTACTAATTGCCAACCATTCAGTGGCATTTCAGGCTGTGTATTGAGTTGTGTATCAAGGTGAGGGCATCTTGACCCAAGAAATGAGGGAACTCAGGCTGGCACGGTGGGAAGGGACGAAAAGAGAAGATGAGAGAAAACAGGCGCTGTGCAGTGGTGGACTGTGTTGAGTTGAGAGCGAGTGGGAAGTGAGAATGGGAAAAGCCTGGCAGAGTCTTGAGTGCCACTTGAGGAGTCTGTATTTTAGTCTGTAAATAATGAACAGTAATTGACGGGTTGTGGTCAAAAATCTTTATTATTATCAATGTAATTATTACATCTAATACTTATTGAGCATTTACTATGTACTAGGGACCATGCTAAGTACTGTAAGTATACTAATTCTTTTACTCCTTATGAGGACTCTATGAATTGGGTTTCGTTGCCCTCATATTACAGATGCGAAAGCCAGGTACAGAAACGCTAGATAACTTTCCCCTTTCTCTCAGTCAACAAGTGATCAGAGGTGAGACTTGAACCTGAACAGTCTGACTCCAGGGCAGCTCTTTTAACCACTATACTATACACAGAATCCCTCGAGAGGGTTGCCAAAAAGGGAGATGGAAGCTGGGGCCATTGGAGGCATCTAGCTAGGAGGAGAGAGCTGTGACCTAGGAATAAATCAATCTTGTACCTCCAAGAAAGTCAGAGGAAAAGAGATCAGAGTGGGGAGGTCTTCCTGAAAGAGGAGACTTCTGATCCAGGTCATGAGGTGAGCGGCTTTATATGGCAATACCTGGGGCCACTAACTGCTACATCAGGGGCCCCCTCCATCTCCTCCAGGTGGTGTCTTAGCATAGCCAAGTCAATCCCCAGACCCTGACTCATCTAGTAACCAGGTGAAACAGCTCCCACTCTAACCTGGAGGAGGGCAGGACAAACATAATGTACAGCATTTGCCCCTCCTGGAACATGCACCCTGGTGTGACCGGGATTCCTATAGGATGGCTGACATGTGAGGCACTGGCACTCCTGCGAGCGGTCCCTCGCCACTGATGAGTAGAAGCTGGTGAGGTAAACCCCTCAGCTTCCTTATTCGTTGGGCAGGATACTCTTAGGTATCCTCTAAACCATGTCCCAGAGTTTCCCAAGTAGATCGAGCTCTGACTGCCCACAGTGATGATCTCCGCTGGCCGCCTTCCTTCGTTGCCCACTCTGCTCTTCCAGTGCTTCCTGGGATCTCCTCCCACGTAAACTACCATGCATTCCAATTCTAGTCTCAGCCTCTGCTTCTCGCCTAAGAGAGAGAGGCTTCCCTGCAGGCCTCCAGGGCCCTTTCCTATCCACCCCAATATGGGGATGAGTCACCCCCAGTCCTCATCCGGGGCCCACCCTCCTAAACACTTTGTGGAGACTTTTTGTACCTGTGGATCAGTCAGAAAAACAGAAACATGATTTTATCTCTAGAGCGTGGCCCTTCACTTACTGGGCATCCTTCCAGAGGCCTGCTGCCCACTGCGGGGTGGAGGGCGCTCTGAGCCAGTCTCGCAGCTGACCGTGCTCTTCATTTCTACTGTCTCCCCAGATCTAGCTGTGTTTTTATTATGAGCGACTTAAAATCCTTTCTGGAAGTCAGTGGTATAAATAAATAACAGCAGCCATAACACATTCTCTGCAAGCTCTTAGTTCCGAGTTGAGCATTTTTAAAAAGAGCTTTTTTTAGACAGGCAGTTGCTTCCAGATGACAGCAAGAAACTTCCTGTCATCTTCACCAGAGTGGCATCCCCGTCAGATGCCTTCGGAATTAGTGGACAGAGAGGAATAAGAAAGGCAGCCAGCTGCGCATCTACAGATCTTTGAAAGAGTAGTTCCCTTTTCTTCCCTAATTAGGGTAGATTTGGGACAAATGGTTGGGTCCCAGGAGGCCGCAGGAATGGATGGAAGAGGCAGAAACATATCCCCACCACCCCCACCTCAGGCCAGGGCCGGGCACTCACCCACAATCTTCAGAGCTAGTATCCCTGGGAAGGTTTCTACCCAATGACCCTCCGCCGCCCTAAAAGGAGAGAGGGTGGAATCCCTGTGGAAAGGTGGAAAGCAGGAGAGAAGCTATTTATAGATGAGCTTTCCAAAATAGAATCAGGACTGAACCAGGGGTAACATCCTCGCTCTGAGGACGTGTTCTCCGCTTCCTTAGGGTGAACCCTAGTGACTGTCATTTGGGCTTTAGTGACTGTCATAAATTCAAGTTCAACTCTTACCTCTGCTACTTAGGAGTCATGTGACTTTGGAAAGTTACATCATCATTTGCGCCTCAGTTCCTTCATCTGTATAACGGGAGTTTTAAAAACATCCACCTCCTGCCTGGAGGGTTCCATGAGAAAAATATATGGAGCGCCTTGCACAGTTTCCGGCACAGAGGAGGCGTGCCGAATGTGCAGCTCTCCTCCTCTCCGTCCCATCATAAATGTCTTGTCATTTTTTCGAGCCACATGCCCAGGTTCTGTAAAGTAGCGTGGGTGTGACAGTGGGACAGATTTCCAGGTGGTGTAGCCCACACCCCCAGCTCGTGCTGTCTGCTCTGGGCCGCCTCTGCTCCTGGCCTCCCACCGCTCTGCCGTGTGCGGGCCGCTCATCACCACGTGGGGCCTGGCGGGAGGTAAGCTGTCCTCCGAGGGGCTTGTGAATGTGAACTACGAAGATTTAAGAAGCCCTTAACCTGCTCAGAAAAATGACCACAAACAGAATTATTAAACCATGAAAGACTTTCCAGGAGACAT
Organism: Pongo abelii; assembly: GCF_028885655.2. Classification (NCBI taxonomy): domain Eukaryota; kingdom Metazoa; phylum Chordata; class Mammalia; order Primates; family Hominidae; genus Pongo; species Pongo abelii. Next base: position 129,099,712 of record NC_085928.1, on the reverse strand, counting down.
ACCATAGAAAAGGAAGGCTGTTTTGAGCACTTGTCGTCATGGGTGGACTCGGTGCGCTTTTTGGAAACTAACATTTGCGATCAACCAGAGGAGCAGAACCTGGAACTCGGGGAGCTCGGGCTGCCAGGAGAGATGGACCAGGAGGGATAGAAGGTCAGTGGGGGCCACGAAACCCGAGTTCCATTCCCCACTGTCACCTCACAGCTGTCTGACTTTGAGCCAGTTGTTAATTTAGTAAGCCTCAGTTTCTTGCTAGTAAACACACCTGTGCTGCCAGTATCACCCAGCCAGTGGTCCCCAACCTTTTTGGCACCAGGGACCAGTTTCATGGAACAGAATTTTTCCAGAGATGTGGAGCTTGGGGATAGTTTCAGGATGAAACTCATAAAGGGCAACTTAGATCCCTCGCATGCGCACTTTGCAGTAGGGTGCATGCTCCTATGAGAATGTAATGCCGCCGCTGATCTGAAGGAGGTGGAGTTCTGGCTATAATGCTCGCTCCTGGCCACTCACCTCCTGCCGTGTGGCCCAGTTCCTAGCAGGACACCGACCAGTACCCACCCACGACCCAGGGCTTGGGGACCCCTGACCTAGACGATTCTTTCATGTTGCAACAAACAATGACTGCATACCTACTGTGTTAGTTTCCTAGGGCTGCTGGAACAAAATAATACAAACTGGGTGGCTTGAGACAACATTATTTGATCGCGTTTCTGGAGGCTAGAAGTCCAAAATCAAGGTGTGTGCATGGCCACGCTGTCTCTGACAGCTCTGGGAGAGAGCCCTTTCTTGCCTCTTGTAGCTTCTGGCGTGAAAGGCAGTGCTTGTAGTTGCATGACACCAATCCTCCGTCTTCTCATGGTCATCTTCTCCCTGTGTTTCTTCACATCGTCTTCTCGCTATGCATGTCAACCTCTGTCCAGATTTCCACATTTTTTTAATAAGGACACCAGTCATACTGGATTTGGGCCCACCCTAATTACCTCATTTTAACTTGATTACCCCTATAAAGACCCTATTTTCAAATAGTGTCACATTCTGACATACTCGGGGCTAGGATTTCAACACATCTTTTTGAGGAACACAGTTTAACCCATAACAAACAATTAACACCTAGTGAGTGCGGAACTTGAGTGCATGGATGTTACCTTTCCATGCTTGCCACTCTCTGCAAAGTCTAGCTGGAAATCAAATTTTGTCACAAGTGTTGTGAGTATTTAGAAACCTCTGGCAGCACACGTTAAGTCCTGATCTTTTGAAGAAAAATGTTCTGTAGGCACTGTGCTAAGTACCCACATTCTTCCTGAGTGATGGAATAAGGGAAAGACATTCCCAGCAAAAGCAATAGCATGAACATGGCACAGGGTTTCACAGGGATGGGGCTGGGTGGGAGGGAGGCAGAGCTAAGTTTGAAGAGGTAGGTCAGGGCTAGCTTCCTAGGGGCTTTGGGTGCTGGGATAAGGTGTGTGAACATTAGCCCTAGGGAGCCAAGGGAAGTTTCTAGTCATGAGAAAAAGAAGTTCCAAGAAGGTGGCCCCTAGCTGCTGTGTCTGGCTGGAAGGCTTCGGCAGGGACACAGGGCAGGGCTTTTGATCTTTCTCAGATGAGCCCTGTGGCTCCAGAAGGCATTCGTGGCCCCTTCCAGCAGCTGGGACCACTCCAGAATTCTAGCATTTCTTGGACATCCTCTAGGGCCTTGGACTACACCCACCACCCCACCCCTGCACTCGACCAAGGCCCCAGATCTCTGAACCACAGGAGTGAAGGGGCTGCAGTTAGATAGCTGGTCCCTTCCAGGGTCATGTCCCAGCTCAGGAATCTTAGACGATGGTGGTCCAGGAGCACGCCTGAAACGTGACCTCCAGGGGAATCCTGCAGCATCACTCTTGCTTTTAGCCAGGCTGCTAGGAAATACTCAAAAGATTCTAGAGACCCTCCCTACCTGCCCTCTCCCATTGCCCTTTGCTCGAAGCCCTCTCTACCCACAGACTGCACCATGCCTTTAAGATGACGCCCTCCTGTCTACCCAGAGCTACAGGGTGGCTGCCAAGCTGCCTTCTCCCCACCTGTTGGAGGCATCTGGTCCTAAGGAAAATGCTGCAGGCATGTTGGGGGACTTCTCTTCTGTTCTCTTCTGTTCGGGGCAGACATTCCCAAAGCCATGCTGTCATACTGCCTAGATGATGTGTGTGTTGACCACAAAGAGATGTTGGCTGGCACATAACATTCTCTTCACAGCCGTGCTGGAGCTCTTGTAGCTACCTGATGGAAGCATCCAGAGATTCCAATAAGGAAGGAGATCACAGATGCAACCACAGGCTTTGGGAGTCAGGAAGTTCTAACCAGAAAGTAGAAATGTGTGAAGAACCAGTAGGGAGGGGGTGACATGGTACAGTGGTGGGAAGCCTAAACACCCCAACCCAACTGTGTGGGTGAATCCCACACCTTCCAGTTCACCCGCGGGATCTTGCACAAATAACTGCACTTCTGTGGGCCTTCGCTTCCTTATCAGCCAAATGGGGACCATAATAGTGCCTACCGCGTGGGAGCGCTGTGAAAAGTAAAGCAAGTCAATGATTGTTAAGCATGTAGAACAGTGCCTGGCACGAGGCAAGCCCTAGAAAAAGGGTTGGTTACATACAAAAACATACAAAATGCAGGAATTGAATGTGGGTGACAGGGACGGTCTGCAAATTGAACTTGAAAGGACATCAGTCTCCAGGATGGTGGAAGGATTTCAGGCCTGGGGAGGAAGGAGGCACTTCCATGGATATACTCAACATTGCCACAGAATTTTAATTCTTTATTTCTTTAATGAAAATTTACATTTCCTTCTTAGCTTTGAAAAAAAAAAGCCAGAACCCTTGAACAAACCACTGTAATACCCAGAAGCTGCCTCGAGTGGGATTTAAAGTTGCTGGTGATTCCACTTTCCTTTATAGGTCTTGTTCTGAAAGTCCTGCCAGTCCAGGAAGGCAGCCCGTTGCAGCAGAGAACCAAACCAGCAGAAGAAAGGGATCCATTTGCGTGGCAAAACTTGCCATTTAATTGGATTTCATACTAGGGTTGGGCTTTTCTGCTGCTTAAGATGGCCCTGGGGGGCCATGGGCACGACCCTCCATGTGGGCCACCGCACGGCATCCTGGGGAGGCGCTGCAGCTCCTGTAGCCCCTGCTGAAGAGGGGGCCTCCCCTGGAAGCCCTGGCCAGACTCTCAGTTGGCAGCAGATGGAGGAGAGCCCCTTGCCCTTCTGGCTTGGCTGTTTTCCTCATCAGCCTGCCTCATACTCACAGCAAGGGTCACTCCTCATCACCCCACTTTCTGCCTCTCCTTCTCTGTTGGTTTTCCTCCCTGCACACTCAGAAATGCTGCTGAAAATCCATGCTTCCCCAGTGCTCCCCGCAGCCGCCTTCATTACCAACCCAAGCAGGCCAGGGCTCTCCATTTGCCGCAGCTGGAAGATAATATATAAGCCATTTGAAGCCTCATGCCTATGAATCCAGCAGCCAGCATAATAAAACACCAGGTTATTTTGTGTTTTATTAACTGCCTCTTCCCTTCAGTTTGCATAATAGTGAGTTAGATTTACATGCCGTTAAGACGGCTGTGCATTATTTTTAATAGAAGGTGCGACAGGCTCCTCTCTCTCAGCCCTGGCGCGTGATAAAGTAACCTCATCCAATGTTGATGAAGATTTCATTCACACTTGCTGGGTCGGGGCAATGTCTTTTTTTCCAGATGGATACTCTATTGTAAAATGATTTCCCTCCATAAGCTTGACTCTCCGTCCCTCTCTTCCGTGTCATCTTCCTACGAACCAGATAAACTGCCTATTAAATTTAATTACGGCCCGAATGGCCACACATCTTGATCTCATGTTCCCCCCAAGTGTACTGTATTCCACCAAGGTCCTTGAGGAAGGAATAAAATAAATCTGGAGGATGCATGTCTACTCTCCACAAGGAATGTCATGGAAGGCAAAGTTGGCCACCATCGTTTTTGCAGTGTCTGTGGCACCTCGTGCAAATTCTTCTTTCTGGCTTTCCATGCAGACGTTCAAAGCAAGAGCTAGTTTTATTGACTTCCTGTAGACTGATTTTAACTGAGGTGGGGAACTAAAGATAACAGTTTGAGAAACACAGTACCTCTCCTGAGCTGTTTACATTTGTCAGAGAACCAAACGTCAGCCTTTTGTCGGATAGTAAATTACAAATATCTCATCATTTTATCTGTAAATATCTTAATATGTATTCTAAATGAAAGAAGCTTCTGCAAATGAAAGTAAAGCATCAGTGCCATTATTACCATCCTAAAATAAAATGATCTCTAACACCTAATAGCTCATATTTCTGGTTTTCTCATATATATCACCATCTCTTTACAGTTTATTTTTTGAATTAAAATTTAGATAAGGTTTACACCATGCAATTGGTTGTCAGTTTTCTCAGTATCTTAAGTCAGGTTTATTGCAGTATAATTTACATAATGTAATTTTATCTTTTTTAAAGGTATAGTTTGATGAGTGTGATAAAAGTATACAGTCATATAACCTGACTCCAGTCAAGATGTAGAATGTTTCCATTGCTCCAGAGAGTTTCCTTGTGCACCTGTGGTCAGTCCCCACCTGCATTCCCGCTCCTGGAAAACCACTGAGCTGTTCTCAATCACTATAGTTTTGCCTTTTCCAGAACATCATATAAATGGAATCATTTTGTGTATGGGTGTTTTATGTCTGCCTTCTTTGGTTTAGCATGCTTCCAAGGTTTATCCATGTTGTAGCATGTATTACAGTTTCCTTCCTTATTAACGCTACCTAGCATTTTCAACGCAAAGTTGTAATCACAATTTATTTATCCACCCATCAGTTAATGAGCATTTGGGTTGAGTTGCTTTCAATCTATAGATTTCTCTCTCCACTTGTTTTTCTCTCTTGCAATGTTCTTATTGAAGAAACCAGTTCATTGGTTTTGTGGATTTTCTGGCATTCTGGATGTTGATAGCTGTACCCCCTTTGTGTAGTTTACCCTGTCCCTGGATTTCCTGAGGTTATCTAGAGTCTCAGTCTGATTCAAGTTTGATTTCTGGCCAGAATATTTCACAGGTGGTGGTGTGTTTTTCCATCAGGACATCAGCATGACAGGCGGCCTGTTTTTAAGAGATTAACAAGTACTGATGGTCAATGCTTAGAGCCATTCATTCATCAGAGTTAGAAAATGGTGACTCCTCATTCCTTTCTTGCTTATTAGCTGGATAACTGCATACAGAGAAACTCCCTCTCCTCTGTTACTTGATGATCCAGTGGTACAGGCGTAAGATTTTAAGCATTTTAAAAGGATGAATCCAGCTGGACACAGTGGCTCACGCCTGTAATGCCAGCACTTTGGGAGGCCGAGGCGGGTGAATCATGAGGTCAGGAGATCGAGACCATCCTGGCTAACACGGTGAAACCCTGTCTCTACTAAAAATACAAAAAGTTAGCTGGGCATGGTGGCACATGCCTGTAATCCCAGCTACTTGGGAGGCTGAGGCAGGAGAATCGTTTGAACCCGGGAGGTGGAAGTTGCAGTGAGCTGAGATCGTGCTGCTGCACTCCAGCCTGGGTGACAGAGCGAGACTCCGTCTCACACACACACAAAAAAAGGATGAATCCAGGCTAAAAAAAATGTAGCTGTCCCACCAACAACCTGCCTGCTCAAGGCTGACATGTCACCCCCTTTAATTGGAAACACATTGAATTTCTCCCCTCCTATAGAGCTTCCCGGAAACTGTATCTGATGACATTTTCTCTCTCTCCTAGAATTCCAGTGCTGACCATCGAGTCCGACTGGACCTGGGCCTCTGGGACAAATTCAGTGAACTGGCCACCAAGTGCATTATTAAGATCGTGGAGTTTGCTAAACGTCTGCCTGGTTTCACTGGCTTGACCATCGCAGACCAAATTACCCTGCTGAAGGCCGCCTGCCTGGACATCCTGGTATGTGCCTTTTTGAGCTCTCGATGGGTCTGGGGAGGGAGAGAGGGCACCGTGGAGGGGAGGGAGGGGACCAAGAGGCATTGAAGATCTCCAGAGGAGGTTTTGAGTTTTGACTCTAGCACTCACCTGACTTAGTAGGTGGACTCACCTAGCCTCTGGCTCCTTATCTGTGAAATGGGCTGAATTCCCATCCCTCAGGCTCACTGAGGTCTGCGAGGCTCAAATGGGCTGAGGTTGGCAAACTCTACAGGTGAATGCTGGTCTGTTGTTTCAGTCTTCCTGAATGTTTCTAAGTTTACCCCAGACCCCCTGATTTTACAAGAAATAAAATCATCACATATGCTCTCAGGACCCCTGGCACCTGTAAGTTACTGAGTAATCATTGCCACTCTTCCCCAGGTCTGTTTAGAAACAGGACACATAAACATTCAAGTTTCCTGTACGACCACCGCATACAGGGACCTCTCTCCTCCTAAGTGGGAGTGCGTTTGTGGGCTTAATTATAGTAACTGTATTTGCTTTGCAGAATGGTTTATACCCAAAGCTATGAAAGACCTAATTAAAAAGCAATGTTTTTACAGCACTTCAAAAGCTGATTTTACTTTCCCTATGTTCTGATGCATCCCTGGAGGCCAGTCCCCCATCCCACTTTCTCCATGGGCCTCTCTGCATACATACGTCTAATAGGAGCTGCTCCCATCCAAGGAAACAGTCCCAGCCTGAAGCCCCCACCAGGGAAAGAGAGGGTGGACATCCAGCCTGTGGAAGACAAAGTGTGCTGAACCCCTTACCCTCTTTAAGGCTCTAGAAGCAGTAGCGTAAGCAGGGCAGGGAGCCAAGGGGCATCAGGTGAGGAAACTGAGACCCACAGACGTGCTATGACTGAATATTTGCATCCTCCCAAAATGTATATGTTGAAGCCTTAATTCTCAGTGCGATGGTATTAGGAGGTGGGGCCTTTGCCGGGGGGCGATTAGGTTTAGGTGAGGTCACAGGGTGGAGCCCCAAGATGGAATCAGTGCCCTTATAAGGAGATGAAGCCACCAGAGCTCCCTTTCTCTGCCTTGTGAGGATATAGCAGGAAGGCAGCTGCGACCTAAGAGGACAGCCCTCACCAAGAACCCAGCCATGCCAGCTCCCTGACCTCAGACTTCCAGCCTCTAGACCTAAGAGAAGCAAATGTTGTTGTTTAAGGGGCCAGGTCTCTGTTATAGTAGCCTGAACTGACTAAGACAGGAGGGCAGGGATCTTCCCAAGGTCACGGATGGGGGTGGTGCAAGATCAGGGGTGGAGTGGGGTATACAGCCAGAGTGGTACTAGGCTACCTCCAGGCCTAAGTGGATGTAAAAGAGGATACGAAGCATAAACAGGAGCCCTTAGGGATAGCAGAGATGAGAGAGAGTTGTGGGCCACAGTGAGAGAACCAGCTAGACCACCACAGAGTAACAGAGACAATTTGGGCAAATCAATAATGATGTTAACAATGAGCTATTAGAATAATGAATGAAAATTACTGGGCCTTTTAATGCTTTCCTGACAAGAACTTAAAATGTAACACTCAGTAGAATTTCCCCTAAACCTCATAACACTTCCAAGATATTAGCAGAGACTGGAGTTACCACCACAGTGTCTGAGTGGTCTGTGAGGTGACTCACAGCAAATCAAATCCACAGCAAGCAATGCTGTGTCATTCTGACAGCCCTGCATCACGCAGCCACCCAGCAGGGCCTGGAGCCTTCCCAGGCCTCAGGCTCTGACCTTGACCTTCTGCTTGTTTCTTAATCCTTCTTTTGTCTAGTTGCCAGATGGTGACTGTGATACTCAGCCCCAGCATATGGAGTGAGAGGTATGCTTTGAGATCCTCTGGGAAAGTGTCTTATTTCTGCACAGCCACACACTTAGTGATCAGGGTGCAGTCTCCACAAGATTTAAATCCCCTTCCTCAATTTAGAAATCCCCTTCCTGCCTCCAGCAGCTCTCTTCCCACGTCTCAGCTTACACTGAATCCTGCAGCACTCTTCCAGCCCCATGGATCCAAGAATTAGCCATTAGCCCCTTGGTAGAGTCAGGTAGAACAGAAACCAATTTTTGTGACCTTGGTGAAGTTATTTAACTTCTCTAAGCCTCTGTTTACCTATGTATAAAATAGAAATGCAAATCAACAAGGCATTAAATAAGGTAATTACTTAAATGGGATTAAATACATTAACAGCTGTAATACCTAGCATGTAGTAGGTACTTAGCCAATGATGTTGACGACAAGGCCAAAGCTGGGTTAACGTGGGCAATTTCAGCCCTGTGGTGGGAATCAGGAAACTTTCAACCACTCCTTCCTGGACCATGGGGGTGAGGAGTCTGGGTTGGGGTGCAATAGGCCGGGGAGGAAAATGTCCTGATAGTTAAAGGGCAAAGACCTCTAATCATACCAGACAAAGCTCGAAGGAATGCCCATTTGGCCCTAGGCAAGAGCTGGTTTCCAAGAATTTGTAGCAAAGGCAATTAAACACAAGATCCTGAAAGTACACAAGTTCAAAGAGCATATTTTGAATGAGAATATTAACTGGCAGACTGTTTAGAAGAATCTTCTTATCTAAGTAATTGATATATGGGTAGAGTGGGACAGAGTAACCAGGCGGATGGACAGACAGACCCAAGCTGAGGTTATTCTCAGACCCTAGAAAGGAAACCCAGGCTGTCTCAAGGGTCACCAGCCCTGATTGAGTACCGCCTGTTCAGAGCCACGTGTCTCGTTGTGTTGCGTGTGGTCTCTCAACAAGACAAGGTAATGCTTCTGACTGCATGCCTGCCAGGGCTGGCACTTTCACAGGAAGATGCGGTCAGCTGCGGGACATGCAGCCGAGGCTCCCCAGGAAGGGTTGATTGAGAATCATGAGATGAGAGCCCTCATAATACAGGCAGACGGGGATGGAAGGCCTCACCTGTCCTGCCCTTGCTCACCTTCCAGGGGAATTTCCCATCCTAGCCTCTGCTCGGTGGGGACCATTTGGTGGGCAGCCCACAGCCAGGCTTCCTTCACGAGGTTGGGCCGAGAAGATTCTGACGCCACACTTTGAGTTTCATGTTTTCCCACAGGAGCCAAGTAGCCAAAAATGTCTCTATTAAGATAGGCAGGCTCTTCATAACCACTGCAGATGGGTTTTTTATGTTTCTTTCTTCACTCAAGAGTTGGTAGCATCCTAGGGCTGTGTTCAGGCAAGCGAGGGAGCCCCGGAGCAGGAGTGACCCCTTCACCTGGCTCTGCCCTCATGTTTCCTTCTTGTGCAATCTCCTTTGTCTCCTTTATGCCTTTTCTTCCACTCCCTCTCACCTGCCTCTTCTCGTCTGCATGTAATTAGGATCAAGTCTCTCTCAACTTAAAATAAAAATCATAAAAACAAACCTTGAGGTGGTCAGACTTTGGTTTCTCTGCCTCTTCTCTCCCTCCACCCCCCTTCCCTCCCTCCCTTCCTTCTCTTCTTCCTTCCGCAAATATCTGTTGGTAACCTACTGTGTGCCGGGCACTATTCTACGCTCTGAGGAGGCCGCAGAGGGAACCAAGCTAAAACCCCAGCCCTCATGGAGCCGACCTTCTCCTCGGGGGACACAGACAGTAAGCAACCAGATACACGGATTAGACAGCATCTTACATGCAACAAAGGAGAACAGAAGCAGAATCAGGGATGGAGCACAACAAAGGAGGGCTGGGGCTTGTTTCTGTAGCTCAGACACAGGTGGCATTTGAAGAAACCTGAATGAAGAAACAGAATTTCCCAGTGTTTCCCAGAAAGAGCCAGGCCCAAGAAAAGACCCTGATGGGAGGGGTGTGTAAGTCGTGGGGAGCCTAGAGAGAGTGGAGTTCAAAGGCCCTGGGGCAGAGGAAGCCCCTGCAGCTTGGAGGAAGTGAGTGTGCCTGGAAGGGAGTGAGCCAGTGGAGGCGAGACCTTAGATCCTGGAGTGGGGCCTGTGATCGTGCACAGATTCTCCTTCTTGGTATCCTATAGAGTCACTGGGTTTTGAGCAGAGGTGAACCACGGTCTGACTTTTGGTTTAAACGTTTGCTCTGTCTTGTCATGTAGCACTGCGTCAATATTGGTTGAAGTCATGATTCTCACAAGTATTTACTGAGCACTTACTTCGTGGATGTGTGATGGCAGAGTGGAGAGTCCCTGCCCTGTTGGACTCTACAGTCAAGCTCTCCAACCCCACCTGGCCTGCCCCTACTTTTGCCACAGTATTTATCTCCTCCACTCACCACCCCGCCCCCAACCCACTGCACCCAATCCTGGCTCCACGTTGATCCTGCTTTCCTTCAGCTTGCCCCAGCTGTTGAATGTGGGTTCTGAAACTAGCTTGCCTGGGTTCAAAATCTGGCTCTGCTGCTTACTAGCTGTGTGACCTTGGGAAAGTTACTTCCCTCTCCGAGCCTCAGTTTCCTCGTATTTACAACGAAGATGGCAATAGAAGCTTCCTTTCAGGCTCTAGAAAGCATGAAATGAGGTGGCACGTAGAGCTTGGAACAGTGTGTGGCACCCTACAGGCCTCAGTGTGTGGCACCCTACAGCCCTACAGGCTGAGTATTACTGTTAAGTCGCACTGTGCCCTCAGGGGTCTTGTTATTGTCCACATTTTGCAGGTGAGGCAGCTGAGGCCCAAGGGGAAACCAAAGACCCGTAAAGCTCCCCCGGGAGAGTTTCCAGCCTCTGGATAAAGGAGAGCAAAATTGCTTTTGCAAAGTAGAAAACCTTGAACAATTTTTGGATGAGAAAATGACTTGCTTTGCCAGCGTTTGTTTAAAGACTGTGGTGGAGAATTCATTAAGTAGCTGTATTTTTTACAATGAAATTAAACCATGTGGGAACACAGCAAGGGATAATGATTCGCTTGTGATTCTGAAGACAGGGTTTTCATATCAGCCCCGTGGGCAAATGATGGGGAAAGCTGGTATGCCACAGTGATGCACGGGTGGTGCAACCAGGCCACTCAGCAGAAGCAGCGAAAGGGTCCTTCCTTCCTGGACCGGGGCTCATGCCATCTTGCCTCTGCCGGGGTTGCCCTTGTGAAAGAGCCATTGCCTATGTTTCTCAAAGCTGGAGCTTCAGAAGCGGGACTGATTGTATTTGTCAACACGGGAGAAAGCTCAGAGAGGGGAAGTGACTTTCCCCAGGTCGCACAGCTAGTAAACAGTGGAGCCAGATGTTGAACCCAGGCAAGCTGCCCTCAGAGCCCACATTCAACAGGTTGGGCAAGCTGAAGGGGGAGCAGGGTCAGTGTGGAGCCAGGACTGGGTGGGCGGGATGGGTGAAGGAGGTAAATATTGTTGTAAAACGGGGCAGGCCAGGCGGCGTTGAAGAGCTTGACTGGAAATTCTAGCTGCCCATCTGGCCCAACTCACAAGGGCGCCTCTCCGCTATATCACCTCCTGGCACTGCCTCGAGCCTCAGTCAAGCTCTTTCCTGACCCAGAGCCTTTTTACATCCTGTTCCCTCTGTCTAGGTTACCCACCCTCTTCTCCTCACGTTCTTCCTGGCCTATTCCTCATCTCAGCTGAAATGCCATCTCTTCAGAAAAGCCTTCTCCGACCAGCCACCTGATTCCTCCCTCACACTGCAGGTCTGTCCCAAGCTCTTAAGCCATAGCATAATTACAGGTGCATTTCCCAGCAGCTTCTCCCCTAGTCTGTTGTCTCAGTGAGAACAGGAACCATCTTAGGGTTGGTCGCTGTGGCAGAGTTCCAGGCTCGAAAGGGGGATTTAGTGAATATTTGTGAATGAATGAATGAGCAAATGAATTAAAAGTCAAAATTCAAATTCCAGCATATATGCTGCTTTTGGAATATCACGCCTGTTAAGGCTTCAAGATTTAAAGTCTTTCCCTGCAAGACACACGGCTTCCTGAGTCCTGCCACCCACTGCCCTTACTGCCCCCAAGGAAAATATTCCCATGCCAGTCACAGCAGCACCTTCCTCCTGGTGACGCAAAAGTGACGGCCTGTGTGACTTCAAAATGTGATTTGTGGCTCCTTGAGGTCCTGGAGACCGTGCAGCTGTATAGCCATGGAGGCCCGTTCCCATGTGAACCTGTCCCTCCCTCTCCCCTTCCTGGGGACTCAGTAGAGACAAGAGCTCAGGCTGGTGGGGAGCGAGCTCTGGGCTTGGAGTCCGACAGCCTGAGCTCAGTCTTCAGCATTGCGCCTGGGCGTCTGTGCCATCATGAGGAGGCCCTGGGTCTCTCCTAGCCTCAGCTTACCCACCTGTAGATGTGGCACGATTACCCCATGAGGCACCAGGAATTGCTATGAGGTAGCCAGTGTAGTGGTTAAGAGGGTGGGCTTTGCAGTCCAACTCCCTGGGTTCAAATCCCAGCTCTGCCATTTAGGAGCTGAGTGAACTTAGGGAAGCTAACTGACCTCTCTAAGCCTCAGTTTCCTCACCAATTGAATAAGTAGAATAGTAGCTCCTCCCCATTTAGGTTGCTGGAATAAAGAATTGAGTTAATTAGTTCCTGGCACATAGTAAGTGTTCCTTTAAATAAGCTGTAATCATCAGTCTTGAGTAAGCCTAGGCTGCCTTTGTGAAGTGTTGTGTCTGAGCTGCTAGGCAATAGCACCTGGGGCTGTGCTGTCTCGTTCAGCAGCTGCAAGGCAGCTGTGGCTCATGAGCACCTTGAAATGTGCCTGGTGTGAAGTGTGTATTGCAAAATAAACACTGTCTTTTAAAGACTTAGTATTTAAACATGTATAATATCTCCTGAATGATTTTTTTGTATTGATTACATGTTGAAACAAAAATAATTTCGATATCTTAAGTTAAAATAGATTATTAAAATAATTCCACCTATTTCTCTTAACATTGCAAAACAATGGCTGCTAGAGTGCTTGTCTACAAAACAGAGACAGTAACAGCAACAAGGGACTCCTGCTGCTTCTAACATCTGTATTTTCTCCTGGGTTAAGGCAGGCTGGCTACAGGTCCCATTGGGGAAAACATTTTGTTCCCATGAGCTCATCACAACAGGCACTATATGCGCTGCATGTGTCTTTGTTATTAGTATCACTACTTAAACGTTGTTACTAGTATCACTACTTAAACATTCCCACAGGCATATGGGGATAAATTGTCAAATCAGATCAGGATCTGCCCACATGTTGCCAAACACAATCAGTGTAGAGTGACCAAGACGGGTGAGCAACCTGAGCTTTTTCTCCTTTGCCTGAAAACTGGGCAATCCCTTGATGCCTCCCTCTGAGGTTTACAAGATAGAAGAGAGTCTGATGAAGGAATTCAGTTTATTCATTCAATAAATATTCATTATCCACCTGCTGTATGGAGGACACTGTTCTAGACATTAAAGACACAGCAGAGAGCAAGACAGGTAAAGAGCAGTCTCATTCTCAGAGCTCATATTCTAGAAGGGAGATAGGCCAGGAAATGCAGATCGTGACAACTGCTATGAAGAGAAGAAAACAGGGTGGTGGTTTGCATTGTGGAATACTACACAGCAGTGAAAAAGAATGAACTATTGCTGTGTACACTCATGTGGGTGAATCACACAGAGAATATTGAGTGAATAAAAGCAGACACAAAAGAGAATATTCTGTATGATTCCATTGATCTGAAGTTCAAGAACTTGCAAAACTAACTTGTAGGAATATAGGTCAAAATAATGGTTACTTTTGAGGAAGAGGTTTGATTAGGAGGAGTCAAAGGAGCCGGTAGGTGCTGGGAATATTCATATCTTGATCTAGGGTAGTAGTTGCACCGGTATATGGTTAGGGAAAATGCCTTAAGCTGTACTCTTGAGATTTGTGTACAGCTCCAGGCATGTGTGCTATATTCATTATCTATTGCAGTGTAACAAAATACCACAAAACTTAGCAGCTTAAAACATAAGCATTATTATCTCCCATAGTCACGGTGGGTCAGGAATCTGGTACTGACTTCATTGGGTGGTTCTGGCTCGGTATCTGTCATGAAATAGCAATCAAGACCCCGGCCAGAGCTGCAGTCATCTGAAGAATTCCAGAGGCTGGAAGCTCTCTGCCTGCACAATCGCTCATCACATTTGTCTAGGAATTTAGTGCTGGTTATTGATGGGAGGACTCAGTTTCTTCCTCTGTGGACCTGTCCATGGGGCTGGTTAACTGTCCTCTTGAAATGTCAGCTAGCTTCCCCAGAGCAAGAGATTCAAGAGACAGCAAGCAAGAAGGAAGTGACAACGCTTTTTGTGACCTAGTTTCAGAAGTCACACACCATCACTTTCACCATATTCTATTTGTTAAAAGCAAATCACTAAGTCCGGGCCACACTCAAGGGGAGGGGAATTAAGCTCCACCCCTTCAAGGGAGTAGGATCAAAGAATTTCCACACACATTTTTAAACTACCACACGTTATACCTCAATTTTAAAACAATGTTATTTCTTATTCCAAAAACCAAAAGGGTGGTGGGATAGAAAATAATGGGTTTTAGAAAGCATTTTCACTGAGGCTTTAGAGGAGGTGGCATTTCAGCTGAACTCTGAGAAAAGAGCCGTGTGAAGATGAGGGAAAAGCACTGAAGCCAGAGGGCAAAGCAAGTGCAAGCACTATGCCTCAGCAGTGAGTCATCGAAGCTTCACAAAGAAGACCGAGAGGGCCAGAAACTCATGAGCAAAGGAAAGGAGGAGTAGTTGAAGTTGGCAAGGTAGGGAGCGGCCACTGAGGCCACAGAAAGAAGTTTGGATTTTATTCTGAAGGTGACTAGAAGCCATTTGAGGAGTTTTCTCCTCTGATGAATATGCTGGACAACATGCTCTGGCTGCTGTGGATTGACCGCGTAGTACTCGAGCAGGAATAGAAATAAGGGATCACTTCGGAGGCCCTCACCGTAAGAGAGGTGATGGCAGCTTGGTGGACAAGTCCCTGGCTCTGCCTCTGGGGTCCCACATCACCAGATTCTTCCAGGGTTCCATTATCAAGCAGGCCTCCCCCAGGACACACACCGAACACACACTCCCATCAAAAGCAATAGAGAGATGCACAGTTGTCTTTGCTGATGGCAAGAGGAGAAGGCTCTTTTTGCCCTGAGGAGGATCAGCTCTGACCATCAACCGGAGCTTTGTGTTGTCCAACAGGGCCCTGCTTTGGTGAGACAGCCTGGCCTAGGCTATTTTTACACATCTCGTGGGGCCTGCATGCTGGTCTTTCCAGATAAGATGCCTTCCTTTCAAACAAAGAGTGTTTTAATCCTGGAGAAGTACTTGGTGGTTGCCACTGGCGTTTGATTTTAGTGTGACAAAATGAAACGACTTGGGTTCTCTCCAGAGACAGAACCAGCCGGAAGCAGTGAGGAGGATGCCTGTTTCACATGGGGGCCATCCTGTTTCAGGCTGGGGCCGGGGCAGGGAATGGAGGCTCCTCAGATAAAAGAAGACATTGAGCAGTCTTCCTTCTCAGGCCATGTGCATTCCTCTCTGGATGTACCAATTGTACTTGGTTTCGGCTTTGAACTTTCTAGGAAGAGAGGCAACAGAACATAGTTTAAATGACTCATCAGAATCCAAATACATTCTAACTTTTGAGGAAGAAAACCTTTTCAAATAGAATACTTAGAAACATTTGAGGGCTGCAGTTTGGATATGGATTTCTAAGTGAGTTATTGGCAATTTGCAAAGTCCTAAATCCTGGTCTTCTGTTCCTTTCCAACAAATCTCTGGATTCTTTCATTTTTGCAGGGGATAGATCTCATGCATTCATTTCTTGGCGGCATGTTAAAGCTGCAAAGACTGATTTAGTACCCATTTGATTCCAAACTAGAAACGTATCCCAGGATTTGGGGCCCATAAATATTGAGCATACTAACTTTGTTGTCGTGGTTGTTGTTGTTGAGACAGGGTCTCACTCTGTCACCCAGGCTGAAGTGCAGTGGCATGATCCCAGCTCACTGCAACCTCCCCCTCCCAGTTCAAGCAATTCTCCAACCTCAGCCTCCCCAGTAGCTGGGACTACAGGTGCGCTTCACCAGGCCTGGCTAATTTTTGTACTTTTTTGTAGAGACAGATTTCACCATGTGGGCCAGGCTGGTCTCGAGTTCCTGACTGCAGATGATCCATCCGCCTTGGCCTCCCAAAGTGCTAACTTTGATTGTCACTTGATAACTAACTCCCTGCATAGGCAGTATTTTCTAATGTTTCTCCAGGTAGTTGAAGGAACATCAGGCTGGGGACTGGAAGACCTGTATTGTAGGCTCTAGCACCATTGCTTGTGTGATCTTGGGCACCACACTACTTCCTAGGGCTTTCAGGGGAAATGTGAGGCTTTATGCCCAATGACTTCTGGGTTTTCTTACTGCTCTGACATTGGGAATGGCTTCATACCCCATCAGTTACCAAGATGAAGTGAAACAGGTCAACCAGTTGGGAACCCAGTGGAAATGGCTGGGCTAGCTCAGAAAGGCCCCTGGGCAAGTATCTGGGAGGTGAAAATAACCACCCATCCAATGAAGAGAGATCATGCTAGTGTTTTGAGAACTACTCACATTAACGATCAATTGCTAATTCACTATGCCACTTGATCATATAGTAGGAACATTAAGAAGTTTGAGGGCATGTCCTGATTTACATATCTCTACCACCCCTCCCAATATAAAATGAAGTTTCTGTTTCCAGTCCACAAGCTCTGCACCCCTCTACACCATGTAGGCCACCGCGAATAGTTATGCAGTTATGTGCTGCACAAAAGTGCCCAGTAAGGCTGATATCGAAATCAGTACTGGGCTAAAGGTTATCTAAACTTAGAGAGGTGTCTAGGTTGAGTATTGGCATGGAGAGAGAATGAGGCGGCTATGGAGCAATGGTTAAAAGCACAGGTTCTAGAAAAAGCCGAAATCAAATCATTCTACTAGCTTATGTGACCTAGCATGAGCTATTCAGATTTGTTTCCCCAGCTAATAATAACAACTCATGTGTTGATAGGAGAAATAATATACTGGTGTTTAGTATGGTACCTGGTAGGTGATCAATAAAACATTAGCTATTACTGTATGTTAGGGATGAAAAGTGCTTACTCATTCAGTTTTCCTCTCGGAGTTTTAACCAATAAGACACTGAAGTCAGACTTTTAAAAATATATACCAACAGAGGCGCTGCTGCACCCTCACTCTGTAGGATGTCCTGGTGCCTTCCTCCATATCCATGCTGGAGTCCTTTGTGTAGGGAGAAGGCTGGCTCCTAGGTCACTGCCTTCTTGGAGATTTAGAGAACCCAAAAGCATGTGACCATTGCAGTGCAACTGTCCCATCATGGTTCATGTGGGCCAGTGGGTTTGAGGCTTTTGTGGATCCACCACCAGTCAGATAGGACTGTCTTCCCCATGGGAAGTGTCCTGGTCCCAAACCCCCAGTGTTTCCCTGACAAGATGAGAGATTTGACAGAAGTTTTTGTTTTAGGAGACCTGATGGGGATATGGGCAGGATGGAGAGGGCTTTACTACCCCTCCTAGGTAGAGGTCCTGTGTCTTCCTCAGAGGCCACTCCTCTCTGCACATGGCCATGTAACAGGAATAATGCAGGCCTTTCTGATCACATCTGTCCTCCTGTAGGTTGACACTGAGGTGGACAATTCACAGGACTATACCCAGTCAAATTAAGTGCCATTATCTGGCAAAAACTCTCAACTTCTTCAACCTACTGAGTTACTCACTTTTGTCCAGGTGGGATTTACTTCTCTCTGTGCATCAAGCAGCTCTGAAACTTTTTCAGAGGGAAAAGTCAAGTATTGAAACCTAGTCAGCAGAGACCCTTTATTGTTGGTGCAGAAATGTGGTTCTGGGTGGGGAAGTGCTCTGGAACGCACAGAGCTCTTTACCAGCATTTAGGCTTAATAGGGCAGTGGAAACATGAACCAGGATTGAGTATCTACAGAAGCAAGGCATTTTTAGTTTGTTTTGCTCTGAGTGAGGCCTAGAGGCACAGGGCAGTGAGCAGGAGCCTCCTTAGTAACTGGCGCACCAGGGGGCCAACAGGGTTATGTGTCAAGCATACACTGGGTGGGATTAGGAGACTCTGGCAGAGTGACTCAGGCTTTTTGCCTGTAGAAATCCTGCCTACACTTTAGGATTCGGTTGAAATGCCACCTCTTTATGGATCTGCCCTTGATTTCCTCTTGGCTATTTCTGAGCTTTCCTTTTTCTGAACTCCCTAGTGCCTTGTTGGTTTCACTCATGTCCCTTGTATTGCAGCTGTCTCTGTAACCACGTGATCAGAGGCATCATGGGAGAGAGAGCCTAACTTGGGTTTGAGTCAGATTCAGTTACATGTTAACTATGTAACATTGGGCACATCACCTAACCTTTCTGAGCCTTAAGTCCTTCATTTGTAAAATAAGAATAACATTCACTTTACCAAGCTGTTTGAAAGATTGAATGTAGAGTATGTACAAAACTTGATCTATACTATGCATTTAATAAATTGTCATTTATTGTAGACTGTAAGCTCTTAAAAAATAGAATCTTATTCATCTTTTTTTTTTTAATCTCCAGCGCCTGGCACAGTGCCTGGGACATAATTAGGTATTCAGTAAATGTTTATTTCAGTCAAATAATGAATTACTTTTAAAAAGATATTTCTCAAAATTTATTGTGTCCTGTTTAGTGTTTCCTGAAAAACTTTAGCCCCTGGGTTTTGACTTCTGTAGTCTCTTAATGAAAGAGCTAAAGAAGACATTCAACATGTGAAAGGGGGACAGACTGCCCCATGTGATGTAAGAGCTCCTTGGAAATCTTCATGTTATTTCCTGCTTACATCTGATTGATGATTTCAGGACAGGATGGCTTAGAACATCCATCAATTTTTTTTCCTTCCAGATTCTTAGAATTTGCACCAGGTATACCCCAGAACAAGACACCATGACTTTCTCAGACGGCCTTACCCTAAATCGAACTCAGATGCACAATGCTGGATTTGGTCCTCTGACTGACCTTGTGTTCACCTTTGCCAACCAGCTCCTGCCTTTGGAAATGGATGACACAGAAACAGGCCTTCTCAGTGCCATCTGCTTAATCTGTGGAGGTACCAACTATGCAGAAAAGCCTCATGAAATTCCACGAAGAACAGTTTATACTTGTAATTTGTGAAAAATTCCTCATTTCCCTTTTGGAGTTGTTTTACATGGGAAAAGATGTGAATAAAGCCAGGCATACATGCCTGGTTTCATTGTATTTTTCCATGTTGTTACAAATTAACTAATGGTATTTGGGATCCTTCTGCTCAGAAAGAAATCCCAAAAAGCTGTTACTCCAATTGCCACAGATTTTGTTTTTTTCTTAAAGGCAGGATCACACTATTGTAAAATGAATTGTATGGGGACATTTGAATGATGACAAGGGACTTGTATGTGCTGTTTGTTATCTAGTGGGTAGGCATATACAAGTATTTGGCTGGACCCTCCCACCAACCCTTGCAGGACTGGGATAAAATTTAGCTTTCTTCTTTGTAGTGACCCCTACTGGCCTATAGGAGGCTGAATCGTAAGTGGTTAAAAAGTAATGGTTTTAATTAAGGAGCAGATTTACTTTGTGCTAAAATAACCATCCTGCTCAAGATTTGTTTTAATTCAGTTCGGTAGTGACACCTTCTGGTCACAGGAGGTAATTCTTTCCCTGGGACAAAAAGCAACCAGCCATCAAAATGTTTATACTACCAAGGGGGGCGATTTTTTTTTTTTCCCCCAAGTATCACTGCTTAAAGCAACTGCGTAAGTCTGCAAATTTGTGTATGTAATTGAATTACCAAATTAATGAACTCATAACAGTAGGAATAAGGAAACAAGGAAGAGGGGAAAAGGGCATAAATCCTGATTTTAATACTTTATTCCTGGTATCTAGACCGCCAGGACCTTGAGGAACCGACAAAAGTAGATAAGCTACAAGAACCATTGCTGGAAGCACTAAAAATTTATATCAGAAAAAGACGACCCAGCAAGCCTCACATGTTTCCAAAGATCTTAATGAAAATCACAGATCTCCGTAGCATCAGTGCTAAAGGTATGTCTTTGTGCTCTCAGTACTGTAGTCACACAGTGGACTTGAGGGCCTTACCAGGTTGTGTCGCTTTATTCAGTTCAGGATGTTTAATGGCTGCTTTTAAAGTCTTGGAACTCATTTCTCATTGAAATCAAAAGGAAATAGTATCCCTCCCCACTCCAAAAAAAAAAAAAAAAAAAAAAAACACCTCAAATCTTACCCTATTCAATTATCTTAATGATTGAGAGCTTTAAAATTCATGACTGATTAGAAAAACATTGTTTTCAAGAGAATGTACTATAACAGGCTAATTTTCTAGGTTCATACATTTAATTCCAGCTTTCTACACGTCTGGTTTATGTAACCTTGACTCCAGTTTTTCTTGAATATCCAAACCTTTGTTAAGTTTCTCAATCAATCACTTTAGCCATTGCTCTTTTGTATATAGGCAGATTTTCTTCTGCACACTTCTAAGCAAAGGAATTCTTGCCTTCCTAAGAGGTATATTCTTTGCCTAGTGATTTTCTGTTTATGTAGCAACTCAAGCAATTAATAGAGGTGCCTAGATCCCTATCACAGTTGAGTGTTTAACAGTAAGGTTTTTCTATGTAGAGACAACTCAGCAGCTATCCCTGGTACCAAATGGGCTATTGTCATTCTCCTTTCCCCATCAGACTACTTACTCTGTCTCTGAAGATGTTTGCTAGCCAAGGAATAAACTTTGTATTTCAGAAAGTGCTTAAAAGCACAGGGAACTTGTTTGACAAGCAGTCTTAACTAACTCTTGAGCTCCTTCTAAGAGGTCTCCTCGATGAGCATTCTGAATTCTTCCTTGCATGGAATTAAGAGTAGAAGTAAACAGCAGATACCAGTGTGGTTGTGAATACGTTATCTTTGATTTTTAAAAATGAGGCTGTTTAACTTAATACTATCATTCTGTATAGATGACTACACTAGTGATATCTAATAGAATTTACTGCAATTACAGAAATAATGTATACTGTCCAGTTCAGTAGCCACTAGACACAAGAGGTTCTCGAGCACTTGAAGTGTGGCTTATGCAACTGAGGCAGTTTTTCTCATTTTATTTAACAAATTTAAATTTAGCTACCTAGTGGGTATTGTACTGGACAGAGTGCTGCTAAATCAAGTTGTTAATAGTCACTGCACATTGTGAACTCCTCTGTTTGTGGGTAACTGGCATCAATCTGTCTTTTTCAAGATACACTTCTTTCATCAGGAACTTCTCTTTGTAAATTGTTATGTCCTGAAACTGACTAAGACATCATGTTTAAACGTCACCATATCTCTGCTGCTTTTCCACAAAGAAGTAAAAATGTTTTAATGGTGTAAAATAAGGATAGCCTCTGGGAGGCATTGTTTGCATAATTTTCTGTTATCAAAAGGAGCAATCGTATCAGTTATTGCTTGCATAAAAGACAAATGAAGTTCTAGCAGAGCATAAAAAGACCCTCTCTATCAATCAACATACTGTGAGTCTGAGCTGGTTGAGAACCCAATCTAACTTTGCAATAAACTAACATGATTTTTGGTGGATGCAATTCCCATTCCAAATACATTTATCTTTGTATTTATGAGTGTGATAGTGATCGATGGATCCTTTTCAACAAAAAGCCACCTGATAGCTACATTTCATAATTCCTAAGCAAGAATCTTAGGAAACACCTCCGTTAAAATATATGAAAATTGGTCCCTGGTTATCTGTCATAGCTTAACTCCTTATCTTAACCAGATTTCCATTATCTCTTTTGAAAAGGTGCAGAGCGTGTAATTACCTTGAAAATGGAAATTCCTGGATCAATGCCACCTCTCATTCAAGAAATGCTGGAGAATTCTGAAGGACATGAACCCTTGACCCCAAGTTCAAGTGGGAACACAGCAGAGCACAGTCCTAGCATCTCACCCAGCTCAGTGGAAAACAGTGGGGTCAGTCAGTCACCACTCGTGCAATAAGACATTTTCTAGCTACTTCAAACATTCCCCAGTACCTTCAGTTCCAGGATTTAAAATGCAAGAAAAAACATTTTTACTGCTGCTTAGTTTTTGGACTGAAAATATATTAAAACTCAAGAAGGACCAAGAAGTTTTCATATGTATCTATATATATATATATACTCCTCACTGTGTAACTTACCTAGAAATACAAAAACTTTTCCAATTCTAAAAAAAATCAGCCATTTCATGCAACCAGAAACTAGTTAAAAGCTTCTATTTTCCTCTTTGAACACTCAAGATTGCATGGCAAAGACCCAGTCAAAATGATTTACCCCTGGTTAAGTTTCTGAAGACTTTGTACATACAGAAGTATGGCTCTGTTCTTTCTATACTGTATGTTTGGTGCTTTCCTTTTGTCTTGTATATTCAAAATAACCATGACACCAAGGTTATGAAATAGACTACTGTACATGTCTACCTAGGTTCAAAAAGATAAAACTGTCTTGCTTTCATGGAATAGTCAAGACATCAAGGTAAGGAAAAACAACAACTATTGTACAGTATGACAAGATAAGGCTGAAGATATTCTACTTTAGTTAGTATGGAAGCTTGTCTTTGCTCTTTCTGATGCTCTCAAACTGCATCTTTTATTTCATGTTGCCCAGTAAAAGTATACAAATTCCCTGCATTAGCAGAAGAGAATTCTGTATCAGTGTAACTGCCAGTTCAGTTAATCAAATGTCATTTGTTCAATTGTTAATGTCACTTTAAATTAAAAGTGGTTTATTACTTGTTTAATGACATAACTACACAGTTTAAAAAATAAAAATTAAAAAAAAAAACATTTTTACAGTAATGATAGCCTCCAAGGCAGAAACACTTTTCAGTGTTAAGTTTTTGTTTACCTGTTCACAAGCCATTAGGGAAATTTCATGGGATAATTAGCAGGCTGGTCTACCACCTGGACCATGTAACTCTAGTGTCCTTCCTGATTGATTCATGCCTGATTGATGATATTGGGATTTTTTTTTTCCAGCCTTCCTTCTTGATGCCAAGGGGCTAATTAATATTAACTCCCAAAGACAGACACAGGCATAGAATCTGCCTCCTTTGACCTTGTTCAATCACTATGAAGCAGAGTGAAAGCTGTGGTAGAGTGGTTAACAGATACAAGTGTCAGTTTCTTAGTTCTCATTTAAGCACTAGTGGCATTTTTTTTTTTTTTTTGATGATATATTAGCAAGTCTGTGATGTACTTTCACTGGCTCTGTTTGTACATTGAGATTGTTTGTTTAACAATGCTTTCTATGTTCATATACTGTTTACCTTTTTCCATGGAGTCTCCTGGCAAAGAATAAAATATATTTATTTTAAAGGTGTGTGGGAGCTTTTACTACACCTTTATCTTCAGTAAAGAGACAGAGAACACAGTTCCATTTTTAATGTTTAAATTTCATTTCAAAAAGCAGGTCTGTAGTTTGTAACCATGACAATTAAAATCTGTGCTAATGCACGGCAGTCTATAACAATTCTACAAGCCAATCAGACAGTACGTGACATTTCAATGAGTAAAAAAGAGCATAAAACTGTATGTGTAAGAACAAAATGTTAAAAGGCCTACCACAATAATAAAAAACCGTCAATTACATCATCACATTAAAATAAGCCAGATGTACAAAAGTCTGAGACAGAGAAGACTAAAGGACAACACAAGATATTTGTTGAAAAATGTTTGTGCTCTTTGGGCACTTAATTAAACATTGCAAAATCAACGTCTTCTTCTTCTTCATCAGACTCGGCAAAATATTTTACTTCTTTCCTAGCCCGACCGGTTCGTGGCAGAGAAGGTGGCTCAGTAGGGAACTCTGAGGGGAAGATGTCCACATCTGAATCCTGATCAAAAGATGTCTTCTTCGGTTTCTAGATTTTTTTTTTTCAATAGATTTAAAAGTTTTATGAAAGGAAATAAAGACTAGTATTAAGAACTATCACTCCTTAAACTTCGCTTATGTTTAGGAAGTATTACAAATAATGGTGCTTTTAAAATTAGACTCATAATGCTAACCTAAGTGTAAGACCAGTTACCTTATTTTTTAGAGGAAAAAGATTACATACAGTAATTCGCCACCTTGGTGGTTTCATATTTACCAAGTTCTAGCCTGAAAAATGTAACACCTTTATTTCTGAAATTATATATTACCCAAAAAGTATGCACAATGCCCAGATTAGTAAAAATTCAAGCTGTCCTATTGTTAAGTACGTATCAAGAATTCATGGGAGGAAACAAGACTCCTGCACCGTGTGTAGTATGTGTGCACTGTAAGTGTTTTAAAAAATGCAAAGTATCACCGAGGTGGACCTGAGACATAGAAGATGACTGAATGGAAGAGGTCAATGTAGAAATCAACATAAAAAGGGATGGGGGGAGCTGATGTCATTTACCTAAAAGAAATAGTGTACTTCTGGAAAAGGGTCAGACTAATTGGAAAAATCAGCCACAGTCAAATGAATTCAATTAAAAAAAAATCAAATTAGCCCTGGTCAAATAAATCCAAGTTAAAAGGAAACAGTCTTTAGTCTGAAAAATAATATTTTAGTCTGAAAGAGTCTAATATTTAGGTAGCATAACACTACTATAGCTCAATGGATGAAATGGAAGATTCTAAGTAGGTTAATTTATAGCAGTTATTTAGGAAATAGTCCTGATTATATAAATTTATACTTGAATAATTCCTCAACCAAATACAAGCCCCATATTGATACGAGATGCTAGGTGGAAAGCTGTTCCAGGACTGTAGTAATAAGCAAACTAAGTCAGTTACAGATCTTTTTTTAAAAAGCCATGCACGAATGTGCAATGATGTTCCCGGTTACCTTGCTTGTTGTTTTGGATGTTTTCCTGCCAGGGTTATAATCGCCTTCATTTTCAGAGCCAGATGCTTTCCTTTTCTTTGCCCCTCGGCCTTTACCTTAAAATGATACAAAAGGTTTTTTCTTCCGTGGTTAAGTGCAATATAAAAAGATAAATGTCACAACATTGTAGTTTATTTCTTTGGCATGCCCAATCAGTGGAGCACTGCAGTCCTGATCTCTTACTATGAGTGATTAAAAACAATTTGGCAGTAGCATTTCAATTCCGGGGTTGACATGACCAAAGACTTTTTGACAAATACATTTAAACTAGTGGGAAAGTCCCAAAGACAAATTTTAATGATGAATCCCTTCATACATAAAACATTTTATTTGTATTTGTTATGTGGTCCTTGAGCCTGAAAAGGAAATATCTTGGAAGAGTACTTCTTAAATTACATGGGATTTAAAATTTTTTTTTAATTTCTAATTTGTCATAGGCCAATACTTTTAAAAATACCATAGAACACAAATTACTAAAAAATGTAATCACATGCTGTTTTAGTAACACAAAATTATTATAAAGGTCTAAATGTTTACTCAGTTTTACTTATCAAAGACTAGTAACAACCAACTGCATATCCCACGTTGAGTGGCACCATATGAGAACCACAAATATTAACTATAAAATGTCAAATACATATTCCTTCTCAGACCTAGACTCAGCACATGCAGCATTTTTTTTCACCTACCTAACCTCTTATTCTCATCATTGGAGGTGGAAGGAAAAAAGGTAATATTTAAGTAGGGGCCAGATGTTTTCCATCCCACAATGATGCCAATGAAATAAAACAACTAAATAGCAATTTTATATCTTTAAAACCTCCCTTGACAGCTAGACTGGACAAGTACGAAGACAGCCTTAAATAATCTTAGGATGTCATATTTGATCAAATGAATCAGGGAAATAGCATTTTGGAATTTATAAAGGCTTTCAATTCTGCATATCTTGAGTACTACCTTCCCAGTCACTGTGATTCTTTTCCACCCTCTTATCCCCATTTCCCTGTAGGTCTACAGCTCCTTATCCCAACCACTCCTTTAAGAAATATAAGAAACACACTGAGGAAGATATCCTTCAGTTGAATAAAAGGTAGAGCAGCTACTCTCACAGCATATCATGTCTTACGAACATATTTTACAAAACATCTTCAAGGGCTTTCCAGATTCTGGAGACAAAGAGGGGATGCCACGGAGAACTGGTGCTGTTCCTTGTGTGGCCCTGAATACAGTTATTTCTTAGGTGAGAAAAAAAGTTCTAGCCTAAGAGTCCTGGATCTAGCCCATTACTGTAAGTATCACAGTTTAGTTAGTGTGGAGTGCTGATCTGACTTTTTAATAACAACTTTCAGTGAGTTGGCTGCAGGGGAGAATTTGGACCATTCTTAGGGATTCTTATTTAACCTCTTTGAGCCTCAATTTTTTAATTTGTAAAACAAAGTGATGAACTAAATTGCTATACCTCCTTTGGACTATACTCAGCACTGATTCCTAGACACACTGCTTACTGAGGAGTAAAGCAATTTAAAACAAAATAGATACCTAGCCTCTCTAAATTCAATGAGGTAGAAAAAATTCAATCTTTTCCACACAGTATATGTTTAAAGGGTTATAAGAAGATAATCCTCACCTTTTGGTGTTGTAGTCTTCTTTGGAATGCCAAATTCTGAATCCGAGTCAGAGTTTACAGCCTCTACTACCTTCTTCTGTTTTGGGGCTCTCTTGGGCTTAGGGGCTGTATCTGAAGACGGTTTTCCTAGTAAGCAAATTTCCATTTCACAGGTCAATATACTTACCAACAAACCAAACTGAAGAGAGTCCTATATAAATGGAATTTCTTATAGCTGATTAGAAACTGAGTTGCCTGGCTGGGCATGGTGGCTCACACCTGTAATGCCAGCACTCTGGGAGGCCAAGGCAGGGTGGATCACCTGAGGTCAGCAGTTCAAGACCAGCCTGGCCAATATGGTGAAACCCCATCTCTACTAAAAATAAAAAAATTAGCCAGGTGTGGTGGCAGGTGCCTGTAATTCCAGCTACTTGGGAGGCTGAGGCAGGAGAATCGCTTGAACCCGGGAGGTCGCAGTGAGCTGAGACTGCGCCATTGCACTCCAGTTGGGCAACAAGAGCAAAACTCTATCTCCAAAAAAAAAAAAAAAAAAAAAAAAATTGTGTCGCCTTAAATAATGAAATGGTTTCTCTTTGCTTGGCGGCAATGTAAAGGCAAACAATTTCTCATAGATGACAAAATGCTTTTTATTTAATTATGTATAATTTGCCCTTAGGTAATACAATTAAGACATTTTAAGGAAGAGCCATTAAAATAAATTAAGCAGTAACTTTTAAATATAGTCATGACAAAAGAGTAGCATATTTGATAAATTAATTATAACCCAAGTATAACCACAGATTAAGTCCTAACTTTTAGAACGTTTTAGAGAAAAAAAAAATGTATGGGATCCTCAAATACAATGAATAGAAACCAACTCACTTCCATTCAAAAGCTGAAATCCAGACTTGGCATTTTTATGTGGAAAGAAATATAAAATCCTAGATAAGTAGACAATAGATACAAAGCCTTTGCTTTCTGGAATTCTGAAAAATAGACCTTGTTTTACAGCTTTATCTGCAGTTCTATGTGAAAACTGATAAATCAGGCCAGTCACAGTGGCTTACACCTGTAATCCCAGAACTTTGGGAGGCCAAGGCAGGCGGATCACCGGAGGTCAGGAGTTCGAAACCAGCCTGCCCAACATGGTGAAACCCCATCTCTACTAAAAATACAAAAAATTAGCCCAGTGAGGTGGCGTGTGCCTGTAGTCGCAGCTACTTGGGAGAATGAGGCAGAGGAATCGCTTGAACCCAGGCAAGGGAGGTTGCCGTGAGCCAAGATCATGCCACTCCACTCTAGCCTTGGTGACAGAGCAAGACTCTGTCTCAAAAAAAAAAAAAAGAAAAGAAAAAAACTGATAAATCACTTTTTGTAATTAAGAAAACCTAATTTGGAAGAAAATATATTAACTGTAGACTTTGTTTAAAAAAAAAAAAAACCTACGCTGATTCTATGGAAAATGTATTCCAGTCGCAATTTGAGACACTACAAATAAGGCCCCTCACTAGCCAAGAGCAGGAGGAGCCCTAGGAAAGTGGCACTCAGATTGCGTGGCTTTTCCCACCTGAGTCTTCATGACTATATCTACAAGAACCACAGGGCAGCTCCTAGCAGGGAGTATAAACTTAGCCAGGTGTTCTAGGAACCACTTTTTTTCCTTGGCTTGGAGTTACATGGCACTTTCAATTCTACCAGGCAAACAGGTCAGATATCTGAGTACTATAGCTGCCTTTCTGCTGTAAACTATTGGAACTACAGAATTTAACTTGTATAACATATGCAATTTGGACTTAACATAGACAATCCCACAGAGGGATATGATGCATCCTCTTCTTGAAATGATATTTTATTGGAATTATATTTTGCAAGGGAGGCTAGAGGAAGGCTGAGGACTTGCTGGGGTCCCTGAAATCACACCACACAGGCAGTCTACCTATTCAACTTAGACAAGGCCAGTTCAGCTACTGAAGAAGGAAGCAAGTAGAATAGGTACCATGATATTCTAGCTTTTTAGTCATGCTAAACTCATTAGGTTAAATATGGGTGAACAGTTTGATGAAGGAAATGGGGTATGTTTCAGGAAGTAATACGGCTCCCAAGTTTTCAGGGTGTTTATAAGATGCTCATATGAAGATTATTTTTAAAAGGTGCTTTTTGATTGTTCTGTTGTTGTTATTTGAGATGGAGTCTCACTCTACCGTCCAGGCTGGAGTGCAGTGGTGCCATCTCAGCTCACTGCAACCTCTGCCTCCCGAGTTCAAGCGATTCTTATGCCTCAGCTTCCTGAGTAGCTGGGACTACAGGCATGCACACGCCACCACACCAGGCTAATTTTTGTATTTTTAGTAGAGATGGGAGTTTGCCATGTTGGCCAGGCTGGTCTCAAACTCCTGACCTCCAGTCATCTGCCTGCCTCGACCTCCCAAAGTTCTGCGATTACAGGTGTGAGCCACTGCACCCAGCCTGATTGTTTTTTTTAAAAAGAGAAATTATAGGGTCTATCTCAATGTGGGTTCCCCAAATTTGGGCCAATCTGCCTAATCCTAGAGTAAGAATTCAAGTGTAAGTATTTATTTGAGAGATAAAGGAAAGGGAGACAAAAATGAGACAACAAAGAGAAGGCAGACAGTAATAGGTAAGTTACCAAGCCAATCATCACTCTAGGAGCTTAATTCCATAAGAAATTTTTGAGAGCCAGTGTGAAACACACATCCCACAGTTGGCTCACATGAGAGGCAAGGACACTGAGATATTTATAGACCAACTTTCCTCAATCCACTAGTTAAAGGCAGCTAGGAGCAGGGGAGTGTTAATATTCCAGCACAGTGGCAAAGAGGAAGTCCTCAGGCAAAGAAATGCAGACGTTGCCCAATGTGCACTAAGTGGTAAGGGACATGGGTAGGTCACCCAGTGTGTTGGCTACAGAGACTCTCATAGATAACCAATTTCTCAATATGGTTTTAGTGCATTCAGAGTAAGCAGGACTTTTCAAAATTGTTGTTCTGCTATATTCAATACATGTGTCTGTAATGATGTTGTCTGTTGTGAATTTTTAGAATCCTTGAGGGAACAATCCATATTATTTACTTGCTGTCTTAAATAGCACACATCTCAATTAGATTTGTGGGTTTTTTTTTAAGTGTCATCCTCCAAACACAAAGCACAAATACTGACCTCTTTCAAAAAGACCAAGGTACATATATCTCGGTACTAGTAAGAGATTCATTAATCAACTCAAAGTGTTTTGTGGCCAATCTAAGGCTGTGAAAAAGAGAGAAGCTGCATGACTCACATAGAAAAAGAGGACCTCAACTGAGCTGACCAATCCCTCCACATAAGGAGTTGAGTCATGATCAACAAAGATAACAGAAGCAGGCTACTAGCAAGACAAAATTTTAATCTCCATTACAACCTAACCATAAGGGAGCTTTTCTAGAAAGCTATCTTTAGATACTAATGCACGGGATTATTTTATAATTACAACACCTTTAAAACGAAGTCTTACAGAAATTTTATTAACTCCCTCAGATGGTTAGAAAACAAGAGAGGTTCTCCTTATAAGCACTTATACTTCTTAATTGTTTTATGATTAAAAAATGTGAATAGTTTCAAATTAAATTACATTTCCTTTTACATTAACTATCTCTATGCAAAGCTTAACTCAATCAAATATAAGTACATACCCTTTTTAGCAGCTACTGTTTTACTTGGAACTTTATCTGTCTGTTTCAGACCAAATGATGGTGAAAAAACAGAAGCAGAATCTTCTTCATTACTGTCAAATTTAGCTGAATCTAAAAATTGCAAAGCATTCTTTTAGTAAAGAGATGTTATAAAGATCTCTCAGTAAACTTTGACTCTTTTAACTGATGACTTCTCTTTAGCTAGACAACTGATCTTATGTTACTATTTTGTGACCAACTAATCCACAATATACAAACAGCTGAAAATAAAATATAACAGTTATACACCAAAAAATGTTAACTATGTGGTGAAATAACACAGAAGTGCATAAAGTAGTAAAAATTGAAAGTCCCAAATGCTAAATATTTAAAACATAACTGACCAATTCAAAAATACATGCTGACAATTTATTTTAAAATGAGATGTGAAAATGTCCCACTGGATTATTTTAGTACCTACACAAATAATACTATTAACCATTTCAGGAATATCAGTAATAATGTTTAAATCTAAAAGAATAGTAAGTATTCCTATTTTTAAATAAATTATTGAAGACTAATTTAAAAGGCAGACAGGCTTACCTTCAGTTTACTTCTGCACTCAAATTAGTTTAATGCGTTCTTCCCTAACACCATAGTACAAACTTTTAAAATAGCTACTTGGATGTAAATAAATATGTTTACACAACTCTTTTGACACACTGTCAAAAATGAGTACCTATACATATAGAACATATACCAAATACGTCTAAATGTATAGATGTGTGTATTAAAAAATAATAGCAAATCAATTAAGTGACCTTAAAAATTCCATACACAAAAAAAATAGGAAACAAAAAGTATATACACCGATTAAATTTGTTCTTATGATGGTTTTAATCTCTCAGGTAACTAGGGTTTAGTAAAATCAATCTGCAATCAATCATACTGGTGCCCTTACAGATTTAGAAAACTGTCGTATATACATTCAAATTGCCATGAAAATCAAATTTCAAGCTTTCAAAATTTCATTATTTCTTTTCTCTCATTAAAACACTACACACACACTCACACCCATAAACACAGATAAGCATTTGCCTGTCCACCTAAATGCTTCCATAATGCCTATTTTGACCAATTAGTTAGGAATCACCTCAGAAAAAGTAAAGAAGAAGCCTTATTATCTTGAGCAAAATATAAAAAGGAAGTTTTAAAAAGGAAGTTTCCTACTCATAAAAAATTCTGAAGTTAAATCATGACCTAACAATTTATTTACTGTTTTCTCTCCACCACTAAAAGCAATAATACAATAACCAATGAAAAGACTAAATGAACATACCATCTTCTGACTTCTGAGAATATGAAGGAAATGAGAAGAGATTTCCAAAATCCTGACTTTTTTTGTCATGCAAAGATTTTCTATTAGAAAGAAAATAAACACCACAGAGGATACAATTTAAATATCTGGTTTCAATCCTGATAAATTATATATAATATTTACTGCAGGATTATAATCACAGAACAAAATTTTAGTTTTCATTTCTTTCTCTTTCTCTGTTAAAGACAGGGTAATAAAACTCTTTCTCTCTTATGGGTAAAAGTGTGCACACATACCCATGATCCATGTGCACACACCACATATGCACACAGACACCATACAAATCAATTATTTAATATAAAAAAGAATGGAAACTAAGCAATGGTTTAAAGTTATTCAAAATACTATTAAACCAAATTCTATAGTTGATAGAAATAACCATTCCAGAATTTAAGATCAGCAAACTATGGACAAAAACCCAAGGAGAAAGACAGAATCCTCATCACACCAGGCAACAATCCTATTTCTAATTCAAGACTACAGGCGGGCAATTTCAGGATCTAGTGAAGGCCAATTGTAATAGGTGAGAAAATACTTTTAAAAAACATCTAAAACAGTTCACAAACCTCAAATCCCAGATGTATTCACGCTCACCAAAAGCAAGAAAAATCTATCAAGGCCAAATTTAGGGAAGAAACAAACCTCCCAATTCTATGGACTTAGTAACTTTTCTCAAAACCAGGGGTTGTCCAACTATACCCCATGGACCTGCTGCCTATTTTTGTAAATAATATTTTATTGCAACATGGCTACACTGATTTATTTACATATCGTTTACGGCTGCTTTTTTACTAGAATGGCAGCATTAAGTAGTTGTGATAGAAACAATATGGCCCACGAAGCCTAAAACATTTACTCTTGAGCCCTTTGTGGAAAAAGTTTGCCAATCCTTCCTTTAAACTACAGCAACTGTGATGGGAACAGCTGCAATATTAACAAGATTGATTCCTTCATGAAGAAGAACTTGCCTAGAAAGATAACAATTTCTTAGAAGAGCTCACTATAATATCTTTGGCTAATGTTTACAACAACTAACTATACCACATCACTAAATAGCATTACTTACTCTGGAGTGGCTTTTGATTTGCCTGGTGAAAATGTATATTCATCTTTATCTAACCCATCTGAAGGAACAAATTCATCTTCCCCATCATTTGTTATGGGAGATGCTTTAACTTTCAATTCCTCTAAATCATTATTGTCATCATCATCATCATCAGCATCATCATCCTCTTCTTCTGAGAAATCAAATGTGTATTTAGGTCTTTCGGCTAGGAGGAAAAATAAAAATGAATGTTAAACTCAAATCCTAGCTTTATATACGTGAATTATTATTACTGATAAAGCATTTGAAGTATATTCCAACCATCTCTAAAAATACCATAAGAAAAAAAAGCAAGCATTTACAGAATAGAAGCCAACAACTTTGGCCTTAGTTCTTTGGTAGTGTTAATGTCTGTCTTACACTTTCCGGGAGACTACCAGATAATACTGTGCATGTTAGGAGAGCATAAACTAATGTACTTATTGATATACTTAATAATTAATCAAAAACGCTGAGGAAAATAGTCAATATGGCCTTGTCTCATACAGCCATTATACAAATGACAACAAATATAATGTTTCCCATATTTGCAATCACAAACAACAAATTTTACAGTTATTTTAAAAGTGCTAAACTTTCTTGTTTTTTGACACAGAGTCTTGTTCTGCTGCCTGGGCAGGAAATGCAGTGGTATGATCATAGCTCACTGCAGCCTCAAACTCCTGGGCTCAAGCAATCCTCACCCCTCAGCCTGCTGAGTAGCTGGGACTACAGGTGTGCCACCATTCCTGGCCGATTTTTTAAAAAAATTGTTTTAGACACAGGGTCTTGCCATGTTACCCAGGCTGGTCTTGAACTCCTGACCTCAAGTGATCCTCCCTCCTCAGCCTCCCAAAGTGCTGAGATTACAGGTGTGAGCCACAGTACCGACACCTAAACTTTCTCTTAACTTTTTGGATAAAAACTTCTATCTTCTCTTCAGAGTTAGTTTTACTATGAAATAACAAAGATAGTAATTTTTTAGATGAATGAGAAAAGACAGGAGACATAAAGACCTCAATATATTCACAAAACAATAATACAATGCATAAAAAAATACCAATTATAGTGAAAGGCATATTGCCATAGAGCAAGTATGTTTGATTATAATTTCTAGCATGTATTACAGAATAAAATTTTTATATTACTTGGATGTTAATTTTGCACTTCACTTCTGATGTATGTAAATACAGTTTTAAAGCATTTAATGTAATAAACCATTTTCATTTAACTTAAATTACTCATATTAAAGATTCACCTATATTATGCTACCTAGGTACACTAGGGAAAGAAATTCAATCACTTGGTGATTACAGAACCAAAGAATTTAAGGTCTGATATATAATTAAAAATGTACTTCCCAGAGGTAAACACCCACAATGTTGTATCATTCATTTTAATAAATTAGGACAAATTTTCAAATAACAAAATTTCAGAAGAATGTACAAAATAGAGAACTCACTAGATGTTAATAACTTCAACACTTCTCCTTAATGAAAATTCAGGAAGGATCAAATTATATTCTTATAAGTACTATATTATTATAATAGCAAAATGGGATTCTGCAGTTCACCCATACAACTATCATTATCTAAAAGAGAACTATGTACTCAGACTTTTAAAGCAGGAGGAAATTTTTCATGATATAAGGAGTAGGAAACCAAACAAAAACAAAACCACAAAGCACTTCTAATATTAATAGATCTATCATTGCTGGTATTGTGGCAAGGTACATTTTTTCCCAAACATCTTAAAACTGTGGAAGGAATATAAACCAAACTTTATGATAAAAATCAGTAAAGAAACATGATTCACTTTAGAGAAATTTATGTCCAACTTTGCTAGAAAGACCAATCTATAAGGCAATTTTTTCCTTTTTTCTAACTTTAACTTCTGAAATACTAATGGCTTAGTACTTAAACAACACTGATAATACTAACAATACCAACATACAGGTTAAACTATAATATACAGTAATATTAAATGTGTTACAATACCTGCTGCTCTCCTAAGCAAAGAATCTCTTGGAATAACCACAGGTTCTGTTTCTTCCAAATCACTTTCTGACTTGGATTCATCATCTGACCAAGGATTCCGTTTCTTCACTTTCTTTGCACTAGGTTTACCAGATGATGTAGGTGTTTTTCTCACTCTGGTACCTAAAGCAAAAGAATAGCAATAAGGTATGTATCCATATTTATAGAAATGTCATTAGTAAAAATAAAATTGTTATAATGAAAAGTTCATTATAAAATAAACGTTTATGAAAATTGAAGGCATTATTTCAACTACCAGAAAAAGAGCAGAATCAAAAGAATCTAGTAATACTCTATACATATATTTTTTCTCTCACACACACACAAAACTATAATCATTTCTCACCAGGCTCCTTCTTCTCCCTTTTGGGTTTGGGGCCTTTATTCATAGGAGCTGATGGAGTCAATGCCTCTTCTCCTGCACCTTCTACTGGCGCTCCACTGAATTCTTCATCAAATTCCACTTTTACTGCTGCAGTATCAAGATCACCCTACATAATAAAAGAAAATCAAGCCACGAGTAAAAATAAAAACATCACATATTTTAGAGATAGTTTCAATCAACAGATAGCTCCTTCAAATCAGGTAAATTTAAAAACAGTGATTCTGATGAGGTCCTAACAGCTGACTTTGATCAGACCATGTTTTACTTCACTTATCGATAGTAAATAATATTGCATATAACTCTAATTTTCCAGTACATTCTGTGAAATGACAGCTACTTAGAAGCAACCATAAAAACTAAGAAGACAGCTTTTGATTATCAGAGGGATTTCCAGACCACTAGCTAAAAGGTACCTGCAAAATAAGTTCCTATAGCTCAGGCAGGCCTTTATATACTATTAAAAAATCCTGTAACCCCAGCTACTCAGGAGGCTGAGGCAGGAGAATTGCTTGAACCTGAGAGGCGGAGATTGCAGCGAGCCTCTGGCCTGGGAAACAAGAGCGAAACTGTCTCAAAAAAAAAAAAAAAAAAAAAATCTTCAAATTATTGAAGGAAAATAAGTAACATGTGTCTTGCACTGCTAGGCACTGTAAGGTAGACCCTAACCCTAAGACCATGGGGTAAAAAAAACAAAAACAAAAACAAAAAACACAGAGGCACACAACAATGATGAGTCATTACAATACAATTAACAAATATAGAGGCTGGTACAGCCATGGCCCAAGGGGAGAAGTGAGAAACTCTGCTCAAGGCAGGGTCAAAAAAGTCTCCATGGAGAAGTACCTTTTCTGACTGAGTTCTAAAGGAATCACATAAGTTTGCCAGGTGGGAATTAAGGAGGGAAGGGCATCCCAGGCAGAAGGCACAAAGCCATCTAACAGGAATTAAATGTTTAAAGAATTAGGTTTTTAAACATAGGAAATATTCTGCTAGAACTCAAGGAAAAGTGAGAAGAAAGTAGCCAGGAGGAGAAACACACAGAGGCATACAGGTGCTAACACTGTATACCAAGAATTTGTGCATAGTCAGTGGGGAGTCACTGAAGATTTTTAAGCATAACAATCAGACTGACTTTTTAGAATTTTCATTCTAGTAGTAAAATATAGAACTTAAAGGAATGAAGTAGAAAAGGGGAGAAATCATGATTAAATGACTAGAAACTGAGAGAGTAAAGAGGACCACTTTGAAGTATCTCAGAGAAAACACAAAATTCTAAGGCAATGTCAAATGGGGACCAAGATAAGGGGGTGGATTTTGGAATTACTTAGTAGGCAGTCAATAGGCCTTAGTTACTGATTAAATGACAAAACTCCCAGGTTTTTGGCTTATATCAGTGATGGCTGATAGTGTCATTAACTGGGCGAAGGCAAAGAACAGATTCTGAAATCAGGATAATGAGTCCAGTTTCAGACATGCTGAGTTTGATGGGCTTCAAGCATTCAAGTGGCTATGAGCTTGGCACTCCTGAAAGCATTATAGCTTAGGAACATAGATTTAGGGGCCATCAGTGTGAATGGAATAAGCTCTGGGCACAGATGAGGTTACTTGAGGGGACCATATAAGGTAGAGAAAAGAGTGCTGAGAAATGAATCTGACAAATGCCAACTGAAAAGAAACCATTTTCCGAAGGAGACAGGCAAGAGTGTCTGGGTAAATGAAGCTGTGTGCCGTGGGGAGCCAAGTAAGAGGAAAGTAGTAGAGACCTGAGTTTATCAGAACAGAAGAGAAAGCCTACTCTGGTGTCAAAATTCACCTACGCTTCAAATATTAGCTCTGCACAGAGAACTCTCCAATCTCTAACTCTAGCTCTTTAGGCTCATTTTCCAAGCTCTAGTAAGAATGAGGCTATATTCCCACCTACTTGTTGGACACATCTAAATGTATACTTTCTGGATTGTAAAAATCAACCTGTCCAAAAACATTAGCCTCTTTAAGACCAACATGCACCCTGTTTCCTCAGCTCTGAACATTTTTTCTGATGTTTCCTTCTTCTCGCTAACTCTGGTCAACCTGCTTGAGGTTAGGTCAATGCCATTTTTTTTTTTAAATCCTCAATAGCACCTATCAGTGCCAATGACATAGGATGTGCTTAGTAGTTTAAGGACAAAAACAAGTAAATAGTAAAAGATGACAGAGTACTTTGTAAGCCAAACAGACCCTTTCCCACTCTAAGTCTTCTTTAATGGATTATGATATAGAACTAAAGTTTATCCTTTAAAGTTGATATACTTATGGTTGGGTTTTTGGAGGTTTTTGTTTTGTTTTGTTTTGGCTTCCAAGATTTTTATTTTTATTTATTTATTTTTTTTGAGACGGAGTCTCACTCTGTCAACCAGGCTGGAGTGCAGTGGCGCAAACTCGGCTCACTGCAAGCTCCGCCTCCCAGGTTCGCACCATTCTCCTGCCCCAGCCTCCCAAGTAGCTGTGATACAGGCGCCCGCCACCACGCCCAGATAATTCTTTGTATTTTTTAGTAGAGACGGGGTTTCACCATGTTTGCCAGGATGGTCTCGATCTCCTGACCTCGTGATCTGCCCACCTCGGCCTCCCAAAGTGCTGGGATTACGCCTGGCCGGCTTCCAAGATTTTAACTTAGAAGGCAGCTGAGTGGAGTGTTTCTATTTCTCACTTTAAAAGCTGAATTAAGTAGCTCTTTACAATATGTGATCCTTTACCAATATGTTTTCCTTCTATAGATCAACTGCTGTCATAGAAGGATTTCCTATTACCATTGAAATATATTTTGAATAAAACAAAGCATGATTTAAACACGCATTAAAATTTTTTAAATTATACATATATTTCATTATAGGAGTCTATCAATGACAAGAGGTATGTCATACCTTCTTCTTCTTCAGCAACTTTTTGCTGGCATCTGCCTTCATAGCTGTAATTTCAGGAATTATTCTTCTGCCATAAGGTGAGGGCATTGTCTCTTCCAACTGGAGTTTCTTCACCTTAGGTTTGCCAACTTTACCTTTAATTGCTTTTCCAGACATTCCAGCCAGAATATCTTCTCGTTCTTGAGATTCCACTTTCTAAAGTATAATTATAAGGCAGAAGGAACATAACTTCTTAGAAAAGATAATCACTACTTCATTAAATATTGAAACAAATGTTATTCACTCAGTAAAGAATAAAGCTTTCCTTTTAACTTATCTAATTCAAGATTAAATAATGGAAAAAAAATAAAGAATTCTAAATCAGAAGACCTGGATTGTAATCCCAATTCATCTAACTAGTTTCCTATTTGTAATATGAGGGGGGCAATAGTGACTAAATGACCTAAGAAGTCTCTGCCAATTCTCGGATCCCATGATATATTATGGAATCAAGACCTCTGATAACCTAGTATCATCAAAATCCTAGCAAATCATATACAAAGGCAGTTCTGCTAGTAAGTATGAAGCTATTTTTTTCTATTGCTTTAGTCGTAATAGAAAATATGAAAAAAACCTCCTAAATGTAAATTAAAGTCAGAAAGTATGAGAAGTTAAAAGTGCCAATATAGTTAGATTGAACATAGGCGGGTCTATGTAATGATAAATTAGGACATAATCATGATTAATATCCTAGATTTTGCATTTACCAGAATTATTCCTTAAAATAGGCTTTGAAAGGCACAAGGAAAAAATGACATTTTAGAGATTTTTTTAAAAGATCTTTGTAGCACAACAATTTAATAGAAATTACCCAAGCTTTGAAATCAGATAGTTCTAGATTTCAACTGCACTTCCACTTACTAGTTATGTATCCTCAGGAAATAACAGAGACCAGTTGCAGTGGCTCACACCTGTAATCCCAGCACTTTGTGAGGCTGAGGTAGGTGGATCACTTGAGCCCAGGAGTTTGACACCAGCCTAGGCAACATAACAAAACCTCATCTCTACACAAAAATACAAAAATTAGCCAGATGTGGTGGCACACATGTCCCAGCTACTCAGGAGGCTAAGGTAGGAGGACTGCTTGAGCCCAAGTGGTTGAGGCTGCAATGAGCCATGATTGTGCCACTGCACTCCAGCCTGGGTAACAGAGCAAGACCCTGTCTCAAAAAAACAAAATAAAACAAAACAAAAAAGCCAGATAATTTATAGAGCATCCACCATGTGCTAGGCATTTAAAAAATCTGGTGATCCCCATTTTATAGATGAGGAAAGTGGGTGTCTGAGAGGATGATTAATTCTATAATGATATAATTCCTAAGAAAGTGACTTAACCTCTCCAAGCTTCAGGATCCTTATCTGTATAATACAGGTTAATGATAACCTCATTCATTTGAGGTTGTGGTGAGGGTCACTCTAAGCATTACATAGAAGGTTGTGCCAGTGTACAATAGATATTCAATTAATGTTATCATTAGACTTTAAATGATACAGAGAGACATGAAATTTAAGTCTAAATCTTTTTAAATGTTAAAAATAAATACATCCAGAATTTAAATAAGTTGTTTGGACCTATTTCATTAATTGCCAAATAATAAAATATGATAAATTAAAAGTGAAAGAGTATTTTTTGCTAGGGTTGTTTTGAATGACGACTTTTCAATAGTGAGGAAATGTACAGGCATAACCACAAAAGTTTCCTGTGTTTCACTATATTAGTGATCAAATTTAAAGCAATATCAGGATATCAATAATATTAGGAATAATTTTTCTTTTAATATATGATGGCTTCATTTTTAATGAATAATTTTTAAATAAATTATAACTCAGCAGGAAAAAATGTGCAAAAAAACTAATTAATGATCAATATACGGAAAGCACAAAACAAGGAAGACTCACATTGCAGCACCTGAAAGATCATTGAGGGAGCCTAGAAAAATAGCACTAAAAAATTCTAAATTATTTTAGGCAGCTAATTTACCACACTTGTTCTTAAGAGTTCTAATTCTGACTTAGACCATTGAGGTAAAAGTAGAGCACGTAGACAATAAATCAATAAAGCAACTTTAAAAAAAAAAGTAATATGAGTAATAAATGGTATTTTACATTTTGCTACTCAAAAATCAGATATTCATAATGCTACCATTAATTCTAATATTTTAAGTGGGCAATTTTAGAAAAGGTGTGCTTTTTACATCTTATCTCTACTTTTTTTATTTTTTAAATTAGAATTCTACTTGG
The DNA here is from genome assembly GCF_028885655.2 of Pongo abelii. Classification (NCBI taxonomy): domain Eukaryota; kingdom Metazoa; phylum Chordata; class Mammalia; order Primates; family Hominidae; genus Pongo; species Pongo abelii. The sequence goes on along the minus strand of NC_085928.1, from coordinate 129,059,537 downwards.
AAAAAACTATGTTATAACAATCAAATATTGAAATATCTGTTATAAATATAAAGAGACTATCATTCTACTCCTAAAATCAAAGTACTTACATTCAATTATACACATATATTAGCCCTACCTCTTTCCAGGAAAACATTAAACTGAATCAATTATTTAATCTAAAAATCAGTTAAAAATTTTTAACTAATTGAAAGCAGATTTAATTTATCCTAAATTTCAGTTTCATAGCATTTAAATTCCTCCATACAAGAAGTTCTTTATAACTTCACATAACTAGAAGCTTAATCCTAACTCAACTTATAAACACATTAACCTTCACAGAGTTAAAGAAAACTTTAAGATCACTTAAAAGAATTTCATTCTTGTTCATAAACATTACTTTTCCAAATAAATTTTAATAGAGACTTAACCTACATCCAATTCTTCAACAAATGCTGCTAAATCTTCTTTCCAAAGATCTGAAGGAGATTTTCTTTTAAGATCATTGACATCTCGCCCCTACAATAAAAAAAGTACAGTTTAAACATTCAATAGTTTTAAAACGTATGAAGAATAAATCAAAATACTTATTTTTGGAAAAAGAAAAAGATACAGATAACACTGAAATAGTCTCAAACTATTTAACCCACAAAAGTTCATACTTTTGCATCTCTCTGTTTAATCAGTTCTTCAACTTTTTCTTTAGTAAGAGACCACAGAGACATATTTAAAATATAATTAAAATCTGGGCCTGAAGGAGTTCCTGAATCGGAGGAACTATCATCATGCTGGTTTTGTGTTTCATCCTCTTCTGCTGCCTGTAAAAAATAACAAACTGTATATTAAAGTCTTGTATAGTATCAAATTAATGTTGAATTTTATTGAATAATTAGTTTAAAATTCTACAAGTGCTACACTATAACTGCTACATCTTCAGGATGGTGGGGTTATTTTGGATTACCTATAAAAATATATTTCCTTATAAAAAGTTTAAAATTTTCTAAAGACGCACAATAAGATCTTCAGAAGGAATGGTATACACTATCCCTATTTATCCAGGAATCTGATGAAAAATTAACTGATTTCCTCAGGTACTAAGTAACAAAATGAGAGGATACCACATTTTAAAGTTAATAGAGTAGAATTAATGTTTTACACTGCATCTTGTCAGATTTTTATACTGGTGAGTGAATGAACAATCTGAAATACAAAATAAATACCAGTTATGAAAATTATTTTACAGTTATAATAAATATGTTAAGGTACATTCACTCACTGAGGGTGAATTCTTAATAAAACTTCTCTAAAGCCAGAATATTCATGTCAGGACTCAGAGAAAGTCCACTTAAGAATTTAAGAGTTGGTGAGTTAGAGTAAGAATTTCGTCAGGGTTTTGCTGAAATTTTATTCATCAGGCCCTTGTCTATAGAAACAGCTGCAACAAAAAAATTATTTTGTGCTAATATTAAATTTCAAAATACAATGAATTTAATAAAAGTTATTTTAGGTGATATCACCTTTAAATTTTTTAAAATAACAATAGCCATTAAATAAAATTTTATCTAAGTTGTTTAACTTAAAATGACTGAGTTAACCATGACACTCCATAAAGCAAAAAGTTTACTTTTGGTAACCAAAAGAGGAAAAAAAAAAAAAGCTTTATAACTAAAATTTGTAAGCAAAACAATGTATATACACAAAGTACAGTTTAGGTGTACTTCAGAAATAAGATAAAAATTAAAATTGCAAAGCAAGATGCTTCATTATATAAACAAAAACTATAAATTTGATTAAGCCACATTAGCCAAATAAAGAATGCTATTATTGAGTTGATAGATGATTAATAAGTACCTAGATAACTTACAACAAATAATTCTACACTTTTGAAAAATTCTTCATGAAACAGCTTGTTTCTATGGAGTATTCAGGTTGTTAGACAACTATAAAAATATCACTAGGATGCAACAAAATCCTGTTTAGACCCACATTTAGTGGGTCTAGTCTATTAGATCTAGGTTTTGACTACACCCAAAGTATCGTTAAGAAGTGTTCTATGAATATGTGTATCTATCACTGTTAACAGAAATATGACTAAGAACACTTCCAGAAGTTAAAAAAAAATAAACTTTGCAAGTTTGAATGACAAAATTCCATTATGCTTTATAAAAAACTTTAATCTTCTAATTAGCTACTTTATAATTCTCTTTTCTCCAACTCTGTATAATAGGACACTCTTGTAAGAGCAGTTCCTTTTGTTACCTGAACTCTCCAAAATGTACACATGGCCAAGATGCTGAAAAAATTCTGATGGTGGTAATGCAATAACTGAAATCAAGCTAGGCTTTATGCATAAATTCTACTTTCACCAGAAGGACATTCTGACACTGTAGAAATCTTTATCTTTTAAGACTAAGCATTAAAAATTCACCAGCTTACTAGTTACTTTTTTTAAAAAAAACATATAGTTTAAACCAACGGTGATACAGAAGGGCAAGTGTTGTAGAAACCATAATTTGGGGTTCAATAAAACACATTAAGAGGAAAACAAAGGGCTTCTATCATCTTAATTCTGAATGCGCCCATCTTGTCCTACCGAATTTTCTTCAAATAATGAATAAGCCTATTATCTTAATATGTAATTGCTATTCTATATAACTTAGTCTAATTTTACTCACTTTGATATATGGCTTTTATTGACTTCAAACTGAAAAATGTAAACAAAAGCAATATTTTAATGTAGTTTGATAAAAAATATAAAAACATTATGATTGAGAACTCAAGTACAGGGAAGTTTAAAGGTTCAAGTTATGTCACATAATTATAACTATGTTTTAAAGATGTTAATGTTATCAGACTCATATATGCACAAAATAATCTAATATCCAAAAAATTAATCATTCAACTTTTCTTCCCCTTCTGTAATAAATTTCTGTTCTCAATCACAATGCTGTACTGTTGTTTAAATTTTTCTTTTAGTTATACAAAACATCAAAAAGCTAATTGAGGGGAATCTCGAAGTTTCAATATCCCATTCATTTAACTATTATTACTATTTTGTGATCTGCAATGGGCAACTTACTTAATAAAACATCAGACTTTTAATCTGAAGTTCCAGGGTTTAAATCTCTGGCTAAAAATCTAAGCATGAGGCAGAGCTTGGTGTTTGATAAATACTGTCCATAATAATTAACATTTTGTCTCTTGTCTTCCCAGTATTAACCAAAACCAGATCAAGTGAGTGGTGACTGGATGCCATACTGTGAACATAGGCTGATTCTGGGTGTGACCAGTCTGATTCCCAGATAATACACATGTACCTCACAAAAACCACCACCACAACACCTTTCAATGGCAGACTCAGGAAAAAAGGTCAAGGAGACTGAGCTACCTTCTCACACCTGGAGTCATTTCTCCAGGCTCTGGTTGAATCACACTGGCCAAGTGCTTTGTGGTGGGTGTGTACTATAAATTCCTGTACTGTATCTATTCTGTGGATAAACAGAAGACTTTAAACAGACAACTCAGCACCTTTAGTAGTACTAAATTTAAAATTTAGGGGTTGAATTTTTGTTTGTTTTGGAAGTTCCTTTTAAAAGCTTCTCTGAATGTCTTTTTCTGCAAATGATTACCTTTTCTTGTGCTTCTTTCCAGGCTTTCACTGGGTCAGATTCATAACCTCTCTGGACTAACATTTGAATCAAATCTTTCTTTGACCTATTCTCTATGTGAGGGAAAAATAAAGTTAGGATCAAGATAAGAGATTCAATTTGTATTTGCTTATATTCTACTGATAAAAATGTCTTCTATTAATAAAGTTTTTTTTCCATTTTAACTAATGTTCAAATTTTTAAAGGTTGTATCTTACCTATAGTAATTTTCCCTTGTATCTTCTCTAAAATGAAACGGGCTTGATTGTTAAGCTTTGTAGATTCTGCTCCCAACATTCCCACAAGCCACTCCTTACGTAAACCGTAATAACTTAATCGTAAATCGAAGAATTCTTTCAGAATGTCTTGCACAGTTTCATATTTCTTCAGACATCCCATATGATCAAAGAGTACCTAAGCGAAACACATATATTTTGCAGATCATATAGATCTGTACTGGTATTTTAACTTATATAACATCTACAATATTTAAAATAACCATAATATATAACCATAATGCATGTGTGTGAACACAGACTACCCCTAAAAACCATTAAACAGAACTAAGACTATTAAGCACATTTCTGTAAATATTTCTTTGGTGACTACAAGCCGATAAATTCAATTCTCACAACAACAAAAGTATTTAGGAATAATTTTGAAAGACAAAAATAGGCCTTAAAAAAAGGGCTCTTAAAGTAGCCATAAAACCACCTACAAAAATGATTTTTCCCCAAACTGAAAACATACATATTCTATTGCTAAGTTTAAAAATGTTAAAGTTTTTCCTCCCCCATATATTCTGTGTATTCACATTTGTCCCCTTTCTCTCTCTCTTTTATATCTACTTGTGCTATAATCCAGTCACCCAAACTCCTCTCTATCCTTTTTCTTTCTTCCATCAGCCTTTCTCAGCGGATTATGGCACTTTTTCTCAGCCACTGTACTACTGCTGAACTTTTTTTACCTTTTTAGATCTAAAAGCTAATTTGGAATCGAACTTGAATCACCCACTTAGTTTCTACCTTCCTCCCCAGTTGTACAAATAAAGATAAATGTGCAAGTTTAATAAAGCAGATTAGAGTTGAGTACTCTACAGTTAAAATGCTAATAGAGATGGCCATAAAGTACACAAAGGCCCTGCAATAACCACTCTCATAACGTTTAGTCAATGTGTGTTAAGATGTGTGTATCCTGTGTATTCAAGCCCAGATGCATAAACACAGAGTTGAGAGTAAGGGTAGTGGACAATACTAGAAGAAATGTGCCCCTAGAATCTTCAGCAAATCTGCAGGATTTAAAAAAAAAAAAAAAAAATGCCTTCAGGCTTACTATAGCCACTCCCATCATGAAACCAATTATAATAATCCGACTTATACCATGCAAGAAAGATTAAATTAACAGTAAATCTAATAAATTACCATGGAATTACAAGTAAGAGTAGTTTGAAGTTTAAAAACTTTATGCAGTCCAGCAGCTTCTGCTTGTGCTAGTTTCTCTTCAGTCATTTTCACCACAAATTTCACAGTTGTGTCAGTATGATATTCTTTATAATCAGAAATTAACGCTGGTGTTTTGTCTGTTCCATTTAGCATAGGTTCTAAAACCTGTTCTTTATATACCTATAAAAGATTTAAAAATTAGTGATTCTTTTCATGACACACTCTCATGTTCTCATACTACAAGTCATACAGTCTTTTGAAAATTCTCAACTCTCATGGGGAATTAAAAAGGAAACCTCGATCTCTATCATCTCCTATCCAATCAGTATAGAAGGCAATATATAGGGATCTCAGTGGTGGGAAAAGACATGAGAAGTAATGGTGCTGACCCACTCATACTCTAAAGGGCAAGATAAAGGCTGACTATGAAAAGGATGACATCAACTAGAACTGACAAGAGATGACATGCATGCTTTTAGATTTGTAAAGCTGATACTGACATGAATTTACTGACCATATTTACAAGAATTAAAAACACTGTCATATTCTACTCCTTTCATTTTAAGATAAATACAAAGATAATAGTCTATAAAAGCCTTATCTAACATAAGTCATACTACGCTACTTAGATATAAATACTATTTAAATATTCAAAGCACAAATTCAACTGAAGGGTAAAAGAAGGTACAGGAATTTTTTAACACTACGCACGCTTAGGACCAACAATGGTGGAATCATCCTTACCAGAAAAAATTGCTTAATACACTGCCCTTCCCTCAGGCAGATCACATATTTACACTGACCTGTGTCCAAGTTCTAACTGGAAGCTCTGTAATTTCTACTGTGTTTCTGTCCACTACAAATATTTCACCACTGACTGCATACTGGTTTTGACCAAGTTCTTGAATCGTGCCTTTAAAGTTTTTGTAGTTTGGAAGCTGTAGACAAAAAGGTAAATAGCATTGACTTCTCTCTTGAGTACCAGTACCATGACAGATTAACACAACTGAAACAGAATTTCTCATCCTCAACTGTCCCTTTCCAACTGATCAGTTGAGCTTGAATGCATAGCTTCTGTTAATACAACCTGAACATCCTCCAATCTCAAAATGTTAGTATCATCTTTCCTAGTCTTCCTAAAACAGTACTTTCTTTCAGCCTACTTCCCCTACACCTGCTTCTCCCCTAGATCAATATCCTTTAAATTCAAACTCCTTGGGCCTTACATTGAAAGCATTCCATAGTCTGGACCCAATCTGGCTTTCAATTTTTTCTCTAATGATTTGTCTTACAAAACCGCTACTCTTCTCCCATATTTTGTTTTGACTGTTTTGAATATTCTCACTTTCACTCTATCCACAAGTCCTGACACACATTCAGGCCCAACCCCATTCCATTCATCATTCATCTACATAAATCTTACTCATCCTTCCCAACTGAATTACAAGTCCTCTCTCCCTCTTCTAAGTTTTTGTTTGTTTTGAGACAGGGTCTCCACTTTGTCACCCAGGCTGGAGTGCAGTGGCGCGATATCAGCTCACTGCAGCCTCAACCACCTGGGCTCAAGCAATCCTCCCACCTCAGCCTCCCGAGTAGCTGGGGTTACAGGTGCGTGCCACCATATCCAGCTAATTTTTGTATTTTCGTAGAGACAGGGTTTTGCCATGTTGCCCAGGCTGGTCTTGAACTCCTGAGCTAGTGACCTGCCCAGCTCAGCCTCCCAAAGTGCTGGGATTACAGACAAGAGTCACTGCACCTGGCCTATTCTAAAATTCTTATTCATTATTATCATTAAGAAATTGAGTATATAGGCCGGGCACAGTGGCTCATGCCTGTAATCCCAGCACTTTGGGAGGCCAAAGCAGGCGGATCACTTGAGGCCAGGAGTTTGAGACCAGCTCGGCCAACACAGTGAAACCCCGTCTCTACTAAAAATACAAAAATTAGACGGGCGTGGTGGCGCACACCTGTGGCCCCATCTACTCAGGAGGCTGAGGCAGCAGAATCGCTTGAACCTGGGAGACAGAGGTTGCAGTGACCCAAGATCGCACGACTGTACTACAGCCTGGGTGACAGAGTGAGACTCTGTCTCAAAAAAAAAAAAAATTGAGCATATAGCATAGGACATTTCTTCTGGCATACCAAGCAACTATCAATATCGTTTGTCACTGTTAAACTTCAAGCCTTGATGCTTCGATGTCTTGTCTTGACAACTGTTTAACTTTTCAAAGACAAAAACCATAGCTCTTTATCTCACCACTTAGCACAGTTTCATACACATCATAGGCACATAGGAACCATGTATTGATCAAATACACTATCTTAATAATCTAAAATCCATTAAAAAATCCAAAACCATTTCAGTAAAACACTATCATTAAAAATTTGATGCTTATGTTAGAAATATTTTAAAGTACTTTAAAGTATTTAAGAGAAAAAGCACATATGTCTTATTGCTAAAGAATAACTTTCATTTTAAAATACAAAAATGAAATAAAACTTGGAAAAATACATCAAAATATTGTCTCTATATTGTGGGTTTATGGATTTTTTTCCTCTTTGCTTATCTATATTTTCTACAATAAGCATTATCATTTTGGTAATAAAAATACACTTTTCTCCAGGTAATTTTAAATCATGGGGAGGAAGGAAGGACATTTTTCTTGGAGGAGGTCTGAGCAGAGTGAATGATACAAGAAAAGAACAAACATTAAAAAAAAAAAAAAAATGGGGATTTTTTTTTTTTTTTTTTTTGGAGACGGAGTCTCATTCTGTTCCCCAGGCTGGAGTACAGTGGCGCAATCTCGGCTCACTGCAACCTCCACCTCCTGGGTTCAAGCGATTCTCCTGCCTCAGCCTCCCAAGTAGCTGGGATTACAGGTGCCCTCCAGCACGCCCGGCTAATTTTTGTATTTTCAGTAGAGACAGGGTTCCACCTGGTTTGGCCAGGCTGGCCTAGAACTCCTGACCTCAGGTGATCCACCCACCTCGGCCTCCAAAGTGCTGGGATTACAGGCGTGAGCTCGAGTAACACCTAATTTTTTTTGTATATTTAGTAGAGACGGGGTTTCTCCATGTTGGTCAGTCTGGTCTCGAACTCTTGACCTCAGGTGATCCACATGCGTCGGCCTCCCAAAGTGCTGGGATTACAGGTGTGAGCCACCACGCCCAGCCTTGAGGATATATTAAAATATATACAAGCTAGTTTGTTTTTTGTCTTTTTACAAATGGTACACTAATGAATACAATGTGTTTTTATTAAGCATCCTTACAAACTAATAAGTGGTAGTTTGAGAACAGAAACAAGGTTACACATAATTTTATCAGAAAAGGATTGTTTTCTATTAATATATGGTTTAGAGGTTTGAAAACCTGGAATATGAGGTGTTTCTAAATTTAAATAAACAGTTTCTCCCCATGAAACTTACCTCCAAAACTCATTCCAAAGTTCATACTTTTTACTGTAGGCACATATCAAATTATACCCTAATTAGGTCTTTATGGTCTACAGTATGTTCTAAAATAAGTGTTCCATTACTTTTCTAAAATGACTGGACTTTGTAGTTTACACATTATCATTTGTTAAATAAACAATAAGTTCCAAATAATTACCATGGGATGAGGATCCAGGCCATCTAGCATTCGTCTGACATTGTTCACAATTTCCCTAGCATCATAGTTGGGTAGTTTACAAGCCCATCCAGTACCAATGCCCTCAGCACCATTTATTAAAACCATGGGAATTATAGGAATATACCACTCAGGCTCTACACGTTGATTATCATCATAAAGGAACTTAAGGAGGTTGTCATCCACAGCAGGAAAAAGTAGCCTTGCTAAAGAGCTAATGAAAACAAAAAGAAGCAAATGAAAAAATGTGACGGCTTTGGGAAAGAAAACTTTATACATAATTAAAAACTTCACACTGCAAAAACAAATCTTTTAAAGAGAATGCATTTTTAATAATTTTGACTACATCTGCTTAACAATAAAATTTGCCTAACTGTATTATTCAAATGCATCTTTCTCTCAGTTACAAGCCCAGAATAAAACAGTCCTATTTTACTTATGTACTTACCTACCTGATTTAATATTGATAACTTTTTAAGAATTTCCTATTACTCTAAATAAAGTACATAACCCATCTTCAGCCTAAAGAGTAAAGTTGGTGAGAAAAACATCCTTAATTCACTAGGACTGATTTCACCAACAATTCATAAAAATTAAGGTCAATAGACTTCATTCTATTTGTGGTCAAATAACTTGGAATATTCACCTTCTAAGTAGAATAACCAGACAATCACATCTCTCCACAGCTATAATTCCATCAAACATTTAGTTAGTTGGTTCCAAATCAAATCAAACTTTATACCATTATATCAGCAAATATTTACCTTAACATTGTGAAAATATAACGAGGACTTGCAGCATCTTTGCCACCATGAAGCCGAGTTCCAAACTGACCAATAGGCTGAAGCAAGTTAATGTTGTTACTTCCCACAAAGTTCTGAGCCAAATTCACAATAGTCATCATCAATGCTTGCTACACAACAGAAGAAGGCAGAACATAACATTAATATTCTAAATTTTCTATAATTACTCCCGAACTTGAATTAAAATCCAAGTGAAGAATAAAGGCTTTAGAATCTCACTAATCTTTATATTCTTCTCTTAATTCTTTTACATTTCCAAAGACTTTACTAAAGGAAAAATACTATGCATAATTATCATTCTTCAAGACAATAATTACAGTTCTCAATTGATTCCAATCTTAATGCTTACTTCTCCATGATGATAAGCCGACATCTCAGCAACAGAGCCAGCCAACTGGGCAACTTTTACTTCACGTTTATCATTCCTCTTGAAACAGGTAAATAAAACTTTCCGCTGGCCAGGTTTAAAGCCTATTTTTAAAAGAGCTCTTTTAAAATGTTACTTCAAGATATAGTTGTAACAATTCAGGGGAATAAAGCAAAGATACAATTTGCTTTTCAAGAATACCAGTAAAATTGTTACTTGAGATTCTGTAACAAAGTGAGTACATACTAACACGTTTGTTTTTTTTCCCAGAAAGCCATCTGCAGGTATATACTAAGATGTTTTATGCCATCTCCATCTACTCCAAAAGTGAACTGCCAACTGAAAGACAACATTCTGGCCTTAAAGAATCACCTAGTGGCACCAAACTCCTTTAACAGTAGTTTCCAAACACTCAAACAACCAAAACGCCATTTGTAGCAAACTAAATTGCCAGCATGCCATCAAGGAGCCTGAAATCTATTCTAAGTATCCCACATCAGGAAAACCCTTATAAAAAGCGGTTTATTGTGGTAGTGAAGAATAAAGGATTTAGAATCTCACTAATCTGTATATTCTTCTCAACTTGGCCATTTACCATGTGACTAAGCAAATAACTAGTAAGTCTGTATCCTCATCCAAGTAATAGAAATAATTACTTTCCTAATATAGTTATCATAAGGATTGCATGAAACAATGTGAGCAAATCACTCTGTTCCCTTACCATTCTTCTTGCTCTAGCCCAAGCTTGTCCAACCCGTGGCCCGCGGGCTGCATGTGGCCCAACACAAATTTGTCAATTTTCTTAAAACATCATGAGGTTTTTGTTTTGTTTTGTTTTGTTTTTTTTTTGGTGATTATTTTTGTTTTTTGTTTGTTTTTGTTTTAAGCTCATCAGCTATCGTTAGTGTTAGTGTATTTTACATGTGGCCCAAGACAATTCTTCCTCTTCCAATGTGGCCCAGGGAAGCCAAAAGATTAGACACCCCTGCTCTAGGCCAATAAGCACAGTAACAATCTTTTCAGTATATGCTATCATTGTAATCATACTGGACCCAGAGTATGTAAAAACATGAGGATGATAAAATATGGCAACTGCTTTAAGAATTTTGTAATCTAATTCCAGAGGCAAAATGAACAAAGGTAAAATAAGAGGTACATAATAATTGGCATAGAAGTTTAGGTATCTAAGACCAAGTTAGAGTAGAATTGCTAGGAAGGCTTCATAGAAGAAAGGCAATTTGTGGCTAGAACTTGAGGGATAGGTAGAATCATCCGCTGTTACCAGAAAAGCCAAGCAATACCAAGATCAACAAACTTGATAAAGGTTATGAGAAAAAAAAAAAGTTCTAGATAGAAGATCAAAATCTGCTTCAACTAACAAGAAATAGTTTCTAAATTTTTTTCAAATTAGAAATAGTTCCTAAATTTTTTTCAGGTTAAGTTAAAGCATTAGGCTTTGGGTAATATGGAATAAAAGTTTTTTTAAATTTAATCTCTGATAAATATTTTAGAAATTATCTAAGTTCCATCTTACTTTTTATTTTAGAAAATCTGCAGACAACTTGGGCAAAAGCTTTAAGACTTTTAAAGTTAATTTTCCTGAAAAACTCAGAAAGGGTTTAAAAGTTTCAAATTAAGGAATATTAAAGATTTCAGCACTATGAAAACATGTAACAAAAACAAAATCAAAAAGGCCTTAAATTCCTCTGAATAAGTTCTTCATATACAAGATTTCAAGTAAGAATTTTAATATGTATCATAAGGATGACTTAAAGTACATGAAATTAAACTGTAGTAAATAACATATAAAAATGAGGTTTTTAAATAAACATTACTCACCATCAACAAGAGATGGTATAGATCTTTCATTGTCTGAGTTTGAGAAGAGAATCAATTCCTTGTTGATGAAATCATTATAAGTCAAATGCTTTGTTGCAGTACCATATAAAAATTGCTAAGAGAAAAGTTATATAGCAATATTATCATTATTACTGCATGAATTCTAGTCTCTCTCTCCTTCTTCCCCCAGGTCACCACTCTTTAAGACTAACCTCTGGTAAGCCATGTAGCCTACGCTGTCTCCGGTCTTCCATAAAATTTGTTAACCATTCTTTTCTGTCATCAATCTTCTTCTTACTAAATGCCTGAAAGATTCCAGGTAATGATTTTGCATATTAAAAATAAAATAAATTTCATTACAAAATTAAAATGTATAAGTGGCCAATAACTAATTCTTAATTTCTGGAAAATTAGGTTATTTTACAACATTTTAATCAAAAACACATTTAAACTAAGGTCTTTCAATTAAAGAAGTTTATACAAGCACAGCATCATCTGGGGGAAAAATTAAAATTAACTAGCTTGAGCATTCAAAAGAGACTTATCATAGGGAACCAGGACTGGGAGGAAAGGAAAAGAAGGTAGGGGGATGGCTAACAAAAGCTTTTAAAAAATTAACTTAATTACCAAGGTAATGGCAGCATCATCTTCAGGACCAGCATATCTAAACAAGATGCGATGCCTTTCCATATCAGCAAAATATTCCTTTGCCTCTTTAGCTGTACTAGTACCCAATCCTGCACAATTTTAAAAATAAAAGTGAGTCATGAATATCAATGTCTGTTTAAAACCATCAAGTGAAAAGCTGGTGGAAAAGTTGTAATAGATGGATCAAGCTGGCAACACCTATACTAACTGATCAAACTTAATAGGCAATTAAAGACAAAGTAGACATCAGATGCTTCCTGATGAAAGCACACAACGCTACCTATGAAATGTTTTTGCCAAACAAATGTAACCCAAATCTGATCACGCCTCTGATTTAACCATCAGTTAACAGAAAATAACAGCAAAGGAAAATACTATGTATTAAATGTAACTAGAGGAATATAATTAACAAAATCCAGAATGTGGAATATTACACAGAACAAACAACCCAACTTCTTTAACAAATAAATTACAAGGAAAAAATATAAAAAGAGAAATGCCATATTAATAAACTTATCAAGCAAATGCAATGTGTGGACCTTACTTGGATCCCGACTTTGGAAAAAAACAAACAAACTCAGGCCAAGCATGGTGGCTCATGCCTGTAATCCCAGTACTTTGGGAGGCTGAGGTGGGAGGATCACTTAAGGCCAGGACTTCTAGACCACCCTGGCCAACATGGCAAAACCCCGCCCCTACTACAAATAGCCAGGTGTGGTGGCACATGCCTGTAATCCCAGCTACTTGGGTGGCTGAAGCATGAGAATCACTTAAACGCATGAGGAAGAGAGCCGAGATGCCACCACTGCACTCCAGCCTGGGCAATAGAGCAAGACTCTATCTCAAAAAAAATAAAAACAACAACAAAAAAAACAAATAAAAATAAAAATAAAAAACTCTAAAAATAAACAATTTTAATACAGTCCAGGGGAATTTTAACACTGGCTAGGTATTTAACATTATTTATAAAAAAAAAAAAAAAAAAGGGAGCCAGGCATGGTGGCTCACACCTGTAATCCCAACACTTTGGGAGGCCAAGGTGGGTGGATGGCTTGAACTCAGGAGTCCAAGACCAGCCTGGGCAACAAACCAAAACCCCGTCTCTACAAAAATACAAAAATGAACTGGGTGTGGTGGCACACGCCTGTGGTCCCAGCTACTTGGGGGGCTGAGGCAAGAGGATCATTTGAGCCCGGAAAGTCAAGGCGGCAGTGAACTGTGTTCATGCTACTGCACTCCAGCCTGGGTGACAAAGCAAGACCCTGTCTCAACAACAATAGGATATTAAAGAAGGTTATGATAATGGTATTATGGGTTACTTAAAAAAATTCTTTCAGAAATACATACTGAAGTAGTTATAGGTGAAATACTAGACTATAATGTCTGGAAGTTTTTTCAAACTAATGGAGTGGCAATAAAGGAGGTTTACAGGAAACAAGACTGGCCATTGAAATGGTGATCCCATTCAATGGAATCTATTACACTATTCTACTTGCATACATTTTTCTATAACAATATTTTAAAATCAGTGATAGCTATTTTCGAAGTCTAAAATAGTCAAACTTTCAAGACGTCTTTTAGAATGCTTTCATAAGAATACATTTATATCAGTATTTAAAATCTAAGTATTTTAAAATACAAACCTTTATAGTACTTTATTTTCCAGGCTTTCTGGTTTTCTATATGTTTTTTCCATTCATCAAATTCAGGAATACTGTAGAAGGAAAGTTCCTGCTTATTTTTGCTTGCCTTAAATTAATTAAAAAAAAAAATTAGTTTTTCTGCTACCCTTTAAGACAACAATATAAAAATATATTAATGCAAAGAGTACCTTTACAATAGGAGTAATGAACTCTTCGAGAAAACCATGCTTCAAAAGTGATGGCCAATTGTGATGGATGAAATTAATAAGCAGGCCTTTTATGTGAGAACCATCTTGATCCTAAATAAATGTTAGTAAAGTAAAAAATTTTGTAATACTTCTATAAAATGATTACTTACATAAACAAATTTTAAAACATGTGAATGCAAAAAACCAAAATTCTGAATTTTAGAAATGCATTTTACAGAAGCTATTAAGATGATCATACTAAATTTTTTCTTAATAAGTAAATAAAGAATATAGTAGTAATAGACTGAATCTGTCATTATAAAAATATATTATCATTTTATCTGTTTTATAGTTTCCCCAGATTTCACTAAAAGAATAATTTAAGGATGGAAAATACATAAAATAAAACATGGTAATAATGCCACCTTAATGGGCAATGGTAGGGAAATCCAGGTAATACAGATATTCACAAGTCTTCTCTAGATAAAAAATTGGAAAATTTCTGCTTAAAACTATATATTAATAGCAGTTTTTTCAGTTGCAGATTTTCTCTACAAATACTTTAGAGTGCATAAGAGAAAACAGTTGAACGCATCTGAAATTCTTCCTTTTCAATTTTCTAGTTCTTTTTTGATTACCATCATTTTACTATTTAAGTCCTCCTGGTATTTGTGCATTCCAAATCATGCCATCATGTATAAATATTAACCCTTATCATTAATCTTTCTTACTTGTTAATTCCATAATTTCGTTCCTACTTGTAGGTAGGCTGCCATAGTACCACACTGTATTATATTCTCCTCATATATATTGCATTTTAAAATACTCTTAAGTAACCCATAAGATTGTTACCCCAAAAATTAGATAATGTAAAATGTGCTTCATACAAATGTTTCCACTGAATGACGTGGTTTTTTCATTTTTTCCTCTTGATGTATAATCACTTTCAGTTATACTATCTTTGGACAAGTCTCATAAAACAAATATTAAAGGGAGAATCTGAAGAAGACATGAATTTGAAATACGTGGTAACTTTAAAACCAACCTGATCGGTCATAATCATAATCTTTCCATAGCGTAAGGTTTTCAGAGATTCTGCATCATCGTAACTTTTCTTATATTGCAGACCAACTATTTTAATAATATTATTTATTTCAGCATTTTCCATGATCTGTTCAAAAAGGAAAAGCATTGAAAGTAGTTTGAAGTGTTGAAATATACAATGAGTCAGAAATTACATTTAAAAATTTGACAAGTTTAGTAAAGTATTAGAAATGTCATATGTATGTGTGCATGTGTGTATACATATATATATATATATATACACATACCTGTTTATGAGAAGCTTCCCGTACATTAAGAATTTTGCCCCTGAGTGGAAAAACTCCGTATCTGTCTCGTCCAATCACACCTAATCCAGACACAGCCAGTGATTTGGCAGAGTCTCCCTCTGTTAATATCAGTGTACACTCCAGGGAATGTTTACCACCTGAGAGAAATTTAAAATTATACATAGTAAAAATTTCTCATACTTTCACTGATGAGAAAAATGAAGTCAGAAAATTAACATTAGAATGCTGACAGTGAAAGACTATAAAAGTTATTTTACATTATTGCTCAGTATAAATATTAAGTATATTTTATTAAATTCCTATCCCCTGAAAATTAGTAATATGCTGTGTATGTGATAATTTCAATGAAGTAAAATTATACTCTGAATGGAAAATCATAGTCTAACTATATGTAGAAAATAAAAAAATTCTGTACTAAATAAAAGTGAAACTTAAATCAAAATCTTATTTAAAAATATCAATCTTACCAGCATCATTAGCGTCATCCAGTTTGGGAATACCTTTGATTTTACTGTATTTTACTGATGAACACTTCTTATTCAGCTGAGTCTGAGCCTTAAATTTCACCCAGTTCAGGATACTTTCTACAATGCCACAATTAGAGGCCTAAAAATAAAAGAATATTGGTATACAAACAAGCTGAAAATTCATACATTTAGCTAAAACGTATAGGACCCTAATGCAAGACCTGGAATCTGTGCAATTTTAAGGTATTTTAGGGCAAAACAATAATGGTGATAAGCATCATGATACATGCTAATCAGTTTTTACTCAACTACAGTAAAACTAAAGCTAAAATATAAATACTTGAAAAAGGATAACTTTTACATATGAGAAACACTCTATTATAATAAACTCTGTGAGGAATATGCATTGCTCTTGTTACAAATTAATTTTATTAAAATTAACACAGTGAAAACAGATCCACACATGAACCTACTAGCTGGCCAACTCTAGACGTTGACATTTCTGATATCCTTCTATACAAAATGTGAGTCTTTAATTCACTATGACAAAAAGTATTAACCTAAAAGGAACATTAGGATAACCTTGGTAACTTCTGAATAGACTTTCATTCTTTAAATAGCTTGGTAATAAAGATTTCAATATTACATATTGTTTGTACTCTGCAGTGAATCAATCTGTGGCAAGATGTTAACCCAGACAGAAAAAGGAAAAGAAAGTTAAGCATCTCCAACTCTAAGTCCTAAAAGTTTTTTTATCATCCTGGGTGATTTGATGTTAGGTGTATAAAACAGTTTTCTGGAATGTTTAAGACATAAACAAAAGAGGTGAACTGTGTTGCCAAATTTAAACTTAGTGCACCTAAAATGAAAAAGTATAAAATTTAAAATCAAATCACTTCATCAAGGAAACAATTGTTATGAGGACAGAAATTTGGGAAAGCATTAATATAGCATAATTTGTACTCAGAATTCATTAAGATTAGATCCAAAAGTACTATTTCTACAGGCCTTAAGTTAGAACCTAAAAAACAACTTTTGTTTTTGTTTCTGATAATCTACTTTTTGGAATTTGAGAAATACGCTAGTTCTAGGGCAGTTATACAGCATTTCCCCACCAAAATTCCAAAGAGGAGAGGCTGTGATTGATTCATCTTCATTATTTATTTGTGCTCTCACCTTATTTTAGAGAAGTTAAGGTAACCTAAAAAAATTATGTGCAAAGCAAAGCAATTTTAGAACATGTAGAAAATAGTACATTTTGTTATGCATATGTTACCACAATTTTTAAACATGTGTAAAGATAAGAATCAGCAGATCAAGTTGAAATGAGAGTAGAAAAGATGAAAGAGTTGCATAAGGATCTGTACATCTGTTAGGGGAAATCTGACCTTTACAATGGTCAATGCAAAGGTAAAAATGCAATTAGTTACATAATTCCCTACTTTAGTTCTTGGCAAAACAATTGTTTTAGGAAACATTAAAGTCTACCCTTTAAAGTTATCAAATTAAGCATATTAGTTTGTAGTGCAAGCATGCTTATACCCACAGTTAATATGATGAAAGAAACTAATCACAAACTAAATCAAGAAAACTATCTATCAACTCTTAATAACAACAATAAAAAAAATACAAGTTTTACTCACTGCTTTAAAAAATTTTTCTGACAGCTGGCATTTAGACCCAAAACTTTTGGGCTGCAGAGTCATGTTTTCCTTAGTCTGAGAATCAAAAGTTGGATTTTCAATAAGGCAATTAATAAAAACCCATATATGGTTTTTTACCTGTTGAAAACATACCAAAAAAAGTCAACATCAGAGCTGATATTTAGTAATTCAATATATATATAATGCATATGTATGCATCATATACAATATGTAATGCATCCCTTACTTGAAATGGTTTCACTGATACACCAGCTTTGTTCTTTTTCTTAACTACTTCAATCAGTTTACCAACAACTTGATCTACCACATAATCCACGTGCCGTCCACCCTAAAGAAAAAAAATATATATATGAAATCTGAAATCCTGTAAAGTAGCAAAATACTTTATCTGTATTATAAACCCTATTTTCTAAAAGAGTAGTAATAGGAGTCTCAGAATGAGAGTTGAGATTTTAAAAAAATAAGATATTTTGGCTACAGAGCCAATAAACCAACCGCTGTGGTTTTTTTCTTTTTTTATTTGTTTTTTTTCCTCACTTCAATTCTAACACCAGTTCTGGGGTGCTTTCAACACCAGCAACCAATTCTCTGATTCTCCAGACACCAAATGGATGTTCAATGATGTAATTCAATTTTGATACTAACTACCTGGAATTAGCACAAGTATTTAGGGTTGGTTAAGGGCTCAATTCCACAGAACTCCCCACACTTCAGATGCCAGTCACAAGTCCTAGGCCTCCTGTACTTCTAACGAACCTATGACTCACTCCCCAGGAATGATAATTTGCTGGAACAGGTTACAGAACTCAAGAACACACTTACTTCATTTACAAGTTTTTTATATAGGATCCAGCAATAATAGCCAAATGGAAGAGATGCATAGGGCATGGTATAGGGGAAAGGGTACGCAAAGCTTCACGCCTTACCCAGACATGCCACCCTCTTAGCACCTCAAATGTATTCACCAACCTAGGAGTTCTGTGAACTCCATTGTTCAGGAGTTTTTACAGAGCTTTATCATATAGCCATAATTGATTTTTAACTCGGTAACCAGCCCCCTCTCCTCTCCCCAGAGGTTGGGGAAGGTGGGGCTAAAAGTTACAGAAAAGGGAATTTGTTATTCTAAATTTCATAAAATATAAATATGTTCAACTACAAACACTAATCATATAAATTTATTTCTAAATGAATGTTTAAATAAATTTTAATACAGCAATTTCATAGAAAATAGATTTTCGTTTTCATAAGTCAATTCTTACTTAACAAAAACAGATTTGGGTTTTTTGGGGGTTGTCGATATTGTTATTTGTTTTGTAGTTTTTAATGAAGTACTGTTCTACCACTGACTTGGAAACAAATAATTTGCTTACTTACTTTTGTAGTTGCAATACTATTTACAAAGCTGATTTGCTGGAATCCTTTTTCACTCAATGTGAGACAAACATCCCATCTTTCATTTGCAAGCTCATGAATAACTTTCAGGGCCACCCCAGTTTCATCCAATTTGTCTTTCACATAAAGATCTACATAACTGCGAAATCCATTTACCTATTAATTTAAAAACCAAAAACAATTAAAAATCTTACACTGGCAGCTCAAATAGGTGAATGACCTTAAGTACGTATACTTTCATTTCCTCTCACTTACAACAGTTCTAAATGCACCGATCCAAACCTTAGTGGCATTTCCCAGATCTATTCCTTAACCCTTGACCTTTAAAAAAGAAATTCATTTGTGTGTGTACTTGACCAAAAGAGGATGTGAAGGGACACGTAAATTGTTATAAAATATTTCAGAAATTTCTATTTTAAAATAAGGTAGACTTCCAGTTTCAGTTCAGACAGATAATGAACTAGTAGGAAAAAAAGCTTCCATCCTTGTAAGAAAACGGGTGATCAGACAACAAATTAATGGGTTTTTCATGAACCCATTGAAGAATTGAGATCACAGGCGAGCTGGCCATCCTAAAGTCTGGAGAGACACAAGTGTCTGTAGGAGACCACAAAACCTAAGCTTTTGCTTACCTGGGGCAGATATTTAATAAGCTAGTAAGAACATTAAACTAGAAATTTTGACTAATTGCTACTGGAAGAGAGTATACTAGTTTGAATGCATAAAGCTTCTAGGGGCTATAGTCATAAGTTCATTCATTCATACTCTTGCAGGTTTTTCCTCCAGAAAACCAACCAAATTCTCATAGGGAAGACCAGTGAGAATCTAGAGATGGTTTCCCTTCTGCACTCCCATGGTGCTAGCTGGGAGAGAGAAACAGTAGTCACTGGGAAATCCACCCAGATCTATCTCCCTTACCAAAAAAAAAAAAAAAAAAAAAGGCTTATTCTGCAGGGCAGGGAACCTCAAGGACATAGGCTGAGAACACTGGTGGAAACCTGCTGCAGCTGGGGAAAGAGAATAGAGGGCAGAAAAAAAGTCTTTACCTACGGAGGAGAGGCATAAACTTATAAAGGTCAAAACCCTGAGATACAGGTTCACCATGCACTCTAAAGACTGGGATGTAATCAGACATTAGAGAACATCTCCCCCAAAATCTACCATCATGCTACCAAGCTTCCATTAACAACAGTGGGTTTCAGCTGGAAGAGCTGCAAGAGACTGATCACCTCTGAGGGGCAGCTCAAAAAGAAGGGCCTAAGCCAAGGGGAAAGATAAAAACAAGAAAGAATTTGGAAGTCTCTGGTACCCACAGCAGCAACAAACCTCAACACTAATAACTACAGCAAAAACAAACTTCAAACACAGGCTATCTCCTGGGTAAATATAACCTAAGTCCCACACTAATGCTTATTTACCTCGATATCTACAAAACATATCTGGTTTTCCACAACTTACAGGGCATGCCAAAAGGCAAGAAAAAAGCAATCTGAAAAGATAAAGCGATTATCAGAAACAGAATAAGTATCTCACAGATGTTGTAACATGTATCAGATAAAGTATTTTAAATAACTACAATTAATTAGTATGTTAAAGTATCTAATGG
The DNA here is from genome assembly GCF_028885655.2 of Pongo abelii. Taxonomy (NCBI): domain Eukaryota; kingdom Metazoa; phylum Chordata; class Mammalia; order Primates; family Hominidae; genus Pongo; species Pongo abelii. Next base: position 129,038,870 of record NC_085928.1, on the reverse strand, counting down.
AAAATGTAGACAACATGCAACTTCAGCAAAGACATGGAAACTATAAGAAATAATCAAATGGAAATGCTAAAAATAAAAAACATAGAAGGCATGAAGAATGTCTTTGACAGGCTCTTCAGGAAACTTGATGCAGAGATTGCAAATAACTAAACTTGAAGAGAGGGGAATAGAAATTAAACCAATACAAAAAGAGGAAGTAGAGTGAATAAAATAGACAAAGCATGCAAGAACTGCAGACAGTATCAAATAATGTAACATATATATAACCAAGAAGGAAAGGAAAGAACAAGACAGAAGCATTATTTGAAGAAATAATGGCCAAATTTATCAATAATCACTTTAAATGTGAATCATCTGAACACACCAGTAAAAGAGATTACCAGATGAGCTTTAAAAAAGGAAGACCCAACAATATTCTCTCTATAAAATAACATAGTATTAAAACTATTTTACAGGACACTTACAGGCAATTTCTTTCCATTAAACATGACCTTGACCCCTCTACATGAACCAGCCAAATCATATGCCCTTCTAGTCATGAGGGCCACAATATCCTTGTCAAGTTTTTCCATCTTAAATTTGGACAGATCTGGTTGGAATGTTATGCATGTGTAATCTTCACCATCAAAATGTTTAATTTTGGCTTCAGAAGTCTTCATCATATTATTCATCCATGTCTTCAAAAGAAAAAAATTCAAATATTTCTATAATGCTTCCATATCTCATAATATATAAAGACTCCGCTCATTAAATTCATTCATTTATCAAACTATATCAATTTTCCAACTTCACAACAAACCAAACAAATCCTTGTTAATATTACAGACAAAAAAAAAGTAGTAAATACAGTCAGCCCTTGGGTAGCCACAGGTTCTACATTTGCAGATTCGACCAACTGCAGCTTAAAAATATTTGGGAAAAAATAACAATAAAAAATACAAATTTTTAAAATACAGCATAACTGTTTACATAGCATTTATACTGTATTATATATTATAAGTAATCTAGAGTTGATTTAAAGTACATGGGAGGATGTGTATAGGTTATATGCAAATACTACCCCATTTTATATAAGGGACTTGATCCTCCTGATTTTGGTATAGAAAGGGCATCCCAGAACCAATCCTCCTGAGGGCAACTGTATTACTGTGATAATAATCTCATGTTAAAAATAAACTAAACTGTACAACTTTATAAACTGCCAACAAAATCTCTTTCAAATTCTTCAACACGACTATACAGACTTTTACAAAAATAAACATGCATGATGCTTTTCCTGACAAAATTATTTTAGCTTACTTCAACAACGGGGTTGCTGGACAGCAATAAAGAAAATTTAAAATAAAAATTATTTTGGCTTATATAAAATTTCAAATCATTTTCATAGACCTGCAAGAATAAAATAAAATTTTGAAATATAAATTTGATGATTCATTGAGGAATTTTTCAAACACACTAAGTGGCTGCATGTACATGAGTCTGTGAGGTTCAGGACATTTTCACTAATACTTAACTAAATTAAATAAAGTCTGTTAAATAAAGCACTTTATTTTAAAGGAATGATAGAGGAATAGGCTTATATTAAATCTCCCAGGCATTCTGATGTCTCTTTACTCTGATGATTTGACTTGGATAATGCTTTGGAAAAAAAAAAAAAAAAAATGAAGTGATACAGGCATCGCTGCAATTTACCCAAGGTTCTAATATCTCGGCAAAATAATAAAACATTATTTTAAAAAAAGAAATAGATGTATTTCTAGCATACCTGCTTAAAACTGTGTTTGTATTCTTTGCAAGCTGTTTCTACTGTAAACTTTGTGCTGAAAATATTACAAAGTTTTGCACCATAACCATTACGACCACCTGTAAGAAAAATTAAATGTAAAAGGTTTAGTAAAAATGATTTTAAAGGAACTTTGTTAATTTACCACCATAGGGCAAGGCTGTTGCAAAACTGTTCCACCAACTGCATTACCAATCACCAATTGAATATTCCAGAGTATATTTAGATTTTTTCCATTTAAAGAAAGATACAATTAAGATTTAGCATATATAGTAGTGTAATTAAAATGGGTATTTTGTACATTTACCACAGTCTTTACAATTTCAAAAGCATTAAGCTTTGTATCTTTCATGACCCAGCAAATCTCTGTGAGTATGAAATCTGAACTTTCTATCAAACTTGCTTCTCTATTACAAAATTTTAATCTATATCATTTCCCAGAGCCTTGGTTTAAAAAGCAAAACAAAACAAAACAAAAAACCTATCAACCTATTTGGGCAACATAAATAAGTATGAAAACATATGGTTTTGGTCAAAGCACTTTCAACTCTATTTACAGAGTCTAGATTTTCAATCCTGACCTTCTTAAGGAAAACAGTTTAAAAGTAACTTAATACCAAAAGACACAGTGCTCATGTAATAACAAATTTATATACATAGACATCATACCAGTCCTATCTCTAAATCAAAACTCAAACTGTCAGCCAAGTTAAACTTCCAGCAGTTCTAACATAAAGTCAATGTACTATCAGACTTAAGGTTTTTAAATGTCACTGTTAAACTATTACCAAGACAATATTTATACATGATAGTTTATAAATATTAATTCTGACAATGATTTTCTCACACCAAAACTGCACAATTTCCTTAGTAAGTTATACATTTTATATTAAGAAAACAGTATTTTTCAACCAAAATTCCATTCAGACTTTACCTGTAACTTTTTTCTCATCATCGTCATAGTTACTGGATGTTAAAAGCTGTCCAAAAATTAAAGCAGGAACATAAACTTTCTCTACCTTGTGTTCTACTACTGGAATGCCTTTCCCATTATTCCAAATGCTTATAATGTTAGATTCACTGTAAAAAAACAAAAAAAAGAAAAAAAAAAAGCAGAATTTAGAGCTTAAAATAGTAAAGATAAATTAATTCATTAAAAAGTAATCTAGAATAAACCTTAATGATTATAAGATACTAGTCATTATCAACTGGAAGGCACTGATTCATCTCTCAAGAAAATACTCGCTGTCGACAAACATTTCTTTCCCTGAGTCATAACTAATAGAGAAGGATTATGAAGGAAATAAAGGCAAGGAATGGAAAATTACAGATCTTAAACATCTCAGGATGACAAAAAAGGCAACATACTCATGAGAAAACCTTAAAAAAAGGTTTCATCATGTTTAGCACATGGTACTGTAATTAAAATAGGCATTCTGTAAGTTAATTATCTTCATCACAATTTCAAAGAAAAAATCGTCTGGCATCCTCAACATTCTCTAAGTCCATTTGAGTATGAAATTGGAACTTGCTATCAAACTCACCTCTCTTATAAAATTTCAATCTATATCATTTCTCAGATCTGGTATTTATTTCTGTAATCTCTAAACAATTATTCAGAATTTTATAACTTTGCTCCACTGACAATCTTCAATAAAAATTAGGAATAAGAATACTGCATTTAATAGTTTACAAATAAAGTTTCAAAAATAATTAGGCTGAAAAAACGCATTGAAAATCTAAATATCCAATACTCATCAGTTGGCAAGAGGTTAAATAAATTGTGACACATCAACATAATAAAATACTTGCGAGTAGTTTAAAAAAATTAAGTGGATCTATGTAAGTTAATAAGGAAGGCTGTCTATAATATGTCGAATAAAGGGAAAGACATAAAATAGTATATATACTATGATTTCATTTGTTAAAGAAATATCTACATATATAATTTAGCATGAGTATGCAATATTTTTTGAAAGCTATAGTTTTAAAGTTTCAACTCTAAATAAAGAATACTTAAGCTAGAGGAATATTTTCAACTCTGGTTAATATGCTTTCCACATTTGTTTTTGTTTTTGTTTGAGACAGAGTCTCGCTCTGTCATCCAGGCTGGAGTGCAATGGCACAATCTCAGCTCACTGCAACCTCTGCCTCCTGGGTTCCAGCAATTCTCCTGCCTCAGCCTCCCAAGTAGCTTGGATTACAGAAGCGCGCCACCACGACTGGCTAATTTTTGTATCTTTAGTAGAGACGGGGTTTCACCATGTTGACCAGGCTGGTCTCGAACTCCTGACCTCGTGATCCACCCGCCTTGGCCTCCCAAAGTGCTGGGATTACAGGCGTGAGCCACCGCGCCCAGCCTCCACATTTGTTTTTAATCAGATAGACATCCACAAATAAATTGTTTCAATACTGTTATGTTATATTATTTAATAAGTGTTAAGCTCCCTTGTAAGAAGTTGCTCTAAGTTCTCTAACTTCTGGAAGAACTGTCCAAATTCTGCATGGCATCCCTTGTATTTAATCTGTTCTCAAGGCTTTACAACCATGACCTTTTCCTTAAATTTTATCCCTACATCACAGAATACTATGGAGGAAAAGAAAGAATAAGAGCTAGGTTGTACTATATATCCTATATACTTTGCCCATTAGCTATTAAAATTTAACCTCTCCTCCACACAAGAAGTTTATGTGCACAAATGTACAAACAAAAATAAAAATCTGCTATACAAAAATGTTAAAAAGAATGCAACTCGAAGGATACAAAAATGGACAGCAGAGAAAACTGGATCAATTGGATAAACAGTGCAACAGCTCTTTTTCTCATTTAAATTTAGCTTTAAAATGACTTCTTAAATTAGAAATCTTACTGAAGCAAAAATTGCACCTCTGAAATAACATTTATTTGAATCAAAATAATACTAATTCTATAGTATATGTGGTAAGAAATGACTATGGGACAAAATTCACAAAAGACAAAATGTTATAGTTAAAACTCAGAAATACAATATACAAATCAGCAACTTCTCACAAAATGCTTGCCTACTGCCAATTTTAGGAGTATATGAAATTCAATTAAAGGCAAGATCAAGACTCAATTTTTCATCAATGATTTGTCAACAACAAAACAAATAAGAAAGGAGGGGTGAAAAAATATACTACCATCACCTTTTCTTCTTGGAATAGCTAAGGATTTTTGTTTATACTGAAATAAAATAATTTTCTAGCAGAAGCGGTTAAAATGAGGTGGGGGATATGAAAAAAATTGATACCTCATTGACATTAAGAAGCAAATAAACTTAGTTATAATTTTCCCTCTTATGCCTACACAAAAATGTTTGTTGATTAAAAACAGAGTATAAAATAGAGTGATAAAGGCACTAGAATTACTAGAATTATGTTGAATTACACTTTGTACAAAATCTGTAACGAACCGATAAGTAAAATAAACCAAGAGCCCTTATCCAGTCTACAGAGTTGTCTTATAGCTCACTTCTTCGTTGTCTTTTTTTTCTTTTTTTTTTTTGAGATGGGGTCTCGATCTGTCACCCAGGCTAGAGTACAGTGGCACAATCATGGCTCACTGCAGCCTGACCTCCCAGGCTCAAGCAATCCTCCCGCCTCAGCCTCCTGAGTAGCTGGGACTACAAGCACATGCCACGACCATGCCCAGATAATTTTGTTTTTGTTTGTTTGGTGTTTTTGTTTGTTTGTTTTTTGTAGAGACAGGTTTTCATCATGTTGCCCAGACTGGTCTCGAGCTCCTGGGCTCAAGGGATCCGCCTGACTCAGCCTCCCAGGAATACAGGTGTGAGCTGCTGCACCTGGCTTAGCTCACTTCTTTATCACTTTGTTATGATGGCATGCTCTACACTATTTCTTAAATTCAATCTTATTGGATTAATGTGGCTAAAATATTTGGACTAATATGGCCAGAACCACATAAAAGAACTAAACAATTGCAACTATGTTCATCAAGAGTGTATTTAAGGAAGGTCCTTTCTTTCTTAGTTTTCAATTAGAATTGTTCAATTTTGAAAAAAATTCAAAGATATCAAACATTCAGTTTCTATTACTCCTTACTCTCCTAAAACATAATAAATGAAGGGAGATACGGTTTTTAACTGACAATTGCCTAAATAAGGAAAAGGAATCTTAACAGCCAAAATTCCCTTGAAACCATCTTAAACTTCTGTATGAGTTGTAACTTATGTCTTGTATGCCTTATATAACTTCTCAAGAATGCATTCATTATAGAAATAATCCAAATTTAAAAAAAAAAAATGGAGAAGAAAAATAAATAATCTCAACAGCACAGTTATATGGTAACATTTTCATATAAAATGTAGTTAACTTCATGGTATAACCAAATACAAATTATAGTTTTATTATACTACTAATCTTAACTGAAATTAGATTATTACTAGCAAGACTATACCTGAATTATTAGATTTTTATGTTTACTAGATAAAAATCTTAAAATCATGCTAAATTACTAATGAAATTACAAAGGATGAATGTTATATTTTACAAAAGGCATGCTGGTAAAAACAGGATAAATTTAACAGCTATGTTTCTGATTTAATGCTACTATTTTTTATACATCTTCATCCTACACAAAAAAATAATAAAAATCACCATAGTAATGTAATTAGCTAAACAACTGGTTACACCAACAGTACCCAATCCATTAAATTATGTCATAAATAATGGAAAACTCCAAACACCAGTCATGAAAAGTAAATTTAAAGTATAATATAACTGGAATCACACTAACAATAGCCCTTAGCCTTGAGTTCCAAAGTAAGGGTAAGAAAAGATAGGGTGATACTCCAGCAGCTGAAATAGCACACACAGCATCAAAGAAAAATGGCCTCCAAGAGCCCCGACAGGGAAGCTCTTTGGAAGAAAAGACAATAAATGACACAGAAAAGAGGCAAAAATAACAAAGTCTCAAACAACAGGGAAACAAAAGAGTACTACCCATATACATTATTTGAGTACTCATAAATTGGGGACTATCTGAATAAAACTTAGCATAAAAAATTAAACTTTAAATATACTTACGGATCAATAGAAACTTTAATACAAGTCATGTTCTTATCCCTCTGTTTATTGTCAGCAGCATTAACTATAAAATTAAACATCTCAATGAGTAATATACAAAATTATATAAATAAATACATGGACACAACTGTATGTGCATCACTGCTTAATATAAACATCTACATACGGTAATAGTTAATGAAAATAATTACTATTAACTTCTCATATAAAATCTTATTTTCCAAATAATATTCCTAAATTGTATTATCACACCAAATTACTGTTATGTTTTCCACCACAAAAAAAGAGGAGGAAATGTTTTAGTGATACATATTAATCAAAACAAATTAAGTAAGAACAAACACCTGCATTTTACAACACCCAAATCCAGGTCTAAAAGTAAAAACTTTTGTTCAATTATATTTTCTCTTAGTAACAAGCATTTGCAGTCTATTGATCACTTTCAATAAACTAGTGACTTTATAGCCATATTGAATAGAAACCAGTTCATTTTTAGTTACAAAGAAAAAGTCTTTAACACCCTTAGAAATCAAAATTCTGTATCCTAGGCACTATACCTGACAATATAAATATTTTTGCATTCATTAACCACTGCTTCAAGGAAATTTGAACACAATCATAGAAGAAATATGCTCCTGACAAACACTTGTAATAAACTTAAAACAGTAAAATTATAATATGGAGGCAAGAGTTAAAGTATAAAATGCAATCCAGTTTTAATCTCTTATCTCTTCACCAAATACCAACAGAAGAAGCTCTGAGACCCATACAACTGCACTAAGAAACCTCAAGTTGCACTGATGAGGTGGCAGAGCAAGAGAATTTCTGGAGTGTCCTTGGTTAAAATATTTCCAAAGTACAAGCATTCCCTAGCAGTCAACTAGGCATTCACATAATTTAATTAATCATGTGATTTGGAGAGGACAGAGATCATTTACAGCAATGGTTATTACACTTGGCTGCCCAACAGAAATATCTGATTTGTTGGTGAAAAACATATTTACACATCCCACCAACTCAATGAATCTGCAAAATCAGTCCCTGTCATCTCCATATTCAAGATGCCTCCAGGTAACCGTGATGCTAGCAAATCCCAGATGACTACACATAGAGGAGTACAGACCAACTATGGGATTACAAATATAACACATTGATTTCATAGATGAAGAAAATGAAACAAAGATCAAACAGAGATATGAAAACATTACAGATCATGGTATAAATTTTCTGAAGATCATTTATATTCAGAAGGATAAAAGCCAGAGATACACCTTTCAAATTTATACTGGTTAAGTCTGGCTTTATATATAAAAGGACATTATGATGATATTAATAGAAACATGCATTAAATCCTAAGCAAGTACTCACCCAAAATTTCGTCAAAGATCTTGTATAAACCTGGCACAAAGGTAACCTCTCTGCAATTCATTCCTACATCTTCATCATACACCCACATGAACTGCATTGAAAAATTCAAAAAATTTTTTTACTCAATAAATCCTTAATATCAATTTTTCATAGTATAATCCACATCCTGTCATTTACACTATATGAATACTTAGATCTGCAAAGTAGAAAAACATATACAACTTTAGTAATAGTCAACTTCACTATTCATATTAAATTAACCTCAAAATTGAGAAATTGTTCATTTTTTATCAGGTTTGTATTATTATAAAGTCAGTTTTAATGTAAGATCAATAATTATTAGAAACAGTATTAAATAGTTGAAAAAATAAAAATATTACTTTTCATAAATAATGGAAAATTAATGTTTTTTTTTTTTATAATACAGGGAGCAGAGTAAAATAATACGAACAAAGCAAGACTTTGGAGTCAGAGAGATCTACTTTGAATCCCAGTTCTTACTAGTTGAGAGATATGAACAAGTTACTTAAATTTATGTAAGCTTCCCTTTCTTCATCTATAGAGACAACAGTACCCACTTCCCAAAATGGTTAGGATCAAATGAGATAATATATGTAAGAGAAGTTCACAGTAAGCAGTAAACAATAGTCAGTGTATATGTACAAATTCTGCAAGGTACTACCATTAACATTAACGACAATATGAAAAAGACTCACAAGGCTGGGTGCAGTGGCTCACGCCTGTAATCCTAGCACTCTGGGGGGCCAAGGTGGATGGATCACCTGAGGTCAGGAGTTCAAGACCAGCCTAGCCAACATGGCAAAACACTGTCTCTACTAAAAACACAAAAATTAGCCGGGTGTGGTGGCGCATACCTGTAATCCCAGCTACTTGGAAGGCTGAAGCAGGAGAATCATTTGAACCCGGGAGGCAGAGGTTGCACTGAGCCGAGATCACGCTACTACACTCCAGCCTGGGCGACAGAGCGAGACACGGGGTGGGGGGGCGTCGGGGGGTGATGGGAGATGGCGGGTGGGGAAGACTTACATAAAAAGTTCATATGGCACCATTTTACTCTATACTTCTTTTTTCTGATGGTTTTTTTTTTGAGACGGAGTCTCGCCCTGTCGCCCAGGCTGGAGTGCAGTGGCATGATCTCAGCTCACTGCAAGCTTCGCCTCCTGGGTTCAAACGATTCTCCTGCCTCAGCCTTCCAAGTAGCTGGGACTACAGGCGCCCGCCACCATGCCCAGTAAAAAAATTTTTTTTTTTTTGTATTTTCATTAGAGACAGAGTTTCACCATGTTAGCCAGGATGGTCTCGATCTCCTGACCTTGTGATCCACCCGCCTCGGCCTCCCAAAGTGCTGAGATTACAGGCGTCAGCCACTGCGCTCGGCCTCTTCTCATGGTTTTTAATCCCCAAAAAGAAGTAAATACATTTCTACTTCTAGATCTTTCACCCTACTTTGACCATGACTACAGATTTCCGTAGTCCATGAAATTACAGATTTCCGAAGCATGTAATTACAATAACTTTATCAGCATATTAAAAAGTAGATATTAGATGCACATCTCCTAATTTCAATCAATTTTAGCAATAATTACCTGCGTCAATGGCTCCACTGACCCAATGTATGTATCAGGACGAAGAAGAATGTGTTCAAGTTGTGTCTTCTTCTGATACACTCTCTCAACAGACAACTTCTTTGAAGAATCATTTTTGTTGGCAGTTTCTGACTCTTCTTTTTTTGCAGCATTGTTCTGATCAAAAAGAGTCTAAAATTAACCAAAAAATCAAATTTAAATAACCTACCAAGGGGTAAACAATGAGTATGGACACATGACATGGGTTTTCTTTTTTAATGACAAAATTATCTTTCAGACTCACTGATTTTTTTAAATCCTAAAGAAAACACAGGTCTATTTACTGACAGTCTGGCTCTTATTATACAACATGAACCTGTAGTTTTGACTGAGCCCAAAACGTGGGTATAGTCACCAGAATCACTAGAGCAGTCCCCAGCAATCCAAAAATACAAACATTTCCCAATTCTATAAGATATCAAGTTTGTTTGTTTGTTTTGTTTTTGAGACAGAGTCTTGCTCTGTCACCCAGGCTAGAGTGCAATGGTGTGATCTTGGCTCACTGCAGCCTCCACCTGCCAGTTTCAAGTGATTCTCCTGCCTCAGCCTCCTGAGTAGCTGGGACTACAGGTGCACACCACTATGCCCAGGTAATTTTTTTTTTTTTTTTTTTTTTTTGTATTTTTAGTAGAGACAAGGTTTCACCATGTTGGCCAGGCTGGTCTCGAACTTCTGACTGCAGGTGATCAGCCTGCTTTGGCCTCCCAAAGCGCTAGGATTACAGGTGTGAGCCACCACGCCTGGCCTCAAGTTAATTTTTGTGGTCCTCAAAACCTCCCAAGAAATTTGAGTTCTGGTGAAGTTACAGAATCACAACGACTGAACCTGGCTAGGCGCAGGAGCCCCAAAAGCTTCCAGATGTAAGCTCCCCACCATTAAGCTACTGAAGACTACAGTATAAACAAAAATGACCTACACAAAATATTAACCTATGTAGTTAATAAACACTGATATGACTGAAATGGCTTATAAAATCCTCAAATTTCACACATTTTGTAGATCATGCCAATAATTCTTCACATATCAGCTCTGGGTGTCCCAATACTGATCCCAGTTTCTCTACCGGTTTCAAGGAGGCACAGGTTGGTGATCTTAATTTTAAACATTCCTACAGCAGATGAGGATGTCAAATCAAATTTCCAAGGTCTACAAATTTCCTTGTCTTCTTAAGAGCAGCAGAGAATATACTTCTCTCCTTCTGGGATTCCTTAGTGCTGACAAATATGACATCCCACTAAAAAGATATTGTGATGGCCTATTTTTTCAGAATCAAAAAATAACTCAAAAGACACAATGAGAATTAAAATATCTTCACAGGCCTTCAAATTTTAGTAGAAATTAAAGAAACAGAATACAGATAATAGGAGATACAGAGATTTTGTGCATTAAAACAAGCAGTATGCAATTTCAATTCCTCTTTAAAGTTTTTATTTTTAAAAACTGTATCATTAAGTACGTTTAAAAATCAAAATACATGACCTCTGAAAGTCTAAACCAAGATAAGAATATATCCTGAGGAAACTCAAACATTAATTATAATTTCACAATGCAGTAAGTTTTATACACAGTTAAAGATTTAATAATATTTCAAAATAAAAGTATTAAAAATAACTCATTTTACTAGATTTTAAACTATATTCTTATACATTCCTAAATTTATAAGTTTTTCCATTAACACTGCTCAAAGACAATTAAAAATAGCTTTGGATAAAAAGAAAATAATTCTGTTTCACAAAGTTTTCACATTCTACTTCTGCAAAAGTTAGACGATGAACTAGCTGGCCAGAAAGATGAACTTTATTTTAAAATACCAGATAGTCTTCAGATTTCTAACATTCTTTGCTTTTTATGAAGAAATAGTTGTGATAAAAACAAATTTACATTTAAGGGCCAGGCGCAGTGACGTTAATTTATAGAAACGATTCTAACAATAAAATCATAATTTATTTTTTAATGGAGCCTCAAAATAGTTAGAACAAAGATCATAATCATTAAAATCACACTCTAAGAAAGTACTCAAAGAAGACAGACGCTATGGAATCGAAAGTAGGTAACATTTTACCATTAACTTAGAACTGCTATTCTAAGTCTGCAATTATTGACATAAAGGTTGAGGACACATGATAACCATACATGTTATCCTATTCCAGGATACTCTTCCAAAACCAACCCCATCATAAAGAAAATATTTTCAAGATTAGACTCAACCAGAGGCTCATGTCTATCTAATTTGTATGAACTAAACTGAACTAAAGGGCACACAGGGATTAAAAAAAAAAAAAAAGAAGTAAAACCTCACCTCATGCTTTCTTCAAGAATTTACAACTTTTTCCATACTTCCTTACTTATAATCACCACCTCTTCCCCCCTGCATCCTTTCCCAAATGGATATATTACAAAAAAAAGTTTGAAAGCTTGAACCCACTAAATTCCTATCAAGTTCAAAGACTTACCATTCTCGCTAAGATAATGTCTAAAAAAAAACAGGTAACATTTGAGTGTGGTCAGCCAGATGGCAAAACAAGAAACCCCAGGCCTTTCTTTCCCCATGAAGACAGGGATTCAACAATAACAAACAATCAACTGCCTTTGTGATAAGTTCCAGCACCCCAGGTGAGCATAAAATAGCATCAAAGCTCATGTCCTCCCTCCTATCTGCCCCAGCAAGGCAAGATTGAGAAAAACAAACATGACAACAACTTCCACCTTCTCCCTGGGGAGGAGCAGAAGAGGAATATACCTCCAATGGAACAGTTGGGGGCAGTGCTACCCTAGAAACTTCCTGACCGAATCTAAGTACTGACATTGAACAGGGCGCCAGGTTGAGGGTCATTGAGAACAAAAGCAATCAGTGCTTTGGTTTAGCATCAGACCCTGCAGTATAGAAACAGACACAAGGTGGAGCTCCAGTACTGTAGTTTACTACAGCACGAGAGGCCACAAGTAAAGCAGACAAACACACACCAGAGAGAGCAGACAGACGGACAGAGGAAAACCTCTTCAATTAAGAAATTACAAACCCAAAGAGGATGCATCCCCATAAAAGATTTGTTAGGTCTCAGGATTCTCTAGCTAGACTAACTGGATGAAGAAAGTCTTCCCAGTATGAAACCAGACGGCAAAGACCAGAGAGTTAGCTAAGACTTCAAATGCCAAAGCCCTAACAGAAAATAACAATACAAAGAAACAGGGAAATATGGCCAATTCAATGTAAAAAAAACTAAATTGCAGCCAGGCACAGTGGCTCACACCTGTAATCCCAGCACTTTGGGAGGCTGAGGCAGGCAGCTCCCTTGAGCCCAGAGCTCAAAACCAGTCTGTGCAACACGGCCAAATCTTATCTCTAGCAAAACAAAACAAAAAAAAATTAGCCAGGTGTGGCAGTGCACACTTGTAGTCCCAGCTACTTGGGAGGCTGAGACGGGAGGATTGCCTGAGCCCAGAAGGTCAAGGCTGCAGTAAGCCATCAGCACACGACTGTACTCCAGCCTGGGTGACACAGCAAGAGCCTGTCTCAAACAAATAATAAATAAATCACCACAAATTGGGCCTAAAGAAATGGAAATATATTGCCATATAAACAATTCAAATTAACTGCCATAAGGATGCTTAATGAAATAAATGAGTACAGTTGAACAAATAAAAACTCGGTGTAACAATGCATAAACAAAAGGAAAAAAATCAACAAAGATAAAAACTATGATGAAGTAGCAAACATTATTTCTGGAACTGAAGCATACAGTAAATGAATTGAAAATACACTAGAGGGATGTAACAGTAGACTTGAGCAGGCAGAATTTTTTTAAATCAGCAAATTTGAAGACAGGACTTTCAAAATTGCCAAGGGAAAGGAGCAAAAAGGCAAAGGAATGAATAAACATAAAAAGAGCTTAAAGAACTTATGGGCCACTATCAATCAGAACAACATATACATTATGTAAGCCTCAAAGGAGAAGAAAGGGAGAAATGGAGACAAAGCCTATTTGAAGAAATAATAGCTGAAAACTTTCCAAATCTGAGGACATAAATGGACATACAAAGAAGCTCAAAGAACTCCAACAAGGATAAATCTAAAGAAAACTACACCAAGACACATCATAATTATACTGTCAAAAGTCATAGACAAAGAGACAATCTTAAAAGCAGCAACAGACAAGTGAATCATCAATTACAAAGGAGCTTCTGTTAGATTACTAGCCAATTTCTCAGCAGAAACCTTGCAAGATAGAAGGGATTAGAAGAATATATCTGAAGTACTGAAAAAAAAAAAAAACCCACTGCCAACCAAGAACATTGTATCTAGCAAAAGTGCCCTTCAAAAATGAAGTAGAAATTAAGACTTTCTTAGATAAACAAACACTGGAACAGTTCATCACCACTAGGTTTGCCCAACAAGAAATGACAAAGGGAGTCCCTTAAAGCAAAAGGATAAAAAATAGCAACACAGTAACACAAAAATACACAACTCCCTGGTAAAGTCCAAAGAGACTTCAAAAAGTTCTTGGAAAAATGGAATCAAAAGATAAAAATAAAAAATATGAATTTTATTTCTCAACAAAAGCTCCATAAAGGTCAAGACACTTTTATAAGTGATGATATCAGCCATTTAGCTCAACTCTAAAGAACCAAGGGTCTTGGGAATTTAACCATGCCAATGCAGTCTTTTCACATTATCAACTGAAAAAAATAGGTGCCTTTTAAAGATTTAAGATTAGTAAACAAAAAAAGTAAGAAGGAGCGAAATCAGGATTATAAGATGGATGCCTAATTATTTATCATCAAAACTCTCATAAAATTGCTCTTGTTTGATGAAAGGAACGAGCAGGAGTACTGTCATGATGGAGAAAGACTCTGGTGAAGCTTTCCTGGGGATTTTTCTGCTAAAATTTAACCTAACTTTCTCAAAACACTCTCATAATAAGCAGATGTTATCGTTTTTTGGCCTTTCATAAAGTCAACAAGCAAAATGCCTTGAGCATCCTAAAAAACTGTTGCCAAGACCTTTGCTCTTGACCTGTCTGCTTTTGCTTTGATTGGACCACTTCCACCTCTTAGTAGCCATTGCTTTGATTGTGCTTTGTCTTCTGGATTATGCTGGTAAAGCCCTGTTTCATTTCCTGCTACAATTCTTTGAAGAAATGCGTCAGGATCTTGATCCCATTTGTTTAAAATTTCCATTAAAAGCTTTGCTCTTGTCTGCAGCTGATCTAGGCACAATGGTTTTGGCACTCATTGAGTGGAAAGTCTGTGAATCTTTAATTTTTCATATAGAATTGTCGAAGCTGAACCAACGGAGACATCTATGGTGTTAGCTATGGTTTCTGCTGTTAATCATTGGTCCTTTTAAATAAGGGCATGAACATGATTAATCTTTTCCTCACAAATTAATGTAATGGTCTGCTGCTGCAGGCTTCATCTTTAAATCTTTAGCATCATCTCGTCTCTTCTTAAAAGAAGTTATCCATCTGTAAACTGCTCATTTATTTGAGGCATTGGCCCTGTAAACATATTGTAAATCAATGATTTTACCATTCTTCCACCTAAGCTTCTTCATAAACTTGATGTTTGTTCTTGCTTCAATTTTAGCACAATTCATATTGCTCTGACAGGGGCTCTTTTCCAAATGACATCTTATCCTTCTTAGTACCTCAAACTGGATTTTGTTCAGACATGTTGTAACAAGTTAGTACAAGTTTATTTTGATAAAAAAAATTTTGAAATCCATGCACAATTTTCTCATAATACACATTTTCCATGAACTTTTTGAAGACTATTTGTATACTGACAAATATGGCATCTTCTAGTATTGTAATACAGTAATACAAATCACTTAAATATAGTATAGAATTTTTTAAAGCATAAAAAATAATTCTAAATCTGTGTTAAAATACACACAATATAAAAAGAGGTAAAGTATCATCAAAAACAAAGCAGGGGAGGGAAGAGGTGAAAAAAGGAAGAGTTTTCGTATGTAACTGAAGTTACTAATTTAAAATTTATTTTTATCACTTGAAGACATGTTATGTAATTGCAAGGTAAAGTCAAGGAAAATATCTGTAGAATATACACAAAGAGAAATCAGAAGAAAATCAAAACATGTCACTAAAAAAAAAAAATCAATGAAACACAAAAGAAGTCAGCAAGGGAGGAAAGATGGACAAAAAAGCTATAAGACATATAAAAACAATAATCAAAATGGCAATAGTGAGTCCATGTCAATAATTACTTTAAATATAAATTAGGCCAGGAGCGGTGGCTCACATCTGTAATTCCAGCACTTTGGGAGACCGAGGTGGGCAGATCACTTGAGGTCAGGAGTTAGAGACCAGCATGGCCAATATGGTAAAACGCCATCTCTACTAAAAATACAAAAATTAGCCAGGCATGGTGATAGGCATCTGTAATCCCAGCTACTTGGGAGGCTGAGGCAGAAGAATCACTTGAACCTGAGGCAGAGGTTGCAGTGAGCCAAGATTGTGCCACTGTACTCCAGCCTGGACAACAGAGGGAGATTCCGTCTCAAAAAAAAAGAATTAAGTGCCCAAATAAAATACATAGATTGGCCAATGGAATAAAAAAATAAGATCCAACTACAGGTTGTTTACAAGACACCTGCTTCAGATCCAAAGATGCACAAAGGCTACAAATAAAAGGATGGAAAAAGATATTCCATAAAACTGGAATCTGAAGAGAGTGGCCGTACTTACATCAGACGACATAGACTTTAAGACAAAAACTGTCACAAGAGACAGAGTAGGACTTTATATAATGATAAAAGGGTCAATTCACCAATAAGATATGCACCTAACATTGCAGTTCCCAAATTTATGAGCAAACACTGACAGAAGTGAAGGGAGAGAGAGACCAACACAATAATAGTAGGAGACTTCACTAGCCCACTTTCGGTTATGGATAGAACAACCACACAGAAGATCAATAAAGACACAAAGAACTTGAACAACACCATAGACCAATTGGACCTAACAGACATACTCAGAACATTCCAATCAACAACAGCAGAATACACATTCTTTTCAATGGCACTTGGAACATTCTCCAACATAGACCACATGTTACGTGACAAAACAAGTCTTAACAAACTTAAGAAGACTGTAATCACATAAGGTATATTTTCCATCAACAATGGAATTAAACTACAAATTAGTAGTAGAAGGAAAACAGTAAAATCCACAAATAAGTGGAAGTTAAACAACTCACTCTCATACAACCAAAGGGTGAGAGATGAAATCACAAGCGAATTTAGAAAATATCAGGAGACAAATGAAAACAAAAACACAATAGACCAATATTTATGTAATGCGGCTAAAACAGTATTACACCTAACATTAACAATCAGTAAAGATCTTGAATTAACAACCTAACTTTAGACCCTTTCAAAGAACTAGGAAAAGAGAAACTAAACCAAATCAATAAAGGGAAATAAAGATTAAAACAAAGATAAATAAAAAAGAGAATAGAAAAACAATGAGGAAAAAAAAAATCAATGAAACCAAGAGTTTGTTTTTTGAAAAAATTAACAAAACTGACAAACCCTTAGCTAGATTACATAAGAAAAAAAGAGATAATCAAATAACTAAAATTAGAAACGAAAGGGGACATCATAATTGATGTCACAGAAATAAAGATTATAAAAGACTTACATGAACACATATATGGCAACAGATTAGATAATCTAGAAGAAATGAATACATTCCAAACATATAATCTACCAAGACTGAAACATGAATAAAAAATCTCAACAGCCCTATAACAAATAAGAAGATGAAACAGTAATCAAAAACTTCCCAACAAAGAAAAGCCCCGTACCAGATGGCTTCACTTGAAAATTCTACCCAATAATCAAAGAAGAATTAACTCTTCAAACTCTTACCAAAAAATGAAGGGCAGGGAACACTTCCAGAATCATTCTATGAAGCCAGCATTTCTCTGATATAAAAACTAGAAGACAGAACCAGAGGACTACACAGCAATACCCGTGATGAAGACTGATGCAAAAAATCCCCCCAAAAATACTGGCAAACTCAGTTCAATAGCACTTTTTTTTTTTTTAAGAGAGGGTCTCATTTTGTTGCCCAGGCTGGAGTGTAGTGGCATGATGATGGCTCATTGCAGCCTCAACCTCCCAAGTTCAAGTGATCCTCCCACCTCAGCACACCCACCCTCCTCCTTAATACCCCATAACCCCTGCCCCAAGTAGCTAGTACTACAACTGTGTGCCTCCACATCTGGCTAATTTTAAATTTTTCTAGAGACAAGGTTTTACCATATTGTCCAGGATGGTCTTAGCCGCAAGCGATTCTCCTGCCTTGGCCTCCCAAAGTGCTGGGATTACAGACAGGAGCCACCATGCCTGACCCAACAGCACATTAAAAGGATTACACACAATAAGCAAATGGGATTTATACTTGAAATGCAAGGATGTTTCCAAATATGAAAACAAATCATTGTACTACACCATATTAACAAAATGAAGGGCAAAAAACACATTATCATCTCAACTGATGCGCAAAAAGCATTTGACAAAATTCAACACACTTTCCTGATAAAAACACATAACAAACTAGAAATAGAAAGAAAACACCTCAATATAATAAAAGCGATACACAAAAAGCCAACAGCTAACAGCACACATACTGGTGAAAGACTAAAAACTTTTCCTCTAAGATCAGGAGGAACAAGGCAAGGATGCCCAACATTGCCAATATTCAAGATAGTATTAGAAGTCCCAGTCAGAGCAATTAAGACAAGAAAAGGAAATAAAAGGCATAGAAATTGGAAAAGAAGTAGAACTATGCTCACAAATGGCATAATCTTATAGTAAATAACCCAAAAGATTCCACAGAAAAACTATTACAACTAATAAATGATTTCAGCAAGTTGCAGGATACAAAAATCAGTTATGCTTTCATGCAGTAACCATGACCAATCAAAAAAGGAAATTATGAAAACAATCCCATTTACTATAGCATCAAAAAGGATAAACTACCACAGAGTAAACTTAACCAAGGAGGTAAGAATAATGTCAAAATACAAAACACTGTTAAAAGAAATGAAAAAAAGATACCGATAAATGGAAGGGCATTCCATTCTCATGGATTTAATAACTTAAAATATTGTTAAAATGTCCAAACTATCCAAAGTGATCTACAGATTCAATGCCATTCCTACCAAAATCCCAATGGTATTTTTTGCAGAAATACAAAAAAAAAAATCTAAAATTCATATAGAATCTCAAGAGGACCCATATAGCTAAATCAGTCTTTAATCAGAAGAATAAAGCTAAAGGCCTCACACCTCCTGATTTCAAAACCTGATTTTACTACAGAACAACAGAAATCTAAAACAGCGTGGCACTGGCATACAGACAGAAGAGACCGACAGAAATAAATCCTTACATAAAAGGCCAAATGATTTTTCACAAGAATGCCAAGACTACACATTGGGGAAAGGACAGTCTCTTCAACAAATTGGGCTGGGAAAACCGGATAACAAGCAAAAGAATGAAGTTGGACTCTCACGCCACATACAAAAATTAACATAGATTAAAGACCTAAAAGTAATACCTAAAACTCTGAAACTCCTAGAAGGAAACATAAAGGAAAACCTTTGAGACATTGGATTTGGCAATGATTTCATGGATATGGCACCAAAATCACAGGCAACAAAAGCAAAAATAGACAAACAGGACATCAAACTTAAAAATTTCTGTGCACCAAAGAAAACAACTGACAGAGTGAAAAGGCAGCATATGGAATGGAGAAAATATCTGTAAACCATCAAATGGTTAATATCCAAAATAGGTAAGGAGCTTCTATAACTCAACAATAACAAAATAACCCCATTCAAATGGATAAAGGATTTCAATAGACAATTCTCCAAATAAGATATGCAAATGGTCAACAGCATATGAAAAGATAATCAACATTACTAATAAGAGAAATGCAAATCAAAATCACAATAAGATATCACCTCACACCTATTAAGACAGCCATCAGAAAATAAGTGTTGGTAAGGATGTGGAGAAACTGGAACATTTCTACACTGTTGGTGAGAACATAAAATGCTAGAAAAATGCTCAGCCATTATGGAAGTAGTGTGGAGGTTCCTCAAAAAATTAAAAATAGAATTACTACATGATCCAGCAATCCCACTTTTGGGTACATATCCAAAAGAATTCAAAGGAAAATCTGAAAGAGATATTTGCACACCCATGTTCACCACGGTATTATTCATAAGAGCCAAAACGCGAGGCAACCCACTTGTTCACTGATGTATGGATTTTTAAAATGTGGTATATAGATACAATGGAGTATTATGCAGCCTCAAAAAACATGGAAATCTTGTCATGTGCTATAACATGGATGAACCTCAAGGATATTATGCTAAACAAAATAAGCCGGTCACAAAGGACAAATACTGTATGATTACAATCATATAAAGTATCTACAGTAATCAAAATCATAGAAACAGAAAGTAGAAAGGTGGTTAACCAAGGGCTGGGGGGAGTGGGAATTAGTGTTTAGTAGATATAGTTTCAGTTTTGGAAAATGAAATACTTCTAGAAATCTGTTGCTTAACAATGTAAATATATTTAACACTACTGAACTCTACACTTAATGGCTAAGACAGTAAATTTAATGTTGTATGTTTTTTACAACAAAAAAATTGAACATGTGAAATGTAGGTGACTTTGTCTAATACTATTTGTAATTTTCTCTAGGAAGAACATAGAAATACTGTAAAATAAGTGTGACAAATGTGTGACAATACACTTTTTTCTAAATATCATATGACAAGTATTGAGGAAAGAAAAAGAGATACCATTCTATTTAAAGTCAGGAAAAGCCTTAAGGGATACATATTATTTGTAGAATACAATGGAAGTCATTTGCAGATATTTCAAATCAATTCCGAATTATAATATCAAACAACTTATAAAATCTGACACAGGGCATGGTGCCATAGGCCTGTAGTCCCAGCTACTCTGGAGTCTGAGACCAGAGGATCAATTCCCTGAGCCCAGGAATTTGAGACCAGCCTGGGTGATAGCAAGCCTCCATCACAAAAATAAATAAATAAATAAAAAACTAAAAAACAAACAAACAAAAACCCTTAATATAAACCCTTAAACTTGGACATTTCAATGAGTAAATAAGTTTAAATTACTATACTAAAAATAATTGGTGTTAATCTTTTATTGCTCTAGCTTTTACAGAAAATTTGTATTAGTAAAGATAATCAAGTATCTTTAAATTAGTAGTTTATCAAAATGGCACTGTTTAGTGGGCATTACAAAAGAGTATATATAAAACATGAGCCCATTTTTGTCAGAAAAAAATTATGCATAATATATGCATGCGTAGGAAAAAATGTGAAATATGCCCAACAGAATATCAATAAAAATTATCTATAGAGTAGAAATACATGCCCATTTTTATCTTTTCTACACGTTTTCTAATTTTCTACAATGAATGCATAAAGAAATATGTTAAAGGCTTATTAACCCATGTATGTGAAAATATAATTAAGCTAGAATAAAACTGAAGGTTTCTTTTCCTAGAGGCAATGTTTACACCTATTTATTAGTTCTGCAACCCCAACTTTCTCACTAGAGGCTATGCAAAAACAAAATCAAAATACACAAATAAGATTGGCAGCCTTGGCAGAGTAGAAAGTAGAAATTAACACTAGAATCCAATTTGTCTTTTACGTTCCCATTCTCAACAAATGGTAATTTACATTGCTCACTGGCTCACTAGTGGCAAACACAGGAGGTTCTCCCCTGAGACTTTTATATGTTTTTGTAACAGAAACCTGAAATAATAGTCTCTTTCAACTCCTGTTTATCAGCAGAAAGTTGTCCCCTGAGCAATGTCCAGGTCACTAAAAATCAAAATCTGGGGTAAGGGGAGAGAGGGCAATTTACCCAGTTAATAGGATGATCCCATCCCTAGAACAAGTATGCATATTTAATACAAATCACCTTTGGCCTTAGAAGAGAGAAGCTAAATAAGAAACCTATTCTGCACCTTCTCCCTTGCTGTAATCATCACTATCTCTATCTCTTAAAAAAAATGTCACCCTGGGTAGCTCTTCAGTTTTAACACTTTTGCTGACAATATTCAGAAAAGAGAACAGGAAATTGCCTTGAACAACCACAAACTAGCAAACTCATATCTGCATGTTTATAAATGCACCTCAACTCTACAGATCATAAAAGAGAGTGATGTATATTTGACACATGCAGGCTAAC
Source organism: Pongo abelii (assembly GCF_028885655.2). Lineage (NCBI taxonomy): Eukaryota > Metazoa > Chordata > Mammalia > Primates > Hominidae > Pongo > Pongo abelii. The sequence goes on along the minus strand of NC_085928.1, from coordinate 129,016,732 downwards.
AGAATTATGCTCACTTTAGACCCAGAAGAGTCTTTTGATTTTACCTTTTCTTATTCTTATATGTTCATAGTAATAAGATATCATGTTCTATAGCAATTGCTCCCAGTACTCCACATCGAATAAAAATCAACAACATGCCTTTAAAAATAATAATTCACCGGCCGGGTGCGGTGGCTCACGCCTGTAATCCCAGCACTTTGGAAGGCTGAGGCGGGCGGATCACGAGGTCAGGAGATCTAGACCATCCTAACATGGTGAAACCCCGTCTCTACCAAAAAATACAAAAAATTAGCAGGGCATGGTGGCGGACGCCTGTAGTCCCAGCTACTTGGGAGGCTGAGGCAGGAGAATCACGAAAACCCGGGAGACGGAGCTTGCAGCGAGCCGAGACAGTGCCACTGCACTCCAGCCTGGGCAACAACAGAGCGAGATTCCATCTCAAAATATATATATAATAATAATTATTATTATTATTATTTACCAAGAGCATTTTGAATAAATTTGCATTAAGACTAATGACTGAAAACTTGTTATTTAAGTTTATTTGTAATTTATTTCCCTGCCTTAATTTATGTGAACAAATTACCAAACTACTGATAGTAATAAACAATGCCAGCATCCAATTAAATTGGAATCTAAAAAAATCAAGGCTACATTTTCATTCTCATAAAGACAATAAAAGTGTAAAATAATCACCATATTAAATTTCCTACACATATCTAAAAGTTGTTTTAATTATATTCTTTTTCATTTATAAATATGATAACATCATTGACTTTTTCTGAATTTCAAAAGACGGCTGCCAAATTAAACAAAGCATTTGGGGAAAATTTAAAATTATAACAAAAATATCAAAATAAATATATAGACTATATATTTTAAATATTAACCTATCTTATGGCACTTTTGCAATATTGCTAATGCCTAATAAAAAACAGATTTAATACTAATCAAAGATTTGATCTTTTTCAAGAACATTTCTCAATCATCAGAAGAAAATGGAAAACATTCCAGTAAAACTTCCTATTTTTCAGAACGACTATACACCAAGATCATTCTGCAAAACAAAACAAAAGATTCTTCAATGGACAGAGCTGTCACCTGAAATATAGCAATTTGGCAGATGCACCCAGTTTGTTTTTCTGAGGGAGAATGAAGTGCTGACAAAGAGGGTAAAGGAGATGGTTTGCCAGTTGGTACTAAAAAAGAAGTGAGCCACTCATTCACATAATCAACACAGAAAGCTCACCATCACCAGGCCAACAAGAGTGGAAGTGGGGGCTGGCAGCCTAGCAACGAGCCCCTTCTTTTACCTTCTTCTGTACAATCCCCTCAGACTTAACACTAACCTTTTATAACGTCTCCTCTCTCTTTTCTCCCTCAAGGCTGCCATCCCATGATGTTCATTCTAACCATATTTCACCTATATGTAAATGGAGAGGCCATGTTATCTACCCGCCATTAATGGAGCAAAAAGCAACAAATTGTCCCCCATCTATGCTCCTTCAGAAATACCCTTCTAAACAAAGGGGCAAGGAAGAGATAAGAGATACTTAAGACAGTAACAAATGCTTAGACTTCTGCTATGAAAATAAATAGGCTTTCTCTATAATAAAGGGAATGAAAATACTTATCACTGGATTAAAAAAGAAGGGAGAATGTATGTGTGAACCCATCTGGGAGCTACTATGTGCCAAGCACTACGATAATCTTAATTAATCCTTATATAGTATCTCCATAAAATAGACACTGTTATAATTCCCTTTGTACAGATGAGATAACTAAGGTTGGGATAAGTGTTTTCCCAAAGCTAACAAAACTAGTACTTGAAAAAGGTGAATTATGAAACTAGATGATCTGATTTCACAGCCCATACTCTTAAGCATTATGCTATACTAGATACACATATTCTAAAAAGGAAATATACTCCTTAGCTTTTTGTATGAAAGTAAAAGGTTAGTAGAAAAAGATAGGTATATCCCAGATGTCTCCTTATTCTGTCATATCAGAATATAAAAGATGAGTTGTTTTGTCTTTCAATGTTTTTAAAGTTGAAGGCTGTATAAATGTTAAGAACACTGAGTCTGGTTTAAATTCCACCTGTGCCTTAACCATGTGCCTAAGAATTTGTTACCTAATCTCTAAACGCGTTTCCTTCTCTGCAAATAGGAATAACTATAGCTACTTCAACTTTTCGTTAAAATGGGGTTCTATATGTGTTAATATTTTTAAAAATTCAAGTTTATTTTTTAAAGTGTACTCAGTAAAATGCAATTGTTCCCAGCACCTAACCAACAAATCTGGGATTACAGGTGAACATACTTTGATTCAGAAAAATTAAGTTTATTTAAATAGTGCCTAAATACTGCTATATCATGTACTTGAGAATGTATCTAAAAAACACTACTTAAACTCTCGTCATACTAATGATAGAAGACTTTTTAGGAAGTCAGCATGTCAATTATCCAATTTGTTAATAACTGAGACTGGATTACGTATCCAGAGCTTTGTTCAACACTATAAAGGACATAAACAAGGAAAATACATGCTCTCTAACTTCAGAAGTTTGTAATATTGTTAACGCAAAGTTATCATGCATGAAAGTTACATAAAAAATAAAGACTTCTGTTTTATGATTCATGACAGTAACAAACATTCAATGAAGAAAAAGATGAGTATAAACTGGAAAATAATAATGTGACGAGGCTCTGAGCTAGCCCTGAAAAGCAGTTAAGATTTAGACTAGTAAAGAGAAGTGAAAAAGTAATTCTGGATGGAAGGCAAATATGCAAAGACAAAGTGACAAAAACAAGCATAATTTGTATAGGGGACAGTGAAGAGATAAATCTAACTATGGAGACTATAATAAATTTCATTGGAAAGGGCACATAGTTTATGAAAGTCTGGCTCAGCAATTTAGACTCGCAACAGTAAACCACTAAAGCAAGGTTCTTAAAACAAATCTTTAAACAATATTTAAATACACAGTCATGTGTAATTAGAGATATTCACAGTTCAAAAAATATGTTATATATTTCAAAAAATTTTACTTTTGAGAAAACTACAATGTTATTTGTGGTTATACAGTTTTTCAAAACGAGACTTAACTGTTAGAGATAAATACTGAAATATTTACAGAGAAAGTGATAAAATTCTAGGATTTGCTCTGCTTCAAAAGAATGAGAAGGGATAAAGTGGGTGGTCTTAGGTTGATTTTTTTTTTTTTTTTTTTTTGAGACGGAGTTTCACTCTTGATGCCCAGGCTGGAGTGCAACAGCGTGATCTCGGCTCACCGCAACCTCTGCCTCCCAGGTTCAAGCGATTCTCCTGCCTCAGCCTCCCAAGTAGGTGGGATTACAACCATGCGCCACCACCCCAGCTAATTTTGTATTTTTAGTAGAGACGAGGTTTCTCCATGTTGGTCAGGCTGGTCTTGAACTCCTGACCTCAGGTGATCCGTCTGCCTTGGCCTCCCAAAGTTCTGGGATTACAGGCGTGAGCCACCGCGCCCGGCAGGTTGATAATTATTGAAGCTTAAGGCTAAATAGAGGGAAGCTTGTTATACTACTCTGGTTACCACTTTTTGAGATGCTTAACATTTCCCATTAAAAATTTTTTTTTAATCTACCAAGTTAGAATATTGTTGGGAAAAAGATCAAGTCATGTAACTATATTCTAATATTTCCACAAATGTATTTGCTACAATCACTTATGATACAAGACTGACAGAATGAACCAGACTATTACTATCTACTAACCAAAGCTCTACAAAGAATTAATTCAAGAAACCCTGCTGCCTTAAGAGAAGCCTTTGTAACTGCTATACATTTTAAATCAAAATAGCTTTGCCATGTTTATATTTTTCACTTTTTTTAATTCTAAAAAATTCTGGTGAGATACTACTACAAATCAAACACAAACCAAATGAATTATTAAAATAAGTTAATGCCAGTCCTAAAACCACTTGGCTTTGTAGTTTCAGATATTGAAAGGCAAATTTTCATGCAATGACATTAACAACACATGCTGGCATGCATCCCAACAGTAGTTAATATCAGCAACACACGGCATACAACTCCTCACCCAGAGTAAAGAAATCAGGGGCTAATTCTATTTTTATTTCTTCCTGTTATCCACAAGCAGGTGGCAACATAACACTAGCTTCAATAAAGCAGACGAAGTTACCTTTCTCAAAATAGATGACCACTGCAATAAAGCCCCAACTCGTGCAAAGGAAAAATTAATTTGCTTTTACCCCAGCTAAACGATATTTTATGTAAAAGCAACTGCAATCTATTATTTGACTGTGCATTTCTTGAAGTTCACCAATAATAACAAACATTCATTAAGCCCAGCACTGTGCTACATACCTTATCTCATTTCATTCTCAATGCAACCTTATTTGACAGATAAAAAAACAGGCTTAGAAAGGTTAGGTTCCTTGGGAAAAGTCCAACTAAATGTGTTGGAGAGACAGTATCTGAACCTACATCAGCCTGACGTCAAAGCCCATAACTACCTCACTATATTGCCTCCCATAAAATCAAACCAGTCTATATGATCAATGATGTATATTATGGACATAAAGATGCTCATATAACCTTAGAGTAAGCATCAACTCTTAAAGAAGACTTATAGGAGTGATTATCTTTTTAATAAACTTCTAATTCCATAAGATATACTCTATAAATAAAAGACTAAGTGATCTTCACTTCTCTTTATTTTACTGCATTTCCCATATTTTCCATAATCCGCTTTATAATGAAAATTCCTTTAATCAATAAGTCAATTTCAGTTTCAAATGGATTTTTCTATCTTTAATGAGATCCTCCAAGTTTTGCTAAATTTATTAGCAATGAGTTTCCTATGGAGCTTGAAAGAAATAAATTGTCATTTAATTATCTACAAAATTATATAACAGTTAATTAAAGTACTGCTATCAAATGTTAAAGCCAACAATCCACTATAGAGCAAAACGTTTGCCATTATAGAACCAGAGGTCTTCAGAGGAAACACCGATCAGGCCTCAACACTTCCAAATAGTGAATGAGAACTTACAATACCATTTGGCTGTCTAAGTCAATTTTCCGATGTCTGATTTTAGTGACGGGGTAAAAGCCATTAATTCTGAAAGTCATTATTTTGCATGTATGTGTCCATCTCCTCCTCCTTCCTCTCACATACCCTCTACTGCAAGTCCACATGGACCACTGACTTAGTATCTGACATTTTCTCTCCTGGCTCTAGTCCCTTCATACTTTCATTCTACATAATTGGAGTAATATACAACATTCAGAGAATTTCAACAATAAGAGCATGGCAAGTTATTTTGCAATGTACCCTGGCACGTAAACATAAGTGATTAAAATGTTTTGCTGCTGTCAGTAACACCCTTTTTATAAGAAGCAGTTGTCAATATAGCACAAATTGCTATTCAACTCACCTAAACCTCACCCAAACAAAGAGAAAATGAATTAAGTAACAAAAATGCCTGTATGAAAGCTCCCTTGAGGTGTTTAAAACAGGGACGGGGGAATAGACCATCGAAAGTCCACAAAAATGTAACACTTTTTACTTTTCTCCGAAATACCTAGGTTTTCTGTATAGGAAATGACCCTGGTCTGAACTCTGCGCTGAGCAAGTGAAATGCCCGTGAATTATCGACCTGTCGTGGGAATCCGGTCTCCCTTCCTCCTTCCGCTGCAGCTACTTCTACTTCCCAGCAGGAACTGAGCGTCGAAATCCTTTAACTTCAGGACTAAGCACTTCAGTCACCTCTCCGGGACATCCATTCAGCCCCCACCCCGTTACACCTGCGATGCTGACGTAGGCAAGCACTTCTTTTAATAATCTCACCCTGACAGAGGGACGACCTACAGTATTAACTGCTGTGAAAGTCATCCCAAATGCGCTCTCAATTGAACGAGGCTTTCCAAATTGAAGTGCAAGTTCCTGTGGAAGTCCCAATGCATTCTTCTTTGAGATTAAAGCCCCAGAAAGGGCTGCATTTAGAATACACACACACCCCTTTTCCCAGGGTTTTCTTGAACTACATTTGGAGAAAATGCTGCCCCACACAGACACACTTGCATTATCGCCATCCCCACCATTTCAGGCTCGGCTGCCCCGGAAGAGTCTGGTTAAAAAGAAAAGAGAGGAAGCGGGGGCTATATGTTACGTTCGTGGTTTTGTCCCCCCCACCAAAGTTTCAAGTACACATTACGCTCTGGCAGTCAGGGCTTCCAGAGAGATACAGAGAAAGAAAGAAAAGGCGCGGGGAGCGGGCTGGAGGATTCTACAAGCACAGGCCCCTATAGAGAGCCCGTTCGGGAGACGGGATTTCCCTCCCTTTCCTCTCCCCCGCCCGTTCGTAATTCTGCCCCCGCCGCGGGCCCGGAACAATGCAGCCGCCCGTCCCGGGGACCAGCCACTTACCACCCAGGTCAGTGCCCCGTTGCCGCCGCCCACGCCGGCTCCCGCGCCGCAGCCACCCGACTTGGCCATGGCGAGTGCCTCCAGCTCACAGGCCCTGAGGCCGCAGCCGCCGCTCCCGCCTCCCTGCGGGCCTCTGGGCCCCTCCGCTCCGCACCCACCGCTCCACTCGCCGCACTCCTAGCCGCGCCGACCCCCGCGCCCCATCGCGAAGACCCGGAGCGGACGTCCAGCCGAGCCCGCTGAGGAGGCCGCGCCGCCGGCTGCCCTCAAACTCGAGGCGCGGCGTCCGCGTCGCCCGGGCCTAGCGCGGCGGCTGAGGAGGAGAAAGCAGGGAGCGACCGGCCGCGGCCGAGCGGCGGCGTTGCCTTCTCGCCCGCCCGCGGGCGCCGCTGCAGGCCGGGCTGAAGCCCGGGCGTGCGAGCCGCGAGGGCGGCCAGGGAGCCCGAGGCACTCGGACGTGGCGAGGACGCAGAGGTGCCTTGTCCTTCTCACACTCCGCGAAGGCCAGCCACTCGAGTCGCCAGAGCAGTCGTCCCGGTCGCCGCCGCTGCTTCAAAGGCCGCCTTAGCCTCGCTGCAGCCCCGGTTTCCTCACACACACACACCGAGAGGGACAATAAACAGAGCCGCCGCCGCCGCCACGGTCACCTCCCTCTTGTCCGGCATAACACCGCACACACACATTTGCACACCGGGGAGAGAGGGAGGGCGCGGCGGCCGCCCCCGCTGTCAGTCAGCGCCATGCCGTCCAATCCGGGCCTTGTCGCCACAGCCTCTCGGCCAATCCCAAAATTCCAAGCCCCCTGGAGGGGCGGGACCCGAGGGGGGAAACGTCATTGCGGGTAGCAACCGAAAGGAAGACTTGGGGTTTTTGTTTGCGTGTGTCTATGGGTTTTCCATTTGAAGGGAGAGCAGGGGCTGCTTCAAGGGTCAATTGAGGGCGGCAAAGGGAAAGGGTCGAATTGGCCTCGGGTCGATTGTAATCCTCCAAGCGTGCTGTTTACTCTGAGACCTAACCGGGAAGCCTAAGCGTTTCTTTGCCTGGGGCCTCTAAGGATGAGGATGGGGGCGGGGTGGGGATGGGGGTGGCAGGAAGAAGCCGGGGGCCGTCCCAAAGGGAAATTATTTTTAAAGAGCGGTTGTAAACCGCAGGCAAGACGTTGTAGACCACTGGTGCAAGGAGGCCCCGTGACCCGTCCTCCCCAAGGGCCTAAGTGGACGCTGCTGTCGAAAAAAATCATCTCAGACCTTCTCCATCCTCCCTCTCCTCCCCTCACCCCGAAAGAGCATATAGTCAGTTTCAAGAAAACTACATATGAAAAGCTGAAATGATAAGGGACACACAGAGAATGTTCTAGGGAATGAATGCAGGGTGGGTTGAGTGTTCTATTTCTACTGTTTGTTGACCTTTCTTCTCTGAACAATGCAGAGATGTCACTGTCACTTTTCTCATCTGTCCAGAACTGTGCCCCCTGCCTCTAAGAGGGCATGCTTAATTTTTAAAACTGCTTTCAGTGGAATTTTCAAATGCACAGTAAGGAATAATTTCATTCACATTAAAGCTTTCTAAGAATGAAAATTACCGATACAGCAACATCACAGTCTTTGGCAGATGGAAGATGGCTTTACTTCTTCCTGTTTTTCAGTGTAATTCCACTCATGTATTTATTGGGCGCACACTCTGCCACGCTATGCCAGGCTCTGCGATGGGTTCAAAATAAAAACAGGGCTCCTGATTTCAAACCATTTATAACCTGGCTTGTGAGACAGACTAAAAGGGAGCCAACGATCACCAAAATGAGTACTTGAAGGCATGAAGTGCCACCAAAGAGTTGTGATGAAAGCTTTTTATAAAGATGAAAACAGTATTACTGTTTTTTGAAGAGGTGTTTTTGTGAACTTCCAACTGTGCATTTCCTCTCAAGGGAAAACAAAAATGTCTCGGGTCACATCTTTAAACTGCATTCTGAGTCTAGAGGTGGAGAACTCTGAAACATGGAAATAATTTAAACATAGCTTTTTAATTAGCTCTCTGATGGCCATGTAACTTTGCCATACTAGGGACTTCAGAACAGTGAAGCCTTTCTTTACCTTGAACTTGGGGTGCAAACTTTTCTGAACCTGACCAAGTATCCATAGCCTTGTTATTTAACTTCCCTGAGCCTCAGTTTAGTGCTTGTTAAAATGATCTTGTGTTCTTACTGTGAGTTTGCATCTCCAAGTACACATGTATTTTGTTTGAAAAGGGGTAATTTTAAAGGCAATGAGTATTTTTATGAAGATGTATTAGGTAGAACCTAAGCTATAAAATATATAGCTGTCTCCTTTTTTAAACTTAAGTTGTCAAAGCTCTTTATCTTCCGTTTTTGTTGTTTTTAGAGACAGAGTCTTGCTCTGTCACCCAGGCTGGAGTACAGTGGCATGATCTCGGCTCACTGCACCCTCCACCTCCCAGGTTCAAGCAATTCTTCTGCCTCAGCCTCCCAGGTAGCTGGGATTACAGGCGCCCGCCACCATGCCCGGCTAATTTTTTTTACTTTTACTAGAGAAGGGATTTTCACCATGTTGGCCACCCTGGTCTCGAACTCCTGACCTCAAGTGAGCCGCCCATCTTGGCCTCCCAAAATGCTGGGATTACAGGCATGAGCCACCTCACCCGGCTTAGGTTCAGATTTTGAAATGAATAAAACAATATATTCAAAACTCAGATTAATAAAAATAATGTTCTTTTCACTTGCCTCATATGTGAAGCATTGAGTCCTTTTGTCTTCTCAGTATGAAAAAAACCCTTTAATAAGTGTTACTAGTTTTAAGAAAATACTGACTTACCCAGAAGAATTGCAAATAAGAATTGCTGAATATACATGAAAATCAACATTTTTAAAGCAGAAATTTGTGATGAGTGGAAGACAGAATCTACATTAAAAGTATCTCAGCTTCTAAAGAATTGTTCTTTTTAACTGTGCAGCAGACTTAGCATATCTTTATGATAAAATTGATTATACGCAATCAGTTTTCTGGGGTAATGTGAAGTAATTTTCAATTAGGGGTGGATCACCTGAGGTCAGGAGTTCGAGACCAGCCTGACCAACATCATGAAACCTCTTATCTACTAAAAATACAAAAATTAGCCAGGCGTGGTGGCATGTGCCTATAATTCCAGCTACTGGGGAGGCAGACACAGGAGAATCGCTTGAACCCAGGAGGCAGAGGTTGCAGTGAGCTGAGATTGCGCCACTGCACTCCAGCCTTAGCGACAGAGCGAGACTCCATCTCAAAAAAAAAAAAGCTTCTATATCAGGTTTGTCTAGTTTTAGATACTACTTTATATGTATATATTACATATAATGACTTAATTTCTACCCCATAGCAAGCACTGACCAAAAGGATAAACTAGAAATTAGTCATTTCTATAAACTGTATAAAGGTCTTTATTTAATCAAGATTTCTGAGTAGCTTCCATAGGAGCTTATCCTAACTACTTCAGAATTTCTATTTTTAGATCTTATATTTCCCTATTGTCGCAATGAAAAAGAAAATTAAATGCCTACTGTGTTAGGTACTCAGGAACTGGGAATTTAAAAAGGTGATGAAGATGCATTTTCTGCCTTAAGTTCACACTTGAATTATATAGTTTCGAGCTAATTATTTAATTGAAAAGCAATTTTATATTTATTCATTTGCTGTTTAATAAACAATTTACCTCTCTTTGGGAGACCAAGGCAGGCAGATCACCTGAGGTCAGGAGTTCAAGACCAGCCTTGCCAAGATGGTAAAACCCCATCTCTACTAAAAATGCAAAAATTAGCTGGGCATGTGCCTGTAATCCCAGCTACTCGGGAGGCTGAGGCAGGAGAATCGCTTGAACCCGGAAGGCGGAGGTTGCAGTGCACCAAGACCGCGCCACTGCACTCCAACCAGGGCAACAGAGCAAGACTCCATCTCAAAAATATATATATACATAAAAAATAAAAATAAACAATTTACCTGATGAGCCACACCTATCATCGCACTTTATACACAGTAGGTAATTTAATCAGTAAGTAAATTATCCAAGAAAATAGCAACTCAAAACCATACTTCTAGGTATCTGCCAAAGTTTCAATAGTTTCCACTTAAATATTGTGTATCATTCCAACATTGAGATTCAGTTGGGAGGAGGATGACAAATCTTTAACCTCGGAAGCATTTAAAGAAGCTAACATTTGAATTCAAAATTCAATATCTATAATTTCACCTCTCCTTTCTCATTGCATTAATTTTGTGGATCCTTATGATATACAAGGTTGCTGGGCTAAGAATAAGAAAAATTTTTAATGTGTGGCCTATGGTAGACTCAGTAAGTGATTGCCTAGCTAATAACTATTGTATGTTTAAATGTAATTTAGTTTGTTATAGTTCTTTAGAAGTGAGCTCAAGGAAGAAAAGTTACTATCAATGTGACTTTTTGGTTTTCAGCATTTCTCTAGTAAATATTATAGTAGATTATTAACTCTGCTTCTTCGAACTATTTAATTGCTACAAATAGTTTATAAGTATATTTTTACTTTTAAAATGGTATTTCAGCACCAAAAGTAACAAGTGTTTGCGGATGGCTGAAGATATCAATGATCATATTACTGAGTATTATTACCACTAGGAAGACAGACAGCAGGTAAAGTTCTTCAATTTCTACCTGTAATAATTACAGGGTACAGTATTTGTTTTGATTTTTTGTTTTGCAGGAGTTTGTTTTGATGTGTTTTGGTCAAATAAGCTACACTGATCTTCTGGTGACATTCTAATTATACAGACAGAAGGGACACTTTCACTTATATGATATAGCTCAATAATATTCAGGGTTCTCAGTAATTCAGGGTTCTCAATAATAATTCAGGGTTTTCATACAACATGGAGAATAAAATTAGCACGTGTCTTAAGAAAGTTGCTCTTGGCCTTTATAAAAATGTCTAATAATTGGTTGGACTTTCAAAGATGCATCTTGTTTTGAGAAAATTCTGCTTTGGGGGACATTAGATGTTATCATGCACCTGCCCTTCACCAACAAGATACACAATCTATCATGTGTATTACTAAGTTGTATTTGAAGTTTCTGGTTGCCCACAGTCATCTGATATTGTTACTTCATAGGTTTATAAGACTCACACCTTAAAAAATGAGACAGCAGTGGCTTTCCCAACTCGACTGTTTTCATTTCAGAAGAGTAGGGAACGGCCGGGCACAGTGGCACTTGTCTGTAATTCCAGCATTTTGGGAGGAACAAAACAAAAAAGGTACCTGCAAGTTATGTAAGGTGGTAATTAAAAATCAAAAATTTGAAAAGATACCATCTTTTAGTATGCCAATTAATAACAAAAAATAGCAAATTATTTCTGTTTCTTAAGAATTAAGAGGTCAGCCCAGATGTCATATATAACTAGTATCTTTATCTATCAGCTTTCCTCTTTGAGATGACTGTCAAAATGTGGAAAGATCCAAAAGAAGGCTGAAGAATGCAGACTCTTTAAGGAACATATTTCCGTTTTAAATGTTGTTTGGGAAAAGTAAAAGAGTAAGACTAGCATATTCAATAAAGGGTATACCACACAGTGCTAGCTTGTCAAAGAAAGTGCCTGGCATACAGTTGGTGTTCAATAAATAATTGCTTTACAAAAGGATTTGAGGTGTTATCAAGAAGCCTCCCTCAGAAAAATTTCATGCACCATCCATGGTGGTGCTGAAACTTGGCCATCTGAGATTCATTCTTCAGCATCCTTGAGTATTTTGTGTTTTCAGGTATTATTGATTGACTACCAGAGTAGGTAAAATACCTTAAACTTTAATCTGCTAACTTTATCGGTTAAGAGATGAAGAATTGGTTAAAGCATTATGTCTCTTTAGTAGTGAGAAACAGGACGGTATGAGGAGGGAAGGAAAAAAAGAAATTATTGGTACCAAAAGAATTGAGGGAGAGGGGAAGGGAGATGGAGAACAAAAGCATCAAATTGTGTCAAACTGAGTGGAGAAAAGAAACACTTTCTGCTCTGAAAGTAGATCAGCTGTAGCCTTGCCAGTGCTTATACTTTATTTCATTAAGAAGGAAAACCTCACTTATTGAGAACCCTGGTATCAATTTGTTACAGTACTAGTCAGGCCCTTTCACACATACTAGCTTAATTAACTTCCAACAACCCTAAGAGAGGTAGTATCATCATTCTTATTTCAGTCAAGAAAATTAAAGCTCATAGAAAGTCACAGGGCGGCCAGATGCGGTGGCTCATGCCTGTAATCCCAGCACTTTGGGAGGCTAAGGTGTGCGGATCACTTGAGGTCAGGAGTTCGAGACCAGGCTGGCCAACGTGGTGAAACCCCGTCTCTACTAAAAAATACAAAAGTTACCCAGGTGTACAGCACATGCCTGTAATCTCAGCTACTCGGGAGGTTGAGGCAGGAGAATTGCTTGAACCCAGGAGACAGAGGATGCAGTGAGCCGAGATTGTGCCACTGCACCCTAGCCTGGGCAACAGAGCTAGACTCCATCTCAAAAAAAAAAAAAAAAAAAGTCACAGAGCTAAGTAGTGAAACTGAAATCCAAGCCCAAGTCTCTTACTCGAAACCTCACCCTTTTGTCATACTGCCAAGTTGGCTAACATACTTGGCAATATAGCATATTTGGCTATGTGTTAAAAAGCTGGCAACACCGGTGAATAATTCTAGCCATTGGCCCTCAGTAGAACCCTTCGGTTGTTAAATTGTATTGCTGAACTATGGTGACAAATGTCTATCATTTGTATGACTGACTAGATGTTTTCTTTGAAACCAGTCTGAATCTACTTTGTCTTACCTTGTTACCTTTGCCTTACCTTGTTCAAAAAGCAAAGCAGGTTGCTTTTTGAAGCCCAAAGGATCAAAGAGAACCCAAAGCTCAAGGTCCTGTGAATCTTGTGATACCTCACCATCAATGTAATTTTATTTTATTTTTTTGGAAGATGGAGTCTCGCTCTGTCACCTAGGCTGGAGTGCAATGGCGCCATCTCGGCTCACTGCAACCTCCACCTCTCAGGTTCAAGCAATTCTCCTGCCTCAGCCTCCTGAGTAGCTGGGACTACAGGTGCATGCCACCACACCTGGCCAATTTTTTTTTTTTTTTGTATTTTAGTAGAGATGGGTTTCACTGTGTTGCCCAGGCTGGTCTTGAACTCCTGAGCTCAGGCAATCTGCCCACCTCGGCCTCCCAAAGTGCTAGGATTACAGGCATGAGCCAGTGCGCCCAGCCTGCAATTTTATACTTTATAATCCACATCCAGTGTCCTCATCATAGAAGATATTCAAATAGCTAACATTCCAATGCAGAGGGAAAAATACAGATATACTATGGGATTCCACTCTTGGATTCACATTTTGGATAATTTCAAATTCACAATAGAAGATATTAAAGATATCTTCAATTCAGAAGATATTGAAAGCAGCATACAAATTTCTCAAAGTGTTTAGTTATACAAGGAAGACTTATTTGTGAACACTCCATCTATTATATGAATTATTTGCCTTTTTGTAATCTATTTTTATGTGTTATATGTTTGCTTCTTCCATTCCAGCATTTAGTAAATCTTGTTTCTCAGTATACTAGAACTTTGAAGTATAAATGAGTATTTTGGAAATTATGTTTCAGAAACCATACACACTACTGTATAGTACCCATGCACAAGGAATGCACAAAACTCACTAGCATTTTTAAAGCCTCTGGGCAGTCCTGCAGTAAGCAAGTCAAACTTATTTAGTCTTGATACTCTTTTCAGGAGTATCTATTAACATCCTTGGAATTCATGTTTTAATGTAAAGACTTTGGGAACTACTGCCACTTTTTATTTTTGTTATTAGAACATGCTGCCTGGGCACAGTGGCTCACGCCTGTAATCCCGGCACTTCGGGAGGCTGAGGTGGGTGAATCACTTGAGGTCAGGAGTTTAAGACCTGCATGGCCAACATGGTGAAACCCTGTCTCTATTAAAAATACAAAAATTAGCCGGGTGTGGTGGCAGGTGCCTGTAATCCCAGCTACTTGGGAGGCTAAGGCACAAGAATTGCTTGAACCTGGGAGGTGGAGGTTGCAGTGAGCTGAGATTGCACCACTGCACTCCAGCCTGGGTAACAGAGCAAGACTCTGTCTTAAATAAATAAATAAATAAATAAATAAATAAATAAATAAATAAATAAAAACATGTTAATTTATATGTTTAGCAACTATATCTCTGGTTGAAAGCAAAGAACAAATTGACCCACAATTCTGCCATTCAGGTAATTACTGTTAACAGTTTGGTGAATATCTTTCTACTCCTTTTGCAAATTCTCAAAAGCTTTTACTTTAAAAAAAAAAAAAGGTAGGCTCTAATAAGTAATTTAAAATTACAAAAGAATGCTATCCCATTAGAATAGCAAAAATTTAAAAGACTGACTATACCAAATGTTAGTGAGAACATAAAGCAACACAGACTCTCATACACTGTTAGTATTATGGAGCTTACCACTGGATACCCCTTTGGAAAACTGTTTCTCAGTATCTACTAAACCACTTTGGATAACTGTCTCTCAGTGTATGCTAAAGCTAAACATTTACATATCTTATGAATCATAAATGTAACTCACAGTGTTATGGGATCCTTGGGGTGTCGCTTTACCAGCTGGAAACCTCTGTGGTCAGTGGTGCCTTTGCCTGAGTTTTGCTGTGGCCCACTGGGCTTGTTCTGCCCACTTGGCCTGGCAGGCTGCACCCAGCTCACACTACTGGCCTGGATCTTATGCCTGCCAAGGGCGAGCCAGGCATGGAGTGGCAGGGGGTGTGTAAGCAAGCATGGGGGTCCGGCCACTGCACACAGCCAGGCTTGCTGGCTGTGGCGGAGCAGGCTGCCCCCAGGCGCCAGCACAGGTGCTGGCTCCCTGCAAGGCTGCAGCTGGACCAGGCCTACCACAAGCAGCTTCTATGACTGGCACCAGGGAACACAGTGGTGTCCAGAAACTTGGAAACACCAGGCAGAACCCTAAAGAGGGTATCACAGCCCTGGCTCGGGGAGCTCCTAGGTCTAGGGTCCCTGAAGGGCCACAGCTCTTCTCTCCTTCTCTCTTGTCTCCTTGTTGCTCACAATGTGGCAAGCAAGGGGCGTGTTTCAGCCCTCTTTGTGTTATAGCTCTTTTAGCCCCCCATTTGACAGGTCCCAAGTTCTTTTCCAACATCCAAGAAGAATGAGGTATGCAGACAAGTGAAAGGAGAGCAAGATGAAGAGGAGCCTTAATGAGCAATAGAACAATTCAGAAGAGACTTGCAGTGGGTAGCTCCTCCCTGTAGCCAGCATGTCTGGATGAGTGTTCATCTCTTAGAGATGATAGCTCCTCTCTGCAGGCAGGTTGTCCCGACTGAGTGTTCAGCTCTCAGAAAAGAGGGTAGCTCTTCTCTGCAGCTGGTGGTCCCAGTGTCTCTTCAGCTCTCAGCAGAGAGGGTGACTCCTCTCTGCAGCTGGTCATCCCGTTATCTCTTTGGGTCCGGCTGAGTATGGGGCTTTTATGGGCATTAGAGGGGAGGAAGTTCATGCCAACTGGTCCACGGGCAGCCACTGGCAGGCCTGGAAAAAGCACAAGTTCCCACTCTGGTCCACAGGATCAGCAGCTCGGCCCCCAGGCTCCAGGCCTTCCCTGGCTTGAAGGTGGGGCTTCACCAGGGACCTACTTGTTTTCACCAAGTAGCCTGTCTGCCTCCTGCTGCTGTTCATGGTGCCAAGGCTGATCGTGCTGAGGGGACACCTTCAGGCCAGCACCAAGCCACCCTCAGCACCCCCTGGCCTCCCTCCCACACTTGTTGGCACCCAAAATCCAGAGGGGGCTGAGGCGTCAGGGGGCTGGCATGTCAGCACTGCCTCGAGCATGCACACACCCAGCCAGGCTGTGACAGTGCCCGGGCTCAGCCTCAACTTTTCTCTGTGATCAGACCAGGTGCCAAAAGTGAGGAGAAGCCAGAGAGTAGGGGCAGGCACTTCCAAGCCTGGGGGGCGTAAAAGGAGGGCCTTCCTGGGTCCCTGAGAGTGCAGGGATGCCTAAGTCTACAGCCACGGCTTGAGTGGCTGCAGCTGTGCCTGGGAGGGCAGGGCTTCTGCCTGCTTCTGGTTCCCAAGAGCACAGGGGTTCCCAGGTTGTAGCCACAACTTGGGTGGCTGCAGTTGTGCCTGATGAGCTCCCTCACCACCAACTTAGAGGGAGCAAGGCTCCCACTTGTCCATGGCTCCCACTGGCTCCACGGAGTGCACAGCCCTGGCCACATTTTCCCCACAGCAACAGCAGGTGAGGTGCAGGTGATGCCACACCCTGGCCAACCGCACACAAACAAATCCAATGTTCTCAGGGCTGGCTCCGTAAGTCCTGGCTGCTCCTTCAGCCAGGTGCTTGAGGGCTCCCAAGACACAGCAAGGAGCGAGGTTGAGGCTGCAGCAGAGCCTCCAGGCCTGGAGTGGGTCCTGCCCAGCCATGTGAGGGTGGGGGTGGTATAGTCAGCTGCCTTGGGGATGTGGGGCACAGAGGTCCCACCACTGCCACTGCTGCTCCTGCAGCTGCTCCTGCTGCCACCACCTGCACCTCCCCACTGGGGCCAGCATGACAGCAGTGGCTGCTCCAGATGGCCCACTGCTGCCATCAGTAGGTATATACAAATAGAAATGCATACTTATGTACCAAGACACACACAAGAACATATATAGCAACACTTCATGGCAGCCCCAAACTAGAAACAATCCAAATATCCATCAGTGATAGAATGGCTATATTGTATGTGTGTACAATGAATATTGGTCAGCAATAAAAATGAGTGATCTACCCCTACACTTAACATGTATGAGTCTCACAAATACAGTATCAACCTAAAGTCAAACATAAAAGAATACATACTATATGATTCCCTTCATATAAAATGTTATTTTTTAGATTTTTTTTTTTGAGAGAGAGTTTTTGCTCTGTTGCCTAGGCTGGAGTGCAATGGCATGATCTTGGCTCACTGAAACCCCTGCCTCCAGGGTTCAAGCAATTCTCCTGCCTCAGTCTCCCGAGTAGCTGTGATTACAGGCACCTGCCAGCATGCCCAGCTAATTTTTGTATTTTTAGTAGAGACAAGGTTTCACCATGTTGGCCAGGCTAGTCTCAAACTCTTGACCTCAGGTGATCCACCCACCTCGGCCTCCCACAGTGCTAGGATTACAGGTGTGAGCTACCATGGCCAGCATTTTTTTTTTTTAATTTTATTTTATTATTATTATTTTTTCTTTTATTATTATTATTATTATCATTATTATACTTTAGGTTTTATGGTACATGTGCACAATGTGCAGGTAAGTTACATATGTATACATGTGCCATGCTGGTGCGCTGCACCCACCAACTTGTCATCTAGCATTAGGTATATCTCCCAATGCTATCCCTCCCCACTCCCCCCACCCCACAACAGTCCCCAGAGTGTGATGTTCCCCTTCCTGTGTCCATGTGTTCTCATTGTTCAATTCCCACCTATGAGTGAGAATATGCGGTGTTTGGTTTTTTGTTCTTGCGATAGTTTACTAAGAATGCAGCATTTTTATATAAAATTTTAAAACAGATAAAACTAATCTATAATATTATAAGTCAAGATGTAGTTACCTGTGGGAGAGAGACTGGGTGCTAATAATTTTTATTTGCTGAATTAGGTGGTGAATATATATTTTGAGAATTCACTCAGCTCTACACTTTCAAATTTTATACTTTTCATTATTTTAATAAAAAGTTTACCCAAAAAATGCTGTATCTCCAACACTTGACAAAAATAAGAGTGTATAGAAAAACAAGATCATTAATGCCTCTGAGTCGATCAGTGATTCAGAAGATTCACACTCTGAGTATGAAGTGGTAGGAATACTCTTACCAGTGTTTTTCACTTTTGTTTTGCTTTTGATGTGTGCACAAAATGATATAAAATGAAATAGTTCTTTCAGTAAGCGCAAAAGAAAACTCATATGTGATGGAAAAATGAATACTATCCCATCTGAAGCTATGCAAGTTCATTAATGAAATCTTGTAATTACCATATTTACCTGTAAACCTTTACCTCCAAAACTCAATTTTTAGAAGTATAGAATTTTTATGACAAACAATAACATTTATTGGCTCCTATTATATGGGCACTGGGTTAACATATTGCTTGCATTATCTACTTTAATATTCATAAGAGCTGTATGAAATATGAATTTATTTCTAAAATTTTTCAAAATTATAAATACAATACCTTCTGGTTGAAAAAACACAATAAAAAAAAGTATGTCCAGTAAAACTTGCAAACACTCCTTTAAAATCTGCTTTCCCTATTGATTTCTCTGGTTAACAAGTAGGTAGGTTTCCTTCCAGATCCTTTATATGTATGTGGAAACACACACATGCATACAGAAAAGAGGTGAGTAATTAATGGGACCATATTATAAATACTGCTCTGTGTGTTGCTTTAGTTATTTTAACTGGCTATCCTTGAAATCTTTCTATGCCTGCATGTAGATTGCTCTCATTCTTATAATAACTGCAGTGATTAGTTTACCATTTTACTTTAAAAGGGATTTCTCAAGCTCACTATGAACAGGCTCTCAACTAAGAGCACTATTGACTTTTCGGACTGGGTAATTTTTTAAAGACCTGTCCTATATATTGTGGGATGTTCACCAGCATTCCTGGCCTCTACCCATTAGAAACCAGTAACATATCACCACCACTACCACCATCCCCATTGTGACAAACAAAAATGTCTCCAGACATTTTGTCTTTTGAGAAACGAAAGCCTTCTCTCGCACCACCATCAAGAACCACTGTTGTAGAAGGATAGGTGTGTTGTTATTTTCAACAATATAAAAGGGATTTGATGAACATCTTGGTGTTATTTATTATAAACCACATATTACAGATGAGAAAACTGAGGCTAGAAAGGTTGATCAGCCCAAAGTCCCACTGCTATAAGTGGTAGAAGTGAGATTTGAACCCAGTTCTGTCTCCTCCAGAGTTTATGAGTTTAATCTCCTTTCCAGTTCTCTAATTTTACTACCCAGCAGGTGTAGAGACCACTCTAAAGGTGATAGTAAGAGCGGTAAATATCAGTACTTGACGGTAAGAACAAATGTTAAAATATCTTAGCTCTGACAAACATCCTTTAGCTTCTGACACAGCAAAGAGTTAGAACTTTTCTGCTTTCAAAAAGTACCCATAGCAGAACAAGTCCTTTGTAATAAACATTTAAGTAAATAGAAAACTCCAAAATTTCCAAACAGAAAGCTAATATAGTATCACCACAGTTAATATGTTTAACTATGACGAAGTGCCTGAGCGCTAACCCAGTTTATAGTGATAACAGGTCCAAGGTCAGAGTTGTAGAGGTTCATGGGCCAGGCAGCTTTGCTATCATCTTCATCATTAATAAATATAGATGTGTATCAAGCTCCTGTTCCACACAGTAGCACACCATTAGTTCCTCATACTCCAATTGCTGGTCAAACAAGGCAAGCAACAGAGGGAGAGTGAAACAAAAGCCAAATTAACATAGCTGTTAATATCGATTACTTGCTATGCACCAGGTATTTAAGGTCTTTTGCGTCTGTTAATTCATTCCACAAATACTTATTAAACACCTACCATGTGTCATATGGGGCACCAGGTGCTACAGATGTAGAAGTAAACTAGAGAGACCTAGAGCACACCTCTATGAAGCATGTGGAAAAAAGGCATTAAATAACTACTTGCGTAAATAAATCATTGTGATTGGTGGGGAAAAACAATGAAACAGGAGGTTGGAGGCTTTCCTGAGAAAATTATGTTAAGCTCTGAGGATGACGTATGAGTTAACATCTCAAGACTAGCAAGTAGCATGTATGACACTCTCAGGCTTGTTGGAGCATGGTATAGTTGAAGTGAGAGAAGACAACTACTGCAGGAAGAGAAGATGACCAAAGTCAAATGAAACAGGGCCTATTGGGTCAAGTTAGGGGTTTTTATCTTTGGACCAAACAAACTAACATACATACAGAAATACACAGTGGCAAACTCTTGAAGAAATTTTTAAGCAGGAGCAGGTCACAAGTACATTTGGAGTTTTGGTTTGTTTTTGTTTTTGTTTTTTTTCTTTTGAGACAGAATCTCCCTCTGTCGCCCAGGCTGAAGTCCAATGGTGCATTCTCAGCTCACTGCAGCCTCCACCTCCGGGTTCAAGAGATTCTTCTGCCTCAGCCTCCTGAGTGGCTGGGATTACAGGCACGAGCCATCACGCCCAGCTAATTGTTTCTATTTTTAGAGCGGGTTTTCACCATGTTGGCCAGGCTGGTCTCGAACTCCTGACTTCAAATGATCTGCCTGCCTAGGCCTCCCAAAATGCTGGGATTACAGATGTGAGACACTGCACCCAGCCTGGAATTTTCTATTTTGTTTGCTCTAGTATTCTTAATATTATCTTATTCTTACAAAAGGGAAAAATCAGGGACCAAGTCTTAGAAATTAAACCAACTTGCCTACTACAATATATTCTTTTCTTTCACCACCAGAAAAATAAAATAATGTGGATCACAGTTATTGTCTTCCTCTTACAAGTAATGGTTCCTTCACAATATTGCCCTTAAAATTTGTCCCTTACAAGAAGTCATAGGACCTCCAGTTAAACATTGAAGAAGTCCCTAAAAGCCTCACAGAAGATATATTACAATTGATTCCTTGTTTCCATTTTGTTCTTTAATTTTCACACCTGGTAAATGAGACTATTTCTCCTGTTGAATGAGTGGTTGCTAGTAGAGCTCTAAGTATAAAAATTCTCAGTGATTCTAATATTAAGTCCAGGCAACCACAATTTCTTGGCTGTCTTTTTAAACTCTGTTTCCCTGAACACATCATCCATAAATTCACTGCCTTGTTATTTTACCAGTGGTGATCTTTGTAATAGCTGAGCTGACCCTTCCCAGGAGGTCTCTGACAACCACATAATGATTGCTTCACTTGATTATGGACATCTGATAATACAGAATATAGTAAAAGGCCGAAGTGTTTCGCTATTAACTTGGTCATGAATTTCTCCCAGGAATTTGTCATGCTGTACAATTCTTGCTTTTAATTAAACTATCTTCCACCTCGTCTTTTTCACATTACATTTCTTGTTTGTTCATTTGTCTCCAGTAACCTCAAATGAAATTTTTCACAGCAGTTTTTAATTCCTCGGCCTCAATTTTTACAGACTTTATTTGTTAAGAAATTCTTTCAAAGTATAATTTATCTGGGTCTCTAGTTTCTTTATCTATAAAATGAAAGGGATTTAGATTTGGTATTCCCTTCTAGCTAAATATTTCTATGATTTTTTTTACTCTCCCTATTATTTGAATATAAGAGTAATAATTTGAAAAATATGACCAGTGAATTGCATTGGCCCTTCACAGTTTGTTTTGAGAACCTTTTTTTCTTTAACTTGATACCAAACATTTCATATTTTACCCACACTGTTAGCTTCTGAAAGAATGAATACAACCAGGCTTCTTTCAACAGCCCTGAATCCCTGAATGAGAGCCTTCATTGTTTACCAGTAGGGCTCAAAAATCAAATATTCTAGTTTAACAATTACAAGAGAGAGTGGGGGAGGGCGAGGGGGAAAGTGGGGGAGGGTGAGGGGAAAGTGGGGAGGGGAAAGTGGGGAGGGGAAAGGGGGAGTACAGAGGAGGGGGAGAGAGGAGGGGTAGGGGGGAGAATGGGGAGAAAAGAGTGGGGGTTGGGAAGAGAGCAGCAGGACAAGGGAAGAGAGGAGAGGGGCCAAGGAGAGAGGAGATAGGAGTTGGGGGGTGACAGGAGAGAGGAGCGAAAGGAGGAGAGAGGTGACTAGATCCATTTTGTGCTTGATTTGGGTAATGTCAAAAATGCCTTTTGCTGTTTAAAAAATTATTTGCCCTTTTATTAGAGCAGACTCTTCAAAGGTCATGGGAGAAGAAGTAATGCTTCTAGGAGACTATTGTTTCACCTAATCTCAGTCATCCAACATCTCTTGCCACTGGAGAGAGCTGAGCCTTCAGTCCCAACAAAAGTAATATGTGAGAGTTGGGACTGTGCAGACTCTGAATGAGCTGACTGTTCATTTCAGTCCTCCTGAAGAAGAGATACGTAGATTTTCTCTGGCCCTTAAAAGTCTCCTGCACACAGACTGGGTGAATTCCTCGTGAATCGATTTGTTTTTATTTCTGAAGTTCCCTTTTTCTACCCCTTGATTGGTTTATGTTAAATTTTATTCATCAGTTTAGAACAAGTCACAAAATCATTTGCTAATAAACTCAAATCATAGGAAGGTTAAGAATTTAAAAAAAAAAAAACCTGCCATAGACCCCAGTAACTTGCTATAATTCCTTTTTTTTTTTTTTTTTTTTTTTTTTTTTTTTGAGACAGAGTCTTGCTGTTTTGCCCAGGCTGGAGTTCAGTGGCGCTATCTCGGCTCCCTGCAAGCTCTGCCTCCTGGGTTCACGCCATTCTCCTGCCTCAGCCTCCAGAGTAGCTGGGACTACAGGTACCCGCCACCACGCCCGGCTAATTTTTTGTATTTTTAGTAGAGATGAGGTTACACCGTGTTAGCCAGGATGGTCTTGATCTCCTGACCTCATGATCTGCCTGCCTCGGCCTCCCAAAGTACTGGGATTACAGGCGTGAGCCACCGTGCCCAGCCAGCTATAATTCTGTTTTCCATTTGCAGGTCAACAGATGTGATTGGGAAGTTGTTATCTCCAGTACAACAACAACAACAAGAACAACAAAAACCTTCTAGAAATTGTAATAACAAAGGCAAGTAGCCACATTTTTATGCCTTATTATTGGACCTGAATTCTATTATTTTCCATCTGTCTGCTCAGTCTCCTTGTAACTAGCTATTCTCCTTCCTCCTCCTACCCTAGCTTCCTAACACCAGAGCTAAAACCAAGAAAGCATAAAAAACCCCAAGGTGATCTAAAATCACATGCAAAAGGTGTAATAGAATCAATCATCAAGCAAACCAAATAAAATCAGAATCCTTCAGAAAGAATCACCTATTCAAAATAGAATTCCATACCTTCTCACTTCCATCCATGACAAAGTTTCAAAATTTTCCTAACTAGAAATAATGCCTTTCATTTCATATTTAGAGAGGACAGAAAACTGAAAATATCACTGCTACAGGTAACTTGTTGATTCAATTGTATTTGGTTTGATATTGATTTTATTTGATATTACATTTCCAGGCAGCTGGTTTTGTCACAACAGATTGTTTCAGAAAGGAAAAACTGCATCACAGGGAAAGAAGACAGAAATAAGAGTCGAGGAAACAGTGCAGGTAAACTTCATGTGATTCCAAATTTTGCTTTGGCCCAGCTTTGGGTGTATTTCAGATAGGTGGAACTCTTGAATCTACTCCATTTATGCGAGCCTCTAAGCTGCCTCCAGCATTGAATCTCTGGTGTTTCTCTAAATCAGACACAAGTCTCCAGGGCTGGACCGAGGGACACAAGCAAAACCTATGCAAAAATGGAATTATAAATACTATATCCATTCTTTAGAGAACGAAGTTTTATATTTTATAAAGTGATGTAGCTGTTAAAACTATTTTAAAGTAAGGAAACTCAGGTTCAGAAAAACCATGAGATGTGCGCCCTATCACTCAAGTCAAACACACAGAGCTAGGATTCAAATATAGGTGTGTTCAACTCCTCAGGCCACACTCCTTTTTTATACCTCACCTAATCTTAAAACTACTGTATGCTTGTTTATCTATTAGCTCCTTCAAGCCCCATTTCTTCACTCCTAAACATCCTACTCATCATTATATTGTTATAAACAGTTAGGAAACTTTCATTTAAGACACTTGATTCAAAGAAAAAATTCAAAAAAAGACAGTAGTTTACAGGGTTTTTTTTAAATTTTTAGCAATGGGGTCTTACTATATTGCCCAGGCTGAAGTGCAGTGACTATTTACAGGCATGATCATAGCACTGGTAACCTTGAACTCCAGTCTCAGCCTCCTGAGTAGCTGGCACTACAGGCATGTGCCACTGTGCCAGGCTGCTGGTTGAATTTAAATGGTACTTTCAAAAAGAACTATTTTCACTGGCACTTTGAGTACATTTTACAATAAACATCCTGGCCAACCATTATTATCTACTCTAGGCAAAATTATGAAGTATATTAACTTTGCCTTTCAAGACCTCAGTCACATAAATTCTATATTTCATCACATATTAAGAAGGATCTAAAATTCATTTGCATTCAAGATTAAGTCATTCAAAATAGATGAAGGGCTTTGCTTTCACAGGATTTAAAGGTTTAAGGTGCTGACTTCTCAGGCCTTTCTGTATGTGTATGGGTATCATAAACATGTTATACAGCATTCCCCAAAATTATTTGACCACAGAACACTTTTTTCTCTACATAGGATCTCAAAGAATGAGAAATGCTGGCTGACAGGCCATCAGCCAAGTTTCCCCTGCAACAGTTTTATTTTTCTCTAAATGTCCCTAAGGAGTAAAAATTATAAATGAATGATCCAAAAATGAAATTTTAAAAAACCCATTTTTACAATAGCATCAAAAAGAATAAAATACTCAGAGTAAGTTTAACAAATGAAGTGCAAAACTTGTACTCAAACCACAAAGCATTGTTGAGAGAAATTAAAGATCTAAATAATGGAAAGATGTCCAATGTTAACGGATTGAAAGGCAATATTGTTAAGATGACCATACTCCCCAAATTGATCTACAAATTCAAATCAACCCCTAGCAGAATTCCAGCTGGCTTTGTAGAACAGGACAAGCCAATTCTAAGACTCATGAAACTCAAGAGACTCAGAATAACCAACACAATCTTCTAATAGAAGAATAAAATTGAAAGATCAGGCCGGGCGCGTTGGCTCATGCCTGTAATCCCAGCATTTTGGGAGGCAGATACGGGCGGATCACGAGCTTAGAAGATCGAGACCATCCTGGCTAACACAGTGAAACCCCATCTCTACTAAAAATACAAAAAAATAGCTGGGCGTGGTGGCAGGTGCCTGTAGTCCCAGCCACTGGGGAGGCTGAGGCAGGAGAATGGCGTGAACCCAGGAGGCGGAGCTTGCAGTGAGCCAAGATTGCGCCACTGCACTCCAGCCTGGGCGACAGAGAGAGACTCCGTCTCAAAAAAGAAAAAAAAAAAAAGAAAGATCAATACTTCCCAATTTGGAAACTTACTAGAAAGCCACAGTAATGAAGACAGTAAGGAACTGGCATAAGAATAGACATATAAGTCGATGGAATAGAATTGAGAGTCCAGAAATAAACCCATATATCTACAGTCAAATGATTTTCAACCAGGGTGCCAAGATCATTCAATAGGGAAAGAATAGTCTTTTCAACAAATGGTGCTGAAACAACTGAATAGCCACATGCAAAAGACTAAAGTTGGACCCTTACTTCACATCATATACAAAAATTAATCCCAAATGGATCAAAGGCCTTAATGGGAGACTCAAAACTATAAAACTCTCAGATAAAAATATAGGGATAAATATTTATGAACTTGGATTTGGCAATAAATTCTTAAACACCAAACCCATGAGCCTCAGTAAAAATACATAAATTGGACTTTATTTAAATTAAACTTCTGTGCAGCAGAGTATACTATTAAGACAGTGAAAAGACAATCCATGGAATGGGAGAAAATATTTGCAAATCATATCTAATAGACTTGTTTTCAGTGAAAACTCTTACAATCCCCAATAATAAAACAAGTAACTCAATTAAAAAATGGGCAAAGGATCTGAATTGACATTTCTCCGAAGAAGATATACAAATAGCCAATAAATGCATGAAAAGATGCTCTATATCATTAGTCATCAGGGAAACAAATGAAAATCACAATGAGCTTCCACTTCACACCTGTAAAATGGCTATAACCAAAGACATGGAGGCTAATAAATGTTGGCCAGAATGTGGAGTTGGGAACACTCATACACTGCTGGTAGGCATGTAAAATGGTGGAAAATTTGACAGTTCCTCAGAAATTTAAATGCAGAAACATCATTTGACTCAGCAATTTCACTTCTAGCTATATACCCAAGAGAACTGAAAACATATGCTCACACAAAAAGCTTGACGTGGATGTTCATAGCAGTATTATTCACAGTATCCAAAAGGTGGAAACAATCCAAATGCCCATCAACGGATGAATGAATAAACAAAATGTGGTATATCTACATAATGGGATATTATTTGGCCATCAAATGAATGAAATACTATTACAAGCTACAATATGGACAAATTTTGAAAACATGCTAAATGAAAGAAGCCAGCCATAAAAGATCACATATTATATGATTTCATTTATATGAAATATCCAGAACAGGCAAATATAGACAGACAGTATATTAGTGATTTATTAAGCCTGGGGGAGGACAGGATTGGAGGATTGGGAGTGACAGCTTAAGGGCACAGGGTTTCTTTTCAAGGTGATGAAAATGTTCTAAAATTGACTGTGGTGAAGGTTGCACAACCCTTTGAATATACTTTGTGTAACCTTTAAATGGGTGAATTTTATGGTATATTAATTATATCTCAGTGAAGACATTTCCCCCAAAAATCTGTAGCACAAGCCTCAGAATGTGCTCAGTGGAATGGTTCCTTCCATGGACCATGGGTTATTGGTCCACAAAGCGCTAAGGAGCTTACACTACTATAAAAATGTAACAAGACTTTCTTGAAAAGAAAGTGTGCTGCTTATCCAAGCACAAGCTTATCTCATTCATAGTCTCCTGTGAGTAGCACTGATCTATCGCACTACACACACGAAATAGAATGGTTTTTAGCGTCTCTGGTGACTATGGCTGCAGAGACTAAAGTGAGGAGGGAAAGCAATCTTGTAACAGTGGCTACTCCCAAATTTCCATGTTAGCAGATAGAGCATGAGACCATGCCTTAGAGAAGAGAGTTGTTAGCGAAGTGCCAAAGTTTGAAGCAGGGGTAGGGTATGGAAGATGAAGAATAGAAACAGAAATATAAAGCCAATCCAGAGCTGGAAGTTGAACAAGAGAACCACAGCTAAGAAAATAGCAGTAACAATGTATTCAAATTTAGCTTCTTTAAGAAGCATCTGGAGAAAAAAATGTGGGTGACAAGCTGCCACCCTCACTACCCTGGTTGGGATATAGAAGGACATGAGAGGAGGGTCAGGAATCTATACAGCAAGCAGTACAGACAATTTCAATGCAAGTAGTCCTTGAACCCCACATTAAAACAGTGAACTAAAGGAAGAAGCAGAAAATAAATGCACACAGCAGGGATGGAATCATTTTATAGAAGAGATTTTATGGGATTTTTATGGAGCTGAATCCCTGGTAGTCACAGGAGGACTCTTAAAATTGAAGCTGAGTTCATTTTTGAAAACAGAAAAAAATCTATGCTTAACTAGTTTGCAATATAAGATTTTGACTTATTCTTACTGTAATTACAAATCAGAACTTTAAGCAATGTCCTATATATTTTTTTAAAGCAACAACATGAGGTCACACAATGTCCTATTTTTAGTAAAAAAAAAAAAAAAAAAAAAAAAAAAAAAAAAAAAAAGACATTAGGATGTAAAAAACAATAAAAGCTATAGTTTAAATTTCTAGCTCTTCTTAGAGTTGTAGAGGTATATTTCATCAACAATGTATAACAATTAAAGTAATTTCAATTAGGCTAAATATCAGGTTAAAAAGAGCTATGAGTTAGGGTTTAAGTTTAAAGAGAGCTACAAACAGGGAGTCTAGGCCTTAAATAAACCAACCTACAGGTATTTATTGAACACCAACCACATAACCATCATTTTATAGGCACCATGGAAAAGAAGACAAATGTCCTTGGCTCCAAGGATATTATAAATATGGAGACAAGGCATTTAATAATAAATGAGAATCATTTATTCATTCAGCAAACATTTACTGAATATCTGCTAGGCTGAAGACTGGCAAATATGAATGAAAAATTATTTTGTATTTATTATCTATCCTTTATGCCTTTTTGCTTGTCTAGAATATTTTATAATGATTTTAAGTGTTAGTTAAATTGTTCCAGTTTAGTGCTGGCTAATAACAACTGCTAATAATATTGATTTCAGGTTTGAGAGAATATAGCACTCAAGACAGTTAGAATTAACACTAATTGAAAATTATGCCTTTAATTGATCCTAAAATAAAAAAAAAAAATCTGGTAATGGCTTTTGCTTTTAATTACATGTACTTACTTTTCCTTTCA
The DNA here is from genome assembly GCF_028885655.2 of Pongo abelii. Lineage (NCBI taxonomy): Eukaryota > Metazoa > Chordata > Mammalia > Primates > Hominidae > Pongo > Pongo abelii. The sequence goes on along the minus strand of NC_085928.1, from coordinate 128,988,027 downwards.
AACTGCCTTTAAACTCTTCATATCATTTATTCTGGAATTTAACTAAAATACTGCCTGATATTATTTCCTAAGACTTTACACATGTATATCTCAGTCTTTCAACACAGCCAAGAGAAGGGATCCTATCTTATGCCCTTTTATATTCCCACGATACAGCACCACTTCCTAAAGATTAATAATGATCCATTCAAATATGAAAGAATCTTGTTGTAAGTACAACATAATTGGACAGGTGCTAGACTACAGGATTGCCACATTATTTCAGTCTTTACTCAACAGAGTTATGTTTCTAAGAATGCGGGTGATGCCCTATTCAAAAGAAAAATAAACTGTGAAATAATGGCATTACACTGTTTTAATGAGAAAGATGATAATAGGCTTTCCTGACAAAAAATGATTAGATTTATGGATCAGAAAAGTTCATATACTAGTTCAGAAGAAAAGCACTTAAATATGTTGATCAGCCAAGCTCCCTGTGCAATGTAAAGCTGTGTAAATGTTAATCCCAAAGTAAAATCTTTACCTAGTAGAAATTTAAAATTTAGTCTCACACCTGTAACCCGTCCCGCCCCAGCCGCCGTCGCCGGCACCGGACCCGGAGCCGCCATGCCCAAGTGCCCCAAGTGCGACAAGAAAGTGTACTTCGCCGAGAGGGTGACCTCTCTGGGCAAAGACTGGCCTCGGCCCTGCCTGAAGTGCGAGAATGTGGGAAGACGCTGACCTCCGGGGGCCACGCTGAGCACAAAGGCAAGCCCTACTGCAACCACCCTTGCTATGCCGCCATGTTTGGGCATAAAGGCTTTGGCCGGGTGAAGCCGACAGCCACACTTTCAAGTAAACCGGGTGGTGGAGACCTTATCCTTGGCCACTCGCTGGGCCACTCTCCAGGCAAATGCCAGGCCTCGCCCCCAGATGCCCAGGGCTCCTTTGTAGCCCCTAGTGCCCTCAATAAACATGAACACTTGGGAAAAAAAAAAGGAAATTTAAAATCTAGAAGGAAGATAACAGGAACAAAAGACATTCAATTAAAAAGAAAGAAGATAAGAATTTTAATGCACCCAGTTTAAATTTTTTGTGTTTAGGAAGACTATGAAGTGAATGTAGGTTGTATTTTTACTATCATGTTATTTATATGCCATTATTAGGTAGCTGAATTTCTATTTCAGCCATTACAAACTGCATCAGTTGCTTTTACTGTCTTGCCAAGCATATCTGACAACTCCTACCTACCTTCAGGTCTCTAAGTTCTTTTCTTTTGTCCCATCAGACGCCTACTTCAATCTTCAAGCCCTTCTCCCTCCTCTTCAAATCAACAGCTTCTAGTTTATCTACTCTTTTTAACTTCCTTAACTTCCTGTTTCCACTTTTCCTTCTATTGAATTGACCTCTGACTCTCTATCAGCTCCATTCTGCCCCAGGCCTCCTGAGTGGTGCTGGAGAAAATGGCAAAAACCACCTGCTACTCAAAGATCAACAACATCAGCAACACCTGGGAGCTTGTAGGAAATGCAGAATTTCAGTCCTGCCCCAGGTCCACTGAATCAGAATCTGCATTTTAACAAGATCGCCAGATGATTCATATGCACATTAAAACTGACAAATATTAACAGAAAACACTGCTATAAAAATCATGGTCTCCAGTGGCAACTGAGTGGCAATTGACCTTAGTGCCTCTGAACATCCTAGGCAGATCTCCCTGAGCAGCATGCTATTCCATTCCCCAGGGCTGCCATTTCCAACCTGACCCTCTCTTTGGAAGTTAATCAGTTGCTTTACCCCTATCATTAGCAAATAACATTACCTTTTCCTTTGCTGTAAAAAAGAAAGGAAAGAAAGGGAAGGGAAGAGGAGGGGAGGGCTCAGGCAGAAAGTTCTCCCTTTGCTATCCTCACTTGCTTACCTCTGTGTCCACTCCTTTTCCCTTCTCTTCAACAACGGGAGAAGCACCTTTGCCACAGATTGTGGTCAGTTTTTCATCTATAGCCTCAAATCCATATCCCTCCACCTCCCAGTTTTCACTTCATCCACAGAAAAATTTAATCTGCTATTTTCATTTAAAGCTGTTTCTGCTACTCCCTCAACTAACTTCATCCTCTCATATCCAGCTTCTACCCTCACCATCTCATCTCTGATTCAAGTGTCACCTCTGCAGCCTGGCATCTCCCTTCACCATTCCAGGGACACTGCTCTAAGGAACCAATCTCACTCTGCACCATTTGACACTGTCATTCTCTCATTTGGATCCTCTCTGTAGTTTGCTTTAAGAATAACTCTCCCTTCTGGTTTTGTTTTCAATTTCTTGCTACTCTTCTGTCTCCGTCATGAATCTATTTCCTCTACATGTACCTCAAGGTTGGTGTTGCCAGGAATGCATCTTTGGCTCCTCCCATTTCTCATTCCTTACTGCATGATCTCATCCATTCTCATGCCATATGCTGATGATTCCCAATCTATAGCCCAGACATCTCTGATAAACCTGTTACTAAACTTCTTGTGTGTTGCTCCACTTAGATGTAACTGAAACAACTCCCATTCAGCATGTCCCAAACTCATTTCATTGTTCACTTAATACCTATTTATTGAGCACCTACCATGAGCCAATGCTAGGTAATGGGGATGCAGTAATAATTAAGCATACCCCTCTCCTAGCTTCTGTTGCTTACATGGAGGAAAGGCATATAGACAATAAACAAATAGATATCAGGTGGTGATGAGGGTACGTGAAAAATAAAGGTAAGTAAGGGAGAGAGAAGGTGCTGGGGTCAGTGTTATTTTATTGGTGGTGGTCAAGAAAGGCCCCTTTAGGTTGGGGGCAGGGGCGATGGCTCACACCTGTAATCCCAGCACCTGGGGAGGCTGAGGTGGGCGGATGGCTTGAGCTCAGGAGTTTGAAACCAGCCTGGGCAACGTAGGGAGACCCCAGTCTCTACAAAAAATACAAAAGTTAGCAGGTGTGGTGAAGCATGCCTGTGGTCCCAGCTACTCAGGAGGCTGAGGTGGGAGGATGGCTGGAGCTAAGGAGGAGGAGGTTGCAGGGAGCCAAGATTGCACAACTGCACACCAGCCTAGAAAACAAAGCCAGATTATTTCTCAAAAAAAAAAAAAAAAAAAAAAGAAAGAAAGAAAGAAAGAAAAAGAAAGGTCTCTTCTTTGATAAGCTGGCCTGTGAGTAGAGAGCTGAGGAAAGGGAGGAAATCAGCCATGGTTGGGAGAGAATTCCAGTATGAGGGAATAGCAAGTGCGAAAGCCCTGAGGCAGGATGAGGCAGCAGTGTGTTGGGGCGTCCCAGATACAATAAGGCTGGAGCAATTGGAATGAAAGACACAGTGATAGGAGGTGAGTCCTGGGAGGCAGGAGGGGCCAGGTAGGTGGGAAAGGGTTTAGTGGGCTCTGAGAAGGACTTTGCTTTTACAGTTAGTGGAATGGGAGCCACTGGAGTTTTGAGCAGGAAAATGACATGTTCTGACTTGATTCCTGTCCACCAAACTTCACCTCCTTAGCCTTCTCCTCCCTATACTCTCCATCTCAGTGAAAGGCCCTTCCATCATCTGACCCTTATAATTCTCCTTCTCTTTCTTAAGGTTCAGAGAACCTCTGAACAATATTCCGGTTTTAAATATACCATTATTCTGCATAAGGGTCCTGGTTGCTAATAGCTTACAGTCTATAATGTTGTAACCATAGCTTTTAAATTAATTTTCCACAGCCAACAAATAATAAAAGTACTTCAAATTTAAGGATTTTTTTTTTTTTTTGAGACAGTCTCGCTCTTTTGCCTAGGCTGGAGTGCAGTGGTGCGATCTCAGCTCACTGCAACCTCCACTTCCCAGGTTCAAGTGATTCTCCTGCCTCAGCCTCCCAAGTAGCTGGGACTACAGTTGCATGCCACCATGCCCGGCTAATTTTTGTATTTTTAGTAGAGTCAGGGTTTTACCATATTGGTTAGGCTGGTCTGGAACTCCTGACCTCAGGTGATCCACCTGCCTCAGCCTCCCAAAGTGCTGGGATTACAGGCATGATCTTCTTTTTTTAAGAATATGTAAGAATTATCTCATCACCAGCACATTCTGCACATGCATCCAAGAACTTAAAAAAAAAAAAAGTCTTTCTTCTGCCATTATCAGGGGAAAAATATTATCTCAGAATCAAAGTAACAAAGGTGTTAAAGTAAGATAGTTGGTCTTTCTGTATTATGAAAACACATTTATCACAAAGTAATGAATTTCTGGATATTCTGTTATATCAGGCAACTTTGATATGAAGTATAAAAGTTATTATGCAGAACAGGAAACTGAAGCTGGGAAAGTAAGGTGACAGGTTCAGATCACATAGCTCATAGGAACATAAACTGTCTCCTGGCTTGTTGCTCTTTTCACTTTAATACAGAAAAGCCGAAATTCAACAGGTGCACTTTTATTTTTTGACAACCTTTGTTGAAGAAGTAAAAACCAAATCATCATTTAGTTCTTTTTATTTGAGATAATGGCAAGACATGTCAGTTGCAGAGGCAGGAGTGAGGCATGCTCAGAAGCCCTTGGAATTGAGCTCAGAAGTCCCTAAGTCTAAGCAATCTTGGTACTCAAAGCCAAATCACACCATGGAACCTGCCCCACAAGTTGAAGCCTTCTCAAACAGCTCAGCCCTTCAGGCAAGGTTTAATCATATCTAATTCTGTAGCTCTATTCTAACTGAAGCATTTAATTTTTACCTATTCAATATGCTATTTATTTCATATTGACCCCAAAGGAAATCAGTGGTCTTTTTGTGGCACCCTTTTCAAAAGGTATACATTTAGAATAATGCTTTAAATACAAATTATTCACCTGGTGGAGGTCAGAGAAGGGGGGCATGTACATAAGCTTAGAAGGAGTGTACAAATGCCAGGGAGACTGGTTATTCAGGAAATTTAAATGGTATTCCAGTGGATATAAAGAAAACAGCACACACAGCCATTATTTAGTTAAACAACTCTCCTTATCTCAGGTGCATATCTGGCATCACTGATGCCTAATAAATTAACGAACATGTCCCATCCTGAAACCCTGAACTTCTGCACACAATGACTTAGATCATAAAGTAACCAATGAAAGAATGAGACAATGCCAGCCTGAAACTTTCAATGCACTTGGCTCTATTTAGGTTTGGATGAGAAGAAGAGGCAAAGGCCTCCATATTCCTGGCTTTTGATTTCCTGGGTTTTTTGTTCCCTCCAAAGTTCCTAGGGTCTTCACTATAGAGGAAGATACAGATTTGAGGGAGAAGTAGGTGAGTTCTGTCTGGGATATCTAAGTGAATATCTTCATTAAATGAGAAAAGATGTCCCTAGAACTCAGGACATAAGCCTGGACTGCAGATAAAAGTTAGCGACATGCCAGCAAAGGTCTACTAGGTTATCCCATGGAGGTAGATGGCCCAGGAAGAGTGTGCAGAGTGGAAAGAGGCTGTAGGGCAGGACAGTCTCCTTGACTGCATGGTTTTTACCAGCAGCCTGGCAAATAGCAGGTAGTGCAGGGGAGAAGGGGCCAGTTGAGGAATAGGGATTGGTAGAGTGAGTGAGGCAGAAGCTGAAATCATTCAACCCAGAGTCTAGACTGAGAAGGAAAGAAAACAATGCCATGAGCAAGTTGAGAGACTTGGAGAAAAGGAAGAAATCAAGAGATTGGTTGTGGCTACTACACTTACTAGCTGTGTAATCTTGAGTCTGTCACTTAACATCTCTCTTAAAAGTTACACATTCCATGTGTAACTATGCCAGGGTTCTAGCCTCTGCTCTCTGGCACGACAAATAAGCTATCTGATAGATACATTAAGAGTGTTCCTCAAAACACAGTTTCTTCATCCAAACAAGTAACTCTCTCCAAGGGTGAGAGGCCATTTGAAAAGAGTGAGAGGAGGAAGGAAGGGAGAAGGTATTCCAGAATATGAATAATCTCTCTATCTCTTCCTTGACAAAATAGGTTACATGCAACTAAGTCCAACTTTGATGGACTCATGTATAACCATCAAGGTACATGGTTCCATTTACAGCACAAGGCTTGCACAAAACCTAGGAGTTGCAGAATATACATTTCTGGCAGCAGCAATAAGCAGAGAGGCCCCCTACTCCCATAAACTCCACATTCTTTTTCCAGCTGCATGCCAGACCAACAATAACCAAACTATTACTACTCCCTCAGGAAAAGCAGGAATGTGAAAATAGAACAGAACTGAAATCTATAAGATTCATATCCATAGGAGTTTTTTATGAGGCTAACAAAAGACATTAGAAAAACTAAGACCAACTGTAGTGCAACCCCCAATCTTTAAATTGCTCAGAGGTTGAAAATTGCTTAGAGAAAAAGCCTTCCTTTTTCTCCACAACCTCACCAGCATCTGTTGAGTTAATTAGAATTTCCTTTTGGAGGAAGAGAACACAGTTTAACAAAAACTATTTGCTGTTTGGATTTTGGAAGAGAAACCCAGTAATCTATTAATATTATGCTTTGGAGAAAAGTAATAAAACCCATTCATGATCTGAATCCTTAAGATTTCAAAACCTCTTTTTATTTAATCAGGGGCTCTGTGCTTAAAATGCTGTGAATACTGCAAACAGAGAGAAAAGGTAAAGCTGCACTTCCTGCTCTTAAAAACTAAAACGTCTATCCTAGACATGTCTGTATGTTGTTTCAACCTCATGCTAGGGCGCTACAAAACCGGAATGGAAAGTTGTTTTCTTTTAACTTTTAAGTTTAGGGTACAGGTGCAGGATGTGCAGGTTTCTTACATAGGTAAAGGTGTGTCATGGGGTTGGTTGTACAGATTATCTCATCACCCAGGTATTACACACAGTATCCATTAGTTATTTTTCCTGCTTCCCTCCCTCCTCCCACCCTCTACCCTCCAATAGGACTCATTGTGTGTTGTTCCCTTCTATGTGTTCTTGTGTTCTCATCATTTCGCTCCCACTTATAAGTGAGAACACATAGTATTTGGTTTTCTGTTCCTGCATTAGTTTGCTGAGGATAATGGTTTCCAGCTCCATCCATGTTCCTGCAAAGGACATGAGGACATGATCTCATTCTTTTTTATGGCTGTATAGTATTCCATGGTGTAAATGTGCCCCATTTTATTTATCCAGTCTATCATTAGTGGGTGTTTGAGTTGATTCCATGGCTTTGCTATTGTGAATAGTGCTGCAATGAACACATGCATTCATATGTCTTAATAATGAAAACGATTTGTATTCAATTGGGTATATACCCAGTAATGGGATTGCTGGGTTGAATGGTATTTCTGTCTTTAGGTCTTTGAGGAATCACCACACTGTCTTCCACAGTGGTTGAACTAATTTACACTCCCAGCAACAGTGTAAAAGTGTTCCTTTTTCTCCACAACTTCGCCAGCATCTGTTATTTATTTATTTTTTAATAATGCCCATTCTGACTGATGTGAGACAGTATCTCATTGTGCTTTTGAATTGCATTTCTCTAGTGATCAGTGCTGTTGGGCTTTTTTTCACACGATTGTTGGCTGCATGTATGTCTTCTTTTGAGAAGTCTCTGTTAATGTCCTTTGGCCACTTTTTAATGGGTCTTTTTTTTTTCTTGTAAATTTGTTTGTTTCTTATGGATGCTGGATATTAGACCTTTGTCAGATGCATAGTTTGCAAAATTTTTCTCCCATTCTGTAGGTTGTCTGTTTACTCTGTTGATAGTTAATTTTGCTGTGCAGAAACTGTTTAGTTTAATTAGATCCCATTTGTCAATTTTTGCTTTCATTAAAATTGCTTTTGGCATCTTCGTCACAAAATCTTTGCCCGTGCCTATGTCCTGAATGGTATTGCCTAGGTAGTCTTCCAGGGTTTTTATAGTTTTGGGTTTTACATTTGAGTCTTTAATTCATCTTGAGTTAATTTTTGTATATGGTGTAAGGAAGGGGTCCAGTTTCAATTTTCTGCATATGGCTAGCCAGTTATCCCAGCACCATTTATTGAATAGGGAGTCCTTTTCCCATTGCTCCTTTTTTTCAGGTTTGTTGAAGATCAGATAGTTGTAGGTGTGCAGTCTTATTTCTGGGTTCTCCATTCTGTTCCATTGATTTATGTGTCTATTCTTTTTCGAGTACCATGCTGTTTTGGTTACTGTAGCCCTGTAGTATTGTTTGAAGCTGGATAGCACGTTGCCTCCAGCTTTGTTCTTTTTGCTTAGGATTGCCTTGGTTAGGCCAGGCACAGTGGCTCCCACATGTAATCCCAACACTTTGGGAGGCTGAGGCAGGTGGATCACAAGATCAGGAGATCAAGACTCTCCTGGCTAACACAATGAAACCCTATCTCTACTACAAATATAAAAAATTAGCCAGGCATGGTGGCACACGCCTGTAGTCCCAGCTACTCTGGAGGCTGAGGCAGGAGAATCGCTTGAACCTGGGAGGTGGAGGTTGCATTGAGCCAAGATTGTGCCACTACACTCCAGCCTGGGCGACAGAGCGAGACTCCATCTCAAACAGAAAAAAAAAAAAAGGATTACCTTGGCTATTCGGAATCTTTTTTTGTTCCATATGAATTTTAAAATAAATTTTTCTAATTCTATGAAGAATGTCAATGGTAGTTTAATGGGAATAACATTGAATCTATAATTTGCTTTGGGCAGTATGGCCATTTTGATGATATTGATTCTTCCTATCCAGGAGCATGGAATGTTTTTCTATTTGTTTGTGTCATCTCTGATTTTGCAAAGTATTTTTCTTATCTTTAAAAACATTGATTGTAATCCCAGCACTTTGAGAGGCTGAGACGAGCCTATCATTTGAGCCCAGGAGTTTGAGATCAGCCTGGGCAACATGGTGAAACCCCATCGCTACAAAAAATACAAAAATTACCCGGTCATGGTGATGCATGCTTGTAGTCCTAGCTACTCGGGAGGCTGAGTTGGGAGGATGGCTTGGGCCCAAGAGGTGGAGGTTGCTGTCAGCTGAGATCGCGCCACTGCACTCCAGCCTGGGCGATAGAGCCACACTTTGTCTCAAACAAACAAACAAACAAACAAAACATTGAAAAAACCTATTATGAGAGAATGATCATCATAGAATATTGCTGAATTGTAGAAAATAAGATGCCTTAACTTTTGGTGCTTTGAGAGGTACTAGGTTGGCAGTTTAGGTGTCAGTGGTGAACTATTATTAATACATATTTAACAACCAAAATACCCAAATGTGAGTGATGTAGATTTTCTGGAGGAATCCCAGTCCACTCTGCTTTGATGTAACAGAAAATCTCTCTGGTTCTGGGACCTTTGAAGGTATGTGTGCACACCTGGGGGAAGAGGGAACCTGTGGCCCCTGCCCAAGAGGCTTCTTGTTGAATGACAGAAACTAATGCCTTATTGGCATTGGCCAGGAATTGGCAAGCCCAGGGAGAAAGTTCTGTTCTGGATTGCACAGCTCACCATTCTTTGCTTGGCCCAGGCAGAGAGGAAAGTTAAAATCCTTAGAGAGGAAGACCTAGATTGTGTTAGGTGTTGGCAGGAGGAAGTGGTAGAAGATATATTTATTTTCATTTCCCCAGGATTGGCATGCACTCAGCAAATGTTTCCATAAATTAAATAAACTAATTTTACTTCCCATTTTGCTGTTAACTTATTGTATGACTTCAAGCAAGTGATTTTTGCTTAAGCCTCAGTGTCTCTAACTTTACAGTATGTACAACCCCCAAGATAACACCTATGAACAAATTTATAAACTCTAAAGCTCTATGCACATGAAAGGATGAAAAATAAGTTGTCTCTGTTTTCTTGTTTGTTTGTTTTGTTTTGAGACAGGGTTTCACTCTGCCGCCTACACTGAAGCGCAGTGGCGCAATCTCAACTCTGCAACTTCTGCCTCCTTGGCTCAAGCAATCCTCCCACCTCAGCCTCCAGAGTAGCTGGGACTACAGGCACACAGCCACCATGTCCAGCTAATTTTTGTATATTTTTGGTAGAGACAGGGTTTCAACATGTTGCCCAGGCTTGACTCAAACTTCTGAGCTCAAGCAATCCACCCACCTTTGCCTCCCAAAGTCCTGGGATTACAGGCATGAGCCACTGCAACCAACCAGTTGTCTGTTTTGCTTCTTCTCAAATACCGACAGATATTAAACATTGTTAAAAACACAGTGCTAATATTTTCTATGACTTTCTTCCAATCTAAAAGCTTCTATAGCTTGTGAAAACACATATTTTTGCTCATAGGCTAAAGCTAATTTCATTATAAAATTTTAAAACTTTGGCCTTAAGTGTCTTTGTTTTTTTCAGAGTTGAATGTTATAAAAATTTTTGTTCACCTTAGTTTTAATTAAGATGGATTTTCTAGGCTGCTCCGCAAAAACTCATTTAACACACAGTGTAGTCACCTACATTTCTGCTGTTAATTCTTAGTTCTGACAAGTATAGCTGTATCTACTACTTATAGTCTATTACTGTTGTAAATTGAATACTTCAACGTCCACAGAACTGTGCTTTGGGTTTTATATATATTCTCTTTAATCTTCATAACAACTTAGTAAGGAAGATATTATTATTTTTCTACACATACAAAAAGAGACTCTGAAAGGTAAAGGGACTCAACCCAGCTAAGAAATAATAGAGGCAGGATTCAGCCAAGTCTGGTGTACTTCAGTGTCCTTGGTCTTTCTGTTATGTCAGCTAACTGACTTCAAACATATTTATGGAACATAGCCCACTGGTAAATAAGAGTCTATATATATGAATGTCAGAACTACCAATTCATTTTTAAGAAGAAAAGGAAGAGGAGGGATGGGGGAGGAAGAGGAGGAAGAGGAGAATGAACAGAAGGGGGAAGAATGAGGAAGATGAGGAGGAGGAAAACCACTGTAATATGTAACTTTTCCAAAAATCTTTACTAAATGTGCCTCAGATTACCACACTTAATGCCCTTCATTGTTTGGTACAATCAAATGAATAGTATACAATCATTTCTTTTGACATTTTCTAATTCAAATAACATCCTTGATAGTACTGAAATAAACCAGGAAAAAGCTTCTACAGTGCTCCTTGTGTAAAAATAATCCTTAAAAGATTTTAAAGATAATTCCCACCATCAAGCATACAAAAGATGTCCCTGCATCTTTCACCTATTACATCATCTATCTCTACTGATTCCACTTCAGCAGGGAATAGCTTGTTTAGTAACTATTGTTGGCAGATTCTGCTACAGGTATCTTGTACTTAAGAATGAGTAACTTCTTCTAGTATTACCACACTGGCTGGAGGCAAAACTCTTAAGAAACATGAAGTAGAACTTGGCTTGAAGCCCTTTGAACATATAATTACTCTCTAAATTTCCAATCTACACAATAGCATTTTACAGTAGCAACATCATTCCAGCACAGTGAGAGAAATGTTAAACTTAGCTTATTGGTAAAAATAGTCTACATAGCTTAAAAAATTATGCACATTTTAAATAAGTTTGAAACATAAGCTAACTTCCCACATTTCTTTCCAGTCTTTGGAATATGGGCAATTTGACACTCAGCCTACAATTAGAAAATATAGAGTGTGCAATCAGAAAAGCTAAAAAAGCTTCTAACTATGAATCAAAGAAATATGTATATTACACTCAATTATTCAGAAGTTAATTATCCAGAATCATCCAATATTAGCCAGAACCATTCAAATCTTCTTCATTTCCCTCATTTTCAGTCACTGATCAGCAAGCTGTGCACATCTCCAGGAGTACTTATAAAAATTAAGTTAAGAGACAAGGAGACTCTCTTATCAGCTAATATTTAGGGCCCTAAAACCTAGGTAAAGAAATAACAGCAATGGTTATCAACTGGGGTAATTGAGAGGATGTGATACATCAGAGCACCTTAGGAATTGTCTCTACCAATTCATTTGTTTTGTTCAATTTGTAAATTTGATTATGTGAATCATTTTAATCTTGGCTATATAATTATTCTAAAGTGGATATTAAGTCTTGCTTAAATTTAATCACAATTTTTGGAAATCCTAAATGGGGGCTGTGGGGAAGAGGAGAAAATACTTTCAGTTCAAATGCAAACATTTAACATTTCATTTAAATTTTCTCTTCAATATAAAGTGATTAAACTGTATGCTCAATGTATTCAGTAGATTTACAAACATTTATGCTGTAGCCATAAACCCTAACGTTACAATCCTGTTTAGTAATGGTCTTGTCCGTGAGTAGCTCACAGACAGATGATTGGCAGGTCGGCTGGGTCTAAAAATAAAACAATGAGAAGAAGAGTTGAGTATCCACAGGGAAGTAGAAAAATAATAAGAATGATTTTCCAGTGAGGGTTATGGAAATCAGTATCTTCAACTTAAAGACACACATTGTGAATGATTTAAGTTTTAATGAGGTGCAAGTTAGATTGTGACTCTGAATTACTTCATAAGACAGAAGTGTAGTTAAAGCTTTAATCACCTTAGTTTATTTCACTGTCAACAATCATTTTACCATACCACAGTGCATTTAATAGTGGAAATGAAAACAACCCAGAAGAAATACAGTACCAGAGTCACAAGTTCAAACTTAAGGACTCACATGAGTGAGCTAAAATAAAACTAAAATGTCACATTTTGAAAACCAATCAGTGAGTCAGCCCATCAGGCACTCAACATTTCTGGAAGACCTACTATGTGGTAAGAATTGAACCAAGATTTTTCTTGTGGAGAATGAAGGCGGAGTTTGAACTGAGGATGGATCTGATTAAATAAATATTTCTAGAAGATCACAGGTCACTTTGCAGTAAAATGTAGAATATATTGGAAGAAGGAGATACTAGAGCACAGAAGTCAATTAGGAAGGGATGAGGGCTTGGGCCATGTTATAGGGTTAGAGAGGAATGAGTGGAAGATAGAAATATTTTAAAAGAAGAATCAACAAGATGGACCTCCTAAGATTTCATGATGTAAGTTGGCATTATTGATAGAAATAGGAAAGTTGGGAAAGAGAATCTCTTGCAGTTGAGCAGGTAGATTTTGGGTTGGTGTGGAATATCTTCCATTTAAGATGATGGTAGTTCATCTAAATGGTTGCTGGATCAATTTAATTTACCATAAGAACCCAAAGTATATGTGATTTCTTCATAATGTCACCTACTATAATTTTATGCAGTGATGAGGCTGAGTTTGAAAAGATGCAATCTATTAGTTGTATTTTTACACATTTACCTTCTGTTAATTAATACTAGTCAGATATAATACTTACTGCAGAAAGCTGAGATTTAACTGTATCTTTGAAACCTACTTTCTTATACAATGAATGTTGTCTACATCTTATCAATATATGAACTGTAAACAGATTCGAACTTTGCCTATGTTGAATCTGTCTGTCAGGAGATTGGGGTCTAAAACTATCTTGCACAATATTGAGTTAATCACAGCATGCCACAATCTTTAAAACAGTTCACAGAGCCTAGTGTGTTCAGCTCAGTGTGGAGCTCTATATTCTATGCTTTCATGTAAGCAAGCTGTAGGTCCAGAACCACCAGGCCTGCACTTAGCCATTGGGCTCTATTTTAATCTCACTTCTCTTTCAAAATTACTGTCTTCCTGAAATGCCAAACATATCTGTCACAAATTACAGAAGTTCTTTCCAATTCTCCTGATATTCCTTTATCTTTATGGTACATGAGATTAAGCAATAGATTCCTTTTTGTTTTTTAAGCACACGACAAGTAGGAAACAAGGAGATCAGGAAATGGTATATTCGATGCTCTATATGTTTAGAATAGTTAACAAAATTGAGATTCAAATATAAAGAACATCTCGGCTGGGTGTGATGGCTCATGCCTGTAATCCCAGCACTTTGGGAGGCTGAGGCGGGTGGATCACCTGAGGTTAGGAGTCCAAGACCAGCCTGGCCAACATGGTGAAACTCTGTCTCTACTAAAAATACAAAGTTAGCCGGGTGTGGTGTCATGCGCCTGCAGTTCCAGCTACTCAGGAGGCTGAGTCAGGAGACTCACTCGAACCAAGGAGGTGAAGGTTGCAGTGAGCCAAGATTGTGCCGTTGCTCTCCAGCCTGGGCGACAGAGCAAGACTCCGTCTCAAAAAAAAAAAAAAAAAAAACACAAAAAATCTCTGTACTAATCATACATGAACCATAAAATCCAGCCAATTTAATTTATAGTAGTGTAATGCTGTTTAAAAACCCTTGCTGAAATATTTCACACCCTAAAAGTGTTAGTCCCATACCAAGAAGTAGAGTAGTTCCTTGAATGCTGGGGTTGCATCCTCAGTTTCCACTATAGTATTTGAAAATAGGAGGTATCCAGTAATAAAAGCAGTAGGGAGTGAAGAGTATAATGCCTTGGTGACAGTCACAACAGATTGATGACTCTCTAAGATGTTATTAATGAATGGAAAACTGAACTGCAGCTATATCATCTCAGGACATGTTCTGGGTATTTTGATTTTTTAAAAAAATTGCAAATAGCTGATTATCTTGCCATTTATTCTCTTAAAAAAACGTACTTTCTCTTAAAAAAAACTTAGTAAAAACAAAACCACAAAGTAATAAAACCACTAAAAATCCAGCAGGCAATTGGTTTGCTTCCAATTATAATGCATCTAGATAGTTGATTACTACGCAGTCATAAAAAATAATGAAAAACACATTATGATTCACATTTAAATTACAGAACATTATGTATGGTGCAATTTTATTTTTATTTTAAAAAAGATATATTAACTTAAAAATTGTTCCTATCTTAAGATAAATATGTATTTTGGTAAAGATACATACCAGAATCCAATCAGTGGTTATCTCTGAGCAATGGCATTACAGGTGATTTTGAAAGTTTTGCTTCTCTGTACGTTATTTTTTTCTATAGTTAACATGTATTATAAGAAAGATAATTATAAGAAAAAATAAAAATAATTAAATTGTTTTAAAATTTATAAACCCCAGAGTCACAGCTACATAAAAATAAATTTTAATTGCTTTTAAGTTAATATTTACTGCATGTTATTTAGGACTAACAATTTCTTCAGAATATGATTTTCTTGTTACATTTTTGGAAATAACTGCAAATTTACAAAGAGATGTTATGGCTGAAGCAAGTATGAATGAAAAGAAAAGCATCTACACAGGAGCAGCCAAGGCTGAATTTCGGGAAGGCGAGGTTTGACCAGGTCTGGCCCTCCAGGAAGAGAGAAGGTCAATCACAATGACCACTACCATTCATTGAATCTTACTGTATCCAAGCATCATGCTAATGCTTTACATAAAATATCTCTAATCCTCACTACATTCTTGAAAAGTTGGAATTATTATCTCATGTATCATATAATAAAACAGACTCAGGGAAGGAAATTACTTAAAGCTATACAACTATTTAACAAGGCACTCCACTAGACTGCCGGGACATTAGTGAGACCAAAGCAAGAAGGCAAATTGGTCCAGGTAGAGATGGAAAGATGCTGATAAGCCCTGAGTTTCACTTCAACATTCCTCTTAATCAATGTTTAGTACAACATTACTAGGCCAATGGTTGGTCTTCAATAACCTCCAACAACAGGTAGGGCCACAGTTAACATCATTGACACAACACATGGGAGAGCAAAGTATTTCATATGAAGAAAAGGTGCATTGGGTTTATCCTGATGACACAATGGTGGGAGGGCAACCAGTGAGGGAGAAAGGGGGATGCTTGCAGCTAGCTCAAGGAAGTGTGCAAAATGCATAGCCTATCTAAATTATTCAATACTCACAGTGAGAGATGGTAATGAATGGTAATGTGTCCTCCTTGTAACCAACATCTGGCAGGTAGAGGTGAGTGTAGACAATAAAGCTACACCAAATTGTCAATCATTTCACTGTTATTCTCTTTGGAATTTATCAGTATCTAAACATCTATCTATCACTATCTAAATATATGTATATTTTGTTTAAAACTCATCTCTCTCTCTCTAAAATATAAATTATATGAGAACAGGGGGTTTTGTCTATTTTATTTATTGCTATATTCCTAGTACTTAGTTCCTGACACAGATTAGACTGTCAATAATAACTGAATGGTTGAATCAACTATATTATGAATGTCGAGCTGGCTCCTACACATTCGTTAACAAGAAGGTTGTCATACGAAAGACTGGATTGTGTTTGAGAACGGCAGTGGAATGTCTGCATAGAAATGGAACCCAGGTGGCCAAAGATGTGAAACTCAGACATCACTGAGATATCTGCCTGCCTGAAGTCGAACTGTGGGAGTCCTTTACGTCTAGGTTGATCAGTAAAACTATGAGATATATTCAGTTCTGTAAAAGGCATAGTGAAATTAGACCAAAGACTCAAAATTGAGCTTTGGTAAAAGACCTCAGTTAGGCAGGAAGAACTGAAAGATAGATAAGAACTGACCATGAAAAAAAAAGTTTAAAGAAAGTTGTGGTATGTGCACTGCTGTCAAGCTATCCCAGTGATGATTTTAATGATACATTTTAATTTAAATAACATACATGGCAATTTCAATATAAGATGATCACTTCTTCAACTGATTAGGGTACCAGAAAGCCAAGTTGAATTATGCTGATAGATTCAATCAGAAGAGGAACCAGAATGCAGGTTGAGAGAGATCTAGTCCCCCTGACTGAAGGAGAATGAAGAAATATCCATGTATCTGAGACTACTACTTAAAGGCTAACATAAAGAAGAGCTCAAAAGTGGATCTTCAATAACATTTCACAAATTTGTACAATAATCTACAGGACAGTGGATGCAAAATTTTTAGAATTTGTCCTGGAGCTAAACCATTAAATATACCCCGAAGGAGTCACAGTTTCCTGGAGAGGCAGGGAATCCACTTTGGATTCTTTTAATTCTGTAGTTTATCTGCTTACTGTTTGCTGCCTCTTACTATTTCCCTCTTGGGTGCTGTGCTAAGTATAGTAGGGGCAACAAAAAAGAACAGAACACAGTCCCTAAGGGGCTTGCCGTCTTGTGTTTCAGCAGAGTGAATGGGTAAAAGACAAACTGTATTGGGTTCAAGATGAAATATGATGCAAAGAGATGGGCACAGTTAATCTAAGACACCATTTTTCTTCCTCCCTCCTTTCTTTTCTCCTCTTCTTCCTTTGGAGGTAACCCTCTGTTGTAAATGAGTTGAGAGAAGAGAACCAGAAAAAGCTGAAGCTACTCCTTTTTCAAGTTAAAAAAGGATCCAGCACATAATGACTCAAGGGAAATTACAATAAAACACAAAAAAGCCCACATTAGTAAAATATTGGTAAAAATGAGAATGAGACAGGTTAGCAATTAGAGACTCTTCCAAATATTAAACAATGGTCAAGGAATTACTAACTTGTATAACCTGTGCCAATGTCTTAACTCTCTGACCTTCAATTTCCTCATTATGAAAATGTGAGCATTAGGTTAGAACAGCAGTTCTCAAATGTTTGTCTATTTAAGAATCAGGGACTTGTTAATAAACTACATTCCCTAGCCTCAGCCAAGGATTCTGATTTGAAACCTCCTACATGAGACCCAGAAGACTGCATTTTAAACACACCCCTCATATGGTGTGATGCATAGTCCTTGCTCTGGAGAACACTGTCTGAGAGATCATGCACTGTGCAAGGCTCCATTACAAAAGGAAAATAGCAGAAATATTAACTACACATCTTGTAATTTCTTTTCTTCCTCTTTCTATTCATGTATTCCCATTGTAATACATTCAAAAATAGTTTACAGGAGGAAGTGTTTCATAAATAGAAGTATACTTTAATCTGTATGCAATTCCTTCTGCAGTGAAATAAAAATTATACTTTTATCAGAAAATGAGGCTTAAACACAACACTGCATTCAAACTAAGAAAAATAATTAACTCATAGTCACAAAGCAAAATGAAGTTCCAAAAGATTTCATGAGTTATGGTTTATGATGTGGAGAGAAGAGTTTGAGCTATCAAATGGAAAATGTTTTCATTCTCCCACTGAAAATATGTTTTAGGAGTCATGGTTATTTAATATGCATATATTAGGCATTCATGCAGCTCCTGTGTGCATCCAGGGACTGGCATGGCAGTTTTCTACAGAGAAGTGGAAGGAGAGCAGGAAGTGAAGCATCTTGGTCCTCAGGAACCTTGTGACTGCTTCAATGTAGACACATACTCCCATACATGGAAAAAGTGGTACTTGAGTTTGTGCTTTATCCTTTGGGTAATTCCTCTGCCACCTGGTATTTTCAGGCTAATAGTATTTTATTTTGAAAAATACCATATTTTCCTTTAGTGGCAAAGATACATGGCTTGATTGCATGACCATTCAGTGCTAAGACTCCTCGTACTGTCAGATGATTTGGATCCAAGTGAATTTACCATCCTCATTTCCTCAACCATGAATTTTTTGAAATTCAGCTACTCAATGATTCATTTCAAAAAGCTCTCCTGCTATCATTCCCCCTCAGCATTTAATCTGTTTCAAATTTAAGTTTACAAGGAGTTCAAGAGCTTTGATGGTTCCATATTTATTAAGTGAAGATCAAAGACTCTCTTTGCTTTTTTGAGTTTTTTGTGTCTGAAAGGGATGACATAACATTTCAGATGATAGTCTTTCTGACCAAGGACTTCAGCATGAAAATGCCTTCCTTTTAAGCATTTACTTCTGTCTAAGCCTAAACATTCTCCAAATTATAAGCACATTGCCATCAAACATAAAATTTTATTCAGTGTTGTATTTCAAGGACTCCAGGAATTTAGCACACCATTTTTTTTTTCTACCAGAAACCACTGTCCCTTTTCTTCCCACAAAGCCCCTTTTCTTCCCACAAAGCCCCTTTTCTAGTTAGACTGGCTTCAGTGCTTATAAAGAGGTATAAGTCAAAGGTTATCTTTCTAAATAGATCTTGTAGAGAATATGGCTTTTTTGTGTTGTTTCTAACAAAAAATAATCAATGAATTTAAAAGATGGATCATATATGGAGAAAATATTATAGAAATATATAACAAACAAAAGATTAATGTCCAGAATACATAAGGACCTCCTAAAAACCAGCAAGAAGAAAAGGACAAAGAAGAGAAAAGAAAAGAAAGCAAAATATTTTATCACAGAGCAGAAAGCCCAAATGATCAATAAATGTGAAAAGATACTCAAACTCACCCATAATCAGAAAAACAAAGCAAGTAACAAAATACTATTTTACACAGATCATACTGGCAAAGATTATAACGTTTAACAATACTGCATATGACCAGGATGTAGAGAAGCAGGATTTGAGTAAATTAGCATTAAACATTTTATAGAACAACTGGCAACACATTTGAAAATATACATATCCTATGACCCATCAGTTCTATTTCTAGGAATATATCCTAGAGAAACTTTGCACTTATCCACAAGGAGATAAAGCATTAGCTGTGATACTAACAACTGCTTGTAATAAACATTAAGAGTATCTTAAATGTCCATCAAGTCGATAAGGGAGAAATAAACTGGGGTACTGTTAAATGATGGAATCTATGCAGCAGTTAAAAGGAGTTATCAAGACCTATATGTATCAACATGGACATAGAAAATGAATAAAAAAGCAAGTTGCAGAACCTTATGTACTATATATACTATTTATGTAGACTTAAAACCATACGAATCAACATTGTATATTATTAATATATGTATATAGCTAAAGATCATAGAATAAACAGAATTCCTGATTACAGGTGCCTCTGTGGAAGGTAGGAGAAATGGGACTGAAAGAGGGTCCGGCCGGGCGCAGTGGCTCATGCCTGTAATCACAGCACTTTGGGGAGGTTCAAGACCAGCCTGGGCAACATGGTGAAACCTTATCTCTACAGAAAAATACAAAAATTTGCTGAGCGTGTTGGCACGTGCCTGTAGTCCCAGCTGCCTGGGGGGGCTGAGGCAGGTGGATCATTTGAACCCAGGAGGTTGAGGCTGCAGTGAGCCCAGATTATGCCACTGCACTCCAGCCTGGGTGACAAAGTGAGACCCTGCCTTAAAAAAAAAAAAAAAAAAAAAAAAGGAGGAAGAGTGTTGATATGGTTAAGCTTTGTTCCCCCACCCAAATCTCATCTTGAATTGTAATCCTCAGGTGTTGAGGGAGAGACCTGGTGGGAGGTGATTGGATCATGGGTACAGTTTCCTCAAGCTGTTCTTGTGATAGTGTGGGAGTTCTCACGAGATCTGATGGTTTTATAAATGGTAGTTTCCGTTGGGCTTTCTCTTTTTTTGAGACAGTCTCACTATGTCACCCAGGCTGGAGTGCAGTGGCGCCATTTTGGCTCACTGTAACCTCTGCCTCCCGGGTTCGAGAGATTCTCCTGCCTCGGCCTCCGGAGTAGCTGGGACTACAGGCATGCGCCACCATGCCGGGCTAATTTTTGTATTTTTAGTAGAGATGGGGTTGACCAGGCTGGACTCAAACTCCTGGCCTCAGTTGATTCATCTGCCTCGGCCTCCCAAAGTGCTGGGATTACAGGCCTGAGCCACCGCACCCAGCTCCCTTGGGCTTTTTACACGCTCCACTGCTGCCACCTAAGGTATGCCTGGCTCCCCTTTTGCCATGATTGTAAGTTTCCCAAGGCCTCCCCAGCCATATAGAACTGTGAGTCAATTAAACCTCTTTTCCTTATAAATCATCCAGTATCAGGTAATATCTTTATGGCAGTGTGAGAACGGACTAATGCAAGGTTCCATAGGAGATTTCATCTTTACATGCGCTGTGTTTTCGTTTTTCATTGGAAGATGAAGCAAATAAAACAATGCTAATATATGTTACTTGAATGGAGAGTGCACTGGTTTATGTCATATTATTCTTTGTACTTCTTTGTATTTTAGTTATTAAAACTAAAATAAATAACAGCAGGAAATAACTGGGGGGAAAAAAACAAAAATACTAATGACAATTCTTTTAAACTACGAGAGTGCTATGGTGGAGCTAGCCAGCTCTGCAGAGCTAGTTTCACAAAATGCAGTGGTGATATTTACAAAGCATTCTGAGAATTACTCATTGCAAGAATCCAAAGACAACTACAAAGATTGGGAATATTTGCTTCACAGAAAATTGAAAGTTGAGAAAAGGTACAAGTTATAGAAATTAAGACATACAAATTGGTGAGTCTCCTATATTTTGTATTTGATAAGAGTAATGATTCCTACAATCTTATGTAGCTTATTGATGGAGTCTAAGTTTCTACCAATTCAAAGTCAACAACCTCCCCAAAAGCTAATCAACATGTCAAATCATCTTAAGAATTTGTAATATGAAACAATTATGGTAAACTTGACTAAAATATATACAAAACAGTACCTTCCTTTAGAGGCAGTCACAAACTCTAATATGTACAGGCAGGTAACTTTCATGAGTAAAGTGATTACAGGTGAAAATGAATGAATTAATGTGTAAATAAATTCAACCAATTTAGTCCATCTTGGATTTTATAACCTTGGTAGACAAGGGAACAGAGGAGTATTTCTCTAGGAACACTGGTGTAAGTCTTGGGGTAAATGGTCACTGACACTAGGCTTCAGCACTGGAGCCAGAGACAGGGATGTGGGGTTTATGGTGAACAGGAAGTACAGGTCCTATACTGGTCCTGTCTTAAAGGGGACATGGGTATTAGCCAACTGCTTCCATACAGGAATTATGAACCACAGTGTTGTTACATGATCCGATTTTTTGATATTAGCTAAAAAATCCAGATTTTATGTTAATCTACTAATTTTTAAATGTTAAAAAAACTGGAGATAAGTCAAACTGTGAATTATCATATATTGAAAGAAATATTACACAGATGTACAAAGAATGAGGAAGCTCTTAAAATACTGAGGTAGCATGACTTCCATGAAATGCTAAGTAAAAAAGGCAAAGTGCAAAACAATGTCTGAGTATAGAATAGTGTCTACAGTGATGGAAAGGGGGAGAAATGCTTTTTGCTTTTATTTTCAAAATGGGAAAGATGGAAGAATAAATCCAAGCTAATAAATATGGTTACCCATGAGGGTGGGATGGGTGGAAGAAGGAAACACAGAAGGAAGAAAACAGAGTTGGAAGCAAAACTTCTGCACTTTGATGTACAGTTTTCACTTTGGAATTGTGTGTGTGCTTTATATAAGAAAGAAGTAAAAGAAAATCACCTAAACAAATGAACCTAAGTATTGAGCAGGGAGTGAGGGTCTGAGGGTCTGCATATCTGATGCCCAGGAACCCCATGGTAAAGCTCATGGTTGGCATGCCACGCCCACCATTTATACTGTCCCACAGTCAGCCCTCCCACCCAAGGGAAGGGTCTGGCAAAAAAATACATCATCAGTAAGCAAACCCAGGCCAGTTAACTGTTATTATCAGTTCAGACCTTAATTATAAATATAGTGGATCAAACATTTAAGGAAAACATAAAAGAGAACCAAGGTGAACAATGTGATATAATTCAAGAGAAAACAGAAATATTTCAGTAACAAGAGGCTTCTAGAATAGTTCTAATTAGTAATCTCAAGAGATAGAGAAGATAATACAATCATCAAGTGCAAGCTGATGTTTAGAAAAGCAATCATAAAGAGTTGGATATTGGCCAGGCACGGTGGCTCAAGCCTGCAATCCCAGCACTTTGGGAGGCCGAGGAGGGCGGATCACGAGGTCAGGAGATCAAGACCATCCTGGCTAACACGGTGAAACCTCGTCTCTACTAAAAATACAAAAAAAAAAAAAAAAAAAATTATCCCGGTGTGGTGGCGGGCGCCTGTAGTCCCAGCTGCTTGGGAGGCTGAGGCAGGAGAATGGAGTGAACCCAGGAGGCGGAGCTTGCAGTGAGCCGAGATCGCACCACTGCATTCCAGGCTGGGTGACAGAGCGAGACTCCGTCTCAAAAAAAGCAAAAAAAAAAAGAGTTGGATATTAAATATGATTATCAAAACAAAGAACCCATCCAATAGAAAAAGGTATGAGTGTGCTTATACATAAATTCAATTTTACATATGGTAAACATATTAACATATAATTATATATAATACATATACATAGAAAATTTAAATACAAAACAAAAATGGCCAACGAATATTTAAAAACTGTTTAACCTCACAAGTAAACAGGGAAATGTAAGTTAAAACTAGATAGTTTTCACAGTTCAGAATGGCAAAAGTAACATTGCTATTTTGGAAATCTAATGATGTATAAACAAATCACTCAAAAACAATGTCTTTAAAAAAATCATTTATTATCTCTCATGGTTTCTGTGCATGCATGAGGAATTCATTAGTGGTTTGGCTGGGCAGTTGTGACTTGGGGTGTCTCATTCCCTTGAAGCTACAGTTTTTAAAGGCTTGACTGGGGCAGGAGAAACCACTTCCATGACTGGCAAGTTGGTGCTTGCGATTGGAGGCAGGCCTCGGTTCCGCTCCACAGATCTTCTGGAGTATCCTAGTGGCATGGCAACTGGCTTCTTCTGAGAGACCAGTCCAAGAAAGCCAAGGCTTTTATGTCCTAGCCTTGGAAATACCACATGATTACTCACTATATTCTATTGGACACATGGGCTAGCTCTAATTTAGTATAAAACGGACAACCCATAGGGTATGGAAGCTAAGAGGTGGGGATCTCTGGTGGATGGCTACCACAACTGCAATATTCAGTTTCGGTAAGAATGGGAGGAAATCAGTGTCCTCAACCACTACTGCTGGGTGTGTAAATTATCTTTAGAGGGCAATTTGACAGTAGCTAGTCAGATTTAAAATGCACATATCTTTGCATGTATTTTATGTAAAAGAAATGTTTATAAGGATGCTCATTGTAGTAGGGCTTTTAATAACCAAAAAAAGGGAAAAATCTAAATATCTGTAAATACTAGAATGGATAAATTACGGAATACTGTGAAGCAGTTAAAAATAAGTGTAGCGGATCCATGACTGACCAAGGAATGATTTCTAAGACACACCGTTAAAAAAACAAGCAGGAAAAGGATATACTTCCATTTACATAAAAAAGCAAACACATGAAAACTGTGTGTGTGTATATGTTTGTGTGTATACATATATAGACATGAAAATCCACAGGAAACCTTTGGAAGGACACATGTAAAATTTTTGGCAGTTAACTTGGAAAATAATATAGAGCATGGGAAGTGGAGGCAGCACTTTTACTTTATAATATTTTGTTATATCGTTATAAAACAATTTTGTTATGCCCAGAGCAAGTCTTCAGAAAACTAAGAGAGAAGAGAGCAAGGTTGCAACTTCTGAGTCTGTTTTCACTGTGGCTTAAGAAATAGGAAAGGGATGTTGGACACACAGCCATTAAAATACTGGCTCCCACTTAATTCTTCAGTTTCATCATCTATAAAATGGGGATAAGATACAGTATCTACTGTACAATGCCATCATGATCAAATGAGACAATGAAAGTCACTGGCACTTATGAAAAACTCAAAAAGTGGTTACTATTGGTTTAGGTCTATTCTAAATCTCTTATCAGAAATAAAACTGTTTTGGTCAATATGCAGAGTGTAATTGAATATATGCTAAGAGAAATAAAACCAGTCATAACCTGTATTGGTTTCCTCTTCTTCTCCCAAAAGTATTTAAGGAAGGCGTGCTACCTGGATCCGTTATTAGTTTATGAAGAGTGTATCTGCTGGTACTATAAAATAAAAACACAACTTATTGTTGTAGAGGAAAAAAAGTCTTTAGAAAAGCTTAACTATGGTTAGAAAAATCAATTTCAATTATAACACCTTCTCAACTTGAACATTTCTATTAAAGTTTCTATATTTCCATATTAATAACTTCTAACTTCAATTGTAATACCTTCTCAACTTGAACATTTCTATTAAAGTATCTATATTCACATAACACCTATTAAAACAGCAATCTACTTACAGGTCTCTGATTCTATAAACTTGCAACTTGATAGATGTAGAAATGAATCTTGCCTACACCACTGATTCAATGAATTGTCAGGACAGGTCATTTCCCTTCTCTGGGCTTGAGTTTTCCTCATTGGAAAAGTAAGAAATCTGGGTTAAATGATCTCTAACAACCCTTTCTATCTCAAAAGTGTTCTCTGGCCTTCCTTTAATCAGAAGCACTATTTTCCTTGTGAATTGATGAAAGCATCAGATGTACTTCTCTTTCACCATGAGAATGTGGATTCCAGCAAAGGACTTTCTTAAAAATAAAACACTGCAACAACAAGCAGTGTCTGTGGAATTCATCATGATGGGATCTGACCTGAAACCAGGGTATAGACTCTTTTTAAATAATGTGCAATGGCAGTGGAAAGCTTATTAATCAGAAGATCTTAAATAAAATGTACCTTAATATTGGTCGCTCACTGAGGGGTCTGTACTGTCATTCTTTGCCTGCCTTACCAGTTTACTGTCACTTAACTTTTCACATTATCAAGAACTGTGTTGTCCCATACCTTCTGTACCATTTCCGAACTTTTCTGAATAATAAAATATCTACTAACATATATTGGGTAGGTAGGCTCAGGGTTGAAAATCTCATGAAATATATTTATGAAAAGTGTTTTTGGCCGGGCACAGTGGCTCACGCCTGTAATCCCAGCACTTTGGGAGGCCGAGGCAGGCAGATCATGAGGTCAGGAGATCGAGACCATCCTGGCTAACACGGTGAAACCCCGTCTCTACTAAAAATACAAAAAATTAGCCAGGCGTGGTAGTGGGCGCCTGTAGTCCCAGCTACTTAGGAGGCTGAGGCAGGAGAATGGAGTGAACCCAGGAGGCAGAGCTTGCAGTGAGCCGAGATTGCGCCACTGCACTCCAGCCTGGGTGACAGAATGAGACTTGGTCTCAAAAACAAACAAAACAAAACAAAAAAAGAAAAGTGTTTTACTTTTAGGTCTTTAATCCACCTTAATTTTTGTATAAGGAAGGGGACCAGTTTCAGTTTTCTGCATATGGCTAGCCAGTTGTCCCAGGACCATTTATTAAATACGGAATCCTTTCCCCATTACTTTTGTCAGGTTTGTCACAATGGTTGTAGATGTGTGTTTTTCTGAGGTCTCTGTTCTGTTCCATTGGTCTATATGTCTGTTTTAGTACCAATACCATGCTGTTTTGATTACTCTAGCCTCGTAGTATAGTTTGAAGTCAGGGAACATGATGCCTCCAGCTTTGTTCTCTTTGCTTAGGATTGTCATGGCTATACGGGCTCTTTTATGGTTCCATATGAAATTTAATTTTTTCTAATTCTGTGAAGAATGTTAATGGTAGTTTGATGGGACTAGCATTGAATCTATAAATTACTTTGGGCAGTATGGCCATTTTTTTTTTTTTTTTGTAGGTTCTGGAATAAGATTATCATTTATTAGCTGCGTAGCCTGGGCCAAGATGCTTCACTTATTTTTTTTTCTTTTTTAAGTATTTATTGATCATTCTTGGGTGTTTCTCGGAGAGGGGGATATGGCAGGGTCATAGGATAATAGTGGAGAGAAGGTCAGCAGATAAACACATGAACAAAGGTCTCTGGTTTTCCTAGGCAGAGGTCCCTGCAGCCTTCGGCAGTGTTTGTGTCCCTGGGTACTTGAGATTAGGGAGTGGTGATGACTCTTCACGAGCATGCTGCCTTCAAGCATCTGTTTAACAAAGCACATCTTGCCCCGCCCTTAATCCATTTAACCCTGAGTTGACACAGCACGTTTCAGAGAGCAGGGGGCTGGGGGCAAGGCCATAGATCAACAGCATCCCAAGGCAGAAGAATTTCTCCTAGTACAGAACAAAATGGAGTCTCCTATGCCTACTTCTTTCTACACAGACACAGTAACAATCTGATCTCTCTTTCTTTTCCCCACATTTCCCCCTTTTCTTTTCAACAAAACCGCCATCGTCATCATGGCCCGTTCTCGATGGTCGCTGTCTCTTCGGAGCTGTTGGGTACACCTCCCAGATGGGGCCGCCGGGCAGAGGCGCTCCTCACTTCCCAGACAGGGCGGCCGGGCAGAGGCACTCCTCACTTCCTCCCAGACGGGGTGGCGCCGGGCAGAGGCACGCCTCACTTCCCAGACCGGGCAGCCAGGCAGAGGCACTGCTCACTTCCCAGACAGGGCAGCCAGGTAGAGGCGCTCCTCACTTCCCAGACAGGGCGGCCGGGCAGAGGCACTCCTCACATCCCAGACGGGGCCACCAGGCAGAGGCACTCCTCACATCCTAGATGGGGCGGCCGGGCAGGGGCGCTCCTCACTTCCTCCCAGACGGGGTGGCGCCGGGCAGAGGCGCTCCTCACTTCCCAGACCGGGCAGCGGCACTGCTCACTTCCCAGACAGGGCAGCCAGGTAGAGGCGCTCCTCACTTCCCAGACAGGGCGGCCGGGCAGAGGCGCTCCTCACTTCCTCCCAGACAGGGTGGCGGCCGGGCAGAGGCGCTCCTCACTTCCCAGACGGGGCGGCCGGGCAGAGGTGCTCCTCACCTCCCAGACGGGGAGGCCGGGCAGAGGCGCTCCTCACTTCTCAGACGGGGCGGCCGGGCAGAGGCGCTCCTCACTTCCCAGACAGGGCGGCCAGGTAGAGGCGCTCCTCACCTCCCAGACGGGGCGGACGGGCAGAGGCACTCCTCACTTCCTCCCAGACGGGGTGGCAGCCGGGCAGAGGCGCTCCTCACTTCCCAGATGGGGCAGCCGGGCAGAGGCACTCCTCACTTCCCAGACAGGGCGGCCAGGTAAAGGCGCTCCTCACTTCCCAGGCGGGGCGGCCGGGCAGAGGCGCTCCTCACTTCCTCCCAGACGGGGTGGCAGCCGGGCAGAGGCGCTCCTCACCTCCCAGACGGGGCGGCCGGGCAGAGGCGCTCCTCACCTCCCAGACGGGGCGGCCGGGCAGAGGCGCTCCTCACTTCCCCCCAGACGGGGTGGCGGCCGGGCAGAGGCGCTCCTCACTTCCCAGACGGGGCAGCCGGGCAGAGGCACTCCTCACTTCCCAGACAGGGCGGCCAGGCAGAGGCGCTCCTCACTTCCCAGATGGGGCGGCCGGGCAGAGGCGCTCCTCACTTCTTCCCAGACGGGGTGGCGGCCGGGCAGAGGAACTCCTCACTTCCCAGACGGGGTGGCCGGGCAGAGGGGCTCCTCACATCCCAGACGATGGGCGGCCAGGCAGAGATGCTCCTCACTTCCTAGACAGGGTGGCGGCGGGGCAGACAGAGGCTGTAATCTTAGCACTTTGGGAGGCCAAGGCAGGCGGCTGGGAGGTGGAGGTTGTAGCGAGCTGAGATCACGCCACTGCACTCCAGCCTGGGCAACATGGAGCACTGAGTGAGCGAGACTCCGTCTGTAATCCCAGCACCTCGGAAGGCCGAGGCGGGCAGATCACTCGAGGCCAGGAGCTGGAGACCAGCCGGGTCAACACGGTGAAACCCCGTCTCCACCAAAAATACAAAAACCAGTCAGGCCTGGTGGTGCACACCTGCAATCCCAGGGACTCGGCAGGCCAAGGCAGGAGAATCACAGGAGCCCAAGGCAGGGAGGTTGCAGCAAGCTGAGATCACGGCAGTACAGTCCAGCTTCGGCAACAGAGGGAGACGGAAGAAAGAAGGAGAGGGAGACCGAAGAAAGGGGAGAGGGAGAGGGAGAGGGGGAGGGGAGGGGGAGGGGGAGGGGGAGAGGGAGGGGCCATTTTCATATTAATTCTTCCTATCCATGAGGATGTTAGGTTTTTCCATTTGTTTGTGTCCTCTCTTATTTCCTTGAGCAGTGGTTTGTAGTTCTCCTTGAAGTGGTCTTTCACATCCCTTGTTAGCTGTATTCCTAGGTATTTTATTCTCTTTGTAGCAATTATGAATGTGAGTTCATTCATGATCTGGCTCTCTGCTTGTCTACTGTTGGTGTACAGGAATGCTTGTGATTTTTGCACACTGATTAAACCTAGGCAATACCATTCAGGACATAGGCACGGGCAAAGACTTCATGACGAAAACGCCAAAAGCAATTGCAATAAAAGCAAAAATTGACAAATAGGATCTAATTAAACTAAAGAGTTTCTGCACAGCAAAAGAAATTATCATCAGAGTGAACAGGCAACCTGCAGAATGGGAGAAAATTTTCGCAATCCATCCATCCGACAAAGATCTAATATCCAGAATCTACAAGGAACTTAAATTTACAAGAAGAAAACAACCCCATCAAAAAATGGGCAAAGGATATGGACAGACACTTCTCAAAAGAAGACATTTATGTGGCCAATAAACATATGAAAAAAAGCTCAACATCACAGATCATTCGAGAAATGCAAGTCAAAACCACAATGAGATACTACCTCATCCCAGTCAGAATGGTGATTATTAAAATCAAGAAACAATAGATGCTGGTGAGGCTGTGGAGAAACAGGAATGCTCTTACACTGTTAGTAGGAATGTAAACTAATGCAACCATTGTGGAAGACAGTGTGGCAATTTCTCAAGGATCTAGAACTAGAAATACCATTTGACCCAGCAATCCCACTACTGGGTATATACCCAAAGGAATATACATCACTCTACTATTAAGGCACGTGCACATGTATGTTTACTGCAGCATTATTTATAATAGCAAAGACATGGAACCAGCCCAAATTCCCATCAATGACAGACTGGATAAAGAAAATGTGGTACATATACACCATGGAATACTATGCAGCCATAGAAAGGAATGAAATCATGTCCTTTGCAGGGACATGGATGAAGCTGGAAGCCATCATCCTTAGCAAACACAGGAACAGAAAACGAAACACTGCGTGTTCTCACTCATAAGCGGGAGTTGAACACTGAGAACACACAGACACAGGGAAGGGAACAACACACACTGGGGCCAGGCGGGGGGTGGGGTACAAGGGGAGGGAGAGCATTGGGACAAACAGCTTATGTATGCAGGGCTTAAAACCTAGATGACGGGTTGATAGGTGCAGCAAATCACCATGGCACACATATACCTATGTAACAAACCTATACGTTCTGCACTTGTATCCCAGAACTTAAAGTAAAATGAAAAATATGTATATATATTGAAAAGTATTCCAAAAAAAAGGGTGCAACTACCTTTTCTTTTTGACAGTTCAACTCTGTAACAACATAAAACATTTGAACTCGAATAATTTTTTCTGCTTAAAGCCACAGTAAAAGTTAGAATGCATCCATTCAGTTGAGTTCCTACATTCTATTACCATCTTTATAAAACTGCTTGAAAAGTTCTAGGTTTTTTCATGCTGGTTAACAGGATTAGCCCATATGATCATCAAAATACTCACTGTGCCAATAGCAGACACCACAAGACAGGTAAGTGTCAAGTTCTTCCAATCTTAAGTACTTGGCCACTATAGGTTAAAATTTCGAGTCTGAGAGTTCCAGAAAACTTTCTTATATTCAAGACATATTAATAATTTCAGATGCATAAACTACTTCTTTTGAAATATAACTTTTTAGCAAAAAATGATTCTCAACAGAGTTTTACTGCAATTATAAAGCAAATATTAGCTGGGAGCAATGGCTCATGCCTATAGTCCCAGCTACTTGGAAGGCTGAGGTGAGAGGGTCGCTTAAGCCCAGGAGTTCCAAGCAGCTTAGGCAACATAGCAAGATCTCATCTCTCAAAAGAAAAAAAGGAATAAATATAAGACCTTTGTTTCAGGATTTTATTATATATTTTATAATACATGTCATGTTCTATTGAGTGGCACAGGGTGAGACTCTTGAGTATGTCTTTTTATTGTATAAAGAGTTGAGAACTCACTTTGCAGAATATCACAAAGGAATCTGGAGGCTTGGGGCTATGTCTTTTTCACCACTGCTTCCTCCACAGTGCTATCACAATGCTTTGTACATAAATGCTTAATAAATGTTCACTAAACTTAATTTGAGAGGTTATAGAGAATATACACAAAACCTCTTGATACAATATATAGATACTGTATAATATAGTTACATAGTTTCAAAATCAAGAATATTTTATTCAATGAGGTAGATAAAAATATAACTCAAAGGTTAGGCATTTTCAAAATGTCCACGTATTATGGAATTTAAAATGTATCCTAGTTTATGTTGTCAATGTTAAATGTTTTCATAACTCATATCTATTCAAGTATTTTTCAATGTTTAGAAAAAAGATTTTTATTTAGCCAAAATAACCACTAAAAAGATGTAAGGCAAAATAATTCATTTTATTTCTTAAATGCCTGAATATTTATAATCATATAAATTTTCATGCATTATATAATTTATGAGATACTGTACTTTCACATTAATTAAAAATTAAAAATATTAGGAGAATCTAATTCAACCACTTCTGAAGAAATGAATGGCTGATCAGAAAATGTCAAATTACTATCATAAGCCCAAGATTTTATCATAATCATGAATAGCATTTAATCATGAATATCATTATTTAACTTTTAAAACTATACTTAACAGTTTTTAGATTAAAATCCCATATTGAGTCAACAAGACTTTACTCCAAATTATAGTCACATATGGAAGAAAGTTTTTAATTCAATATTTTATTATAGTCCACATATAAAGATAATTTTCATAAGGGTTACATGATGGATAGCTAGCAAAAGAAATATGCTAGCACAGGGTGGTAACTGCCAACTAAGCATGCACTGAACCAACAGACTACTTTAGTAAGTCCTTGATTATTGCCAGCTTTTCTATAATGTTCAGGTTCTCAAAGGTCACTGAATTTTATAATTATCTCCAAACAATCTTCTTCATGGTCATTTAAGCTTTGTCTAAACAGCTGGGTGTGTTGCCAAGCGACATCACCATCTCCTCTGCTTAATTCTGCTTCCAAAATAACTTCAGTGGCACCAGAAAAATCAGCATAGGAGTGAAGACTGTTATCTGTTAGAGGGGAAAAAAAATTAACATTTTGCTTTTGGTAATTTAAAGAGCACAGATCATTTTGAAATGTATTTTATATAGGCTGATGTATAAGTTAAAATAAACCCTTAAAAATAAATACAAATTATTCTTTATGGAAGAAATGCATCCTTTGAAACAAAGAAATGATTTTTTCCTTGCATTTGTATTTCACAACAGAAAACATCAGCCTTTCTGTTACAATGGGATGACACAGGTTTTATTAAATTTTTTTTTTAACTGAAATAGTATCAGTAACTCTTAAGTACAAAAAAGAGCTACATCTCAAATAAGTACAATTGGTCTTCAGAGTGGTAAATATATATTTTGTGATTAATTCTCCAGGCAAATGCTTACCGCCTGTCAGTTCTACTCGTGCTGTATCAGATCGCAATTTCCATTCTATTGTTCCAGTCTGAAAAGTTTGACTACTTGTTCTAATAGAAATGCTATCTACTTTTAGGCCAACAGACCCACACTCAAACTTCCAGGAAATATAAGCAAAAGATGATCCTTCCTTTCGTGCCAAATATACCTATAAGGAGTAGGGATGGGGAGAAAGGAACTGTCAGAAAAAATGAAATAGTATAGAAAACAAACTTCGTGAAGAATATTACTGTCACAGGGTAGTATGTACAAGTGGTTATTTAAAAACTAACTTTTCCCTGTTGAAAAGGTTCTTACTGCTAACATTTTTTTTTGGCAATTTTTCCCATGGCATCTTTTACCCTAGAAGACAGGTATTATTTGAATGCAGATGTCCCCAAAAAGTGCAATTCTAAAGGACTGCATACTAACCAAATTTTGGTAAATCATATTCTTTTATATTAAGAAGTTCAACTCTTTAAAATGAGTTTTATGACTAATCCTGCTGAAAATGAAGAATCCTTTTAAATGCAACTACTCCTTAATTTTTATAAGTCTGGATTTTCATATACGCTTTCCTAGTGTGACATGGTATGCTATAGTCTCTAAATCGAGAAAATACCTGAGCCATTGCTAACTAATGGTTTAAAAGGTGATATCCATGCTCACTTCTCTAAATAGCATGCTCTCTGTTCCTTCATCAACGCCCTTTAGCACATTAAATGTATACTATTTAAGGCATCTAAGCCTACTGGCTGCTTCCAGCTCATCCCCTCTCATACTTTTATCTACACTCCTCAAAACATTGCCATGAAAACTGACATCCACAGCCTTGGTCTTTCACAGGTCACTCTATTCAACCACGCTCAAACTCTTTAAGACTCTGATTCTTCAGTCGTTCATCCCTTACGTCTGAATTTCCACAAAATTCTATGTATTTGTTTGAAATAATTCTTGGAAAGAAACCCCTTTCTCACTAATACTGCACTTACTACTACAGTTTGGACTTTACACTCATCTTAATGCAATTGACTACTGTTGTGCAATTCCAATTGCTCTGATCATATTTTTATTTTCAAGTTATTATTTTAGACACAGGGTCTCACTCTGTCACCCAGGCTGGAATGCAGTGGTGCGATCATAGCTCACTGCAACCTTGAACTACTGGGTTCAAATGACCCTGTTGTCTCAGCCTCCAACTACCATGCCTGGCTAATTAAAAAATTTTTTTGGGGGGCAGGGTCTCACTATGTTGCCCAGGCTGGTCTTGAACGCCTGCCTCAGTCTCCTGAGTTGCTGAGATTGTAGGTGTGAGCTACCATGCCTGGCTCTGATCAAATTAATGTTTTAAAATCCCACTCTCTTTATATCATCTGCCTGGTCTGAAATGTACAGCAAGTACTTGGTTCTTACATTAAGTCTAATCTATTAGCTTTAAAAATCCTCCACAATGAGGCTGGGTGCGGTGGCTCACGCCTCCCAGCACTTTGGGAGGCTGAGGCAGGTGGATCACGAGGTCAGGAGATCGAGACCATCCTAACACAGTGAAACCCTGTCTCTACTAAAAATACAGAATATTAGCTGGGTGTGGTGGCAGGCGCCTGTAGTCCCAGCTACTCGGGAGGCTGAGGCAGGAGAATGGTGTGAACCCAGGAGGCGGAGCTTGCAGTGAGCCAAGATTGCACCATTGCACTCCAGCCTGGGCGACAGAGCGAGACTCCATCTCAAAAAAAAAAAAAAAAAAAAAAAAGGAAAAAATCCTCCACAATTTCATCCCACCTTGAATTGTCAATGCTCCTATTTATTTTTTTATACTATACTCCTTTATACTGCCCATACTCTGACCTACCTTCATCAAATCATAAGCTCTCTGGGGGCACAGTTTCTGGATTCATAAAAGTATTTAGCGCCGGGAGCGGTCACTCACACCGGTAATCCCAGCACTTTGGGAAGCTGAGGCAGTCGGATCACTTGAGGTTAGGAGTTCAAGACCAGCCTAGCCAACATGGTGGAACCCTGTCTCTACTAAAAATACAAAAATTAGCCGGGCATGTTAGTGCACACCTGTAATCCCAGCTACTCGGGAGGCTGATACATGCATATTGCTTGAACTAGGGAGGCAGAGGTTGCAGTGAGCGAGATGGTGCCACTGAACTCCAGCCTGGGTGACAGAGCGAGACTCTGTCTAAAAAAAAAAAATAAAAATAAAAACATTTAGTAAATATTAAGTATTAAAGATCTGTATACAAATATATATATATATTCATGTTAGACTTATCTTTTTAGAAACATCTAACTCATCCTCTAGCTCAGGGGCAAATAGTTGAAAGTACCATATAAAACACATCTGCCATGGAATATCCTATTACATGTACTATTCTGTATTCTGCTCTTTACTCACATTAAGTAAAAAAATCAATCACCGATAGTATTCTAATCACCATCTATTTGACAACCAACCTATAGCTATTTTTCTTCCAGGTATGCCCATTAACTTAATCTGAAAATTTTTAGAATCAGTGAGTTAGAGATTATATAACAACTAAACAATCACTCTCCAAAGAAAATGATCTGAAACTACTCAGAGTAGATATGTATATCTACATATCTAACTGTTGTCTGTTGTTGACAAACCTAGATGTGGAACTGTCAATTGCTCCACTCAAGTTCGGACGTCACTATAACATCCTCTGGTGTTCATGTATGTTCCTACTGCATGCTCCTCTTACAGCTGTTTGTAAGGAGGATGTGGGACTCAGGACTCCACCAGTGTTCCCCGGGAGTCATTAGTTTCACCCATCCTAAACTATTAGGCATCTGGGTTACACACAGGTTAACTGCTCCTTTAAAGGAATGGCTAGCAAAGTGGGATATCTGGGAAAGAAGAGCCAAACAGAGAGGTTACTGGAAGAAAGGTGAATTAAAAGAACTAAAAGACTTGAGGAAAGTAATCTTAAGACATAAATATTAACAGATATACTCAAATTTATGTCTCAATATGCACTTCTATATCTTGTATATTTTCAGAGCTCACTAGATTCAAATGTCCCTCAAAAGTGTGGGTATAAAATATGATAGGCTGAAATTAGGTTAACTTCAAATCTAGCTTACTCCAATAACTGCCTTAATTATATTGTGTGGGTCTGGGTCAGAACTGTGGTTTTAACTGTTTAAGAGAAGGTTTATAGTAGCTGTTGAACATGCCTGACAGCATTTATTAAAGCCTTAAAATTTTCAGTCCTAAAGGCACCATCAGCTTTTAAGACTCTAGAAAGTTAAAGAATAAGATAGAGTTCATGATTTAATACTTAAATGTTTAAACATTCAAACATACTATGAGCAAAATAAAAAAGGTCTCTTATGTTAAAGAAACAGTATATGGAGATAAAACACCCTATTTATACAGAAAATTCCTATCATCTTTTTTTGCACAATATATTCTGTCAAAGACTCATTTTTAGAGGTGGTAGAAAGTTACCAAGAATATGTGTACTCAGTTTGGTAAACTAAAATGTACCAAAACAATAGAATTTATAAAAAACCTCCAACTCTGGTCCTATCTATGTATAATACGAACACAATCAGTAACTATAATTTATTTAAAAGGAAAAAAAAAAAGCAAACATTCACTTGTGTAGTGAGAAAAAAAAATTTTTTTTTACAACTGTTGATTGTTCCTAACATCGTGAGTTATTTGATAGACATATTTTTGCCTGTTGGCTTTAAAAAAATTTTTTTAAATTTATTGTGTGCATTCTATAAGCTCGGTTTTGTAATTTGTAGGTCTCTAAAAGGTGAGTGTTGCTATCCTACTTTAGCAGGAGTGCTAGTAAAGTCAGAAATCATGGAGGTTTTCTCCTGTATTCTATATATACCACCCAACCCCTCCTCCCACCAGTGACCCATCCTTGCTCCTTGTTGATGTCTGTAAGCACATATGGGCATATACAACCTTTGCGTGAGAACAAGACCTCTGTGTCTGTTTAGGCATAAGCCATACTACTCACAATGTATAAAAATAGAACTTGTCTTTAGGTTGTGGCTGTAACCACTATTTTCGGACTGAGAACAATTTGCATGTTGGCTTTATGTAACTAATATTCTACAGAAGATTTTGCTCAAAGATTTTTTGATTACTACATGTCAGGCTGCTATGGCTCCCTAGAGGTTCAGTTTGTACTACATTGTTTGAAGCTCTTCTTTAATACACTCTTAAAATTATTGTTCTACTTAGGTTGCTAAGATTCACTCAAGTTCAGTCCACCATACAGCAGGCACCCTGAAGTCCGTCATTCCCACAGATACCCAGCAAAGCAGTTGTATTTCAAGGGATCTTAAATTGTTGCTGGTAAACCGGTACTTGCAATGAGTCTTGTTTTTGATTATTCCATTTTATCTTGAAAATCAAACATGAATCCACTCCTAGTTCCCACTGTATTTAAATACTTCTGTGTATACTTCCAATTTATTCCATTTGTAGAATTTGGATAGAATTTTTAAGATTTCCACGTATACTTCCAATTTACTTCATTTGTAATAGGAAACTTTCATGGTTTCCTATTACATAATTGCAGGGTAATTAAAGTCTCTGGGACCTGACAATTATTTACCTCTCTAGTCTCATTTCTCACTATTCTCCTCCATATTCTCTACTTCTCACACTTTCCTGAATATACCAGATGTCTCTCACCTCAGTGCTTTTGAAGACACTATTACTCATGTCCCCAAACAACCTCCCCTTCCATATCCTGTCCTCATACTAAGAAACTCTCCCTCTTCCTCCTCTCCAAAAGCCAACTCAGATATTACTTCTTCTGCAAGGCCTTCTCTGACTCAGTGTGATATTATGATATGTGTATATCTCTCTCCAGATTTTCATTCATGGTTCCTGGCTCATAACTCCCATAGCCTTTATTATTTCTAAGGCAGGCCATGGAAACTAAAAATATACTCTAATCTCCCCACAACTTGCTTTCTTGGAGCTGACCATAAATAATTTATCTGACCTACCTTGTCTGACTGTGGGTCATAAAACCCCTATTTCAGAAATTGTCCTGTTCCATACCCTGGAGGTAGAAATGCTGCACAGAGAGACCAAGAAGAATCTGAACAGACAGGCTTTGCTGGGTTTTGTCAGGCTATTAGTATCAGATCACACCCTTTTTGTCCAATCATATTTCTACATTGTTGTCATGGTTATGAAAAACCAATGAAGTCTCCATAAAAGGCCTATGAGGACAGGGTTTGGAGAACTTCTGGAGAGCTGATCACATGGAGGTTCCTGGAGGGTGGCGCACCCGGGGAGGGCAGAGGGGCTCCATGTGCCTTCCTATACCTTGCCCTGTGCATCTCTTCATCTGCATCCTTTGTAATATTCTTTATAATAAACCTGTAAACGTGTTTCCCTGAGTTCTATGAGTCACTCTAGCAAATTAATTGACTCCAAGGAGAGAGTCATAGGAACCTGATTTATAGCCAGTTGGTCAGAAGCACAGGTAAAACAAACTGGAGCTTGTGATTGGCATCTGAAGTGGGGAGGGGACAGTCTTGGGGACTAAGCCCGCAACATTTGGGATCTAATGTTATCTCCAGGAAGGTCATGTTAGAATTGATTGGATTAGAGGTCACTCAGCTGGTCCTGCTGCAGAATTGCTTGCTTGCTTATTTGGGGGAACCCACCCCTCCACGTATTTGGTCAGAAGTCTGAGTTGATTGTTGTAGAGAGAACAGAAAAAAACAAAACAAAATACTTGTAGAGTGAACAAAACAAAACAAAACAAAACAAAACAAAATACTTGGAGTATGAGGTTTTTTTCACTCAGATTCAGGGTGTTAGTGGCTCTTGTTTCTGTCTTTTCTCTCAGTATCATAAACAAACACATACTCTTCTACCATTTACCCCATTAATCTAAACAGTTGACCCACATGTCTTTCACTTTACCAGCTGATATGCACCTTGAGGCTTGCCTCTTAATTCACCATTACATCTGACTGCCAAGCACAATATTTGACAATGTGCATATTTGCTGAGTGCTGAATGAATTATTGACATAATGCCATGCACCCGCCGCCCATCCCCCCCACCAAAATGCTAAAATGACTGTAGTGACAAAGAGAGGGATAAAACTCATCAAAACCAAAAAGTATCTAAGACCATCCAAAGGACACTCAACAAAGTGAAGTTTTTACAGTGCTCTACATAGCCCTAGGCTGATGCAGAATTTAAGCCACATACATTTTTACATTCACCAGTCTACTAAACACTTACTACGTATCGCGTACTATGCCAGATATATGAATACTGAGAGTACAAAAGTGAGTAGAAAAAGACAAGGTCTCCCCCTGAAAATTATTTACAATCTAATGTAAACATTATTAGAGAAAGAGACAAATAATTTATTTTCATATCTATTTGTTGAATACATGTCATGAAAGAGAGGTATATGGTACAATGAATCTATAAAGAGGGAAATGGATTCAATTTGCTGGGACCTGAGGGAGTGAGGCTTGGGCCAAGTGGTAAGGTTAAGAATAAATTAATCAAAAAAGAGAAGTACAGGAGGTTCTGTGAAGAAGGGAGAAGGGGCAATATATCTGCAATGCAGAGAGCAAGCGGTAGCACAGTGCAAGGCAAAGCCAGAGAAGAAGGCAAGGACCAGATGTGGAAAAGACGTGGAGCTATGTCTTACTCTAAAAGCACTCAGTTAAGGATTAAGTTTTTGTAAATGTTTCTTTAGCGATAGCATGGATCACAGCTTTGAAAGGATTAGGACAGATGGAGATTAGTTAGGAAGCTATTAATACTGCTTTTATTAAGGTGTTATCACTTGCCTCCCAAAAAGCGTACTGGTCTTCTTGATTTAGTTTTTATATTCTTTTCAATTCAGACATTATTGAACAATGTTACTTGCTAAATAGCAAATTTTAATCTTTGTGCTCCTGGGAGGACACCTCTTTGAAAGGTAAAGAATCTGTTCTAAAACTCTGAAAGCAGGCTGCATGTGATCTGTCATGATACCTGGTTGGAGATTACTGAGAAAAAGTGTGGTGAGAAATAGGTTTACTATTCAACAGAGGTAGAAAATCCCTAATTGGGGGCGTGCTAGTACAGAACCAGAAATACTGATTTAGATGGAATACCCAAGTTATAATGACAATTGTTACTTCCGAATTATCACTCTACAAGTAAAGATTCTAGTATTTTTCTTCATTTGATACTAAATATATGTAGCTAGAAAGAAATTCATTCAACTTAAAAAAAATGGTACCCTTCATGAAAGTATATCAAGGCATAAGCTTTACTTGAATAGGGGTGTGTTTTCTATTTAATGGCCTTTGTCTATCATTTACATTATTTAAATCTTTCTCATACTATACCACTTCTCTGGCTAAAATGTTCTATTTGGAGATCTTGAAACATGCCACGTACTCCATGCCTTTTTTTTTGTTTCCTTGCCTGATGAACACCTACTCAACCTTGAGCGTCCAGCTCAAATGTCGTCTGCTCAGTGGAGCTTTGCCCAACTCCTACAGCCAAAGCTAATTACTCCCACCTCACTGTTTCCATAGCAATGTGTTGATATCCTTATTATAGCACTCTGCATCATGGTTAAGATGGCAGTTTATGCTCTGGCTTCCCCTTTTAGATCGTGAGGTCAGGAATCATCTTTTTGTTCACATAGCTGAGAATAATGCCTGGCACAACAGTACAAGTTTGCTGATGAACAAATGAGTGTATAAGACAAAGAAGAAATACTCCACACAGTAGTTCTGTTTCTTGGCATATCACATCTTCTGTAACACATCACTATTTTCCCCATCATTACTACTTTACTAACATTGCTGGTTAGGAGGAAACACACGATTTTTCTCCATTTTAGCAAGTATAGACTAGTCACTGGATAAAAAACACTTTTATTCTATCTTGCTCTCTGTTCAGAGAAATTCTTAGGCTAAGGATAGTCTTCTAGAAGATGTTCATCCTCTCTCATCAACTGCACAACTAATTACAGATATCTTGAAATTTTAAATTTTATCTCTATTTTTATGCATTTCTTTAGCTAAAGAAGAAAATTCCAAAATTTAGAATAATCCTATAAGTTATTAATACAAAAATACCTCAACTTTTTTAGTATTGGACAATGTGATATAAATGGAGTATTTCTATGTTTAAGTAGCAAGATAAGTTTTTGAACAAAAACTTACGATTGAAAAAGAGAAAAGCAGAGACCTTATCTCTGTATGTCTTTGGTAATTTGATTAATGCCTAGTACAGTGACAGCATGTAACAGATGCTCATAAACACTAGCAGCTGTTTATATGTGACTCACTTTTTTAATCTATCCAATATATTTTACAAGTGAACAAGTTCCCACTCAAGTATCTTCGTAAATTAACTTTAAAAGCTTCCTATAAGTTAATTAATTCCTATGAAAATCTATCAATAATATGATCAGATCTATTGAGGTCATGTGAATAGGTTTAAGTTTATTTTGGTGTTTCTAAGGAGCAGGCAGTTTTAAAGCGAAGCCTCTTATATGTTACTGATAGCATGTGACGATAATATGCAACTTGGTATAAATGAACTACTACAGTCCTAACCTCTACTTAATTATTTTTTTAAGATACAGAGAAGAAATAACCAATATTGCTGCTCAATCATCCACATTCTTTGAAGTGAATGCCTGTTAGATGTTTAGCTTTCTGAAATTTTGAACTAAATCTATTATACTCCCTAAATAGCCTGTATTTAATGGGCAATGAATACACATCTGTGAAGGAATTAATTCACAATATACTATATGTATACATACAGTATCAAATAGAATATATATGTATATATAGTCATGCAAAAATCAGTCACATGGATTGATCATACATTTGATTATTTTTCCCCATGAAAGAATTAAATTCATCCTCTTTGATGAAAACAGATACTTCCTTGATATAAATGCAAGAATTTCTAGTGGACTTTTGATTACATATTGGGGACAGAATTTTCTTTTCCAGGTTATAGGATTACTAAAAATAAGTTTGATATATCAGTTTTCATATTTTACACAACTGAAAAATAAAGCCAATCTATGTTTGTTTAAACAATGACAAAAGTTTTAAATGGTTTTATGCATTAAGTTACCATGTGCCAGTCTGTTTCAACTTTTCTGAATATAGATTCCATTTTCCACACACCATTCTCCCATCCAGAAATGGTTTCATTGTTATTTGAAACTCGAACATAACGATCTTTCACAATATTATAACAAAGGTGGAGCTGTTTAGAAATCTTCTCATTTTCACAGGGAATAAATGAGGTTTCTTTTCTCTTAAAAAGAAAGCAGAATTAGTTTTTCAACATTATGAAAGATGTAAAACAGAAAAAAGAGAAATTACTAAGCAGAGTGGTAAGAGAATCCTTCAAAATTTAAAAGAAAAAATTGGTGCCATTGGAAAATTTGGAAATTATTTTATAAATTAAATATAATCAGTATGATGTTATTATAACTCTAAACATTACTAGAGAGAAAAACAAGAAGTATGAGCTCTGACTTATATTTTTGTGATTTTGCATTCAATGAATTCATTAATTTTTATTCTTTTATACCACCACCAACATCCCCTACTTGGACTTCTACAATTGTCTCCTGAAGCTGACTCCCAGCTTTCAACTCTTACCTCTCCTATCCATGCTCCACATAGCAATGAAAATGATTTTTGAAAAAATATAAACTAGGATATGTCACTTTCCTGCTTAACTCACTTCAGTGACTTAAACTCCAAGCTCTTTACCACGGCTACCAGGGCCTTATGTGATGGTTCACCCTGCTTGCTTCTCCAACCAGATCTCCTGTTACTCTTCCCTTTCATTTCTACACTCACATCACATTACTTTTCCTTTAGTTCCTCAAAAAGGTCCAGCTCATTTTGCCTCACGGCTTTGACACATGCTGCTTCCTTTGTCTAGGATGCTGTTCTTTCTACTCTCCACATACTCGATTCTTTCTCATCCTGAGTGCTCAACCATTTCCTCAATGTCCTTTCCTAATTCCCTAAGCTAGGAGAGCAGCTGAGAGGTATAGCGTGAAACAGTCTTCTGCATGTGTAAAATTATTTAAAAAGCTTGTATTTTAACCTAAAATCCCAGGCAATCTTTGCATTCTAGTCCAAAATAACATTAATATTTTATAAAATATTTTAATTCTAAGATTAAAATAAAACTTTTCTTTCTGGAAATGATAGCACCAATGTTTCTTCTGTTTCCAATTGATTGCAAGATTAATTCCAAAAGTATTTAGGATTAATGTTTTTCTATTTACTTTTAAAACAAACATCCATTTCTAAAGGAAAAAATGATTTCTTTTTAAACCCATGGCCCTAAAATGGTCTCCAGCAATTAAGAAACTTAAAAAAAATTTCAAAAGGGAAAACAATGTGGTATGCAACCCAATTCATATTTTTAAAGTTAATCAACTTCCATGCCATGCAAGAGGTAGCACACCCATGCATAAAAAGAAATGAAGACCTAAATAATATCCATGTTTTAAATTGAACACAGCTGCAAATTAAATTAGCTCTTTTTAACTGGCTGTATTTAGATTTATACTTGTAACACACTGCATTGGCA
The DNA here is from genome assembly GCF_028885655.2 of Pongo abelii. NCBI lineage: Eukaryota > Metazoa > Chordata > Mammalia > Primates > Hominidae > Pongo > Pongo abelii. The sequence continues at coordinate 128,945,254 of NC_085928.1, read as the reverse complement.
GTGATTTGAATTATTTGTTGAATTTGGATCTTGTAATCCTATGGCTGAACCAACACTTTTAACTGCCTGCTACAGACAATGGGATAAATTAAAAAGCAAACATAAAATTTATTAGTGATAATTCACTCCTTTAAAACATATTCTGTTACTAGAGAAATGAACTGTAACAATGGCAAATTTAGAAAAAGTAGATAAATAAAACTTTAATTTGTTTGGAACTGCTTGATACTGATATTGTGATGAGTTATTTTTCTTTCAAGCATTTTTCATTGCAAATTTCCTAAACATTTTATTAAATGCTCTCCAGTGACTCAACTTTAGCTCCCTAAGGGCAAAGGACAGTCTATTATACTGTCCTAATGCCTGTTACAAAGGCTAGCACACTGATTTTTACCTAGTCCCTTTAGGACCTACCTATGGAAATTATATTTCCATTGTTATTTAATTTTGGAAGATTAATCATGTGGTATCTTAAAATAAGTTTTAATATAACAGTAATCATGCCACCAACAATTTCTAGCCAATATTAGATATATGCAAGCATATACCAAGAAATAAACACTTTCATCAGCTGAATTCCCCAAATTCTGTATTTTCTCCACTCCATAAAGTTTTCATCTGGAGAGGAAAAAAGTAAAACAGCATTCTTTTAAATGCATTAGAATCTCATTTTAAAAGACCTAAATAAGCACTTCACAAAAGAGAATGAGGATATCCGAAAGTTTAAAGAACAGGCATTCAACATAATTAGTCATCACCAAAATGCAAATTAAAATCACGATACTACTATACGCCACCAGAACTGCTAAAATGAAAAAGATAGACAATACCAAGTGTACACAAAGATGTCGAAAAATTTCATATACTGCTATTGAGAGTATAAGCTGGCATAACCATTTTGAAAAATTGTTTGGCAATATCTACTAAAGCTGAATATACTCATACTCTATTACCTAGCAATTCCATTCCTAGGTATACATCCAACAAAATGCCTAAACATATTCACTGAAAACATGAATATAAATGTTCAGAGCAGCACCATTTATATCAGCCAAAACTAGAAATAACCCAAATAGCCATCAACAGTGAAAAATTACATTCATACAATGAATTATACAGCAATGAGAACATACCATACATGTTGCAACATGTATTTCACTGACACAAAGTTGCACAAAAGAAGCTATATACAAAACAGTACGTGCTATATGATTCCATTTATATAAAGCACAATAACAGGCAAAACTAATATATGATGTTAGAAGCCAGAATAATGATTACTTTCGAGGGTGTAAGGCAGTGGGGAAAGAAACTCACACTTGTTTCTACGGTTCCAGTGATCTATTTCTTATTCTGGTTGGTGATTACATGGGTGTTAAATCTGTAAACATTCATTAAGCTGTACATTTATAATTTGTGCATTTTCCTGTATATTCTTCAGTAAAAGTTACACTGCACTAAAAATTTACATAAGGTAAAAAAAATTTTAAGTCCCATTTTAAAAATGCTTTGCTAACTCTTACACGATTATGCTATGTAAATCAATTACTGGTTCTCTTCAAATGTTTGCATTTTAAAATAGTTACTCTCAAGTTAACCGAAAGGTCATAGTCAATGCAGTTGGAGGATAGTATAGGAAGAGCATAGTATAGGAAGCAGGAAAGTAAAAGGATCATCATGCTAGAATGAATTAAATACCTGTAGACCCATTTCACCTCGGGCTACTCTCCAAGCCACTGACCCAGATATTCTTCCCCCAAGTTCTCCAGGTTTAGGGGTTTTGGGAGATATAAATTCAACAAGCTCCACAATTATCCTCTGGAGAAGTTCTTTCCTTCTGTTTTCTGACAAAAACAGTTGCCTCTGTAATTCATGTTTTTTAAAAAAGTTGTTAAGATTAGGGGAATGTATAGGTCCATCTCTAAGCAAGAATATACTTAAAACACTTGCATTTTAAAAGGTCTTGAAACAAGTATTGAATTTTATTTTCAAACATATATTATTCAGAAAATAAAAAGGACACTGTGGAAAACTTAAATAATTTTATAAATTTTATGTTGGGAAATCATTTAACACCTATTTCCAACTCTCCATGAGCTCTACTGTCCTAGATTTATTTATAATGAAGGTAGCAACTTCTGTTTCTGGATATGATAGACTGGCTTGTGTCAGAATGTCTTACTGAGGAAAGCTAGAAAAGCTAGTGGAAACACACACACAGAACACTCACATATAAACACCTGTTTGAATGCAACAGAAAGCTGTAAAGGCAGCCAGAACTTGAGAAGTCAAGATTCCAAGAGAAGAAAAGAATTGAGGTGAAGGGCACATACTGCACCTCTTCTCCCTCCCAGTCATTTGTCAATTATTAAGTGGCATGAGAAGAGGCTGAGAAGCCAAGGACAAAATAGTGACTAAAGTGCTGGAAATCAAAGCAGAATTTTTAGCAGAATCACAGGGCTGGGGTAAAAATAAACTGAGGGTCAGAGTCTTCTACTGCAAGGGGATCTAGCAAATAATCCAGGTTTTCAGGTAGAGATCTCTGAAGGGCTACACATTAGGAGTAAGAGCAGATTCAAAATAGACTGAAACCTCACCTGGAATCATCATCACTGATTGGATTAATGTGCTCTGCCCTGTTCTAACTGCCTGCTACAGCAAAATTCACTGCTTATTTTTTAATTTATGAAAAAAACCCACATGTATAGAGTTAAAATTTTCAATACTATCAAAGGGGTATAAAATAAAAATTGAATCTTTCATCTTGGAACCCCAGTTCCTCTCCTCAGAAGAGTCATTGTTAATAACTTCCTGTGCCTTGCTTCAGAAATTTCCTCACATGGACGTGTGTGTGTGTGTGTACATACATAATACATAAATATGAGTCTGTGTCATATCCAAGGCACAGTTACACTGATAAATAAGACAACACACTTTTTGTCAGGTACTACCAACACTGAAATTTTGTTTCATAGAACTTTGAGATGAGACAGTTTAATCCAAAATAACTCGTAATATTTAAAATGAGTCCTCAAAATTTTCAATGAACAAAAAGAATATTTTTATTCTTTAATATTCAAAAAGAATATTAAAATATTCTTGCTTATAAAACAATGCTACTAAAGAATTTCAATAGGCTAACAAATGGCTATTCTTGATTACATAAAAAATGTCAACTATTCTTTCAAAAAAGGTAGCCACCCCATACCTGCTTATTAAGCCCATTAATAGTTTCTCGAAGTAATGCTTCTTTAACCTTAGTTCTTCTGGCAATCACCTCTTCATGTTTGCAGGAATATCGCCAAGTGACATCAACTACCTGAAACAAATAACAGAACACAAATACTTAACAAGATTACAACCATCAACCTTTATTTACTAAATACCTAGAATGTATGTAATTTTTAAATGCATTTTTTTGGAGACGAAGTCTCGCTCTGTTGTCCAGACTAGAGTGCAGTGGCGTGATCTCAGCTCACTGCAGTCTCACTTCCCAGGGTCAAGCGATTCTCGTATCTCAGCCTCCCGAGTAGCTGGGACTACAGGCATGCACCATCACGCCTGGCTAATTTTTGTATTGTTTTAAGTAGAAACGGGGTTTCACCATGTTGGCCAGGCTGGTCTTGAACTCCTGACTTCAGGTGATCCACCCACCTTGGCCTCCCAAAGTGCTGGGATTATAAGCATGAGCCACCATGCCCAGCCTTAAATGCAATTTTTAGAATACTATCCTTTGTTTAAAATTTAAAAGTCATGGGGCCTGGTGCAGTGGCTCATGCTTGTAATCTCAGCACTTTGGGAGGCTGAGGTGAGCAGATCACCTGAGGTCAGGAGTTTGAGACCAGCCTGGCCAACATGGTGAAACCCCATCTCCACTAAAAAAAAATACAAAAAAAATTAGCCAGGTGTGGTGGCATGTGCTTGTAATCCCCGTTACTCAGGAGGCTGAGGCAGGAGAATCACTTGAACCTGGGAGGCAGAGGTTGCAGTGAGCCGGGATCATGCAGCTACACTCCAGCCTGGGCAAGAGGGTGAGACTGTCTCGAAAAATTAAAATAAAATAAAATAAAATAAAACCTAAAAGCCTATAAAATAAACGGAAGAGAATACGTCACTTATTCATTCCTAACAGTTGATAGTTAACCAGAAATGCTATGATAAAAAAGTGAAAATTTCAAAACATTACTTTTTTAAAATTTATCTGCAAAGATGATTCCACAAAATTCAACAAATAAAAATTTTATCCATTTTTATTGTATTAGATTTATATTATAGAACTGATTTTTGATACTAATGGAAAGATAATTCAATGGAGAAAAAATAATCTTTTCAATAAATGGTGCTAGAACAATTCATTACCCATATGTAAAAAAAAACTTCATACCTTGGATCATATAAAAAAATTAACTCAAAATGGATCACAGACATAAGTGTAAAACTAAAAATGTAAAACTTCTAAAACAAAACATAAGAGAAAATCATTGTGACCAAGGGCTAGGCAAAATTTCTTAAATATAACATCAAAAAGCACAATCCATAAAACAACAAACTGGTAAACTGAACACCAGTTTCTTCTCTTCAAAAGTTATTAAGAGCATGAAAAGACAAACTACAGACAGGGAGAAAAATCTTTGCAAGGCACATATCTGATAATGGACTTACATAAGAATACATAAAGAACTCTCAAAACCCAACAGTAAGAAAACACAATACCCAATTAAAAACAAACAAGCAAAGGGGACATATGGATGGTAAGCAAACACATAAAAAGATGCTCAATATTATTTGTCATTAGGGAAGTACAAATAAAAACCATAATGAAATGCCACTACACACCTATTAAAGGGGATAAAATTAAAAAGTCAGATCATACTAAATGTTAGCAAGGACATGGAGAAACTGGAAACTCACATACTGCTTGCGAAAATGTAAAATGGCACAATCACGTTGGAAAATAGTTTAGTGGTTTCTTAAAAAGTTGTATGTATGTCTACCATATAATGCAGCCATTCTACTCCTAGGCATTAAGTAAAGAGAAAAGGCAGCATATGCCCATATAAAGACTTGTGTGCCTGAATGTTCATGGCAGCTTAATTTGAAATCGTGAAAAAAACTGGGAACTACCCAAATATCCATCAACAGGTGAAATGGTAAACTATGGCACATCCATACAATGAATACTGATTTGCAATGATGATTTCAGTGTATACAAATAAAACTTATCAAACTGTACAATTTAAATATATGCAGGTTATTGTACATTAATTATACATTCATAAAACTGTCAAAAATATATATATATTTTACTTTTGGAAAAAAGTTTTTTTCTTTTATGCCCTACCTCATCTTTTGAAAATGCTATGACATAGGAAAGCTTCTTGCCCCATCCTATTTCATAAAGGAGTGGCTTGTCACAGACATCTTCACATGCATCACAGTGCAGCCACCGCTGCTGAGAAGGAGAATAGACTTCTGTCCAGACATGGTCTACTCAAGTAAGAGAAAAGAGAGCAATGGAAAAAAGACAATGAAATCAGAATGACTTCCAATAATTATATACAAACTCCTAAGAATCATAAAGTAATGCGTAATATTCTGAATTTCAGTTAATAAGTGCATTTTGTGGCACACAGGATTTTAGAATACCTGTATTAATTTCTGTCTCTTTGAAATCCTTAAAAATGTTTTTCCAATCTCCTTTAACGTGGTCAGTTTTAGGCTTAATGTGCGCTATAACTCTTAAGAAGGTAGATATATTAAACAGCAGCATAAAAAATATCATTCTGAGTTTACCACCATGAAGGAGTTAATGACACTTTTGAAACTACAGTCTCTCTCTCTCTGGACTTTAAGGCCCAGAACCAGCAGGAAGTCTAATAGAATCTCTGGTAAATATATGCTTTATATTTGATTTTAAGAGAACACTATTAATAGAAGGTTTCATTTAATTCTTTAGAAAATGGAAACACAAGGAAAACAACTTTTTAACATGTAGACCACACAAGTCATTTCTAAATAGGGACAACACAAATATCACATGACTTTTATTATTTCTGTATACTGTGCTTTAAGTTTATAGTTTACTAAATTTTTTATAGTAATCCCTATAGCAATGAAGATTTCTATGGCACATTATTACATGTTTTTATCCATATATAAATAGCATCACTATAAATGCCACGGTAAATTGCTAATAAAAGAAATAAGACCTAGTGTTTGATAGATCAATAGGGTGTTTACAGTTTACAATAATCTACTGCATATTTCATAATAGCTAGAAGAGAGTAATTCAAATGTTTCCAACATAACAACAAATATTTAAGATCTGATATCCCAATAATACTCATTTGCTCTGTAGAATTTATATAAATGCATTAAATTATTACAAGTATCCCCCAAATATGTACATCTATTATGCATCAATACAAATAAAATAAAGGAGAAAAAAAGGAATATTTATAGTGCAAAGCACCAGGCACAATGCTAGGTGTTTTACAAAACTCTTGTGATCCCTTCAAAAAACCTGGAAGGTTGGTATTATTACTGTTTTACACAAGGCAAATGGAAGATCAGACTGACAAGGCCAAAAAGTAACAGAGAATGATGGACTCAGAATGTAAACCCAAACCTGTAAGCCTGCAAAGCCCTACTACCCTCTGCTCATTCCACATTCTGTACCTGTGTAATCCCAAACATAGCGAGCTTCAAACCCTAAAGCTCGGCAGCACAGTGTAAAACAATTGGCCCACTCGCCACACCGTCCACATCTTGTTTCCAAAAGTTTCTCAGGGTTATTATATCTGGTTTAAAAAGAAAAAAAAACTTTATTATCAAAATCAAGATTTTTAAGAGAATTTACATTACCTCTATGCTAAACAGAAATGTTTCTTAATTTTTTTTTTTTTTTTTTTGAGATGGAGTCTCGCTCTGTCACCCAGGCTGGAGTGCAGTGGCGCGATCTCGGCTCACTGCAACCTCTGCCTCCCGGGTTCAAGTTATTCTCCTGCCTCAGCCTCCAGAGTAGCTGGGACTACAGGCGCATGCCACCAGGTCTGGCTAATTTTGTTTGTATTTTCAGTAGAGACGGGGTTTCACCGTGTTAGCCAGGATGGTCTTGATCTCCTGACCTCGTGATCCACCCGCCTCAGCCTCCCAAAGTGCTGAGACTACAGGTGTGAGCCACTGCGCCCGGCCTTTAATTTGTTTTTAAATATTTATTTAGAAATCTAGAATATATGAGGCACAATGTTAGAACATTTGGTGAAAAATAATTAAACAGTAGTACTGCTTTCAAGGTGTTCACAATCCTGAGGAAAGGAATGAACACAAATAATTTAAATATATGGCAGAATGTGATCAAACAATACGACAGGTCAGATTAGTGATCAAACAATATAACAGGTCAGAAAGTGGCTGGGGAGGAGAGCTTTTATTTGATCTGTGTTTTGAATAATGTAAGATTTGGACAAGCAAATTCTCTAGGCAATTTGCCTAAAGCATTAGCACTAAAGTGGTATAACTAGCTCACTGTATTTAAAAGGTAAACAACAAATTACTCAAAAAAATTTTAGCTTAGTTTAATTCAATTTTATCTAAAATATTATCTTTCTTTCTAATAATCATTTTGATTAAAATTTTACTCTTTTGAAGTATTTAAAGGTGCCTGCTAATTTGGAAGTTGTTTTTTGGGATCTATTTGTAACATTCTTTTCAGAAGTTACTCCAATTATAAAATTACCAGACAATTCGAGAAC